>NC_088791.1:331616503-334116503 GCF_011386835.1 Chrysemys picta bellii | reverse complement strand
CACAATCTTTAATGTATTTACCTTCCCAATACATTTGTGAGATAGTACTTCCCTATTGCCCCCCAACCTGCAGAAGGGGAACTGGGGCACAGCAAGGCTACGAGTCTCGCCTAAAGTCATACTGAAGTCTATGGCAGACTTGAACCCAGGTTTCACAAGTCCCAGGCTAGGGCCCTATTCAGCGGGCCACCATTCCTCTCTGAGGGAAATGCTGACCAAACTTAGTCAGTCATTCAGTAAATCAGGGTTGCTATGTTTATTTAAATCATTTTTCTTTCCTCTTCATATAGGGAAGGGTGTTTGTGAGGGGGTGTATGTGACAACTAAGAATACTGGGAAAGGGGGATCCTGCATCAGCCAATGTTCTAATGTCAGTCACCTCTGGAAGCGGCTTATGCAATTTGGCATGAACTTTGCTTGGTTTGAGTACGGAGGAATGGATTTATAATAGCTTGTTTGAGACTAAGTCACTCAGCGGTGCCTTGCTTTATGATTGCCTGGGGAAATACATTAAGTCTAATTTGGTAATAATCTCCATCCCATACTGCTGAATGAACAAATCAACTACTTGTATGCCAAGTAAATGCCAAAGCAACGGTGATATGTTTAACAGGCGCTTTTGAGCAAGGTTGCTGTGAAGCACACAGAAATCAAATTTAAAAATTCCACTGCTGCAGCATCACAGCCTATTATTTAAGTCTATTTAAAAATAAATATAAATGTCAAAGATACTTTTCTGAGTTGTGTCTGATGGGCTGAAGTTGTGAACAGACCATACTGGGAAAGGCTGTGATCTCACATCTGCTTTTGCAGACAATGGTCCCAGATAATATAGCTAACCAAATAGAAAATACATTTAACTAACATTTAAATGTTCATGGCAGTTTTTTTTAAAAGCCAGTGAGGACTAAAATCCTGACTTGTGACCTTGTGTTGCTTATGCTTCAGGAGCTCTGTTAGACTCATATGGCCAAGGAACCAGCAAGCATGGTTGGAACAGGATCTTAGTAACAAGATCTAGCTACATATTCCCACCATGAGTTTTATTTGCTTTCATATTTGAAGTAAGCTATGTAAATGTAAGAGGACAGAAGTGTTAAGTACTGTAAAAGCTAATACCAATCATTTAAATCTGATCCTTAGATGCACGGAGAGCCAGTGCAATTACAGCAAAGGGTGACAAGATAATACAGAGCGATGGAACAAATGTGTCATGAAAATTTAAATAGACTGGAAACCCATGACAGATGAACCAGGAAGGGCAACCAAGAAACTGTGACAATGATCCAGTTGAGATATGACTAACGCATAAGCCTGAATTTCAAATGGCAAAGTGCTATTAAATACATGCAAATTGTGTGAAGGTTAAATAAATGTATCCAGGGCTTGCCAGCATCATTAAACTAAAAGAGCAGTAGGCTGGAAATCATCATCAATTTGCATGAATCTTTCAACATGCGCAAAACTCAGCTACATGCCATTGGAAGCGGATGTCTTCCAAATTGTAAAGTCAGCACTCTCACACATCTGCCTGAAAGGTTCACCTGCTCTTGATACAAGTAAAATGATTGTCACTGAAACAGATTAGAGAAACAATCTTTATACTTTTTCAGTTTGTTTAGGTCTTTTTGACAGTAATAGGACTGCTTGTAAAACTACAACATATCTACCTTAGATACCTATATGGCCCCTATCTCACACTCTTTAATGCATTTATCTTCACAACACACCTGTGACGGAGGGAAGTGCTATTATCCCCTGTGACACCTGGAGGGAATGTCTGTGTCATCTTATGAACACCATATGGTATTTCAAACTCCCTTTTGAATGTAACTTTAAGCATACATTATGTAGCAGGAACTTGACTCCTGGTGGACAGTATATACACCCGTGGGAATCTGTGAGAGCAACCATCAAACACTGAATGGGTTTGTTTATGATGTTAGCTAAGACCAGGGGCGGCTCTAGCTTTTTTGCTGCCCCAAGCACGGCAGGCAGGCTGCCTTTGGCAGCATGCCTGCAGGAGGTCCCCGGTCCTGCGGATTTGGCGGCATGCCTGTGGGAGGTCCGCCGGTCCTGCGGCTTCGTCGTACCCACTGCCGAATTGCAGCCGAATCTGCGGGACTGGCGGACCTCCCGCAGGCATGCCGCCAAAGGCTGCCTGACTGCTGTCCCCATGGTGACCGGCAGGCCGCCCCCCGCGGCTTGCCGCCCCAGGCACGCACTTGGAGCGCTGGTGCCTGGAGCCACCCCTTGCTAAGACATGGTAAATAACACAATGTAAAATCCTAGTCAAGACATGGCAGTTTGCAGGCTTCCCCATTGCCATTACCTTGACGTGCTAAATTGTGTTAAACTACAAACTGCCCTGTCTTCACTGTGATTTCACCTCATGTTACTTTCTACATGCTAGCTAATTTGAGGGAAGAACACATCTTTTTCCCCAAAACCCCAAAGAAAGCAGAAAAGGGATCATACAGAGATGTTTAGACAACATGAACAGATAAGAGATCCAAAAGGAAAAAAAAAAAAAAAAAAAAGAGAGACACTGAGAAAACAGTAAGGAACCAAAAATCAACCTACTTACTGAAAGAAGGTTATATTCTTTCAATCGATGCGATGGCTGAAGCGTAACACTATGACCATTACCACTTCAGGTCAATAAACAATCAAATAACTTCCACTGTCCTCACCCTGCAGAATATCATGCCCTGGCCTAGTTCCAAGTTGGATAATTACATTCTGACTATTTAAATCCCCTGGCAGTTCCAACTGGATAAAACAGTCTTCATTTATACACAACATGACATTATATAATAATTTGCAAAAGTATTTGGGATCCTTCTGTACAACAAGCACTATCTGCATATAAATCATAATCATGGTTCAAGATGATCTCCCTTTAATTGTTCAAAATTCATTTGCCTGGTACCAACAGAATAGGTCAGCTCTCCGCAAAGGCAGGCCCTGCTCCTTTTCTATCATCTATTACAAATTCACACAAGTAATAAAGGACAAAAGATTCCTATACCTGCTAGCTCTAACTTGATTTTGCTAGAATGGTTTGCATGGTATTCCCACCACAGTCCAGAAAAATCGCACCCACAAAACTCAGAGGAAAGATGATTCAGTGATTAGGGAGCTAGCCTGGAACTCTAGAGACCTGGGTTAAATTCCCCGTTCTGCCATAGGCTTCTTATGTGATCTTGGGCTAGTCACTCTGTCTGTGCCTCACTTCTCCGTGTGTAAAATGGGGATAATAGCACTTCCCTCCCTCACAGGGGTACTGTGAGTTTAAATTAAAGACGATGAAGTAACGTACTCAGGTACTACAATAATGGGGCTGTATAAAGTATGTGAGCTAGGTAGACCACCCTTACAGGCTTAGCATAGTGATGAGGGCCAAATAAACTCTTAGATTTACATAGAATCAGGCCCTGGGAATCGCACAGTATATCTTCATTATACCATATGATCAACTATTCTAGGAGGATACTTTATGGAAAGTTTGATTGTGATTTAAAATCCTCTTTGTACAGAACACTCAAATCGTATGTTGAATTATTGAGTACACCTTGAAACATAAACACTCTATTTCTTAATTGCACACTATCAATATATACATGAAAGAGAACTATAAGGATGCTAATGAGACTATGTATGCAAAATATAGCCTAAGGCTACAAAATCTTTTATCCATTAAAAATGGAAAATGAATTGCAGAGCTACCATCGAATTCATTACAAGCACAGAAATAATGAACACGATGTAGCTAAACCTCTTCTCGTATTGGAAATTTGCTAATTAGCTCAACATACACTAGATGGCGCACGTGGTCTAGACTGCCAATTCTCAATACTACTTCCCTCAAAGAAGGAAAAAGAAAAGATAGAAGATCTCTCTGCCTCTGTCTATCCTGTTTGGAAGAAGTGTATGAAAGAGAAAGAAAGCACATTATGGTACTTGATGTAAAAGATTTGATTACTAGGCCTTTCTATAGTTGCACTTACATGAGCATGTTAAAGAGTGGAACAACGGGGAAGGAAAAGGACACTGCTAGCCAAGCGATCTTTTCTGAGAAGATGCTGATCTGTACTTATGGAGCTGAGCTGGCCAAAAACAGACAGTGTATAATAAAGTGCTGTTAATCAACCAGACACAGTGTTAAACTGTGAATAACGAAAGTTGTCTTTGTAGCTTGCAAGGACCAGAAGTATGTTAAAAGGTACCCTCTCTTTTTTCCCCAGTCTGAGCACTCACAGGCAGCTGCACATTACCTCATTTCTCATTCAAACAATGAAGGATGAAAAGTGCCTTTGTAGGATGCCACTCACAACTTCAGAAAAACAGCCACAGCGTAGTACTAAAATATACCAGGTGAGAGCCTACCCTCTGAAAAAGATGCACACACCTATCTGAAGGGCAAATTTGACCCACTGTATAAATCATAAAATAAAAATTGTATTATTGACTATTGGTTAAAAAAGGTTAAAGGGCCTAAGTGACTTAGGAACTGAGTCCCATTAATCACCAGTAAGATTTAGGGTCCCAAATCTCTTCAACACTTTCAAAAATTTTACCTGAAATGTTCACAAAGTGACAACATAATATTCTATAAAACTATATTGTCACAAACAAACATGCAATTTTAAGACCTTGGTGTGGCAATCCCAGTTCAAGCAGCAGAGACCGTGATGATGAGCAAACTATAAATGGCTACACAGCGTGTTCAACACCCACAACTGCGGCCAGAATTTCAGAGTAAGTGGGCAGGTTTTCAAAATAGCTCAGTTCTATTTTAGAACCTAATTAAGGCTTCCAAACGTGTCCAGCAGCCCACAACTCATTTTACACGCTTCGATAGATTTTCAGAACTTCACACCTTAATACGCTGAACTTTATTTGAACATCTGGCCATAAGTGTCACAATGAGTTTTTGAAAGCTTTTGAAAGTTGGGCCCTTATTTGAGACTACATCTATACTGTGAGCTAGGGGTGTGATTTCCCCTACTCCCATATATATACACTCACAACAAGCTAGCATGAGTATAAATAGCAGCATATCCATGGTAGCACAGGTAATGGCAACGGAGGCACAGCTTAGCCGTGTCAAGTCATGGGGTACGCTATGGTTTGTAGTCTGGACAGCTAACCCATGTCTTCGCTGCCACTACCCATGCTGCTGTGGCTACACTGCTATTTATACTCATGCTAGCTTGATGAGAGCTGGCACAAGTGTGTGTACACAAGCAATGGAATCACACCCCTAGCTTGTAACGTAGACAAAGCCTGGGTGTCTAAAGGGACATTGGGCTGGTTTGAAAATCTTGTCCACTCATGTCT
Source organism: Chrysemys picta bellii (assembly GCF_011386835.1). NCBI lineage: Eukaryota > Metazoa > Chordata > Testudines > Emydidae > Chrysemys > Chrysemys picta. The sequence continues at coordinate 334,111,160 of NC_088791.1, read as the reverse complement.
ATCATTTTCCCAATCCATGGGACCGCAGGGTTATTAGTTTTCTATACTATGTTATATAAAGATGGATATACGTTCACACGTGCACAAGCGCAATGTGATCTAAAGCTTTATAGCATGAATTTGGAATGACCACATTACTCTATTGTGGCAAAGCCCTGAGTGAGTTATGCAGGCCTTTCCAAAGAAATGCTGCTAAATCTTTTACAACATACGCTGTACACAATACATGGTGAGATATGTCATGTGGTCTATAGAATAAAATATAATCTTCCAAACATCTTAATCCCTTCCAGGTACTATTTGGGGCTAGGAAGGGGGTCCAGCCTTTTGTTCTATGGGTGAAACATTGAATGAAAACCCAAGGTTATGTTTTCCTAACACACGAAAAGACAACCAACAAGAACTAGTAACTGGCCAGCAAAAATGACAGATACTTACAGATAAAAGTTGATCTCCTCTCTGCAACTCTCCACTGAGATCTGCTGGCCCACCTGCTAGGATGAAGGATATGAAAATGCCTTCCCCATCTTCTCCTCCCACAATGTTAAAACCAAGTCCTGTGGAGCCTTTGTGAAGGATGACTTTCCGAGGCTCTCTGTATAGAAACAAAATAGCATTGCTTACCTATTCAGATAGTGTATATGCACCACTTAGCATCTCTGTCACATTACTTTTTCTTTAAGACAAAATAGCAGGCTACTACCTAATAAAACCATTTAATAAATGAGATAGGTGTATTCATTGGGGAACATGCATAATGTCCTATTTTTTTATTTTTTCAAGACAACTGAATATTTCTACCTATTAATTTATCCCATTGTAATGGATTTCACTAAGTTAAATGGTGGATTTCTGTAATAAGACATTTTAAGGCATTTCACACATTTATTTACACCAATATTATATATAGCATTGGTAAATAATCTACATTTTTATAGTGGATTGTCTTTTATGCTCTGGGTCATGCTAAAAAACACCTTAAAAACAAGCAGAGAAAAAACACAGTAGATACAAAGGGAAGCTCTTCCAACTCTGCCCTAGCTAGATCAAGTAACATCAGTGTTTTATATCACCAAGTTCAAAGCAGAGAATCTTACAAGAAAGTCTGGTTTGACTCTGTCAGGAATACACATCTGTGGGCACACAACTGCTTTATCACCCAAGGGCACCATGGGTATTTTTACTGTTTTCAAAACTTGCTCAAAATTATGCGATCAATAATACCTAGCTCTTATATAGCACTTTCAATGAGTAGAGCTCAGAGCACTTTACAAAGGAGGTTACTATCATTATCCCCATTTTACAGATGGGGAAACTGAGGCACAGTGCAGTGAAATGACACACAGCAGGCCAGAGTCAGAACTAGAACCTATGTCTCCTATTTCCCAGTCCAGAACTCCATTCCTTAAAAAAGTCTACCCAACATTTGATTGAAAAATAAAATGTATCTTCCAGATAGTTGCACTGTATTTGTTGTAGATAATATTGGGTACATCCAGTTTATGGAATGATAATACGTTTTCATAAAAGCTTCAGGCTCTTGGGGCTTTGGAACAACGTTACACGAGTTCTGAAATTGTTCCACAGTGTGGTTCATATTTTAGTGGAGAAATTATTTTGTGAATAACCTCCCCTCCCATCTGTGACTCCCTAACATCCAGAGGCAAAATCTGTCTTCAGTGCAATAGGTGTCTTGTTCTTTATGAAAAATGTTAATCACATTGGATAACATTTTCAAAAGCATCTTAGTAATTTCACAGCCTAAGTCCCTTCTCAGAAGGGACTTCTAAGGCACTTTTGAAAATTTTATCCACTATCTTCTTTTGCTCTTCCCCATCTGAAAACACAATGTGATCAGCCACTTCTCCCCAGAGGGCAATGAACCACAGTTTCAGAGCCTCTGATTTATAAAGGATCAAAATATCTATTTCAGAGATCTTCTACCTCCACCTTCCCTTCAGGTACAATATCCCCTAAAACTGTAGAATGCACTTGTAGGGATTCCCAAGGCTAATTGGTGACTTTTTAAAATGTATTTTCTTGATATTACATCAGCAATATTGTAGGATATAAAAGGCAAAATGAAGCCTGGGGCTCAGGTCCTTAATTAGTCCTGTAGTCTATCAACGGTCTCAGCCCTGGTATCGAGCTGTACTCCATGGCTTCCCTCCTGGAGGCAATGTCTTCGCCCTCTCCGGGCCTTTCAGGCCTCAGCTCTACTACTGGGCCACTAAACGCTTCAGTTCCTCTTCTGGGGTGCCTCTAAATCCAGGCCACTTCCCCCCAGTGACTAATGGGGGATGAGGGGACCCAGCCCCACCCACTACTCTGGGTCCCATCCCAGGGACACTGTAGATAGCAGCCATCTGCCATGACCCTTTATCTAAGCTGCACTGCTGCTCTGATTCCCTGGGCCACTTCCCCACAGCCCCACCCCTTCTTCACGCTTACCTCAGGGCTTTGTTCTGATTGAGTCCCAGAATCCAGCCCAGGGTTTCGTCTTGCTCCATCCAGCTTCTGCCAGCACTTCTGTGTCTGAGGTCCTGGCTCCCTCAGCTAGCCAAGCACACCCTCCATACTCCTCCAGCTCCAGCAAGGAACTGCTCTCACTCTGGTCCTGCAGCTCTTGTTATAGTAGCCTGCTGGGCCCTGATTGCTGTGTCCCACACAGACATTTTAGGCAGCTTGGAGGTCCCTCTCCACTGCACTTTTCTGGGAAGGGGTGTGGCAGGGTCACAAGGCCTCCAGCAGGGGGGCTCAGAGGGTCAGGTACACCCTGTCACACCACTGAACAGGTATAGTGTGTGGAGGTGAAAGGCTCCAAATCCCTTTAACAGTCCTCTGACCTGTCCAGTCACTCCGTGATTCACCTAATCTAAACATTAATCTTAAAGGCTGCCTGCAACACAGTAACAAGTTAGTCACTGAAAATACTGTCCACACTGTAGCTTGCCTAAAGCCTGCTGCATTTTTTCATCCTCATGTAATCACTTGCTCCCTTGTACTAGCTGCTAAACTAAATTTAGGGCTAGAATTGTGATATGCTTTTCAATGTACTGCAGTAGAAAAAAAATTTCAATACGGCGGACAACTAAATTTGTAAAAGTGTACGGAAGCATCTCCTTCCAAAACCTGCTAATACACTTTATCTACTACCTGATTGGTCCTCAAACATTTTCAGATCCTAATGTACCAAAACCACTGGTTCAAAGCATGAAGGCTACAATCTGTCCCTAGTCCTGCAAACACTGAAATATGTACTTAGCTTTACTCATGTGTGTAATTCCATTTGAGTCAATGGGACTACTTGAGTGAGTCATGTTTCTCAGGTGTTGATGTGATTGCAGAATCGGGGCCTCAGTCTTTACAAATGAACTCCTATTGAAATCAGTAGGAGTTTGCCTGAGTAAAGGCCCATTACTGACACTCAGATGGTGAGCTTAGTCTCATGATAATTTTCAAGTAAGCTGTCTCCCTGCTGATTGATTCTGGTGTTTAATTTTTAAAAACAGACAAAAACAAAGGAGCATTTTTTGTAATGTTATTGTATAAAGGAAACTGAACCCTTACTGGGAGGTATTAATCATGCTCTACATGGCCTCCCAATTTCCATCCCTTTCTTTATACTGGGTAGTAAGAGAACAGGTCACAAAATAGAGTTCTGGGAAAAGCTACATATTGTTCAGTTTTTTTATATCCTGGGGATTGTTTATATACTAAAGGTCAAGTATTTCTAACAAACAAGAAGATAAAGGTTCTCTCTCTTGGGTGGCTGCCATTCATTTGTTACATAGCAATGAATTTAGCATTACCATGGACACATGAAGGTCAGATTTAACATAATTCAGGTCTTCTGGGTTTAAATGGATTGAGAAATCAGGTATTTATACAGGTAGTGTTGGCTAATGGCTAGATCACTGGATTAGGCCTCGGAAGACCAGCGCTCTAGTCCCAACTCTAACTCAGGTCCTACTTGGTTATCATGGGCAATTTATTTCAACTCTCTGTGCCTCAGTTTCCCAATCTGTAAAACAGGGATAATTCCTTTGTAAAGCACTTAGAGATCTACTGATGAAAAGCGCTATATAAGAGCTAGGTATTATTATTACTTGGACATCTAACATTGAAAAAATGCAGTAAAGCTGAACAAACATTTCTATACAGCATCCAGGTGAGAAATCAGATTCATAGTCCCTGTTCAGTTTAGTATTACTGTATATGAAGGCAGCTTGGGGATCCAAACATGAACACCCAACACTATAGCCAAAATAGGTCAATACAGCTGGGTATTTACTGGCTACTAAGGTATACAGACTGACAAAGAGCTGGCTCTGTTAATAATCAATGACATCTGACCAAGTCAGCAGCTTTATGACTGAAACCCTGACAGCACTGTTTTGTAATTCTGGCCTCTTGACAGCACAATTCACATTTTGTTCTTGGGTGATTATCTTCTGAGGAAGCTCAAACAGTGATGGGTAAAATGTCAGGAGCTGTGATTAGAACACAGGAGTTCTTGGCTCCCAGTCTTTCGCACAATCCATTTTGTTCCATTTCAGTGCATCTTGCAGAGAAGGGCTCAATAATAAAGCACTTTACTTTGGGGAAATTCACTGGTAATATATGATATCGGAAAAATCATGGGAAATGAAGGACACTAACCAATTTTCAGATATCACAAGTAATTGGTAGATATTATGGATTTAGTAAATAACAATACATGGCAACTACACATTGTCTTTTATCTGAGGACAGCAAAGCACTTTTATAACAATAATAAATTAAACCTCACAGCAACTCCTCGGAAGTAGTTAAACTGAGGCAGAAGAAGAATGGGTGACTTGCCCAAGGTTAAATAAATAAATACATAAATGAGCTGGTCACAGAACTGGAAACTGAACCTTAAACCTTAAATTCAGTTCTATGCTTTAACCATCAGACCACATTCCAGGCACCAAGTAGGTATTGTGTTTTAATATGTGCTTGAGATTATCTGTTGCTAATAACATTGGAAGGGACTAGTCTAACAACACTTTAGTTGAGTTCCAAAGAAAGAGTTAAATATGGAGGGACTAAAGGTTGGCTTCTGACATATTTAGCTATTCATCTGGCATATAAATTGCTCAATTTAGAGTTATCTTCTTTTGAAATAATGATTAAAGATAACTGGGAACAGGAGCTTCAGTTGTCATGGTCCAAAGGGGACTGGGAGAACATCTGGAAAATGACAATAGGAAAACTTCTCTCTCTCTCTTCTATTAATATTTTATAAGAACAAAATTCAAACAGAACTGAGTGGAATGCAGGTATTTGCTTTATATTAAATAATGGAGATCCTCAAAAAATGAAACAAGTCAAGAGGATATTGTGCTCGTAAATATACAATAAGCTTAATTGATTTTTAATGAATGGAAAAAATAAACAGCAGTTTAGAAATGGTAAGTTTTCTTATAGTAAACAAGCCGAGTAGAAAGTACTGTTTGCCTACAGAAACACAACCACCAAAGCAAAGCAAGGGATAATAATTTCAAGTAATGAATTGATTTTTTAAAATCTTACTATATTCAGACACTAGATGGGGCTATCCAGCTATTGTAAAGGCACACTCAAAAGATCAGACACTGTTTTTTCAATGTTTTTGAAATACATTCCCCCCCCCTCTCTTTTCAGTTAGATAGCACATTTAAATATTTTTTAAGATACATGAGGCTGAAAGTGTGCTTCTAGGTGCCAGTGCAGCCTCTTAGCACTTTTGTATGTTCTCTGCCCTGCTGCTGCTTTGTACCAGAATACAGATAAAGCAGAGCAGCGGAGACACCAACCATGAATTAGGCAGGGAGAATGAAGAGAAAAAAATCACAATCTGAAAGAAGGAAGCATAAAACGAGAGAGAGAGAGGAGAAATGAAGGACTAAAAAGAGAGAATTGGATAAAGGAGTGTAGATAGGAGAGACGACAAAGAAAAGAAAAGGGGAAAAGTAGGAAAAGACAAAAGGAGCAGACGCAGAGAGAGGAAACAAAGATTTAACAAGATAGTCAGAAATCATGATGGGGAGGAATAGCCAAGCAAAGAGTTGTAATCCTCATAAGTGATCCAAAGCATTTCTTCCACTGAGTTACAAATGTGTCTATTCTGATAGCCTAAAAGATAGACTAGGTCTTCAAAACAGGGAATGTGTCATATCTATATGTTCTATAAAGCATTGTGCAAATTTGCAGAGCTAGATATTACTAAATGAATATTTTGTAATAAATATATAGTAATAAAATGCTGCTGGAAAATTTTCAAAAGTGTCCAAATCATTTAGGAGCATAAATTCCAATGGGTGCTTCTAAAAATTTTACCCTGCATAACAAAACAATTTTTCACTCTTACCATGTAAGTCATGGTTTTGGTATAAAGAGACAAATAAAATATCAGGGCAAACTTGTTTTTTTTTTTTTTTTTTAACTTTTGTTTTTCTATTAAAGAGGCACCAACAATTTGGAAAATCACACTTCTATCTGCAAGATTTGTACCTACCATCTTTCAAACATAATACTAGTCTCCTATTGTAGCCAACAGAATGATGCTCAAAAATCTAGGAGTCCCCACAATTTTACTTATCATAGGTACATAAATTCATAACAACTATGGATTAAAAATCAGAGATTAAAAAATTGGCAAGATATATGTACTGTTATGAACACAAGTAACTTCTAAGGATGACTGTAACCGAAAAAAAACGAAAAAAATGCTTCTCTGTTTTTAATTTGCTTATTTTGTGCATTTAGCCGCATACTTTGTGTATCACCAATTTTAATATTTTCTTTGCAATAATACATTGTAATAATACTTATCTACCTACCTCTCAGGAGTGTTGAGAGGATTAGTTAGTTAATTACAGTGTTTTAAACATTCAAAGAGGTATTAAAAACACTAAAAACTCTGAAAAGTCAGGCCCTAGGCCTAGGGTTGCCAATTTTGGTGGGATGTATTCCTGGACATTTCATCACATGACATAATCTTTAATTAAAGATTAATCTTTAATTCCTGGAGACTCCAGGCCAATCCTGTAGGTTTGGCAACCCTACCTAGGAGTATCATGATGGACATTAATCAACAAGGTCCCCCAAATTAATAGAGACTTCTGAGATATTTGTCCTTGATCTCCCTGTGCCTCACTTCCTGTTTGTAAATAATTCACTTACCTCACAATGGTATTAAGAGGACCCATCCATTAATATATGTGACATTCAGATACTATGGTGATGACCACCACAGAAAACCCAGGAGAAAATTAATTATTATATTGTTATTTGTATCACAGTAACACTTAGAGGCCCTAACCAAAATCAAGGTCCTGTTGTGGCAGGCACACAGTGAGTGACAGTCCCTTCCCCAGAGAATTTATAATCTAAATAGACAAGACAGGAAAAGGTTGGAAGGGAAAACAGAGGTACAATTACTTGCCCAAGGTCAAACAGTGGCAGGCCTGAGACTAGAAGCCCCAGTCTCATGTGTCCAAGTCTAGTGCACTTAACCACTAGATCATACTGCCTTCCTTAAATAATTCACTTACTCAAAGCAGGGTCAATGGGACTCCATGCAGGCACAGGGGTCTGTCTTCATAGAGTCAATGGCCAGATAGCCTCAACTGGTTCATTTCAGACTGCCAGCCCTTTTGACATAATAATTCTAATTTTATTTCACATCTTTTCCTGCTCTAGCAAATTTTAATAAATCACTTTGTACTTTTATTTCAGATAGACAAAGAGGACCAACACAGGAAAGACCTGAAAATTCAATTTGAGACAGCATTCACCTTAACATGGAAACCCAGGATAAAGTGAGACTGTGCCAGTATGTAAGATGTTTATAATGTCTCATTCATCATGAGAGAACAATTTAAAATTTATAAAGGTTGCAGCTTTGACATGAAATATAGATATATAGGTATGTAAAAAATATCAAAGTTGAAGGGAAACTTAAGTATATTCAAAGTTTCTTTTCTATCATCTATACTTCTGTTTTACTGTAATTTAGTGCCCCAGTTATCCAATCTAGTATTTTCTCACCATATGAACCTCTGCCTTTGCTCCACTGGCAATGCCAGTTTCTCTCGCCATTTTGTTCACTTCTCCCTTAAATTACCTTTCCTCTTTTTTGTCACCCTTACGTCTGACATGAATGCCCCACCAAAAGCTGAAAAGCCATCATCGTTCTCCTTCATATCCCTCTTCTGTGATGCTTACAAAACACTGCAGTCTAACAATGGTTAGGCAGGTGGCAAGGTGGGCCTGCTGGTTGTTTTGCTTAATGTGTTCATTTTACTGTTATCTCTTTCTCCAGCCCTCCTCTCCCAATTCATCAGTTTCATTGACTGAGACCTCTGATTACTACTAAAATACAAACAAGATAAACCACCTTCTTACTAATTGCTGCCAGATTCATTATTGCAGCCCAGCACTGTAAATTTGGCATTCCTACACTGGACAAATGTTTTGATAGAGTGTGGGACATTCTTGTTACGTTAATATATACTAACAAGTAGCACAGGAAAATGATCATTATTTTGCTGTTTGGGTTCCATTTTATTAAATATACAGATTCTGACATACAAATTGTTACACCATCCAGCCATTTGTGCCATAATAATTTATTGTGTAACATTTAGAAAGTTCATCTTATCTACTGTATCTATTCAGTATGCTTGTAATGAGTTATTTACTCTTAACCATTTGATTCCTGCTGTTTTGGCATTTCTTGATTGCAAATGCATGACTTCATACTGATTTGGTCAGTTTTCCAGAATCCACTAGACATACCACTATTTAAGATAAAGGTCAGGCTTGGTGGTGATTCGCAACCAATTCCTCCCTGTTGGTCAGAATCAAATCTACAAGGGCTGTCCCCTAGTTATTTCCTTTACAGTCTGTATCAAAAAGTTGTCCCTTATATATTCCAAGAACTTACTGGACATTTTGTGTTTTGCTGTGTTACTTATCCAACTGATGTCTGGGTAGTTAAAGTTTCCCATTATTAATGAGTCTTGTGTATTGGATATTTCTGTGATTTATTTTAGAAATGCCTCATCCACCTCCTACTCCTGATTTGGTGGCCCGTAGTAAACCCCACCTATGACATCTCCCTGTTTCCCCCCTATTATTTTCACCCAGATATTTTCAGCTGGTCTGCATCTCTTGATATAAAATGCATCATCTCCTCCTCCCCCCCCCCCGCCTTTCCTTCCTAAGCAAGCTAAACCCCTCTATGCCAATTCCAGTCCAGTCATGAGATGTATCCCACCATGTCTCTTTGATGCCAGTTAAGTCATGATTTAGCTTATGTACTAATAATTCCAGTTCTTCCTGCTTATTCCTCGCATTCATATTTTACATATTCACACAGTCAACCTGTGGAACTCTTTGCCAGAGGATGTTGTGAAGGCCAAGACTATAACAGGGTTCAGAAAAGAACTAGATAAGTTCATGGATAATAGATCCATCTATGGCTATTAGCCAGCCTGAGCAGGGATGGTGTCCCTAGCCTCTGTTTGCCAGAAGCTGGGAATGGGGAACAAGGGATGGATCACTGATGATTACCTGTTCTGTTCATTCCCTGTGAAGCACCTGGCATTTGCCACTGTTGGAAGACAGGATACTGGGCTAGATGGACCTTTGGTTTGACCCCATATGACCATTCTTATATTCTTATGTTCATTGTTGTGGTTTGGAAATTAATATCAGTCTATCTGCATGAACTTTCAGCCAATTTCAAAATCTGCTGCATCAGCCATACAAAAAGCTTGGAAAGGAGAAGGGAGGTCCATTCAGCCACTTCCACCTCTCTGGGAGGGGCTCAGCCACTGTCACTCTAATCGTGGGGTGAAGCCATTGCAAACCCTGTATCCTGTTGTATGTAGGATCCCAGATTACCTTGATCCAGCCCAGGGCCTAGTATCGAGGAGTCTTCCCCTAACCCAACACCAGTTAGAGCACTGTTTTGTATCTAAATCCAAAATAAATGTAGATTTGTGTATGCATGGTATGGGGAAGGTGTTAGTGAATGGGGGAACAAGAGGAGGAGGAAATGGCACGTTTGTCTAGCTCTGATAGTCTGACATAGACTCAATTCTGAAAGTATTAAAAAAAAAGAAAAGAGGACAGGTATTGCTTGCTTATTGGGTCATGTTATACTTTTTTGCTCTAGGCCTTTTTTGCAGTAATGGAATTTTACACACAATGAATCAGAGGGGAGAATCAAAACTAAAATTAAAACTAGCCCTCTGAAACAAGCCAGTGCAACCAAAATCCAAGCACTCCATACAACTGTCAGTTGTCCTGATATTATTAAAGACATGAAAGCGGTTGACTTTGGTTGTGGATGAATCATCTTTCCCCCCATTAGTTTTGTGAAAATTTAGCCATCTATATATGCAGATTTGCATTTTTACAATTAAATCACACACACACACACAAGCATCGGATAATTTTTCTAAATCAAACAGCTCTTGTTCTATCTCCAGAATTAGTGTATTCAGTTTTGGGCATAATTTGCTACACTGAAAGAAACTCACCCATACAGTAATATGGCTAACATGGATTAGAATCAGACATCAGTAAGAATTTCCATGATTAGTGTGAAATATTTTTCTGTTTTTACATGTAAATGTTAACTCGAGGCAAGTGAAATGAACTCAAGTGATGGCACGCAGATCACTTCCATGACAGATTAAGTGTCCTGAGTGTTAATTAGGATATGTCCATCAGAAATACTGAACTGCTCGCTATATATAATAAGTCACAAAGTCTTTAATTAAGCTTCACTGAATTTGAAAAAAACGAATGAGCTTTTTTTCTATGCAATTTTTTACTGCAGCAACGGAGTTCAAATTAATCTCTGTAGCACATTGGTCAAAACAAAGCAATGAGAGAAAACATCAAATGGACCACACACAAAAATGTAAACCAACCCCCAACAATCCCTGATAACTACACCATATCTCACCTGCCAATAAACCAAAACAAATAAACCCCTTGGAGCTAACATGCTCTTTGCTGCCATCACATTGTTTACTCTGTTTTTGTCTTGTTTATGAGATTATTTTATCAAGACAAGGACTGTCTGCTACTCTGTGTCTATACAATGCCTACCACAAAGGGCCCCAGATCTTGGTTGGTCACTAGGCACTACCGTGATAAACATGATTATCAATAATAATAATTAAAATACGCATGCAGGGAACTCAGAAACTTGCCTGTCAACTTACACTTTGGGAAGTGGATACTGCCACTGTCTTATCCACTCCAGCTTGACGGGTTCAAAGTTCCTCAGTAAAACCACCACAAAATTGTACTTTTCTGTTGCATATCAGTGCTTTCACCAATTCTTTTCCTAATGTTAATTTTTTCTGCAGATCCTCCAAGAGCTTCAAGGAAAGCTACAGAAGATCTTTGCCCTCCACATCAACACTATTTGCATTTACACATTGGCGCCTGGTTCCAACAGCCTCGACACTCCACCTAGCTGGTTTCCCTGCAGCCATAAATCTCAGGCACCAAGGGGGAAGCAGGCATGTTAATGCTACAGGGGATATTTGCACCTGTGACTGGGCCAAGGGATCTGCAATAACACCCCATGTTGCCTCCCTTAAAGTCCTGTTGTCTGAGTTTGGGTGGCTGAGAGGGAAAGGCATGCTATTAAAGAGTGTAGCACAATGCACCATCGACCTTCTGCTCCAAAAATACACAGTAGGTTTGTTCTTGCATTCTAAACCCCATTTAACAGTAGATCCCTCCTGGAGGGCACAGAAGGGGAGTGCCATACCTTCCAACACGAAGAATTTGTGTATTTTATCTGGTATTAGTACTGGGTCAGACAGATTTTTTCCCCCTTCAATCTGGTACATGTCAGTGTATGGTTGGAGAGACAGACAGCGAGACAGAGAGAGAGACAGAGAGAGAAACTCAGCTTCCATATTAAGCAGCTCAAGAGACAGAGAACAGCCTTACCCTTCCAGAGAAATGGTTCGTTGTAAGCTCATTGTGGGTGGACGCGTTGCAGTGCTGTGCTGGGAATGACTGTATAGACAAGGAAGAATAAAGAAAAGTATTTGTTAAAGAAATATGACTCTACTTGCTAATTCTCTTGTTCTTACTGTAATGGGTAGCCACAATTAAGATATAACGGATGACCCAGAAATAATTACCAGATTACTGAAATTACTGTGAGATATTCCTATGCATCTCTCATATATACTGATCCTTGTGCTCTCTCTCTTTGGATAATAAGGGGAAGAAACCAATTATCTTGTCTCCTGTTTAATAAGATGTTATTCCTCATTAAAAACAGATTATAACTAGACAGACTTGGAAGGATCCATCTTTTAAAAAAATGTATGAATACAACAGATTGTATTTTTCAAGTGACTTAAAACAACTCAGATGCTAATTGTTATTTATATAAAATGTAGCAGTAGAACAACTGGGAAATGAAATCAAAGTGCTCTTATCATCATAGTTCACTATGCTAATTTTTTATTGTTTGCTATGTAGAATTTTCAGCAAAAGATTTTGAAATCTGCATCTCTATAACTTTTAACTATGGACATTTTTTCCAGTGGATTTTAGATGGAGGGAGATATTGATTATTGCAGACATTTACTATTAATAGGTACTGTTTCAAAACCAAATAATTTTCAGCACAAGCCAAACTGTGGATACACAATGTAAACAGAAACGGGATAATAGCTTTTATTTAAAATAAGTATGATAATAAAGGCAATAATAGACCCCCAGTGTGAACTGACTAGCATCACCATTAAAATTAAAATAGTTAACCGCCAGCAGTAGTATTGGATTTGACATTAAATTAAAGAATACGTACCAGGAGAAGTGGGGGAATGAGCTAAAGCTGACAGTAACACAGATATTTTGACAGTTAAAACAAGTCACATATAGTTCAATCATAGTATTGGCTCTCCCAGAAATTTAGTCGTGGGGCTGGATAGAATTGTTTCATCACTTTTAAAAGCACAAACTTCTGGAAGCTATGCTTCTAGAAGTGATATAAAATGATAATCATCAGAGGGGTAGCTGTGTTAGTCTGAATCTTTAAAAAGCAACAGAGGGTCCTGTGGCACCTTTAAGACTAACAGAAGTATTGGGAGCATAAGCTTTCGTGGGTAAGAACCTCACTTCTTCAGATGCATCTGAAAGGTGCCACAGGACCCTCTGTTGCTTTTTATAAAATGATAATGCCCCTCCTGGATAGTAGCAGATCTAATTATGAGCTCACCAGCTATTTCAATGCTTGCCTATAAATAGTGAAGCTATTAGCACCCTAAATATGACATATAACCAAAAACAACGTTGGTAATCCTCAAGCTATGATTTCTAGAGCTGGCCAGAAAATGGAAATCACTTCCTGTGAAAGTTTTTGAATTTCTGTCTGTATGAATCAGGACAAAAAGTCAAAACATATTTTTTTTTTTTTTTGCAGGAAGGAACTTCCAGAAAAATACCATTTGGGGAGAACCAAAACAGAATTTTTGAGGTTACTGACTGTCCACCTGGCAGGACGTCTGCCTGGCTTCTCAGGAGCCAGTTGCCTGGGGAGGCAACCAGCTCAGGAACAGGGCAACCATGGGAGCTACCCAGCTGGGGAGCTAGCCACCCAGTTCTTTGAGTAGCTGATGGAACAGGGGGCAGGCAAGGCTGGTGAGCTTTGGAGCCCGCCAGAGGGGCTGTGGTGCGACCTGGACGCCAGGGGATCCTGGTTTCCCAGTCAGCCCTCCAGGTGAACTGCCAAGAAGCTGGAAAGTTGGAGCTTTCATTTCAATATTCCTGATGGAAAGATCAAACTTTTCTGACAAAATTTAAATTTTTCCAAGGAAAATTTTGATTTTGTGGAAACTGCATTATCCATTGGAAAATGAGTCTACCAGAAAATTTCTGAGCCGCTCCAGTGGTTTCTCTCATACCAAATCATGACTGATTGCAGAACCTGTTGAACCCACACACACGCATGTACCCAATGGGGACAGTAGTATACAGTTGCTTAGAATATCAGTAGTTGAACCAGTTCTGCTCTCATACTGACACAAATCAAATGGAAAGATTCCCACTGGTTACTGTGGTAGCAGGATTGGGCTCATAGACAGAAGGAGGCAGAAATTTCACAGGGCTTTATTGTGATTAGTTTAAGTGTTTACACGGTACCTTATAAATTTTGGTTCTACTGCACGGTGTAGGGAAAAAAAACGTTAATGCCATTATATATCATTGATCCACTAAGTTACAGTTTTTGCCTTTTGCTATAAAGCATTATACAGTTATTGAACAACTATGACAGTCTGTTAGGATTAAATACTGCATTATATTTTCATTAAAACTACAAAGCTCAGCATCAGTGGGCACCTCACATATATTTTACTGTGCATTTCATTTTGCTGCCTAACCAATATATGCTGTGTGATGGAGGACACAATTCAATAAACAATGTAATTTCTCTAGCTGTTTAGCACATGAAGTTGTAACATATGGCACTGTACCACAGGGCAAGCACTACACTCGCTCCCCACTTTCCTTTCCAATAGCTAGTGCTTCACACTATTTCCCTTTTTAGTGGATGTTGTGAAGTGGTAAATAGAATTAGGAATAAATTGTCAGTTTTCAGAATGGAGAGACATAAATAGTGGTGTTTCCCAGAGATCTGTACTGGACCAGTGTTGTTCAACATATTCATAAATGATCTGGGAAAAGGGGTAAACAGGGAGGTGGCAAAATCTGCAGATGATACAAAATTACTCAGGATAGTTAAGTCCAAAGCAGACTGCAAAGAGTTACAACGGGATCTCACAAAACTGGGTGATTGGGCAACAAAATGGCAAATGAAATTCAATGTTGATAAATGCAAAGTAATGCATATTGGAAAACATAATCCCAACCATGCATGTAAAATGATGGGGTTTAAATTAGCTGTTACCACTCAAGAAAGAGATCTTGAGACCCATGCTTACACAATGGGAGGAAAGGTTTCTCAAAACCCATTGCTAGAACCCTGGCACAGAGGCAACTGAAGGAGTCAGACAAGGATTTGACCACATATTTTCAATTTGAGTGACTGACAAAAGAAAATTAAAATCTCCACCGACCCAGTAAATCCTACAAGAATCCTAGTTTTTCTAGGAATGTCATCACTGCAAGATCTGGCCCAAAAAGGAAATCTGATCTGGCACCTCTCCTCAAGATATTTTAACCCTCAGTCACTTTTTCAAGCCAACTTCCTTATTAGAAGGAATACATTAGACTCTTGCAATCAGAACAGGAACACTTGTGTCCATTCACAACTAATCAACAGAGCTTTAATTTTGAGGGTGCGATTTTCAAAAGCAATCAGCCCTGGCCTACCTCTGCTACCACTGAGGTCACGGGTTAGACTCCCATTCATTTCAGTAGAAGCACATTTAGACCAGTGCTTAGTGCTTGGAAAATTCCATCCTAAATATGACTATCAACAGCAAACTGCTCACCATCCATCCATAAAGCTAAGAAAAGTTCAGAAAACAAGTGTCAAATCATAGTAACAAATACATCTGAGGGGATGATGACCTGGTCTTAGATGTCCACAAGTGAATACAAAGAGACTACAGTCCCTTCATAAATGAATGAATTCAGGGTTGTGAATTAGTGCCTCAACTCTAAAAGGGTCAAAATGAAAAAAGGGACCAAGCCGATCATCCTAATAAAGAAAGAGCCCAAGTTTCCAACTAAGCAGTAATACCTCATCTACGCTGCTGAATTAATATTTCATACAGACTATTTAGTACAAAACCTAAAGTATAAAACTAGTTTTGACAGATCAAGTTCTTTCTAATAATTTTTAACACTGGAGAAATAATTATAAGAATTACATCTTCATTTTTTTAGTTTGGACTGTATTAAAGAAAACGTTTTTTGTGTTAATGAAGAACTGTGGAAGAGTGCTGTTATTTTCTCATTCATAGATGGAGCTGCTACTAGAAGAAGAAACTCAGAGTTACAAACACCAGAGTTATGAACTGACCAGTCAACAACACACCTCATTTGGAATTGAAAGTGACCAATCAGGCAGCAGAGTCAAAAAAATAAGCAAATAGTGTACAGTACAGTATGAAATGTAAACTACTAAAAGATATAAAGGTAATGTTTTAAAAAAAAGACAACAAGGAGTCCGGTGGCACCTTAAAGACTAACAGATTTATTTGGGCACAAGCTTTCGTGGGTAAAAAACCCACTTCTTCAGATGCATGGAGTCTTTAAGGTACCACTGCACTACTCGGTGTTTTTGTGGATACAGACTAACACGGCTACCTCTCTGATTTTTAAAAAAAGATTTGATAAGGTAAGGAAACTGTTTCTGTGCTTGTTTCTTTTACATTAAGATGGCTAAAGGCAGCATTTTTCTTCTGCAAAGTAAAGTTTCAAAGCTGTATTAAGTCAATATTGAGTTCTACTTTTGAAAGAATAGCCATAACATTTTGTTTTGAGTTACGAACATTTTAGTTACAAACAACCTCCAATTCCTCAGGTGTTCATAACTGTGAGGTTCCATTGTACTTTGTGTGCCCTCCAATTTGCCAATAGCACCCAGGATGCCAGCAATTAATGAGGTACATAGTTATCAATGCCTCATAAAGAAAGTGATTGTTACCTCCCGCCTTACTCTTTGACATGATGCAACTGCACAAAGCCTCTCTTGTGTCCCTCACAGAACTGCAATGTTGTATCTAATTTACTGTTCACTATCACTCAATGTACATATATCAATATTTGCAATGCCCAATTTTACATCAATATTTTTGTATCTAAAAAGGTTATGTTTGGAATAATATGTATAGCACGGAGTTAAGCTTTGATTTTAACATTTCTAGCAAAACAGATTAACACCCTAATAACATGTAACGTGTGCAGTTTGCAAATATAGACTTAGAGAGAGACAGTGCAAGGAGCCTCACCATAATGACAATCCTTGTGCCTTCCTGAGGGAAAGGACTACTCAAGCTTAACACCAATCCAGATACTCTGCTTCCAGGGGGGTCAGAGAAGGAATAAGAGTTATAGCCCATCAAAGTTGGCCCAGCAGAGGAGGGTCAACCCACATTATGATGATATATCATTACAATAGTGCCTGGAGGCCCCTTCTGAGATCAGGGCCCCATTGTGTAAACATGTAGTACAGGGGCGGGCAAACTTTTTGGCCTGAGGGCCGCATCAGGTTTTGGAAATTGTTTGGAGGGCCGGTTAGGGGAGGGTGGCGTTGCCTGGCCCTCCCCTCCTTTCCGCCCCCCCCACTTCTCGCTCCCTGATGGCCCAGCCCCAGGACCCCCGCCCCTGACTGCCCCCCGCTGCCCCATCCAACACCTCCTCCTTCCTGACTGCCCCCCTGGACTCCTGCCCCCATTCAACCCCCCTGAGCCCCGCCCCGCCCTCTATCCACACCCCCGTGCCCTGACCACCACCCCGAACTCCCGTGCCCTCTATCCAACCCCCCCACTCCCTGCCCCCTTACTGTGCTGCCTGGAGCACTGGTGGCTGGCAGTGCTACAGCCACGCACCGCGCAGCACAGAGCACCGGGTCAGGCCGGGCTCTGCAGAGGCTCTGCCCCAGGAGCTCGCAGCCCCGTCGCCCAGAGCATTGCGCCGGTGGCAGGGCGAGCTGAGGCTGCGGGGGAGGGGCCGGGGGCGAGCCTCCCGGGGCAGGAGCTCAGGGGCCGGGTAGAAGGGTCCCCCGGGCCGGATGTGGCCTGCGGGCTGTAGTTTGCCCACCTCTGATATAGTAACCGAGTCTACACCCAAGCAAATCTGAGCCATTATAGTTTCAGATGGAAACCAGGCAAAACTGAGTGGTTACAGTTCAAAGCTAAACTCAGAAGCACAAAAGGAAGAAGATTTGCACAAAACACTGTGTGATCCCAAAACACCAAATAGCAGGCTGTTCAAATATATGCCAGCTGCATTATTTAATAATGGTCTAAATACACAGAAATGCTTTCCTATTGCCTAAAGAGAAAGCCTCGTCTATGTGCAGTCTACCAGAGTGAGGCATTAAAACAAGTATAATTTTTATGGGATTGCTGGGCCAAAAATCCCTGATTATTGATTAAAGAGAGAGACTTGTTGCTGCTTCTGTAGCTTCTCAAACTGAGAGCTGCAGAAGTAAACAATTTACTATACAATATTCTGAAATTGCTGTAAACCAGGCCAGGAAAATGTCTATCCTGACCCTGACAAATAATATGTGTCTGAACTTCATAAAGTCTAATGACCAGAATGTATAGTTTGTGTTAATCTTTATCAATAGCCAATTTCTGATCACTAGTGTAGTCCATGATAGGGTAAATAAGAATACATGATTATAAATAGATTGCTGACCAACCAACAAAAGGTAGAAGGAGCTGGAGAGGCCCTGCATTTTCAGCTGGTTTGCGATTACTGTTCTTTCTGTGGGGGAGTTAATCTCAATTTCCAAATTTTAGTTGGAATCTTACCGACAGCTACATTTTCTCAAAACTAGAGTTACTAGTAGGGAGTTGTGTGGTTTAAAGCATAAAGCATGATGTTTTCCTCATGGAACAAGAGACCAATTCCATATTAAGGTCCAAAAAAGTAAATGTTGTAAGTGATTGTTAGCTCAGTAGTTTCTAAGAGTAAGCTTGCCACACAGAATTTCTTAAAATAATAGATCGATAGTCCTTTTACAAACGTGATTACTCAATACTTAACACAGCTTGGCTTTGCTTCTTTTTTTTTCCCCCTTAAGGGATGCTTGAAGAATACCTTAGAGGATAAACATGGAATTTCTCAACGTACATACAAGCAGGCAAAAACAAACCAGAAATAACACACCACACACAATAAAACCACACAAATGAGCTGAATAATGTTAATCAGAAAATAGAACAGAGGTACCAATGAACATACTGTCAAAGTGAAAGGTGAATGGCAAATGAATGCAGTATCTTAGGATGTGCTGTTTCTAATCTCTTGTAGGTGGTAGTTAACATTTATGCACCTTTTGTCTTCAATGGAAATTGTGGGCACTCAGCAGTTCATAGGAAACATTCAGTATTTTGCAGGATAAGGCTCTAAAATGGAGGATACAGCATTTACAATGGCTGTTAATCTTCATGTTTCTGGGTGTAAGAGATTTACTACATGGGGTCAGGAATAAATACATCCCTGTGGTACAGCACTGCAGTACTGTCCAAGTACATTAGCTATTTATTTTGCTTTCCTCTGATATAGGCCAGATATCATACTAGGAAGAATACTAGACTAGATGGATCATTTATGTGTTCCATTATGGCAATTCTTATGTTCCTACACAAGATTAGGCCTAGCCAGCACTCATTTAAAGAAACTCATTACATTCAATATTTGAAGAGAAAGAATTATATCGGAGTCTTTGCTGGTCATTAAAGTGAACAGTTTAGTTATAAACCCAATGGGATAAATCGAGTAAAACTGTATTAGAGGTTATGGACGTAGGGAGGGAGAGAAGCTGGGTTTAAAAGTTTTTAAGAATTAGTGGTGCTACAAATGTGTGAGTGAGATGATGAACAGCTAATTTGTAACACGCCAGGGAATCAATATAATGCTGTTAGTCCATTTAATAAGATAAATCCTGGGAAGACAGCAAAAGCAGTCTGAGTTTTCCTTCATCAGAACTTTTCAGACTTTTCTTCCTGCTTGTCAACCACTTCTTATAATTGGGATCCTCTCAGGGATACATCTTCCTGGAACCAGTTGGAAGACTTATTTAATTTATTTATTTAAATAAATTGGATTTAATGTGATTCGTCAGGCTTCTGGTCTCCTCTCTTTTGGGCAAAGTGCTTTTCCTTTATTAGGACCAAACCTCCCCTTGCTACCTGCAGCTGAAAATGTACTCATCTCTTCATGAATCTTTGCACTTTGGTTCTGTTCTCCTGTGTGCTTGTTGCACCTCAAATTAGGAGCTATCAACAAATATAATCACAGCTGAATTTATACCAAGAAAATAGCCTCTTCTCAACAAGAGTCATTAACAGATTTCCATTCTCATGAAGCAGCCCCAAGGGAAGAGTCATGCAAAAAAGATCTATTTGAAGATAGGACTACTGTGTTAACGCTTCCTAGACTATCATTACAGCCTCCTGTGTCAAATTTGCCCATTTTATTTTTGTGGATGAAGCAGTTCCACAGCAAATCTGTGAGTGCTCTCCAATCAACTAATACTAAACACTTCATAGATCATACATTTATGAATCATTTGTGATGCAAAAACTGATGGCAGCTGTAAAGATGTGCCCAACAGTTTGAATGTTCATCCAGGTTTCCAAATCTTGCATCTGCAAGAGTGGCAGGAATCTTGTGACAACAGGTTTGTGTTTTAATTCCAGTTTCTTTGGTATCTGATTTATGTGTCCCTACTATTTATGAAAATCCAGTATTAAAATAACATTATGTTTAAATAACCTTATTCTCAAGCAATAGAAGCTTGCAAACAGAACAAATCTGGGTAAATAAAGAGACAAGAAACCCAAAGGATGAGTCAGTCATCAATTGCTTCTTCTGGGTATAAAATGCTGATTCCTGTACCAAGTTAAGTGTTACAGTTTGATTGCCTATTTCCTCATGGCCCAACAACAGGTTTTGAGACATTGCAGAGACCTGAGGCATCTAATCTAGTTTTAATTTTCTGTAGATGTGCAATAATCTGCCTCCTACATTAATCTCTTATAGTTAGCAATTGGGTTAAGTTTTGAAATATGAGGCTTCATATCCCTTCCAAATGTTTTCTTAGCACTAATTATAACATCTCTGGATGTTCTTGTTACCCATATAAAGGACTGTTCCTTTTTTAATCTTGCTAAATTCTTGTGTTTTAGCTCTTTATCCAGACTCAAAATAAATAATGGGGCTTCCCTCTGAAAATTATTCTACAGTCCAATGACATCATCTTGATTTTTATTTTTTATTTTTTTGGTTCAAGATGCAGACATTTAATGGAAGCCAAGATTTTCTTTTCATGTATAGGCTGTGCTGCAATATGAATTTGGAAGACTTCTTTATAAATTGTGTTTTATTTGTAGCTCTTTTTAATAAGTAAGTTTGAAACTTACCAGCTCCACTACAGACTTTTTTGTTTGACCCTGGGCAAATCACTTAATCTCTGTGTATCTCAGTTCTCTAGCTGTAAAAATGTGGATACTAGCAATTCCCTACTTCACAGGCATGTTGTGAAGATGAATACTAGGGCTGTCAAGTAATCGCAGTTAATGCCTACAATTAATTGAAAACACAATTAACGTGTTAATCACAATGGAGAAGCAGTCATCACCTGCCAAAGGACCTGACAGTGTGTGGTAAGGCGCAGTAACCCAAACTGCCACTGGAGGGCTGGAAGAGACAAGAAGAAGTTCTCATCCCGGCTCTGGCAGAGAGGTAGGGATCCTGACTCCTCTGCACTGTGCCCCATTGCCCCTGGCTGGCCACTTGCTCCCAGGGCCAATATCCTTTCTCCCCTGCCCTATGCCATACCCCATTATTCCCAGCCGGCCACTTGCTCCCGGGACCGACCCCCAGCCCCGTGCCATGCCCCATTGCCTCCGGCCAGCCACTCGCTCCCAGGACTGACAGCCCTCACCCCCATGCCATACCCTATTGTTCCCAGCTGGCCACTTGCTCCCGAGACCGACCCCCGGCCCTGTGCCATGCTCCATTGCCCCTGGCCAGCCACTCGCTCCAGGGACTGCCCCCCACCCTCCTTGGCTCCATGCCCCAATGCCTCCCAGCTGGCCCCTTGCTCCGGTGGGTACCCCATAGAGAACAGGGGCCTGGCAAGCTCTGCCACTCTGCACCAGCCTCTCCTCCCCTGGCACATGCGGAGTCCTTAAGGTAAAATACACCCTCCCTTGCAAACAAGGGCTCGCTCAGCTGAAGGGAGCCCACCTAGCTCAGTAAAAGGAGTTTAATAGCACTGTTTAACAGTGCAATTAAAACTGCAATTAATTTTTTTAAATCGCTTGACAGCTCTAATAAATACATTAAAAGGGTATGAGGCACTCAGAAACCATAGTACTGGTGTCATAAAAGAACCTACATTGGAAAGAAAATGACACTAATCTGTACTATTCACCACATGAATGGTGAACTGTTTAGGAATATTTGGGATATCTGTTTCGTTGTATAATGGCTGTAGTTCTATTGGTTGATACCAATTTAGTTGTATTTTTTCATAGTTTTTAATCCATCAGTTTCTGTCTCTTGACAAAGCTACTGAGCAACTGTTGTAATGCAGAAATAGTACAATGGATCAGTTAAAATATCGAAGGGTGACTTCATTTCAATGGGAAAAACTATGATAGGTTTTATGCAGGTGTCTTTAAAACAGATTTTTTTTTGTTCTATGCTAACCCTTATGAAAAGATCTGTTTTTCTCTACTGCTGATTATTAAAAGCTAAGTTTCTGTATAGAAGTACTATGTTTGTAGGTTTATTATCTGACAGCATCTCATGCTGGCTGGATTGTGTAGGCCAAGAGCAAACAGATTTACTCTTCAGATCATGTGAGGAACCCAGCCTCAATGTGCTGCTGTAGACTTCTAGGGAGGAAATTATTGATGCCAAAGAGATCATGTGGAATTTTATCTTTCGGATGAATATGTTTAGTCAACATAGATCGAGAATTGGCTTCCCTCCCCATTCTTTAAGGGGATCAAGAAATCTTCCCTTGATGCTGAGGTGGAACCCTTTCTATGGCTCGCTGGAGGAGAAGGGAGTCCACTTTCCTGGTGAATCCCCTTGTGAGAGTGGGGAGGGGAAGGGGGTTTGTGGGTAGTAGTTGCCAGAAACTTGATCAGATAGCCTCCGTGAATAAGACGTGTCAAACATCAGTTTGATAAAAAAATGCAGTTAGTTCTTTGTGTGTGTGTCAACATAAAAGTATCTCTCCACATGCCGCTAATCCATGTACTGTCTCATATTCCAGAAGTAACACATTTTAAACTCCCAATAGTATGACAGTTAAGTGATTCTACAACACAAAAGACAAGTGCAACATATGAACCCCACAAAAATGAAGCACACCCGCCTGATTATTTATGGTACTATTCATCTCCTGCATATAGCATGTCAATTTAGATATTTCAACATAAGAGAATTTTGTTATGCGCCTCTCTGGGGATGTTAATATTTCCTTTCAACCTCCTATTTTAACACTGTTCTTCAGAAATTTCCATACACCAAATAAAAATACCTCCTCCCCCTCATTCTGCCAGTTACAAAAACACAAATAATATGATAAAACCCTCAAAGACCTTGCTTTCTATTCAACTATGGTACAGGTTTTAGGCACTATTAGGCTTAGTTCAGGGGGGGGGGAAATCAGATGTGCTGACACCTTCCACTCTTCTAATTCATTAAAAATAAAGTGAAAAGCCTTTTAAAAAAATTGTTTAAGATCCCAAATCACTAAAAAATGGTGTGTGTACATTGAAAGAGACAAACTATTTAAACTGGGAACAAGCTGGGAAAGGTCAATTCCAGAACCAAACTTTTCAGGGATGTTAAGATCTAGGGTTTTGGTTTGTACCCATCTCTACATAGCTGATATGAAGCTCTCTCTTTACTTGCTTACCAAGACCCAGGGATCAAGAAACTCCTGACACTAAATATTACCGTATATACTCGTTCATAAGCCCAATAATTTTGGTAAAAAGGTGACGCATCAAAGAGAAGGGGGTGGCTTATAAACGGGTCTACACCAAAATTTGTGGTGAACCGCAGCCACAGGGAGCTGAGGGGCTCCATGCTTGCAGACGCTCCAGGTAAACAAAATGTCCCGGCTTTTACCCTGACGAGCTGGAAGCCAAAGTTTTCCAACCCCTGAAATATAGGGTCAGCTTATGAAAGGGTCATACAGTTTTTGCTATTTTTACTTATCCATCTTGGGGAGTCTGTTTATAAACAAATGGGCTAATGAACGAGTATATACAGTACTTCGTATTGATACAGCACTTTTTGTTCTCTCTGGTTTAAGACAGCTGCAGCATCAGCTTTACCTGAAGTTGTGAATTGGCTCTAACACACCTGTTTGAATGTCAGTTTTGTTTGTTCACTTTCAGCTGCATCTCATCTCTGAGGCCCTAATTCAGGATTCTGTATTCCCCCTGCAAGAGTTGACAATAAGCAGGCATCTCCTTTTAAGTATTTTAGGATGAGCCAAAATACTGCATCTTACAATAATAATACTGCTGTGGTTTGGGAAATTACAGTAGATTACTCTAAATTCCTTTTTCCCCCCATAAAAAAGCCATCCTTTCGGGGGGGGGGGGGGTGAGGGATATTGTCAGCTAAGACAATCACAGAATCCTGAACGTAGATGTTGTGAAGAACTGCTGTTTTTTGTTTTAAAAGGTAATGATAACTTTACATTCATATTTTGAGGGCATTTGCAAATCTAGGCATTCAGATTGTATGGGGAGATCTTGGCAAATCAGCAAAAAAACCTGGACCACTACTGATAACTGGAATATTATCACGCTTATTGACAAAACCAGCTAAATTCGTAGGTCTTAGCAGACCTCTGCAATGGCCATAGCATATCTAAGCAAGAAACCAGGAAGGGAGGGCCTTAAACTCAACTGAATTAAGGCCCATTTAATTCTGAATGAGAGTGTCCACACAGGGGATTAAGGGTACGTCTACACTACCCGCCGGATTGGCGGGTAGTGATCAATCTATCGGGGATCGATTTATTGTGTCTAGTGTAGACACGATAAAATCGATCCCCGATCGCTCTGCCGTCGACTCCGGAACTCCACCGCGGCGAGAGGCGGAAGTGGAGTCAACGGGGGAGCGGCAGCGGTTGTCTCGCCGCCGTCCTCACGGGCAGGTAAATCAACCTAAGATACGCCAACTTCAGCTACGCTAGTCACCTAGCTGAAGTTGCGTATCTTAGGTCGACCCCCCTTCCCAGTGTAGACCTAGCCTAATACAGTTTAACTAATCCACTTTGAATTCAGAATTTTC
This sequence comes from Chrysemys picta bellii, assembly GCF_011386835.1. Taxonomy (NCBI): domain Eukaryota; kingdom Metazoa; phylum Chordata; order Testudines; family Emydidae; genus Chrysemys; species Chrysemys picta. The sequence continues at coordinate 334,086,122 of NC_088791.1, read as the reverse complement.
GTTAATTCAGATGAATTTTTCTGAGTGTCTGTGATGGGGTATCTGCCCTACACTGGCCTATAAAGGGTTAATGGAGCCCTAGGGAGGCTGTGTGAAAAGCAGTCAATAGGAGAGGGACTGTGAGAAGCAGCCAATAAGGGTTTGGCAGGCCCATATAAAAAGGGCTGCAGGGCAGAGCAGCTTCATTTGCTCCCTGGTGCTCAAGGAGGGAGGAGAACCAGCACCTGGGACAGAGCAGTGCTGGGCAGGATCAGGGGAGTGAGAGCGAGCTTCTGGCAGGTTGCAAGGCTGCAGGCTGAGGCCCTGAGATAAGGACAGAGATGCGGGGAAGTGGCCCAGGGAAGTATATTGAGACGTCGGAGGGGCCGCAGTAAGTGGCAGCTAGCTATAAGGTCCCTGGGCCAGGACCTGGAGTAGTGGGTGGGCCTGGGTCCCCATTCTGCCCCCACTTGCCCCAGCTACTGAAGAAGTGGCCATACAATTGGCTGCAGCTCCACTGAAGGAAGTGGCTGGACAGCAGACTGCAGTTGCCCCAGAAGGGGGAGCACAGAATGCAGCACTGCGAGAGGGCTGTGTCATGAAGAGGACACTGTGGTCCTGGGAGTGTCGTGGGTCCTGGAGCAGAAGTGGTGGCAGCGAAACACCACCAGAAGAAGGTGTCCTGGCTAGCAGAGTTAATCCCCAGGACAGCCAGCAGGTGAGTCGAACCCCGCCACAGTGCCCCTGTGTAGACAAGCCCTTAGGCTGCTAAATCACTTAGGCTTTCCAATGCTGAGTGGAGCAACACCTAAATACATTTAAAAATCTGTGCCTAAGTGACACATGAACTATGTAGCTAATTCAGAACTGAACGTAGGTAATCAGAATCCCAGCTTCACGCTTTAATAAAAAGATCATCCTTACTCTCCTGATGTATACTTTGTTATTGAGATGGAATTTTAAATAGGTTTTTGAAATGTATTTGCAAAAGTTCAGTTCACCTTCAGGTTCTACCGTGGGCTACATCATTAAAAGATAAACCTACAGTAAGAAACAAGAGGCGCCACATTTCTAGGTAATTACTGTATACCTTAGGCAGGCAAACACCTAGTAACGCCAACCACCCAAGAAGTGCAATAATTGCTTTAAAATATTCTTCCTGGAGGACAGAGCTGCCATTTCTCACACCACTCATGCTGATGAGAAAAAGCAGAGAAAAATAAACTGAAAATAAAACGTTTTTAATTAGAGCTAAAGTATGGGCTGGTAAAAGCTGTAGAGACTTTAAAAATTTCCACAAAAGTGAGTTAGGCACTTCAGAGCCTATGTCTCATTGTAAGTCAATGGGACTTAGGCTCCCAAGTTACTTAGGTGCCTTTGAAAGTTTTACCCGAGGTTTTTTATGGCAGGTGTTTTTTTATTGTGCCATCCCAACAGAGTTCTTTGTATGAACCAAACATCATTCTACATGACAGCTGAGAAAACAGAGCTTAATATCCAATAGAAGTTTAACATGTGTCACTGATTTCCTTCCCCCATGATCTATAACCCCCTTTTTGACATGATCCATCATGTCTCCACTCTCTCTTCAGGACACACTTCTCCTGTGAAGTCTACAACTGAAACTGAGACCCTTCTTCAATTTCATGAACAGCTAAAAAAATATTCTCAGAGCCTCCATGATGTGTGTACTGTTCCAATGAAAAAACGACGAGGAGTCCTTGTGGCAGTTTACAGACTAACATTTATTTGGGCATAAGCTTCCGATGAGAGCAACTACCTGATCTCATAGTTGTTACCCCGGGCCTTCCCTTTCCCTAATGCTTGTCATCTTTTCCAAACGGGTTACATTTTAATTATACCCAAGCCTCAATACCTGAAGTTTATTCATAAGTGGATTTCAAGCAGGATCAGGATCTTAGACTGTAAATTATTTAGAGAAAGGAGATTGGCTGTCCATAGTCCCTAGGTGATTTAGAAGCCTAAGTGCCATTGAAAGCTAGTGGTGCTTAGTCTCTAAATCACTTAGGCATTTTTGAAAATATTACCCCGTGTATTTCATTTGTCTGTTAAATGCTACAAACTAAAGCAATATAAAAAGGAAATGGATTAAAAAAAACCCAACAACACAACAGTCCTCTTCCCACACAGAATTAAAAGTCCAAGGTAAGCCTACGTGAGATATATTTGTTCAAATTCTGTTTCATGTTTCAAAAATGTCATAAACTTAACAAGCACACTTTAATGTAGGAAAAGGAGAATGAGTTTCCATAAAATAATAAAATAATAATAATAATACAAAGTAGAAAAAACATACAAATAATTTTTGATATTAGAAAAAAATTAGATGACAATTATTTCCCCCAATTTTCATAATCAGAAGTATCAAAATATAACAAAAAGCCAGCTCTTATAAGACTTGTAGCCCAGTTCAAGGGTTTTGGGTTGTTCAGATAAACATCTAAACTTCCAAGAGCTTATCTAAACTGAATCTTTTATGATTTGCTGATTATTACTTATAATACACTGCAATCAGACAGTCCTAAAAAGTAAATATTCCGCAAAGGAGGAAAATGCTTGATCAGGGTAGGAAATGGGACCAATACTGATAAATAAATACTGAAATAGTAATATACAAGACTACAGGCCTTTGGTTACACTTGTTCACAAACACAGTTGTACGTCCTTTTAAAAACTCAGAAATAGCAGAAGAATCTGTTCCTACCACTTCCAGTCTTTGGCAGAATGCAATTAATCAATTTATGTTTTTATTATGATGAATTATTATTCATTTCCACAGCACTGTAAAGATGCCTACAGAAGAGGGTGGGTGTTGTAGTAGTAGATAGATTGACAAACTGGTGGACTGGAAAAGCAAGAAAATCTGAGGAAAATGCACAATAGGGGAGATGGGCTGGATAATCTCGTAGGTCTTTTCCATCTCTCACTTCTATGATTCTATGGTTTCAACTGCAATTTGATTCGGACAGGAGAGCTAATGACTGCGCTTTTGCAAAGTAGTGCTGTGTAATCACTAACCACAAGCAGCAAAGACCTAATTTAAACTTTCCATCTCCTGCAACACAGTCCCCTCCTAACAGCACACTGGGGTGTTGGTTCAACACTGACTCAGAGGAAAGAGTGTCACCTACTGATTCACTAACACTACTTTCTATAGTATCTGTGTATTTTGGGGACATCATCATCCAAGGCCAGGCCTTGCTCAACTTGTGAAAGTCAGCAGAATCACTGCAGAAAGTAATATAGCTGTAGTATAAGTGAACAGTAAAGAATACTACTTAGCAGCAGTATAATTCTGAGGCCTGATTCAGCCATGCATTGCACCAGTTTTATGTAGACATAGTTCCACTGAAACCAATGACAGTACAGTGGTGTAAACTAGACCAACCCAGGACTGAGTCAGGCTCATTATTAATTATTATTCTACAACATTGCAAATTACATACGCTCAGTTAGTGGGCTATTCCGCTTTTAACGTGTGTTCCTATAACTCCAGTTCATAGTAATGATCACAAGACATAACCATCATCATAACTTCACTCGCTGTTCACTCATTTTTGTGTAGTGCAGAAAAATCATACATATGTGCAACTATTCTCCTAACTCCATGTGTAGCTGTCAGTGCATGCATGCATATGTATACTGGATATTTCACAAAATGGGAAAATGAATGAGAGAGTCTAATTAACTTGCTCAAAGTCAAACAAGTCTGTGACATAGTCAGGCTCCTGATCTCCAGTCTGCTGCTGTAACCACTAGGCTTTGCTCCTTCTCTTTGAAGGCAGTTTCTACTGTGGTCAGACAAATGCTCCTAAGAAAAGCATGGGAATTTACAGCCCTGGAAACTATTTATTCTCAGACTAGGTACACCACAAGTAGCCACAGTGCAATCTTCTTTACCCTGTCCACAGAAATATGCCTCATTTCTGATCTCTTTCTAGGGGTGAAAGAGTAGCTCATTTTCCAAATCTGTTCAATCCTTGGTCTCTCTGCTGAGACATTGACAAAGCTTATCAATTATATTTATGGTGGTAATTTTATGACGTGGAAACATGTCCACCAGGAACTAGACTGAGACCAATACATTAATTTCTCACACTGGCCATCAAACAGCTGTCCAATTGTGACTTTCATTAACAGGCACCGACCCTGGGCTAGATTTGAATGAGTGAATGGTTCCACTGTCATTATTGTAGCAATGCTGGGAGCCATACAGCTCCCTAGCAAGTGATTTGTCATTTATTGTGTGTGTGCCCACTACAGAAAATTTGGTTTTGAACCTCCCTGAAGTCGGGAGGTGTTTGGATCTGGTTTAGATCCATCTCTGAGATAAAGCAGAAAACCTTCTAGTCAATCATTTTCTCTGCTAAAATGGTTTTAGGGAATTATTAGAAGGTGAACCTTCCACAGATCAGAAGGAGATGAAATATGTAAGAAAGCAGTAATGGTTCAAAGAAAGATGCTAGAAGCTGACCATTTTGTGTGCTATATAATCTGTAACCATAACAACGGGCTTATTTCAAAACAAGAGTAATTCACAGATGCTTTCCTAATTAGAACTAATGAACGTTCGTTTTCCTTTAAGTATACAGCTGCAATAGCAAGCTTTGCATAAAACATATTAAGCCTTGTTAATTTTCCTCTCCATTTTATGAGCTAAGGACATATCATCTGATTTTCATAGGTGCTGAACGTAAGTGGGTCTACACATGCTAAGCACCTCTGAAAATCAAGCCATTAGTTCCTACAAAATGGCTGTGATTCAACAGCAGCATGAAAGAAGGAACTAAGGTGAAATCATTTCTCAGCTCTTAAAATTGTTATCAACCTATTTTAAATATATTAGTTAACTCTCAGAACATCATTGTGTGAGAGAGAATTATTTTACTGAGGGATAAAGGCGGGCAAAAGGAGTTTATGTGACTTGTTCAAAGAAACATAACAAGTCAGTAGCAGAGCTGGGAACAAAACCCAGGAGTCCTACCCCCCCGATCTTTCTCGACCAGAAGGAAAAAGGGATGTTCTAATACTGTATACTTAATCACTCAAATTCTTGGAATGTGGAGGTTCAAAGTTTTCTCTGCAGTGATCCCTCTCAGTTCTGAAAAGGTGTCTCTTCCTAACAGTTTCAGTTAATCAACTCAAAATCATAAGATCTTTGACAACAAAAAGAAGAATGATAAGTGTATCTATTGGAATGTGTATGATGAATATGCTTATTATATAAGCAAATGATTCATTTATACAAAATATTATGGAAGCATGAGGCTAGGAAGCAGTGCCATTTCTTATTGATTAACTACTGGTTATAGTATAATTGGAATATTTACTTAAAGAACAAGTCAACACTTGTCTTAAATTAAAGTTAAAAGCAAATGAAAGGAAAAGAAAATTCTATTCCACGTAAGATTTTATATTTTGCATAAATATTAATAAAAGTTAACTCAAAGAATATAGGAATGCAGGAATAAAGGATCCTGAGTAACACTGTCAAAAGCCCCTACATGATTTAGGATTCTAAGTTTTTCAGAAGTACCTACAGGCCAGATTTACAAAGGTATTTAGGCATCTAAAGATGCAGATAGACACCTTGTGGGATTTTCATAAACACCAAAGCAGACTTCAATGGGATGTAGCTGCCCAACCTTAGGCATTTTGGTAAAACCCACCCTATATCAAGCAGCATCTTTAGGCACCTAAATATCTTTGTAAATCTGCAAGTCAACAAGACTTCTGCTCTTAAGTGACTATGGGCCAGATTTTTAAAAGGCATTTAGACACCTACAGATGCAGAAGTCATATAGTGTGATTTTCAAAATCCCACTAGGCATCTATAAACATTTTTAAGTTCTATATACCTTTAAAAATCTGCCCCAAAATCAAATTTGAAAATGGGACTTAGGAGTCTAAGTTTCTTAGGAGCTTTTGAAAATTTCACCCCTAGCCTTTAACAAAGTATTTTATTATGAGTTATTTTAAACAAGTCATTTTCCTTAGTCATCTGGCATTAGGACTGATTGTTTATTTAATGTGAATAGCGTAAAATTTCACTGATTCAAACCTGAAGAGTACTTATTTCCCTGTTAAACAAAAGTAAAAAGGGATTGATGCACTTTAATCTTTCACACTATTGCCACTTAAAATTTTTTAAATGATATTGTGGGCCAAGGTAGGTGGTAAAAGTAAACCACAATATTGCTGGCTCCAGTTGCGTTATCCAAGACGCAGGTTAGTCCAGAAATTTATCCCATGATATAAAGGTGATGAAAACTTCAAACCTTCCTCCTTTGTGAAGTGGTTCTCTCTTACAAATTTATATTAATTAGACCTCAAGGCATCAAATCCAAACAGAATTATTCACAAATTTGTTATCCTTATTTACAAGCTACCTATAAAAAAGAATAAATGAGTGATTTAAACAAGAATAAAATGCTTAAATCGGTTTTAAATTCAAGAAAGGTAAAGTTGTGCTTTGATAGGTCCTGTCAGGCATTTCAAATAGCTTGGGATGTGATTAGATGTGTTCTTTGAGATTTAATTATCATATTAAACAACTGGTAATGAGAAAAGGGGACGGATGCTGCTTTGCCATGTGGACTTCAATAAGATCAAAAGAGTTCTTTTGGAATGCACACTAAACACAAAGGAAGTATAGTTATATGCATCATTTTAACAATGAGCTTGTCTTCAGCAGCCTACTGGAAGAAAAAAGCAGCACAAATAATTGACAAGGGGGAAGAGGATAAAAGCCACAGGACTGCTAGTGCTTAGCATTCTAAACCTCTAGGGCCTGGTCCTGTGAAGGCCTGAGCTCCTATAACTGTCATGGGCTTCAATAACAGTTGTGGGCACTCAGCCCTTGTCGAATGAAGGCCAGTGTATGAATCACTAAGATTCTTTGAAGCCAATTCTATATGCTTCTGCAGGAGATCCGTTTTCATACAATTTTCTGTTTATGGGTCTTTAGAGTGAAACTTCCCAGTACCAAACCAAATATTGCCAACCCCAGACAGACAGACATTGCGAAGAAGGCCCACAAAATCAGACCGTTGGATCTAAAAATCATCAGAATTTAAAAAATAACATCAGCGGAGCTATACTAATGAACACCAGCTGAGAACTGGGCACAATAAGAGCTACTTGTATCCTAAAACGAGAGAACGTGGTCCAAAGATTTCAAACTGTTATAACTTCTCAGAAGCTGGGACACATCATAATACAGCAAAAGGCTATATAATTGAGTTTAAGATAAGTGATAGGGTACTGACCTACGAGCTCTCCTCACCCATTATGTGGATGAACCTTGACAAAATAATCAGCTGAGGCCCAGGCCAACACCATGTCACTTTTTATCTACAGTGGCAACGAGAAGGGTTTTTCTGTCTCATAAGCAGTTGTCAAATGGGGGAAAATCATGCATGATGGCATCATGTCCTCTCCTGTGGATGTGGATGAGGTAACTAACATTAAATTTTCTGCAGTCCAGCAGAAGATTCTCCTTAGGGAAGGTGCTTAGATATTAGGGTGATTGATGATATAGAGAAATGTGTGTGTGAGTGAGTGAGAGAGAGAGAGAGAAGGTCATTCTGTATTTGCTCTGGAGCAGAGTGGGGTTGAGTAGAGGTGATGAAGAGTCTTTCCTTGAGCAATGGTGGGATGTGGAATTCAAGTGAGATAAGGGAGACCTAGGAGTTAAAAATCTTTGATCATAGAGTGTCTGCCCTTCTGCGATGGTTTGTGGAGAGGGCTCAGGTAATGGAGATGGTTATTGCACAGCAAAGGAGCTTGAATCTTTTCAGAAATAAAAGTAATTTTGGGTCAGATTTTCAGAACCCCACATTTGGACCAGATTTTTCAAGACAGCTCCCATTTAGGCACCTAAGTAAGGGCTAGATTTTCAAAAGCTCACAATGGCACATTTAGGGCCAGATTTTCAAAAGCATTCAACTCTGTAAGCACTTAAAAAAATCTGGCCATTTGTTCCAGTGCCTAAATGAGAGCCAAATTATTTTGAGAATTTGTGTGGCTGCTAAGCACTTCTGAAAATCCGGACGTTGGTTCATATTTTTGATGCTATACTTCAAAGTGAAAGTGCTATGAAATGTTCCAAGGGGCTACTGCCCTGGGAGGGGCTGTTATTCTTTCCCTGGCCAAGGTGGTGAATATTTCAGATTATTTTTTTCCTCCAAGTAACTATTCAGAAAGAGTTCTATGTGAAAAATCACAGGCCGTACTTACCCAAACAGCAAGGTTTTGTGTCTGAACAAAGTTCAAAGAGGGGAGAAAGCTACAAATTATACTACTCAGCTGTCAGTACCTTAGCATGTAGGATAGGATAGTGCAAAGTGCTCAGCCTGGTAATCGTTAGTGTTCTCGTTGGAGTTTGTTCAAACGCTAGCTGAAATAGCTAATTTGGTTAAATATGGTGGGCCTAGTTCTAATCCCCACTCACACATCAGCAGAGAAGAGAAAGAATACCTTATTCTTAGGGAGGGCTCTGATTATAGATCAACAATACCAAACCCAAGTGTTCAAATTCTGACCTTAAATCATCAAATGCCTGTGGATCAGCTATTCAAATAAACAAACAATAAACAAAGGACTGTACAGGCTAGACTCTCAGCTGGCATAAATTGGCATAGCTCCATCGACTGCCCTGGAGCTCTGCTGATTCACAGCAGCTGACAATGTGGCCCAGGGTATATGAGGCTTTACTTCCAGGAGCTACTTGATCAGATTCACTCAGCCTGAGGGAGAAATAAAGAACATGTCCCTTGGTAGCCTTATCCTATAGATATTGCCTTTTCCTTTCAGGCCCTTTCATTAGCAGCTGCCTACAGTCATCCAGGGTCCAGTGGGATCCAGCAGTTCATTCTCAAACTACTCAGATCTGAAGGAGAGACTCTCCTGGGTTATAGCTTCCCTGGAGTCTCTCCTCCTGTTCCACTTTCTAGTTCTTTATTAGGGACACAAGGACATGGGCGTATAAGGACCACAACAGTTGTCCTTCTACCTTCTGCTGCACATAAGGGATTACTGTGAATCAGGCCCTGTAGTGATAAGTGCATCTTAGAAATTTAGCGGTATCACCCTCACTTCCCTTCCATAAGCTTTTACCATATTTACAACAAGGAGTCTGGTGGCACCTTAAAGACTAAGGTCTGGTCTATACTACCCGCCTGAATTGGCGGGTAGAAATCGACCTCTCGGGGATCGATTTATCGCGTCCCGTCGGGACGCGACAATCGATCCCCAAATCGGCGCTCTAACTCCACCAGCGGAGGTGGTAGTAAGCGCCGCCGACAAAAAGCGGCAGAAGTCGATTTTGCCGCCGTCCTCACAACGGGGTAAGTCGGCTGCAATACGTCGAATTCAGCTACGCTATTCACGTAGCTGAATTTGCGTATCTTAAATCGACTCCCCGCTGTAGTGTAGATGTACCCTAAGAGATTTATTTGGGCATAAGCTTTCGTGGGTAAAAACCTCACTTCTTCAGATGCATAGAGTGAAAGTTACACATGCAAGCATCTGTAACTTAATGCCTGCATCTTTAACTTTCACTCTATGCATCTGAAGAAGTAAGGTTTTTACCCACGAAAGCTTATGCCCAAAGAAATCTGTTAGTCTTTAAGATGCCACCAGACTCCTTGTTGTTTTTGTAGATACAGACTAACACGGCTACCCCGATACTTGTTACCATATTTAATTACACTCATTTTATCAGTTTATTGCTTATTCTATTTTAACTTATTTCTTAATAGAACTATGAAGTATTTCACATGTTTCCCTAATCCTTAGTGTTTCTTTCCTATTACTGTTTCAGATATCAATCCACCTGTTTACTTTCCACTTTAACACATCTGCCGTTCTTCTCCCTTTGTCCTGTGTTTGTCTTTTCCTTCACAGCCTGTTTCTAAAGCATGCCCTTTGATCAAAATTGCATTGGCTATTTCCAGCACAGGTTATTAAAGATAATGTTTGTTCCATATAAATCGCTCTGACAGTTTGGATTACCTTACTGGAACATTAGCACCATAATGCCTTAATAGCATGAGCAATAGACTATGACTCAAGACTCTAGGGCTTTTTTCCCAGCTCTTTGTTTTAGTCTTTATTTTTGTATTGTCATAATGCCTAAGAGCCCCAGTAATGGACCAGGATCCCATCATGCTAGGCACTGTACAAACATAGAACAAAAAGATGGTCCCTGCCCCAAACAGCTTACAAGCTAAATAACTCTGGTATTTGTATTGCAGTAGCACCTAGAGATACTACACAAACTCACAGGAAATGACAGTCTGAAGAGCTCATCATATAAACGTGATGCAACAAATGAGTGTGAAAAATGGGGAGAAGTGAGGAGAGAGTATTAGAATAATGAAGATCAGATAAGACTGGTACATAGGCTGGCTATTGGGGGGAGGGGGGGGGAGGGAGAGGGGAAGGGGGAGGGATAGCTCAGTGGTTTGAGCATTGGCCTGCTAAACCCAGGATTGTGAGCTCAATCCTTGAGGGGCCACTTGGGGATCTGGGGCAAAATCAGTACTTGGTCCTGCTAGTGAAAGCTGTGGGCTGGACTCAATGACCTTTCAAGGTCCCTTCCAGTTCTAGGAGATGGGATATCTCCATTAATTATTATTATTATTATATTGCACAACTTGCAGTTTCCTGATAGTTCCAAGCATTTCACTGTATGCGTGAGTGTCTGCCCTTTTTATTTTAAATAAGTAAAAACAGCTATTACCAGCTAATGCCCAAACAAACCATGTTTGATTGGCTGATTTATTGTAGCAACAGTAGGAGTTGAAAAGAGATTTGAAGGAGGGAAGGATATATTTGAAGGTAATATGGATCCTGGGAATACCTAAGATTACAGAGTTCATTCTGTATTAATAACTATAGCTTATTACTACGTATAGTCACTGCGCACACACTTTCTAAATTAATAGTTTATTACAAAGTAGCAACATTTTCTTTAAATTGGTTTTATGGAGAACATCCCTACTCCTTGACTAACCAGATTAACACTCAAATTCAGGAAAAAACACTTTCACATGGTTTGGTTTACAAGAGACTTTGTTTGAAAGACACTGTGCTGAAAGCATTGTGTTCACCCTTTAGAAACCATAAAGAACACACACTTAATCTCCTTGCTACAAAAATTGCCCTTTGTTACCAGTGGATTTAAGGTTAGTAACTTTTAGGCCAAGTACTAGATATGTTCTGTTATTTTACATTTGCAACACAGACTTCTAAAAATCTCTTTGACCCAATGATTACGGCCTACATATGGGACTTGCAATTTTGGGCGTCTCAGTATTTGGCTGCCCAATCTGTGACACCTTAAAGAGGCCTTGATTTTCAGAGGATGGATGCTCAAGCACTTTCTGAGGATCAGGCTCCTTTAAGATGTCTCAGGTTGGGCACCCAAAAAACTAAGGCATCTAGAAATCATTAGTCACTTTTGAAAATTTAAGCCTAAATCTCTTTTTTCCCCCTAAGCCAACGTTTTGTTTGCCTAAGGTAATTAAGTTATGCCTGGATACAGTTTTGAAGAGTACTTATAAAGAGGAATTTGGCCAGAATAAGTTGTTCCTGATTAAATATCTATCATAAATTCCAGGCAACATTAAACACAATTTATATTCATTATGTCCATTTTCATCATGTTGAGTTTGGCAAACTCTCCTGTCAGAACATAGCCATCGGAGGGAATACAACATTTCAGATGCTGAGTCAGCCAATATTTGGCTTGGAGGGGCAATTAGTCTTTGTTACCTCTCAAATCAAAATACACACAAGCAGAGCGGAAATAAATGTATGGCATCAACCCTAACTCTTACAACTTATGGTGAAGTCTTGGTCACTTTTCAGCTCTGAAGTAAAAAAACGCTTGGTTAGGCCATAGCATGTGATTCATAACATGTGAAACACTTAAAGCATCATTCCTAGGGATACAAACATTGCCTGTATTCCTCCTCAGCTCTTGACTACCAACATTATATTGAGGTAGCATACATCTCCCACAGTACAATGTTGCAGAAGTGGAAGCCAGGTTAAAGACAAGTGCAAGCCTTAGAAGAGGGAGCTTTACAGTGAGGTAGAGACTACTAAACAATTTTAGTGACGCTCATGCAATCCAGTAAAGGAAGTGAGGTAGAAATACATGCAGTACCTTGTGATCTCAGAGTCAGGGAGCAGGCCTATGTGGTAGTGGGGATAGGGAGCTGTAAGAAGGAAGCTTTTGTCACACTCGACAGGGGAATAGTGCCTAGGAGAAGGTGGTTTATCACACAGTTTGTTCACAGTGCTGTAAACAGGTTCAGGAGGCCTGGTGATACAGAGACAAGAGTAAAAAATTAGATGTGTAATAATGTGCAAGAACATACAGATTATGCAACAATCAGAATATAAAAGCATGCAAAATCTCCAGATTTTCAGGAGAACTTTTGGTCAGTACAATATGCTGTTAAGTCAGAAATTAGAACTTGATTAAACAGTGTCGTTGTATACAAGACTGTTGTATAATAGGATGAAGGTAATATACTTGTGCCATAAAATTTTCTCATTGTCTGTGGCTCTGACTGAAAGGGCCATGTCCTACCTTCTCCAGCTCACTGATGTATTTTCCCAATGGAGCTGTTCTTTATACAGATCAAAAAATAACACACACACAACTTTCTGTCACCCATCAATAAAGTGTTGCATCCATACCCACTATGGTAGAAGAAAGTGCGTGGGCCCAAGTGTATTATTCAGCAAAATATACTTATCTTCTTTTGCTTAATTTTACAGATGAAGCACAATTTTTGTGTGAAAACACCACTCCCATGGACTTCAGAAGATGAGAGCTTCCAGATGGAACTATGGACAAGATGTGTCAACACAGGTCACCTTTCACACATACAGACACACACATCATAATGTGCAGTTAAGCAATGTATACAGTTATTGTGAAGAGCTATGTGTACTGTATTCAGACTCAACAACAGTGTGGCGTGAACTGTCAAAACCACTGATATTCTAAATTAATGACAACATCCTTTGAAGTTAGTATGTCATTGAGAGCCTGATCCTGCAACTACGAAGTCTCAGAACAATGATGAATTTTACTATGTACATGGTCCAACCATGTAGGCACAGGGTATGAAAGTTGCCCAGAGGGGCAACTGCCCCAGTGGAAGCATTCACACTTGAGGGAGGGCAATACTTCCACTGGAGCTTGCCAGCAAAGGACTCTCAGAAAATGCACTGATTCAGTGCGTCCACACGTGTCTTGACTCTTCTCCCTGCTCCATTTTGTGGGCTCCGCTACTTAGCTATTGGCCTGCTGATAGAATGGTGATTGCAGGAGGCTTGTATACTAAACCCAGACTTTGAGAATACAACAAACTGCTCAATGCTTTTATCCCAGGTTCTGCCAGCAGACCCATTGTATGAAACATTACTCTGTATAGGTTAGGTATTAAAGTATGGGAGCCTTAAAATTGAATAGTGACACTTCTTAAAGAAACCTCGTGAAGGCATCAACAGACCCTGCAGACTCAAAAACTTGCTAATGAAGTTTTCATTTCTTGTAACACTGTGAAGCACTTACAGCATGATTCTTTTGCCATTATTTTGCATAGGTACATGACAGCGGTGTATGCTCTGTTATAAAATCCCATTTCCTTGGGCTGTCTACATCAGCAGTCGGCGACGTTCGGCACGCGGCTCGCCAGGGTAAGCACCCTGGTGGGCCGGGCCAGTTTTATTTACCTGCTGACGTGGCAGGTTCGGCCGATCGCGGCCCCCACTGGCCGTGGTTCGCCGTCCCGGGCCAATGGGGGTGGCGGGAAGCCGCGGCCAGCACATCGCTCGCCCGCGCCACACACAAGATCTTGGCAATTTACACAGAACAGAATTCCATTTTCCCCTTTGTTTTCAGAGATTTGCTATTTTCTTATTACAAATATTTGGTTTACCCAATATGAAAAATTATTTTCTAAACAAATCCACATTTGAGTTGAGTACTCTTATGCCAAGTTTAGCCCAATGGAAAATTTACAATGGCAATTTAAAATTGAAGGAGATAAAATACTTAAATAGCAAACTTGGCAGTTATGAAAACAATCAAACATTTATTCTATCCCAGTGTTTCTCAAACTTTTGTATTGGTGACCCCTTTAACACAGGAAACCTATGAGTGCGACCCCCTTTATAAATTAAAAACACTTTTTTTGTATTTAACACTATTATAAATGCTGGAGGCAAAGTGGGGGTTGGGAGTGGAGGCTGACAGCTCACAACCCCCCATGTAATAATCTTGTGACATCCCCAGTTTGAGAACCCCTGTTCTATCCCTTTAGAAATGTTCTTAAGGAAACAAAGGGTTTTTATGATCTATATGTTTAACAAAAAGTTTTCTGGATGGATATTTTAGTTCACCTACTAAATTAATTACTGTCTGAAATAGTAATAAGAGATACCACATTTGATATTATGGTGTCATTTTAGATCATACTGCCTTTCATTCCTTCAAAATTGCTTTTTTTTTCAGGGCAATGTATCCTAAAAAAGCACAAATATCCAATTCATACAGTGTGTAATATTGATTTTTAAGTGACTTAAAATACCAACATAGCCATGATCAAGTTGGTGACTGAATAAAACAGCTGCAAATTTTCATCTTCACTTCAAGTAATAGATGAAGTAGGAGTGCTACTGTTTCTGGATGCCTGCCTGGAATATATATGTATAGTATTAATGATTTTTATTTCCAGAAATAACTTTATGCCTGACCTTCCAGCCAGAGACAAGTTTAAATGTAACATGCAAAAGAAACAAACATACACAAGGCTTGTGAATACATTGTAAATATTCTAATTACACTGAAATCATAAAAGTAGGTGACCATCACTTCTTTCTTTGGGTCAAACATCATGCCATGCAGAGAAGGAGAGGTGTGGTGAATGCTATGTTATTCGATAGTAGGAAACCATTACAGTAAAGCACAGTGAAGATAAACATTCAGTGAAAGACCATCTACATAAACATTTAAATTACTCTCATCACCAGATATCTGAATGCACACAGTCACTCCCATACAGCCCTATAGAAATGTGTCACATCTGGTAAACCAAGCAATTTAAATGTTAGTATTCTTCACTCTGACAAACTGTCCTAAGTCCCACTGAAGTGGCAGCATAGCAGAAAACTGGAATTTGCTTTAATGAACCTTTTCAAATAAATGTAACACTATTAAAAGTGCTCAGTTCACAGCACTGGAATATTAAGTCCTTTATTTATTTACAGGTTTAACACAGACAGTGACACTGAGTAGGCCCACAATATTCCACCAATAATCCTGACTTGTAGACACAACTTTTAGGGGCAGAAGGGGAGTCCCGTTTCCTTGCCCTTCAATTCTTGTCCACCCTACTGAAAGCATAAATCAGGACATCAGTTAATTCATTGTGATGTCCTCTTTTAACTGATCTGAGACTATCATAACCACAATTAGATGGTAACACCTTGTGGTTACCAGGAACCTGGGTTGAAGTGGTTATTGAGATCAAACTCAAGCTGCATGACAACATTAGCTTTGAAAGGACTAGTGCAAGAACTTAGAAGAAAAGTACCGGTAATACTAAGGGGCCAGGGTTCTGAATGTGCCAGTCTAGACTTATATTTACTCCAACATTTCCCAAGAAAATAAAAATTAAGAGTTAAAAACAGAACATTAAACTTAGGATAAATTAGGGGTCTATAATGCAAACTAGATACATTAAAATATGTCACTGTGCAGATAAACAAACAGATGAGGACATCCTAATGCAGGGGTACTCAACAGGTGGATTGCCGGCCAAATCTGGACCACCAGGTGCTTTTGAACGGTCCCCAAAATCTTTGTATTTATTATGATCATTACTGTTTTTTTTAATTATTATTATTATTTTCTCTGGAGTCTGGATCTTGACTATACCTTGACCAAGAAATTTGGATCTTGACAAAAAATAACTGATTACCCCTGTCCTGATGTCTTCTTCATCTAGGCCCGTAGCTCTCAAACTTTTCATATTATGAACCATTTCCTGTGACAGACATCCTCTTATCTTATCTCCTGATCCAACATCTTTCCTGTGACACTTATAATATATGGCTACATGAAGAAAAAAGTAATATTAGGAGAATTAAGGAGACTACACCTACGCTGAACGGTTCTCCTAACACAGGTAAGCATTTGTTAGCATCTCTAGCCCCTTTCACTGGACATAGACCCCCTCTTCTCAATCCTATGACAGGGAGACAGGCTGTCATCTGTTGTAGGATGCAGGTAAGGGAACATACAATAAGATGGCTTTTTAGAAATGGTTTGCAATGTGCCACTCTGTAAAATAAAGTCAAGGAGAGTTTAACTGTTCTTCGAGAATAAAAAAAAAATAGAGAGGCAGATTGAAAACAAAGCCTTATGAAGCATTTTCATAAAATGAGTTTAAGCATGTGCCATGCCTTATTCATAAACATCAAAACATACAAGATGAATGTACACTTGATCATGATTAACACAAATACAGCACAATTTTTATACTACTGAATAAATAAACTACATGAGGAAAGCAAAAACCAAACATTAGGGGATGCATTTTCCTCTCAGTGTGGATAGAACTGCCATTTACGTTAAGGAGAAGTCACTCACCTTGTGTATTAATTGGGGTTCTTTGAGTGCGTTGCCCTATGGGTGCTCCATTTCAGGTGCTCCTGCATCCTGCACCTTTGATCAAACTATTTTGGTAGTGGTGCCTGTTGGGCCTGCACATGCACTCCACATATCCTTGTGCCCTGCACCAAGACTATATGGGTCTGCGTGGGTGAACTGCCCTCAGTTCCGTCTACGTCACAAAGTTCCACAAGGCAGACTCTGAAGCAGAGTGGAAGGAGGGCGGATAGTGGAGTACCCAGAGGGAGACACATCTTGAAGAACTCCAGTTACTGCACATGGTGAGTAACCTCCCCTTCTTCTTTGAAATGTGTCCCGGTGGGTGCTTCACTTCAGGTGACTCGCGAGTAGTACCCCCCTAAGGCAGCGGGAGGTTCAGAATAGAGTCCAAAACAGAAGAGAGAACTGCATTGCCTACAGAAGCATCTGATCTAGCCACAGGCTCCAATGCATAATGATTGGAAAGCTTATAAACAGAGGACCAAGTTGCTACTCTCAAGATGTCTGCAACTGGTACATCTTCAGTAAGGCTATAGAAGTAGATACTGCTCTTTTGGAATGTGCTATCACCCTGGAAGGGGGCTGAGCATGAGTTCGGTTGTAACAGATCCTAATACATCTGAAGATCCACTTTGATAACCTCTGTACTGAAACACCTGAACACTTGTTTCTGTCTACAAAACATTCCAATAGCCTAGGAGATCTTCTAAATGGTTTGGTCCTCTCTAGATAAAGGGCTAATGTCCTCCTGACAATTAGGGTATGGAATATGGCTTTTTTAGTAGGTGGGTGTGGTTTTGAGGGGAAAATGGAAGATAAATGATTTGATTAATATGAAATTCTGAGGATAACTTAGGTAAATATCTTGCATGGACTCATAGTGATACTTTCTCTCTGGTGAATACTGTAAATGGGGGAGTCTGTCATTAAAACCCCCATTTCTCTAACCCTTTGGGCAGAAGTGATAGCTACAAGGAAGGCTGACTTCATAGATAAATCTAATAAAGAAAACGTAGTTAGTAGCTCAAAAGCAATTAAGGACTAAGTTGAGGCCCCAGCTAGGAATGGGATCTCTGATTTTTGGGCACAAATTCGACAAACCTCTTAGAAATCTTGTTCTAGTTGAGTAAGCAAACAGTGAACAATCCATTCTGGCTGTGTGAAAAGCTGTTATTGCTGCTAAGTGTATCCTAATGCAAATTCACAGAAAGACCCAATGTTTTCAGTTCCAACAGGTAATCCGATATCCTGGGAAGAAGAGAGTGAGTCAGTGAAATCTGACAACTGTTGCACCAAAGATAATAGCTTTTCTATTTCCGGAGGTAAGTATTTCTTGTGGAGTCTTTTCTACCATCTAATAATACGTGTTGTACCTCTCCTGAATAGGACACCTCTACTCCCGAGAACCATCAAGAAACCATGCTTGAAGCCTCAATCTGCAGGTTGGGGTGAAGTGTTTGACCGGCATCCTGAGTCATTAGGTGAGGAATGAATAGAAACTGCCATGGAAGGTGAAAAGAGTCTGATTAGATAGGGATACCAAACTTGTCTTGGCCATGTTGATGGAATCAATAGGACCCTGTCCCAATCTTGTTTGATCTTGTTGAGAACCTTTAACATTAATGACATCTTAAAGTTTGGAGAGATGTCTCTGTCAAGTCCGCAAAGAGCTTGCAATCTTCAGAGGGGAGGTCTTCAAAGGTACTCTGGACCTTTCTTGGGAAGCCCAACAGCTGCAGCCAAGAAGCTCTTCTCATGACCACTGTAGTGGATATGGACCATGATGCCGTATCGGCAACATCCAAGGAGGCCTGGAGCAATGTGCAATGGCTTTAAATTCATCACAATGTTCCTCTAGTAAGTGATCAATAAACACATTTAATTTGTTGTAATTCAAATAGTGGTATTTGGCCATGAGCGTGATTTGCTACTCTGAACCAAAGTGTGGTTGAAGAATAGGGTTGGGGACCAAAAACATCTAGTCTCTTGTGGTCCTTACTGTCCAGGATGGAGTTCGAGCTATTTTGTCTCTTTGGTTCATTAATGGCCTCCACTACTAGGAAATTCAGAGCTGGGTGAAAAAACAGAAACTCTGATTCTCTGGCAGGGATATAATATTTTTTATTCACCCTCTTGCAGGTAGGCAGTGGGTAGCTGAGGTTTGACAAACAGTCTCAAGGGGCTCCATAAGAGCTTCATTGACTGAAATGGAAATCCTCAGAGATGTTAAAGTGTGCAAATATCTAGGCTATGGTGGGATTCCTGAATCTATTCTATGGCAATCTGAAGCATGTCTACAATTCGCTTAATCAGTTGTTGAAACTGCCTGAAGTCATCCACTATAGAAGGAGGTAGAGGCATCATGGCTTCATCAGGCAATGACGTGGGAATAGTAGTAAGATGAATCATCTTTTTATCTGCCCTTGCTTCTTGTTCCTGGAAGGTCTCTTCCTTGGGCAAAGGTGTTGGTATAGAAGGTTGAGGAGAACAGACTGTTTTCTGCTCCCTCCTGTGGTGAAATGATTTCATTGTAAACTGCTGATGATAGAATGCCCATGGGTCCCAACCAGGCCACTGGGAGAATGGGGGACAAATGGCATAGGTGGAGGCATCCATCTGTGTTCCTGACACAGGGGTGTCATTTGGCCCTCCTGCATTATGTTAGTGAAGGGGGGAAAGTGATGTGTCCTAGAATAGATGGCGGAACCCTGCACCAGTATTTTAGCCTAAAGAATCCTCTTCCACATACTCCAAGGTGGGAGGATAGCTGTTCAGCTTGCAAAGTAGATGAGGACGAGTGTGGTATGTTAGCTGATAGAGGGTTCGGTAACCAATACAGTCTTGATGCTGACAAACCCCCTACTCATTAGCAGAGAAAACGCCTGCTCTGAAGATACTAGCAGGTGTTTAGGGTACCTAAATTCTTGTGGTAGTGAAGATATCGAAGATGGGGTTGAGTGAAAACTTGTGGTGGACAGCTTCAGTACCAATGCAGTTGGTACCAAACATTTGGCATATAAGCAAGTCGACTCTGATTCAATCAGTACCCTAGGTAGCTGAGCAGTCTTTGGTACCATTGACTATGGGTACTAAGTGCTGCTCATGGACCAGCTTAGAAATGTTTTCACAAGTGTCTTTGCTACTCTGGGTATGGGTACCTGAATGTAGCACCAACTTAGACAACTGACTCCTCTTCACCTCTGCAGTACCGACCTCTCTCAAATCCTGCATGGAACTGCCCTGGAGACCTGAGGTCTCCATAGTAATCTTCTGTGTAGTTGCTTGAGATTTTCTTGGAGATTTACTCTTTACCGCCTCCTGCTTAGAGACAGATGTCAAGGCTACCACTACAGAGGGCTTTGGTAGGGCTGAGATGTAATAGGTGCCACAGTATTGCCTACTTCTCTAGTGGTCTCCAGTGATTGAGATCTTGATGTGGACAGGGCAGTAGTGATACTGGCAGGTCTATGTACAGGGGCACCTTCAGCCTCTGGAGCTGAAGCTGGTCATAAAACTTGCTCCACCATTAGGAGTTTGAATATGATTTTCCTATTTTTTCGGGATCTACTCTTGAAGGAAGTACAGATCTTGTACTTAGCGGGACATGCATATTTCCTAAACAACGAAGGCACTGGAAATGTCAGTGACTGATGGAAAATCACCTCACGATAGGAGAGGCACCTTTTGAATCCCACAGCATTCTTGAGTCATATAACAAAAAATGACCCCTCAAAGGGGAAAAGCTCAAAACTGCTATTTAACTATATCTAGTAATAAAATGTTTGGGTTTCAGAGTTGTTTTTTTTATTTAAATGGAAAAAAAGAGAGGAAACAAGTGTACCAACAACTATACACACTACAATGTATCTAACTATGTGCTAACTAACTAACTAATTATAGAATACTGTAGCGAACAGGCACACAGTAGACTCCATCTCTGGCCAAAGGCAGTTGAGAAGGAACTGAGGGCGGGGTGCATGAGTGGCCCAAACAGAAAATGGTACCAAGCATCTCTGATCAATGGGGCAGGTGCACATGAAGTGGAGCATCTATAAGGACACTACTCTAAGGGTACGTCTTCACTACCTGCCAGACCGGTGGATAGCAATCGATCTATCGGGGATCGATATATCGCGTCTCTTCCAGACGTGATAAATTGATCACCGAACGTGCTCCCCGTCGACTCCGTAACTCCACCAGGGCGAGAGGCGGAAGCGGAGGGAGCCGCGGCCATCGATCCCGCACCGTGAGGACAGGAGGTAAGTCGATCTAAGATACGTCGACTTCAGCTACGCTATTCTCATAGCTGAAGTTGTGTATCTTAGATCAACCCTCCCTCCCCCAGTGTAGATCAGCCCTTAGAAGAATAACTATTTACACATGTGCAACAAATAGAGTAGATTCACTTACAAGCTCAAATGTGCCTTCATATATATGGAAAATTCAGCTTCTGGGCACTCACATATCAATAGACCATATACATTTTTAGTCAAACGAGTTACTGTGGTCAATATGCGGGTAACTGCAAGAAATGTAATGGCCTGTATTGCACAGGAGATCATACTAGATGATCTGCTGGTCCTTTCTGGCTTTCAACTATGTATCTATAAGCTCCCATTGTTTAGTCATGCTTTTCTTTAAAATAATCCAGTTCTTACCAACAATTTTAAAGACTACAAAAATTTTCTAGGTACCTATTCATAAATATTTCTGTAAAATACATAATCTTTAAATATAAGATTTTCTTTCAGTCCTGAAAACCTCTTCAATAATACAGCATTTATGCTTATATGAAATATACCATTTACATTAAAATTACAGAACATGTTACTGTAACTGAAATAGCTATGCACAATTCCCTTTGAGCTGCCATGGTCCCCATACCAATCCATTTGTTACTCCACTAGCAATGCCTCCACACTCTGAGCAACAGCCATTATTGAGAATTATAGCATCAGAAGGAAAATATAACCTTTAATGTAGCTCTACTCTGGAAAATGACTATGAAAAACTGGCACCTTCTTGTTCAACATATTGGCTCCTTTTGAGTTTTCAAAGTAGTATCTGTTTACTTTAGTGACAAACATTCTTTATATTTTTACTTTTACTCCACTCAGCAGATTTGAGGAGGCAACTAAGCTGACAAGGGGGTATAGTGGTAGGATTCTTCATTCTTGTGCATGATCAACAGAATTGTTTATCAAACTGAACCAACTACACCTGCACAAATTCACCCAAAACAATCTGCCTGCACAGGTGTCACTGAAGGCATAATTTGGAATGAGACCTTATTTTAAACTCATTTTAGCTCTTAAAGCATGTTGAGTTTGCAAGCTTGCAGACAGGCTATACCACATTCAGTCTGCCAGAAAATAAATATGCCACCCTACAATGCTATTTTCAGGCATTTTTCTGAATAGAAATGTACTTTGATTATGATGGAGTCTCCTGTCCATGTCGACATACAAAGATTCAGCAAACACTATAGGTGAACACATATACGCAAGAACGGCAAACACTTGATACATGTCGGACAGACAAGATTACCCATGAGCATCGCAGGCTGTTGTATCCTTGATTTTGTCATGTTCACATATTTCACATAAGGTGTTAATGTCTTGCGTCAAAGTGGTTATTGATGACATGACAAATCTGCCATCATCTTGATCTGTCATGGGCTGTTGCTTCCCAGTTGCTGGGGTCAACTGGACATGCTTTCACATTTGACTTCAGTGTGTCTTTATATCATTTGTACTGGCCACGATGAAAAAAGGAGCTTTACTTTAGCTGACCATAAAATATGGCCTTGGGTATTCTCCAGGAGGCCATGCTAATGAGATGCTCAGATTAATGCAGCTAAGTTTTTATGAGCATGCTTTGAATGCCAGACATCGACGATGATTAAGAATTCTGAAACTGGGAATCTTGTCCCACCAATTGACACTGCAAACAGACCAGAGACAGCACATACGGACCTGATCAATATGGTGGCAACGTGTTGTCCATGTCTCACAACCATACAGAAGCATTGCAAGCATGACCGCCCCCAACAGACATTTAGTTTAGTGCTTATTTTGATGCCCCTATTCTTCCAAAGTGGTGTGAGAGCATTCCAGATGCAGAGCTAGTCTTAGTTATGTGATGGGTAATCTCATCCTCAATTGTGGCATTCTGTGACAGTTCACTCCTGAGGCAGCAAAACTTCAAGGACTTGAGAGGTGCACTTTTGATCTTAACAGGGAAGACATGCATATCCCCTGGCACAGGTTTTCTTTAGGTTGACTGTAAAAACAACATGATTGCATGAGCAAAGCGGTCAGTTATAAATTGAACATCATCAATTGAGTGAGAGCAGCCAGTGCACAATCATCAGCAAACAAAATCTCCTTCATGAGTAAATCTGCCATTTTCATGTGAACATTGAAGCATTGCAGATTGAACAAAATCCCATCAGTGTGGAACTGGATAAATACTCCTCTGTCAATGTCATGAAATGCATCCCTAAGCATAGTCCAAAAAAAGGATGCAAAAGAGCATGGGAGCCAGTCTGCAACCTTGTTTGGTGCCACTGGTCACCAGAAAGGACTCAGATATCTCACCATTTTCTACCACACTGACCCTCATCCCATCATGGAAGGACCAAATGACCGAAATAAACTTTGCTGGGTATCCAAACGTGAACAAACGTTTCCAAAGACCCTCATGACTTAGAGTCAAAAGCTTTAGCGAAGTTGATGAAGACTGCGGCCTGGTCCCCACTTCGGACTAAGGTACGCAAATTCAGCTACATTAATAACGTAGCTGAATTCGAAGTACCTTAGTCCGAACTTACCGTGGGTCCAGACGCAGCAGGGAGGCTCCCCCGTCGATGACGCGTACTCCTCTCGCCGAGCTGGAGTACCAGTCTCGACGGCGAGCACTTCCGGGATCGATCCCAGAACATCGATTGCCTGCCGCCGGACCCTCCGGTAAGTGTAGACGTACCCTGCTATTTTGTTGCTGGCACTTTTCCTGAAGCTGAGGGGTTGTAAATGTCATGTCTATAGTGCTCTGTCCAGACTGAAATCCACATTGAGAAGATCACATCTTAAATCAAATGTGAATGTACATATTTTAATTATATTCAATTTATTATTTGTATTATTGTAGTTCCTAGGACCCCCATTCATGCACCACGATGACTCAATTTTGGTAGGCACTATAAAAACACAAAGACACTCCTGCCCCATTTAAATGTAAGACAAGAAACCAGATACAGATATGGACAGATCAATGGGGGGAACACAAGGAAACAATGACAGAATATTGGACAGCATGATAGCAAGTGGTCTCAGCACACCAACAGATGAGCCATTTGTATTTAAGTTCACTAAACAGATTAATAAAGTAACACTAGTTACAGGGCCGGCTCCAGGCACCAGCCTTGCAAGCAGGTGCTTGGGGCGGCCGTTCCGGAGAGGGGCGGCACGTCCAGCTATTCGGCGGCAATTCGGCAGATGGTCCCTCACTCCCACTCGGAGCGAAGGACCTCCCACCAAATTGCCACCGCGGATCGCAATCGCGGCTTTGTTTGTTTGTTTGGGGTTTTTTTTGGCTGCTTGGGGTGGCCAAAACCCTGGAGCCGGCCCTGACTAGTTAAACAGGTTTGTAGCGGGGTGGACACCAGCTCCTGCCATGAAGGGCTTAAAACAGCCCTGAGAGAAGGCTGTTGCAGGGGGAAGCAGCTACTAGGCTGATTGGGGAAGTAGCTACAGCTGGGCCATGCTCCAATCAGGCCCAGCTGGCCCTATAAAGGCTGGGAACCAGGAGCAAGGACTCAGTCTCTCACTATCTGTAGAGGGAGATGGACCTGGCTGCAGGAAGCTAGAGACAGAGTACCTGAGTGACGCAGGGCTGGGGAAAGGCTGGGGAGTTCCAGCCTGCAAAGCCCCAGGCTGAGGCCTAGCAGAAGGCCAAGGGATACTAGGGGTTGCAGAGGGCAGCCCAGGGGTAGGCCAAGGCAGCAGGTCCAAACCCAACCTTGCCAGTGATGAGTAGACTGATACTGCAGTCTGCCCCAGGGCGTGGGGCTAGACAATGACTGGCAGTAGCCTTATACTGAGGCGAGGTGGGAATAGTGGGTGGGGGGTCTCTGGGGAGGGGAGACCCTAAGACTGAGGGGTTACTGCTAGGGGGCAGCACCGCAGGTAAAAGGGCCCCAGGGTCCAAGGAGGAACACGGGGGCCAGAGGACAGGCGGATCACCAGCCTGCAGAAGGCGCTCCGGAGCTGGAACGAGCTAATTCCCGGAAGTCACCAGCAGGAGGCGCTGCAGGGGTGAGTCCGCACCTCTACAAGGTTGCTAACAAGTCTGAAATTAACTTTTAACTCCACCTTTAGAATACATCACCACAAAAAACTCACCATCAATTTAATACAAATAAGTTCAAGAATTTTCCAAGTGTAGTAAGTGGTGATTTGTATACATTATCTATCTTCTGCCCTCTTTCAATTCCTTATGTTTGATCCACTAGGAACACAATATAGAGTACCTCAATTTAAACTTTGTATACCTCTACCCCGATACAACGTGACCCGATATAACATGAATTCGGATATAACGCAGTAAAGCAGCGCTCCGGGGGGGGGGGGGGGCTGCGTGCTCCGGCGGATCGAAGCAAGTGCCATATAATGCAGTTTCACCTATAACGCGGTAAGATTTTTTGGCTCCCAAGAACAGCGTTATAGCGGGGTAGAGGTGTATTAGGAATTGGGATAAATTGAAATTTATATTTATTTCAGTTAAAAAAAGAGAAAAGTGGTAAAGAGAGTTAGAGAAATAGAAAAGGAAAATACAAAAAAAGTACATTATGCCAGTTTTTTCTGGAAAGACTCTTACAATAGTTTGTCAGCTTTCCTATTATAACCTCCTATTTTCATGAGTCTATAATTGTACCATAGTTGCAAACATATGCTTAAGGGAGAAGCAATGTTTTAGTGCTTTGTGGAATAGATGGGATGCCTCACTCCTGTTAACAAGACCATATAAACACTTTTTTTGCATTTAGATTCCCTCCAGTTTTCAAAAGAGATACTTTATGCACATTGATAAAGTGCATAATATTTATCCAGAGACTCTGGGCAGATTTATTCTCCCATGTATATTTTTCTATGCTTCAATCAACATTATCTACACTGCAGGGAGAAAGCTTAGTGATCTGCGTATCAAGTTTTAAACATCTAAACTCCAACACATGTTCAAATCCCATCAGTGCTGATTCAGTCCTTCTACCTTAGAAGGTAGAATAAATGGTAATTGTGCCATATGAGTCGGTTTCAAATGAGATCTTAAAAAACAAATGTCATCAGTTCTACACGTAAGGGCAGAGGTCTATGCTAGCATCCTGGCCAGAATTTCCATTCCCAACACAAATTATTAATGTCAATGATCATTTGAAGACAGAAGGAAGATAGTGGTTGTGATTTAGAAGCCAGAAGGAACTAAGAGGAATGGTACAGCTTACAGCTTCTAATTTTGTGCACCTAAACTCACTAGTCTCTGGTACTATTTGCCAACTAACTCATTACAGATTTCAAAGAAACAATAATTGAAAACAATAGTCTTATTGTTGTGGAAAAAATAAGAATTCCTATTGTCTCATTGGCTTATAGACTTTAAGATCAGAAAGGACCATCATGATCATCTAATCATAGGAGTGGAAGGGACCTTGAGAGGTCATCTAGTCCAGGCCCCTACACTCATGGCAGGACTAAGTATTACCTAGACCATCCCTGACAGGTGTTTGTCTGCTTTTAAAAATCTCCAATGATGGAGACTCCACAAGTTCCCTAGGCAATTTATTCCAGTGCTTAACCACTCTGACAGTTAGGAAGTTTTTCCTAATGTCCAACCTAAACCTCCCTTGCTGCAATTTAAGCCCGCTGCTTCTTGTCCTGTCCTCAGAGGTTAAGAAAAACAATTTTTCTTCCTCCTCCTTGTAACAATTTTTTACATACTTGAAGACTGTTATCATGTCTCTCTCTTCGACGCAAAGTCTTCTCTTTTCCAGACTAAACAACCCCAGTTTTTACAATCTTCCCTCATAGGTCATGTTTTCTAGACCTTTCATCATTTTTGTTGCTCTCCTCTGGACTCTCCCCAATTTGTCCACATCCTTCCTGAAATGAGGCACCCGGAACTGGACACAATACTCCAATTGAGGCCTAATCACTGTGAATAGAGCAGAAGAATTGCTTCTCATGTCTTGCTTACAACACTCCTTCTAATACATCCCAGAACTATGTTTGTGTTATATTGTTGACTCATATTTAGCTTGTGGTTCACTATGACGCCCAGATCCCTTTCCGCAGTACTCCTTCCTAGGCAATCATTTCCCATTTTGTATGTGTGCAACTGACTATTCCTTCCTAAATGGAGTACTTTGCATTTATCCTTATTGAATTTAATCTTATTAGCTTCAGAACATTTCTCCAGTTTGTCCAGATCATTTTGAATTATAATCCTACCCTCCAAAGCACTTGCAACCCCTCCCAGCTTGGTATCATTTGCAAACTTTATAAGTGTACTCTGTATGCCATTATCTAAATCAGGGGTAGGCAACCTATGGCACGCATGCCAAAGGCGGCACGCAAGATGATTTTCAGTGGCACTCACGCTACCCAGGTCCTAGCTACCGGTCCGGGGGGCTCTGCATTTTAATTTAATTTTAAATAAAGCTTCTTAAACATTTTAAAAACCTTATTTACTTTACATACAACAACAGTTTAGTTATATATTGTAGACTTATAGAAAAACCTTCTTAAAACATTAAAATGTATTACTGGCACGCAAAAACCTTAAATTAGAGTGAATAAATGAAGACTCGGCACATCACTTCTGAAAAGTTGCCGACCCCTGAGCTAAATCATTGATGAAGATATTGAACAGAACCGTATCCAGAACTGATCCCTGTGGGACCACTCGTTATTCCCTTCCAGCATAACTGTGAACCACTGATAACTACTCTCTGGGAAAGGTTTTCCAACCAGTTTTGCACCCACCTTATAGTAGCTTCATCTAGGCTGCATTTCCCTAGTTTGTTTATGAGAAGGTCATGCAAGACAGTATCAAACGCTTTACTAAAGTCAAGATATATGACATCTACCGCTTCCCCCATCCAGAAGTCTTGTTACCCTGTCAAAGTAAGCTATCATGTTGGTTTGACACAATTTGTTCTTGACAAATCCATGCTGACTTATCACCTTATTATCTTCTAGATGTTTGCAAATTGATTGCTTAATTATTTACTCCATTATCTTTCCAGGTACAGAAGGTAAGCTGACTGGTCTGTAATTCCCTGGGTTATCCTTATTTCCCTTTTTGTAGATTGGCACTATATTTGCCCTTTTCCAGTCTTCTGGAATCTCTCCCGTCTTCAAAAATAATCGCTAATGGCTCAAATATCTCCTCAGTCAGCTCCTTGAGTATTCTGGGATTCATTTGATAAGGCCCTGGGAACTTGAAGACATCTGATTTGTCCAACTAATTTTTAACTTCTTCTTTCCCTATTTTAGTCTGGTATTCACTATATTAGACATCCAATCACCACCAACCTTCTTGGTGAAAACCGAAACAAAGAAGTCATTAAGCACCTCTGTCATTTCCACATGTTCTGTTATTATTTCCCCCTCCCCCATTGAGTAATAGGCCTACCCTGTCCTTGGTCTTTCTCTTGCTTCTAATGTGTTTGTAGAATGTTCTCTTGTTAGCCTTTATGTCTCTAGCTAGTTTGATCTCATTTTGTGCCTTGGCCTTTGTGATAGACCCAGACCAGTTGGGAACAGCAGAGTAGCAGAAGGG
Organism: Chrysemys picta bellii; assembly: GCF_011386835.1. Classification (NCBI taxonomy): domain Eukaryota; kingdom Metazoa; phylum Chordata; order Testudines; family Emydidae; genus Chrysemys; species Chrysemys picta. The sequence goes on along the minus strand of NC_088791.1, from coordinate 334,057,585 downwards.
AGATATACTGGCCACTGGATAAGTAGTTTTCTGTTCCCCGAGTGACCAGAGCAGGGGCTGCTCCAGGCTAATAGACCACCTGACTCCAATTAACCTGCTAAGAGTCAAGTGAGGCTGTTAAGCACCTGACTCTAATTAAGGCCCCTCTGATGCTATAAAAGGGCTCACTCCAGTCGAGCCAGGGGAGAGGAAGTGTGTGTGAGGAACTGGGAGCAAGAGGTGTGCAAGAAGCTGAGAGTGAGTAGGTGTACTGCTGGAGGACTGAAGTACAAGCGTTATCAGACATCAGGAGGAAGGTCCGGTGGTGAGGACAAAGAAGGTGTTGGGAGGAGGCCATGGGGAAGTAGCCCAGGGAGTTATAGGTGTCGTGCAACTGTACCAGGAGGCACTCTAAACAGCTGCAGTCCACAGGGCCCTGGGCTGGAACCCGGAGTACAGGGCGGGCCCGGGTTCCCCCCATACCTCCCAACTCCTGATCAAACACAGGAGGAATTGACCTGGACTATAGCTTCTACCAGAGGGGAAGGTCTCTGGACTGTTTCCTGACCCACAGGGTGAATCTGTGAAGCGAGCAAATCCGCCAATAAGCGCAGGACCCACCAAGGTAGAGGAGGAACTTTGTCACACCTTTCTAATTTTGTCCCTACATGCTTGTGTTATTTATATTCATCCTTTGTAATTTTACTTAGTTTCCACTTTTTGTAGGACTCTTTTTTGATTTTTAGATCATTGAAGATCTCCTGGTTAAGCCAGGATGGTCTCTTGCCATACTTCCTATATTTCCTACGCAGTGGGATAGTTTGCTCTTGTGCCCTTAAAAATGTCTCTTTGAAAAATTGCCAACTGTCTTCTATTGTTTTTCCCCTTAGACTTGCTTCCCATGGGATCTTACCTACCAACTCCCTGAGGTAGCTGAAGTCTGCATTCTTGAAATCCATTGTCTTTGTTTTGCTGTTCTCCCTCCTACCATTCCTTAGAATCATGAACTTTATCATTTTGTGATCACTTTCACTCAAGCTGCCTTCCACTTTCAAATTCTCAACCAAAATCAAATCTAGAACAACCTCTCCCCTAGTAGCTGTCTCCACCTTCTGAAATAAAAAAATCATCTCCAATACATTCCAAGAATTTATTGGATAATCTGACCTCCTGCACATTGCAGGCCACAGAACCTCACCCATCCACTCCTGTAATACAGTAACTCAGCCAGAAGTTAGGGGTGAAGTCCTTAAATAATGATGTAAAGATTCCAAGTTACAGAGAATACATCATTTACACTAGGTTAAACCTGCAAGTGCCCAGTGCCCCATGCTGCAGAGGAAGGTGAAAAACCCTCAGGGTCTTGCCAATTTGACCCGGCGGAAAATTCCTTCCCGACCTCAAGTATGGCGATCAGTTAGACCCTGAGCATCTGAGCAAGACCCAACAGCCAGACATCTGGGAAAGAATTCTCAGTAGTAACTCGGAGCCTTCCCATCTAGTGTCCCATCACCAGCCATTGGGGATATTTGCTGCTAACAGTTGCAGATCAACTATATGCCATTGTAGGCAAAATCATCATACCATCCCCTCCATAAACTTGTCATATTAAGATATTCAAAATAGGAACCAAAATTTCTAAAGCCTGATTTTGTCAGAAGAACTGAACATCCAGCAGCTTCCCTTGAACTCAATGGAAACTATAAAAGTCTAACGTGAAAAATCAGATATATAAAGGCAACCATTTGTGAAAATCTTGGCTTACAGTTTTAATACAATGTAGATTATTTTGGAACACTGACTGAGGGTTTGACTCCTTGAAAATAACAATGTCCATTTTAATATGGAGAGAGGGGATAATTCATGTGTAACAATTATGAATTGAAATAATTTGGGTTTGGCAAATTAAATCCCAGGACATAGAAACAATTCACTAGTTTAAGATCATTCTTGAGCTTCAAATATATGAAATCCTGTAAAACAGTTATATAATAACTTCATGCTTCATTTAAAGAACTGATTTCTAAGATCCTGTTAAGAAATATGAGCTGTCATTTTTTGGTAAAATACAGACTGTATCATAATTCACATGCAACAAAGGGGCTGAATTAAAGTTGCAAAGGCAACCTTAATTCTGGCATTTCCTGTCTTTTCAGTGCTTGACTTGGCAGCCTTAATAATATTCTTTTAACAGTGTTTTTGTGTGTATTTTCTGAGGTATTTAAAAAGAAAATTGAAAAAAACAAATGTCATTAACACCCACCTGGGCCACTCGTAGGGTTGGAATCTTTAGATCCATTGCACAAATCTCGGTCACTTGAGTTAGCAAAGGCTAGGTCTACACTACCTGCCTGAATCGGTGGGTAGAAATCGATCTCTCGGGGATCGAATTATCGCGTCTTGTTGGGACGCGACAATCGATCCCCGAATTGACACTCTTACTCCACCAGCGGAGGTGGGAGTAAGCACCGTCGACGGGGCGCCGCGGAGGTAAATTTTGCCGCCATCCTCACAGCAGGGTAAGTCGGCTCCGATAGGTCGAATTCAGCTACGCTATTCGCGTAGCTGAATTTGTGTATCTTAAATCGACCCTCCCCGCCCCCCCGTAGTGAAGACCTGCCCAAAGTAACTGATAGCGACAGTAGTACTAGTTGTCATCCTTTATGTGGCCCAGCACTAGAGGGGACACACACTTTTCCAGTTGGTTTCAGAGCTATCTGCTAACAGCAGAGGAATGGTGAGACTCAGGAATCATGGGTTCCATTCCAGACTCTGGGGGGGGAGTATGTCTAAAGGGCACAGATTTCAGGCAGTATCCACCAAGCTTGATCCCTTCTCCCCTGTCCCTGTCCTGTCTCTTCCCCACTCCTGGCTCCTTGTCCCAGCCTCAATCTCCTTGCCCAGCTAGTCGGAGCCCAGCAGCACCTTCCTGCTCTGATTTCCAGTGTCTGGTCCCACCTAGACGGAGAGCAGTTGAGCAGCAACAATTACAGGGAAAGTCCAGCTCCACCCCTGTAACTCTGGGACTGAGGAGGCTCACCACTCGGTGGGGATGGTGCATGTGCAGGCAGGTCAGTACTGGGAGCTGTGAGAGGCATGCGCATGCTCAGCAAGGGCAGATTATTCAGGGATTATAACTGCTAAAACTGAACTAGTCTCTCCTGAGCATGTGCAAATTGCAATTCAAAGGCAAATTTGGGTGGATTTTCACAGGAATGACAAGAGGCATATGCTTGAAACAAAGGCCACCCTCATGCCAAATTTCAAGTCCTTGTAGTCCAAAGGATGGGAGCGCTAGTCTTTTCAAAGAAAAAGTTACCATAACATTGTTAACGTGGGCAAAACGAGACATTTCACCTTAGCCCCATTCTCAGAAATGGCTGAACTGTTTTAGGTGAAACTAAAACAAACAAAAACATCAGCCAGAGGCAGAAACCTAGCATGGAAAATTTCTACCCAAGCAGTTAAAGTTTGGCTCAGTTAGAAAAAACTCATAATCTGGTTTTATAACTGGAAGCGTCAGGCAACCTTAATAATAGGCAGTGCTACCAGCCCCACCTATATTTAGAGTGATACATAGTTTACCCATGTATTTGGGAGCGGTGATATGCTGCGTTTTAGACAAAGTGGTGCTTCAGACTGTCCTACCCTGGTTCTTCAAAGGTACTGATTATGCATCATATTTTTTTTATAACTGTATCAGCTCAATTCTATTTCATCATATTGCAAGACCAGGTCAAAAAGATGTTATAGAATTCATTACATGAAAACACTGTCTACATTATACCTTGATCTGATTCACCTAGGAAATATGAATTTTGATTCTGCTTCTTCAAGAATAATGCTAATAGGAAGTACAGCTAACTCCCTTCAGCGCTATATACCCTTTTAAAACATGTGCAGTGTTTTGTCAATAGATGGGCCAAGTCAACTCATTAAAGCTCCCTGAGGAACAGTTTGCAGATTCTCATTACTGAAATCCGCAAGTCTTTTTTCCTGCTTTATTTTTGTGTTCTACTAAAGACCACAACAATGTCAGAAAATGGCTATATGACAGATTTTATACTACATTTAGTGATAATGTTTTAATTATGAGTAATCAAACCTGTGCATTAAAACAGCATTAAAGTTGATTCTACAAGACAGTTTGATAAATTATGTCATGTAGCTTAATCAAGTAAACAAGAAATGGCTGTGCAATGCCACTCTCAATAAAGAGAAAAATTCCCTGGAGCCTTCAATGCAATGCTCCCTCTCCCTCCGCTCCCAAACCAGCATTCTCTGCTTCACAAAGATGTTATTGTACAAAGTTACATATAAAAAGAAATCAAACATGCATTTCACAGCAAAACAGATAACTCAGATGGGGTTTTTTCATGAATTTTTAATATCTAGCCACAGCTAAGTGTTAAAGTGAATTTTACATCAGCTGCTTGACGCACTGGTTGTCAGAAGTTAAAAAGAAGGTAAAACACAACATAAGAGTTCTTTATTTTTCTGGACTCTTCTGCCCGTCTCTCTTATTAAAGGCAGGAAAAGTGAACAGCTGAGAACTACAGAATTTTTTAGAATGTACTTTCAATTTTCTAAAAATAGGGAGCCAGATGTCTGCTAGAGAGCAAATAGTGATTTACAGTTCCCTCGAAGTAATTAATGACCAAAAAAAAATCAGGGCCAGATTGTGTCTTTTCTTTCAGCTTAATAGAAGCATTTTTAAAGAGCAACATATCTGCAGAATTTTGAAGATTACATTGGTAGTTATAGTTACTGGCATGTGTCTTATTCACTTCTGGTCACATAGTCCACTAACCTAAAATGTGACAATGATACCATAAAGGACAAAATATGCAGGAAGAGAACTGTAAAGTCACCATTGCTGGCACTATTTAATAGTTAATGTCCAACAAGAATATGTGTAAAAAATAAAATTGTGCCTTCATTGGTGCCATTTTGGATCATGCTAGCATACAAAACTAAACAAAGCCCAGTGAAAAGAAAACATTCAACATCATTACACTGGTGTCTCAGGTGAGCTTTTCTCTTGCTTTATTCACATTGCACTGTAGCTAAGTTAATTTGTTGCCATATTTTTTATTAAGAAGAAAAGATTACACTAACTACTATGATTTAAGTGTTTTAATGATCATGCCATTAAATGCAAATTTCATCAACACACAAACTATTTGTTGTCCAAAAGTACAGTATACACCAGCAAAACCTGGAACAGCCCACCAACGGGGGGACAAATCAAAACAGCTTTAAATGCCCAACCATTTAAAATATACAACAGAAATATTATGACAATAAGAAAGTGAAAGAAAAGGAACGGTTACCTACTGTAGCTGTGGTTCTTCAAGATCTGATGCAGACATGTATTCCACTTAGGTGTATGCGCACCCAGTGCACCAGAGCCAGAGAAATTTGACTAGCAGTACCCATAGAGGGGTGGCACTCACGCCTCTTGGCCATAGCCCCACCCCTGGCTACATGAGACAGTGCCCTTCTCAGTTCCTTCTCATGAAACATCCAGAAACGAGACTGTGATGCAGAGGGGATGGAGGGTGGATCATGGAATACACATTTGCATCACATCTCGACGAACAACAGTTATAGCAAGTCACTGTTTCTTCCTCTTTGAGCAGATTCAGCTGTGTATTCCACTTAGGTGATTCACAAGTAGTAACCGCCTAAGAGATGTAGCTCAGAGTGTACCTAAAGAAGGACTGCAGGACTGCTCTACCAAAGCTTGCATCAGCCTGAAGATGCGGTTATGGAGTAAGGGTTCATGAACGTATGTATCGACAACCACGTAGTAGCCCTGCACATGTCCAGTGCAGGAACGTGACTGAGGAACATTATGGATTTTGCTTGCAACCTCCTTGGATTAGCTCACACCCACTGAGGGGGCGTAGCTGAAGCTGTTTCATATGCAATCTTGATGCAGGATGTTATCCATTTAGAGATCATCTGTGAAGAGACCGCTTGACCCTTCATGTGATCTGCATATTACACGAACAAATGAGGCGAAGCATAAAAAGGTTTAGCCCTATCCAGATAAACAGCTAGGCACTGCCTGATATCTCATATCTGGAGACGCTGCTCTTCTGGAGATGAAAACAGCTCAGGAAAGTACACAGGTAAACATACCATCTCGTTCAAATTAAACTGAGAAACCACTTTAGACAAAAAATTTGGATACAGTCATAAAGTCACTTTGTCTTTGGAGAATTGTAAAGAGACTCTGCCATTAGAGCCTGCAGCTCACACACTCTCCTTGAAGAGGTTATCACTACCAGGAATGCAGTTTTCTAACACGAGCAGAAAGGGACAAGATGCCAGGGGCTTGAGCAGAGGTCCTATTAAGGCCACTAGCACTGAGTTAGGGTCCCCAGAGGAACTGGCTCTTGGACCAGAGATGTAGACGAAGGAGTCCTTTTTAGAATCTTGCTACCATGGCACTGGAGAAGATTGATCTTCCCTGAACAGGGGGATGAAATGCCAATATCACCTCCAGATACACTTTCAATGAACTAAACAGAAGCCCCAACAACTGAAGGTGCAGCAGGTACTCCAAAATATCCTGGATAGAGGCATTGGATATGTTGGATTCTGCGGGCTAATGATCACACTGAAAATTGCGTGAGTTTAGCTGAATAGGGCATCCGGGTGGAAGGTTTGCATTAAGGAGGATTTGTTGTCAAACACTGCTCTTCCTCTTCATTCAGCCATGCAGCAGCCACACCGTGAGATCCAGGGAGCTGAGTGCATGATACAAGGTGCGACCTTGGTTCTGAGTCAGTAAGTTGGGATGGGGAGGAAGCGGTATGTCAGGCTGAATAGACAGTGTGAGAAGGTTGGAGAGCCAGCACTGTCTCAGCCATTCTGGGGCCATGAGAATGAGCTTGGCCCGATACACCTTGAGCTTGAGGAGGATCTGAGGGATGACTGGGATCGGGGGAAAGGCATACAGGAGAGCTGACTGCCAGCAGAGGTGGAAAGCATCGGATGATGAGCCTGGACTGAGGCCCCCTTCAAGAGCAGAACAGATGACATTACCTGATATACCTTGTTGCAAACAGGTCGATCATCAGGATGCCCCAAGCTGCGAAGACAACCTGGAGGACATCTGTCTTCACAGACCACTCATGACTCAGGGAAAAATACCTGCTGAGATGGTCCGCGAGATGATTCTGAAGCCAGGCAAGTGAATGGCTATCAGAGTAATGTTCTCCTCAATGCAGAATTGCCACAGCCTGATTGCCTCTCAGCGGAGCAAGGTAGAGTTTTCTCCCCCATGTCTGTTCACATAATACATTGTGGTGGTATTGTTGGTAAGTATGTGAACCAATGAGTCCCTGACAGTCCCAAAAAGCATGACATGCATTATAGATGGCCTGAAGCTCCAGCATGGTGATATAGACGGAGGTCTCTTGCTCCGAACACAACCCCTGTACTTTCAGCAACTGCAAGTGTGCCCCCCAACCCATCAGGGAGGCGTCAGTAACAACCAACTTGGCTGGTGAGGGCCAGAAAAAGGGATGTATCCATTCTCTGGATACATCCACCACTGTAAGGAGTCCAGGAACAGTGGAGGAAGACAAAACAGGTCTGTACACCCCCCAGGACCACTGGGTAGCCCTGGAGTCGTGGAAGGAGAGTAGCATCTTGTCATTTTTGTCTGAGAACAGTGTTTGGAAAAGGCAAATCCTCAGTGGCTTGATGGACATTAGGGGCAATGCCCAAATTCTGCAGCCAGGAAGCCCGCCTCATGATGACTGTGGAGGCCGTCAGTCTGATGAGGTGTCCATGATGGCTAACGCAGACAAATGCCTGAAATGCCTCTTGCAAGGCCTTGGGAAGCTGGTCTGCAAACTTTGATGTAGCTGTTCAGTTAAAAAAATCTTACTTGGACAGCAGGCTTGCTGGTTAGCAATTCACATCTACAAGGAAGAGGAAGTGTAAATCTTCCTGCCCATGAGATCCATTCATTTAGAGTCCCTATCCTTGAGGACTTAAACCTGCCCCGCAGAGCTCTGTTGTTCACCGCAGTTAAAACTAGGCAATTTTGGGCTGGATGGGAGTAAAACCCCTCAAATCCCAGCATGGAATGAAAGAGTGCTTTTCCATGTGCTTAGCCACAGGTGCTATCGAAGCCAGTGTGCTCCAGAGGGCCTTAGCCAGTTTGAGACGTGCATCATCGATAGGGAGGGCGACTCTCCCAGGGTCTGATGAAAGACTTCCATTAAGAAACTTCCAGGCCTGCTCTAATTATGAACACTGTACAACAGTATCCAAGTTCACATACTGTTGCCCATCCCAGTAGCATCTGAGTGCTTACCATTATTCTAAAAAATGGCAACATTATCTTCTTACATTCTATCAGGTAAGAGTAAATGCTTGAGTACCATTAAGATATTATTGTTTGGTTCTGTCACGCTTATGAGCCTCTTCCTACTGGATGACAGTTTTATGGTTCCAATGAAATCTTGCTTGTCATGGGAGGTCACTGCTGCAGACAGAAAGCCAATCTCTCAGGTTACTACTGCCAATATCAAAGAGGCTTTGGTGCCAGACCTAAACTGAACACTATTCACTGGGGATCCAGTACAGAGAGAACAACACTGTGGTGCTCTGATCACGGCAACCCTTGCTGCTCAGCAGACAAACTGCTTTGTTTTGTACCAGTTGTTGCATTTCCCAAATAGTACAAAATGCAGGTTGCTGCAAACACTTCACTCCAGCCCCTTTTTCTAGGGTGATCCAGAATTTGATGAAATACATCTTTTAACTGTTAACTAAAAATATCTAATTGGATGGAAGAAACTCCTATAGGAAAACAACTCATTGGGTTAAGTTCAACTTTGGTGAAACTCCTACAGTACTGAAAAAAGCAGGGAGTTCTCAGCACACTCAGCCAAGGAAAAGAGAGAGCAGTAGGAGGCTGTTGCTTTATCCAAGCTAGGGAGAGGAGGTGTGTTTCTCCCACACTTTAACCTTTTGTTAAAAACAAATGTCATGAAACCCTCCAAATCCAGCTGCCACACAAGTCATGAAGTTTAAGGGATCTTAGAAAAATACAAGAGCACACACACAATGAAAGCAAACAGAAGTTAGGGGCTTGATGCAGGAATTACTGGATTGAGGTTGTTATCCTGTGGTGTGCGGGTCAGTCACAATTGTCCCATCTAGCCTGAAATGCTATTAAACTATGAAAATAGAAGAATATTGAAGGAAACAAGTACAATTTTCATTCTGTCATACTATATCTCATTTCATTTCTGTAGTAGCCTTTAAAGAGGATGGCAGGGTGAGCAATATTCTAACCACCCTTCAAATAAGAATGAAATATAAATTGTCTCAGCAGCAACACTTAGCTGAAATACAGGATATAAAGAGAGCACCCCCCTCCCATCTGCTTCAAAACCAACTAAATGGGTAAAGCTCTGCTGTCTCATTTCCACATAATACGCTCAGTCCATTTATTGCACCAAATACTCCATTGCTGTTATTTACCATAGGATCATAGAAAGATAGAGCCAGAAGGGACCTTGGGAGGTCATCTAGTCCAGTCCCCTGTGTTGAGGCCAGGCCAAGTAAACCTAGACCATCCTTGGCAGGTGTTTGTCTGACCTGTTCTTAAAAACCTCCAAAGATGGAGATTCCACAGCTTCCCTTTGAAGACTAGTCCAGTGCTTAACTATCCTTATGGTTAGAAAGTTTTTCCTCATCTCTACCTAAATCTCCCTTGCTGAAGATTAAGCTCATTAGTTCTTGTCTTGCCTTCAGTGAACATGGAGAACAATCAATCACCATCCTCTTTATAACAGCCTCTAAATTACAATTTGATTGTTTAGTAATTTGTTCCAGTATCTTTCCAGGTATCAAAGTTAGGCTGATTGGTCTATAGTTCCCCTTTTTAAAGATAGATACTATATTTGCCCTTTTTCAGTCCTCTGGGACCAACCCGTCCTCCATGAGTTCCCAAACATGATCGCTAATGGTTTCAAGATTGCTTTGGCTAATTCCTTAAGTACCCCAGGATGAATTTCATCAGGCCCTGCCAACTTGAATACATCTAACTTATCTAAATATTGTTGAACCCATTCTTTATTTTAGCTTGTGTTCCTTCTCCCTTGTTAATATGCATTGCAGTCATTACCAAAGGCAATATATAAAGAAAGATATCTGACCTGGTATAGTCGTCCTCTACAAGCATGTGCTTTGGAATCGGTGAGTATCTTCCTGGTGAGATAGGAGCCAAAGACGCCTTGTACTCTAAAGTGCCGTTGTTGCCAGAAGTGAGTATATGATTTTCCATTGGTGGAGAATAAGCTGATGGTTAAAACAAGCAATTGTAGTTAGTAACATTCACATTTGGTTTGGTTGTGATGGTATTGTTTTCATTTAAGCACCAATAATGTGTTTGGTGCTGTACAAGACATAAAACACAGACAGTTCCTGCCTGAAAGAGTGTAAAATCTAAACAGGGCAGAGAAGGAATGAATGGCTAGCATTTTGTTTACTCACCCACTTTGTGTGGAGATTAAGGAAGGAGAGGATCTTTAGGAGGGATTTGGATGAGAAGGGGATGGCTTGGGAGACAGAAAACAGGAAGGCATTTCATGAATAAATTCATGAATGCAAAAAGGAATGGAGATAGTTGTAGGAGATAAGTAGATGAAAGGGGCATTTGAAGGCAAAGCATTGATTATAATTTAGGCAGGGATTATTCCAAGGATCATAGAAGAGTTGGGATCCCACTAAACTGAATTTTCAGTGCCAATTTAGATTGCATCATAATTTAGATCCCAGGAAAGGTTGTTAAGAAGAATGAAAGCTAATATAGATATGATATATGCTAATGATTAACAAAGACAGTACTATGCTGTTTGATTGTATTTTGCTTTGGGTCTCAAAGTAATGGTGACGGCTGGAAATATGTAATAATGGCTGTGACCAAATCTCTAATTCATGTAATCAGAGGAAAGGAAATACTAAGGAGGAAAATCAAAGACATGCTTTTGCACTGACTTATGATTAATTTCCTTTTGAAATGGAGGTGTTTAAACTTTCTAGTCATAGTTTCAATCCATTCTTTAGATGGTGAAATATTAAATATTTTAAGACCAAATGCTTTTATAGAGAAAGGTTATTCCTTGCTAAGAGACAAACAAACTTGTATGCACCAACCAATTACTGAAAGTCTTTTCAAGCTTTTTCCCCCTCTGGAATTTCTGATCACTAATAATAATATCTAACTCTTAGATAGCACTTTTCATCAGTAGATCTCAAAGCATTTTTACAAAGGAGGTCAGTATCATTATCCCCATTATACGGATGGGGAAACTGAGGTACAGAGCAGTGATGTGACATCGCAAGGTAACCCAGCAGGTCAGTGGCACAGCTGGGAATGAAAACCAGGTCTCCTGAGGCCTACTCCAGTACTCTATCCATTAGGCAACACTGCCTCCCTAATCTTGCTCAACATCATGTGCTGCTTCACAATTTTTGAAATATTATTTTGGAAGACCAGATAATTCAAGGAATTAGTAAGGTGCTAGTGAGTCTTTTAAACTTCTTAGTCACTGGTAAGAAATCAGCCCAGATTAGTAGTTAACAAATACCATCACCAACTGTTGGTTGATTAGTAGCATCTGCTAAATAAACAGGTAGTCTAGGTCCAGTTCAGTGTAATATATAGATGTGCATGTTACAAAACCACCAATGCAGTTATCACCCTTTTAAAGGCCTTGTGAATAGAAAGGACCATGATTAGCTGGTCCTGCCAGATCAGAATTGAGGAATAACGATACAGAAGTGCAGATGTGCCTAATCTTTGACTTTTACAGGGAACCTTTGTCTTTCCACCCCTTTGCTGGCTTTATGGCCTCTGGTGACAACTGAATTTTTGGCAGCTTGCTAGCATGAGCTGGGGTCAGTTGCTGAGACTCCCTCCTCTCCTTATTTTGCAAGCCAATCAGATTGCCTCCCAGCTCATCTCTCTCCTCCAATGAGAGACTCAGAGGGAGCTTAAAGCCAGGGAGCATTTACTGACTAATTGGCAAAAGGAGGGAATCTGCAGCAGGCCAGAAGATGCACCAAAGTGGCATGGATTACTCCTGCCTGCTGGCTGGGAGAAGGGAAGCTGAGCAGAAGAGCCTGGAGCCTCAGTGACAAGGTGCCATCCCAAAGAATGGGGTACTGGGGAGGGGAGGACTACCTGCACATTAGGAAGGGATGCACTGAGTGCAAGAGGAAGCACTGCCGCACGGTTGGATGGAGAAGCAGAGAATGGATATAAATAAGGGAGTGGATGGATAGGGAGCAGGGGGGCATTAGTATGCTGATGTGTGGGGATGTAACTGATAGATTTGGAGGGCAATTATGTAACAGGACAATCATTTTATGCTGGATGCAAATACTGTATAAATTACAAGTCCATTGAATGCAAATGGTCCTGCTTTGAGCAGGGGATTGGACTAGATAACCTCCTGAGGCCTCTTCCAACCCTGATATGCTATGATTCTATGAAATGTCATGTCAATTTTCCTCAGGCTTTTTGTTTGGTGAGTCCATATAGGCCAGTGGCGGCTCCAGGCACCAGCACTCCAAGCGCGTGCCTGGGGCGGCAAGCCACGGGGGGCACCCTGCCAGTCCCTGTGAGAGTGGCAGTCAGGCAGCCTTCGGCGGCTTGCCTGCGGGAGGTCCGCCGGTCCTGTGGATTTGGCGGCAATTCGGCGGCAGGTACGCCGAAGCTGCGGGACCAGTGGACCTCCCGCAGGCATGCTGCCGAATCCGCGGGACCGGGGACCTCCTGCAGGCAAGCCGTCGAAGGCAGCCTGCCTTCCGTGCTTGGGGAGGCAAAAAAGCTAGAGCCGCCCCTGACGTAGGCAAGTCTTCTGCTGCCTGTGTTGTACCTGTCCTGTGGACTGAGCACTCCTCTCTCCACATCTGTTAATCCAGGACCTCTCAAAATATTACATTGACGTAAAAATGTTTTCCCCTTAATTGTTACAAAAGATACAGTGTACCTGCCTAAAGTTCAACAATAGCATTCTGGAATAAATTTGGTGGTGCGGTTATCTTGTTAATTCTGGACTTGTGCTGCAAAAAGTGTTATTTCTAATATAACATATCATGACAGTATCATTTCTAAATAACAGTTCCATTTTTCAGCCTTCCAAGCCCTTGTAAAAGCTTCGCTGATGTCCTGATATTTGTCTAGATTTGAAAAGTCTAAATAATCACTTAAAACATGATATCACATATGAAATAATATGCAAGGAGGCACTTACAGTGAGTAATATCTGGTGGGCCATAAGGGTCAGTCATGTAAATGGTAGTGGGCTTTCCAACTTTTAGATAAACTACATCCGATGTGTTCTTCAATATTGCTACTGCCTCTTCATGAGTTACTTCTTCTAAACTGTAATTATTTACCTTAAAGGAGAAATTAGACAGATGAGTAAGGCTGGATAGATACAGAAGAAATATCCATATTATCTGTACAGTTATCAATGATGCATTAAGAATTGTAGACAAAAGATGCTGCAGATTATAGAATAGTAACATTATTATACAATAAAGAAGAAAAATCAGATTAAGGCATTTTCTTGGCCCACCTATCTCCTATGTCTTATTTAGCAGTATTGGCAATCCCCAAGCTGTAGTACCATAGCCCAGTGTAAAGTGCTAGATATGCCATTGTGTCTGCTCCAGTACGACACATTACCAGGGTCATCATTAGCAGAATCATAACAAGAAACTGAAATAGCTTAATAGCGAACTGTGCACCACAGGATGCAGGGGATAGGTATACATCAGAGCAGCCACTTGTGATATTGATTATCAGCATCTGGTTGCTGGCAGTAAAAGCCCAAACCACATTCTTATTAACTACTTGGATACTTGATGATGCTGCACCCATGCACTAGTTCCTAATGGGACCTCATAAGTGAGTGACACCCTAAAATCTCTTTGCCCATTAACTTAAATGAATAGTTGGAAAGTTAAGCAGGGGAGGAAGGGAGACAAAAATAAGAGACTACTTTGGAGAGGTGGGGAGTGAACAGCGGCAGCTGTGGAGTTGGGAAGGGAGGGTTTGAAGGTGAAAAATGTGACCGTTTTCTGGAGCTGTAGGTAGAAAAACACTGAAATAGTGAGAGGGTAGGTGATTATAGACATGAGGTGTGGGCTTGATGCAGAGAAATATATCAGGTGCACTAGGGCATAGCAAAGAAGACAAGGTGGGGAAGGGAATTGTGTCAATAGGAGCTGCTAATCTAGATTACTACTCTAGAAAAATTTTATGCAGGAGAAAAGGTCTTGTATATTTAGAAGCATGAGCACTCTACTGCATAAAGGTACTTCCTATGTATATTCATGTGCAAGGGAAATTAATTCATTAGGAAAGGGAACCAAGATATATTATTCATAATGAATCATGTTTATTACAGTAGTGCCTAGAGACCAACCAAGGATGGGGCCTCATTGTGCTAGGCATATACACAACACAGACTAGTAGACAGTCCCTGTCCTGAAGAGCTTACAATCTGCACTGACAAGAGTGCCACAGGCTAACGGGAAAGGGGCAAGGATAGGGATATAGATTCATATTGATATAGATTTCATGCAAATGACTGGTATGCAGAAGTGACTGCTATTAAATCTCTCTTGCTTATTTATATACTTTAAAAAAGGGATTAAAACCCTGAAAAATCAACTTTTGACTAATCTATGTAAGCACTGTTCCTGGCACAGCTACCCTCTTGTTTCCCTTTCCCTACATCCTCTCTTACATACCTTTGTGTTTTGTCTTAATTCAGATAATACATTTTTGGGGGGCAGATCCTAAAACCATCATGAAATTGATTAGAAAGATTCCTTAAGGTGAGATGTGTTTTCATTTTCAGATAGGCATGATGAGACAAGTGCCATGTTTGTATTAATTGAAGTTTGTAATGTGGAGACGCAGAGAAACCATAAAGAAAATAAATACATCAGTCAAGACAAGTGAGATAAAGCTACAAATGAGAGTTTCACAAAGGAAACTTGTTGGGGGAAGCAAAACACGAAGAAATGGTCAGAACTATGAAGGACATGCAGATTGCCACTTGCAAAAAGTAATTGATCACAAATATTTGCAATACTTTTGTTTATCTTCGTAACAAATACACTTCTACCTCGATATAACGCAACCTGCTATAACATGAATTCGGATATAACGCGGTAAAGTAGTGCTCTGGGGGGAGAGGGGAGGCAGGGCTGCGCACTCCGGTGGATCAAAGCAAGTTCGATATAATGCGGTTTCACCTATGACGCGGTAAGATTTTTTGGCTCCCAAGGACAGCGTTATATCGAGGTAGAGGTGTATGTGAAAAATATACATTTTGTTCTCTCTAACTATAGGACTCTTCAGAATGCTTGGAACATTGATTAACAGTGTTTGAAGAATGAAGAAAAGGTTAAACAAGACTGAAATCAGCCAACATCCCATCCTATCCATTAGGACAAAAGCTATGTCTACACTACGAACTAGGGGTGTGATTCCCAGCTCACATACATACACTCGTACACGTATAAATAGTAGAGTAGCCGCAGTAAGACAGGCTGTAAGTACATACCCATGAGGTTCAGGTGGGTACACTGCTGTTTATACTAGCTCTAATCAAACTAGCACAAATACATGTATGTGATCTGGGAATCACATGCTTGGTTCATAGTGTAGACATAGCTGAAGTCTCCCAGCAGCACACCCTGTCCCTAACAGGCATCTATACAAAATGTACTACACAGAAAATTGGAAAACAGTCCTTTTAAGGTGCTTAAAATTTGTTCAGCTCTATCCATTATGTGTTTGGCACAGCGCATAAGAAGTTTTTCATTCAATATGTAGACTAATAGCCCCTTTCAGATTTGAGAAAAGCTTTTGTTCTCCATTGCAGAATCATGAAATCCAAAGAGATGTGTGGCCTCTTGCTATGCCTACTGGGTAAGATCAGTGATCAAACTAAAAAGGACTCCATTTCAATCCCAGTAGTCTTTTCTTGCATTAAACAGCTCTGGCCCTGTCTGAGACAAAGATTTATCATTATATCAAATATGTACCATTAGTGTGTACTGCACTGGAAACTGTTTCTTGTTTTTTCTGTCAAGTTCTTAGCCACTATCTCAGACCTTTTTCTCCCACAGAAGTGCAGTACTCCCAGCATCTAAGATAATTGGACCGGGGGGAAAAGTGTGTTGCCCTTCTGCCAACTGGTAGCAGACTTTCAGGGCCTGCTAGGTCAGTTTCTGTCTGGAGCAGAAATTGGTGCTGTCAAGTCAGGTATTTTCATAGTGCACCTTATTTCTACAAAATGCAGATAAGTTTTATTTCCTTTCACAGGGATGATAACATATAGTACATAGGCAACTCCCTCTTGCAGAAACCTCAGCTCAAGTATCTGTGCCGTGCTCTAGAGGAAGTTACCTTGTGCTTCTGTCTCTCTCTCCAGGGCCTCACAGCTTATACTCTGTGCTCCCTTTTCTCCCTCAGCCCCTTCACTTTTCATCTAGAAAATCTCCAGTCCAATGCTGCTCACAAACACCATATGACTTGGAAAGTAGGTCTAAGCATCTATCTTCCTTTTGTGCAGTGGCTTTGAAATACAAAAGATGCTCAGACCTAGAGCAGTGCTGGGCAAACTACGGCCCACGAGCCGTTTTAAGCCGGCCCGTGAGCTCCCGCTGGAGAGCCAGGTCGGAGGCTGCACCACGTGGCTGGGTCTCACTCCAGCGCTCCAAACCCCTCGATCCCAGCACGGAGCACCCTCCTGCACCCCAAACCTCTCATCCCCAGCCCCACCCCACAGCCTGCATCCCCAGCTGGAACCTGCACCCCTTCCCGCACCCCTGCCCTAGCCCTGATCCCACTCTGAACCCCTCGGTCCCAGCCCAGAGCACCCAACCCTAATATTGTGAGCATTCATGGCCCATCATACAATTTCTATTCCCCGATGTGGCCCTCAGGCCAAAAAGTTTGCCCACCCCTGACCTAGAGTAACTGCACCAAGAGGGCAGTCAAGAGAGTTGTGTGAGCTAAAGAACCCAACTTTGTCTCGTTCTAATGGCCTAGACAAAGGATAGTACACACAATGCCACTGATGATTCTTGGGGTGCAGTTACTCCAGGGTATCTCTGGCTCCCTCTATAGCAAAGTTCACCCACCCTGGGTGCTTGTACATCAGTGACCCTTAGTGTGCAAATCATTAGCACCTTTCACTCTAACAGGGGAATAAAAGACTCTACCCGCCCAAACACTCCCGTTATTAGTTTAGAAACTCGGCACAGGAACATGCTGTACCATTTCTCAATAGCCCCTAGAAGGCTGTAAGTATTAAGATGTCTGTTCTCACTGTCCATGTAAAACTCACGTTAACACTGATGAGAGTTCTGGGTGCATGGAGGGTCCAACTAACTTTTCTATTTTTGCTCCATATAAGAAAGTGACCACTAATAATGAAACTTGAATAGATCTTTCTCCACACAAGCATGAAAACATGCATTTATTAAAATATCTTATTCTCTGACTCCTTAAACACTACTCAAAGATGTGCATAGTATGCCAGCTTTGAGAAAGAGAATCATCTAGATACCTTTCTATGAACCATTCCACCTACCATTTTCACAGAAAAAGGATGTCATACAGGAGATAGACTGTTAAGAAAAATTAAGCTTTGGTTCTTCTTTCTGATTAGATAAACAGTTAGATTAATAAGGAGAGATGTCTCCCTCTCTCCCCACCCCACCCACTCTCCAAGAGAAAAGGATTTTGCCTCTGTTTCTTAACCAAAAGAACAATGCACCTTATTTTGACAGCATTTCAATTACCAGCAAGGTCACGTAACTACATCTACACTGCGCACCTTACAACGGCGTGGCAGTGCTGCTGCAGCAGAACCATTGTAAGGTGCGCTGTGTAGCTGCTCTTTATTGCTGGGAGAACCACCTCCAACGAAGGGCAGTAGCTTTGTGGAAGTGCCAGTGTAGACAAAGCCTTAAGCTGCCTGCACTCCAATGGCTGTGGCAGAGCCAATGTATGGTAGGATAGAGGAAAATGAGATTTGAGACATATCAGTCAGAGGTAAGGGAGACTGTAAAGGAAACAGGAACAAAATAAAGTGAGGAGTGCACTGTATGGTCTATGTATTGAAACATTTGTGCAGAAAGGTTGACATAAGAGCTGTGCGGTTATTGTGCCATCTAAGTGAGGACATTCATGCGCTCTAGAAAGCCAGCTGAAGTGAGACAGCAAATGAGTGAGGAGGAAATTGGGTGAATACTAATATAAAGGAGCTTATCTGAGTAGCTATGAAGTGCTGAACAGATGAAAGGAAGTGAGTGACTAACAGGAGTTTAGCTAATAACAAAACTCTCATTAAAATTAGCTTAATTAGCAGCAAAGAAGCGTGTTTCTGTGGGAACTTGCAGAGGGAGTTCCCAGCAGCTTCCAGTGATAACAGATGGTATCACTAGGTGTAGGAATCAGCAGCCAGACTGCCACAGGAACTGAAGTTCATAAGTGTGATAGGGAAAACGTGCACTGACAATGCTGGGCGTCCTACATAGCCACAAAGCGCAAGCTAGATTTCATTCAGGATAATGAGATGGAGGGACTCAAAACAGCAGCTGAAGTCACAAATCCAACCCCCCTGGAGCTGGTTGTTCCTGATAATACCCTAAGGCTCTAGGGAACTCGCACCTGGGCTACAACAGCGATGACTACAGGGGCTCAGGACTCTGTTTCCCAGATTGAGTAGAACCCAGGGCAGAGATAGAACAAGCTGGAAGCTACTACCAGAACCAATCATAAGCCTGATCTCAGAGACAAAAGAGTTTCCTTTTACTTTTGGTTTTGGCTGTTGTTATGGCGGCATGAGTAGAGACAGAGAGAGAAGCATCACAGCATGGGAGGTTCACATTAAACTTGCCATTGCTAACTAAAGGGAAACTTTACACTGCGTTGATGGTGACGAGGTCACTGAAGGGTGTCAGCCCAGCAGAGACTGACATTATAGAGTTTTGAGCTGCTCCGTTCTGCTTCCTAAGAACAGCACTGCAAGCATTGCTTTGCCACCATTGACTGAAAATAGGGGAAGAACTAAAATAAGATTAACTAAATTGGTAAGAAATAGGGTGACAATAGCAGACCATAACATTAAAATGACAATTGGATGGTAAGGATGAGGCAATTGTTTATAGTTTGATAATGTGGTATGTGTGAAATGTTGGCACACAGTCAAGAAGGGTGAATTAGCAGTTTTCAGTGGTATCTTAGCAGGCAGGCAAACATAATCTAGGGTCAAGTAAAGGTCACTTCAACACTGCAGGGAGAGGTCAGTCAGTAGGGTTGCCAACTTAGTAATATTTAAAAACTGGACACTCCAACAGGAGTGCTGGAACCTCCCCTGCCCCGCCTCTCACCCCCCACCCTTGCCCTGCCTATTCCCCCACAAAATCCTGCCCCTTAGGCCCTGCCCTGCCTCTTTCCCCCGAGGCCCCGCCTCCATCCACTCCTCTTCTCCCCTTCCCCCAAGCATGTTTTTCCCCACTCACCCACCCTCTTCGCCTGGGTCAGGAGGGAATTACCTGTGGAGCCAGGGCTGTGAGCTGCAGCCACCTGACACAGGTAAGAGGCGACCCTGGCTAAATAGGGGCAGGTGCAGGTGATGACCTGGGGCAGGTGCAGGTGATGACCCTGCCTCCCACCCTGCAGTAACTGGACATTGGGTGTC
Source organism: Chrysemys picta bellii (assembly GCF_011386835.1). Classification (NCBI taxonomy): domain Eukaryota; kingdom Metazoa; phylum Chordata; order Testudines; family Emydidae; genus Chrysemys; species Chrysemys picta. Next base: position 334,037,831 of record NC_088791.1, on the reverse strand, counting down.
CAGTCAGAAGATCTGACTGGACAGTGTCGGGTCCCCTTTTTTAACAGACTTTCCAGTCAAAAACCAGGCACCTAGCCACCCTATCAACCAGGCATGCTTAGTCCAAAACTAGGTGAGGGTCACCAGACCATAACAGTAAACTGACCATAATACTAAGACTTGTTATGTAACAGCTTTGATTGATAGCTAGATTTAGCCGTGGGTGATTGGACTATAAGAACAGATCAATCAGGAAGGATCTAAATTTGATTGGAGGAAAAGGAAGGCTTAAAAGACTAGCCAATCAAAACAGCTCATAAACTGTATGAAAGACAGAGTCAGTAGGCAAAATTTAGAAAGTTAGGAGCAGATGAAGAAGAATGAAAAGTCAGAAGAAATCAGAAGAAGCAACCACAGGGTGACAGCAGAAAAGGACCGTGATAGAACAGACGGAGAGAAGAATATGGAGAGTAAGCATGTTAGGGCTGGTCTACACTAGGGGGGGATTGATCTAAGATACGCAACTTCAGCTACGCTATTCGTGTAGCTGAAGTCTAAGTATATTAGTTCAACTTATCTGGCTGTCCTCACGGCGGCAAATCGACCGTCGCGGCTCCCCCGTCGACTCAGCTTACTCCTCCTGCCAAGGTGGAGTACGGGCGTCGATTCGGGGATCGATTTATCGCGTCCAGATGAGATGCGATAAATTGATCCCCGATAGATCGATTATTACCTGCCGATCCGGCGGGTAGTGTAGACGTGGCCTTAGCTATAGTGTAAAATATAGATATAAATAGGATTAATGAATATGTGTCTGTATGTTTGGGTTAATAAAAATGTGTCTGTGTTGTAAATGTTACATTGTTTTATACATTTTATAAATTTTAAGATTGCTGTCAGCGACTGCAGCAACTGACCACCACAAGCAGAACACAGCCATTTAATATTGGGCTAACTATATGTTTATAGTTCAGGTATTTTTAGCCTGTATCCAAGGATTATGTTAAGGGCTTTGCTTATGTTTTTGATATATGTTTATACTGTATAGGGAAGATTGCTTTTACACTAAATACAGAAAACACTTTGTTTTTGAAGATTATGCCCTGGGTGTCAATCAATTATATCGGAAGGCTATATCTGTGTCCTCCCAAGGGTAGCAAGTCTCAACTGTACTGGGAAGTTGTTCCTAAAAATATTCCTGCAAAACCCCAGCAATTTCTCTAGGGCGGACCCCCCCCTTTCACCTTGCAAAAACAGGTAAATGGGTCAGCTGAAGAGAACTTCTGGTAAACCCAGGAAGGGACAATATGTGAGCTATTCTGGGGGGTACTTTGGGTCTGTTTTTGGGGTAACAAGACAAGCAACCCAGGCGACTGAGGAGCAATTCCAGGTCAGGTCAGAGAGCCTCAGGAAGACCCTATTTTCCTTGTGAGTTTTATGCTGGCCAATGATTTACAGCACTGCATCACCCACTAAAGAACTTCTTCTCAACTCACATTCTGCCTAGGCAGGTGCTGGGAGGGAGCTGAATGGTTTGGGCCCATTATAAATGTTAGGAGGTAAAGGGTTTAAGGTATTGCTGCTATTTTATTATTCTAGTCACTATTTTTTCCTTATTCCTTTTCCTTTGTTCCCTATACTGAAAGTTCTGCCTGTTGTTGTATTGTTATTTTGGGGATTGTGATAATTGTTTTATTCCTTGTATATTGGACTACACTTCTAGTATATTATTTGGTAGTAAATATTTTCCCAAAGGACAGCACATATTGTATTCCATGCACTAGGAGTCCCCCCCACCCCCTTGGATGGCGGTATCATGCGCCAAGATAAAGAACCCAGCACCCATACCCCTGGGGTGAGAGGGCAGAAGCTTCTCCAAGCAGCAGGCAACAGGGAGAAGGCTTAAGCTACCCATTAGGGCTCAGGTTACACAAAGAAACCACAAAGGTTGAAAATGGATTATTAAAGAAGGAACAATGGAACAAGATGACAGGCTCAAACCACAGATGCAATGACAGAAGATGGAATAAAATGGTAAAAAGGGAAGGGAATAAAGGAAGCCTACAAGCCTAATCAAAGAAGACAACAGTGATGGGAGACATAAATACTTAGATAAAATTGCACAGGAGATATTTAGGAAGAAATTCCACTTTACATTTAACAACCATTGCATCATTTCTTCTGCACAACCTTATTCTTTCAAATGTAACCACAGGGGCTGTTTAATTTGGAAATTTTCGGGTTCATCTTGAAAAATGTGAGGCACTCAGCACTAGCTATAGGAAAAGTTTTTGTTCCTCCTCTTGATCTTATAATCAGCCTAGAAAATCACCATCAGGAAAGTCAGAAAAGAGTAAGTGGATGCAAAATAAGAGTCCCAGAGGAATATACTTGTTTTATTTATTTTTCCCTTTTTAAGGGAAAATTGTTCTTTTTCATCTATTGACTTAGGTTTATAGAGACTTGATAGGGTTGTACTTATGAAGATACAGGGGGATGATTCTGATCCTAGTGGTTACATCTGTCTTTGTGTAAATACTTTTCAGGTTATTTTCTCCAGGAAGTGGAATTTGTTGAAGTGAAATCTTGAGCATTTTCCTGTGAACATCTGTGAACTGTTGGATTTAATTGGCCTATTGCAACTGATGAATGTTCATGTCCTTTTTAAAGCTCAACATGATTTAAAGAGCTCCACAAAGAGAAAGATGGGTTTTTTTGTGCAGAAGTCCTAAAATTGGTTTTAAGTAAGTAAGTTTGTTTGGGTTAATTGCCTCTGTAGTATCCCATTAACTGTTTAGTTAATTGGACTACAGCTGGTGCTCACTGTGTGTAGAAAGGAGTGTTTGACTGGTTTTGTTTAAATGGCATTTCATTCTCTTTTATTCCCTTTCACTTTACTTTGCTTAGTTTATCAGTGGCTATGAGCCTAAGGGACTAGGGTTTGAAACAGAGGGGAGCTTGGCTGTTTGCAAATACTTCAAGAGTTGGTGGTTTAGGTGAGGTGTACATTACAGGACTATATCAGTATAAAGACAACACTCAGGGGTGTGAAAAATCCACACCCCTGAGTGACATAGTTATACCAACCTACCCCCCATGTAGACAATGCTATGTCAATGGGAGAGCTTTTCCTGTCGACATAGCTATTGCCTCTTGGGGAGGTGGATTAACTATGCCAATGGAAGAAGCTCTCCCATTAGCATAAGAGCTTCTTACTTAAGCACCACAGCGGTGCAGCTGTGCTGATGCAGCGTTTTAAGTGTAGACCTGCCCTCAGAGACTAACAGGGAAATAAAGAAATTGAACTGACGGACATGAGGCCATATTTGCACATATAATGCAACACTTAAAAATGGATGGCATAATCTGATTCTAAAACAAACTCCATATTGGTTTTAATAGGGATTATTTTTAAATGACAACTTGAGATAGCCCTTACAAGGATGTATGGGGATGGTGCATCTTAGTATGGGTGGTCTGAATAATGAGAAAGGCAAAAGTAAAGAACATAGTGAGTAAACAGGTGGACTACATTGTTACGCTGGTGGTTAAGCAGGGTGGTTTAGCACTGGAATAAATTGCTTAGAGAGGTTGTAGAATCTCCATCATTGGAGATTTTTATGAGCAGGTTAGACAAACACCTGTCAGGGATGGTTTAGATAATACTTAGTCCTGCTATGAGTGCAGGGGACTGGACTAGATGACCTCTCGAGGTCCCTTCCTGTTCTATGATTCTACGAAACAGGACTTTGTGTATATTCTTAGTAAGTAAACAGGACTGCACCACAGAAATACCTGACTTGTACAATTAATTACTCCTCCTAATGCAAACAACCCATCATGGCCCCAAATATTGGCTAACCGCTCAGGCTGAGGGGCAACAAAATATTGTGTATGGTCCAAACTTATATCCTTCCTGGGTGTAGGAAGTGGCTCTTTTGTTAAGTTAGAACACAAAACTAAAAGTTAAACCTCAACCTAAGTATTCTCCCCAAGCTTGGAGTTCTTAGGGTTTCCCCTGCAGGATGCCTTGGTCTTAGCTCTTAAGCCTGGTCTAGACATAGATTTTGTACCAGTATAACTATTTTGGTGAGGGGTGTGCTTTTTTTATTTTACTGAAATATTTACACTAATAGACCCCCTAATGTTGATGAGATTATAGCTATATAAAAATATCTTATTCCATTGACAGGGAGGTGGACTGGATGATCTACCAGCTCTTTTCCTTTGCTAACTTCTGTCATTTTAAGGAAACTGAAAAGAAGGACTGGCCCCAGGGCAATGAAAGGATTTTTCACTTTAACCTAGAACCTTGTTCTGAACTTCTCCAGAACATCTGACCTGGCATTAGCAAGTAACCAAACGTAGGGAGTAAAACATTTACTATAACAGCAGTGGGTACATATACTTTGCTGTGAGTTAAAAGATTACCAAACTAATGAGACTCTTTGGCTCATCTTCATAAAAACGAGTTGGGTTTTCCAATACAACTTCAGCCTCAAACATATACATTTAAAGAAAAATATCAAAAATTAAATCCCCATTTGAAACATATTTCCACCACTTCAAATATAGTTCCAGTTTGTCATTCTCACCATAAGAAGTCTGTCTCCAACTTGCAACCTTCCATCTTTTTGTGCTGCTCCTCCATCAATAATCTTAGTAACATAAATGCTGTTGTCTCCAGCAATGTGTTGGTTTCCCACCCCTCCTGCAATACTGAAGCCCAGACCTGGAAAAGAAAGGGGAGGAATACTCGTTAACAATACCAAACATACTATTAAAGAATGCAAGGGTAATATGTATTTCCATTAACCTGTTGGAAAGTTATTATAATATTTACTAATAGCAAATAGAAGAACAGGAGTACTTGTGGCACCTTAGAGACTAACAAATTTATTAGAGCATAAGCTTTCGTGGACTACAGCCCACTTCTTTGGATGCAGATCTTTCGTGGCTGTAGTCCACGAAAGCTTATGCTCTAATAAATTTGTTAGTCTCTAAGGTGCCACAAGTACTCCTGTTCTTCTTTTTGCGGATACAGACTAACACGGCTGCTACTCTGAAACCTGTCATTAATAGCAAATAGTATACAAGGAAACTTGTGGGGGTATGTGCATCTTTACATTGCACTGCCAATATTTCCTTGGAGACCAGTCACAGATGTAGGTTAAGAACATACTGCCATATTGAATCAAGACCAGTAGCATGGACCAACATTCACATCGCACTCCCCATCAGTATCTGTCCCAACCTGGAGAAGCTAATGAACCAACCACCAGACCAAATTTGGTGATGAATCCTGTCCACATGCCTCCTGAGGCACGTTGTGGTGCATACGCTAAGAAGACCACCAGTGGTCCATCTAAACCAGTATCTTGTCTCTGACAGTGGCCAGTGCCAGCAAGTGCAACAAACCCTATCCTAGGCATGGGATAAACTGCCATCAGGGAAAGTGTTTTTCCTGACCATAAGTACAGTTTGGATTATGCTGTGAATCATGGGGTTTTATCTCTTCAAAACTGTTGTGTTTCTTGTTGCGCGCGCGCGCACACACACACACAGAAATAAAACTCTCAATATTCTTGTTGTCCCTATAAACAGCTTAATGCCAGGGATGGGGAGAGAGAAGGAGAGATCCCTTGTAGAATGGACAAGTTGTTCAATTACCACAGTGAAAAGCACAGAATAGTTTAGGTAGGGACAGATGGAGAATGCAGTAGTTTGGATTTAATTCTGCTTTGCATAATTATTAGCACTCAGCTATTATGGGTTATGGGTGCATGAAAGATTAGACTGATATACCTTGATGTACATGTAACTTCTGTTTAGTAACCTGTAAAATTCCTAGATGAAGAATCACACAAAAGATCTCAAAACTCTGGAGTGATGTCAATAGTGTATTGTAATATGATTAGGAAATATACCTATCTCATAGAGCTCGAAGGGACCCCAAAAGGTCATTGAGTCTAGCCCTCTGCCTTCACTAGCAGGACCAAGTACTGATTGTTGCCCCAAATCCCTAAGTGGCCTCCTCAAGGACTGAACTCACAGCCCTGGGTTTAGCAGGCCAATGTTCAAACCACTGAGCTATCCCTCTCCCCAAATGATAATGCAAACTACAGAAAAATACATAGAACAGGAAGGGAAAATAAACAGACTTCAGAATCTACAGGCTTGACCCTTTACCTATATTCTCCCTACTATTACCGCTACACACACACACATATCACTACTCTCATTAGTACTAAAATTTTATCTCCCATTTTGCGAAAGTTTATGGCAATATCTGTCTATGGTGTCTTATTGTCATAAAAATCTATTATAGGCTCCCCCAAACAATTCATAACAATTGTTTGTTTTTTCTTAGAGTCATATGTCTAATGAGAACTTCCAGCTGAACAAGTAAGTCGTTACTGACACTTGCTCGTAAGGTGAGATTTGGAGACAACCCAAGCGTAAGTATTGCTGCAACAAAGAAAATAAATGCTATCATCTCTGATTTTTATATCACTAATTTTATTTTCAAAATGTATTGTATTCATTGGTTATAGAAACAAACATTTTAGTAATGCCCGGAACTTCATCTGGAGAGATGCAGTAGAAAAAGATTTGCTCCCTGTAACTTGGCAGTTTATGATTTTCACCAGCTTTATTGCTTGTGCAATAAAACTCACTGATGTTACAGTTAATACCAAAAGGCTTTGTCATCTACATGACGGCAGAGATGAAGTTTTATAATGAATTAAATCTGTTGACAATGAAATTACGGGTTTCCTCTCATAGTATCTTTAGAGAAATGTGCTGTCAGATAATGGAATAGGCTAATTAATGGAAAATGATAAATTACAAAGAGAAACCTCTGGAATAATATCTGAAATCCAATGAACTTTAAATGAATTAATTATGACAGTTGTTAATAATGTAAATTAATTTAGAATGGTGGCACAATTAAAATAAAGTTTTATCTAATTTCTGAATACTCTTTGTATTTATGTGCTACTGTTAAGACAACAATAAGAACAATTCTGGAAAAAAAATACATGATTTGCTTAGTCCTCAATCATTTCTTTATCACCCGGGAGACACAATGAAGCGGGACAAAAGGATGTCATAGAATCATAGAATATCAGGGTTGGAAGGGACCTCAAGAGGTCATCTAGTCCAACCCCCTGCTCAAAGCAGGACCATTTCCCAACTAAATGTCCTCTTTAAGAAAACTTCAATGGCAAAAACTCCAGGACTTTGCCCCAAAACAGCTACACTTAGGCTACTGCCTCCTTTGATGACTTATTTAGTACACACTGGGTGAAAAAAATCCAACACCTGGTGACAAAAGGATCTGGGACTAAAACCCAGGTCTGTACAGCCAGGGATAGCTGATGTTCCCACAGTGCCATGGGGAGCACTGTGGCAAGAAGGCACAGCTGACGTACCATCCAAGAGACCCAGAGTGACAGTACCCTGCAACCCTTTGATTGGCCAAGCACCCTATTTAACCCTGGAGGGTGCCCCAAGAAGTTGTCTGGGCAACCACACAGACTTCGGGCCTGCTGCAACTCCAGACCTCACCTCATCTCTGATCCTAGCCTGACTCTGACCTCCTGACTCCAGCCTGATACTACCTCTAATCTTGAGTCTCCAACTCCAGCCTGGCTGTGACCCTGACTCTTGTTTCCTGATTCCAGAGGTACTACCTGTGATCTCTGGTCTTGGACCCCAGCCTGATTTGACCCTGGCTCTAGTGATTCCTCCAACCCCTGCTTGCGTGTGACCCACAGTCCAGCTGTGACCACTAGGTCAGACTGCCTATGCCCTGGCCTGTTACAGGTATACATTTTTATGACAATGTAATAAAATTTTCTAAAATATTATTCCAGAATGAGGACGGCAGGCAGAGTGATCAAGTTGATAGGACAGCAGACTGGGAGTTAGGAGACCTGGGTTCTATTCTCAATCCAGCCACTGAGGTCTTCTGTATGACCTTGGGAACCTTTGTTTTCTCTCTTCACCCCTTGATGATCCTAAACTGTAAGCTTATCAAAACAAGGTCCGTCTCCATGTGTCTGTACCATGCCTAGCACAGAGGGACCTTTAGGCACTACCATAACACAAATGAAATGACTGTCTTCTCTGTTTTGAGTTATTTGTTTTTTTGGTCAGAAGCCTGAGAAAAAGCTGATGAAAAAAACCCGTTGTACATCTGTATTGTAGATGTGATGTTTGTACTGTGGAACAAGGTTATTTTCCTATTCTTAAAGTAGCTGTGTAAGAAGTATTAGAATTCACAGTTACTTCTTTATTATTTAGACATAATTTGTAAATTGAAAAAAAAATTCCCCTCAAAAACTTTTCTTCCATCTTTATTGCACAAAGTGAAATTAGTGAACATGATCCTGATCCTGCGACTGCATCCACGAGGAGGCCCACTGACTTTATTATGTCCCAGCATAGGAGCAGGACTTTGTACGTGACATTTTCAGTAGACACTTATCACCTACCTTCGCTGCAGATCAAATCCACTGAGCGTGTGATATTATATAGTATGTCCTTTGTTTTCCTCCATTGTGGGCTGTAATATTTTGGTCTAATTTTAGTTGGTGGGTTTAGTGTGAGGATGCTGGATGGTGTTGGTGGCCTGCAGTGACCTATATGATGTAGGGGTCCCTCCTGGCCTTACTCTATTACTCTAAGGGCATGTCTTCACTACCCGCCCGGATCGGCGGGTAGAAATCGATCTCTCGGGGATCGATTTATCGCGTCTCATCTAGACGTGATAAATTGATCCCCGAATCAACGCGCGTACTCCACCTCATCAGGAGGAGTAAGCGGCGTCGATGGGGCAGCCGCAGCGGTCGATTTGCCGCCGTCCTCACAGCCGGGTAAGTCGAATAGGATACTTCGATTTCAGCTACGCGAATAGCATAGCTGAAGTTTGTGTATCTTACATCGACCCCCCCCCCCAGTGTAGACCAGCCCTATGTTTGAGAGACTAATCCTGTGCAGGTTCTTACTGAATCACTCATCCCCCAAATCCACAGGAGCCGAGGAAGCGCAGCATACTGCCGGATCAGTAAGTTGTCACCAATACGTTTACAAGGTGTTGCAGGAATGTATGCACCTACCATTCATTTTCAAAGGCAGAGTTGCATAACCTATGAAACCAGTGCAAAGCTGCCTATAAGACTGTGCAGTCCAATGGACAATACAGTACTATGTACTATACTAAGGCTGCCTTTGGGACACACAAAGCCAAGAGCCAGCCTTGAGGATGAATGACTATGGAAGAGCAGAAAGAGAGACAAGAAGTAACAACCATCCAAAAGAAAATACAGACAAGTAAGGAAAGAAAAGAAAGAAAATGGTACAAAATGACTAGACTACCCAGTATAGGTCACCTGTGATATACTGGTCTAAATTAGATAATCTAATGACCTCTGCTGGCCTTAAAATATATTACTCGAGATATGGAAGAAGAGACAAAGGGGATGATAAAATGAAGAAAATACTGGCAACAACTTTTAGTTTTGTGAAGTGAATTTAATGTATTTCTGTTGCTTTATTTTATTACTTCCCCAGCAGACATTTTATATCTCAAAGTTTGAAAGATATAAGAACGGCCATACTGGGTCAGACCAAAGGTCCATCTAGCTCAGTATCCTATCTTCCGACAGTGGCCAATGCCAGGTGCCCCAGATGGAATGAACAGAACAGGTAATCATCAAGTGATTGGGATGTTTAAGATAGTTTGACTACTGTAAAAATTCACATAAGTTGTTAATAAAGACAGTTGTTTTAAGTTACTGGAATATACTGAACAAGATTTTTAAAATACAATGGTTTCCACTGCTTTTATAACCTTTCAAAAAGACTTTAATTTAATTTTTTAGTTTAAAACATTGTATTTAAATGTAGACACTCCCCCATCCCCCTCAACCTCAGAGGTGGGGAGACTTTTTGTGGAACAGGATGGGAAAGAAAATCCTTGGTCACTTCAAAGATTGCCTCCCCCTTGTTTCTCCCATCCTTGTGGGCATTTATTCTCTGCACAACTTGACAGGTGCCTATCACAATTACTCATTCAATAGGAGGTCCAGTTCCCTGATAAACTGCAGCTGGACTCAGAGTAGGAGAAGACATGTCCTAGAGAAGGTGGAGAATGGAATTGGGACTCCTAATGTCTGGTAAGGAGATAACTCACATGAGGGGAGGACAGTGGGGACCCAGTAATGTGCTAGAACCAGGTTAATGGTGCAGAAGGTGGCAAGCTAAAAGCAGCCCCCGATCCCTGGGTGATAGAGAGTTGTGGAGCTGAAGGCTCCATGTGGTATGGGTTATGGAAGGAAGGATGACCTGTGCCCAACAAGTTATTGTCAGATAATTCCCAGATGTGCAACTTAATAGAGTTGCAGCCTAGTGAAATCAAATTTCTAGTGTCCTGTCTTTCTTCCTGCAATGTCGGGGACAATGATTAATTTCAAGAAAGCCAAGGTAGCGACAATATTTGTATGAAAGCCAAGCAATTCAAAGTCAATGTTTATGCCATCACTTTTTTGATGGGGGGAAGGGACAGTAGGGGTTGCACAGTGGCTTGGGGTTTAAAACCAATTGTGAACCAGACATAAAAGTTGGAACCAAACTGAGTTAGCAATAATGATCTGTAAAAGCAACTGTCAGAGAAAACAACAGCTGCAAGTCTGGGGAAAGATATACGGACAGAAGTGACAGGACAAAATGATATACAGAGATTGTGCAGCATGAGCAAGTGACAGCCTGTAAATTTGACATCACCCACATCTTTTTTTTCGTGTGGTCTAAATTGATAACCATGTAAATCAATTTCTGTCTAAAGGAAAACCTTCATGACAACCTTATAAGAGCTTGGCAGGCAATATCCTGGCAAATGTAAGTTTAATTGATAATATCACAAAAACTGTTTATGGAACTGAGATCATACAGCTAACCCTTTAACCTTGAACATTTCCAATTTGTAAATAATTCGAGTGTGCAGAGTAAATGCTGTCATTAAAAGCGACTAATAATTTTAATACATCTTCTAGTTTTAGTTAAGCCAGCATTTACATTTATTTTGTATTATGTGTTGCATGGATGCAATGTTTGGATACGTGTTTTAAGTCTGTCAGTGTATTAGCAAAAATACACAGTGTTTATACTTAGGATTCATTATAAACCTTGGGAACACTGGGAACATTCGTAACGGTTGCTTAATGTTGCTTTATTAATTATAGACATTTTGAATGTGATAAATAGCTTGTCCCTATATAATACAGAAAATAAGGGTGGTGATAGGGTATCTAGGTCATTTGCTGCCTCATGGGGGGAATATTGCATGCTGCTGTACCTCATCACAATGAACAGTGAATGCGGGGGGATGGGGAAGGGCGGTGGGGGGGGGGGGAGGAAATAAAGCCTAGCAAGAGTTTCAGAGTCATAGATGGAAACCTCTCTGGGTTGAAGCAATCAGGAGCAGCTAGCTTAGTTAAGATCAGAAATGCCACACCCATCAATGGGTGAGGAACTTGATGGGGCCAGCAGTGAAAGGGGGACAGACCCAGTAGCAAGGGAGGGAGACAGAAGCAAGGGTAATTGGTAGCTCCTCCCCCTGGGAGTCTCTGGCACCATTGGTCAGCTGGGGGAGAGGGGTGCTGATTGGCCAGCATTCCCCAGCTGCCAGGATTTTAGCCCAGCACAGGGCTATGTGGAGTCTCTTTCGGCTCCATTCCAGAAGCCCACCCTCCCACCCAGACTAGGAACTTGGCCTCACAGATGCCGCAGATCTAGCCAATCATCTTTTTAGGGGGTCAAGAAGGAATTATTTTCTCCCATGGGCCAATTGGCAGAGGACCAGGGAGTTTTTTCCCTTCCTCGTAGCACCTTCAAGCCACAGTGGGTTGAGTAGGAACGTGCTTAGTACCTAACTAAGGTACTAGGGTGGAGTTGTTTATTTGGTGCAACTTGCGGCCTGTTTCCAGTGCAGTTAACAGAATAAAATCAATAGTCCCAGAGGCAAAAGACCTGGGATTTTGGTGTTGGGCCTTGGGCTCATGTGATGGGGTGAAACCTTGTGGTCTTCATGGTCCGCGGTCAGATCTTGTGGCCCTTGCAAGCCGAAGTCCCCATCCTGCTGCACGCTCTGTCCCCTTCATGTGGGGTAGTGTGGGGTGGAAAAGGGGGACAGGGAAGGGGAGGGGAGGGTGCTAGGACTCAGAGAGAGCTGAGTCCTGGGGGGTAGGATGAGGAGAGTCTACCCCGCATTATTGAGGCCTGCCACTTAATTCCAGGCATCTGTCTTCATATTTCTGCTGTGTCCACATAAACTAGAGCTGAGTGAACAACTGATTTTCCAGTTTGGTTGCAGCCATTTTGCGAATAGCTTAAAACAGTGGTTTTCAACCTTTTTTCCTTTGTGGACCCCTAAAAAATTTCGAGTGGAGGCACAGACCCCTTTGGAAATCTTAGGCATAGTCAATTGAAGCTTCATTTTTCAGCAAATAAATCATTTGTTTGGAAAATAAAATTGCCCAGCTCTACCCAGAATCTCAAAATACAACTGAGCTACCCTCATGAAAAAGGGAAGAGTGTGATTTGCTGATAAGAAGCCTGGACAGTGAGTTCTGGAAACATAAGTGCTGCCCTGTTAATTTACCATTAAGGCCCCGAATCACATGCACAGCAGAGGGAACCTGTTAGTGTAGGGCGAAGACTGTCTTGGTAAGCAGTGCATTTCTTGTTCCTTCTCTTCCTCTGAGCTCATATTTTTCTGATGTAACGGCCAGAGGCTGCCTCCCTGAAGAGAAAGACTGAGGAGAGTGGAGTGGAAAGAGGCAGAGCCTAATGTTACCAAATTGAGAGTGTTTCATTGGCTGTTATACTGCTTGATCTGCATAGGAGGAGGAGTTATGCCTCCATTTTGAATCTGTGAAACTGAACCAGACAGTGAAATAAACTAACATAATCAAAAAGTAACAAACATTCCAAGGTCAGGGTTCAATCAAGCTTAGGTTGGAGAGCCTAGTTTCCCTCAGGCATTCTCCCTCATCTGTCTCAAAAGCAGCCACCCTCATAGCCCTCCCCAGGAGGAGTGCAGAAGGGAAAAAGGAAACTGAGATGGAGTTAATCCCCGTTGGACCAGAGATGAGGTAATGCTCCTGTACCCAGTTCCCAAAGCATTGCTAAGAATATACTCAAGAGCTGTCCTCTGCAAAATCACTCTAAGCTTACAGAATTTAATCATTCTATATTCACTTGCTCTTTCTGAAAGGCATAGTTATATCAGTCATACATCAATTAAGTTGTCAATGCTAGTGTGATGTATTCTTCTAAGATGGGCTTCTAGTTCATCAAATTCCACTTAACTTAGGAAAGGAACACAGGTAAATTAACACAAGATAATTTGATTGATACCATTTGACTGATTAGATTTGACAGATAGCACAGTTATGGAAGCAACATAAATAACAAGAGCCACAGAGACATGGCTAATTTTAAACAGGGTGCTGCAGAAAAAGGATTCCTCAGTTACTATTCCCCTTGACCCTTTAGTTCCAGCACCAATGACCACCTCACTCCATGTTGTTGTGAAGAGAGAAATACCATGCAGAAGACTGCTCATGGTAAAAGGCACATTAATGGTGGTGGGGTGGGGCTTGTTAGTCTTGCAATTACTATATTTCTTCTGTCTACATTATTGACATATAGGATGCTTTAACCGTTACCTCAACTATTTCGGCCTGGGGAGTTTGCTTATGAAAAAATGAATTGAATTACAAAATTAATTCAATTTTAAAAATAAATTAAAGCCAATGTGGGTGCTAGGGTCTTACAAAGAGCAGTTTAGAGACAGATTCTGCTCTATAGATATTTTCATTTTTCATCCACTGGAATCCATACACTAATCCTTGAGAAACTACTAACCTCAGCCAAAGTAAATGTCACTCTGTCTCCTCATGCTGGAGAAGTAAGTTTAAACTGCCCTTTGTTCGAGTGAGTTCTTATGAATCTCTTCCCATCCTGGCTCATTTGACATTTTATTCCAATAAAAATTCCATAAATACAATTCAGCTACATTTTATATCCACTCAGAGGAAAGATCAAACAACTGTTAAAAAATTCAGCTTAAGACATGTTACAGTTCACAACATGTTTCACCAGAGTTCACAAGAACTATCTGCATCTAGTACTATCAGCTAGTACACCAGCCTTCCCTCCACCATTTGAGAGGGCTCTTTGACAATTGGACAATATGGCGATAACCTGGGAAAGTATAACTGAAAAAACATCTAATTGATCCCATCATTATGTTTCTTTCTCAGGGTATTCTGTGAACTCAAAAGCATTAAGCATCTTCCTTAGTGTCTGACATTTATATGACATATGTAATATTCTTCAGTTATTTCTCAATTTCAGGCAGAGTAAGGCAGATGTACAATGCTTGTAGGTGAAAAGGCTGCCCTTTGAAATTACCATTATATAGAAAAAAATGATAGTTGAACAGTATAATAGTTGAAGATATTAGTCTACTAATGTCTTCAACTATTACACAGTTCTACATTTCCTTTGCTCTTGGCCATAGAATCTATTGAGATCAAGAGAGAGATTGCCCCTGAGTGTCTATGCCTTTCCCTGCTGTTGAACCAACACAGATGCTTGTCAGAGTTTAGACCCAGAAGCTTTGTGCTGGCCAGTATACACAGCAACACTAGTTGGAACCACTGGGTGTGGTAGACGCAGTGCACAAAGCACTTTGTAAAGGATTAACGGGGAGTGCTCCACAACCCAGATTCTTCTCCTTGAGGCCATTGGCCTGCGTCAAGCCTGAGTTGTCAGAGCTCCTTAATCCCACATTTTTATAGGTAAATTGAACACACTTCCTATGGAAATAACGAAGACTCTTATCATAACCATGGAACCCCATAATTCCTTTTTTGCAGAGCCATTTTTCAGAAGAGAGCCAGATTTTAGCTATAGTTCCTATCAGGTGAACAGTATAATATTTTCCACCTCAGACCTGCCTTTCATTTGTTGATCCAAAACATTCAACAATATAATCATTAATTAATGATGTAGGGTTCTGCAGGACTCCATCTTATCACTCCTCTTATTTAATGAGTACATGAGTGTACCTATTGGGCTTCAGGAAGTGCTAAAGGGTCCCCCCCCCAGCCTAAGGGGAGGATCCATAGGGCCTGAAACTCAAGTGATTACGGGGGACAACTAATGTAAAAACAGGGATAGGAGTGCGGTCAAAGGGTCAAAAGAAGGGAACCTGACGGGGACACCGAGCAGAGAACCCCGGACAGCACCCACTGCTCCTCAAAGGTGTCAAGGGAGCCAGTGGACGCCACCCAGAGGAACTCTGCCCGGATACATGAACGGACAGAGGACCGGAAACAGGCCCCACAGTCACAGGAACCTCCATCGGCCAACTTCCTCTCCCTGGTTCTATAAATGGCCAGTTTAGCCAGGGCCAAGAGGAAGTTGACCAGGAGGTCCTGTGACTTCATGGGGCCACGGATAGGGAGTGCGTAAATGAGAAGGTGAGGGGAAAAGTGTAACCAAAAACGTAACATAATATCGGTGAGGAGCCGGTGTAGGGGCTGCAACCTGGCACACTCTAAGTAAACGTGAGCCAGGGTCTCCCTCACGCCGCAGAAAGGACAGGTGTCAGGGACAGGGGTAAACCGCGCCAAGTACACGCCCGTGCTCACGGCCCCATGAAGGAGCTGCCAGCTGATATCCCCGGCGAGCCTCGGGACATGAGTGTAGCGGGGTGGTCCCCTGCTCCTGCCTGGAAGGGCTTAAAACAGCCCTGGCAGAGGGCTGCAGCTCTAAAAGCTGGGCTGATTGGGGAAGCAGCCACAGCTGGGCCATGCCCCAATCAGGCCACAGCTGGCCTCTATAAAAAGGCTGGGAGCCAGGAGCTCAGCAGTCTCTCTCGTGTTCAGAGAGAGAAGGGCCCGGCTGCAGGGAGCTAGAGACAGGGTACCTGAGTGGAGCAGGGCTTGGGGACAGGGTAGGGAGATCCAGGCTGCAGCCTAGTAGGAGGCCAAAGGGTATTGGGGGTTGCAGAGGGCAGCCCATGGGTAGGCCAAGGCAGCAGGTCCAAACCCAACCTTGCCAGTGATGAGTGGCCTATACTGCAGTCTGCCTCAGGGAGCAGGGGCTAGTTGGTGACTGGCAGTGACCTGATACTGAGGCAAGGTGGGGATAGTGGGTGGGGGTTCCCCAGGGAGGGGAGACCTGAGGACTGTGGGGTTACTGCTAGGGGGCAACACTCCAGGTACAAGGCACCGGGGTCCAGGGAAGGACACGGGGGCCAGAAGATAGGCGGATCACCAGCCTGCAGGGGGTGCTCCAGGATGCTGGAAGAGCTAATTCCCAGGACAACCAGCAGGAGGCGCCGCAGGGGTGAGTCCGCTCCTCTACAATGAGGCTGTTGTCAGGGCTGTTTAGGAGACATGGGTTGAAATGTTTTCAGTAGACTGATAATACACAGCTTTATATTTTGACCTCACTAGAGCTGTCAGTTGCATTACTTTAGGTCTGGAAGAGGGCTAACTGGCTGAGCAGCTAAGACTGGGATGATATCTGTGGTTGAGTAAGCACCCAGAAGAGGTGGCAGGATAATGATTGAGGGGGTTTACAATCTGGGAGCAGCCTGGTTGGATTCCCAGCTGCTATTGGAACATCCAATAGTAGCTACAGTGAAGTCGGCCCTTCTCCATTTCAGATGCAGACCGTGAATTGTTACCCATGCCTTCATCACCTCAAGATCAGACTCCTGCAATGCCTAGGGTTGCCAATTTTGGTTGGATGTATTCCTGGAGATTTCATCACAAGACTGTCTTTAATTAAAGATTAATCTTTAATTTCTGGAGATTCCAGGCCAATCCTGGAGGGTTGGCAACCCTACCAATGCCCTCTGCCCGAGGCCACATCTTTTATTTGTGTTGCTTGCTAAGGTATATCTGTACTACCCGCCAGATCAGCGATGTATCGGGGATTGATTTATCGCGTCTAGTCTGGACGCGATAAATCGATCCCCGAATTGACACCCGTACTCCACCTTGGCAGGAGGAGTAAGCGGAGTCGACAGGGGAGCCGCGGCAGTTGACTCGCTGCCATGAGGACGGCCAGGTAAGTCGAAGTAAGATACTTTGACTTCAGCTACACGAATAGCGTAGGTGAAGTTACGTATCTTACTTCGAACCCCCCTGCTAGTGTAGCCCAGGCCTTAAGTGGTGTTTCTTCCTTTGAGAGCTGTAGACTGTCCTATGTGGATCAGAGGGAGATAGATGACGCACACTAACCAGTATGTACTTCTCGACACAAGAAGCTCATCCTAAGTATCCGAGGCCCATGACAGTTCAAATCCTGGATGAGCCCTATCATCTGTGACAAGCTTTCTGGATATTTCTGGGCAGCGTTTCTAGTTGAGTTTCTCTGCTCTGCTCTCTGCATGTGTGTACAAACATCTCAAACCAGCCCATCCCTCCTCCTCATTGCTTCTCTCCCTGCCTCTGGATGTAAAAATCAAATGCTGCAGTAGAATGCATGTGGGTTATAACAGGAGGGCCGCCCAGAGGATTCAGGGGGCCTGGGGTCTTCGGCAGCAGGTCCCGGGGTGGAAGGACGCCCCACCACGGGTCTTCGGGGCACTTCGGCGGCAGGTCCTGGAGCGGAAGGACCGTCGCCGCCGAAATGCCGCCGAAGACCCGAAGCAGAGGAAGCTCCGGGGGCTCGGGCCCTGCGAGAGTTTTCTGGGGCCCCCACAGCGAGTGAAGGACCCCGCTCCAGGGGCCCCAAAAAACTCTCGTGGGGGCCCCTGTGGGGCCCGGGGCAAACTGCCCCACTTCCCCAACCCCTCTGGGCGGCCCTGTACAACAGCCAGAAAGGAATTTGCTCCTAGCAGAGATTTATTTGCCTTTTGGCCTACAATAAATATTTGCATTTGATTTAAATGCTCCACTGGGATTTGGGAGGAAGCACTATGACACACATACTGACATATCTTCAAATATAGTAGCAAGAACCTCTATAGTAAACAATAAACCTACAGATACGGCAGATAATGTGTAGTGTTTGCATTATCACAATAAAGGCTAATCTTTTTGTGATCCTGATAAAGGGCCTGAAAATACATTGTCACATTATTCTGTCTAAAAAGTAAATGTTCAACACCCATACATAAAACTTCTTATCTGCTCTTTTGCCTTCAATTTTGCAATTAAGACTTTTAAAGAACAGTTCCTATTATGGATTTTTACATGCACATACTTATCAAAAAATATCATAGAAGGATAGATTCCCTTTGGCTACAGTTTAAGTGATGGGATGCAGAAAATTTTAAGACATGTATGAAATTTCTCATTACATGTTGTACAGTCTCTATAATTTACATTTGTCTAAATAGATTAGAAGATAAAATACAATTTTGTATTTTCTTTTGACCTATTGAGTCATTTTAAAGAATATTTTAAAACTCTTGTGGATATAAACAGGAAAGCAGTGTTCCTAATTATTTGCAATTAGCTGATTTTTAAAAGGAAGCTAATTAATGACAACTTGCTTCTCACTAAAATCCATACATCAAAATATACTGTTATATTTCCACTAGCACAAATACTAGGAAGAGAGAAAATCATTTAATGTCTGACTTGTATTGTTACTGAGTCATGGCAAATATTTGAGTCAGTGTAGCATGATCATATCATACTGATCCTACACATTTCACATGAAAAAGCTAAATTATTGAAAAAGAACAAGATCAATCACATAAGAATAAATTAATAGTCAGTCAGGGCCTGATTCTTTGAAAGTTGTGGCTTAAAGTTTCATGTAGCTTTTTCCTTTAAAATTTGTGTGCCTGCCCTGCATATGCTTATATTGTAATTGGGCATGCAAATTGGCTCCCTGCATGTACATTTTAATGCACACACAAGAATACGGATGGACATTAGGTCTCAACCTTCTGAAAGTCAAGTTACGGAGACATTATTTTGCCACCTCTACCCCTCAGATTCAGATCTCCCAAATTTGGGTTTATGACTTTAAATGTTGCAGGAGACCAAGTTATCCCTATTTGTTAACCCAACAATTAACTACTTTTATAACATTTGCCTTTGCTACTCTCTTATTTTAATTACAATATTGGATCAAGAATCGTTAGAGCACAAAATTGAAGGCTAAAAATTCTTACACTTTACTCCCCCTATGGCCTTGGTCAAGTATCCCAACTTTTTCACTCAAAGAGAAAATTATTCAGTGATTTTAATGACTAAACTGACTAAAACCAAGTATTACATTTACTTGTTACTGGCCAGTGACTGTTTAGAACTACGTAAACTATTTGTTGGAATTTATAGAGCCATTTTAATAACTAATACATAAGGAAAGTGAATTACTTGTATTTAATAATAATTACTTAAAATCAATTATGTTTTCTTGAGAATTTAAAGCAACAGAAGTATTCATACATATAGCAAACAGAATATATTTAGGCCCAGATTTCTTCCCTGCACTTAATCAAGCAGAAGTGATTCCAGTCATGAAAAAACACCCCTTGGAAGATAGACAGGAGAAGTGCCACATTCACTGAATCATGCTATCCTGCCTGGTGGAATGCCACCCTTCCCACAGATATAACAAGGCTTCAGACGGACTCGGGTTATTTGGCAATGCTTCTTTTTGATTTCCTGGGGATCTATGGGGTTTGGAGTTGAACCTGCAGGTGTCAATGGAAGAGGAAGCCCTCTCAACCTGCGTCCCACCCCCAAACAAATTCCTTCAGTAGTTCCTCCAAATCTAAAAGCGGAGGGTTTTTTCCTTCAATAATTCCTCCACACCACTCCCTGGTATCACTGGACCCTAAATAATCTAATAACTTAATTTTTACTAAGTAATTAAATTACTTAAGCCCAAATACTACAAAAGCTCCATTCATGAGATTAGACCACTTTCCATCCACATGGAGCCCCAGTGAAGTCAGGTATAGGGGCCCTCCCATGCTGAACCTCTTCACGATTGGAGCTTTGGTGACCTGGTATAAGTAAGTACTCATACAATTAGTAAGTAAAACCAACAAAAAACAGTTGAGTTACTTGGTATTTAATTGCTACAGTTTACCTTAAATTATTAAATATTATTCCAATTACTTACAGAATGGACACATTATTTGCCACTCCTATGAAATTAAATCAGCAGGGCTTCATCTTGCAAACATGCACATCAGTGGTTGCAGGATCAAGCATAGTTTTAATATGATACATTTTTTCTATATGAAACCACTCACAAAACATGCTAAACACTCCCACAGAATCTGGCAAATCTGTTTGTACAGATTGAAATCCATCCATGGAGCACACAAACCTGACTCACAGGAAGACAATATCTATTTGTGATTTATTTTTAAAAAAATGATTTGCTGTATATCACATTAGCAGAGATTAGCAAGATGATTTATATTTTTAACTTGTTTACTGTGAGGTCACTGCTTCTTAAGTTGAGATGGCTGTTCTATTAAAATATTTAATGATCTGTTTCCAATTAAATGGAGGCAGAAAGAGCAATCTGTCACTCTGCGATCTGCTTAAATGATTCTGTCAGGGAGAGAGTCATCAGTTACTTTTGTTCCTCATCTATCTGATGAAAGCATTGATCCCCTTACTCCAGTTGCAAAGTAGAAACTATCTGAATGGAAATATTTGCTTGAAAAACTGCCTGATTGATTACATTTAAACTTGAACATACAAACTGAAATCAGACGTTAGCTTGTAAATGGCCTTATCTATTCACAACCAAGACTTGCCATTCATTTTGTTACGTTTGCCTTATAAGAGAGTGAGACATGGATTAAACAACTGTTTTTGTGTTGGAAGACTCTGAAATCTCCACTATTACAAGTTACATATCACCTATTTGGCGATGTTCTGAACAAGGAATGGAGATAAAAACGTGATTGTATTGACTGAGCTGCAGCATTAACATTAGACTCTGAAAACACTGGTTCAGGAACAACATGTTCCTGGTTTAATTCTTTCCTCTGCGTTTCCATGCAGCTGTACTTCAGCCACTCAGTATACTGAGGACAAGCAGGCTCATCTGCAATGCTGTACGAGATAAAGTGAAACAAAAATACTCCACAACAACAACAAACAATATAAAAGCTACCATTGCTGCTCACTAAGCTCATGGTGGTTCTCTCTTTTTCTATTAACGCCACTCTGAGTGTTTTGTCAGGGAGAAGTATGATAGTTACCCAGCGTATTTAAAGAAAGAGGAATCTGGAGGGGCCCATATTTGAAATCTGCAGTCAAGAATATCAGACCTTTCAAGGCATGTCCTGAAGTGCACAGAACAGGACTGTGCTAACTACAGTGAGAACAGGACAGTGCTAACTACAATAATATTTAAACATGGTTGTCTCAGGAATAGTTGTATAGCAGGCTTTCTTTGATCAATGTGGTTTCCCTGGACATTATCATCAGGGCTTTTCAGACATCTGTGTTAAGACCCTGCTATTAATCTCCCTAGATAGTTTATAGCAGGGTTTCTCAACCCCTGAGTCAGGACCCAAAATTGGGTTGTCAGAATGTTTCAAAGGGTCATGGCAGCTCCCGTGGCTCCTCCCACAGGACTGGCTGGGCTCACCTGCCTGCTCCAGACACTGCAACCTCTGGGGTCCCAGCGCCACTCAGGTTTGGCCCAGACATCATAATGATGGGAGTCTGGATAGGCCAAATTTGAGTGAGTGGCACGGCAACTGCATGAACTAGGTCACAACCCTACTCACACAAATTTGATCCAGTCAAAAGGGTCAAACCCCAGAGACGAGAGCCAAGCCCTGCCAGCCCCACAGCACAGGACCTGCAGGAGCTGCCACTGTGGGGTGAATGCCGGGCAGGACCCAACTTCCACGGGGGGCAGGACCCGACCAAAACCACCTCAGGGCCTCCACCCCCAGGCTGTTTACTGGATTGCGACAAGCCATAAACATTTACAAATGAATCCTGAGCCCGAAAAGGTTGAGAACCATTGGTTTATAATATGGTCCTAACATATAAATCTGCTGAAAAGTCCCTGTTAATAACTGTCTGGGGAACCATACTAGAACTCAATGAGCATGTACAGTGCCTCAATATTTGGAAGCCAATGTAACTACACCTCATAGTATTGTTGATGAAAGGAAAGACTATGTAAGGCAGAGGGTGAATGCTGGGGCAACCCGATTATCTGAAATCTCTAAGGCTACCTCAAACCTTGAAACTATTTAGGCATTTATTTAATCAAGGGCTCTGATCCAGTGGACTCAGTAAATCAAGACTTCAAAGCCTGCAAGCCCATGATCTTATTTATAGGAAAACAGCTTCCTGAGAGCAGGACACAAGTGCTGGGTATAGGGTTACCATACGTCCGGTTTTTCCCAGACATGTCCGACTTTTCAGCAATCAAACCCTCGTCTGGGGGGAATTGCCAAAAAGCCGAACATGTCCGGGAAAAATACCGGCCGGGCACTTCCTCTCCCGCGGCTGCTCTGCTCCTCCCCGGACTCAGACTTTGGCTCTGTTTAAGAGCCAAGCTGCCCGAGCCAGCGCTACCAGCTTCGGGCAGCCCCCGTGCCTCCGGACCCTGCGCCGCCAGAGCAGAGCAGCTGGAGCCGGGGAGGAGAAGTGCTCGGCCGGGGGCGCAGGGTCTGGAGGCATAAGGGCTGCCCGAAGCCCGAGTGCTACCGGCTTCATGGTTTGCCGGGCAGCCTCCAGACCCTGCGCCCCCGGCTGGGCGCTTCCCCTCCCGGGCTCCAGCTGCGCTGGGGAAGTGCCGGCCGGGGGCGCAGGGTCTGGAGGCTGCCCGGCAAACCATAAAGCCGGTAGCGCTCGGGCAGCCCTTTTCGCGTGGCTGGGAGGGAGGAGGGGGAGTTTGGGCGGGGACTTTGGGGAAGTGGCGGAGAAAGGGCGGAGTTGGGGCGGGGCTGGGGTGGGAAAGGGGCGGGGCTAGGGCCCGTGGAGTGTCCTCTTTTTTTATTTTTTAAATATGGTAACCCTAGTTGGGTACAAAGTTAAGATTCAGCATTAAAGGTCTTTAGTGCTGAGTCTGAGTGCAGGCATGCTGTCTAAAGTGCAGTAGCTGAGGCCTAAAGTTAAAGTATGAAGTCCAGTAGAGTCAAATAGTCTTTGCAAAGATAGCCAGCTGTCTGTCCAAACTACTTGTCCAGGAGGGATATGATCCTGTTTTTGATAATAGAGAAGTCCAGAAAACAGGTAGGTCGTACCTGTTTTGAATTAACATCAAACTGTGTTGAGGCAATACTTTGTTCACATATTCATTAACGTTTACAGAT
This sequence comes from Chrysemys picta bellii, assembly GCF_011386835.1. Classification (NCBI taxonomy): domain Eukaryota; kingdom Metazoa; phylum Chordata; order Testudines; family Emydidae; genus Chrysemys; species Chrysemys picta. The sequence goes on along the minus strand of NC_088791.1, from coordinate 334,014,496 downwards.
GTAGAGAGGAGTCTATTGTAATAGTGCCTCCTATGTCTCCTAGGCAGAAATAATGCAAACAGAAGGCAACCAAAATACAAAATTACTGTCAAGGGCAAGCAAGGGAAATTGTTTATACTTAATCTCTTGTAGTCACAGCAGTAATTTCCACAGTTTTATGGCTTGGCTGTTTTTCTTTTTTCCATTCAATGTTTGTCTTTCATGCTTTTTGGGCAAGGGCAATTTGTATCATTATCTACGTAATCCTCCTCACAAAAGCATCCCTCATTTCAACATTCTCTGGGTGGTCACAGTGCCTAAACAAATTATGGCTATTTCCATGACATTACAGTGTGGGTAGCACTTGCTACTGGAGAATTTTTCATATCTTTTCAAGCACAGGAGAAACAATTTGTAAGATGCTAGCTCAGACATTTGGTGATTTTTAGCAGGCATGAGTATTACTCCTAGTACCTATAAACTATGGATAAATTTCACATCTGCCATATTGCCTACTGTTGATAATCAATTGCAAATAATCAATATCCAATTAATTGATACAATTAATTGTGATAAATGTTTAGTGAGAGGGTGTAATGGGGTTTACAAACCCCATACTGAGCATAGGCAGAAGGGAGAGGAGTCTCTTCCCTGCTTACATGCAATCAGACTGACCACACCCCCTCAGAACTGCCACTTTTGGAGGCATGCACCCACAGGTGAGACCAATAAAGAAAACAAGCCCAGCTATAAAGGAGGGAACAGGGAAAGGGAGGTAGAAAGGTCTGGGATAACAGAGGGGCAATGGCCTTATGTCAGGATGTGTCTAAGAAACTGACAAGGAAATAAAAGAAGACTGCAAGTCCTGGAAGTTAAGGGCTGATGGGCTCAATTTAGATTAAGAGTTTATGGACTGGTCTAACTAAGTGAATTGAAAGGGACCAGTTAGGAGAAAGCTGGAACCCCTAGAGAGACTGCACCAAGAGCAGTTGACAGAGAGGTTTTCTTTAGTGTGGATTTGTTTAATAACAACAAACTGTGACTAAGTCAGCTTTGTTTGGTTTAACTTAGCCAAGACAGCACATACACAGAGAGGCATACAGTTATTACATTGCTAAGACATTTCCTACAACTCACAATATGCTAGAGGTCACTGCTTGGTAAAATTCCACTCTTTAAAATTAGCTACATTTATCCTTCATTCTTCTTCACTCCATCCATATCCCCTTGCATTTTTGGGGGTGGGAGTAATGGAGTGTCCACCCCACACAAAATAGAGCAGGCCAAGTGAGCTTAATTAATCTGATTGGCTGCACCTGGGGGAGATGGGGGTTTGAAGAACTGATACATAATGGAGCCCAGCTGAGAAGGAACAGCAGGGGCTGGTATAAAGCCAGGAAACTGGCAGAAGAAAGGGGCTGAAGGGGAAGCAGGCTGCAGTCACTCTCTCGGATTAGGGAGGTGTGTTTGAGGCTATGGAGTTCAGTAGTCTGCAGTTATTCCCTGCGAGGAGGTAGTTTGAGCTGGTACACCCAGAGTGGGGGAGCCAGAAGTTGTAAAAAGGAGTTCAAGGAAAGAGCACCAGGGTCAGAGGGAAAGCAGACCACAGTTGCCAGATAAGGGGTCACTAGACTGGAACACGGAGTAGTGGGTGGGCTTGGGTTTCACTGCCAGTTTCTGGGAAAGCAGCACTGGAGCCGGCCTTGGACTGCAAAGCTGACTGGAATGGTAAGTGGGCTGCTGATGCGGTGAGACTTTGATACCCCGGAAGGGGAGGACGTACCGTGACCTAGCCAGAGGCCTGAGTCATGAAGAAGGAATACCCGAAGTCCAAGAGCGAGAGACACACACAGGGCAAAAAAATCAGCATTGGACCTGAATGGAGCCAATCCCCAGAGCAATCAGGAGGAGGCACAGTAACAGTGAGTTAGACCCCATGATAGTGGGAAACTATGTTTTTCCATTTGTTCTGTTAAACTCATAGCACATTTTTGTGGACTGCAAAACAACAACAAATAATTTGCAGCAACAACAAACTGACCTCATACTTGCAACTACCATTTGCCAAAGAAAAGCTTTCAGAAATATCACAAGGAAATTGGCTCTTTTGCTTAGGCAAAGGATGTGTACATCGTTCATGGATTCCTAAGAATTCCTTGCCATTATGTCCGATTTTATCATCTTCTTGCACTCTTGAGATCCTGCACTACAACCGTCACCTCCACCCAAGGTGAGGGATTGGAGAGAACTAATTGTACAGTCCATAAAAACTGCTCCTTAACCGGCCACACAGATCATTGTTGAAAACATAAAAGCCTACACTGATGTGTACAATATAATCAGGGCTGGCTCCAGGCACTAGCACAGCAAGCTGGTGTTTGGGGTGGCCCATGGAAGGGGGCGGCACTTCCGGGTCTTCGGCAGCAAGTCCCTCAGTCCCTCTCGGAGGGAAGGACCAACCACCGAATTGCCGCCAAAGAATGAAGCGGCGCGGGAGAGCAGCCGCTGAAGTGCCGCCGATCGTGGCTTTTTTTTTTTCCCCTCTTCACCGCTTGGCGCGGCAAAAAAGCTAGATCCGGCCCTGAATATAATGGTGTTGGTCTTGCTTTGAGCAGGGGATTGGACTGGATGACTTACTGAGGTCTCTTCCAACTCTAATATTACATGATTCTAATACACCAGGCTTCATGTTTTTGAAGCATTACATAAATATCCGTTAATATCTATGTGACACAGCAAACTCCCTCTGCCCGCCCAGAAGCTCTGTCTCTGTACTGGTCCCAAAGTTGCTATTCATCTCAGGAGTGATAGGCTAAAAGTAGGAGATCAAGTCTTCCACTTTGCCTTTTTAACATAGTTTTCAACTCATGCTAAAATGCACTGTACCAAGAAAGAATTTATATTCTATTGTAGGTTGTCTGAAAAGTAACAATATTTCATGTAGAGAAAAAGGAGCCTCCTTGCCACCAGCATAAGAGAGAATTTCTGGCATGAAAAGATCTTAAGGGAGCCTCTCTGCAGTGGAGGGCAAGTAAATGGAAAAGAGACACTCCCCCACTCCCCCCCAGATGTCATGGTTTACCAGCTGGCAGGTGGGAGAGTACTCTATACCATCTGAATTATTGCCCTTGTGGAAATAATAGACTGAAATGACAGCTGATAAAGGAATTCCCTTAAAATAGCAGGTCCATCTAAAACACATCTGTTAAATAAAGAAAGGCTGAAAACTCTGGGAATAATTAACATAGAAGTTAAAAAAAAAAGAAAAGAAGATAAAGGAAAAGCAACTTTCCAAAGTTGTTGGGCAAACTAGTTCTAAACCAATGAGAAATGGGCCCAAACTAAAAAAACAGATGCAAATCCCCCACTTCGTAGCTCGGACCCATCTATACAAAATTCTAAGTAGGAGTTGTAATCTCATTTTCATTTAAACTTGTTGCAATTACAACAAAGCTTTACAATAATGAAGATGCAGCAGGAGTGTACGAGCTATTGGAGGAACGTGGGTACAGCAAGGGGAACGTTCAGAATGCAAATGGTCCCCCGTATCATTTGGTAGATGAATTCTAACTGAACCAACTATTTCTCTCATACGTTCCCAAAACCCATTTACTCTTGTCTTTCTCATTGTTTCAGACAGCAGAAGCCAAGCAAAAGAATTATGTTCACAATCTAATTTTTTTAAAATAGGCCACTAAATAGTATTCAATCACCACCCCACTTGTATTTTTAAAAATGAGATATAAATCATTGCCTAATCAGTATTTAAGATTGTGTAATGTTCTGAATCTCTGATTTTCACACTTTCTCAGAAGGTTGAGGGATCCTGATTGACTGCCAATGTTAGTGTATTTAAAATAATTAGATATAGCTCCAAAATTAAATGATTTTTATTAAATATAATCCATTCTTTTTGAAACCATGCAGTCTCTCCAACACATCTCTCAGGAAAGATGTTGGATTCCTAACATGTTATTGGTAATCTACAAAAACCGATTGTGTTTGCAAATAACTAGCTAAAGGGGCAGGTCCCTGTACTGTAATATCACTTGTTTTATTTTCATCTTTGTTTTTTATTCAGACCACCAATGTCTCTCAATAGAGCGGAGTCTAAGGACTTGTGAACCATGTAGTCACAGAGCTGCAATGTTCAGTTAACATTCCTTCTAGCTTTTAGCACAGTGGTTAGAGAATTCACCTGGAACGTGAGATACCTGAATTCAATGCCTCCATTTGCCTGATGTTGAAAAGGGCTTTGAGTTTGGGTCTCCCATGTTGCGGAAGGGTGCTCTAGCCACTGGGCTATGAGATATGCTGGTATGGGGCTTTCTCAGTCTCTCCTGTTGAAGCTGGTCCACTTTGTAAATAGCCATTGGAGCAAGGACTAGAGTCTCCCACACCGTAGCTGATTGTCCTAACCACCAGGCTAGAGAGTCATTCTCATTTGCTTTCCAATTACTATTACCTGTTGTGCATCATAACAAAAACAGCATTCGACTTACAATATATCTGGTACATATCCCAGAACAGATGGACTTTACTAGGAAGGGAAGTTTAACAAAGGAAGAAAGGTTGGTGATGATAAATGAAGAAATTGTTTCCTTCACCCCCCCTCAAACTCTGAGTTTTCATCCCTAATGTGCGTGGAACAATCCTCTTTTGTTGTTGTTTTGTTTTGTGAGGTTTTTTTTCATGATACAGACAAAGGTATCACAGATGCAGCAAAGGTATTAAGTATGACCCCACAGTTTGGAAATTGGCCTTTCCTGCACCTCCCATTCACAGGCCTAAAGCCATGACTATGCTACAAACTTTGTTCAAGGCAAGTTAGGTTGGCATCAAATCATTGCAGTTAGTATATTCCTTGTGCACATGCATACTTGGCTCCTTCCAGCAGCATTGTGTTTAGTCACTAGGCATGCTTGTGTTGATGCACAGTGTGGTGCACCAAGGGTAGGTTATCCCAGTGTGCAACTTTCCATCATCCAGCGTGCTGTCTTTTGGGAAAACTTGGCGATTCATGGTAGGAAAGAAACTAGTCACACAGGGGTGAATGGAAGCAAAAGGTCAAATTCCCATCATGCAACTTTATCCATCACATACTGCTATCCATTTCCTATCATTTTTGCACCTTTTTTTTTTAAATCCTAGAAACCCACATGGCACTTCTCGCTGTCCGCCATCTCTGTCATAAACATGGAGCCCATACTACTGCATGGAGCTCTGCTCTACTGTCACGAGGGCTGCAAACACAGGATGAAAAATCCTCCAGTATTTTCAGAGCCGCAGGAAGAACCACAACAACAGGGGACATGGTGGTTTTTGTGGAGAACAGATTGCTGTGGGACACAGCAAAAACCAATTCCAGGTTTTCATCTGTTTTTATTAAAACTATTTGTTTTAAAAGCTCTTTTGCTTCCAATCTGATCTGCAAATTCTTCTTTCCCCATCCTGCTGCCTTCTGCTCTGTTGCAGGCACAATTCATTAAGATGAATAGCGTTCTGCTGGGTCTGCATCTTCAGTAAGTATTTCTGCAGCAGTTTAGTAATGATCTTAATGTTCATGGTTGTATTTTTACAGCCATCTCAACTGGCTATTAAAAGGCAGCACTGCACTTGAAAATTGCTACTGCACCACTTCAGAAATACTTACGATGATGAGGATGCAGAGAGTGCTGTAATTTCAGTAGAGACCTCATGCTTCATGAATGACTTGTAAAAATGGATGGTTATAATTTATTATGAGAGTACATGCCACTTTAGAATATTATTCCAGGAAGTTAATAACTGTGGGTGGGGAGAATTATTAAGAATTAGGTGACTTTTTAAAAATATTACCAAAAATCAGACTTTGCTGCACAGTTTTCTCATCGTTAGCATATAAGTACACCTCTACCCTGATATAACATGAATTCGGATATAACGCGGTAAAGCAGTGCTCCGGGGGGGGCGGGGCTGCGCACTCCGGTGGATCAAAGAAAGTTCGATATAACGCTGTGTCACCTATAACGCGGTAAGATTTTTTGGCTCCCGAGGACAGCATTATATCAGGGTAGAGGTGTATTGTAATGACCAGTATAGACAGCACCACCATCAACAGGGGGTGTTATATCTTTATCTTAGTGATAACTTGTTGTCTTGCATGTTATGTTCGGAAGAGGGAGAATTACTAAGAAATTAAGTCCTGCCTTTGGTGCTGGAGTTGTTACTTGCAGTGTCCCAATAAATAATTTGAATTCTATGCCAGTATTACAATATGATCTCTACTGCCTTATTCTACTGTAAAATGAAAACAGGAGAACAGCATTTGTTAGGTTTGCCACTTGTATTTCAAAAATCATCCTGATGTCAAAGGAATATTCTGAAACCAACAGGACATCCACAGTCTATTTAAAAAAGTGTGAAAACACATTTAGGCCAGACAGCTTTGTTGCAAGCAGGAACAACTTCACTGAAGTCAACTGATTAACAATTGCTTACAGGCAGGGTTGAATTTGGCCAAATATGATGACATTTGGCTGTAATTACCGCACTCTGTTTGCATAATGCTATACAATCACCATGTTCTGATGGCAAGGACACACTGAAGAAGAGACAGCCTTAAGTCTCTTTCCTCCCCCTGAGAAAAATGCTAGGGTGTTGGAATGTAGCAAATATTGCAGCTATTTCATATTCTCGTATCAAAACCATTACCCTTTGCAAAAGTATTGTACAGGATTCTGTGTTTGACAAAGATGAAGCAATTCAGAGCATGACACTTATTCTTGGGATGCATGTTGTTTACTGAAGAACCAAAGGACCATATCTACCATTTAGGACAGTAACTGCAATGGGCAGGTTTGCCTTCCACTCAGCCAAGCAACACTATTCCTATGGGATGGTGAAGCAATAGTCTAGAAAACCTTCACACTCTAAAAAAAAACATATTTTCTTCAAACCACTTGACTGCTATTGTAATAAGCTGTGTAGTAGGCCTGCTTCACTTCTCCCCTGCAGACAGAAAATAGTCAGCCACAGGCTAGAATGTCAGAGCAAAGGTGTCCTGTGTAATCAAAAAGCTATTTTCCTTTGAAATCACAATAAACAAGTGTTAGTTTTCTTTATAGAATGGAAGGAGGAGCCTCCCTGCTCTTTGAAAATTGGGAAGTATTTCACATCTGACAGTCTGGGCAGATCAGTTGTAAGACTTTGGTGCCCGAAGGAGATAAGTGGGCTAATGCGTTTTTTGTTCCATGAGACACCGCATAATGAAGAGAATGGTGTTACAGACCTACTCTTAATCAAAGTAGAGGATATGATTTTAAGTCTGACGAAAACAAAGGAACTTATATCACCCACCTCTTTTTATTCCCACTATTCACTAGGAGCAATAATGTATTGAAATAACAAAACTACAACTAGTTCTATTAAAGAGACTCTCAATTTAGGGATATCAATTCAGTGCCGCTGGCAGAAACTAACCTACACTGATAGGCATGGTTTCTTGCAAGATAGAAAAGTCTAATGTGAGAAGTCATGCCTATCAGTGAAGTATAGTTCTAGGCGATGGTGCTGAATTGATATGCTAAAACTGGGACAGGCTGTAATGTGACTAGCTGGAGCATTTGTTCTTGTTTGTATTAAATTGGGATCCACTAAAGTAATGAAATCCCATAGCCAAATGTTGTGGCTGTATGCCTTATGTAGCATTTTTTTTTCAGTTCCAATTGTGATAGGTTTTATAAGACAAAGAAATAAGGGAAGGTGTCTGCCCTATTCCCTGGCCCAGTTTTAATTGCAATCTCCCCTCTAAGTAGTTGATGACTCATGCTATTGTTCTCTGACTAGCAGTTAGGGAAGGTTTGCCAGCCTCTCAATTGTTGCACAGCTCTTGCTTTAAAATTGCTCCACCATGCTCTCTGTATTATGTCCGGAGACTACAGGAAAGGAGCAGGGAAGAGAAAGCAGGAGTTAATTCACAGGAGGAGAGGGGAAGATGATGAGACATGTCTAATCCCGTCTTTGGGCATGAACTGGACCTTGAATTTATTCTTTTACTGAAATGTAAGGCTGATGCCCTCAGGCTACACAACAATTTACAAATGTGGCCAAGAATGAGTTCTGGGAAGAAGCAGAGCTGGCCAAACAGAGTCGCCAGGTGTCCGGTTTTTGACCATTAAAGGTCTGGTCAGTGGCGCATCAGGACTAAGGGAGGCTCATTACCTGCCGTGGCTCCATGCAGCTCCCAGAAGCAGCAGCATGTCCCACTTCTGGCTCCTATGCTCCCCTGGGGGCTCCTTATGCTCCCCTGCCCCAAGCACTGTCCCTGCAGCTCCCATTTGCCGGAAACTGTGGAAAATGGGAGCTGCGGGGGACAGCGCCAGCTTGATCCTGCACCTCTGACCCCAGCCCTGATCCCCCTCCTGCCCTCCAAATCCCTCAGTCCCAGCCCGCAGCACCCTCCTGCTCCCCAAGCCCCTCATGCCCAGCTCCACCCCAGAGCCTGCACCCCAGCTGGTGCCCTCACCCCCTTCCTGCCCCCTGAGCCAGCCCAGTGAAAATGGTGAGTGAGGGTGGGGAGAGCAAGTGATGGGGGGAGGCGTGGCCTTGGCTAAGGGGCGGAGTCTCAGAGGAGGAGCGGGTCAGGGGGTGAGGCAAGCGTGTTTGGTTTTGTGCGAGTTGAAAGTTGGCAACCCTATGGCCAAAGCTCGTTAAGTCAGAATGGCTGGCAGCTCCTTAGCTGACTACTAAGCACAATGCTACAATGAAAAGATTCTTCTTGTAATTTATCCCCAAAGATCAACTATTTAATTTCTTTTACTATGGTAAAAATACACAGCTACAGGTACTGTGCATATACTGCAGTAGGAGGACTAGAAAACGTTTATCAGTTTTAAGTGGTATAATCAATTAACCATATATATCAGTGGTGGGAAACCTACAGCCCACAGGCCGCACATGGCCCATCAAGGTAATCTGCTGGCGAGCCGCGAGACCGTCCGCAGGCACAGCCACCCGCAGCTCCCAGTAGCCGTGGTTTGCCATTCCCGGCCAATGGGAGCTGCGGGAAGCGGCAGCCAGCATGTCCCTACGGCCCGCGCCGCTTCCCGCAGTTCCCATTGGCCAGAAACAGAGAACCGTGGCCACTGGGAGCTGCGGGTGGCCATGCCTGCGGATGGTCAAAACTGTCTTGTGGCCTACCAACGTATTACCCTGACGGGCTGCGTGTGGCCAATGGGCCACAGGTCGTCCACCACTGACATATGCAGATGACAAAAATTACAGCAGCTATTAATGTTGATCTGATAACTACACATTTTAGAGGTCTCTGATGCATGTTTGGGCCGATATTCTCAAAAGCAGTCACCACTTTTGAGTACTTTCGTTGCCCAACTTGAGATACATTAGACCTGATTTTCATAAATGCTGAGCATCAGTAGCTGTAATTGAAATTAGTGACCACTTTTAAAAATATGGCTATTGATATTAAGGAGCTAAGAAGTATATTTTCGAGGCGAGAAAGTCTCAAACTGTGCTCTGTGAACAACCATAGATCCACAGTGCCCAGACTGACACATTATGAACCACTTAAAATAAAAACATTCATATTTCTGGAGTCCCAGTTCAGTGTCTTACTCATAAGACTCAAATCCCAATCCTCCTTATGTATGATCAGGAATGTAGGGTTTTGTTCAAAACTGCAAAGACTCTATTGTTCCAAATGATTTCAACAAAACAATATAAATCTTGTTTTCAACCTGAAATTCAAAGCAAATTTTAGAGGGTACAAATCATCACAAACCAGAACTAAGTATCTATTTGTACAACGCCCTCCAAACTAAAACTGCTAAGGGTTGCCAAGGTGCATTCAATGCCCAATACTACTGAACCTACAACTGCAAGAAAAATGACTTTGAACAGGAAATAACTATGAGGTAATGGTGTTGACATTTTCACAGTGACCATGCTGCTATCTGAGGTACAGTGAGAGTATCCTTTAAATCTGGCTTGGTAGCTAAAAATGATAGGATTTCTTTTTTAACTTACTACTGTATTTACAAAAACAAAAAGGCCCAATCCTGCAGGTTTAACGGAAACAAAATTTTAAATGAAGTCAGTGGGAGCTGTGTCTTAGTCAAGGCTGCAAAAATAGGCTCACTGCACAATGATACTACACTTTCTTCACACCACAACAATTTTCTACAGTATTCTGTGAACTCTGAGCACAAGCAATCTGCAAACTACAAAACAAATCTCAGAAAAGGTTAGCAACACTGAATGTAATTCCATACAGCCCTTCATTTATGCAGAAATATATTTAGGAGAGACGGTACTACAACAGAAAGATCCTAAACCATCTAAGAATTATTTTTACAGTGCAAATCTATCCTAAGTACATCATCCAGGGAATAATAATAAATTTGTTAGTCTCTAAGGTGCCACAAGTACTCCTGTTCTTCTTTTTGCGGATACAGACTAACACGGCTGCTACTCTGAAACATCCAGGGAATGTGCACTAAGAGAAGCAAATAGCCCCCAGGGAACAGGAAGGGAGATTAGAAGAGCCCTACATTATGTTCAATTCTCTATGGTCTTCTACTCATTCTGAACGGGTCATAAATGGGTCATACTAGTTTAACAGATCATCCAGAAAGAAAAAATATTGAAGGCACATTTCTATGGAAGTCTACAGAAAAAGAAAAGGGTACTATTGTCTAGTTAGAGATTGGATCCATACCACATATACCATACACCAGTAAAACAAATCAACAAGTATAGTGTGACTTCAAAAGAAAGTTTGTAGAATCTCATTGTTTAGAGAGAATAAATAAAAATGGATGTATTTTCCAGCAAGCAACATGGCATGAACCACATGAGGGAAAGTTAATCAACAAATAGAGATCAAAGACCAAACAAGACAGGCAACAGAGAGAGTAACATACATTCCCAGCAGCTACACTAGGAAAAGAAAGGAGAATATAGCAGTAGCACATCACCATATGGGGGGTGGGAGGGGGAGAGGAATCTGATACATAAAGATGCAGTGGCCTAAACTGCCTGGAATAGCAACACCTCTATATCATGGGTAAAAAGGAAGAGAAAGCAAAGGAACTAAATACCTTTTTTGAAAGAGAATTTGATCTATCATATATCAAGTTGCCTCAGTGCAAGTCAGTGTTTTGGCCGGCACTACCACCAAGGTCAAGAATTTACCATTGTGGCTGTATAATAGAACTTTACTAATTTGCAGTAATGACAGGAAGATTCACTGTGGATTCTTAGATATTGTGAATTAATAAATAATTTCAAAACATACAAACCAAAGGATTGTTCAGAAGGAATAAAGGTTGGTTAAATGTGACATCCCCCTGCAAATGCAAACTGTCCAAAGCAAGGAAGTGCAAAGTTATGGGACACCACTTAAGCATACCTCAGTAGTGCTTTAAAGATGCATCGTTCTGCAGTTAGCCTGGGTGATCAGCACTTGGGTGAACAACCATACTGTGAAACCCATTACTATGACCTCACTGGTGTATGCCCTCCTGTTCTGTGTGTTGCTAGGACTTTTGGAGGCACACCCTAGGTTCTCTGTGCAGCAGTAAGCTGAGCTGCTTTTTCTCAGTGCATTGTGGGAGAACTTTTCTGTCCTTCTGAGTACATGGGGGAATTGTGAGAAGGCATTGGAGGACTATTAACCTGCTTCCTCGGGGCAAAGAGGGCTGGTTACCAGCCCAAATAAAAGCAGAACTGGGAACTGCTTTCATTGTAGATAAAAGGCTTTTTGTGTGGAAAGCAGAGGGGCCAGAGCAACACCTGGGTAAGAGCCTGGGCTTGCTCTGCAGTGCAGACATACCCTTATACTGATGGTGACCACCTCTGCATATTCTCATTAATATTTTTTCCATCTCCAACAGGAACAGAAATATACTACACACAACATATTAACTTCCCTCAGACTCTAATGGGAAAGCTTAAACAATACCTCAGCAACAATAGCAAACATTCAGCATTGACTCGCATACAGGTTAAGTGTGTACCACAGAATCATAGAATTGTAGGACTGGAAGGGACCTCGTGAGGTCATCGAGTCCAGTCCCCTGCACTCATGGCAGGACTAAGTATTATCTAGACCATCCTTGACAGGTGTTTGTCTAACCTGCTCCAATGATGGAGATTCTACAACCTCTCTAAGCAATTTATTCCAGTGCTTAACCACCCTGACAGTTGGGAAGTTTTTCCTAATGTCCAACCTAAACTGCCCTTGCTCAAATTTAAGCCCATTGCTTCTTATCCTATCCTCAGAGGTTAAGAACAACAATTTTTCTCCCTCCTTCTTGTAACAATCTTTTATGTACTTGAAAACTGTTATCATGTCCCCTCTCAGCCTTCTGTTCTCCAGACTAAACAAACCCAATTTTTTCAATCTTCCCTCATAGCTTATGTTTTCTAGACCTTTAACCATTTTTGTTGCTCTCCTCTGGACTTTCTCCAATTTGTCTACATGTTTCCTGAAATGTGGCGCCCAAAACCGGACACAATACTTCAGCTGAGGCCTAATCATCACAGAATCAAGCAGAAGAATTACTTCTCGTGTCTTGCTTATAACTCTCATGTCTTGCTTACAACACTTAATACAGCCCAGAATTATGTTTGCCTTTTTTTTTTGCGCAACAGTGTTATGCTTTTGACTCATCTTTAGCTTGTGATCCACTATGACCCTCAGATCTCTTTCTGTAGTACTCCTTCCCAGGCAGTCATTTCCCATTTTCTATGTGTGCAACTGATTGTTCCATCCTCAGTGGAGTACTTTGAATTTCATCCTGTTTACTTCAGACTATTTCTCCAGTTTGTCCAGCTCATTTCTGAATTTTAATCATATCCTCCAAAGTTCTTGCAACCCCTCCCAGTGCAGTATCATCCGCAAACTTTAAATGTACTCTCCATGCCATTTTCTAAATCATTGATGAAGATATTGAACAGAACAGAGCCCAGAACTAATTTCTGTGGGACCCCACTTGATATGCCCTTCCAGTTTGACTGTGAACCACTGGTAATTAATCTTTGGGAATGATTACACCCACCTTATAGTAGCTCCATCTAGGTTGTATTTCCCTAGTTTGTTTATGAGAATGTCATGTGAGGCAGTATCAAAAGCCTTAAGCTATGTGTTTGTGAGGGAAGTATGCAGGGCTGGCACTTCCATTTAGTGCGGTCGTCTAGGGCACCAGGATTTGGGGGTGGGGGGACGGCACTTGGCGGCAATTCGGCGGCGGGGGGTCCTTCCACGCTCCAGATCTTCGGCAGCAATTCTGCGGCGGGTCCTTCACTCGCTCCGGGACCCGCCACCGAAGGGCCCCGAAGACCAGGAACGCGGAAGGACCCCCCCGCCACAGAATTGATGACTATGACCAGGAGTACGGAAGGACCCCCACCTAGGGAGCCAAAAACCCTGGCGCCGCTCCTGGAAGTATGAGGTCATATGACCCCCCTGAATGAGTGTTATTTATTAGGGAGGTTTTATACCTGCTTTGTACTCCCTTTGCACCAACATAGTCAGCATATAGGGGACATGTGGCAACCATGAAACTGAAACTCAGTGTTCAAACATTTACATCAGAAAGTATAACATTACTTCACTACCCAATAAGCACTTTGCTTTCTTACTGTTCCCTGTTGTCTTTTCTCCTCCTTTGATTACTTATTACTACAGCTAAGCAAATACACCTCTACCACGATATAACGCTGTCCTAAGGAGCCAAAAAATCTTACTGTGTTATAGGTGAAACCGCGTTATATCGAACTTGCTTTTATCAGCCGGAGTGGACAGCCCTGCCCCCCCCAGAGCGCTGCTTTATCGCGTTATATCCAAATTCATGTTATATCAGGTCGTGTTATATCGGGGTAGAGCTGTAATTGATTTTTCAATGACCAAAAAAAAAATCAGTGTTGGTTCAAAATAAATAGAACTTTTTTTTTTTTTTTTGTAATTTTCAATCTGGTCACCTAAAATAACCAACCCTTTATTTGTTTTGAACCAATACTGATTTTTTTTCAGCTTTTCTCAACAACAAAAAGAAAAGAAAAGTCATTTGAATCAATATTTCTGAAATGCTACAAAATGAAATGTCAAAATGGTTTGAAGATTTATAAAAATTTTGGTTTCAAAGGGGTTGTTTTTTTTTGGCAGAAACTATTAGCCACATTTGTCAAAAATTGTCAAACTTGAACTTGTGAACAGTTTCGGTCCCCTGAAAAATATTTTGGGCAATTTTTTAAATCACCCCACTCTACTTATTACCTAAATTCTTATTTCACAATTTTTATTTGCATTGGATTGTACAAGAGAATTAGCATACTTCATTCCCTTCCCCCAGTTTTGTTTTAAAACAAAAGGATTAGGCCAGACGTGCCCAAGCTTTGCAACACAAAGGGACACATTGACTTAGAAGCTTTACAATTAAATCCAAACCTGACGGGACCCAGCTACAAGTGTCAGATTCAATCAGGTCGGAAAACAACCTGACTGTCTCGGGTCGAGTCAACTCTGAACACCTCCTCATGCCCATGGCTTTAGCGCCGCTGCGTGCCCCGCTCCTGCTGGCCACTGACACTTGCTGCACTGTGTGTGTTGTGGAGTGAGTGTGCTGGTAAGTCATAGCACTTCTCAATCCACTGCACATGCAGCAGAGCGAGACAGCAGTGGCAACAGGAGTGGGGCAGGTAGCTGTCATGTCAATGACATGAGTAGGAGGCAGCCGGAGACAGATCATGTGCCCGGGCCATGGGGAGCAGGAAGCCCCCACCAGGCTGAGCCCCAAGGATGCGCTGGCAGTGGTGGCACTGACACAGGTTCAGGAAGAAGTGCAGGGTCGGGTTGGGTCAGGTCTGAAAATGACTCGACACTCTTCGGGTTGGGTCAGCTGTGATCAGCTTGGGATCAGGTCTAGGTCAGGATTTAAAATTAGGTCCAAGCAGACCTCTACATAGGCTACGTGTCAGGAGCCTGAGAGCAACACTGACTGTATATTTAAATGTACTCACTAAGAAAAATAAAGGCATACAATTAAATGTTTTTTATTGGTCAAATTCAACCACAATGGGAAAAAATCCATTATCAGAGCCAATAGGAAGGAGTAATAGACCTAGACTTTGGCTTACTGGGATCCTTACTTCCAGTGGGTCTGCACCTTTCTAAGATAGTGACTCAGAGGGCAGCTGGCAGGCTATATTTTCAACATTCTGTCAGTCCCAATTAGAGTACCTCATGGCCAGTTAATATTATCTACTCATAGAAGGAGGGGGGAAATTAACCCCATTTCTCTACTTTTTTATACTATATATTAAAAGTTGAGGTTCAGGTATTTAGCTCAAATGTTTATCTACAGAATTTCATATCTTCAGTTTTATTGAGATTTTTAAGCCCATGTAAAATTTTCAGAAGGAAGTATGCCCTTGTATTCCAGTTCACTAGTAAAACAAGGCCGTTATTCTATTATCTTATACTTAGATTTTAAGCTCTTTGGGGGTCTATCCTGTGTTTGTACAGCATCTAGCACAAGGGGGACCTGATCCATGACTTGAGCTCCACTCCAATAATAAATAGAATCAATGGTGAATTAAAATACAAGAGCAGAAGCTCAAGCCACCAGAATTTCCAGATGGCATAATCAGTTCTGTTTTACATTTGTTTCTTATTTGCTATTTTTAATCTGCCATTTCTCCTCCCAGGTTTCCTGCTCTCATCTGTTTTGCATTATCTAAGCATCTTTTCTGCAGCTGTGTTATCTTCTAAACGTCTCATTTGCTACGGAAGTGAGGTCAGGAGTTTATTATACTCCTGAAAATTTGTTTGAAAAATAAACAAAAATGTATGATCCTGCACTGCTATAGTTACTGAAACTAATATTTTCTGTTTTTAAATTGGCTTTCTTTCTAGTGTATGACAGAAGGGCTTAAGCTATCAGTCAAACCCCTTGTTATATATGCTCTGACACCATGTCTATGTATAACAAGGCTACCAACTGTCTGCTTAACAATCTATAAATAAAAGATTCTTTAAATTACCGTTTTATCTGATTTAAAGGTTCTGTAAAGAAAGGAATCTGAAAGTACGTTGGCAAATGTGCCTAGGAAGAAGAGCTTCAGCAAGAACTTGACGCAAGGTTAACATCATTAGATAGCCATTTGGCCTATGTGTGATCACATCACTTGAGAAAAGCATTTGTGCTATGTTTGCTAATATACAGCGACATCATTGTGTGTACCATAGTTTAAAAGGTCTTGTAGGAAAAAAATGAAAATGGTATGTTTGCCTTTTTTTGTAGTTTTCTACATTTCATATTTACATAGAGTGAAGCAAGCCCTTAATGCCCTGGCTGAAACAGGTTTCCATCCATCCATGACACTAGGAGTCTACACTACAATAAAACACCCTCAGCTGGCCTTGTCTGTTGACTTAGGCTGAGGGGCTATAAAATTACAGTATAGACATTCACGCTTGGGCAGGAGCCCAGGGTTCTGGGACCCTGCAAATTTCTCTATGACAAAGGCTAACTTGAATAAAGCTCTTCTCCTTTTTCACCTTGACCTGGCTTTCTCTGGGGGACTTTTTCTTCAGTAAATACAATATTCTGCAGTAGTTCTGCTTGCAGCACTCCCACTCGGTCAATGGGAGCTATGCCTGCAAAACAAGAACAGAATAATAAGTAGAGCCACTAAAGATAAGAAATCTACTGTGAGAACTCTCAATGCCCTTAATATTTCTGAGTTTTCTCATCTGAAGAAGTGATAGGTTTTAAAAAAAATAATTACGCACAAGTGTAAAATTCCATGCAGGGTCCCAGAGCCGGTGCTCCAGCAGAAGCCCAGATGTCTACACTGTAATTTTATAGCCCCACAGCCTGAGCCCCGCCAGCATGAGTCAGCTGACTTGGGCCAGCCACGGGTGTTTTATTGCAGTGTAGACATATCCTGTGCGTCACAGTGGAATTTTACTTGTTGCTTGTTTTTTTATAAGCTTATTGAAATTAATGAACTTAGTGCTTCATAGGGATCCCTCTCTGTGTACAACCATGCTAATTACACAACTCAGCCTGCCTTTCCCATAAGACCCTAAGTAATATGGTACTCTCTACCTCCCCAAAACTGATTTGTTACTATATGCAGATGCAACAGAAACTTTCAGTGACAATAAAGTAATGTGTATGTTGCTAGGCATATGATAGGATTTTATGTGCTCTGCATTTTTAAATTTCTAGGACTCTGCTGTCTCCTGAAGGCAACTGTTATTCCACATTCTGTTCAAATACAGCCTGCTACAGAGAAGAGAAACACCTTGCTCCTTTTCTTGTTTTGTGGTTCTCTTTTGATCAAAAACTAATTCAGACTGAAAGTACATGGTTGCACTTTGTGTATGGAAAAAGTAGGCCATAAGACCTTCATAGAGTGAACCAAAGAGGTGCATCTATTTTTAAAGTCTTATATTTGCATCACAGTAAACAACTAACAGACCTGGATAATATGCACATAGCATGTCTGGATATCAGAAAGACTAAGGCTGCAATCAGGGCATCATGGGCTTACCTAGCTGATCCTTTAAAATTTAAAATAAAAATCAAGTTAAACTTCTATCACTGATCAAGCACACAACAATTGTTTTGTTGTCAACAAAATATAAATTGTATGGAATGATCAAATAGCAAAGATTCCTGAAGACCCCAGAGATCCATAAAATTTCTTCATTTCAAAAAGCTTTACTCAATTATAAATAAATGGGTTTATATATTATAATTTTTGAACAGACAAGACACAAGGGAGAATGCTGCTAAAGTTTGTAATTCATTCCTCATAAGAAATAATCAGTTTGTTGCAAGGTTTCACAGAAAGCTATTTTACATGTAAAATTACAAAGGCTGACCAAGTACCATCTTAGACAAAGTGTTTAAATTTATGCACACTTGTTTCCTTGATACAAACACTATGGTGTATACAGCTGTGACACTGATGATTAAAAAAAATAAATCCATTCTCATTGTCATTATTCTTGTTATGTTTCCATACACAGGAAAGAAAACACATACTTTCAATCCAGGGATAGTATTTTCAAACCATCTAAATCCCCTAGGAGCCTAATCCCATTGACTGTCAATCAGAAATAGATATTGTATGTGGGGACATATTGAATATATCTGCTCTGTAGGAGGCTGTAGCAACTGAAAAGAAACTGGTTGCTGAATTCTAGGCCCAGCGAGAGTTCTGAAACAGACCAGTAGGAAATAGGGCCGGCTCTAGGTTTTTTGCTGCCCCAAGCTCCGAGAGCACTGCCCAAGCAAAACAAACAAACAAAAAGAATGGCCAGAATTCCGCCCCTGGAATTGTGCCGCCCCAAGCATGTGCTTGCTTTGCTGGTGCCTAGAGCCGGTCCTGGTAGGAAATGCACTTGCACAGCATTTCAGAAATAGCTGGTCTTTCATTTCCAGTAATAGTATATTGCTAAACTTGTGTCTTTGATTTATGTATTAGGGACAATTTCCTAACATATGATAAAGAAAAGATTCTGTAATGATCAGGATTTTAAAACTCTCTCTCTGTTCAGGCAGTCCTCGGACTTATGACACAATTGGTTCCTGAAAATTGTATCGTAAGTCAAAACATCGTAATCGCAATCCCCTCCATTGCGGGACCGAACGTCAAAGTCGAAACCAATTGTTGTAAGTTGAATCAGGGTGTCAATTCAGAAGCGTCGTAAATGCCGTTCATTGTAAGTTGAACGTCGTAAAGTCGAGGACTGCCTGTATCTTTATCAGAAGATAGCTCAAGGACATTCTAAACAATATTTTCAAAAAGGGGTGTGGCAAACTTCTGAATACACACAGAGTTTCTGTAACTACGTAGGTATGGACCTGTTGGAAAATTTGGACCTATCATGTTAATTAAATGATTAAAGGTTTTAAAAGCATACCTTAAGGTAGTAGACTCAAGAAGCTCAATCTGTTTATCTTAAGAAAGAGAAGGTTCAAGGATGACTTGATCATTGTCTAGAAGTACCTACACGGGGAACAAACTTAGCAGACAAATGTATAGCACAATCCAATGGCTGGAAGTTGAAGCTAAATAATAGGTAATTAACCACTGGAACAATTTAGCAAGGGTTGTGGTGGATTCTCCATCACTGGCAATTTTTAAATCAAGATTGGATGTTTTACTAAAAGATCTGATCTACGAATTACTTTAAGGAAGTTCTATGGCTGGTGTTGAACAGGAGGTCAGACTGGTCTTGGAATTTTGAAAAAATGCTAAACAGTTCAGAGGTATCCTCATTCATCTCTTTTGCAAATAGTCAAATTGAAGGGTTACATGGCTTCTTAATATATGTCGTGTACACTTATTTGTTTTGCATTTATAATATATTTGCAATATGCTGGCTTCCATTCTGCCCTCTATATGTGACACACAAATCCACATCTGATGCAAAATCATCAGCTTACATGCCAACCATCCCTAGTTAGATTAACTTTTGTAAAACATTTAAATCCCTCCAAAAAGTTTCTCCTAGTCCTATGTACTTCAGCTAAAAATAAACACATGTATTTTCGCTCTGCAAATTTCCTTATTTATAGCTTTCAAACACTGACAAGTATGAGCTACTGCACATGCACATACAAGTACAGGAATTGATCATTCAGTGTAGGTGATGCTGCAGAGGGCAAGACTCAGTTTTGTGAGGTGTATTCTCAGCACAGTAGGTAATGAAGTCAGCAGTATATTGAAACAAAGGGTAGGTCTACACTTACTTCCGGGTCCGGCGGTAAGCAATCGATCTTCTGGGATCGATTTATCGTGTCTTGTCTAGACGCAATAAATTGATCCTGGATCGATCCCGGAAGTGCTCGCCGTCGACGCCGATACTCCAGCTCGGCGAGAGGAGTACACGGCATCGACGGGGGAGCCTGCCTGCCGCGTCTGGACCCGCGGTAAGTTCGAACTAAGGTACTTCGAAGTGGGGGGGTTAGTGTGGACCAGGCCAAAGACACAAAAGGAGCATTTTTAAATATCTTTGCTATAATAGGTTTGACATCAGAACAGCCTTCTTGTCTGAAAACTAACAGTTTTTCTTGTTGAAAATAAGATAAATGATTATAAAACTCTTTGGGTATATAAATACTAAATGGTTTCTATGGTTTATAGCAATGATAGGAAAGCGTAATTCACAGACAAACTACTTTCAGTGTGAATGGACAGAGTGTAGTGCCAGGGATAGATGTTAGCATTCAAGCCTACAAGCCAAGATCTTTAGATTCTATTCCCAACTTTAGAACTAACATGCTGTGTGGCCTCTTGTAACGTCTGTGTCCTTCAGTTTACTCATCTGTACAATGGACATAACAGAGGTACACAGCTACCTCACAAGGTCTGACTAATCGTTGATATAAGACTTTGAAATAATCCGATTAAAATTGCTACTATATGAAAATTAATACGAATTTCAAAAAATTTAACCAGCATATATATATTATTTTCCTCCTCTTTTCCTTCTTCCTCCTTCCTCTGTAATACATATGAAGCATACAGGCAAATCACTTACAGCTCAAACTATAAAGCATAAAGACTTATTTTTTTCCAAGAGCTGATTATTTACTTTAATTTTTTCAACCTGCTTTTCAGTTAACTTACTTTCAGTAATGCTAAAATGGAAATTTAAGAGACACCTAGTTTAATAATACAATTCAATAGCTGGAGTATATGTCTGCAAAAAATTACATATTCATTAACTAGAACCTTCAAATGAATACTTGTAAAACTAAGAGGTAAAAAGTTCTTCATTTGTCATAAAAGCTTTTTTCATATTGACTCTGTTCTGTAACAAACATAAAACAAAATTGTTCTAGGCACACAACAAAAATGAAAAATCTTGCAAGAATTTTTTTTAATAAAGTGCTAGCATCTCATTTCCATTTCCACAATGCAGCCACTGTTACAGTAAAGCTAAATTATTTCTGTCTCATCAAAAGCTTAAAGGATGTGTTATGTTTAGTTTCTTTAGGTTACTCAAGATAACAGTTGCACTGTACATTTGTTTAATTCAAAAATTTTTAAAACACTGCTTCCTGTACTGTTCCAATTTAACATCTACATATAAAGTCTCCCAGCATAGACTGCTTTGAATTTGAAAGTCAATTTTGTATTATAACATTCTGGATTCTTAGGGCTAAATTCTTCCCTCAGATGCACATTTAAATGTATCTTACTGTTTGGCAATAGTAAGTGGTGAACCATATAGTGTTGAAGTCCAAGTATCAAATGCTTGTGATATTCCTAATACAGAGGTACTTACAATATGCAGGACTTTGTGCTATTTTTCACAGAACATTACAAAATTTCTCAGTAAACAAATAAAATCCACTAATACTGTCATACCAGCTTCCAGAAACACGAACTCTTTAAAGATGAGATGAGATCTAATGAAAGCCAGTGAAAAATCATTTTATTTCCAAACTATCCAATGAATATGTCAGACTTTGTTTCACCTGACTCATTCATTATTACTAAAGACATCTATATAAAAAAAAACAATCATGGAGCCATGTGGTCTGATGGAAAATCTCCACTGAAGTGATTGGAGCTATCCTAGAAATGAATTAGGCCCCTTATTGATTAAGAGTTCATTGGTATCTGCTGCCTATTCTCCCCCCACCCCCACTGAAAGTAACAGTTCTGTTCGTGGTATTATTAGCTATGGAAAATAAGGTAGTTTCAAAAAGATGCTTTTCAGGTGGGAATGAGCATTAGGATCAAATGAGCGCTTAAGAAAGAAAGGTCTTGTTTTCCTGCAAATACCTTTAGTAAAAAGAAAGGGGGAAAGAGTAATGCTGAAAGTTTTACATATGAGCAGAATTGCTTCTAAGAAATATTTTATTTTCAGGTTTTCTGTGAGATCGTGCAATTTACACCAAAGTCTTCACAATGTCCAAAGGGCTCCTTCACCAGCCAGAGGGTTTAGCTAGTGAAGACAAAGTGATTTAAGCCTGTGTGCAGGGAAGGTTTTATACTACATTTCCATGGCAACTTGATGAGGAGAAAAATAGCTTATTCAAGGACAAGTGAGTTATCTTGCTAGGACAGTCTGTTCTCTCTCCTATTCTTTCAACTGTAGCTTTGGGAGAGAGAAATTTAGGGGAAACTCTGGAAGGAGAAGTCGGGGGATGGTCATATGGCCTTCTGAATGAAGGGGAATTGGAGAAGACCATATCCAACAACATCCTAAATGAAAGGCAGATGCTGGAGCTGGGGAGAAGGTTTGGAAGAAGGAGGGCTGCCTGACAGCTCACAGGCTGACACAGCTCACTGGCTGACACCTCTTCTGTCCTTCCTTTGCAAGCACTGAGCTATCTCTGCAATCATTACCGTCTAAAACAGACCAGCTGCCCAAATTCCCTCTGTACTGAATATTAGATTCCAGTGCTCTCATCAACAGCTGCAGGGAAAACAGGCAACTGAACTCCAACAGTGACAGTCCAGAAGCATTTCATTTCAGCTCTCAATATACATCAGCACAGCCAGATTCCAAAACATCAGGCTGAGGTGCCAGTTACACAATGATGAAGAGTTTAGTTATGCAGCAAGAACGAAATGTCAAAATGTGGGTTCTCTTTTACATATTTACCTTTAGGGCCTTTGAACAATTTGATTTCTACAACCGTCTCCAGAATAGGTCTCCTTCGCCGAACATACAATCGCACAATTGAACCAGCCTCTTTTAGTGCCTCTACTGCTTTGCTGTGAGAGACCTCTGATACATCAGCCTCATTCACCCGCAAGATACAATCATTGACCCTGCAAGGAAAGAAAAAACAGACTTAGAGAATGTTGCATTTGTTATTTTGAAACTGAGCAGAATGTGCTTCATCAGAACTATTATAAAATGAACATAGGTTAATAGGAAAAACAATGAGGAGTCCTTGTGGCACTTTAGAGACTAACAAATTTATTTGGGCATAAGCTTTCGTGGGCTAAACCCCACTTCATCAGATGCATGGAGTAGAACATGCAGTACGGAGGTATAAATACATAGCATATGAAAAGATGGGAGTTGCCTTACCAAGTGGGGGGTCAATGCTAACGAGCCAATTTAATTTAAGTTGGAAGTACGTAATTCTCAGTAGTTGACAAGAAAGGGTGGAAATCACTTTTGTAGTGTTAATGAGCCAATGTAAACAAGGTGGGGATGTTTGTCAGGTCACAGATTTAGTGTGATGCATTTCTCTGATTAACAGTGGGAAAATGGCACACCTGATTGTATTTGCCAGCCTGTCTGATCATTTACAGATAGGAACTGCCACTTCCTAGTATAAGCTCTTTGGGGCAACTATTGTCTTTTTTCTGTGTTTGTAAACCTCCTACAATGGGGGGCCTGGTCCATGACCAGCACTCCCAAGTGCTAGAGCAAAACAAATGAAGAATAAACTTCTTCTCTGGCTCACTTTCCTCAAGGTAGGCCACTTCCCAGCTCTATTCTAACAAGGTAGTCTTATGTTAATGTAATTTTGTTAAAGAGCTCATGCTATGTTATCAGTACTATGCTTATTCTTAAGGAAAACAGTTATTTAAATATACACAAGGCAATCACTTTTGCTTCATTCAAATACCTCCTTAAAACTTTTTTCATCAGGAAGGCCCACCAGTGATATCACTTAAATTAAAAAAATGTTATCACACATTGTAGTAAGGCAGCATGGACTCCCTCCGAGACTGAGGGGGAGAAACCACTCTCTAACTGCTGGTGGGTGGAGCCAGGCAAGCAATGCCAGAAGTAGAGGGGCACAGGAAGTTTAAAAGATGGGCCCTGCAGCTCAGTTATGCAAGAGCTGGGGAAGGAAGACCACTGTCGAGCCCTGCAGCCAAGACTGAGCTCTACATTGCTGAGAACCCAGAGAAGGAGCCGGGACTGCCAACTGACCAGTACCTGGAGGAGCTACTGAGACTGCCGCTGGCCATATACCCTGGGGAGATGGGGGAACCCCAGGAGATGGAGGTACACTTCAAAGGGGTAGTAGGAAGTAGCCAAGGGACACCAGACATTAGTCTGATTGTGTTGCCAGAGTCTAGTTCAGCGTGTTTCAGTAGGATCCCCACTAACCCAGTGGCAGAACCCTCAGGTTCCTGTCAGAGCCCTGGGCTGGAACCCCTGCTGCTGCCAGCCCCCAACACTGGGGTGAGAGCCTACCCACCCTAGGCTGGGTGGCCTGTGTTTGCTATTTGCTCAGACCCTGCTCTGAGGGCCAAAGCCCCTAAACTGCTTGTTGCTCAGCCCCTGCCCAAATTGAACTATTGTACCAATGGCTCATTGTCAAAAAATAAACATGTAACCTTAACATCCAGGACCAATCTTTCCTCTGTCATCCCCATGTCACAATTCAGGGCAACTACACTTGTATTCCCCCTATGTGGCCCCTCGAGAGAACCCATTCTAGGCTCCCAGCTCCTCAGCCATCGCCTCTCTTGGCTGGAGACCAATGTGTCTCTCCCTCCCAACTGAGTTTTTTCCAGGATCCACCGTTTCCTACCTACACTGTGATATCCCTAGCAAGCCAGACTGCCTAAACACACCAGCATCTGCACTTTGCTTTCACTTTGAACAGCTGTAATAAGCAGACATTATAAACTACCACAGAGCTCTTTATAAGCAAACATATTTATTCTTAAGGTGAAAGCATTACAGAGAAAACATTAAAAACAATAAAAGGCCCTACACACAAGCTAATAAGCTTACCAAACATCACACCCCAACAAGGGCACTGGTTGGAATCAGTCCTTCAAACCTCACAAAGGGTTTTTCCTGTGGCTACAA
The DNA here is from genome assembly GCF_011386835.1 of Chrysemys picta bellii. Classification (NCBI taxonomy): domain Eukaryota; kingdom Metazoa; phylum Chordata; order Testudines; family Emydidae; genus Chrysemys; species Chrysemys picta. The sequence continues at coordinate 333,989,691 of NC_088791.1, read as the reverse complement.
GCTCATAACAGCCTTGGCTCAGAATCAGAACAACCATAAATAGTTTAGTCCAGAGATCGGCAACCTTTGGCACGGGCCAAGGGATGTGCTGGCTGCCGCTTCCTGCAGCCCCCTTTGGCCTGGAGCAGCGAACCGCGGCCAGTGGGAGCCGTGATCAGCCAAACCTGCAGACGTGGCAGGTAAACAAACGGGCCCGGCCCACCAGGGTGCTTACCCTGGCGAGCCGCATGCCAAAGGTTGCCGATCCCTGGTTTAGTCTTTTCTGTATAGAGTTTGGAACACTCCTCAGGGCCCACTTCAAAAGGCAGGGGTTTTGCATAACCCAGGTTAGGGTATGTGTGTTCACCTCCCCCTAGATATATCCCAGGAAATCCACTTCACACCTATTATTCCAAAAGTCCATGCTTGTCTGTCACATTGTTCAATATAGTCCTTTGATCATCCATCCTCACAATAATATATAATCTTTGTGTTTAATAAAATGGACCCTAGAGGTACTTAAACTTAATTCAGTAAGTTTTCCCAAAGATATTGCAGGCAGCTTCCATTTCTGTCACACCTCACCCCACAGTTTTGTTGCCCTTTACTGGTCATTGGGTGCAATTAGATTGTATGTGCTTTCGGGCATGCACCTTGTGCAACATACAGCTACTGTGAGTTAACTAGCTCCATTTTATGTGGTGAAGATATACATAAATAATAACACGCAAGCAACAGAACTAACTGAAATGACAGTACTCGAAGAAAATAAAGAAAGCAGATAATATGCCAGTATACTACATACTTTTATATATGAAGTTTCACTCTGGACTCATGGTATTCCTTTAACACAATACACCTGTGAAGCAGGATATCCTATTACAGACTCAAGAGTTCTAATTTGCTGAGGGGAATATAAAGTCATAGCCAAAGCATAAATGAATTTCCAGGGAATTATTATTATTTAGACTAATTCTGAAAGAGTAGAAATTTTGTGTTCTACAAGATTGTTATCAAAAGCCTTGGAAACCAAAGACACATTGTGTTAAGTTTTTGGAGAAAAGAAGAGATACAGAAGAAAACTTTGATAACTTTCTATTGGTATAACTGGGAAACAAGATAAACAATTAAAAGTCTCCTTATAAAGAGTTATGTATCTAAAACAGCAAACATACAATTTTAGGCTGCATTAATAGAGGCATAGCATGCAAGTCATAAGAGGTGATATTACTGCTCTACTTGGCACTGGTGAGGCCTCAGCTGGAGTACTGTGTCCAGTGTTGGTCACCGATGTATACAAAGAATGTACAGAAAATGGAAAGGATCCAGAGGTAAGCCACAAAGATGATCACAGGGATGGAATGCAAGACATGTGAGCAAAGGATGAAGGAACTGGATATGTTTCATAGATTACGGTTGGAAGAGACCTCAGGAGGTCATCTAGTCCAACCCCCTGCTCAAAGCAGGACCAACCCCAACTAAAACATCCCAGCCAGGGCTTTGTCAAGCCGGGCCTTAAAAACCTGCAAGGATGGAGATTGCACCACCTCCATAGGTAACCCATTCCAGTGCTTCACCACCCTCCTAGTGAAATAGTTTTTTCTAATATCCAACCTAGACCTCCCCCACTGCAACTTGAGACCATTGTTCTGCCACCACTGAGAACAGCGTAGCTCCATCCTCTTTGGAACCCCCATTCAGGTAGTTGAAGGCTGTTATCAAATCCCCCCTCACTCTTCTCTTCTGCAGACTAAACAATCCCAGTTCCCTCAGCCTCTCCTCATAAGTCATGTGCCCCAGCCTCCACAGGACTCTCTCCTATTTCTCCACATCCTTTCTGTAGTGGGTGGGGGAAAGGGGGGCACAAAACTTGACGCAATACTCCAGATGTGGCCTCACCAGTGCAGAATAGAGGGGAGTAATCACTTCCCTCGATCTGCTGGCAATGCTCTTACTAATGCAGTCCAATATGCTGTTAGCCTTCTTGGCAACAAGGTCACACTGTTGACTCATATTCAGCTTCTCATCCACTGTAATCCCCAGGTCCTTTTCTGCAGAACTGCCGCTTAGCCAGTCAGTCCCCAGCCTGTAGCAGTGCATGTGATTCTTCCATCCTAAGTGTAGGACTCTGCACTTGTTCTTGATTGAACCTCATCAGATTTCTTTTTGCCCAATCCTCTAATTTGTCTAGGTCACTCTGGACCTTATCCTTGCCCTCCAGCATATCTACCTCTCCCACCAGCTTAGTGTCATCCGTGAACTTGCTGAGGGTGCAATCCATCCCATCATCCAGATCATTAATGAAGATGTTGAACAAAACCGGCCCCAGTACTGACCCCTGGGGCACTCCGCTTGATACCGGCTGCCAACTAGATATCTAGCTGTTGATCACTATCCGTTGAACCCGACAATCTAGCCAGCTTTCTATCCACCTTATTGTCCATTCATCCAATCCATACTTCTTTAACTTGCTGGCAAGAATACTGTGGGAGACTATATCAAAAGCTTTGCTAAAGTCAAGGTATATCATGTCCACTGCTTTCCCCATATCCACAGAGCCAGTTCTCTCATCATAGAAGGCAATCAGGTTGGTCAGGCATGGTGAATCCATGTTGACTGTTCCTGATCACCTTCCTCTCCTCCAAGTGCTTCAAAATGGATTCCTTGATGACCTGCTCCATGATTTTTCCAGGGACTGAGGTGAGGCTGACTGGTCTGTAGTTCTCCAAATTTTCCTTCTTCCCTTTTTTAAAGATGGGCACTATATTTACCTTTTCCCAATCATCCGGGAGCTCCCCGACCGCCATGAGTTTTCAAAGATAATGGCCAATGCTCTGCAATCACATCAGCCAACTCCCTCATCACCCTCAAATGCATTGCATCTGGCCACATGGACTTGTGCATGTCCAGCTTTTCTAAATAGTCTTGAACCTGTTCTTTCACCACTGACAGCTTCTCACCTCCTCCCCATACAGTGCTGCGCTGACCTTGTCTGTGAAGACCTAGGCAAAAAAAGTAGTGAGTACTTCAGCTTTTTCCACAGCATCTGTCACTAGGTTGCCTCCCCCATTGAATAAGGGTCCCACACTTTCCCTGACCTGTATAGTTTGGAAAAGAGGAGATTAAGGGGGGATATGATAGCGGTCTTCAGATATTGGAAAGGCAGCCATAAAAAGATGGAGAAAAGTTGTTCTCACTTGCCACAGAGGGCAGGACAAGAGGCAACAGGTTCAAAATACAGCATAGAAGATTTCAGTGCTTTATTTGTTCCAGGGCCGAGCACTGGCACTTCTAGGCTTGGCAGTTCATAGCCCTAGCACCTCTGGGTTTGCCGTGTCAATTATGAAAGTAAAAAATTGCTTGAGCCCTGGAATCTAATTGCTTGGGCCCCGGCACCCCTTTAATTACAAATTAAGTACTGGCAGATTTAATCTAAATCTCAAGAAAAACTTCCTAAGTGTAAGAACTGTAGGACAATGGAACAGACTGCCTCGGGAAGTTGTGGAAGCTTTTTCATTGGAGGTTTTCGAAAGGAGGCTGGAGAGCCATCTGTCTTGGATGGTTTAGACACAACAAACCCTGCATCTTGGCAGAAGGTTAGACTAGATGAATCTTGCGGTCTCTTCTAACCCCATAATTCTATGATCTAGAGAGATTCCGGTTTTCATTCAACAGCTGGATTTGCTGCTTTGCTTCAGTGCCAGACATATTAGTTTCCCAAATGTATAACTGTGTCTTCTGTGGTTTGGGGCTGTCAAATTAACAGGTGCTCTAATTTAAATTACTTTTTGTTTAAATTGGTCATGAATACACTTTGTCATTGCTTTTTGCTTAGATGTAGGGTAACTACTGCGCTGCTCCTGCATCTTTTCTGATTTAACATTGTCATTAGGTTTGCAGTACATCTGTGGTACATGTGTACCATGTCTTCTGAAAATATTTTCAGCTTATTTATTAGATGACTGGTGAAAAATAAAAAATATATATTCTTTTAAAAAAACAAAAAAAAACAAAGGGGTTACAAGTTATTCTATGCTATAAACTTGCATGTTGCAAATTTTTCCATAGTATAGTGAATGCCCTAATAACTGTTGGCTATTCTGGGGTGGTTCTGTCTCAGTCTCTCCTGCTGGAGTTCTTCTACTGTGGATAAATTACTTACTGAAGCAAGGAGTTGAACCTGGGTCTCCCACATCCTAGGAGAGTCACTTGCTTTCTCTCTGCACCAATGAATATTCAATTATGGACACAAAGTGGAACAGTTCCAACAGGAGAAACTGAATTTATGTCCCTGTGGTTAGGGCATTCACCTAGGACGTGCGAGAATGATAGAGCATTGACTGAACGTAGGTTTCCCATCTTCTAGGTGACTGCTATAACCACTATGCTATAGAGGCAGTCCATCTCTCTTGCCTGATGAATATTTAATAATTTATACAAAATGGAACAGCTACAACAGGAGAGCGACAGAGAGCCCCACTCCAGCATAGCCTGGTGGTTAGCACACTCCCCTAGGATTTCTGAGACCCCACTCTCTGTTCTGCCATTTTCCTAGATCCCAGATGAGTGCCCTGACTTCTGGGTGGGAAGAGAGAGGGGCATGTGCAGATTTCTTCAGGATGTTTTGACTGTATGAAGGTCATGAGATGGTTAGTTAACATTGCACTTCCTGAAATTCACTAAGATCATTATGCAGTTAAAAAAATTGAACATTACCTAACTCCCCTTAAAATTAAACAAGTTTATGGTACAAGATAGGCAAATGCTCGTGAGAATGTAAATAAAAAGGAGGATTTCTATATATATATAGTGGATATGCCCCAAAACTAAGACATTTTAGAAAGCCATTGGAGACTCCATAAGGGAGATAACATGATGTCAGCTGTCTGATAACGCCTTAGTATTTTTATTAAATTGTCCTGAAAACACTGTGTCTTCTAAAAGCCATAAAGAACTGATCACTCATCTCCTAGCTGCTGTTGGAATTACTATAGCAAAATAGTGGAAAATGAGTGACTCCCCAAAATCTATTGACTACTATTAAAAAGCATGGGAAATTCTGGTATCAGAAAAAATAACTCATCATGTCAGAGTTTTACAGGGGAAAAGGAAAAAAAAGATGACTTAGAAAACTGGTGGATCTTTTTGGAATTTGCTGGAAGAGGGCCATAGCTTGCCATTGAACTTGACAGTTTGAGAACTTTCTTTGAACGCTAAGGAAGGGAGAGAAACCCTTTTAACAACAGTTAAAATTAAACTCAAAATTGAGATAGAAGGAAAAAGGATAGAGTTTGCATAGTTGTTTTCTCAAAACTCTAACAGACAGGTTAAGCATGAATATTTAAGAAAAGCAGATGATTGGTCCTAAACATCAGATAGTGAAAGGCATTATCAACTGACAAGAGGGAAGAGGAAGAGGAAGCAGAGAAAATGATCAATCATAGTATGTGATCAGTATCATAAGGCTGAAGAAAGTGATTAGTAGCAGGTCTCTTTAATACAGTTTAGAGACTCCATACGTCAGTTTATAACTGTGTATTTGTGATATACTAGTTTATCTCTACGTTGTAAAGCCAAGTTTATAAGATTTCTGTTATAAAAGAATGGATGTTAAATAAAATAAAAATATGAACATAACACTGAATGTGTTTTCAAACACTGGCAATTTATGGAGACTGGAAGATACAAAAACAACAACGAAATCACAAGTGAGATGAGCAGAGGATACGGTAGAGAAAACTATGAAAGTTAAAACACCACTTCACAACATGGAATAGGATGTTTTTTTAACATCTTTTGAAATCATTTTTTTACAGAAGGTTTTCAGGGCAAATGCTTTGGGTATTTGTGTGTACATGAACACACAAATGGGATAGGAGTTTGCTAGGATGACAAATACTTTTCATCATTTATAATTGTGCTGAGTCTAGCACAATGAAGCCCAACCTACAGCTATAAAAAATGTTAAATAACAACAAGCACCTTAGCAAAAAGTTGGTTAGTTTCAATTTGCAAGTATGCTATACAGAGACCAGGATGTTGAGCTTTAAACTCTGATTATTTAGAGTCACAATTAATGTCAGTCATTGTGAACTGGTCTCCAAACTATTCTCTCAGCTTATTGAAATGTTCATATTACTCATAATCATATAGGAAATCTGTATTGCACAAAACTAAAACCTTCCTACATGCCTTTATGTGCTATGCATTTTATAGATGTGAAGGTCAAAATACCAGGCAGAGTATTAATACTGAGCCAACAATGACTATACAGCCTAATCTAAGACAGGAACACACAGGTCCAACCGAACAAAATAGATAGAGTTTGAGATGGAGACCTACACTAATTCCACCACAAAAATTCCAGTTTGGAAGGAATTGTTCAAAAAGTCATTCCTTGTTTCCACTACAAGCCATCATAGATACATTTCTGACATTAAGGTCGTTTCCTAATACACAATATTTTAAACTGTTATTGCCACAGTTAGAGTAGAGGGAAATAATGATACTTCCTCAATAAACACCAGTTTATAAAGTTATTGTCTGTCAGAAGTACTGACCTAGAAAGAAAGCAAAAGTGAATCTTTTCTCTAAACTATTGCCAATATTCTTTTACAATAATGAATTCATAAGAAATTCTAGACAAAAGAACATTTTTGAGAGTTCTTAAAGATGTATAACTTTAATTACTAAGACCTAACAATCTAACAGCACATGCTGCAGATTCAAGAAGCTTCTGCCAAAATTACTCTCTTACTCATAAAGAGAAGACTTTTTTCAGTAAAAGCAATGCACAATTAGAAATATTTCAGAGACTGCAGGCACCATGGATTCATGCAGAACAATAGCAGATGGTCTTTGAAAATATGTTATCATAATTCAGAAGATAATATGCCTCACTGTTAAATACCCTGAATATAAGACATCTTTTTGGCAGGAGAGTTTCCTTGAAGAGAGAATGCCCCACCTTTTTCCTCCTAGATCTCAATTCAACAAAGCATTTAAGTATGTGCTTAACAACAAAGCCTTTATGCACAGGAGTAATCCCATCCCTATTCAGCAAAGCACTTAAACAGGTGCTTCATACTTAAATGTATTGACATCAATCGGATTTAAGCATGTTGCTAAGGGCTGAACTGAATTCATGGCATAAATAAATGTGACCCTGGTTCAAATATATATTTTAGCCAAATTAAGTTACCCTAAAAGATGTTGCACCTTTAGTGAAGGACTCGTGCCAGTAAATGAAGTAAAATGATTTTTTGTAATGCTGTTGAGGCCAACTGCAACTCACTAAGGAATGTGGGAGAGATTCAGCATCTAAGGGGAAAGGTGTTCCAAGTGACAGTGTTAAAGATTCACAGCAAGAGTTATGTTCAAAACACAGAAGGAATTTCTTTGTATTACTGTAAGGAAAAATATGATCCTTAAAGTTTATCTTTCTCACTCTCTGCTTTACTGTAGAACTTCTGCCTTGTATCTTCCCAAGCAGAGCTCCTACGGATTTAAAGAAACATACATCTCTTCAGAGGTTGATAGTGACTGACAGTTCTTTAGCAGCTGGTATGAGTGAACAACTCTGTGAGGCTTGCCACTAGAGACACATGTGGTGTTAAGGAATTAGAATGGTGATGTTGACTCAGTCTTCTAGCCTCCCCACACCTGACACACACAACAATACTGCCACCATGGTGACTTTTTGAATGATCACTCCTAAGGTGCGGCCTCTCCTCTTTGATTTATTTATAGACCGCTCTGGCTCAAAATGGGCAGTGGGGAGCACCAAAAGACAGAGCCCATGAGGCTAAGATTAGAGCAACCAACAATGCAAGGGGAAGTGTTGTACCAGAGCTTAAATGAACCTCTGCTGGGCTCTATAGACTAGGGAGGTCTCAAAGAGTCACAGCAGACCACAAATACTAGTAGCAACACATTGCAGCGCTGAAGTCTGGGAGTTGGTCAGGCCTGCTTCAGACAAGTACAGTTAGGCCTTGGGTACACTTGCGGATTCACAGCGCTGCCGCGGCAGCGCTGTGAAGCGTGAGTGTAGTCGCGCCGCCAGCGCTGCGAGAGCTCTCTCGCAGCGCTGCGAGTACTCCACCTCTCCAAGGGGAATAGCTTGCAGCACTGCAAGCGAGCGTGCAGCGCTGCAGGCGCTGATTACACTGGCGCTTTACAGCGCTGCACTCGCTGCGCTCGGGGGGGTGTTTTTTCACACCCCTGAGCGCAGCAAGTGCAGCGCTGTGAATTGCCAGTGTAGCCAAGGCCTTAGTGTGCTTCCTACTACAGTGCAGTCAGCGTTTAATGGAGAGCCTCATAGTGGTCTTTTTCTGAACTGGAATTGATACAAACTATTTATCCTTTAGTCAAAGCTTAAAAATCAATATAATATTACTATTATCTAAGGGGGAAATATTGTGTAAATCACTAACTACCAGATAGGAAACAATTTATACTGGTCACCACCACTAAAAGTACAGCCTTTATCACGTTTCTTAATTATGCTACATTTTAACCTTTTGCAATCAGATTTCGCACTCTAAATGTATAATTAGGTTGATGGTTTCATTCTTCTAATGCTCTCCACAGCACAATTTAAGAATAACATGAGACTGAAGATTAGGGGACTTATTTTATTCTCTCATTTTAAAACTCTACCATATTTTTTTGCAAGTGCTTCTGGCAATATACTGAGATTGATAACATACACAAATATAAACAACTCTCATGAAAATAAGTCTCCAGTATAAATGATCCAGGACTGGCCAGTCAGGCCACCTGAGGCGGAAGCATGTAGGAGATAAATTAATGGGACTGAATGATTTAATTATTCTCTTTCTTAAGTAACTCAACAAATGTCAAAAAGTTATCATACTTTGCACGATTTTTTGTGGGGGGCACGTGCGGCAATAGGTATAATGAGGTCAGAGTATATTAGATCCTTTCTAAACTCTGCTTGGGTAGCTGCACACACTTTTGGATTCTGGGGTATTTACATTACACTGTCTAGGGAAAAATGTAATTCTTGGTTTCAATATGCAAGTGGTTCTCTCTCTTTTTTTTTTAAACAGAAGCAAAAATGTAATGACCTCAAGGACGAATGAGGAATAAAGCAGGGATGTAGCCTAAAACCCCTCTCAACATACATCTCTGACCTACCAACTTTACTAGTGCAGCCCTCAAAACCACACTCCTGCTGAAGTATATAGAGGTACAGATGCTGGCTATATGCTTATGCCTTGAACATGTTGTCTGCCTAGGTACAGGTATGTCCCCAGTAAACATACTATCTGATCCACCAACAGAATCTACATTTGCTAGACACGTGCTCCAACACACAGAACTGATTCCTGTTTAAACTAAGGCCCTTTTATACTGCTCGGGAAGTATAAAGTGCCCTTAAAAGAAGGGAGAGAAAAATGCATCTATATCCATGTTAGAGCCATCTTTCACTGCCAGAGTAATTTGAAGAGACTTTAGTGTAAATCAGAATCAGCCCCAAGCTGAGACGTTTTGGAACTCATTTACAATGTTTGGTTTGGTCTGTCAGCTGAAGGGAAAGAATACCAAGAGCATATCACAATATGTTTGGTGAATGTACCACCCAAAAAACTAGCCCAATGGTTGCACATTTTATAATGAAGGCCGAAGTCATCCCACAGAAGAATTTGTGGGTTAAATTTGCTTGCTAAAAATTGTGCATTTGCTAACATGAACAAAATGATTCAGGACCTGACAAACTTGTATGCCAAATTCACTGAAAATCTGCAAGCAGTTGATAAATCAGGGTAGTGAGATTGATTTAAATAAATGAATAGCTATTGCTAGAACACATGAAATATCAGAAACCCAGATGCTAAAGAGAAGGCAGTATATGAAGTAGCAAATCCAGTCTAAGCTTTCTAGCAACTAAAAAAACAGAACAGATTGTTCTCCCAAGACAACTGAATCATAAGGATTATAAACAGAATAGTGTATGGCTGGCAGACACTTTGAAATCTTCCCTTGTGATCTGGATTTTTTTTTTTTTTTTTTTTTTTGTGGTGTGACTAACTTAATACAACATAATACTTAGAGGGGAAAGGTGATTTTGTGGTTCAGGTACTGGAGTCGGATTTAATTCCCTGCTCTTTCACAGACTTCCTGTGTCTCCTTGGTAGGATGACAAGATGTCCTGATTTTATAGGGACCGTCCTGATTTTTGAGTCTTTTTCTTATATAGGCTCCTATTATCCCCCACCCCCGTCCCAATTTTTCACATTTGCTGTCTGGTCACCCTAGTCCTTGGCCAAGTTACCTAGCATCTCTGTACCTCAGTTCCCAAGCTGTAAAACCTAGGATTAAAACAGTCCCTTTTCTCACCTTTTGTCTTATTTATTTCGATTGTAAACTCTCAAGGGCAGGGGGTTGTCTCTTACTCTGTTTGTACTGCGCCAAGCCCAACGGGGCTCAAACTCAGTTGAGACCATTAGGTGCTATTGCAATACAAAACATAAACAATAATGGTTCTTCTCTGTGGAGCATTCACCCTTGTCAGAATTTTCTGGGACCTGGGGGTACCAGTTGGCAAAACATTTCTCCCCACTAGAGGATGAATTTCTATGAAGCTTACAGGAGAATGTAAAGCTTCCCCACATCTAGACACCTCAAATGGGGAATTGAGGGTGGTGACCCAGTATTGGTTTAGTTAGAAGGAAAGGGGGGGCACTTGGTCCCTACAACTGACTGCACTTTGCTTTTGGTCTGTGCTGTGGTCCTTGTATCCCGCCATGGGACTGGCCATCTGCAGATGAGCTTCCCTTTGCTCTCTTGGGTCAGATCAAAGGACCTTGAGGTCAAATGGGCAGAAGGGGCCTGCTACACAATGAACCAGGCTCACTTTGCACAGCTGCAGCACGCTGTTCACTGTTCTGGTTCCCCACACCACCGCAGCTGCAGGAGCCGCAACAGGAGCCCTGTGTCACCAAAAGGGCAGCAGCTGAATGGGGCTGCATAAGATGTTGGGATCCATGTAGGAGAGCTTCTTCTGGGCACCAGAAGCCTAGTACTCAGGTAGGGGACAGAACTACCTGCTCATTGTAATGAGCAGCAGCCAAAACTTCAGACTGGTGGGCTCCTGGCAGGAACAATTCTTAATATTAATGGGACTTACGGGCAAAAAATAGAACAGGCCCCCTATATGTGGAATTAAAGCTATGCTTTCCTTCCAGAATATAGGTAAACCCCAATTATCCAGTTCTCTCAAGGGACATGCTGGAATTCTGATTTCTGGGGAGATTTCTGAATTTGGACAAGCCACAATTTGATGCAGCTTGGATAATGTGAATTTACCTGTATATACCTTAACCACTTCTTTGATTGAATAATTTATTATGGTGGAAATTTGCTGGAATCTGAGATTGATGTAACATGGTTATGCAGCTTTCATAGGAAGTTACCAGTTTGTTGCCTATTGCTAGTATTGCATTTGCTTATTGATTTTTTTAATAGTATACTTGTCCAGATGTAATCAAGGTGTCAATTTATTAAAGATTCTTTATAATACCAGAAACATTCATGGTGTAAACCACTCACTGGTAATAATGTAATCACAAATTATAGCAAAAGCAGCTTCTATCAGCAGTAGGTATCCCCCCCCCTCAATATTTCAATCATATTTGTCAGTTTCATACAGCATTTGTGACTTTAATTTTCTACTTATTATTTGTAAGATGGAAACAGCAATACACTGCACTATATAATTAGGAATGGAAAAACCCCTGCGGCTTCTTAACAGTGACAAGAAAATAAATCCAGAAATTATAATGTATTCCTGTTCATACAGCGCAGTGCAGGATGTGTCAGCATTTCTCGTCTTTTTAGAGGTTTTAAACTCAGCTGTAAAACTTCACTCTAGGCACAGAGTTAGCAGACAAAGCCTCAGCTGGAGAGCAATTTCTTTCAATTTTAAAATAACTTTGATCATTTTTTAGTTCTAGCCTGGCTCTGAGAGCTTCCTGGAATAAAGCTAGGGTTACTCTCCTATTAACCTTCTCAGCAACACTCCATAGACGATGTGACACAAAAAGTTCATCAAGTTTTGCCCTTGTATGTTTGTCTTTGTACCTATTATTGTGCATTTATGTGATAGCGTTTACATACCAATTGTTTGTCTCAGGATGTCCATTATAGTGCTATGTTGAATGGTGAGTCTTGCATCCAAAGACTCCACAGACTACATAAAAGCCAATTAATGTACCAAGCACTTTCATCCAGCCTCAACCAAAGGAGTAATCAAGTCCTTTTATGTAGTAAAAGGAGCTACAGACAAAGTGGACTACTGCTTGAAACACTAGGCTGCATGGCAGGTCAGAGATAAGCTGTGTGACTTAGGGGTTTCCTTGCTTGCAAATTCTGGGGGTAGGATATTGGTTTCAGGCTGTGTCTGGAGGAAGAAAAACAGGAGAAAGAGAGTGACCTTGAGAGGAAGCTGAGAGACAGGGCTTCTTAGGCCCAGAGCTCGCTGGAATGGCAGACTCAGGGATTTCTGAGCAAGGAAATTGCCTACTGCTGTTTGTTTGTACACGTTACAGCGAGACAGGCCTTTGTATGCTTTCTTTTGTAAATAAACACTATTACTTGACGCATATCACCATTTTCTCTTCCTAACAGAAACAGTCCTGAAGGCCGTGAATTTTGGCTAACCCATCATGCCAAAGCAGCAGCAACAGAACGCTTCTGTATCCAGCTTATTAACATATGCTGTCTGGTCTTTATGGACTATGACATACATCTCTGTATCAGACTAGTTTCAGTACATGAGGGAAAGGCACGTTCTAATGATGGTCTGAATGTAGGTAGGAGTTAGGAACTCCTTCAGACTGTGATGCTGCTACTGTCTGTGCCCCAGGAAAAGTACCTGGGATCTCTCTATTCTAGTTTTCCTGTATGTGAAGAGAGTTTCTCAGGGATGTTTGGAAGATTAATGTTTATCAAGCTTTCTTTGTAAAATATTAATTGACGTTATACCAATATGGTAAAAGTAATTACTCCCTCTGATACTTTTGTAGACTTAAATATTTATATTTGGGGTTTTAAAATCTTTTCAGGCCTGATCCTGTGAGGCAATGGGTTCTTCTTATGAGGCGCTGAAGTCGGCACTTCTTGAGAGAGACTCACAGGAGAGGAACCCTTAGGAAAACCTAAGTTACATTTTTTTTTTAAAAGGAAAACTTTAATTTTTAAAAATGGCCACGTTTGTACTCCTAACTTTTTGAAATTTACTCATGTTTAATGTATTATTTGCACTTGCATACTTTTAAATTATTCATTTCAAAAATTTGGCAAGCAATTAGTCTGAACCGTTCTCTAACTGATTTTGATAATCATCATATTAGCTGAAATCTGAACCTTTGAGTGATTAATGTTTCAAAACTAATAAAGTACATACACAATAACTTGTCATTTGTATTTCTATCCAAGCTGTATAACATTCAGATGTTTCCTAATACAGCTTAATATGACACTAAGTGTATGTTACTTATTTAGGATTATTTAAACGGCATTCATCCTGAACTCTTAGGTGCAGGCTACCAATATCCACTAGATTAAGACAGCTGAAAATTCCATACAAACCTGAGAACTTCTTCCCAACTGCCATACATTAGTGGATGAAAATCCAACCACCCTACACCCCAGGATCCTTGTAAAAAAAAAAAAATCAAAAAAAAAAATCAAAACTCCTCACCACTCCCTCCCCTAAAGATGACCCCAGGAAAGCAGAAGTGCCTTGCAACAAAAAGGATCATCCATTTCAGGCTCTAGTGGATAAGAACAGGGGCAACTTTAAGGGCTTCACAGAGGAAGTCCTGCCACCCATAACCTATTTAAACTAAGGAAATATCAAGATCCGACAATTCCGCTGATATCATCTGACACAGTATCACATGTGGAGGGAAGCAAACTCTCATAAAACCAGGACCCAAACCATATAGTGCTTCATAGAGTGACTTTGCTTAGTTCACAAAACAATTAGTTAAGTTCATGGAGGATAGGTCCAGCAACAACTCTTAGCCAGGGATGCAACGCCATGCTTCAGGTGATCCTAAACCTCTGACTGCCAGAAGCTGGGACTATATGACAGGCGGATGGATCACTTGATAAATTGCCCTGTTCTGTTCATTCTCTCTGAAGCATCTGGCACTGGTCACAGTCAGAAGACAGGATACTGGGCTGGATGGACTATTGGTCTGACCCACTATGGCCGTTCTTATGTTCTTGTTAAGTATGTATTAAGAATTTGACATGATCATTAACTAATATACTAGTATGGATCATTATGATTCATATAGAGGGACAAATTGTACATGTTTTATAATCTTTCATGTCACTTTATTCTTTTTTAAATCCCCCCAATAGACAAAGAATGCTTAATATATACAATCATGTCCAAGACATGTTATGGCTGTAACATACATACAAAAGTATAGTTACAACTGCCACTTTAGAGAGAGATTCTGCCCTTTGCTAGATCCATGAGTGCAATGCCAAATCAAAGAACTTTTATTACCTATGAAATGTAAATCTGGGCTTATAAATCCTGAGTCTCCTGCCTCCTAATTCAAGAGTAATTTTGTTTAAATCTGTGGAGTTTAGCCAGTGTATAACAGGTGTAAGTATGAGGAGAATCAGGTCTACAGATTTGCTGGACAGGAGTGTGGACACTGGACAAACACATGGTCACTCATCCACCCATTCCCAGCCTTTTAAAATTAATTATTAATTATTATTATTTGATTATTTGTTAATGCTGCTGTAATACCCAAGTTATGCTAAACACATTCCAAACAGAGAACACTGCACAGTCCCAGCCCCAAAGAGCTCACAGTGGAGAAAGTCAAAACACAGACAAAGCATGAGTGAAAGGGATATGGCAGCCAACCAACATGATCAGGGTGATGACTAGCACTCAGCTGGCCTGGTCCATGTCACTCTAATCACGATCTGTTTAAATAATTGTTTTAGGTTACAAAACTCTGCACAAGTTCTGTGAGCTTGTGCACTTACTTGTGGTCATTTTATTCCCACCTCTTCAGGGACAAATGACAATCCCTGTTCCCCTGCAACAAACGCAGGGGGAGTTCTAACCCCTCACTTTGTCTGTGAAATGAGTTGCTCCCTCTCTCCATTTCCCATCAGCTTCACTCTCTCTAGCCCCCCACCCTCTTTTCCATTTCCCTTGTCTGTCCTCTAACTCCGCCTCCTCCAGCTCCCATCTATCACTCCCATCTATGCTTCTTCCCCCATCCCGTGGCCCTAAAATCCAGGAACTCATCAAGTCTCTCTCCCTTCTTGGCCCCTAGCTCATTCACTCCCTGCAGAGGTATTGGGTCAGGGAGAGTCTTATATAGATGGTTCTGGCAGCCAGAGGAGACAACAGCCTCTAGTGCTGGCCAGCAGGAACACCTCTAGGGTGACCAGATAGCAAGTGTGAAAAATCAGGACGGGGGTGGGGGCTAATAGGTGCCTATATAAGAAAAAGCCCCAAATATGGGGACTGTCCCTATCAAATCGGGACATCTGGTCAGGCTAAACACCTTTGTTCACAAAAAACACCCCTCACCTCTAGCCCAAAGGCTAGAGGGGTGCTCTGGGGACCTAGAAAGAAGAGCAGAAAGATTAGGTAGCTGTGGGTTGCAGTGGCAGGAGGGGGTTGGGATAAAAGGACCAATTAGCTGTGCTGAGACGGAAAACGAGAAAAAAAAATCCAGTTATGTATGAGCTGCGGGAACATGGTTCTAAGAGGCTGTGAAGCTCCTCCTAGCTGCTGCTGCTGGTAGAGGGTGGGGAAAGGGCTAAAGTGCTCTGGGTAAATCTCTCTGTATGTGGTACCGTGCAGAGAGGGCTGGAAGGCCCTGACTTACCCCCTTTGCCCTCAGATGCATCTGCTGCTAGCTGCTTTGAGGAAGGAAATTCAAGGATATCAGGGTTTTCAAAGTCCACTCCCTCCAGCTCCTTGCAGCTGCTGCTGTTGCTCCCTGTGCAGAGGGAATGGCCTCAGGGCCTAGTACCGTGACCTGGTCTCTCTGCGTATGTCTACACTGCAATTAGACACCCGCGGCTGGCCTTTGCCAGCTGACTTGGGCTCGGCGGCGGGGCTGTTTAACTGTTGTGTAGACGTTGCAGCTCAGGCTGCAGCCCCAGGTCTGGGACCCTCCCACCTCACAGGGTCCTAGAGCCCGGGCTTCGGAACTAGCCCGGAAGTCTACCTTGCAATTAAACAGCTACACAGCCTGAGCCCCGCGAGCCCAAGTCAGCTGACATGGACCAGCCGTTGGTTTTTAATTGCAGTGTAGACATACCCTCTGGGTCCATCTGGGGGAGGGAAAGGAAACTTGTCTTTGATAAAGATGTGTTGCAGCTACCAGATGTAACACAGGCTCCTTAGATAAAATCCTTCCAACCAGGATATCTGTAACACATACATGTTTGTGCAGGAAAACCAGTTTCAACAGAAAACCCAGAAGGCTATTCTGCACTCGGTATATTTATAAGCATCTTTAATCTTTGGGCTCTCGAAGTGCTTTGCAAACACCAATGAAGCAAGCTGCACAACAGCCCCACAAGGCACAGGAGATAATGATCATTATACCTATTTTACAATGGGGAAACTTAAGCACAGAGGAATGAAAGTCTTGCCAAAGATCATGTAGCAAGCTGATGACAGAACTAAGAGTACTGCACTAATGTAGAAAATACTCCCTTCAGTGGTGGATTGATCAAGACAAGATATTCCGAACTAATAAATATAATAAAAAGGACAAAGAATGGGTACTTCCATGCAAATTAGTGAAGTGACAAGCCTTGTTTTTGGTGTATGAGAACTGTGTGTGACATGGTTTCCATATCAATGACTTTCATGCCATTTTCACGAAATTTCAAAGCCCTTCCTCTAACATTTACAGTGCATATGGAAGAAGACTGGGTGCAGGAATTGGTAATAGCAAAAGTTGGTTCTGTTTGGCTTCGCTAAGCTCCCCAAGTTCAGATACTTGTCCAAACCACAGATGAGATTTCTGATAGCGTGAGCAATACCACCTGACTCTTAGTATTTTGGCACTTCCACTTCTAGTTAGATCTGGGAAGTAAGTAAAAATAAAAACCTTTTTCAAAAAAAGAGAACTTTGTCTCTCAAAAAGCATTTTGTTTTGGTTTGAACTTTGAATGAAGACTCAAGTTAATCCAAATGATCATTCTCAAACTTGGTGGAAAGTAGAAAAAAATTGAAAGGATATTAAGAGTTCTGAAGACCCTGAGAGGGAAACAACGCTAAAGCTGTTTTATATGGTACCAGATGTGTAATATTTTTCACTAACAATAGTCTCTGTAAAGACCTGATGATTTCCCAGCTACATAATCAAGAAAGCTTTTCCCCCCACACAAGTGATTATTGAGCTATTTAATACTTGTAATTGCAATAGCAGTGCACAGAGATGCTGATGAAACAACCACTTGGGTTTGGCCTTATAGCACCATTCTGCTGTTGCAGCATTCTCAGGCTATTATTGTAATTTGCAGGGAGATGGTACTAAAAGCATGTTGCTGATGTGTTAACCGCTTCAGTACTGTTGGATAAAATAGGTAGATGGGGTATATCGTACCTACAATGTGTCTGAACTTAAAATTATGTTCATGTGTTCAATTGTTGTGCAGAAGCAGTGATAGAAATTGGCAGAGAAAGACTTTGAAAGTTATGGAGGGTGAAGAGGTAGTGATTTTTCTATGTAACACTTTCCTTTATCTAACATTTCCGTGACTACTACTACTACTACTACTACTTTTTTTTTTTTTTTAAATACACCTTCGTTGTTAGTAGCAGGCCTTGGAAATTCAGCAGTGAGAAAGCCGTCTGGCTAGAGAAATACCTTTTTTTTTTTTTTTTTGATCCCATGAAATTTTACTCTGGTTTAGCTGGAATTAAACTGTTTACAAAAATCACCATTTCCCTTCTCTCACTTGCATCGCTCAGTGACATTTTTTCAGCCTGCCAAAATAAAAACTGAACATAAACATCTGGGCTCATGCCATCATCAAATTCACACTGCACTGGGAGCTAGATGTGGTCAGACCTTTTTTGACATTGAAGCCATAATGTTTTAGATGAAAGCAAAATTTTCAGTGGGAAGGCTCCTGGGGTCCAGAGCATACTCTCCAGTCATGTCTGACTAGACAGAGAGAGCCAAATAAAAAATCAGATGTTTCTAATCTGAAAATGGATGTTTCAACCCAATTCCATTTCATGAAAATGTTCTATAGCTTTTCTTTGTTTTTGTTTCAATGCAGAACAAAAAATTTCAAAAGTTGTTGTGAAACAGAATTGTCATCCTCCAGCCAGCTCTCCTGGGAACATCAGGAAGCTACCAAAGCTGTAATGGGGTCAGATGATGTGTGGGGACACCTAGGCCAGCCTTCCCCTTTGATAACAGCCCCCCAACCTAACACATTGCCTCTGCATCTCATCCTCTGCTCTGGTGGCAGATGGGACAGGAGACAGTAGGTAGATATGCCAGCTGACAAATGTAAAAGAAAACCCCAAAGTCTAATTCAGCTCAAATCCCTGCCCATAGAGTTTTACTTTATTAACATACGGGAGATTCAAAACAAAAGCAAAGCAACTCAGAGCACTTGGTAAAAAACCACTAGAGGCCGCCGCTGTTTCCAGTAACACACCCTTCCTTATAGCTGCTGCAACTGCTTCCCTGCAATTTTACAGCTCCTCCCCCCTGAAGATCAACCACCTGATAGGCAGGGAGCCAGAGTTCTCCTTGTAACCCCTTATGCACTGGTGCTTAAGGAGCACATTTATACCTCATCACATCCCCTAGTTCCCATGGGAGAAGGGGGAAGAGAAAGATTAGCCAGGATCCTCCTCACCACCCCTAGATCGACCACATGGCACCTGGGGCCCATCCCCCCCCCCCTTAGCAGTAAAACACAGGTCAGGAGCCCTCACCTCCCAGGGGGCGGGAAAAAGCCAACCCAGGCTCCATTTAACCATCCTCCGCTCTAAAGCTAGTTGGAATTTTTCTCTCAATGATTTTCCATAAATGAAGTTTGCAAAAAAATTGATTTTGCCAAAAAAAAATTTCTGTGGGGGGAAATTCCAAATTAAATATTTCATTTTGAGTTGATTTGACCCAAATTGGAATATTTCATTTTTTTAATTGGCCCAAAATATATTGTTTTTAATACACTCAACACAACATTAACTTTATTTCCCTATCAGTACATTGGCTTGTGGGATTTGTAGTTGAAATCCCCATACACTCCTATGGACTGGATTCCCTGGAGGACTACATATCCCACAATGCAAAGCAGGTCTAAGCCAGTACTCAGATGTATTATTGGAGGTATAGTCCAGCCAGAGAGCCTGGTCCATAGGGGAGAACTGGGTCACCATATTCCCAAACTACAGTTTTCATAAGGCAATGTAACGCTATTGGAAAATCCAGTTTAATATTGAACTAACTCAAAATTAAGCATTTTGAAACAGTTCAATAAACTGAAACGAAATATTTTTATTTGGAATGTCAAAATGTTTCATTTCAATCAAAAATGTAAATATTTAGACATTTCCAAATCCATTCTTTTTGGAATTTCTATTCCATAAAGAAACAATGACATTTCAGTTTCAGGATGAAAACAAATGTTGAAATGTCGGCATTTCCAAGGGCCTGGAAAACGAAATCAATACCCCTAGGAGTTGAAACTAGACAGATAGAACACAAAGGATTAGGAATAGGGTTGCCAATGTTCTAATAACACAAACCGAATACCCTTGACCCGCCCCCTGCCCCACCCCTTCCCAGAGGCCCCACTCCTGTCCCGCTCCTTCTCTGAGGTCCTTCCCTCCACTCACTCCATCCCCCTTCCCTTCATTGCTCACTCTCCCCCACCCTCACGCACCTTCACTGGGCTGGGGCAGGGGGTTGGGGTGTAGAAGGGGGTGAATGCTCCAGCTGGGGATGTGGGCTCTCGGGTGAGGCCAGGGATGAGGGGTTTGGGTTGCAAGAGGGGGGCTCTGAGCTGGAGCTGAGGGATTTGGAGTCAGGGAGCAGGCTCAGGGCTGGGGCAGGTGGTTGGGGTATAGGCTACGGGAAGACATTTGGGTGTGGGAGGCCTGAGTTTAGGGGTGTGGACTCCGGGAGAGAATTCTGACCTGGGGCAGGGGTTTGGGGTGTGGGCTCCACCTGAGTGGTGCTTACCTCAGGTGGCTTCTGGTCAGTGGCGCAGCAGGGCAAGGCAGGTTTCCTGGTTGCCCTGGCTCCGCGTGACTCCTGGAAGCAGCTGGCATGTCTGGCTCCTAGGCACTGAGGTGGCCAGGTGACTCTCTGCAATGCACGCTGCTGGCGCCCACAGGCGCTGCCCTGGCAGCTCCCATTGGAAGTGGTTCCCAGCCAATGGGAGCTGCAGAGCCAGTGATCGGGGCGGGAGCAGCGCACGGAGCTTCCCGGATCGCCCCTGTGCCTAGGCCACAGGGACATGCCGGCTGCTTCCAGGAGCCACGCGTAGCAAGGGCAGGCACCGCTGCACCGCTGACTAGAGCCACCAGGGTCCCTTTTCAACCGGGCATTCCAGTCAAATACCGGACGCCTGGCAACCCTAATTTGGAAGGACAGCAGATGCAGATATCAAACCTGATCAAGATCCCATTTAAGTCAATGGAAAGCCTCCCATTTTGACTTTAATAGGAACTGGATTAAACCTGTATTGTGACACACAGTTGGCACTGGAATGTTATGCAGAAGATGTGAGTTTTACAGAAGGGAAAACAGAGATACAGACAGGGCTTGAGATGGGCAGAGCTATATAGCTCAGGATAAGAAGCTCTAACTCTATATGCAAAGAGAGGAAGTCAGTGAAGGCATCCAGGGAGGGAAGCATGATGTGACTAGAATAGCAGAGAGGAAAATTGTTTACTGACAATATTTTACATGGACCAGAGGGAGGAAGAGGTGATAATTCTGAATGGATAAGTCTCAGTGAGTGCAGTTATAAGCTTATATTAAGAAAGCAACATTTGAAATAATATAATGGGTGGATCTTAGGGAGTATAGAACCTCTTTGGTTTGTGCTTATTATACACAGATAATTTATGGTTCATTCAAATTTTCCCAGGTATGTTCCTTATGAAGTTGAAAACTCTTCCTAAGGTGAATCAGTAGAAGATACATTTTCTTTAATGGCAGCATAAAAAATACACATAGATATCTAAAATGATCACAAAGTTAATGAGCTCATAAACTTCCTAACCACAGCAGGCCAGAGCAGTCAATAATTCATGCTCTAATTTACGGCCATCTGCAGAACAAGCATGTTTTGTTTAATGGGGTGAATGTCTCCTGATTAACTTACTACTAAATTATGTACTGAACTAATGGCACTGTCAGAGGTCTGTAAATAGTGCAGATATGAATCAATGTATTGCAGCAGTACTGTAATTATTAGTAATGTCTTGGGAAGGCTTTATGCCATAACGTATTAAATATTGGTACTGATGTCCTAAATTCAAGACCAAAACTTACATAACCAACAGGGAATGAGAGAAAGGCAACACGTGACAGATGAGTAGTCACGTTGCTTAACGTACTACTGGAAGGCACTCAGATACTATGGTGATGAGCATGGTATAGAAACCTATACAGAATAAAACAGAACAGTGACTGAGGGGCACTGTAGTTCACAAAGTGTGTTCTCTCTGTTCTTATGCTTTGATCAATTATACAGATTAAGCATGGCCATGAGCCCCAGTTCATTTAGAAACTCTCTCAGCTCGTTACTGAAAAACTTGTATATTACTTATAATAACTCTCCATAGGCTCTACATTGCTCCCAAATACTTGTCTAGTCATTGAACAAACTATCACCCAGTGGTGAATCCAATATTGAAAATGGACATTACATCCAATGAAGTGGGCTGTAGCCCACGAAAGCTTATGCTCAAATAAATTTGTTAGTCTCTAAGGTGCCACAAGTACTCCTGTTCTTATTACTAAAAAGCTTACTCTATGACCAAGAAGGAGGTGTTAAATTTCATGCTTTTAATTCAATTTAAGTCTTCAAGCTTTGATCACAATGGATCAGTTCCAGCCTTTCCCCTGGTCTATTTCAAGTCAAATACAAGCACGTGTTAAGATAACTTTCCAACTGGATATAATTCTTTCCCTGTAACAGTTTTGTATTTCTCTTTTTTATTATTAAATATATTTGCATGAAAACTGGGTCTAATTTCTTCAGAGTTCCCCTTTCTTCTACTGCTTATCCATAGGTAAAATTATAATCCTCCAACACACACCAGTGGTTTGCCTAAGTAGTATACAGAGAACACAGACATTGTTTCCTTAAACCCTTTGCTATTTGACACCCAGCTGAGCTGAAGGGGGCACAAGACAAGAAGTCAGGGGGACGTGGGTTCTGTTCCCAGATCTACCACTGATTTGCTCTCTGACTTTGGTAAGTTATTTCAGTTCTTGTTTCCTGTCTTTCCCCACCCATCTATATAATGATGTTTCCCCACAGCAAAATGCTTTAAGATGTAGGGAAGAAAACCAGTCTGGCTACATTTTATTAAGATTCCACAGCAACTCAACATAGATAGAAGTCTTTGATGATCTCCTAACCTAGCTCCCCTGCACAGGCAGCAATTATAACACATCTGTCAGAGCTCCATATATATATATAGAGAGAGAGCACTCAGCTGCCTCGGGGGGAAGGATGCAGGTGGAGGGGGTGGGGAAATGTGGCTATCGCACCTGGCAGCACACCGAAAGGGCATACTGTAGGAAGTATATGCTACGTTTTTTTTTTCAAAAGACATACCAGCATCCATTGGACCTCACCTGGAATGCATCTCTAGGTATCACCACTTCCTTCTCTCCAACTCCATCCCACTACCAACCTAGTACAGCTCAGGCTCTAATTACAACCCAAACCATTTAAATTATCTAATCCATATTCCTTCAAATAAACTCATGCTGAGTTGTGTAGTACTGCTAACAGTCAGCATTCAAAAATCATGAATAAGGCCCCCAAAATCATCAGACTAGCTTAAAAAAACGTAAGAGTTTTTAAAATAATACATTTGGGGTTCTCCTGTTTGCTTTCTGGGTTTTGACCCTTTATATGGTTCACATTTTCAAGCTTTTCTTGGCAAACATGAGGGCTAGAATATTCTCTTCTAAATGAGAGCTGAGATTCTCATGTAGCGAAATCACCCCTGCAGCTGGGGTTTTAAGAAATACATCAAATAGCACACAAGGGAGTTGGCAACAATAAGCAGAAGGGTGTTTTTATTTTAGATCAGTTTTGATCCATCACTACTGAAAACAAATGTATGCTTTATCTTTGGTTCATGTGTATTTTTATTACTGTCAAAAGAGTTCTCAACTCCTATTCTGTACAGCTCAGCCACAATGGGGGTGGGGGGTGGGCTTAGCGCAATTTATGATTTACCCTAATTAACTGCTTTTCAGTATTCCTTTTCTGAGACCTTTGCTAATTAAGTCATGTCAATGCACTGGGTTGCTGGGTCTGTAATCTGGTCACCACAGTTTTCACATAGAACAATGAGTTTGTTAAATATAGATTGCTTCTGTAAAGCAGGAATCTCAATTACCATAGACTGAATGAGTCATTAAAAAGATCTGTAGTAAATTAAGCTCATTTTTTCATCCAGGCAACCAAATTGACTGCAGTATTTTTTTTTTCTTTCTGACAAAAGAACATAAGGGGAAAAGAAAAGGTCACTCAACCATAAATTATTGAAAATGTTATTTCTTCAAGTGCACAGTCTAAACTCAGGACTTCTGTAGTAATATTGCAATGAAGTATTTGCCTTGTATGTGTAACACTGCTATCTACTGGATGGAAGAAGAACTTCACTGGTCAGGACCTGTGCTTCTCAAGCAGAATGTTCTGTTCCTGTGGTTTCCATGAACTTCTGAGGGGCCACAATGCACAGTACAGTGGCAATAATTAAGTGTTAGATTGCTCTGTTGTTGTTTTTTTTTCTTTATAAAAGTACTTCAATATTTATAAAAGTATAATAAGGTCATAAGAATACAATTCAACCTGAAATTAACAAGTTAATATCTGAAATTCCCCATCTATCAAAGAAAATATAAATAACTGAGGTCTTTTCTCTCTGGACATTGTTAAAAAGTCCACATCTTTCATAAGATTAGGTGTTCATCCCAATGCCCTTAGGCAAAATATCCTCTGCACCAGAGGCTGCACACTGGCTTTGCCCTGCTTGGCTGCTACCCTCAACTCCAGAGACGGCTACATTTCAGTGGTGGTGTATGAAAAAATAGTAGCTGTAAAATATTTGGGATTTTTCTAGGGAAAAAGAACTATGTACATTGATTATTCTATTAAAATGAATATAATATAAAATGGCTGTTTATTTTTAAAAGACATGTTTCCGTGGGGATAAGGGCGCTGGGATAGTACAAAGCTAAACTGAGCATTGTACACGGTCATTAAAATTGTGTCCCAGTATAAAAAAAAATCAGTCACCTTGGGCCCAATCCTGCAAACAGTTACATTTGTACTTAATTTTACATACACAGATAGTCCCACTGAAGTCCATAGGACTAATCACATACATAAAGGTAAACAAGATTTGGAGAAGTTTGTAGGATCATTTGCTGTAAATTGGAGGTCACTTTCAAAATCCCACCACCAGGTGGTCTTTATTCAAATCAATCAGAACAAAATTGCTTCCACTTTAAAAAAAATGCAGAGCAAGTGACTTTTGGGGTTTAAGAACACATAGCAAATTGAGCTCCCTATTCACACAATCAACTCTGCTATATAATCTAAAGTACCTGCAGGCAGAATCTGAGGGAGATATGGACACAAGGCAAATATTTCATTCTCTATTCACGATCACAAACTCCTACTCAGAGAGTTCTAAATTGTTTTTCTGTTGGGTACTTGGCACATGGCCATCATTGTTGGCTGCACGTTGTTTTTGTTTTGTTCCTGCAGAGAGGGTGCAATTGATAAACACACTGCTGTGTAAAATGTCAATACCAAAAAGGACAGGAGACGACCCTGGGACAACTCATCCCTTCAATGACATATCAGTAATGGTCACAGACATTCCAGAATGTCCAAGTTTCAATGAGATTACTGCTACAGTTCAGACAGGAAAACAGAATTATGCCTCAAAAGGGCAGGAGGATTCTGACGACAGAACAAAAAAGCTGCCCAGGAAATCTTTAATGAAGTAACTCTTAGGTCTTCATACAAGATGGACAGAATCTGCATCATTCACTAGCACTGTAATGTTGAGCAAAGTAGAGGAATATGAACAGCAGGTGATAAATCAGGGATCCCCTTACACAAGTAAAAGCAACAGTTCAAATTCTAAGTGGTAGTATGAAAACTAGAGCTGTGGAATAAAAGAAATGTTCCCACCTCCACTCCCTCCCCCAAAACCTGGAAAACATGGAGTTTATGTGAAAA
Organism: Chrysemys picta bellii; assembly: GCF_011386835.1. Classification (NCBI taxonomy): domain Eukaryota; kingdom Metazoa; phylum Chordata; order Testudines; family Emydidae; genus Chrysemys; species Chrysemys picta. Next base: position 333,964,203 of record NC_088791.1, on the reverse strand, counting down.
CAAATCTCTGGCATTCTGCCCAGATTTGTGCAGTTAAAAACTAGCTTCTTCATGTCAAGTTTCTCTGCCACTTCACTACACAAAAATTAAATTAAAACAAACTATATTAAAAACAAGACAAGATAATGGTGCAGTATGCGTGAGAGAGCCATGAAGGTGAATACAAATGATTATAGATTATGAAATTATAAAAGAGTTTGTTGGGAAATGACGTGGGAAACAACCAAGGAGCTCTGGGCAACTTGTTGAGATGGACAGAGGTCTAATTAGGAGGCTATGGAGGAACCTTGAAAAATCTGTATCAGCATTCCTACTATTGAATGTTCCTCTAAAACTGCTCAGGTTTTCACAGATTTTACATAAAGCCGAATTCAATAGAAATTCTTTCTTCCTCCTTCCAAACCACAGAAGCCTAGATAAATATGTGCAAGCCTCAAAAATCATTTTCAGTAAGGAAGGACAGAGTTTTATTGAAAGCATTATACTTGCCTGCCCTTCAGATTAAATTTCAACTACAGTTGCATCTAGCTAATTTACTCTAATGATGGTAGACCCATTGTGAATGATCGAAACTTCCAAATTAGTGAGAAACACAACACCAATTGCACTTTTATCATTTATTTTTAAAACTATAGTTCAATTTGAAGTATTTATTTCACAACATTCTAGTAAATATTATGTAGTATATTTTGTAAAAAGATATTTAAGTCTTACTAACAGGATAACTCACTATATTGCTAGTATTAAACCTTTGCTGAGCTGCAGAGAAAAACTGCCAATTTTGTTTTTAATATGGATTACGAGCTGCATTAGTATACTATGTTTTGTGAATGTAACATGTCTCTAAGTATTTAACAACACAGCAATTATAAGAAATCATGAGTTGAGTCCATGGTCGTTAATTAGCAAAGCAGTGAGTTACTAAATACTTGTTTTCATATGATAATTTATTTAAAGCAAAACTTTAGTGAATCTGTTCATTACAATGGTTTAAAAAGCTAAATCAGTCTGTTAAAATAGTTAAATATCTTCACTAGTAGATCTGTTTGGAAATTCAACAGCTAATATATAAATTCTGTTTGGATATCTTACTATTTCTAGGGATGTAGTGTCTAGAGGCGAAGGCCCCAATCATGCTAGGCACTATAACAAATATCTTGAGTGCCTATCATCATGATATCCAAGTGCGAATGTCTGCTTGTGCTCCCATCTGTTCCTTATACCCTCTCATTGTCTACGGTCTTACATGTAACTTGTAAGCTCTTCAGGGCCAGGACTGTCTATGTTATGTTTGTGCAGTGCCTAGCACAATGGCCCCATAGTGCTACCATAATACAAACAATTAACAAGAAGAAGCAGCAGTAATAGTGCCAAACAGAGCTACTTATATAACACAAGAAATATCCAAAAGTTGCTTGAAACACTCCACCTTCCCATGATTCTATTTTTTTATTAGTAGGAAAAGGCTTTGGCAAAAAGTTGAATCTTACCATATGTTTTGAATGTAGTGTGGTTTAGGGTCATTTGATCTCCTTTGGCAAGGAATTCTTACAACTCAGACCCTACCACTCAGAACACTATAGCTACACAGCCTAAGAATTTTATCCTGGGCCTCTCCAGCTACATTTTCCCTCTGGTGCATCAGAAGTCTTAAGGCAGTGGTTTGCCATCTTGCCGGACTACTATACCCCTTTCAAGAGTCTGATTTGTCTTGCATTCCCCCAAAGTTTCACCTCACTTAAAAACTATTTGCTTGCTTACAACATCAGACATAAAAATACAAAAGTGTCACAGCACACTATTACTAAAAAATTGCTGACTTTCCTATTTTTACCATATAATCATAAAATAAATTGACTGGAATATAAATATTGCACTCTAATTTCAGAGTACAATGTATAGAGCAGCATAAAACAAGTCATTGCCTGTAGGAAATTTTAGTTTGTACTGACTTCGCTAGTGCTTTTTATGTAGCCTGTTGTAAAACTCGTCAGATATCTAAATGGGTTGATGTACCCCCTGGAAGACCTCTGCATACCCCCAACGGGGTAAGCATACCCCTGGTTGAGAACGGGATATCTACACTGCAATTAAACCCCCATGGCTGGTCTGTGCCAGCTGATTCGGGCTGGCAGGGCTTGGGCTGCGGGGCTGTTTAATTGCAATGTAGACTTCTGAGCTCAGGCTCTAGGACCTTGCAAAGTGGAAGGATCCCAGAGCTTGGGCTGTAGCCCAGCCCAGAAATCTATACTGCAATTAAACAGCCCCGCAACCTGAGCCCCACAAGCCCAAGTCTGCAGACATTGGCCACAGACAGGTTTTTAAATTGCAATGTAGACATATGATTAGTGGCTGGCAGATGGTGAGGCATTCATGGAGATAACTGAACACCTAGCATGCTAAGGGCCTTGCAGATCAGAACTAGGACTTTGAATTCCGTCCATAAATGAATGGGAAGCACAAGCACTGGGATGGTGTGTTCCTTTTGTCCGTTGTTGCTTAAAGAGGTGCACTGCCATATGTTGCTGCGTCCATGTGGCTGCAGCGTTCAACCCAAGAGCAACAGCAATAACCTAGCCTGGAGGCGGCAACAGACTAGATCACTGTGGTTAGGTCCTCATCTGAGAAGAAAGGCCATCTGAAAGATGGAAGAAAACCTACCTCACCGCTGCAGCCAAGGAACGGTAAGGGGTCCCCAAAGGGGAGTGTAAAGGGTAGCTGCAGGTTGTGGATCCTTAATTCAGTGCTGCCCAGCTATGACAAGTCAGGGCTGTACAGGGAAAGACTTACCCTATGCCGCTGGAATAAGGTTCCTCAAGTGTGTACGTGTAGGGATTAGGCGTGGCAGAGCTCCACACTGGTATGCCCATGTCCTGCCCACTCTTAAGCCAGGTGGGATGGCTGATGCAGAGAAAGAGGCAGAGCTACCTCTGACAGCTTTAGACCAGCAGGGAATTCCCCTGCACAGAGGGAATTTTTCAGTAGCCTTCTCTGGCCACTTTATGCTGCTTGTGCAGGCATATCAAAGTGGAGAATTCAGCCCCATGTGTCTATGTCTTCTGTGAAACACCTCGCACACACTGGAGCATTATAAAATAATTAATAATGGTACATTTAGTTTCCAAACGCATGTAATGTAGTAAGTTTTTACCTGAGTCTTCCATCCTCTGCTGCAGCTCCTCCTGGTATAATCTTAGTAATAAATATCCCAGGATCGTCCCCAATATGAGGGTTGTCTGTTCCTCCGGCAATACTGAACCCCAGGCCAGAATTACCCTGGGAAAAGAAAAACAAAAAACTTATCAGCTGCTAGAATTCCTCAGAACTTAGCTACTGTGTTTGAGCATTGTCTCCTTGCTTCTCAAAGGTGTCTTTTTTACTTAGCACTGCCATACTTCCAGGTGTATATGACTCAGCCAGAAAAAATTCACTGTCAGCTAAAACAAGACAGGCTAGAAAAGTACACAAAGAGTTCCCAAAGTCAATGGAAAAACTCACATAGACTTCCGCAGAAGATCAAACCTAAATGTAATAGTTTAAAGATAAAATTTTCAAAGGTGCCTAAGAGACTTCAGAGACCAAGACCCAGTGACTTTCAATGAGATTTACGCTCCTACACCAGTTTGGAATCTTTGAAAATTTTACCCTGAACGCTTTAATTTCCAGTGAAAAAGCTTAAGAAACAACAGCATCACTACATAAACTGGAACTCTGAATAAAATGGTGGATGCCCGATGCACCTCAGGGTGTAGGAGGAGAAAAAAAAAGTTAAAATATATTATTATTATTTTCTGCTGAAAAGCAACTACTACTCATATCCACATGATTTTTTAAATGAGCAAATTTTGGCATACACATTTTCTGCATATATGAAAAAGCAAATAATTCATTTGGAGTAGCCATTAGAATGTATCAGGTAAACAATCCTTTATTATTACATGTATCTATACTTGCACACACCCCCACAACCTAGTGTGCCAACCTCCTCTCACACTATACACATGCCAGCAATTTTAGAACCTCTTTTAGAATTATGTACTGATTGTTATTGTTTTCCAGTTTAAAATAGTTGTGGTCATCATAGACATTCCTTTGAAGAGCAATAATATATAACCCTGTGCCCTTTCAGCCTCCCCTCATCTGAGGAATCCAAGCAACTTTACAAACATGAATTCAGGCTTACAACAGCCCTATGAGCTACTGCAGATAAATGTACAATTTGTTCACCAAGTAGATGGGGTAAAATATGTTCAATATGCTTATTTTAAACCCCTTTCTGATTTTATTCTGCCTAGTAGACTTCTGGGGTTTGTTATCGCCAGTGCTGCTTGTGGACACAGATAAGGCTGTCTACTTCAATCTGAGTTAGAAGAGAGAACTGCTCATTGAACCCACCCAAAACTCTATTTCTGATATCACATCTCAGTTCCTTTTCCGTAAAATGCATTTCAGTTAGGAGGTCAGGAATGAGGTGCACTGGCAGAGCTTTGTGGGGAAGCTTATACATCACTTGTGTACAACATGTCAAGCTCTAGCCAGTGCTATCAGTGTTTCACAGTCATGAACAAGACAGTTATCAATTATTATTTCTTAAGAGATTTGAATGCAATCTGCAGGCCCAGTGTAAATATGTGGTCCTGAATAATTTTTCAATATTGGACTAAATAATAGACAAAAAGGATTTCGGGATGTACATATTGTAATGCTATTTGGCTAGCTGTAATATTGGAAATGGCACAGCACTGAAACATTTTACAGATATTCCACAAGGGGTTACTAAGCCTTTCTAAAATGTCATGCTAAACCCATGATTTAGCCTTTTATCCATTAGGATCAGGTCTAGCTCATTTTACTTTCCATATATTTTATAATATGCCTGATCACACAATGCAGTCAACACAGGCTCCCCCTTTGATAATACTTTAAGAATACTTTCCCTAAGAGTTTTCCTAATAACATACTGTCAGTGAATGTTCTAATGAATCTTCAAAGTAAAGATTTCATGGAGATCACAGAGGGCCCGTAGATCACTCACTTTTGAAATATGGCCACTCCAGTTTAGATGCAGCATCACCGCAGGTGCCTTAAAGCACTGCTAAAACAGAAAGTAAGCTTTGCTTTTCTGTCAAGTGTCAGGTCTAATTTTTAAGAAGAGCTCAGCATCTGCGGCATCCCGTGGTTCTTAATAGATTTAATCTTAGTCCCTAAAACCTACTCTCAAGTAAAAAGAAAGTGGGCTTGTCAAGGAAGCATGAGAAAGGAATTTTTAGCTGGATATGCAGCACAAGTGGATACAGTATAAGGTAACACCATGCTTGAAGAGCTTTTTTAAAATAATAAAGCTTGCTTGTTATATGGGGTATGCCTAGCTGTCACAGCTCCTCACCAAAGGTTTATTGAAATTCTCATCAGGAAATTATTTTGAAAAGGTTTCACACTTTCGTTGCACTCTCCCTCCCGCCCCTCCCTTTCCCATCTCAGCCACATGAACTCCTCAGCAATAATAACTATAACAATGCTCACTGTAAGTAATGATATGGTAAACTGCTGCAGGCTTTCCAAGTGAATCACTTATCCATAGATGTATGTCAGCTGTATTACAAGCCTATTCTGATTCTGCCCCTTGGAGTAACCTTTGAAAAGAATAAGGCAGCACCCCTTGCTGGCACTTTCAGATCCAGAAAATTGCTAGTAATTAATCTGGTCACAATCCTTGACCTGATCAACAGGATCTGCAAGCTGTCACACTAGCTTGCTAAATCTCGATATACGTTCCTACACAAGAAAGTAAATTGGGAAGGACAAGTGGCCTAGCACAGTAATTTCTCCTTTGTGGTTCTCAAATGAATACTGTAATCTGTATTGCCAACTTAGAGAGAAATTCTCTCTCTGCACAGGATCTCGCCCATTTCTACCAAGAGAAAACTGACAAAATATGACATGACTTTCTCCCTCCCCTCAGCTTGCCTTCCCTTTTCCTTCCATAACTCTCTCCTTCACCCTAGTCAGATGCAAAAGTTTCTCATCTGCTCTCCTCCTCTAACCCCTCAACTTCTCCCAATTATTGCATCCCATCTCCTGATCTCTGTCATGCCCACTCCCCTCCCCCACCCTTACATCTCACTCTCCTCTCTTTCCCTTCATGATACAAACATGCTTTAGTCTCTCCCATCTTAAAAAAAAACCACCTCCCTTCATCCCACTTGCCTCTCCAACTACTTACTGTCCCATCTCCTTTTCATCTCTAAACTCGTTGAACAAGCTGTTTACAATCACTGTTCTTAGCGCCTCCCCTCCAATTCCACCCCAGACCCTCTCCAGTACATCTTCCACCCCTGGAATTTCAGTGAAATCACTCTTGTCAACGTCTCTAATGACCTCTTTCTAGCCAAAGTTCAGAACCAATACTCCATTTTCATCCTACTTGACCTGTAAACTGTCAACCATGTGCCTCTTTCTGAAATCTTGTCCTCCCTTGGCTTCCGTGACTCTGTCTTCTCCTGGTTTTCCTCCTATTGCTATAATTGCTCCTTCAGCATGGCCTTTGGAGGAGCCTCCTCCCGCCCCCCCCTCCAGCTTTTTGTGGAGGTTCATCAGGGTTCTGCCCTGGTTCCCTGTCTCTTCTCATTCTATACTTTATATGCTGGTAATTTCATCTGCAAATACAAATTCAACTACCATCTTTATGAGGACAACTCACAGATTTACCTCTCTACTCCAGACCTGTCTCCTTCTGTCCAAATTAAAATCTCATCCTGTTTCTCTGACATCTCCTTGTGGATGTGTAGTTGCCAGCTCAAGCTCAACAAGACTAAAACAGAGCTTCTAATCTTTCTCCTTCCTGCTACCTTCTTTCTTTGTCACTGTGGACTCCACCCCCATTCTACCTGTCATTAAGGCCTGTAACCTCAGTGTCATCTTCAGCATGGACCTCTCTCTACATCCTCACATTCAGGCTATAGCTAACTGTTACCAATTCTTTCTGCATAATCTCTCTTTCCTGTCCATCCACATAGGTAAAACTCTCATCCAGGCTCTCAACACCTCACATCTCAATTACAACAATATCCTTTTCTCTGGCCTTGACAAATGCAATCTTGCCCCTCTCAGATCCACTCAGAATTTTGCTAAAAAGATCGTTTTCCTAATTCATCACTTTGCCCACGTCACTCCTCTCTTTGCATCCCTCTGCTGGCTCCCCCTTCCCTATCATGTGAAACATAAGTTAATGGTCTTCATTTTCAAGATCCTTCATAGTCTATCCCTACCCTGCATATTTTCTCTTATTCGCTATTGAGGTGTTGCCCATTTTTTAAATTTTCAAACAATCCCTTATTTCCCCCCATGTTGCCCCTCACACTTCAAAAGGAGCTCCCCATCAGCATCTGCAGAGCTACCTCATTATCCTCCTTCAAACTCACCGTTGCTGTGATGCCTATAACAAACTTGACAACTGTTAAGCTGCTGGTGTGCTGACATCACAACCTATCATGTGGGCCATATCGTCTCATTATTTCCTTGTACTCCCCCCATCTATCTGTCTGAATCCATCTGTTGCCTCATCTTACACTTAGATTTCTTCTGGATTTGTACAGAACAATCTTTGGTTTTTTTGTCTTTTTGTTCTGGATTTTTACAGCACCTACCACAGTTGGGTCCTAGTCTATGACAGGCACTCCTAGGCAAGATAAATAATACATATGAGTTAGCAGGATCTTGAACAGCTAACAAATTATTTATAAATCGTTGGCCAATAATACACCACACCTTAATAAACCGGTAGTGTATCTTTACAGAAGACTAGTTATTTCTAAAACTTTTTCAATTAAATAACAATGCCCACATACGAAATAACAATGCCCAAGCAAAGAATGCCCATATGCCAATTTTAATAGGGAACTATCTGAACTCAACTGGAGGGTTAAATCTTTTAATTGTTTCTCAGGTATCAGGCACTCAAAGAGGTGAAAAAGCAAGGTGGCGGGAGAAATAATCTAAGAAATCCTCTAGGTCTTATTCTCCTCATCTCAGTCACTAAAGGTACATAAACACTGCACACACTTTATGGTGGCGTGTAGAGTACATACCCTGCACACTCCACTAGTACAGCTATAAATAGCAGTGTAGATGGTGAGGTACTGCTTAGGTGAGTAGAGTAAAGACATGCCTGAACCCCTAGGATATTTACCTTACATGGTTCTCTACAGTCCCAAGCAGTGCCACCCTCATCTCCCCCTGCCTCCCCACTGGTGGACTTCCCCTGCTGCAGGGAAAGGCTCCAGCAGCAGGAAAAGGTTCTGCTAGGAGAGAGGCAGCAGGGAAAAGCTATACACCACAGTGTTGACACAACCTGGTTTTTGTTGCAGTGTATAGCTACATATACCCTACCCGCCACTGCCAGTGGTGTGTAGTATAGACATAGCCTAAGACAAAAGAAAAAATACGTGCACACCTACTGCCTGAGAGAAATATGTCTGTATTGCATGCAGGATCTTTAAACAAATCAGGCACTAGCTAAAATTATGGACTTTTAATTAAGATTAACTTTAACCCTTGTGATTTTATTTTCTAAGTCTAGCTAAAACAGACTAGAACTCTTACACTCCCAGTTCCTCTGCATCTTTATCCTAGCAATTTTTTACCCTATTTTCCACCTTTATATTTGTAAGCCTGACATAAATTAAACCTCTCCTTCTAATTCCACTGTTACACTAATTACACAAGCCCTTCTTCCATTATTTTTTATCACATATACCAGTTTGGGACCCAATTCTATAAATACTTTGGGTAGGTGAGTAGCTTTACTCACATGTATACAGTGGGGTTTGTTGAAAATTTTCCATCAAAACTGCTTGTTGATGGAAAAATTGGGATTTTGACAAAATGCGTCTTTTCATGAAATTATCTATTTTCTGTGGTCATTTTCAACTTTTTGTTGAAAAACTGAACACATAAATCCCCACAGTTATTTGGTTTTAATTCATGCTTCAGGGCAGTTCATATGTTTCATGCCCACATCGTTCTCCACCGGCCAACTTCCTCAACTAGACTAAGTTTCCCATGGTACATCCCATGGCTCATCAAGAAGGCAAATTAAAGTGCCTCATGGGAGATGCAGTCCAGCAAGGGAGCAAGGCCCATAGAGAAGAATGGAGGCCCGAGGCTCCTGAACTATAACTCACATGAGACATCACAGCAGCATTTTCAAATTGAGATCTTTGATTTTGAAACTGAAATGTTCCGCTGAAAATTTTCAGTTTTCATTTTTTACCCCCAAATTCAAATTTTTCTGCATGATAAACAAAAATTCTGACCAGCTTTAGACCAGGCCTATTGACTTCAATGGGACTATTCTTGTGAATGAATATATATGTCTTTAAGACCTTAATCCTGATGACTCCTTTTATGTCCCAAAAATTCTTACCTGTCCTAAAATATTGACAGCTGTCTTAACACTTTCCATCTATCCAAATGCTCAGTTATTACTATTTGATTCCGGGCCCTTACTATAAAAAGGCTTCAGATGGAATTCGCACCTATGATATTTTTCTAATTATTTGCTAATTTTCCCACTTCTTTATCCCAAGACTCAGAAACCTTCCCTTAAATTATATATACACACCACACAATAATGGGAGCTACACTGTACTGTTTCAACAAACATTCACATTAGGACTTTCCTTCTTCTAACAAACACTAAAAGACAATATTTAGGATGGGTATAAGATGGTAGGAAGATTCAGAAGCCAAGGGAAGGGGAAAAAACCTCCAAGCATTAGTCGTTTTAAGGCCCTTTCCTCAGGGCTTGTTTTATTATCCACAAAAAGATCACACAACAAAAGCAAATCAACCAAAAAACTCTTGGCAATAATTCCCAGAGACTTTCCCTTCTTTAGCCAGCGGAGAGGGGAGACACCATATCCTTCCTCTTAGTTACCCTTTTACCCAGTTTTCACTTTATTTTATATTCTTCTATGAGCAGCCATGTAACAGGCTGGAACCCCTTTATAGGCTGCAGCCTTGTCACAGTGGGATTTTCCAAAGCGCTCAGCCCTAGATTAACTCTGTTCCCATTGAAGTCAATGTTGAGCACTTCTGATGTTATTTTTCGAGTGCTCAAGCTGTACAACATAGAATGGAAGACACCGTCCATGCCCCAAGAAGTTTACAGTCTATCATCCTTGCTGTTTCCTCATTTCTCCAGTATAGATAACTAGCTAAAAGCTTTTACAATCCACTTTTGTTACTGTGTCCCATTTAGTTACATTTTCTGGTTGAGAGCTCCTTATTTCTGGGAATGGAGCCTGAATCTCTGTGGTATCAAGCCATTCAGTGTTTATCGGAATAACAAGATAATAAAGCCAGCAGAAAGGACCACAGCTCAATGGAACTGCACATCGGGGTGGAGCCAGCTTCTCTCCAGGCAAGGGCCAGAAATTTTGTATTTTACAGCACCAAATAGGTATTTCGCACATTCTTAGCAGCTCACTATAGAAGCTCTCCAGTTTGTTTATTAAAGTTTTATTCTTCTCTCATTCACTGGTTTGATATTTAATGAACCCCAAGATCATTACAGTTCCTTGGCCATCTCCCACTCTAACACTAACCTGTTTTAACCCTGCTTAGTATGTGTACGACGATGGGATCACAGAAGCAAATCATTCCTGGAGATGAGTTTTGAATATATATATCCTCTCATATACACCATTTTTCTTTTATTAGATTTTGCTCAGAGCTCAAGTTTCAAAAACCTGAACAAAGCTGCCTCCTCTTCCTCTAATTCAGAGAACAAAATTATTTGCATATTTATCAGTAGGCTGTTGAAGTCTTTTGTACTTTCAACTCTACTCAAGAGTAACACAATTCATGAAATTCTCACTACTCCCACGTCAGCTGGCGGGTTCCCCAGAGTTGGAGTTTTGAGACTCTGTAGTTATATTATTATGCTCCATATGGTGCATATTTCCATCTGTCATTGTGCCATTTGTTGTTTTCAAGCCCCTTATCAGATTCAGAACATTCACTACGTAACCACAATTCACAAGACTACAAGCACTTTAATGATTCTTCTCACTTGCTACCTATAGAGGGAGCTTGAACTTCCAACCCTGTTTGGGGGAAGTGCATGACTCCAGCAGGGAGATTTTTAAAATAGCATGAGGGATTGTTTTTCTTTATTACACATGTAAAAAATGAGAATGTAAACAGCATGTCTAAAAGAATGAACTAAGCCAGCCACCAAAATAAAGCAATCCTTCGGAATGGGGCAAAATGCCAGTTCACTCACAGTCAGGTTCTGGCAGTATCCAGACCAGTCTATGCAAGAGAACTGCCTTCAGATCTGGTTTCCAAGCCCAAACCAGAAGTTCCCAGCACATTTTAGTAGCTTTTATAGTTGCAGAAATCACATAATTCCCCCTTTTAAAAGGGGCTTCACCTTTTATTTCTACGTATACAATGCAGAAGAAAAGGAATAACAAAGAAAAAACGCTTACACTGTAAGGCTTCAGAGAATGGATGTTGCTAGTTAAGAATACCCCAGTCAACAAGAACAGTACCACCATCCCTCTACCTCCCCCACCCCACAGTCACTGTTCTAAGATGTGACAACCAAATATGGCTGTTTTCCACTCAATATGCCTCCCACACTCCTGCTAGGTACTTGCATCCTCCAGGTTACTCTCTGCCTGAGAAAATATTATCCATTCTGTCTCTTGCAGAAAAATTAGAACAGGGAAAAAAATGCTACAGAACACACTGGCTAATGTTTAATTGGAAAGAAAGGAAGATGGAAGGAAATGTTAGGAAAGGACACAGCAAAACACAGATTAATGTTCTTCGGAAAGGGGGGAGGGGGAAGCATTCTCCTCTCCATTAAGTCTTCTTAGCACCTTGGGAAAAGGAAAGTTAGAGTTCATAACAAGCTCTCCCTATAGATAGACATGTTTGTGTCACTCAGGATCTGCACTGGATTTTTCCATTTGGACCCAAGGGCCTTCACAATTCCTATGACTACACTACCAAGTATGAGGAAAACCGATCAAGGTAGGGGAAGCAGCCACCTAGCCACACCGTATCTGGACATATCTGAACATGAAAATACTTTCACAAGGATTGGAGGAACAGTGCTGGTCAGTCCATAGATCTGTACTGGCTACATCTGAAAGCTTAATATTACTTTTGTTAAAGAGTTCACAATGTTGTTACCTGCAAAAGCTGAAGAGGTTGATGTATACCATGGTGCTTGTATCTGGGTCACAATGTCATGGGTTTAAAGTTACCCACATGGCACACCAGAACTCAGGGCAGATTGGCAGAGACCCTGGGGGATTTTCACTTTCTTCTGCAGCATGGGGCATTAGTCACTTACAGGTTTAAACTAGTGTAAACGGGTGAATTCTATGTAACTTTAAGTCTTTAAACCATGATTTCAGGACTTCAGTAACTCAGCCAGAGGTTAGGGATCTATTACAGGAGTGGGTGGGTGAAGTTCTGTGGCCTGCAATGTGCAGGAGGTCAGACTAAGATGATCATGATGGTCCCTTCTGACCTTAAAGTCTATGAGTCTGAGGACAGTGGCAAAACATCCACAAGCTTCAATATAGTCATGATTTCATCCATAATCATACCCTGTGCCAACACTTCAGTGGAAAGAGGGAAAACTCCATTGATACAATATACTTTCCATACAAAAGACAATCTTTCTTTAATTCCTTTCTGTCAGAATCTCATAGCTATACCAACTAGGGTGACCAGATGTCCCGATTTTATAGGGACAGTCCCGATTTTTGGTCTTTTCTTATATAGGCTCCTATTACTCCCCACCCCCTGTCCTGATTTTTCACATTTGCTGTCTGGTCACCCTAATACCAACAAAAGATGAACATCCAATGGAGTTTTTAAAAGGGTATAAGAGAGAACTCTACAATCTCCTCAATTAATCTAGTTCTGAAGTTCCAGACTGACACACAGGCTGAGTGCCTAATGGGTTTGCCTGTATAGACTCTGCACAATTACTAACTCATTGCTCTGAAAAAGCACTTAGGGGAATTTGAGGCACCTGGAGTATGAAAGGTGCTATATAAACCCAAGTTCTAGTTGTATAAGGCAAAACATAGGCTTTTATTGTTCTTTCCCATTTGACTTTCACATCTACAACAAAAGTAACAAATATGTACAAGCTCATCCTTGTCTTTTGATGAAACTGCATTTCCTAAGAATTTCCAACATACATATATTTAATATTTTTAAACTCCATGAGAGCCCATGCACTTCCACTGGAAAGTAAATATGATCAACCAGCTGGATTAGAATTCAGAGGTGTATCATTCTGTTATAAGGCATTGCACAGTCCCTTCCCTCCGAGTTTTTACTCAATCTTGCTCCAAAACCAGAGGAAATCAAGGGGTGGAACTATCTGCACAGTTGCTATTTCCATAGTCGCAATGCATTCACTTCCTTCTTCCCAAAGGGGATCTTTGGAGCACCTAGTCTAAATGTAAACAGAGCTGGGGGTGGGGGGGAGAGTGAATGTATTTGAAAGACCCTTGGGATCTTTAAGTTCAAAAACAAAATCCTAAAGGAAGATGACTGAATATTCCTGCTATTACATTTATGTAGTTTGCCATCATCCTGTTTGTCTAGCTGCTCAGTATGTAGAATTTGGTAGAACAGGTAGTCTATGAAATTCTCTAGCACCTTACATTTCACTATCAATTAGCTGAGGCTCCCACAATATTTATTTTTATTTTTTATCTGAAACAAGGTGTATGAAATTTTTCTCCACAATAGTTATGCTCAGCAGTGCATCTGCTCTCAATAAAACCTAGACAGTAAATGAAATGCATTTGTTAGTGACCATATTGTCTTTTGTAAATACATATCAGAACCTCTTGATTTTTTCTGTCTTTGAGCCAACCCTACATTTTTGCTATTAATACGTTTTAATTTAAAAGCCCATTTTGTTTCACTTATATAGGAGACCCAACTGTGATAAAGGAAAGTTTTCAAACTTTGTTGTCAGCCTATGAGAAAGAGAAGTTGGGTTCATTAGCATTAGGGTGACCAGATGTCCCGATTTTATAGGGACAGTCTTGATATTTGGGACTTTTTCTTATATAGATGCCAATTACCCCCCACTTCCTGTCCCGATTTTTCACACTTACTATCTGGTCACCCTAACTAGCATTGAAAATGCAGCTTCAAATGTTATATAGCTATTTTACATTATATTTAAAACATTTTACACAGGAATTCCCCCCACAAAAGATATCCAGTCTATCACATATACGTTTGCAAATAAGTGCATGAAGTTTTCATCATGTGGCTCCCATGAAATTCAACTACAGAATACTTTGAAATCAGGCAAGATGATTTTGTTACATTACAAATATATGAACCAACTACATTAACCACCACTCTTATAACTGTCTGCAGTGATTCTAGGAGGGTGGGAGCGAAAGTAGGGGAGGGCTCTTCAGCCTGGCCAATCTCAAGTGAAAAATATTACCTAATAGATGCCTTGCCTGCCCTACTGTACATCTAGGCGTAGTAGAATTCCTTTTTGTTTGTTTTTTATCATTTTGATGGATAATATAGATGTCAATTTTTCACCATTTTTTCGATTTGCATTTTCACAAAATAATGGGCTTTAAACATTTTTTATTTTTCTCTATATAAATTTTTAACACTTGCAGGAAGTTGGAGGGAACAAGCAATTCAATTACAGTAGGCATGGAGATTCAAACAGTTAAAGCTTTGTAACCCTTAAAACACAATTGCCAACATCACATATCAAAATATACAAATATCCTAAAATCAAATTCTCAAGCAGCATTTTTCTTACTTTGCCTATCTGTAAATTTTGATTATCGATGGAAATATTTTTGTTTGAGAGGAATAACAGAGACTTGGTGGGGTAACTCACATGACCGTAGCACTGTTATGGATGGGTATAAACTGTTCAGGAAGGACAGGCAGGGGAGAAAAGGTGGGGGAGTTGCACTGTATGTAAGAGAGCAGTATGATTGCTCAGAGCTGCAGTATGAAACTGGAGAAAAGCCTGTTGAGAATCTTTGTGTTAAGTTTAGAGGCGAGAGCAACAAGAGTGATGTCGTGATGGCCGTCCGCTATAGACCACCAGACCAGGAGGATGTACGTTTCCTTTTTGTGTTTAAGCTCACTAAAGATTTCTCTGTTAAGCTAAGTTGGTTGCCTGCGGTATTTGCTATTCTTTCTGTACTTCGGGTTGATTTGTTGCTGCACTCTCAATAAGGCTTCTTTAAAATACAGCCAGCTCTCCTGGACTCCTTTCCCCCTCATATTAGCCTCCCTGAGGGATTCAAAGTCTGCTTTTCTGAATTCCAGGGTCTATATTCTGCTGCTCTCCTTTCTTCCTTTTGTCAGGATCCTGAACTCAACCATCTCATGGTCACTGCTGCCCATGTTTCCACCTACTTCTACTTTCCTTACCAATTCTTCTCTGTTTGTGAGCAGCAGGTCAAGAGGAGCATGGCCTCTAGTTGGTTCCTCCAGCACTTGCACCACGTAGTTGTCCCCAACATTCTCCAAAAACTTCCTGGATTGTCTGTGCACTGCTGTATTGCCCTCCCAGCAGATGTCAGGGTGATTGAAGTCCCCCATGAGAACCAGGGCCTGTGATCTGGAAACTTGTGTTAGTTATCCAAAGAAAGCCTCGTCTACCTCATCCTCCTGGTTTGGTAGTCTACAGCAGGCGCCCATCATGACATCACTCTTGTTGCTCTCGCCTCTAAACTTAACACAAAGACTCTCAACAGGCTTTTCTCCAGTTTCATCCGAGGGTGCGGAGGGAGTTGGCTGATGTGACTGCAGAGCCATTGGCCAGTACCTTTAAAAACTTGTGGCAATCAGGGGAGGTCCCAGACAATTGGATAAAGGCAAATATAGTGCCCGTCTTTATAAAAGGGAAGAAGAAGAATCTGGGGAACTACAGACTGGTCAGCCTCACCTTAGTCCCTGGAAAAATCATGGAGCAGGTCCTCAAGGAATCCATTTTGAAGCACTTGGAGGAGAGGAAGGTAATCAAGAACAGCAAACATGGATTCACCACAGGCAAGTCATTCCTGACCAACCTGATTGCCTTCTATGATGAGAGAACTGGCTCTGTGGATATGTGGAAAGCAGTGGATGTGATACATCTTGAGTTTAGCAAAGTTTTTGATACTGTCTCCCACAGCAAGCAAGTTAAAAAAGTATGGATTGGATGAATGGACTCTACGGTGGATAGAAAGCTGGCTACATTGTCGGATCAACAGATAGTGATCAACGGAATCTGGAATACTGTGTCCAGTTTTGGGCCCCACACTACAAGAAGGATGTGGAAAAATTGGAAAGAGTCCAACGGAGGGCAACAAAAATGATTAGGGGTCTGGAGCACATGACTTATGAGAAGAGACTGAGGGAACTGGGATTGTTTAGTCTCCAGAAGAGAAGAATGAGGGGGGATTTGATAGCAGCCTTCAACTACCTGAAGGGGGGTTCCAAAGAGGATGGAGCTCGGCTGTTCTCAGTGGTGGCAGATGACAGAACAAGGAGCAATGGTCTCAAGTTGCAGTGGGGGAGATCCAGGTTGGATATTAGGAAAAACTATTTCACTAGGAGGGTGGTGAAACAGTGGAATGCGTTACCTAGGGAGGTGGTGGAGTCTCCTTCCTTGGAGGTTTTTAAGGCCCGGCTTGACAAAGCCCTGGCTGGGATGATTTAGTTGGGAATTGGTCCTGCTTTGAGCAGGGGGTTGGACTAGATGACCTCTTGAGGTCCCTTCCAACCCTGATATTCTATGATTCTATGAACGGCTCGATATCTAGTTGGCAGACGGTATCAAGCGGAGTGTCCCATGGGTCAGTCCTGGGGCCAGTTTTGTTCAACATCTTTGTTAATGATCTGGATGATGGAATGGATTGCACCCTCAGCAAGTTTGCAGATGACACTAAGCTGGGGTGGGAGGTAGATATGCTGGAGGGTAGGGATAGGGTCCAGAGTGACCTAGACAAATTGGAGGATTGGGCGAAAAAGAAATCTCATGAGGTTCAACAAGGACAAGTGCAGAGTCCTGCATGTAGGACAGAAGAATCCCATGCACCGCTACAGGCTGGGGACCGACTAGCTAAGCGGACCTTCTACTGAAAAGAACCTAGGGGGTTACAGTGGATGAGAAGCTGGATATGGGTCAACAGTGTGCCCTTGTTGCCAAGAAGGCTAATGGCATATTGGGCTGCATTAGTAGGGGCATTGACAGCAGATCGAGGGAAGTAATTATTTCCCTCACTCCACACCTGGAGTACTGTGTCTAGTTTGGGGCCCCCCCACTACAGAAAGGATGTGGACAAATTGGAGAGAGTCCAGCAGAGGGCAACAAAAATGATTAGGGGGCTGGGCCACATGACTTATGAGGAGAGCTGAGGGAATTGGGCTTATTTAGTCTGCAGAAGAGAAGAGTTAGGGGGGATTTGATAGCAGCCTTCAACTACCTGAAGAGGGGATTCCAAAGAGGATGTAGCTAGGCTGTTCTCAGTGGTGGCAGATGACAGAACAAAGAGCAATGGTCTCAAGTTGCATTGGGAGAGGTCTAGGTTGGATATTAGGAAACACTATTTCACCAAGAGGGTGGTGAAACACTGGAATGGATTACGTAGGAATGTGGTGGAATCTCCATCCTTAGAGGTTTCTAAAGCCCGGCTTGACAAAGCCTTGGCTGGGATGATTTAGTTGGGGTTGGTCCTGCTTTGAGTAGGGGATTGGACTAGATGACCTCCAACCCTAATCTTCTATGATTCTACGAGTGCATATGGTGATATCGACATTTACCAACATTTTCTGATAAAAATCTAAGCCTTCCAAGTTTATGGATCTCTATTAGAGAACTCTTAGGGTAAGATTCACCATTTTCTTGTATAGTTATTTATATAAATGCAAGTGATTATAAGACACCATCATTCTAGTCTGGGAAACTTGGGGTCAATTTCCCCCTCTGCCTGAGGGGAAGAAAGGATTTGAACAGGGATCTCTCACCTCTCAAGTGTGCTCTAACCATTGAACTGTGGAATATTCTGATGTGGATCACCCTCCATCTCCCCTGTTGAATCTGTTCCACTGTATGTATATAAATACATAAAGAGACACTGGGCTGGGGAAGACCAAGTGAGGAGGATTCTGTATCCAGGTGGTTAGGTCACGGAGGTGGGAGGCCCATGGTCCAGTCCCCTGCTCCAATAACTCATTTATCCAAAGTTAAATAGTATAGGAGCACTAAGGCTACAAATTAACACTTTTGAAAATCTCATCCTATTTCTTTACTAATATTGCATCAGGCCTTGTTTCCTTAAACCAACATTAGCGCAATATTTTTCACACAGCTTTGCTCCCTAAGCCCTTGTCTCTGGATTCATTTTAGGAGTCCACCTCAAAAATACACCCAAATTACCCTTTGGCGTCCCCTGTTAAAAACAACAGGACAATTCTACTGTGTTACTGGGATGCTTTCCACATCTGTCATTCAGAAAGGAAAAAAATCATGAAGAAGTAGTCTATCAGCTTAGGCTAGAGAACATTCTCTGTGTACCACAGTGATGTAAGTGGTTTAAAATTCTGCTCGTAAATTACAGTCACAGAAAAACAAATAGCAACCCCTTTATAGCAGTATCGCTTCTTTAGCTATCCGTTTCCTTGGACAGTCCTAGCTACCCTCAGGGAAGGAAGTGAAAAGGGACTTTCATCCACTCGATCTGCTTTCAGGAGCACAGAAAAACATCATCTGCAGATATCCCTGACAGTAAAATCTTCTCCTCCTTATTTTGCCACCTCCATCCATCTTAGGCACTACATAACCTCCTTACTGTATCTCAGTGTCTCCCAATTGTAATGTATTTATACTCACAACAACCCTGGGAGGTAAGGAAGTACTACCATCCCTTTTTTACAGGGGAACTGAGGAACAGTAACTTACCCCCTATGTAACAAAGGAAGTCTCAGATAGAGGGAATTGAACCTGGGTCTCCTGAATTCCAGGTTACCACTTGACCAGCCTTCCTCGCACACAAAATAACATAATACTTCACCAATGTAATAATTGGAGAAGGACCATGTACTCCTTTGCCACCACTGTAACATGTCTCAATACTGCAGGACACAGCCAAAACTAGGAATTATTTGGGGAGTTTGTAGTTGACATCTTCTCTGGCTTTTCCCAAGATCTCTTCTTGGGATCCACTGCAAATATAGTAGGAATTAGCCATTAATATTAAATACATCAGACAGACTTGGTTTTCCATGTTGATTTTAAGCCACTGTTTTAATAATAATAATTTAATAATAATAATAGTAATAATTTAAACATAATTAGGCAGCAGTCTGGAGTGCAAGACATTGTTGTTGAGAGCAGGCTCAGCAAAATGCGGTGGGTGGGACATGTGGCCCGACTCAGCGACAACAGATGGACCGCAGCTATATCCGAGTAGTATCCGCGAGAAGAGAAACGGCCACACGGTCGGCCTCCAAAGAGATGGGATGATTTCCTAACAAGGAGATATGGACAAGCATGGCGAAGGATGGCCAGAGTGAGAGAAGTATTTAAATCATGCTTTGGGGACTTCAACAGCAGAGTCAAGGGAGAGAATTATTCCAGGAGTGGGTGGGTCAGCTTTTGTGGCCCGCATCATGCGGGAGGTCAGACTAGATGATCATAATGGTCCCTTCTGACCTTAGAGTCTATGATTCTCTCAGTCTATGAGTCTAAGATTGGAAGACGTATTGTGATCGGCTCAGTTTCAACTGATGAAGTACCGACAGTCTATACAGTCTACATCAGACAGTAAGATTCTGATGGACTTACAGTATTGTACGTGTAGCAGCCCGAAGTACAGGGCTGGGAGGAATTTTAATGCATTGCTGTTTTCATATTCCTATTCAACCCACAAGCATGATTATTTTAATCGTAAAACATCTCTTCATTCCCATATCTGATTGTAAAAATGTGCAAACTTACCCTAGAGCCAAATATATTTTAATGCATGGCCCAATTGTTCCCTACATTTTCTTTATAATGACAACAAGGTGTAAAATCCATAGAGTCTGTTCTGCATAGCAATTTTATTTTGCGTGCTCATGTATGTTTTTATGTAGGTTTATTACTTATGTTTTATGAATTCAACAAAAAAGCTAGGGTATTCACTGTCATCTGGGACACACAATGTAAAACAAAAGCACACCAATTTCCTTTTTATTTAAACAATATGCTTGGCATCAGGACTTATAATTGGTGGAATAATATTCCAACACAAAAATATCTGTCAAGTAATTTGGAATTCCTCAAATGGTGTCACCATAACCAAACTGACTGACTAGGTATTAGAAGGAAATTTAAGTCAGCTCTCCAGGACTTCAGAGCATACAGACAAGCTGACATCAGAAATGACCACAATTTATGTGTGGCAAGATTGAAGATTAAATTGAAGAAAAACAAAACCACAAAAAGCACCAAGAAAATTGACAGCAGAAGGCTAACAGACAAGACATTGTAGCAGCAATTTCAAAGTAATTGGGAAAATGCTGAAAGCTTTTGATGATACCATTGGTGAAATCACTGAACTTTTCAACAAAATATAGGACCAGAAAAAGCCTCCAGTACAATGGGAAAATGGCATTACAATCAAAATACCAAAGAAAGCAACTGCAATACCTGGCAAGGTGTTACACTCCATTCAGTGACAAGCAAAGTATTCTGTAGTATCATCATAAACAGAATAAAGGAAGGCGTTACCCCCAACCGAAATAGGACAATTCTGTCTCGTGGCAACGTTTGAGGTTTTGAAATTTGTTTTAGTTTCACATTAAAACAAATCCAAAATCTTTTGTAGAAGTTTGCAAAAATAGAATTGTATTGAAACCTCCATTTTCAGATCATTACATGTGCCTGTGGGAGACCCAGCTTCAGAGAAGAGTTTTTCATGCCAGATCGCTCTGATTCAGGCAAAGCAAGGACTTGGTATCATCTCCCAGGCCATTGCCCTAATCACCAGGCTATAGATCAGAGGTGGACAAACTACAGCCCGTGGGCCACATATGGCCCGCAGGACCATCCTGCCCAGCCCTTGAGTTCCCGGGCGGGAAGGCTAGCCTCCAACCCCTTCCCTGCTGTTCCCCCTCCCCCGCAGCCTCAACTCACCATGCCACCAGCACTCTGGGCGGCGGGGCTGCGAGCTCCTGCCAGGCAGCACAGCTGCGAGAGCCCCTGGTGTAGTGTATTAAATTGCTCCCCATAGGAATGTGCTATTTACGGCTAGCAGTCCTGGAGCTCTGAGCGGTATGGTAAGGGGGCGGGGAGCGAGGGGTTTGGATAAGAGGCAGGAGGTCCCGGGGGGCAGTCAGGAGACAGGGAGCAGGGGGCGGTTGGATAGGAGGTGGGGTCCTGGGGGGCGGTTAGGAGTGGGGGGTCCCAGGAGGGGACAGTCAGGGAACAAGGAGCAGGGGGGGGTTAGATGGGTCGGAGGTTCTGAGGGGGGCAGTCAGGGGGCAGAAAGTGGGAGGGGCTGGATGGGGACGGGGGCCAGGCTGTTTGGGGAGGCACAGCCTTCCCTACCCGGCCCTCCATACAGTTTCGGAACCCCGATGTGGCTCTCAGGCCAAAAAGTTTGCCCAGCCCTGCTATAGATCATGAGAATCTCACCTTTCAGACAAAGTTGTCATCGGAACTGAAATGTCTCCACAAAAGTTTTGGCTTTGACAAAATACTGTATTTCACTGAAATTTCATTTAATCTAAAATGTCCCCTTCTGGATCCCTGAGTTTGTCCCTTTGATCTTTACTCCTGCCCCTGTTTTTTTAATTTGTTGTCCCCCAAAATCATTTGAGACCTGATTCCAGTAGTACCTTCCCTTAAGGTTGTGAAGCTTTAGCTGTGGGCAGGCCTTTTCCCACCCATCCCCAGAGCTTCAATAGGTAAAATGTTCCAACCAGCTCTAAAAGCTTTTGAGGAAAAGCTAAGAGCAGAGAAGGCTGGATTTTGACCTGGAAGATCCTGTGGTGATCAGAATTTCACCTTCAAAATAACCATCAAAAAGAGCACCGAATGGCAAAATCCACTCCTTGTAAACTTCATAGATTTTAAGAATGTATTTAGAGCTTCCAACAAGATTCACTCTGGAATATCTTGAAGTGTTATTGTACACCAGTATAAATAATTAACTTCATCAAGGCTTTACATCAAGTGCAGCTTGCACAGTTAAAGTGAACACAGACTTGAGTGAATGATTAACATAGATGCTGGTGTCATACAAGGATTCGCTCTCTGACCTCTCCTGTTTGGCAAACAAACTCAGCCTGAATAACCCAGGCTGATGCCTTCCATCTTAGGAGGTCTTAGTACAATCGGAAATCCTCCAGTACTGGAAATAACAAATTGGGCAGCGCAGCATCACCTGGTTATGAGGGGGACAATGGATGTGCAAGGTTTTGTGGTATCGTCTTCTGACATCCTCCAGCACAGTGGGAGCCCCCCTTATCCGTGGCTGCAGAACTGGGGGATCCAATGGGGAGGCTACCGGAGGCCCAGGTGATCTTGCCCTAGAGAGGACAGATGACCACATCTTAGCCGAACAAGGGACTTTTCAGGGATTTCCAGGAGGCCACCATGAATAGGGAGAGAGCATCAGTGGTCATTAGGAGGTAGGCCAGGAACCCTTGTCTCTGTTGTCTGCATGGTACCAATCCTGGTGCCAGCTATGACTTCCACTGTGTTTCAACGACCTGATATGATAACATGAGGGGGAGAGAGAGGGAGATGCCTCCGAGCTCAATTTTGAAAACCCTTCTAACTAGTCTAATGGTGCCGGGGGAGCTATTTTTTATGGGGCCACCACGTGCCCTGCAACTTGTCGGTTTAATTGATACAGACAAAGGAAGAGACATTGGCCCTGTGGATGCTGGTACCGGCATCACACTGTCATTTAGTCCTGGACAGGCATTCTGGACCAACAGTAAAGCTGATACTAAGTCCATAGACACATACTGCATCATAAGTGGTCTCCTGAAGATCCTATCTGCATTAGCAATCCTCTCGGTGATAAACAGGAAGTCAACTGCACCCTTCCATCTTGGATAAGCTGCAGTGCGGGCAATGGTGCCAGCAACGATAGGTCTGTCACCTATCCAAAGACACTGAGGATGATGCCACTGCAGTCGCATGTTCCCAGATAAGTGGTGAGTCAGGAACAGAAAGTCACGGCAAATCTTCTGCTACTTGATACATGGTCAGTGTGGAAACCTACAATGCCACCTGCATCAGCAGCTCAGGCGATACATTAAATCAGCACATTCCCTGGCCACCTCCCGAGAACAGTCAGTTCTTACCCTTTTCCAGGCTAACGTCAGCCCACAGTGGGGTCACTTTCTGCCTCCACGGAGTGGAGACTAGGGTCACTTTCTGCTACCACCACCTCAAGTCAGGATGTGAGATGTGTGGCACCAAGCCTGTCTCTTGTTGTGCATTTGTCCAGCACAGATCTGGAAGTCAGAAGGAGTGGTGGATGAGGTCAGGGGTGCTGGAACAATTTGTATGGTGCTGAGAGCCATTGAACCAAACTGTGAACCCTGTATATGACGGAAACCACTTCAAGCCAAGGGCTACGGTAGCACCCACACTCCTAGTTCCAGCAGCTATGGATGAGGAGATGGGGAAAGCAAGAGGAATGAGGTGTCAGAGGCGAGGGGGGCGATTGGTTGATTGGAACAGGAGGCTGGGGAAGGTGGGAATGGAGCAGGGGCAGCTGAGGTTAGTTAGGCAGCAGAAGCTAAACAGAGCAACCGGCTGATGAGCAGCTTCCAACGAGGGGTAGCCATTCACATCAGAACCTTGAAGGGCTGTCAGGAGGGGCACAGACATTGGGTCTGAGCACAGTGTTGGCCCACCTTTAAAGTCATCTGCTTCTTGTTATAATGCTTCTTGGTAACAACTCAATATCTTTTCTCTTGCTTGTGCAACTCAATGTGCCTTCATACTACCGTCCTATTCCCTTTCTACAGTGTCTCTTTGCTTATTATCTGTGGAACCATTCGCTACTTCAGTGCTTTCACTCCTCATTATTTCCCGTTTTTTTACTCAATTTGTTCTACCTCCCTGAATATGTTCATGCAGTTCATCACTGCATTTGTTCATTTCCCCTCTCACCCTCTCTTTCTCCTCCTAACCCTCCTAAACTAGTGCTGTCATTGCTCTTTTTTGGTTCTCTTTGCTGACTGAACTTGACTTTAATGTATTCTAGCTTTCTTCTAGTGTCAAAATAATGTAAGAAACTGCATTTTGTGACTAATTAAATGAGCAAGAAATGTAAAGGAGCATAACATTGGGTCTAGTTAATCAGTTTTTGACACAGCTGACACAGCTGGTTAAACCAGAATCTATGCAAAAAGCTGCGTTGAAGCAGTTTGGGTTTAACAAAAGTCTCAGGTTGGTTTCCAATGAAAACATCTATATGTCCTTTTCTAACTTTCAGGCCAAATTCTGTCCTCATTTATATCTATGCAGTCCCATTGATTCAGTGAAGATATAAGGAAGAAGTGGGTGTGTAGGAGGTTTGGATATTGACAGTTCAATTTGGAAAAGAAGATTGAAAATTCTTTATCTGTTACAGTTGTTATTTCTATACACACTTACAAATATTTGTCTGTAAAACATCCTTGTGGAAAAAATCATCCATTTTCTTTCCCCAGTGTCGCTGCACTGGGCAGCATGCAAGAGAGTGACACAGGCAGGTCAGGGAAGGAGAGAGTGCTAATCCATGGATGAGAAGGGTGGGTTAGAGAAGTGGTGGGAAGCCCTGGGCTGACACTGATCAGCTGAAGAGGGAGAACGAGGAACATGGCCGGGGGATGGGAGTTGACTTTCTTAAGGAGAGGTCGCAGAGAGAGGGGGACAGACCACCTTTCAGTGGGGAAGGGAGACGTGAAAGTGAAGAAGAGCATAGTTCTCAGTGCTCAAGTGGTTTGCAGTGGAACTTCTTTAAGATAAGAAAGAGAGATACATCTACAGAGTGCCTAGCATAATGGAACCCCAATCCTCAGTTCCTCTGGGAACTATTGTAATGTACATATTAAATCAGTAATAATAGTCCAGTCAGCAATAACTGACCCCCTTGTCAGCAGAAGAGCCAAGGCATGAACAAGCTTGGCTACTGAACTATCTTCTCTCATCTAGACATGGTCCCTTCATGTCAGGGTTGGGGCACACTGATGAGGCAATGCAGAGAAGCTTGCACTACCTTTGGGTGCTCTGTTGCAGACTTCTGTGTTTATGGCTGCTTACCAAGTTCCCAACAGCGGCATTTAAATCCCTGTAAAACAATATTTTGGATCCCAGGAAGGAGGAAGCAGAGGGTGGAAAAAGCTAAAGAGAAGGACTGCTTTTCTGTTGGATTGATGCCAAGGGAGAGACAGATTCTCCGTCACATCACGTCGGTGTAAGGCATTTCACAAGGATTCCTGCTTCTAGATGTTAACCCACCAAACTAAACCACACACCTGTTCCTGACTTCAATGGATTTTTTGTCTGCTCAGCAACTCTTTTGATCAGGCCACAAAAACAAGGTCAGCTGATCTCAATGAAGCAGTCTACGTTAAGAAGAGGGAGCCGAACAATGTTTCCCCATCCCCATCCAATGAGGCTCTGAATATTGGCTGAGTGCCTTTTTGGGCTGTGGCATGTACAGAGACACAGTTGGGGGAATGAAGAAACCACAGCCTTGAAAGTGAAGATGACCTTGTTTGGACTTTGATATCAACTGAGGAAGCTGGGCTTTTATTGTTGGTTCTGGTATTTAACATCTTGGGAAGAGGGCTCAGGTTTAGCAATTCAATACTTTGCTAGTATTGAAGTTTGTAATATTCAACCACATTTTATGCCATTCATCATTAAATATCTATACTCCAGAAGCAGGTTTGGGGCATGATCATTATCAGAGGAGCCCCTCGGGCTAGAGTGGGTATAAATATATGGGAAGACATAGTCCTTCCCTGAAGAGCTTACAATATTAGTCCCTGATCCTGCACTGAGCCCTACACCTAAACTCATCGCAGCATTGTGGCCTAAGACAACAAGCAGCATATGAGGGGAGGGACACAGTCAAATCTACTAAAAAGTGTACACCCCTGGAAACAGAATTTTTACATGTAGCTATCATTTTAAAGAAAGTAAATGCCAACCAACCTCCTCTGCTCCATAAACCATAATTAATTTAGCACCATTTAATATCTCCATTACCATATTTTTACTGATTTTTTAAAGGTCCATGAAATATGAATGATCTAAAGTTGCTAATTGGAAAGTGAAAGCTTTTCTTTCATTACTTCAAAATTTCGTGACTTTTTCCCTTCCTGAACCAATTCTAATTAACCGAAGGCTCAGTAGTGTACCTCGGACCTGTTCCCTCTTGTCTGGTAGACACAGATAGACAGATGGGGGAGCTCAAGGAAACAATGACACAGTGCTGGTTATCATGACAGGCAGCATTCTCAGTGCACCAGATGCCTAACTGTAGATAATTTTCTGTAGCATCATGGCAAAGGCGAGTTCTAAAGAGGGATCTAAAGGACAAAAAAAAAAAAGGAGTTTAACTTGAAGAACCTGGCTGTGAGTACTTGGCTAGTTCTCTATGCTTTTTTGCAAATGAAATCAGAGCATCAGGTGTTGAATTGCTGTAATTCTTATTTAAGACAGTATTTTATATTAGTTAATGTGAGTTCTCCCTGTGCATGTGTAAACATTTCGTAATAACTTGAAATCTGTAATGAAAAAGTCTTGGGCCAGCTCCTCAGCTGATATAAATTAGCATAACTTTGCTGATGTAAGTGGAACCATGCCACTTTTCACCAGCTGGCATGTTTTTTTTTTATTTTATATTTATTGTTTTTTTTTATTTTATTTTATATTTTTAATTCCTGAACCTGGGCCAGCACCTGAATTCTGACTTGTTATCACACATACATGGGGACCAATTAGAGAGAGGAAACATTCCGCTTTAAGAACTGCTAAAGAAGCCTCCAGACTTCAGGGCATCCCAAGCAAGCCAATAGAAGAATTTCACACTTAACAGTAATAAATAATGAGGGGATAACTTCTGAGGCAGGGATATTCAAAGATATCAAAGGGAATTAGGTGCCTGCATCCTACTGAAATTCAGTTGGGTATGGGTACCCAACGCCCTAAAACTCCTTTGAAAATCTCAGCAGTAATGATTATGCATATTGTTTTATATAGCACCTAAAATATATAGGATCATTATAGAAGATGAGACGGCAAACTGAGGAAGGAGGAGCACACATATAATCATAGATGAACACAGCAATAAGATATCACAAAGGGAAAAATATATGCATAAAAGAAAATGATTTAGCAAGGACAAAGACACAGCTCTGTGGCACTTTATGGTGGACAAAGAGAGGTATGAAACCTCCATTTTAAATAAACAAGGACTGGTTAGAGAGGCAGGATCCAAATCAGCAGACTTCAGGAGGTACTAGCTTCTTGCTTGAAGTGCTGAGAGGGGTAGAATGATCGATAGTGTAGATTGATTAGGTCTCTCACTCACTGTGTGTGGGCGCACATGTTACTGGATTTTCTAAATGTAGCAAAACTTCCATAAATGAAGAGTAAAACAAACAATCCATTAATTTCATATCCAGTGACAAATGCTAGACAAAGAAAGCCTCCACTACTGATCTCCTCCTCCAATCCAGACAAGGGCATTTTGTTTTCATTATTGTTATTAGTTTTACAACCCCACTCCAGGGATAATTCTTTTGCTTTCAAGCCCATCAGCATTTGTTTAATGAGAGCAAAAGGCCCAATTCTGCCATCCTTACTCCATGAGTATTACCATTTCAACCAATGGGACTAGTTGTGCAGTAAAGAACTACTCAACATGAGTGGTAGTAGCAAAATCAGGTTTTTACACCATACCATCAGAGTGGTATCTGAGGTATTATTACAGCAGGGCTACAGCAACAACCGTAGTTAAGGTTGCAAAAGGATTTATTTATAATTAATTAATGGAGATATCCCATCTCCTAGAACTGGAAGGGACCTTGAAAGGTCATTGAGTCCAGCCCCCTGCCTTCACTAGCAGGACCAAGTACTGATTTTGCCCCAGATCCCCAAGTGGCCCCCTCAAGGATTGAACTCACAACCCTGGGTTTAGCAGGCCAATGCTCAAACCACTGAGCTATCCCTGTCCCCCCTTTTTTTTTTTAAAGTTTTTGAATCGTTTTGAAAAGTTTTGAAACTCAGGGAATTTGCTCTCCCTGAGTTCCTTACACACAACATTTCAAATTTTTCTCCTCCTAAGCTGAATTTTTGTAGGTTTGGTCTCTGTCTGCTGGTGATTTTTCCCCCCTGAATGTCTGAGCAAAATTTATTCAGAAGTTTTTTGAGATCAAAGCGAACAAAAACAACCAACCATCACAAAACCCCACACTTAATCCATTTGGAAAAAAAAAAGTTGCAACCTCTGCAGAGGTTCTTTGAATAAAGCTTTAGTCGATAAGGAAAAACAAAATTTTACAATGACAACTATGTTAGGCTGTCCATTGCTTATCAGTTACAAATATGTTATATTGGAAACAGTTGAAATACCTTTGTGAAAACAAAATAAATTCCCTGGACCAAATTTTGCCCATTGTCTTTGACATCAATGTGCTTTCATCCTGGTCTATAGCATTTATAACACACATGAAGTATATGTAAATAATGCTATTGTCTGGGTTGAAGGGATATCTCTTCAAGGAATACACTCTCCCTCTAGCTTTTATGAGCATCACGCTATATAGACATTAAGAAGATAAGAATGGCTTTCCGGGCTCAGAGGCACAGATTAATGGTCCATCTAGCCCAGTATCCTGTCTTCCAACAAAAACAACGAGGAGTCTTGTGGCACCTTAGAGACTAACAAATTTATTTATTTAGGCTCTAAGGTGCCACAGGGACTCCTCAATGTTTTTGCTGATACAGACTAAGGGTACATCTACACTACAGCGGGGAGTCGATTTAAGATACGCAAATTCAGCTACGTGAATAGCGTAGCTGAATTCGACATATTGCAGCCGACTTACCCCGTTGTGAGGACGGCGGCAAAATCGACTTCTGCCGCTTTTTGTCGGCGGCGCTTACTACCACCTCCGCTGGTGGAGTTAGAGCGCCGATTCGGGGATCGATTGTCGCGTCCCGACGGGACGCGATAAATCGATCCCCGAGAGGTCGATTTCTACCCGCCGATTCAGGCGGGTAGTATAGACCAGACCTAACATGGCTACCACTCTGAAACCTGTCTTCCAACAATGGCCATCACCAGATGCTTCAGAAGGAATCAATAGAATGGCAATTATCGAGTGATCCATCCCTGTCATCCAGTCCCAGCTTCTGTCAGCAAGAGGTTTAGGGACCCTTGGAGCATGGGGTTGCATCCCTGACTATTTTGGTTAATAGCCATTGATGAACCTATCCTTCATGAACTTATCTACTTCTTTTTTGAACCTTGCTGTAATTCTGGCCTTCATAACATGCCCTGGCAATGAATCCCACAGGTTTACTGTATATTGTGTGAAGTAATGCACTGTGTTGATTTTAAACCTGTTTCTTATTAATTTAATTAGGTGACCCCTGGTTCTTGGGTTATGAAAAGGAATAAATAACACTTCCCTGTTCACTTTCTCCACACAACAAAAATGGTTAGGGGTATGGAACGGCTTCCGTATGAGGAGAGAGTAATAAAATTGGGACTTTTCAGCTTAGAAAAGTGACGACTAAGGGGGGCTATGATAGAGGTCTATAAAATCATGACTGGTGTGGAGAAAGTACATAAGGAAATGTTATTTACTCCTCCTGATAACACATGAACTAGGGGTCACCAAATGAAATCAATAGGCAGCAGGTTTAAAACAAACAAAAGGAAGTATTTCTTCATACAATGCACAGTCAACCTGTGGAATTCTTTGCCAGAGGATGTTGTGAAGGCCAAGACTATAACAAGGTTCAAAAAAGAACTAGATAAATTCATGGAGGACTGTTCCATCAATGGCTATTACTGAGGATGGGCCGGGATGGTGTCCCTAGCCTCTGTTTGCCAGAAGCTGGGAATGGGGGACAGGGAATGGATAACTTGGGATTACCTGTTCTGTTCATTCCCTCTGGGGGAGTTGGCATTGGCCACTGTTGGAAGACAGGATACTGGGCTAGATGGACCTTTCATCTGACCCAGTATGGCCGTTCTTACTTTCATTCATGATTGTATAGACCTCTATCATATCCCCACTTATTCATCTCTTTCCTAAACTGAACAATCTCAGCCTTTTTAATCTCTCCTCGTATCAATGCCCCGAATCATCTTTGTTGCCATTCTCTATCCCTTTTCCAATTCTAGTATACCTTTTTTGAGATAGTGTGACCAATATTCAAGGTGTGGCCATATCATGGATTTATATAGTGGCATTTTATTACCTATCCCTTTCCTAATGGATCTTAAGATTCTGTTAGCTTGGATTGCAGATTTTGTTAGTCTTTTTACTTGTTAGTATTTATAGAATTCAGCTACATTTACATGCTCACCCTCAGAGAGAGAAACAATCAATCCAAATCACTCTCCTCTCATTAACGGCCTGATCCAAAACCCATTACATCACTGAAAACTCCCATTGACTGCACTGAGTTTTGGATCAGGCTTATCCAAGTGCCTGAAGCAAGGTCATGGTGTTGCTTACTATTTCCTCTGCTGGTTTGAATCCTGCTCTCTAACTATTCCTTTGTAGTTTCTGGTAGACGCTTTTTCATTTTTCCCCTTCATCCATTATGATGCCATTTCTTTTCTGGATCACTATGACAAAGTGCAAGAAATTGGAGTGCTACCTTCCCGGTTGTATTTTTTCTTACATTTTCAGGCTGTAGAGGTCCCCTTCTTCCTGTCTGTTGAGCCATGGTTCTACAATGGAGGTCAATAAAAGAGTCACATATACTTGAACTTCCATCCAAGTAATGGCAGAAACCACTTGTTTTGCTTGATATGAGGGGATTGTACATAGGTGCAACACAGGCAGAATTTGGCACGCTCATAGATTTAACAATAGATGTGTTGTTTATTTTCCAGAGGAAACAACAGTGCTATTTTTCTATAATGCACTGCGTGGAAAAACTATCCCCAAATGCTTTACAGAGGTAAGTGATACATTCACAGAGATAAACAACAACAGAGGTGTGAAGCAAGGGACAAATAGCAAGTAGGACTTAAAAGTCTTGTCTGTACTTTGACCCCAGAACAAAATAATTAGAAAGAATGGTTCCTCCACGTGCTTAAGTTTGCCTACTGCTGTAAATTACACACTACAGATGTAAACTGGAGTAACATCCAATTTCCTCTCTCAGGATCCCAGGAAAGATGCACGACTTTCTCAACTAATTCATTATTTTAATAACCCTCTGATTTAAGGGTGACTTACTTTTCCAGTCAGTCAACGTTGCCTGTGTCCAATGCCTTCAAACATGTTTCCCAGCAGCAGTACAAGGAATTCAGATTTTACCCTGAAGCTTAGAGATGTTCATTCAAAAACCGCAAGGAAGATTTATAAAACCAGCTGCTGTTTCTGCAGCACTCTCCTTAAATTGATGTTGACATCACTCTTATCACCAATCAATTTGACAACAAACAGCTAATGATTGGCTTTTACAAACCACAGTGCTAAACTCTAAAATGTTTTAGGATAGCAATATGCTGCCCTTTTCATTACATTACTCTTACATATGCCTTTCTTGGAGTACTTTTGTTTTGAAGCATATGTAGGAGTTACACATACACAGTTTTCAGTGATGTAACAATTGTGACCTTCAAATCTCTGAAATAATTGATGGGACATTTTTTTAAAGGATCTGCTATTGCAGGAAAAGGATGGATCAGTTGTTTGTTACCAAGAACTCAATTTCCCATAAGCATTTTCGGTACCACCAAAAACTCTGACAATTAATCTGAGAAAATTCACCCAGATGTACTCAAGTTTGAAATCTAAAAAGTGAAAGCAACCCGAAACCATCTGTTAAAATTTCCATTGAACACTTTCCAGCTGGGGTACTAATCTAATGTCTCAGCTATAATGCAGATGTAGGTTCCTTTTTCAAGCCGAAAGCACAAAAAGCAAACAGATCAGGACTTGAGAATTCAGCCACCCTACACAGCATCCTGGATGGCAAAGTCAACAAAGTCTTTAGGGCTTTAAGGGGCGGCACTTTAAAGAGAGCGGATCCGAAGGTTATAGCACTAGCTTGGGACTTGAGAGATCCAGGTTCATGTATATCCCTGTCCCACTGGAACACCCTCGGTCTTCCAGCTCATCAATCACTTTGCCTCTCCTCTGCATCCTTCCCTATAAGTCACTTCTTCCATTTCGTCTTTTAATACTAAACTCATTTCCAGGAATGTCTGTACCCACACTCTCAAGTAATTATTTATCCTTTTATTGAGTGTCTCTACATTTGACTGCAAACTCTGTGCAGGGAAAATGCCTTGAGCATTTGTAAAGCATGTTGTATACCTATAGCATAATAATAATAATAATAATAATAATAATAATAATAACAATAACCTGGAAGATTCATAATAGGCAATATACCGGAACTCACTGTTTGCATGCCTCATGGTAACATTCACTGAAACTTCTCTTTCCATTTGATGTGGCTAGCCTTTTATTTAGGGAATGTAAAATACCTAGTGATTAAACTATATCTAATGGAGATAAAAGATACCTCTTCAAAAGTCTGTTTCTCTCAAGTGGAGACCCTAAAGAACTTGCTTCTCCGCTGTTATATTTCATGGGAGTTTATTTTTCCCTGATTACACTGAACATAGTCTTATCTTCTTTTTCTGCAATCCCTCCCCCTCTATTTGATATACAAAATAAAATCTGGTACCACCACCTGCCATTATTCTCCCAGAAGCTTTAAAGTCCCAATATAATTGTATTACCCATGTAGGACTCATGCTTTATTTGTAAAATATTGGGTTCCAGGGAAGATTTACTATATATCATATTAGATACCGAACATTAAGCAATTTCAGGGTTTACCTTAGTTTACTACCTTGATGTTCCACATCATAACTGATGTTATGTTTGTGACGGGTTGGATCACAGAAACCCCCTTGGGAGCTGCCACCCGATGTGCCAAGACTACTTCTACCCCTACTTTCCCTGCCAGCTCAGGACTCCAGTACCCTGTCTTGCTGAGCCAGACACTCCCGTCTGCTCCAACAAAGACCCAAGGTCTGAATTACTTGCCCCAAAGCTGCAGGTTTACCTTAAAGCAGCTAACAGAAGTGTTCCTGTCTTTAACACCCAGATGCCTAACTCCCAATGGGGTCTAAACCCAAATAAATCTGCTTTACCTGGTATAAAGCTTATGCAGGGTAAACTCATAAATTGTTCGCGCTCTATAACACTGATATAGAGATATGCACAGTGGTTTGCTCCCCCAGGTATTAATACATACTCTGAGTTAATAAGTAAAAAGTGATTTTATTAAATACAGAAAGTAGGATTTAAGTGGTTCCAAAACAGACAGAACAAAGTAAGTCACAAAGCAAAATAAAATAAAATGCGCAAATTTATGTCTAATCAAACCGAATACAGATAATCTCACCCTCAGAGATGCTTCAGTAAGTTTTTTCCTCAGACTGGACACCTTCCAGGCCTGGGCACAATTCTTTCCCCTGGTACAGCTCTTGTTCCAGCTCAGGTAGTAGTTAGGGGATTCTTCATGATGGCTCCTTCCCTCTTTGTTCTATTCCACCCCTTTATATATCATTTGCATAAGGTGGGAATTCTTTGTTCCTCTCTGGGTTCCCACCCCCTCCTCCTCATGGAAAGACACCACGTTAAAGATGGATTCCAGTTCAGGTGACATGATCACATATCACTGCAAGACTTCATTGCCCACTTGCCAGCACACACATATACAAGAAGACTTACAGGTAAAACACACCCATCTGCAGACAATTGTCCTGGTTAATGGGAGTCATCAAGATTCCAAACCACCATTAATGGCCCACACTTTGCATAATTACAATAGGCCCTCAAAGTTACATTTCATATTTCTAGTTTCAGATACCAGAGTGGTACATTTATACAAATAGGATGATCACACTCAGTAGATTATAAGCTTTGTAACGATACCTTACAAGAGACCTTTTGCATGAAGCATATTCCAGTTATATTATATTCGCTCATTAGCATATTTTTATAAAACCATATAGACCACAACGTCACAATGTTCACTATTTAAAAAAGTAGCATTTGGCAACAGCCATTGCATTATGGAATCTGAGATGCCATGGGATTTCTGTATTCACAGAACAGGTATCTCATGTACCACTACATGTTAACTTTTGAAAAATTTCGTTTTTAAATAATGCCTAAGTAGATCAATTCTGGCACACTGATAACTGAGAAGCATATTCATAGATTATAAAACCAGAAAGGACCATCTAGTTTGACCTTCTGTATAACTAGGGCCCTACCAAATTCACAGTCCATTTTGGTCAATTTCATGGTCATAGGGTTTTAAAAATAACATATGCCATGATTTCAGTTATTTAAATCTGAATTTTCATGGTGTTGTAATTGTAAGGGTCCTACCGGAACAAGGAGTTGTGGGGGGTCGCAAGGTTATTGTAAGGGGGCTGCAGTACTGATGCTTTTATATCTGCGCAGGTGGTGTCGGCGCTACCTTCAGTGCTGGCTGGCCTGAGGGTGGCGGCTGCTGGCCAGGAGCCCAGCTCTGAAGGCAGAACTGCCAGCAGCAGCAGCGCAGAAGGATGGCATGATATGGTATTGCCACCCATACTTCTGCGCTGCTGCTGGTGGAGTGCTGCCTTCAGATCTGGTTGCCCAGTCAAGAGCCGCCACCCTCCGGCCGCCCAGATCTGAAGCCCCTCCCACGCCCCGCAACCTCCTTTTGGGTCAGGACCCCCAGTTTGAGAAACGCTGGTCTCCCTCCATGAAATCGGTATAATATAGGGTAAAAGCAAACACAAAAGACCAGATTTCACAGTCCGTGACATATTTTTCATGGCCGTGAATTTGGTAGGGCCTTATGCATAACACAGGCCATTGGACTCCCTTGAATTAATTTCTCTTTGAACTGGAGTGTGTTATTTTTGAAAAACATCCAATCTTGATTAAAAAATTTACAGTGATGGAGAATCCACCACAGTCTTGTTAAGTTGTTCCAATGGTTAAGTTATCATTACTGTTTAAAATGTGTACCTGATTTTCTAGTCTAAACTTGTCCAATTTCTACTTTCAGTTATTGGATCTTCTCACACTTTTCTCTACTAAACAGAAGGGCCTTCTATTATCAATTTTATGATCTCCACTTAAGCACTTATAAAGTGTGAACACGTCACTCCTTACATTTGTCTTTGACAAGCTAAATAGATTGAGGTCCTTGAATCTTTCACCATAAGGCATGTTGTATCATCTTCCGACTATCAGTGATGATTTTATGTTTTTGTTCAGGTTATTGATGAAAATATTAAATAAGGCCAAGAATTCATCCCTACAGGACCCCACTAGAAACACCAGCTCAATCATGATTCCCCATTTACAATTACATTTTGAGATCTATCAGTTAGCCACTATTTAACTCATTTAATGTGTGCACTGTTGATTTTGTATCACTCTATTTTTTTAATGAAAATGTTGCATTCTACATCAAACTTGTAATCTCATTTTTTTAAAAAAAAGATATCAAATTAATTTGATAGGATCTATTTTCCATAAATCTGTGCTGATTGGCACTAATTATATCCCATTTTCACTTTTTAAATATTGGAACGTTAGCTTTCTTCCAATCTTCTGGAACTTCCCCAGGGTTCCAAGACTTATTAAAAATTGACGGTAATGATCCAGAGAATTCCTTTGCCAGCTCTTTTAAAAATCCTGCATGCAAGTAAAGCCAAGATCCTG
Source organism: Chrysemys picta bellii (assembly GCF_011386835.1). NCBI lineage: Eukaryota > Metazoa > Chordata > Testudines > Emydidae > Chrysemys > Chrysemys picta. The sequence goes on along the minus strand of NC_088791.1, from coordinate 333,928,176 downwards.
ACCAATTGTGGTAATTAAAGATCCAATTAGATCTTGCACAAAATAGTAGTATTAGCCTCCATATCCTCACTAAATTCAAATTTAACTGATTTCCTTCCACCTGCCTAGATTTGCCTTGTGGTTCCAATTGGATATTGGTCTTCTTTAGTCCTTGTTGGACTACCATTGTTGGAGGTGAACTGGTGATAACGACAAAGCAATTGGAGAGGAAAGCCAAATCAGCTGGGAGAAAGAATTTAATCAGAAAAAATTGAATGACAACTGGGACTGGTTTAGGAACACATTTATAGATGCCCAAAAAGCCATAATTCCATAAGTAAGGAAGAAAGCCATATTGGTTAAAAAACAACCTGGTATGGAGGGGAAGTGAAAGCAAATATAAAAAAATATAACAAATGAAAGAGTGGGGAATTTCATAGTAGATTAATCAGAAGCTAGTAATTGTAGAAAATTAATATGGGAAGCAAAACAAGGCATGGGAGAGATATGGAAAATAAGAAGTTCTTTTAAGTTTATTAGGAACAAAAAGAATTCTAAATGGTACTTGTTCATTATTAGATAGAAAGGGTAGAACTGACAATAATAATGTAGAAAAAGCAGAAGTGTTCAAAACATTTTTCCCACAAAACATTTGTGGGAAAAACATGATATAGTCATATCATAGGACAGCACTCTTTTCCTTCCACTAGTTTCTTAGGAGAATGGTAAACAGGAGCTACTAAAGTAAGACATTTTTAAATCAGCAGGTCCAGATAACTTGCATCCAAGAGTTTTAAAAGAGCTGACTGAGGAGATCACTGGGCCATTAATGTTGGTTTTCAGTAAGTCTTGGAAAACCAGAAAAGTTCCAGAAGACTGGAAGAAAGCTAATCTTGTGCCAATATTTTTCAAGTGTAAATGCAATGATCCAAGTAATTATAGGCCTGTCAGTCTGAAATTGATCATGGCAAGATGAGTGAATGGCTGACACAGTACTCAATTAATAAAGGATTAGGGAAGGGCAATAAAATTAATGCCAATCAGCATGGGTGATGGAAAATTGATCCTGTGAAACTTACTTGATATCTTTTTTTTTTTTGAAGAGATGACAAGTTTGGTTGATAAAGGTAATATTATTGATGCAATAAACTTAGACCTATGTAAGGCATGTGACTTGATATCACCTGACAATTTGATTAAAAAACTAGAAAGCCATAAAATTAACATGGCACATATTTAATGGATGAAAAGCTGGCTAACTGAGAGGTCTCAACATATAACTGTAAACAAAGAATTACCCTCAAGCATGTGTTTTAAGTGGGGTCCTGCAGGGATTGATCTTGCCTTGAAAGACAAATACAATATTTCAAGAATACTTTTAGAAAGGTCAGCCTAGAAAATGGCCATCCTTGCTTAGAATGAGAGTAATCTATTGTATTAGTAAATTAATGTTTTTCTTTCCTTAGTATTATATTATGCACTAATGTCTATTGGGGAGCCAAGTGAATTCTGTACACAAAGCTTCTAAGAATAATGCTCCTCAATAAGTCTTACTGAATTTTTGTAAGGTTCTTCCCCGACCTACCAAAAAGAAGTTCCTAAAGACGCATCTTGTTGAACAGTCAGGATCCCAGGCACCAAAAGGAATGCATTCCTTTGTTATTTCTTCTTATCAAAGCACTCCCTGGCAGTAATGCTGCAGTAGCTTTTTTAGAACTGGTAAATTCATTTGGGAACATACAATGCCTAGTTATAAAGACTGGTGCTTTCACCTCCATTTAGTACTGGCTGGTACTCTTTGCTTTAAAATGTTATTGGGCAGGCAACTCCATGTTTGCCTGAGAGATGCCCTTGGATTCCTTCCTGTTTATCAGCTTCTTATATAGACTTAGAAGAGCAGAACTGAGCGGAGTCTGATGCTCATATATTACTTTCTGAAAATATGGACAAGTATCAGGGGGAACACTATCGTGTCCACATTAAACTCTGATAACAGGGCCTTGAGCCGATGAACTAATCTGAATGGGTGGACCTTTAGACCAATAAGGACCTTCACTGGGGCTAAACATGGGAGCAGAAGTCTGCCTCCATGGATCAGCTTGAAGGATTAGGTCAAACTCCAAGACAATCACCACTTAAACAGGTGTTTTAATTATTTTGAAGATTAAAATGATCTGCTATGCCTTTAAAACATTCCTTTTGAAAACTGGATACTCTGTGTCAGTCTAAGCATTCATGTGCTGATCAGCCAGAGAAATGCCAATAAATCAAGTCTTCTATTCTGAAAAGTTACATCCCAAGTAAAGGCAATTTTCATGTGAAAAAAAGCAGAGTAGAGGAATTACTCACTACTTACTATTTGGTTTATACTAGAGGGTGACTGAGTCAGGGAGTAAGGAAGAGAGAATGAGAGAGGGGATATCTGAAAAATAAATCTCAATTTAAAATTGAATAAAACAGAGAAATGTGGAAAATTCCAGTGTAAGACTTCAAGCAGCCCATAGGCATCTATAAGTTATATGAAACAATCTTTGTGTAAGAGATACCTCAAGGTTTCAGAATTATAGAGATAAACTTCAAGTAGAGATAAACTTGAATTCTATTTTTCACTGTACTAAGCACAGACAGGTTTTCCTTTGATATTACAAACAAAATTTTCTTTACTGGTGAATATTTATTATGACCAGTGAATGGAGAACTTTCATGCTACTTTTGAGTTTTACTCTTATGTCACCTTCACAGTGTTGTCTGGGGTATTGATAGATTATGTAATCCTTTTCCACAAATTTATTTGTACAAACCCCTCTGCAAGACTTCAGTGCAGCAAGAGAATTGTGCTAAGTGAGTTATTGCAGAAGTACTTCTGTATTTTGCGCCTCTCAGAATGAGATGGCCTAGTATGCTTAGTGACTCAACTCCAGTGAGTTAACAGTGGCCCTAGTAGCAGAGATAATGAAGGGCATCATTTTTTAGGTATCAGAAGTAGCAGCTGTTAGAGCAGGGGAATGGAAATCATGATTTCCAGGTTCTACTCCCAACTCTGCTCCTGACTTTCTGAGAGACTATGGCCAGGTCACAACCTCTACACGCCTCCTTAAACCCACCTATAAAATGGGTATAATACTTAAGATATCACTAGGCGTCATTGTGAGGCTAAGTGTGTTAATGTTTGCAAACAACTTTGAGGTCCCTGGATTACAGGTGTTGCAGGCATGCAAACTACTTATTCCTACATAATTTTCTGCACATGAGACTGAAACAATCCATGATCTTTAATTTAAAATTATTTATCAGACAGATTCCTCCAAACAAACAGGTTTCTTCCTGTTTGCAGCAGCCTTGAAAACTTCAAAAGGATTAATAAAATACTAAAATACATTAACACTTTTACTGACCTGATTTACTATTTTAATATAGAAAAATGTTTACAATGATTTTAAAATCTCAGCACTGGTCTCTGGATACCAGTTTCCCACATAAAAATAAACTCCTTTCTATACCCTACCCCCCAATCTACTATAGCACAGCTCATTCTCAGCATAAATATCCCCCACTATTTCAGTCAGACTAGCTGACTCACTAAATTTCACCCACCAAAAATACAGACACCGCTATATACAATTTATGCAAGTTATTAAAAGTATTGAGGATATTTAGGTCATAAAAATAGATGAAAAAGCAGTAATTCACAGCATTAAAAAAATCTGTTGCCCTAGAGAGCTCTAAAACCTCAAATGTGAACTAAAATACAGGTTTTTCTAACATGACATATTAACTTGTGTGTATGTGGGAGGGGACACTCATGTCTCTAGCTAGTGACTGAGATAGTGCCCCTCAAAGGAGTTGTTTAAGTGACATGCTGCTGGATAGCAGTGATAAATCCAAGGAGCTACAGCATTCTCACTTGGCACAGCTGTTGTCCATGCAGAGTCATTAAGGTGTTTAGATTTAAACGTAAGCCTTTAAAGTAACAATATGAAAATAAAGATTTCTTTGGCAGCTGATGAGCGGTAGCTAAATATGAGATTTTTTCCCCAGTCCTCGAGTGGCTATAAAATCTTAACTGTTAAAATGATTTTCCTAGCAGTCCCTTGGCACTTGCCTTTTTCTCCTTACCCAACAATGATGGGTTTTTGTTTTTTAGACTGAGAGAGGGCCCTAGAGTCCTCTAACCATCCAGTTTGGGAAAGAATGCAACCACTTCTCAGCTGTAAAGATGCTAAAATAGCGGCCAAGTCTTCCTTGTAAGGAGATACTAGATGCAAAGCCATATGGTTAACTAGGATTTGCCATGCATTGCATAAACGTCGCCCATTTGGAAGGACTCGTACTGAAGCTGTCTGTATTATGCCTATTCTGGGAGGGAATACATTCATGCAGTTGGTCAGGAGTCCTGGGTTCTGCTCCGAGCTCTGCTACACCTTTGCAGTATGACTTTGGGCAAGTTATCTAATCTCTTCCTCACCTCACTCCCAATTCATTAAATGCTAACAACACTAGCACTATCAATAATCTATTTCATATGTCTGAAATGAGACAAGAATGTGTAACAATTCAATTTCAAACTCCAGATGCTGTATGCGGAGCAAGAAAGGAAATAGACCAATGGCCCCAGCCCCCTTTCTTCTCTGCAGTAGCTCCATCTCTCATGCCCCAAGCTGTTCCACCTTTCAACACTTACATTCCAAAGTGATAAGTGCTCTAGAAGTATCCAGAGTTAGCTAGACATACTCCCAGAAAAAAGACACCCCTCTCCAACAAACAGTTCTTTCAGTGTGACAGCTGCTGCATCACAGGATAAGAATGAAGAGCAAGATTTTCAAGTGACTGGTTACCGTCCGTGCCCAGCTTGAGACTGGACTTGGATGGATGTTCAGCACTTTTTTGCAAGCCAGGCCTTTTCAGGGTGTCTCAAGTTTGGCAACTAAAAACCGAGGCATCCAAAATCACTAGTCACATCTGAAAATCTTGGCCAGACTATCTTGGTGTCATGGTAGCGGGACTGGCAGGAAGCCCTGAATAGCAAGTTCCTTCAGCTTCGCGTCCCACCAGTACCCTTCCTCTGTGAGATGCAGTTGTTACTGGGAAGGCAGTTGACTTCCATAGTACCTAAGACTGTGGCAAGGACCAGTAATACCATAAAACAAGGTAAGAAGAAAGGCAGTGCAAAAAGCCTCCTTAAAAACCTCTTGTATCCTCCCTCTCTCTCTCTCTCAAGGGAGTATGGGTATCCCTTAGGTAAACTGTATCGCAGGCTGATTGCACTTGCACAAATAAGACTGGATTAGCATTTTATTTTCTTTAGCTGATGGTTCAGTTCCACACACAGATAATGCTCATTCTTGTGTAGGCAAGCTGTGCAGGGCCACTCTCTCTCTTTTGTAAAACACCCTTAGGTCACTACCCTGCCACAAGTCAGCAGGCAGGAAGGACTGGGTTTGTTTATTACATTAACTGTAATCTGAGTTTGCCAAGAATAGATACCATTTGCTTTCACTAAAGAAGCATGTTAGGCCAGGTAAAGAAGCAGCATTTAAAAAAAGCACCCAATCAGAAAGCTCGCAAAAGCGGGTGGTATCCACAACAACAATGCACTCAAAGAAACAGAGAGAACAACAGTGTGCATTGTGCAGAGCAACATGACTACTTGGGGGACACTAATTTTAGAAGGGTTTTTTTTAAACCATTATGTTTTGTCAGACCACTCTACTGTCAATCATCGGGTGTGGATTTATGCACCCTGCACTTCTCAAAGGAATCCACTGCACACTGTTTTACAGTACGAGCTTTGTAAAGATCTGATGATCTCTATCTTGAAAACACATTTCTACCATTCTAGCTGTTCCTTGATAACTCCCTCAAGGCTGACATTTACTTGCTGTGAACTGTAGCGGGGTGCACCTTCCCCATTGCAACACCTTCTGACCCCTTCTCAATATCGAAGTCATAACATACTGATGCCTGAACAATACACAAATATGGCTGGTGTCTAGAGGCTTTACAAAAAAAAACACCTTAGACTTCGACCCTCACTTTCCACACATAGCTCCCAGCTGACACCACATACACACAAGAAAGACTCCTGCCAAAATCCAGACTGGAAATAAAACTTTTACTTTAGCAGCTCATATGAGCTACACAAACCAGATAGGATTCCGTGCACTGTACAATGGAATTCATTCCAATTTCTATTGCTCTTCAATACTCTATGGAATGCATTTGGAAACTTCCTGGCTTCCACCAGGGAAGTCAGTGCTGAAAACAGCATCATTAAATGAAGTTATCCTATTCCTGCACCTGTTGGACACAGGAGAGAAAAGCACAGACCTCAGGTAGGCTCCTTACTACATCAGAAGCAGATGAGAATGAATTTGCAGTTGTCCTTTTTTATATAAGGCCAATATTTTGTGAATCTTTGACCCTTTAAAATTTACTTAAGTTCAAAAGGTTCAACCTCTAGTTGACTATGTGACCCTGGCAGACCAGGTGCCAGCTCATGCCAGAGCCACAGGCCAATTCGCTTGTGTATTACTATAGCTCAAAGTGATTGTTAAATGTATAAGAATGCATTTGGTGTTTAAACTTCATGAAAACTAGTGGGCTGTTACTTGCATTGTTTTCACTTATCTGTATCCTGTTATAATGTACTAGCAAACATTTACATTGTGTGTACCCCTGTAACTAAATAACCTATCCAATGAGAAAGAAGCTTGGTGGAATGCAAATGAAGAACTTTAATAGAAAAGTGCTAATTTCAAAGCAAGTGATCATTGTGTGTGATGATGGGAGGTCAAAGACTCCAAATGCATTCCTCACTCCGTCATCAAAGGAAAAGCCATTTGGGTAGTGACACTGTCAGTTTGTTTTCTGTGAGAAGAAGCGATAAAAGTGAATTCAAGAAAGGATACTGCATCTCCAGACTATTTGAACTCTTACAGGGAAGTGTATCAAATGCAAAGCGGAGATCCCCAGAGACAACCTGGGCACACTGAAAAGTCTTTTGAGAAACTGGCAGTTTATTACATCACTGTGGCTCATCTGTGCATATATTTTATCTGCTTTAACCTCTCAATAACTCTCATTTCCTTTTCTTAGCTAATAAACCTTTAGTTAGTTTACTCTAGAATTAGCTACTAGCTTTGTCTTTGGTGTAAGATCTAGAGTACCAATTGATCTGGAGCAAGTGAAAGGTCTCTTGGGACTGGGGGCAACCTGATGTAATGTGACTTTTGGTATAAGTTTCCCTTTACCACGAAGTCCAGTTTGTCTGGGTGGCAAGATAGACTGGAGTATCTAAGGGGACTGTCTGTGACTCTATGGTAAGACTGGTATAGTGATCCAGTAGTTCACATTTCTTACTGGCTTGGTGAAATCTAATTATAGAACACACCACCAGCTTGGGGTGTCTGCCCTGTTTTCTGACAGTCTGCCCTGAGGTAAGCACTCTCAGTTGTGAACCACTCCAGATAGCATGACAAACTAGACACCTGAATTCTGGGGAGCTCTGGAAATCGAACCCCGTCCAGGTTCCTCCAGCAACAATGCCCACATCCCCTCAGAGCCTGAAAATAAGAACCAAAACCATTTTCTGCTGAAACATGAATGCTGACTTCTGGAAGTGCTACTGAAATACGTATTTTACAGTTTCTTATAATTAAGTGAGGCAGATTTTCAACCTCTCTGTTGAGGAAGTCAAGATGCAGATACTAAATAGAATACATCAGAATGGTCTGACAAAGGTCTCTCTCTAATGGTTTTTTTCCCATCAAAATATTTTCTTGATGGAAAATACAGTTTATGCAAAATCCAAATTTTCCACTGGAAAACTTTGAATTTCCCAACAGTTTTTGATTTTCCATCAAGAAAATCTAAACAAAATATTTAAGTGGGGCCAACCCAAATCAAAATGTTATTGTTCATTGAACTACATGAAAATGTTTCATTTCAGCGAGGCTCAACATTGAACTGCATCCACCTGAACTGCTGTAGTGCCTCATGGGAGTTATAGTTCAGGTGCATCATGAACCCATTCTTCTCTATGGGCTGGGTTCCCTGGCTGGACCATATCTCCCAAAATGCACCACAGTCTTCCCTTTGGTTGAACCATTTTGGGACATCATGGGAGAGTAAGAGAACTTCCAGGCAGCACCATGGCACTCAAGGAGACACATTTCAATGTTGTATCAAGTAAAAAATGAAATATTTCAATACTTCCAATTTTATTTCCAAATTTTAAGCTCCACAAAAAAATTAGCTATTTTAACTTCTCATACTGACTTGGGATGAAAACAAAATGTCAAAATATTGGAAGATCCTACAGGATGGAAATACCAATTTTTTTAAACTAACTCTACTAGTAACTAAGTGATTTTTTTTTTTTTTTAGCAAACTCATAAAATGGACCAACTAAAACAGAAAAAAAAATGAAGCAGTTCTCAACCCAAACCCTGAACTGGCCATGAACTATTTTAAAGGTTTATCTAACAACTCCCTGCCTTTCTCCAACCTCTTCAAGGTCCCTTTCTGATATTTGCTGCTATGCTAGCAAAATCCATCATCGTTTCCTCAGCAGGTCTGGCATTCATTGCCTTATCAGTTACCAGTCTGGGGGAAATCCTATTGTCCAGAAACCTGGGACAAATAGAAGTGCTATCTAGGCTAATAAAAGTGTCAGGTTTTCTGCCATGCAGCTGAGGGTGGGTTGAGTGATGTTAGGCACTATCTTACTGATTTGCCAGGGAGAAGGGGAGGGCAGTTGAAGAGCAAATAGCTAGGCTGTTTAAGGGATAGCAGTGAGATAAAGGCTAAGCAGAACAATAGAAATGAGTTTCTCCTCAGAGAGCAGGGTGTGTAAAGAGGAGGATCTAAGAGGAGAAACTAGCAGAGCTGCTAGTTAGAGGGGAGGGGGTTAATCCCAGCTTATATCAGCCACAGAAGTAATGCCTTGGAAGAAGAGAATGGGGCCAGGAGAAGTGCACTACTGTCTCATTGTAGTGTGTTGCCTATTAGTGGGCTGGACTGGGCTGATGGTGACTAGGGAAGGGAGAGATTGGATCTGGGTTAGGAAAGGATAAAATAGCAGAGATCCCTTTCTCCATGCTGCTGACTCTCATGCTTATATCACTAGTTTCACAATATCTGGTGTTATTCTTAAAGTTTCAACTCCCGTAGTCACGTGATTACATGAGAAACTTGACTTTCAAAGTTAGTTCCTAGCCTCGCTGGTTGCACAGAAACGCTGGAAAACATGAACCCTAAAGGCTCAAAAACCAGAAGCCAAGTTCAAATAATCATGAGATTTGACAAAAAATCATGCATTTGGGGTTTGACTTGTGATTTTTGAATGCTCAATTCTGCCCTCTGTGCCCAATAACTAGGAGACTCCGACTTGAGTTGGGGAGAGAATTCCTCACAAGCACAGGGGAGAGCTCCAAGTTTATCACCCACATATAAACAGAAGAGATGGTGCCTCCAAGCATGAGTGCAATATCCTATTGGGAATTCCTGCAATTTGAACTTTCACAGTAGTGTACCTGGGCTGAGCTGGTCTTTGTCTCTGCATTAAGGCCACCCATCCTGCCCTTTATCTTTGGCTTATGTTTAGCCCCCTGCCTAGTAGGCATCTGATGCATTTTTCTGCCTGAAATAATGGAGGCCTAACTCCACCACACTAATGCGACTCATTTTTTACAGCATTTCCTTTTTACTGTGTATTTTTATTACTAAAGATAGAGGAAAGTAATGGCTTATTTTGAGGAACACTATCTAAGTGTGCTTTTGGGCACTGCAGTTTATTGCAATCTGCCTCAAGCACTATACTGCTGCTGGGTCTGTATTTTATGTCCATAAATTAGTATAGAAAAATCAAATGATCTCTAAGGTGGCTGAAGCATTTAAACATGTAACTTTTTTGCACATTTGTTTGATCCCATATATCAGTATGAACTAGAAGACTCAAGGTGTCAGATTCAAGGTGTTAGCCAAAGAATGCTTGGTGCAGCTGAGGAAGGAGTATTGCACAAAGGTACACAACAGAATGCATTTCTGTGTGTCTGTGGCTGGCTCCACAGTCGGAGCTCCTGCACTTCCTGCCCTAGCCAGGGCTGGTGCAACCACTAGGCTAGGGTTACCATATTTCCTCATTAAAAAAAGAGGACACTCCATGGGGCCCCCGGCCCCGCCCTTTCCCCACACCAACTCCGCCCCTTCCCCAAAGTCCCCGCCCCAACTCCGCCCCCTCCCCTGAGCGCCCCGCATTCCCCCTCCTCCCTCCCAGCCGCGAAACAGCTGCCCAAGCACTACCAGCTTCATGGTTTGCCAGGCAGCCCCCAGACCTCCAGACCCTGCCCCCGGCCGGGCGCTTCCCCAGCACAGCTGGAGCCTGGAAGGGGAAGCGCCCGGCCGGTGGCGCAGGGTCTGGAGGTCTGGGGGCTGCCCGGCAAACCGTGACGCCAGTAGCGCTTGGGCAGCTCGGCTCTTCAGCTACACAGAGCTGAGGTGTCTGGGGGGAGCAGCAGCAGCCGCCGCAGAGGAATCCGCCTGCAGCTCACAGCCTGCGGGAGCTGCAAGGTAAGCAGGGGACTGGGGCAGGGATGCCGGCAAAGCTATTTTCCCGGACATGTTCGGCTTTTTGGCAATTCCCCCCGGACGGGGATTTGAGGACCAAAAAGCCGGACATGTCCGGGAAAAGACGGACGTATGGTAACCCTACCTAACTGCCTCCCAGGACTCCACCCCCTACCTAAGCCTCCCTGTTCCTTGTCTCCTGACTGCCCCCTCCTGAGACCCCCCCACACCCTAACTGCCCCCCTAGAACTCTACCCCCTACCTGTACCCTGACTGCCCAAAATCTTACACTCCCAACCCCCAGACAGCCCCCCCCCCGAACTCCCGACCCATCCGACCCTCCCCCTGCTCCCTGTCTCTTGACTGCCCCCTCCAGAACCTCCCTGCCCCTTCTCTGACCCCCTGTCCCCCTTACCATGCCGCTCAGAACAGCGTGTCGGGCTCCACGCGCAGCCCAACACGCTGCCGCGCTCCCCCACGGAGCGCATAGCCGGTTCCCGCCCTCGCAGAGCGCTGCAGAGCGGCGCGCTGGGCAGGGGGAGGAGCTCCAGACTGCCGGAGGTCCGTTGCGAACAGCCGGCCGGCTGCGAATGCAGGGAGGGGGAGGGAGGATGGGAGAGAGAGGAGGGAAGTGATCTCAGCTGCAGGGGAGACGAGGGGGAAGCGAAGGAGGGGCTCTCTCTGGCTGCCGGAGCCCCATGCAAGTGGCACCATCCGGCCAGCTGCCCTGTCAGCCGCGCGCACTCTGCATGTGGGGGAAGTCCGGCCATTTACAAATTCCCCCCGGACGCTATTTTTAACTGAGAAAAGCCGGACATGTCCGGGGGAATCCAGACGAATGGTAACCCTACACTAGGCGAACTAGGCAGTCGCCTAGGGCGGCCAGTGGTTGGGGGCGCCCAGGGCCATCCTCAGGCATAGGCAGCTGCGTAGGGCACCTGAAAATTTGGGGCACCACTGGGTCTTAGTGTCCACCCTACTGGTTTTCCTATCCCTGTTCTGGCCCTTCCTGGGAAGGGGATCTAGTAGTTAAAAGAGAAACAGTCTCCAGCCTGCCAGACCTATTAGCACAACACTAAAACTGTTAAAGAGCCATTCCAGGGGTAATGAAGACATTTAACAGGCATTTGCCAACCCCCAGGTATCTACTATCAATTTCTGAATGTACTGACAAAAACAGTTGTGCATGACTGTAATATTTACTCAGAACTGGTCAGTCTACAGGACCTTAGTTTAAAATTTGCTTTAAAAATATTTCATTAGTGAGTTGGTGAAGATTATAAAAATCACATCTCTAAAAAATCCTTGCATAGATTTTTAGTTGCACAATCATCTTTAGCCTTAAATGCGGCGCCAAAAAGCGGTGCCCTGGCTTGGCAGGGAGGAGCCGCCTTCCGGAAGCACCAGAGAGCCAGAGCGTCAAGCCCCAGCCACGGAGGAGCCGGCACGGTGCGGGGGGCAGGAGCCCTGCAAAGGCGGCAGTGCCGCTAGCGGGGAGCAGCCGCGCCCCTCGCCCCTCCTGCCCAGGCTACAGCCCGGCGCCCCCCCGGGGGCTCCTGCAGGCTGCAGCAGATGCATGCGGGCAGAAGCCACCGTGCGCCCCCCAGCTCCCGCCTCGCCACACTTGGGCTCTGTGGCTCCTGGGCATGTGAGCTGCCGCCGGGGTGCAAGGCCCTGAGCCTGCTCCGGAAAGGGCAGTGGCGGCAGTGGCTCACACTCCCGGGAGCCCGAGCATGGCGAGGGGGAAGCTGGGGGGGCGCACAGGGGCCTCTGCCCGCATGCATCTGCTGCAGGAGCCCCCAGAAGTCAGCTCCTCCCTGCCGAGCTGCTGCAGCGGCCCAAGCCCGGCAAAGCCAGTGAGTGGACTCGGGGCAGGGGCCACCGGTGTGGGGAGGGCTCACGGGGGGTGGGGGGGGCTGTGCACCCTCCAGGGGAGTTCAGGGGATGGGGAGGGGGGGAACCTGGTCTGGGGAGCAGCCCCTGGGCATGGCTGGCCCCTGGGGGTCTATCAAGGCTCTTTGGGATTTGCCCCTCAATGAACCAATGTTGGGGGGGAGTGCGAAAGGTGGAAGTTTCGCCTAGGGCACAAAATATCCTTGCATCAGCCCTGGCCCCAGCCCAGGTCTCTAAAGGAGGGGAATCTGCCAGAGTCTGATGCCTTGATGCCTAGATATACTAGATTCCCCAGCAGTGCGTGGGAGGACACTGCTGTACTCAACTCTTACACTACTGTTGTGACTGCACCCCACTCTTCAGCTCGGTGGTTTCCACAGCATAACTATTCTCGTAATTTTAATCACAAATCTCACAATATTTGGTATTTTTCTTTAAAAGCCCCAGCTCTTGGAATCCTGTGATTATGTGAGAATCTCAGCTTTCATTTACAAAATAACAACCAAATAAAGAAGAAGTAAATTTGTGACACTCATGGTTAAAGAGAAAAGTTTGATAATATGATCCAAATGCAATTTAAAACCTAAAAGCCAGAAGGCAAATAAAAAGGAGAACCAATATGATAATTTGGGGGAGGGGGATTCATAGATGCCAAGGCCAGAAGGGACTATTGTGATTATCTAGTCTCGCTCCTTGTGTAACACAGGCCATAGAACTTCCAACATATAATTCCTTTAGCATCACTTTCAGAGAAACATCCTATCTTGATTTTAAAATGGTCAGTAATTGAGAATTCACCATGACGCTTGGTAAAGTTATTCCAATGATTAATTACTCTACTATTAAATATTTATGCCCGACTTATGATTTTTTCAACACTTTGAGAGAGAGTATTGCCAACGCCATGTCCCTATAGACTTTCCTCACAATCAATATTGCAACCAACTGGTCAACCACAGAAGAGTGCAACTTTGGCACTGCCGGGTTTATGGAATCTGGGCAACGCTTTGCAATGCAATCCGTGCCCAATCTCTGTTCCTTTAATTGTTACAATTAACAAAGCGGGGAAAAGCACAGCTGCCCCAAGGGACAGCAATCTATTTGATTTTTTGTCTGGTAATCCTAAATTATTTGGTAGCTACAATTTAGGGATGCATGAGCAAGCTGGCAATTGTAAGTTTTACGAATGTATCATAAGTGAAATAAATAACGGATGACATTTAAATTACAGTAGCTCAGAATCTGCACTGAGAGGGGAAGCTTATTATGTACTGTTTTTGTATAGTTTTTGTATTTCCAAACCACTGGCCTAACATATTTTTGCAGCTTTGCCATTAAATGGAGAAGATTTTCCAATCTAATTTCTAGGGCAATTTGTAGAAGAAAATGGATAATTAATGTGAAGTATTTCTCACCTCTTCTGAAAACACTGTCACTGTAACATAAGTAGATAACAGCCATTTAAAGGCAATGACTTGTATTTTCTCTCTCTCACAAAAACAGATGGGGAGCCTTTATCCTTCCCATTTCTGAGAAATAGCACTGATACGTGTGACTGAACATTTCAAGTAGTAAGAACAAGTAGCCACAGATTCAGCTGCCGCCAGAAAGTTTTCCAAGTGTCCTCCACGAAACTATAACTGTGTGTGCAAATGCTTACCAAACAACATTTAAAATATAATAGGAATAATTGTCTACATTAGCATTGGCAAAAAACACACTGGTTTTTGTACTATGTAAGCTGATAACTTTACACATCTATTAAAAATGAAGTGGTACTCAAAATACTACCCAGGAGGCATTTGTTCTGTTCAGTGACCTTTGAAAACTCTCATCTAATAAATAGCTAGAGATGCCCAAATAGTTTGAGAAACCATAGATAAAAAGTGCCTATAACTATGACACATTATATTGAGATGATACACAGAGAGTGGCTCTTTCTGTGCTTTGCTTTAAAGCGCATAGGAAAACTTATCAATACAAATTTAAACTTGTGTCCCTTCAAAGTGTAACGGTTATGATATTCATGCTCCTAGACAATGAAAAGTACAATATGCAGAAGAAGTTGTGCAATGAGTCATTTACTCTCAGGGCTTGTCTATACAGGGAGTTTAACCCTCAGCTTTTTATGTGCACCAGGTAATGAGTGGTACCAGTAATAGTGTGCGCATGAGATGACGTGTCCTCTGCCAATGAGCATCACTGTGTATATGCAGCAGCGGTTTGCTGCAAACTGAGTGCATGGCATTCTCGGATAACATTCAATGGTCCTTTGCTACACTGCTGAGTGGTGTGCGTTTTGGAATTTTTCTTGGTGTGTATTGTGACATGCACAGCAGAAGCCAGCTAGTTAAAATTAAAATTTCCATGATTCATCTGCATCCACCCCATACTTTCTTTCTTGGAGGGCTTCTTCAATTTTTGAATTGCTGTCAACCAGCATGGACCCGATCATTCTTTGTGCCATTATGCTGTCAACCTCAGACACAGAGAGGCTGACTGAGCTTTATTTCAGCACTCAAAGCCAGATGAATTTGTCTTTCAACTGTGCCAGCTGCACCACCAAGCAGATCACAAGGCAGGTCAGCAGCAGGAGCATCTCCAGTAGCAGGAGGGTCTTCAGCAGCTGTGGAACTGGGACACAGATGAGGAAGAAGAGGAAGACATCAAGCAAGTGATAGTGGAGGCCCAGTTCCTGGAGCAGCTTCAAAGCTTGTAGCATAGTTTCTGGGCTTGGGAAACCAGTGTGGATTGGTGGGAAAAGGTTGTTCTGCAGACCTGGGATGACCAGCAGTCATGAGAGAATTTCAGGATGGGATAGTATCAGAGGGGTAGCCGTGTTAGTCTGAATCTGGAAAAAAGCAACAGAGGGTCCTGTGGCACCTTTGAGACTAACAGAAGTATTGGGAGCATAAGCTTTCGTGGGTAAGAACCTCACTTCTTCAGATGCAAGGATGGGATAGACAGTCTTTCTGAAGATATGTGCTGAACTAACCCCAGAGCTACAATGGCCATGTACCAACATGCAGTACCACATACTCATGGACAAGCAGGTCCCCACTGCCATCTGGAAGCTGGCTATCCCTGAATGCTACTGGTCTGTAGTGAACCAATTTGGTGTAGTCCACGAAAGCTTATGCTCTAATAAATTTGTTAGTCTCTAAGGTGCCACAAGTACTCCTGTTCTTTTTGCGGATACAGACTAACACGGCTGCTACTCTGAAACCTGTCAATTTGGTGTGGTGAGCTCGACTGTTGGGGCCACTGTCCTTTAGATGTGTAGATGTGTTCAGATGGAAAAGATACTGTTGCACCGAGTTATACAGTTCAGTCATGCTCTGGTGGTTATTGATGGCTTTGCACACATGGGCCTCTCAAACTGTATTGGGGCAACTGATGGGATCTGCGTGCCTATTTTTTCCCTCTTCCCCCCCAGATTAGAGCTCAGAATTCATAAACAGAAAGCGGTATTTCTCCATGGTGCTCCAAGAGCTTGTCGACCATCAGGGCAGTTTTACTGACAAATGTTGGGTGGTTTGGAAGGATCCACGATGCTAGGTTCTTTCAGAACTCAACTCTTTTTAATGTCACGGAGAAATGACTGTTTTCTTCCAGGAACAATATGGACATTAATGGTGTGGAGATTGCTCCAGTTATCCTGAAACCCCGAGCTTATCCTCTGCTGCTGAGTAGTGTGCAGCTTCCGTTGTTATGAAGCCATTCAAAAGCTACTTGGACCAAAGGCAGGAACTTTTAACGGTCACCTCAGTAGTTGCAGAATGGTAGTGCTATGTGCATTTGGAAGGGAGATGGCACTGTTTGTGGAAAAGGTTGTAAGCAGCAGAAGAAAGTGTCCCAAAGATTATAGAAGCATGTTGTATTTTGCACAATATTTGTCAGAGCAAGGGAGAACCCTTAGCAATAGGTGAGAGGCTTAGGTACAGAGACTTGCTCAGAGGTTTGAGCAGTCAGCAAGGCATCCAATACAAAATGCAAACAGCCAGGGCAATATCATTGGGGATACCTATTGCTCTTATTTTGAGTCTCATGCCCGAAATTGTGCCACTGTATATCCAGCTATTTATTTGTGTTTATATGGAGGTGGTGGTTTGGAAGTGTTTTGTCCAAATCAGTGTTGTTTATGGGCAGTGGAAGTGCAATGTTGAGGCAATTGCTATTTTATCTTATGTCTTTGCCTACACGTGCTTGTAAAACCTTATAGATAAGAGCAAAGTTCATTATTTTCTGTGTAAAATGAACTAACTAAATGATTTAGTCCCGTTGACTTAGTCCCCATGTAGGCAAGCCCTTACTAGCTATTTAAGAATAGTTAGTTACCTTACAGGCTTTTGCTCATCTGACGTTATTGTCACATTTTGATCAATCAGGCCTTGCTTTCCATTATTTTATATAGCAAGTAGCCTGTTTATACTAGTTTAAAGATAATTAAAAGAGGTCTGTAGTCTACTTCTGCAGTCTTAAAAAATAGTTATGTAACCAGCAACCAAACACATGTCACTGAGGCTAGGAAGAGCTGATGCAAAGTGACTCCTAAATCTACACTTTTTCCAATGCTATGTTTAAATTGCACAGCTAACAATACAAGGTTTCAGTTCTAATACCACACACAGTTAATACTGATAAGAAATAAGTCTGTACAAATATTGTCCATGCCTTTGTACATACACATTTATACATACAGGACCCTGCTTTTACACAGTTACTACAAAATTACAATTTGAAAAGGCTGTTAATTATCTCCCTATAAAGTGCTTATCTGTGCTAAATTTCTTCTTTCCTCATGAACACACAAGAAAGTCCAGGAGGCTAAAAGTGAGGAAAGCTTTCCATACTTCCAGCTTGCAAAGTACAAAGAAAAATAATCTCTGCACCCAGATGTTCCATCACCTGATGGTCTTTTCCAAGTACTCAGACCTCAACACCATGTAATAGTTATGAATAGGAAAAGCATTCAGGACCCAGACATGCAAACACATGAAAGGCTGACGCTGTTGAATTTCTCATATTTACAAACTATTGGACAAATCCTGAAGTCCTCACTTAAAATGGAAAATGTTATCTAACTAAGGAATTTAGAATTTGACCTTTAATTATATTATTTCATCATAATTGCATTATTTGTGCTACAGAAAATCAAATTTTCACTGGTTTCTTTAATACAAAAAACAATTCATACTTACCCTCTCCAATGTAATTTCTTCAAATTCATATTCGATTTCTGTTCCATTGACCTAAGAAAGCATGTAACAGAAAATCCATTAGCAGTGCATTGAAGGTAATTAGGCAATAAATCCCATATTTTACTCTTGAATGTATACACTTATGTCCCATTACTTTGCGGGAATACAGCTTTTCAAAATAAAAGGTCTGGTCCTGCAAGTCTTCCACACTCAAACACTTGATTTGCCTCCCATTAAAGTCACTAGGAAAACTCCCATTGACTTGAATCGTGCAGGATTAAGGCCTGAAAGCCCAGTTGAAATCAATGGTAGTTCTGTACATGGCAGACCTGAAAGACAGGTTGCTGAGATACATCATTTAAGTTTACTTATTAAGAATCTACTTTGTGGACTTGACACAAATATTTAAATAATTTCCAAGCTGTACAATTCCATGGGAAAGCATCTCTAGAAGTTCTTGCCACAAATGGCAGAAGGGCTATTAATTATTCACTGCCTTACAAGCTCAAATACACTATGCAACAATATTGACTGCCAGATGAGAAATTCATTGTTCTTCTTGGAAAAATAATTCACTGATAAACACACTGAAATACAGCATCTTGTTTACAACACTAACCTAGGGCAAAAACATGGCAGAAGATCTTTACAATGGACATACAAATTACAAAAAACATTAACATGTCAATTCATTTCCTCAATTTAATTTGAATCTGAAAACAAATTAAATTGTACAAAATGCAAAAGTACTAAGAATGGGATGTGCCAGGCAAGAAATTATTCAATAAAATGCATGTTACTAGTTGAAGTAGTAGACTAGGACATGGATTTTCTCTGCAGCCTTGTGCAAGCCCACTTAATCTCTCTTCCTCATCTGTTAAATGGAGATAATACCCTGAAGAGGCGTCCTCAGGTTGTGCAGATTAATCAAGGTTAGTTAAGTGTCTTGTAAATATAAAGTGTAAAGAAGTATAATAAATAATCTCTTAAAAGAACTGTTACTAAAATTGCTTACTTTCTCATTTTTAGCATATAATTATAAAATAAATCGATTGGAATATAAATATTTGACTTACATTTCAGAGTATAGTATACGGAAGTCATTGTCTGTATGAAATTTTAGTTTGTACTGACTTCAGTCATTTTTATGTAGCCCGTTATAAAACTAGGCAAATATCTAGATGAGTTGATGTCCCCCCGGAAGACTTCTGCGTAACCCTCTTTGAGAATCACAGTTCTAATGTATGTAGGTATTTCTAATGTGAACATTGCTATCAGGTTTACAGGTCTGCCAAACAAAACCTTATGCATTACTATAAAATATTTCACTTGGTTTA
Organism: Chrysemys picta bellii; assembly: GCF_011386835.1. Classification (NCBI taxonomy): domain Eukaryota; kingdom Metazoa; phylum Chordata; order Testudines; family Emydidae; genus Chrysemys; species Chrysemys picta. The sequence continues at coordinate 333,909,200 of NC_088791.1, read as the reverse complement.
ATTTACTTTCATTAAAAGAATGCATATTGGCCTCAGAATTGTACAATAATCTCAGCTATTGTACATATTTTTTAATGATGTAGATATGTTTTCACCTGTGATCCAAGCTTTGGTAAATCCTGAATGCAATCATATAGATTTACAACCCCAGAACCCTTCCCCACCCAACCCCCAAAAACGTGACACTAACCAAACAAAAAATCCAAATCAAAACAAAAAGGTCAAAAACACAAGTCAAACAAAATATAGCACTGAAGAATAAAATGCTTCAGTCATACAGTGTGTTGCTTTTTCTTATACTGTTACCTATAATACTTATTACCTGACCTGATTTACTAATCACATTAGAAGGTGGAGAAGTATTAGCAGAAACATTCCTATAAGAAATTTTGTTTTCTGTGTTTACGGCGCTTCACTGTGTACCTGGACCAATCGCCCTGCCAGGCTGCACCTGATGAGAGGGGCCAATGCCAAGCTCCTAAAATGGAGTCTGTCCTTCCAGGATTATGAGATGGACGTGGTCCACGTTAAAAGGGACTGCAAATGTTATAGCTGATGCTTTGTCCCTGAGATGGGGGCCTGAACTTCCCCAGGTCACTGGCTAAAGTGACCTTGCTCAGTTCGGTCTCAAAGGGGGAAGAGATGTGAAGTGGGGATTTTCCCTTGTTATGTTGTATGTGAGTCTTACTGTTTTGCATGAATGCTGTGTGTGCCTCAGTTTCCCTGTGTATTGCACCAAAGTCTAGGTGGTGGGAATAAGCGTGTGTGACTTTTGTGAGGGTTAATCCAGCTGCCTGCATGGATGCTATGGTCGCCCCTTCGTAACCTCAGACCCAGGAGGGGGATGTGACCAGGTGACTCTTGGCCCAGGAAGCGAGACAAAGTCCGGAGGAGGAGCAACGGGTAGGGCAGGGGCCAGGCAGCTGGAAGCAGGTCAGTCTTGGCTGGCTTGGGGCTCAGGGGAAGACCAGAGCCCTGGCTCTGGGCTCCCCTACCCCCAAGATGGACTTGGCTGAAAGTCACTGATTTCTGTGCTAACAACATAAGAACATAAGAACGGCCATATTGGGTCAGACCAAAAGTCCATCAAGCCCAGTATCCTGCCCTTTGACAGTGGCCAATGGCAGGTGCCCCAAAAGGAATGAAATAGACAGGTTATTATCAAGTAATCCATGCCCTGTCACCCAATCCCAGTTTCTGGCAAACTGAGGCTAGGAACACCATTCCTGACCATCCTGGCTAATAGTCATTGATGGACCTATTTTCAAGTTCTGCCCTAAGCTGTGTTCCTGTCAACTAATAAACCTTCTGTTTTACTGGCTGGTAAAACATAAAGATGTTGCTTCACTATTATATAGGAAGCATACTGGTATTGGAGAATTAATAGCTATTCCTAGGTTTTTGTCCTTTTTGACAAACAGAAATAAAATCAAAGCCATCTGCATGGCTCCGTTTTGATGAATATTTCTTTTATCTTAAATTATTTAGGCAGGCGGGGAAGTCTGATCTATGTCTTCAATTTATCAGTCTTGCTCCGTAAGGCTTTTCTTTGCTTCACTGCTTACAATCACTTGTCCTTTGCATTAAAATCTTATTAATGCAGCAAAACGAAGTGGAGGGGGTGGGGAAGAAGGTCTTTAAAAGTAAACAATCCTTTGTACAAAAATGAATGAAAAAAGCACAGACTGAATATCCAACCAGTATTTGCACACAAACAGGATCCTTATTATGACAGCCTAAGGGGATTTAATTTTATCATCCACAATCTTAGCAGAAAAAAATAAAATGTCTTCAGTTCATATCTCCTTAAAGCATGATTCTCATAGCTGACATCAAGTTTCATAACAGTGAGGGTCAAGTATATGGCTAATCTCGGTCTAAACTTTTTTGTTGTTTTTTATATATATATATACACACACACACACCCTCCAATTAATGTCTTTGCATCCTCCAATTAATGTCTTCCCTTTTCCTCCTGACTGTAGATAGAACCCCTATGCAGGAAGCCCCATCTCCTGTGACAATGTCTAACTAGGTCAGCAGCAGCTGCCCGAAGAGGTTGACACAGATAGTCTCCTACAGTACCATCTGTCTGTATCCATCTGCTGTCTCCTGTCTTACACTTGGATTGTAAGCGCTTTGGAGCAGGGACCAACTATTTGTTCTGTGTTTGTACAGCACCTAATAAAGTGGGGTCCTTGTCTATGACTAGGGCTGCTAAGTGCTACAGTAATACACGTAATAAATAAGGCTGGATATATTAAGTAAAAGTCACGGACAGGTCATGGGCAATAAAGAAAAATTCAGGGAAGCCCGTGACCTGTCCTTGACTTTTACTAAAAATATCCATGATAAAATGGGAAGGGTCTGGGCAGCTGAGGGGTGGCTGGGATCCATGGGGGCTCAGAGCTCCAGGGTCCTCCTGTCCCACCACGGTGGCTGGGAAGCGGCCGGTGTCTCCCTACCCCGCCATGGTGGCCGGGGAGCTGCGGGGGTACCCCTGTCACCCACAGCAGCTGGGAGCTGTGGGCTAACCCACCTGCTCACTGTGGCTGGGAGCTGTGGGGTACCCACCTGCCCGTGGCACCTGAGAGCTGCGGGGTACCCCTTCTGCCCATGGCAGCTCGGGGGATTTCTTCCTAAAATTGTTGCTCCCAAGGATATAACAGGGGGACCCACTGCCTCAGGCGGTGGAGGTACCACACAGCTCCCTGCATCTGTGGAAGGTGGTGGGACCCTGCAGCTCCCAGCCACCGGGGCTGAAGTCACAGGGATTCCATGACTTCCACAACCTCCGTGACATAATCGTAGCCTTAATAATAAACAACAAAGGAAAGAACAGATGTTATATCAAGAGCTGGGTGAAACTCAGCTGGGTGAAATTTCCATTTGCAGGGGTTATTATGAATCTCTTTCCCAGTCTGAATATCCATGAGTTTTCACCATTTGAATTCAGATTTGAGGTTCAGATTACAACAGAAACTCAAATCAAAATTCACCACCAAGTTCTGCCTGATTTCAGATGGAAGCGAAAGATCCAAAACTATACTTCATGTGGTTTCCCCCTGAAAAAGTCGGTATTTACAGATTTGTTTGAAATTCTTCTGGCTCAGTGAACCTGGCCAGAGTTGTGGTTTGTAACAAAACCTGACACCAGTTATGTATTCTTCTGATTTCATTTCTAAAGGTTTAGCTGTGGTAAATGAAGGGAGTATGATGGCATGTGTGAAACTGGAAATTCAAGGATTTTATTTGGCTTTAGATGGGGTTTGATGTGAGATGACTACTGAGTGCACACGTGAACTGGCTGTGGTTAGTGTGCACTAGGTTTGTAAGTGTGAAGACTGTTGTGGTCTGTATTGCATGAATTAGGTTAGAAACCAGCTGCTTTCTTTCTATGTACGGTGTGTGTGTGAATATATATATATATATATTTTTTTTTTTTTCATGTTCCCAGGGATGTGGTACACGACCATTAATATGGAATTAAAATTTAGAGCTCTATCAAACTATGGCAGAAAACCCTAATGCCAAGTATAGTCTTTTTTTCTAAAGCCTCAAACTTTAGAAAGCCAACATTTGAACAACACACTATATGACCTTCAAATATCAGATATTCATAAACATATCTCCAACTTCTGTTTTGCTGCTGAAAATGAATTGCTAAGACTCAAAAAAATAAAATTTAATGGACAAATTCTCTAGGCGGTTCTGAATAGAGCAAAACTAGATAAGTCATGGCACATAAAAGGAAAACAAGAACTAGTATATCAGAGTAGCACAGATCAATGACTCTTGGGCAGATAACTTCCAAAATGCACACACCATCATGGAGGTAATTCCAATGAAATGCAAGCACAAGACCATGTGAGCTAATATAGTATGGTAGTGCATGCACGTATGTTCAGGGAGTGTCACAGACCCAAAGATTTTGGTCATACATCCATAAAATATTCAATATTATGTATAATTCCAACCCGAGCCCATTATTATTATTAATATTATCTATTTATATTACAGCAGTGCTGAAAGGCCCCAGTCAGGATTGGGGCCTTCTGGTACCGGATGCTGTACAATCACAGAAAGTCCCTGTCCCACAGAGCTTACATTCTAAGAAACGCACCTTAATTTATAAAACAAAGATATCCATACTGTTTATAAAAATAGTAGCATTATCAGACGGTTTCACAAGAGAAAACCCTATACTCTTCATGTGCCTATAGTCTATAAATGTGATTAGCTCACCATTCTATGCATCTGAGGTATAAAATACTGTAACTAATTTTAGGTCCAGTCCTTCTTATGGTTGCTGCACAAGAGAGGAAAGCCAAGAGTCAATGTTAAGTTTCACAGCTTGACAACACTCATATATTTGAAGCCCTAGTTATTATTGGGGGATTTTTCCCAAATGCTTGGCCAGAACATGGTTACTTTTGGTCAAGAGATGTATGGTATAATAACTGTCTGGGAACCGTCACTAGGGTGACCACATGTCCCAATTTTATAGGGACAGTCCCAATATTTGGGGCTTTGTCTTATATAGGTGCCTATCACCCTCCACCCCTGTCCTGATTTTTCACTTGCTGTCTGGTCACCCTAACCGTCACTCAAGGGACACTACCAACAGTGCTTTAGAACTGATATAACTTGACATTCTAACAAGCAAACATAGGCCAAAGAAAGCCACCTCTTACTCTGGGGTGAGCATGAGAGGGGGAGGACAAACAGGTCAGAGGAGGTAATTACACACAACGGCTTAGACGTGGATAAATGTTGTCAAGCGTTTGACATTTAGCCCAAGCTATCTCATTCCATGAGGATCTATAACACTGGTCTACAATTTTTGAGAAGTCGTCTGCTTCAGAGATAAAATGTGCTATTTATTATGTATTTTGATGTGCTGAATTCAAATATGACAATTAAAACAACTGATTGGCTACTGTTTCTAAGATATTTAAGTTTTTACATTTTATGTCTATGTATATTGTGTCGATAGTAGAGTTTTATAATCATAAATTGTAAACCTAGGTCTTTTCATGTGTTTATGGTTGCTTTACATGATAATATTTCACCTGTCCTGTTTATGTAACACTTTAAAAATCAGCAAAAGGGTTATATAAATAAATTTTATTATGAAACAAAAGGCAAAAAACTATTATGTACAGAGTTTAGTCCTATTCAGTGTCTACTCGGCGCTTCTTGGCTTGTCTCTTGTATTCATTAAATGGAGCATCTCTTGTCACTGTCCAGCAATAGTCTGCAAGCATTGATGGGCTCCATTTGCCCTGATAGCATTTCTCCATTGTTGCAATGTCCTCGTGAAATCGCTCACCGTGCTCGTCGCTCACTGCTCTGCAGTTCGGTGGAAAAAAATCTAGATGAGAGTGCAAAAAATGTATCTTTAGTGACATGTTGCAACCAAGGCTTTTGTATGCCTTGAGGAGGTTTTCCACCAACAACCTGTAGTTGTCTGCCTTGTTGTTTCTGAGAAAATTTATTGCCACTAACTGGAAGGCTTTCCATGCCGTCTTTTCCTTGCCACGCAGTGCATGGTCAAATGCATCATCTCAAAGAAGTTCACGAATCTGAGACCTTCCTTTATCTTAGCTTCACTTAATCTTGGAAATTTTCCACGGAGGTACTTGAAAGCTGCTTGTGTTTTGTCAATGGCCTTGACAAAGTTCTTCATCAGACCCAGCTTGATGTGTAAGGGTGGTAACAAAATCTTCCTTGATTCAACAAGTGGTGGATGCTGAACACTTTTCCTCCCAGGCTCCAATGACTGTCGGAGTGGCCAACCTTTCTTGATGTAGTAGGAATCTCTTGCACGACTATCCCATTCACAGAGAAAACAGCAGTACTTTGTGTATCCAGTCTGCAGACCAAGCAAGAGAGCAACAACCTTCAAATCACCACAAAGCTGCCACTGATGTTGGTCATAGTTTATGCACCTCAAAAGTTGTTTCATGTTGTCATAGGTTTCCTTCATATGGACTGCATGACCAACTGGAATTGATGGCAAAACATTGCCATTATGCAGTAAAACAGCTTTAAGACTCGTCTTCGATGAATCAATGAACACTCTCCACTCATCTGGATCGTGAACGATGTTGAGGGCTGCCATCATACCATTGATGTTGTTGCAGGCTACAAGATCACCTTCCATGAAAAAGAATGGGACAAGATCCTTTTGACGGTCATGGAACATGGAAACCCTAACATCATCTGCCAGGAGATTCCACTGCTGTAGTATGGAGCCCCACAGCTCTGCCTTACTCTTGGGTAGTTCCAAATCCCTGACAAGGTCATTCAGTTCACCTTGTGTTATGAGGTGTGGTTCAGAGGAGGAGGATGGGAGAAAATGTGGGTCCTGTGACATTGATGGTTCAGGACCAGAAGTTTCATCCTCTTCCTCTTCCTCGTCTGTCTCAAGTGAGACTGATTCTGATGCATCAGGAACCGGCAGTCCTTCTCCGTGGGGTACTGGGCGTATAGCTGATGGAATGTTTGGATAATGCACAGTCCACTTTTTCTTCTTTGACACACCTTTCCCAACTGGAGGCACCATGCAGAAGTAACAATTGCTGGTATGATCTGTTGGCTCTCTCCAAATCATTGGCACTGCAAAAGGCATAGATTTCCTTTTCCTGTTCAACCACTGGCGAAGAATTGTTGCACAAGTATTGCAGCATATGTGTGGGGCCCACTTCTTGTCCTGATCTCCAATTTTGCAGCCAAAATAAAGGTGATAGGCTTTCTTAACCATAGTGGTTATACTGCGCTTTTGTGATGCAAAAGTCACTTCACCACAAACATAGCAGAAGTTATCTGCACTGTTCACACAAGTCCGAGGCATCTCTGCTCACTTTGGCTAAACAGAAATGTGTCCCTTTGCAAAATCAAACACTGACAAATAAGAGAGCACAACACTGTATGATTTCTAGAGCTGATATAGGGCAATTTGTTCAGCAGAGTGATGTAAGCTTCGTTATGATTGCATCATCCATGACTTCTAAGAATAACATGATGCAATTCATATCATGTATGACGCAATACCAGCTTCAGATTGCATCATTCATTGTTTTGCCTAAAAAGCAAGTACTGTCCAAACCCAGTCATAGATTTATTCATGGATCCAGTCAAAGATGTATTTTAGTCATTTCTGGTTTAAATTGAGATCCCTTCCCTTTATAACTCAATTATCCTCCGCCATTCCCAAGTCAAGGGTCGTATATACTGACCCAATAGCATATCTTGAAAACTAGAGCCAATCAATAATTTTAAGCATCATTTTCGTTCTCAGTGACCCAGAATTAGTAAAGTTTTACTACATTTATTTCAGAAGCATTTTGGCTGTAGAGCAGTGTAATTGATCTTGCTTCTTTTCTCAAAAGGTGGTTAGTTTGTGTGCTTTAAGGGGAGTTTTGCTATTTATGATCGTTTGAAGGGGACTAAAGTAAAGTAACCTGCTAATGTTGGATGAATTACTTACTTATCAGAAATTAACTATGTTTTTAGTAGATTATGCTAAATTTCTAACTCAATGGGAATGATGTTCTACCCAAGCTTCAAAGTACCCAGGATTCAAAGTACTCAAAAATGTTTTGTGCAGATAAATTCATTATAGCAAACTGGTACATTTATTGCACTTCTGTAATGGCAAAAATCTCCTAGTCTTGTGCTTTATAATATTAGATGAGGCATGTTTATAACCACCCAGACATGCTCTGCTTATCTTTTTTTTTTTTTTTTTTTTAACTGATAAACTAAAATACTGTACCACTGGGATGATAAAATATAAGGATGTTATCATGCTAGTATTGTGGATAAAAAGGCATATGAAAAAGGTTATATCAAAAACATGCTCTTGGAATTTTATAAAGTGATATTGATATCTTGAGACTGTTACACTTATGATTTACCTTTGTCCTTCTATTAATATTGACATAAATCAAAGCTTCTTGTTATGTTTAGTCTTATTTTCCAGAGGGCAATGTTTTGGCTAAAGCATGAGTACATCTGCAGACTTTTGCTAAAAATTAATGTTCAGTTTTATGAGAGCTGAAAAACAGTCAAATTGACTATCTGGAGTGAGGAGTACTTTTATCTACTTTTATTAGCAATTAGCTATTACCAATCAGAAAACTAGTTCCCTACACCAACTAGGTCCACATTTTAGTCTATACTAATTCTGTTTCTTTTGGCTGCACGGCCTTAGTAGTTGTCTTTGCACCCCATCCTTTATACCCTACAAGAATGCCAAATTCATGTTAGAGAAGTGATCATAGGGCATGTTTGCTCTTTAAGAATTTTTCGTTTTGCTGCATAATCTTTTTTAATTTCACAGTTCTAGCTGGCAGTATCATTGACATTTTTACACACTTTTGGGAATGAAAATTAAAAAGTCCTTCATGATTTCTGCAATCAAATCAATGAGGTAAAAAATATTCCTTCAGTTGTCCTTTATCTTTGGCTGCAGTTCTTCATTAATCTTCAGAATTACTTTACAGTTGGCAAGAAATTTGCTAATCTCTTTTCATCACTTTTTTTTTTTTGGTTAAGTGAAGTGTCTTTGCCTCTATCCACAAACATATAGAAATAGTCTACTAAATTATTTGGTAATTTTATCAAGGACAACAATCGGCTTTCAAATATGATTCTGCTTTTTCCAAATACCATAGAGAGCTTGCCAAAAGTTGTCAGATCAATCCTCATTTTCAGAGGGACTGAGTGCATTTTTTATGTTCTTCCTATCCAAGATTCCAGGCATTTCTTTTTAATCTCAGCTTGTAACATTCCACCTCCTCTTTTTTTTGTTTTTTCCCCCCTATTTCCTTTAGGAAACAGAGAGGCAATTTGTTAAACCCCCTCGAAGGGAAGAATAAATTACATATGTTAAAGCTTTTCTTGCCTGTAAAACCACAAGACAAGCTGTTATATTAAGATATAAGTATGGAGGCGAATAAAAACAAACAAAGAAATACTCACTTTATGGTTCTTAAAAATATATATACAGTACATGGCACCAAGTGTAGGGCCCTCACTGGCTTCAGCCACACAAATGCCTCTACCTGGTAACTGCAACCCTCAACTCCACTGCCTCTGCCAAGCTAAAGAAAACTGATAATTGTGCAGAGGGCTACAATACACACAGCAACAAGCTTGTTCATCACATACCAGTTATGGAAGAGATCACCTTTGACCTCATTGCAAAGTTAGCAGGGTTCACAGAAGTTTCAACTGTTAGTCAACAATCTAATGATTTGCTGCTGCAGGGTCCTAACAATAAACTGTATGCTGCTCAGATGACTTCCTCCTTGCTATGTCACATGGGAGAAAGTTAAGGCCTTTTATTCATTGATCATTCTTTCTTCCTCACATGCTTCTTCTCTCTGTTTCTGTCACCCTATGCCGCCCACCTCTTCTCTCTAGAAACCTCATCCATTCACAAAATGATTGGTACAACCCCATATAGTTGATTCTCAAATCCCTCTCTTTCCCCAACCACTCTCCCTTTACCCATTCGCACATCTCCAAATGTCTCCAACATCTCCTCCTGGATGCTCTGCTGCAATCTTAAACTCATTTTTTCCAAAATGAAATCTATTTTTCTTCCTAGTCCTCATGCAGCACCTTTTCTTTGCACCCTCCACAACTCCCCATTGCTCAGTTTCACAACTTCTGTATCTTCTTTGACTTTTCATTCCTTTTCACATCATTTCAGGACTTATGTCCTGTTGCTTCATCCTCTTCAATATCCCCCAAATCCTCCACCAGATCACTAGCTTTGATCAATTCCTGCTCTGATTACAAGATTCTTCACCTTTCTGAGCTGCCTGCATCTCACTTCTTCCTCTCTATCCAATACCGCTAATAACACCATCTTCTCTCATAGCGCCCCTTAAGTCGTTGCAACTACATCACCTCCCCACCTTGCATCCCTTCACTAACTTAATTTCACCAAAAACTTAACCCAATCTTTGAATATCTTTATTCTCATTTCATCTTAGTCTTTCCATTGCCCACCCTCCTCACAATCCCCTCTCCTTTGACTACTTTCATTCTTACTTTTGCTCCTTCTTTTATGCTGTCTCCTCTGACTGGACAAGTCTCTTACTTCCTGCATGAAGACTGCACTATAATTCAGATTACTCCCACACAACTCCTTCCAGGTACCCTTCTACCTTAACCTGCTCACCAGTAATCTCTCCACTTCATCAGCTATTACACTGTTTTTTGTCTTGTCTTCACTGTCTATATTGTATGGATTGTAAGCCACTCTGGAGGATGTGTATTCCTTCATGGTTGTAAAGCACAATTAAATATACATAATGATGAAGAAGAATTTAACTCTCAGCCTCACCATGACTACATCCATAAGAGCTTCCTCTACAACCCATAAGCATGTAGTCCAGGGGTTCTCAAACTGAGGGTTGGGACCCCTCAGGGGGTCACGAGATTATTACATGGGGGTCGTGAGCTGTCTACCTCCACCCCAAACCCCGCTTGCCTCCAGCATTTATAATTGTGTTAAATATATTAAAAAGTGTGTTTAATTTATTAGGGGAGTCACACTCACACTTGCTGTGTGAAAGGGGTCGCCAGTAAAAGAAGTTTGAGACCCACATTGTAGTCACATTTTATCTAGCTGAATGAACCAATGTAGGTACTCACAGCATAGGTTATTACACAGGCTTATGCTGCTGAAACATCACTCAAAGCATTTTGCTTGATGATTTCTTGAAATCCCTAATATCCCTATATCTTAAAGCTCTTCTGTAGGATATCTTTAACTTACTTACTAATGGTCACTGCTGACTACTAAAACACACATTGATCACTATATTTTCTCAAATAGAACAGAGACAGATTTGTTTCCACAATCACGTCATTCAGTTCACACGCAGCAGCCATTTCCAGAAGTACATTCAGCAGAACTGGGTACTAGTTTTCTTTCGATGACATTTGGCCTTGGAAAAGTATTCAGAACTTTCACAGTAAAAAGGAAAGCAAGTCTCAAGTAAATGACTTTGCAGGTGTTCAATATCACCAGGTTTCTCTTGTGTGCCATTCATTGCATTTACTAGACAGTTTCATAACTGTTTTCACTCAGTTTCCTTCACTCTGTTCTGTACTTCTGATATTATTGATGCCCCAACGTAAGATTAAGCATAAACTTTCAGTATGCCAAGATCCATCACAATTCTTAGAGCACTATCCATCAGTTTTTCAATTTCTACACACATACATTTCTAGAAGTACATCAGCATTTTAAGATCACAATTTATGTACAAAATACTCAACGGGAGTTGCTACTGTTTCAATGACCTTGCTTCATCAAAGTAGATGTGTCCTTGGACTTATTTGGCTATTCTTTTCCAAATGGTAAATGCTATTTGTCATTCAGAGATCAGTAATTTTCTTTGGAATTACAATGTTTCAGAGCCAGAGAATAATTTAAAAACAAAACCACATCAACTGAGTTTATTAAAACAGATAAGCACCTGGTCAACATGGAGTCTACTCTACATTTACAAATCAATCCACCCCATATCAACTGACAAAACCTTGAACCAATAAAAGCAGACAGATGTATTACACTGAAAATGTACCAAAGCTAGGAATGAATTACAACTTGATGTGGTATCTCTCATACCGATAAAACGATAAGTCATCATGAACATTCCCTTGCAGCTTGGACAAACTCACGTCTTCATATAACATGAACCGGTCCCAAACTCAAACACGTTTTTTATTTTAAGTAAGATTATCTAGTCTCCTGCCCCTTGTTATACTACAAACTTCCCAGCAGGAAGCATATTAAAACCCTGAGACTAACTGTATAAGACACAGGAACTCAGGGCATTGAAAAAAAGGGGGATGCCAAGGGAAAAGTTGCCAGCATAGTGTCTCTATCTAAGTTTTTAAAACTCTGCCCTTAGTGACTGAGTGGCTTTAAAACCATTCCCATTTTCCATAGATAAGGTTATCTGTATAAAGAATAATGCAGATTCTAGGGTTACATTATTGAGGTATGTAAGGCCACTGAGAACTTGTTAAGGGTGACCATCAGACTGTATTTATGTACAAATGGAGCAGCAGCCTCACATAGAGTTGCACAAATGAAGTCTAGTTGCCAGGTTTTGGCAGCCTCCATTCTAGAACACCATGACCAATGCAAAGTTGTTCCCTTGAGTGCTTTATGGTCTTCAAATGCTTTGTGCAATACTATTTTAGATATGACTCCAATGGTGGAGCTTACTCTGCTTTCCTTGTGTGGTTATTCCACAATCTAGCAGATGTTACTATTAGTAAATTATTTCTGATCCTCATCCTAAACTTTCCTTTGTTTAATTTACCCCCCTTACTCCTCATTATACCACCAGCCTTTCCCCCACCCTTCCCACAGCCTTGAGCAACTCACAATATCCTTATCTCAATTTCGCCTTCTAATGGGAACACTACCACTTAATGACCATGTTGACAGGGGTGCTGGGCAGATTAATGACTGTAAAGCATCATGAAGATGTCACATTTTTCACATGTGCCTAATATTATTGTTGTAGCTGAGCTGGTTTGCCCAATACACTGTTCAAACGTCTCATCACTCATGTTAGCCTTCAATGAAAGAGAAAGCCTTAGAAGGCCTGCTAGCAAACAGACTAAAGAATTTTGGACAAGAAATTAAGAAAAAAAATATATAAACCTGGAATATGCTTGGGTAATTTATATTCTGGCATTGGGATTATGAACAAACTGTCATTTGTGTAGAGAAACTTCTGCTAAACTTGCCAGCACAGAGTTACAAACAAAACTCAACATCAACATAGATCAAATTTCGGCATCTCCCTAGGCTAATATACAGTAGACAAATATAGGCTGTAATCTAGCTCCATTCCTAAGAGAAAAGTGGGTCATTTTAATAGGAATACATAGATGACACTAATACATTTGGATAGAAAACAATGATGGCAGTTAATATAAATAATGAATGGAAGGATAAATTATTTTTCTTTTTTAAGTTGTTTTTAACTACATCTTTTACATTTTACATCTTTTTTGTTTGTTTGTATTATTATTTATTTGTATTATGACAGTGCCATGAGGCCAGGGCCCCATTGTGCTATGTGAAGAAGATGGTCCCTACCCAAAATAATGTAAGTTTAAGTGGAGAGACAAGGACTGATATGACAGACAGACTGGGGGGGTAGATGACTGTCCTCAGTAAGAGGAGCAGTGGTCGGAGCACACTAGCTTCTTAACCACTTTATTATACTTTTCTAATTGTAAGTAGGAAATGAGGGTTGCAACTCTACTTATGATGCACAAATACCTTTAAACAAAATGTGATGCAAACATTTGCAAGATAATAATTTTATAAATTAGACGATAGTAGTTGAATATATTTTGTAAGTGTTACAGTGAAGTCTTAACCAAAAAGGTGACCCTGAAAAGCTTCTCGAGGTTCCTTGTTTGTTGTGCCCAACATTTCTACACCCAAGGTGCTTTGCTTTGCAAATAAATCTGTGTGATTTTTTACTAATTGCTAGACCTGAAAATTCAAACTGGGATCCAAGAATCAACCTGTGCTTTTTCCTTCTTATGCAACATCAACTGTAATGCAAGTCCTGAAGGGCCAAAGCAAACCCTTAGTGATACCTATGCAATTCCAATTAGCTTCAATGGGCTTGCACAAATGTAACTGATTTTGCATTTAATAAAGTCAGTGGGAGCGTTGACTTCAGTGGAATGCAGGACAAGATTTCGTGACCAGAAGGGGAATAAAATATGCAAACACAAACATTACCATAGTCAAACCACACGCAGAACTTCGCTGTAAACCAGCTTCAGCGTAGCTAAACTGTGTCTCAATCCAGGTATGGGAATATCAGAAGGTCTGGAGTTTGGAAGCTTATCCAAACCATATGAACCTATCCCCCACATGGTTACTCAATCTTCTGTCCCACACAGTTCTCCTACATCCTTACCTGGACTTGTTACAGGAAAGCCTGGAGGACTGGCCTCTTTAATGGATGATTTTTTCTCCTCACCAGTGTCTTTGGGGACCATCAAGTAGGGCCACTGTTCCCCCTACAAATCCTGGATGGTTCTTTTGTGTCTGTGTGGGTAACATACTACAGCACAGAGCAATTCCCTCATGTCAACTCTATTTTGTCTCAGAAAAAGGATGCAATTTGAAAGGCTGAGTTAAATTCAAGGCCTTCTGCTAGGGACCCTCCTTAGCTAAGCAGGTAAACAAGATGGACACCATTGTTGTTGTTGAGTACTGACAATGTGCCGGCTCCCTGCTATACTGTACTAAGGCACTGTCCCAGCCCTAAAGAGCTTACATTTGCTGTAACATTTGCTGTAAAGAGCTTACATTTGCTAACCAGTCACAACCAACCCTGCTCAAAATTCAAAAACCTGTCCCAAATATTTCAGTCTTCCTAGCAGGAAAAATATTCTTCACACTAACTTGGTGAGAAATTTCAAATTTTCATAAAAATTCATGTATTCAAAGCCAGACAAGTGTTGAGTATATATATATATTACCTGGTGCTAGTTGTATTTCTGTCTCCATAAAATGAAGACAAACTAAGCAGTGTTATAACTGTAGCACAGAAATCTCAAAAGGTCAGCTTGAAAATTATATTTAATGCTATTCCATTGCAATGATCTTGGTATTCTGAAAATGGTATTTTATTTTTAGATTACTTTGAATCATCATTGTATCTATAATGCTAAAGATATTTCAATGACGCATTAAATAAAGACAAAGATCTGAAAGACCTGTGATTCCAGTCAAAACAGCTTTTGACACACACTGCATTTGAAAAACAGAAGTCAGTTCAATGCATAGCATGCTTCCTCAAAGGAAGATTGTGTTATTATATAAAAAGAAAGGTAATAAATGTTCGAAGAATGTTTTTAATGTACAAACATCTACTGTGACATGGCTAGAAAGGGTTAAACATCCTGCAAAATAAATAACCCATAGAAGCCATGTGAGGAGATAATGTTTGTGTTTCAGTGTATTTACATATGTATGAGTAGGGTCCACAATGTAATCAACAGTCCCTGTCTATGCTGTATGCTGATAATTCAGAGGTCAAAAGAACATCCTATCACGTAAATGAATTGTAAACACGGGATATCTCAGTATTCATCTCTCTTTGAAATGTATTGTGAATGGTGGAGGAACAAGCAAATGGCCTTAGCTAAGTACTGGTGATGGACCTCCTTCAAAGTCATCCTAATTACCTTTTGTTCCCTGAGGAATTCCAATTTGTCAAAAGACATGAAATTGTATAAGAGATCCTTGGGTCCTGATTCTGTCATCTTAGATTTGCTTAGACTTCATCAGGGGACGTTTGAGTCGCAAGACTGAGGTCCCAGTTATGCTGGTACACCCTGAGTGTGAGATTTGGACATTGGACTATAACCTATGAACTGAATTCTAAAGGAACTCTTTGCAACTACAACGCTCACCATCTCTGCTATGAATCTGCATCTCAATGAATTGAACTCATGTCTGTATGTATATTGATCTTTTAACCATACTCTCTCTCTCTCTCGTTTTTGAATAATTTTTAGTTTAGTTAATAAGAATTGGCTGTAGCATGTATTTGGGTAAGATCTGAAACATTCATTAACCTGGGAGGTTGTGTGTCCAATTCTTTGGGATTGGTAGAACCTTTTCTTTTATATGATGAAATAAGATTTACAGAATTTTTCATCATATTTGACGTGGGTACCTGGATGAAGGCCTGAGACTGGACCCGAGTTTGGACTTCTGAGTACCAGTAAGATAATAAAGAAGCTGTTTTGTGCTGGGATTGGTAAATCTAAGTATTGGAATATCCACCAGCTTTATGGGGATTGTCTGCCCCATTCTTTGAAGTTCACCCTAATTGAATGACCACAGCTGGTTCCCCACTAGGACCCCGGTCACATCTACTATTGCAACAGAGAAATAACACACTCAGGAAACATTTAGCACGGTAGTACGCAATACATTTGTTATAATTTAAAGTACAGCATTGTCTCTTATCAGAAGCATACAATGGTCCTGCATATGACATCAACGATCTTTGGTGCCTTCTCTAGGGGTGTCTGAATATTAAAACTCATTATTTCTATATCTAACCCATAAAACAAAAGGTAGCAGAGATATGGGCAACATTCTGCTTCTGTCTGGAGGATCCTGGTTTGTAAAACTATTCCAGGTCATTTCATATTAATGTGAGCTGTTGTAATAATTGAGGCCTAGTAGGCCTTCTTTAATTATTAGCTTAACTGGTGAAAAGTGGGTAAAGGTTCATGATTTGTTACAATGATCTGTTATATAAAATTGTTTCAGAAAAGATGTGAGAAGGAGACAGAAAGACTGAATTAATTTAAACAGAAAGGGTCTACTATACCACTCGAGGACCATGTTATGACTGTTAAACAAGTGGCTTAGCAGATCATAAATCAATTAACCAAAATTGGTGTGTTGGAAATTAGGTCTCATTAATGGACAAAACATTGAGAGGATGGATTATTCCCTTAAAAAAAAGAGACTTTGGGAAAAGAGAAAAAAAAATTACCCTCACCACAGCTCCAGCAGAAGGACTGTTGCCATGATACTAGAACTTGATATTCCAGTGGGGATTCCTGATCATCATCACTGCACCAGCAAGGACTCCAACCTGACATATGTGAGATTCTACTCTGTCTTCCTCATGTGCTCCTTTCTGCACCCCCTATCTTCCTCCTGTCCTATCTCTCTCTCTCTGATTTTCACCTTATCCTGAAATCAGCTGTACTGCACAGTGCCAGCATGGTGAGATAAGATGGCCCATCCAGTTCTGCTTGGCCTGAAGAGGACCAGTGAAGGAGAGGGACCTAATCAAACCGAACAGATAATGTCTCTGACTGGGAGGTGAACCGGGGTCCAGAGCAACAGCTGTCGTAGTCGACCTGCAAACCCAAAGCATCCATCCATGATGGATCAGCCCCCCTGTATCCTGAGAATGTCAACAAAAGCCATGTTTCCCCCATCTTAAATATCCTCCAGAAAAGGACTTTGATAGGTTTTGATTACGTTTGTTTGGCAAAAACAATCAATTTCAATGCTCTTTAACTCATTATGATTCTTTTCCTTTTGTGTGTTCCAATCAATACATTTCTAACTCTTGGCATGAATTTTATAGCATGTTTGCCATGGTAGTAAGCAGGCTGAAGTCTCTATATATTCCATCTAAATATATACAACAAGGCTTCAAGGTCATTTTTGGTTCTTCTGTAAATATCATACTGTCATAAAATGTCCTAAAGACCCCAGGGCTATTACACTGATTTTCCTAAATAGAGATTGAGCCCCATTGTACCTAATAGGAAAAAAGTGCTTGCCCCCAAAGAATTTTCAGTTCATACAGAAAAAAAAAAACAGACTAGGAGGACGGAGAAGGAGTAAAATTCCACAATTAACAGATGGGTTACTGACACATGGAAATATAAAGGCTCCAGCCCTGCAACTGGCTCCACATGGTTGGATCCATACACCTGCACAAAAGCCACAATGACTTCAGAATCGGTATTTCAGAAAAAAAATGTGCTTATTTTATAATATTTAGTTAGATTTATTTTTAGCACTCATCTTAAACTGTGGGTGCTTTACACTAAAACAAGAATTCACACATGCACATTACAACTAAAGGACGTTACAGTGTCAGAGGCCAAAATACAACGTCACGACTAAAGTTGGGAAAAGTTTAGTTAACTTTATTTTACACCTCTGCACTTTTGATTTTCATCACAAACAAGGTAGCTGATGAAAATAGGAAGTCCAGAAGTGTACAATAATGAAGCCGAACAAGCCCTCAAAGTTAAGTAAAATTATCTAGATAGAGATGCAAATATAACATATTGACTTCTGTGGATCTCTGTGCAGGGATAAGGATTTACAGAAATAGATCAGATGCCCATTTGAGCCCTGAAGCCAGATCCAACTCCCCTTATTTATGAGAGTTATCCCACTGAAGTCATGAATATTGTGGGCAGACTTTAGTCTCCAATTTGGCAGCAAACTGGACACATTTCAATAATGTGAGCAGGACACACGAATCAAGCTTTCTATAGATGCTAGTATAAATGGATATGCACATATCTGACAACGATACAAGGTGCTAACATAAAAATGCTTGCGTTTAAACAAGAAAAGATTTCTCTCTCTCTCAGCACTCCCAGTTATCTCCGTGACACCACTGATTTCCTGAGAAAACTACAATGCATTGGTGACCTCCCAGAAAACACCATCCTAGCCACCAGGGATGTAGAGGCTCTCTACACAAACATCTCACACACAGATGGAATACAAGCTGTCAGGAACAGTGTCCGTGATCATGACACAGCACAACTTGTTGCTGAGCTCTGTGACTTTATCCTCACGCACAATTATTTCAAATTTGGTGACAATATATACCTCCAGACCAGTGGCACCACCATGGGCACCCGCATGGCCCCACAATATGCCAACATTTTTATGGCTGACCTGGAACAACGCTTCCTCAGCTCTCGTCCACTCACGCCTCTTCTCTACCTACGCTACATTGATGACATCTTCATCATCTGGACCCATGGGAAGGAGACCCTGGAAGAATTCCACCATGATTTCAACAGCTTCCACCCCACCATCAACCTCAGCCTGGACCAATCTACACGGGAGGTCCACTTCCTAGACACCACAGTACAAATAAGTGATAGCCACGTTAACACCACCCTATACCGAAAACCCACCGACCGCTACGCCTACCTTCATGCCTCCAGCTTCCATCCCGGACACACCACACGATCCATCGTCTACAGCCAAGCGCTGAGGTACAACCGCATCTGCTCCAACCCCTCAGACAGAGACCAACACCTACAAGATCTTCACCAAGCATTCTCAAAACTACGATACCCACACAAGGAAATAAAGAAACAAATCAACAGAGCCAGACGTGTACCCAGAAGCCTCCTGCTACAAGACTGCCCCCAAAAAGAAACCAATAGAACTCCACTGGCCATCACCTACAGTCCTCAGCTTAAACCTCTCCAACGCCTCATCAGTGATCTACAACCCATCCTGGACAATGATCCCTCACTTTCACAGACCTTGGGAGGCAGGCCAGTCCTCACCCACAGACAACCCGCCAATCTTAAGCATATTCTCACCAGCAACCACGCACCGCACCATAACAACTCTAACTCAGGAACCAACCCATGCAACAAACCTCGATGCCAACTCTGCCCACATATCTACACCAGCAACACCATCACAGGACCTAACCAGATCAGCTACAACATCACCGGCTCATTCACCTGCACGTCCACCAATGTTATATATGCCATCATGTGCCAGCAATGCCCTTCTGCTATGTACATTGGCCAAACTGGACAGTCACTACACAAGAGGATAAATGGACACAAGTCAGATATCAGGAATGGCAATATACAAAAACCTGTAGGAGAACACTTCAACCTCCCTGGCCACACAATAGCAGATAGCCATCTTACAGCAAAAAAACTTCAGGACCAGACTCCAAAGAGAAACTGCTGAGCTCCAGTTCATTTGCAAATTTGACACCATCCGATCAGGATTAAACAAAGACTGTGAATGGCTATCCAACTACAGAAGCAGTTTCTCCTCCCTTGGTGTTCACACCTCAACTGCTAGCAGAGCACCTCACCCTCCCTGATTGAATTAACCTCGTTATCTCCCTCCTGATTTATACCTGCCTCTGGAAATTTCCATTACTTGTGTCTGATGAAGTGGGCATTCACCCACGAAAGCTTATGCTCCAATACTTCTGTTAGTCTTAAAGGTGCCACAGGACCCTCTGTTGCGTCTCTCTCTCATGTTTACACAATGCCAGAAACAGATTGTGATAAAGACCAGGAAGCTCATAACTTCACTTTCTTCCATGTGGAAAGTTGACCAAAAAATAATAATTAATATGACTTATTCTGACTTAGCATTTGAGCAAATGTATAAAGAAACCACAGTGCCTCAGAAAGGGAGATAGAAATAAAATAGTATTACAGCAGCAACAGTAAATTATGTTTGTCTTCCTTTAGGAGGACTAACCGAGACAGGCCATATGGATTTTGTCTTTTGCGAAAAATGAGAAAGCACTATCAAAACAGCATTAGTCTGCTTCCACTATAGGGTAAGATCATAATGAGGAGCATGAAAATACAATAAACCCCCAAGTTACAGGGATAAACTTCTCCTCTGTACCTTTCTTGCCAAATTGTAGCTCAGTACCTCTGACACAAACCCAGAGTAGCTATGCTTCTCTTTTCAGTTACCACCATTTAAATCCAAAGTAACTCAACTGAATTGAGACTCAAGCATCTATTCAACACTAATTTTGTTCTGATCACATTATTGCCCAATAAAACTGAGTTTAGAATGAAGCAAAACATAACACTTTAGTAGAAATAAAAAGGGAAGTTTTCTGTTCAGCTGAAGCGGAGCACAATGTGTCAGTCAGGAAGGAAGTAAAGATGCTTGGTTCCAAGAGAACCACAGATATTACCATCTTGACACATGATGAATTATAGGAATAAAACCTGAGCAGCAGGTTGAGTATATTAGCATAGGATACATAAACAGTACACCTCAATGGCAGTTTCTCATTATTAGCCATCTCCACTAAGTGCCAAATTACCATATGCAGGCTGCTTGGAATTCTATTAGTTTCAAATAGAGTCAATCTACTGTAGAAAATTATCAGATCAGTTATTCATGAAACTCGGATAACTGGTATATCTATGAAGGCTTTTCTTTCTCTATATGATTTCCTATGTGCAGATCTAGGCTGTCTGAACACTGATTAAAAGTATCATTTACCATCTAGGCTGACAGGAGCACTGATTCATCAGTTCACTGCAATAGGTAGCAAACCTTTTTAGAGTACAATAAAACACTCCAAAGCTCAGTCAAGATGGTCACAAGTAGAACCAATGAGCTTCCCAAAGTCAGAAGGGCAGATTTTCAACTGGGATAAACTGTTCGCTGAAGCCAATGGAGCTATGACAATTTCCACCAGCAGAGATTGTGTCCTAGAATGTTTCCAAAAACTATGCTGATTAACTCCCCTGCAGACATATTAGATTCACAATGTGGATCAACTTATCCCTTGCTAAATGACATAAACAAGAAAAAAGATAAAAAGCAGCAATTATATAGCTTATTCTGCATTTTAATTAAAGCAAGAAGCTGTTAAGTTGAACACACGGTAATACAGGTAACACTTTTAGATGTACAGATAGATGGCGTCACATGAAAGGAGAGCATATATCTCAGGTGTGCTAAAATCAAAACAAGTTACTTGAGTAAGGTGAAAAATCCCTCCTAGGTAAATTGCAATAGGAAAATTTAAGGACAACCACAAATTAAAGATTACAAAGGAAAGATGGTTTTTGTGGCAGATGTTATTTAGTCATGTCAGATTATGTACTATCAGGGTAGAAATGTTAAGCTGCTTTCCCATTGCTAAACTTTTCAAGGTGCACTTTATAAAGTGAAACATAAATCAGTTGCCTCTGCAGAAGGGAAAAAAGTGTCCTTCAATCAGTTAGGATATACCTATACTTTTAGTGATGGAGTCCTCAAAAATTAAATTCTTCCATTTCTAAGAATGTGTTAGAGCAGGACTTTTCATTTCTATTCCCAGCCACAATTAGCTTGCTGTGTAACACTGGACAATTGCTTTCTCTTTGTTTCTCACTTTACCATATGCAAATAGATGAAATACGCCTGACAAAAGAGTGCTTTAACCAATGTGTGCAAAGTGCATTGAGACCCTCAGAAATAAGGTTCTGCAGTTTCTTCTTTCCTAGGCTATATCTACACTGCCACTTATGTCAGCAAAATTTACGTCGCTCAGGGGTGTGAAAAAACCACACCCCCTGAGCGACATAAGTTTCGCCGGCATAAGTGGTAGTGTGCACAGTGGCCATGTTGGTGAGAGAGTTTCTCCCGCTGACATAGCTACGCTGCTTGTGGAGATGGTTTTATTACGTTGACAGGAGAGCTCTCTCCCATCGGCATAGAATGTCTATATGAGCGATCTTACCGCAGCACAGCTGCATCGGTACAGCTGTGCCGCTGTAAGCTCGCTAGCGTAGACATGGCCCTAGACTGATAAGACAGTGATGTCTGAACTGACTCTTCTTATGCTGCCAATATTCCAGTCTCAAACTTAAAGATTCATCAATCTTTTCCCTTTTTACACTCAGCAGTCGTTTTGTATCTTTGAGCGGGGATGGAGAGCTGCCGTAGTGGTCTGGAGTGCCGCTCCAGCACCTGAAATCCAAGACAGGATTACGCTCCAGCTCTTCAGAAATAAAAATGTATATTGACAGATGGAGCAGGGCCGGAGGTGAGGGGTAGGGTGGGGATCTCAGTTCAGGTAGGACCCAGCAGATGGAGGCCTCCAGTTTGTTCTTCCCCCACCCTCTCCAAAACAAGAGAGCAGCACTCTAGCTCCTCTGATTTTCTCCTCGCTTTGGTCCAAGCCAACATGAGGGAAGAAGAGTCCTGCATTACAGCAATGCTCTAGACCTTCTTTGTTCAACTTTCTCTCTTCTCCATGTTGCTCCCCACTCTATACTCTGAGCTGTTTGGTAGGTGGCACTCTAGCTTCAATGAGTGCCGTCTGCAATCCTTTGTGGTGCAGCTAGTGTCACTATAGCATCTGGCACACCACTCTATTGTCCTGAAGGTCCAATGAGCCTCACTACACAGGTGTCGTGTGTCACCCACACTGCTGTCACTTGCTGCCGTGGCCCATGGAAGCTCTGAACTCCACCCTGGTCATTTCCCCAGCCCCACCATATACCTGGTCTTGGCCTATATGGCACAGGTGGGTA
Organism: Chrysemys picta bellii; assembly: GCF_011386835.1. Taxonomy (NCBI): domain Eukaryota; kingdom Metazoa; phylum Chordata; order Testudines; family Emydidae; genus Chrysemys; species Chrysemys picta. Next base: position 333,886,295 of record NC_088791.1, on the reverse strand, counting down.
TCACCTGACACCCTCCCACCTTGATTACCATCCCACTGGACTCTGGCGTGCCCCCCTCTACCACACCCTCACATTGTCTGGGGCTTAGGGTGACCAGATGTCCCAATTTTATAGGGACAGTCCCGATATTTGGGGCTTTGTCTTATGTAGGTACTACTTTGCTGCCTTTGAAATATAGTGAACAGCTCTTTCGCAAACCACATTAAAACCAAGTATATTATTTACCTGCACTTACTATAACCATCTGCTATGTTACCAAATTCAATTAAGAACAACAATCATATGACAGAGGCATTTAAAATAAAGTTATTGCCTGGGCAAACTAAATCCATGTGTACTCCAGGAGTGCCATCCATCTTTATATCACATGTTTTTCAATTACACATTTAATACGCAAGGAATAAAAACCTGAACTAACATATAAAAATAACAGAAAACAAATGTTTCCGGTGGGCTGAGAGTGCAGATGTGTTGCATATTCTCTCATTATATGGCCCTATTTGCAACTGGACACTTTGCATTCACTAATTTTAAGAGATTCATGCAGAGCCCTGTAATACTAACAACATACTTCTTGTTCAGCCATCAAAAGTGGACATGATACCAGAAAATGACCCAAAGCAGCAGCAAGTAACACCTGATCCAAACTCCCATGAACTTGTCAGATCCAGGTCTAAACTTCTAGACTGGCTCCAACCTCCAGTAGGTTGAACAAAATCCCAAACACAGATAACTTCTGCTCCAAATGTTGTAGCTCATGTTAACCTGCACATTAAATAGAATAAAGTTCTTCTGGATGTATTAAATCTGAAATTTAATACAAATTAAATTCACCTGACTCTCCTCAAGACTGGTGAATAACTGCTGATTGGCATAATGCCTTGTTTAGTTCCCTGCAGTACTTTGTAGTCCAAAGCCTAAAAGCATGACACATCACATATGCATGTCTTGTACTGTGGTTTATTTGAAATAGAAGGGCAACACTCATTTTTTATGAACTATGCTCTTTTGCAGTTCAGTAAGCTATTCTTCCACCTGTGTGTTAATGGCAATCTCTCTGTTAAGCATTTGAAGAAAGTGTTTCTTGACTGAATCTGAAGGCTGGGGTTATTCATTAATAATTTAAGATGGAAAATATTGCATTTTTTTCAGAATAAGAAGTGTCAGGGCACAGGTTACACATGACTAGAAGATGCTTCACTTGATGCATTGACAAGATGCTGATTTTTATATTGAAGGTGAGATTCATATATAGTTTTTTTTTGGGGGGGGGGGGCGTATTTTGTTTTTTCAATTTAATACTTACCAAAGTTTTTTACGTATAGAAAATTTTTAAAGTGAAAAATAGCACAATTCCCTTATGAAGTACCAATTTTCTGTGATACAGAAAAGTAGTGAGTGTGATTTATAATGAAATTCAGTAATTAGTACTACCTCATGCTACACCCTTTGTGTGAGCGCATGAATGTGCGTGTGTGGTGTTTCAAGATAAAATCATAAGTATTGGAGTCTTGTATTTGGGTGTCTTCTCCTAAAGCCACAGTTCCTGGAATCACATGATTAGGGGAAAATCCCAGCTTTAATTTATTTATTTTAAATAGACATTTCTAGCTCTCCTAGAAGCAGATGTTTGAGAATAGAGGGATAGAATTTAAGGCCTGAAGTGTCTACAGATCATCTAGTCCAGGGTCGGCAACCTCTGGCACACGGCTCACCAGGGTAAGCACCTGGCAGGAAGCGCCGGTTTGTTTACCTGCCACATCTGCAGGTTCGGCCGATCGCAACTCCCACTGGCTGCGGTTCGCCGCTCCAGGCCAATGGGGGCGGCGGGAAGCCGCGGCCAGCACATCCCTCGGCCCGTGCCGCTTCCCACAGCCCCCATTGGCCTGGAGCTGCAATCCGCGGCCAGTGGGAGCCGCAATCAGCCGAACCTGCAGACGCGGCAGGTAAACAAACTGGCCCGGCCTACCAGGGTGCTTACCCTGGTGAGCCACGTGCCAGAGGTTGCCGACCCCGGATATAGTCTGACCTCCTGTGCAACACAGGCCACTAATGCCACCCAGCACCCGCACACTAAAGTTAACAATTTAAATTAGGACAAATTATTTCAGCCCACAGGAGACTGGACTATTATGTGCCACAGGCAAAGAACAGAACAGACCGGAGATGAAAGTGGGCTGGTACTGCATACCGATAAAAAGTGGTTGCCGGTACCGGCCCGTACAGCTGCAGCAGCACTTTAACGTCACTGCCCCTTTCCCTCCCCACCCTCCCCCAGGGCTGCCGATGGGGCGGAGGGGAGACAAAAGGGGCAGCTGCCCCAGGGCCCAGCGATTTAAAAGGGCCCAGGGCTCCCAGACGCTGCCACCACTACCGCGACAGCAGCTGGAGCCCCGGGCCCTTTAAATTGTCGCCGGAGCCCCGACCAGCACAGGCCAGGCAGCGTGGAAGGGCTGGCTGGGGGAGGCTGACCTCCCCCCCGGCCCTGGCCCTTCCGCCTGAGGCCCTGCCCCTTCTGGGGGCCCAGAGCCAGGCCCCCGTCCTGGTAAGTATTTTATCTTACTTTCACCCCTGGTACAGACTGAGGTGCACCAGTGCCCGAGGCCCCTGCAGTGGCAGGAAATTGATTAAGTCAGACATATCCAGACAATCCTATCAAGTGACATACACCCCATGCTTCAGAGGAATGTGAAAACTTCCCAAGGTCACTGCCAATATGACATGAGGGAAAATTCCTTTGTGATCCCACATACGATGATCAGTTAGACCCTGAGCTTGTGAGCAAGAACCAGCCAGCCAAGGACCTGGGAGAGAGAATGCTTGGTGCCACCTCCGAACAGCCGCCCACCCCTTCCAGTATCCCATCTCCAGCTGTGGCCATCTCTGATGCTTCAGAGAACGGAGATAAAAACAGAGTACAGTGGAGGGGGAAAAAAATCCCTCCCTGATCCCTACAGACTCCACGCCACAAGAAGGAAAACAAAGAGCCCCCTTTTTTTTTTAAATCTCATGGTTTCTAAATCAATCTAGTGATTTGGGGCAAGAGCCAAGGAGTTTTTGTACACTTGGCCCCAGCAATATGTTACATAGTTGGCCCCAACCCTGCAAACACTTATGACTGTGCTTACAGTTAAGAACATTTGCAGCACTGGGCCTTAATTGTCATCACATCTGGAAAAAGGCTTTATCAAAAGGGAATAGGGAGAGTCTTATCTTTTGATATGAGTACAGTCAGACTCAGGGTTAATCAGAACTCCCCTAGTAAGGGAATCTCCACCTGTACCCTCTCTACCCCTAGTGCCTGCTAGCCTAAATTCTCTCCCACATCACTACCCCAGGGGAGCACCGGGTCCTGGCTTTGAAACATACAAGGGCATACTCATTCTTGAGGAAACTAAAATAGGCCCTTTTAGAACCTTTTAGCTCAGGATTTTAATGCTCCAATTACTAGCATCTCTATATGTTTGCTTAAAAGTGGTATACATGCATCATATAATTCATATTCATTAGTTATAAAGTGCCATACAGAACATGGCACTTCACAAAAATATATTAAGCCTACATCCTTGCACCAAAAGACCTTACTGTCTGGGGCTAGCTTGTGATTGAGCGTTTATCTCTGAGTAACAGGCAGCATGCAGCTGTACCAGCCCATGACAAGCCCTGAGTGGCACAGAGTGGGGACTCAGATTCTCATTGCTTTCTTGCCCACAAATTTGGAGGGAAGTCATTTACTGCAGCCTTTGAAAGGATGCAAATTGCCCACCCCACTCCCGCACTTGCATGCTTTGTCAGCTGTCCTGGCTGGTGGGGAGGAGAGCCGAAAAATCACCCAATCCTCACACCTCTATGTCCCCTCCTCACCCACTTGCTCCCTGTGGGCAGGAGAAAGCAGCTCTAAACTTCACACAGGACTGAAGATCTGGGAAGCACAGTCACACAATGAAAGGGCCTTACACTCCAGTGTGGGTGCACTGAGGCTAGGGACAACTGAAAGACAACAACAGAAGGAGACAGCAATATGAGGGGAAGCAATATGGGAAGAAAGAAAAGACTACAGGCCAGGACACATGCTTCTAGCTCTTAATATTTTAACTGATTAAAAATAATATCAATACATCTAAGTGGATTTAGTCCAACAAGAAACATATAAGAAAGGGAAAGCAGCTAAAGATTACATTAAATCCTCAGATAAATATGTGAGGCTCCCCCTGATTTCAGTGAGTGATGTATGAGTTTATCCTGGATTAGGTTAGAACTAGCCATTTAGCACCTATGCAAATTCCTAAAAGAACTAAATGAGGATTACTCTGCAACAGGGAAACGAAGGTGACTCACACAGTTTTAAATGAATGCTTCCCATTATAAAAAGGAACTAAAATTTATAGCCAAAAAATACAGTATGAAAAAACTCCTACCCATGTTTAATTGTGCTTAAGCTACTGCAGAAGAATTCATTCTGTACCATTAAAGACTCCTATCAAATTAATTCCCAGAACTGAAGCTTGGCAAACCAAAGGTTTTCAAGTCACTGAACCTAGAAACAAAGCTAATTAACTATTCCCTTTATAATTTCCTGCAGGCCTGAACTATAAAGAAGAATGTAAGCACAGTATAATAGAATATAGGGCCCTTCCCTTCCCTCTGTTCAAAGCAGGGCCGGCTCCAGGCACCAGCAAAGGAAGCAGGTGCTTGGGGCAGCCAATGGAAAGGGGCGGTATATCCGAGTGTTCGGCAGGAATTCGGCAGCGGGTCCCTCGATCCCTCTCGGAGGGAAGGACCCGCCGCTGAATTGCCGCAGAAGAATGAAGCGGCACAGTAGAGATGCTGCCGATCTTTCTCTTTTTTTTTTTTTTTTTTGGCTTCGCCGCTTGGGGCGGCAAAAAAGCTGGAGCCAGCCCTGGTTCAAAGAAAGGCAGATTGACAAAAACAATCTGCCACAGGATGAAAATTGTTTCAAGTTGCCGAGCTGAAAGGGGTTTACAAGGCACTGATCAATGTCAACAGCACCAAAAGTTTTAATTAATCAAAATCTTTCTGATATAAGAGAGAGAAATCAAGGTCTACAGAGTGCATACAAAGCACACAAGAAAAGGAAAAGTGAGCTTTGCTGAACCACTGAAAACTTGAGAATGCCCTAAAGGTATGTGTTACCTGTCAAAAACCCTCTCTCTTTATTTGAACACAAATAGGGCAGGTTTTCTGGATGAAATTGGTGGCAGTACGTGATGGAGTATACAAACCTCACACTGGAAAAAAAGGGGTTAAGGAGCTGATCTGGGCCCTGGCAGTCCCTCCCCTCTGCACCTGGTACAGCTTAAAAAAGGAAGCAGAGTAGCTCAGTGGCAGGCAGGCAAACAGGGGAGGTGAGGTGATTTAATTAAATCTATGCTCTGAACTGCTCGGAAGGAGCACGACAGGAGCTCTTGCTGCCTGAGCAGTGGAGACACTGATCTGACCAAGCCTGCAAAGGAGAGACTGGAGAACCCAAGACCCCGACCCAGTGGGGAAGCCCTTGCTGATTTCTGAAGACTTCCACATTATTTAACTCCTTATGTGTACCCCAAAAGGGACAGGCTTGACCGTGTGACCTTGACAGAGGACTCAGTTGCTAAAAGAACAGACCATTGCACGGCTGACTAATAGTCAGAAAGGGGAATACCCAGGAGGAAGATAATCCGCCACACCCCAGCCTGACCACTAGGCAGCACTGCTGGTGAATGTTCACTTTCACAGGGTACTTAGCATAATTAAGAAGGAATGACACTGTTACAGATGCTTTACAGACAACTAGGGAGAAAGGCTCCATGCCCAATGAGCTAACAACTCAATGAGGTAACAAGCAGGCTGGGATGAACAAGAAAAATGGTTTCAACATGCAGTGATATTCAGCATGTGACTTATTAGACACTAGTATGGGTTGAAATATACACAGATGGTTTTCATAAAAAATATTCAAAATCATTTTAATTTCAAACAGCCCTTGAAATGGAGCCATTTCTAGAATTTTAAGGAAATCCATTACAGGAAATTGATTTTTTTTTAATTCCTAAAGTAAATGTAATCAAATTAAAAACAACAAGGAGTCCTTGTGGCACCTTAGAGACTAACAAATGTATTTGGGCATAAGCTTTCATGGGCTAGAACCCACTTCATCAGATGCATGGAGTGGAAAATACAGTAGCAGGTATTGAAAAGATGGGAGTTGCCTAACACGGCTACCAATCTGAAACCTTTAATCAAATTGCTATTCACATGTTGTTTACCCCAGTTTTCAGTAAATGAAAAGTTTCAATCACTGTTTTAGTAACATTTTTATGATGTTTTGAATAAAATATTTTAAAAGGCATAATTTCTGTGATAAATGAAATTTTTCAACAATGTTGATAACTTTTCATGAAAATTTGCCTTTAAAATAAAGATGAAAAATCTTCAGGTCAAAATTTTTTGACCAGCATCATCAGTTACATATGGGTTTCTTGTTGCTTTTTAATTATATTTTATCGTTTCATTGTGGAATGGCAGCTGCTGAAAGAAGTGTGTTTTAGGGAGAAGAGGGCAAGGGTATGGCAGACTAGGCCACAGAGTGAGGGACAAATAGCAGCAGGATGGTCCAGTGGTTAGATCACTAGACTAGGATCTGGGAAAGCTGATTCAAGTCCCTGATTCTTTAGCTGTGTGACCTTAGGCAAGTCACTTAGGGCCAGATTTACAAAGGTATTTAGATGCAGAATAGAATTTTCAAAAGTGCCTTAGTCACCTAGGAGCCTTAATCCCAATGACTTTCAATGGGAATTAGGCAACTAACTTGCTTAGGTGCTTTTGTAAATCCCATTAGATACCAATCCTTAGGAACCTAAATATTTTTGTAAATCTGGCCTTTAGGCTTTCTGTGTCAGTTCCCCATCTGTAAAATGGGAATAATAGTACAGCCCTGCCTCACAGGGGTGTTGTAAGGATAAATACATTGAAGACTGTGGGGTGCTCACTGTGCGTGGGATCTTAAATATCTAGACAGATATATGTGAAGGCCGAGAGAGCAGAGAAGAAACAATCACGGAGATGGGAGCGGGTGAAGGGTATGAAAATGGAGGTTAATCATGTAGCTTTGGCAAAATGCTAAGATTGGGGAATGCACTGAACATCTGTGCTCATAAAATGAGGGTGTGGCCTGGCTCGAGCCAAGGAGAGTTAACGCAGGCACTGCACAATCTGCCCTCCCCTGCCATGCCTTCGCATCTGCCCCTACAGTTTCATTAGCCTGCCTTTTAATCAATTGGCAGAGTTGCCAGTTTGGGATGTACTGGCTTCAACACAATGGATAGTAAATGATCCTTAGGACTAGACTAAAATCAAAATAATCTTTACTGGTCATTTTTCATATTAGAACTCCAAATAGAAAAAGCTGATTTTTTCTATTACACTGAAACACAATGGTTTCAACAAATCAAAGCGCAGGGAGCCTGTAGAGTCCCTACCTCCCAGCAGTAATTTTTCGAATCCATACAAATACGTGAGCCCATTTATTCTGATCTGCTAATGCTGCAGTGGTTTCAGCTGTGAAACACTATGCAAATCATTGCGCCCTGATTCATTACTGTACTCAGGCTCATTAGACATATATTCTCACAGCTTCCCCATCTCTAGAACAGAGGTATCAATTCTCCCTGCAAGACTGATTTCAGAGGTTCCCAGAGGTTTTTTGCTTCGTCTCCCTTTGGAGCTTCATGTCCTGCACATCCCCAGACCATGGAGGCAGGCATGGGATAGGCCAGACAGCTAACATGGCAGCCCTGGAGATAGCAGGAGGCAGGGGATGTTGGGTACCTGCATGGGGTGGGAAGGCAGGGGCACCCACAGTTCACTCTCCCCCTCGCCCCATGCATATCTCTGTCAGGAACAAGAAACTGGTACCCAGTTGCCCCCATTTCTTACCCACTGCCAAGCCCTGCGAGACCATTTGCAGCTGCTGGGCAGGCTTAAGCCTCCTCCTCACTGCTGCTTTCTGACGGTGTGAGGCTAACCTGCAGTGACTCCTTCCCCCTCCTGCCAAGTCTAGTGGCCCAGCAGCGCACATGCACAGGTGCCCCAAGACTGCCTGCCTGCCCCAAACTTAAGCAAAGCCCCTCCACGAGCCTCTTCAAGATTTGCAGTCAGGTTATGACTGACGGCGTCACCAGGCAGAGCCTGCAGGATGCGGCTGACTGAGACGCACCTCTGCTCTATGCTTCTCGCTACCCCCCCAAAACCTCATCACCCCCCCAGGGGGCATGCCCCACAGCTTGAAAACCAATCATTTAATACATTAATATTTGTAAAAGTGTTTTAAGATCCACGCTTAGTTACTAATGTGGCGGCTGATTCCCAAACAGGTAGAGGCAGGGATTAAATTCAGCTGGAGCTGTCCAGAGCGGAGCTCCAGTAAACATTTTCAAACCCGCGGGAGCCCTGGCGTGACCCTCCCCAAGCCCCGAGACCTCCTGCCCCTCAGCTGAAGCCCACAGTCCCAAATGAGGGGAGGGGAGGAGAGTGTGGTGGGCTCAGAGAAAATCTCTGAGAATTTAAGCCCTGGCTAGAGGTCATCACAGCATTGATCTACATCAGTAACTACTTAGGGGTGCTTTCGTTTAACTTGGAAGTAACCCCAGTCAGAGCTACTGAACAATCTTGGCTTTTGCCCTCTGAGCGTATCAACTGCGATCATAGTTATTACTGAGTTAGTAGAAAGTATCTTCAAGTTACCACCTAATTAACTCATTGCACCATCTTCCCCACTCTATTTCTTTCTAAAACTATTGTGGATTTGACATGAAAAAAGTGTGCTAGAATTAGAAGTTATGGTTTTGTCTAAAGAAAAACAAATATTTTATGTTCTAAATGTGTATTTACAGCACGGACGAGATAGATAGACTTCATTCTTTTCCATCTCGCAAGGACTGAGTGAATGAAAGGGAATGATTATTTTGTAAAAGACTTCTCAATCACATTTTGGAGCTGATATTGATTATTATTAGTTCCTGTCCATTTGTTCCTTTTTAGAGTATTATTTTTATCATCTTGGTCTTTCTTCTTCTCTTTCATTAGTTCTTCACCCAAATTCACATCAGACATTCACAGCATACATTCCAAATGTCAGATCATTACTCTTTCATGCTCCTGAATTCTAGTAAAATACCCTTGAGTGAAACAACACTCGGAGTTTTGCGGACATTGGTAAAATCAACATATGGCTAATATTTTCATTAAAGGTTACGGTTCCTCTGGCATAAAAAATATGTTTTAAATAATGAAAGACAATGTAGTTTATAACAAGTTTAAAAAAAAAACAATGCAACAAGAAAGTAAATATTTAGTGGAAAGTTTCACTCCTATTTTATTGATCAAGAATTAGTAGTCAGGTTCATGTATGAGGCGAATGCAAATACTATATTAAAGGCAACTTCAAGTGGAAACCATCAGTCAGGATTCCTCCCCACTCTGAACTCTGGGGTACAGATGTGGGGACCCACATGAAAATCCCCCATAGCTTATATTTTACCAGTTTAGGTTAAAACTTCCCCAAGGTACGAATTCCTTTCCTTGTCCTTGGACAGTTTTGCTGCCACCACCAAGTGATTTATACAAAAATTCAGGGAAGAGTCACTTTTAATCCCTATCCCCCCAAAATATCCCCCCAAGCTCCTTCACCCCCTTTCCTCAGGAGGCTTGAGAATAATATACCAACCAATTGGTTAGCAATGTGAGCACAGACCAAACCCTTTCTCTTTAGGACACTGAAAATCAATCAGGTTCTTAAAAGAAGAACTTTATTTATAAAGAAAAAGTAAAAGAATCACACCTGCAAAATCAGGATGGAAGGTAACTTTACAGGGTAAATAAAAAGATTTAAAACACAGAGGACTCCCCTCTGGACTCAGCTTCACAGTTACAAAACAGGAATGAAACTACCTCTTTAGCATAGGGAAAATTCACAAGATAAAACAAAAGATAACCTAATGCATTTCCTTGCCTACTTACAATTTCTGTTATTTTAGATGGATCATTCCAGGTATATTTTCAAGAGATGTTGTACCTGCTTGGTCTCTCCCTCCGTCCAGAGAGGGAACAAACAAAGAGAGCCACAAACAAATTCTCCCCCCTCGCACCCCCAAATTTGAAAGTATCTTCTTTCTTCATTGGTCCTTCTGGTCAAGTGCCAACTAGGTGATTTGAGCTACTTAACCCTTTACAGGTAAAGTGATTCAGTACAGCTGCCAAGAAGGGATTTTATGCTACCCTTTTCTTTATATTTATGACACCATTGGTGAGTGTCTTTTATTGCTTCTTATTATACATAAAGGTCTGAAAGTTTCTGATTTTTACATTTTTCTTTCCTTGCCTTTTCCTCCTTGATATCAAGTCTTGGTTTTCCTGGTTAAGCTGTACGGTAGATAAAAACCTAGAGATGTGGACTGCTTAAATCCTTAGGTGATTTTTGTTTTGTTTTTGTTGTTTTAAAGCTCTTCTTTCCACTGTTTAGTTAAATATGAGTTAATGGCAAATTAAAATATTATGCAGTCTGAATAAAAATAATTCCTCTTTTTAATGAACTTGTACCAATTGTCCTGTTTGTAGGCAATCTCATGAATAGCTGTGGAGACCATATTAGAAAAATGGGGCCCTGGTACTCGGTAGAGAATCTAGGCACTATTGTAATGAAAGCATGCGTCTGACGAAGCGAGTATTCACCCACAAAAGCTTATGCTCCAGTACTTCTGTTAGTCTATAAGGTGCCACCGGACTCCTTGTCGCCTTTTACAATATATAGAATGGTATCCCGCTCCTGCCTCCATTGTGGGGGGATGTGTGGGACATGAATCTCCAAAAGGAGACTAACAGTAGAGAAGAAATGCCTCCTATGTCAGGGTTTAGGCAAGTTCCATATACAGATATGAATCTTTGTGAAAAAAGTAGGTATTTAAATATTTTAGCATAATTCTCATGTTCCTTATTATTGGAAACAGAATTGCCAAGCAACGTAACAGCAAGTCTAGAGCACTACAGAACCCTTAAATTTGGGGACAAAGAGCAATATAATACTTAAAGTGAAGACAACATAAAATTCCACAGATCACAATAAAATGGGTGTGCAACATTTTGAGTGACATCCAAGAAGATGGTACATGGTCAGGGCTGGTGCTACCATTGAGGCAAACTAGGCAGTTGCCTAGGGCGCCAAGATTTGGGGGCGCCAAAAAGCGGTGCCCCCAATTTTTCTTTACAGCATTCCTGGGCTGGGCTGCCGAGGGCGCGCTGACATGTGCGGCTCAGACTCCCTCTCCCAGCGCACCAGATGCTCCACTTCTCCTGCCTCCCAGGCTTGCGGTGCCAATCAGTGGTTTTGCACCGCAAGCCTGGGAGGGGAGGAGAATTAGAGCAGGGGGGGCGTGTTCAGAGAGGAGGCGGGGAAGAGGTGAGCTGGGGTGGGGAGCTGCCGCACAGCTCCTCAGGCCAGGCAGGAGCTATGACGGGGGGGGGGGGGGGAGCTGCCGTGGGGGGGGTGCCTCAGGGTGGAAGGGGTGCAGGGAGCTGCAGCAGGGCTGAGGGGGAGGGGGCGCAAGGTGTTGTACATGGTGCAAACATCAAAGTGCCCAGTTTTCTCAGTGTGGATTTTCATACCTATGTCTTTACCGGTACCTACCCACAAATGATCCCAAAGTATTTGAGTAATTTTCACCAGAAAACCTTAGGAAGACTGTGAAGTTGTAGGTATAGCATCATACATCTGAAAATACCTATCATCTAGTATTGCAATTCCAATTCCAGAATTATAGGTGCTTGGGCAGGTATAAACACCATGAAAGTTATTATTTATTTGTATTACCATGACTAGGATCCTTAGTCATAGTCAAGGACCCCACTGTACTAGGTGCCATACAAACAAAATATGGACCCTGCCCCAAAGAGACAACAGATAAATGCAGACAGACTGCTGCGCGGGGGAGGGTTACAAGGAAATAACAGGACAATATTGGTCAGCAACACCCAAAGATTTGGATTTAAATCTATATGGAGGGGCTCCAAGAGGCAGAGATTAAATATTTTTACTTTTTTTACGACTAATATCCTAACTGAAAGAAAACATAGTTCATGTATCTGAATGATAAAACTGGTATTAAAAGAATGAATCTTAAAGCTTCTGAAATCTGCTTATGGCAAAACTGCCACATCTCCTCCCACCTCCTGAACACCGGTAGTATCAAATTGTATATTACTAGTTCCTCAAAATTCCTTTCATGTTCCACAGTAATTGTTACAAGAAAAGTTCATTCACTGAAAGGCACATACTTTCATCGCCCTCTGAGAATATGCCATAAACAGTTTGAGAGAGGAAGCATCATTTGCAACATTTTTTTTTTTACAGTGACAATAAGGAAGCTATAAAAAGAACCTAGTTGTGTTTCAGGGCAATATGCTTTAGAGAGATATTATCACATCTCCTAGAGATTTCTCTCCCTAGATCAATCATTGTCATGATGGGTAAAAAGACAAAGTTTGCTTCTGGTCAGCTCATTAGTTCGTATTGCCCTGAGAAATACTTCTGGTAGAAAAAAAGAAAAAAACTAAAGAAAAGAGTTCCTGTGCACTTTGGGTCTGATCCAAAGCCCACTGGAGCCTTCCCACTGATTCCAAAAGCATCAGATCAGGCCTTTACAAGTGTTATGTCCCAATGAAACAAAAGTAATAGAAATATACTTTTATTAAGATTTTGGATAGCCCCAAATTCTCTGTAAAAATCAGGGGGTAGTAAAAAAAAATAAATCAGTGTGGACATGTGACAACGTACTATCAAGCAGTGGGACAAAGGCATTTTGGAATAAAGTTTCTTAATTAAACTACTCATACGTGTAAGTATTTGAAGGATTGGGGCCCTAAATTGTTTTTTCTTTACTACTTTTTCCAGCATCTTACACAATAGGGTCGTGATAGTTTTGGGGGGACTCTACATGCTATAAAAGGCCAGAATTTATACTAAGTGACAAATGGCCAACAAGAAACAGCAACAGTGTTCGTGTTTAAACATTGTGATGTTGCATTAGGCACAAAGGCTCTAATTCATCAAGTCACATAAAAACATGCCTATTGACAAGGGCACTACTCACATGCTTAAAGTTAGGCATGTGCTTAAGTAACTTGTTGAATTAGAGCTAAAATGGGAGAATCTTTAGGTATGTCCTTTATCACCAGTCATTATCCAACATGATCTTCACTTTCTGCCAAGAGCCCTCAAACCCCGTCACCCCCAGCCCAACCCCCTGCCCCAGCCTGGAGCACCCTCCTTCACCCCAAATCCCTCATCCCTGGCCCCACACCCCCAGCCCAGAGCCCATACCCCCTGCCTCAGCCCAGAGTTCCCTCCCATAATCCAACCCCCCGTTCCACCCCCAAGCCTGGAGCCCCCTCCTGCACCCTGAACTCCTCATCCCTGGCCCCACGCCCCCAGCCCAGAGCCCATACCCCCTGCCTCAGCCCAGAGTTCCCTCCCATAATCCAACCCCCCGTTCCACCCCCAAGCCTGGAGCCTCTTCCTTCACCCTGAACTCCTCATTTCTAGCCCCACCCTGGAGCCTGCACCCTCACCCGGAGCCTTCACCCCCTCCCACACCCCCAACTCCCTGAGCCAGCCCGGTGAAAATGAACGAGCGAGCAACGGGTGGGAGGAGGATGCAGTGAGCGGGGAGAGGCCTCGGAGAAGGGGTGGGGCAGAGGGTGGGGCAAAGGTGTTAAGATTTTGTGCAAGTAGAAAGTTGGCAACCCTAGCCCAAGTGGGGTAGGAGAGGCAGGTAACAAAGAATGAGTGAGGCTGGAAGGGAGTCTGGGACGGTAGCAAACTGTGAGGGGGGACATTTTTGCCCATACAGTTAGCATTTGCCACACAAAAGCAGCTGAAAAGAGGGTCTATAATGAGAAGTGTTGGGCAATCTTAATAATAGGCAGTGCTATGAGCCCTACCTATAATTAATATTAATAGATAATGAAGAATTTCTAAACTGTTGCCCATTTAAGGTTTGGGGATTTATTTGTTTTGTACTTTGTTTAAAATTACTGAGTTCATTAACAGCTGCTTTTCTAACATGAACGATAGTTTGATGTGAAAATGTGCCTATTTAGTCACAGATGTTTGAACAAAGTTTGTATATTACAGAGTTATAACTATAATTAATGTATAGGTTCTTGCTGTAAGTAGATGTGTCAAAAAGTACTGCTACTAGACTGGCACTGAATTTCAGATGAATTCAGATTTGAATGAAATTTTGTAATTTTGAATAAGCAATTGGAAAAATAAAATGAGCAAAGACATTCTATAGCTGCATGCTATATGCTATTAGGATTTCCATTCAAGTGCAAGAAATACAAACGATGGTGTATTCAAAATTTGGATAACACTGACATGAAGAATTGTAAAAACTTTGCAAAATTTTACCCATAAAGTAATTCTGGCCCCTTTGCTCTCCTGTAATAAGTACACTGGAATTACAGCATAACTGCAAGACAATTTTAGGTTTCTGAACTGGTTCCAGTTTGACTAACATGTTTTTTAACTAAAAATATAAAATGTCCAACAGGGTCAAGTTCTGAACTCCTCTGGGTTTATACAGCCCTTATTTTCCAAAGGCGAAACAAATGGATCAGAAATAGGATATTAACTAGTAAGTTAGGACAAAACCAGAACAATCCTAGAGTGCAGCCACTTTGAAATTTGCTTGTATTTTCTTTACTTGCACACATGATTACACATGTGTTAGTTTTATTATTTTGTGTGTTTGTGTTCTGCACTCTCCTTCATTATAGATTGGTTCTGTATATTGAGCTGAAAGAATGTATTCCCTGCCATGTTGCCACTGCTCATTTTGAAATTTTCCCTGTAGTGTTGGGTGTGAGGTTATTGTTTGCATGGGTGGATATAACGTTCAGGTAGCAGCTTTGTACCCAAAATTGATTCCAGTCTGAGAGACTTATACAGTAAGAACTGACTTTGTAAGTAGTTAGATCTTAGAAAAATTCATTTGTTGTGGTGAAGTTCTTTCTGGAATCTGAGCCTGTCATCACTGTTTGTTAACAACACATAGTAACCTCTGAAAAACTCTTCACAAAACGGGAAGGGTAAAAACTGAGCATTAATTTTTCTATTTTTAAAAAATAAAATGACATTCCTATTAGTTAAAAGTTAAATTACTATTACTTATCTGACAGCAATGGCAAGCACATGCTAGGTGCTGTACAGAAACACCCTAAAATGCCTCCAGTCTAAAAAAAGACATACAGAAAAACAGATGAAGGGTTGAGACAAGATGTTTCCCCTCCATCAGATACTAGAAATTCAGACACAGACTTATATAGCTGCAAATTTCTTCAGAAAAAAAAAAATCCCAAATCAAAACAAAAACTCTTGGTATTAGTAATATTTGCTGATCTGCAAATAAAACTCTTCAAGTTTTACAGCTGCACTGGGAAAAGGGAAAGACGCAATAAATCCACAATATTTTTCAAAAGAAAGTTACCGCTAGTTTTGATTTGTTAAAACTTTGTTGCATATTAAAATTCTGTATGTGAATTACTACTTTGCACTGTATGTCACGAGACTTTATTACCTTCCCTAATTTGTGCAACTGGGAAAGAATTAGATCACACAAGCATTTTTAAAAAATAGATACAATATATTTAAAGAAACATTTGGTGCATACATTTGACTAATGTTTTGTGTATCTGATAATGCAGTGAAGAGAATTTTACTGGGGGGAGGGAGGGAAATCAAGATAGACCAGGCTGTAAGTTCAACTGTTTACAAAAAGAGGAAACAAAATATCATACTTACATAGGGAATTGTGTCCAAGGTGTCTGTGTTGACGATTATAGGGGCGGGACTAGCCTGAGAGAAAAAGAAAGGGGGGGAAACAAATTTAAATACTTGAAACTATTGAATATTCAAATCACAGTAACATGAAATTCAGAGCTAGCACATTCCCTCCCTTGAATGCACAAGGAACAATGCTGTGTGCCTTGGGTATCTCTGAATTCACTGGCATTTGAAGTCAGTAGGAGGTACTCAGTACCTTGCAGGATTGTGCCCAAAGAGCCTGATCTAAAGTCCACCAAGTCAATAGGAATCTTTCCATTAACTTCAATGGTCTTTGGATTAGGCTCTAATTGCACAAGAAGTAGACATTTACTGGTTAGTATTGTATGAAATGGGGAGTTCTGGGGTCTCAGGGCTCCATGTAAACATGAGTTTGTTTGTTTCAACTCCCATTGTGTACACACTCCAAGTCTTGCATCTGAGCAAAATGAATTTAAAGTTAATGACGGAACCCACAACCAGGCAAGTTTCAAGCAGTTTCAAGTTTCACTAGAAGCACTGAGCACTACCATCAAGTACCTTTTTTTAGCCTAGCATTTCACAGCCCAAGAAGCAGTCACCCCCCCACCCAAAAAAAAGGGCATTGATGCAGTAATTCAAGTGCTTTCATGTAATCACATGGTTTCTAACCTTTCAATTTCATGATATAGGAGAAATATTTCTATCTAAAGAGAAATTATAGGTTACATGCAACCACATTTAACATTTGCTAAAATTATTTCCCGTTATACAATTGTTCAATCACAGGGAATACACTGAGAACAAGACACACATATTTTGGTACTTTGAAGTAGGTGCAATTCAGCTGATGACCTGTCTTCATTTATTACAGTATTGTACAGTTTGATATTAAAAACCACTTTCTAAATATCTGAAAATAGGCACTCTCTGTGACTACCTTTCATCCAGTTATCCTTGCTGGCTCTCAGTAGCTTTAATTAGCTTAAAATAATATATACAAGTTTCAGAATCTTTTTCCATTTAGATTGTTATAATTTCAGTTATAGGCCATGCAGGAAAGGTTTATAATGTGTAATCGCTGAGTTTAAAAATACAGACCTTCCATGTCTACTTGCAACTTCACTTTAGCTTTCATGAATGTTCAACTCAATACTGAATATCAATTCTTTTGTCTATATTATAAATAGAAAAAAGATGGTTTTCAAGATAACACTGCTGTCTCTGTCAACCTTTAGATTTCACTGAAATCCTGGTTTTACTTCTCCATATTGATTAATCTTAAAATCAGATAGTCAGGGCAAAATAAATCTAGCATAATTTCCTCAGCTCTTTTATTATTTACAATCTCCAGAATTAAAATGCCTTGTCATTCCCTAATCAAGCAATATTTGTTAAGCTACGGGAATCAATCAGCAGCTCATATTTTTCTCATCACTTCTCCACTCTTGCAAGTAACTCAGGCCCTAATTACAAAAATTGCAGCAATGTATTCATTTTTCAGACAGCACTTTTAAGAAGTTTCTCAGCAGGAAAACAATGCAAGTGATGAAGAAGTGTAGGGACATTATAAAATAAGATTAGTTAAGGACTTGGAATTTCTTTGGAGAATTCATCAACTACTCCTGTAATCATGTAACCTGAAATGACAATGGAACACGTCCATCCATAAAGAACTTGCTTGGCCCTGTTTTAGGAACTCAGACTTCTGTTGATAGGTGCACAAACTGTTGAAAGATAAGGTGCGCCTGCACTATGCAAAACAAATACTTTCCAGACAAGTCAAGAGCCTGATATTTGAGAGCATTTTAGGTGAAAGGACGCTGGAATTTTCCATGGATGGCAGGTGATAAGTGATGAGAGATAGATATAAAACCCAAAAGACTACAAAGTCGGGGGGATGATTTGTTTGTTGGGGTCTGTTCCTCTTCTTATTGTTCACTCCAAGTTGCAGGTCCAATGGGTATCAAACCACCTGGGTCTCAAAACATGGGGATTCTTGTGTTTTGATAATGTACGCTTAGCCATCTGGGACGTGGTCCTGCCTGCTCATTGCACACTTCCTTCACTGATCCTGCTATTAGGAGGAGGAGAACCTCGCCTTTCAAAACGACCAGGCCTCCAGTGTTTTCTTGCAGACAAAGATTGAGACAAGGAAACAAAAGATATCTGGTTCTATTCCCAATTCTGCCACTTGTCTTGCTGTGTGAGCTTAGGTAAGTCACCTAACCGCTCTGCCTGGGTTTCCTAATTTATAAAATGGATGTTGTGATTCTTATTTGCCTTTGAAAAAGATGTTGAAATCAACAGATGACAAGCCATAGATAAGTGCTAAGAACTATTATATTTTAACAATGAACAGTTAGTCCTGCAGTTTCAAAGACTTATTCTACTGGCAACCTCCTGCTCAGCAGAATGAACTCCACTAATGAGTTAATATAACGATGGGACTCCTTTAAGACAGATGGAATATTAGGGTTCCAGGACTCTAGGTACTGGATTTGAGACAGTGACAGAGAAGCATATTGAATCGACTCGGGGGTTTGGAAAAGTTAAATCCACCCAAACATTTCCAGAACACTTTTCCTCTGTCAGTGGTCTCCAAAGTGGGGTGCGTGCACCCCAGGGGGTGCACAAGAAGATCCTTGGGGGTGCGTGGCAGGAGGAGCGCTTTTTTTTTTTGCTTCGTCAGGTGGGAATCCGAGCGGGTTTTTTGGGGGGGGGGAGGGGCTTCGGCAGTTCATTTTTTTTTTGCTTTGGCGCAGCAAGGGGTGCGGCTCAAAAAAATTTTACGGATGGGGTGAGCGATCAAAAAAGTTTGGAGACCACTGCTCTATGTCCGCAATCCTGTTCCTCATCTAGATATTTAACTTTTGATTCCACTATCTACCAAGACTGCTGTCAACTTACTGCTTCATCCCTGCTGCACCTGAATAGGACCTTTTCCTCTCACTGACTGACAGGAGAAACTGCTTCCACCCAGACTATACCAATACTTGGAAGCCAAGACAACATACTTACAGCTGCAGTGCCCGATTGGTATCAAACAGTTGTGAAAAAACTTGGAAAAGAGGGAGAGAGAAGTTTTTTTAAGGACATGAACATGGGAGACATTCCTCTCATAAATATACTCAGGATTTTCCAGCTCCAGTCCGTCAGGTTGTCTGGCCATTTTAGCATCAAAGGCATTATTTGAAAGCACAGTAAAATAAACCTGAACCACTAACAGGGAGAGTACAAAGCTACACAGTCTTGTTCATGTGCATTTTTTTCTGTACGCACCCTGATAGAGTCATATAGAGTCATAGAGTCATAAATTAATAGACTTTAAGGTCAGATGGAACCAATATGATCATCTAGTCTGACCTTCTGCACAACGCAGGCCACAGAATCTCACCCACCCACTCCTGCAACAAACCCCTAACCTATGTCTGAGCCACTGAAGTCCTCAAATCATGGTTTAAAAACTTCAAGGTGCAGAGAATCCTCCAGCAAGTGACCCGTGCCCCACGCTGCAGAGGAAGGCAGAAAACTCCCAGGGCCTCTGCCAATCTGCCCTGGAGGAAAATTCCTTCCCGACCCTAAATATGGCGATCAGCTAAAGCATGTGGGCAAGACCCACCTGCCAGAAACCCAGGAAAGAATTCTCTGTAGTAACTCAGATCCACCCTCATTAATTGACCTTCTCTAAATATTGTATGCTATGCTTATACTCATCAGGCAAGATGAACTCTGCTTCCAGTCTGAGAACTAATTTTAGCCTGGTTGGCCTTGGTTTAGGTACAGCATTAATGTAATATATTGTCTGGTTTTAACTGATTTTAATTCTATTCAGAACACACAGCATTTTGAGTTCTACTTATTCCTGGGGCATAATGCAATGTACCTCATTGAGTGGAAGGGATGGAGTGGGGGTGGGGACTGGGCGGAGCACTCCCCTGGCAGACAAACTCGGCACTTCTATCCTGGGCCCCGGACTCCCCTAGGGACATCCTGGCTGGGGTCACACCAAAATGCAGCCACGTGGTTTAGGGTCTATTTCATGGAAAGACGTGGAAAGGAGACCACCACTGAATACAGTGACAGGTATGTGACTCTTAATATAGAGATGCTATTGTCCTGACAATACCTTTAAGTGAATTGATCCAAGGTCTGCTATGCATATCTAATTTGTCAAGCTGAGATGGCTTGTTTAGGCTTAGCAAGGCACTGATACCTTCACAGGCAATGACAAGCAAGACCCTAGAACTATCCAAGATCTATTATGCATATTCTTTCCAATTTCTTATGCCTCAACCTTCAGCATTTTGGCAATCTACTGTGACATGACTTACAAATCTGGACACTGGAGAAAGATCTGGGACTCATGGCTCATGCCCATTAGCTTTTAAATACCATCAGTATTTCTTATTCTGATCCACTTTCAACACTGACAAGATCTACTGAAGAGTTTCATCTGTCACTCTTCTTCCACATGCCCATGGATGTCATTCTTCATTAAAACTTTATGGTTGTGGTAGCCCAGCACTCAAACAGATTTAATATCTGATTCAATGAGTATATAATGTCTTCAAGTAAACTAGTGAGAGATTTCTAATGGCAAGTAGTAACATGCAACCGAGGGTCCTGTGGCACCTTTAAGACTAACAGAAGTATTGGGAGCATAAGCTTTCGCGGGTAAGAACCTCACTTCTTCAGATGCAAGTAATGGAACTTTCCAGAGGCAGGTATAAATCAGGACCCTCTGTTGCTTTTCACAGATTCAGACTAACACGGCTACCCCTCTGAAGCAGTAACTTGTGTAACACCCACAAATGCTTTAATGTCCTTTGTGTTCAGAAAATCGTGGTCTCTTTGTTCCTAATAGAACTTACTGGCTCCAAGAATTCATTTAAAGAAGAAGAAAAGAGGCTTAGCTTTTGCTTTCTTTTCTCACTCTCTCAATTACTTTTCAGAGAACGCTATTTGTTGTAATAATAGCGTATTGTGTTCCAGACAAACTACTTAAATGGAGAAAACTAGTGATTAAGGATACAGAAACATCAACAGAGGCAACAGTGGCAGCAAACGCAAGGTATTCTGTAGGAGAGATACCGGCCAGGGTGACATTCAAAATGTGCAAGAATAAAGCTGATGGAATCTTTTCTTTTTCCATGTTACAGGACAGAACTCCCAAGACGCACAAAACAGCACCACATGAAGAAATCTTCTCAGGTGATCCATCTAAGAAGTTATTTTCACCCATGAAACAAACAAAATATGATAAATATGCTTTCCACACAAAGAGCTTACTACCAGTCAAAGCGCTTGCTACCACAAATAGTCCCATGGAATGCTTACTCTGTGAGCAATCCACAGGAGTAAAAATGGTATAATTATAGTAATAAGCACTATGCCTGATTAGATGGCTTTTGAAGTACTGGACTAAAAAATTAATAGTGGAACTGGGACTAAGATAATGATACTGTCATATATATATATATATATATGACAGTATCATTATCTTAGTCCCAGTTCCACTATTAATATATATATATAAAATTGTTGAATTTCTCAGTTTCTGAGTAGGAGAGCTGACTATTTGAACAAGAAGTTTAAGTCATATTTAAGGATTCATGTATTCCAAAGCAAGCTGGCCTTGGTGAGACTGGATATTCTGGGAAGCTTCATTTTACTGTTTACATTTTCTGTCTATATATCTTTATATTAGTAAGAGCAATAGTCCCTATATTTATTTTACATTGTCCATGCATAGTCAATTCCCAGTATGTTGCAGAGTTTTGTGTGAAAAATGCATACATTTAACAGGGAAGAGACAGGGAAGAAAGATGACATTTCTGGCAACTGGGTATGGGACAAGTGAATACCCAAATGCAATCATCATCATTAGGTCTCAAAGCCAACACAATGGGGATGAATGGGACACTTTATACCTCTCAGTTTTATTGTTTCAGGCTGTTTGAAGCCTCAGAAATGGTACCTGCTCAATTTACAGCACCCCACCTATACCCTAGCCAGGGCTCAAGGTGTGACCCAGTCAATTCAGACACTCCCACACTTTCCCTATCAAACTCCCTGAGTTTCACCCAAAGCTGGTTTAATATGAGGGCGGCGGCAGGGGAGTGGGAGGGAAGGGGGTATTTGAACAGGTCTCAGGCCTACAGAAAGACAACACTGCATTAATTTAAACTCAGTTCACTTTTTCAAGGTTTTTCTCAGAACTATAAGAGCTAAAATACATACATACACTCTAGCAGAGAAAGGGCGCAAGCAACCACATGCACAGATTGAGAATTACTTGTGTGTGCGTGCGTTGCCACATACACACAATTCTAATTTAAATATACAGATCAAGACTCCAGAATCTAAACTTTCAGTCTAAAATATATATTGAGTTTAACCTGACCGTTTGCCACAGAATTGTGCTCCAGAATTCTATAAAACCACAAAATCACACAATACACAGTTGCTTAGTCTTGTGCACCACGGCATTTCATGCAGCTCATTTTCCATCAAGTTTTGAGTTTAAAAAAATCAAATTGTTTTATATGAAACTGATAAACTAAAAAGACAGAGCTCCCTTGAACAACTAAAGAGTAACTTCACAGCAAATAGTTCTCCCTTCTATATATAGATGTGAAACAGAAAAAAAGTCACTTGTTATATTGCTATCAGACAGTCACTGGCAGAGTAGAAGAAAAGTGCCTCAAGAAAGCCTCAAGGCCTTTCCTTATCAAATGTAAGGAAATGTAATGTATAATGCAGCCTCCATATAAAGCCATTACAAGTTAAACTAAATAATTTATCTCAAAGTTATTACAGAATGTGTATATTTGGAATTTATTTCCACTTTTATTTTTTTTTTCAATATAATTTTCCAATTTTTATAAAAAGCTATTAGCTGTGACATTATCTATCAAGAATAAATTTGGACCTAGGCAGAAACTGACATCTCCATCCAGATCAGCAAGATGCCAATGGGAATAGTTTCTCAAAAAAACCCAAACCAAACCAATCTACTATATAGGCAAAGTCCCTCCTCTTCTGATATTGCCTGATAGCGGCTTAAATTAGCAATGATTAACATAACAGCAATAACTTTTATATCCAATATCTGATTCAGTGAAGGACATAAAAATGTCAAAAGAAGAAGTGCTGAAGAATAGGAGATATAATTATATGTCTATAATTCTGCTCAAGATAATCAACAATAAGATTTTAGTTGACTAACTCTCGGGATCTCCACTTCCTAGGCACACAGAAGAGTAGATCCATTTGCCTTAAGCTAGGGAATTTAAATGAAACCCGGTAGTGAGAATCACACGTTTCTGACCACCGTGTCTCAGCAGGCTAGTGTGAGAGAAATTGGTTCAGCCGTCTCACACTAGGGCCTTAATTTACTAAAGCATCCCTAGGCCATGATCCTGCATTATTAAGGACCTATTCAGGAAGGATGCTTTAAACACACGCTTAACTTTGAATGCATGCTCAAGATGTTTTGAAAAAAATCAATGGCACTTAAACATGGATGGTTAAACTTAAACACCTGTTTAGTTGCTTTCTTGAATCCAGGAACCTGAGTCCCAAGATCTACAGAGTAGGAATCCATGCAATATGGTTTCTTTAGAGATGTATCACATCAAAATCTTGACACCTGATAATGAAGTTGAAGTTTTTATGTAGTTTATCGAAAAAATTTAATACAAGATGATACATGCTGGAAAAAATCTGATTTGGCACTGCAAATATTCAAGTGGCAAAAAATCCCTACTGGAAGAAGTTATCTAAATATCAACAAAGTAATCAAAACTGACAAATCCATTAATATGATCATTTTTAAAGAGGTGTATTTTAAGCATTTTATTTTATAGTTTCCATAACTTTTATTATTTGTTCAGGCAATAGAAAGGTGTTTTACAGACTAGTACATCAAGTTAATGTACAATAGCGACACTTATTGTATATTAAAAGTATGTTTGTCTAACATACTTTTTCATTACATAAACAATAAAAATAACAGCCCTGTCTTTAACAGTTTTTTAGCTTTTGCGATCAGCTATAATGCCCTCTGATTTCCAGGTTATGTTTACACTGCAGCTGGGAACATGGCTCCCAGTGGGAGTAGACAGACGTGCACTACCTTCAGGGCCGGATTGACACACAGGCAAACTAGGCACATAACTAGGGCCAAAATTCATATGGGGGCAGTTAAAAAAAATCGATTTGAATTTTCATGTCTCCCATTACTAGCCCGAGTCTCTGCTGGAGTCATAAATGTCCACACTGCTATTTTTATGTGTTAGCTTGAGCAATCCTAGAGTGAGTCTCGCTACCCGCGCTGGAAGGCATGCTGCTATCTGCTGTGTAAATGTATCATGAGGCTTTTAAATGGCGAAAGGCCCATAGAGTGGCTTCTCCATTGGTTGTTAGAGGAGCCAGAATTGGGCTGGGCGAGTCAAACCCCACCACACACACACAAAGTATTTTTTCTGTAGGATGCCAATGGACAGTGCCTTGAAGATTTGCTAATACTTCAGATATGCTTGTATATATAAATATATAAAAATATATGCATTTTACATTCACTTGCTGAAAACTGCGAGGTTCTTAACAAAAACAATTAGAGGCATAATTCAAAAGATATTTCCAAATCTGTGCACCATCACTGCAAGACAGCAAATTATGTCATATAGGGAGAAATTCATAGGAGAAATAATTAAAGCACCCGCATATCTTAAATTAATATGGAGTGATAGAAAATATATCAAAATATAAAAGCTAATTCATCTTCTACTGCATCATCACTGTCAAATACCCCAGAATTTGGAATATCTTCAAGTTTATGTTTGTTCTAATGCACCCCTTCTGGAATATGTAATTGGTTGATATCTGGAACAGATGTAAAACCTCTTGGGTGAAAATCACAGTCTAATTGAAGTCAATAAGAAAATTCCAATTGACTTCAATGGAGCCAGGATTTCACCTATGTTTCTACTCTGTATGAGTTTTCTTTTATTTCAGTCTACCTTTTATGTTCTTGTTACATATGTCTTCTCCATTACAGTGTGAATGTTTTGTTTTTACTGATTCAGTAGAAATTATATCAAAGTTACAAACAAAAAAAAATCCGTGACAAAACGTACTCATTTTTAATTTATTCAGTATGCATCTGGATCAAATAGAAATGCATTAATCAGCCTTGCAGTGAATGAAGATAAAAACTCTGCTTCTGACTGAAAGAATCCTTCCCCCACAAATCATTCTACTCATGTCATCTCTTCAAAATCAAAGGCTGCATTGCCCATGACATTACTTTTTGCTGGTAATCTTTAAAAGTAATGGTGTACTAGACTTTCAAAGCAATAACCCAACATACTATTTTGCTGTATTTTTCACAGCCTGAAGTACCTGAAGATTAAGTGTCACCTTTATTCCTTTACTAACAGGAATTTCATGGGGATGAAAAAAAAAGAATTAGACTAAGATCGAGGCAGAATAATAAACAAAAGGAAATGCAAATTTAAAAGTGAAATAGGCAAATGAGTTGGACAGAATTAGAATCTATTATAGAGGATTTATTACAATATAATAGAATTCCAAAGGATAAAACACATCTGCTTTCAGTATCCAATCAGTTGCATTGTACTTCATACACAGCAAACCAGAAATAATATAATAACTGAACAAGTGCCAGTTAGAGCTGACTTGTACTTGGCAATAGTGCAAGCTTTAGAGAACGGGGCTTATTTCCAGTCAACACAAGTGGTGCAACATCTGAGAAAGCAGATTTAGGGGAAGAAATAAGAATGCAGAAGAAGGTGGTAGACTTTAGAAAGGAGAGAGTTTTACAAAGCTTTCCAGGCAAAAGAATGAATAATATGTATTAGTAATAAGTAGGGCTGCAAGTTTGTCACAGAGGTCATGAATTCCATTGACTTTCTGGGACCTCCATGACTTCTGCAGTGGCTGGTGCAGCTGGCCCAGGGGCCACCTGAACAGGGCAGTCTCAGGCCAACGCAGCCCCGTCCCCCAGCAGTAGCAGGAGTTTGGGTATGAGAGGCTGCTCAGGGCTGGGGCACAGGAGGTGGTGAGAGCTCTGGGCAGTGCTTACTTCGGGGGGCTCTCCGGAAGTGGTGACATGTCCCTCCCTCAGCTCCTAGGCGGAGGAATAGCCAGACAGCTCCATGTGCTGCCTCCGCCCACAGGCACTGCCCTAGCAGCTCCCACTGGCCGTGGTTCCCAGCAAATGGGAGCTGCGGAGCCCACACTCGGGCAGAGGCAGCACGCAGAGCTGCCTGGCTGCGCCTCTGCCTGGGAGCTGAGGGAGGGAGATGTCGCCGCTTCCGGGGATCTGAGCGGAGCCATTTAGGGAGCCTGCCAGCCCCACCAACCCCTCCCTGCCCAGGACCAGCGGGGGTCCCGGACTGCTACCCCCAGACCGTCCCCCCCACCAGCAGCATGCCAGGGCTGACCCCAACCCCCCAAGATTTAGTCAGGGGTATACAGTACAAGTCATGGACAGGTCACTTTTGTTTACTGCCCCTGACCTGTCCCGGACTTTTACTAAAAATATCTGAGACTAAAACGTAGCCTTAGTAATAAGTTAGTACTGGGCAGCCAGCAGGAGAAAAGCCGGGGAATGTACTGTCCATAAGAAATGTCATATTAACTCCTTCTTCTGGTTAATTGTATATATGTAAAGCTATTTTGCCATATGCCCTTCACTTAACCTACTGAACGGTTATTTAAGTCATAATAATAGGCAACAGGTGAAATTATTAAGCATGGGTTTTAAATATCTACCACAGACTCAAAGTCAAGCTGCCCTGGACTGTAGCAAATAGAAAGTATTTTAATTTTTATGTCAGTAAAAATAACCAGCCAAGTAGTTAATTATCTCAGCCCACTTACAAATCCACAGCATCCTGTGCGGCAGGTAGGAAAGTATAAATAAGCTCATCTAAGCTCAACTTCATGGATCACATTCATCACCACACACCATACATGTTCTCTTCAAATATTTTGGAGAGCAACGTAATGTGAAATATTGCATTTCTATCAGAACACAGTCATCTGCAGGCTGGTTTTGAGGGCAGTGAGCAGCCAGAAAGAGAAGAGTTTGTGAAGAATTTCTCAGGATAAACAACAAACAACCAGGCTGCACTTTCTACTACAAGATCTTGACAATATAGGCAATGTGGTGTTGGTTTCGAACAAAGCAACGGCTAGAAGGGAAAAAAAATATACACGCTGAAGAATATTTATGATAATTCCAGTAAGAGGAGTGGCACCCTTTTCTTACATTATTAATACTGATGTAGAACCACATCAATACGCAGCACACGGGACACTCAAATAACCTGAGGGAGCTCCGTTTCCTCTTTCATATCTGAAGGCCTGTGTACCATGCTATTAAACAGAAAGGTTAGAAATTTAGAAATTAATGGAGATATCCCATCTCCTAGAATTGGAAGGGACCTTGAAAGGTCATTGAGTCCAGCCCCCTGCCTTCACTAGCAGGACCAAGTACTGATTTTGCCCCAGACACCCAAGTGGCCCCCTCAAGGATTGAACTCACAACCCTGGGTTTAGCAGGCCAATGCTCAAACCACTGAGCTATCCCTCCCCGGGGGGAGGGATATTCAGATCTTGTCTCACCAACTTAGTAAGTGATATGTGAAAAAAGAAAGCTTGAGTTGTTATTCCCATCACATAACAATGACAAACTCGGATTGACTAAAATGAATGTTATAACCTTCCATTAACAACAGGAAGAAAATTACCTTGAATCAATGTAAATGGAGCCAGCATTTCTTTTGTCAATGTAAACACATACACCACATCATATATTGTTATGGAGCTTTTACATACTAGTTATCAATTTCTTCAGCTGTGACATCTAACCTTAAAATGCCACATATTTAAGGGCAACACTAGCCCTGATGGGGAACTAGCCTGATAGGAAAATTGCATAATTTTCTGGTTTCTGGAATGAATTAAGAAGAGTGTTTACCCAGATTAAAGAATCAAATCAATTTTAAATAATCTGGATTTATCACTTCACAATTTGTTGAAAGCTTTGAGACAATCTGAACATATAAAATAAGATTCAAATTGGGCATAGCAATGAAATTTGGAGTAAACAATCAACCCCCTTAACAGGGTTTGTGGACATGACAAAGATTAAAAATTAATGGTTAGAAGTCATTTATAGCTCAGTCTAGAGGGATCGGAGTTCTGAATTAAGCAACTGGTCTGGTCAGAGAAACTGCTTAGGAAAGCCTAGTTTGGTAGCTAAATCACTAGACTTTGGAAAATTAATTCAGGACGTTTGGATTCTATTCCTAGCTTTGCCATAGACTCCTTTAGATAAGTATAAATCCAGCAATGTTTGTGAGACACTGAGATAATATGGGGATGAGGCCCATAGAAAAGCCTATAAGTAAAGTGTGAAAGAAGATGTTTTGTCCTGTTTTTTATCCACAACAGATCACCAATAACTGTAGACTTTGTGTAAATGTATCTGTTGGTTATATTTAAAGGTCAGTGTGATATTACAGGAAAAGTATGGACAGAGAACCAATTTGCCACTCTACAGTTGTCTGCAACTGGTACATTCTTAAGTAAGGGTTTAGAAGTAGAGAGTGTTCTTTTGGAATGTTCTGTCACCCTGGAACAGGGTTGAACATGAGTTTGGTTGTAACGGCTCTTAATACATCCGGAGAAGCATTTTGCTAACCTCTGTTTCGAAATTGCCAAACTCTTATTTCTGTTCACAACGGGTACAAATATTCCTGACATCGAGAGTGTGAAATATGACTTCATGAGTAGCTTTGGTGGGCGGTGGGGGAATCAGAAGATGAATACTTTGATTAACATGAAATTCTGCGGACAACTTAGGTAAAAATTTTGGATGGGTCTGTAGCAATATTTCTCTCTGGTGAATACTGTAAATAGGGGGGGTCTGCCATTAAAGCCCCCAATTCTCCAACTCTACAGGTAGAAGCGATAGCTACCAGGAAGGTGGTCTTCATAGATAAATCTAATAAAGAACACATAGCCACTGAATCAAAATGATGTTTCATAAGGCAATTAAGGATTAGGTTGAGGAGTAGCATGTCTGATTTGTGGGGAGAGATTCAACAAACCTTTTAGGAATCTTGCCATTGTTGGAAGAGCAAAGAGCAAAAAAATCCCCTATGGGGGTGTGAAAAGCTGAAAGCTGTTATTGCTATGGAGTGTACTCCAGTGGTATTCACAGAAAGACCCGATGTTTTCAATTCCAACAGGTAAACCAATACCCTGGGCAGAGAAGAGTGAGTCAACAAAATCTGACGATTATTACATTATTATTAAGATAATATTTTTTCTGTTTCTGGAGATAAGTATTCCTTGTGGAGTCTTTTCTACTATTTAATAATACATGTTGTGTACCTCAGATGAAGAGAATACCTCTGTTCCAAAGAGCCATCGAGGAACCAAGTTTGGAGCCTCCGAATCTGCAGAGTGTGGTACTCTAGGTGATAGAGGGGTCAGTGACAGAGAGTCTTGAAGCTGACAAACTCCTTCACACTCATTAACAGCTGAGGCTGAAGATACTAGCAGGCTATTAGCGTACCTAAATTATTGCGGTACCGAAGATATCGAGTGAGAACCTATGGAGGACTGCTTCGGTACCAATGCAGCTGGTACTGAACATTTGGCCTAGGAATAAGTTGACTCTGATTCCATCGGTACCATAGGTGGTCTTTGGTACCAATGACTTCCATGCTACCAATACCGAATACTGCTCAGGGACAGGCTTACCTATTTTTCACCAGAGCCTCTGCTACTCTTGGTATGGGTACCTGAACTTGGTACTGAGTCTGTCTAAGACAACTGGCTCCTCTTCACCTTTGCAGTACCAGCACCATTTGCAGCCTGCATGGAACTCTCCTTGGGACCAGAGGTCATCTTCTGCATCAGTAACCGAGATTTTCTTGTAGATTTACTCTTTACCTGCGTAGAGACAGATGTCAACACTACTTCTAGAGGACTTCGTATCTTAGATGTACTCAGTGCTGCAGTACCACCTACCTCTCTAGCATGGGTCACTTGCTGGAGGATTCTCTGCACCTTGAAGTATTTAAACCATGATTTGAGGACTTCAATAGCTCAGACATACGCTAGGGGTTTGTTACAGGAGTGGGTGGGTGAGATTCTGTGGCCTGTGTTGTGCAGGAGGTCAGACTAGACCAGGGGTGGGCAAACTTTTTGGCCTGAGGGCCACATCCAGTTTCCAAAGTTGTATGGAGGGCTGGTTAGGGGAGGCTGTGCCTCCCCAAACAGCCAGGCGTGCTCCAGCCCCTGCCCCCTATCTGACCCCTACCTTGCTTCTCACCCCGACGCCCCCCCCCCCGGACTTCTGCCCCATCTTCTCCCACACTCCCTGTCACCTGACAGCCCCCCCAGGACTCTTGCCCCATTCAACCCCCTGTTCCCTATCCCCTGATAGCCTCCAGACCCCCTGCCACCCCATCCAACCCCCCTTCCTTCCTGACTGCCCCCGGGACCCCTACCCCATGCAACCACCCCTTCTCCCTGTCCCCTGACTGCCCCCAGAACCCCTGCCCCTGACTGTCCCCCGCCGCCCCATCCAACCCCCTCTCTCCTTCCTGACTGCCCCCCCTGGGAACCCTGCTCCCATTCAACCCCTGTTCCCTGCCCGCTGACCGCCCTGAGCCCTATCCACATCCCCGCCCCCGACCACTCCCCAAACTCCTCTGCCCTCTATCCAACCCCCTCTGCTCCCTGCTCCTTACCACGCTGCCTGGAGTACTGGTGGCTGGAGGCACTACAGCTGTGCCGCCTGGCTGG
Source organism: Chrysemys picta bellii (assembly GCF_011386835.1). Taxonomy (NCBI): domain Eukaryota; kingdom Metazoa; phylum Chordata; order Testudines; family Emydidae; genus Chrysemys; species Chrysemys picta. Next base: position 333,855,583 of record NC_088791.1, on the reverse strand, counting down.
AGCCAGCCACGCCACTGCGCAGCACAGAGACCGGGTCAGGCCTCTGGACTAGACGATCATAATGGTCCCTTCTGACCTTAAAGTCTATGATACTATGTACTCAGTACTACAGTACCACCTACCTCTCTAGCAATCTCCAGTGACTGAGATTTTAGTCTGGAACAGGCACTAGCAGTACTGGGAGATCTATGTAAATTGGGGGGGGGGGGGGGGGAGGGGGAGTTCAGCCTCTGGATCGGAAGCTGGTCATAAAGCTTGTTCCATCATCAAGAATGTGAATGAAAACCACTTGTTACATAGAGAGATAATTCTTCTTTCACAAAGGATTTCCCATTGCTTTCTCTCATGAAATGAAATCTGCTGTAGAGGACTTGAAAATATGAACGTCTTTGAGAATGTGATCAAATGTGGCAGTTTATCTTACCCTGTTCAAAGATGCATCAATTTAGCAATCCTCACCTGCATCTCCCAAAATAACTACATGATGGTAAAATGAATAAAATAATTCAGGATGCAGAGCCGGTCAATGTAATTATTTCAAATTACACAAAAAAAGCACCAAGAAATCACTACAAACTACATTTACAATAAGTAAAGGTATGACTTCAACTCACAAAGGCAAAGCAATTCAGAATTAATTGGCTACTCAAGCCTTTCAGTCCACCTCAAGTTCAGAAATAATTTTTTTTGGCTGAGGAGGTGCTACTCACATTATTGCAGTATCTTTACCTCTAAATAACACTGGGGAGAACATAGATGGCTTGTGTGTGTGCGCACACACCCTCACCCATAAAATAAAAATTAAAAATAAATTTCCATTATTGCAGTATTTTATAGCTATGTAGATTTCAAGGCTAGAAGGGAACTGACATCCTTCATAACATAGTCCATAGACTTTCACCCAGTAGTTCCTGAATCCAACTGGATAGTTTTGTGGTTGACCTAAAGCATATGTCTTTAAGAAAGACAACCAATCTTGATTTCAAAATTTCAAGAGATAGACATTTTTCATTCACATGTTCCAATGGTTAATTACCCTCATTGTTAAAAAATTTGCACCTTCTATCCAATTTGAATAAGCAAACTTCAACTTCTAGTCACTGGATCTTGTCATGCCCTAATCTGTTAAATTAAAGAGAATGTACAGCCAAAATGCAAAACGTTTATATGCTCACTATATTAATTGCCCTCCACTTACATTCTTCTAATCTCTGAATAGACTGACTTCTTTTTCAATAGTTCTCATTTAGTAAAACTGCTAAAATCTAGAACTGTAGAATGCTGGAGCCAAATAGAAGAGCAAAGGGAACAGGAAGAGTTTGGTTGATGAAGGGAATAGTGGTGATGTCATACATTTAGACTTCTGTAAGGCATTTAACTGGTACTGCACAACATTGTGATTATAAAATTAACTTGGCAGACATTAAATGGATTAAAAATTGGCTAACTGATAGGTCTCAAAATGTAACTGTAAACAGTGAATCATTATCAAGCGTGTCTATTTTTAGTGGGTCCCATAGAGATCGGTCCTTGGCCCTACACTATAAAACATTTTTATCAATGAGGTGGAAGAAAACAAAATCAGTAGTAAGGTTTGCAAATGACAAAAACACTGGGGAAGTGGTAAATAACAAAAAGGACAGGTCATTGATTCAGAGCAATCTAAATTGTTTGTTAAACCGGGCACAGGCTAACAATATGGCTAAATGTGAATATATACAAGTGGGAACTAATAATGTAGGCCATACTTCCAGGATGGGGGACTGTATCCTGGAAAACAGTGACTCTGAAAAAGATTTGAGGGTCATGGTGGATAATCAGCCGAACATGAGCTCCCAATGTGACAATGCAGCCAAACGACTATTGTGATCCTTAGATGCATAAGCAGGGGAATCTCAAGTAAGAGTAGAGAGGTTATTTTACCTCTGTATACTGCACTAGTGCAACTGCTTCTGGAGCACTGTGTCCATTTCTGGTGCCCACAATTCAAGAATGATGTTGATAAACTGGAGAGAATTAAGGGAAGAGCCACGAAAATAACTAAAGGATTAGAAAGTTTTCCTTATAGTGAGAAACTCAAGGAGCTCAACTTCTTTAGCTTAACAAAGAGAATGTTAAGGGATGACTTGATTACGGTCTTTAAATACCCACGCGGGGAACTTCAATCTAGCAGAGAAATATATAACATGATCATGGACTAGGGTGACCAGATGTCCCGATTTTATAGGGACAGTCCTGATTTGGGGGGCTTTTTCTTATATAGGCACCTATTATCCCCCCACCCCCATCCTGATTTTTTACACTTGCTATCTGGTCACCCTATCATGGACAGAAGCTGAAGCCAGACAGATTCAGACTGGAAATAAGGTGTACATTTTCAACTATGAATATCAGCCACTGAAAGAAGCTATACCTTGTTAGCAAAATATGTGTGTCATCATCACCACTATTAACCACTTAGCTCTAATATACACTTTTATCCATAAATCTCAAACCATAGTATTGATATAATATGTCAGGGTGTATTTGGGGCCAAATAAGACTTAACAATACAAATGCAGTGCACCAGAGGTCTGTATTAATGACCCCATAAAATCATCTGAATTGTGTCTTGTTACTTAAGTAAGGAACAGGTTTCAGAGTAGCAGCCGTGTTAGTCTGTATCCACAAAAAGAACAGGAGTACTTGTGCCACCTTAGCCACAAGTACTCCTGTTCTTTTTAAGTAAGGAAAACACTTTAGGCCATTATAAATCAGAGAAGAGCAAACAAACATGATGAAGGAGCTTAGAAGGATTGACGATCTTTCCTCATAAAAGTTGTAGTACTGGGACCTGTCAATATGCTCCACTAAATGCTGATTGAAAGGCTGGAGGAAACAGGACAGGATAACCATCAGCAAATATCTGAAGAGAATAAATGCCGAAGTGGTGAGAATTTGTTTAGTGTGGCACATGCATTAGTCTTCATTAGAAAAGTAAATTGTGACCAGATATTTAACACAATTAATATTAACAACCAGGGAGAGGGAACACAAACCAAAATAGATCAAGAACATGTTAAAGAATATTTAGGTATGTTAGATGTATTCAAGTCAGCCAGGGCCTGATGAAATTCACCTTAGGGTACTCAAGCTGAAACAATCTTGAAACAGTTACCGCTTATTTTGAGAGCTCATGAAGGACAGGTGAGGTCCCAGAGGATTGGAGAAGGGAAAACATACTACCTTCCTTTAAAAGGAGGAACAAAGAGGACCCAGGGAATTCTAGACCAGTCATCCTAGCTTCAGTATCTGGAAAGATACTGGAACAAATTATTAAGCAATCAATTTATAAGCACCTAGAAAATAATAGCATAAAGAGTAATAGCCAGCATGGATTTGTCAAGAAAAAATCATGCCAAACCCCAACCTAAATTCCTTCCTTGATTTTAGTAAGGCTTTCGGACACAGAACAACATGCCATTTTCATAAGCAAACTAGGGAGAGGTGATCTAGAGGGAATAACTATAAGATAGGTGCACAACTGGCTGAAAGACCATACCAAAAAGAATAGTTATCCATGGTTCACTGTCAAACTGGGTGTGGGGGAATGTATCTAGTAGGGTCCTGAAGGGGTTTGTCCTGGGTCTGGTACGATTTAATATTTTCATTAATTACTTGGATAATGGAGTGGAGAGTATGCTTATAAAATCTGCAGATGGTACTCAGCTGGGAGGAGTTGCAAGCACTTTGGAGGACAGGATTAGAATTCAAAATGACCTTGACAAAATGGAGACTCGGTCTGAAATGAACAAGATGGAATTCAATAAAGACAGGTGCAAAGTACTAACTCAGGAAGGAAAAAAAACCAAATGTGCAACTACAAAATGGGAATAACTGACTAGGTCGCAGTACTGCTGAAAAATATCTGGGGGTTATAGTGGATCACAAATTGAATATGAGCCAACAATGTGATGCAGTTGCAAAAAGGCTAACATAATTCTGGGATGTATTAACAGGAATGTTGAATGTAAGACACTGGAGATAATTGTCTCATTCTACTTGGCCCTGCTGAGGCCTCAACTCAAGAACTGTGTCTAGTTCTGGGTGCCACATTAAGAAAGATGTGGACAAACTGGACAGCGTTCAGAGAATAGCTACAAAAATGACAAAAGGTTTAGAAAACCTGAACTGTGAGGACAGATTAAAAAAAACTGTTCAGTTCATGCTCAGTCTTGAGAAAAGAAGTCTGCAGGGAGACCCCAATAACAGTCTTTAAATATGTTAAGACCTGTTATACAGAGAACTGTGATCAATTGTTCTCCATGTCCGCTGAAGGTAGGACAAGTAGTAATAGGCTTAATCTGAAGCAAGGGAGATTTAGGTTGGATATTAAGAAAAACTTTCTAACTATAAGGATAGTTAAGCACTGGAATAGGCTTCCAAGAGAGGTTATGGAATCTCTATCTTTGGAGATATTTAAGAATTCATTAGACAAACACCTATCAGGGATTATCTCGATATAGTTGGTTCTGTCTCAGTGCAGGAAGCTGGACTAGATAATCTCTCAAGGTCCCTTCCAGTCCTACATTTCTAGGATTCTAAGTACTGAGGAGATAAAATTGAGCAAAGGAAAATATAGGCTAAAAAAATCAAAGTAAATAAGGCATGCATTTTTAACAGTAAGGTTGATTAACCATTGAAACAATCTACCAAGGAAAGTGCTGGATTCTCAATTTCTTGAGGTCTTCAAACCAAGATTGGATGCTTGTCTGGGGCACAGTCTTGGAGCTGTGGGAACCACGGCGCCCCTCTCCAACACATAGCTGGGTTGGGGACACAACCAGCCTTACCTAGGGCCTCTTATCACCCAACATGACAGCAGGTGATGCCACTCACCCAAACTGGGCTACTTGAGTGCCAACAGCAGACACGAGCCAGTTTCCCAGCTCCCCAGGCACGCACCCCCCATCTAGAGTATAAACCCAAAATGATACCGTCTTGCACTGCATAGGGATCTGTACAGTATATAGTCATTAATATGTCTGTCCCTCACGCAGTGTGGAGAGGAATATGCACAATACGCTTGTGTTAAACCAAGCTGAGATTTTCCCAGACACTTCAGTCAAAGTCACACTGGTTTAGAATAAAACAAACACGTTTATTAACTACAGAAGGATCGATTTTAAGTGATTATAAGTGATAGCAAACAGATCAAAGCAGATTACCTAGTAAATAAACAAAACTGCAAACTAAGCCTAAAATGCAAGAAAGATAGGATATGAATTAGCAAATTCTCACCCTGGCTGATGATACAAGCACGCTTGCAGATTTTTAAGGCACAAGCTGCATTTGCTTTGCAGCTTGGGATCCCTACCTCCCCCTCCCTCCCCCCCGTTCCAAGTCCCTTTTCCTTGGAGCTTCTCTCAGGTTTTGAATGACACTCCCTGTAGTATATAGCTTTAGCATATGGTGGGAACCCTTTGTTCCAAAAACAGTTCCCGCCCAGTTTGTGGTAAAATACAGGCACCCAAAATGGAGCCCAGAGTCATGTGGTGCTCACATGCAGAGTTATAGCAACCATTATCCATAGGCTGTAAGAAGCATTCTCAGGAAGGTTCATCAGGTGGGGGATAAGCTCTTAAGATCTATTGTTTTCCCTAATGGCACATTATGCTAAATGGGCCCCTCACAACCAACTATTTAGACTGGAAGCATCTTGCCTAGTGGGTGTCACCCAGGTGTGACTACATGCGAAATACAGATACAGAGTCAATATCTATAATTTCAGACACAAAAATGATAAATGCATACAAATAGGATAATCATATTCAGCAAATCATAACTTTTCCAATGACACCTTACATGGCCCATCTAGTACAAAGTGCATCATAATTATGCCATAATCATGTAATAATAATATCACTATGAAGAATATGGGCTGCAGTGTCACAGATGCCTTTCAGGAAGATACGTTTTAGTCAAACAAGTTATTGGACTCAATGCAGAGGGTAACTGGTGAATTTCTATGGCCAGACTAGGTGTTCTAATGGTCTCTTCTGGCCCTAAAAAAATCTATAAATGAATTTCTGAAAAACTTCAGGTGATCCTTACAAAATTATACTTGCCCACTCTCCAAGAGTGAGTTTAGTCTTTTTTCAATTAAGGAGTAAAACAGCATTTTTGAAAAAAAATCTCATGGCAAAGGCAGGCAAATACATTTTGTATCAAGGCATATTTATGTGACAGTTTTGCAAGACTGTAATATAATCTCTAAAAAATAGCAGTGGTAGTCCTATTGTCTGAGACACTTAAAATAAGCCTGAACTAAACACTAGAAAGTAGAGTGTAGAGAACGCTCACACACTGGCAGATAGACTTAGTGACCTAAAAAGTCTTCTGCATCTTTAAATTATATAATTCTGTCATTCTAGAACAATACCAATTTCAATTATAAAAAGATGCAGATGAGCTAAGTAAAAACTGATAATCTAAAACTGAATTAAAAAAGAAGAGTTTAAGCAAATTCTTTAACAGAGAATACAGAATGAATTATTTAGACACAAATGCCAAAAAATATTTACTAACAAAATAATGAGAAAAAAAAATCAAGAGTCTGAAAGATGACTCTTCCAAGTGTTCTTATAGATAGAAAGTTATTGTAAAGCACTTTCATTTAAAAGACTACCTTGCAGTTACATCACTGATATGAGAGTCTATTGACTACTGCATAAAACACAAAAGCCAGGGGTGCTCTGTAATCTATGGTTCTAATCAGACTATTGGGGCAAGATTGGAGATTTTGCACACTCTGTGGATTTACCATACACATGTGAATGTGTGATATGAAAGCCATTTAAAGCTGCTAAATAAAACAACCAGCTCCCTTCCTTACACACACACACACAAACCTGGAGAGACCAGACAACACTGACCTCTCACTGTCACTTTACTGAACGAGTGCGACAATCACAGAGTCTTAAAAGGTCAGAATTGATTTACCGAGAGATACCAAACAGATTTACAAATCAATTAGAGGAACTTCAAATGTTGCAATAACCTTTGATACATTTACATGATCCCCAAATCACACAGGAAAATTAAATGGTTCTTAACTTCAAGGCAGCATCCTACCAACATATATCAAGAATGTCTCTCCTGGGTGTCCCTGACTGAAATGATGGCATTTGGGGTTATAAAAAATAGATCCATGAAGAGATTATCAGAAGCAAGCTTTTTTTTTTTTTTTTGGTCCTAAAAAGAAGGGCCTAGTGGGTAAAACATGGGAGTCATGAGTTATGAGCTGTATTCTTGGCTCTGCCATAGACTTTCTGGGAAAAGGTGAAAAGAGGCACTAAGTGCTTGGCTGGGAGTATAGGGAGAGCAGCAGAGGAGGTCGGGAGTGGGAATGGCTGGAGCCAGTGAGGAGTAGGAGACAGAGCACATAGGAAATACTGATGTTAGGGGAAGACAGCATCTGCAGGGAACAGCAAATGGAATGAGGGGGAAATCAACAGCCTATGAGACTAAAGACACTCCACTCTTCATATGGCGGTAGGCACTTTGTGACACAAAAGGAGGTCTCAGAGTAGCAGCCATGTTACTCTGTATCCTCCAAAAGAACAGGACTACCTGTGGCACCTGTCAATTACAGCAGAAGCCACCTGCCCTCTTAAACACAAGAGTCCAAGTGAGTGCTGTTATCAGTCCATCAAATTTCCAAGCACCTAATACGCTCACCTGTTAATTCGACTCAGCACTCAATTGGTGTAGTTAGTAGTTATGCACATCTGCAAGATGCTGCTCAAATACCTCTCTCAATAGTTATGAGCTCTGCATCTTGACCACTTTTGCACATATTGTAGCCCATTCGAAAGCCACCCTGTCAAACTTAAGTTTCAGGGAAATGAATACATGGGAAGAAAAGGGCATGCTATCTCACTGTGCCTCCTACACTCTTTATGTTGCCCAACAGAAAATATTATCCCCGTATCTGCTGCCCCATATGGAAAAATAAATATTTCCACTACACTTGATATATGTGTACACACACAAAATATTTTAAAACAGTTGTGACATAAAACAGTACCCTATTAAGTATGACCTACTAAATTAATATGACATATATATATATATATATACACCTCTACCCTGATATAACACGAATTCGGATATAACATGGTAAAGCTGCGCTCCGGGGGGTGGGGGGAGGGTTGCACACTCCGGTGGATCAAAACAAGTTCAATATAATGCGGTTTCACCTATAATGCGGTAAGATTTTTTGGCTCCCAAGGACAGCGTTATATCGGGGTAGAGGTGTATATTCACCACACACCATATTTAACTCCAGATTATAATATGTGCCTTTGTAACCATAACACCTCTCCCAGGCAAACCTCTGGGAAAAGTAATCACATTTAACAGAATCCATCCTTGTTTCCAAGTAGTCCTCAGTTTAAAGCCTCAGGAAGAATTAAATATCAGTCATAACATATACAGTATGTTTTCTCCCCAAGAAGTCAACAACTCTTCTCTAAAGACGTCCTGTCCACTCACCCACTTCATTCCATATGGAACATGATCATTCAGATGAAATGTAGCCAGAATCCTGAGTCCCACTGAACAGGACAGAACTTATCCATCCCAAAAAGAAGCTCATCAACAAGTTTAATCAATGGTCAGTATTCTGCAGAATTTACAGACTCTTTGGTATAAAAACATGCAGCAGTTTAGAGACACAGAGGTACAATTTTCCTTACCGGGACAAAAGAATGATGTGACTCTCGTTCACATTTCTTAAGGGAAGAAACTGTTTTCAAGAAGAAGAGGTAACTGCTTGACTGCTGCATACCGAAAGCTTGTAGTATTGGTGCAGAGGTGAGAGGGGCTTGCGAAAAAAAGGACTTTATATGTGTTACATAAACTCCTTAATTAGATCTGTGACACAAATTGCTTTCTTAAGAATACAAAGTTAATCAGAATGCCTCATTGGAAGGATAACCGAGCAAGATTAGAGAAAGAGACAGATGTTTTGCTTTAGGATAATCACACAACTGCCTTCTTGAATGTTGCTCTGCTATTAAAGACTGAAAATAAAATGTGTGAAAATAAAAGTGCCCTCTCTGTATATTATGATCGGGATTTTGAAAAGCACCTTAGGGTCCCTACTCCCTACAGATATCAATGACATTTAGGTACCCAACTCCTTTAGGCCCCTTTGAAAAGCCTACCCAAAATATACTTGTAGGGAGAGGGAAAACAAAAAATATACAGAAATGATACATGACAAACTGTCACAAGGACTTTTGGTGACAAACCATGAGAATAAAGCTAAAGAGGTTTGTTTAATGAGACTCAAATCCAAGACAAATTTACTCCAAGACCCAGAGATACTGACATATGATTTCTGTCTCAAGGGTCTCTCCCCTCTCCCTCCGAAGGACACTTCAATGTCACCCCCTTTTCCCCATACAAGGGGTGGCCCTTGGGGAAGACACTGAGGTAGCATGTGATGCAAAGTCACACTGCAAAGACAATACTATTCCACGCTTAAGTAACTAGTTACTTAACTGCACAGCCAGGTCCATCCTCAGACCTGGCTGTGCAGTTAAGTAACTAGTTCACCCAGGATTAAATCCAGGCCCCAATGAAGCCAATGGTAAAATTCCCATTCATTTATAAATAGGGTCAGTATTTCACCTAGAGTGTCTTGCTGGGAGTAGGGTTTGGCTGAGGGTGGGCTGGCTGCTCATATGATCCCCAGCAAGACTAACACTATATGGATGTTCCTGGAACTGACCTTTCCCTTGGTTACCTTTTGTTAATCAGATTTGAACCTCAGAAGGTGTCACAGTCCTGGGGTGCAATCCAGACCAGTGAAAGGTTGTGTCACTGCTTGCCCTGTAAACTTTAGGTGCCTCAAAATGGTTTGCAATTGTAGCTCCCAACTGGGCCGCTCACAACCAGCCTACCAGCATGCAGATCACACCCTAAGTATCTGTGTGTGTGCTAGACAGTTCAGGTTCAGCAGCTCTGACCCCAGCAGCTTGTCTACAGCCCCACTCTTGCTTTCACCAGCCTTGGTTACTACTAGTAGGGTGACCCCAACACACACCCACTCCCAGATTTTCAGAAAAAATTGTGTTCTCTCCTGGACAGTTCAGATATTAAAGTTCATGGCTCCTGTAATGAGCCAATATTCAACAGTTTGTTACTTGAACTGGAGTCACGAAACAGTTCAAATTTTAAACACAGCACTGGATTGGTTTAGATTAAAAATAAAAAAAAAGTTGATTAACGAAATAAGATGGAACTTTAAGTAATTCAAGTATGAGAAAGTCAGAAATGGTTATAAGTAAAAAAAAAGTGAAAATATCTCAAAGTCTAAAACTGAATCTAGCAACTTTTGGTTCAAGGCTTTGTTTAAGATGGACTTTCTCACCCACAGTCTTCCAGCAAAATGGTGATTGGCCCAAAGATGCTTGTGCCTTTGTCTTCTTAATTGAAACAGATAGCTTGGGGGTCTCTTACCCTTTCTTTTACAGTCCAATGAACCTCTGAAGTGAATTATTCTGTGGGTTACCCTTCAAGGTTAAGTTTATTCAAGCAGTCAAGGCAGCAAATTGGAGTCTGGTGGTAAAGGAGGCTCCATGTTTTTCCCCCCTTGTGTTTTCCAGTGGCTTTCCCCACTTGTGTTTGTTAAAATGCAAATTGTTCTGTTTCCTGCACTCTTCTCCCTGTTGTCAGGGCCCCTGTTTACCTCTTATATGTAAATTGAGGTAAAACACATTCCTTTGTTTAGGACAGGCCTGTTTAACAACCTTTGCCTAGGCAGGGCTGTCTAGTTTTGAACATACGCTAGTAACATCATAGAATCATAGAATATCAGGGTTGGAAGGGACCTCAGGAGGTTATCTAGTCCAACCCCCTGTTCAAAGCAGGACCAATTCCCAACTAAATCATCCCAGCCAGGGCTTTGTCAAGCCTGACCTTAAAAACCTCTAAGGAAGGAGATTCCACCACCTCCCTAGGTAACCTATTCCAGTGCTTTACCACCCTCCTAGTGAAAAAGTTTTTCCTAATATCCAGCCTAAACCTCCCCCACTGCAACTTGAGACCATTACTCCTTGTTCTGTCATCTGGTACCACTGAGAACAGTCTAGATCCATCCTCTTTGAAACCCCCTTTCAGGTAGTTGAAAGCAGCTATCAAATCCCCCCTCATTCTTCTCTTCTGGAGACTAAACAATCCCAGTTCCCTCAGCCTCTCCTCATAAGTCATGTGCTCCAGCCCCCTAATCATTTTTGTTGCCCTCCGCTGGACTCTTTCCAATTTTTCCACATCCTTCTTGTAGTGTGGGGCCCAAAGCTGGACACAGTACTCCAGATGAGGCCTCACCAATGTCAAATAGAGGGGAATGATCACGTCCCTCGATCTGCTGGCAATGCCCCTACTTATACAGCCCAAAATGCCGTTAGCTTTCTTGGCAACAAGGGCACACTGTTGACTCATATCCAACTTCTCATCCACTGTAACCCCTAGGTCCTTTTCTGCAGAACTGCTTCCTAGCCATTCGGTCCGTAGTCTGTAACAGTGAATGGGATTCTTCCGTCCTAAGTGCAGGACTCTGCACTTGTCCTTGTTGAACCTCATCGAGTTTCTTTTGGCTCAATCCTCTAATTTGTCTAGGTACCTCTGTATCCTAACCCTACTCTCCAGCATATCTACCGCTCCTCCCAGTTTAGTGTCATCTGCAAACTTGCTGAGAGTGCAGTCCATGCCATCCTCCAGATCATTAATGAAGATATTGAACAAAACCGGCCCCAGGACCGACCCTTGGGGCACTCCCCTTGAAACCAGTGCCAACTAGACATGGAGCCTTTGATCACTACCCGTTGAGCCCAACGATCTAGCCAGCTTTCTATCCACTTTATAGTCCATTCATCCAGCCCATACTTCTTTAACTTGCCGGCAAGAATACTGTGGGAGACTGTATCAAAAGCTTTGCTAAAGTCAAGGAATAACACATCCACTGCTTTCCCCTCATCCACAGAGCCGGTTATCTTGTCATAGAAGGCAATTTAGGTTAGTCAGGCATGACTTGCCCTTGGTGAATCCATGCTGACTGTTTCTGATCATTTTCCTCTCCTCTAAGTGCTTCAGAAATGATTCCTTGAGGACCTGCTCCATGATTTTTCCAGGGACTGAGGGGGAACTCACAACTTTACATATAATGTTGCTATACACATTTCACCATGATATTATTGACCAGTGAGTTATTAGAGTTCAACTGATACCTCACAAGGCACATTTTATACAAAGGTTATTACAGTAGTGTGTAGGGTGTGAACCCAGGGGTGCTTTTGGTCACAGAGAGTACTGAGGATCCCTGGTTACTTTGGGACAACCAGGGTGGCCAAGACATCTGCAGATACTATGCCCTTCCATTCCCTATCCCTCCCCCCCAGCATCTTGCTCCTACTATTCTGTATCTGATTAATGGCTGTGTTTCTATCATATTGATGAGCAGCCAGTCACTGACGGATCTGAATGCTTCTATTATACAAGTGTGTGCAATGGAAACAGGAAACACAACAGAAATTTCAGTTTTAAAGTATGGGGAGCTGAAGGAAATGATCACTTTGGCTCCCGGATCTCCCCACATTGCATGAAAACAGAACTGTACAGAGAGGTGGGAAGTCAGTCCTTGGAGGAAAAGATTTGTGCAGTGGGGTGAGGGAGAACAAGGTGGACATGTGCAATATTCCCCCGTCTGTGTAGTCATCTTTCTCCCTTAACTACTGGTGCAAATTAATATTTGGGTCCACACACCCCTGGTCAAAATATTCCACAAATCCTTTAACCTAACCAAAATCATCCCTCTGCTGTTTAGTCCTAATCTGCTCCTGGTTATAGCTGAGGGAAATAGCATATTGTCTAAAGTTAGAAGAACTAGTGATCAAATACTTGTGTAGGTTCATAGGAACATAAGAACTGCCATATCAGATGGGCTCATCTAGTCTGGAATCCCGTCTCTTAAAGTGACTAGTTTCAGCTGCTTCAAAGGAAGGTGGAAGAATTAGTGGATAATTATAGAATAACCTGCCCATACAGGAAGTTTCTTCTCCACTCAATCAGTAAGTAGTTGGCTTATGTTCTGAAGCATGCGGTTTAGAACCTCCATTTTGAAAACAGTTATAGCTAAGGTATAAGGCATGGCTACAGGCTTCCTCTTTTGTCTCATTATTTTTGTTCCACATACAGCAGCTCCACTTAGAGTACATTTTAGCAGAAGAGATATTTGCCCAGTAACATGACCTTCGAAGACCAGATTTTACAAAATATATGAAAGTCTGACATACACCTCACAACAGCACAAACAAGGAAGCCATATAGAAACCCAGGCCTGAGTTTTAAAACTAATCTCAAAGACTCCAAAACAATGGGCAGATCAAAAGGACAATTTGCTACTTTCAATTCCACTCTAAATACGACTGAAATAAAAAGCCACGGACCATAAAACATAAATGGGAAGCAGAATATCCGAGTACAGTAGATGCCTGGGTGTATATTCTTCAAAATTCACACACCACTGTCTCCTCCAAACCTTCATGAGGAGAACGCCAATGGAAAGTAATCATACACTTCTTCTACTCTCCAATAACTACCAAGTAAAGGAACTAAAACAGCTCCAACCTCTGCTGGAAAGAATTTGAGCAAAGAGGTCACAACATACATTTTATGCTGTTCAGTGATGTTACCATTTTGGTCATATATACAACATACGGGCATACAGAAAAGCTTTGACGTGTGATAAAAACCTGCTTATTTTGTACCAGGAGATTGCCCTTCCCAAAAATCAAACTCTTGCTTATACACTGAATATAAACACCTGCATAGTTACCCAAGTACAGCAGCTTTGCATCAAATCCAGATATCGGTTTACATAATCATTGCTGTGCCACGAAAAAAATACTGCACCAATTTCCTATGACTCAATATTCGAATTTGTACGTAAAATCATACTAATGTGCTGTACACCTCTGTTTGTGTTGCAGGTATGTTTACCTTACTGCAACCGTACATGCTGCTACAAAGCAAACAATACAACAAGAAGGATTACTTGTTATAATTCAATGTCACATATCCATCAGGTGTGAAACTTCACCAGTCCCCAACACAGTATTTGATAAATTACTTAACTGGTACTTCATTCTTGTACCTTTCATCTGATGGATTACTGCTTCTCTGTGAAATATTAAAATGTCACTCAAGTGTAATTTTAAAAGTTCTGGGGTATACTAACTTCTATAAGGCTTCCTCGACACAAGTTTAATGGGCTTTTTAAAAAACTCTGATATATTAAAATAGAAGATTGAAATTAATTGAATAGTTTCAAATTGTAAAAATAAATCAATAATGTAATAATGCATTTTTGAATGTTTTAAAAACAGTTATGGGAACTCAAAGTCCAAAGTATGAAAAAATCTTTATTAAAATTGAAATGGGGAGGAAGTGTGGCTTAGTGGTTTCAGTACACTACTGGGAGCCAAGAATTCCTGTATTCCAATCTAGGCTTTGCTACAACTGACAGTGTCTCAGAGTCTCCATCTGCAAACCAGGATTAGCAATAGCTCCTGCATCACATGAGTGTTGAGAAGATTAGCTAGAGGGTGGAAAGCAGTTTGAAACCCTAAAGCATTATACAAGTCCAAAGTGAAAGTACAAAACTTCAGCAAGAATCTCCGTGTAATCTTACAACAGGTTCAGATCAGTTCAAAACCTATTTCACTCTAATATTTCCCATTAATGCAGCAACAGTTAAAGGTCAGTTGCTACATCCATTAAAATATTTTTCATGGGTTTGTAACTCTACTAGTTTCAATTTAAGATACAGTGGATGGAAACCTATGTGCAAGCAGTCATCAGAAATGTAATTTCCACCCCCCATAAACAATGGTTTTAATAGGTTTTAGTTTCAAGACACAGGAAAGTAGAAACAAAGTTGGAGGTAGTTTACATGCATTTTCACATGCTCTATTTTGAAAACAGTTTGATTTTAAAAATTATTTTCTGAGCACTAACATGATCGCAAATTTGTTTAGGATGTTAATTTTTTTAAAGTGTAAGTATCTATTTTATATAGCAACCAAAGGAACAATTACATGCAATAAAAACCTTCTAATCCATTCATCTAATAGCAGAGAAGAGTGAATCACTAAAGTCCCAATTCAGCAAGACGCTTAAGAAAGTACCTAACCATAAGCATGTTATTATTCACAGGGAAATCAGGCTCCATTAATTTCACAAGGACCACTAACGTGTTTAAATACCTTGCTGAACAGGGGTCCAATCCATTTTAATTTTATCTTCATACCACTAAGGCTGCTTAAAGGAGTTGCTGATCTGCATTTACTGCATCAGAGACTGAAATCTCCATTTTGATGCACTGGTTCTGTAGCAGGCATTGCAGGTCAGAAAACTTTGCATACGCAACCCCACTGACATAATAAAAGTGAACAAACAACAATATAACAGGAAATTACCAATTTGACAATCTGATACAAAAGAAAATGCAGTGCTTCCTACGAAGCTCCTTGTATCATTCTCCCTCTCTCAGGTTCAGCATATGGAAGATGAACACTAATTTACTCTGATAATATATTTATCATAGACGGCAGATAGTTGCTCGATATACTGAGCACAGAAGCCATGCAAGATTTAACAGTACAAAAATCTTGGCCCCTTCAGGGTACTTCACAGTGAGTTTATGCATCTCGATCTTCCGTAAGTAAAGCAAGCATAGAGAGAACCCATTCAATGATTGATTGCAGACATAAGGAAGCCTGCCATATTGTAAAAAGAACAGGAGTACTTGTGGCACCTTAGAGACTAAAACCACTCCATACGGCTAAATGCAGTAGTCTCTAAGGTGCCACAAGTACTCCTGTTCTTTTTGCGCATACAGACTAACACGGCTGTTACTTTGAAACCTGCCATATTGTGTACTTTGAGAGTTATGCCAGGCATGCACATTTCATTTTGCATCTTGAAGATGACCATATTGACCCAAATTAAAGTGAACAATCAACATCATTTTGATGGCTTCAGCCCTCCACAATGCAGCTGTCAACCCTCTTTGGAATTGCTCCCCTTGGCAGTCCTTTGGAACACAACTGAAACCTAGAAACATTCAAGGTGCGCTATAGACCGGTTTACAGATCCAGGTGGGATATTATTATTCCCTCCAACCCCAAAAAATTTTTTTGCTGAAAGGGATTTGTTTTTTTCATTTTTGGACAAAAATTTCTGCAAATTAAAAAAAATAACTGTTATCTGGCAACTAAAAACTTGTTTGGGGTTTTAATTTTTTCAAGAAACACCAAAAATTATATTTAATTAAACCTCATTTTTTCACAAAAAAAGGACGCATAATTTTTCATTGAAAAAATTGCAAACATCTCTACCCATTTCTTTTGTTTAGCATCTCACTATTTTTGTTTTTCCCTTTCAGGGTTTGCATTTTCTTCTCGTTTCCATTAATTGATACCAAAATGGCTAAGGCTTGATCCTTCAGTGCAGCCAGTATGTTGGCAGTACAGCTCATCCTTAAACTGAGAGTAGGTGCACAATTTCTTCCAGATCTAGAAAAACCATCCGGTCAAATATGCACACTCTGCAAAAGTTAACTAACAACACAATGCTTACTACAGTACCATGATGAATCCCACTGATTTCAAAGGGATAACTACACTCTGTATAAAGCAACAGAGGGTCCTGTGGCACCTTTAAGACTAACAGAAGTATTGGGAGCATAAGCTTTCGTGGGTAAGAACCTCACTTCTTCAGATGCAAGACTAATCTGAATTCAGACTAACACGGCTACCCCTCTGATACTTGACACTCTGTATAAGTGTTTGCAGGATCAGACCCATAATGCACAGGGGAGGCCAGCTAGGAATCCTGAAGGTATGTTTGAAACAGCTCCTCTAGAGATATTACCAATAGCAAGGGCCCATGGAAGCTCTGAGGGGGGAGTACAGTCTCTGGAAACACATTCATTTGGCTCAGTGATCAAAGAGGAGTACAAAATATAGCTAAAATCAAAGTGGTTCAACAATCAGTAGCCAGTGTGGCCTACCTGATTACATTCCGAAATTCTAGAAGCTTGCCGCTGACCTCCTGTGTGACCTAAGAAGTCACTAAAATATTTTAATAGTCATTGAGCCAGAGAGAGAGAGAAACCCTGCTCAAATCTTTTCCCTCCATCAGGCGGGAGAGGGGGGGGAGAGGGGGGAGAATTAAATCTGGGTCTCCCACGTCTCAGGTGAGTGCTGTAATCGCTGCACTAAAAGTTATAAGGAAGCTGCTGCCACCACCTCCACCTCATAACGTGTTTAGTTTTATGCTTATTTCATTAGCCAGTAGGAACTCCAATAAAGAATCAGGTCCCCGCTGTGATAGGTGGCTGTACAGACAAGTAACAAAGAAAGCAGTCCCAGCCCAAGGGAGCTCACAACATTTCAGATGGGATGCAACAAGTGGATGACACCGACAAACGGGGCAAGGGTAGGTAAAAAGGCTCAGATAACAATAACGCAAACAGAGTCTAAAAGAGAAGCAGCCAGACATTCTATATATATATATATATTTGTATATGCACTTCCAAAAGCAGAAACAAAATAACTGGAGCTTCCATATTCAGCCCTAAATACTGGGGGGAAACCCAAACAGGATTTTTTTTCAATGTACTTTTTGTTTGATGTTTTTTCTTCCCCTGTTGTGAAACACAGACTAATATTTTAAACACGTAACCAAGAATCATTCTTCAAGTTTTCACTTTTGATAAGTGCACCCAAAAACCCATGTGTCCAACCTGGCAGTCCTGTTTCCCCTCCCATCCCACTGTTTTGTCAGCTTTGCTGAATCCTCAGTGCATGAGGCAATGTGATGAAACAGAAACTAGCAGAATGTACATTAAAGATGCTTGGACCCTGGGACAGATCCCAGCAAGAGAACTACAAGAAAAAGGACTTCTGTCTGGAAGCGAGATGAAGATAATCAAGGAAGACACAGCAATGCTTCTACGGATTTGACATACATGCTAAAATATGTGACAGAAGAGCTACAAGATAAAATGCTGTAAAACAAGGGGATGCTTCAAAAATAGAGCACGCGAGAGATGACTTGCTCTTTAGCAATCTCAAAAGCAAAATCTTCCCTAGAAAGACTTTTGGTGAAGTGATTATAAGGTGGCCTTTTGGTCAGACAAGGCCATTGAAGCCACTAGAAAACACAAGGACTCAGGAGTGACGTGTTCAAAGGAAGGGTGCATTTTTTGTTTGTTTTTTAAATGCCATATGTTTGATCATTCAGCAGAAACATTTCCATGATTCAGCATTTTCTTCTGCTGATTCATGCCTTTCTGTTTCTCAGTATGATTAATGTAATGTTTCACTTACTGGCATTCAAAGTTTGGTTAATAGTCAGCAACTGATGATAAAAACCACAATAGCTAGCATCCTGCCTAGAGGCTTCCTAACATAGTGACCCGAATTTTAGCCCAGATTATTTTGAGGGTAAAGTTTCCATTTCAAGGACTGCATTGGTATATTATAGGGGACTAAATTCATCCCAGGGGAAACTCCTCCCTAAGCCAACGGGTTTTATTTAATAGCAGGAAAACTGAACAGATGAGAGTCAGTTTTACTCTGGGTAGGTCTATACTTACCTCCGGGTCCGGTGGTAAGCAATCAATCCTCTGGGATCGATTTATCGCGTCTTGTCTAGACACGATAAATTGATCCCAGATCGATCCCGGAATTGCTCGCCGTCGACGCTGGTACTCCTGCTCGGCGAGAGGAGTACGCGGCATCGACGGGGGAGCCTGCCTGCCGCGTCTGGACCCGCGGTAAGTTCGAACTTCGACTTCAGCTACGTTATTCATGTAGCTGAAGTTGCGTATCTTAGTTCGAAGCGGGGGGTTAGTGTGGACCAGGCCTCTGTTGATAGTTGGGAAAGCAATGAGAAATCACAGACACAACAGAGCTGTCTGCAGAGTCAGAAACACAGCACTGAATTGGTCCATCACATAATCAGTACATATAACACCTTACAGAAGAATATTTTATAATTTTTTTTAATAAAAGGTAACACTTGGCACTTTTCCACACATCCTTATTTCTGCATAGACTATCTCCTTTAATTTTTTTTATTTCAAAGTTTTCATCCAAACAAGGGAGAAAAACAAATTTTTACCAATGATTGTAGTAGCCTCTGTTTGCTTAGTTTTTTTGTTTTGAGACTGTTTGTTTGGTGGTGGTTGTTTTTTAAGGCCACAATTTTCAAAAATGTTTTGTGATTATGTGCACCTCAATTTTGGGGTACCTAATCTGGGTAAATTCTAAGTACTCTCTGAAAATCAGGTACCTTAAAAGTGTATGAAGTTAGGCATCCAAAAACAGGTGTCCAAAATCAGAGCCTGTTTTGATCAGGATGGCCAGTCATTCATTTACCAGCAAGACTCTAATCAGCAGAAATCTTTGCTTCATCATGCTACTCAGAGATTTGTGAGAAGCAGTCTCTGAAAAAATAATGAGTGGGCACGGAGCAGGTAAGGCTGTCAATAATGTAATATAAAAAACAATGATTATATCCAACATGGAAGTCTCTCTCTCACACACACACACACACGTCACATGGAAGTCAATAGCAAAACTGATATTGATTTCAGTGGATTTTACCCATACATTTTACACTTACTCCAGCTATATAGTTTGTCTGTACTTTCCATGTTTGTTAGTTCTCTCCTTTGTGTGTAGGAACTAGTGCTGAGGAATTTACCAGACTCCTTCTGAGGCACCCAGCATGATAGAGCCCGGGTTTCTGTTGATAGTGACATAGCTGAATACTTAGCCTCTTTAAAAAAAAAAAACAAATTGTTTAAAACCACTTAGGTTATGTTCACATATTTTTAGAACAGTTTTTTTAAATGAACTCCTTATCCTAGCAGTTTTAAAAAATAATGTTTCTGGTCATGTAAACTAAACATTTACTAAAACTCTGAGGGTTTGTTTGGTTCATGTCACCCCATGTCAGGAGGGGCGGGGCCAAGGAGTCAGGATCCTGAACTGACAGGGCCAGGGCCATAGCAACAAAGAACGTGGCCCCCCTCCGAACGGTGGCCCCCTCCGAACATATGTCCGGGCGGGGCCCCTTACAATGCAGAAACTGGAATGCGGTATTTATTTTGCCACTTTTAGGGGGCCCCTTCCTTGCGGGGCCCCCTCTGGTCGGAGGGTACGGAGGGCACTCGCTACGCCTCTGGACAGGGCCTCTGGCCAGAGAGCTCCAGACCAGGGCCAATGGGAAACAGCCAGCACCCCAAGCCAGTCTGATTGGCCTGGCTGCCTGGTCCATCCGGGGGCCACGGCTCAGGTCCCAGCCCCATGTGCGCTGCAGGAAAAGAGCCAGCAAGAGCAGCTCCAGCACTTGGGGTGACAAGCTGCGGCTGGGAGCCGGAGGGAGAATTGCAGCATGAGAGGCTGGGGGCACACAGTGACCAGTGTGATGGAGCCAGTGCATGGGACAGTCAGTGCAAAGAGCGGGAACCCACCATGAAGAAGTGACAGACCCAACCAGGCAAGGCCATGAGTTGGGGAGTGAACAGCTGCCCCATATATGTGGAGGGGGGCGGGGGAATCAGAGACGCTGTAAGGGTACGAGAGTTACAGAGACCCCAGCTAAGGAGAGTGAGTGGAGCAGGGAGGGAGCTGAGCTGTGGGAGCCCAGTAACCCACACCCACAGTGCCCTGAGACCCACTGTGCAGGAAGTTGTAACAAGCACCGGCCTGAGGAGCTTTCAAGCTGCCAGGAGGAAGAGGGAAGTCCTGCGGGGTAACTGTGCCTGTTCTGCGGAGGCCTGTTGGGCAGGGCATTATCCTCACCACACACCCCTTCTGGAACGATCAAACCAAAGAGCCAAGCTTCACCACCGCACAAAAGAGACTGTTACTGTTTAAAGTGTTTTTCGTACGTTTATTTTTAGTATGTCTTTCCATTCAAGTGTAGGAAGTGGTGTAAGGATCGTTTTAATAGATTTTAAAACAACTTTCGACTGCTTAATATATTTTGAAACCTGCTAACAGGTTTTCTCCCATTTTTAGGCTTTCCTGGAGAAAGATAAATTGGTTTCATTTGATTTGGTGTTTGTGTGTGTGCCCTTTTTAACAGTCTAGTTAAAGATAAAGATACTATGCAGGTAGGGGTATGTTAATTATTGTGAATCTATTTAATAACCAGGTACTGGCTCTCCACCTCACAGATGGATCTGACGGGGGTAAGAAG
This sequence comes from Chrysemys picta bellii, assembly GCF_011386835.1. Lineage (NCBI taxonomy): Eukaryota > Metazoa > Chordata > Testudines > Emydidae > Chrysemys > Chrysemys picta. The sequence goes on along the minus strand of NC_088791.1, from coordinate 333,834,259 downwards.
AGCAACTGGAGAGGAAGTACTGTGATGAGAGGGTGAGGCAATTTGGAAGCTCCTTCATCATAGCTTCCAATGTTCAGGCTCAGTCCTGGGGTCTCACAAGCAGCTGTAATGGCAATTGGGTTGCAGCCTTAAACCCAGTCCAGAGTATTCTGAGAACCCAGTAGGCAAGGCCCTGCTGGGATAGCCTAGCTAGGTAGATCTTGGGGAAGGAAGCCCCTGGAGTTTATAGTGTTTCACCTCCTTCCACAGGCAGGGAACCAAACCCAGCCTGTATCTCAGGGTAACACCGGGGGGCAGTGAGAGATGGATTGCTTCTCATCCCACTGAGATAACTTAGGGTGGGATAGGTCCCATTTTACAATACCACTACCCAAATACTGTTACAATCATCACTGGAAGGTAAGTGCAGTGACCTAAATACTGGCCGTGCTTTGACCAGCCTGCAGCTGTATAAAACATTACATACCACTGATAAACTGATCAGCAGACAAGAGTAATATAGAGTGTATAGATAAGGGTATGGCATGTCTCATGAACATATGCACTCACTACTACATTATTTCATATCTCTGCATCTGCCTACAGAAGTGAGATTTTTAGTGGAAATGCCACTGCCAGATGGCTAAGAAAGTCACCTCATAACTATGCAGTGTAGTTATAGGCATGCTGGTCCCAGGATATTGGAGAGACAAGGTGGAGGAGGTAAAACAGAAGTTGGTCCAATAAAGATATTATCTCACCCACACCTACCTTGCACTCATGACTATATCAGAGATTCATATTTGGGTCTGTGGCAGAGGTATATTTCAATACTACAAAGATATTACTTTTCATGGCTTTTATCCCCTTTTTGCCATGAGACAGAGCTTGTTTTTAGTAGGCATTGTATAAAAGAAAATCCATGATTTATGAGCACATCTTTTGACCCTATAAAGCACAAGAGAACAACAGAGGTGGGGAGCATTTGTTACAGTCCCACTGTCATGGGCCATAGCCCTAGATTCATAGATCCTATGACCAGAAGGGATCATTGTGATAATCTAGTCTGGCCTCCTGTAAAACCGAGGCCATAGAATTCCCCAAAATAATTCCTAGAACATATCTTTTAAAATCCACCATGACCCCTGGTAAATTATTCCAATGATTAATTAACCTCACTGTTAAAAATTTACCCCTTATTTATAGTCTGAATTTACCTAGCTTCAATTTCCAGCCATTGGATTATGTTACATCTTTTTCTGCTAGATTGAAGAGCCCATTATCAAGTATTTGGACTCCATGTAGGTACTTGTAGACTGTAATCAAGCAACCCCTTAACTTTCTCTTTCTTAAACTAAATAGATTGAGCTCCTTGAATCTATCACTATAAGGCAGGTTTTCTAATCCTTTAATCATTCTCGCAGATATTCTCTGAACCCTTTCCAATTTTTGGACACAGTATTCCATCAGCCGTAATGGTATCCCAAATGCAGAAGTAAAATAACCTCTCTACCCCTACTCGAGATTCCCATTTAGGCACCCAAGGATTGCAATAGCCCTTTTTTGGCCACAGCGTCACACTGAGAGCTCATGTTCAGTTTATTATCCACCACAATGCCCCACATCTTTTTCAGAGTGACTGCTTCCCAGGATACAGTCCCCCATCATCTAAGCATGGCCTACAGTCTTTGTTCCTATATGTATACATTTACAATTAGCTGTCTTAAAATGTATATTGTTTCATGTGCCCAGCTTACCAAGTGATTCAGATCGCTTTGTCTCAGTGATCTGTCCTCTTCACTATTTATTACTCCCCTGTTTTCTGTGTTATGTGCAAACTTTATCAACGATATCATGTTTTCTTCCAGGTCATAGATAAAAATGTTAAATAACTAGGGTCAAGAACCGATCCTGGCTGGACCCCATTGGAAATAGACCCACTTGCTAATGATTCCCCAATTTCACTTACAGTTTGACCAGCTTTTAATCCATGTCATGTGTGCCAGGTTAATTTTATATCATTCTAGTTTTTTAATCAAGATGCCATGCAGTACCAAGTCAAAAGCCTCACAGAAGTCTAATGAAAGGTTTCAGAGTAGCAGCCGTGTTAGTCTGTATCCGCAAAAAGAAGAACAGGAGGACTTGTGGCACCTTAGAGACTAACAAATTTATTAGAGCATAAGCTTTCGTGGACTACAGCCCACTTCTTCGGATGCATATAGAATGGAACATATATTGAGAAGATATATATACACACATACAGAGAGCATAAACAGGTGGGAGTTGTCTTACCACCTCTGAGAGGCCAATTAATTAAGAGAAAAAAAACTTTTGAAGTGATAATCAAGCTAGCCCAGTACAGACAGACAGTTAGATAACAAGTGTGAGAATACTTACAAGGGGAGATAGATTCAATGTTTGTAATGGCTCAACCATTCCCAGTCCTTATTCAAACCGGAGTTGATTGTGTCTAGTTTGCATATCAATTCTAGCTCAGCAGTTTCTCCTTGGAGTCTGCTTTTGAAGTTTTTCTGTTGTAATATAGCCACCCGCAGGTCTGTCACTGAATGACCAGACAGGTTAAAGTGTTCTCCCACTGGTTTTTGAGTATTTTGATTCCTGATGTCAGATTTGTGTCCATTAATTCTTTTGCGTAGAGACTGTCCGGTTTGGCCAATGTACATGGCAGAGGGGCATTGCTGGCACATGATGGCATATATCACATTGGTAGATGTGCAGGTGAACGAGCCCCTGATGGTATGGCTGATGTGATTAGGTCCTATGATGATGTCACTGGAATAGATATGTGGACAGAGTTGACATCGGGGTTTGTTACAAGGATAGGTTCCTGGGTTAGTGGTTTTGTTCAGTGATGTGTGGTTGCTGGTGAGTATTTGCTTTAGGTTGGGGGGTTGTCTGTAAGCGAGGACAGGTCTGTCTCCCAAGATCTGTGAGAGTAAAGGATCATCTTTCAGGATAGGTTGTAGATCTCTGATGATGCGCTGGAGAGGTTTTAGTTGGGGGCTGAAGGTGACAGCTAGTGGTGTTCTGTTATTTTCTTTGTTGGGCCTGTCTTGTAGGAGGTGACTTCTGGGTACTCGTCTGGCTCTGTCAATCTGTTTTTTCACTTCAGCAGGTGGGTATTGTAGTTTTAAGAATGCTTGATAGAGATCTTGTAGGTGCTTGTCTCTATCCGAGGGATTGGAGCAAATGCGGTTATATCTTAGAGCTTGGCTGTAGACAATGGATCGTGTGGTGTGTCCTGGATGGAAGCTGGAGGCATGTAGGTAAGTGTAGCGGTCAGTAGGTTTCCGGTATAGGGTGGTATTTATGTGACCATCGCTTATTAGCACAGTAGTGTCCAGGAAATGGACCGCTTGTGTGGATTGATCTAGGCTGAGGTTGATGGTGGGATGGAAATTATTGAAATCATGGTGAAATTCCTCAAGGGCTTCTTTTCCATGGGTCCAGATGATGAAGATGTCATCAATGTAGCGCAAGTAGAGTAGGGGCGTTAGGGGACGAGAGCTAAGGAAGCGTTGTTCTAAGTCAGCCATAAAAATGTTGGCATATTGTGGGGCCATGCGGGTACCCATAGCAGTGCCGCTGACTTGAAGGTATATATTGTCCCCAAATGTGAAATAGTTGTGGGTGAGGACAAAATCACAAAGTTCAGCCACCAGGTTAGCTGTGACATTATCAGGGATACTGTTCCTGATAGCTTGTAGTCCATCTTTGTGTGGAATATTGGTGTAGAGGGCTTCTACGTCCATAGTGGCCAGGATGGTGTTTTCTGGAAGATCACCGATGGATTGTAGTTTCCTCAGGAAGTCAGTGGTGTCTCGAAGATAGCTGGGAGTGCTGGTAGCGTAGGGTCTGAGGAGAGAGTCTACATAACCAGACAAGCCTGATGTTAGGGTGCCAATGCCTGAGATGATGGGGCGTCCAGGATATCCAGGTTTATGGATCTTGGGTAGCAAATCTGACATCAGGAATCAAAATACTCAAAAACCAGTGGGAGAACACTTTAACCTGTCTGGTCATTCAGTGACAGACCTGCGGGTGGCTATATTACAACAGAAAAACTTCAAAAACAGACTCCAAGGAGAAACTGCTGAGCTAGAATTGATATGCAAACTAGACACAATCAACTCCGGTTTGAATAAGGACTGGGAATGGTTGAGCCATTACAAACATTGAATCTATCTCCCCTTGTAAGTATTCTCACACTTGTTATCTAACTGTCTGTCTGTACTGGGCTAGCTTGATTATCACTTCAAAAGTTTTTTTTCTCTTAATTAATTGGCCTCTCAGAGGTGGTAAGACAACTCCCACCTGTTTATGCTCTCTGTATGTGTGTATATATATCTCCTCAATATATGTTCCATTCTATATGCATCCGAAGAAGTGGGCTGTAGTCCACGAAAGCTTATGCTCTAATAAATTTGTTAGTCTCTAAGGTGCCACAAGTCCTCCTGTTCTTCTTTTTACAGAAGTCTAAGTATATTATATCAACACTATTATCTTTATCAACCAAACTTGTAATCTCATTAAAAAAATCACGTTAGTTTGATAGGGCAAGTTAGGCAAGTGTTCAGAACACAACAGTAGGCTTACTCAGCAAGACAGGCTCCTGAAAATACTTCAGAGCTCTGTTCATATCATTGCCTTCCCATTGAATAAGATGATTAAATTCAAGGTTTCAGTAGTCCCTCTCTTCAAAGTCTTCCATTGGGTTGGACCAATTTACCATTAAGACCACTACTTTGCCTAATTGCAACCTTCCATAAGAGCTGTGTTCCAGTAGAACATTGGAACAATAGATGCTCAATAACAAAACTTATGAGTGTAAGAAAATGAGTTTTCACAGGGAACATGGAATGTGGTTCCAGAAGAGAAAACAGGGTGTCTGTGAATCTGAGCATTTTTAGAGTAAAATGTAAAAACTAAGTTACAAGATCCTGGAGGCAAGGACTATCTTCCTATTATTTAGCCACTAGCAAAATGAGGCCCTCAGCCACCACTGTCATATAAAGAATAAATAATGAAACCTACTTCTTAGACTGAACCCTCCTTTGGCAACCCTACCAATATCACGTATTTAAGAAATAGCCCCTCTAGAATGAGGGGAGGATAGATATATGTATATTCTTAAGTTCACTTTATTATTTAAGGTGCTCAGACATCAGGGGATGGGCTCAGTATAAGAAACTAGATAGATGGACAGACCTAGAGCTAGATAAGGGTTTTGTGAGGGTGGTTGTTACATGTACCATAGCAGGGTTTTTTTTGGGGGGGGGAGGAGGGGAGCGGGGGAGTGCTAATCAACTCTCAATTTTAAAAAAGCACGTTAAAAATAGCTGATTCAACTTTTCTCATGTCTGAATGCAGCACAACTGCTGTGTAATATCAGCAGCAGCTGGAAATCTTTGGTACTGCACTGTTACTTAAGAATTTCAAATAGAAAATGAAAAATCACTAGGTTGAAGATCCGTTAAGTTTTGACCCATAATATGACTAATTTCTGCTATTGAAATAAATTGTTTCTCCTGTAAAAACATTTCATGCAAAGATAATACTAAATTTAAACAGACAAGCAACACATTTCTCAAAGAAAAAGTAAGTTAGCAAGGATATATATTTATTCTATTGTCCTGGCTGTCCCCAAAGAAAAACAAGCCCATATCTATATTGGAGTTTACTATGAGGGGTATTTACACTTGTTTAAGATGCTCACATCCCTTCATTTAACCAGTATAAAATACTCAGGTAAAGAGGTAATCTTCTTGTTCCCTCTAATTGTAGAAGTGTTGTAAATTTTCAGGGATAGATTGCTGTTGGGCCAATCCCTGTTACAATCCTTTATAATTTAAAATCATCAATTACATAAGTAGGGTGAATAAATGGTTATTATTTGATTTTAAAACTATGTTGTAACACTCAAGCCTAATTTAAAACCAATATACTCTTAACAAGGGGGACACCAGATATACGGTTTCTTGTAATTTTCCTCCCTTCCTCTCCCTCCACTCAAGAAGCCCACCTAGTACTAATACAATGTTAAGACTGAAAAACCTTAGTACCCACAAGTCAGGAAATGCAGAGTTAAATTTGGAAGCTCAGTACTCTGATGAAAGATTGCTACTGCTGCAACCAGGAACTCCCTAGCAGCTCTCTGAAATCTAAGACTCTCACCTGCATTGATTGTGAGCTGAAATCACACACACCGACACAGAAAGACCCAAACCCTGAATTGACTGAAGTGGCCAGTCCCAAAGCACATGAAAGACACTTTGGAGGATATCTCTGGTTTTTAGGTAGTTCTCCCAGGCCATTTCAATGCACCAGAGAGAAGTTCTATCAACCATAAACATTGTTAAACATACAACTATAAAAAGTCATGTATTATCCTTCACATATTTGCTTCAGTTAGACTAAACAAGTGTGCTGCATTTCTACAAAGTGTCTGGATCTTAAAAAGCAGAGTTTCTATGTAATCAAGTACACATGGTAGTCGCAATACATTTATGATTGAATAACAGTCAAAAGCTAAAATTTGTGTAGATTATCAACGAATGAATCACGAATGCCATGGGAAAGCAGTATTTTGCATAGCTTCTCTGTTTTTTGTATATGAATATGTGTAGAGTATCTCATGCATAAATGCTTTCATGATCTGTGTAATCATGCCTGTAATGCCTGTTTCTCAGCTGTCTTTGCTGCCTTCTGTAGTTATATGTCATCAAAGGTTTTAGCAACAAAAGGAGACTAGATACCCAGTAATAGAAGGAAATAGACTATTACACAACAAAAGAAAAGGAGCATGCACTGTTCCTAGACTCCCAATGCCACTGTAATAATAAATAATGTTAGAACATTGTTCTAGACAAGGGTTTTGTTGCATGCCCTGTATAGATATGATGGGAAAATTGGGCTCATTGGCAGATCTCAGGTTTCTGGGTCAATACATTCATTTATTGCATGTTTTAGAGACAGAGACAATTACTGGAACTCTGGAAATACAAATTAATGTGGCTCAGTATGTCCAGCTTCCGCATCCTCAGTGTCTCTTCACAAAACAGTGTCCTCTTTTCAAAATCCATACATAGAAATAGTTATTGTTTTGAAAAATCAGCATTTGCTAAGGGATACCAAGCTGTTCGTAATGTCACTGCCTATAGGGGAAAACTGTGGTATTAGATATAAGGTGGTTATAAGATATAAGGTGGTCACTGATGCCAAATTCTGACTTCTTAAAGGTAACCACCAGGCAATGATTGCCCCTAAAAACTCTTTCCATTTTCACATAGCAGAACTAAGTGATATTAACTCAATATTGGCAACACTTTCCAATGCTTAGCTGAAGGACTACGTCAAATTTCATTTTCTATGGTAACTATCAAGAATGAGTGCCAAATGGGAGTCAGTGTGCCAAATTTTCACAGAAGGCTGATGGGGCACAAGCAGATTTTAACATCTCCTTCCCTCTGCTTCTTTATCTGTTCATCCAGAAGAGAACATTCTCAGTCTGCTGCTCAATGCTTCAGTCAGGAATCACCGGGTGATTTTGTGGCTCATTTTATACTGAAGTTCAGGCTAGTAGATGGTAATGGTCTCTCCTTCTGGCCTTAACAAAAACAACAACAACAACAACAACAAAAACCCTACTATGAATTACAAGACAACATTAATCACCCTGCAAAAGGAAATATTGGCTCCTCTTGCATCTTTTTGCTCAGTGGGAAATCACAATGTGCAGTCTGTGCTGCTACCAGAAGGCTCCATTGGTGAATGATGGTAAATTTACAGTAACAGCATTTGGAATATAAACATCATGCAGGGATCCATCTAGTTCAGTATCCTGTCTCTGACGGTGGCCATTACCATATGGAATAACCTGCTCATGGGGATATTTTTTCCCAACCATCATCAGCTACTAGTTGGAGTATTTCTCTCTCTCTCTCTCTCTCTCTCACACACACCCCTGAATACATAATATTATGCATCATTGAACCAAGTATGGAGCACCCCACTTAACTTTTTTGCTGTGTTGAAAACAGATCATTTATTCTTACTCTTTGTTTTCTCCCTCTTTGCCAGATTCTGATCCACGTCAAATTTTTCCATTTTACCCCAGGACTATTTAGTTTACTTAATAGCTTCCTCATGGAGGGACTTTGTCAAAGGCTTTTAGAAAGTAAAAAAAAAATATTATGTCAAATGGTGGTTCTTTATCGACTGCCGGTATTTTACTGACAGAGTCAAAAAAAAGTTAGTGCATTCGAGAAATGATTTTCCTTTACTAAGTAAAATGGCATTGCAAACCTTCAATGCCTGAAGATATTTGATAGCACTATTGCCAGTTTCATGCTGAAATCCACATCCCTGAAGGGATCAGAATAGGTTTTCAAGGTCCAAATTCATGGATTTATAGACTCCGAGGCCAGAAGGGACCATTGAGACCATCTTGTTTGACCTCCTATGTAACAGACCATAGAATTCCCCCACAATAATTCCTTGAAGTTTATCTTTTAGAAAAACATCCATTCTTGATTTTAAAAATGCCAGCAATGGAGAATCCATCACAAACTCTGGTACATTTTTCCAGTGATTAATTACCCTTACTGTTAATAATGTACATCTTATTTCCAGTCTGAATTTGTCTAGTTTCAACTTCCAGCCAATGGATGATGTTACACTTTTCTCTGTTAGACTGAAGAGCCCACTCTTAAACATTTGGTCCCCATGTAGGTACTTATACACTGTAATCAATGCTTATCCTGGTCTTCGATAAGCTAAATAGATTGAGCTCCTGGAGTCTGTCACTATAAGACAGGTCTTCTAATCCTTTAATCATTTTCATGGCTCTTCTCTGAACCCTTTCCAATTTATCAACATCCTTCTCCAATTGTGGGCACCAGAACTGGACAGAGTATTCCAGTAGCAATTGCACCAGAGCCAAATATAGAGGTTAAATAACCTCTTTACTCTTACTTGAGATTCTCCTGTTTATGAATCCAAGGATTGCATTAGCCTTTTTGAAAACAGCATTGCATTGGGAGCTCATGTTTAGCTGATTATCCACCACAACCCCTGAATCTTTTTCAGAGTCACTGTTTCCCAGGATAGCATTCTGCATCCTGTAAATATGGCCTACATTCTTTGTTTCTATATGTATACATTTACCATATTAAAATGCATATTGTTCGCTTGCACCAAAACTATCATTATCAAATCGCCATTATTTACCACCTTCCCAAATTTTGGGTCATCTGCAAACTCTGAGTGATGATTTTTGTTTTCTTTCAGATTTTGTTTTCTTTCAGATCATAAAAAAAAATGTTTAATAGTGTAGTGCCAAGAACCAATCCCTGTGGGACCTCACTAGAAACACACCAGTTCGATGAGGATTCCCATTCAAAATTACATTTTGAGACCTATCAGCTAGCTAGCTTTTAATCCATTTAATGTCTCCCATGTTAATTTTATATCATTCTAGTTTTTTTAATCAAAACGTTGTGCAGTACCAAGTCAAATGCCTTCTGTAAGTATAAGAATATTACATCAACACTATTAGCTTTATCAACCAAACTTGTAATCTCTTCAAAGAAAGATATCAAGTTAGTTTAAGAGGGTCTATTTTCCATAAACCTATGTTGATTGGCATTAATTATATTACCCTCCTTTAATTTTTTTTATTGAGTCCTGTATCAGCCTCTCCATTATCTTGCCATTTATCGATGTCACACTGATAGGCCTAAAATTACCCAGATCATCCCTTTACCCTTTTTAAATATTGGCACAACATTAGCTTTCTTCCAGTCTTCTGGAACTTTCCTGGTACTCCAACACTTATTGAAAAATCAACATTAATTGTGGATGCAAGTTATCTGGAGCTGCCAATTTAAAAATGTCTAACTTTAGTAGCTGCTGTTTAACATCCTCCTGAGATACTAGTTGGAATGGAAAGTGACATGAATTCCCAAATACAGAACAGAAATATTTATTGAACATATGCCTTTTCTGCATTATTACTGAAAATTCTACATTTCCATCTAGTAATGGACTAACACCATTCTTTTTGTTCTCAATACACTTAAAAAAAACCTTCTTATTGACCATAACTCTGCTGGCCATAGATTTCTTGTGTCCCTTTGCTTCCCTTAAGAATTTTCTGCATTTCCTAGCTTCTGATTTAAATTGATAATAAAGCACTCCTTTTCACTAGAAGAAGCGCCAGTAGGTCATGGAAAACATACTCTGGCTTAGTAACACTAGTGCAGAGGTGTCCAACCTGAGCCTGAGAAGGAGCCAGAATTTACCAATGTACATTGCCAAAGAGCCACAGTAATACGGCAGCAGCCCCTCCTCAAAACCCCCACCCTGCTCCCAGTGCCTCCCACCCACTGGCAACACCGGTGATCAGCGCCTTCCCCTTCCTCCCCGCACCTCCTGATCAGCTGTTCCATGGCATGCAGGAGGCTCTGGGGGGGAGGGGCAGGAACGAGGGCATAGCAGGGGAGGGGGCAGGGCCTGTGGCAGAGCCAGGGGTTGAGCAGTGAGCACCTCCTGGCACATTGGAAAGTTGGCACCTGTAGCTCTAGCCCCGGAGTCAGTGCCTATACAAGGAGCTGCATATTAACTTCTGAAGAGCCACATGTGGCTCCAGAGCCACAGGTTGGCCACCCCTAGAATCACAGAATCATAGAATATCATGGTTGGAAGGGACCTCAGCAGGTCATCTAGTCCAACCCCCTGCTCAAAGCAGGACCAATTCCCAACTATATCATCCCAGCCAGGGCTTTGTCAAGCCTGACCTTAAAAACCTCTAAGGAAGGAGATTCCATCACCTCCCTAGGTAACCCATTCTAGTGCTTCATCACCCTCCTAGTGAAAAACTTTTTTCTAATATTCAACCTAAACCTCCCCCACTGCAACTTGAGACCATTACTCCTTGTTCTGTCATCTGGAACCACTGAGAACAGTCTAGATCCATCCTCTTTGGAACCCCCTTTCAGGTAGTTGAAAGCAGCTATCAAATCCCCCCTCATTCTTCTCTTCTGCAGACTAAACAATCCCAGTTCCCTCAGCCTCACCTCATAAGTCATGTGCTCCAGCCCCCTAATCATTTTTGTTGCCCTCCGCTGGACTCTTTCCAATTTTTCCACATCCTTCTTGTAGTGTGGGGTCCAAAACTGGACACAGTGCTCCAGAAGAGGCCTCACCAATGTCGAATAGAGGGGAATGATCACGTCCCTTGATCTGCTGGCAATGCCCCTACTTATACAGCCCAAACTGCCATTAGCCTTCTTGGCAACAAGGGCACTAGTGGTTGTTCCAACCTGGGATTAGCATTAGCTCCTGAATAATTTTAGTTTCACAAGGTTTCTAAAATTAAGTGAATTTTGGTGATTTCAAATAAGTCTGTTTGAGATTAGGGAGTTTTCATCCCAAAACTCAATGCAAAACGAAGAGAAAATGCTTACATAAAACCTAGTGAAGCAAAACTTCTGAGGTTAGAACAAAAAATTTCACTGAAGGGACACTCACTGCACTTCTCTGAACTAGAGAAGGTACTGGAAAAAAGATACATCTCTACATTTTATTGCTCATTTATCATTTCAGGTCCCTTTTGAGTCTTTGACAAATTCTAAAAGCTGTCAAATGTATCTTTAAAGAACCAAGGGCCTGACATTATGTTGGTTATTGTAATGCTAACTGAGGAACCTGTGAGGTACTAGGTGCTTTCAACTCCATCTGAAGTCAGTGGTCACCTCCTAGTGACTTACACAGAAAGACAAGGGTGCTCAGCACCTCCTGGGAACCACTTTTTTCCTAAACAATTACTTCTTTCAGTTGATGTAATTTTATCGAGACTGAAGTTTAGATTCCCATCATTTCTCTTTAAATACGATATATTTAAAAGTGGCAACTTATATTAGACATTTTTAAAATATCTTCTCCCTAATACATTATATACAAGAATTGAACTTAGAACCATTTTCTTTTTATTTTAATTATGCTCTTTATATTTCTCATTGTATTTTTATTGTGAACTATTATCACTGCAAACATGACTTTACTGCTGCTAAACAAAAAGGAACTAAGCCTTCTTTAAAAAGAGATTGAATAAGATTGTTTTCCAAATCAAAGGACAGTGTCCTAAGTGAGTCCCTCAATGACACCTACAGATTTTAACCTGCACCCTGAAACTAGTGGCAATTTAAAAGGTATCCATGAAAGAACCAATAGCAGTTTCTCTGATTAGTTATTAAATTGCTGTACATTGCATCTCTTATTCATATGTAATGCAGCTAATCTTCAGAAATGATCCATATTAGGGATGATACCCCATCCTACCAGCTTTTTACAACAGTTACAAACAGTATTACCATCTCAACATTGGTCAAAAAGCAAGCCTTCCCAGGATACATCTACACAGCAGAGAAAAACCTGTGGCTGGCCAGTGCAAGCGGCCTTGGGCTCCTGGGTCTCGGGCTGTGGGGCTATTTCACTGCTGTGTAGAATTCTGGGCTTGGACTGGAGCCCGGGTTCTAGGACCATGCAAAGTGGGAGGATCCAAGTCCTCGGGCTCCAGCCCAAGCCTGGAATTCTACATAGCAATGAAACAGCCCCGCAACCCAAGCCCCAGCTGCGGGTGTCTAGGTGCTATGTAGACATAACCCCAGTGTGTTTACATACTCTCCCTCCTCGTCTCACTCTCTCCACAATGCTCGCTTTACACAGAGGAAACAAAAGTAAAGAGATTATTATTTGAATGAGAAAGGGTGAGATGGTCAAAGGAAACTGATTGTCCAGAAGGGGTATGATACAAAGGAACACAAAGGATTAATAAAATCCTAGGAGGAAGTAACCATATCAATCTATTTCCATTGTATGTAGGCACAGAACATTACCTTTCCCTAGAATTTTTTGCTAACAAGCATTAAGATGACTACAGGTAAATACTAGTGAGGACACTTTGCTAAACACAACAAAGAAAAAAAGTGCGTTCAGACAATAAGAATGTGTGCTAGATGAAGTTTAAAATACACAATTCAAAAATAAAAAGACCTATTTGTGCAAAGCTTGAAATGGGTTATTTTACTGTATCTTCATATAATGGTGTTGAAAATATGCAAGTATACTATTATATTGTGCATGCATACAACTGTATAAAAGTAAAGTACATATACTGGAGTGATCTTTTAAGTGTGACCAGTATGGTACCTTTTAAAAAATACAGTAAGAACACACAGCATTATTGTCCCCTTTGCATATCCTATACCTTACTTAGCTTACAAAACTAGTTGCTAGTATGAGATAGTTTTTTCTTTCAACTTTTTTCCATTTTAGAAAAAACACATTAAGGAATACAATTTCTGCTTCACTGAAACAATGGTTTTTGTGTGTGGTTTTTTTTAAATTCTCAAAATTTTTCTGCAAAATAAGGGCACTAACTAGTGATATTGCTTTGTAATTTTTTCATGTTAGCTTATTTTGTATGCAACATTCATATAAATTTGGTACATGATACATGAGAGAATTAATAATATATTTTTAGAATAGTGTGTATTATCGGTCAATTAAAAAAAATCCAAAAGCAAAAATCTTAGTCCTTCAATATAAAATTGGTTTAAAGCTAAAATAGAGCTTGTTTACATATATAAAAATCACTTGCAGCAAACAATGCATCACTTTTCTGGATCATGAGGAAGATAAAGTGTAGCCCCACGGTCAGAAGACCCAGTGCTTTATTGGTTTCCTGTTCTGTGAAAAACATATTAAAACCATTTCCATCAGAGAATTGATTTATTCTCCAAACAGAGCACGTCTTCGTTCGATGTGTTTTATGGACAGTTAGACTATATTGCAAGCTTTACCCAATAACTACTAGAGTATTTCAGTTTAATATTACACCCTAGTTTTCCATTTGAGTTAAATAAAAAAAATCCACTATTTTAGAAAATGAGAGTGTTTGGTGTTGGTGTAATACGAGAGCTTTTGAATGAGATTAAAATGTCTGATTCAGACGTGAAAATGCATGCATCAGTGGACAAAGCATTAACGCTTTTTAATATTAACAACCATATGAATGTCACTGAATTTCATTTTATAGTGCTTTGTTTTCTTGGGAGCAATTATAACTAAGAATAATTACACTCAAGTAATTACAAATTCTGGACACTAGTATATTTTAAACTTCAAATAAAACTACTTTATCATTTGAAAAATTAAATCAGTACAAAAATGAAAGCTAAAGTCAGTTACTTCATACATACTTAACAAATTTCAAATAGATCTTGCAGGCGGGCGGGTCGGAGAAAAATTAGTCATACCTTCCATATTTATTTTTATGTATTAAATATTTTCCCTATTTAAAAAACATATGATTATTTAGCTTGAAAAAGCAAATTAAAACAAACTCTCCAAAGAAGCATGCACAATACAATCCTTGTGAAGCCATGGGGTGGCTAAAACAGATCATACTTCTAAACATAACTACAATGTAATAGGAAGTTTAGAGAAGTTGTATTTATAAAGACAAAGCAGTATGAAAAGGAAACTCTTCCCAGAGAACCCCAAGGATTACAAAGACCACACAGAAGCAGGATTCAAATGACAGACATTATAAACTGACACACTGCCCCGCATAAAATCTTCCAGAAGCCATCATTAAACAATAATCAAGACCCAGCGTGAAAAGTTGCCAACAACAGCAAATCCTTATTTTGTTGTTTGAAAGTCTTCTAACCCATTTAGACTTACAAGAATAGGCTCACCTGTACTGGGTTGCACCAGCCATGGGGACAGGTGCACTCTGACCACCACTCCCCTGTGGTCCCCTTTGTCTTAGCCAGAGTTTTATGGGGGCTCTTCCGCACACTGTCCCACAAAGTAATACACTTACTCCTGTTTTGGATCAGACCCACAGGTCCTGAAGAGGGCACAGTCTGAGAACTATAATAGAGCCCCTGAGGGTTCTGTTGCCAACCACAGGCGCAGTGGGCATCCCTCATCAATGAAGGCAAACTTCTGCCAGCATCCATCCCATCAGACCCCCTGCAGCAGCTGTGTTGCTTAGTAAGATATGCATTCATGTTGTACTGATGTCTAGTGTTTCCCTTGGCCAGCTTTGATAAAAGCTTTTCTCTTCTTAGCAGATGTAAAGTCCTTTTTTTGTGGACCCTTCAGAATCTTTGACAGCTGCTATAAGCAGTGCATCGTGGGAGCACAGAGAGCAGAGCTGCACAGCATTATCTGCTGGCTGGTAGCTCTTTGTCAATAGATGACTCAACTCACAGAGCAACTTGACAGCATCCCTGCTTCAGGCAGAAGCAATCAATGCTCCACACAGCTGGGATACAAGGCTGTACACTGTGTTACAAACCCATTTCTGGATGACAAACCATAGTGGAAAAATACTCTTGCAATTTTCATTCTAATTTAGCACTTTCCTAGCCTATGCTGGCAACACACATGCATGTACTGAAGCAGATCTACATGTAAGCTTTACCAGCAGGATGCTTTCCTCTGAAAACAGTAAAAATAAGAGTAAATAACCAAAATCTATTGAAAATTATACCTTTCCAAAGAATGAAGAAAAAAAACCCCAACCAAACAGACATAAGACTAATTTTCTGCCTACCTAAAAAGATCCTATCAACAAAATTCCAGCAGTAGAGGACATAGATAATGAGTTCAGGAAGAATATTGTCTACACTAAATGTTGAACTGTAAGATACATTCTATACTGTATATAAACATAAGAAAACTACACTTGAGATTAAAATACAAAATTAAAGGTCTTGACTTGAAGCTTTTAGGAAAGATTTATCAAATGGGCATGCATATGCTTAGCAGCACATGTATCTTGGAAAGTTCTCTGTAATCATAATTAAATGTTGGGGATGAAGGAGGAGTAGAGGAGGAGGGGAAATTATTTCCTTCATTGCTTGTGAATGCCTTTTGGGTCAATAAGGCATTATTTTAAATGAATTCTTGAATTTTGCTTACTGAAATGATTTCATCACCTCACATTATGTTGTACCCTGCTCTGTAAGTATTTTGAACCTAATCATCTTCTCACATATGGCAGTGTAAATCAGGAAAAACTCCACTGAAGTCAGAGGAATTAAACATCAGGAGATCTGGGGTAAAAATTTCAAAAGAATTCTACATTAGTCTCTCACTATAAGAAATTAAATGTATCCAGTTCATAAATGACGTGCGTGTTTTAGCATTTCAAAGGCTACCATAAATTCAAATATAAGACCATGATGACTCTATCTTAAAGTATTTTAACTAAGAAAAGAATCACAGTACCAAATCATTAAAAAAAAATAATTTGATGCAATAATTTTCACTCTTGCCCAATTATTAACCTCAGTCTCAGCCCGCACCCTCAGTCGGAGCCCTTACCCCTCCCCCCCGCGCTCCAACTCCCTGCTTCAGCCCTGATCCCCCTCCCACACTCAGAACTCCTCATTTTTGGCCCCAGCCCGGAGCCAGCACCCCCAGCCGGAGCCCTCACACCCTCCTGCACCCCAATCCCCTGAGCCAGCTCGGTGAAAATGAGCGAGCGAGTGAGGGTGGGGAGAGCAAGCGACGGAGGAAGGGGGGATGAAGTGAGCGGGGGGGGCAGTGCCTCAGAGAAGGGGCATGACGTGAGCCGCGCCTCAGAGAAAGCCCATGGCAAAAGTGTTCAGTTTTGTACGAGTAGAAAGTTGGCAACCCTAATAACTAACCCCTGAACCGATGAAAACCATCTCCAGCAATAAAATCTAGATCATTCTTGAATCAGCCCAGAACCCCCTCCCACACCCTGAACCCCTCATCCCCAGTCCCAGCCCAGAGTCCTCACTCCCCCTGCACCCCAACCACTTGCCTCAACCCGCAGCCCCCTCCCACACTCCGAATCCCTTGGCCCCCACCTCCCAAGCTAGAGCCCCCTCCTGCACCCTAAACCCATCTTCCCCACCCCCACCCCAGAGCCCACACCCCCAGTCGGAGCCCTCACCCCCTCCCGCACCCCAACTCCCTGCCCCAGCCTGGAGCCCCCTCCCACATCCTGAACCCCGCATTTCTGGCCCCACCCTGGAGTCCACACCCCCATTTAGATCCCTCCCACACCCCAACTCCAACCCAAACCCACTACTCTAACCCAGTAAAAGTGAGTGAGTGTGGGGGAGAGCGAGTCACCGAGGGAGGGGGAACGTAGTGAGTGGGGAGGCAGGGCTGGAGTGTTCAGTTTTGTGCGATTAGAAAGTTGGCAACCCTATCCTAGAGGGGCTGCTTCTATAATAGGGCACTACAGTCAGGGCCATCCCTAGCGGGGCGCAGGCCCGGGACAAATCAGCCCCCGCCAGCTTGGGTGCCCCGCTCTGCATCGGCAGCGGGGCCCCAGAGCGGCAGTCGAGACCCCGGGGGCACGGGACCCCCCAAAGCGCGGGGCCTGGAGTGGTCACCCCGTTTCGCCCTATCCAAGGGACAGCTCTGACTACAGTGTTAATTTCAGATATACCAGTTCAGTGGGAAACTTTTAGGAAAAGAAAAAAAAAAAAAAAACTACTACCAAGGCCAAATTCTGATCCTATTTACACCACTGTAAATTTGGAATCACTCTTGATTTACAGTGGTGTGGACAAGATCAAAATGTGGCTCATAGTTTGTCTGCCAGCTGGTGGCATGGTATAATGCAACAATACACCCAATCGGCTGCAGAGAGTACATTTGTGCAACTTCAGTTTTTTAGTCTGTGCATTCCAAATAATCTGCATCTACACATTTTACAGCTTGTTACCAAAAAATGTTTAGAATCATTTGGACTAGCATTAAGGTAGTCAACAAACATATTTATTTTTAAAAACGGTAGAAAAGGTCTCAGAAATGATGTTACAATAACTAATTTACAAACATGGCTACTAAAAAACAAACCAAAAAAAACATAATCCCTGCATTTTAAAGCATTGTGCAGGGATTTTAGCCACACAACTGCCTAAATCACACAGATAATCCTGAAGAAGATTTAAAAATACAGAATTAACTGCAAAAGCCTTTGAAATAGTTACTAATAAAACTAATACAATATATTATTTGAGATTATTTCCTATATTAGAGCATACAAGAGAAGCTATTTTCAAATTGATACCACTAAACTCCTTGTTTGATACAGGCCTCTATGCCATTGCTATACTTCTGAAAAATGCTTATACAAATGAGATATACATGTATGAACTATTTAACCAATGGAAAAAAAGCATTTACAGATACACTAATTAAACATAATTCCATTTCATCAGCTGTAATTGAACCATTGTATTAACTATGGGATTATATGCATTTTTGGATTAATTTGGATTAGTGCACTGTTCAAGTACACATGTCCAACTATTATGCTGATTTAATAAAAACAACTGGTCTACAGAACAAAACTGGATATCATGCATTATACGTTCTGAACTGTGTTTGACCCAATACTGATTGCATGGAAAATATCATTGATTTGGTTTTAAAGACGTTAAGGCAGTGTAATAAATGGACTGAAAACGTTTAGTTGATAGTATACTTCTAATTGGGCTATACAAAGTCTGCACATACACCAAAAATAAACGCTGAGAAGAATTTGCTTTGGGCAAACATATACATGTGGAAAACAAAAAATTATTAATAGAGTTTTGAAAGGGAAGCTTGAAGCATGGGTGAAGATGATTTAGATGTAGGAACAGATTTCCCCCTCCAACCAAGAATGCAACATTATGTAACCATAAAAAATACACAATGAAAGAACAGTAATAAATGCAAGATAGACCATAGCTTGAAATAATATTTACAAGTTATTTAGGTCCTCCAGGTTCTAAAAATATTTTGATAGAAAAATAACAAGAAGAGACGTAATCAACGTGACATCATGCCTATTCAAGACAGTCAAACTTACTTTTTCTTTTTTCTAAAGGAAGCACAGTCTAAGTAGAGAGGGGGACCAGAAGAACAGTTTCTGATTAAAGCACTAGACTGACTCAAGTGACCTGGGCTCAATTCTTGGGTCTGCCGTAGATTTCCTATGTGACCTTAGGCAAGTCTCTTCATCTTTGTGGCTCAGTTCCCCTCCCTTTCCCCCATTTATAAAATGGAGACAATGCTTCCTTTAAGCAAGATCTCCCATAGGACAAGTGATGCAGACTTGCTGCTTTGGAGCAAAAGGACTGGGGTTCTACTCCAGCCCTGACTTCCCCACCTGTGAGAGACACACAGGACTACAGCCACTTTTGCTTTCAAAGTACACAGCCTGGCAGAAAACTAGTTCACAGCAAACAGCTGGAAAATTTTGTTCAAAGTTCGCAGAACAAATCTTTACTCTTACAGAAAGTTCTGTGGTGCCCTCTGTGTTGTCCCAGAGCTGATGGACAGGATTTTTGAAGGTCTCAAAGAACTATTTCAGATGTAGCCCTTTGCATGCCATGCATCCCTGCATGCCCAAGGTCACTGCTTCCTAAGGGCAGCTGCCAGTGACACAGCACACACATGCCCATTCACAAGCTGTATGTTGCATGCCCTAAGGTTAAGCATAATGAATGAGAATTTAGAAGACATGATGAAAGAACAAAAAAAGAAATGGAGGAGTTATTACATCTATGGAACAAAGAAAGCTCTCAACTACGATGATTATGTTACAGTCAATTATATCAAATCAAGCCAGCCTATGGTGCAGAACAGAGCATTAGGTTTACCAATTTCATGTCAACAAATATCAGAGAATCATAGAAGTTAGTAGTGAAAATACTTCTTAGATCAACTATCAATGCAGGAATGTCCCCTATAGTACTTGTAGGCTTCAGGCCAGCAAAGGCTATGGGTATTACGCAGTTCATAAATTCAGTTCTCAAGGGAGAGAGACTGCTTTGTTTTATTGCTTTAGTTTGTTCAAGATTAGACAACTAGAATAACACAAATTAGAGATCCTAAAGGCCTATTAGGCCATGCCCCTGCCAATGCCAACTGTTCCATTCAATCTCTCCCCTAGCTTTGTCTATTTTATGGTTTTGCACTGCTGCTCATCGCTGTGACATCTGAACACTTCCAATGTTAATTAGATTGGCAATATCTAAATCCCTACCAGACTTCATGGACTCTGTTCCCTTTTGTAGGTGTACAAAGCTCTGCCTGGGGAGGGTAGACTTACTTGCGCTGAAGGTGGGAAGGATGTTGGTGATTATTGAAAAGGTCATTATGATTTTGGTGGAAACGTTTTATCAAAGTCAACTCTTGCAGCCTTTCCTAATTGATGGCTCTGGATTCATCTGATTTTCTCTGGAAGTCTGTTCCACAGTCAGATCCCTTTCAACAGAGAATAGCTGCTCTCTTGACTAACACTTTTCATTCGGGGCTTTGTGATCATCATCCCAGTGTTAAGGGAGACAAATTGGCAGGCCAGCAAAATGCCTAGGCCACTGCCAGTAACCGGAATAGCGATTATCATGTTCATTCCCAAAAGCAGCTATATGGCCTTTGTAGCAGCCTTAGCATAACTATGCAAGGCGGGGGGGAGGGATGTGTGACCACGAGGACTGAACATGACCCTGCACCATCCTGTTAGTTTCTTTTAAACTGCTGAAGTATGCATTTAAAAAAAAAGAAAGTCTAGCTATATTTGACTGCTGGTATGTAGAAACAGCTGCACAACTAATGGCATAAATTGCTTGCTTAACAGTTTTGGGGTTTGGGTGGTTTGTTTGTTTCTTTGTTTTAGATTGACATGTTACTGTAACACATGTTACTGTAACACAAGCATAAAATTTTTTAAAAGGTTGAGTTGAGTGGCCTCATTCAGTGAACTCATCTTAAGAGCCCCAGTGGCAGATGGAAGGCTGGCCACCAGAAATCTGTCCACTCAAAGACCACTCCAGACTTAGAGGATAACAGGGCTATAAGGAATAGCCATCATGGATTTGTCAAGAACAAATCATGCCAAACCAACTTAATTTCCTCCTTTGACAAGATTACTGGCCCACTGGATAAGGGGGAAGGAATAGAAGTGATATATCTTGATTTTAGTAAGGCTTTTGACACAGTCCGACATAACATTATCGTAAGCAAACTAGGGAAATGTGGTCTAGATGATATTACAAAGTGGGGGGGAAACTGGTTGAGGAATCAGACTCAAAGAGTAGTTACCCAATGATTCTCTGTCACACTGGGAGAATGTAGCTAGCGGGGTCCCAGAGGGGCCTTTCCTGCATCTAGTACTGTTCAGTATTTTCATTAATGACTTGGATAATCGAGTTGAGACTATGTCTATAAAATTTGCAGCTGACACCAAGCTGCAAGGCATTGCAAGCCCTTTGGAGGACAGGATTGGAATTCAAAATGACCTTGATAAATAGGAGAAATGGTCTGAAATCAACAAGATGAAATTCAGTAAAGACAAGTATAAGTACTACAACTGGAAGGAAAAAAAATCAAATGCACAAATACAATATGGGGAATAACTGGCTAAGTGTCAGTACTGCTGAAAAGAATCTGTGGCTTATAGTGGATCCCAAATTAAATATGAGCCAAAAATGTGATGCAGTGCTGGCTAGGTAGCAGTACTGCACAAAAGGGGCTGGGAATTGCAGTGGACCATAAATTGAACATGAGAAAATGTGATGCAGTTGTGAAAAAGGGTAATATTCTCGGGTGGATTAACATGAGTATTGTATGTCAAACACGAAATGTAGTTGTCCCACTCTAGTTGGCACTGGTGAGCTCTCAGCAGGAGTGCTGAGTCCAGTTTTGGGCACCAGATTTTAAGAAATATAGGGACAAACTGGAGAACATCCAGAAGAGAGCCACAAAAATGATAAAAGGCTTAGAAAAACTTGACCTACGAGGAAAGGTTAAAAAAACTGGGCATGTTAGTCTTCGGAAGACAGAGAGAATCTGATAACAGTCTTCAAATATGTTAAGGGCTGTAGCTAAAAGGATGGTAATCAATTGTTCTCCATCTCCATGGAAGGTAGGATAAAGTCGGCTTAATCTGTAGCAAGAGAGATTTTGGTTAGAGATTAGGAAAAAATGTCTAACTACTTACAGTTAAGCATTGGAATAAGTTACCTAGGGAGGCTTGGAATACCTGTCACTGGAAAGTTTTAAGAAGAGGTTAGCTAAAATACCTGTCAGGGATGGTCTAGGTATACTTGGTCCTGCCCCAGTGGAGGGGGCTGGGCTATATGATTTTTTGAGGTCCCCTCCAGCCCTACATTTCTATGATGCTTTTATCCTTTTATCTTTAACTTCAGAAAGGGGAACTGCACAAAAATGAGGAAGCTTGTTAAATGGAAATTAAAAGGTACAGTCACAAAAGTGAAATGCCTACAAGTTGCATGGAAACATTTTAAAAACCACCATGATAGAGGCTCAAATTAAATCTACACCCCAAATTAAAAAACATATTAAGAGTACCAAAAAAGTGCTACCATGGCTAAACAGCAAAGTAAAAGAAACGGTTAGGGGGAAAAGGCATCCTTTAAAAATTGGAGGTTAAACCTACTGAGGAAAATAGAAAGGAGCATAAACTCTGGCAAGTCAAGTATAATTAGTCAGGCCAAGAAAAAATTTGAAGAGCAACTAGCAAAAGTCTCAAAATCTAAACAGAAAAAAAATGTTTTAAGTACATCAGAAGCAGGAAGCCTGCCAAACAATCAGTGGGGCCACTGGATAATCAAGGTACTAAAGAAGCACTCACAGAAAAAAAGGTCACTGTGGAGAATCTAAATCAATACTTTGTATCAGTCTTAACCGCAGAGGATGTGAGGAAGATGCCCATACTTGAGTCATCCTTTTTAAGTGACAAATCTGAGGAACTGTCCCAGACTGAGGCCTGGTCTACACTACCAGGGTAAGTCAACCTCAGTTAGGCTAATAATGTGAATAACTTAGCTGGAGTCGACGTAACTTATGTTGACTTACTGCGGTGTCTACACCACACAGTGTCGACGGGAGACACTCTCCCATCAACTTATCTTACTCTTCGAGTTCTGGTGGAGTACTGGTAGTTCTGTCTACATGCAGACAACTGCATTTCTCTGTGTGGTTGGCAGGTTTGTCTCTCTGAAAAAGGCACTGAATATTTCCATTAGTAGTAGGTATAGGTGGTCATCCTTGGATTTCACAAGCCAGGAGCAGCGTGGATCTCTTTCACAGGTGTGGGCACTAATGTTTCTCAGGTTGCTGTATTTTCTATAACGCCTCCTGGTACTGAGTAATGGTGATACACTAGGCAGATTTAGTGCACATTACTCCAAAATAGATGCATTAGCTAGAGCATATGAACGTAAGAGCTGCCATACTGGGTCAGATCATGGTCCATTTTGCCCAGCATCCTGTCTCTGACAGTGGCCTGTAGCAGAGCTTCAGGGGGAGTGTACAGAAACAGGGCAATGATGCAGTGATCCAGCTCTGTCTTCCCCTCCCAGCTTGTGGTAGTTGGCAATAAGAAGCCTGCATTAGCCCACAAATGCAGTACCATATGCTAGTAGCCAGCTGCAGTCTTTCCCCCTCCCTGCACTTAAAATAGCAACTAAGTGTGGCAACTGTTGACTTTAAAATGATGAGTGTGATGGGGCTTATCACCCATGGTTCTGGCCAGAGGGGGCATAGTTAGGCCTTATAAATAGGCTGAGGGAGCTACGTTGGGGGCGAGACTGCCAAGGAGACAAGTCTCTCTGGTGGAGGGTTTTACAGACAGGAAACAATGGAAGAATAGCACTAAAGGAGCAGATTGGGCTCCTGCCAGGGAAGCTCTGGGCAGGGCCGGCTCCAGGCACCAGCTTGTCAAGCAGGTGCTTGGGGCGGCCGCTCAGGAGAGGGGTAGCACGTCCAGCTATTCGGCGGCAATTCGGCGGACGGTCCCTCACTCTACCTCGGAGTGAAGGACCTCCCGCCGAATTGCCGCCGCAGATCGCGATCGCGGCTTTTTTTTTTTTTGGCTGCTTGGGGCAGCCAAAACATTGGAGCCGGCCCTGGCTCAGGGGTAGGCAAACAAGAGCACTACAGTTGAGCCTGAGGGGGTAAAAGGCTTGAAGATTTGTTTGAAATTTCATTTGGATTTGTTTGTGTTACCCCAGAAGCGGTTTAGATGGTTATGTGACTTGCCTGGAGGGAAGAGGGAGAGTTGACAGAAGACAAAGGCTGGAAAAGGCCATTGCAGGGCCAAGGGAGACACTGATGGGGGTGTCACAGACAAGGATCCCATGCAACTCTGGGACCGGAGACGAGGGGGCACCCCTGAAGTGACAACGCATTGTAACAGTGAGCTTTCCAGGAAATGGTGCCTGCTGTCTTCATTTGTACTGTACATAATCAACATTTTCTCTTTCACAGTACGGAAATTCAAGGCTCTTCCTGTTTCTCTTTTTCTATGCTCCAAGAAACTGACACTAGACTTTTAAAAGGCCTCCATAATTCATCTACAATATGTGTCTTATAACTTCTCTCTTCTATTACAGACACAGTAAGAGACTTTTCTTCCCAGCACTGTCAGATTCAAACAGATCTCAATCACCTGGAGCCTCTACGAGTTGGAAGATTAGAAGCTACCAATGGTTTCTTTATGATTTAAGATTTGAATTATGCTACTAATAATAATGCATTAACTGTGCAAGGACTCCAGTAATATGAAAGTTCAAGATAAAATAATTGTAAAGCACTTGTAACATCTTACAAATAGTAGAGCCTCACAGCAAAAGCTAAAGTGTGTGTTCAGGATCTGCTTAGCCTACTAATATTATATAATTATTATATATATTATAATTACACACACATACACACCTCACCAGCATCAGGAGCAGTGAACATCCTGGTGTCAGAGACATTCTGATGTTAATTTTTAATTTTAATACATATTATTTAATATAATGTGTAGTAAAATAAAATATATTCCAACAACATAATCCATCATAAGAGACAATGAATCTCTTCAGGCAACAGAACTTTCAGCTGAGATAGGACCAAACTGAAACCATTGATGTGAAACCTTTCTACATTCCTGAACTTTGTGAGATTGCAGTAAAATGAGATGCTGAGCACTTTGGTTTGAGTTTTGCAAAGGAGACAGAGGAAGTTTGCAAAATCAAACTCATGACGACTTTGGTGCACATTTGTGCTCACTAATCAAGATTCAAGGACACCTGTCGTGATATGCACTGTAAAGACATAACAAAACGAGGACCCCTGCCCCTACCAGGTACTCTCTTGCTATGGCACTGTGTAAACAGTACAACTGTTCCCAAAATTCTGAATGCCTTCAACCTGGAACCTGGAATCAATTATAAGGCCCGATTCTGTAGTTTTCTCTTCAGTAGGAATTTTGCCCAAGTAAGAACTGCAAAGATCAGACATAAGGTTCTCTTTCCCTTTGTCACTATATTGTTCAGTGTAACTTATATCCTAGGGGCTCACATGCAGAGATGCTCATTGTCAACAGTCACCTAAGATTCATATCTGTACTTAGAACAATGCTTAATTATCTCATTGTTCAGTTAGAAAAACAAAATGTTATTTACTATGACCGATGCTTTGGTCTTGAAAGATTCAGTCAGGATGGGTCTCTCTTTTGAGAATAATCTAACCCATAATTATATAAAATACATTCCCATTGATATTTGTGGTGCAAATTAATTTTCTATTTTACTGATGTTATGGGATTAGTTCGATCACACTGTGCTAAGATAGATGTGCTGCAACATAAAGAAATAGGGCAGCATACTACAGTCAGGCTTTTTGAAAGAACACATTTTGTTCCAATGTTCACAACCCAGATAGCAGATACAGGATACAAATTAGCCTAGCCAAGCAATCTGTTTTAGGTGTAGTGCCCATTAGAACACTGCTTCCAGCAGACATACTTGAAATAAAGCTCAGGTGGCAACTACCTGGCCCAAATTAATTAACATGTGGTAAAATATTGTTTCTTCTCTAGGGAAGCTATTTGTTTTATGCACATACCACCACAGCATTTTTTTAACATAATTTGGCACAGTTCTGGTGCTGTCTTATTGCTCGCTGGTTGTGAGCTGGAGATTGACCATGGAGCACATTCATTCTCAGTCAACTCCTTCTTGGTCCTTATGAAAAAAGGACTTCTAAAAGATCTCTTGGATAACTTTCAGAGGGAAAGAAAGAGGAATATTGTTTTAGACAGTATCCCATGGGAGCTGAAATCGCTGAATGACACAATAACCCAAGAAGTGATGTCTTACTAAGAGAATCCTGAACCAGCAGATTCCCTCTTGCATGTTTGAAATAGGATCTGAATTGATTGGTTCTTTGCTAAAGTGCTACTGTAGTTCCAAATGAGGCAGGAGGCTGAAAGGATTGTCCAGATATAAATGTCTTGGCATAATAGTGTATTTGTAAGGGAACCATCTGTAAATCACATAAGGGTTGGTTATATTTTACATGCCAGGAGGGAAAGTAGCTGAAGCAAGGAAGGCAGGATGCATACTTGATGACTTATATACAATAGGACTCTGCCCATTAGCTTAATCCATTGGGGGTGGGAGGGGAGAAGGTTATATGATTAAAGTTATTTTGTCTCTTGGCTTAAAGTAGCTCTGGAATACTGAAAAAAGAGTGTGTAAATTGATGTCAGCAAAGTTTAAATAGGAAAGAATGCAGTTTTTTTTTTAAAGTTAGGCTAATTAACAATGTTACAAAGAGATATGGAACATTCTCCATCACTCTGATTTCCCCCCCCCCCCTCCAAAAGATATGCTCTAGTTCAGTGGTTCTCAACCCATGGCCTGTAGGCCACATGCGGCCCACTTGGCACACGGCTGCAGCCCAGCTCAGCTGTGTGCTAAAGGCCGGACTGCGTGCCAGGTTCCCAGCTACCTGGCGTGGTCAGGGCAGCCAGCCCACCCTGCATGGCAGGAGTCCGGGGCAGCCACATAGTGGGGTCCATGGCAGACGGTCAACCCCGTGCAGCAAGGGTCAGGGCTGCCGCCGCCCTGCCACCCAGCTTCTGTGGCCCAGGTAACACATTGTGGACCGCATATGCGGCCCACGATGTGAAATCAGTTGAGAACCACTGCTCTAGTTCAACCACAAGTTATTGAGCTCAGTGCAGGAATCATTGAGTGAAATTCTATTACTTGCGTAACAAGTGAAATCAGAGGATCATAATGGTCTCTTCTGGCCTGGGTGGGGATAAAGGGAGACTGCAATGATGACTATCTGGAGATCCCATGCTATATCAGGGGGAGGGGCAAAAGGAAAACAAAGTTTCCCAATGGTAAAATCACTTGCAAGACAGCTTTTTTATTTTTACAATAAAGGTGGAGGAGACTTAATAATGGGGGAGGCCATCCAGCCCCTGCCAGTTCAGGGTAGTTTCCTGCAGTATATTAATCAGACTTTTGCCAATTTTAGTTACAACTATCCCAAATGATCTGGTTTTTAGCATTTCTCTTGAAAGGCTATTGCACTGTCAAATAAATGTTACCGTAGGGATGCCAACTTTCCAATTTTTCAAAACTGGACACTACAGGCCCCCCTGTCGCTTGTTCCCCCCTTCACTCGCTCCCCCCGTCCCTGGGACTCACCTTCCGAGCCGGGCTGATAGGAGCTGAGGTGGAGCTTGCCTGCCTGCCTATCAGGCCACGATGGGACAGAGGGACGCAGTCCCCAGAGCAAGGGGCAGGGGCTATGGGGCACAGCGGGGCGGAGGGGGTCAGTCCCCAGAGCGAGGGGCAGGGGCTATGGGGCACAGCGGGGCGGAGGGGGTCAGTCCCCAGAGCGAGAGGTTGGAGAGATCTAGCACCCCAGGAGTCTGAGATGGTGGGACGGGACATCCTGAGTATCAAGCCTGGCCACTAGCCCCACTTCTCAAAGGGTGCACACTGTCAGGATCTCTCCCCCAGATGGCACCGGTAACTACCTCTCCGCTGGACCAGAAGCCAGTTCCTCAGATTAAGCTTCTCTCCACCAGCTGAGCTCCTCCAGCAGCAGTTGCTCTTCCCGCCCTCCTGGTGGAGGAGGCCGATTGCAACTACTGCGTTAATCGGACTTTTGGTGTCCGGTCAGCAGTACTGACCAAACACTGCACAGCCCGGACACCCGGCAACCCTATCTTACTGTGAGAAAGTTTTTTCTGATTTTCACTCTCAATTTTCCTTTTGTTGGTTTCATTCAATTATTTCTAGTTATTTTGCCAAGTACTTCTTTACATCATTCATTCCCCTCCTGGATAATTATAGTCTTCAGATGAGATTGGATTTACACAGCCACCTATACTTCTCCTCCCCACTTTGTCACAGTTTAAGCAAGCAACACATAGTTGGTTCTTTAAATAGTTACTCGTAAGTTAATCATTTCATACCTTTGACTATTTTTGTTGCTGTTCTCTACATTTCCTCCAGTATGGCAAGGATAACAGACAGGCATTAAGAAGTTATATTCAGCCCTCAACTTAAATATCTGCATTGTTCTAGATGATCAATCAGCTCTCTACAGGACAAGTTATAAGAGCATGCAAAGCATTTAGTTAAGGACCAACTATTGACATTTTAGGTTATTGACAGGCTGGAGTATTCCTCCACACAGGGCCGGCTCCAGGGTTTTGGCCACCCCAAGCAGCCAAAAGAAAAAAGCGCCGCGATCGCGATCTGCAGCGGCAATTTGGCGGAAGGTCCTTTGCTCCGAGCGGGAGTGAGGAACTGTCCGCCGAATTGCCGCCGAATAGCTGGACCTGCCGCCCCTCTCCGGAGTGGCTGCCCCAAGCACCTGCTTGCCAAGCTGGTGCCTGGAGCCGGCCCTGCCTCCACATAAGCATAACACCCAGTTGTTCAGCATCTAAACATTGAAGAAATCATGCATGGAAGAACAGAGTTTCAAATCAGTCAGTTTTATTAAGTAAGATTACCACATATTGCATTAATTTATAAAGCCAAAATGTAGAAGATGGCCTAATCAAACCAATTCATTTTTATTCCCCAGGGTCTTAGTGTGACTAGCTCACACCTAAAGGATGTACCATCTGTGGACTACAGGATAGTGCTTAGTGATTGTGTGAGTTATAGCAGAACAAGCATTAAATGTAAGGCAAAGTAATGTTACTTTCTAAAAGAAAAATAACCACCAATATTGATAATCTATCATGAAAGTCTGTTATTCATAAGTACTTCTTCTATCACAAAACATTTATAGCAACATTTATTGTTTTGCTGTTCTGCTTTCAGAATTGCCAGATACTAAAAAAAGTATATTGTTTAATACTTTCAAATCAATATTTTTACTTCAACTCTTTATATGTTATACCATACAGTAGATTTAGTAAAAGCTACTTTCATTTACTATATTGCACATTTCACAAATTCTTATTTGGGTTATTACATATGTATTTGAAGTAAGACACAGCATCGAAAGTGATTATCCATAATACATCTTAATCTCCTGATACATCACAATTTTAATAAATTCTCCACAATACATCAAGATACCAGATACAGGAGTAAATCTAGTGTCATCCAAACACAAAACGTGTTCACCTGCTATCAATAAGCATTAGATAGTGATTCTAAAAGCTAGCTCCATCAATGGCAATCTCCAAACCTAACAAAGATTAATTCCAGCCCCAATTCTGCAACCACTTACAAATGTAAATAATCTCACTGCACTCATAGGGCTCTCATACATAAAAATTTACACATATGTGTTGCAGAGTATGTGCTATTGCCCCTTCTCTAGACATCAGCGTCCCATTCTGCAACTAGTGCCATCTCTCTGCCAAGCAGTGGCAGATACCCAGGACCCAGGTCAGTTTCTCAGTAAAGGAGAAATTAGAGATGTGGAATCTGGACATATTTTAAATGAAACTTTTTTTTATTTAAACATACACACCAGTCCTGAAACACGACAGTCAAACAGCATGCAGAGAAAAACTCAATCTCAAGCCCAGCACCAGTGCCTGCTCCCAGGGAGCAACTCTACCTCCAGAATTAATTGAGAAACCAAGGCAGAGAACTCCTATTGCTTCCACAGCTCTCTTTAGCCAGAACCTTGTATAATCTAAAACCAACATCATGACAAGCATTTCTTCCAGGACTAAAATTTACTGGTATGCCAAGGTAAATACCTTGGAAGGCGACATGTTACAGTGCCACCTGGTGACAGCTGCTATAACACAAGTTGAACTGCAATTTCTTATAAATCTCTAGTTTTAACAACTTAACTGTATACTGAAGATAACCACAGATCCACATCTTACAGTTTTGATGAGAATATACTGCACTTTCAGATTACTAAAGTAGTCTTGAAATATCACCAGGTCTAGCAACAAGATCATATTGTATCAAGACATAGTATGATCTTATGGTAGAAACAGGGAACTTGTGCAAGACTTTTTGACAGACACAGATACAATCCCAGTGGGTTTACATCTAGTAACAATACTATCATTTTATTTCTATTATATTGTTCTTTTTTGTTTTGTACTGTGTTTTCCAAACACTTTACAATATGAATTAAATAGAATCATAGGACTGGAAGGAACCTCAAGAGGTCATCTAGTCCAGGCCACTGCACTCATGGCAGGACTATTATCTAGAACAGTGGTTCCCAAACTTTAACAACTTGTGAACCCCTTTCACTAAAATGTCAAGTCTCACAAACCCCCTCCTAAAAATGAATATTTCCACGGATTTTCTCCTTTACCTGAGTATAAATTATAAGAGCAGTGATCTTGGAAATATAAAATTTGTTTTTATGACATGCTTATTACACACTCTTTATTAAAAAGAAGAACAGGAGGACTTGTGGCACCTTAGAGACTAACAAATTTATTAGAGCATAAGCTTTCGTGGACTACAGCCCACTTCTTCGGATGCATAGTGGGCTGTAGTCCACGAAAGCTTATGCTCTAATAAATTTGTTAGTCTCTAAGGTGCCACAAGTCCTCCTGTTCTTCTTTTTGCGGATACAGACTAACACGGCTGCTACTCTGACACTCTTTATTATTATTATTTATCATTACAGTATTTTTATTACATTATGAAAATGGCAACACTCTTCCAAGATCTCACTTTCATAGCTTATATCACTTTGAATAAGTCTGTTATAAGACAAGGCTCCTATGTTTGATCAAGGAGTATCAGATGTGAAACAGCATGAAGGTATTTAAGAAGCCAACTCAAAGAGTTCCTCTTACACAAGCATTCAGGTCTTGAGCAGTCCAGGCAAACAACGCACGTTACAACAAAACTTAAACTTGTTCTTCATAATAATTTTTAAAACAATACTAGCTGCCTATTTAATTTTAAAACCAGCAAAAAATATCCACCATCCTTTCCATTTCTTATAAGGAGTCTTGAAGTTTAAATTTCCTCAGTGTGATAGATAGTGCTTGCTTTGATCTGCCCTTGGAAGTCCAGGGGCTCCGGGCAGCTGGGACAACTCTGTCTGCCATTAGGGAATTTTTTCCTGAGAACCCCCTGTAACATTTTGCGAATCCCTAGGGGTTCCCGAACCCCAGTTTGGGAACCACTGATCTAGACCATCCCTGACGGGTGTTTTCTAACCTGCTCGTAAAAATCTCCAATGATGGAGATTCCACAACCTCCCTAGGCAATTTATTCCAGTACTTAACCACCCTGACAGTTAGGAAGTTTTTCCTAATGTCCAACCTAAACCTCCCTTCTTGCAATTTAAGCCCATTGCTTCTTGTCCTATCCTCAGAGGTTAAGAAAAACATTTTTTCTTCCTCCTCCTTGTAACAACCTTTTACATGCTTGAAAACTGTTATCATATCCCTTCTCAGTCTTCTCTTTTCCAGACTAAACAAACCCAGTTTTTTCAATCTTTACTCATAGGTCATGTTTTCTAGACTTTTAATTGTTTTTGTTGCTCTTCTCTGGACTTTCTCCAATTTGTCCACATCCTTCCTGAAATATGGCACGCAGAACTGGACACAATACTCCAATTGAGGACTAATCAGCGCCAAGTAGAGCGGAAGAACTACTTCTCATGCCTTGCTTACAACACTCCTGCTAATACATACCAGAATTATGTTCGCTTTTTTTGCAAGTGTTACACTGTTGACTCATATTTACCTTCTGGTCCACTATGACCCCTAGATCCCTTTCCGCAGTACTTCCCAGGCAGACATTTCACATTTTGTATATGTGCAACTGATTGTTCCTTCCTAAATGAAGTACTTTGCATTTGTCCTGATTGAATTTCATCTTATTTACTTCAGACAATTTCTCTGGTTTGTCCAGATCATTTTGAATTTTAATCCTTTCTT
The DNA here is from genome assembly GCF_011386835.1 of Chrysemys picta bellii. NCBI lineage: Eukaryota > Metazoa > Chordata > Testudines > Emydidae > Chrysemys > Chrysemys picta. The sequence goes on along the minus strand of NC_088791.1, from coordinate 333,801,999 downwards.
CTACTCACCAGAGAAAGTATGTTTCAGAAAAAAATAAGTAGAAAATTCTCAATTAAAAGAAAAAGTCAAAAAACAACGTAAACATTTGTGTCTACATCATTCTCTGCTCCTTGGTCTCAGATGGTCTCTCTCTATAGCATGCTTTCACAGTCTTTGGTTTTAGCCTGGAGCTTCTGACAGCTTTCCAGCCGTCCTCCATGTACTTACAAATCCTGCTGGCACTTCAAGATCTTGTCTGGATAAGTATCTTTAAACAAATGATGATTTCTTAATGGTTTGATCACGACACAGGTAGTGGTCCATTAATTTTATACATTTCATGCAATTGATTTACCAGCCACGTGGAAGAAACATATGATTCCATATAAGGTGTCAGGAAAACAGCAAAGCCCTGGGTATGAACTATTCCTCAGCTCCTCTCCCAACCCTCTGGTGTAACTTTGAGTATATATATTTATTAAATAATTATTTTCCCTCTTGGAAGGTTGAAGACATACATCTTTATCAATTTTGTCCTTTTTCATTTGGTAAATGGATATGAAAAACAGGACAAGTGCAAAGATAGTGCAGACTTCCCCTAACCACCAGTGTACCTCAGTTTTGAGAGCAAACATCTGAAAGGATATGTTTCTTTGGCCTCTCTGCTGAGACAGCCAGCACGGGTACTAGTAAGTGTCAGACGTGACAGGGGTTAAAAGTGGTGGGGTCCTGTCCAATAGAACATGGATTGAGATGTACAATTCATTATACATATGCCATGAATGATGCCTGCATGATATTCACTTTTGGTCAGGTAAAATAGAGATGAAAAACTCCATAGTCCCCACTCTCTCAACACAGCTGTTTTTATTTTGCTATAATGTACCTCATTGTGCTAAAGAATGAGAATCCCAAGAAAAATAAACCAAATAGCAATGTTTTTCTTTGTCTTAGTAATATTAAAGATTTTTAGATCTTGATGCTTGTTTACAACACAAATATAAAAACACCCACCTACCAGTGAGGCAATTAAAAACCTCACTGCCCTTTGCAGAAGACACCATGTTGGGTGGGGCTGCTAGGACAGTGGAGGGTGCAATCAGAATTCAAAATAACCTTGACAAATCGAAGAATTTGTCTGAAATCAACAAGATGAATTTCAATAAGGACAAATGCAAAATACTTAGGAATGAATCCAATGGTTATAGTAGATTACATATTGAATGAGAGTCAACAATGTGATGCAGTTGCAAAAAAGGCTAATATTCTGGTGTGTATACCACTGGGGAGGACATTGTCCTGCCTTACTCGCCACTAGTGAGGTCTGAGATAGAGTACTGTGTCCAGTTCTCGGCACTACCATTTTAAGGAAGATGTGAACAAATCAGAGAGAGTCAAAACGAGTGCACCAAAAATGTTTGGAAAAGTTGAACTATGAGGAAAGTTTAGAAAAACTGGGCATGTTTAGTCCTGAGAAAAGAAGACTAAGGGTGGAACTGGTAACAGTCTTCAAACACATGAAGGAATGTTGTAAAGAAACTGGTGATCAATTGTTCTCCATGTCCCACTGAAGGTAGGACAAAAAGCAACAGGCTTAATCGGCAGCAAGGGAGACTTAGGTTAGATATTAGGAAAACCTTTTAAGTACAAAGGAAAGTTAAGCACTAGAATAGGCTTCCAAGACAGACTGTGGAATCCCCATCACTGGAGGTTTTTAAGAACTGGTTGGATGAACACCTGTCAAGGATGGTCTAGGTATTCTTGATCCTGCCTTAGTGAAGGGGCTGGACTAGATCACCTTTCAAGATCACTTTCAGCCCTACATTTCTATAGTTCTGATTTTGGCAACTGGAAAATTCAGCTATTTTAAGGATACACAATAATTGAACAATAATTATATATTTTAGATACTAAGGCCCTATCGTTTTATACCTGTGGAAATTTCTCCTTAAGTCAGTGTGACTCAAATGGCACCCCATACTGCCGCTTTCTCCTTGTCCTCCATGAAGCTTGGGAGCTAGCAGTTCACATGGTAGACCATTTGTTTGCAGGCCTGAGATATAAATCAATTTCATTTTATAATTAATAGTTGATAGATCTAGATCTGGTGGCTAGAAATTTTATTTCTTTTTTAGAAAGATATAGCATAATGTGTCTTTATTTGAGTACCTACTTTTGACTATGCCTTCCCACCTAGATTATAAACTACTTCAGATTGTGTCCTTGATGAAATATTGAGCAGATACCAACTTTGTGGTGGTGAAAATTAAGATTTGGACATACAGGTAATTATATACTAACAAGTACAATAAAACTTGGTATTCACCAAAGTATGAAGCAAGCATATAGATTGTTACATATATTATGAACATCTTAATCAAAAATATTTTGAAATTTCTCTGGATTGATCATGAATTTCTAAAGTATGACATCTTTTCCTTTGAAACTAATGCTCAAAATGGGGTGTGAATGCAGAGATCTAGGTAATCAGTATTCATTACATGTAAATACTAGTTTTCATTGAATTCACCTGCCAGCAGATCAGATTGTGCTTTTCTGCATGTGTGATTTGTCTGAATGACACTGCCAGGTCCTCCCCACAAGGATACAAATAACTCCTTTTCATTTCAATGGGAGTTACTGATCTTACATTGGAAAAATGGGCTTCATTATTGTTCACCTCTGCGCAAACAAATAGAAATGTAATGATTTGTCACATGGTCTATTCAGCCAGACATGAATCAGTTTCTCCTGTGCCTCTCACACAGTTTATAAAAAATGTTAGATGGATTCGTACAGTACAAATCTTACTGATGTAAGAAAACTAATGTCATCTATCGACTTCGCTAAAAAGTCACAAATACTCAAGGAAACTAAGAAGTCACCGTTTGAACACAAATTACATTTTGCTAGTATATTAAAAATCCTAATCACAATTATCACAATTAATTTACCATAGTGATCGTTTGAAGCTCAGCTGATTATACACATCCGCACATACACAAATGCAATCATATTTCCCCTTGGTATATACAGTAGGTGAATGACGACAATCTCAGCCATTAAGAGGTAAATTATTTCCTACAGCCAAGCTCTGAATGCTTAATATTTTATTGCATTGTCACAGCTCATGTAGCTGCTGATTTGAAAATAACTGCCACTGAAAACACTAAAAAACTTCCTGAAGTCCAGCACTGTCATTTTCAATTATTACAGATATAAATTTCCAAGTTTAGAGATATATGACTGCAATACACGCAGATTGGTGCATATTATTCAATATAGTAATACTTGAAATATTTGTTCCTCTCCTATATAACTTTACTCCCCTTTTCTTATTTCAAAACGATTTTGATCCTGTTTTCTACTTTCATCTAGCTCCCTAACCACCTTAACATAATTTTGCATTCCAAAATAAACAATTTTTATTGTGTCATTTTTCTGGCCATTTTCTTCTTATGACATCAATATTAGACAATAAAAAGGTGTTGTTATTTTTATAAGTCTACTTTAGATTTCCACTTATTATACTATGGCTATTATTCAGTACCAGTAGCATACGAAAATAACACAATACAGACTAATTTCCCAGTCCTGCTTCCATTGCACTCTGAAGCACTAGGACACTATGATGGATAACTAGATAAAGACAGAGATATTGCAAAACCCCCAGTGATTTCAAATGAGAGCAACATCAGGCTCTTATTGTGTACATTTCAAAGAACATTATTCTGTCTGTTAAAAGGCTCTTAGGCATTGTCACTAACGAGATCACTACACTGGACAAATGTTCCTAACCATATCAAAAATAGCAGCCGTGATAGGGACTGCATTTCTGGTTGAAAGAACCTGACACACTTTGGTTGGAGTTGTACAGGTACAAAGATGAAAGCAAGTACTAAATGTAGAAGTAGAGCCAGTTATGTGTGAACACTAAACTGCTCTAAGTCACACTAGGTGAAATCCTGGCCCTATTGAGGTCAATGGGACTTTGCCATAGACTTTAATGGGGCCAGAATTTACCCACTGCCTATAATAGTGCCCTAGTAGTCCACTGCCCAAGGATCTTGTTGGTATTATACAACTGATTATTAAAACAAGATAAACAGACACATTTATTTACTGTGCATTATCAACATGAGTATGATAGGGGTACATATGATGTGAAAAACTGAAGAAATCAAACAAAATAAATAAGTAGAAAGATCCGAAGTTGAATATATCTCCAGATTCCTAAAACCATTCAATAATTGTTAGAAGAATGCCTTATGATGCATAACAATCCCATTCTAGGATAACCACAACAGGACAACATCTGAAGCCTACTGGGTCAATGCAAAGAGTCCCACTTATTTCAACAAGGCTTCTGATCAGGTAAAGGGTTCAGGGGGGTAAATGTTGAGCACATGATATATCTTAACTTTGGCAAAGCTTTTGATATGGTCTCCCACAGTATTCTTGCCAGCAAGTTAAAGAAGTATGGATTGGATGAATGGGCTACAAGGTGGATAGAAAGCTGGCTAGATCGTCAGGCTCAATGGGTAGTGATCAACGGCTCGATGTCTAGTTGGCAGCCGGTATCAAGCAGAGTGCCCCAGGGGTTGGTTCTGGGACTGGTTTTGTTCAAAATCTTCATTAATGATCTGGATGATGGGATGGATTGCACCCTCAGCATGTTCGCGGATTACACTAAAATGGGGGGAGAGGTAGATACATTGGAGGGTAGGGATAGGGTGCAGAGTGACCTAGACAAATTGGAGGATTGGGCCAAAAGAAATCTGATGAGGTTGAACAAGGACAAGTGCAGAGTCCTGCACATAGGACAGAAGAATCCCATCCACTGTTACGGGCTGGAAGACTGACTGGCTAAGCGGCAGTTCTGAAAAAAAGGACCTGGGGATTACAGTGGACGAGAAGCTGGATATGAATCAACAGTGTGCCCTTGTTGCCAAGAAGGCTAATGGCATATTGGGCTGCATTAGTAGGAGCATTGTCAGTAGATCGAGAGAAGTGATTATTCCCTCTGTTCAGCACTGGTGAGGCCACATCTGGTTTTGGGCCTCCCACTACAGAAAGGATGTGGACAAATTGGAGAGTGTCCAGCGGAGGGCAACGAAAAAATGTTAGGGGACTGGGGCACATGATGTACGAGGAGAGGCTGAGCGAACTGGGCTTATTTAGTCTGCAGAAGAGAAGAGTGAGAGGGAATTTGATAGCAGCCTTCAACTACCTGAAGAGGGGTTCCAAGGAGGATGGAGCTCAGCTGTTCTCAGTGGTGGCAGATGACAGAACAAGAAGGGGGGAGGTCTAGGTTGGATATTAGGAAACACTATTTTACTAGGAGGGTAGTGAAGCACTGGAATGGGTTACCTAGGGAGGTGGTGGAATCTCCATCCTTAGAAGTTTTTAAGGCTTGACAAAGCCCTGGCTGGGATGATTTAGTTGGGGTTGGTCCTGCTTTTGGGGGGGGGGGGGGGGGGGTTGGACTAGATGACCTCATGAGGTCTCTTTCAACCCTAATCTTCTATGATTTAGCAGAGACCACTGTAATTGATGTTATACAGTAACTCCTCGCTTAACGTTGTAGTTATATTCCTGAAAAATGCTACTTTAAGCAAAACAAAGTTAAGCAAATCCATTTTCCCCATAAGAATTACTGTAAATATGCGGGGGGGGGGGGGGGGGGTAGGTTCCAGGGAAATTTTTTTTTCCACCAGACAGACTATATTTTTTATTTCTTTTCATATACACACACACACACACACACACACACACACACATGTTTTAAACAAACAATTTAATACTGTATACAGCAATGATGATTGTGAAGCGTGGTTGAGGTGGTGGAATCAGAGGGTGGAATATTTCCCAGGGAATGCCAGAGCCCTCAAAGGTTAATGCATCCTTGTTAATGTAGCCTCACACTCTACAAGTCAGCAGGGTTGGCGGGAGGAGACACAGCATGGCAGAGAGAGAAAGAGACACACGCTCTGTGTGTGTGTGTGTGTGTGTGTGTGTGTGTGTGTGTGTGTGTGTGTGTGTGTGTGTGTGTGTGTGTGAGAGAGAGAGAGAGAGAGAGAGAGAGAGAGACGCACATTGCTCCTTTAAGTATGCTGACCGCACTCTAAATACGTTGCCTTTTTAAGTAGATTAGCAAGTTGAGACAGCAGCTGCTGCCAGCAAGCTCCCTCACTCCTGAGCCCTGTTGTGTCCACCTCCCCCACCCCCAGCTGTATGGAGATGGGGTAAAGGAGCAGGGGGCAGGGGCAGGAGCGGGAGGAGGACACCCTGATATTAGTATCCCTCTTCCCACCCCTGCACAGCAAGCAGGAGGCTCCTGGGAGCAGCTCCAAGGCAGGAGCAGGACAGGGCAGTGCGGGCAGGGACAGCTAAACAGTCCAGCAATTGCTGGACTGCTGGGTGGCTGCCGCACAGGAAACTTAGGGAAGCTGATAGGGGGGCTGCCAGTTCACCCTGGTTCCAAGCCCCCACCAGCTAGCTCCAATGGGCTGCTCTTTCTGCAAGCAGTGGACAAAGCAGGCGGCTGCCAAACAATGTTATAAGGGAGCATTGCGTAACTTTAAACGACCATGCTCTAATTGATCAGCAACGTAACAACGAAACAACATTAACCGGGACACGTTAAGTGAGGAGTTACTGTATCTCTCCTTCCGTTGTAATGTGTAGACTATTCTGTTTCAAGAATGTTCTGTCAAGGAGAAAAAAGATTCATAATGACAATACCTCATTTTGTTTTATTGTATTCATACTTTGTAGTTTTTGTTGATGTTAGTAAGGGTTTCCAAACAGAGGTTTGTGTTTCATATACCCAGGTGTTCATTTTCAGGTTAAAAACAGTGAATCTCAATGAAATCCCAACCACAACAAAAAATATGATAATTTTTGTTCTGAATATACTGATTGTAGCATTAAACACTGCTTGCAGAGAGGGCAAAAGGGCAATAAAAAGTCACTGGGAGTTAATACCTGGTAGTTCTAGGCTTCATTCAAAGGATGTCTTATCCAGATAAGACAAAGAAAACGTTTTTAAAACCAGTGAGAAAATTAAATATTTAACTCTTAAAAAATTACTCAAATTGCATAAAAATAAACCATGAAAGTTGGGGGGGGGGGGAGAGAACCACACTGAAAAACCCTAATAATCAATTAATGCTTTGCATAGTGACTCAGACATGGCATTTGAAACTGAAGTGCTCAGCCTTCGTCCTCAACACTGAGGATTACTTGTTATCAGGACCGGCACCAGGGTTTTTGCCGCCCTAGGTAGCAGCGCTCCTCCTCTGAGCATTCGGCGGCGGGGGTCCTTCCGCTCCGCGTCTTCGGTGCACTTCGGCAGCGGGCCCCGGAGCGAGTGAAGGACCCGCCGCCGAATTTCCACCAAAGACCCGGAGCGGAAGGACCCCCCGCCGCCAAATTTCCGCCGAGGGCGGCAAAATGCTGCCCCCCAAATCCTGCCGCCCTAGGCGACCGCCTAGGATTGCTTAGTGGAAGCGCCGGCCCTGCTTGTTAGTCAGTGATTATAAAATCCAAATGGAAAATCTTATCTCCTGCAGGATACACACTTACACACAAACATTTAGTTTTCCTCTCATATCACGAAAACAAAACTTTATGTAAACAAATATAGGAGCACCTCAAATTGAAGGCTTCTCGTTAGAGCTGTTTTGCTGTTTCTCATTAACTGTTAACATCTAATGAGGGAATTATCTTTTAACCCTTCTTATTCCAGGCAATCAATTCTAGCAGATAATTACTTTGAAGCATTTCAAGATTTGCATGAAATGTATTTACATTTAAATTAACCTGATTTATATGCAAATCTGGATTATTTGTCTAGTATTATATGCCATTAGAAAAAATCCCTAATTAATTCCATTCAGGCTCATATGCATTTCTAGAGGGAAAACACTGCCTTGAGGTAGTTTTAAAATATGATGGGATAACTCAATGTTGTTACTTTTTCAGTCATTTTTCTTTCTAGAGTAAAAGCATTAGTCAAACATGGGTAAATGATTTATGGAGAATTGTTTCAGATGATAAAAAGCATTAGAAGCTTTGGAAAATAGCATTGTTTACAAAAAAAAAAAGTATCCTTGCCATGATCCTACTTTAAAAGTGACTTAAATTCAGAGAATTTCTCTTAAAAAAACCCCCACATTCTCTTGTGCTTCTTTCCCCTTTTCCTCTCCCACCCCTTCCCACTAAACACAGTATGTGAAGATTTGATACTCACAGTTTTAAACTGCTTTAGCATTTTTCTGTGATATAACATTTTGGGAAGACGCTGAGGAATATTCTAGTCATGGAAATAACAAACCAAACATTGCCATTTGGCACACACTAGATGATCCACTCCCCCATCCTTCAATTTAATCTTGAATAGAAGTATCAAGCTTTATATATTCCATATTGACACGAGAACAGATTCTTCTTTAAGCTGAAGATTTTCTTCACATTTGCTTTAAAATCAAACACTGAACTCAAATTTTTTTTAAAAGGTACTATTCATAATCTCTGGGAGGACAGCATAATCTTTCTTCACATCGGGTGTTAGATTTGTGGATAGCAAGGATAGCTTGTTCTTTCATTAAGGTTTAGGAGCAGTTAGTGTTAACAGTAATTTGAGAAAGGCCAAAACCAAAAACAACAGATCTCAATACCCCAGTCTTTGGTGAAGTTTGTATCTAGATCAGAATTAGAAGACTTGCACTATCTCAGGATTTTAAAGATCACTACCAATGCCTTGAACAGCCTCTGTATTGCAAGGTGAAATCTTGGTCCCATAGAAGTAAATTGACTTCTACGGTACCAGAATTTAACCCTCAGTGCATACATTCTAACACAGATTTTGTGTTTCTAGTCACACCAGTGAGGAGGTTTATTCATATCCATCTGTTTGTTATCTGCATAGGGGAGTAGATATATCTATTACCATTGAAAACTAGCTTGCATCTTAAGTTACCAAAAAAAAAAAAAAAGATATAAAGATCCAGATGTATTTGTTTAGCTGGTTATTGTAAATACCAGTTATCTACAATGGTTCCTCCAGAGTTTGGGTAGAGAGCTGGGGGGCTGGAAAGAGGTTGGGAGAGGGGAAGGAAAGAAAATCTATTTAAAAAAAAAAAAAAGCTTACAATGAGTTTTCTCAATGCCTTTGCAGTATAGATGGAATTTTTTGGGTGATAGGGGACAGAAAGGTTTATGAGTTATATATTCCCTTAATTAGTGTTAGGTCTTTGGTTGTTCACTAGACATATTCTAATAATTGATCCTTTCTCTGTTACTAAACAGACCAACTCACTAGGAACTTGGTACATCTCCTGCTGAAATAATTAGATCCTGTGGACTTCAGTGGGCTCTGAAATGAACCCTATCCCATATAAAATGTCATTTGTGCAGACCATTTTGCCTGTGTAGCAAGTAAATATAATGAAATACAATGGATTAAATTTCAGTACTGGTGGTGATAGTGTTATCTTATATTTCCTTCTACTCCTTTTTGGACACTGATGGTAGAGTGCTTTTTCTGAATTAGCTGGAGGTACAACAACTCCTCCCTGAATTTTTGCCACATTCCATTTGGCCCAAATAGCACAATTCAGAGAAGATACAGTTCTCATTTTTATATTAAGCTATCAATTTCTATGAAAAAAATAAGTAAATGTTCTTAAGTTTTAGAAAAAACATTGAGATCCAACTGAGGGTATGCAACAGAATATCAGGATGAATATACTAGTTTATTTGGAAGAGATTTTTAAAAGCAGCTATTGACTTTCAGATTTTTAAAAGGAGATATTGACTTGTGCTTCTAAATCTCTTTTAAAAAAATCTCCGCCATTATGTTTTCCGTGCAGGAACTTTGCAGAGTTGAAAGTACAGCTGTGGAACAAAGAGAACCCCAAGGTGTTCTTGCATGCTTTTTTAAATCCATGTTTTTGTTGCGGCTCAAGGATTAATGTGTAGTGACCTTATTAAGTATGCAACTACTCTAGAATATATCATTAATAATATATGTGATTTGATCTATTTTGATTTTTGAGCTCTTAACTTCTTCTTTCCAACTCCTGAATATTTACTGAGCGCTTACAGAGACACCTCTACCCCGATATAACGCTGTCCTCGGGAGCCAAAAAATCTTACCGCGTTATAGGTAAAACCACATTATATCGAACTTGCTTTGATCCGCCTCCCCCCCCCCCCCGCCCAGGAGCGCTGCTTTACCACGTTATATCCCGAATTCGTGTTATATCAGGTAGCATTATATCGGGGTAGAGGTGTAGTTCTATGCAGTCCATGAGATCAGGCAAACTGAAGCGAACGTTACACTGAATTTCTTCATTTTAAGCTGGTAAAGTTGAATTGTACGGACTAAAATCTGCATAGCAAGTTAGTTCAGGTTTAATAGTTAACTCTATATACTTCCTGGTATTTTTCCACAGTCCAGGTCCCTTTTCACATTCATTATTTTTCATGGATTCCAAGGCCAGAAGGGGCCATTGTCATAGCCCATAGAACTTCCCCAGAATAAGCACAATACAATTTAATCCAGAAACAAAAAACATAAGAATAGAGAGAACCAAACAGCCAAACACAACTAACAGCCATATGGTAATAAGAAAATAGTATGTCACAAGGAGAAATTCAATAGTCATCAGGCAAACCACTCCAGCCATAAAGGAATCAGTCCCAATCTAGTAAAAACCATTGGAAACAGAACAAAACAGAAAATTAGGAGGAGACAAAAAAGCAAGGAAGTGGGGTCCAGAAAACAGTCAATATAGGCCAAATGAAATAGACATGCAGCATACATTAGTGGCAGCCCCCGAAATATGCCAGGTGACCTCCTTGTGACCCAGGGACCTGTTAGTGCCAACTGGTATAGGGCACGGGGGAGCATAAGGATTACAGGGATCCCCTGGGTCTCGTCTCTACATACTAGTTCACCTGTGTCACACAGATCCTCATAACCACTGCAAAATGTCTATGTGGATAATACTTAAGGAGTTATTTCTCTATACTGAAAATTATGTCGTTAATTTCTGTGCCTTGGGACTGGTCAGCAAAAGGTGAGAAACAGTTTTCTTTCAGGGAAGAGATATTCATCTATCTGCCTGGCTACATGTAATTTGAGTATTGTATGGTTCACAATGGATGCTCCATTTACAGGCTGAGTCAAACAGTAATGAAGGGATTGAGAGCACTTCCAGAGGGGAAATTTACACTAAGAAATAAACCAGTAGGAGGGAGCCTTGTTTACAAGTGATGACAGTGGATTTCTGGACAACAACTGTCGCTACAGAGGTACATTCTGCTCCCTTTATTGAGGGGATAAGCTGAAAGTGTGGCTTGTTTCATGAAAAAAAGGATCACTCCCTACTTGGCTGAAAACCATTGGCGAGCAATACTAGATTCTATAATGTATTATGGTTTTATTTTTATTATGTGTTATGGTCTTACTTTTATATATATATAATTATAATATTTTTTATATATTTTTATTTTTTATACTTGCTGTTTCTTGAATCTCTGCCCTTTGTGAGACAACTGCTTATCTTTACTGTAACCCTATCTAAGAGCAGTATGTTGAGTGGAGTGGTGATCCTGAAGTATGATTGGTAAGCTGGTGTGCACTATTACTTTGAGAGTAGCAGATCTGTGAATTCTGTGAGTGTGCAGTGGAACAGGGGCTGGATACTCCAGGGGGACACGCAGAGTGCTTGGGAGTTGATATGTAAATGGAGAGTGCAGGGCCTGTGGAGGCCTGGAAGGCAGTGCTTGAGTTGCTAGTGGCTGGTGGTTTTGGGGAAGTGACCCACGCCAGGCATGGAACAGGCTTCCTCATGCTAAGGGCAGGTGGGTTGTATGGCACCGTACAACCCTGAGTACACCAGGAAGCGTCACCTTCCTCTTTGAGGGATTTCTGCAATGCAGATCCCAAAGCTGAGAATATCCTATCACAGACCAGTTTGATTGGCTCTAGGGTAAGAGCTGAACCGCCCAATAGCTCATAATTGCACACGCAAAAGGTGATAACTCAAGTAATTAGTACCTAGATTTTAAAGTGAACACAAAGGGGTTTAATACAGACACTGACGTTTATTCATCCTTAAAATGAGAATACTATATTGCACATACATCCCTCAGAGTGGTACAAAGTTTGATTAGTTTGTAATTCAATCTGAAATATTCAGATGAAAAATACTATGCGCAGTACAATATATATGGTGTCAGATATTTTCTATAATATATTGACTTTTCCCCCTTGCTTCTCAATTCTTCTCTTCTCATTTTCCTTTAAAAAAAAACAAAAACAAAAAACATGATGTCTGACTCTCAGATGGCTCTTTATCATCCTGAACACTTGACTTTCTTTGCCCTCTTAGCTGTCTTTCATTTACTGTGATGGATTTTGATGGCTGCTTCCTCAACTGTATCTTAAATGCTCCCCGCTTCTTCGCTAATTAATTCAATCCAATTTGTTTTAAAACTTATTTAAAAGTCTAATTTCTATTGCCCAATATTTATGGATTACAACACCTTATTAGTGTTTCAAAACTGAAATTATGATCACTAGGTCCTAGCAGGGCCGGCTCTGGCTTTTTTGCCGCCCCAGGCAAAAAAGCCTCCGGCCGCCCCCCTCCCCCAGCGCGGCAGGGGAGGGCGGCCGGAGCCCCGGGGGGAGGGTGGCGAGCCCGCCGCGGCTCCGCTGTCCCCGGCCGCCAGAGCGCCAGGGGGAAGGCGGCGAGCCCGCCACGGCTCCGCTCTCCCCAGCGGCCAGAGCGCCGGGGGGAGGGCAGCGAGCACACCGTGGCTCCGCTGTCCCCGGCAGCCAGAGCGCCGGGGGGAAGGCGGCGAGCCCGCCGCGGCTCCGCTCTCCCCGGCGGCCGGAGCCGGAGCACCACGCCGTCCCCCTCCAGGTGCCGCCCCAAGCACAAGCTTGGTGGGCTGGTGCCTGGAGCCGGCCCTGGGTCCTAGGCCCTCCCAACACTAAGAATCACACTGTGTATCTTGTTCAGAATAGTCCCTGATCTTATTAGCCATTCATTACAGCAGTCACATAAGAGTTTACTTTTGTTCATAAAACAAGGCCCAAATCCTGCTGGAGGTTCTTTTTCCAAAATGTATATCTAACCTTCTTGTTAAGAAAAAACAACAACAAAGTATTGTCTGATTAAAAACATGTGCAAAAATAATCTAGCTGTATGAAATTAGTCACATAAATGTGTCAAGTTAAAGTGAGGCAATACCTTGAGTACCAACTAGACCCAATTGTGTCTTGTTTGATTTGGCCAACTCTTGAGTTGCAATTTGGTGCACTTTGCAAACATACAACAATATGCTTTCTTTTCAAAGCTAGTTTAATGCTATGAACGATGGAAAACTGACAATTCTGCATCCTCAAGTAGTCTATATAGACACAAATGGTAAGCACATTTCACCCTCCTCCTCCTCCTCCTCTCTCCATTGCTTTCATCCTGACTTGATGGGACCACCTGTAGGGGTGAGAGGATAGCTGAGTCTCTATGTCTCAATCTGTGTTTGGTGCCTTTGCTAAAACACCAGGCAAGGAAGCCTAAACTTTGTTTGGAGAGGGTGGAGGACACCTGAAGACTTCATATACTGCCAGAATTGTTCTGCCACAAACTTTTCAACTACACTTCCCAGAAAAGGAAGTTTGGACAGATATCAACTGCCAGCAAGATAGTGAATATTAAAGAGGTGGCTATCTTCAGCAGAAATCCTACAATAGCTTCTTCAAGGAGGCTGGTACTTTGTCCTTTTACCTCCAGTCTTAAAAAGAGGTGTAGGCTAACTCAGCCAACAATGGACCCAATATTTTCCCAAAGGCCCCAACTAGACCAAAAGAAAAGGGGTCTAATGCAGTGGTTCCCAAACTGTGGGGGGCGGGGCATGGAGGAACATTCATGGGGGACACGGTTGGGCCAGCCCACACAGGGGAATGGAGGGAGCACCACCCAGCTTTGCTCCACCCCCAGCCACAGCTCCACTCTGCCACACCCCTACTCCACCCCCAGTCCTGCTACAGTCCCAGCCCCATCTCCACTCTGCCCCCAACCCAGCTCTACCCTCATTTGCACTCCACCCCGAGGCCAGTTCCGCCTCTAGCCCCAACTCCTCCCCTATTCCCAGTTTTGACCCCAGCTCCACCTTTAGCCCAAGCTGCTCTGCTGGGGAAGTGTTGGCTGTGCAGTAATGGAAGGGGAGTGTGTGGACAGATCTAAGTGACTGATGCTGGCTGAACCTGAAGGAGACTCTAGACTCTATCTCCCTTGAGCTACTGTCTACTTCACAGCTAAATCTGTATAAGAGTGAATTTTATGTTGAAGATATGACAAACTGGGGGGAGATTTGGATTATAATTTTAGGAGCATTATGTATGACTTGGTTCCCCTGTTCAAATTTTATATTGCAGCCTGACTGAATGCATGGAGTTAAATCAAAGGAGGCTGTAATGGAGAGTTAAGGACCCAGAAAACTAAAAGACAATGACACAGCTTCAAAGGAGTTTAGATAACAATGGCTGGGCCAGTCAGTTAGTGGGAGTATTCACCTAGTTGGCTCTATCCAGGCTAAGCTTGGGATCAAAAGAAACCTAATCCCACGAAGCCCCTGGCAAAATTGGAGGGTGTCTTGGTGGGCAGGGGGCGGATGAGCTGAGAGGAGCTAGCTAGGCTGTACCAGTGACAGAGACATAGAAAACAGGGTCGAGGCAGGTTCTCCCTACTGAGAGATGGGGAATAAGCCAAATCCTGCCTGAGTTGTGGATAGAAAGGCTACATTTAGGTAAGGGAATATGCGTGTAGATCTCTGGGGTTTTTTTAAATCCACTTCTTTAAGAGCTGTGTAACCTTTTGGACAAATGTAAGTTATGCTCTTTTTTTTTGGTCTCTCTCTGCAAGTGGATGCTGTTACAGGCCCCCAAAGGGAAACCCTTGCTGGGTCCAGTTGGACCTGCTGAATTAGACATGGTTGGTAGCAGGGGGTAATCACATCCTTGTCTGAGAGTGGGTGAATTACAGAATTCCAACCCCAGAAGTAGTAAAGGCTGAGGCCTGACTCCTGTGCACTTGGAAAGGCCCCACAAAGTAACAGCGGAGCAGCTTACCCAGGAACATATTGAAAAATCTTCCGCATTAATGTACCCTGTTGTGACAGGTTGGATCACAGAAACCCCCTTCGGAGCTGCCACCTAATGTACCAAGACTACTTCTATTCCTGTTTTCCCTGCCAGCTCAGGACTCCAGCACCCTGTCTTGCTGAGCCAGATACTCCCGTCTGCTCCAACACAGACCCAGGGTCTGAATTACTTGCCCCAAAGCTGCAAGTTTACCTGAAAACAGCTCACAGAAGTGTGCTTGTCTTTTGCACTCAGATGCCCAACTCCCAATGGGGTCTAAACCCAAATGAATTCGTTTTACCCTGTATAAAGCTTATGCAGAGTAAACTCATAAATTGTTTGCCCTCTAGAACACTGATAGAGAGATAGGCACAGTTGTTTGCTCCCCCAGGTATTAATACATACTCTGAGCTAATTAATAAGTAAAAAGTGATTTTATTAAATACAGAAAGTAGAATTTAAGTGGTTTCAAGTAGTAACAGACAGAAGTAAGTCACCAAGCAAAATAAAATAAAATGCGCAAATCTATGTTTAATCAAACTGAATACAGATAATCTCACCCTCAGAGATGCTTCAGTAAGTTTTTTCTCAGACTGGACACCTTCCAGGCCTAGGCACAATTCTTTCCCCTGGTACACTCTTGTTCCAGCTCAGGTGGTAGCTAGGGGATTATTCATGATTGCTCTTCTCTCTCCACTTTGTTCTGTTCCACCCCTTTATATATCTTTTGCATAAGGCGGGAACCCTTTGTCCCTCTGGGTTTCCACACCCCCTCACTGGAAAAGCACCAGGTTAAAGATGGATTCCAGGTCAGGTGACATGATCACATGTCACTGCAAGACTTTATTACCCACTTGCCAGCACACACATACAGGAAGACTCACAGGTAAACACAGTCATCTGCAGACACTGGTCTTGTTTAATGGGAGTCATCAAGATTCCA
The DNA here is from genome assembly GCF_011386835.1 of Chrysemys picta bellii. Taxonomy (NCBI): domain Eukaryota; kingdom Metazoa; phylum Chordata; order Testudines; family Emydidae; genus Chrysemys; species Chrysemys picta. Next base: position 333,785,917 of record NC_088791.1, on the reverse strand, counting down.
AACCACCATTAATTGTTCACACTTTGCATAATTACAATAGGCCTTCAGAGTTATATTTCATATTTCTAGTTTCAGATACAAGAGTGGTACATTCATACAAATAGGATGATCACACTCAGTAGATTATAAACTTTGTAATACCTTACAAGAGACCTTTTGCATGAAGCATATTCCAGTTACATTATATTCACTTATTATCATGTTTTTATAAAACTATAACATATTGAAAAATCTTCAGCATTAATGTACCCTGTAACCAAGCAGAGAGCCAGGATTAGGTTCTCCGCTACTTGGAGCAGTTCTGCTGTTCAAGGCTTTGCAAATATGTGGGAGGAGAAAATGCGTATCTCATGGCCTAAGACTTCAAAAATTCAATGCGTCACAATGAATCAGCATGAGATTTCTTTAACTGCACTTTAGGGATATTGTCTACACAGCAGAGAAAAATCTGTGGCTGACCTATACCAGCCTCCCACCTCATAGGGTCCTAGACCTCAGGTTCCAGCCCGTGTCTGGAAGTCTACACAGGAATGAAACAGCTCCACAAACTGGGCCCCACAAGCCCAAGTCAGCTGGCACAGCCAGACGCAAGGGTCTAGTTGCTCTGTAGACACACCCTAGATGTTTCACATCCCATTTTATTCATTTCAGGTCATCTGTGAACCATGGTGACTTATAGAGTGAAACTGGGTGGGGAAAAGAACCGCTGAGGAGTGCAATGGTAGAGGACAAAGCAGCATTATGAAGTCCTACCGGGCCAATGATAGGGCGGTCTGTGGTTTGCATTTTCCCCTCAGACACCTGGAAACACAGTGGTTTCATTAATCTCATAGGGCAGATCAAAATAGTTCCATTACCCTTCGGGGAATGGTGTGCCCTAGCTCCAACTAGAGGAGACAATCAAACCATGGCAAAGGCATGATCTCCACTGCCCCGATCTCTAGATTGCTCCCTGCTTTTGGGCATGGGTTTTGTGAAGTGCCATCTGGGACAGCCCTATCATGGTCATGACAACTCGACTGTGTGTAGTTGGCAGTCCCCTACCTCTCTAAACTGCTGCAGTCATTATAGTCTGCAAAACTCACTCCAACCAGTAGGTGGCATCATGGTGGGACAGGGAGCAGTAGTTTGCCAAAAAAAAGAGAGCATGACACTAGAGACTAAGAACCACCAGATTTATGTGGTAGCATTTTCAGAGCCATACCTAGAGAAGAGGAAATGCCAGCTGAACTAGGCATGGGGGTCACATTTGATGGAATAAGAGCAAAAAGGAACTAATTTTGTTTTTAAAATAACAAGACAATATTTCGTGCCCATAATAACGCCTCATTATTTGCCAAGTTCTCTGTCCCACTGTGAATTGCATATTTCACCTGCCCCTCCCCACCCCCAGCACAGTAAAATTCCCCAACGGCTATAACCTTGTGCATCTGATTAGTGAAATTATTTAAACTATGTGGGAGAAGATTTCTTCCAGGATTTTGCCAGGGAGCTTCCACAAAGACTAAGCATAATTGGGACAAAGGTTTCTCACAAACATGACCCTTCATGGTAGACAATTATTTTCATTATGTTCTACTTTTACCCTGATCAGGGTAAAGACAGAAAGACACTAGCAGTTGTCTGCCCTGTTTACAAATTGTTTTAAATACAATTGGTTACATCAAGGCTAGTACAGTTTTAAAATGTTGTGTTCTACATGTGCTTTAAATCATTATTGAACAGGCTGTGACCTTCAGCATGTGCACGGCTAAAAGCTTCCATCTGTAAGATAATGGAGTCAATTTGTTATTTTCTGAAATTATGAACTGGGAGAAGAATATACAAATAGGAACAGAAGACAACACTGTGATCTGTAAAACATTATGTTTAGATGAGCAAAAGAACAATTATAGTAGATTGCTTTAAAGATCAAGTTACCTGGAAGGGTGAAAAAAAATAAAAAATAAACCCTAAACAACATAACACTCCCTTTAATGTTCTCCTTCTCCAACAAGAGTCCCAACTCAAATTTGTTTCACAGCTAAAGCATGGCTGCAATTCTTTAAGTCACCCAAAGTGCAATGCATAGACCTCCACACTGTGAACACAGTATGGCTAATACTTCATTGAGAGCTTTCTTGTTAAATTAATTGCAGCAGCTCTACAAACCACAAGATGGCACGTTCATTGTTCGTTGCTTGTTACAGTAAAACAAAAGATCATGTAACAGAGTCAGAGAAGCAACTGCAGCTTTATTTTATTATTCCTAGTATCACCTCTATTACTGAGCCCTCTCCTCTGTGCACAGTTCTGTCACATTTAGTAGTTCACTGCTGCAACTCCTACATCTCAAATTTCAGAGGGAAAGATATTCAGCCTCCCACATGTGGCGCGAGGGCCATCACCTCCACCTCCAAAGAGCATACATGTAAGAATCTTGAAATAATGACTTTTACCTAGCTGCTGGCTGCAGCAGAGTGACAGGCAGAATTAAGCCAATATAGATTGTCCATTTAATACCAGATAAAATAAGATTTATAGAACAATATGGACTATATTTAAGAAAATGAATGGGATATACAAATCCTGATAATTATTTAAATTAAGGAAGATTGGGAACAGTACAAGCACTGTAAAGTGGATAAGGAACTGGCTAAAGGAGACGGCTGAAAGAAGGTTGAAAGATGAATTATCAGAATGGGGGGAGGTTACTAGTGGAGTTCTTCAAGGATCAGTCTTGGGACTAATCTTATTCAGTTTATTTTTTATAAATGACCTTGGCACAAAAAGTAGGTATGCACTCACGAGATTTGCTGATGATACAAAATTTGGAGGCATTGTCAAGGCAGAGGAGGATTGGAATATTATATAAGAAGATCTAGATGACTGAAGACTGGAGTGACAGCAATGGGATGAAATTCCATAGTATGAAGTGTATGATCCTGCACTGAGGAGCTAATAAGAATTTCTGCTACGAGCTGGGGGGGGGAGGGGCCCACCAGTTGGAAGTGACAGAGGAAGAGGGAGACTTGAGCATGTGGATCAATCACAGGATAACATTAAGCCACCAGTGAGAGGCATCAGAGAAAAAGGCAACTTGTGATCCTAGGATGTAACAGGCAAAGCATTTCCAGTAGAGATAGAGAAGTTTTAATGCCATTGTACAAGGCACTGGTAAAACCTCATTTGGAATATTGTATATAATTCTGGTCACCCATTGTTAAAAAAATTACTTTAAACTGGAACAGATGCAGTGAAGTGCTAATAGGATGATGAGGGAATGGAAAACGCATCTTATGAGAGGTGATTTGGCTTGTTTAGTCTAGCAAAAAGAAGGCTGAGGAGGATATGATTACTCTCCATAAATACATCAGGGGATAAATACCAGGGAGGGTGAAAATATATTTAAGCTAAAGAACTATGGATATGAACTGGCCACGAAAAAATTCAGGCTGAAAATTAGAAGATTTCTAAAACACAGGCAGGGCTAGACAGGGGCTTTAGCCCATGGCCCCGGCTCAAGGGGGGCCCCTCAAAAATAAATCACAGGCAGCAATCTCTAGACTGCTAAAAGGGGTGCTCAGGCAGGCTGCCTGCATGCTGTGGCCCCACGCCGCTCCCGGAAGCGGCTGGCACATCTCTGAGGGGCGGGGCGGAGGGGGGGGGGGAAGCCGGCTCCGCACGCTGCATCTGCAGGGGTCAGGAAGGGATGGTTTTATTTTTTAATCGCATTCCTCTGAAGCAGTAATACTTCGGTCTAATTTTGGTTGTTGGGGTTAGTGTGTGGTTGATAGATGGTGTTGGTGGTCTGTGATATACAGGAGGTCAGACTAGATGATCTGGTGATCCTTTTTGGCCTTCAATTGTCGGAGGTAACATGAGCACCTTAGGGGAAAATACCCCAGTGCTGGATACATCCTGTACTGACCCTTAAGTCATGGATTTAAAACTTCCTCCATGGTGAAGCTGCATGATGGGGTTGAGGGGGTTCTGCACTGAACACTGGGACTTGAAAACAGGAACCAATTAGCTTTTCAGAGGCACACTTAGCTTGAGTCAGTTCTCACTAGAAGAAAGGAGTTCTTAAGTGCCAAGGTGTGCGCAACTAACTTTCATTTTGTACTTTATTATAAAACAAACAACTATCAATCATTTATTACCATGTTATGCCTAAAGATGTATTGCTACTTTCTACGTCCAGTACCAGAGACACTCTGTTGTTTACACATTAAAACTGCAACAGAAATTAGTTTATTCGTTTAAACCAATTTTAATTATTTGTCCTCTACTATAAAAAAGTAATCAAGTTTGGTTCATAAGAAATGGGTTATTTTTCCAAGCGAAAAATGAGACAGTCAGTGATCAAGGGAAGGAAAAAGTGTTTAATCGTGTTTAAAAGGGTTTAGCTATATTAATAGGATGGGACTGAGTTTTTGCTGAATTAGCTGTGCCTTTACAGCAGACTTGAGACCTGAGATGCCTTAACTCCCACATCTTTATTCTTAAAAAAAATCCAAAACTGGAATTATTATTTAGAAAGGATGATAATATCCTACATATATGTAGAGCCTTTCACCCTAAAGAATCCCAACATGTTTTCAAAACAGAATCATACAAATATAGGGCTCAAAGGGACTTCAAGAGACCATTTAGTCCCACCTCCTAAATTGAGGTAGGACCAACTAAACCTAGTTCATCCTTGAGAGGTGTTTGTCCAACCTGTTCTTAAAAACTTCCAGTGATGGGATTCTACCTTTGGAAGCCTGTCCCAGAATTTAACTATCCTTATTTTAGAAAGTTTTTCCTAATATCTAACCCAAATCTCCCTTGTTGCAGATTAAGCCCATTACTTCTTGTCCTATTTAAAGTAGACATGGAGAACAATTGGTCACCATCCTCTTTATAACAGACCTTAACATATTTGAAGTCTAATCAGGTCCCCTCTCAGGCTTCTTTTATCAAAACTAAACAGGCCCAGTTGTGGGTTTTTTTAAACTTCCCTCATAGGTCAAGTTTTCAAAACCTTTTATCATTTTTGTTGCTGTTCTCTGAACTCTCTCCAATTTGTCTACATATTTCTTAAAATGTGGCACCTAGAACTGGACATAGTACTCCCCTGAAAGCAGTACAATTACCTCCCGTGTCTTACATATGGCATTCCTGTTAATACACCCCAGAATGACATTAGCATTTTTTCAACTGCCTCACAATGCTGACAGATATTCAATTTGTGATCCACTATAACCCCCAAGCCCTTTTCACTAGTACTACCACCTAGCCAGTTATTCTCCATTTTGTAGCTGTGTATTTGGTTTTTTTTTTTCCTTCCTAAGTTCAATACTTTGCACTTGTCTTTACTGAATTTCACCTTGTTGATTTCAGACCAATTCCCTAATTTGTCAAGATAGTTTTGAATTCTAATCCTGTCTTCCAAAGTGCTAGCAATTCCTCCCAGCTTAGTGTCATCTGCAGATTTTAATCAGCACACTCTCCACTCCATGATCTAAATCATTAATGAAAATATTGACTAGTACAATATCCAAGACAAACCCCTGTGGGATCACAGTAGGTACGTCTATCCAGTTTGACAGAGAACCATTGGTACTACTACTCTTTTTAGGTACAGTGTTTCAACCATTTGTGGGTCCATTTTATAGTAATTTAATCTAGACCACATTTCCTTAATTTGCTTATTGGAATGTCATGTGGGACTATGTCAAAAGCCTTATTAAAAATCAAGATATATTACATCTACAGCTTCCCCCCCACCCACTAGGCAGTAACCCTGTCAAAGAAAGACATTAGGCTGGTTTGGCATGATTTGTTCTATAACTTATAACCCTATTATCCTGTAGGTACCCTTACAAATTGATTGTATAATACACATATAGTACACACCTGTATATGTGGCATGCAATAAAAGGGATTAAGTGGAAGTGAGTGAGGTGACCTCATGCTCCTGAAAACGAAGGACAGTTTTCAGGGCCTTTGCATCAGTTTTTAAAGACTCAAAATTGTATTTTATTTTTGTAACCCCTTGCAAACTCTAGTCACCAACCAGTGAGCTGGTGAAATCGAAGTATGGTTGACTCAAGGACTGCTCCTCACCAGACCTATCACATTGCCATGTCCTTCCCAATGAAACCTCCATGTGATCCTTTTATCTATACCCAGCATAAGTCCCCTCCACCTCCAATTGTCGAAACCCTCCTATTCAATCCTTACTGGCATCCCCACTAAAATTATATGCCTCTGCATCCCGCTTCCACTATTACAATTGTCCCAGTTTCTTATAGTTTCTCCCCGGTGAGAAAAGGTACCATAAAAATATGGAAGCAATTGGCAGATGTCCTTCTGCCACAGTTCAGACTAAACTTCAATATATGCAAAGATTAGCCTAACATATTCATTATACAATCCAAATCTCTCTCCCTACATTCGAAAGGCTAAATTCTAGTTTAATTAGGAACAAGGAATGTCATTATGAAATTTAAATATAAATGAATCTCCTACTAAGTGAGCTAGCAAAGCCATTCTCCAGTTCCCTTAATAGAAATAAATACACTGATTGGGAACATTTTATTTCTAGGTTTTAAACCCAATAGCACAACTTAATTGTATATGGTGCTTAACTACCATAGGATAATAGGAGTCTTTGATAGCCAGTATCTAATTCAAATCACAACCACCTTGTCTTTCTGCTTATTTACATCACTGTGCTTGTGTTACTTCACATCTGCTGGCAGCCACAATCATCAACATCCATTTCCATGTTACATGGTAAGAAAGGTTGGTGAGTGTGTTGGGGTGCGGGGAGGGGTGCCTACCTAGACAGATTTAGAATTAATAGTGATCCTTAGTCAAAGAAACTAGGCCTATAGCTTGGACACCCAAATTCAGCCTCCTAAAACCAATTATTGACAGAGTTACAGTGATGTCTCCAGTGTCTGTTGATGGAGGAGCAAGTATGTGCAATAAGGAAGAAGAATAACTTTTATTGTCTAAGGTTCTTTGCTTTTGAAGTCCCCCTACTTTGGGACTTGGGAAAAAAAACAGAAGGGAAGATGAATATATACAGCAGGAGAGGAGTGAGGTGAAGAGAACTCTTTCTCAAGGGTTAATCACGGACATGAAATATTTATGCAGTGGAACAGTTTTATACAGAAGTTTCCTTTCCCTTTCTCATTAGAATAAAAATATATTTTGTATTCAGTTCAGGTCTTTAATAAATGTGAAAAACAGAAACCTAGAAGCTGCACTGCTGTTCAATAAACTGTAATACAGAGAAAGAAAGGTCCAATATTTCAGGCTGCTTTTAACTATTAACCTATATTCTGTGCTGCAAAACAGTAAAGATTCTGTGTATATGATGTTTTGCAAAGTAAGTTTCATGCAACGAACTGCAAATTAAACAACGTAAAGGAAAATTGCTTACAAAATTTCGGCTCTGTAAAAATATCATCTTGCAGGAGTCTCGCCACTGGGTCTCAGCTTAATAGCACGAGTGGAACTCCCCAAGATGCAAAAGGACCCCAATAGTAGTGATAATGGCTTTGGGTATTAGAAAAGCCAACAAAGTAAAAAAGCCACTAATGAATGAGTCACTGCCACTGCTAGCAGAGAAGTGACATGTGAAAGAAAAACCTGACCTTACTAGCATCTCAGGAAAGCTTTTCATTAGTTTATCCAGGAGTCCACTGAGAGCCCACAACACATGGGACTGTAACGTGAGTTTGAAAACCATTATACCCTGAACAAGCCTGATGAGGGGCTGTGGAGATCAACAGACTATAGTTGTCAAATAGACTAAGAAATAGTCATCCTTTAAGTTGGGCTCAAAAATTAAGGTGATGGGCAACAGTCCTAGCATTGGCCAATCAGGCCTCTTGATCGAGGGTTTGGGGAGGCAGGGATGTCGATCTACCTACTCAGAGACACCATGCCTTAGGCAGACAGGGATGGAGCAGGGTGACCTAGCAATGAGTATCTTGGCCATCTGCAGTAGAGAGAAGTAAACCCATCAAAGCCAGAATGGGGCTATTGCCACTTATTTTGCTAGGGCCCTTGGAACCAAAATAACTGATAAACAGACAGGCCTGAGCTTTTTACGGAGGAAAGAGAGCTATGCTAACATGATCTATCTTGGGTGTCATGACCAGAAGGACATCAAACTTACATCACAAGAGTGGCAAAGACGTCTACCTCTAATCTCCACTTTCAGATGATGATCTGTCTCGACACTCTTAGATCCAAGGATTTTCAGAGATACATGTGTGTGCCTGTAATCACATTTCCATCCACTAGGCAAATCTCAAGTACAAATGTCTAGAGCCGCGGTTCACAACCAGGGGTACACATACCCCTGGGGGTACGCAGAGGTCTTCCAGGGGGGCACATCAACTCATCTAGATATTTGCCCAGTTTTACTACAGGCTACATAAAAAGGACTAGCGAAGTCAATACAAACTAAAATGTCATACAATGACTTGTTTATATTGCTCTATATACTATATACTGAAATGTAAGTACAATATTTATATTCCAAATCAATTTTATAATTATACGGTAAAAATGAGACAGTAAGCAATTTTTCAGTGTGCTAGTGTAACGCCAACAGACCCCAGGCGTTGGCGAGCAGGATCAAACCGGGGACCTCTGGAGTTTAGTGCATGAGCCTCTACCACATGAGCTAAAAGCTCACTAGCTGTTAGCTAAAGCTGTAGAGCAGACTCATTTTTATCTCTCTCTCTCTCTCCCTCCCTCTCTGTGATCTCAGTGCCACTGGAGGGGACAGAACACAACATCCAGGTGGTGTGTGGGTTACAGTAGGACACTTTTGTATTTTTATGTCTGATTTCGTAAGAAAGTAGTTTTTAAGTGAGGTGAAACTTGATGTTACACAAGACAAATCAGATTCATGACAGGTCCGGTATTCTGGAAAGGTTGAGACAGACTGGTGTAGAATCTGCTGGCCTGACTGACTAAAGGGCACCAAGACTCTGCGGGTCTCCAGTGTGTTCAGGACTGTATGTTGTTCTTGTTCAGCAGTTTCTGATGGACACAATTGTCCGGACAACATGAGCCACAGAGACTGAGCATTCCAGTATTGGTACAGATTGCCCCCTGGACTTCCAGAGTGGTGTCAGAAATCAGCCAAGTGACTGAGATTAGGAAACAGATTCAGAGTTTAAGCCCAAAAGGGACCATTAAATAATCTAGTCTAACCACCTATATATAACAGACTATTAAATTTCACCCAGTTATCCCTGTATTGAGTCCAATAATCTGAGAAAAGCAACAGAGGGTCCTGTGGCACCTTTAAGACTAACAGAAGTACTGGAGCATAAGCTTTCGTGGGTGAATGCCCACTTCATCAGACGCCCACGAAAGCTTATGCTCCAATACTTCTGTTAGTCTTAAAGGTGCCACAGGACCCGCTGTTGCTTTTTACAGATTCAGACTAACACGGCTACCCCTCTGATACAATAATCTGTGGTTAGCTAAAACATAACTTCCAGAAAAACATCCAGTCTTGATCTGAAGACATCAAGAATGGAGAATTCACCACTTCCCATCATAGTTGTTCCAGTGGTTAATCACCCTCACCGTTAAAAATTGTGTACCTTATTTCTAATTTGAATGTGTCTGTCTTTAGCTCCTAGTCATTAGCTTTTGTTATGCCTTTCTCTGCTAGATAAAAAGTCCTTTAGTACTGCGTATTTTCTCCTCGCGCAGGTACTTAAACACTAATTAACTCACTTCTCAATCTTGTTTTTGATAAACTAAACAGATTGACCTTTTTCTCTCTCACTGTAAGACAGTATTTCAGCTCAAAACCATTTTTGTGGTTCTGTTCTATACGCTCTCCAATGTTTTCAATATCCCTTTTAAAATGTGGGTACCAGAACTGTATGCAATATTCTGTGGCATTCCCACAAATGCCATATACAGAGATGACATCATCTCCCTACATCTACTCAAAGCACCCTATTTATTCATCCTGGGATCTCATTAGTCCTTTTTACCACAGTATCTGACTAGCAGCTCATGCTCAGTTGCTTGCTTGTCCACCAGGATCCCTAAATCCTTTTCAGGAGTCGCTGCTTTCCATGATATAACGTGCATTTGGCTGTATTAAAACATTTTGTTTGAAGAGTCCCAGCTTACCAAATGATCTTGATCGCTCTGTGCGACTGCACTCCCTGACAGATACACTCCCTGCTTTTGAAGAATATTTCTTTTTCTTTATAAAGAGCACTGAGATCCACTGATGAGAAGGAGCTATGTATCAGACACAGGTATTATTAGAAGGAAGACATGGGATATTCTTTTCCTTTTTGCCTCTCTCTTTTCCTCCTCTGCCCCCCACAGGCTCTCCAGGCATGACAAACCAAATGACGATACAGTGATGATGATTTGTTCATCACTAATTATACCAAGATCTGGCCTTTACCTTACATCAGTGAAGTTGAGGAAATGGACTGTTGGTGATTTCTCACCTCCATCCCCCACCTCATTTAAAACAAACTTGAGACTTATCACCTTATTGAATAAATGTAATTGTTGACTTTCCATAAGAATATAAAAATACCCATCCTGGGTTGGACCAATGGTCCATCTAGCCCAGTATACTGTCTTCGGACAGTGGCCAGTGCCGGATGCTTCTGAGGCAATGAACAGAACAGGGCAATTACTGAATGATCCATCCCATCATCCAGTCCCAGCTTCTGGGAGTCAGAGGTTTAAGAACACGCATAGGATAGGGCTGTGCCCCTGAGCAGTCTTGGCTAGTAGATACTGATGGACCTACCCTCCATGAACTTATCTGATTTTTTTTTTAACTCAGTTGCACTTTTGGCCTTCACAATTTTCCACGACAACAAGTTCCACAGATTGACTGTGTGTTGTGTGAAGGGGTAAATAATACTTCCCTATTAATTTTTCTCCACACTATTCATGCTTTTATATACCTCTATCATATCCCCATTTAGTCATTCCTTTTTTAAGCTTAACAGTGCCAGTCTTTTTAATCTTTCCTCATATGGAAGCTGTTCCATACCCTTAATCATTTTTGTTGCCCTTCTCTGTACCTTTTCCAATTCTAATATACCTTTTTTTGAGATGGGGAGAGCAAAACTGCACACTGTATTGAAGGTGTGGTCACACCATGGATTTATATAGTGGCATTATGATATTTTTTTACTATTTATCAATGATTTTTAACATTCTTAGCTTTTTATTTGACTGCCACTGCATATTGAGCAGATGTTTTCAGAGAACTATCCACATCTTCCGTTACCAGCTCTGCTTCCCCATTGAGCAGTGGACCCACACTGTCCTTGATCTTTCTTTTTTTGTCCAACCTATTTGAAGAACCTTTTCTGTTATGTCTAATATTTAATTCTTTGCCTTGGCTTTCCTGATTTTGTCCCTACATGCTTGTGCTATTCTCACGTATACTTCCTTTGACCTGCCCCTCCTTTCATTTCCTGTATCTATCCCTTTTGGGTTTTAGATAGCAAAAAAGTTCCTTGTGCAGCCACATTGGTCTCCTGTGGCTCTCCTTATCTTTCCTCTGCATCAGAATAGCTTGGTGTTGAGCCTCTAGTACTACATCTTTTAAAAACTACCAGCCCCCTTCGACTCCTTTTCTTCCTAATTGGTCTTTCTATGGGACCTTGCCTACTATTTCTGAGTTAGTTGAAATTTGCCTTTCTGAAGTCCAGTGTCCTTGTTTTGCTGTTCTCATGTCCTCCTTTCCTTAGGATCTTGAATTCTATCAGATCATGATCACTTCCTCCCAATTTCCTGACCACCTTCAGGTTCACAACTATTTAATCCCTGTTGATCAAAACCAGATCCAAAATGGATGACCTAGTTGTTTCCTCAACTTTCTGAATCAGAAAGCTGTCCCCTACACATGCCAAGAATTTGCAGGGTGTATTATATTTTGCTCTCGTAGTCTTCCAACAGACATCAGGGAAGTTAAAATCGCCCATTAATACTAGCTCATGTGTAACCTGCTTGTTGAATGACTCATCCACATCCTCTTCCTGATTTGGTGGTCTATGATAGACCCTCACCATAACATCGCTACTTCCCCTCCCCCCCCCATGTTATCCTCACCCAGAGATTCTTAGTAGGTTGGTCACTTCCCCTCGGACCTCAAAGCAAGTGTCTACATTCTTGACATACAGTGCAGTACCTCCTCCTTTCCCCCCATACCTAGTCTCTGTGATGCCAATTAAATCATAATATTTTTCATATATCATGACTTCCAATTTATCCTGCTTGTTCCCCATACTCCTTGCATTTGTACACAGCCATCAAAGATATTTTGCAGGCTACCCCATTGCTTTTCTTTTTGCCTTTTTAATGCGGTTGTGATTTCTAGACCCTTCTCTAAAAATTAGCCCCTTCCCCTTGTCTTCATTACTTGAGTCTAGTTGTACATTGGCTGGATTTTTGTCACCATCCCCCATAGGGCATAGCATAAAGCACTCCTTATAGGTTAGCCAGACAAAGTGCAAAGCTGCTTCTCCCAGTATTTGAAAGATGGATCCCATCCTAGCACAGCAATTGTCTTTCCTGGAACATTAGTTCATTGTCGAAGATGCCAAAGCCCCATCACTGACACCACCTGTGTAGCCATCCATTTACTTCCAGGATTCAATAGTCCCTACTGGGCCTTCTCCTTCAACAGGGAGGATAGATGAACCCACCACTTGTGCCCCCAAACTCTTTTATCCTTCTTCCCAGAGCCACATAGTCTGCAAAGATCCACTCAAGGTCATTCTTGGCAGTATTATCCACATGGAAAAGTAGGAAGGGTTAGCAGTATGAGGGCTTGAGGAGTCTCGGCAGACTCTCAGTCACATCCTGAATTCTAGTTCCTGGCAAGCAACACACTTCTCGGGATTCCCAGTCTGGATGAAAATGCGTGTCGATCTGCTGCTCAAGGGAGAAGATGTCCTGGTAATGGAAACTAATCCTATGATTCTATTAATAACTCCAAGATTTCTTTCTTGATTGGTAACAGTTAATTAAGACCCCATCATTTTGTATGTATAGTGGTGATTATGTTTCCCAATGTACATTACTTTGTATTTATCAACACTGAATTTCATCTGCTATTTTGTTGCCCAGTAACCCAGTTTTGTGAGATCCCTTTGTAACTGTTCACAGTCAGCTTTGGACTTAACTACCTTGAGTAATTTTGTATCATCTGCAAATTTTACCACCTCACAATTTACCCCCTTTTCCCAGGTTCCAGTGCACACCTTTGAGGGAATCCACTTTTTACCTCTGTCCATTGTGAAAACTGACCTTTTATTCCTACTCTTTGTTTCTTATCTTTTAACCAATTACTGATCCATGAGAGGACCTTCCCTTTTTCTTCCATGACAGTTTACTTTGCTTAAGACCCATTGGTGTGGGAGCTCAACAAAGACTTTCTGAAAGTCCAAATGCACTATATCATCTGGATCACCCTTGTCAACATTTTTGTTGACACTCCCAAAGAATTCTAATATATCGGTGAGGCAAGCTCTTCCTTTACAAAAGCTATGTTGACTCTTCCCCAACTTACTGTGTTCATCTGATAATTCTGTTTTCCTATATTTTCAACCAAATTGCCTGGTACTGAATTTAGGCTTACTGGCCTCCAATTGCCAAGATGGCTTCTGGAGCCTTTTTAAGAAATCAGTGTTCTATTACCTATCCTCCAGTCATCTGGCACAAAGGCTGATTTAAGCGATAGGTTGCATACCACAGTTAACAGTTACACAATTTCATATCTGAATTCCTTCAGAACTCTTGGGTGCATACCATCTGCTCCTGGTGACTTATTACTCTTTAAATTTACCAATCTGTTCCAAAATTTCCTCCATTGACACGTCAATCTGGGACAGTTCCTCAGATTTGTTACCTAAAAAGAATGGCTCAGGTATGGGAAATTCCCTCACATCCTCTGCAATGAAGACTGATGAGCGTCTCTGCAATGGCCTCCTCTTCCTTAAGTGCTCCGTTAGCACCTCCATTGTCCAGTTGCTCCACTGATTATTTGGCAGGCTTCCTGCTTCTCATGTACTAAAAAAAAATTGTTGTTAATTTTTGTGTATTTAGCTAGTTGCTCTTCAAATTCTTTTTTGGCCTCCCTAATTATACTTTTGCACTTAACTTGCCAGAGTTTATGCTCCTTTCTATTTTCCTCAGTAGGATTTGACTTCCAATTTTTAAAGGACACCTTTTTGCTTCTAATGGTCTCTTGTACTCTGCTGTTTAGCCATGGTGGGATTTTTTAGTCCTCTCATTCTTTTTTTTTTTCTTGATTTGGGGTAGACACTTAGTTTCCATGCAGCCTGCAGGCATTTCACTCTTCCATCCCAACCTAAGGTTAAAACATGTGCAGTAGTATATGGAACAGCATAGTCCCACTCATGTCAGTTCTAGGGCTACTTTATCCTTTTTCTTCTTCTGAATTAAATATGAATTAGAAATTTGTTATGTAAAATAAATATCAACAATATGATACTTAAGTTATATGAATCATTTAAATCATATCACAGTACAGAAGTCTGCAACTATATCATCACACATTTTCTATATGTCTCAACAGGATCTAACAGATGCAATAGAATTTTATTTTTTATTCAATAAAAATTCTATTGTATCTGTTATGTCCTGTTGAGATCATATAGAAAATTATATATTCATCCATTTGAACATGTTTGTAAGGAGCTTTTGATAAAAGCAAGTGAAAAAACTTGGCAATACAAATCCACAATTCAATGTATGAACTTTTCTACTTTAAGTATGAAAACATTTTACAACTCTCCATTTTAAATTTGCACAGTAGTTGCCATCCTTGGATAGTTTTTACCCCTCCTGGCATACATTAATGATAATAAGATTACAGAATTACATACTTGTTTTATCATAATCCAATATAAACATTTATATTTTATGGAATATTCCAATATAATCCTATGAAACAAATATAATTCCATCAGATAAAATAGGCTTAGAATCAGTCTGACAGAGAAAGAAGCAGCAGAAAGAAGATAAAAAGTACCAGGAAGAGCATTTTCCTTGATTGTGCTACTTAAATGGTCAAAAAGGAGTATAATGTGGTATGTTTTATAAGTGGTTATTTCAAATATGAACATAAGAAGCATTATTTCAGGTAATCCTAAGGATTTAAAATATGAATTCAAAAAATGATCACTCCTGAAAATAAGTGATTTGTGAATGATTATGACTAACCATTCACTATCCTGAATCCAGACACAGCTACCAGAGTTACGATTTAATTATTCTTCAAAGAAGCTTTAAATTCTTTTGCTCCGTTTAGTTTTTAAACTTTTAAAATGCAAAGCCAAGTGAGTAGAAATCCTTTGATGATGACAAGCTATCCTTTGATTGACAAAATTAATTATTCACCTATGAGTGTGAGACTTGGGTGGGAATAAAATGTTAAATTCCTCAGACAGGTAACATTAACCAGCTGAAACTATACCTAATTCCTCAAAATAATCTATATTTTTTTCCAGATTTATGTCTGATCGCTATCTGATTTCCACATATTCATAGTTTTAACACAAATATAGATATACATGGAACTACACACATCATCTTGTATTAATTTTTGTAGTGCATATAATAATTATCCTAAAATTTTATTTTAAGATTATGGGTAAAATCCCAGCACCGTGGAATTCAATAGAAGTTTTGCCAAGGATTTCACTCTATGAATCATATTAAAATGAATTGCAACTCTTATTTGATCTTTCAACCTTTTAATCACATCCGTTTCATCTAATTTGGGGAGCGGGCTAAAATGGTGTTTTATTAAACGTGTTGAAAAACAGAATGCTCATGTAACTTGTAGTGTGATTCAATAACTATTATTAGCTTTTTGCTGTTATTGCTACATGAAAAATATATAATTTTTCAATTTTTTTCCAATAAAATATGTAGAACTTAACTAACTCACACAACCGCCAAATTTGCATTTTAAATAAGAGACTTTCCTCTTTTTTCAGCAAGGAATTAGCAGAGTGCCTACATGAGATGTTATATCAGAAAGAAGGCTTCATTATTTTTACAAAACACACTAAATAACATTTGCTGATGTTTGTAAAACATCAGTTAGTACTAATCGATATTTAAATATGAATAAAGTACATTTTACAATTTGTTTACTTTATCAAGTAAATGAACAAACTGAATAATCTGAAACTGAATTTATTCACTATGCGTCTCCCAATCATTAGTGCAAATTAGCAAAGACTTTTGGTGTGCATATGTAATATATTATTGATATCATGTGCTTAAATAAACACATACTTTCACTGGTTATATTTAACTTTAGCTTCCTTTCAATATTACTGAAGATATCCCTGACCAACACATTACCTGAAAACAATTCAAACTAGTTTTGTGCTTCTTCAAAATGCGTTCTTCCAAATTCTGTCGCCATTTGAATACCGTAAGAAGAGATGGCCACTTGATTTGGCTAGAGTCTTGTTTTTTTCCTTTCTGTCCATCCAAAGAACACCTTTTCTGGTAATGTGGACGCAAACTCTCATGGGACGAAGCTCCAACATTAGGTACACTTCCTCTGTGGTTCAACAAGGCTGAGTTATTTACCACTATATAGTTCATTTCCCTGCCCCCGTGTCTTCAGAATGTCTGTATTTTCAGTCCTCTACTACAACATAGAAAAAGGAGCAAAAATATATTTTCCCTTAAAACCTTTGCCTTCATAACTTTATGAAACACTATTTTGGTTTTCAGTATCCTGTAACATTCCTTTTCTTAGCAGTCAGCTATATCCTGAGAAGTGATTTGTGTATAAATTAAGTAAGTTATTTGTGGTAATTAAATTAGCAGTGTCAGGTTAACCACAAACAGTTTTTATTCTGCATTCATCATGAAATCACTCATAGTTTTCATTTGAGTCAGCCAGCAGCCTCAGAAAGGGTCATACTTCTTTATCAACAACTTCGAAGTTGGTAGCAGGTCTCTGGCTTTTATCCTGTGTGCTGTGCCTCTCCTACTGTAATAATGCTACCTTTTCTATTTTACAGTTCCCAAAAGCAGATCATATCAGTGCAATCATGCAGCATGAACACATAATGGAAAACCACTCCACTGACATATATTCAATTTAGCCAATCAAGATGCGTTATCCTTATGAAAGAAAAAAGATCTCTCGGAACATAATTTGCAGAGCCACATAATTAAATGCCAGGGGGCTACGAATTCTGCTGATGAGCTGAACTAGAATTTTTGTTGTTAGTGTTGTTTTAATCAATCACGAAGGGCTGAGCCCTACGTGTGCGAGGGCACACATACCTCTTCTCACCAAAACAGAAGCTAAGCTAAAAACAAAGATACAACTTTGGGAAGCCTGTCTGTGAAACCCCTCCACCCCAAACAACCGCCCATATAGGAAATGGGAAAAGTTCACTTTTGCACTCCAACTTAATTTTGTAGAGCAATCTAAGATGACACATTCATCAGGAAACAGAAGATGTTTTCTACATTACTACAAGAAGAGGAAACTAACTAGTTTTAGATGTGACTCTCATAGTACTGAGTGGGTTAATCTTAACTGTAAATCCATTGTATAAAGGGAATTGATAGTGTTGTGGGCTCCTCATCTGCCTATAATACTATCAGTTTCCTTTATACAATGGCTTTATAGTTAAGATTAACCCAGCCTCGTACTGGGTGCTGTCATTCCTCATACTTCTGGAAGATGAGGGATAATGCACAATGTGACTGTGGACATGAGTCACAAACTATGGACCAGATTGTAAATCAGTGCCCACTTCAGTCATCTGCAGTGGGGTTTCAGATTTACACCAAGTACCGCTGAAGCTACTCATGAATCTGGTTATTTGAACATTGCAAATCATCTCCCCGGCACATAAAATTAGTATTACAGGCATATTTATTTAAATATATTTTACAGTACCCTACCATATAGTTTTACTGCGGAGTTCCATGTGAACACTATAGAATACAGAAGCATCCTAGGAGCTGTCTAACTTTTCTTGAAGATGATTTCATTGTGATCTTACACCATGGGACAGACATATTTGTTCTTGATAATGCACTTCCCAGATCCAGCAGATCAGCTGAGACACGAGAGAGGGGGCACTCACACAAAAAGAAGGCAAATTATAATCTCCTTCCTTCCGTCCTTCAGGAAAGGATACCTTTAACCCAGAGCCGGCTCCAGGCACCAGGCACCCAAGCACATGCTTGGGGCGGCACCTGGTAAGGGGCGGCGGGGGGAGCACGGCGTGGCATTCCGGGGGGGGGGGCGCTCCGGCGACGCGGCGCTGGGGGGGGCGGGCTCCGGTTGCGCGGGGTGCGGCGCTGGAAGGGGGTTCCGGCGGCGCTCGGTGGGGGGGGCAGCGCGGGGCTCGGGGGGGGGGTTCCGGCGCGCGGCGCTCGGCGGGGGTGTGGCGCGGGCGCGGAGCTGGAGGGGGGTTCCGGCGGCGCTTGGCAGGGGCGGGCTCCGGCGGCGCGGTGCTCGGCGGGGGAGGGGGTGTCGCGGGGCTCGGCACTCGGGGGGGGGGTCCGGCGGCACTCGGCGGGGGGGCGGCGCGGGGGGCGCCGCTCTGGGGGGGTTCTGGCGGCGCTCGGCGGGGGGGGGTGGCGCAGTGCTCGGCTGGGGGGGGCGGCGCGGCGCTCGACGGGGGGGGTTGGGGGGCGGAGCTTTTTTTTGCTGCTTGGGGCAGCAAAAAAGCTAGAGCCGGCCCTGCTTTAACCTCTGGGTAACTTTGAGCAGCTCAGCGACAACTTCTAAGATATAGTGAGGGAAGGCCCCTTAATACAAAACTGACTAAAAAGGACAATTAAACTTTAAGCTCTTTGAACAGCAAACATGTCTTTTTAAAGTGTTTGCACAAGCTCAATAGAGCCCTTTGGACACTATTGCAACCCAAAAAAATAAGGACAACAAAATTATGGCCATCTACAAATAGTGCTTTAAAAACAAACTCTTAACATTTTAACACTTTAGAAACAAAACAAAGTCTTCCCAGAAAAGTGAGAAATCTGAAAATTTAGAGATTTAATTCAAGATGGTTCCAAAAGCACTGACAAACTATGGCCCATCTCTGCAATCTAAATCTGTTATCAATTCATTCCTCAACAACTGGACAGCCAGGAAAATACGGTTATATTATGTGCTTAAATCCATGTGTGTAATATAACTTTGAAAGCAGCTAAATTAGGCCTGGTCTACACCACGAGTTTAGTTCGAATTTAGCAGCGTTAAATCAAATTAACCCTGCACCCATCCACACAATAAAGCCATTTACTTCAACATAAAGGGCTCTTAAAATCGATTTCTGTACTCCTCCCTGACGAGGGGAGTAGCGCCGAAATCGACATTGCCATTTCGAATTAGGGTTATTGTGGCCGCAATTCGACGCTATTGGCCTCTGGGAGCTATCCCACAGTGCACCATTGTGACCGCTCTGGACAGCAATCTGAACTCGGCTGCATTTGCCAGGTAGACAGGAAAAGCCCTGCGAACTTTTGAATTTCATTTCCTGTTTGCCCAGCATGGAGAGCACAGGTGACCACTCAGAGCTCATCAGCACAGGTAACCATGCAGTCGAAAAAGAGCACCAGCATGGACCGTACGGGAGGTACTGGATCTGATCGCTATATGGGGAGAGGATTCCATGCTAGCAGAACTATGTTCCAAAAGATGAAATGCCAAAACATTTGAAAAAATCTCCAAGGGCTGATGGAGAGAGGCCACAATAGGGATTCACTACAGTGCCACGTGAAAGTTAAGGAGCTCAGACAAGCCTACCAGAAAACCAAAAAAGCAAACGGAAGGTCTGGGTCAGAGCCGCAGACATGCCGCTTCTACACTGAGCTGCATGCAATTCTGGAGGGGGGGGGGGGGGGCGCTACCACTACCCCACCTCTGACTGTGGATTCTGAGGAGGGGGTAATCTCAGCCATGCCTGAGGATTCTGCGGACGGGGAAGATGAGGAGGAGGAGGAGGAGAAGGAGGATGAGCTTGTGGAGAGGACAGAGCACTCCATTCTCCCCAACAGCCAGGATCTTTTTCTCAGCCTG
The DNA here is from genome assembly GCF_011386835.1 of Chrysemys picta bellii. Taxonomy (NCBI): domain Eukaryota; kingdom Metazoa; phylum Chordata; order Testudines; family Emydidae; genus Chrysemys; species Chrysemys picta. Next base: position 333,765,819 of record NC_088791.1, on the reverse strand, counting down.
ACTGAAGTACCCTCCCAACCCTCCAAAGGCATTATCCCAGACAATAAGGCCATGGAAGGGACCTCTGGTGAGTGTACCTTTGTAAATATAAAACATGGTTTAAAAGCAAGCGTTTTTAATGATTAATTTGCCCTGAGGACTTGGGATGCATTCGTGGCCAGTGCAGCTACTGGAAAAGTCTGTTAACGTGTCTGGGGATGGAGCGGAAATCCTCCAGAGACATCTCCATGAAGCTCTCCTGGAGGTACTCCAAAAGCCTTTGCAGAAGGTTTCTGGGCAGTGCAGCCTTATTCCGTCCTCAATGGAATAAGGACACTTGACCACGCCATGCTAGTAGCAAGTAATCTGGTATCATTGCATGACAAAGCCTGGCAGCGTATGGTCCCAGTGTTTGCTGGCATTCAAGAAACATCTGTTCTTTATCTCGCTGTGTCATCCTCAGGAGAGTGATATTGTTCATGGTAACCTGGTTGAAATACGGGAATTTAATTAAGGGGACAGAGGTGGCCGTTCCTACTGTTTGCCTGTGGCTGAAAAGAAATCCTTCCCTGCAGTTAGCCAAGCGGGGGGGGGGGGGGGGGGGGGGGGGGGCATTGGTGCTGAATTTTTCGCGTTTGGCTAGCAGGGATCTTCCCTGATACCAGCCACGCAGTGGGGGGAGGGGTAAAGCGATCATCACACAGAATTGGATGGGTGGTGGGGGGGTTTAGTTTGATTTCTGCTGCTGCACATTAACAGGAAAACCACAGCACTCAATGGGCTTTGCTTGGTATGGGAAAGGAGGGTGCTGCTTTTATGAAGGTTGCAGAAGCCGAAAGACAATGGCTTACCATGGCTCCATGCAAGCCGAATTCTGTTGCCCGGCCCTGCGTCTGTGATCTCTAACATCAAAGCCGCAGGCACTCAATATAAGATGCAAAATGCAACCTTGTACCGAAATCACATGTGCTATGTAATGTGAATAGTGTTGTTCACCGTGAAAGAGTATAAACATTGTTTTGTAAAATGTATCTTTTTAAATACATCTCTCCCTTTTTTCCCTCCCTCCCACAGCTGCAAATTTTTCAAGCCTCCCTCCTCCGTCCTGAAGGCTATCTCAGATAAGGAGGCGAAAAAAACGCACGCGAGATGACATGTTTTCTGAAATCATGCAATCGACCCGTGATGAAAGAGCTAATCTGAATGAGTGGAAGGACACGGTATCAAAGTACAGGAAAGATGCCAGTGAACGTGAGGCCATGAGGGACTCTCGAGATGAGAGGTGGCAGGCTGCAAGCTGGGGCTGCTGCGTGATCAAACGGACATGCTCCGGCGTCTGATGGAGCTTCAGGAACGGCAGCAGGATCACAGAGTGCCACTGCAGCCCCTGTATAACCGCCCTCCCCCCTCACCATGTTCCATAGCCTCCTCACCCAGACATGTAAGAACGCAGGGAGGGGGGAAGGAGAGGCTCCGTGCACAAGCCCACTCCACCCCAGTGGACAGCCCAAGCAAAAGGCTGTCATTATTTTGAACTTTTGAAGTGGCCTTTTCCTTCCCTTCTATCCTCATCCCAAACCCCACCCGGGCTACCTTCTCAGTTCTCTCCCTATGTTTATAATCAATTAATAAAGAATACATGATTTTTAAACAATAGTGACTTTATTTCCTTTGAAAGCAAGCTGTGATTGAAGTGGGAAAGGTGGTTTGCTTACAGGGAATGAGTCAATCAAGGGGGCGGGTTTTCATCAAGGAGAAACAAACAGAACTTTCACACCGTAGCCTGGCCAGTCATGAAACTGGGTTTCAAAGCTTCTCTGATGCACAGCGCTTCCTGGTGTGCTCTTCTAATCACCCCGGTGTCTGGCTGTGCGTAATCAGCGGCCAGGCAATTTGCCTCAGCCTCCCACCCCACCATAAAGGTCTCCCCATTACTCGCACAGAGATTGTGGAGCACACAGCAAGCAGCAATAACAATGGGAATATTGGTTTGGCTGAGGTTTGAGAGAGTCAGTAACGTGCGCCAGCGACCCTTTAAACGTCCAAATGCACATTCTACCACCATTCTGCACTTGCTCAGCCTGTAGTTGAACAGCTCCTGACTACTGTCCAGGCTGCCTGTGTATGGCTTCATGAGCCATGGCATTAAGGGGTAGGCTGGGTCCCCAAGGATAACTATAGGCATTTCAACATCCCCAATGGTTATTTTCTGGTCTGGGAAGTAAATCCCTTGCTGCAGCTGTTTAAACGGATTAGTGTTCCTGAAGACGCGAGCATTATGAACCCTTCCTGGCCATCCCACGTTGATGATGGTGAAACGTCCCTTGTGATCCACCAGTGCTTGCAGCACCACTGAAAAGTACCCCTTGCGGTTTATGTACTGGTTGCCCTGGTGCTCCGGTGCCAAGATAGGGATATGGGTTCCATCTATTGCCCCACCACAGTTAGGGAATCCCATTGCAGCAAAGCTATCCACTATGACCTGCACATTTCCCAGAGTCACTACCTTTGGTAGCAGCAGCTCAGTGATTGCATTGGTTACTTGCATCACAGCAGCCCCCACAGTAGATTTGCCCTGCACCCACCCTCTGCAGAGGAAGGAAAACCCCAAGGTCACTACCAGTCTCACTAGGGAAAAATTTCTTGCTGACCCCACATATGGAGATCAGTTAGATCCTGAGCACGTAAGCAAAGAAACAGCCAACCAAGCACCTGAGAGAGAGAATATTTGGTGCCACCTCAGATCCCTGGGCCTCCTTGCCCAGTGTCCCATCTCCAGCCATGGCCATCCCTGATGCTTCAGTGAAAGAAGATAAAGAAATCTCCCAGAATACACTGCAAGGAAAACAAACCCATCCTGATCTCTACCATTTACCAGCTAAAACCCAGAAACACTGCTGAGCCCTGTCCCCTACCATCACAAGTAACCCCATCATACAATTCCAATAATAAATTTGTCCAGCACTCTCTCAAATCTAATTAAGTTGTTTGCTCCCACAACTCCCATTAGGAAGTTGTTCTAGAACCTCACTTCTCTCATGGCTAGAAACTTTCTAATCTCCAGTGTGAATTTGTTCATGGCCAGTTTATATCCATTTGTTCTTGTGCCATTATTCTTTATCTTAAATAAATCTTCACCCTCCCTGCTATTTATCCCCCTTAATGTATTTATAGAGCACAATCTCAGCCTTTGTTTTGCGAGACTAAACAAGATAAGCTCTTCCAAACTCCTCTCATAAGATAGGCCCCCATGCTCCGATCGTTTTAGTAGCTCTGCTTTGCACCTGTTCCATCTTTCTTGAACATGGGTGACCAGAGTTGTAAATAGTGTTCCAGATGACATCTTACCAATGCTTTATACAATGGCATTAATACTTCTTTATCTCTACTGGAAAGGACTTGCCTAGTACATTCTAGGATCACATTTGCTTTTTTCACAACTACATCACATTGGTGGCTCAGTGATGCAGTGATCAGCCCACACACCCAGGTCTCTCTCTTCAGCTGTAAATTTCAACTGATGAGTCCTCAGCTTGTAGCAGAAATTCTTATTAGACCCCAAGTGAAGAACCTTGAACTTTCTACTACTGAATTTGCCCCCATTTCTGTTGCTCCAGTCTTCAAGGTCATAAATCTTCTTGTACAATATTCCAATCCTCCTCTGACTTGACGATGCCCCTCAAATCTATCATCAGCAAACTTCATTAGCACACTCCTAGCTTTTTGTGCCAAGGTCATTACAAATATTGAATAAGAAATCAGGATAGTCTGGCATGATCTCCCTTTGGAAAACCTATGTTGCATTACATACCCTTTACCTCTATGGATATAATTATTGTTTCCATCTCAATTTGCTCTAAATCCTTGCATACTACCAAGGTGAGACTAATATGCCTGTAACTGCTTGGATCGCCTCCCCCCCCACACACACACTTTATTAAATATTGATGTGACATTATCTATTCTCCAACCCTATGGTACTAGCCATAAATAGACAGATTTATTACAAATCCTTACTACTGGACTAGCAATCTCATATGCCAGTTCTTTCAGTATTCAGTCGTCTCCTACAACCATATCTGTATTTCTCCATGCCACCTTCTACTTGTGGAACATCATTCCTAAGCTAGTCTAACAAAGCCACCTCTCTCCTTTTTAAAAATCCCTCCTTAGGACCCCCCCTCTTCCAGGAGACCTACAACAAACGAGCGAATAATCTACTTATTCACCTTGGCCGTATATCTCTTCTTTTGTGCCATCATGCTGTGCACCAGCCTCACTGTATAAAATTCATATTATTGCCCCTGTCCTTGCTATCCTTCCCTTCCAGGCTAACTTGAGGAGGGTCACACAGGGAATTAATGGCAATAGATTTGACTGCTGCACACCCGATATTGGAGTTTTGCCATACATTCCAGAGAATATATCACCAAATCACAGCTACACTGTGATGTTCCCAAGGGCACCCAGGATTGTGAGGCACTATCTACTCTTCGTGTGAAGGAGTCTTGTCTGTGCTTGCTGCAGATCAGCACCCAGAAGCCAACAGTCTCTGGCAGCACAAGCACTACCTTTCAAGCCCCCACAGGCCTGGTCTTCTCTGTCTAGGTTAGTAATAGGCACACAACAACCCCCAAGTCCTCGGAACGTTCCTTGCAGCGTCAAGCTCCTTGTCCTCTGCACATTCACATACATTACCAGATCTGCTATTCCCAAAGGAACAAGGCACACCAGCTTATAAGTTTTGACTCACGACCAGCGCTTTCCTTACCACCCCAGCACTTGGATATATTTATAATGGAAACAAAAAGTTTATTATCAAAAATTCAAGATTCAAGTGACAGTGCAAAAGAATATTGGAAACAAATGGTAACATAGAAAAATCATAACATGCTTTCTAGATTCTAAACTTAAACAGGTTAACTTTGTCTTCCTAAAATACTCCAAAGATCACTGTCTTTACTCGGAAGGATAACCACTATCCCCACCCTCCATACAGACACACAGACACAGTGGCTTGTTTTCTTCCTGTGTGCTTCCCTTTCCTGTTGTCTCCACATCACTTCATTAACATTTGACATCCATTGTGTTAGCTTACAATGCTTAATTTACTTCCTGACAGAGATGCACATATTTCTTACCTCTTGCCTGGAGGAACTGGTATAAGGTATGTCACCTCTTGGTGTCCTGCTTTTACCTTTACTCACTTAAGAACATAATTTTCTGCTACAAATACATAACTCCTTGCATAGTACCTGTACATATATTTCACACTATTGATGACCAGTGAGACACCAGCTTTCATTTGACACTTCACATTACATTTTTTGGTGAAGTAGAACATACATACCAGAACTAGTAGATACTTGCACCCCTCGTCAGTTGGCATTCAGAGATTCTTGGGCCACATACATCTCAGCCTGCTTATCACCGATATCAATGTGCTTACTGCAACTTCCTGGGTAAGATCCTTCCCATGCATAGGTGACTGGATACACTGTCAACTTGAACTCGTGGATTTTCCATCACTCTCTCAAGAGGGAGCAATTTTTGATTCAATGGACAGAACAGAGGTTTCTGGCCAACTAACCAATGGGTCATTCATTTTCCAGGCCAGACGCACAAACACGTTATACTCTGCCATAAGCAAAGGTGAAAGTAAGCTGGTACGGGCCGGTACAGTGTACTAGTAAGAAAGTGGCCGCCAGTATGGTACGGTACACAGCCGACAGCACCGTACTGGCAGGGCCGCTGACGGGGGGGAAGGGAGAAGGCAAAAGGGGCAGCTGCCCCAGGGCCCAGCAATTTAAAATGGCCCAGGGCTCCCAACAGTGGCTGGAGCCCCGGGACCTTTAAATCGCTGCCAGAGCCCCGGGTGGCGCAGACTGGACAGCCCTGAAGGGCTGGCTGGGGGAGTCTGGCCCCAGTCCCGCCCCTTCTGCCTGAGGCCCCACCCCTTCCAGGGCCTAGAGCTGCGCTCCCCCCACCCCCCAACACCTTTCCCAGGACCCTGGACGCTCTGCGTACCGGCAAGTCCTTTAAGTTACTTTCAATCCTGGCTGTAAGTCCGCCATGCAGCTAAATGCTCCACAAATGAACACTCTGCCCTGAATCACTATGCGTTCTTGAATGCTGTGAAGCATAGCACTGCATGCAAATACAATAATTATTGCATATTTTAACAATGACTTCACAAATCCATGCTGAAGAACTTAAATGGCCATATTCTGTCCTCAGTTACACTTTGTGCAAGCTCACGGGCACAGGAGTAATAAGGTAGAGTTTCCCTCCAAATGCGCATCCTAAACAAGCTCATAATAGGCACTCAGGGGAAAATACAGAAGAAACTACAGAAAATGGGTGTTCCTTCTGGATGCTGTTCTTCAAGTGAACACTAAGTAACTAGCCCAAACTTGGGACTGTGCTCCTTATAATACATGTTTCAGAGGAGCAGCCGTGTTAGTCTGTATCCGCAAAAAGAAGAACAGGAGTACTTGTGGCACCTTAGAGACTAACAAATTTATTAGAGCATAAGCTTTCGTGGACTACAGCCCACTTCTTCGGATGCATCCGAAGAAGTGGGCTGTAGTCCACGAAAGCTTATGCTCTAATAAATTTGTTAGTCTCTAAGGTGCCACAAGTACTCCTGTTCTTCTTTTTATAATACATGATGATGCTAAAATCCTCCGTGTGAAAAAGGATTTTTGCAGATTTTCTTAGTCATATTTATACTCGCTGGTTTATATATTTATCATTTTTATCTCATGTCAAATATGTGGTATCATTACTGCAATAAGTAACACTTAGCATTTATATAATGCTTTGAAGGCACTATACAAACACTAATTCATCCTTACAACATCCTGTAAGGTAGAAAGATGTTATTTCCATTTTTTCAATGGGCAAACTGAGGCGTACAAATGAAGTTACCTGCTGCCAATAGAAGAGCCAGGATTAGAACTCAAGACTTCAAAACTGCCAGCTCTATACCTTTACTATAATGCCATCTCCTGTTATGACCGGTGGCCTCATCCCTATGTGATTTTGTTATATAAACATTTTAAGTGCATTAAATTATATTTTTGAAAAGTTTCCTCTAGTGCTCATCACAGTCATAAATAAGCATTTATATTATATACAATATAATTAAAATCACTCTTTCATATTCAGTTCAATTTACCCACAATCTAAGCATTTGTATTCTTGACAGCCCTTCTGTTTACAACAGTTAACAGACTTTAAAAGGTGGTAGGACAGCCAGTTTTGTCTTTTTGAATAATTTCACACTTCTGTCTTCATTTAAAATCAGTTAAGCAGCTGTGAAATATAATCAACACCATTTTGATAACCGACTTCTTTTGTGCTTTGTAGTATCAGAATATTAACACATTGTTCTTCATCAGTACACGTCAAATCAGGCCTCAAAGTTCTTTTGACTTTATAACAAGTTGCTAAAAAAGTAATCTCGAGTAGAACTTTTCTTCTGTACTCTGAATCAGAAAATCTGGATTCTATTTTCAACTCAATACATTTTATAGCTTTAAGATGCTGCTCAGTTTCATCCATCTGTAAGAAGGGAATAATATTTACACAACTTTGAAATCTACAAATGAACATCATTACAGAGGTTCTAAGTATTATGATAAATAGATTCACTTCTAATTCACAAAACAGAATTGTCATGAATAATCATTTGTAGAAAATTATGGAATGATAAATGCTGAAACTACAGATATGCAGATATGGTGGTGGTTTGATATGGACCTAGATCATATTTGGGCTAGAGTTCGAGTTACAGTCTGAATCAGGACTATTTGAGTTTGGATATGATGATGCCATAATCTTTTCATAGCTGCTTTCATGAGATTGCATCTGTTTCAGATTAATATCTCATGATAACAAATGTTCTTGCTAGATTCAATCCAGGAAATTGTCCTGTTCATATTTCAAGTCAGACTAGAATTATATGGACAGATTCTAACCCAGAGATTCAAATCTGACATCCCCAACCAAAATTATAATGGGTTCAACATCTGAGGTTCCATTTTTAGCTGAAGCTTTGATATTTCAAACTGACTATAAACTATATATCATGCTATATTTGCATATTCCATAGACCTACACGTTAAACATGATGCATTGTTTTTAATATAACTAAGTGACATAATGATCTTTGAATGGCACATAAGCCGCAGGCATGATATAAATCTCAGTCACAAAGTCGCTTTTAATTCAATTAAGTTTAAAAATTATTACTACATGCGCCTGCTCTCTGGAATGATACCATCTTAGGCTGTGGTCTTATTAGACCTTATGAGCTAATCAGGCCTGGGTCTGGTTAAAATGACTAATACTTGGAGAGGAGACCTCAAAGGTAAAACATAGCTATGTCAAGAACTGTAGTCAGTAAATCAGGAGGTGTCATTCTTTCATCAAACTCAGTACACTGTAAGGGGAGAGCCATGGCTGGAAAAATCATGTTTCAAATGAGACATAAAATAAAATAATAATAAAGAGGTTTTGCTTTTGCAGCCTTCAGTGGTCCACTGCCATTTTCCACAATAACAGCATCTTGGCCAAGTGACTTTATACAGGCCAAGTATATGTATATGTCATAGGAATTTGGGATCTGATCTAGTATAGCAATCCCTAAAGTCCATCTAGCCCTCTAGGCATGTATGGGATAATCAGCACCCCACATTAGGTCTCATCCAGATCTCTATTAGCTATAGATTAGTTTAAACCCTGAATCGTAAGGTTTTCCCACTGCAGTTTAAACTAGCTACAGAATATTTCCTCACTTCCTGTCCTAGATAGTGGTATAGTGATGCTGGGCACTGGTGAACAGTTGTTCCAGCTGTTCCATCCCATCATGGCTGTGGTTCAAATGATGAATGGGCCCTTTTTTAGTCATACATTTTAGAATCCTTTGAGATGAAAGCTACTATATAAAGATATTACTACTGTTTGCTGTGAATTCATTGACAGAAAGTATGTATGTACGCAAAAGTACTACTCAGACTTACTTACAGATAATCTGGAAAAAGGAATAGGAATTTTAGCTTTATTTAGTAATAATTAACAACAACAAAATCAGATACAAATGCAGCTTTGTACCTGACTAAAAGTTTTGTTTCATGTTCCTTGGCAACTGGATATCAAATTCCTTTAATGTATTATGACTTTTCTGTAAAAATGTAAAGCAAAATCTCATCGTGCTGCTTCCCAGGAGTACCCAGGGCTTGCTACCACCTGCCCTTAGTATGAGGAAGCCCTGTCTGTGCCCGACTGTGGGTCAGCTCCCTGACTCCACAAACAGGCAGCACAAGCACTCCCTTCTAGGCCTATGCAGGCCACACACACACACATACACACCCTTACTTCTCTCCCCCTCTGGTACACTCCAAATCCTGAGACTGCCGACAGTCTTCATGGAGTGTCCAGCCTCTGTTCCACCAGAAACTCGTGATGGTCACAGATTTGTTGCTTCCAAAGAAACAGTACGTGCCAGTTTATCAAGTGCACCTCAGATCACCACTCTGATTGCCACACAGAACTTCGATATGTTTAGAGTGAAAACAAGTAAAAGTTTATTTAAAAGAGTACAGAGATTCAAGCAAGTACAAGTATTGGAAACTAATGGTTACATATAAAATAAAATCATGACACGCATTCTAGAACCTAGACTTACTTCACTAGACACTTCCAAGTCATACAGAACAATGCTCAACCAAAGTCCTTTCAACATTTTACCAGCCAGACGTGACTGTGACCCACCATTCATAATACACACATGCTGTTAGCTTTCCTCTTCAGTGAAGGACCTAGGGTGCACCTCTACACTCCCAGATTTATCCCAACAGTACACTGTCTTTACTTGTAAACAGCATCCCCCCCTACTGTTTATTTCTTCCTGTAAATTTCCTCTCGACGATTTTGCAATCTCTTGATTAGAATTTTGCTCAATTGACACACAGATAATGCCCAGTTTACTCATGACCAGAGAAAGAGATAACACTCTGTTACCTCCTGCTAGAAAGGAACCTGTCCAAGACATGTCACCTCAGTTATAGGCCTAAAGAACATAATTATCAGTACAGACCTGTAACTCCTTGAACACTGTCTGTACATAGATATCAAAGAGATTAGGACCACTAATGGGCTATGACTCTCAGTAAAGAAATCACCTGCCACCCTTTAGTGAATTATTATGCGTATATCAGATCCAGGGGATCCCTTTAAAACTCTATGAGCCCCCTATGCCCTCTGCCAGTTGGCCCCAATAGGTTCCTAGGTAACAACAATATACCTCTGCATGTCAGAAATATAGAAAGTATGGCATGTGCACTTTTGTTGTATTGCTATTGTACAGGTTATATGTACACACGTTTGAAAGCGGTAAGGTAATAACGAAAGCTGCAAGACAGAGTGCTTCTCTTTGCACAATTCCTGCTAAAATCAACTCTTAATAGGGAGGGATTTATCGGTCACACTATGAAGATCTGAAAAGAGATGAGGATGACAATTTTCAACTCTTCGTATGTTTACTATCCTAAATCCATTTTAAGGATTTAGGGCATTGCAAACCAATACAAGTGACATCTAAGCAAAGACTGAGAAAAGAAATCATTCACATGTGGAAAATGGATGTCTGTGTAATAGATCAAAATGAAAATTTAGATTAAGGGCTTTGCCCATCCTACTGTATTTCCAAGTTCCCTTCTTTGTGATAACTTTTTTCCAGCACATCCAGCAGTAGATTATCCTTTAAGAAAGTATACGAAAGGATGCAAGGTAAACAGTAGCATAGCATAGAATAGAATATCGGGGTTGGAAGGGACCTCAGGAGGTCATCTAGTCCAACCCCCTGCTCAAAGCAGGACCAATCCCCAGACAGATTTTTGCCCCAAATTGCCCCTCAAGGATTGAACTCACAACTGTGGGTTTAGCAGGCCAATGCTCAAACCACTGAGCTATCCCTCCCCCTAGTACAATATGATGCATGAAGGAGCAATAGCAGAAGATGATTAGACCCAACCGACACTAAAGCCACACAAGAGTTTAGGACAAAGGTCCAAACTGATAAGTCAAAGATTCATAGATTCAAGGACTGGAAGGGACCTTGAGAGGTCATCGAGTCCAGACCCCTGCCCACATGGCAGGACCAAATACTGTCTAGACCATACCTGATAGACATTTATCTAACCTACTCTTAAATATCTCCAGAGATGGAGATTCCACAACCTCCCTAGGCAATTTATTCCAGTGTTTAACCACCCTGACCATTAGGAACTTTTTCCTAATGTCCAACCTAGACCTCCCTTGCTGCAGTTTAAACCCATTGCTTCTTGTTCTATCCTTAGAGGCTAAGGTGAACAAGTTTTCTCCCTCCTCCTTATGACACCCTTTTAAATACCTGAAAACTGCTATCATGTCCCCTCTCAGTCTTCTCTTTTCCAAACTAAACAAACCCAATTCTTTCAGCCTTCCTTCATAGGTCATGTTCTCAAGACCTTTAATCATTCTTGTTGCTCTTCTCTGGACCCTTTCCAATTTCTCCACATCTTTTTTAAAATGCGGTGCCCAGAACTGGAAACAATACTCCAGCTGAGGCCTAACCAGAGCAAGTAGAGCGGAAGAATGACTTCTCGTGTCTTGCTCACAACATACCTGTTAATACATCCCAGAATCACGTTTGCTTTTTTTGCAACAGCATCACACTGTTGACTCATATTTAGCTTATGGTCCACTATAACCCCTAGATCCCTTTCTGCCGTACACCTTCCTAGACAGTCTCTTCCCATTCTGTATGTGTGAAACTGATTTTTCCTTCCTAAGTGGAGCACTTTGCATTTGTCTTTGTTAAACTTCATCCTGTTTAACTCAGACCATTTCTCCAATTTGTCCAGATCATTTTGAATTATGACCCTGTCCTCCAAAGCAGTTGCAATCCCTCCCAGTTTGGAATCATCCGCAAACTTAATAAGCGTACTTTCTATGCCAATATCTAAGTCGTTGATGAAGATATTGAACAGAGCCGGTCCCCAAACAGACCCCTGCGGTACCCCACTCGTTATGCCTTTCCAGCAGGATTGGGAACCATTAATAACAACTCTCTGAGTATGGTTATCCAGCCAGTTATGCATCCACCTTATAGTAGCCCCATCTAAATTGTATTTGCCTAGTTTATCGATAAGAATATCATGTGAGACCATATCAAATGCCTTACTACTAAAGTCTAGGTATACCACATCCACAGCTTCACCCTTATCCACAAGGCCCGTTATCCTATCAAAGAAAGCTATCAGATTGGTTTGACATGATTTGTTCTTCACAAATCCATGCTGGCTGTTCCCTATCACCTTACAACCTTCCAAGTGTTTGCAGATGATTTCCTTAATTACTTGCTCCATTATCTGCCCTGGCACAGAAGTTAAACTAACTGGTCTGTAGTTTCCTGGGTTGTTTTTATTTCCCTTTTTATAGATGGGCACTATATTTGCCCTCTTCCAGTGTTCTGGAATCTCTCCCATCTCCCATGATTTTCCAAAGGTTCAGAGGAACTAAGAAAAAAGTCAACCTTAACTGATTGAAAAACTGTAGTCTGTCCCTCTCACCTGAATACCCAAAACAAAACCCAATATTCAATACACTATTCTGTGTACCAAATAGATCATATATAATCTACAGAAGGAAATCAAACCTTTATCATTATAAGGGAGAGTTGACACAAACTTGCTAGATTTGTCGAAGTATCAAGCCACATAATTATCTGAACTGGACATGGTCATAGCTGTCTTGGGCTACAAGAAGAGTTGAATGTCAAACCATATGAGTCACTGAATTTCTTATTGCTAGCTGCCAGCATAAAGGCTGCTGCACAATGGAAAGTACAAAAGGTTCTTAGTTTAAACAGATGGCTTTACAAAACGTAGGTGATATTAACAATGATCACATTTCCCACCAAACCAAAAATTACATGATAAGAAACTACCACACTTGCATTTGCTTGTGTGTTTTTTAGTTCTGCACAAAGATTTAGAATGAACTGGGAAATCCAGAGTCAGGAGCCCTTTAAATTAACAACAAAATTAAATAGCTTGAACCATGATCTTTTAATTAAGAGGGGTTTAGAACAGTCTGAGATGGGAAACCCCCCACAGAAGGAAAAAAGGGGAAATGAATAAATAACTGCATAATTGTATTCTAAAATGTGCACTGTACTATGCCCTGTTTCTCTGTAGGGAGGATGAATAGACACATACCACTAAGAACTTGCTATTACAAAATAGACTGTAGTTTCAAGGAGCCAAATTGTTGTCTGCGTCAACTGTATCTATCTATTGTACAGCTAGTTTTACAGAATCTAACTGTGGCCCTGAAGGTACTATAACATTGTGCGATAAGTGCAAGCCAAACAGTCCCTTCAGGTCAGAGGTTTTCAACATGGAGGTTGCGAACCACCCAGCCTTACTGCTGAACAGGAGGGAAGTCCAGGTAGTTCTCAGCTAGATAGGAGGAGGATCCCATATGCAAAAGATTGAGAACTGCTGTTCTAGGGCCATACAACCTAAAATCTTAATGAATTTAGACAAACTTAGGCTAACAGTTTCTCCTTATATTTATTCTTTTATATAAAACAGATTAAAATCTGATTAGTCTGATATTCAGAGTGGTAGAGATAGTTATACAATAGAACAGCTGCATTTTTATTCAGAGCTTTGTATTTTTCTCTCTGTGAGGAAGGCTGTTTGCAGCTTTTGTTTTTTCAGTTCAGAGAATGTTGTGGGTTGTTTTTTGTTGTTTTGTGCCTCTGCCAACCTTTCCACAGGTTCCTTTACTGTCTGATTACATGAAGGGACAAAGGCATCAAAGAGAACTTCCCAGGCTTTGAATTCCTCCTTCTCAGCCCTTGTACCATGCATCATTTTGTCATGAAGCGACAGAAGAAAAGGCTTGATTCAGGGACTGTCAGAATCCATGCAAATACACTCCAGAAATATGTGGAGTAAAGTTATAATTCTTGGGGGATGGTCTCAACTCTATGTTCAGGTTTTAGCCATGAAACTCTCATTAATATTAATAGTAGCAGCATACCTAAACCCTGCGCATCAAGTTGATATCACAGCCGTGTCTGCAAAGCTAAATTATCTCTTAAATGAATCCATGACTTGGATGGAAAATGCAGATGAAAGAAATAAAGTCTCAAATTGCATGATGTTCAATGTTCAGAAATGTACTGGACTTGCTTAAATAAGTTTAGTTGAATCAGAGGGCCATATCCTGCTCTGTTACACCAGTGTACATAGAGATTAAGTTAACTGAAGTCAATGGAGTTACTTTGTATTTACACTAGCAGAACAGAGCACAATTTAGCCCATGAAGCGTTGTGTAGGTTTCTACATACATCTGGCAAAATTGATGCATTTTGCCATTTCTAACCCAAGATGCAAATGCAAAATGCAAATAGTTTTTGTAGATGGTTGCACTCCTTCCTCTTATTATCTGTATTTACATTACAAATTATTTGCACTACTGAAGCATGTTAGAGCCCAACCACAAATATGGGTCCCATTGTGCTAGGCACTGTACAAACATATAGTAAGTGTGTCCCTCCATTAAAGAGTTCACAGTCTAAATAACCAAGACTGACCAAGGGTGAAAAGGGAAACAAAGACATGAAATGACATCCAAAAGTCACATAGCAGGTCAGAGGAAGAGCTGGGAATGAAGTCCAGATCTCCTCACTTCAGTCCAGAGCCTTGTTCACTGGCCCATGCTGTCTCTGTGAAGCTAGAATTAGGACTTTTAATAACATTTTGGACGAACTGAATTTATTTATTACAACGTAAAAATTTATTTTCCCTGACACGTGGGCATATAATTCAGAACTAGGGCTGTCGATTAATCGCAGTTAACTCACACGATTAACTAAAAAAGAATTAATTGAGATTAAAAACATTAATCGTGATTAATCACAGTTTTAGTCGCACCGTTAAACAATAGAATACCAATTGAAATTTATTAAATATTTTTGGATGTTTTTCTACATTTTCAAATATATTGATTTCCAATTACAACACAGAATTCAAAGTGTACAATCCTCATTTATATTATTATTTGTATTATAAATATTTGCACTGTAAAATTATAAACAAAAGAAATAGTATTTTTCAATTCACCTCATACAAGTACTGTAGTGCAATCTCTTTATTGTGAAAGTGCAATTTACAATGTATGTTTTTGTTACATAACTGCACTCAAAAATGAAACAAGGTAAAACTTTAGAGCCTACAAGTCCACTCAGTCCTACTTCTTGTTCAACCAATCGCTAAGACAAACAAGTTTGTTTACATTTATGGGAGATAATGCTGCCCTCTTCTCATTTACAGTGTCACGTGAAAGTGAGATCAGGTGTTGTATGGCACATTTGTA
Organism: Chrysemys picta bellii; assembly: GCF_011386835.1. Lineage (NCBI taxonomy): Eukaryota > Metazoa > Chordata > Testudines > Emydidae > Chrysemys > Chrysemys picta. Next base: position 333,750,405 of record NC_088791.1, on the reverse strand, counting down.
GCCAGAATTGTTAAGTATTTACATGCCAGATATGCTAAACATTCGTATACCCCTTCATGCTTCGGCCACCATTCCAGAGGACATGCTTCCATGCTGATGACGCTTGTTAAAAAATTAATGCCTTAATTAAATTTGTGACTGAACTCCTCTGCCATATATTTCATGATACAGGAGTCTTGGATGATGCCCCAGCACATGTTGTCGTTTTAAGAACACTTTCACTGCAGATTGGACAAAACGCAAAGAAGGTACCAATATGAGATTTCTAAAGATAGATGCAGCACTTGACCCAAGGTTTAAGAATCTGAAGTGCCTTCCAAAATCGGAGAGGGACAAGGTGTGGAGCATGCTTTCAGAAGTCTTAAAAGAGCAACACTTCAATGCAGAAACTACAGAATCCAAACCACCCAAAAAAAAAAAAAGAAAATCAACCTTCTGCTGGTGGCATCGGACTCAGATGATGAAAATGAACATGCGTCGGTCTGCACTGCTTTGGATCATTATCGAGCAGAACCCGTCACTAGCATGGACGCATGTCCTCTGGATTGGTGGTTGAAGCATAAAGGGACATATGAATCTTTAGTGCATCTGGCACGTAAATATCTTGTGACGCCAACTATAACAATGTCATGCGAATGCCTGTTCTCACTTTCAGGTGACATTGTAAACAAGAAGCAGGCAACATTATCTCCCACAAATGTAAACAAATTTGTCTGAGTGATTGGCTGAACAAGAGATAGAACTGAGTGGACTTGTAGGGTCTAAATTTTTACATTGTTTCATTTTTGAATACAGTTTTTTGTACATAATTCTACATTTGTAAGTTCAACTTTCATGATAAAGAGATTGAAAAATGCTATTTTGTTTTTTTACAATGCAAACATTTGTAATCAAAAATAAATATAAAGTGAGCACTGTACACTTGGTATTCTGTGTTGTAATTGAAATCAATATATTTGAAAATGTAGAAAACATCCAAAATATTTAAATAAATGGTATTCTATTATTAACAGTGCGATTAATCGCGATACATTTTTTAATCGCTTGGCAGCCCTATTCAGAACCCATTGATCTCAAGATAAGCTGACTGTGTACATCTAAGGCAGACTTTGGCCTTTTATGCAGTATTTCCTATTGGGTCATCCTAATTCAGTATTTCCCTTCCCTCTATATGCTCAGGAAACTACAGAAACTGGAATATTTTGGTAAGGTACAAGGGGATGTCTACTGCATTCCTGGAAGAACTCAGAAATCCTCCACAGAATCTCACTTTAAGGCCACGTGACCACATCTTCCTATCTAAAGATGGGACAATATTTCCATTATAATTCTAGCTAGCTAGTGGGGTATTCATTATGGAGTGAAGAAGCAATCACTTAAACCATGCACATTATACGCTACCTAATATTAATTTATGGGGGTACGTTAACCACTATTTTGGCTTATTAAAGACCCAGCATAAACTTATTAAAAATACATTTTTCAATGTTTATGCAAACAATACCAGTCAAAACTCTTCCTAAACATTTGCAGTTAAAAAGAAGCTGCTGTTAGTTTGTAGGGACGAAAATCAAATTAATGTCTAATTAAAATCTAACTAGATCATATTCATAGTAATGAAAGTCTCTTTTAGGACATTTATATAATGAACTGCTCTAACACTGGATCCTGGCGCTTCTTATAGCATGTCCCAAAGCGCATACAGACAGCAAATCTGTATTGGTGCAATGCTTCAAGTAGATAGCTAGGGGATGAAATAGCTGTAATATCATTGTGACTTTAGTGATAATGAGACTCCTCTGCTAAAAATAACTCAAATAAGGGACTCTGGTAACTCTGGGCGATAACTTCCTGTAAACTTTATAAGTATTCTAGATGATATTCTAATAAACACACACATTTTATTTCAAAGTAGGATCCTAAAATTTTCTTTAATAACTACATATATGGATACAACGTGCAATCTGATATTTCAGAAATGGGTGTATGCAATCCTAGAGGTCAGTTTAGATAAGATAGTGGGGCAATTATCCTGAGTAAGCTTCCTCTGTTATCCCGGCACCACATCACTGAAAACTGCAGGCATAATATTTGTTGTGATGTTTCATTAAGTAGTCTGCTGTTGTCAGTGTAGAGTGATTCCTGTGAAGTCTGAAAGCAAGAAAATCTTCCTTCAAAAAAAGTTCAACCCATTTTATATTGTAAAGATAAGGGAAAATAAAAATGATTCAATTCAGATCATAAACTCTAAGCAAAGAATATGACAAAACATTTACTAGATTTAGACTCATCCACAGGAAGGAGGAGGATGGTCTCAGCAGATGACATCTCAGCTACCAAAGGAGTAGAATACATAAAACAAAACACTGAAAAATGCAAGAGATTTTTTGTACCTCATCCAACAGTTTATATAACACGATGGGGATGCTCCGCCAATTACTGGCTTGGTTTCCCCTTCACTGGGTAGTGGAAGTTACTTTACTCCATTAATGGTGAAAAATCATCATTGCAACTTTAATAGCATTGACTATGCATCCTCAGATAGTGGGAAGGAGAGAGAAAGAAGGGGAAGCTGGGGAAGGATTTTGGGTCAGGATGATATCTATGGCATTGTAGCCTTGAGTTAATATTACAAGTGTTGGTGGAGACGTGCTGGGGCTATTAGAATAAGGTGAGTGGAATTTTGCTTGGATTTTGCACAAGTCTTTGGGCAAGAGCTGAACTGGAGGGAAGGCATACAGCAAGCCTTTAGACAAGGGTAGAAGGAGAGCATCCGTCAGTGAACCTGGCCTGTGACCTACTCAGGAACAAAAAGAGATGACATTTTTTGTTTGCTCCTGCAGCAAAATAGGTGCATTTCAGGAGTCCCTGCCCCCTCCCCCACCGGCTGGAAAATGGACCTGGACACATCTGGGTGAAAATACCTCTTGAGGTGACCTGTGAATGACCTGCTCAGGTGGTCTGTCAAAGTATTATGAACTCCTGGAAGCTTTCAGGTTGATAGAAATGGATAGAACAGGACTGCTGCAATAAATTCGATTCTTTGAAAAGGACTCAGGGCAGATTTCTCTGTATTGATTAGGAGCCCCAGGAAGCTATGCTAGAGAGTACCTGAGACTGGCCTCTCGGTAGACAATCCTCTTGGTAAGGAAATACATCGACTCCCAACCGTCACAGGATTGCTGCTACTACAGCCAGGCATTTCGTGAATCTGAGAGAGATTGCTGGCAGGCTGAAAGGCAGTAGTGTGAATTGGTAATGAGATCTATTGACCATGAATCTGAGAAACTTTTGGTGGCTTTGGTGATTCGTCACATGAAAATAAGCATCTTTTTAAGTCAAGAGCAGCTACCAGTCCCCAGGATCAGAGGAAAGGATAATAGTAGACTAGCCATTCTGGATTTTGTTTTCTTTAGAAACTTTTGTAGCTGCCTTGGGTCTAAAATATAGGCCTGAGACCCCTCCACTCTCTCTTTGCCTTCAGGATTAGAAAGTATTGGAAATAAAATCCCTTCCCTCTGAACAATATGGGAACTTCCTATATGGCTCCCACGAGGAGAGACTGGAACTCCTGAAGTAGCACACACTTGTGAGAGTGGTCCCTGAAGAAGGATGGGGAAAAGGGGTAGGAGGGACAGAAATAAACTGAGGGGTGTACCCCAGTTCCACTGAGCTTAGTACCCACTGATCTGTGGTAATGCGGGACCAAGCACTTAGGTAGTGGGACAGGTGGTTGGCAAAAATTGGGGTGGGGAAAGATGTTACTCTGGGAAGTGGCAGACTGCTCTTGACCAACAGGGCCAAGAAGAGCAACTTTGCCTAAATGAGCTGAAAGCTGCAGAGGATGGGGGGGGGGGGGAAGGGGAGGGCACTGTTGCCCTTAACTATAATTTGCAAAAGCTAAGACTGTTACCTGGATGTTGCGAGAAAATAATGTTCTCACTGGAGTCCATCCCAACTTGCCTTTTTTTTTTTTAATATACTATACCATAGATTCTCAGCCTGGATAAACAGAGGAAGAGGGAAGAGAGGCCATGGTGTAACTTCTCATTCAAAGGATAGACAAGGTAATATTTAATGATTTGTGGGGCACTTACGATGTGGAAACAAATTCATATTTGAGAGACATCTAAAAGTTGTGACTAACTGACCCAACAGACTGTCTCTAAAATGAATGACATTTGTCAGCACGTATTAAGTCCACACTTTATTAAGTCCCTCAGGCCCAAATCCTGCTGATTAAGGGATCCCATATCCCTCCTTTATGAGGGTGAGCAGCCATCAGATTTTGGCTCTGTGGGAGCTTCTGTTTTTATCTGTGCCCTATAAGGCTTCATTTCAGCCTTGCATATTTTCTTCACCTAGGGAGTGAAGTGTGTCAGAGGCGGGGCTGGACGGACCCATCACCGCTGAATGGGCCAGTTACACTGTGAGAACAGGAGAATTTATTGAATAACCAAGGAGCTTAACTGTAATACTGGTATAATTTATCTATACTGGAGCACTTAACATCATGCACAAAGATGCGGGGGGGGGGGGAGGGGAGGGGAAGGGAGTATAAACTTGACTATGGGCTGTTCCAGATCTATTTTTATCATTCAAATAAGTTAAAAAATAGAAAACACCTTACACATGGGAATGACTGCTACATAAGCCATGTAGATTTCCCCCCCACACACACTTTTTAATGTCCTCCAAAGATCGAGAAAATGCTGATTCCAAAACTTTAGACAAAGAGTCGAGTATGAACATTAATATTAAACACTTGTTTTGGTGCTACCAACAAAACTGCTATTTCTGCTGATTTTTTTTATGAATAAACATATAAATGTCTCCATGGTACTGTAGTATATTATCTGCCTAAGGAAAACTGTAAAGAGGCATCTGCCTGCCTGCTAAAGAGAAGGAGAGGCAGTTATATCCATAGGAGTGAGCAGTAAAATTATGACAGACCTAATTATATCCAATAGGCCAGTCATATCAAACAGACTAACAGGTGAAGTATATTTTGCACTTGATATCATCTAGTTCATTATTAATTATTTTAATAATAATTATTTCCATTTCTGAACAGATGAAGACATGCTGAGTGAAATAATGGTCATTGTTTTATTTGGGATTTAAACAAAAACCCTCTGAATTCACAAACTATGGACTTAGAATGAAAATCAGTATCTTATCCTCTCGAATAAAAATGCCCACTGCACTTTGCTATTCAAGTTAACACCTGTTCAACTGCGGTTCTCATTTTCTGCCACAGCTGTTGCTATGGTTTTTCCTTTTACTGATTTAGGAGACTAGGGAAATGCACCCAATAAATTGCAAACTTATGGCTCACTCCTCTGGAGACCTGGCCATACATCCCTATGGATCAGCAGAAAGATCTAATGTTGTATAATTTAGGAAGGACAAATTTTGAGGCACACAAACATCTGCTTTCATATCAGCCATTAGAACCAAGATCTTTCCAAAAGATATAAAACTTGCAAAGTAGGCATCCAACCATACATTCTAGGACAGCAAGTTTTTCAGTGTATAATATTTCCACTGTATTCTTTTGGAAGCAGGTTGTCCTCTGGGTGGAATTTTCATATTACTTAAGGCCTTGGTAAATATCAGCAATGTTTAACCCATAGCTGTGTCTATTCTGTGAACAGGTTTCTACTTATATGTTTATGTTGATCATGTCAGTCTGGTTAGACAGTCCCAGATGAGGAGGCATCCTTGCTATTTCTTTATTGGACAGGCAGTGAAATAAGCCTGAATAGTATATTTGATTAGCATTGTGCAGTACGGTGTTTGGCTGAATGATACCACCTATATGCATCTTACCAACCATATGTATGTGCAGAAAAAAGTTATAAAAACATATCTTGCTCTATATTATATACATACATAAATCACAATATACTGTGTATGAAATATATATGTATTTATGTACATTCTCACACACACTATATAGGTCTGTAACTCTTACACACTCACCTCATTACTACTATCATTATTTGCACAGCAGCATGCCTACAGTCACCAATCAAGCATCCAGATCCCATTAGCTAGCTGCTTTACAGACATTATGTCCACCCCTAAAGAGCTCACAATCTAGTTTATAATGCAACAAGTAGATGAGGTAATGGGAGTCGGGGAGGACAAGATAACAGCAATACAAACAGGTTACTTGGAATAAAGCAAGGATGTCCTACCTCACCACCTGCCTTGCCAATTAATTTAATATCCAGACTAATGAATTGCCCATTTATTGTATTCTCTTCAGGAAACTTTTTGCACAAATTTATAACACTTTGTTTAAACAGATACATGGAAGTATTTTCTGGCATAGTGAAAGGCATGCTGCACGGGCCAAAGAATCCTGCAACACCATCTCCCATTTTCTCACAGCCAGGGCCGGCTCCAGGCACCAGCCGAGCAAGCTGGTGCTTGGGGCGGCAGCTTGTAGGAGGCGGCATTCCGCCCAACCCTAGGGCGGCATGGCCGCCTTTTTGTTTGTTTGTTTGTTTTTGTTTTGTTATTGTTCCGCTCCGGCCGCCCTGTAGGGGGCAGCGGCGTGGAGGACGGGAGCGCCCTGCAGCAAGCCCGGCAGGGCAGCCCGCATCCTTCCCTCCCAACCGACCGGAGTGGTGTGGAGCCCTCCCGGCAGGGGGCACGGCGGGAGGGGCCGCGTGGCAACACCCCGCTGAAGCCCTGGCCGCCCCCTTTCTCTCTCTCCCCCCCCCCCGCTTCCTCCCCCTCCCCCCGCTAGCCGGGGCACATCTGCACATCCCCCCCTGCACCCTGGCTCCGGCTGCGCCGCAGGTTTTTTTTTTTTTTTTTTGCACTTTGCTGTTCTGGCCACCGCGTTTTTTTTTTTTTTTTTGCTTGGGGCGGCCAGAAAGCCAGAGCCGGCCCTGCTAACAGCAATCTTCCTTCCACTTTGTATAGCAGAATCATAGAAGTGTAGGACTGGCAGGGACCTCAAGAGATCATCTAGTCCCTTCCTCTGCACTCAAGACACGACTAAGTAATAGCTAGACCGTTCTTCAAAACTTCTGATGACAGAGATTTCGCAACCTCCCTAGGCAATTTGTTCCAGTGCTTAACTACTTTGACAGTTAGGAAGGTTTTCCTAATGTATGCCTTAAACCTCCCTTGCAGAAAGGGTGTTTTAAAACCGCTCAAAACCATTTTTCTGACTCAGTGCTTTTTAGTATTGGCCGCACTGCAATACAGATTTCAGAATTAAATTACTGGCCAACAAAATCTCCCAAGTATTCTTACATATCAGACATGCTGTGTTATGTAGCCACTTGATATAATTGTCAGAGAAGTATCAGCCCCTTTAATGGCTGTTAATAGGCTTCACTGCATTATTAATAGAGTGTCACAGGTGTGTTCTATTCGGTTCTACACTACACTCATCACTGTAGTATCTTAGTGCCTTCCAGTAGGACATTAAATGGCATGAATAACATTTTCTGATGATTTGTTCTCTTTCTTTCTCTGATCTTCTTCCTGGGGGGAGAATTGTGTGTGCAGTGGAGTATTTTGTTTTGGTAGGGTTTGTAGTTGTTTCTTATATGCATGTGCACTTTGGGTATGTTGATATTTCCCAAGGAGAACAGACTGAGTTGACTAGCTCTTGTTTTATAAAGTTAATTGGTATTTATATTTAAGTCCCATATCAGGTGGATTATTGATGCAGGATTGACAGGAGAATTGTATTTTAACAAGGAGCTTGAATAAATAAAGAAACAGAATGGGATTTGAATATTTTTACACACATTCTGTTAAAGATTTAGATTAGAATCTTAACCAGCTTTCATGTTAGAAATCCACACAAAAGAACCCAAAGTCTTCTATTCATTTGAAACAACATTACTACTTGCTAGTCAATACTATTTTTCAGATTCATTCAGCTTCCTGTTTATTTTAAATTGTTGTGACTCAGGAATTGGGTAATTTTATATTTGAAAAGGCTTTCTAGGAAACAGAGTTTTAAGCACCTGCAGGGGATTAGACTATTTAAGACAATACACATGACCACAGAGATGGAAAATGTAGTGAGTGGTTGATTGGTCACCTGATATTCTTTGTATGAAGACAAAAAAGTATGAAAGCTTTTAAAAGGTAGCTCTATTCAGAGTGACAGCATGAAAACTGACAATCTTACTGTCTGGTTTTTTATTCATGTGTTTATTTCTGCTTCGATGCACACATATAATGAAAATGCACGTTAAGGAAAGATGCCCATTTGTAAAATACAGTATGTTTTATTTTACATATTAAAAGTACCTAACTTAAATGAAACTAATTTAGCTTTCACAGCTAGAATATCACCATGTTCTATATTCATAACATTCGACACTGAATACTATCATTACTTCTCAACATTGCTTCAGGAAGATTAGGCCTTGGATGCAGCCCTTGGATACTGTCAATATGACTGCAGTATTTGTTGTGTGTTACACTATTCAGTCTCCCAATACAGACAAAACACACAAGTCCTGCCCTGAGGACCTAACAGCCTAGTTTCAGACATTATACAACAAGGTGGAAAAGTTAACACTAAGGGAGGGATCGAGAATAGTGTAGCTGAAGTCGACGTATCTTAGATTGACTTACCTCGCGTCCTCACGGCACGGGATTGACGGCCGTGGCTCCCCCATCGACTCCGCTTCCGCCTCTCGCCCTGGTGGAGTTCCGGAGTCGACGGGGAGCGCGGACGGGGATCGATTTATCGCGTCAATAGATCGATTACTACCCGCCGATCCGGCGGGTAGTGAAGACGTACCCAAAGAGAGGGAAGGTAAGGGCAGCCTCAACAAGGCTAATGCATGGCATGATGGAGAAAAGGATTTGTGGTTTGTTTGCTTGCTTTAATAGAAATACAGACAGATGTAGGTACAGCTGAAAGCCAAAATTAGATGGGATACACCCTGTGCAGCTTATAACTCATGGAAGCAGTATGCTTGCTTTTTATTTATTTATTTTAAGTGCTGCATTCCAAACCTCAGACTGTCTCTTAGGTTCACTCGACAGGATATTACATATGGCCAAGATTTTCAGAACAGTCCAATAATCTTGGGTGCCTCAATTTCTGGATACACCAAAGAGTGGCTCAACAAGGCCCCAGAGGGCCCTGGTGCAAGAATAGGATAGGGGCCCCATTCCCGATTCCACTCCCACACCCCACAGTCCCCCCCACCCCACACATAATCCAATGCCCCACCAACAATTTGCCCCTAATCCTTCACCCACCACCCCCACGATTTTCCTGGCCACTTACTGGTGATTTTTCAGCAGCCATCCCATAGCTCCACTTGCTCCTATTGCCCACCTTGCACTCACACAGCACAGACCAAAATATGAATGATGAGTGGGGTTGCAATATGCTGAATGGAGTCACAGGACCAGTCAGGTTTGGCTCAGCCTCCCTTCTGTGTACCAGGTGAAGAGCCAGAGTGCCGCTCTCACTGGTTAAGCCCCCATAACCTCATGGGTCCAGGTGCAACTACACCACTTGCACCATTGTAGCTATGGTACTGATTCAAGGTGACACCTCAATGGGGCTCAATACCTTCTGAAAAAAAAATCAAACCCCTGGGAGGCTGAGCCAAATGGAGACATAAAAAAAAAATCACAAATCATTTTTGAAAATGTTGGCCTCCATTATTAGAGTTTCTTCATTGGCCCGGGGGCGATGGGAGACCTGCTTACAACGTGGTAGTACCCAAATGATGTCCAATCAGAGTTCCTTCTCGACTGGGCAGATGGAGCAAACGATGTTTTAATGGTGTTAATAAATTATGCTATGCCCCTGTAATGTAGTTAACACACTATTTGGGCTGAGCAACACAAGCATCACAGAACCCTGCTTTAATCATGTTGGGGCACTGCTAAATTGTAACCAGGTCCCCCAATTTCTAATGGTTACAACATAAATAGGATTAAACTTTCCCTCTAGCTGTGAAGACTCTAGGTCTTATTCCTTCCATTAGCTTTGGCCCAACAGATGAGGTGTCAAGGACGCTCTCCCCCTTAACACAAAAGCTCAAGTGACTGCTGTTAAGAGCACATCAGGTTTGAAGGAACATTGTCCTCATCAACTAACTACACTCAGTGAGCTAGGTAAGGCCTTTTCGTGATTGCACACCTTGATGAGCACACCAAGCAGCTCAGATACCTCAGAGGGGAACCTCCTGCTGTGAATTGCGAAGGGATGCAGCCAGGGGGAGAGAGGAATTCAGCGAGGGACTCCAACCATGTTGTGAGCCAGAAATGGTTTGAAACTATGCCACGTTACACCCATCCTGACAGGCAAGTGCAGATGAGCCTGTTGATGAAGGAGAGGGGAGTGAGGGAAAGAGTGTATATCAATTATTCCTTATGGTTTATTTATTTATTTGTTTATTTTGCTTTTCAAGTCCCTGAAATCTCATCTCTCCGCCCACTTACCTTTAGCCCAATTTAAAAATGGTGCCTATCCCATCCATAAGTTGAGAGAACCTAGGCATTGACTTATGATTGCTTTACTAGTATAGTGCTAGAAAATAAAACATTAAGGAATAAATTCAAAAAAAGAGTAGTATGGCAGTCCGATTATACAGTCTATATGAGACCAATGTCCCGTGCCCGGGCAACGGTAAAACAGAGGTGGAGTCGGCATCTGCTTTTCATTTCTTTGGCTTGTTGGACTATGCTGGCGGGGGAGGTGGGGAGGGGGAGAGGCATATGGGGTGCTTTGTTTTCCTAAATAAGGATGTCCCTTTTATCCTCTTGAGAGATCTCAATGAAACTTTCATGGTGATATTCTTCAATCCTCTCCCAAAGATTTCCAGGTTTGGTAGCCTAGTTTCTTCTATAACGATAGGAGACTGTCCCACAGTACTTTGCAATGATTTCAGTTGGACCATTGCAATAAATAGGCTAATGGCATATGGGCCCAGGCAGCTTCAGGACACCACTAGCAACTGGGTTCTCTGCGCCTGTCATTCTCAGGAGCCAGGCATCAGCCAAAATCACCACTGCCTGTGAAAATAGTGCCAATATTCACTGCCCATGTACCCATTCCCATTCTCCATACCCGGGAAGGGCACTCAGCATTTATAACTTCCATGCAACATAACACCCTCCGCCCCCCTGCTAGGCTGTCCTTGCCACAGGCTGAGCTACAAAACAGTGCTGTAGCACCAATGCTAACATATCAGTTAGAATTTTGTATTAAAGGTATTTATGGTATAAGGTAAGACTTCTGATACGTCATCTTTTTTTTTTTCTGTTGTGACTGCAAATCTCATGGGTATCTTGCCTATTTTAAAGAGCAGCATCTTGTATGGGTGGACTTCAGGGGTGTGCCTTCCGTATCTGCTGAATATCTGACCCTGATCAGGAGGAGAAAGGCGAGAACTAGGGAAGATATGTTCTGTGAGATTGAAGGATGGCCTCCAAGCCCCGGTGTTCACGATTCAAGAGGCAATCTGAACACGACCACAGAAAAGGACAACGAGTGACTGCTGCAGAAGAGGCAAAAAGACAGAAAATGCAGCAGGACACCATGGGTTTGCTCAGGCAACAAACTCAGATGCTGCAGAACACTGCTGAGATAGATGCCAAAGACCCTGGACTCAGCAATCTTTCCAATCCATGGTCGCTGCTCCCTAAACACCCGAACATATCAGGCCGCAGCGTGTGAATTACATCCTTACCACTCCCCACTCCACACCAGATATCAAGGAGAAGAGCTACACATACACTGACCTGTGAAAGCCACATGTTGGTGTATACATAGCCACAACTTAGTACCTTGTAATAAATTTTAGATACATGGACGTAAATGCTCACTGTTTACTTCTATTTTTACTTGGGATTTTCAACTACGGTTCACCTTATTACAGTGTCAGTAAAAGTAACCTTGTTTGTCCTTTAAATTTGTTACCTGTTTCTTTGCACATAATAAAGGTTTATTTTTGGAAACTCAGTATCTTTATTACACTAAGCATGACAGAATTCAAAGTGGGAGGCAAAGACTTACCCGTACTTAATCTCAGTAAGTACACGAGAGACTCTATTTCATAAAAAGCATCACACAACTCTACTGTGGCTGACTATTAAAATGGTCTTTTAAGACTTCCTTCAGATGCATAACTCCATGGTTGGCTCTTCTAATCGCCCTTGTGTCTGGCTGTTCAATAAGACAGCCTGTCCACCTTGCCCCCAACCCTAGCAATAGATTTTCCTCCTTTGCTGCTGTGACACTGGGCCAGAAAGGGTTAAGCAACTAGCAGGCTAAATGAAACAAATTCAACCTTTAAAGACATAATAGAAAAGTGTACAAATGTTAATTAGGGCCATTCCTTATAAATAGCTAACAAAGCCATGTCAGATAGAGGAGAGCTTTGAAATAAAAACCTGTATTGCTAGAGAACAAGAGGTAAATACTAATTGTATTTATATGTGTTTACCTATATCTTGTTAGATGTTAACTATGTAACCAGATTAGCTAGTGGATGCCATTATATTATGCTTGCAGATGGTTCAGTTAACCTTAAGATTAAAAATCTAAGATATTGCAGGAAATAATATTACTTACATTGTCTTCAGTTTAAATAGTCTGTGCCATAATGGAATGCCTTGATAGTTTGAGTGGATAATTGCCTTATGTTAATTACTACTAGTAGTTTACCTGTGCATTCATAGGAAATAGAATTGACTCCAAAGCCATAAAGTATATTACCTATTCTTCATCCAGTGAATGCCTGCTGTGGTAACTTCTGTCAAGAGGCTAACACAGCCTGCCAGAGATCTATAAAAACTCTAGGGCTCCAATCCTGTTATCTCAAGTCTGCTTGAACCTTATCGGGGAGATTTTGAGTCACAAGACTAAGGTCTTCAGCTCCAGTCTGGATTACCCTGATATTTGACATGAACTGCCTATTTGGACTATAACCTGTTGAACTGATTCTGAAAGAACTTTTTGCAATTCAGTCTCTACCATCTCTACTATGAAACTGACCTAGGAACTTTATTCATATCTGTATATATGATGATATTTTAACCACAATACTCTCCTCTCTTTTCTTTTTTAAATAAATCTTAGTTTAGTTAATAAGAATTGTCTGTAAACATGTAGTTGGGTAAGATCTGAAATATTCATTGACCTGGCGGGTAATGTGGCCGATCCCTTGGGATTGGTAGAATTTTATATACGATGAATAAGATTTTAAATAATCCTCACTATATCTGACTTGGCTGTCTGGGTGGGAGCCCTAGGCTAGATTGCTTTAAGGGAGATGTGTTTTTAGCTTCTGGGTAACCAGTAAGGTATTGTAGAAGCTGATTTGTTGCTGGGTTAGTGAATCTAATTATTAGAATAACCACCAGTTTTAGGGATTGTCTGCCGCATTCTTTGGGGTTTGCCCTGATTGAGCATTCTCAGTTTGCCCCCCCCCCACCCCGCATCGACCATGGTCACAGCCTGATAGATATTTTGCATCACACAACATGCAGCTATAACCATTGTTTTTTCTCACTGCATCCAATCTAGTAAGCAAACAGCACCAACATCCCTTCAATCTACCAAAATCACATCCCTTCAATCTACCAAAATCACATTACTGTGGAGAAAGTGGATAAGGAAATGTTATTTACTTATTCCCATAATACAAGAACTAGGGGTCATCAAATGAAATTAATAGGCAGCAGGTTTAAAACAAATAAAAGGAAGTTCTTCTTCACGCAGCGCACAGTCAACTTGTGGAACTCCTTACCTGAGGAGGTTGTGAAGGCTAGGACTATAACAGAGTTTAAAAGAGAACTGGATAAATTCATGGAGGTTAAGTCCATTAATGGCTATTAGCCAAGACGGGTAAGGAATGGTGTCCCTAGCCTCTGTCTGTCAGAGGGTGGAGATGGATGGCAGGAGAGAGATCACTTGATCATTGCCTGTTAGGTTCACTCCCTCTGGGGCACCTGGCATTGGCCACTGTCGGTAGACAGGATACTGGGCTAGATGGACCTTTGGTCTGACCCGGTACGGCCTTTCTTATGTTCTTATCCAAAAGGCATTCTGCATCTGCTGAGCCAGTAATTGAATCTTTGGTGCTGTCAAGGTGGTCAAGTGCAAAGATTCATGGGCCAGGGGACCAAGCGGTAGGCTGGGTACCCCAGAATCACTACTGCCCTTTCAACATTGCCATGGTCATACACCAGTTGGGGAAGAATGTCCCTGTTAACAGCTTTTTTGAAAAGTCCTGTGTCCTTAAAGATGCAAATATCATGCACCTTCCCTGACCAGCCCACATTGGGATATCAGTGAAGCATCCAAGGTGATCCACTAGCACCTTGCATAACCATGGCAATATATCCCTTTCTATGTATTCACTGGCAAGGTAGCCCGGTGCCAGAATAGGGATATGCATGCTGTCTATTGCCCCTCTGCAATTTGGGAACCCATTGCTGTAAATCCATCTGCTATTTCCTGTACATTACCAAGAGTCACATTCCTGTGTAGCAGAAGACACTTAATTGCCTTACACACTTGGATGACAACAGCCCAGCCTGCTGTGAATTTTCCAACTCCAAACTGATTGCCCACTGTCCAATAGCAATCTGGCATTACAAACATCCAAAACATGACCACACTCATTTCTCCATTGTCAATGCAACTTTCATTTGAGTGTCCCTGCCCTGAAGATTGGGTGAGCTCAGCACATAGAATATGACGTTTTGCATTAGATAGTTCCGCAGCCACTGTTCACCATCCTAAACCTGCACTCACATGCAATCCCACAAATCAGTGGTCATTTCTCAGTTCTAGCCATGGCAATTCACCTAGTGGAGAGGCCTCGTGAACACCAGCTGTAATCTGGCTTTTCTTTCCTTGCTATGTCCATCAGCATCCAGTTATCATGCCTGAACATCTCCACATCTTCCTCATCACAGTCCCGGTTGTAGCAGTATTTGTTCAAGCTCTACAAATACAGGAGAATCATGTAGCCTATATTAGCAATTCCCATGAGAGTTGTGCTGAGCTCTGCAGGACTCATGATTCTGTCAGAGATGGTGGAAACCAAAAAGCACTGTGTGGGACTGTGACGTTATAAGTGTAATATAATATTTCATTGGAAGGTGACAGGGCCAGAAAGAGTTAATTAACTCACAGACTGACCTGACTCATGGGTGAACCTTAAGGACTGGTTAGGAGGATATGTAAACGAATAGAGCTTTGAAATGCAAGTCTGCATTGTTAGAGATCTCAAGGGTAGATGTTTGCTCAGGTCTTGTGATGTAAGCAAACAAGTCTTGTCTATTGCTATAACTTTAATGCAAAGATCTAAAAAGGAATATTAACATTTGTGATGATACTTGAGTGAAATAGTATTATTGTCTATATGTCTCTTTGAAGGTTGTGGTAACCTGTATCTGAACTGTTTAATGGATAAATTACCCTGTGCTAATTGCCAGGATGTTTGGAAGGAGAATTAAGCCTATTGTTTTCTCAAGCCAAAAGGCTGCTGGAAATGTATAAGAACCCTGGGACATGATTCTACTTCATCTCAGATCAGCTTTGGGTTCAAAAGGGGGAAACCTTAAGCCACAAGGATTGAGATCCCCAGTCATTGACTGGAGCCACCCTGCATATGGAGATTGGACTATAACCTATGGACTATATCTAAAAGGACTTTTGGCAACTACAAGCTCACCTCTGCTATGTATCTGAACCTCAAGAACTGAATTCAAGTCTGTATGTACACTGATCTTTTAACCAACACTCTCTCTCTTTTCTTTTTTAATAAATTTAGTTTAGTTAATAAGAGTTGACTATAGCGTGTATTTTGGGTAAGATCTAAGTTATAATTAGACCTGGGTATGTGGCTGATCCTTTGGGATTGGAAGAACCTTTTCTTTTATATGATGAGATAAGATTTTCAATAATCATAATCATATCTGATGTGTGTGTCTGGACGGAGGCCTGAGGCTGGGTACTTTAAGGGAACTGCGTTGTTTGGACTTCTGAGTAACCAGTAAGGTACTACAGAAGCTGTTTTGTGCTGGCTTGGTAAACCTAAATATTGGAATATCCACCAGCTTTGGGGGTTTGTCTGCCCTGTTTTGTTTGCAGTTCACCCTAATTGAGTGACCTCAGCTGGCTCCCACGGGCAGCACCATCACAGGGACTAAGGGAGTTTTTTTAAAAAATGACATGAAAATTATGGGATGTGGAAAGTATAAGATGGAAGAGGTGGAATGGTGGGAAATTGACACCTAGTTCCCAGAAGTCCCTGGATGAATTGCTGGCTCTCAAACCACTGCAAAAATCTCCCATAAGACACTGAGCCAGATGGCGACACAGAGCACATTGTGATGCCTACTCATGGTGCACCACATTTTACATTAACAACCATTCCTGGTGAGTACTTGCAGCACTGATGCAAGCACCCAAGCGTGCACATGCTAGATTGACATACAAACTTTGGTGGCTGTACCATCGTAACTTGCATTGACCAAATTTTGTAGTGTAGACATAGCCTAAGTTTGCAGTGGCTTGCCATGGTCAAAAATACAGGAATACTTAAAAAAATAAAAATATGTTTTCATAGTATGATAGTTCATATGACATCTGTGACACTGTCAGACAAGATGCCAAGTCTTGCCCAGGCTGCAAGTATTAGCTAAGAATTGACAAACTCATAGCTGGAGACCAGACCAGTTGACCTGTATATTAATTTTGCTCAAAATAGGTATTGGCCTTATAAGAATATATTTATTGTTAGACTCTATGAAACGCTTGCAAATTGCTGCATGCATTAATCTCACTTGTAATGTCTGTATTCCATGCTATAAGAAAACATAAAAGTATTGCTTTACAAAACTTTGAAAATGTTTGCTCTGAACTTGTGAACCCAAGCATGGGAATTGCCCCCCCTTCCAGTCCAGAAGAACTATCAAAATCAGATGGGCCATCAAACAAAATTGTTACACAAAGGATGGCCCTATCACACCCCTGGAGAAATACATGCAGAAGGCCTCATCCCATCACTTTGAATGCTGGAAGAGGGAAATAAAAAACAGTTGATATGAAGATTTTTCATCTCTTTGCTGTTTGAACTCTCACAGGCCAGAGAAACCAAACTGAAGATAGAGATCCCCAGGGATTATCTCCTCGGGCCACCCTGAAACACATTTGTAAAGATCTGTCAATTCAAACTCTGTCATTATTAGGGTTTAGATAACTCATTTGTGTGTATATGTTTTCTTGCTTTAACCTGTAAATAACTTTCTTATTTCTCTTTCCTAGTTAACAGACCTTTAGATAGTTTATTACAGGATTGGCTACAGGCAGGGCCAGCTCCAGGCACCAGCAAAACAAGCAGGTGCTTGGGGCGGCACATTTCTAGGCGCGGCATTAAAGTGCCCCCGCCACCCCAGCTCACCTCCACTCTGCCTCCGCCTGCTCCCCTGAGCGCGCCGCCACCGCTCCGCTTCTCCCCCCTCCCTCCCAGGCTTGCCACATGGGAAACAGCTGTTTTGCACAGCAAGACTGGGAAGGAGGGAGGGGGGCACTCGGGGGAGGCGGCGGTGGTGGAACGGAGGTGAGCTGGAGCGGGGAGCGGTTCCTCTACCCCTCATTACTTCCTGCACCCCCCACCCTAGCTTACCTCCGCTCTGCCTGCTCCCCTGAACACGCCGCTGCTCCGCTTCTCCCCCCTCCCTTGCCTGAAGCGGTGCGGCGGTGCGCCCGGGGGGAGCAGGCAGAGCGGAGGCGAGCTAGGGCAGGAGGTCGCGGGGGGCCCGCAGGAAGCAATGGGGTGGGGGAAATGCGGCACGCCTGGGGGAAGAGGCGGGGCTGGGGATTTGGGGAAGGGGTTCGGAAGGAGTGAAGTTGGGGCAGAGCCGGGGGCAGAGGGGCATAAAAAGGGGGGGGGGGCAGCCAAATTTTTTTTTGCTTGGGGTGGCAAAAATCCTAGAGCCAGCCCTGGCTACAGCCATTGTCTTCGGTGTAAATTCTAGGATACCAACTGATCTGGGGTAAGTGACTGGTCTCTTGGGACTAGAAGCAACCTGAATATTGTGTGATTTTGGGAGTAAGAGACCATTTATTACTAAATCCAGTTTGTCTGGGTGTCAAGACAGACTGGAGAATCTAAGGGAATTGTCTGTGACTCCAAGGTAAGACTGTCATAGAGATCCAGGAGTTCAAATTTGTTACTGGCTTGGTAAAATCTAATCAAATCTAATTTGGGGTATCTGCCCTGTTTTTGACAGTCTGCCCTGAGCAGGCACTCATGCTTGTAAGCCACTGCAGACAACGCGACAACAACATCCTTCCATTCATTTTGTGAAATATTCTGAGTGTTCTAAATGTGGTTTTTGTTCTGATATGGAATGAAAATGAGACATCTTTAAAGTATTTGTGACCAGGGAGCGAGAAAGAAAGAGACCCACCCTAACTATAACCCAGTGGGTTAGGACTCTGGCCCTGGGCATAGCAGACCACATCCCAATATAGTGCCCAAGGCACCAGATCATAGTTGGGGGTGGGTCTCTTTCTCTCTCCTCATCCTGTATCCAAGAAATCTTCTTGATGAAAATTTAGTCAAAACAGATATGTTTTTGTGAAACATTTTGGTTTCAACAACAACAACAACAACGGCATTTTTGACAGAAAACAGTTTCATTGAAAGTATTTTCACTATGTATTTTGCTACTGTTTTTGTATATGGATAGGGTGAGAAAAAAAAAAAAACAGTACTTTCATCTGTTGGCCTCAAATCATAAATTTAACTATAATATAATTAAGATTTGGCTTTATTGAAGATTCAACTCATACACTGAGGAAGTCAAAAGGGAACAATCAAGAACACCGCCTCCCCCAAAGTCAAGAACTTGGTAATGCTACTGCGAATTAGATCTTTTGCATCCTGGGATTTTGATGCCTCAATCTATGATGGAATGTTGTTTAATTATGTATTTTGCTATGCATAACAAATGTAAATTACATACCTCATTATTCATAGTTATATTAATATATGTATTTTTCTCTCTTTAGGACTCTAAGACCTCCTTTTGAGTCATTATAATCTTTTGGGGAAAACAAGTATGTGTGAGTAATGAATCAGTAATGCTGATTCTATATTTTGCAAAATATTAAAATCTAGTTTTATGGCACGATTTCATTAGCAAGTGTTTTATCTGAATATGCAGAATGAAGAGAGGATTGCAAACTGCATAGAACATGTATCCAAAAACCTGAACCATGCTGTTTATTCTCGTTATCTTAATTTTCCACCTTCCCAACTTCCACCTTGATATCCTTCAGTGTAAGATTCCTTCATCTTCATCAACATACCTAATGAGCTCCTCCTAGTTAAATCTAAGGAGAACTTTTCCCAGATACTCCTCCTGCCTTCGTTCTTTCTCAGCTTCAACGTATCAACAGGTCTCCCTCCTACCATGCACCCTTTCAATGTATCCTTTAATGGCTCCCTGTTCTTGCCTCTTCCATTTGTTCACATTCCGCAAGAAATATGTTTTTTTCTCTCTTTCTCTCTCTTACACACACACACTTTATCCTGTCCCTTGTCATGTTGGTAATTTCGATATCTACCTCTTAGCACGTTTTATCCAGTTAGCATGGATAACCTCCCTCTGGATGTTCTGCTATCATCTAAAACACTATTGTAACATGAACTCCTGACCCATATTCCTAATCGGTGGCCTCCCCCTTGTGTTGTTCTTTGCCTTAAAGCAATGACAGCTGATATTTAACAATTATTTGGAAGTATTACATAAACCAAAATCAGGGTCTGCTGTAAACCCCAAACTGCCACTGTCTGATCTTCCCCCTGCAGTCCAAAATCACGCCTTCCAAAACGGAGGATGAGCTCTGGACCCTGCAGCCAAACTCCACATCCTTACACAACTGGACCAACTCCATCCCCACCACATTTTTCTACCACTTTAGACTACTCTGCTGTCGTTTCCAACACCCAGATCAGCCATCTTTAGTCATCTGACTCTCCTCTCCCTCTTCCCCCACAACCAGTCTCACACAATCCTAGCACCAAAGTTCAACCTGTTCTGGCTGCTACTGTTAAAAACTCGTCCACATGCTGTTTTTCTCCCCTTGATTATTGAAGCCACTTAGTATCTCTGCACATCACCTCTCTCCTCCCATTCTGTCCAGAATAGATGAGGAACCGGTTATGCAGTGGCCTGTACTCTAAGTTGTTCAAGATAACAAAAATAATACCCAGCCTGTTAGATAACATTGATTAGGAAAGTCAGCAAAAGTTGGAGACAAATAGATGAGTAAAAACTGGAATATTAAGCTAAATGAACAGTAGGAAGGGATCTTCAAGGTTCCTGGTTAAGTCGGAGGTTTGCATACCGGAATGGTGCATTTTAAGAGGATGAAGTTTCCACCCCTTCTGGGTGGGAAGGGTATCACTGAAATGTACAATGGGACAGATGGACAGAAAGAAATGAGATTTATCATCATGGCTGCCACCCCGCCTCCTGGTACTCCAGGATCTGCCATGTTACCACTGGTCTTCCAGCATCTTTAAGTTGATAAAGGCATCCTGACTAGACCAGGCCATAGAGAGGGAACAAGAAATTTCCTGAACACAGTCATAGTTTTAGAGTTGCCAACCCTTCTGAATTGTCCTGGAGTCTCCAGGAATTAAAAAGATTAATCTTTAAAGATTATGTCATGTGATGAAACCTCCAGGAATACGTCCAACCTACATGGTTTGCAATGGTACAAAGGAATGAAAGCATGCTCAAAGGCCATCCAGATTATATTTCAGTATTGGCACTGGTTCCAATAGTGGTCACACTTAATTTTTCAAGCAGTTTCAAGATGTTCACTAGTTTATCAAAATCTCTAAACCCAGAAGGGACCGTTATGATCATCTAGTCTGTCCTGCATAACACAGGCCCTAGAACTGGATCCAGTTATTCCTGCACCAGCTTCTATTTGTTCTAGATCAGCATATCTTTTAGAAAGATATCCAGTTTTCATTTGCCCTCCATATAACTGGGAAAGCCAGAAGGACTGGGCAAGTATTTCAGAAGGGTAGACATTTTTAAGGGTGCCCAACATCAAGACTTTTCTTGTTTTGACCTTGAATATGCTGAAGGAATCTCACAAGATTTACGACGACTATTAGATTTTTAGCAGTTCCTAAGCAATATCTGCTTAACTACCTTTGCTGTGGCAGCTCTTTTTATTTTAGTGAAATTTTATGCAAAAGAGCATTTTACAGAAACTGATTTAGTGTTCTCTATGCATTTTTTATATACAAACTTAATTTAAAAAGCTTTTTCATACTAACAAATATTGTCCCCTGCAGAGACTACATTTAATAAATATGCTTATTATTTTCCTTAATGAAAGCAATGTTTAAAGATTGTAGGTAATCGCATTACCCTGTACTCCAATTATACAATCCTGTTCTTCTAACCCTTCTGCAAACAGGCGGCTACCTCACCTCAATTTCCAATTATGTATATTAAGGCCGTCCAAAACCACGCTCATTATTACACACAGCATGTTTGGCTCTATCAGTGAAGATGCTGTAATTAGGGAAGAATCAAATGCATTTTCAAGTCCAAGATAATCACAAGAAAAGTTAATTATGTCAATTAAAATAATCTTCCCTCCACTCAGCTGATATAACCTATTTCTATAGAGACACCAGGGGCCAGATTCTGATCTTTGTTATACCACTGTAACTCCACTTAATTCAGTGTAAGTGAGGGTATGTCTCTGCAGCGTAAGCCCAGGGTTCGAAATCAGGCTCAAGCCTAACCTCCCTTCTGTCTAATACAAATTGTGCAGACCCAGGGTCCCAGCACACCCCCACCCCACCCCCGAGATGGCGGGTCTGAGCCTGAGTCAAGCCTGGACCCAGGGTTCAAGCCCCATTGCTTTTCCAGCATAGATACAGCCCCACTGGACTCATGCTGTGGGAGTTCACCAAAAGTCTCCCACAATCCCATCAACTCACTTTCTTTGTCCTCTGAATAGTCAAGTTTGGTGGACATTCAAGATTTCCCACACTGCACCATGAACAAAGGGCTAGAAAGGCCACATTTTTTTTGGGAGGGCGCTAGGAAGTCTGGGATATGGGCCATTCAACTCAGCCTGCATAATGCTGGAACCCTAGGGTTAAACAATTCAAAATCTGGGGTTACAAATGAGTTTAAACACTCAAGTCCTATGTTAATAAACTCAGGGTCTGCTAACTCGACTTCTACTAACCCTGGATTCACATTGCAGCATAGACATACCCTCAAGGTGTGTCTACATTTGAGCTATGAGGTGCCATTCCTAGCTTGCATAGAAGTATCGGTGCTAGCTGTGTTCAAGCTAGCACCTAAAAATGGCAATACATCTATGGGGGCCTGGGCAACTGCTTGGGCTAGCCATCCCACCTACAATCCTGCCTGCCCCCTATTTTTGCAAACTCGAGCACAGGTAGTGTGGGTACATCTATGGGAGCTGACAAGCACAGCCTCAAGCTCAAATGTAGATGTACCCTGAGATCAGAATTGGGGCCTGTGTGTTTGTTATAGAGACAAACCTTAATTTTAATTAGCAGCAGCAGAGACAGTTAAACATGTTACATTCCCAGATTTCACCAAAAGCTAGAAAGCCATCATTAAAATATTCTCTCCTGTGGTAAAGAACTCTACAACAAATGGAAAAAACAACACTTAATAACCCAGTTACTAAACTTCTTTGCTTTCTATAATTCACATCTCTTTAATGTCTTGTAGAAACCTGATAATTTGCTCTTAATACTGTTAACTTTCATTGGCATATCATAAAAGTGTGTTGCAGTTCCTAAGACATTTGCAACCTTGAGATGAAAATATTTCTCATTCAAGGTTTCCACTGATTCTCCACCTCCTGCCCCCCTGCCTCCAATCAGTGCCTGATACAGTACTTGATTCCCAGTACAGCTGGGATCACTGCCAAAGATGTTTATTTCAATTTTATCCCTCTAGTCCAGAATTTAATTCTTTCTTAGCCTTTATTAATCAGTTAAAATCTAAATCTTCATTATTAATTTACTAGAAACAATACAGCACCTTGTAAAACATTTATGCAGCAGTAAATGAAGAGCCCACTTTCCAGGGATCACATGGCATGCCTAATTTACTCCACAACTAAATATTTAATTACTAATTGTAGCTAAGTTGAAGGTGCTCTGTTGAAATTAAATCCTTTTCTTAATGACAAAAGGCTTAATTGCATTGTATGCAGCGAGGGTAAGGA
This sequence comes from Chrysemys picta bellii, assembly GCF_011386835.1. NCBI lineage: Eukaryota > Metazoa > Chordata > Testudines > Emydidae > Chrysemys > Chrysemys picta. Next base: position 333,727,121 of record NC_088791.1, on the reverse strand, counting down.
GCAGTAGGAAACAGTCTCCTGTTTACCTGTTCTTCCTTACCAGTGAAGCAAAGGACCATGTACTTTGCAACATGCTGCATCAATTGTGTAATATGGCCTGGTACTTACTGATACCTAAACTCCCCAGAGTAGTTTTAACACAAATAGGTTTGAAATGCCATTCTAAATTACTAAGGAAGATAATGCACGGCATGTGTAGGACAAGAGAAAAATGAACGTTTTCAATAAAAGGGTATGTATACACTTCGAAGAGGACTACAATACTGTGAACTCAGGACCTTCAGTTTCACATCCACAGCACCCACACAGGAGTTACAGTGCAGCATTTTGGTGCAAACTGCTATTCACACCCACTTAGTCCAAAATGCAGGGCTGTGTAGACATGGCCTTAGTGTCTTTTTAATAGCGGATAGGTATTCTTGAGAAGAGTATATCCTGCATTTGGATGGTCTCAGTGAAACATGCTCCCCCCCACCCCAACCCCTGCCAATCTCCAATTAGGATAATTTTATATTTTAACTGGCAGAGTTTTTTATTTAGGTATGCGTGGCATTTACGGTTCTAGTGTAAAGCACTGCAACTAGGGTGACCAGACGTCCCGATTTTATCGGGACTGTCCCGATATTTCCTTGTTTGTCCCGCGTCCCGACCGACGTGCGGTCGGGACACTGGACAAACAAGGAAATGCCCCAGAGCCTAGAGCCCGGAAGTGCTCGCACACACACACCCCCCGCCCCGACTCCGCCCCCTCCTCCCCCGATTGGCTCCCTCCCCGAATCCCCGCTTCTTCCCCGGGCTCACCATTCCCCCTCCCTCCACAAGTCCTGGAGGGAGCCCGGGAGACTCAGGGGAAGCGCGGGACGGGGTGAGTAAGAGTCCGGCCTGGTCCCTTGCAGGCAGGACTCAGTTGGGTGGTTGGGCGAGGAGGGGGGCGGCCCACGGGGCCAGGCGGCGGGGGAGGAAGCGGCCATGGCGCTCCGCGGCTGCGGCGCCTCCAAACCCCCCGAGCCGGGGCCTGCTGCAGGGACCCAGCAGTGCGTAACAGTCCGGCCTGGTCCCTTGCAGGCAGGACTCAGTTGGGTGGTAGGGCGAGGAGGGGGGCGGCCCGCGGGGCCAGGCGGTGGCTGTTCTCACCCCCGGCCAGCGGGACTCGGGAGCAGCTGCTGCTGCAGCTCCCACTGCCGCGGGGGCAGGAAGCGGCCATGGCGCTCCGCGGCTGCAGCTCTGGCGCCCCCGAACCCCCCGAGCCGGGGCCTGCTGCGGGGACCCAGCAGCGCGTACGCTGGGCCCAGCTCCTGGCCAGTCGCGTCTGGGCTGCTGCCCAGCTGGTGCTATCCCGCGGCGGCCCCGGGGCGGAGGCATCGGCCGCCCAGCCCCGTTCGTTCCCCTGCGGGACGGGGGGGCTGGGGCCTGCTGCCCCCACTCCGGGGCTGCCGCAGGATAGCACCAGCTGGGCAGCAGCCCAGACGCAACTGGCCAGGGGCTGGGCGCAGCGTGCGCGCTACTGGGTCCCTGCAGCAGGCCCCGGCTCGGGGGGTTCGGGGGCGCCAGAGCTGCAGCCGCGGAGCGCCATGGCCGCTTCCTGCCCCCGCGGCAGTGGGAGCTGCAGCAGCGGCTGCTCCCGAGTCCCGCTGGCCGGGGGTGAGAACAGCCGCCGCCTGGCCCCGCGGGCCGCCCCCCTCCTCGCCCTACCACCCAACTGAGTCCTGCCTGCAAGGGACCAGACCGGACTGTTACTCACCCCGGCCCCGCGCTTCCCCTGAGTCTCCCGGGCCTCCCTCCAGCGCTTGTGGAGGAAGGGTTTTGGTTTTTTTGTTTGCCCCCCCCCGCCACGCCCCCCCCCGCGTCACACCCGCCGCCCCCCACCCCCCACGTCCCGATATTTGTCTTGGGTGATCTGGTCACCCTAACTGCAACACCCAAGTCACTTTTGAACACGGTACTTAGGCACTGTGAAAGTTTTACCCACTAGCAGGGTGGGTAGATATCATCTCAAGGGAAACCGTTTCCAAAAGCAGACTGGAAAACATTCATGCAGTTCTGGGGGAAAGAAGGAGATTTACAGAGGCCAAATAAACCTTATCCATCAATAATTTCTGTCCTTTTTGAACGATTTAGCCAAAGTACAGTGAAAAGCACAAAACATTTTTCCTCACCATCAAACTTGTGTGTTATTTCTATACAGTAAATATTTGTTGATCCCCCACTATTGTGAAAAAGGAAGAAATCCAGTCCCTGCCCCAAAGAGCTAACAATCTAGAAAGACTATATTGTACAGACCAAATATTAGCACAAATTTTAGCATCTGAATCCCACCGTGTCTTCATTATCCTATCTCAGGGTAATTGTCTTAAGCAGATTTTCCATAGCTTTAAGACATTGACAATTTTTATATTATTTCAGTACAAAAACAGCATCTGGAATTTTTTTTCCCCTTTTCAGAAGATCTTTACTTTTCAATTAGAGTCGTTATCCTAACGATGTGACCTTGCCCCATCTCCCAGGTGCCCGTCAAGGTAGTAGTGACTAGGGGCTTTTGTTAATTTATGTCCAAACCTGTGTGTTGCATAACAAAAGCTTTTGGGGCATTGTTTTACATCCACACCTGTCCATAATGTAGGAGAACCAGTGAATGAAAGGTAGATTGCAATATGCTGGATGGCGCTGGAGCATAGAACCTGTCCCATGCAGGTCAGCTGTTCAAATCCAACAAAGGTTGATAATGACAAAGTTATTGTATTGGTGGACTATGGGAAAGGAGCATGGTCATAGACCAGTTAACACTGCATAGGTGTCCAGTTCACACAAAGAGCTACCTAATGTAACATTACAGTAGAACGTCAGAGTTACCAACCCCTCAGAAATGGAGGTTGTTCGTAACTCTGAAATGTTCGTAACGCTGAACAAAACGTTATGGCTGTTCTTTCAAAAGTTGACAACTGAACATTGACTTAATACAGCTTTGAAACTTTACTATGCAGAAGAAAAATGCTGCTTTTAACCATCTTAATTTAAAGGAAACAAGCACGGAAACCGTTTCCTTCCCTTGTCCAATCTTTTTTTTTTAGACTTTCCCTTTATTTTTCAGCAGTTTATGTTTAACACAGTAGTGTACTATATTTGCTTTTTCTCCCCCCTCTGCTGCTGCCTGATTGCATACTTTGGGTTCCAAATGGGAGGTGTGGTTGACTGGTCAGTTCGTAACTCTACTATTCGTAACTCTGAGGTTCTACTGTACCTGGCCTCTTCATTGGTAGTCTCAGAAGAGGAGCCAAAGCCTACAAATGATCTAGAGACTATTTTCCCCTATAACTAGGGGTGAAGGCTCCAGAACAAGGCTGAGACACAAAGAACTGAGGGGAAGCTAGCTCAGCTGTTTCTTCCGTTATATGTGACCTGTGGTCAAGAAGACAACTTGATGTCTGCAGAGGTGTCAAGCTAATGTTTCACATGAACACTTAGGACTGGTCTTCACTAGGAAAAGTGGTTTGTTACCACATTAGCTAAACCAATGAGGAGTTCGGTAGCACCTTAAAGACTAACAGATTTATTTGGGCATCAGCTTTTGTGGGTAAAAAACCCACTTCTTCAGATGCATGGAGTAAAAATTACAGATGCAGGCATAAATATATTGACACATGAAGAGAAGGGAGTTACCTTACAAGTGGAGAACCACTGCTGACAGGGCCAAATCAATCAGAGTGGATGTGGTCCACTCCTAATAATTGATGAGGAGGTGTCAATACCAAGAGAGGGAAAATTACCTTTGTAGTGAGCCAGCCACTCCCAGTCCCTAATTAAGCCCAAATTAAGGGTGTTAAATTTGCAAATGAATTGTAGCTCCGCAGTTTCTCTTTGTGTCTGCATTATTATAAAAGTTACCTACAGAGAGTCATTGAGATCACAATAAGCCCAATTCTCATTTTCACCAAGTCCTTTTTTACACCTCTCTGGCACTGCAAAGATACCTCAGATTAGACGCAAATTACATGTATACCACCACTGTCACGGTGGTGTCAAAGGGCTTTTGTATAAATGAGAATCAGGCCCAATATAATTTATTTAGAAACTACAGTTAGAATTCTCATATCTGCTTCTCAGAAGGCTTTGACTCCATTAGACAGTGTTTCTTGTCAATATATTAACCTGATCTATATCTACATACATATTAGAGATGCCAAGTGTAATTCAAAACACACGTCAAACAAGTATTTTATTATGCTATATTTTACATTGCTTATGGAAGACACAGATGAACAACTGAGGCCAAAGATATTCACACTTGTGTATTACCATTTTCATAATACACTTGCAAATTGCAGAAATATGCAAAATAAAAAACAAATTTCCATAAATAATGGGAAACATTTGAATTAAACATTATATTCACAATGCTACACACCGGGATTTAACTGAACTTGATATAGCTATCAACTAAGCCGGCAAAAATCCTATGAAATTCCAAATACAGTTCATTACACTATATTTTAGAAGGTGATAACCATAAACAAATTATTTATAGAATACAAAGAGAAAATTATTTTTCTTCCTTTTAGAAAAACAGTCTCCTGTAGTTGGTGGTAATAAAGCTGGTTATTCATTAGAAATAGATCCAGACTGACTCTATTCAAGTCACAGCATGAGCACCCAAAGTAGCAATTAATGTAGGCATTGGTGTGGAAGTGGTTTTCCAAATGCCATTCCGTTTCTTTTTGTTTTGTTTTTATGTGACTGAGGTGAAAGTTAAGTTGAAAAACTACAACTACTATTTCTGAAAGGTACATAACACTAAGCTATTTTATATGATATCAAGTAGTGACCACCTTGATTATAAATTTAAAAGCATTGTTTTTGCAGAGCAGTCTTGGTGGCACAGTGGAAATGCAATGCATTACCATATGAAGCATCCAGCTAGGATCAATTGCCAATGCCAATCCGAGTAGGGCAGAGATGGAGCTCCAGTCCATAGCAAGGGAGTGCCAATAGTTGCTTAACAGAAACTTCTTTAGCCAATGAAGGAGAAATACAGATTGACTTTAACACGAATCCCCTCTACTTCTCCTTAGTTGGGAGGACAGTGGCTATGAAGGGGGAGTGCCTTGCAACACATGGCGGGACCCATTCAGGGATGCACATACACACTCAAAAACTCCTCCTAAGAAAAAGCTAAATTTACAAGGGAATAAACGATTGCAGGGGATTAACTTTAAGCCATGGATGCATAATAAGCTATTCGTGATTTACTCTTGTATTTTTTGGAGGATTATTTGGATTCATTTTATTATGATTGTAACTCACCTCTACCTATCAGGTGTCTCCTACCAGTATGTATTAGTAATTATATACACTGCCTTATAAACAAGTACAAAAACAAAAAACAAAAACAAAAACCACAAGTTTAGTTGCCATGTGGATCTGAATTAAATCTCAATACAAGGGGAAAAAAAAACTTATAATTAAGGCCGAACCACCACCACACCCACCCACAACCTGGAATCAAACTTAATCCCCCACTAATGCTGTTGTGCTAAAGCAACAGGCACGCTGATGAGCAAACACAGGGGTATTAACACTCTTGTCAAATGGAGAATTAGGTGCACAAATCCTTTTGTAGGGAGATGGGAGCATCTCCCCAAATCCATAAAATACAACATGCAAAGAACATTTAAAAGCCTGTTCCAGTGGAATGTGATAAAGCTGGTATCTGCTCTTGTAAGAGGTACTAAAGGTGACATGAATCAGTATGGCAATTTTCCCTTCCCCTAACTCCAGGTGTTCAGTCATGAGATACAACCGCATTTGCTCCAATCCCTCAGACAGAGATAAACACCTACAAGATCGCTATCAAGCATTCTTAAAACTACAATTCCCACCTGCTGAAGTGAAAAAACTAATTGACAGAGCCAGACGAGTACCCAGAAGTCACCTCCTACAAGACAGGCCCAACAAAGAAAATAACAGAACACCATTAGCTGTCACCTTCAGCCCCCAACTAAAACCTCTCCAGCGCATCATCAAAGATCTACAACCTATCCTGAAAGATGATCCCTCACTCTCACAGATCTTGGGAGAGAGACCTGTCCTCGCTTACAGACAGCCTCCCAACCTTAAGCAAATACTCACCAGCAACCGCACACCGTACAACAAAAACACGAACCCAGGAACCTATCCTTGCAACAAAGCCCGATGCCAGCTCGGTCCACATATCTATTCAAGTGACACCATCATAGGACCTAACCACATCAGCCACACCATCAGGGGCTCGTTCACTTGCACATCTACCAACGTGATATATGCCATCATGTGCCAACAATGTCCCTCTGCCATGTACATTGGCCAAACTGGACAGTCTCTACGCAAAAGAATAAATGGACACAAATCTGACATCAGGAATCATAACATTCAAAAACCAGTGGGAGAACACTTCAACCTCTCTAATCACTCAGTGACAGACTTGAAGGTGTCAGTTTTGCAACAAAAAAACTTCAAAAACAGACTCCAAAGAGAGACTGAATTCGAAATTAATATGCAAATTAGACACAATTAACTTAGGCCTAAAAAGAGACTGGGAATGGTTGGGTCATTACACTAATTGAATTTTTTTTCCCCCATGTTAAGTTCTCCTCACACCTTCTATGGGTCATCTCGATTATCACTTCAAAGTTTTTTCTTCTGCTGATAAAATGTTATATAGGGGTTGACTGTAGTCAAGTAAAAGACTTGTTTCGCCTTTAGCCAGGGCTGGATTAACTCTCCTGTGGGCGCAGGGCTATTAGATTTTGTGGGGCCCGTGGGTGTTTGGAGTGGGGGACTTGGCTCAGGGCTGGGGACTGGGGTGTGGGAAGGGGTGAAGCTCCAGCTGGGGGGGGGTGAGCTCTGAGGTGGGGTCAGGGATGGGACAGGAGATTGGGGTACAGCAGAGGTTTGGGGTGCGGGCTCTGGGTGGGAGTTTGGGTGGAGGAGGAGGCTCAGGGCCAGGATGGGGGGTTGGGGTGCAGGTGGGGATGTGGGGTCTGGGAGGGAGTTTGGGTGCAGGAGGGGGCTCCGGGCTGGGGTAGGGGATTGGGCTGCAGGAGGAGGTGCAGAGTGCAGGCTCCGGCCAGGAGGCACTTAACTCGGGCAGCTCCTGGGTCAGCAGCGCTGCAGGGCTAAGGCGGGATCCCTGCCTGCCCTGGCTCTGCGCTGCTCTACTCTTCGAGGTGGCCAGCATGTCTGGATCCTAGACAGAAGGGTCAGGCCGCTCTGCATGGTGCACGCTGCCCATGCCCACAGCATTGTCCCCGCAGCTCCCATTGGCGAGTCAGTGCTCGCGGCTCCCGCCCTGAGTGGGTTGGGGCACCGAGGCTCGGGGACCAGTGTCTGGCCCTCAGAGCAGAGACTTGCCACGGGCCGGATGAAAAGAAGCAGCGGGTCGCATCTGGCCTGCAGGTTAGCCCGAGGCCCTGGGCTGTAGCCCCTAAAGTCCCTGCATTAATCTGGCCCTGCCTTTAGAGCAAAGTTTTTAAAAAAGGCACTGGTGGTCTGTGGGTTCTATTGTTCCTTTGGAGTGACATCAGCTGGGCAAAAAACATTTTCCAGACCCTACAAAGATTCCCACCTCCCTCGCCCCCTATTTGGCACTGGGGCAAACACAAGACCTTCCAAAGTTTTTCACAAAAACTAGAGCGAATGAGAGAGTGAGCAACTTTAGAATAGCCAACAGTTAGGGCACCCGCCTGGGATGTAGGAGACCCAGATTCAATTCCTGCTTTGAATGAGGCATGTGCAAGCCCTGACTACTGGCTATTTTTGGAGAGGGGGGGCCTCTCCCTCTCTCTCTCTGGTTTTGAATAGAAATTCCATCATAAGAACATAAGAAAGGCCGTACCGGGTCAGACCAAAGGTCCATCTAGCCCAGTATCCTGTCTACCAACAGTGGCCAATGCCAGGTGCCACAGAGGGAGTGAACCTAACAGGCAATGATCAAGTGATCTCTCTCCTGCCATCCATCTCCATCCTCTGACAGACAGAGGCTAGGGACACCATTCCTTACCCGTCCTGGCTAATAGCCATTAATGGACTTAACCACCATGAATTTATCCAGTTCTCTTTTAAACTCTGTTATAGTCCTAGCCTTCACAACCTTCTCAGGTAAGGAGTTCCATCCTGGACCCAAGAAATTTTTCTTGACAAAAATTTAATCAAAACTGACCCTTTCCCATACCAAATTTTGTTTTTGACAAATCAGAATTTTTTTTTTTTAAACAAGAAAAGTTTAGTTACAAAATTATAAGCAGCTTTACTGAGGACTGAATAACTACTGGAAGGTCCAGGTTAGCAAAATGTACAAGCAAAGTAACTAAATATTGAAGAGATATAATACTAATTACAGATAAGAGAACCTGTGTCCTAAGTTGATGTTTTATTAATTTGAATTGCTTTCCATATTTCTTGTGTGCACAGATTCTGTTCTTTTGTTGTTGTGGATAAATACTGGTATGAATGAATCTCTCTCATTTCTCTCAAATTAGCTAGCTAGCTGGAGAGCTGCTTGTAAATAAAAGGGTTTAAAGGAAGATTAATTGCCCTGAATTGGCCTACTGTTAAGGCAAGTTGCATTACAAATAAAGACACAGGAGAGATATTAAGGATACACTCTGCCATGAAGAATCAGTTGATAAAGGTAATAGCACTGATGTAATATACTTAGACTACTGTAAGGTATTTGACTTGGTACCACATGACATTTTGATTAAAAAAACTAGTAAGATCTAAAATTAACATGGCACACATTAAATGGAGTTGAAGCTGGATAGCTGATAGATCTCAAAATGTAATTGTAAATGGAGAATTGAGCTATGTTTCTAGTGGAGTCATACAGGGATCCATTCTTGGCCCTACACTATTTAATATTTTATTAATGACCTGGAAGAAAACAAAATCATTATTCACAAAGTTTGCAGAGGACACAAAAATGGAGGGAGTGGCAAATAATGAAGATAGTTTCACTGATACAGTGCAATACAGATTGCTTGGTAAGCTAGGCACAAACAAACAATATGCATTTCAATACAGCTAAATGTAAACGTGTACATCCAGGAACAAAGAATGTAGGCCATTCTTGGAAGCAGCGACTCTGAAAGAAGATTGGGGGTGGGGGTGACACTCTGGCCAAAAGGGCTAATACAATGTTTGGATGCAGAAATAGAGCACTGATGTGACCTCTGCTGGAATACTGTGTCCAGTTCTGGTGCCCACAATTCAAGAAGGATGTTGATAAATTGGAGAAGGTTCATAGCAGAGCCACGAGAATGATTAAAGGATTAGAACAGATGCCTTATAGGGATAGGCTCAAAGAGCTCAATAAATTTAGCTTAACAAAGAGAAAGCTAAGGGGTGACTTGATTACAGTACAAGTACCTACACAGGGAACAAATATTTAATAGTGGGATCTTCAATGTAGCAGAGAAAAATATAACACAATCCAATGGCTGGAAGCTGATGCTAGACGAATTCAGAATGGAACTAAGACATTCGTTTTTAAACATGAATAATTAACCACTGGGACAATTAACAAATGTTGTGCACCATTGACAATTTTTTAATCAAGAATGCATACTAAGATGGTCTCTACTTCAAAAGGAATTATTTTGGGGAACTTCTATGGCCTGTGTGATACAGAAAGTCAGACTACATGATCACAATGGTCCCTTCTGGCCTTGGAATCTATGAATCACTATTTAGTCACACTGCTGATTGTATTCTATAAACATTTCCAACGACGGAGAGTGCATTTCTAGAGAATTGCATTAATTACACATTCCAGCTCTGTCAGCCTTTTTAAAGGAAATATTTTTTCTTTCTTTTTGTAAATACCTACATGTTTTGTTTTTCTAGCCAATCCTTAACCTCCAAAATAGCAAAAGTACAGCCAGTACCAAATACATTATCATACTTCACTCCCAAAGTTCTGATCCAAGCCCATGGAAGTCAACTAGAAGGCACTCATTGCCCACGATATGCTTTGCATCAGGTTCTAAGTGCCTTACCCAAAACTAGAGCTGTCAATTAATCATAGTTAACTCAAGCGATTAAAGCAAAACAAATTAACTAGATTAAAATAATTAGTTGTGATTAATCTCAGTTTTAATTGCACTGTTAAACAATAATAAAAAACCAATTTAAATTTATTATAAATATTTGTGGATGTTTTTTCTTTTTTGTCTTTTATGCTGCTTTTCCTGGTGAGGGTTATGGCGGAAGCATGGACTAGGGAGGACCAGACCTCCCTTTCCTCCACAACAGGTTCCAGCTCCTCCTGGGGGATTTCCCAGCATTCCCAGGGCAACCAGGAGATCTAATCCCTCCAGCATGGCCTGGGATGACCTTGGGGTCTCCTCCCCGTGGGATGTGCCTGGTAGAGTTCCAACGGAAGCTTCCCAGGGGGCATCCTTATCAGGTGCCCAAACCACCTCAGCTGGCTCCTCTCAATCCAGAGGAGTAGCAGCTCTACTCCAAGACTCTCCCACATTGCTGAGTCCCTCACCCTGTCTCAAGGGTAAGCCCAGCCACCCTGTGGAGAAACCTCATTTCCACCGCTTGTACCTGCAATCTCGTCCTTTTGGTCATTACCCAAAGTTCATGACCATAGGTGAGGATGGGGACGTAGAATGACCTATAAACCGAGAGCTTCATCCAAGAACTCAGCTCCCTTTCACCACCACGGATTGGTACAGCACCCATATCACTGCCGCCACCGCACCAATCCGCCAGTCGATCTCACGCTCCCACTTACCATCCTTTGTGAAGAAGATCCCTAGATACTTGAACTCTTCCACTAAGGACAGCTGCTCCCCCCCCCCCTCACCTGGAGAGAGCAGTCCACTTTCTTCCAGGAGAGGAGCCTGACCTCCGATTTGGAAGTGCTGATTCTCAGCCCAGGTACAGTGCTCACTTTATATAATTTTTATTACAAATATTTGTACTATAAAAAGATAAAGAAATGGTATTTTTCAAATCACCTCATACAAGTACTGTAGTGCAACCTCTTTTTCATGAAAGTGCAACTTACAAATATTTTTTTACATAACTGCACTCAAAAACAATGTAAAATTTTAGAGTTTACAAGTCCACTCAGTCCTACTTCTTGTTCAGCCAATCGCTAAGACAAACAAGTTTGTTTACATTTACAGGAGATAATGCTGCCCGCTTCTTATTTACAACATCACATGAAAGTGAGAACAGGCCTTCGCATTTTCACTGCTGTAGCTGGCATTGCAAGGTATTTATGTGCCAGATATACTAAACGTTTGTATGCCCCTTCATGCTTCAACCACCTTTCCAAAGGAGCTGCTTCCATGCTGAATTTACATTGGTATTCAATTATTGTTTAACAGTGTGATTAAAACTGTGATTAACCACAACTATTTTTTTAATCTCACGATTAATTGTAAGTATTTTTTAATTCATTTGACAACTCTACTTAAAACCTTTTACTTCAATGGGAATTCATATTGTTCAAAATCTGAACACCACTCATTATGTAGCTGTTATCTTGAGAAATTCTAAATCTGACACTATCCGCATTTTATATAAATTTCTAAAGGAAAACTCTGCTCTGTCTTTGTGATATTATGAAGCATTCTCGTGAGGTGGCTCATATTGTGAACTACAGGAGAGAGGATCTTAGAATTGCAAAGGCAATAAATAAGAGCACTTCAACATTAGAAAAACAACAAGTACAAGTCATTTTAAACAAATACTTTTTTCTTTACTGCCTTTTTGTGAAATTTCATCACTTTATGCATACAGTTAAGAGAATAATAGATTTTTTGATTTGGTGAGTGAACTGAAAAACTAGAAAAATATCTGGTTAGTTTCTAACAAATTGCTTTTTTGTTTTGTTTTGTTTTTCCTCACCAAAATAAAAATCCCACAAAAATTTAGACTGTGTCCATTTGAAATGACATTTTCAATTAGCAATGTCAATTTGAATCAATATTTCATCTCTAAAATGTTATTCTGAATCAATGTTTTCTTTTGAAATGAAATGTTGCCATTTTTTGTTTTGTAAATGTTGAAATCAAATGTTTCAATGTTTAAGTCTTTGTGGATTTTTTTGTTTAGTTTTTTTCAGCCAAAACTGTACACTGAAGTCAACCCAAGCAGTTCTGGTGCCCCAAAAGTTGCATTTTTGGCAAATTTACTATTCACTGAAGAAATTTCACTGTAATTATTGCTATAATAAAGCGGCCCCACACAAAGTAATTTTCTTTTAAAACAAAATATAGTATGATAATCAGAGTATCTTTCATTCCACTCTGTGCTGATCTTTGGTTTTCCTTCTTAAATCAAATTGATTAATTGCTCCATTACCTTTCTGCACCACTTCCAATCATCTGCAATACTTATTTTTACAGCTTAACCACATGAAGTTAACATCTCTTGATTTTTGCTTGATTGCAGTTTAATGAGAAAAATTCAAATTATCAATCAAAGGACTTGTCTACATGGTAGGGTAACATGCTCTATGGGGGTGTGGTGCTCTAGGGGGGTGTGATTTCCAAAGTGCACTAACATATTGCACATTAATTAATTGGTCTCTGTAGAACCTGCTGGTGCACACAAAAAGTTCCCTATATAGTACTGTTTCAAACACAGTTATTTGAAAGCGAACCAGCAGGGTCTACACAGTACAACCGCAAAGTACTTTACCATCTTTAATTACACAAGTCTCACAGGCAAGACCAACTGTCTTAAGTAACCTTTTCTCAATATTGGCAGACTTCCCTCTTAACTATATAACAACTTCATAGCAGCGCTACTAGTAGTAACATAGTGTTAAGAAGTCCCAATCAGAATTGGGTCCCCACTGTGCAAGGTGCTGTACATACAAAAAATCTCAGTCCACGTCCAAAGGAGTTTACAGACTAAAAAAATACAATTAAGTATGACAATTTTTCAAAATGCCTCTCTTTATCTAAGAGAAAATTGGAACATTTTTAAGGGCAGCTAGTGGAGGTAGACAAGGATTATCCTATTTTTTTACTTACAGAGAAACTGAGGTTCAGAGAGGTTAAGCCTGACATCTGAAATTTATGGCAGAGACAGTTACAGAGCCCAATTCTCCCAATTTTTAGTGCCTGGACTTAAACTACAAACAATTCTCTTTTTTCTGCATATATTTGCTGTTAAAATCTTTGTTTGCAGATTATTATATTGAACGGCTTGTTATGAAAAGCATAGCTTATTTAAATCATGCGTGAATGCAGCAAAATAGCAACTCTGTTTTCAGGTAAAAATATTTGAACAAGGCAAAACAAGCTAATAGTTATATTGATTATTCAACTGAGCAGCGCCAATAACATAAACCTTACAAAAACAAGTCAGACGCTTTTTTCATTTACTTATTGTCAACCATGTTTTCAAATAATTTTCCTGCTACCAAATTACTGGACTGCAGATATCAGTGTTTATCAGTTTCCGACCATCGCTAGCACTCAAGAGGAAAACCTACGTGCCATACTAGGCCATGGATTTCCTCCTGCCACTGGTACATCATGGTGATTTATGAAAGGAGTTCTAAGTCACTGGAAGCACTGCGTATGGAATGAAGCCTGAAGGATGAATCCTATCCATGGCAATAATCAAGACCAAAAAAAAGATGAATGAAATCTGAGCACAAACGTGGTTCTATATTTTGGTTCTTAGGAAATTCCAATAGAGAACGGTCTATTAGCGTACTGGAACAGAGCTCATGTAAGCATTTCCCCGCAAACTCTCAACAGCAGCTCTTAAACATGAATACCATTGAACACAGTAGGGGTCACAAATGCCTGATAGAAGTCCTATAGAACTGAATAGGGATTAACCCAACAGGTTTCTACAAAAGCTATTCTATAAATAACTTAAGAATTTAATAGGCAGTGATATGTTTACTATATTTTAATATTATTTTAAACTATGCTATAGAATTCGATAGCAGGAATACCATTTTCTATTAAATTCAATTGTATTTTCCCATAGAGATTAAATAAGATTAAAAAAAAAACCATGTGTACACACACTTGTTTTATATAATGCAGTCTAGACCAGCTTTAAAACTTCTGAATGTGTCTCTGTCTGATGGATACCTAATCTCTCAGCTACCATTTTGGGGTAGGGGAGGGTGGAGGCTCCCATGGGAGGAGGTAGTCAAGGCTTAAGTGTTGGGTTTTTTTCTCCCTCTCCCTCCCACAAACAAAACACACCTAGCACAAGAGTTTATATGGTACCACAGATGGTTGCTTTAGTGAGAGTAACAAAAAAATGATAAATCCCACATTAAGACAATGGAATTTGTGACAACATAAGAATGGGTAAAAAATGATCACATGAATATGATTTTGGGATAATTTTCCAGGATGTGGATGTTTAAGGTACAATCTGTCATAGCTTTGGTGCTGTGCATTTTTGCCACTTGGAATCTTGGAAAGATAGGGCAGTCTCCTCCCAGAATCATAAAAACAAACAGTTTACTTCTGGTTATCACTTGTTCCAGGTCAAGAGCGTTTTCAGCTACCAATGAATTCAGATGACGGAGCAATTGTGTGCTGGGTCAGTGATTATATCACAAAGAAATGCCAAAGAAATAATAAAGAAACCTTTTTAGGAATCCTTTTGCTACATCAAAGACAAAAGAAACCAAGGGAGACATGACATGAGAGTAATGAAGGCAACTTTACAGCTGTATAGTTCAATCTCTTTTCCCCAACCTACTGCTCAGAGTTCCAATTTTGGTGAAATCATCCCATTTTAAAAATGGTGTCTATCATTCTGTTAATTCAACACAAAGATGGACTACAGCTCTTATAAATACCTTCTATAAATCAAAATGGAAGACTTATTCCCAGTGCTCCTAACTGTAAATTCTAACACATTTTAAGTTTTGTTCTTCAGGGAAAGATGACAGAGGCATCTTCGGTATGAGGACTTACAGAAAACAGCTGGTTAAATAGTCACACATTTTATAAAAAATGATTTTATGACTGCTGTAAAAACAGAGTAAAGAAATAATGCTAGAAACCAATGACTAATGGATAAGATTGTAGCCATTTAGTTTTAATATAGCTACTTCCTATTTAAATAGGAGGGATCCAAGCTACAATACAGCATTTCAACAAGTACCACGAAATAAAATCCCCAACCCTTTTAACACTTAACATATTACATTCTGATTGGTGCCATATTAGATAAATATATACAAGCAGCAAAAAGCAATGGTTGTTTGAGAACCTAATGTTGTAGTCATAAAAATAATGCAGCACAGCAACAAGTTTACTGGAGTGTTCCCTGAACACGCAAGATACCAGATGTACTGCTGTTTATTTTTCAAATGAAAGGGCCATAAAGACTTTGGAAATGATTATCTCTTCAGCATTTAAACAAACTGACAAGCACAGAAACATGAATCAAGAATGTTTGCATGAAATCACATAAATAGTGATAGGTCATTTTCAGTTTATTAAAAAACCTAATCAGATATACTACAGTATGTAGTACAGGAGAGGCAAGGCTAATATTCCCACCAAGAACATACCTTCTCTATTTTTGCTTTCCTGGCATTATGCACAAACCTGCGTCCCAGCTTCTTGGCATACCAAATAGAGGCAAACATTGTAGTGATTGTTCAGATTTCAGTCTGGATATGCAGCACAATAAACTTCCACCAGAGCTCAAATACAAGTCTAATGATGGTAAAGGTCTCACTACTACGCTGTTGCTTTCTCAGATCCTCTCATAGTGGTTTCTGAAAAACCCTGTATGACCAGTCTGCAGGTGTATTTACATACTGTCAGCAGGAGGTCCAGGGTGAGGCATCTTTGCATCCAGCTCACATCCAGTCTGCTAAGTGCCTGTCTGCAGTTCTTTAGCACTGTCACCACAAACTACATGTGTGTCAGTATGAAAGGAAGCTGCAGTAAACTAGTGTAGCAGACAGCTCACCTCCTGCTTCTTGTGTTCTGAAATTTAACTCCTTGATTCTTTTTCATTTGCTAGTATGCAATGACAAGAACAGTTTCAATGCAAGATACACAGTACCACAGGTAAATCAAAAGGGGCAGAAGTGCTGATAGAATAGGAATGTATATTCACTATTAGATGAAGGAACAGGTGTTTTACATGGCCAAATGCAATTAAAATATAAAAGAGAAATGAGTGAACTGATTCACTGATAACACTGTTTTAAGTTGCATATATTTTTCTCCGGTTTTTCAGTTGACAAGTTAAAACACATCACATCTATTCAATTCATTTCCTGATACCAAATGTAGCTTTAAGAGATGTAAGACTCACTTGAGGATCTTTGCTATGTGAATTCATTCATTATGAAACAAGAAACTGACATTCTTAAATTTGCTCTTTAAGTTCTGCCTTATTTAAGCTTTGTTTGCGCCTCTTCCTTTAATCACTAGTTATTTTACATGGAGCGGTGAAATGCTTACGAATGCTTATTTTTACAACAAAACAGCAATCTGCTGCTTTCCTGTTGCCACGTACCTCAGCTTTAACCCTTCCATTTGCTTTGCTGTTAAATTCTCTGCTAAGCATTAGGCAGAAATATATCCTTTTTGGCTGCAGAGTAACAACCAGAGTAACAACCAGATGTTCCTCCCAGCCAAGGGCAGTTTTCAAGTCATAAACTTATAGGGTTTCCAGCAGGGTTTCACATTTGATATTGATTAGCATCATAGGGCAAATCCTGGCCCTGGCCCTAGCCCTCCCAGTCCCAAGGCTATAGAAGTGCTAAGAAGTAACAGAACCAGTGATCTTCCACCATGCAGGGGTAGAATTTGTAGAGCCCACACCCAGGAATTACTTCCGCCCCGCCATGAGGGTTGGGGCAATTCACGATTAGCAGAGACTGGACAGTAAGCCCACTGCTAAATGGTTCCAGTAGTTACTGCACTCCTTGGAATTAATGCACAACAGCTTCCATGGAGATGGATCTACTAAGGGCCTAAGAGTTTGGGAAGCAAAGAATTCCTCCCCAGTTTAAGACTCCTAAGCACAGCACAGCCACACCAAGGGCACTAGCCTGCTGGGTGACCTTGGGTAAGTCCCTTCAACTCTCCGTGCCTCAGTTTTCTCACCTGTAAAATGGAAATAGTGATACAGACTCCTCTGTAAAGTGCTTTGAGATCTATAGATAAATAGAAGGGTTCTGTATATTATTATTTCAATGGAAATTTTTTGATTAAATACAAATTTTCACGAAAAACCTGTTTTTGGCAATAAAAAAAAAATCAGGTTTATTGGGAGGTTTTTTTTTTTTTCCTCCCATTAAATGAAAACCTGAAAAATTCTAACTAAAATGTTAGTGTCTGGTGAAATCTTTGGGAAACTTTTTTTTTTTTTACTGCCAACCAATTCTAACTAACTTCATTAATACCTAGTTAATCCTGTCAGTCCTCACATTACAAGTTAGGTCATCAGAAAGATGGGGCAAAAACGGACATATCTGGAGTGAGGCTGTTGAAAGGGAATTGCCAGTCCCATGGTACCATTCTCCTCTCCCCACCACCCATGGGACTCTAAAGAAAGGACAGTTGAATCTCTGAGGTGCAAAGACTGATTAGATTCCAGTACTGGGTTTACAATGGCATGGTGCCCACACTCAGAAGGAGCCTCATCGCCCAGACCGTGACCCTATGTCTCCGCGTTCCACACCGAGGCCCTGCCCCCACTCAGCTTCTTCCCCCAAGGCCTTGCCTGCTGCTTGCTCCTCTCCGCCCCCTCTCCCACCTCCCCTCTCACTCTTCTCCCTCCCATCCTCATGAGAGCAGTGGGCAGAGCCTAGGGAGACAGAGGCCAAGTGGGGGCGGGGCCACAGGCTGGGCACTGGGGCTCACAAAAAAAGATTAATTCAGCCTTGATTTCATCAACTTATAATTGGGGTGTGCTACACAATGCAACTTGGCATCATGGGAAGGGAGAGCGGGGAGACAGGGAACAGACAGTGACCCAGCTTCACGGGGTATGTGCTGGGCGGTGAATCCTCCCGGAAAGGATTGTTAACCTTCATCAAAGGAACAATGTCCTGGAAGATTCAGCAGAAAACTGAAGACCTCATATTTAAAAAGGAGTAACCACAGATCAGAAAAATAGAAGGAAGAAAAAATAAATGTCCCTCTGCTGCTTTTTAACCAACACTAGAAATTTTCATGCAAATTATAATCCTACTTGCATATATACACACATACTGGAACATTACCCCTCCCCACAAGTTTTAGACACCGAAAAAGTATGCTTTGAAATTGCTTCAGTACTATTCCATGTGAATGTATTTCTTCATCTTTTTTTGAGATAGAGGCAGAAAGAAAGCCACTATTTATATAGAATTTACAGTATTCTTCTTCTGTATGCTCAGCTGCTTAGAGCCAGTCAACAGAGGAAATCCCAGTTCAAAGACAAATCTTATTTTCATGCCTTACCACTGGCATCATTAGGGGCATTACTGATCTTATTCCACCACTGACCCAAAAAGTTATAGACAAGGGAGGGTAAAAGAAATGTAAGAGTTATAAATGTATTTCTAAAACTCAAAACCACATATATCCCAAAAGGTACACTAAAGAAATGGTCAGATTATAAACCATTTTATTACGGTTCCTTCATAAACTATGCATTCAGAAATAGTCAAAAGTGGGCTTAATGGGATTTGTACCTACTGATTTTTTTTTTTTACTGTAACTATAACAAAGCCTTGTTTTACAGAGATGTTACAAGCTGTCCTGCTTTAGAAAATTGGAGCTCGCAGCTGTGGTCTGCTCACAGGAGGAATAAGTACTATAGGTTGATCAGTGAAGTGCTGTGTTCAAGGACAGACAGATGCATGTGATTGTGTAAGACTACAATTGCCAATATGAGATAATCAGTTAAGAGCAAATTTTACAAGGGGCTTCTTGCTGGGAATGAGTGGGTGCTTTCAATCAAATGTTCACATGTATACCATATATTAAATAGGATTCTCAGAATTATGTGAGCAGAGTTAGTATGTAGACAAATCTGCGGATGCACAAACAAAGTGAAATGGTTGATTGCTGCCTCTG
This sequence comes from Chrysemys picta bellii, assembly GCF_011386835.1. Lineage (NCBI taxonomy): Eukaryota > Metazoa > Chordata > Testudines > Emydidae > Chrysemys > Chrysemys picta. Next base: position 333,708,051 of record NC_088791.1, on the reverse strand, counting down.
ATAAAATCCTATTATTCTCATGACATCAAATAAATAGCAAGTGATGCTCAAAGTATTGAAATAGACAATTATTTCAAACACCTTGCTATTTGTTGATATACTTCGTATGTCATTTTGACTGACAGCCTCTTTTTTCATTTTTAATAGTGCCGTTGTACTTAAACAGCATATATAAAGCAGTGCAGCTTAGCTTGAGACAGGGCATTCATCTTCACTTGTTAAGGGATGCACAAGTGGTGGTGTCATCCCCTCTGTGGTGAAGATACATGTCATCTCTCTAGTAAGTGTGTGTGCATGCAGTGTAGAAAATAGCCTCTTGCACGTCTGCCAGTGTGCGTGTTTGAATAGACACACACAACAGACAAAGCGTATATACATCACAGATGAAGTTGATAATTAAAAATAGTTTAGCCATATAATAAAGCAATTTCTATAATAATATTAAAACAGCCATATTAGGAAAAAGTTAGCCATTTAGGGCCTGAACAGATGCTGAGCATCTGCTACTCTCAATGAAGCTTTAATTCCCATTCACAAGTTAAAGGAGATACAATTAGGGCTAATATAGTAACCCCAGCCCTGGGTTTATAAATTCACATCAGGCAGAGCAGGGTGTGGGGAGAAAGAGAGGAAGAGAACAAACCAGGAGATTTCAGAAATGGATTGGACTGATCGTATTCAACCATCAGTTTGCCCTCTTTGAGAATGAAATTGTTCCAGCTGATCTTCCGATACAACATCATCATGTTGGGAAGCGTTATGAAAAGCTGTATTAGTCAGTGCATCTAGAAGTGCTAGGAACCTCAACTTGTGCCACTTATTTTGAGAGCCCAGCTCATAGATGCCCACCTCACACAAAGGCCAATGTAGACAGCAGCTCTGGAGAGCATTTTCAGTCTGGTTCATTGCTATATACAGGGTTCTTACAGGATGACTCCTCCTCCTTTCTATTATAAACAGCATTTTTTCCTAGACATGCCCAAAGTGACTATGTCTGCCTCAGCAACTGCTAAAACCCACACTGTCTTATCTACAAAGATTCTAAATTCCTCATGATCGGGAAGATGGAACAATGATTAATAATGATACTTTGCACATCTGTAAAGTCTAGAGGAGCTCAATCGTTTCATAAACAAATTAAACTATCGCTGTCAGATTGGTATTTTATAGATGGGGGAAATGAAATTGTTTACAGGTTACAAGATTCATCACAGGTGATGTAGCAAGTCAGTGGCAGAGTCAGGAATAGAGCCCAGGAGTTTGGATTTACAGTTACTTGTTCTAACAAAAATGAAAGAGGAGTTGTGACAAAGTGGGGTTTTTCCCCTTCTTATGTTGGATGTGAATCTTACTGTTTTGCATGAATACTGTGCGTATCTCAGTTTCCCTGCGTATTGCACCAAAGCCTAGGTGGTGGGAATAACGGTGTGTCACTTTTGCTGAGGCCCTCGGGGGCAGGGGAGGCTGCCCAGCTGCGTGCATGTAAGCAATGGACAGTGCCCTTCATAACCTGAGAACCAGGAAGGGGATGTGACCAGGTGACATGTTGCCCAGGAAGCAAGACAAAGAGCTGGAGGAGGGGCAATGGACATGTTGGAGGACAGGCAGCGGGGTCCAGTTCAGTCTCCTGTTTGGGACCCGGGGGAGGGAGTCCTCAAGATGGGCTTTGCCGGAAATTCCTGATTTCTGTGGTAACAAATTCTGTTCTACACTGTGTTCCTGTCAACTAATAAACCCTTCTGTTTTACACGCTGACTGAGAGTCACTGCTGATTGCAGAGTTGGGGTGCAGGGCCCCTCTGGCTTCCCCAAGACCCCATGCAGGTGGACCCGCTGAGGGAAGTACATGGTAGGAACAGGGGTGCTGAATGCTCCCAGGAAGGCCATAGCTGAGGAGGTTTTTGCCCTGGACAGCGTTCCCTGAGGGAAGTCATGCTACCCCAGAGTCCTGGCTCGCTTCATACAGGGCTGTTCCAGAGCATTGGGCCTGTGACTCCATGACAGGAGGAGAAGGATAAACAGATGAAAGAAAGGTTGGAGCAAGAAACTGAAAAGGAATAAAGATGAAATGGTGGATGCTGAGGAAGGCAGTGGCCCATTTTCTTCCTTTTTCCCCCCCTTTTTCCTGGCTCTAACTCCTATAGCCCTTCTCTTGTGCCGAGTCACTTTGCTCTAGACATTCTCCCTTCTGAAACTCAACTACAACAAAGGGTCATCCCTGGCACTGATGTAACCCTTAAATTATGGGCAGCTACTGTTTGCAATTTGGTGTTCTGCTCCTATGCAGCATAATAGTATAAGAGAACAAGGAAAGTTTTAAACTTAGCCAGTTCTCTCTCTTTTCCTTGTTAAGCCTTGGAGTGGAGACAGACTTAACTACGGTACTTAATTTTGATTTTCGAAATTGATTTTCCATTCTAATTTCTGCTGGTGCTTGGGAAACTCTAGTGAGCCACACAATTAACATTGCAAACTTTAGCAACCTTAAAAAAAAAAAAACTTTAGCAATGCCAGTTTTGCTCTTACCTTTGCCTATGGTTCAGCGTAAATTTGTCAAAAGTACCCAAATAACTTCAAAAATTTCAAAAACAGCAGTTAAAGTAAACAGTACAAAATTAAAGTGGCACCGAAGAACCTTAATTTACCATTAAGCTGCTCACATTCTTGCGACAAATGAAAGTAAGGAGTATACTGTTACCATCAGACTTGTATTTGTGTGGTGAAATAATAAAAAATAATAAATATAATAAAACCCCATCCACTTTATCCTTGAGGAGGGAAAGAGAAAGAATAAACCACACATGACAGATGCTAGTCACATATGTTGCTAGGGCACTTCTTGGAAAGTACTCAGACACAATGGTGATGAATGCCATGTATAAACCAACAGAATGCAATTAATTTCAGTGAGAGGAGGCTCATTCTCTTACCATCTACATATCTATGTTAGGACTTATATGGCCCCCAGCACTAAATATCAGAATGCCTCACAATCTTTGACATATTTATCCTCACAACAACCCTGTGAGTTAAGGCAGTGCTAGATCCCATTTACACAGATGGGGAACTGGGTATTAGATGGTATGTCTACACAGCAGCTGGGAGGTGTAATAGCCAGCATGGGTTCCTTACATGTGTTAGTCTGCTTAGGGTAGTGCCTAAAAATAGAGGTGTGGCCATGACAGCACAGATGACCGCTTGGGCTAGCCACCTGAATATATACCGGGGGGGGGGGAAGGTGTCAGGTGGGACTGTATACATGCAGCTAGCCCGAGCCTTTGTCCGTGGTGCTACTGTCAGAAAGTGAAGGTAATTGTAGAGACTCTGATCAAATTGGTGTGTGGTGGGGCGGCTGCCCCACACAGGGGGGAAGGGTTAAAGCAGACCAGAGGAAGCCTGCGCAGAACCCTCCAATTAGAGGAGGGCTCACTAAACAAGCCAATTGGGAGGTGGCTTGTTGCAGTGGCCAATCAGGGCCAGCAGGGGCCATATATAAAGAGCTCCTCAACAGAGCAGAGAGAGTCTCTCCCTGGCCTGCTAGGGAGAAGGATTGGCTGTCTAGGAACACCATGGCTAGAGCAGATCTGGGCAGGGTAGCAGAGCAGGAGGAGCTTCTGGCTGATCGCTGCCAGGCTGAGGCCCTGGAGGAGCTAGGGCTGCCCCCATTTGCCCTGAGGGAAGTGGCCAACATAGACTGCAGTTTGTCCCTGGAGCAAGGGAGTAGACTGGTGACTGCAGCAAGCCATTGGGGCAAGTGGCTGGACTATTGACTGATGGTTCCCCCCAAAAGGGGGAAGACAGCGGAGTGGGGCATAGCTTGCCCCAGAAGCAGATGCCATGGTCCGGGGACAAATGCGGGTCACAGAGTGGTGGAGACAGCAAAACAGGAGTAACGGCGAACGAGACACTACTGGAGAAGAGTGCCCTGCGGAAGGACTTGAGCTAATTGCAGAACGGTCAACAGGAGGCGCCACGGTGGTGAGTCTTGCACCATTACACGGTGGAATGGGGCCAGCGTAATTGCCATAAAAATCAGTTTGTACCTCTTTACCAAGCCACCTTCCTCTCCTCATTCAAACCCTTCCTAACAAAGCTACAATTGCACTGCATACAACTCTGCTCTGTCATCCATGAGAAGAAAGACAATTTAACAGAACCATCGCCGGTCAAAGAACCTCAAGTTATTTATCAAGCTTTCTTCATCATAAAATCAGAACATTTGACCAGCTCTAATGCTCACTGGCAGTCTAAATTGTACAGGCCATCAGCCTTCAGCTGGGCTCCAAGCCTATGGAATTTTAAAAAACTCTCTACTCTATGATGGTATTTCCAGGCAATAGTTTACTTTTTATTTCTAAATTTCACAGCTGAGCAATCCACCTTCATCCCTTTGCCAAATCAACTATTGTCACTCCAGACACTTCAACATTCCTCTCACGTGGCATTTGTGTGCTAAAATGGAAACAGTGGAATGACCTCACTACCCTCCAAACCGACGGAAAAGCCCCTAAGAAAGGAGGGAAGAGTATCATAAAAGCAGGTAATTGGTCCCTGTTTCACCACCACAGCAATATTATAGTAGCGTTTCACTTTCCATGCGTAGCTGTTGCTGAAGCAGACTGCAAAATAGACAAGGGACAGTTTGACCCTGGCTGGACACATTTTGAATTAAAAACACTTGGCTTGCCATGATCTATCTTTTGCCCTCCACACAGCAGTGTGCCAGGATAAACAGCTCCACAAAGCATGGTAACATGTTAGCCCCTTAATCTGTATGGGTCTTGGGAAGTAGGTGGAAAGGAACTCTGCTTTCTGCAGTGGGTTGAACTAAAGGTGCTGTCTCCTTGCTTCAGTTTCAGAGAATCAGGCAGAATGTAATGTGACAAAACCACACTCCTAAATGGTTCCGCGGTGACATGGGAATACCTATAAAGCATACAAGAATAATCACCTGCAAGGTTTGCCTTCAGAACCATTTAAAAAAAATGATTCTCAATGCCATTAAGGGCCAATAAGAACTGCAAGTTTAAGGGAAGGCAAGGGCCAGTTGCTCTACCACCCAATGTGACAGACAAAATTGTCAGTTGGTTAATAGACAAATTCTCTTATTTCACCAAATCGGACTGGGTAGAGATGAGAGCAAAAATTTCTCAGCATCTGAGCCAATGAACTGCTAATCTGACACTCCCTCAGTGCCAGCATAGAGGCTTTTCCAGTGTTGCAAACTCTGCGATTTTATCACTAATCTCATGGAACTTCATGTTATTCAGAAAACCTCAGCTGCCGAAATCAAGAGCTGGCACAAAAATTGCAGCTTTCATATTTAAAAAAATGTTTCTAGCCCTCAAAGCTGATGGGAAAAGCTTGAAAACATGATTTGTGTCACTTAAAGCCTCAGAAACCAGAAGGCAAATAAAAAGAAAACATACCGGTAACTTATTCCTGTTTTGTTTTTTTTAAGTCACACAAGTTTGAAGTCAATTCCTGATTTGTCGAGGTCTGACTCATGATTTTGAGCACAGTGGGTTTGATCACAGTCATGATCAGAAATAAAGTGTTAGTTTCATAATATGCAAATTAGCAAACATGGTGGCCTTCAAAACTAGGTGTGGGTGCTCTCATCTTTCAATGGTGTTTGAAGGTGAAAACTCAGATCAAGGACATATATCACCTTTGCGGATGCCACCTACACGTCAGCTGTGAGAAAAGCCACCAGCTCTCATCTTTTGTTTTAGTGGCAAATAACATGGAACAAAGGAGCCCTGGTTCATTCTGCTCTATTCAGAGTTAGACCTATGAATGGATTTGCTGTATTAGTTAGGGGTTAAATCTTAAAAGGGACAGATTGTGTGTATCAATTGCATGGGCATATGTCATAACTATAAAGGGAAGGGTAACAGCCCTCCTGTGTACAATACTATAAAATCCCTCCTGGCCAGAGACACCAAAATCCTTTTACCTGTAAAGGGTTAAGAAGCTCAGGTAACCTGGCTGACACCTGACCCAAAGGACCAATAAGGGACAAGATACTTTCAAATCTTGGTGGGGGGAAGGCTTTTGTTTGTGCTCTTTGTTTTGGGGGTTGTTCGATCTTGGGACTAAGAGGGACCAGACATCAATCCATGCTCTCCAAATCTTTCTGAACAAGTCTCTCATATTTCAAACTTGTAAGTAACAGCCAGGCAAGGTGTATTAGTTTTATCTTTGTTTTCTCAACTTGTAAATGTTCCTTTCGCTAGAGGGTTTACCTCTGTTTGCTGTAACTTTGAACCTAAGGCTAGAAGGGGTTACTCTGGGCTCTTTGAATCTGATTACCCTGTAAAGTTATTTTCCATCTTGATTTTACAGAGATGATTTTTACCTTTCTTTCTTTAATTAAAAGCCTTCTTTTTAAGAACCTGATTGATTTTTCCTTGTTTTAAGATCCAAGGGTTTGGATCGGTGTTCACCAGGAAATTGGTGGAGAAGTCTCTCAAGGCTACCCAGGGAAGTGTTACAGTAACTCTGTCTACCTCCCTTGGGGGGTAGGTAGACAGAGTTTCCCAAATAACTCATAAATAATTTGGGTGGTGGCAGCAAAACCAGATCTAAGTTGGTAGTTAAGCTTAGAGGTTCTCATGCACGTCCCCACATCTGTACCCTAGAGTTCGGATTGGGGAAGGAACCTTGACAGCATACATGGTCAAGTGGGTGCATAAGGTGCCCCTCACCCATTCTTTCATGGCTAAGCAAGGGCCTCCCAGATAGCATGGACAGATTTCTCCTGTGCTCTTTGGAGCACTAGCCTCTCCACACCATCCTGTGAAATAGACACACCAAAGGGAATGATTTGCTCCACCTTAATGGACAAAGCAGATTACTTAACCACCATGCACAGTAAGCAGCCCTAGAAGAGACTGTCTCCCTTGGGAGATGGTAGATTAGGGAAAGGTAAGAATTTCACTGGGGATTGGAAATACCCTTATCAATGAGTTTATTCCCTTCTAAGAGGGAGTGCTCCCTGCCATGGGGAGACAGGAGACAGCATGGTAACAGAAAGGGGCAAGAGCAGCTGATTCCTCCTCTGTACAAACATAGTAGTGTGACCCTGAACGGCCATCACCTATAACATTCTGGCCACCTAACAATATCCTGTATTTCCCCAACTCTTCCCACAGAACTGAATAGGCTGCATTGTTTTCACCACTAAGGCTGCAGGAGACCTTCTGACTGGATATTGCTTCAACCACTTGTACCGCCAGCTTATTTGTGCTTTTGAATTCACTGTTTCAAGAGTCTGGAGCAGCTTTTGCATGCTCCTGGTTGCTTCTGCAAATACTCTCTAGGAACTCAACCTATACCGCAAACCTGCCTCTTGAAACACTGACAACTTGTGAATGCTCATACCTTACTTTTAAAAATCCCCTTTTGGGCACTGAGACAATGGAGGTCCAGACACCCAAAGGGGGAACAGAAGGTTTAAAGCCAAAAAAATAAGCAGTTCAACCAACTGATTGCATACTATGTTACTCTACTGTAAGAGAGTATTGAGTAAGATCTTTTATGGAAGCTTGTAAAGCACAGAACTGAATACTCATTATGAGCTGTATAAAAGTTATGGTTATGAATGCATGTATATGTAAGTAAGCAGAGTCTGAATGAACTCTCTCCTGACATCTAGTGGTGAGCTGTGGAAAAGGACTTCAGGAGCTGATCTAGTTTGCATGGACTCACCCACACTGCCTAGGTGCTCAGCATGATGGGATTGCTTGCCTAAATGATCACTTGTGGCTGGTGCTGGATACCCAGTCTCTTTGTTATTGGGGCAGGAGTAATAAAGGGTTGTTATCCTTGTTGTGTGAACGAAGGGCAGCAGAACTGTACCTGGCATACCCTGATGGAGGGACTCACCCTCAACTGAACGGCACTTGCTAGACAGGGGACATGGGTTCCAAAGCCCAATGAGTGAAGACAGGATGGGGATAGGTACTTGTATCTAGGGCTCTTTAAGGGTCCCAGACACCATTTGATCCTTCCTCTCTCCACAGTATAATAAAAGAGCTAATTTAGACTCAATTGAGAGTCTTGTTACATGCTGCAGAGATGAAAATCACTGATACAGAGGTCTAAGTATTAAACCTACTTTGGGACAGTGTCTCTATTGCAAGAGACTGCCCAGTGTGCACCAGCAGTGAGGCTCCCCCACTAACAGCTGAAATTGCTGAGAGCTGAATTAAGTGGGGGCCCTGAAGAAATCTTGGTGAGTGGCCAGCCAGGTGGCTGTTTGAGAGGTGTGGTGAGTGGCCAGCAGGGAGGCTGGTGGAGAGGGCCAGAGCAGAGCCCAGAAGAGAGGCGTGGCAATTGGCCGTTGGGGCAACAAGCAAGTGCCCGAGCAGCGGGGAATGTAAGATGCCTCCTTGCGCACCCCCAATCTTCTACTCAGGGTGGGAGGTGAACTCTGCCGATGAACCTCTGAACTCTGGGGCTGCTCTGGCCAAGGACAGCAACTGTGTGTGGAGTGTAGAGAAGGGATGGGCACGTTAAAGGGACTTTTGGGTTGCTGTACTTAAGAACCTGAAGGGAAAAGGACACTGCCCAACTTACTTAGGGGTGGGTCTTTGCTCATGGCTTATGTTTATGAACCCTAGAGTTTTTCCTAGTTAATGCTGAGTTACTTCCCTCCTTTTATTAAAAGTTTTTGCTACACTCGGACTCTGTACTTGCAAGAGGGGAAGTATTGCCTCTTAGAGGTGCTGAGGGGGTGGTTTGTAATTGTCCCAGGTCACTGGGTGGGGGCTCCAGCTGGTTTTGTGTTGTATGGTTGAAAAGGAACCTCTAGATACTGAACCCGGCCCTTGTTGCTGCTGGCTCCACCTGGCAGAAGGGTTACATGTGTGTATATATAAACAGCATCTCACAACATGGCAGTGAAGCCATCAAACAGGGAGGGGGCTACCACCCCAATCAGACAACAGTACCTTCAAGCACCGGAGCCATTGTCCCACCCAGGAAAAAATCAATGAGGAACCATCAAAGCAAATGGGAACAGCTTGAAACTGAAAAGAAAATTCCAGTCTTTGAAAACTAAGAAATGAGGGCCTTTTCCCCACCTTGTCCTGACTGAAGAAAAACAAACAAACCCTTTTAAAATGGATGAGGTTTGAAATGAAATCCTTGGACAAACTGAGGGACAGCCTGCAGGTAGGAAGCCCAGTAGCTAGGGGGCACATGGGGAAATTGTTCAAAGGCAATAGGTAACTTGTATTAGAAAAGGGAGTTTATCTAATCTGAAATGTAAAGCCTAAGGGTGAGTCTTTGTTTATTTTCTCTGTAACCTGTAGATGTTTGCTTCCCTTACTATTTCATCTTTGAATCTGTGGTTTTTGTACTGAATACACGTTTTGTTTATTTTTACCCCAAGCAGGTCTCTGTTGTCGAAACTGAGAACTGTGTGCAGCAAAGTGAACTGATAACTGGGGACGGGGGGGCTGGTTTCATGCTTTCAGCAATGCCGAACCAGAGGGGAATGGTCCAAATATCTGGTAACTAAAAACACAGGGAGGAAGGTTTTGGGAGACTCAGGATTGGAAGGGCTCTTGGTGTCACCCTGGAAGAAGTAACTAGGTTGATGAGAGCAAGGGCAAGCTCTTATGCTTGTGTGCTGGCAAGTGGTGTCAGGGAGTTGAACCATAGGCACCAAGGCACCCTGGTGTTACAGGACGAGGGCTGACAGAACCTCATACCGGTCTGGGTAGTCCACAAAACATCACAGGCACCCCATAGGGCTCATTTGTTTCTATGAGGCCTTTTGAAAACTACAGCTCCAAGGACTAGCCCAACCCACAGCCATAGCAGAATCTTTAACAAGTTGGGATCACAACTCAGGCGGTGTGTCCCACACCTGCTAACCACGCTGCCTCTTACAATAGTTTTACAGAAATACATCAACAATATAGTGTAGATTGCAGCCACATTATTCACAGGTACTAGTTATTTGCAAGGTAAGATATGCAGATGGTACAATCTTTAAGCCTCAGTTTCAACTTGATGAGGACTAAAAAAACCCTGTGATTAGCTCTGCCGGTATGAAGAGAAAATCACTATTAAAGCATAAGATACAAGTGACTTTATTCTTTACATAAAGTATTACTGTTAGCGTGCTTCTAGGAAACGGCTCAAAAATGAAACATGCTGTCCCCATATATTTCTGTCCCTAATGTGGAAAAGGGCAGATGAATTAATTGCCTCCGGCCCACCCACTGTGGGCATAGTGCACATTAAGGTATGGCTATCATGAAGAAACAGCGTATGCTAAGTCTCATGTTTCTCTTTACCCTTTGTGAGAGGGCACTGAACATTAAACAGCATACCAGTAGGAGTTGTGTCTCCAGCTGTTTCTCAGAGAAGGCACGCAATCTGTTTTGGTCTCCATCGCCTTCACTTTTAATACATTTAGGAGTGCCTGATCTCATTCACTGAAGACAAAAGGTTTCATTTTCAATTAGATCTGTGCTGGAGGTGGAGGAGCACTAGCAAGGCATACTAAATCACAGCCACAAACATCTAAGAAACAGAGAAAAATACAATACTACGAATATATAAACAAACTGACCTATTTTAATAGCAGGAGGTCCAAAATTACATGAAGGCTCATTCCATCTTCAAGTCCAAGATAATGAAACGAGTTATAACCCATTTACACTAAACTCTGGGTTTCCTAAAAGAAGGTAATTTCTCCATAATATTTCTCCACACATAGTAGACTAAACGTAAGGGAGATTGCATCTGATTTATGGTAATATTTAAAAACTATGGTCCACTTGGCTTATGTACATTGATAAGCTCTTGTAAGAGCAACCAAATACACCCTCAACACATTATGGAATATATATATAATAAATATAAAACTGTCTTTACCCACATGTCTTCCTTGTGTCTAATTTTAAATGATGATGATATAAATAAAATATGATTCTAAACTACCACCATAATGAACTATAACCAAGTTTAAAGTTCCAGATGTTCTTAATGTGTATCTTATTACCATAAGATTTGTAGCTGATTGATACTATATGCCAAACTCATCCCTGGGGCAATTCCACTGAAGTGAACATAGCTACATGAGAGATGAATTCAGCCTTAATGTTTTTAGGATATTTCACTTAAAAAAATCCTTATGGCTAAATTCCCTTCATCAAGTGCAGTTTTTCCTGATGAAGAACTTCAGAATTTATCTCACAGTCAAGTGAGATTGTATGCTCTTTTAAAGCAGGAGCTGTCTCCCTCTCAGTGTTTTGGAAGTGCACAGCATAAGTTTGGGTGTTATTAAAAATAATAAAAGACTAAGGTCTGTGGAGGCAGGGAGCTTGTCCACTTCATATTCTGTAAAGTACTAAGCATGCTGGGAATTTTTTTTTTTTTTTTAAAGAAGCCTAAGTATCTTAGGCACTTCAGGAAAATTTTACCTGTCATCAGCACCCACCAAAATAAAAGCAATACAAATAATTCAACAAAGTAGCATACACATATGGTTAATTAGCTAGATCTTAGAAGTTAATTAATTCACAGCTTTTGAACAACAACAGGTCCCACCAACTTGATTCATACAACTATAATCTGTTTTAAAAACAAATCCTAAAAATATTTGAGAACATTTCCAAAAAAGATATCACTTTCACTTACCAGGTTTGTGATAACATGTGAAAACATTTTTGAAATGCCCCACAGGTCAGAGAAAATACAAATTGACAAATAGAAATGCTCCAAACTGGTTTATAAATAAATAGTTACTCTAGCATTTAAAACACTTAACTGAAATCTAATCCTACATGGATGAAGAACAGAGGTTATGCAAGAACTAGCAATGTATTCTTTGCTCAGCTGCCAGGATAGGGCACTACTTTAATAATCCACACTACAATAATTATTTTTGCATGAAATTTTACATTTCATATTTTAATTGTGATTAAACAAATTTCCCCTTTGTTTTGTGAAGTATATCAGTATTATTTAACAGCATTTTAATTCTTCCACAGAGATGGAAGAATGATTCCAAATAGTTGAAACATATTCAGTATCAATATTTCATGCTGTACTGGAGTAGAGTGGAACATTATCCATTCAGGGTTTAAAATGCAAAAAATTCAGTAAGTGCATAACTTTAATTAGACTGCAGCTGAGCAGAACTGCTCATCTGGCCTGCTTAACAGCTGGTACAAATCTCTTGAGCAAGGGGCATAGTCTCACAGAAACATTTTATGAGGCCACACACTGAGAAATACAGGATTTTATTATAAAGGCAGACAGGCTGTTAAATATATTTCCGATTCATGAAGAAAATTTGGTGCTTAAGTGGCCAGTATGCCACAAAGTGGGAATATGCTTAGATAGCATATTCTTATTGTCCTCACAATTGGGGTGAGCAGCTCTTGTTCTTAGTCTCCAAGCATTCTTGTCAAATGTGCATCTTCCAAGCAGACACCACCTTCATGTCCTCCTTCTGCATCTTGAACCATGTTTTTCTAGATCTTCCTTGTGGTCTTTGTCCCATGGCTACTAGCTCTTGTACTCTCTGGCCAACATATTGCACATCTCATTGTCTCACATGGCCAAGCCATCTCAGTCAATACTCCCTCAGCTTTTCCATGATGGGAGCTACCTACATTATTGCTTGCATTGTTTCATTGTATAGCCTATCAGGTCTTGCCTCACCCAGTTTCCACCTGAGCATTCTTCATGTCAACAGTGTGAAGTAGTAGTTCTTCTCTCTTCCTCATTGGCCAGCATTCCAACCCATAAGTCGTGGCTGGCCTAATCATGATCTTATACACTTCGCTTTTTAATTGGCTTACCATATTCTTAGAGCAGAGAATTCCTGTCAACTCCCTCCGTTTATACCAAGCGCTCTTCATGTCACTCCTAATAGCCGCGTTCACATTCCCATCATGGCTCAACAGTGAACCAAGATATTTAAACTGTTGCACAGACTAACTCTACACCATCTAGTTTTAATGGCATCTCATTGTCCCTTTCAATGAAGCATTGCAAGTATTCCATCAGCATATTGATTAGACAGCATATTGATTTATGCTTATATATTTATACAAACAGCCTCGCATGTGGAACTTATGACAAGTTTGCAAGAAATTTTATCTGGCATTCTTCAGAAATGAATACTTGTACATAAAAATGTGAAGGAAATAGAAGCATAAAGCAGCTGAGCTGGCCTAGAGCAGTAGCCTGCCTCCAAGCCAGTTTTACAGATGCTGGCAAGATAACAAGGGAAATGTGAGTTATAAAAAAAGCGCCAAAGGTTGGGGTGTGTCAGACATGCAGTTGTGACTCACATTATTATTGAAGTTACTGCACAAGATGGATGGTCACAACCTTTTGCACAATATTACTGGATAAAGTGTCCGATATACCAGGGGCCAACTTGGAAAATCATTTAAGTCACTTCATAATGTGCTCAAAAATCTGAAGCTTTCCAAACTGCACATTTCTGAAGGCCACAGAGGCTGATTCTGTAGCACATTTATTTAAAATGTAATTACCGCAGCAGCTCAAAACACGAACATCAAGTTTTGCAGCAGAAAAGTTATACCGCTACCTAGAAAGTGGTGAGTACTTAGAAATTAAACAAACCACAGTATCCTCTATACCTATATATCATGCACACAGCAGAACTATGCAAAAACAGGCTTGTGTTACTGTGAGCCACCTCTCTCGCCACCAGCCTGCAGTTGTTAGTTCCCAACCCTGTTGTATCTTAATCTTAGATTGGTCTACACTACAAACATAGTCGGTGTAAATATGTCACTCGGTTGTGGGAAATCCTAACCTAATTCCCCTTGTAGACAGCGCTATGTTGATGGGAGGGCTTCTCCCGTTGACATAGCTATTGCCTCTCGGGGCGGTGGAGTACTTATGCCGATGGGAGATGCTCTCCGGTCAGCATAGAAACTGAACGTTCCAGGAGCAGTGGTGGATTAAAGCACGAGCTCGTGGGATCTATGCCCAGGACCCCGACCAATTTGGGGGCCCCTGTAGGAGTGCCAAAACCTGTATAGAAGTGGAGAGATGGCCACCAGCACTGTGGTCCTGCCACCTGCTCCTCCTCTCTCCCCCCACCCCCTGGCCCCACCGCCCTGCTCCTCCTCTTCCCCTGCAGTCACACCCCCTGGCCAGGCCAGAAGCTGGGCTGTGGTAGCGTGACCATATTCTTCCTCCCTTCCCCGCCGCAGATCTGGCCTGAGCCCCCTCCACCCCCACGCAGAGCCAGCCTGAGCCCCCCAACCCCTTTGCAAAGCTGGCCTGAGCCGCTCTTATCTGCCGCACGGGAAGGGGGAAACTGGGCATTTGTCCAGTTTGTTCTTGCCAACTGATGATTGCCAAAAAAGACAGTCAGGACATCTGGGGCAGGGCATAAAAGGGGACTGTCCAGGCCAATACAGGACTCTGGTCACCCTAGGCCATGGTAAGAGGCATCCAGGGAACCCGGGGCTGCAGTGGGGAGCCCCGGACCTTCCACCTGCCCTGGCTGGGGTGCCAGGGTGCCCAAGGGCAGCCTCCGACCCATGTCCTGGCCCCTCACAGGATTTGCCACCCAGGGCTCCCCACACTGGTTCGGACTCCCCAGGCAGCTCTTACCACAGCCTGGCTCTGGCCTGGCCAGGGGGTGGGGCCCTGTAAGACAGCAGTACACAAACCAAGTGGAGGTCTATAGTTACAGGTGCAAGATCTTTTCAGAAGAATTTGCAAACTTGTTCGATTCAACAATATACCTTACATTATTAAATCCTAGACCAAACTGGTTTTTATTTTAAAATATTCAATCTCATCCAATATACCCTGTATTTTAAAACAAATTTTTGTAATGCATTGGTTCAACCAAACATCCACCATTCACGTTGATCCCTTACGGAAAAAGTCCTATACAATGCAAAAGAAAAATGCTGACCTGTGTTTTTCACAATCCTATAGAAATAAATAGGGAAGCACATCCCATTTACAGAATTTATAGAAATATCATTACTCTTAAATCCTATATAATCATATTGATTTCATCTCTATTAATGCCTATAGGACTTTTCCATGACTACAAGAGTTCAGAAGAACATTTGATTTAATAATTGATACTTGTGGCGGGGCTGGACTCACTGGTGCGGCACCCCCTGCTGTTCGTCTCAGGGAATTAGCGTTTCCAGCCTCCGGAGTGCCCTCTGCAGGCTGGTGTCCCGCTGCCGCTGGGCCCAGGTCCCTCCCAGGACCCCCGTTGCCCCTTGTCTTTGGGGTGCTGCCCCCTGGCAATACTCCCATCGTCTCAGGGTCTCCCCACCCAGGGGAACCCCCAACCCTCTATCCGCACCTTGCCTCAGTCATGGGCTACTGCCAGTCACCATCTAGCCCCCGCTCACTGGGGCAGACTGCAGTGTAAAAGCCACTGATCATAGGGGGTTTGGACCTGCTGCCTCTGCCTACCTGTGGACTGCCCCCTGCAACCGCAGTACCTAACTGGCCTTCCACTAGGCCGCAGCCTGGGGGGTTTCCAGGCCGGAGCTCCCCAGCTCCCTTGGCCTTCCCTCAGCCCTGCTCCACTCCAGGTACCTTTTCTCAGCTCCCTGCAGCCAGGTCCCTCCCTCTCAAAGCTAGGGAGAGTCTCCCTCTGCTTCTGGCCCACTGCCCTCTTATAAGGGCCAACTGGGCCCTGATTGCTCTGGCTACAGCTGTGGCTGTTTTCCCCATCAGCCCAGCTTTTCTCTGCCACAGCCCTCTCCCAGGCTGCTTTAAGCCCTTCAGGGCAGGAGCGGGGTAACCACCCCACTACAATACTGAAGCAAAAGTCTCTCTTTGTCACCTGAAACTCATTCAGCTAGCTTTGTACTTTCCCAAAATAGAGACAGAAATGCTTGTTTTCCTATTCAATTGCCACAGACACTCTGCCAAGTAGAGAAAAAGCAGGGATTCTCAACCTGCATCCCGTGGGTTGCTTGCAGCCTAACGAGCACAGAGCTGTGGCCCATGTCACATCCTCAGGGCCATACAGGTAGTATTGGATGCGACCCACATAACACATTGTGGGCCACATGTGCGGTAAATAAGTGGAGAGCCACCATTCTAGTCCATTGGACAACAGGTACATTTTGGTATAATATTTTTTTAAACGCTGTAACTATTTACCTATATTTGCCTTTAAGTTATTTTATGCAATATCTATGCCAACAACATTATGTACCATTCTGTTGCGTTTCACAATAAGTCTCTGGGAGAGAAAGCTCTACCTGTTCCTGGCCTTGCCTAGAAAACATGCCCCATCCTTGTTGGTGAAGCAAGTTACGTCCTAGGTCCTTTGTATTTGTTTTAGGTACTGTACTTCATTTGTTAGCTTCAGTTGCTGGCTACAAGATTAATCACATACACCGAGAAACTGCTCTACAATACTCAGTTTTGACCCATTTAAAGTTAGTCTCTGGTCATGATGTTCAGGAATTTAAGTTCCACAAAAACTCGGGGACTTATACATTCACCATCTTTCCTCTGCTTCATACAATTCTGAGTGATTTAAAAAGATGGAACGTTATCATCCATTTCCCGTCAGGGACAGAGATAACCCTTGTAAAGATGAATGTGCTGCCAGGCTCCTCTAATGTCTCCAAATGTATCATTTTAAATTTTCATAAGATTTTTCCCCACTAAGCTGAATAATGCCTGTAGTGCTTTCTCTTGTATATTGAAAGCAAAAACATCTTAGAAAATACTAACGCCAAGGATACACTTAACATTTCCAATGTTAAGATTTCACACTAGAGTGCTTCAGTCATAGAACTCAAATAAGTAATCTTCAAGCAGAGTCACTGCTGCATCATTCCTTTAAAACTACATTTTTCTGCTATGTTAGCCTGCCCTACAGTAAGCAATACACGGGAAGGTCAGGACACTAACGGAACTTGTGCTGTTCAGTGATCACTCAATACCAGCAAGAGATCTCTTTATTCTGTGTCTGGCTCCAACTGGCCAGGCCTAACAAGAGCTTCACAGTGCCCTGTCCAGACTCTGTCTAGAAAGGTCAGCTCTT
Source organism: Chrysemys picta bellii (assembly GCF_011386835.1). Lineage (NCBI taxonomy): Eukaryota > Metazoa > Chordata > Testudines > Emydidae > Chrysemys > Chrysemys picta. Next base: position 333,690,999 of record NC_088791.1, on the reverse strand, counting down.
AAATCCACAGTCCTCGATCCCACATTTTCCCTTCCAAGCCAAAACTGAACAATAAAAAAACCAATAATCCCAATAGCAAGTTTAATGACTAAACTTGCTAACAATGGTCTATTAGTCTTTGAGGTACCCTGTCCTGTCATTTGCACCTGCAAGGCTTCCTTGTAACATCAGCACTACAGCTATGGTACTGGTCCATTACTAGATGGAAATGGTAAAACTGTCAATAATAATGCAGAAAAGGCAGAAGTGTTTCTGGTCTGTATTTGGGGGAAAACACAGATAATATAGTCATAGTGTACAACACACTTTCCATTCCACTAGTATCACTGGAGGATGTTAAACAGCAGCTATTAAAGTTAGACATTTTGAAAATCAGCAGAGAAGTTATATCCAAGAGTTTTCCATGAATGTTGATTCTCAATAAATGTTGGAACACTAGGCAAGTTTCAGGAGACTGGAAGAAAACTAATGTTGTGCCAATATTTAAAAAGAGTAAACAGGATGAACTCAAGTAGTTATAGGCCCATCAGTCTGACATTGATCCTGGGCAAGACAATGGAGTGACTAATACAGGATTCGATTAATAAAGAATTAAAGGAGGATAATGTAATTAATGCCATTCAACAGAGGTGTATGGAAAATAGATTATGTCAAACTAAAATTTTTTTTGAGAAGCTGCAAGTTTGGTTAATAAAAATAATAGTGATGATGTAATATACTTAGGCTTCTGAGAGGCCTTTTACTTGGCATCTCATGACATTTTGATTTAAAAAATCTAGAAAGGTATAAAAATTAACATGGCACACATTAAATCCATTATAAGTTAGAATACTGATAAGTCTCCAAATGTAACCATTATCAGGGAATCATCATAGAATGGGTGTGTTTCCACTAGTGTTCCGCAAGGGTTCTTGGCCCTATGCTATTTAACATTTTTATCAACGACCTGGAAGAAAACAAACCCACCACTGATAAAATGTACAGAAGACCCAAAAATTGGGAGAGTGGCAAATAATGAAGAGGGCCGGTCACTAGTACAGAGCAATCTGGATCACCTGGTAAAGTGGGCACAAGGGGAACAACATGCATTTTAATATTGCTAAATTTAAAGAGATACATATAGGAACAAAGTGGGCAGGCCATACTTACAGGATGCGAGACTCTATCCTGGAAAGCAGTCACTCTGAAAATGATTTGGGGTATTACCCGGGGTTCTTTCAACCCAAAGCTCTTGGTAACTTTTACTCTGTGTGAGGTGGTGTCAGAAAATGAATCAGGGGACACACGGCCGTCCGACCGATAGATGGCTGGCACAAAAAGGACAACACAAGAGTGTTTTCACTTAAAGCTAAACTTTACTTCATCTCAAGCACTTACACACGTCCGCAACAGTTAGTAAAACACCCCCAACCCTCGATAATTACCGAAGCTGAGTGTGGCTCTTGAGCGGCACAGCAATAGTCTTCTGGTGGCCAAATCTTCTGTCTGCCGGTGGGGACCACAAGATGTATCCAGAGGTAGAGTCCAGTCCTGAAGAGTCCAACTACCTCAAACTTTTCCCCTTTATTTATATATTAGTAACACAATGACATGTCCCTTAAAGAAAACTTGTTAAGCAAGCCGTTTCAATGGTCAAGTAAGAGGTTTCCTTCTGATTATTGATTAACCAGGTGTGGTTTTTCCCCAGAGTTTGCAGCCTTGAGGCCCTAATAGACATTCCTGAGGGCACATCCTACTCTTCTAAAATGCATGTATCAGCAACTTCAACGCAATTCTTATCAGGAAGGATGCGGGGTCAAGCTGCCCTTTCTGTGGCACCTAAAACCCTTCCCCTCCTGCCTTGGTCAAGCTGAGGCTGCTGCATGGCTAATTTACGGCCTGCTGACTTGGCTGCTTTTAACAATAAGCCATAGTGGTTTCAGGCACTTTACTTGTTTGCTGATATCTCCCCGTACAGGGGGTCATGATGTATCAGCTGAACATGGGCTCCCAGTGCAATGCTGTGGGCAAAAGAGCTAACGCAATCCTTGGATGAGGAAATAGAGGAATCTTGAGTAGGACTAGATACATTATTTTACCTATATGGCTCTGGTGCGACCACTGCTGGAGTACCGTGTCAAGTTTTAGTGTCCAAAATTCAAGAAAGATATTGATGAACTGGAGAGGGCTCAGAGAAAAGCCACAAGAACGATTAAATGATTAAAAAATATGCCTTATAGTGACAGAAATCAAGGAGCTCAATCTGTTTAGCTTAACCAAGAGAAGGTTAAGGGATGACTTGATTACAGTTTATCAGTACCTAGATGGGGAACAAATATTTGATAAGTCTCTTCAATCCAGCAGAGAAAGGTATAACACCATCTGATGGCTAGATGTTAAACTAGACAAACTCATACTGGAAATAAGTTGTAAATTTTTAACCATCAGAGTAACTAACCATAGGAACAACTTACCAATACTCATGGCAGCTGCTTATCTGAAACCTTCATGGGAAAAATGGCAGACACAAAGAACTTTTTCTCCCTTCTTTATGGGATTTGGAGAACGTATCACCTATTTTTTCATAGTGCATGCCTGTCTCAGGTGACAACCTCATATGACCGCAACCACAACGTCTTCACCCGCCACTGCTGTTTGCAGAGATTGTTTCACATCAGAGTCGCATAGCGACATTTTTCATGAAGCAGTGACAGCTCTCATGACCCCGAATCATATTGACATTTTTGTTTTGCCTTATGCATCTCTTCATACATCTGCTAGTCCCCAGTGACTCCAACATTTCTAACAGTGAAGGCATTCTTGTTCTCAATTTTATGTTGAGTAAGATATCAGCAAGTGACATCCCATGCTTCATTGGTGCCATTCTGTAATTTAACATTCCTAAACCTTGCTCAGAGTCTGACTCTGAAACCTTTTCCAATAGGCACTTTATTATTTTGACATTGTTTTCCACCAACACATTGCATTCGGGATAATGAGGACTAGCGGTTACCTATCTAAAATTATACTTCTCTGCAAACTTCTATTGCATGCCCACTAAACTGGGCTCATTGTCAGACATCAATATGTCAGGCATACCTTTAGTTGTTGTATCTTCTAGTAAGGCTATCTCAGGGAAGTGAGAATTACAGACTAGGACAAGTACATAGTTTTTCTTCCAGCCAACATAGACAAGTCTATGCCTGCTGTGTTCCAGGTAGAGTGACTAGACAGCAAATGTGAAAAATCGGGACGGGGATGGGGGGGTAATAGGAGCCTATATAAGAAAAAGACCCAAAAATCGGGACTGTCCCTATAAAGATTGGGACATCTGGTCACCCTAATTCCAGGGGACCAAATTTTTCCTGTGTTACCAACATAGACTCTTTGTTTGCCTTGGCCTGTGTTTTTGGCATATGTTGTTCATTTGAGGCCAATATAAAACCATCTCTGGCCCTTCTCTGATTTTTCAATCCCTACATGTTATTAACATTTTTTTCTGTATACCTTAGAATTCAGTATCCTAGTGCCATTAAAGAGAATTCCATCTAGAACTGAGAGTTCCCCTTACATTGATAACAGAGGCTGGAAACATGCCATCCTGGCCACCCTATCCTAATACCCTGTAAAACATAATTAAGTCTCTCATCCAGACCAGTAGCTTTGGCAGTCATAGTTCACATTTCATATGAGACCTGAAAAGGGTCCCCCTCCACCTCTTTCTTTTTTTAAATTCAGATTGATGTGCAAAATCCAACTTTTTACTCCTGGTCCCATGCAGCATTCAGTGATTACTCAGGTTTAAATACTTGCAAGATATCTTTTTATTCTGTGTCCAGTTCCAACTGGCTGGGAATAAGAAGAGTTTAGGTATCCTGCCCAAACTTTGTCTGGGAAACTCAATCCAGAAAGTGACAGTCCCCAATATCATAGAACTTGATTACATTAAGGAAATGCAAATAAGTATGGCATACTTTGTCATATTCCTGGAAGAAAAGTGTCTATAAGGGCACTGAACCAAGTAAGTCAACTGCTGCCACATATGCATTTACATCTCTGAACTGAAATAAAGCGTAAGCTAGATCTGAAAGGGGGAAAAGCCTACTATGCATTAATACTAGAAGCAGGCTCAGTTTGAAGCTGTGTACTAACTCCAAAAATCAGTGAAAGATTTGACACGGAAAAATGTATTAGTGTCATAGTTTGATCCAAGTTTCAAGGGCAGAATTGAAAGCATACTTCCAAACACGAAAATTGTTCCTGCTTCCCAGATAGCATGTTCTCATAAAAAAAAAGTTTGGCTCAAAAATTAAGGCTCAACAGGGTGGGGGAAGTGGAGAAGTGCTAGTGATCTAATTTTTAGGTCAGTCTGGGCAAAACCAAAATTATTTCCCACTTACCTCCCTTGCTGCAGAAAGCAAGAGCTGGTTGGCTCACTTGAATCACAAAACCAAATAACTATGTCAAACAATGTACTGCAGATTCATCTTCAGAGCACACTGCATGCTGACAATTGCTGTACGAATGATAGATACTTTGAAGACGATCCATTAAAGTCCACAGCACACTTGGAAAGCATTTTTCCCCTTCCCCTGCTCTTCAAATCTAATTCCTCTCAAGGTTTCCCCACATATTCACCTCTTTATTAAAGGCCTAATACTTCCACAGACTACAAAGGGTTCTGTATCTTTATGTAATTCAATGGGTTTTGGATGAGGTGCTATGTTGATAGGTTAACAGTATGGTGCTGTAAGGGGGCTGCTCACCTCCTGAGTGCCTTCTGGTGGCAGGGTGTGGAACTGCAGTCCTCTGCCCTGGCATCCTGGCCGGGGGAGGGAGAAGGGGCACGGCAGGGCATCCATGGCTTGGCCCTCTAGCCAAATCACAAAGTCCAAATGAACGCCTTTGGGGGTAGGAAAAGGTCTAATGAATGAACAGTTCCTTTGTGCTCGCTAGAGTCGTCAGCTCCAGCTCTGGGTTCTTTAAATTTAGCCCTTTGTTTGGGCTCTCAAATAAGCCCTGTTCCCTTCTTGGGGTTTATGCCAACCTGGCTGGCAGGAGAATCTGGGCGACTAGCACACAACTGACTCTCTGCAGAGTAAGGCAGTTCATCAGTCCTCAACACAATTTCTATGTGTATCTTCATGAGTATCCGTAGATAGCCAATTTTAGGATTCCTACTCATTTGTATTAGGAACAAGTCTATTCTTTGTTTCTGGAGGTGTGGGTATAGGACCAATCTTCTGACCCACTATTTTATTTGGAGAGCCACATTCAAATTTACATCTGAAAAATACATTTTTTGTGTTTTTTTTTTTAAATCCACCACCTTTTCTCTCATTTACAACTCTTAGAATGGCTGCAGTAAGCTGAACAAGGCCATCCCAACAATACCTGGCAGCTGGCGCTGGGACAGCTAGGATTCTATTAAGTGCCGTAGGAAAACCTATCAATTATGTTTTTAAGTGCTGCTTACCTTCTCTAACATCTCAGATCTGTTATTTATAAATTGTTACAAGTGCTTTAGTTAGGGATGAAAAGAAAGCCACTTTGCAGAACACAAAGCTACTAGCAGTAGCAGTGTGGCCTAGCAGACAGGAGCACTAACATGAGACTCTGGTAACCTGGTTTCGCTTCCTATATCTGCCACTAGTTTGTTGGGTGGCTGACCTTGGGTAAGCCTCATCCTTCCCTGTGACTGACTTTCCCAACCTGTACAACAGAGAAAATCCTTTGTAAAGTGTTTTGAGATATCTGGATGAAAAGGCACTATATAAGAGTGAAGCATTATTACATTATAATAGAAAAGGTAGGATTAAATAGAGTACACCTCTACCCGGATATAATGCGACCCGATATAACATGAATTCTGATATAACGCAGTAAAGCAGTGCTCCGGAGGGGCAGGGCTGCGCACTCCGGCGGATCAAAGCAAGTTCGATATAACGCGGTTTCACCTATACCGCGGTAAGATTTTTTTGGCTCCCGAGGACAGCGCTATATCGGGGTAGAAGTGTACCTTCTCTCTAAGCTATTTTTGAGAAAAGTCAAAGAAACATGCACACCTATTTTTATTTCTAGGAATACATTTTAAAAATTTTCTTCTTCAAATTTCTCTTTTTTTCCCCCCAAACACTTTTTTTCTTCTCAGAGAAGGAAACCAAGAGAAGAGACTCATTTCCTCCTCATAGCAGATGCTCTCTCGATCCTTTTTCTCTGTATTAATCTAAACTAAGGAAAAGGACACAGACATCAGGTAGAATCAGTGAGTTCTGCTCTTGCAATTCTGCAGCATTTAACACAGTTCTAAAGTAAGACTCTTCCTCCCAATATGTTTGATAATTGCACCATACTGCGACCCACACTAACCGAACAGTTATCCCACATACAGCACCAAAAAACACATTTTTTGGAGGCTACAAATCAGAGTTACTATAAAGTAGCTGTTGTCAACAACAACAAAAATCTAAGTCAGAAATAAGAACCACAAAAAACAGAATGCATAAATGTGAAGCAAAACAAAAATAAGAGCTCTCTCTCATGCTGTATCAAAGTTCTGAGGTAAATCTGGCACTTAAAAGCGACAAGACACTGAAAGAGCTGGCTTAGTCATATCCCACAGAGGGTTTTTGTTTTGTTTTGTTATGAGAGCATCAGTTATGAGACAATCGAAAACATGCACAGGAACTTGGATTAAGTCCTTCAGCTAAGTAGTCATTCAGGAAAATTTTTGATTTTTTTCCCCCACCAATGCATGGATAACAAAAGATTATTTTTACGTTTTGATTATTAATTTAGTATGCTCCATCTCAAGCAATTCCAAGGTCTCATATCCTAGCAGCATGAATTCTATAGCAATAATACATTGCAAAGACAGCAGTATTGACTTCACTGTATCCATCTGTACTGAAGTGATACAGGTGACAAAACCTTAACTCAGTTTCAGGATGTGATAAACGTGGAGGTGTTTTTTAATTCTTATTACTATTCTATCCAGCGGCGGCTCCAGGCACCAGCGCTCCAAGCACATGCCTGGGGCAGCAAGCAGCGGGGGCGCCCTGCCGGTCCCTGCGAGGGCGACAGTCAGGCAGCCTTTGGTGGCTTGCCTGCGGGAGGTCCGCCAGTCCCGTGGATTAGGCGGAGGGTACGCCGAAGCCACGGGGCCGGCGGACCTCCCGCAGACATGCCACCCAATCCGCAGGACCGGGGACCTCCCGCAGGCATGCCGCCGAAGGCAGCCTGACTGCCGTGCTTGGGGCGGCAAAAAAGCTAGAGCTGCCCCTGATTCTATCTGGAACCGTTACTAGTGTGGTGTTTCTGTACCATATATAGGAGTGGGTATTTCACCCTATGAGGTCTGACTAGGTAGCTGAGCCTGCCCACCTAGGAAGAGGGAGGAGATCCTTTCTAGTAATCACCAAGCTGCTTACATTTAAAGGTTATTGAGAGGCCACACCAAAGCGAGTAATCGTAATGACTTTAGTTCGCCTTAGGGAGTACCGAAGCCAACTTGAGCAGGGTGGGTCAGATTGAGTCACACCAACACTCAGGAGAATCTAGGCTTCCTAGGAGAACACACATTGGTTCTGTGCATGTCCAGTAACTGAAGTGGAGAACCTATCTAGCTCCGTTTGTAGTGAAGCCTAAGAGGCAAAACTATCTATCTAGACTGCTGTTTTAAAATCTCCACACACACCTCATGCTTTTTTCCAACTATTAAATAAAAATACTTTCCCTTCCCTCCCCCCAAGAAGGCCATTGGTCAATTTTGGTGGTTCCCAAAGGGAGGAAATGCAGGTGTCTAAAATAGAATTAGACTTCACATGGTGATAAGCAATTGGTAAACACCAGGGAGTGAACTCAAGTCCAAGTCTGAGAGTGGAAGAATTGCAATATTCCACCTGAGACAGGTAAAGGCAAGAGGCCCAAGAGAGGTGGCCGTACTCAGAGGGGATGTCTACACTGCCATTAGACACCTGTGGCTGGCCCATGCCAGCTGACTAGGGCTTGCAGGCTCAGGCTAAGGGGCTGTTTAATTGCAGTATAGATATTTGGGCTCAAGCCCAAGCCCTGGGACCCTCCCACCAGGTCACAGCCTGAGCCCAAGTATCTATATTGCAATTAAATAATCCCTTTGCCGGAGCCCGCTGGCACGGGCCAGCTGCAGGTTTTTAATTGCAGTGTAGCCATACCCAGAGAGAACTGAAAGGGTGAAGAGGTGCAGCTAGCCCTGTGACAGTATACATCTTCAAGGATGGAAACTGGCCAATTTCTTCCCCTTGCATTGGGTGCCTCTTTCCCCCAACTTTTTGCAGAACTAGGTTTCCAGATGTAGGGATGTTTTTATTTACTCCAGTCTAAATTCAACAACTTGTTCTGACCAAAGTTCTTCTTACCCCTGAAGCTCATTAACAGACTCTGACCCACAAAAACGTATAGGACTACTCACAGTGCATAAGTTTTTGCAAGGTCAAGGCCAAAGTGTGTGATCAATCCAGGAAGTGCTAGATGAATGTTCCCTAGTTGCAAGTCAGTTAGAATCAGACAAATATTTGAAAATAAACTCTGGAGTACACCACAGATTTTCAGAACAAACTGCTAGTCTCAACCATTTTTCTTTTCCCCATTATGCATTACATTTCCCATCAGTTTAAGAAATAGGGTTACCCTGTTTTTCAAGATCGTAGCCCTAAATGCAGGGATAGATTTAGGAATTTGGGGAGAACAGTAAGAGGATACTTTAATCCCCTCTCACACTTATTAATAAAGGAGGGGGGCAGAGGGAAATACACTGGTGCCAGCCAAAGTTTACCTCACAGGAGGAGAAATGGAGCCCAGCTGCTTTATGCTGGAGATTTTGGTATAGCTGCTAACATTATTTATAATGTTTCAAGGGACAGTCTTCAGAATCTGATGGTGCTTCAAGTCTTTCACCCGACAGAGGGTCACGTGCACAATGCAGTGAATTTTAGATTATTTTCTGGGTGGGGTTTTTTGTTGGTTTGTTTTTAAAGAGAAGGAGATTTTTGTAACCTTTGAGAGCCACAGTAGCCAGCTCAATTACCATATGTGATCAGGATAGCCACCTCATACCTTTCCTCCAGGTATGGTAAATATAATCAAATATATATAAAAAGAACTTAAATGCATTACCTTTACCAGTCTAAAATTTGAGTCTATTCTTCCTCTCCCTTCCTTCTTTAATCCCTTTTTTCTCCTTCAGTGTTTGACACATTCAAGGGATCTCTCTATTACTCTCATTTCTGTCTGTTTAATTGTGCCCTTCTGCCTTTCAAAAACAGCATCTCCCTTCCAGGCATTCTCACTTTTTCATCCTTGCCTGTGAGAAGGTCACTGCCACACACTGAGGAATAAGGAGGTGCTAACCCATTAAAGACAGGTTGGAGGGAGAGAATGCCAAAAATTGGTTTAAAATAGGTTCTGTATTTCCTTCAGGCACAAAGCACATGTTTAGGATTCAAGCTGTCTCGTTCCTTCCTTGGCAAGACTCAAGTACATTCTGCCTTGCAGGAAAGGAATGAGGAAGAGGGGTCCCAGTCCCGACTGGCAGGATGAAAAAAAAAAAAACCCCAAAAAACAAACAAAAAAAAAGCTGATCTGACTTTCCTTTTTGCTGAGGAGGAGAGAAAAGGTGAAATTTCGGTGAGGGCAGCACCCAGAGCAACAAAGCACATTCAGAATGCTTGAAGGTCTTTTTGTGAAAAGGCAGAGATGTTTGTACAAGAAGCTGAGAAATGGTACAACAAGACTGGCATCCGTAGCCATGTGGAAAAGGTGCAGCCACTCAAAGGAAATAGGAGTTGATATTTAAGGAGTTGTGAAGTATGTAGGACAAGGGAGGAAAGGCCCTGGGATTTGGCCAGGAACAACTGGAGAAGATGTAAAAGGGAGCTGCAATAGAGGAAATGGGGACCTCAACTCTAATCCGCAATTGGATTCATGTAGGTGGACTGGAGCCAAAGGGCTCCACAAGGGTGCAGTGATACAATAGCAAGGATCACACTGCAGAGTCAGAGCTCTCAAATAGCTGCATAGCCCGTTACCAGTCCCCTGAACTTTCCTCAAGAAATGTATCTCACTTGGGCCTAGTTCCAGATAGCAAGGTGCTGTATATCCTTGTGACACCCTGTACCTCAGAATAGCACCCCGGAATCCCCATATTCGCCACTGTGATATGATTAGGAAATGTTTTGTACAATGCGTGCTTTGTGAGGTATCATTTAAAAAGTCTTGATCTCTTGAACATTAATATCCTGTTGAATTGTATGTACTAGCATTGTATGTGAAGTGATGAAGTACTATTATATGTTTGTTTCTGGAATATTTGATAAGTGGGAGATGCCCACAGCTAGCCTTTCAGCAGCAACAAAGGAGCAACAGACAAGACAGGTGCTGATGTCCACTTCAGGGGAATCCACTCTCCCAATGGCCATCCCAGAGACTCCTCAGAGGGCACGTACAAGATGGAGGTGGCCTAACTCACGTGACACAACAAGGATCTTTCCTCCTAGAAAGTATAAAAGAAGGACAGTGACATCACCACTTGGCCTCTCTCCTCCCCCATCTCAATACCTGTAAGATCATTTGGAAGTCAAAGACTTTGAACTGGGGAGATTGGTGCCAGGCTGAGAAGGAGATTCAGCCTGTGTATTAAGAACTGTAAACTGCCTGTAACATCCAGTGGGGCTAGAAAAGCTGTTCGATTCAAACCTAAATGAGCTTGCAACGTTCAAGAGAAAGTCTCGAGCAGTGTGAGACGGTACATTTCTGGGGTGCCAGGCTGGCAGGGCCGGCTCCAGGGTTTTGGCCGCCCCAAGCAGCCAAAACAAAAAAACAAAACAAAAAACAAAAACAAAAAAAGCCGCGATTGCGATCTAAAAAAAGCCATGATCGCGATCTGCGGCGGCAATTCGGCGGGAGGTCCTTCACTCCCAGGCAGAGTGAGGGACCGTCCGCCGAATTGCCGCCGAATATCTGGACCTGCCGCCCCTCTCCGGAGCGGCCGCCCCAAGCACCTGCTTGAGAAGCTGGTGCCTGGAGCCGGCCCTGCAGGCTGGGGAGATTTGCTGGGCTCTCTCTCTCTCTATAATTCATGAGTGGCTTACAGAGCACTCATGCAACTTAGCTGGTTTTGTCCCTGCATGTTTTTGGGTGAGTGATAACAGCATCTGGAGAGGTTTGTTGCTTGTCACTGGCAAAGCATTGTGACAGAGCCCAGGCTGGAGAGTTAAGGGAGCACAGCGATCCCACAGTTCCAGGTTGTACCCCAGGGATCCCGTCACAATTCTTTCCTGTTAAAAAGTCAGAAACTTTTTCTCAGCAATGTAATATTGAGTCTGATTTTCACCTTGCTACATAATGAAGACATAAGGACTATTTGTATCAAGTGCATTAACTTCAGAAGTAAATTGCAGAAGTAAAATGTTTGCCGAATATTATAGCTGCATTCATTATTTTATCTGTACAGAATAATCAGACAGAAAAAACGTCAGATTTAAGAATAATAATGCTGGGATAAGAGATTTTTGAGAAGGGTTTCTGAGTACATATCATATAACCAATCATTTCACTCCATAATAAATAATTTGAACTTTAACAAGAATTTGTAATGGACCCTCTGGATCTTAGCCTGTGATTTCATCTACCATGTTGCTAAGGCAACCAATGATTATAGCTGTTGGGCAAAATTCATAGAATTGTTAATCAATCTTAATCTGCATCCTTGACATCAGTGGCTATTTGTTCCCCAAGGCAATTACAATGCTTGAGAGAAAAAGTTAAAAATCTTTAAATTCCAAATTAACCAATCATATGACAGCATTCATAGCTCAGAATACTCTATTCAGGACTGTCTCCCCCCCAAAGGTTCAAGGTCTGAGAAGCCCCTAATCTAGCTGCCTTTTCTAATGTGCCTGGCCCTCTGACACTTGTGGGGGAGATTTATCCGATTCAAGGTTGCCACTGCCACTCTGTAATTTGGGTTTGGGGTTTTTTTTGGTTGGTTATGGGTTGGTTTGTTTGGGGGGGTTTTCTGGTGGGGGGAGCATGCGGGGGAGGAGGTGACAATGGACTTCAGATTTATATTTGACTGCTAAGTGCCTAGCGCACTTTTAGTGGTATATCAAGTTTAATGACCAGGGAGGCTGTTTGATGTAGGAGGAGGAGCGTGGGCCTGGGAGCCAGGATCTAACGTAACCTTGGCTTTTACATTGTTTACCTCTGTGATGTTGAGCAAGTAACTTAACCTTTTTGTGCCTGTTCCAAACCTCTGCTTCATCTAGGTTATGGGGGCTGGGGGCACGGTATCAGACTTGCCTACCTCAAGGATATTGTGTGGATTAGCTAGTTAGCAACTTGTGTCTTCAAAGCCCTTTATGGACTCTAAATATTATGACTAGCCTTGTACAGAGGAGGTTCAATTTATCTTACTTCTATAGTAGGCCAGAGAATAAATTTTGTGTAGTTACTCAAAGGAAGAAATCCAAAAATATATGCACACAGTTTTATCAGTACTGGACCTATCCTTTTACTCACACTGTTATTCCTTGCTCAACTGGGATTAGGTATCTGAATGCAGGTTTACAGAATTGGGCCCTACTTGTCTTCTTTCAACCACAAATGGATTCTTTCAAATGGATTTTACACCATATTTGCTTAAGAGGCCATCTCCATATAGCACAGGGGCTCTGATATTCAAAAAAGCCTGAAAGAATTAGGAACCAAGCTCCCAAGGGGCCTCCTTTGACAATCCCAGCCTTTGCGGACAAAACCAAATTTGTTTCCAAATCAAATCACTGTGATTACTCCAGATTTTTGTTACTTAGTGAAGCAAGTTCACTTCCTTGGCTTATTTGTTAACAGTCCCACCCCTTCTCCCTCCACTCTTACAGTGCCCTCTCTTCACTTTGCATCCTTCAACCAAGTAAACATAAAATTTTACTTGGAAAAACCCAATTTACAGAAAGGAGAACAATGACCCAGGGACTTACTCAAGTTATACTGGAAAGGCTGACTGCTGAGTTTCCAGTTTAATTTATAGCAAGTGGGTCAAAGGACCAAAATTTGCTGTCAGGTGCATGTTCCAGTAACATCCAATCAAGCTGCCCACTCAACAGAGGAGCTGCATGAATACGGTAGGGGCAGAGTTTTCATAAGTAAGGCTGTGATTCTTTCATGGAGGTGGAGGAAGTCACGGATTACATGACTTTCTGTGACCCCTGTGACTTCTGCACAGCTGGTGCTGGTGTGGCTGACTTCAGGGCCACCTGAGCAACTGGCCCCAGGGGACCACTGCTCGGGGGCCCCACGGCCAATCACACTGGCTGCTGCTGGAGCAACCCAGGCCCCATGTGGTTGGTCCCACAGACTGCCCGAGCAGCGGTCCTGGGGGCAGCCCTGGAGCCAGTTGCATTGGCCGCTGCTCGGACGGCCCCAGGCAGCTGGCTCCGGGGACCCCCGGAACAGTGGCCAGTGTGGCTGACTGTGGGGAGCACCCGAGAAGCAGTCCTAAGGGTGCCCTGGGACCACGCAAGCAGCAGTGGTCCCAGGGTGGCTAGAGCACAGGGCCGAGCTGCCCGAAGGCCATCCAGAGAGCAGTCCCCGGAAGCAGCAGCCAGGGGGCAGTCAACCCCCAGCACTGGAGCAGGGCCCCCAAAGCAGAGATTTAGTCAGGGATATTTTTGGTAAAAGTCATGGACAGGTCACAGGCTGTGAATTTTTATTTATTGCCCATGACCTGTCCATGACTTTTATCAAAAATACCCATGACTAAATCTTAGCCTTATTCATAAGTGATCTGGAAAAAGGGGTAAACAGTGAAGTGGCAATGTTTGCAGATAATAAAAAATTATTCAAGATAGTTAATTCCTAAACAGACTGAGAAGAGTTACAAAAGGATCTCACAAAACTGGATGAGTGGGCAACAAAATGGCAGATGAAATTCAATGTTGATACATGCAAAGTAATGCACATTGGAAAACGTAATCCCAACTATAGATACAAAATGATGGGGTCTCAATTAACTGTTAGCACTCAAGAAAGAGATATTGGAGTCATTGTGGTTAGTGCAGCAGCAGTCAAAAAAGCTAACAATGTTAGAAACCGTAAGGGATAGAAAATAAGACAGAAAGTATCATAAATATAAATCCATGCTACACCCACACCTTGAATATACTACATGTAGTTCTGGTCATCCCATCTCAAAAGAGTTATGAGGAATGGAAAAGGTACAGAGAAGGGCAACAAAAAATATTAAGGGTCTGGAACATCTTCCATAGGAGGAGAGATTCTTAGAATTATTAATGTTCAGCTCAGAAAAGACCAGTAAGGTAAGGATATGCTAGAGGTCTATAAAATCATGACTGGTGTGGAGAAAATGAATAAGGAAGTGTTAATTACCCCTTCACATAATGCAAGAACCAGGAGTCACCTGATGAAATTAATAGGTAGCAGGTTTAAAACTAATATAAGGAAGTACTTCCACACAAAACACACAGTCAATCTGTGGAACTTTTTGCTAGGAGATGTGAATGCCAAAAGTATAACTGGATTCAAAAAAGCATTAGATAAGCTCATGGAGAATAGATCCATCAATGGCTATTAGCCAACATGGTCAGGGATGCAACCCCATGCTTTGGACGTCCCTAAATCAGAAAGATGCTTGGACTGGACAATAGAGGATGCATGACTTGATAATTATCCTGTTCTGTTCATTTCCTTTGATGCATCTGGCATGGGTTACGTGCACCACTGGTCTGGCCCAATATCGCCATTCTTATGTTCTTATCATGGCAGAGACTATTTACCCATAAATTAAACTACCCCTAATATCCCAGTCTATTTAATATTTATATAGCACCACAAATATGGTACCTTACAGAAATAGGAAGGGCATGGTCCTTTCTTGCACCACTTGTAATTAAGGCCCCGCTGTTGCAAAGATTTATACATATGCTTTAAATTACCCACCATGGGGGTAGTCTCACTGACTGAAATGTGACCACTTACAGTACATAAAGTTAAGCACAGGCAGCAATTTTTGCAGCACTGAGGCCTACATGAGATAGGCACAAGAACAGAGGGTGACATCCAGCAAAGAGAAAAGAAATGGAAGAGATGAACAAGGGTTACAATAAATTAATAATTAATTGGCCTCTCAGAGTTGGTAAGACAACTCCCACCTGTTTATGCTCTCTGTATGTGTGTATATATATCTCCTCAATATATGTTCCATTCTATATGCATCCGAAGAAGTGGGCTGTAGTCCACGAAAGCTTATGCTCTAATAAATTTGTTAGTCTCTAAGGTGCCACAAGTACTCCTGTTCTTCTTTTTGCGGATACAGACTAACACGGCTGTTACTCTGAAACCAATAAATAAATGATGCTTGGCATCCTCTCTAAGGGAAGCTCAACATAAGTTTTAAATGGGAGATTAAAGGTAGGGGAGAAGTAGGCAGCACTGGATTAGTGTGCAACATAATATTTTTTCCTTCTGGTTTCCTTGCTTGTTCTCATATCTTAATCTATATAAGGATTTTTTTCCCCATATCCACTAAGGTTTTAAATTCTTTATCTCGTCAAGTCTTGGTCTCTCTTCAGTCTATTTTTTTTATTTGTATACTTACTTTCCCTTTGGGTTTTATCTCTTGCTCTCCCTTATACCTTCCAGTAGTTACTCTCTGTTAAAATGTATTTTCTAAATTTCTCCCATAAGACACTCGTCTAGCTGCTTTAGCTGAAGAAAACATGGATGGCATTACAATGAAGAGAAAATTATGTATAATTTAAAAGAAGTAGGAATGAGAGAGATTCCATGTTGTTTTATTTTTAAATAAATAAAAATCAACAACCCTGCCCCCTAAAATACCCCAAAATGTTTAGACTCTGTTGCAAAATAAAAAGGACAGTCACCAGCCTTTGAATCATCCTGGGCAAGTGACCAGTGAGATAAAGTGTTTTGAATCTCTCTCCCCTACCTATCTCAAAAAGGAAAGTCAAATAGTGCATCCAACTGAAAGTTATGACATTCTGGAAAATCTGAATAGTTTAAATGCAGTGATGTCATATACATAATGCATCAACCTAGGCGGGAGGCTTAAAGAGATTCAGCTGAAATATAAAAAGGTACTTCATCCTTTTTTCAAATCAGTTATACTCCTTAAACAATCTTTAAAGGAACCTTAACTATAATTCTCAAGTCTTTTCAGCATGATAGTCTAACTTCAAACACTTTCTCCCAGCTCTTAGCTATGCAAAATAAAAGGTAGCTAAACAAAATGACACTGAATGCACAGTTAATTCTCCTGTGCCATAACCATTTTGTTCTTAACCAAAAAAAAAAAAAAAAAACACAACCAGCTGTAAAGTGCTCTTAGAAGGTTTTCTGTTTACATCTACTGCTTAATTAAAAAGGCATATATATTCATGCCATTTTGTGAACTATTCCAGATAACGGACGATAAAATGCCATTGACAGTAGGCAGAATTCCCCATTGACTTTAATTAGGAGTTCTGCCTAAAAAACAACAGCATGACATGCCAAATAACATTTACACACACATGCACAGTTATAAAAGGTTTGGTTTTGATGCTTTCATTTTTTTAAATTTTATAATCCCCTGTTCCCCCATCCAAAAGGGCTATTCTTTCCCACTGGACAAGGCTTATGCTTTGCCTAGAAGATGATTCTCAAATCAAGGTCTCGCTCCCTGCTGAGAGAGATCACACTACAATACTGGAGATATAAATTAAGTAAGAGTCCAGCACCTCAGATAGTTTGTTTAAAGAACATCCAAGTAACCTAGGAGCTTAAATCCCATTTTTCAAAAGTGACTGGGACACTTAGAATAGGGGTAAATTTTTCACAAAGCACCTAAATGACTTAAGTGCTTTTGAAATTTTCACCCATAGTCTAATGTCTACAGTCTCTGTTATTAACAACAAAGGTAGATTACAAACCACTAAAAAGTCCACAATTGTCTTTACCAATAAATCTAACATCAGATAGGAAAATTCACTCATCAGATTTGCTGTAAGGCACTGAAACTATATTTTTAAGAGACTGTTGAATGTAGCCCACAATTTCTGGTTAGCAGAGTGAACATAAGACTTGAAGGCATTAATTATAGAGTTCTCATTCAGGCTCTGGTGAAGATTATTACAAGGTCAGATTGCAGGGGAAAAAAAGTCACATAGACCTACATCTAGGAAATAAAATGTTGAACGAGAAGGCCACAACTGAGGCTAGAACTGCATTATGATGATTATTATTATACTCAACATATATTTTAGCCAAAATTTTCAAAAGTGAATAGTGATTTTTGGGTGTTTAACATGAGACACCTAAAGGGAGCTATTTTTTTTCCAGAGGGTGGGTGATCATTACTTTGAGAAAGTCAGACCAGACCTCTCTCAAATGCCCCGAGTACCTGAAGATTGAGCCATCACAAAGTACAACACACTACTTTTGAAAATCTTGTCATGCTTTACACCTAAACAACAAGGAGTCTCGTGGCACCTTAAAGATTAACAGATGTATTTGGGCATAAGCTTTCATGGGTAAAAAAACCTCACTTTTTCAGATGCATGGAGTGAAAGTTACAGATGCAGGCATTATATAATAACACATGAAGAGAAGGGAGTACCTCACAAGTGGAGAACCAGCATTGACAGGACCAATTCAATCGGGGTGAATGTAGTCCACTCCCAATAATAGATGAGGAGGTGTCACTTCCAGGAGAGGCAAAGCTGCTTTTGTAATGAGCCAGCCATTCCCAGTCCCTATTCAAGCCCAAATTTTACACCTGTAAATATTAAAGTGCTTTCTGAAGCTGGGTAAGCAATATTATCGCCCTTTTACAGATGGAGGAACTGAAATTACATGACCTGCTCAAGGTCACACAGCTACTCATTGACAGAGCCAGGAATAAACCCTCCTTGACTCCCATCCATGCCATGTCCTCCGGGCTACCTACTGGAAAGAGGCACATGCCAGATGAGTTATATTGGGAAAGCCCGGCAATATCTATGGTGATTTCACATTAGCATAATGTCAACAACAACAAAAAAACAGATTTAAACCTCAGTGCAAAAGGAAGTAGTCCTTTGTTGTTGTTATGGATCTCATGAACATTTGGCAAATAACTCAACATACCCTGCCAAGAATTGAATAGTATTGTAATATTTAGTCAAAGTCAGTCATACATCAGTCAGTCATCATTACACCGAAGAGCTTGCTCTTCTAGAACACACAGTGCTCAACTTGGAAACCAAATCCCTGAAGTCCAAGGTGGGAAGCTAATCTTCATTGTACATCTAAGTAAATCAAGATAAAAATTGCTCCAACTATTGGGTCAGCTGTATCAGTTTCCTGAAAGTACTCAGTTACCTTAACTTGTCAGATACTAAAATACTACAATTTATAGTCTGTTGTCTTGCCACTATCATTTCTGACAAACTTGCATGTGTGGATTTTTTGCGTTTCTAGATATGGATTTTGTTTCTACCCAGAAATTTAAAATCTGGGGAGATTAATGAGCTTCTTCCTCATCCATTCTTTGTACCACCACTTAAAGTCACTCATAGAAGGGACTACAAAAACAAAGGAAGGAGTTCATACAAGGTAAAGATAGGGAGTCAAGCTATTATAGCAGGCAGTAAGAACAGTCCTTGTCACTGAACCAATAAGCAGAACTCATCATCTTGCAGAATCAACTCTTAGCGGAGGAGTTGGAAGCGATTTTGCATGTACTAATATTTGAAAGGGAAAATGCATATAATTTGATTTCTCTTATAGCAGTGACTATGAAATGAGAAGGAATATCTGGATGTGCACTGACTTAGGGTTACCATACGTCCGGATTTTCCCGGACATGTCCGGCTTTTGGGGGCTCAAATCCCCGTCCGGGGGGAAATCCCCAAAAGCCGGGCATGTCCGGGAAAATCGGGAGGGCTCGGTGGTGCTTGGCCGGGGCCGGCGGTGCGGGGCCGGGGGCGCGGTGCCGGGCCCGCAGGGCCGGGGAGCCGGTCAGCTGGGCCCGCGGGGAGCCAGGCCCACGGGGAGCCGGTCAGCCGGGGAGCCGGGCCCGCGGGGAGCCGGTCAGCCGGGCCCGCGGGGAGCCGGGCCGGCGGGGAGCCAGGGAGTTGGGGAGCCGGGCCCGCGGGGCGGGGAGCCGAGGAGCCGGGCCCGCGGGGCCGGGAGGTGCGTCGGGCCGCCGGGGGCCGGCAGTGCTGGGCGGGCCGGGGGTGGTCGGCCGGGGCCGGCACCCCAGGGCCCGAGCCGACCGAGGCTGGAAACGCCGGGGAGTCAGCCTGGGCCGCGCCTCCTCCCCCCACGCCCCCCTTACCTGCTTCAGGCTTCCCGCGAATCAAATATTCGCGGGAAGCAGGGGAGGGGGCAGAGACTTTGGGGAGGGGGCGGGGGTGTGGGCGGGGCTGGGGGCGGGGCCGGGGGCCGTGGAGTGTCCTCCATTTGGAGGCACAAAATATGGTAACCCTAACTGACTAGTATGATCCTAATGAAGTGATAGTAGTAAACAAGTCCTGCTGCTGATTGAGGACACTGTAATGTATCCTACACTGGACTTACAAGATGCTTATCACCAGCTTTTATTACATGAAGTTAGCAGAGAACCAGTCTGCATTCATTAGCAGGAAAGTTTATTTTGTTTCTGCTGATTCCCACATTGTCTCGGTAGCACATGACATAACTATCACAAAAGGCCCCAAGGCAGTGAGGGGGTCCACTGAAACCCAGATCTGGCCTGAAAGAGCTCTCCGTTTGGCCTGCCGGGCCATTGTTCCATTCTGTTTCCCACCAGGGGCTCTGCTGTAATGACAACCCTACTAGCTGCGTTCCCCTACCCAGTCCCAGCTGCTGTGTTCGCATGCTGACCACCCCTGCGTGGCTTGGAGGACGCTCTGCAGCTGAGAGGGAAAGGGGCCACCTGGCAGCCAGGGAATACAAGGGCCAGAGCTGCTAGGAACCCAGGCCAGATCGAACGGGCTAGCAGGGCCATCTTTATGGCAGAGCCCCCAGCAGGGAGCAGGAAGGAACAGTTGACATCTGGTGGGCCAAACGGAAGTCCCTTACTGGCAGCTCCATCCCTGTGCTCCCCTGCCAGACGGCGCCTTTCCTACCCTTGCAGGGCATCCTCCAAGCCAGCAAGTGCCAGTGCCAGGCCTGGGTGGGGGTGGAGCTCAGAGGCGGGTCAGTCCAGTGACGTTGCAGACTGGGATCAGGCAGGGAAGTGCAGGGGGATGACCTGTCAGGAGCCCAGTGAAGACGTAAAGACAGAGCCAGAGCAGAGTAGCGGGGCTGCCCAGACAGCAGAGCACCAGCTGGGAGCAAGAGTGGGGGTGTAATGTTAAAACTGCTACCATCACAATTTGCCAGCAGTAGCAGTTGCTAACATCTAGATTTTTTTTGCTTCCATATCACAATTTGCTGCTTCTGTCTTTCCCCATCCTCTGATCCAGGCAGTAGCAAATGGTGATGGTTGGGGACATTCCTGTCACAATTTACTACACCTCTACCTCGATATAACGTTGTCCTCGGGAGCCAAAAAATCTTACCGCGTTATAGCTGAAACCGTGTTATATCGAACTTGCTTTGATCCACCGGAGTGCGCAGCCCCACCCCCCGGAGCACTGCTTTAGCATTATATCCGAATTCGTGTTATGTCGGATCGCATTATATCGAGGTAGAGGTCTATTTTAAAATTTGGACATGAATACAATTATTTTTGTAATTTGGGAAAGCATTCTACAGAGTTAAACTGCAGGGCTACTGCATATAAAGAACAGTCCTTGTCACTGAACCAACCTGAATGAAGGTATTTGTTTTTTCTTTATTAGTCTCTTTCCATTGTAGATTAGAACCTGAATGGCCTATAGTAAACAAACATTTAATATACACAAAACACTGAAATTAGTGTAAAGCATTGTAAACACTAGTTGAAATACTTCTGAATACATTTTAAACTATTAGGCAGAAAATCCACCATTTTTCTTAAACAGACTCACTCTGCCCTTCCACCATTGTCACGGTTACACACATAGATGCAGCTATGAAAAAGGCTAATACCTTTCTAGGGTGTATTAACAGGAATGTCAGTTGTAAGACACAGGAGGTAATTGTCCTGCAGTACCCAGCACTGGTGAGACCAGTTCTGGACACCACAATTTAAGAAAGATGTGGACAAACTGTAAAGAGTCCAGAGGAGAGAAACAAAAAATGATAAAAGGCTTAGAAAACCTGACCTATGAGTAAAAGTTAAAAAACTGGGCATGTTTAATCTAGAGAAAAGATGACTGAGGGGAGACCAGATAACAGTCTTCAAACATGTTAAGGTTTATTATAAAGAGGACTGATCAACTGTTCTCCGTGTCCACTGAAGGCAGCAACCGAAGTAATGGGCTTAGGTTAGATATTAGGAAAAAATTCCTAACTATAAGGGTTAATAAACTCTAGAATAGGCTGGAAAGGGAGGTTGTGGAATCCCCATCACTGGAGGTTTTCAAGAACAGGTTGGACAAACACCTGTCAGGGATGGTCTAGCTTTAGTTGATGATTTCGAGATCCCTTCCAGACCTAAATTTCTATCATTCTACAATTCTATAACGTGGCCATAATATGTAATATACATGCACCTGACTTCTTCAGATCTCCATAAGAATGTCAGCATCCTCCTTTTCAAAACATTTTTCAGGGATGTTTTTGCTGACATGTGCATGCTCTTGCATTGATCAGCCACTGATGTCACAGGGCTGTCTTCAACAAATATAATTATAAGATTTCCCCCTCTTAAGCTCCGATTAGTTAAACTATAAGGTGAGTAAACATGGAACGACCTGCCAAGTATCTTGCCAACAATGAAAACATTGTATACAGTTTCAGCTACAAATACAGAGCATGTCCAGTAACTGCCACACCCTAATTATGGATGGTTCTAGATCTGATGATCAGCCCTGCACATGTGCAAGATGCATCATCATAATCTATTAAGTGAGCTGAAAATATTTTTGTTGCAGCTTATCATAGTCTGTCCTCACATCTTTATGGATATTGCAGTAATTACTACTGGGGGAATTCTGCAACAAAAAAATAAAAATTCTGCACACAATATTTTAAAATTCTGAAAAAATCTGCATATTTTATTTGTCAAAACAACACAATATAATCACACCAGTTTCAATTATTTTTGGTCATTTATTTCAAAATACCTGTCAGCAAGTATGTCTGTAACAATACAGATGACAAAAAAGATTCAGGAAATGTTTTTGACGAATAAATTCCTTAATAGGCATATTAATACAGAACTCTGAGTAATAATTCATTTAAACTACAGTACAGAACCATATTTTCTGCACCCCTCAGAAGCAGTGCAAAGGCTTGGGGGGGTCAGGGGTACCGGAGGAGCTGAGGACAATGGAAGTAAATTACTGGGAAGGAGCCTGGGTGTGAACTTGGAGGGTTGCTGGGTATGAGTGGGAAAAGTATGGAACAGGGTTTTTTTGGAGGGGGGGGTTGTTTGTTTTTTGGGGGGGTGGGAGGGGAGGCAGGAAGGGATTCCCAAATGCAGACCCTGGGTGACCCCTAGCCTCTCCCATTCAGTCAGGCACATCTGCCCCGTCCCCATGTGTTCCTGCATCCCCATATGTCCTTGCACCCCTGTCCACGTGTCCCTCCACCCCCACTCAGACACCCATTTCCCCATCCCCATGTGGCCCTGCACCCCCTCCCCCATCACCATGTGGCCCTGCACCTCCACTCCCATTCAGCCCCTGCCCCCAGTCTTTCCTTCCCCACTAGCCCTTACGAGCCTGGCTGATCCCCCAGCACACCACAGTCTGTCTCCCCATAGCCCCTGTCTCCTGACCTGGCCTGACAGGCGCTGTGAAGAGGGCAGGCTCTCTCTCTTCCCTAGCTGGCTGGAAGGGCTGCTGTGTTCTATTGCTACATTACCCTCTGGTGGGCAAAAGGGGGAACTGCAGAAGTTATGTTCTGTTGGGAGCTGCTGCTGGCTTGCGCCACAGCACCCTCTGGTGGGAAAAACATGGAACTGCAGCAACATTTCGGCAGCAGCTTTTTTCTGCACAAAAAAATTAAAATATGCATGGCTCATTAATTATGCGCATGCACAGTAGCACAGATTTCCCCAAGGAGTAAGTAATGGACTCATTAATATTACCATCACATTGTAAGAAAGGTACAAACACAGCATTGTTGTGTTGTGTTTACAAGTTAAATTTTTCTGTGAACACATACTTAGTGAAAGATAAGATTTATATCGTGTGTGGTTAGCGAGCAAGTAGAGGCGGAGATCAAAAAGGAATCTTTACAGTTAAAGCACCCAAAACATGGATCTATTGTTTAATTTTATGGGACAAGAGAACCACTGCTTTATGTGCATTGCTTATAGAAGGGAACACAGGACAGCTAAGCCAACAACCTCTGTGTACACAGCAGGATTTACCATAACACTATCAAGCCTTCATTCTCTTGCTCACCTGAACAGTGCAGGACAGAAAGAAGGAGCAAGAGCACCTAAAATTTTAACCTTAAAGCATTTATTGAAATTGTGTCAGGCCAAAATGTATACATGTGAAATATCGCCATGGCTTTTTTACTAGAAAAAGTAAGGTTAGGGCTCCATTATCTCACCCTCTCTCTTCGGACATAAAAAAACAAAAAACAAAACAATTGGGAGATACACCTGGACTATACAATATTTTAAACCATTTCAAGACAGGTCAAAGACCTGGTGATTAATAGTGCGTTGGGATAGGACTCCAGCAATCTTATATGATTGCTCAACTGCTGTCGTCTAAATCAAGCCACTTCACTTTAGAATGAAAGCATCCGCACCAGAGTTTAAGGCACTGTAATATATGACACCTTTAGGGTCACACCATCTAGACAAGCCCTTAATAAAGGAAGGTAATTGGAGAAATTGAGGATGGGGAGACAAGATACCCCTGTATCCACACTCTACACTCTATTGTAATAATCCCTGTTTAAAATATGCCTTGTGAGGCACCATTTGAAAACTCAGAATTTGCTGCTCAGTATTGTCCTGATAAAATAGCCACATTGTATGTGAAGTTAAGATTCCACTGTATGGCGTTAACACCACATGTTGCAAATTGAGTCAGCATTATAGTCTGAGCTCAGTGCTAAGAAAATGTGTTTTTACCATGGGATAAAAAACATGCATTAGCTATCCCCCTATAAAAACCACAGTGGAGACAAGGCACTTTAGTTTTGCCAAAAGGCAACCAATGCAAGGAGTAAGGATAATCCATCTTAAAAAAATCCTTGATTTTGGAAATACAGAACAGTAACCTTGTCAGAATGAAGAGTGGCACTGGAATGTATCATCACAAAGTATGTAGCATACATAAGGTTGTGAAATGAAAATATGTAATTAGAGGTATAAACAATTCAGTAGAAAAATCAACATTTATGTATGCAACTGTGCAATTCAGTGTTTGCAGGATGGGGAATTACTTATAGAAATAAGGATTTTTAATAAGTTTTCAATCACAAAGTGGTGGGGTGGGGGAAATCACATGTTACTTCAAGTCCAAAACAGTACTGAATGTTATAGGAATGTACCACTGTTTTCAGTATATGGATTCTTTGGAAGAGGTACCAAAAACAAAAACAAAAAAAAGTATAAAACTATGTTCCCTAAAAGGGTCAAACAAAAAGGTAAATTAAAAGAACCCAAAACATATTTATTTATTCAAGATTTTGAATACTTGTGGTAGTACACCTATATTTAGTAAATATAAGAGAAGGATCTCATACAGGATTGTATAGTGCCCTTTGGGGCAGATTTTTAAAGGTATTTAGGCACCTAGTGGTATTTTCAAAGCATCTAGATGCTTTCAACCTTTAAAAATGTGGCCTGTCATGACTATTTGGGAACCAAGTTTTACACACAAGTGGTGATGTGGAAAAAAAACGAGGGTGCTGGACAACGGCAAAATAAAGTTTACAACGGCAATCCCCATTGGTGGATTAAAGGAAAACTGACAAGTTTTGACATCAACCCAAGAAATCAGTCAGCCTTAACATCATATGATCCTAAAGAATAAACATGCCTATAAAAGAAAAAGGAAAAATAGAATTAAAAACCAATGTCACAATACAAAACAGGAAGTCCTATATTAGAAACACTGAGATATGACTGATAAAGCTACTATCAACTATTAATATTTTAAATAATTATTGCTATTAAAATATCAATCATAGAGTACGACATCCATCTGCACAATGTTAACAAAGGTAAATGAAATGTTAAGAGTAAACATACATTTAAAAAAGTAAATAATTTAAAGGCGTGAAACTCCATTTACAGTGAATTGCAAGAACAAGGCAGTCCAGTTCAGGAAATCAGAGCAGCTGATAAGACAAATTTGTCAACAACAATGTGGCTTAATACCGACACAAAGAGAAAAGGGATTATTTTAAATGTTGATAATTATAATTTTTTTTGAGGGGGGTGGTAAAAATAATATTTCTCTGAATCAAGTCTCCTTTAGCGGCTCAATACACCATATCCAGAAGAGGGAAACCTGGCCTTTTCCAGGCCTTTAAGAGCACAGCCCTGGGAAGCAGGAGCTAAGATGCATCATTCTACAAAAGGAAAAAAGCCCTCTGCCCCCACAACACTGTTTTTTGCAGCCAGTGTAGATGGCTCACCCCATTTGTGGTAACTTTTATCCCCTCTTCCCCTTCCTATCCCAGGGATACCCCTTCTGCCACTGTCCAGCAGTGCCTCAACCCTCCTACACCCTATCCCTGATTTTGCCTCTCAGTCTCTATTTTTCCCCGGCCTCCACCTGTTTGACCATCCTGTCCATTGAACTCCTGCACAGACTTTGCCCATCCCTCCCCTCTGATTTGCTCCCTTTAATTCCCATGAACAGCAGGGAGCACGTTGTCATCCCAAGTAAGGACAGAGTCAGGGCAGCAGCTTCAGCAGATGTTACTGAGCATCCTCAATTGGTGGGAGCATGTTCAGTATCAGAAAAGCAGCAAATTCCGATGGGCGGTGGTTTATAACATTACACCCCTGACACAGGCAAGGGGAGGCAGAGACAGGATGGGCTCTGGGGGTTAGTCAACCCCTGCTTCCCTCAGCCTCTTCCAGCTCCCCCACTACCCCCATCTTCCTCGAAGTCCCAGGCATTGAGCTTTGCAGGGGGGTCCTCATGGGACAAACACCACCACTGCAAGGATGCCTTGAGTACGAAACTCTCTGAGTAACTTCATAAGTCAAAATAAGTTATGTTAACACTGCATTGAGATCTCAAAATTAAAATCAAGAGTCAGAAAATGCAAGAAGTTAAGGTTCAAGTTGCACAATCATACATGGTGTCAAGTATCAGGGGGTAGCCGTGTTAGTCTGTATCTACAAAAATAACAAGGAGTCTGATGGCACCTTAAAGACTAAGAGATTTATTTGGGCATAAGCTTTCGTGGGTAAAAACCTCACTTCTTCAGATGCGTGGAGTGAAAGTTACAGATGCATACATGGCACATTCTAGTATTTTTCCTCTGAATATATGTGCCGTTTTACATAGTAACATAAAATATGTAACATAATAATAACTAAAGAGGTGGGCAAAATGGGAGCAAATTAAAAATAATGAGAACAAAGCCCCAGCCTCAGTGTTGCCAGCTCTTGTGATAGTGGATGTTTTTCTTAAAGGGCCAGCTCTTGGAGGTATGAGATTATGTGAGGGTTGTGTTTTTTGTTGAGTTTTTTTTTTAAACTAAAAGAGTAAGTTTCCAGCCCTCATGGTTACAGACAAAAGACTGAAAACATGAGCTGAGTTACCCTAAAGGCTTGGAAAAGAAGAGACAAACATTTTTAACTTCTGGTTATGTTAGAGACTGATTCATGCCTTTTGAATGGTTGGGGTTGGTAACACTGCCTCTGGAATCTGCCATCAGGTTCTTCTGTTCCTGCTCCTCCGGATTCCATGAGTCTCCACACATCCTGCTGTCCCTGTTCTGCCAAAGGCAAGGGAAGGAGACCTAGTGACAGCTAGAGATTCCTCCTGGCCACCATCCTGGAATCCCATGTCGATTATAAATCCCTGCCCCTCTTACGGCACCATTAAGGCAGGGACACACTTTTGTATGGTTTTTATGTCCTGTTTTATTCATCTGTCTAAACAGAACTGATTTTTCACATTCTCTCTATTCATATGAAATCTTTCCTTGTATTTTATGTACCCAACTCTGAACCCCTTCTCTTTTGGGTTATATTTTTATTTTAAACTTTGTTATCCCTCAACAAAGATATTGCCCAAGACTGCACACAGTATTCCAGGAGAGGGCATGCCATTGGGTTATATAGTGGCATTAGAATATTTTCAGTATTTTTTTTTAATCCCTCTTTTGTCCATCCTACCCTTTTCTTTGTGGCTTTCAATGCTGTGTAGAGGTTTCCATTGAGCTGTCCACAAAGGTGCTGAGGTTCGCTTGGTTTTTTGTTTTGTTTTTTACACACACACACACACACACACACACACACAATGTGTGTGAGTAGATCAAGTTATTCCTTCTGATGTACCTTACTTTGCATTTATCAACACTGAATTTCATCTGCTGCCATGCGACCCATTCTCCTCGCTTTGTTAGATCTTGCTGATGGTCCTTACAGCATTCTCTTCACTAACCTAAATCATTTTGTGTCATTGCAAATTTTGCCACCTGTTTGCCTATTCTCCAAATAATTAATAAATATACTGGACATCGCTGCCCCTAGGCCTGAATATAGGACAGAACTTTAAGTGTGTGCTTAACTTTAAACACATGGATAATCTTTTACTGGATCAAGCTTAGTATGGAACCTGTTAACCTTCTGCAACGTTGCAAACTGGCCATTTATTTCTGGTCTCTGAGCCAGGTTCTAATCTTTGACAGTATTTTATCTCTGTGACTATTTCTTTTCTTTAATAACTTATGAAAGTGAGACAAAGGCAAATAAATTACACCACCTTTGTTCCCTGTTCTCCACTATTATTCATACTTTCTAAGATTCTAATATGTTAAAAGGAATGTGGTTTTCCTTTACCTAAGCTGTGTTGGCTTGTCCTTATATCAAGTACCTCTAGTTAAAATGTACCTAGTAATGAAATAAAGACATACTGGTATGTAACTCCTAGGATCATGCCTAGCACCTCTTGTAAAGACAGATAAATATTTGCTGCCATCCAGTACTGTGGGTGTCGTATTAGACAGCAGATTTGGTTAGCTGCTCAGCCATTTCATTCTAATTAGATAATTTAAGTTACCTGACAGTTTGGGACTAGTTGCATCTACACTGTTCTGGTTTTATAAATATGCAGTGATTATACAAGAAAAAAAAGTGTTTGCCACACTTACGCGGTCAGGGAGTTGACTCATATTTCAGACAATCAAGACTCAAGAGCAGAGGTGAAAGTAAGCCGGTACACCCCGGCTTCCCCAGGCGGCTATTTAAAGGGGCTGGGGCTCCCAGCAGTGGCTGGAGCCCCAGGCCCTTTAAATTGCCGTCAGAGCCCCGCAGTAGTGGCAGGGCTCTGGGGGTTATTTAAAGGGCCAGGGCTCCTGCTGCCCCTACTGCCCTGGGCCCTTTAAATAGGTGCCGGAGCCCTGCCGCCACTACCCCAAGGCTCTGGGGGCTATTTAAAGAGCCCAGAGCGGTAGAGGCAGGGGAGTCCTGGGCCCTTTAAATAGCTCCCAGAGCCCTGGAGTAGGGGCGGGGCTCCAGGGACTATTTAAAGGGCCTCTATGGCCCTGGCCCTTTAAATAGCCCCCGGAGCCCTGCTGCCGGAGCCCTGGGGTAGCAGCGGCAGCCAGGGGCTCCGGCAGCGGTTTAAAGGGCCCGGGGCAGTAGCAGCGGCCGAGCCCTGGGCCCTTTAAACTGCTGCCGGAGCCCCCGGCTGCCGCTGCTACCGTGGTGGGGGAGGGGGAGGGCACTTACCGGTACAGGGCAGGCTGGGGCTGGCTCTGACCTGCATGCCCGTCCCTTCCGCCCGAGGCCCCACCCCTTCCGGGGGCCAGAGCCGGCCCCAACCCAGCCCTGTACCGGTAAGTCCCTATTTCTACTTTCACCCCTGCTCAAGAGCCATTGTTTCTGGGATCTATCACTTGTGATAACACAGAACCTGCCTGGAGAGTGAAACTAAATATTCTTGGCAAGACTATTGACTTTAAATTTGACTCTGGAGCTGACCTCCTAGTTATCTTATGGCTTCTCTACACTTACAGAGCCACAGCTGCGCTTAGGGGAGAGGTTAGTGAACAAGCTCTCCTGTCGGCTTAGGGACTCCACTTCCCGAAGAGGCAGTAGCTATGTCTACGAGAGAACCTTCCTGTCAGCATAGCACTATCTACACTAGGGATTAGGCTGGTATAACTACATCGCTTCACACCCCGGAGCGAAGTAGTTATATGGACATAAGTTGGAAGTGTAGACCAGTAGTTCTCAACCAGGGGTATGCGTATCCCTGGGGGTACATCAGAGATCTTCCAAAAGGTACAACTCATCTAGATATTTGCCTAGTTTTACAGGCTACATAAAAAGTACTAGCGAAGTGAGTACAAACTAAAATTTCACATACAATGACTTGTTTTATACTGTTCTATATACTATACACTGAAATGTAAGTACAATATTTATATTCCAATTGATTGTCTAATTATATGGTAAAAATGAGAAAGTAAGCATTTTTTTAGTAATAGTGTGCTGTGACACTTTTGTATTTTTATGTCTGATTTTGTGAGCAAATAGTTTTTAAGTCATGTGAAACTTGGGGATATGCAAGACAAATTAGACTCCTGAAAGGGGTACAGTAGCATGGGCGGCGAGTTCTATAGGCCCCTGGTGCCCAGGCACCATGGGCCCAGTTCCAGCACTATATGAGACTGGGTCTCTCCCTCAGCCCTGCCTTCCGCCCCTGGGCGCCCTCCGCCACTTCCCTTGGGTCATTTAAAACAGCCCCCACTCACCACTGGCCCCTCCCTGCAGCCCCTGGGCAGGGTGGGTCTGTGTCCCACCTCAAGTGCCACTGTGGCCAATAGGAAGCTGCAGGGGCAGTGCCTGGGGGTAGCAGCACATGGAGGCCCCCCGGCCCATCCTGCCTAGGAGCTCCAGGTAAGCGCCACACACACCCATCCTCTCCCAAAGCCTGCACCCCCCTTTTTGGCCCCCAAACTCCCTCCCAGAGCCTGCCCCCCTCCCTCCGCACCCCTTCCGGCCCCCAAACTCCTTCCCAGAGTCTGCACTGCTTCCCTCCCGCACCCCCTCACAGCCCCAAACTCCCTCCCAGAGCCTGCACATCACCCCTTTCCCACACCCTCATCCCCAAACTCCCTCCCAAAGCCTGCATCCCTTCCTGCCCCCAAACTCCCTCCCAGAGCCTGCACCCCAGCCCTCTGCCCTCCCTCCAAGAGTCTGCACCCCTCACCCCCTCCCACACCCCCACTCCTTGCCCCAGCTCAGAGCCTACACCCAAACTCCATCCCAGAGCCTGCACCCCTAATCCCCTCCTGCAACCCCCGTCCCAGCCCAGAGCCTGCACCCAGCGCCCAAACTCCATCCCAGAGCCTGCACCCACACCCCCTCCCCCACCCAAACTCCCTTCCAGAGCCCAACCTCTCACCCATCCTGCACCCCAATCCCCTGCCCCAGCCCAGGGCCTGCACCCCATACCTCCTCCCCCCACCCAAACTCCCTCCCAGAGTCTTAGGCAGATGGGAATGGAGTTTGGGGGGGGGCAGGCCCTGGGCGTTATGGGCTCCTCCAAAATTTCTACAAACCTGCTGCCCCTGTTCAGTAGTCTGGAAAGGTTGAGAGCCACTGGTGTAGACCAAACCTCAGAAGGGATTTACAGTCACCTTCAACCCCTCGAGAGCTGAAGTCACCTGACACAGCTCTGACTAGCCCTGGAGGTATTCAGAACTGCATGGGCCAGTTCACCACAGAAACAATTTACAAAGACAGAAACTATGTATTCAGAATGCATGTGATCAAATGATCAAAGACCAACAACCTTCTCAGCCCGTGTGGCAGCTACGATGGGCCTAATGAGAAAGGTGGGAGAACTTGGAGGATTTGATGATAATGGACTTTTGAAAGGAGATCCAGTACAAATCAACCCAGGAGACAATGCTGGACCATATAGTGTGCAAAACACTCCTACCAGAGAGACCCTGCAAGAAACTAGCTATAGATTTATGCAAATTCAGAGGACATCATTATCTGGTCATAGTAGACTGTTTTTCCAGGTGCTGTATATAGAAATAATGGACTTGAAAGACATAATACATTGCAGTGTTATTGAAAAACTGAAGTGTACTTTTGCTTAGTTCGGTATTCCAAAACAACTAGTGACGCACAATGGAGCACAAATTACTACAGAAGTTAAGTCATTCCAAGTGAAATATGATTTTGATCATATTACTAGCAGCCCATATTACCCACAAGTGAATGGAGAGTCAGAGAGCTGTACAGAGAGCCAAGAAAATCCTACAGCAGGAAGATCCATTCCTCGCTTTTCTGAGTTACAGATCAACAGCAGAAGCAGCTGCTGGATATAGTCCAGCACATGTCCTTATAGGAAGGCATCTCAGAACTGCTGTTCCAACTTTGGAAAATAATCCATCTCCAAAGTGCCCAGACATGGAGAAAGTAGCCAAAGTGGATAAAAAGGTTAAGAGAGCTTATGAACACCTATACAGCAGGCATTTCTCAGCTAGAGAACTGCTGGGTCCAGAGCCTGCTGACTATTTATGTCAAATTGGATAAAGAAAAAAGGACGGATGGCTCCAGCTGTCGTAAAGAAAAAGAGTTCATCACCCAGATCATGTGATCAAAATGACAGTGAAGAGTTCAACATAAACTGTCAACATCTACATTTTGTTCCTCAGAAAGTACAGTCAACAGAGCAAACTCTATAGATGGCAGATGCAGAACAAGAGGACAACTCTTACAATTTTTAAATCAAAATTGGATGTTGTTCTTCTAAAAGATCTGCTCTAGGAATCATTCTGGGGAAGGTCTATGGCCTGCACCCTCACCCCCTGCCCCAGCCCGGAGCCCCCTGCACCCTGAACCCCTCATTCTTGGCCCCACCCCACAAACCCCAACCCTCTGCCCCAGCCCTGCACCCCTCCCACACCACAAACCCCTCATCCCCAGCTCCGTTGGGTTGCAGGTCACAATGGTCCCTTCTGTCCTTGGAATCAATGAAACAATGAATCTATATTCAGACATCACTAATTCAAATGCCAGAAACACCAGCACCAGTAATAATGCCCATAGCTTTTAAATAAAAATCCATTGCCATTAGATTTGATTATCTTTTGTCACTTCTATAAAGTTTACATTTTACAATAAACACATCGTGCCAACCATTCTAATGATCCCAATGCACCCTAGGAATGAGGGGGGAAGAACTGGGTTGGTTTTAAAGTATTCCCTTTCAAAGTAAGTAGAAAGTCACTTGGAGGAAGTCAGACAGTAGTCGAAGAGATAGCAGATAGAGCACTGATCTAGGGGAATGAAGATCTAACAACTAGATTATGAGGATTCTTTTGAATTCTGGATTTTAACCTCACAAATTCAGTCATATTGATTTTTCTTACTCTAGCTAATGAAATATTTCTCATTTCATTAAAATTAGATGTTTTTAATCATTGATTCAAATGCCACTCGAGACCCAGAGATGCTGCGAGATGATATAGCATGGCATACATAATTACATTATACCTACCCTGCAACTGTCCTTCCTCTGTCATTGAACTACCTGCTAGCAGCTTGTTCAGTCAGATTGCACCAGAATACCGAGCCCAGCCACTACTCAGTAATAAAACAATAAGAAAATAAATTGCTTCTAGACAGCGTCATGCAGATTATGTTGAAAAGCCTACCTGCTGGAAGCTATAGCTACATTCACCAAGTCAGAACAACACAAGTACAAAATTAAATCAATGCCATGAATTAATTATCACATTAGTTAAGCAATAGTACATTAGTCATGGATTTATGTTCTACACTAAACAACCTAATGATTCCTCTAATTCAGAAGGGGCTGGATTCTTGGAGCTTTCTTCAGTTTATCTCTGATTTCTTTTCCAAATGTTATATTACATTTTCATGTCGCAGATGCAGAGGACCAGCACAGCCTTTATGGAAAAGATCCTGTACAATTTAATATTATAAGATTGCCTTTCTATAGGTTTTTTTAAACCATCCTACAGAACTGAACAGAAAATCCTATCCCAGCTCTAGAATCATATTGGAAAGTGGAAAGTTCAAAATAACCTATGGAAAGAATGTAATAGGGGATGATGTCTTATAGGGATTTAGGTTAATGTCTATCAAGCCCTATTATTTGTATCCCTACTAAATTCAATGGATCTTCTCTGTAAGAAGAGGAACTCTGCACCACTTTAAGCCCTGCATTGTATTTGTAATGCACTTAGCACAATAGAACTCTGATCCAAGATTACAGACTCAAGGTTCAACTGCAATACAAATAATCATTGGAGGGGGGGGGGGAGAAATTGTACCAAATAAAATCTGCACAAGTCCTGCATAGTCAATCATTAAAGGCTTCAAGGGGAGGGGGCCAAGGAATATCCACGGATTCTGCACTTTTGGGAATCCAGTGGCCTCAGCACCCCGGGCAAGTGGCTTGGAGGAGCTATACCACTAGTCTAGTCCATAGGTTGTAGTAACAAAGGTAAGAAGGAATATAAGGAAGACCTTATCTTCAAGGTATTCCACCATGGCCTGGGCCCTATGTATCTAAAAGACCACTTAAAGGTCTGGGATGAAGGCCATAGTTGACTACTATGCTTCTCTGGCCAAGGAATGCTCTACTACAGTAAGGGTAAAGCTCATCCTTGCAGGAGACATGGCTTTCTCAAGGGCTGGTCTGAGAAGGGCCATCACAAACCTCGCCATGTTCCAATCCAAGTGCAAGGCACAGTACTTTGAACTACCTTCTCAAATATGAACACACAGCAACATCTATATTTAAAAAAAATGCACTCAATGCACTCCACTGCACCCTCTCCTCTTCCTAGGGAAAGGAGGAGAAAAAAAATACATAACAGCTAGTCATGTTGATAAATGCACTACTGCAAGGTGTTCCGATACTATGGTGACGAGGGCAGTATGAGAACCTATAAACACAATATAATAAAATAAGGATGGGCGTCTGTTCGGCAGTAAAATGCCCTGGCCCCAGATAAGGTGAAGTTCATGCCCTCTCCCCCATCCTTCCATATAATGTCTGGTATTCTCCAAGTAGTGCAAGGAAGTTAGGAGCCCATATCTCATTGAAAGGCAACGGGCCCCCTAACTCAATTAGGCTCTTTATGCTCAGGTTTTTTGAAGAAGAAATGGATTTCACCCTACATTCTCCTAGTCTTCAAAATGAATAACCAAGTGGTGGTGGGGTGGGGAGGTTGCTTTACTATTTAAAGCTTGGGTCAAATTCTCTTTAACCACTCTTGATGTCATTCAAAACAGAGGGCACACAAGGGGGGCAGTTTGATTCTTCAGGCTTAGAGCTCTAATTTGCAAGTAATATTTCCTAAATGCACACTTGTATCAATATACTCCAGCATATACCATTTGGAGGTTGATATTTCTATGAGTGTCTCCCTTCCTAATCCTCTGTGGGAGTGCAAGGAACGGCTACTAGATGTGTGCAACCTCGTTCTGAATTCTAAGATAAAATTGAGTAGAATTTAATTAATATCTCACCTACTTAAAATCTTCCAGCAATGGCTCTGCTACAGCTGCAGCACTAAATTATGAGCAAGTTCTTCTTAATCTAATAACTTGGGTAAAAATGGTTTCCTAGTTGCCAGAAAAATCTATATTGATACCGTTATAACTTTGCATTAAAAATGGTGAGTCTTGATCTCAGTGCCTGCTGAGACACAAGGTTTAAGACAGACACTCTAAACTTATTTCTTCTGACAGTATGCTAATACTAAAGGTGAATAAAACTAAACAACAACATTGCAGATGTACCAAGTGATGAGGAAGGAGCAAGTAAAGAATTAAGTCAAGGTCCGTTCCTCTGCCGGTGTAAATCAGCATAAATCCAATGGAGTCACACCAGTTTACAGCAGCTCAAGATGTGGCCCAGAAACTCAATCATTGATTCAGTCCATTGTGGTAAGAAAACATGGCAGCAAAGGATAGGGGTGTCAAACTTTAATGCCCTGCTTTTGTTAATCTGTGACAAAGCATTTATATTAAATTAGTCTTAAAACTTATGGCAGGCTATTAAATATATATTGCTTAACCTGGTCATATATATATTGGTATTTAAGACATTCTGGATTTGGCAGGCAAATGTGCATTTATTCTGCTCCTTTGTAACTCTAGTATGAAAAAGACTCTGTTTTCTTGTGGGTCTCTTCAAATAAAAGGTGTACTTCCCCTAAACACCTCTTCCTCCCCAGCATTCATTTGACTGACAGTCTGGAAACTACCTGCAGATCGAGGGCTAAAGGGAAACAAAAAGAATTTCAACATTCAGAATTTATAGTAGTAACAAATGTAGATTTGCCAATACTATCTCAAATCACATAATGATCAAATATCAACAACAGTGATTTGTACTTAGACAACACCTTTCATTAGAGCAGCTCAAAACATGTTATGAAGGAGGGGATTTTTACCCCATTCTACATGTTGGGCAATGGAAACAGAGTGAAGTTGTGTGATTTACCCCAGGTCACAAAGAGTTCATAAAACTGAAACTGTGTCCAGGAGTGTCAGGACTGAATCTGGCAGAACATGGTGGAGACAAGGACAAGCTGTGTTCAACATGGTTTCAGTAGAATTTAAACCACAGCTGCTGAGAAAGGTGTTGAACATCATTGCTTGCAGCTCAACTATGTTCTGCTCTGTTGCTGCGTGTGATGGGGTGTCTGCCCCACACTGGTGGAGAAAGGGTTAAAAACAGCTCTGGGGAGGCTGCACAGCAGATAGCCAATCAGTATTGGGCTGCAAGGAGCAGCCAATCAGGGCAGAGCAAGCCCATATATAAAGAGAGCTGCAGGGCAGAGGAATCCGTTGGGAGTTGGGAGTCCAGGGAGAAAGGACTGGGTCCCTGAAGGGCTGAGGGAACTGCCAGCACCCTGGACAGAGCAGTGTTGGGCCAGGTCAGGGGAGCGAGAGGGAGCTCCCGTCTGACTGGCTGAAAGACTGAAGCCTGGATACAGGGGCAGAGAAGGTGCTAGGGCTATGGGGAAGTAGCCCAGGGAAATGGACGGTAGAGGTTGAAGGAGACACATCACATGCCTGCCACCTAGAGGGTCCCTGGGTCAGGACCCAGATTAGCGGGCGGGCCTGGGTCCCCCCCCCCACTTGCCACTGAGGGGAGTGGCCAGTGAAGGGGTAGTTTGACACCAAGGTAAGTGGCTAGAACCTTGGGCTGCAGTCGGCCACAGAGGTGAGTGACTGGACAGAGGACTGCTGCTCCTCCAGAAGAGAGGGGAGAACAGAATGGGGCATGGGCCATCGGGCTGTGTCCTGAAGAGGACGCCGCGATCCTTGAGGTGACGCAGGTCAGGAGCAGAAGCGATGGCAGGCGAGAAACCACCAGAGGAGTGCGCCCTGTGAAAAGACTGAGCTAATTCCCAGAACGACCAGCAGGAGGCGCCACAGCAGTGAGGTGGGATACACTGACAGAAATGGCTCAGTTTCATGGCATAGGTGAGGCCACGGTGACAAAGCAGGATTAAGATCCAGTCCTCTCAACTCCCAGTCCCCCTACTTTAATCACAATGGCAAAATGTTGAGAAGTAGCCACCTATTTTGGGGTGCTCAACTTGATACACCTTGTACCTGATTTTCAGAAGGTCTCATGATTGATGTCTGCAGAACAAGCCTTGTCAGCAACTTACTCCACTCCTTTTCATTTGCATTAATGGAACACTGACATGTCAAGGATTCCGTAAGACTAGTAAGGCTTTTCAGAGAAGGAACTAAAGCTACATGCCATCAACTATTCAATTTAAAATCCGAATTTACTTTGAGGAGGAGAGGCTTTCAGCCACAGCCGCTAATTCAGCTCAGATCTGCACAAGAAGTTTGCCAGCAAAATACCAGCAGAGCACCAACAGCTTACAAAAACTGTTAGAGAGAACAGCAGCAGTTTAAGTCTTGAAATCAGAAGAGAATGTGGTCTTCAAAACCTGCTCGCTGAAAATCCCACTACTACTACACCACTGGCTAATTTTGTATGATTTTGCCCACTTCCCAATAATTAATATCACTTATCACCACACCCCATTTACCCTCACTATGTATTTTGGCTTTCTGCTTGAGATCAGATTACCTATTGATCAAAGATATGATTTGTGACTGACTTCAAAGTGGAAATTCGTTTGTGTGTTGAAAACAACATTATTGTCATCAGCCTTTCCACCTTAGTGCTATCACTGATAAACGTTTTATTAAGTCAATTAGCAAGTTGTAATGGATTATTTTAAGTTTGAAATCACAAAGTCAATCACTGAGGACTTTTCAAATCCAAAGCAGAAGTACAGTATATGTGTTTATTATAAACTATCATGACAGCCAGTCCTTGAAAAGTTCACTCACAACAGGCAGGAAACTTTCCTTGGCGAATGCCATTAATTTCTAGCCCTTACAGTTGTAAAAGACACCTTCCAAGCACAAACAACATAACCAATGAGGTACTGTTTGCTTGAGTCTGCCAATGCCATTGCCTCTTCTGCTGTTCAGTTTCCATAAGCAGCAGCAGAGTGAAAACGGATCCGTTTTCTAGGGTAAAACTGTGAGACTGGAAAGAATCGGGTCTATTTTACTTTGTTGCAGCTTAGGGGGGAAAAGAGCAACTGGAGAGATGAACAAAAACATGAAGGCTGTGGGAACGGTAGAGTTGCTGAAATATCATCTCGTATCAGCCAGAACATGCAGGGATAGGTAGAGTACAATTGTTCTGAATAACTAGAACTTCTAACTCTGTGTGTCTGTCTGTCTGTCTTTGGCTAGCTGTTTTAACCCTGTGATTATTGGTTGGCTAGTAAACTTGCCAAGATCTGTGTGTGGATGCACCAATGCATATGGGGCAGGGCAATGGAGAAGAGGGGTGAGGAGGAGTGTGGGGGGACAGAAATTGGACATTGAAGACAACTTAGAAAAGGATGCATTGTGATTTAAGAGAAAAAGAGCGGAGTACAGTGGAGACAAGAAGAAAAAATAAAGTAAAACGTCAGGAAAGAGTAGAGCTAATCACATAGTACAATGCTTGGCAAAGATGTTATCAGATTAATTTCACCAGTATGTCAAAATTATGATAAATATTTTGTGATCCTCAACCAGCTCTATAGATGGTCAAATATTATTCAATAAATATACTACATGAACATCAGTGGAAGCCAAATATATAATTTACTATTCTACCAGCTCCAGCAATAACTTATCTTTTTGAAGTGTTATTAAATGGACAGTAGATTAAACAATTAAGTCAAATATATACATTTTAAGACCCCAACTACACAGAGAAACTGCCTAGCTTTTGAAACCTTTGTGAAACTCACATCTTGAGAAGCATTTCAAGTAACACCACTGAACTGCATCCACAATCCACAATGCATCCACAATACAACAGAACAATAATGCCTGTAGCAATTATTTAAATGGGTTCTCAAATTCAGTTTTGAACACTAGCCAGCAAAAGGATATCTTGTAGCTCAAGTATAGATAGCCTGTGTTTTTAAGAACTAAAGGATGACAGTTGTAGTCCAAGCTCCAGATGGATTTATTACAACTGTATGATTAAAGTAAGCACCATGAAAAGTAGAACGTTGATGAGGGAGTGCATGGAAACAAAAGAGGAACTAACGTAAATATTGAGCAGTCTATTGCTCAATTAAACTGTTCTTTACATATGGGAGGCAGCTGTGTTTTGCCCCACAGGAATCATAGGAATTGTAATTTGTTATAGTTTGTTCTATCCTTTCCTCAAATTGTATTTTTCATTGGGAAATCACAGAACATTTTTGGTATACATGTGAAGGTATGAACGCATGTAGCTTCTACTGATGAAAAATTGCATCTGTATCCATTATGACCAGCGATCCTAGTTTTCCGTGACAAAAAGACTCAAAATTCTCAAATAAAATATAAAAACCCAGGTTTTTCTGCAATTAAATCGAAACTCTGAACTTCAGTTTCCCTAGCCACAATATATATATATATATATATATATATATATATATATATATATATATATATATATATATATATATATATATATAGGTATCAGTTGAACATAATATTTTATTGATATACAGTCAAACCCCGTTCTTCTGAGCCTCCATTATCTAACTCTCCATATTAACTGAGCTCCAACCACCTGGAGCTAACAGTGGTGGGGCTCGAGCGGTCATCCCTTGGCAGCTGGTGGTTTGGTTAATATGGAGAGCTGAATAATGGAGGCTCAGATAAATGGAGTTCTACTGTATATGTTTTTATTTTTTCACAAACTGTAAAAACTAAAGAGTCTCTGTAAAAATGCAAATTCCGTGTTTTTCCCCATGGCAAACGGATTTCTAGGATTCCTGCTTTTGCCCATGAACTACTGGTGCACAGCTTTTCAGTACAAAATACACAGCCTGGTAAAGTCTCTGTAGTAGCGGAGCTCTGAAAGGACTGTCGAAACATAGCATCGTAAGACTGGAAGGGACCTCAAGAGGTCATCTAGTCCAGTCCCCTGCACTCATGGCAGGACTAAATATTATCCAGGAGAGCATTTCTATATTCTGGTTTGTGGGAAACAAATGACATTAGAGGTAGCTGACTTTCCTGGGACAAATCTCTTGCGTTATAGTTTGCCTAATAATACCTTGCTGTTATCTAGCTTTTTTATCAGCAGATCTCACAGCATATTATAAAGTAATACCCACTGGCAGTCTAGTGTGGAACTGTTATGTCATGTCTCTACCTCATTTTCCCCTCGTAGGCTTTCAAATAGCTCAATGAGACTTGCATAGAGTGAGCAATGCTCCTTTATAGGTCTAGTTTATTTAATCAACTGCCTGATGTGGTATGTAAACAAGCCTTCTGCTGTAAGTCCCCAGGTTTCTTCACTGCTTGGAGCTCTGCAGTCTCCACTGATAACTAAGGGTCTCGGTCTCTCCCTGCCAAGAGAGCTTTGTGGTCACTCCCCTCTGGAGGGGTGTGTGCGTGTGAATGCATGTTCTAGGGGCTGTTCCTCTCCCCAATACCCATTGTTCTCCAGGAAGACACCAGTAGGAATAGCTTCCTACCCAGCTCCCCTGAGGAGCTCTCTCCCCCTCAGAAGCTTCCTCTCTCTGTTCTGGGCTCCTGCCTGCTCCCTCATAACCCTATATAAGGCTCAGGTGTTCCTTAGCTAACTTCCACTGAGCTACTTATCCAAATTAGCCATCCACTAGTGGATCTGGGTTGGCTCATTTTCCTGAGCAGATCCTGTTTCAGGAGGTTGCCTGACCATTTGGAAGGTCAGCCTATGTGACATACAAGTACCTTTTTGTCTGCCAAGCTACTCCTAGATACAAATAGGGAATTGAAAGAACGCACAAGTCTAATGTTTGTAACCGTTCTCACTCATTAAAAAGGAAATAAAAGGATGTTCAACTGATTTATTTTACATATTGCAGCTAGTAATTCGTGTAACATATCTATTCCCTAAACATTCTGCATTCCATAGGCAGTCACATGACAAACTTATACAAAATAGCAACAGAGGGTCCTGTGGCACCTTTGAGACTAACAGAAGTACTGGGAGCATAAGCTTTCGTGGGTAAGAACCTCACTTCTTCAGATGCAAGGGCATCTGAAGAAGTGAGGTTCTTACCCACGAAAGCTTATGCTCCCAGTACTTCTGTTAGTCTCAAAGGTGCCACAGGACCCTCTGTTGCTTTTTACAGATTCAGACTAACACGGCTACCCCTCTGATACTTATACAAAATAAAGAACTGTTCAGTGAATTACAGAAAAGCAAATAGAAATTCTACAGTGATCAGCATTATACAAAATTCTATAGAAATTAAGCATGGGCAGGTGGAGGAGAGACAGTATCAGCTATAAAGTACCAGGAAACAGACTCTGAATATCTTTAAAAAGATAAATCAAATAGCTGACAAAACAATAAAGTAGCACAGCTAATTAATCCTAATAAATACAGTACCCAGAAGAAAGCGAACGGGGAATAAATCTCCTGAAACTGTGTATGTTCAGATGAATATATGAAAAGATCTGTAATACTTGGAGGGCCTTTTATAAAATGAACAGTATCCATAGCCTAAAAGTATTTTCCTCTGAGATGAAAATGAAAAATTCGTTTGTCAATTCTTTAGGCAAATCTTACAACATATGATGGGCTAGTAGTATTCTGAAACTGTCAGACTTTGCTTTGCTATTGCCCATCATAAGCCATCATTTATTTTGCAGAAAAACCAGCTACAATTCCTGTGGTTTACCTTAAATTGCTGAGGTTTTGCCAATTAAATCATCCACTGACAGAAGCAATTTTATTAGGCTTCTTTTTAACTCTGTCAGAAGCTGGAAAGATAACAAGACACTGTCTGCACAACATAATTCATGAGAGACGCCATTATTCAATAGTCCAGGACAAAAATCAAATGCATGAAATAGGGGACTACATCAGAAATGGTAATGGAAAATACCAGCTATTCTTCAGCAGGACAAGGACATCAAGATTTAGCACCATTTTCTATAGTGCTTTGTTCAGAGAATTAATAAAACTGGGTTTGCAAAACTTGGAAATACTCCTACCCACATTAAGCTAATTGAGTGAGAGAGATTTTATTTATCATACTATTGACTTGATTTACTAGCTAGCTGTTCATCTTGCCTTGAAACAGAATTGAAAACATTCTGAGCTACTTCTGTCCTCAAAAGCAAAACAGGCTTGAACCCATCTGTGGGTTGTTTTTAAATAATATTTGTTTGGATTTTTATATTTAAAAGACATAGGTCAAAGATATAGATAGATGGTATACACATATCCACAGTACAGTAGAAGATAAAAGAAAGAAGGTACATTGAAACTCGTAAAAAGTCCTGTATCCTATTTAATGAAGCAAAATACCTGCCAGGGGAGCCTCAGCTGGGATGGCTGTCCCTGGGGAGCTTCCTCTGACTCCACTTCCAAGTCAGGGGATGGGCAGGAGACTGTGGCCGACCATTTTTCTGATGCCCCTGAGACCGACTGATGCCCCTGCGATGGTTGGGGAAATGCTCAGGAGTTCCACAGATGCCAGGGGGTTGGCCATTGGCCCTGGGGCCATGCACCCCCTAGGGGCCCAGAAGGAAATGCCGATGCCCCCGGCAGGTGGCCTTGGCCCGCGGGCAGGTCTTCCTCTTCGCTTTCAGAGCCTGAGATGGGGAGGCTTGTCAGGGGGACCAGGATGGGACTGATGTCGCCTGTCTACCCCGTTCCTGTCAGCTCCCTAGCGGAGGTCTGCGGAGAGAGCCGTACCGGGACAATGTCTCTAGCTGCTATGAGTCCGGTGACTGCATTAGATAGATTGGCGATGGTACCCCGGCGAGCCATGCCTCACACTATGAAATGGTGCTGCTCCATGGACCAGGAGCGAGAGGATCAACGTCTTGGAGACCGTCGACGTGCCCATGGGGATCCGTACTGGCGAACCAGAGACTGGTGACGGGACTCCAGGGACCAGCATACCAACCCTCTGGAATGGTATCGCAAACCTGGAGACTGATTTGGATGCTCCGGGCACCAGGGCTCTGGGGACTCGTGACACGCCTCCAAGGGTCTGTGCCAGACAGCTAATGATCAATGCCAGGATCCCGGTGAACACTGCCTAGAGACTGGGAACAATGCTGGGCACTCTGGCAGGTCAGCCGACCCGCATCTAGGGGCTGGTGGCGCTGTTCAGGTGAGCGCTGGCGGAGCACCCTCTGCAGTGGGGAGTGGTGCCACACTGACTGAGACCTCTGGAAGCGTCCCAGGGCAGGTTTCCCCCTAACTGGGCACCTCAGTAGCTGGCGTGGATGGCACCGGAGGGGACAGATTGTCCTTAGTGGCCTGAAAGGCCTCTGGCATGGACGTCACTGCCAGGCGCCAAGGTCCTCTGCGCCGCTCTCCAGGGTGGCGGGCGGGTCTTGAAGGGGGCTCGACAGCTCAGTAGCTGCTGGAGCCTGGCCACTGACCAGAGAGAAAGAGCTGCCCCTCACAAGTCTTTGCTCTCCTCTGGCTCTCTCCTTCCCTTTATGGCACACAGGAGAACGCCCTCTCTCGGCCTTTCTTTTCTTTTTTAGCCAGTACTGGGGATGGGGGTCGGTGCCAGCGGCGCGCTCCACATCGAGGCTGCGTTGCTCAGAGCAGAGACCGTTCTAGTCAGCTTCGATGCCAGTGCAAGGGCGCTTGAAGACGAATGTCCCACTTCTTTTTCATTCATGGCCTGAAGCTCTTACAGATGCGACACTTGTGCTTGGAGGAAACCCACATGAGCGACTTCAGACAGCTTTTATGGTGATCACTGATTGTCACAGGTTTCTTGCAGCAGTCACAAGGCTTGAAGCCCGGGGAACGGGGCATGGCTGGACCTAGGCAAAGTCCCGTCCAGGACTAACCAACTATTACTAACTCTAACACTAAGGGGATTATAAAACTATAAAAGTTTTTAACAACTATATAGAAAGAGTTCACAACTAGACACAGTTGAGAGAAGTAAGCTTGCCGAGGCAAGGACACATTCCAGCACCGTCACTGGCGGTAAGTAGTAACTGAGGGAGGGGGGAGCTGGCAGTGCCCCAGCACATACGAGTGCCACTCCAGAGGGCGCCAGAGGTGGTCTCCTATGTATACCACTGAGGGAAACACTTCCAGCACTGGTGCACGTGGTGAGCACACACACCTACAATGCAATGGACATGAGCAATCACTGGAAGAAGAAAAATGAATTTCAATTTCTGTATGAATTTGAGATTCAGGGGAAAGAAATGAATTTCTGATAACAAAGCTGAACAATTAAGATTTAACTGTATCATCTAGTGAAGGTACTATTAACATGTGGCAGCTCAGCAAAGAATATTTAAGCTGGACAATAAGTCATCAACATATTTATGACATTTAGAGCAAACAGAACATGTTACAAAGAGGCAG
This sequence comes from Chrysemys picta bellii, assembly GCF_011386835.1. NCBI lineage: Eukaryota > Metazoa > Chordata > Testudines > Emydidae > Chrysemys > Chrysemys picta. Next base: position 333,646,795 of record NC_088791.1, on the reverse strand, counting down.
CTTAGACAAGGTCAAATTTTAAGCATGCAAAGGTCCTAGAAGAATAGCAACATACAAATAAATAAAATTTGTGCCAGAGTACATGCAGTGCTATGTAACTGTAATTTGCTATTGAAAATCAGAGGAAAAGCATGTGCCCCTGATAAATTTGATCATTTCTTCCATGCTACTTGTAAGAGGGAACATTTGTTAGAGTTACAAAAATTACATCCCCAAATGCAAACTCAAATGCAAGCCTGCCTAGCTCTTTGGAAAGGAATATACAGAATAAGAGGAATGTTTCCAGCTAAATGAATTTTTTTTCTATACTATTCTCTCCCTGCATTTGCTATCAGAACTTCTCATTCTGCAAGACGTGACTTAATCATAAGACACTTAAATTGAAGTACTGTGATTAATGTACAAGTTCTGTACCCATTTATCCAAACAACAGATTTTAGAGGGTGAAAATGAGCTCATATTCTAATGAAATGCTCTACAGCAAACAAAACTGACATCTGAACAAGAAACTAAGCAACTCCTGGACATTTCTAGGCCACTTTCTGCCTTTACTGTTAAGGTGGTTTTGGGAAATGACCACCAGCAGCTACTAGGGTGAATGACAGGAGTGAAACAATAGTTCAGGTACTTGTAAAAAGGCCCAGGATGACCACTGCCAAGTGACATCAACTCTTCCCTGGTGGTAGCAGCAGGCTCTAAGGAGCAAGGGAAGAGAAGCCTGTTACTAGAGCCCTGTGCAGGACTATTTTTAAACCTGCTCCTGTGCTACCCCATAATATCCACTCTCACCTGCCCTCTATACGGCAGCGGGTCCTGCGGGACCCATGGGATCCCAGTCCTGCTGCAGGGCTCTACGCTAGTCCCACGCAGGGCTCTACCTATTACCACCACAAAGGGAAAGTAGGCAGTGGAATCAGAGTTTGCTGCTACCAGACCATGTAGGAGGGAACTGACTCTTACTAGTAGTTGCAGCATCAAATCTTTTATCTGTGACACTTCTTGAGAAGCACCTTGCCTGTCAACAATAGGCCTGGCCTATTTTCAGGGCCCTCTAAATAACTAACAAAGTTGGATCTCCCAGTCCCCCAGCCACACAATTCTAGGACGGCTTCCAATCAGGGCCCCTTTTCCCTTTCTTCATTACTACAACTGTCCTCTGGTTCTCTGTGCTCCATGTCTGTAGGCTGGCCAGTTTTGGTTGGACATATTCCTGGAGGTTTACTCACGCGGCAATCTTTAATTAAAGATTAATCTTCAATTCCTGGAGACTACAGGACAATCCTGAAGGGTTGGCAACCCAACAGTTTGCCTTAAGACTGAAGACAGTACCTCACACCTGCACTAAAAATAAATAATGTGCATTAGGGTTGTAGTTCCCCCCCTCTTCCAGCAAGTGAGACTGTCAAGGAAGAGACAGAAGGAGAGGGATTTGAACTTTTCTACAGAAAGGATCCTAGCACAGGGCTCGGATGCTCTCTTCTGTACCAAATGCCACCAGAAGGCGACACTCAGCTCTTGCTTTAAACCAGGAAGTAAAGGGAAGGACTGGGAAAACCGGACATCTAAAATATGCATACAATCAATGAGATATAACAAAGATTTTCAGTTTATTTGTAAAGAGCTACTCACATATTAAAAGTAAGGGAGATAGAAGAAAACAGAACAGCCAATACCAAGTATTCAAAGCAGATTTAAGAATTCTCTCTCTCATTTAATGAACACTTATTAGATCTATTTCCAGGTGGAATTTTAAAAAAAATGGGAGTTAGAGAGTGAGAGAATGTATAGCTCTGGATACTAGATACAGTTGTGAAATATGTTATAGCCAAAAGATTTCTCAGCAAAGCATGGATCCAAAAGGTAACTATGTACATAGTTATACATAGTTAAATCCTTAACATACCATTCCTTACATTTCTATTAAATAAGCACGGCCCACCCATATGCTGAAAACCTTCTCAATAACTGGTTAGTGAAGGCCTGCTGTTCCAGACCAAAGATTTCCAGCAAATTCCACCATCTAGTGTCAAATGAAGAAAACTACAAGATGAGTATTTTTGACTGAGACCTTTTCATTTTTCTAATACAAGCTAGGGCATCAACACAATTTGTTAAACTCAATGTGTTACAAAAAACATTTCAGTCATATCAATATAGAAAAGTGCCTCATTCTCAGTGAACAGGCCAAAGCAAGGGTTTTGTGGAAGCTCCTTTAAGCTTCTACATTATAACGGAATTAAAGCTGCTCAGGAAACCTTAAATAGTGTCCTTTTCTTACTATTGAGGGATTCACTGCATCCTTAGCACTCTTAACACAGGCTTTTTAGTTGACTATATTGATAGCATTGCATAGGTGAACAATACACTCTACAGGCAAACATAAGAGTGAAGTTCATGTTAAAAATTTGAAGTTAATCTAGAGTCACAATGAAACGAGAGAGAACCATGATAAACAGTGGAAGTAAACTGTGCTCCTTGAAGGTTCATTTTCCTTGTAAAGAGTGGAAAATAAAAGCTGTTCACACATCATGGATTTCTTATTGCTTTGGGAGTATTCTTAAAATAATTATTAAACTATATACCCAAAAAACATGATAAACATTGTTAAACGTAAAGGAAGCACCTTTAAATAGACAGCGTTACTGGGCTGTGCAAAAGCTATGACTTAACATACTGTTTGGAATGCCCTTTTCTGTTTTCTTCCAACACGTATTGTGTCCCAGCTCATGCAAACTAGCAGGGCCGGCTCCAGACACCAGCCCACCAAGCTTGTGCTTGGGGCAGCACCTGGAGAGGGGCGGCGCGGCGTGGCGCTCCGGCTCCAGCCGCCGGGGAGAGCGGAGCCACAGTAGGCTCGCCGCCCTCCCCCCAGCGCTCTGGCCGCCGGGGAGAGCGGAGCCCTGGCCGGGCTCGCCGCCCTCCCCCCGGCGCTCTGGCCGCCGGGGAGAGCGGAGCCCCAGCCGGGCTCTCTGCCTTTCTCCCGGGGCTCTGGACGCCAGTGGAGCCGCGGCGGGCTCGCCGCCCTCCCCCCCCCGGTGCTCCGGCCAGTCGGGGAGAGCGGCCCGAGGCCGGGCTCGGCGCCCTCCCCTGCTGCGCTGGGGGGGCGGCGGGAGGCTTTTTTGCCTGGGCAGCAAAAAAGCCAGAGCCGGCCCTGCAAACTAGACCCTAGATACTTGAATGATACCCAACCACTGAAGGGTGGCGGGCATCAGTGTCTCACACCCTATCCAAGTTCCAATACAGCATCCATCACACTTGACAACAGTGTCTTAGGGGGACTGATTTTCAAAAGGGCTCAAAGCCAAAATTTCCAAGTGTTCAGCACTTACAATTGGGACCAGATTTTCAAATAGAACTTTGCTTCCATTTAGTCACCTAAATAAGGGACAGATTTTCAGACGTGCACAGCAGCCACTATTGGAACACTTCTGGCCCACATCTGGTCACTTATTTTGGTGCCAAAATTAGAGCTGAGCTCTTTTGAGTATCTGGCCTCAAGCGCACAGAGGCTCAATACTAAACGTCAAGCTCAAACAAACCACATAGGGATATTTCAGCAAGAGGCAATTTTCAGCTCATATAATCATGGCAGATTTCCTCCTTGAAAGAATAATAAAAGTAATGTGTGCAAAGAAGAGGCTTCTTCCTCCTTCAAACTCACGCCTTCCAGCTTATCAAAAATCGAGATATAAAGTTTAAAATAAGGCCTGGTTCTGTGATAACAAAATCCAGTTTCTTGCCGTCACCGCTGAATGAGATTAATTACATACGTCACATATATCATTCATGATTCTCCATTCAAAAGAAAATAAACTGTGCAAATCATTCTATCACTTTAAAAACATGTTTTATTTGAATGATTTATTTGACTAAAGGCAGTCAAATCATTCAAATAAAAACATTAATTCTGGGGCCACAGACCCCACTGTGAAATCCCACTCAGAGAATGATTTAAAGGCTATTCGGTCAAATATTTAACTCTTTATCTAGCAACCCACCATAGTTCCTGGGCTTCATGCATTCCACTTGGATTGCTTGCCAGACATAAATCCCTTCACCCCGCCTGGTTGACGTGAACTTGTGATTGTGTTACCTTTTACACGTTTCTCCTTTGAACCAAGTATTCTGACCTGCATTCACAAAACTGGGTCAGGACAGATCAAATTTTCCAGTGAAAACAACTCTCAGTGGGATTTTCTGACAGATTTATGCAACTGCAGTTGTCAGCAGTTTCTTGCTCCTGACACAACAATAGACAGGCTGTATTAAGACCCCAGTACTTGGAATTCTACTTGGTAAGGAAATATTTCAACGTTTCCACCACTTATGAGAGAGAAAATGAACATTTATACTATAGTCACATCTCCACCTCCAGACCTTTATAAGGAAATATTTATCGCCTCTCTAGAAGCACATGTAACACACTTCAGGTCCCTCTCCATGCCAATCCGAAAAGGGTATGAGTTGTTACAGTCCCCTGCTACAGAGCATTGACAGTTCATGCTTTTAGCTTTGGAGGTCCTTAGTTCACCAGCCAAAACAACACCTTTCACACACATACTGCTTGAAAGCACATGGATCTCAATCTCAGGTTGAAAGAGGGAATGCTCCATCACATTTAGTCAGTCTCACCAGAAATAAGTGATACACTATATATGCAGCATCTCTAAGAACCAGGCGAGGATGGAGGGAAGAGAAAGAAGAGCACATCCTGGAAGAAATCATGAAACTGAATTAATCTGAATACAGAAATTGTGTAGCCCAAGAATAAAGAATACAGTAAGAACTACTCTGGTTAGCCTTTCCTTGTGCAGATGATGCTACTCCTGCATTCAGATCCCAACATGAGAAGAGGCCTTTGAATAGGCTTTCAAGTCAGTGCTGAGAAACAACACTCAGTGCAAGAAGCAGTCAGACAATCCTGTCAGAGAACCAGAGAACTATGGGTCCATGACTTACTCTGCCCTTCCAGGCCCTCCCTACACTTAGGGGACGACAGCCAGGGAAATGGAGCCAATGTTTAGAAGCCAGCAAAAGAAAACAGCAAGAGACATATGCAGACATACATGACTAAGTGAGAAGCTGGGGCAAGAGTCTAAATGAGAGACTCCATAGTAAGGAGCAGACCTGAGAGTACAGAATCAGAGACCCTTAAATAGGATCAGAAGGAGACTTGCAGTCGACATGGGCATACAAGCAGCGTCAGGGCCGCCCAGAAGGGGGGGCAAGTGGGGCAATTTGCCCCAGGCATTGGAGGGGCTCCGCGAGCCCTGGCCTAGAATCCCTTCCCTGGCTAGAGGTGCCTTTTTAATTTTTACTCACCCGGCGGTGGTCTGGGTCTTCGGCGGCGGGCCCTTCACCCGCTCCGGGACTTCGGCGGCACTTCGGTGGCGGTCCCTTCAGTGCTGCCAAAGATGTGGAGGGAGTGAAGGACCCGCCGCAGACTTGTAGCACAGCCTAGTGAGTACAAGCACCGCAGCGGGTGGCGCCTTTTTTTATGTCCGCTCCCCCGCTTTGCCCCAGGCCCTCTGAATCCTCTGGGCGGCCCTGAGCCGTGTTGCATAGCCCCTCTCCTCCCTGCACTCCCTCCATGTAGCAAGCGCCTTCTGCTACCACCGTAGGAACTGGGCTGAGAGGCTTTAAAGGGCAGCTCCACAGATCTGGAACTACTCTCTTCCTCCACCCACCTCACAGCACTGGGCTTGCCTACCACCATCACCACATTAGCAGCCTGGGTCAGGTGACCTTACAGAGAAGTTTCCATCTTCAAGGTAAATAAAGGTTGTCTCTTTGCCTTATCTACAAGAGGTCATCTCCCTTGCTTAAACAAAAATAGCCATCCCTGATACCATAAAGGGCCAGAACACCTTACCTCACAACTCCCCCATAGGGTAATAAAAACTGTTGTGTCTGTGTTCTCTATACACAACTTCAAGGATATGAGGAAACCACAGAGACGGTCAGGCAGCGGAACCCCCAGAAATTTATTCAATGGTATATGCAGTCAATCCCTGCGGAGCCACTGGTCCCAGAGGATTGACCGCCAAATCCAAGCCATGCTCAGCCCCCACCTTCCAGCCCAGCTTGCTCAGGTGCAGTATCGCCCCTCATCCCTCAGAGAGACACTGGCTGCTGGAAGAGGGATGAGGCCAGGCATGCCCCCAAGAGGGAACTCTGGTGCAGAGCTAGTCCCACGGCAGTGTTGATGCAGGGGCGTGGAGGAGCCAAAATCGGTGTTGTGAGTGAGTGTCATTGTGACCTGGTGCATGGAGGGCACCCAATCCCACTCTCTTAAATTTGGCCCCACCGCCTTCCTGTCGCAATGGATGGCTGGCAGGACCAAATCTAAGTGGAGTGGGGCAGCCAACGCTGCTCCTCCTTGCTATTGTCAGTGGTATGCACGGTGCACAATGCGCATACTGCTGCGGGTGCCACTGCAGTCAGGCTCTAAATAAACCTGTATTTACTATGGACACATTAACAGAAAAGGCCTAGCTACATATTGCTGCTTTGGTAATAGAAGACAGAGACCCATTAGAGGGCTCCTGAACTATTTAAAAGGGATACTACCCAGTTCCTATACACAACAAAAAACTAACAAAGCGGTACCTTCAGCAGTCCAGAGGCATGAAGATGGGTTCACAAAGCCAATCTATGGAGGAAAGGCGCTCTACCTTCCTGACCGCCACCTACACACATCTTAAAATAGCCTCTTACTTGCCACCATACTGTAATCACTGCTTGGCCCTCCTCCCATTCCATAACCCGAACACAGTATCATGGAGGTCAACCACATTTGTCACCTGTAAACTGCTAGAGTCATCACCTGTAACAAATCCACCAGAACATCAACACTTCTAACTAAGAAGCCTACCATCTTTCTTTTCTCTTCCCAGTCCTAACAAAAAGTAATAATCACTGGGAAAGCGACTATATTAATCAACCTAACAAGTATTGGGGAAGTTTTACAAATACTTTAAAGCTCTTACCACTCTTTTTAAAACAAAAACTACATCCTTTCATCTCTTAGCATACAGTGTGTGTGATTATATGGGATTCTTTTGGGATGACAAAGAAAAATAACTTAACTCCCGCGTACAGATGAGCAGTTTTTGCATTGCTAGTGAACCCAAATGCACCTGATAAAGCATCTCCATATTTTTTTAATGACTGACACGTATCACAAAGCACGCAGTGACAAAGACATGGATAGCAACAAGTGCTGCAGCAATAAAGATTTGAACTGTGGCAAACAAAATCTTCCTTCATGCAAAAGTTTACATGGAACTTGCCACCAGGCTTAAGATGAGAAGAAAGACAGTACATGCTTATTGTACCTTGGGAGCAAGGTCAGAGAAAGTTTGTCATGCCAAAACCACAATGCCAGAACTTTTTTGGAACATTTCATCCCCTTTTATTCATAGATTCATAGATTCATAGATTCTAGGACTGGAAGGGACCTCGAGAGGTCATCGAGTCCAGTCCCCTGCCCGCATGGCAGGACCAAATACCGTCTAGACCATCCCTGATAGACATTTATCTAACCTACTCTTAAATATCTCCAGAGATGGAGATTCCACAACCTCCCTAGGCAATTTATTCCAGTGTTTAACCACCCTGACAGTTAGGAACTTTTTCCTAATGTCCAACCTAGACCTCCCTTGCTGCAGTTTAAACCCATTGCTTCTTGCTCTATCCTTAGAGGCTAAGGTGAACAAGTTTTCTCCCTCCTCCTTATGACACACTTTTAAATACCTGAAAACTGCTATCATGTCCCCTCTCAGTCTTCTCTTTTCCAAACTAAACAAACCCAATTCTTTCAGCCTTCCTTTTATATAAAAGGGAAGGTTTGCTTGTCAATACCCATTTCCCCCCAAGCTCTCACAACTCTAATATAAAGCTGTGCCTGCAAAGCAATAACCTGTTACTCTACAATATCCACCAAGCTTTAAAGACCTGCCACAAAACAATCAAACTTCACTAAAGCATTTCAAATAGCAACTTGCCCATTGGACAAAACGATCTTACTCCAGGACTATGGGACAAGTGATCCCACCTGTTTTAAGACCAAAGCCATAATGAATCTTCATCTTACCTTCAAAGGAGAGATGTGTGATTGCAGGACGTATCCATGGACATTTTCTATCTGAGATAAGTTCTTTTCTGACACATGAACAAGTTCTGGTCCTCTCACTTCATGGGTTAAACGAGGTAAGGTATGATCGTGCAGGGCATCCTCATCTTGATAGCGATACTTCTAGGATAAAAAACAAGAATAATAAGCAGCTGTGAAAACACCACACATGTTTTAATATCATTATAGATCACTAGTCAATATTAGCTCCCCAACCTCCACCGAATCAGTAACTCAAGAGAAACAACCTGTTTCCAAGCAATTCATCAAAAAAGAGGCAGATTTGGTAGTAGATTGCATTGATGCACTAGACTTTTACTTTCAGAGATTTGGGTTGAAATCCCCCGTAAGGGAAAGAGAAACCTGTTGATCTTATCTTAGTCTCTCGTTGACATTGGTCCACATCCCAAAACCCTCAGAATAATATTACATTACACTTCTGTAACATTTTCCATCAGAAGATCTGAAAATGCTTTAGAAACATGAGGTAGGCTCACAACAAACTTTACGGGCAGGAAATTGGGGTGGTGTATAATTAGTCCCCATATTACAAATGGGGAAGCCATGGGACAGAAGGGTTACATGACTTCTCCTAAGTCAAACAAACATTGTAAAGTTTGGCCAGCCTATTTGGCACTATTTTCTTTCAGTCAGGACTTAGGGGAGAGCTACAGGGCTTCTTGAAATCTTTGGCACAAAGTAGATGGATATGGTGCTATTGTGAAATTTTGCTTTCAGTTAAGAGATCAGTAATTCTGTAAGACTCAAAATCAAATTTAAAAAAATATATATGAGTACTTGGACCTACTGGCCTTCTCACAAAGTTAGAGGTTAGAACAGAAAACTAAGCATGTCATAATTTCACAAGAGTTTTGGCACTGGAGGAAGATATTGTTGAAAATCCGTTCTCTCCATTTCCCATTTGGAATTCAGGCCTCACTTTTATTTTAAAATTGTGATATACAGTAGTAAAGTTATGTTAATTCATGAAGACATTAAAAATCAGATGTCATGAAGTGCCCCCACAATCCACTGAAAGGTGAGTTCAGGTGTGTGCTGTTGGTATACACCTTGTTCCAAAAGTTTACAGTTCACAAACTCTCATTCTGGCATAAGGGAAGGGCTCGGCATACACCGATTATTTACAAAATACACAACGGGCAAGAATTGGTCTCTGTTCCCTCTGTGGGTTATGTCTGCAACACTTTATGCACACACACACACACACACACACACACACACACACACACACACACACTTTCCATATACTGCAATTATGGAACATACACAGTAACTGGCACCAGGCAGATCATTTTGGCAAAAAGCCACCAATCTAATAGACAGTATTCCAACCAATGCCATAAGCCTTGGCACACAGATAACAAAGCCCAAGCAATCCATTATCCTCTACTAATTCTAATGCACCCCTTTTAAGGAAAGTGTCCAGCCACACTGATGCCATAAATATAATGAGCAATTTGTTTAAACAAAACTTTGAGAAATAGCTGCATAATGCAAGAGTCATCTCATCTCCCTTGCTACAATAGCTCCCAGACTGGACAACTGCATCTCTATCAGTGTCTATGCAAGACATCCGTGAAGAAGCCATGACTGGTTCACAAACCATCTCTTAAGTCTCCTCCTTATGATGGCATTGATTCAGAGCCTGCATCAGCTATCTATGCACTCCCTGATCCAATTCAAGGTTCTGGTTCTGACTTCTGAAACCCTCAAAGCACAAATCTACATTATCTCCATGACACTTTCTCTTTTCAGGGAAGCCCCAGCACCTTGAGAAATATGATCAAACAGGTGCTCAGACACTATAGTAATGGGTGTCATAAGAATATAGACAGATCAGACACAGCATGCTTATTGGAACCCAGGAACTCTCAGAGTAGAGATTGAAGTTTTGTCCTAATTTATTGCTCTGAGAAAACACTGGAGCTAGAGCCGTTCTTTTGACCAAACAATTTTCCACTCAAAGTGGGTTTATTAAAATTTTCTGTGGGGAAAAACCTGCCGATTCAGTCTACATTTTCCAATTGCTCAATTAGTTGAATCAAAATGATTCAGTTTGTTTCGGAACACTGCACTGTTCCATTTTGGTCAAGTGTCACTTTGCCATTTAGACATTTCCAATTGGAAACATTTTTTCAAAAAAGTTTTCAATATTCTAACTTTTTGTTCCCTCTTTAGAACAGCGAGGGATTTTTGAAGTGTCAAAATTTTCAGTGAAAGAAAGATTCTTTTCTTTGAACAGCTGGCAAGTAGTGTGCTGCACTCAAACAAGTCAACTACAGGTTGGGGATGAGCTATTGTGCCAGGCAGCAGAAACTTGCATACTGCAATGATGCGGGCTACTGCAATGTAGCTGAAAAAAACAAAACCAAAAATGGGTCCTAGGCAGTGTAGGCAGCATGATCTCAGAGTCAGTAGACCAGAGTTCTTTCTCTGGCTCTGTCACTGACTTACTTCATGATCTTGGGAAAGTCACTTCTGCACCAAGAAGTGGGGAGGATATTTACCATCCTTTACTAAGTGTTCTTCATCCAGAGATCTTGGAGCACTAAGTAATAGGTAATACTAGCACTTATTATTATTGATACTTATGTGGAGCTCACACACAGCTTAGCAATACAGTCCCTGAGTAGTATAGAAAATCTTCACAATTTTTATCAGCTTCTGCAGAGAAGTTGTTCTATCCCAGTGTCTCTCAGACTTTTGTACTGGTGACCCCTCTCACATAGCAAGCCTCTGAGTGCGACTCCCTTATAAATTAAAAACACTTTCTAATATATTTAACACCATTATAAATGCTGGAGGCAAAGTGGGATTTGGGGTGGAGGTTGACAGCTCGCAACCCCTCCATGTAATAACCTCGCGACCCCCTGAGGGTCCCAACCCCCAGTTTGAGAACCCCTGTTCTATCCCATAATTTTAGTTACTGCATTACTTAACAGAAACACATGGTTGATAGTTTATAAGATATTTACAACAAAGCACTCAATCTACCATTAAAATCCCACACTACAAATCAAAAGTAATCTCGATCACTACAAGAAAGCTATCCATTTTCATTGAAATCCTAAATTAAAGACGAAAAAAACCTCAGTGAAATTAGCTAAAGTTGCTATTGCTTTAGCGATTTGTATTTTTAATCCATTCTTAGTCTATGTGATTCAAGAATATCATCAAACTTTTTAAAATGTAGTCCTGTTATAAAGTTACATTCGACCTTGTAACAGGGGCCTGGACGCCACTTCCATCTTCTTCCTTGCAGAAACTGTAGGGACTCCACGGGCTGCGTTCTCAGTGAAATATTTCAATTCCCCTTCACCAGTATCACCACAGTACTCTGTGTCTCCAACTATTTACAATATTTGCCAAGCTTTAGGCCCTCTGACCAGCACCCGAAGGGAACAGAGATCTCCCTACTCTGAGGCCTCTGTATGACTAGATTCAACTAGCCCTGTTCCTCCCTCTCCCCGCTGCACTTCCTTCCTGTGCCTTTTCTCAGCCCTGGACTGACGGGGGCCAATTGAGATCTTACCCCACCAAGCCCACCACTCTGATCAGATAATTACCCCTATCAGCTTCTATTGGGCCACTAATTAGCATGTGAGTGACCAGAGTGCAGGCTCACCTACTCACTCCCTGCACACAGTCAGACCTAAACAAAATACCAAGAATAGTTAAGGAAAATAAATGTAGGGTAAAACTTTCAAAAGCAACTAAGTGATTTAAGCTCCTGAGTCCCATTTTCTAGGGCTACTGTATGTCTGGATTTCCCCGGACATGTCCGGCTTTTCGGTCTATAAATAGCCGTCCGGGGGGGATTTTTAAAAATCTAAAAATTTCCGGGATTTCCCCCCAGTTCGCTATTTATAGACAGAAAAGCGGCGGCCAAGCACCGCCAGGCAGCCAAAGCCTCTTCCCGTCTCTCCCCATCCCCCCATTACCACACTGTCCGGCCCCGCAGCTGTCTTCCCCCTCCTCCCCTCCCCTGAACGCTCCGCCCACCTGCTCCTCTCCCTCCCCTGCGTCCCGAGAATCAGATCTTGGCGGGAAGTCTGAAAAGAAGCAGCAGCAGGTGAGAGGCAGCAGCAGGTAAGCTGGGGCGGGGGGCGTGAGGAGGAGAGCTCCAAGGAAGCGCGGCCCTGGCTGAGCGGCTCCCTCCGGCCCGGGTCGAGCGGCGCCCAGTGGCCCCAGCAGCTCCGGCCTGGCTCGGGCCCCAGGGCGGCGGCCCCGGTCCTGGTTCTGGGGGTCCTGTCAGGGGGCGGGGAGCAGTTGGATAGGGCATGGGAGTCCCGGGGGGTCTGTCTGGGGGCGGGGGTGTGAATATGGGGTGGGGGTGTGGATAAGGGTTGGGGCAGTCAGGGGACAGGTAGGGTCGTAGGAGGGCAGTGAGGGTGAGGGGTTCTCAGGAGGGGGCAGTCAGGGGACAAGAAGCAGGGTGGCTTAGATAGGGGGTGAGGTCCTAGGGGGCAGTTAGTGGCAGGGGTCCCAGGAGTGGGCAGTCAGGGGACAAGGAGCGGGGGGGTTGGGAGTTCTTAGGGGGGCAATCGGGGTGGGAAGTGGGAGGGAGTGGATGGGGGCGGGGCGGGGCAGGGCCGGGGCTCGAGCGGGGCTCCTCCCCCGCAGTGTCCTCTTTTTTGCTTGTGGAAATATGGTAACCCTACATTTTCTAAAGTGAATTAAGAGCCTAAGTCCCTTAGGTGCTTTTGAAAATTTTACCTTATAACTGCATATTAACCATTAGCATGCAGAAGATCCTGCATATTCAGTCTGCATAAATTAGTAAGCAAGTATACCGTACACTTCTGTACCTTCCTTTTCCTTCTGCCCTCCCCACAGGCCTTGCCCCTTCCAAATTCTTCACAAAGTGTTGCAACTAGAACATTCTTCATGTGGCTATTTCACTCCTATTTTGAGCCTGCATCACTGCTATCACATGAGAACCAGTAAAGAGCTGGGAACATGCTGAACCTGGAGTCGTTACGAGGACTGCTTTTTACCGCTGGTTCCCAGCGTAAACATCATGTCATGAGTGCAAGCCAGTAATAAAGAAGGGTTTCTGGGAAAGTGGTGGAGCAGACCAGGGAACCAAGCAAGAGATCTGACTCACCTCCCCACAGTCAGAGACGATCATTGCTTTGTAGCATTGTGCCCTGCGGTGGGCCTACAATTTCCTTGGGAAACAGCTAGTTCCCTGGAAACTGGCTTTTTCTCAAAGGGTTAATTCAAATTTCTGGAAGGAAAACAAATGCATAATGCTGCTCCTTGTTTGACAAAAGAACAGGTGGATGGCTTATGATAATTAAATTACAAATCAGTGCCTGCTGTTCTCAGGGTATTGTATGCTGCCAGCTAGCATCAGATATTTAAAATCCCATGTAATTACCTATAATGGAGGAGTGGAGGGTGTTGCTGTGAATTTAATGTGAACTTGCTCTTTTTAATAACTGATCATTCCTGTTACAATGTGAGAGTATTGCTATAAAATGGTACCGCCACCTCACTTTACTCCAGCCGGGGGGGGTTGTTGTTGTTTGTTTTGAAGTTCTGTTTGCAGGGGGGAAATGTCAGCTGAACAGAAGGTAGGACCTGACACAGCACAGAGTATTGGTTAAAACCTTGCAGTTGGACACCGGCCAGTTCTGATGCAAAAAAAGGAGAAAGACAGGGAGACATTGACTTGACAAGTTACTGTCTATGTGCAAATACTGTAATTTTCATACGCTACTCAGTGAACTTACATTACCCTGACAGTCTTATAGGAAATAAAGCCGGTTGGAAATTTTATGTATTAATAGAAAAAAGCATTTGCTGCAAAATTTTCACAAGTTCAAAAAAAGATTTTACCCTTTTTTGGATTTGAAAATATTTTATTTTGGGTCAGTTCAGCATTAATATGGGCCCTGAGCTGCCATGGTAGTAGTTGGAGTGCATTGTGTCTCCATTCCCCACTGTTCAACGTCTCCCATGATGCACCCCGATCTCACCTTTGACTGAAGCAATAGGATACATCATCCAAGTCAAATGGACACAATATATCATAGGAGCTGTAGTCAGACGGGGACTCAAACTACAACTCCCATGAGGCACCACAACATCTGTGTGTATGGTGGGGGCTAAGATTAATGTATAATGAAGCCAAAACTAAAACATTTCAATTTGGGAATGTCAAAATTAAATATTTCAACATTTCTCAAATCAGAATTTTTCAGAAGTTTCTGTTCTGTGAAAGATAAAAAAACGATATTTCAACTTTTCCTCCCACTCTGGGATGAAAACATCTTTTGAAATATCCGAATTTCAAACAGGAATTTTATGCAGGATGGAAATCGAGTAAGGAATAAGATTTCTCAGCTATATTAAATTCCCATACAGTAACCAGCTAGTGGTAAACACACATTTCAGTGCTTCCTATCATGCAGTTCCATCTCTGGGCAGCATGACACGCTATGGCCAAAAGAAGGCCTTAAGTAATACTACTTGTTTTAGTCAGAGACCCATAGCATTTAATCTAATGCTAGTTACTGATCAACTCACTGCCACGTGAAACAACTACAGATGCAAGCAACTTTATTGAGTGTACAATTTAATGGAAAGACTTATTCAGAGTGAAAAACACTTCTGCCTTGTCAAAAACAACCATGTAGACAAATGCTAGAAAGAATAGTTAGTGCTGGCATAACACAGGAGTGGGGCTAATCATGCAAAATGTGTCCCATGAATATTCATTTGAGTTCTTAAATGAATTCCTTACAGCCACGCTCGTCCTACTTTTGTGTTCACTTTTTGAGTTTTTACGAGCACAATTGTTCACAGGGAATTAATTCCAGTGTCAGATGTGAGCATACTGTGAAACCAAACTTTACATTTGCACACACAAGTATTTGCACTGGAAGTGTTTCTTCACTCATCCAATCAGGGAACTGAAATAATATCATATTATTCATCCAACTAATAGCAACTGAGCAGGGCCGGTGCTACCATTTAGACAAACTAGGAGGTTGCTACCCTGTTTCCCCGAAAATAAGACAGTGTCTTATATTAATTTTTGCTCCCAAAGATGCGCTAGGTCTTATTTTCAGGGGATGTCTTATTTTTCAATGAAGAAGAATACGGTACACATCGGTGGATGCCTTATTATCGGGGAGGTCTTATTATCGGGGGGATGCCTTATATTACAACGAGAGGCAAAACTGTAAGTAGGCCTTATTTTCGGAGGATGTCTTATTTTCGGGGAAACAGGGTAGGGCGCCAAGATTTGGGAGCACCAAAAAGCAGTGCCCTCAATTTTTTTTTACATTGTTTCAACGCCCCCTCCCCGAGCACACGGTCGCCGCTCCACTTCTCCCGCCTCCCAGGCTTGCAGCACCAATTAGATGTTTGGCGCTGCAAGCCTGGGAGGGGAGGAGAATTAGAGTGGGGGAGGCATGCTCAGGGAGGAGGGGGAGCAGAGGTGAGCTGGGGTGGGGAGCTGCCGCATGGCTCCCTGGGCGGGGGGAGCTGCTGCAGGGGTGCCTCGGGGGAGGGAGCTACCGCAGGGCTCCCCACCTCTGCTACACCCCCTCCCCGAGTGTGCCATCGCTGCTCCACTTCTCCTGCCTCCCAGGCTTGTGGCGCCAATCAGCTGTTTGGCGCCGCAAGCCTGGGAGGGGAGGAGAATTAGAGTGGGGGCGGTGTGCTCAGGGAGGAGACGGAGCAGAGATGAGCTGGGGCGGGGAGCTGCCGCACGGCTCCCCGGGGGGCGGGAAGCTGCTGTGGGGGGGCCGCCTCAGGGCGGGGGAGGGGAAGCTGCCATGGGGGGGGCGCCTCCTCAGGGCAGGGCGGGGCGGAGAGCTGCCGCAGGGCTGGGGGGGGGCACAAGGTGGAAGTTTTGCCTAGGGTGCGAAACTTCCTTGCACCAGCCCTGCAACTGAGCAACCCAGCTTGACTCTTTCTTTGGCTCCGTGCATATAAATATATATGAAGTGGAAAAGTTTCAAGAGACTGACTTTGTAGCCTGGTGGTGACAGCACTCACCTGGGAGGTTAGAGACAAGATTCGAGATCTTCACCTGTCTGATTCAGAAAAGGGACTTGAACGTGAGTGCCCTAGCCACCAGGCTATTCTGGAGTGCCACTCTTATTTTTCATGAAAAACTT
The DNA here is from genome assembly GCF_011386835.1 of Chrysemys picta bellii. Classification (NCBI taxonomy): domain Eukaryota; kingdom Metazoa; phylum Chordata; order Testudines; family Emydidae; genus Chrysemys; species Chrysemys picta. The sequence goes on along the minus strand of NC_088791.1, from coordinate 333,630,505 downwards.
CAAAAGGTCTCAGTTTCATGCCAATGGTGAAATCTTGAAAATTTGTATGGAATAGGAAAACTATTTCCTGCTCAGCTCTAATTGTGAATGACTTGCTGTCTTGTCTATGTAGTGTATTTTTAAAGGGCCTGTCACCTTAGTACTGCAATACCTTTCATCCAAAAATCAAAGAACTTTTACAAACATTGGATATTTTGCCCTACACCTTGTTGAAATGGATATTTATGAGTGAGAAAATTAGGCTCGGAGAAATTCAGCCCAAGGTCATATGTTGAATCAATTAATAACCCAGGAGGTTAATTCCTTATCTGCTGTTCTAACCACTAGCAAAGCAACCACAGTGAAATGCAAAAGGAAAAATGAAATATATAATTAATTTCTGATGAATGCTCTTAATTTTTATTTTTTTTGACAAGGGTTCTAAAAAAACAGTAAATTGGGCAGGAATTATGGTTCTCGTATCCCTGTTCAGTACTTGGCACAATTTTGATATCTCAGTAGAAATTATAATCAGTAACAATGTTCCTTTGGGGGAGTGAGAAATAGAGATACTGGTTCCTAGTTAAGTTAGATTTTGTGGAGGACAAGAATTAGAATGAGACTCTTTTGAAGGAGGGAACCCTCTCATGACACTGATCAGCCGCATGTGCCGTTTTTCTATGCAGTGCAGCAAACCAAATTATAATTGTTCAGGAAAAGAAACACCAGTGGATTGATATGTTTGTTTTTAATACTAAAACAGTAAGGCAGTTTTAGGAATCATATATCCATTTAATAAAAAGAAAACAAAACAACCCCCCCCCCCCACACACAATTTTATAGCATATTCACAGTCTGCTTCGTGAGCCTCAAACCAATTTTATTTTGCACCGTGAAGGGCAGGATGATAAAATATATAATTTTAAAATTGCCATTAGCCTAACTATTGGTATATGTAGTGTTGGTGTAGCCATGTTGGTCCCAGGACATTAGAGAGACAAAGGTAGATGAGACAGTATCGTTTATTGGATCAGCTTCTGTTGGTGAGAAAGAGAAGCTTTAGAACTTACAGAGAGCTCTAGAACTTACAGACAGCTCTTCTTCAGGTCTGGGAAACATACTCATTGTGTCACAACTAAATACAAGGTGAAACAGATTGTTTAGTATAAGTAGTTAACAACACATTTCAAAGTATGCAGTGTTCCCAGACCTGAAGAAGAGCTCTGTATAGCTCAAAATCATCTCTCTCTCACCAACAGAATTTGGTCCAGTAAACAATATTACATTACCCACCTTGTCACACTGGATTTTTGGCTTATTACAACAATCTATAACCCACTAACTTCTCCCTCCTCTCCCCATTATTATTCCCCCTATTACTGGGCAGGTATTAACGGGCCACTTCACCTTGAATGGGTCCTTGAAATGTGTTAAGTACTTATGTTAAGCAATTTGTTCCACCCTGTATTTAGCTGTGACAACTTGAGTACATTTCCCAGATCTGAAGAAAAAGTCTACGTACTCTCAAAAGCTTGTCTCTCTCACCAACAAAAGTTGGACCAATACAAAATACTACCGCATCCACCTTGTCTCTCTAGTTAGCCTAACTACACTTTCCTTTAGTATGTTGCTGCAATTACGCCTTTAGCTCACAAGATGGCACAATAACCATCAAGTTAAAAGACGCTCACATCCAACTGATTATATGAAAAGCATTTGGGGGAAAAAAGTGAGTAGCTATAAAAGGTCATAAACCTTCAGTTGATTTTTATTGTGAACAAACCTGATAGATATGTTCACAGCATTTTTATTTAAGATGCTGCTATTAAGACTACTGCAGTACTTACAGGAATCCTATTCAAAGCTGGCATCTGGAGGAACTGCGACAATTTGTACAAGTACCAAGTATTATGACTCAGTAGTAACCGATTGATTTTTTCAGGGATTACTAAATTTGAATGCTATCAGCAGACCTGAGAATGGCTCTGAACCCTGCATTCCTCAAGGCATTCTAAGTCCTAATTAAAACTGTCTGCCTGCTAATATGTACCAGGAAGTATTTGGCTTCATATGCTGCATCACATTTTGGACCCACTAACTACCTCTATTTAGCCCTCTGGAGGTTGCTACTTACCATTCAATAATTTTTAAGTAGATTTTTCGTTTCGGACTTCAAGCATCAATATAACAACAGAGGGGATTTGAAAGGGTGTTTTGTTTTGTTTTTTGACATGAAACAGTAGTGTTGCTATTGATTATAATATGTATATATATATACCGTATTTTCCGGCGTATAAGACGACTGGGCGTATAAGACGACCCCCCAACCAACAGGGTGTAAGAGACAAGTTTTGGCGCATACGCAGGGCGCTTCTTTAGCTCTGGGTTTATTCCCAGAATCATTTATTCCCGGCCCTGGCTGCGCGCTCTCATCCATTAAAAGGCGGGATTCCCGCCTCTCTGCTCTCATTTAGCGCAGCGCTTCCCTGGGGCCACCCTGCTGCACTTCCCATAAGACTCCCAGCCCTGTGCTTCCGCAGAGCTGTAACAGTCGGCTCCAAATCAAGCCAGTCCGCCCCTTGGTTACCTACAAGCAGAGCCAGCCGCTCGGGCTGCCCTGCCCAGGACGTGCACCAGAAGAGGCGCGCTGGCTACTTAGGAGCCCTGGAAGCGAGCGGGCTGCGCTGCACAAGCTCTGGCCATGGGCTTGGACTTCAGTAACGTGCCCGGCTAATTCCCCCCCGCCCCGCGCTTCGCCGCAGGGTCGGTGCCGTGCCAGCCTGCACATTACACACAGACTAGAGCAGCCCCCCCCCCCCATGGTGCGGTGTCCGGTGCGATTGGGCACGTGGCAGTGCCCTCCCTCCCCCCACATGTGGGGCTGGTTCGCAGCCCTCTGGGCCCCGCGGGCTGGGGCTGCAGGGGACCCGGCTTGCCTGGCTTCCCGCACAACACGGCGTCCGGCGCACTGGCTCGGCAGCTGATAGGGCTCAGCGCTGTCTCTGGAGCCGGGACTGTGTTCGCTCAGCGTGGTCTTAATCAGCTGAGCCTCGATGGTCCCCGGCTCGCTCACTCTCTCTGTCCGGGAGCCGTCACCCCTTGGGGCAAGATGCCCTCCCGCCCCCCGCTGTTCGCCCCGATCCGCCCCTGGCCTGCTCCCGTGCGGATCGTGGCTCCCTTTCCCCGTAGGGATCCCCCCGCCCGGGCACTCCGCGGCAGCCGCAGCTGGTTCCCACGCTCCTGTCAGGGCGGGAGGGAGCGGAGGCAGCCGCAGCAGCCCGGGAGACGTATGTGGTGCCGCAGATTCAGCTCGGAGGTTTCAGCACCCGGCGTATAAGACGACCCCCGATTTCGGAGAAGATTTTCCTGGGTTAAAATGTCGTCTTATACGCCGGAAAATACGGTATATATATATTTTTTTTTAAATGTCCAATAATATTAATTATTGTTTATCTACAGTATTACGAAACCCAAGTATTCGAAAACCATGAGTCAGGCCTTAAACCAATGGACTTACTTAAAAGTAACAAGATTTTAAAGAATTATCTTTAATATTAAATACCAAGCTATATTATAGTTTCCCCAACTTGGCAATGGTGAGGATTTGCCATTAATTTGTTCTGCACATTTACACACAAGACTAGGTAGATAATGTGTAATCTAGCCCAGGTTTCACCAGCATGAGACCCCTGAACCTCTCTGTTCTAATGAACTGAAAAGTCCCCCTCCGCTCCCCTCATTGCTGACCACAGTATTTAATAGACTTAAAACAAAAAAGCCCTAATACACAAGAACCTCCCTACCTACTGTCCAAGGCTGGGGCGGTTCGTTCACAGTCACCCGGCTGCACCAAGTGAAAAAGGCAGCTTTTCAAGACTCTTGGGCCAATGACCTGGCTGTAGGCTCTGGTGTTTAATTCTATACCTTTCCAGCCCTCTTCGGGAACTATGTCAGCAGATTATACACCTCCTGTTGGTTAATTGACAGATTAACAATGGTCCCAATCATACTTAACTCCTGCCTGAGTTTAGCCCAGCAGTGCATATGGTAGTGGTGGGTTTTATTTCTGGCAAACTGCTTGAGCACAAAAAGAAGAACAGGAGGACTTGTGGCACCTTAGAGACTACGGGTGCTATAAATGTCACGTACTGACAAAACTGAGAACAGCCCTGATATCCTCAAACAGAGGGGGAGGCAGGAGCAGAGAAGTAGGGTATCAAGGATAGGAGCCAGGATGGAGATAAGGGCAGAGACAGTCACAGACAGACTGGGGGCACAAGTGCAGAACCACCAGAGTACATTCCCCTCCAAAACCTGGAGTTGAACCCAGGAGCATTGAGTCTACAATCCTCTGCTGCCAGCAAATAGCTGCAAAACACTACTGAAGTAAGCAGCTCATATCTAGGGCCTTGCCAAATTCACTGTCCATTTTGGTCAATTTCATGGCCATAGGATTTAAAAAATCATAGATGTCATGATTTCAGCTATTTAAATCTGTAATTTCACGGTGTTGTAATTGTAAGGGTCCTGACCCAAAAAGGAGTTGTGTGTATGTCGGGGGGGGGGGGGTCGCAAGGTTATTGTGTGGTTGCAGTACTGCTACTCTTACTTCTCCACTGCTGTTGCTGGCGGTGGTGCCTTCAGAGCAGGGGAGCTGGAAAGCAGCAGCTGCTGGCCGGAAGCCCAGCTCTGAAGGCAGTGCCGCCACCGGCACCAGCACAGAAGTAAGGATGGCCTGGTATGGTATTGCCACCCCTACTTCCATGCTGCTGCCTGCAAAGCTGGGGCCTCAGTCAGCAGCCACCACTGTCCAGCCACCCAGCTCTGAAGGCAGCAGCGCAGAAGTAAGGGTGGCATGATATGATATTGCCATGCTTACGTCTGCGCTGCTGCTGGCAGGGCACTGCCTTTACCGCTGGGTGACCGGGCAACAGTCGCCACTCTCTGGTTGCCCAGCTCTGAAGTCAGCACAGAAGTAAGGGTGGCAATACTGTGACCTCCCTGTAACTCCCTTTTGGGGCAGAACCATCAATTTGAGAAACGCTGGTCTCCCCGTGAAATCTGTATAGTATAGGGTAAAAGCACACAAAAGACCAGATTTCACAGTGGGAGATCAGATTTCATGGTCCGTGACGTGTTTTTCCTGGCCGTGAATTTGGTAGGGCCCTACTCATATCCCTCTAGTGACTAGTCCACACAGAGGTTAACAGCCTACCACAGCTTCATTACTTACTTCATTAGCTCCAGTGGATCTAAAGACCCCAACCCTGCTGATGACTCAACTTGGGTGTCAGTATGGTTCCACATGATAGAGTTTCTTTTTTTCTGGGGTTTTATTTTAGCTTAGGAAATTACATCCACAAGAACTATTAAAAGAACATTAAGATTTCAAAGTCAAGTGCTCAAAAATTAGGAAACTTTTTTTCATAGGACCCTCCCTCATTCAGTGCCCAGGATGGACAGGGGTGCAGAGGTTAATTAGGACTTTGTAGTGAATGAGGCGTGTATGGAAGATCCCAGCTTCATTTGTTGCACAAGTTGGAAAGTGTGTAGTGAATGATATAGAGGGTTGGCAGGGGAAGGGTGGAGAAGGAGGATCTTGTGGTTTAGGCAGTTGAATGCTTCCCTAAAATAACTGGATTCTCTCCCTGCCTGTGCCAGAGTTCCTATGTGAAGCCAAGCCAGGCACTTAAACTAAACTTTTCAGAGGTGGTCACTAACTGTTCCTAGGTGCCAGACAGGAAACCCTGGGGTCTGACTTGCAGTCGTACTGAACCCTCCCAGCTGCGGCTGAAGTCAATGGGAGCTGTATTTTGAACATATAGAGTGCTAGATAAAGGCTAAGTGCTCTGAAAAATCAGGCCCTACGTATCTCAAGTAGGGCAACCAAAAATTAATGGACACTTGACCTTAATTGCGCTATGCCTCCATTCTACATATGTAAGAGGGGGATAAAAATACTCCCTCATCTCCCAGCGGTGCTGCGAAAATAAATCCATTAAAGTCTGTGAAGCAGTCAGATACTATAATGAGGAGCACTATAGAAGAGCCTCAAAAAAATTAATAATTCTGTATTATGACCAGGGTTTAAATAGTGAACTTTAAATAAGGCTTAATTAAATGTGGGCCACACATTGAATGTGGAGGCTGAAAAGAAATAAGAACTAACTCCCCATTCATTGAGTAAGCCTGGGTTCCTGTGGAAAAGACAGTAGTGATCATATAATTAGAGACTACCATAAAGTATACGCACAAGGGGGGGCAAATTAATATTGCCCAGGCAACCTTAATTCAGACCTTTTGAGTGCTTGACTTAGCAACCTAACATCTTAATATAGTATTTTTAATGAAATGCATGCACGTGTATACACACACACACACACACACTTAAATGATACTCTTATTTGTTAAAACTCTGAAATTCAGTAATTATCCCGATAGCTATTTCAATGTTTATGAAAGACTGACACTCCATACATACATAGTAACACAAGTGAACTATTATGTATATAAATTAGAAAAATAATCTATCCATTGCCACTCTGATGAATCCAGGCCATTATCTCTGAAGTTAAATTATTTTACTACAAAACCAATCTTCATCTCTGCTGGAAAAGTTATTACAAGCTACAGATATGTATATTTTCCACTACTTATCAAAACCCTGTTTCAAAGGCTATGAATTTTAACAGCCACCTTACAAACAGAAGGAATTAATACATTTTAAAGTAATGCACTGTGGGCTGGGGACGCATATGGATTTCTGTGGGAATCACGGGTGTTTGGAACTTCTGAAAGTTAAGCCCGAATTATCTGAAGCTGGGCACTCAAAAATAAAAAGTTAGAAGAGGCTCCCAACATTAGGGACTACTTTTAAAAAATGTGGACTTGAACCCTTCTGTAACTGAGATTATCCTTCTGTAAAATGAAATTGTGACAGGGTGGACTGCATCTTTAAGAAACTGGATTAAATAAAGCAACAGAGGGTCCTGTGGCACCTTTGAGACTAACAGAAGTACTGGGAGCATAAGCTTTCGTGGGTAAGAACCTCACAGCTTATGCTCCCAGTACTTCTGTTAGTCTCAAAGGTGCCACAGGACCCTCTGTTGCTTTTTACAGATTCAGACTAACACGGCTACCCCTCTGATACTTGGATTAAATAAATCCATCATTTAAAGCAGAGCGGCAGCAAGGTGGCAAAATAGGTAGTCACCAGACGCCAGAAAGCAAATAAACAGCAAGGTAGCTCTGGAACAAGGGACTAAATGTCATAGTCAGCCAGGAAGCATATCCCTATTTAGAAACCAAGTCTCTTGTGGCTTTTCCATGGGAAATGTTTTGCTTTGTGGGGGAAAGGCAAGGGGGGATTGCACTGGTTCCTTACCCCATTGTGGGAAATAAAGATCCAATTTATTTTTTCACTCTACAGAATATGCAGCGCCCTCATTCACAAGGGAGACATTTAAATGCCTAATTGCCACTTTAGTCACCCAAGTCCAACCTTTAGGCACCACTGGCAATCGCAAAACTCCTACTCAGCTGCTGCCTAACCCTGAAGGTTTGTAAACCTTCAGTGTTAAAGTACCAGAGGCACCTAAATTTGCACAGCTGGGCATGCGCGCAGCTGCTTAAGTCCTCACAGTGCCAAGCAGCTCTGTGCTTATCTCACACCTAAGCTGCAGTGAGATTTCACAAAGTAGGTACTCCCCTGCCTACCTTGTCTTCAGGGTCTGACCCAGAAGTCATGTTCTGAGCACATCTAAATCCTTAGAAATTGAAACAGTAGTAGCGGCAACCTTAACTTTTAGCCCAGTGGTCGAGGCATGCGCCCAGGATGTGGGTTTAAATACTGCACTTTAAATAAGGCCTAACGGGGCCACACATTGGATGTGGAGAATGAAGAGAAATAAGAACTAACGCCCTATTCATTGAATAAGCCTCTTTTAGTCACAGGTATTTTTAGCGAAAGTCATGGATAGGTCATGGGCAATAAACAAAATTATTGCACGTGACCAGTACCTGACATATACTATAAATACCCTGACTAAACCTGGGTGCTGCTGCTGCAGGGGCTGCACGCCCCAAAGGGCTGCTGCTGTGGAGAGTGCACCCCGCCCAGGTGGCCACTGCTCAAGTTGTCCCCCAGGGCCAGTTGGGTCAGCTGGCTGCAGAGCCATTCCAGCAGCAGCCGGTGTGGCTGTCCCCAAGCCAGCTGCTGGGGCAGCCCTGGGATCAGCCACACTGGCCACTGCAGAAGTCACAGAGGTCGCGGAAAGTCACAGAATCCATGACTTCTGTGACAGACCCGGAGCCCTAGTGATAAAGAACTTAATCAACTGATTGTATACAATATTACCGTATTATAAAAGTATAATGAGTGAGGTTTTCCACGAAAACCTATGACACCCTGGTGATTCATATAATTGTGAAATGTATTTATTAACACTACATACAGAATTATGGATACTCAGTATTATGCTTTATAGTCTGTGACCAAACAAAGGGAGAAACATACCTCTCCTGGACAAGAGGAAACATCACAACTATCTATCTGTCTCCAGTGAAATTAAGCAAGGTGTGAGCAAAACAATGGAAGGCCTATTTACATTCAAATCACTAGGGGGGTGGGAAGACCACAGGAAGGAAAGAACAGCATTAGGCCATCCTGCCTCTTTAAACAAGGTCACTGAAATCAGAGATAGATGCAGAGACAGAAAGCCATTTTGGCATCCATCACTAGATAGGTTGACCAGGTGTCTGGTTTTCGACCAGAATACCCGGTCGAAAAGGGACCCTAGCGATTCCGGTCAGCACTGCCGACCGGGCCGTTAAAAGTCTGGGTGGTGGTGCTGCAGCGCAAAGGCAGGCTAGCACCTACCTGTCCTGGCACCGCGCTGCACCCCGGAAGTGGCCAGCAGGTCCAGCTCCTAGGCAGGGGGCCATAGGGCTCTGTGCACTGCCCCCGCCCTAAGCACCAGCTCCACACTCCCATTGGCCGGGAACCGCAGCCAATGGGAGCTGGCGGGGGGTGGTGCCTGTGGTCAAGAGCAGCATGCAGATCCTCCTGCACCCCCACCTACTAGCACCAGACCTGCTGGCCACTTCCAGGATGCACGCAATGTGGTGTCAGGACAGGCAGGTACCCGGCCTTAGTATCGCTGAACTGCTGACTGGGAGCCAGAGGTAAGCCCATGCCCCAAACCTCTGCCCCAGCCCTGAGCCCCCCCAAACCTGGAGTCCCCTCCTACACCCCAAACCCCTCATCTCCAGCCCCACCTCTGAGCCAGAATCCCCCACTTACACCCCAACTCCCTGCCTCAACCCACAGCCCTCTCCCACACTCCAAATCCCTCAGCCCCACCCCCCTGCCTGGAACCACCTCCTGCACCCCAAGCCCCTCATCCCCAGTTGCACTCCAAAGCCTGCACCCCAAGCCCCTGCCCCAGCTCAGTGAAAGTGAGTGAGGGTGGGGTAGAGCAAGCCACTAAGGGATGGGGAATGTAGTTAGCTGGGGACAGGGCCTCAGAGAAGGGGCAGGGCTAGGGTGTTCCATTGTATGGGATTAGAAAGTTGGCAACCCTATCACCAGATAGACACAAAGGAACAGAGCTCTTGAGAGCTGAGAAAGATGGGTCCTACAACCAAGGGGGAATTGAAGACTCTGGGAACAGAACACGGGCAAGGATCTTTCCCCTAGGAAGACAAGGGAAGGCAGCCTCTTGTACTATTGTGGAAAGTCCTGACTGAGGAAAAGTCAACCATGACTTGGAAGAAGGAAGATTGGTGAGGTAAAGTATCTTGAACAAAGCCTGTAGTTTGCTAGATTAAGTTTTAGACTTTTAGAGATGCAGTTTCCTTTTATTTGCTTGTCACCCCTTTCTAACTTAATTCTCTGTATATTTTGTTATTTTTTTTAAACTGTAAATCAACTCAGTGCTTTGTTTGAAGGGTGTACTTGCCCCACTTACGTTGTTAAACTCTAAACTGCTTTTGTCTCTTTAAGGAGCAACAAACATTATTTCTCTGAGTGGTCCAGGTGAGGGCTGGACAGACCAGGGCATATGGTTTTGGAGGAATTTGGGCTGGTGGAAGCCAGAATAGGGCTGTAGCCAGGTGCTGGGGTCAGAAGTGCTGAACCAGGATTGCCAGTGGTTTTCAATCTTTCCAGACGACTGTAATTATGGGTAATTAAGTGTTCACGTTCAGTCAGTCCTTTATATCATTGCAGAGAATGAGTTGTCATCCTTGTCGTCAGACTATTACTGCGTAAAAAACTGCCCACTGGGAACTCAACTGAGAGCCGCAACCCATATGACAGACGGTTATGCCTTTTGCTCACTGCTGACCTAAGGTACATTTGAACCACTGATCTAAAAGTCAAAGGTTCAATATGGCATTACCCGTTCCAAACCATCCATCCCCATTAAAACCACTTTTACTATTAATGGAACTTCAATACATGAGCGTAACTCACAAAAACATTAAGTATGGTGTGAATGCATCTACTCACATATACATGTAGTCTGCTTATACTGTGTGTGTCTACTTTCAATCTATTAACTAAGCAAACGGAGACATTTTAGCTCACAGGGAGGCACTTCTGTTTATACAGCCAAAGGTCATATATTTTATTCCAAGTGCTACATGATTAAGCCTTAGTGACAACTATGCTGCCTGTATGTGCATTCCCACAGTGTGTTACAAAGAGACAGCTGTATTTTTAAAACCTAGTGATTATCCAGGTGGTGCTCAGTTAGCCTGGTTCTTCAGTTCCCAAGAGACAGAATATATCATTTAATTTCCCTTGCTAGAGTACAAACTATTAGGCTGAAAGCTGAACATACTAATACTCAAATCTCTCAGTTGTCACTAATATTCTGTCCCTAAGCTTCCATGTCCTCATGGACCTTTTTCTACATTACTTATTTATTAAAACTTTGGCTTTTTATAAAAGCATTTAACAACAATCATCAAAAGGTTGCAGCAGGCAGTGGGTCGCAGAGGTTCCTTTACAGCTAAATAATTATGTGATGTGGTAAAGTTTTCTGAAAAATGTAGTGTGACATCTCACTTTTCTGAGGACAGTCCCTGATTTTAAAAGTGAAATAGTTGGGAATCTACTAACTTAACTAGGCTGTCAAGTGATTAAAAAAAGAATCAATCACGATTAATCGCACTGTTAAACAATAATACCATTTATTTAAATATTTGTGGGTGTTTTCTACATTTTCAAATATAGATTTCAATTACAACATGGAATACAAAGTTTACAGTGCTCACTTTATATTTATTTTTTATTACAAGTATTTGCACTGTAAAAAAAGAAATGTATTAGGTGAATTGAAAAATACTAAGTACTGTAGTGCAATCTCTATCATGAAAGTTGAACTTAAAATGTAGAATTATGTAAAAAAAATTGCATTAAAAATAAAACAATGTAAAATTGTAGAACCTGCAAGTCTACTCAGTCCTACTTCTTGTTCAGCCAATAAGCAGGTGTTCACATGTCACTGTTGTAGCTGGCTTCACAAGATATTTACGTGCCAGATGCGCTAAAGATTCATATGTCCCTTCGTGCTTCAAACACCATTCAAGGGGACATGCATCCATGCTGATGACGGAGTCTGCTCGATAACAATCCAAGCAGTGCAGACAGATGCATGTTCATTTTCATCCTCTGATTCACATGCCACTAGCAGAAGGTTGACTTTCTTTTTTGGTGGTTCGGGTTCTGTAGTTTCCGCATCGAAGTGTTGCTCTTTTAAGACTTCTGAGAGCATGCTCCACACCTCGTCCCTCTCAGATTTTGGAAGGCACTTCAGATTCTTAAACCTTGGGTCGAGTACCATAGCTATCTTTAGAAATCTCACATTGGTACTTTCTTAGCGTTTTGTCAAATCTGCAGTGAAAGTGTTTTTAAATCAAACAACATATGCTGGGTGATCATTCGAGACTGCTATAAGATGAAATATATGGCAGAATGCAGGTAAAACAGAAGAGGGGACATACAATTCTCCCATGTCCCAAATTTAATTAATGCTTTATTTTTTAACTAATGTCATCAGCACGGAAGCATGTCTTCTGGAATGGTGGCCGAAGCATGAAGGGGCATATGAATGTTTAGCATATCTGGTACGTAAATACTTTGCAATGCCAGCCACAAAGCTGCCATGCAAGTGTCTGTTCTGACTTTTTGGTGACATTCTAAATAAGAAGAGGGCAGCATTACCTCCTGTAAATGTAAACAAACTTGTTTGTCTTAAAGAACAGGAGAACTTGTGGCACCTTAGAGACTAACAAATTTATTAGAGCATAAGCTTTCATGGACTACAGCCCACTTCTTCGGATGTCTTCTTTGTTTGTCTTAGCAATTGGCTGAACAAGAAGTAGGACCGAGTGGACTTGTAGGTTCTGAAGTGTTACATTGTTTTGTTTTTGAGTGCAGTTATGTACCCAAAAATAATCTACATTTATAAATTGCACTTAAACGATAAAGTGATTGCACTATGGTACCTATATGAGGTAAATTGAAAAATACTTTTTTTTTAATTTTTACAATGCAAATATTTGTAATAAAAAACAATATGCACTTTGATTCCAATTACAACATAGAATATATATGAAAAGGTAGAAAAATATCCAAAATATGTAATACATTTCAATTGGTATTCTATTGTTTAATAGCATGATTAAAACTGTGATTAATCGCGATTAATTTTTTTAATCGTGATTATTCTTTTTGAGTTAATCATGTGAGTTAACTGCGATTAATCAACAGCCCTAAACTTAACACATTCTCTTCTTGAGCTCCACAAGAAAGGAAGTGTTATAGCTCCAGTGCAAGCATTTCTCCTCCAGTTTTTCTTTGATTGTTCATATAACAAAATATTACAAAAGTTTCTTCGTCTTTCAGATCATGAATCAGCAAGGCATTGAAGTACATGACATCAACTGAAGTCAATGGGACAACTCAGAAGCTTACAGTTATTCATGTCCTTAAGTACCTTTGTGAATCAAAGCCTTACAGTTCAAGTCAATGGCATTTTAATAACTGCTTACCAAAATTTTCTGAAGCGCTTTAATTACTGTATTAGTTGTGTGAAAATTTGCAATCCTCAAATTTCCCAGTCCCCAATATCTTTTATACCTCTATGCTTCTAATGCAAAAGTATTCACCATTCACACTAGTATTAAGGCTAGGTGTTTGCCTTTTCAAACCCCCATGCAAAGATTTTGACAGATCTCTGCATGCTATCAAGGGAGACCTTGGAAGGGAAGTTTGAACATTTGTGCCTCAGAAATACGTTGCCAGAGTACAAGAGCTAGAGCTATGTCTAAAAGTGACTAATCAAGTATTCTGGACTCATTTGAGGCACCTTGTTCTAGCTTTAACACACTTCATTTTACATAAAGGCATTTCTAGGAAATATGATGAGTGATCCTCTTCTCAGCTGAGAACAGAATCCACTTAACTTATGTTTACAGTCTGTGTCCACAGAACAAGGCACCCATTTTGCATATCTCGCAAGCATGAAGTTTCAGGAGATAACATCAAGTCAATTTTCAGACACACTTCTTGGTTTATTCATTTTGAAAGGAGCTTCTTATCTTTTGAAATTTCACACTGCAATCTGAGGAAAATGGGTATAATATTTCCTAAAAACATGAAAACTCAAGCAAGATTTTATCTAACGGATAAAAACACAATATTTATATCTTGTAATATATTATTTCAATTTATATGGGTCACATATCCACATCATATCCAAGAGCTAGACTTGGAATTTGTATTACTTGCCTACAGCCAGAAAAAAAAATTAGTCAGACAAATTCAACCTATTATGTCTGAAAAGGCTAAAGAGCAAAAGCTATTCTACCTGAAGTTTGCACTATGTACTTATACTGCTGCCAACCATAGGGTATCAGAGGGAATTTCAAAATTATGTGGGAAAGTCTGCAATTTTGAAATTTGCTTCCATTTCGAATTGGAATGGAATGTAAAAGTTTGGAATTTCTCACTAAATGAAATTTTTAAAAACATTCTTATCAAAATATTTCATTTCAATTTCAACTTTATTTTTGACTATAATAAAAATAAAATAAGTAAAACAAATACATAATTTCCACACAAAAATAGTTTACACTCAATTAAGAAATCATTTTGATTTTTTCCCCCTCAAAATAAAATCATGGCAAAATTGACACATTCCCACAAAATGCCTTGATTTCATTGAATCAGCAATTTCCAGGGAAGAACTAACCGTTCTATTAGAAAATTAAAGTATTGACCAACTCTAAAAATTACATTAAAAAGCCCAACCTATATACATAACTTTTGTCTTCTCTTACTCTTTACAAGACCAAGTAGAATTGCCAGGAATTTCACTTAACACTACAAAACTTTTCACTTAGATTTCCTCCAATCCTAGGCTGACCAGATAGCAAGTGTGAAAAATCAGGACAGGGGTTGGAGGGTAATAGGAGCCTATATAAGAAAAAGCCCCAAATATCGGGACTGTCCCTATAAAATCGGAACATCGGGTCACCCTATCCAATACACTTATTTCAGATGTTTGCATATTGCATTTTTTTTTCTAATTTCACCTACTTTTAATCAAACTAGATCCTCTTTAGGAGTCAGAAATCCTACATAAAGATAATATGTATATTCGGTCTGGGGTTATTAGAGGAAGGGATAGTATGAATGGATCATCCGTTAAAGTGCAGAGGATGACAGCTGAGCTATATTAAACTGGTATTGAGCCACATAGGGTTTGCAACTTTGGAGTTTCTAGTGTAGGTGCACTCCAACCTCAATGTGAAACTCACTCAAAGCCACTGGGTGTTTACCAATTTCACACCAAACCACGTGAAACAGTGAACTTCACATGATTTTCATACAAATCAGGTTCAGCCTACACCGGGCCCAGCACAATTTGCAAAAGAGTTACCCTATTAATAAACTTGGTTTAGAATTTGTAATTAAAAAAAGCAAGTGGGTTTTGTGTGATTTTGTTTCCATCATAAATGTTTTGGACAGTTCTAATTTCCTGTCTCTTAAAGGTAGGGTTACCATATGTCCGGTTTTTCCCGGACATGTCTGGCTTTTCGACAATCAAACCCCCGTCCGGGGAGAATTGCCAAAAAGCCGAACATGTCCGGGAAAAATACCGTCCGGGCACTTCCCCTCCCGCGGCTGCTCTGCGAGTCCTCCCCTCTCAGACTTCGGCTCTGTTTAAGAGCCAAGCTGCCTGAGCCAGCGATACTGGCTTCGGGCAGCCCCCCTTGCCTCCGGACCCCAGCCGCCAGCCGGGCACTTCTCCTCCATGGCTCCAGCTGCTCTGCTCCGGCGGCTGGGGTCCGGAGGCAAGGGGGGCTGCCCGAAGCCGGTAGCGCTGGCTCGGGCAGCTTGGCTCTTAAACAGAGCCGAAGTCTGAGAGGGGAGGAACAGAGGCAGCTGGAGCCGGGGAGGAGAAGTGCCTGGCCGGCGGCGCAGGGTCCGGAGGCAAGGGGGCTGCCCGAAGCCGGTAGCGCGGCTCCGGCCGTGGCGGCTCTGCTCCTCCCCTGACTCTTCGGCTCTGTTTAAGTGCCGAGCGCTACGGGCTTCGGGCAGCCCCCATACCTCCGGACCCTGCGCCGCCGGAGCCCGGGAGGGGAAGTGCCCGGCCGGGGGCGCAGGGTCCGGAGATATGGGGGCTGCCCGAAGCCCGAGTGCTGCCGGCTTCACGGTTTGCCGGGCAGCCTCCAGACCCTGCGCCCCCGGCTGGGCGCTTCCCCTCCCAGGCTCCAGCTGCGCTGGGGAAGCGCCGGCCGGGGGCACAGGGTCTGGGGGCTGCCCGGCAAACCGTGAAGGCGGTAGTGCTCTGGCAGCCCTTTTCGCGTGGCTGGGAGCAGGAGGGAGGAGGGGGCGGAGTTAGGGCGGGGTTGGGGCGGGGAAGGGGCGGAGTTGGGGGGGGAAGGGGGTGGGGAAATGGACAGGGTCAGGGCCCCGTGGAGGGTCCTCTTTTTTTATTTGTTACATATGGTAACCCTATTAAAGGTACATTCCAGAAAACCACAGTGCAGTTGAGATAGTAGAATCTGTGTTTCTGTTTGTGGCTCACCGGGGTATTTCTTCTCATTTTACATAAGAATGTATTAAAATATTTTCTGTGTTTCAATATTCACTTTAAAAGGGAAGGAGGCATTTTAAGATGTCCTAAGGAAATAAAGCTCTGTGGGTGTGGGGGGGAGGCTTTTTTTTTTAAATGGTAACCTTTAAAAGCCGAGAACAAAACTACATTATGTCCAGATTTCTCTACTGAATGTCCTCCACAGCCTTGTTAATTCAACACAGAACCAAGTTTTAACTATCCTTTAAAAATTTATTCTATCCCCTCTGAAAACCTCTTTATACCCTTCTGGTTTACGGAAGGCGTCTCATAATGGATCATTCTTTTACATCAGAAAACCATGCATTCCCATAGATTACATCACCACCTCTGGTATATGATGGCACATTCTGGGATACTTCATGAGGGAAAGGGTCCCAGAGGTTGGGCTCAAACCCACGCCCGAATATCTACACTTCAGTTTTATAGCCCCCAACTCAGCTGACACCATCCAGCCACGGGTGTTTTATTGCAGCATAGACATATCCACTGTGGCCAAGAGGTTAGCCAGCATTCAGAACAGGATTCTGTTCTACATACTAGCTCATCATGGTAATACCGGAGCACGTTCCAGTAACAAGTATTTCTTGTTCCGTCCTTGGAAGCAGCAGTTACTGGTCACTGTCCATGGAACACTAGTCCGACCTAGTATGCCAATTCCTATGTTCTGAAGGGCAAAGGGATTTTACAGAGGGCCTAAATCTTTTTACGATGTTAGTTAAAACCTCCAAGTCTTCCTCAACAGCCTGGTGAGTAGGGATATTTTAAAACAGATTTCTATACTGATTTTTTTTGTGCTCTTCTGTTCACCTTTAAAATCTCCTCTCAAATTTTTGAAAACACTTAATTCTAAGGTGAGATGCACAGGTTTAAAAATTAACTGTTGGCATTCATTCTTCTGTAGGATGATTTGCAGGAGATAACACAGTAAGAATTTAATTAGGCAACATGAAATACTCTAAGGGTTATACAAAACTTCTTATTCCATCCCCCAGGCCTGTTGAATGAGGGGCTAACAAACTAAAAGAGCTGAAATCTGTTCAGAACTGATGGTGTTTCGCATCTCATAGAAACCTGTTCTCCTGGGTAAAGTAGATACATATGCTGCCACCAGAAATAGGGCACTTTGTACAATTCACCAGTAAGACCCAAACGAAGTTATTTTATCAAATGCAAATGAGGATAATGTCCCCCAAAGAACAAAACTATCCTCAAAATGGATAGTATCACTGAATACACTGGACTTTGGTTCTCAGTAAAACTTATGCTCCGAACCCACTTAGGCACTTTTGAAAACTCCATCCTTAGAGCTCAAGCCAACTAACACGTAAGACTAACTATTTGCAAAAATGGTCAACACACAAGTGGAGAAAAGTTACTTGCTCTTGCTGTGAGTGAAAGATATTCACATCAGCGTTGTCAACACTCGTAATTTAATTGACAACTACTCCATTCTGGCTCTGTTGTAGCCAGTCAGTCTCCTGATAAGAAGAGAGATATTCCACCCAGCTCAAGGGAAATACCCTTCCAATTGGCTGTGCTCACCCAGGAAGTGGGGAAGTGGAGACCGCCTGTTGTAAGAGGCACACAGAATTCTGCCTCCATCCCTCAGGGGCCAAGAAAGTTTTTTGGTAGGAGAAGGAGCAACTAACAGTATTGTCCCAAGAGGAAGGAGGAAAAGAAAAAGGATAATGGCTCAGGGGGGCTCCACTCCCTCTTCTTCTGTGGTGAAGAATGGGTCAGTCTGCTCTCTGCTTTCCAACCCCTCTTCATCTCTGCAACACCAAGCCAAGGAGGGGGGAGCGGGTTGTGAAGAATCCCTTGAGCTACTCCCTTCCCAAACGTCACGGAAGATGGAGATCCCACTGCAGCTGCCCCCAGACATGGTCAAGAACCACTAGAGCTGTAGGAGGATCAGAGTTGCACTGAAGAGCAAGGAGAAGTAGTGCTGGAGAGGAAGGGGGCACAAAATTCACTCACTGGAATTTTGGGGCTTAGGGAGAAACTGGAAGCGCCATACCATCACGCAGCCAGCGAGAGCTCCTGCAGTGAAGGACAAAAGTCATCATACTTCATAAATTTGGGACAGTTGGTAACCCTCTATGCAACACATGCTGAAGATTGGGAAAGGGAGTTAAGAAAAAAAATCAAACTGAAATACAATACAATCTTTAAAAAATCCCTTTTTTTTGGTGTCTGCCTCACGATTTTTGAGCTTTTGGGCATGGCAGTACTTCACACACTTAAGTATTCAAGGATCTGCTGCTATAAAGACACTCTAAAAGTTATGGGGGAAGAGAGGAGGAGGGGGGACTGCAGGATTGGAAAAATCTCAGTCCTACACCCAGAAGCAAGAAACAGGACAAGACAGCAAGGCCATTACACCTGAATATTCTTGGTGCTGGGATCCAACCCCAAAGTGGGCAGATAGGCATCATAAATAGGATTTGATCAAGTTAAATAATACTGGCATGTATATCTAGCAGCATACTAAGCTCTCATCTCTGAGCAAAATTTTATAGCCATGAGTTACAAAATCTTACTAATGGTTGTTTATAATGGAGCCAATGGCACTTTATACAATATATATAAAATACATCAATACACATCATCATAAAAAGCTTTAAAATTATGCCAGTGAATGCAACTATTAGTCTGAAAAGAAAAGTCATTGGGAATGTCGGCTATATTTTTTTTTAATCTTTCTTAGTGATTCATAATCTCCTTGGGCAGTAAAAAATAATATACTGTCATAGCAAAAAAAAAGGTTTCAAAAGACATGTTCCTGTTCTTCATAATGAAGAGAAATACTGGCATTTGAAAACCTAATGCACACAATAACTGGCTACAAACTAGCTGAGTGCAAGATAATGACCCAATGCTCCCATTTTACTGGTAAAGTTGTATATTTTACTTTACAATGAAAAATCCCCTGAAAAATTCATTTCTTTGATATGAGACAGTTTGGTAATGAAACTGTGAATTACTGAAAGCATAAACACTGACAATTTAATAAACAGAACTCTTTATGTGGAAGAAGATATTATAAAACTAGGTTTTATCTTTACTTTACTATACCTCAGCACCCACAGTTCTGGTATTAAAACCTACCCTACATAATTTGCTGAAAATGTCTCCAGGATACAGATATTTGAATGGAGCTGACATGTCCATAGATGTCACAAACTGCAACAGGATAGATATTCTAATTATGTGGTGTGCACAAGTTATATCAAGCTGTTTGCTCCTGGGGGCATTCTGTGCCAAAAAAAAAAAATTCTGCACACAATATTTTAAAATTCTGCACATTTTAATTGTCAAAATAACCCTATATAATCACACCAGTTTCAATTATTTTGGTAATTGATTTCGAAATTCCGGTCAGCAAATATGTCTGTAACAAAACAGACACACAAAATTTCCCCCAGGAGTAGAGAGTTAAAGAAACCCCTATGACAAATCAGTTCCTGTTTCTCTGCCCCTACCACCCCAAAGACCAGCCACAGTGCCCCCCACAGCCAATGCACCCAAACCCCTCCCCCCACCCAGAGCCCAGTCACGGGGGGCCCCCTAGGGTGACCAGATGTCCCGATTTTATAGGGACAGTCACAATTTTTGGGTCTTTTTCTTAGATAGGCTCCTATTACCCCCCACCCCTGTCCCAATTTTTCACACTTGCTGTCTGGTCACCCTATGGCCCCCTGACCCAGATACCCGCACACACACCCGGGCCAAGCCGCGGGGTCCCCCCTTGCCCAGATACCCACACCCCTTCTCCCCCAGAGCCCAGGGATCCAGAAGGAGAAACAGCCTGATGCTGGGTCCCAGGCTAGGATTGCCGGGTGTTCAGTTTTCGACCAGAACACCCGATCAAAAAGGGACCCTAGTGGCTCCAGTCAGCACTGCTGACCAGGCTATTAGAAGTCCAGTCAGCAGCGCAGTGGGGTGGGCGGGCTCCGCGTGGCTCCTGGAAGCACATGGCATGTTCAGCTCCCAGGCACAGGGGCAGCCAGGGAGGCTCTGCGTGCTGTCACCAAGCACCGGCTCCACAGCTCCCATTGGCTGGGAACCACTGGTTCACCCTGCACCCTTGGACCCGGAGGGACATACCGGCCGCTTCTGGGAGCCACCCGATATGAGTGCCACTCGGAGGCTACACCCCAACCCCCTGCCCCAGCCCTGAGCTCCTCCCAGAGCCCGTACCCTGCACCCCCTCCTGCACCCCAACCCCCTGCCCTGAGCCCCCTCCCGCACCCAAACTCTCTTCTGGAGCCCACACCCCCCTCTCGCGCCCAAACCCCCTGCCCCAGCTCGGAGCCCCCTCCTGCACCCTTTACCCCACACCCCCTCCCACACTCCTTGGCCCCAGCCTGGAGCCCCCTCCTACACCCAAACCCCTCATCTCTAGCTCCATCCCAGAGCCCACACCCCAGCCAGCACCTTCACCACCACCCTACACTCCAACTCCCTGCCCCAGTCCAGAGCACCCTCCCGCATCCCGAACCCCTCATTTCTTGCCCAACTCTGGAACCTGCATCCCCAGACCAGAGCCAGTACCCCCTCCCACATCCCAACCTCCTACCCAGTCCAGTGAAAATGAGTGAGGATGGGGACCTTAATTCAAAATGTGAAAAGCAAAGTTCCACAAGCGACCAAGGGAGGGGGGAAATGGGTAGGGTCCAGCAGCCCCTAGTGGCTGTCAGCAGCACTACAGCCCATTTCTGAGGGGGAAAGGAAATTCTGCACACACATCATTAATTTCTGAAAAATTCTGCATTGCGCAGTGGTGTAGAATTCCCCCAGGAGTACAATCTGACAAAAAGATCAACTTTGCCAAGACAAACATTTTTGGCTTAATTAAAAAAAATGCTCATTAATTGGACCTTAATTCAGGCCGTTCTCTTGGCTGGTCTTCTCATGATACCTCTCACTGTTCGAAAGGCACTACTACTATATGGAATATTTGGGGGATGGAGACTAAGAATTTTTCATATGGGGCCATTTGAAATCTCATACCTGCAAAACACATTGTTGGCTACAGAATAGGAAGCCATCACCACTCAATCACTAGCCTGGGATGGGTAAGTGTCTCCCATAATTAAAATCCACTTGTGACTTTGTGCATTTTCTTTATATAAAACTTATAGAGCTTTTCTCCCATGGTAAGCACATGACAAAATGTGAAAAGCAAAGTTCCACAAGCATGAAATCTAAAAGCAAAACTGCCAAAGGACATCAGACTCCAGCAAAACCTCCCTGTGTAGCATGATCTCCATTACACAAAATAAACCCACAGCCTCCATTTACATTCTCCAGGCCACCTTTCCCTTCTGTTATTTTGCTGCCCTCACACTGTCTTCCCAGAAAATCCCAGGGAATAGGGGTATTCTGCAGGTTGTAAAAGCTTGACTCTGGTGAATCAAGGTGGAAAGTGGATTCTAAAACCACAGACCTCCTATTAAGGAAGGCCTGCTGCCAGATCCCTCTGATTATATCAGGAACAATGCTAGCTAATGCAAGCACTTCAGATGCATTTATCTTAAGTAGAGACTTGGGGGAGGGATAGCTCAGTGGTTTGAACATTGGCCTGCTAAACCCAGGGTTGTGAATTCAATCCTTGAGGGGGCCACTTAGGGATCTGGGGCAAAATCAGTACTTGGTCCTGCTAGTGAAGGCAGGGGGCTATACTTGATGACCTTTCAAGGTCCCTTCTAGTTCTAGAACATAGGATATCTTCATTCATTCAGACTTTTATGGAACCTATTGCCCTAGCATCTCAACACCTCACAATCCATTTTCATGTATTTATCCTTAACAGAAATACTATATCCCTATTGTACAGATGAGGGACCGAGGCAGAGACTAAGTGACTTGCCCAAGATCACACAGGAAGCCCGTGGCAGGGCAAGGAATTGAACAGGGGTCTTCCCAGGTCCTAGGCTAGCGCCCTAACCACTGAGCAACCTCCTTTTTGTCTCATGCTCACACGAGCAGAGAGGTGGCACTTCAAGTAGTCAAGACACACACCACTCAGATGCCCAGGACCCAAGCCTTCAGAACACAAATGAATGTAGTCACATTGCACTAGATACCCTTTCTCAATTGGGGGAGGGAGGAAGCATTGCAAGAGACAGAAGATACTATAGTGAGGAGTTCCCTAGAAATTCCACAGGCACAAAATTGTCTATCTGTACACTCCAATGGCTTCATCAGTGCAGTATCTTCACATCTAGACTCAAGTCCATCCAATTGCACATCTCTGTGCCTTTTCCAATAAGAAGCAAGCAAGGGTTTGTTTTTGGTTTGTTGTTTGTTAACTTCCCCAGAAAGTGAAGCTGACTGACAATTTAAACGCTGGTCACTGCATTTTCTTTTCTTCGAGGTCTAGTTAGACTTAACTTTGACATGAGTAGTAGGAGGGATGTAATTACAGCCACTATGCTGCCATTTAAAAAGTGAACAAGGAAATTATTAGCAAAGAACATGGGTAGGTTGCTGTTTATTTAAAAGCCTTTAAATGAAGTTGTATAAAGGAATGCAGAGAAAAAGTATTGAAGGTCTATATAAATAGTGCAACTCTCCACCATTAAATACTTTTCATGATAATAAATAATATGCTCTGAGCAACAGGGAATGTAGCTTCATTATTTAAAAATTACCAGCCAAGAGAGGGCTTTAGAAATGGTCTTTAAGGGCCCAATGTTGCAGACACTCTGCTCAGAACCTCCATCAATTCCAAAGGGAAATCCATACACAGAGGGGTCACACCATTGGAAAAATTCCTTTGCCGTCATATCCCATAATATTTTGGGCCCATAAGGACTTGTGGAATAGGACTCATGGCAAACAACTATGGTTTTAGGGCACATGGTAGTGGAGGGGACAAGGGGGCGCATGGACCTACAGGCTACAGAAGAGGTGCTTCACCTCCTCTTTGGATATCCCATGGGGATGACCTGGCTGAGTGTTGTCAGCAGCAATGACACCATCTTTAGGTGGTACACTCCAGAAGCAGAGCAGAATGGAGAGGTGGGCAGGCAGAGGAGCTGGAGGAGGAAGAAGCAGCTTTTTCTCAGTTCAGTCTCCCAGGTCCCAGTGGCTGCTGAGTTCTAGCAGTTTTGTAGGTTTGAGAACAGTTTTGTCCACAGCTCACGGACACCATGAAATTTGCTGTTTATAATCCACACTAAAAATAGAATTACAGTTTTAGAGAAGAGCTCTGTAGATCCATTGTAAAGCTACTTTCCCCTTTTCTCCCACATTATTCCAGCCACACAAAAGGGTTACCCTTCGTTTTCATGAGACTCAAGTTTTCTGTTCAATCTGCTTTGAACAGAAGTATTGTATATTTAATGATTTTACTGCATTTTCTAGTACATGTTTATTCACACCATTATTGTCCTCCTCTCATACGCTTTCCTGCCTGCTTTCCCCACAGCTTTCAAGTGTACCATAGTATCCCAGCCTCAAAAATAAGTGGAAAAAAATCCTCTCTTCTCCTGAATCTCCAAGTCATTTACCATAGCTGCATCACATTCATCTCTTCTGTCTGGACTATTTCCTCCACATTCCACAGAGGCTGATGCAAGGGTGTTCTGTTCTGTATATACTGTCCTAAAGCTCCAATATCCTCTCTATTCCAAGGGAAGAGAGCCTTATTTACATGAACTTTGTTTCATTGAATGGACATCACCCTACAGTGCTGGAAGCCTTCTGCAGGAAGTGGAATTTTAAAGGCTCCAGGATTGCAGTGTTGCACACAGTACTTGTTCTGCACTTATTTTCCATCAGAAACATACTTGCTGTCTCAAAATGGGTTCTCATTCATCCTTAGGTGAAAATAGCTTAACTGTTTGAAGTCCATCATTAACAGTTATAAACGGCTCAGTATTTCTAGTCAAAGTAAACGTGTATTGTGTGCACAAGCGTGCAGGGGAGGAGGGATTGTTTTAAGTTTCAGGTTGTATTTTTTTAAAACTATATCGTGTTGGAGAAGCTGGTTTGTTATCCCCTTGTTTTAAGGTTGCCAACTTTCTACTCACACAAAACCGAACACCCTTGCCCCACCCTCTTCCGAGGCTCCACCACCCACTCACTCCATGCCCCTCTCCCCCTTCATTCACTCTCCCTACCCTCACCCACTCATTTTCACCAGGCTAGCTCAGGGGGTTGGGTGCAGGAGGGGGTGAGGGCTCTGGCTGGGGATGAGGGGTTTGGGGTGCAGGAGGAGGCTCCAGGCTGGGAGGTGGAGCTGAGGGGTTTGGGAGGGGGCTCTGGGCTGAGGCAGGGGGTGGGGTGTTGGAGGGGGTACGGGCTCTGGGCTGGGGGTGCGGGTTATGGAATGGGGCCAGCAATAAGGGCTTCAGAGTGCAGGAAGGGACTCTGGGCTGGGGCAGGGGTTGGGCTGCAGGGGGCTGTGAGAGCTTTGGCTGTGGGTGCAGGATCAGGGGTGAGACAGGAGATGAGGGTTTTGGGGTGCAGGAGGGTGCTCTGGGCTGGGATCGAGGGGTTCGGAGGGTGAGAGGCTCTTGGGGTGGGGGGCAGGACGCTGAGGCCCCTGGCTGCCCCTACAGAGCCTGCCCCACTGTGCCGCCGACTGGACTTTTAATGGTCAGGTCAGCGGTGCTGACTGGAGCCACCAGGGTCTCTTTTCGACCAGTTAAAAACCAGACACCTGGCAACCCTATCTTGTTGGTTTAAAATACATACTGTCCCCAGAAAATCTTATATACTTGACTTTATGATTAAAAACTGAATTTAAATTGGGTGAAGGATAAAAAATAAAAAAATACAGTGAGGGCAAAAAAATCTCAATGTGTTGGGCCTAATTCTCTTCATGCCACTCTGGCAGTGCAAAGGCTGCATTTACATCCAATTTAACACCCCTTTACCCTGCCAGACCTGCATATGGCAGCCTTTGTATAAATGAGACTCAGGTCAACTCTACAGTAAATAAGAGACACATTTTTTTTTCTACTAAAGGTTCCTAAACTACCTGGCAGAGACTAAAGTCTGTTTTCTAATGAAGGAGTTTCACACAACTGACTCTGCAAGCAACACATCAAGCATTTACTTGTCCTCACATTCAAGGCCCTTCATGGCCTATGATCTCTCATTAACGATCAAGATGTTGACTCATACATCTGATCAGCCCATGATGCCAGGCTCCATCACCAATTTGTTCATTTTTTTTTTGAAAAGTAACACCCTGCTTTCTCCCATGCTGCCTCTCATGCTTGGGAGGAGCTCCTTCTGAACATCGGCACATATACTGCATTACCGCCTTCAAAACCTTCCTTAAAATTCTCCTTTCCATGATGCCTACAAAAGGAGGCAAAAAGAGTGACAAGGGTTAGGCTCCTGGTATGCGAAGACCACTGCCCATCAGCCTAACCAATATTGTCTCATTGTTTCCTTGTACTCCCCCATCTCTCCATATCCATGTGTTGTCTCGTCTTATACTTAGATAAGATTCTCTGTGAGTCAGGGACTGTCTTTTCGCTTTGTGTTCCTACAGCACCTAGCACAATGTGACTTTAATCTACCATGACTATGACTTCTAGGTAATACAAAATCAGTAATACCTGGATACATTTTCTTTTTCATTGGACACATAAACCTGCCTCAAGATCTGAGTTTAATAATCCATAAAACAGCCTCTTCTCCCTGCCATTTGTAGGAATACACAATTTGGAAGGGGAGGGGAAATCAGCAGTAATAGTTTTTCACCACTAGAGGTCAACAGCACCAATTTTCACAGTATAACCAGAGGCAATTTACAATAAAACCACAAAGCAATAGAATACATGTACTGTAAATCTATTGCTCCTGTGAAATGCTGATGAACTATGCTGAAAAAAGGAGCTTGAAAAGGAATACATGATTCAACCCTATATTTAGAAATAGACTACAGCTGCTGCACATGCACACAGCATAGCCAATACTCATGACTTTACTGCGAGTCTCACTATATTTGGTGTTTTACTTAAAGCCTGACCTTCTGGATTCAGCTTATTCCTTGAGAATCTCAACTTTCATTAAAAATGAAAGTAAATTTCTACACCTCCTGGTTGCAGAGAAGAGCTTTGAAACATGAATCCCAAATGCTCTGACACCAGACGGCAAATAAAAAGAATCTGAAATTGATCATATCCTATATCTTGCGATTTTGAAGCCAATCTCATGGATTTTTGAACACGGAGGGTTGGCAAAAAATGGTTTTTATTGATTGTTTTTTCACTACAGATTCAGTATCATAAATCAGCACTACTCTGTAACAATGATATAGATTTAATTTTTTCATCTACAGGTAGTGTTCAGGGCTTCACATTACAAAATGGATGCAATATTTCAATCTTGTAGCATAATTTTGTTAAGTTTTAGTATTAATGATTGAGCTTTAACTGGGAACTTTCTTCCCACTATTTTCAATTTAGATTAGATCAATTTTTCACATTTTGTAGAACACTAGTTTAGTGTAGCTAGAGAATACTAGAGTCATGTGACTTTTTCTGCACCACACCAATATAATTAGAAATGTATTTGCATCTGAACTTGCAAGAAAAGGTTATTTTTATTGTGCTGGTTTCTCTCAATATTGAGAAGTGTGATCAGGCCATTTTATAGGATTACTAAGGAACACAGGCGGAGTCAAAGTCAGGGCTCAGATTGTCAGACTTATTATTGGACATAGTATCTCCCTTTCAAGTTAACGAGACATAAGCACTTCTGATCTGATCCATATTCCACTCAAGTCAATGAAGTCTTGTATTCCACTGATTTCATTAGGCTTTAGATCCAGATCTCCCATCTGGTGTGCAGCACTAGGCTCGTAAATTGCAGTTTTAAAATAAACCTGAATCCCTGTATTATTTACTTGTATATCACTATTAAAATGGGAAGAAGGGCTTTTTTATCTCTCAGTGCATATGGCAAAAGTCTATCTGGTCTTGAAACCATCAGCCCTCGAAAGCATCCTGTACTACATGCAGCTGTGGGTATACCAAGTAACACAAGCTATGTGCACGTCATAGTTACCCTCCACTAAACTACACTGGCTCCTGATAGATTAGCATCTCAAGTTCAAGGTATCAGTGCTTATCTTCAAGATGCTTAATGGCCTGGGCCTGAGACACTGAAAAGGTCACCTAGACCTGTGAGATAATGCCTATGGTCGAGAACTCTGTTCTTTGGCATAATGGATTGATCTACCACATGCCAATTTGCACAGCAGACAGAGCTTTTCGGGGGGGAGGGGGAAGGGAGGAAAGCCTGTTTAACTAACTCCTGCAGAATCTAACATCTACTTCAAATCTTTCCACACTTCCTACCTTTCCCTCACAAATATAAACATATAGCACAAGAAACAGAAATAAAGATGTAAAAAGCCATCTGCAGGTTTCCTTCCTCCTGCTACTAGGGGAAAGAAATACAAACGGATGCTAGTCACATTGTTTAATGCACTACTAGAAGGCACTAGATATCACAGTGATAGGCACTTGGGAAGAATAGAGCTGTTTACATATTAATTCGAAAGTTAAGTAAAACAAGGAACAGCAAACTCCTTTTAGGGGAGTAATCTCTTTACTTAATGGCAGGGAATGTTGTAGATTTGACTTTATTAAAAAATGAAGGATTTTCCCCCTACTTTATCATACATGAATTATTGCATGAATTTAGTGACTAAGTGATCCCAGATTAACTACTCTGTTATTTTACATAATTGCTGCACACAGGTAATCAGTATGCATCATGCCCTAGAGATAATTAGGATGGTGTTTGCTGTTGGCATGTCACACTGGGTGTCTCAGTAATGCATTTTCACAACACCATGGATTTATTTTATGGAGGGAGAAGAAAATATCAAGAATTTACCAAGGCAATAAATTCTTCTGCAGATATATTAATTAGACAATGGAAACTCCAGTCTAGTGTCAATTCTTTCCCCCCCCCTTTCTGTGGCCAAGCTATGATGACTACATACATTGGGTTTAAGAACAAATTATCTGTTTTAATTGACAGAGTTAAGAAGCTCTAAAATACATTCCTGGAGTTACACAATTACTGTAACTAGAGTTCAACAAACAACAAAATGGCCCAAACATTGTCCTTAGATGAGTGTGCACAACTTCCGCTGAGTCAATGGGAACCAAGGGCACAATTTGTCTCACTGATTTTTACCCTCTGTGACATGAACTTCGTATCGTATGCAGAGGGCACTGGACATTTGTGTATGCACATGATTAATATCAGAGGAACAAATGCACAATCTTTAAGCTATAATCATTTTGAGGACCGTGCAAAGACTGTGAAATTTTGGTTTAAAGTTCCCTTGCATTTGAAGAGATCAGAAGGCAGCCTTCTGTTAGAGATTTTACAGTGGAAGCTGACATGCTAAAATTTACTGCACCAAATCCTAATTTATACAGCGTTTCCTCACCCTCTTCAATGCAAATTTGTCATTGCTAGGTGGGAACTGTTTTCACAGATATGCAATTTACAGGAAATTAAATAGAAATAAAACTGTTTGGATAGTGTATAGGTTTTGACACAAAGTTAACAAGAGCCACCAAACAAATTAAAGGCTCAGAAATTCCATCCCTAACACATCCTTATGTGTTGAGATTAGTTAAAGACATCTGGAGGTTTATCAGGTAAGTTAGAGATGAAAAGGACCTGTTGGGACATCTAGTCCATCCTCCTACCAATGCAAGGTGGTTTCCTATATTTTTTGATGCTTGAATGTATAAGATGATAGTTTTCAGACACTGCTACAATATTTAATTGCTGATTTTCAATGTTCTAAGCAAAATGTTAGCATCAAAAAAGAAGAAAGAATAAAGCAGGCTATCCAAAGCCGCTTCCTGGATTTAGGAGATGCAGTTCTGCTCTTGGATATGAAAAATACTGGTGTAACAACTTCATTGAAATCAATAGAGATACTAAACTGTACAACCAAAGCAATTGGGACCAGGAATTAGAGCTATGATCTATCCATGACAAACATGTCAAGCATTTTTTCATCTCTAAATGCTTTCTCCCCCACCCATTTCATCTAGCTTAGAGGATGCAGATGCACTGTAATGTTTGGAGTATCAAGCTGACTTAGATTCAGTCCAGGAGAGACCAAGGCGGTGTCGGCAGGGCAGGGGGAAGTAACCAGAGGATGTGGCACACTGCTCACCTTCTCCCTTGAATTATCAGTCTCTTCTATTATTCAGACCTCTCATATTCTGCACTCTATCCTTGATTCCATTAGAATTCTTTATTTTCAGCATCCAAACTCCCAGAGGATTGTAAAAAATTACCTGCTAAAACTTAGTTACACCAATGAACAAGCAAACTGAAAATCAACAGTAAAATGTCCCTTACATGATCAAACTAATTAAAATAGAAATAACTGCAAGTATCCTCCCCACCAGCCCTGAGATTCAGGGGAAATGCTGAATGAATCTGCCTGGAAAAAGTTCAAACAGCAATTTGAGCTGTATGTGAAAGCCACAGAGGCAAATAAACTAGACAGTGAGAAAAAGATTGTTCTGCTCTAACAGTGGCAGGCACAGAAGCCCTGGATGTATACTATGAATTCCATAATGATGATGGTGGGGAAGAGAGAGGAAGCTTTGCAGAAATATTGTTTAAGTATCACTGTGTATCTAAGGAAAAAAATGTTACTTATGAAAGATACATGTTCAGGATAAGACCACAAAATTAAGATGACGACAAGAGAGGAGTTTGTCATGTACTTAAAATTAAAGAGTCAGTCCTGCGAAAACAGAATATTAAAAGTCTCATTATAAACCAGATTGTCCTGGTGTGGAACAATAAAAAACAAAAACAAAAACAAAACACCTTGTGAATGGTTACTAAGGTAGATTGAGAAAGGACAACATGGCCTGGTCTACACTAAAAAGTTAGGTCAAAGGAAGCAGCCGTAAGTCAACCTGTTAATGTACGTGTCTACGCTATCGGTCCTTTACGCCAACTTAAGTTGCCTCTAATGTCGACTTCTGTAATACACCTCTGCGAGAGGCATCGCACTTAGTTCAATTTTCATGGGTTGACTGCGAGGTAGTGAAGACGCAGCATTGGGTAATTTGACCTTGTCTCCAGGTGGTGTCCCACAGTGCTCATCTTTGACTGCTCTGGAGATCATTCTCAACTCTGCTGCACTACAGCCAGGTACACAGGAAACAGCCCCTCCCCTGCTAAAGCCCCGGAATTTTTTATTTCCCATTTCCTGTTTGATTTCCCATTTCCTAAGCAGACTTTCACAGATTAGAAGGAGAAAGAGAACATGGGAGGACATGTATCCGGGACAGCTGACACAGAGCTGAGAGCGTGGACGATTTTATTGTCCAAGAAGTTAGACATGAACATGGAGAGCAGGAAAGCTTCCAATGAGCGAGAACATGTGGTGCGGGATGAGATGCTTTGCATTATGAGGGACCAAGCAGACATGTTGAGGCGTCTGGTTCAATTGCAGGAACAGAAGCAGGAGGGTAGAGTCCCTCTGCAGACCCTGGTGGACAGCCAGCCAGCATCGCCTGGAGCAGAATCACCCTCTCCCAAGCGTTCCATGAGGCATGGGCAAAAAGTCCATCATTCCTTTCACTTAACTCAGGGGGAGGGTACAAGGAACAGAAGGTGCCCAGTCACAGATCTTTGTTGGCCTGGAATGCCGTGTTATGTTACATGGCTGAAAATGTTTCTCCGTTCCAACTTTACAATCCCTTTCCCCCAAGGTTACCTTTTTTCCCCGTTCTCCCTCTTTACTTGTTTGTTAAATAAAGTACATGGATTCAAGAAATAGAAGTCCTTTATTGAGTAGAAGCAGTGGGCTTGGGAGGGGGGTTGGCTTTACAGGAACAGTGATACAAGCCAGGTGAAGCTTGGAAAAGCACAATGCAGACAAGTAGCTCACATTACTGTGACTCATTATTGAAATGGCTTTTCAAAGCCTCGCAGATATGCAGCACCCCTTGCTGTGCTCTTCTTATTGCCCTGGTGTCTGGCTGCTCAAAAATGGCTGCCATGCGA
This sequence comes from Chrysemys picta bellii, assembly GCF_011386835.1. Classification (NCBI taxonomy): domain Eukaryota; kingdom Metazoa; phylum Chordata; order Testudines; family Emydidae; genus Chrysemys; species Chrysemys picta. The sequence goes on along the minus strand of NC_088791.1, from coordinate 333,599,336 downwards.
TGTGTCTCAACTGCCCACCCCTGCGGAAAATTTTCGTCCTTTTTTCCCCACAGATATCATGGAGCACACAGCAGGCAGCTATAACCATAGGGATGTTCTCCTCACTAAGGTCCAACCTTGTTAGTAGACTTCTCCAGAGCCCTTTCAAATGACCAAAGGCACATTCAACCACCATTCTGCACTTGCTGAGCCTATAGTTGAACCGGTCCTTACTCCTGTAAGAGACCTAAGAACATGAGCCCAAACTGGAGAAACACTGATCCAGAAACTGAAGAATGGGACTGAAGGATCAAACCAAGGGATCAAAGAAGGCAATGACTACCATAGAAGGTGAAAACTTCCCGGTCCCCCAGAATGTGGTAACTTTGGGCCCATTTACCAATTCTATTTTATCTGATATTTGTCTGGCATAAATGTATGTCCAGATACTAAGGGACAATAATTGTCTGAAATTGTATAAATAAAAGGCAAAAATTAATTAAGTTTAAATTTGGGAGGGGGACTTATGATTCATTCAGTTTCCCAACTTTTACTCCCAATGCCATACCAGATAGGCGGTTGGGCATAACTAAATAATAAACAGAACATGAAAGCTGTAAGGAGCACATAAAAGTGGAAGAATCAGAAGTGTCTTAAAAGATTTTACTAAAGGAACAATTCCAGTGTTGGCAGAGTGCACGCTGGCAATTATAAAAGGAAAAATGATAAAACAAGAGTTTGTGGTGGCACACAGAGGCAAGCAAACAGTATTGAGCCTAGACACCATTGAAGTTCTTGGTCACATTAAGAGACTATGTGCCACAAAGAGACAAAGACAACCTAGAAACAGATATGAAAGAATTAATAGCAACACGTGAAGATGTGGTCACAGGAAATGGGTGCCTCCCAGTAACTACAAGACATGGTTAGGAAAAAGATGCAGAAACTGTGGTACATGCTAGCTACACAAAAAGTTCCACAAGCCTTAGGAAAGAAGATGAAAGAAAATGTTGCAAAACATGACAGCAAATGGTATCGTTTGGACAACAGAAGAACCAACAGGCTGGTTTCAATCAGTAATTGTATAGGGGAGGGGGAGGACGGGGACTACAGCGCTGCACAGACCCTAAGGAGCTCTACAAAAAACAAAGAACACTTCCACTCTCCCACAAGAAGTGAACTGTTATCTGAGATGGCAGAACTCAAATTCTTCAGCAAATTAGATGAATCAGCTGGATTTTGAATCTAGATTCTCTGGGACACTGGGAACTCCAAATTCTACAGTTTCAAACACACCATTTGGCAGATATTGCTTCCTAGGCTAGCCTTCAGAATACGTTCAGCTCTGGAACTATTTCACCATACAGTGAGCCAGATGCTAGAGTCTAGCAGCCATGAAAGTGTAAATTGATTAAATAACAATTTGGGGACAACACTGCCACTGAACACCAGGAACGATTGCAGAGAGTACAGGAAACTGAAATCTAAAAACCTTAAACTGAATAAGATCAAATGTCAGTTTCAAACAACAAGAGAAACAACATACACGGGAGAGAGACTGACCTCCAAGTGACTCTTGCCTGATGCATCAAATATTCAGACAATACTGAAACCGGACGATAAAAATGGAATTCAAAGGCTACTACACATACTGAATTATGTCAAGTTTATACAGAACTGTACAGCTTGCACAACTCACTTAAGGCATCTCTGCCACATGGTCACCAAATGGCCATAGATACCAAAGCTTGAAAGAGAGTTCAATGATTTAAAAACACAATCTGATATCACTTCCAAAGCTGCAATTTTTTGATCCACTGAAAGTCAAACTCTGCACAGATGCCTCGAATGGGGGGGCTGAAAGTAGTACTAATATAGTGTCATGGAACTGATGGGTTGCCAGTCCTGTATGCATCTCGGGTATGGCAGCTGCAGAGAAGATGTACATACAAATTGAAAGAGACACACTAGGTCTGCTGTATGGATATATAAGTTTTCATGACTTTTTTCCCATGGTTGTAGCTTCAAAAACAGAATCTGGTCACAAACCACTGACTGCATTACACAAAAAGGGACTTGGAGAAGCACCACCAAAAATACAGCAATTACTTTTGAAAATACAGAAGTAAGATGTGACCTTCTACCATGAAAGCTACTTCAGAATGGCAGACACACTCAGGAGCACACACTCCACCTGACTACACAGCCCCATCTGAAAAGAGCAGTAAACTTTCAGGTGAATGTGGAGAAAGAAAGAAAAAAAAAAGTCACATGCCATATCTCTAGGCATGCGAGATGAACCGGAGACAAACAGCTGAAGATGAAATGCTGCAAACAAAGTGATACACACAATAAATAAAGGAAGGGGGAAAAAAACCAAAACATTTTCCACCTGCATATTCCCACAATAAAAAGAAAGCTTTCTGTGATCTTAGGAGTGCTCTTGAAGGGATCACAGATTGTGGTGCCCACAGTGATGAGAAGAAAAATATTGAACAAATACACAAGGAGCACTTGGGAATAGCCAAATCAAAAAGGGGAGCTAGAAAAGATGTATTCTGGCCACAATGAAGAAATAGTGAGCCGGTGTGGAATGTATCAAAAATAGAGAGTCTCAGCTGAAAACCAATGGTCACTCATGAACTTGCAATTCCATGGGACAACGTTAGAATTGACATGTTCCACTTGGGAAGACACGATCACTTGGTTATAATGGACGACTTTACCACTTTCCAAAAAATCATCATGCTTGAAGGTACCATAGAAGCAACAGTTGTCAAGCACATTAAATCTGCATTTGTATATCATGGAATTCCAAGAACAGTAACAGCTGACAACAGATCACGACAGTTCAAGAATAGGGAAATCCTGGGCTTTGCTAAAATGTACCACTTTCCTCGTAAAACAAGTAGTCCCAGATATCCTAAAGCCAATGGATTAGCTGAATGCAGAGTACGTATAGTGAAGGAATTGCTCTTGAGTAGTTATTTTTCCTCTGTATTTGGCTCTCGTGTGACCACTGCTGGAATACTGTGTCCAGGTCTGGGGTCCACAAATTAAGTAGGATGTTGTTAAATTGAAGTGGGTTCAGAGAAGAGCCACAGGAATGATTAAAGGACTAGAAAATATGCCTTATAGCGACAAGGAGCTCAATCTATTTAGCTTAGCCAAGAGAAGGTTAAGGAGTGACTTGATTACAGTCTAGAAGTACCTTCATGAGGAATATATATTTAATAATGGGCTCCTCAATATAGGAGAGAAAGGTATAACATGATGCAATGCCTTGAAGTTGAAGCTAGACAAATTCAGACTGGAAATATAAGTATATTTTTAAAAAATTCACATTCATATTTTAAGAACTGAAGAGTAATAAATGTAATGGGGTATATATTTCTGTTACTGAGGCGGAACTGAAGTACACTTTGCCATGTCACAGCAATATTGCATGCAGTTACATTTAATATAATTCAGATATTATATTTGCTCTGAGTAGGTTGTTCAACACACATACCCATCTTCCCAAGCATTGAGCAGTGAAATTCAGCAGGTGCTAAAATTATATAGAGGCCATGTGATATAAAATTAAGACGACTAGAAGGGTTACTAAGGTGAACATTGCACCACTTGGAATGAGCTCATTCGGACTAGAATTAGAAACTTTATTGCATCATTGATATCACTGATAGTTTCCATTATAACAAGTATTGCAGCAGCACTTAATATTACTGTTTATAGGTACCTACAAAATCCCTTTTATTACTATGAATTTTCAGATTTTGTTTTTTTCCCCATTTAAAAAAAATATATATTTCCAACTCCTCTGGCTCCAGGGCTGCAGACAGGGAGATATCTTTATTTTTTTGTATAGCGCTGAATTCTATGTTATTGTCTTGATTCCGCAATTCTGTCCGTGTTCTTGTTAACATGGATTTCATAGGGTCCTATGTTTAGCTGAATAAATCTATGCCAATAGTTCCATAAGTCAGTACTCAAGCTTAAAATTTTCAAGCTTTGAGAACTTGCCTGTAAAAATGTTGCCTTTGGCTGAAGGTTTGCAGGGAATCTTTCAGCAAAAAGACATTTCTTCCAAAAAGTTTTCTACAAAAAGGAGTTGGCTCATTCCTAGTTCCTTGTGCCTCACTGCATTCATTCAGCACAATTCACGTTATGTGCAAAGTACATTCCAGGACTGATCAGTTAAATTCTTACTTTAATTTTACTTCTTGCATATGCAGACATTCCTACAAAGGGCTCAATGTTTCAGCCAAGGGCCACTTTTTTCCCAGGCTGTTTAAGCAATGATGGGGCAGGGTTTAAGCAATCTTGAAAAAGGTCACTTCTGACTGAATTGATGATCCAGTGCTCTAATGCCCATGTTAGTAAAATAAAGTAAGGATTTAATTTAGTTCATCTGCACTGAAGCTGTCAAAAGCTGTGCAAAGAAGCTTCTCTTCATTTACTTCACTGTGTGCTAGGTTTGATCTAATTTGAATGTTAACCCTGATATCAACTGTTCACTTTAAAGTCCTCTACAGCATATAGACATTTAAGGCCAGAAGGGATCATTATGATCATCTAGTCTGACCTCATGCACATCGTAGGCCACAGAACCTGACCCACAGACTCCTGTAATAGACCCCTAACCTCTGGCTGAATTACTGAAGCACCCAAATCATGATTTAAAGACTTCACCATTTACTCTAGTTTAAAGCCTGAGCACGTGAGCGAGACCCACCAGACACACACCTGGGAAATAATTCACTGTAGTAACTCAGAGCCCTCCCCATCTAGTGTCCCATCACCAGCCATTGCAGATATTTGCTACTAGCAGTCGCAGATGGGCAACATGCCATTGTAAGGAAGCTCATCATATCATCCCCTCCATAAAATTACTCCGGAGGGAATTCTGCACCACTGTGCATGCACAGAATTTATGTCCCCCACAAATTTTTTTTTGCTTCCCCACAGAAAAATGACTTTTTGATGAAGAAGCCACGGGAAGCCACAAGAGCAGTCATGTGACCCTCCTCAGCAGTATGTTTCGGGTGCCCAGGGTAGCCGACAGAGAGGTAAATCACTGTGGGGCAGGGCGCGGGACTGGGGAAGACCCAGCTGGTTGCTCCTACCCTGCGCCGGGCTCAGCTGCTCGTCACAACTGGGCTGGGGAGGACGGGACTTCCTCTTCCCCTGCATGGAATCCAGGGCTGTGTCAGACCCCACTGCACATTTCTCCCCCGGCTGTATGAAGCTCTGCAACCTCCTCACCCCCCGCACTTCCTGTGCCCATCACTCCTCAGCTGCAGAGGGAGGGATCACTGTACAGGGAGCTGCACCCCCATCCACCCAACTCCCATGCATCCAGACCCCCCTCGTACCCAGACCCTCCCGCCGAGCCTCACCCCACAGCACCCAGAACCCCCCCGATGAGCCCCACTCCCCCTGCACCTGGACCACCCCAATGAGCCACCTGCACCTGGATCCCCACCTTACCGAGCCCCAACCAGCTGCACCTGGATCCCCACCCCACTGAGCTCCACTCCTCCACTATCTGGACCTAAGTTTCCTGTCAGTGCCATGCAGGCGCTCAGGGAACCTGCCCAGCACCTGCCGTGGCTGGGGGAGAGGTGCCCTGCCCCTGGCCCCAACTCAGCCCCAGACCTGCCACAGCCAAGTGGGGTTGACAGGCCCAAGCCTGCCGCGGCACCCCTTCCCCAGTCCCGACTCAGCCCCAGAACCCTCCAACAAGCCCCTGTGTATCCAGATCCCCCCGGCACCCAGATTCCCCACTAAGCCACCCGCATCCAGATTTCCCCACACAGAACCCTCTCAACCCACACCTGGATCCCCCCACACTAAGCCCCTCCACTCTTGGATCCTGCCTTGCTGAGCCTGCCTGTCCACATCTGGCACAGAGGGGTAGGGCTGTGGGATGTTTCTGTGCAGGCCTGGTCCTTGCACTGTTTCAGGGTTGGGTGCAGCCTCCCCGCTGAGTCCATATTCCGGGGGGGAGAGAGCTGCATAGTGATCTCCCACCTCTGTGCAGCTAATGGCCTGTGCTCCCCACTGCCATGCTGGAGCTTCCACATTTAGATAAATAAAACTTGCAAAATTTTAATATATCGTGTGCAGAATTTTTAATTTTTTTGGTGTAGAATGCCCTCAGGAGTAATCAAATGTATCAAGCTTAATCTTGCAACCAGTTAGGTTTTTTGCCCCTATTGCTCCCATCAGGAAGCTGTTCCAGAACTTCACCCCTCTGATGGTCAGACACTTTCATCTACTTTCAAGCCTCAACTTGTAAATGGACAGTTTATATTCATTTGTTCTTGAGCCAACACTGGCAAGTAAATAACTCCTCTCCCTCCCTGCTATTTAACCCTTTTGTGTATTTATGATTGCGCTCGCTCGCTCTCTCTCCCCCCTCACCCTTTGTTTGGTTAGGCTAAACAAGCCATGCTCCCCAAGTCTCCTCCATAAGGTAGGTTCTCCATTTTTCTCATCATCCTAGTTCCTCTTCTCTGCATTTGTTCCAGTTTGAATTCATCTTTCATAAACATGCGATACCAGAATTGCAATAAATACACTGGAAGAAGCAGCTTTGTTTGATTTAACACAATGTGGTAGGTTTGATCTAATCTGACTTAACACGGACATGAAATTGTTCACTATAGAGCCCATCAGTCTCTCTTCCCCCGCCACCCCACAAACTTAGCCATCAGTAAATTGATATCGTTCCATTAAGTCATCAAAGGAGCTATTCTAATTTAGAATCTTAACTAGAATCAAAACTAAGTTTTCCAAATAATTATTGCTTCCATCAAAGTTAAATATCTAGAGAGATCTATATTTATAGCACCCACTATCCAGGTCTAGGTTCTTCTGGATCCTGCCACCCACTCAGCAAGGTGTAACTTCCTTATTTTCTTCCCATAAGAATTTATTTAGTGGTGCCTCCACCCCCCTCACTCCTTCTTGGGAGTCACCCTGGTAGCTTGGGATGAAAATTCTAATCACAAGATCACCCCCACTTACTTGCCAGATAGTTGGAGACTTCCACAAAATAACACAAACATACACACAGTAATATTAAAAATAGGAGGTAAATATAACGGGGTAGGACACTATTCTCAGACTGATAAACCCATGAATGTCCCCAGTCACATGAGCTAATGTAGCAAATGTAAAATTAGTGTCCCATTGGTATGTGTACTTTGTAGGGGCCCTTGACCTGTGACCATAGTATCTTCCGTGCAGCAGTTAGCAACCAGGCTGACTGGATTCAGTACAGCCCAAAAGACTCATAAGTGAAATGAGGTGGCAAGTTCCTCCACAAGTTTATTAGGCAGCAGGTAATGAAATCCCCAGACCCTTACCCCCTGGCTTGAGGGCACACTTTAGAGAGGTGGGGGGGGGGTCTCCCAAACAATCTCCACGACTAGCTAACTAAAAGATGGTGACTCACAACTCCACGACGGATCCTCAGGTTCAGAGATGAATCTGGACTCCTCGGTCATTGCAGAGGGGCTGATGATCACTGCTGGCAGGTGCTCTCTTCATAGAATCATAGGACTGGAAGAGACCTCGAGAGGTCATCTAGTCCAGTCCCCTGCACTCATGGCAGGACTACGTATTATCTAGACCATCCCTTACAGGTGCTTGTCTAACCTGCTCTTAAAAAAAAATCTCCAATGATGGAGATTCCACAACCTCGCTAGGCAATTTATTCCATTGCTTAGCAACCCTGACAGGAAGTTTTTCCTACTGTCCAACCTAAACCTCCCTTGCTGTAATTTAAGCCCACTGCTTCTTGTCCTATCCTCAGATGTTAAAAAGGACAATTCTTCTCCCTACTTCTTATAACAACCTTTTATGTACTTGGAAACTGTTATGCCCAAAATAAATTTGTTAGTCTCAAAGGTGCCATAAGTACTCCTTGTTCTTTTTGCTGATACAGACTAACACGGCTACCACTCTGAAACCTGTCACCAATTTTTTTTCAATCTTCCCTCATTAAAGGTCATGTTTTCTAGACCTTTAATCATTTTTGTTGCTCTTATGTGGACAAATTGGAGAAAGTCCAGAGCTTTCCTGAAATGTGGCACCCAGAACTCCAGTTGAGGCCTAATCAGCGCAGAGTAGAGCTGAAGAATTACTTCTTGTGTCTTGCTTACCACACTCCTGCTAATACAGCCCAGAAGGATGTTCGCTTTTTTTTTTTTTTTTTTTGCAACACAGTGTTACACTGTTGACTCTTATCTAGCTGACCCCCAGATCCCTTTCCGCAGTGCTCCTTCCCAGGCAGTCATTTCCCATTTTGTATGTGTGCAACTGACTGTTCCTTCCTAAATGGAGTACTTTGCATTTGTCCTTATTGAATTTCATCCTATTTACTTCAGACCATTTCTCCAGTTTGTCCAGATCGTTTTGAATTTTAACCCTATCCTCCATAGCACTACATGTAGGAGTCAGGCTGCTTCTGGCCCCAGGATTTCCCCTCACCACAAAGGGGCACAGGGCTCAGATTACAAAACTATACTAAAAATCTTAACTTTAGTCTACCACCCTAACACTCAGATACACTCACAACAGGCAGCAGCCCTGGACTAACAGCCAGAGCAGAGCTTGCCATGTAGTGACTGATTTTCTCTAGGGCCAGCTCCCCAACAAAGCTCTCTAAACTGGAGTCACCTTGAAGAGGGAAAGTTTTCTGATTCTATAGCTGAATTTTCACATAGTTCCTTAATGACAGTGCAGAAAAAAGCACTGGCTTTAACTCTCTGCAATGTGACAATGTTTCATTTAAAAAGAAAACCTAGTGTAGCAGCTCATATTGGGTGAAATTCACTCCTGCGGAAAGGGCTGCAGAAGCCCATCCACCACTCAAAAGGCCATAATTGGGACATGGACCTCGTGCTAGCCCTCTGACTGAGGGGTGGGAGGTTCACCCAACCTGCCCTGGAAAATGGGAAGTCTGCTTTCCCTTTTTAGATTAGGCTAGGGAGTTAGGAGAAAGCTAGTGAAAGATTAATTTGGAGCATGAACAAATATAACAACATAACCATATATAATTTTCCCTTCTATGGAAAAGCAACGCCACACCTCATGACGTGTATAACCACTTATAGGCTAAACAGAACAGAAAACATGCCACTCCAAAATTAAGAGCAAAGTTAGTTTGTTTAGTGGTCATTCTTAACATTGAGAAATCCAAAGTTAGACATGCAGTCAACTGGTTTTATGATCAAAAATGTTCCCCCCTCACCTGGCTCCCCAAAGTTTTCAAACTATTATCAAACTTTGAGCTATGGAAAAAGACCATCTGAGTTTGCATTATGCTGCTAGTATCAAGTCACCTATGGAATTCCATTAGAGCTGTGTTAAGGAAAAAATGGGGTAAGTGGCTTTATTAACCAAAAAAAAATCTTTATCGTCTGTTTAAAACATTTTCTATTTTATCTCCCATGGGGTATCATAACAAGATATGAAAATGAAACTTTGCCAGATAAGCCACATATTAAAAGAGCCACTTAGTGGTTTTATAAAACTGTCTCAAGGGCTCCAGCAGGGATCTATTATTAACATGTCAAACGAATGTGGGACATAAACAAAGTTCTACATTGTGGCTCCCAGTTTTTCAAGAAATGTTTAGCTAGAATGTACACCTTATCCTTACTCCTTTGGGCATGTCGTATATAATTCTTAAATGAATGGATTTTTGCAAGTTATCCTTTATAAATTCACTTCTCATGCTATTTTTTCAAGCATTATCAATTTTATAGGGGGAACAATGTTGGCTTATCTTAACAGTGCCAACAGTTAAAAGGAAGGATGACAGGCTAACTCCAAACAATGCTAGTAACACAATGTTTGGAGTCTGAGCCAGATTCTGATTTCGCTTATGCCAGTTTTACACTAGTTGTCTCCACTAAGTTCAGTGGAATCACTCTTGTGTGTGTAAAAATGAGATCAGAACCAGTTTGTCAGTCAGATGTTGAGAGATCTTGTTTTCAGGGTAGCCTAGCACAGTTTACTTGCTAATGAGGATTACTAATTGTGTCCTGAATTGGCCAGGAAGTGACACTGACATTAGTTTGCCCAGTTCTCTGACACGTACACAGAGTGATTGACTCATGCCAGCCAGTTGCCTCAGACTGAAGAGACAAGTTATCTTGTGGTGACATACAATTCCACCCACGCACTTCACATACCAGGCACTGAAAAGGCATAAATAAAAAAGTGTTTATGAAGTGTATATTAGTGGAATCTGTTTAGAAGCTTTAAAAATACAGCTTTTGAATGGCTAAAAGGTAGGAAAAATAGTCAGATGATTATGCAGTACTGTGAGGCGACAAAGGGTATTCAGCAGAGTTGGTCGGGACATTTTCAGTAAAACTCCTGCAGCGCACATGTCCCACATTCCAGGTGAATGCCCAGGCACCCACTAGGCCTCGAGCTATGCTAAGGCGGGTGAGGGGGAGAGACTGGGCATCTTTCCTAAATTTTTCACACAAAAAAAGTGAAAGGTCTTGGTTTTGTTCAGCCTTATAACAAAAATAAATGTTAAAAATTCAATATTTTTCACAAAATATAATTTGTTTTCCAGCCAGCCCTAGTATTCAGCACCTCAGTTCACTGCTTACAGCTTGGCTTCGGAAGAAAGGGATTTTTTATAGAACTTAATAATAACTCTACTGTCAACATTCTTTGATACAAAAGAATAACTGTGCTTTTCATCATACTGATTCTCAACTTATAGTTGCTTTCCTGTGAATTATATTTTATAGAAATTACAGTATTTTCCAACATGACTTGATGGGATTTTGTTTGTTTGTTACATAGGCTTAGTTTCTCTTATCAAGAAAACAAAGAAGTTATTTTAATTACATTTGATAGACTGGAATAAAAGCTGTTTAGATTTATTGATTTGACCATACTGTTCCTAATATCTATGAAAAGAAAGCGGTGGGCCGGGGGGGAAAAAAAAAATCACAAAATAAACTCTCTAAACGTCCATTGAAGAGGTCAGCTCATATCCTAAACTATACTGAGGAAAAAGTGACTGATTAAGTGTTTGAAAAACTCTAAAGTGATATACAACTGCAAAAGCATTATTTATGTCCTCACCAGAAAACAGAGCAGGAAGCCTTGCTATTTGGATTGTTTTTAATAAGGCATATATTTTAAATCTGAAAAGATAAAGCTGGCTTGTCTAGAGAATTTTCATCTGTCTAGCCATAACAGCATCCTATGAAAAAAGCATTATGTAGGAGAGAGAATAATTTGGAGAAGCTGGAGTGGTACAGAATATTTCTAAAACGTGTAAGGAAAAGTCATGGCATTTCATTAACAAAGCTTTAGAACTGCTGAGAATTTGACTTCAGTGGGAAGTTTGCTTGTGTAACAGAGGATAAAATGTGGACTTTAAAACAACTCCAGCTCCTCCAAAAATTACTGCCTATACAAATCAAATTACTGAACACTTTACAGACTATCCATAACAATTCTTTGTACCCTTCTGAGAATATTCTGAGCACTTTACAAACAATACACCCTCACAGAGATATTATATTATTACACCCATTGTAGAAATTAAAGCCCATGGTCTTGCCGCATGACACTAAGAATTCTTAAAGTTAAATTTATTTTCCACCATGTGTTTTGTTCTTTTGATTCTTGGCATTTTTCTCAGTTTGAATAATAAATTTCCCATTTTCCAGTACTTTCACAGTGCTGCAAGAATGTTTAAATGTAAAAAACCCTAAAATAAATACATTCATTTTTTAAAAATTATATTCACAGCTACATTTCTACTAGTAGGTTTTATAAAAATCAAAATCTTTTTGGTCTAAGCTACCTAAGTGTCCCTTTTAATTTTCATAATGGAAAGAAAAATGTTCTAGAAGCTTTAAAATAGTGCCTATTAAATATTCTACAGTGCAAGAAAAAAGAATTCAAGTGAGAGGAACCCACACTAGGGTCATAATTAACATGTCTTCCTTCCACCATATCAAATTTTCTACATTAAATCACCTATTTAAGAGCAGCTCTTCTAAAAGAAGTGACAAAGCGTAGTTTTAGCTGGAAAAGTTCCCCCCCCCCCATGTGAGGTCTCTCTTACAAATTAACTTACTTGGTACAACATGTTTTAAAGTGCAGGACCAGTTATACCCCCAGTTACATTGTACAAATCAAGAATAACGATACACTGATTTTGCTGAGAGCAGAATTGGGCTCCAAACTTAAACGTCATTCAGTGAAATCCTGAACTGACTCAAGTCAATGGGAATTGAATTCAATGAGTCTAGGATTTCACTCTGAAGCATGTTTATTTGGTATGCAATCAGCCAAGGACTAAGACTCTGTCCACATGACAATTTGTAGCGCCAGTCTCCAATAGTTTGGCCTGCCTGTTTCTGATCTTTGCCATTCCATCACTTTAGCTCCCTAGTGCAGATCGTTGACTCTGTCTCCTTTCCCAAAGCCAAAGTCTGCTGCCCAATCATTACCAACAGCTCCTGGCCGTTCTACTGGGGCCACCACTGCAGCAGCTCGTATTTAATGATGTTGTAATACAACATCTGTGGGTTCAGCTCTGGTGGCTACAGAACAGTACAGAACAGTAGCCGTCAGATTTTTTATATAAACCACACAACACATTACTTAATGACATCAAACAAACAATGAACAATAAACAAATCACTGGCTACAAAGTCCAGCTGGTGTCATCGCAGTGATGAGAAAACTGTTGGCCAGCCACTGCTGTTCATATTCCTGCCGCGCTCTCTCATCACCATAGCCCCATGAGTCCAATTCATGGCATCAACGAGAAGCAGGTTTTATTGTAGAGGAAGTATTGCAGGAAGACCAAATCCATTAGAAGTTGCTTAGTTCCCTTGAGAAGTTACCACCTCTTCAGATCTGGCTCACTGTATTTGAAATAGTGATGTTTGATTTAAATCGTTCTCCTAACACTGAGTGGTAGGATATATTTGCACTTGTTGAGGTCACTTTTCCAATACATTGACTTGAGCATTTTGTTTTATAGTGGTTTTAAACAGTAAAAAGGCACAAAAAGGAGCAACACAATAGAGAATAAAAGAAATTAGTGGAGTGTGTATTTTTTACCAAAGGTAAGCAATAGAAACTCCAGTTCTATGTGAGGAATTTCATTGTGGCAGTCTGTGTAGAAACTCCAGTTCTATGTGAGGAATTTCATTGTGGCAGTCTGTGAAACATCTTGGAGCAGGTCTTAAAATTTTGTAAGAAAAATATTGATATGATAGATCCTCAATTAAGAAAGCCAGATGGGGAAAATTGAAAATGCTAGAGGATAATGCAGTAATTTTCTGATTTAAATAAAAAATAGAGAGGTACAGTGCAAAAAAAGTCTTATTAAATACACACACACACAAGATGTTAGAAGGTATTTTTAAAAAGCCAGATGAAGTTTAGATTTGTAGAGATTGCTGCAGACAGGTGGCCTTCTATATTTCTATCCAGGTATTTGTCCTATGCTCATAATCACGGTATTTGAATGCCTGTATCTAATAGTGTACATCAATATTACACACAAAAAACTGTTAAAATTAGATTAAGGTTGCTAAATCCCAACACTCAAGATTTAGGAAATGCCACAATACAGACCTTCACCACTTGAACAAAAACTGAAAAGGATCTGGGCCTTATAGTGAATAAACTAAATCTGAATCAACAATGGAATACTGCTGTGGGGGGAAAAAAGCAAACATCAGTCTGGGATGTATTAGCAGGAGTGTTGTAAGCAAGATATGAGAAGTAATTCTTCTACTCTACTTCATGCTAAGGCTACAACTGGAATAGTGTGTCCAGTCTGGTCACTGCACTTCAGGAAAGATGTGGACAAATTGGAAAAAATCTAGAGGAGAAAAAACAAAAACCGATTAAGGTCTAGAAAACATGACCTAAATGGAAAGATTGAAAAAAAAAAAACTGGGTTTGTTTAGTCTGGAGACGAGAAGACAGAGGGAGGACATAACAGTCTTCAAGTATGTACAAAGCTGCTATAAATATGAGGATTATAATTTTTTGTCCTGTCCTCAGTGTATAAGTAGTAGTAGTAGTAGTAGTAGTAATGGGCTTAAATTGCCGCAAGGGAGATTTAGGTTAGACATTAGGAAAAACTTCCTAATTGTCAGGGTAATTAAGCAACGGAACAAGTTACCTAGGGAGGTTGTGGAATCTGTCACTGAAGGTTTAATAACAGGTTAGACAAACATCTGTCAAGGATGGTCTAGATAACATTTAGGGCAGGTTACACTACGGGGCTAAATCGACCTAAGTTACGCAACTGCAGCTACATGAATAGCTTTACTTGGTCCTGCTACAGTGCAGGGGACTAGACTAGGTGAGGCCCCTTCCAGTTCTACATTTCTATGATTCTATAACTAGTTAGTTATTCAGGAGCAATGACTGGAAGAAAGTTGGCTACTTTGAAGTCTGAATTGTCTTTTGATACTAACTGATCTTTCTAAAAAAAAGCAAAAAACCAAAAAAAAACCACTGGGAATAATGGAGAATAGTCAGAAATATGTATTGGTCAAATGTGATAAAGCTGAGCATTGAAAGATATACTGTACTAGAATTTTTTAGTATTAAATTCAGTGGACCATTTTTGTCCTAATTTAAGCTACTGCAACTCTGTTGAAGTCAATGAAGTTGCAGAAGTATAACTCGGTACAATTTGGCTAAATTTATTTTTCATGAGTATTCGCTTTACTTGTGCTTAGTTAGCTTTTGTGGTTTGAATACGGTTATTTAAAGATTATTTTTAGCCAGTGATACACTAAAATCCCAAAATTCATAGGATATAGTCTCCCTTAATTGTTATTGGCTTTTCTTTTCATACGGCCAATGCTCCCATCGAAGATTTTATTGTTGAAATGGTATTTAATCAATCAGTTACCCTGTAGGTTAATCTTTCTTTGTTTTCTTATTAGTATTTCTCTCCGGTTTTACATGTCAACTATCATTCTTTTATTACAGACTAACAAACAAAAAGAAAATATTTATTTAGACTAACATACAAATTCCAAACTTTGCTTAAGTACAGTTCACCATCATGCACAGCAGCAGCTAAATAATGTTTAAAACAAGCTTGCCTGAATAAGTCTTCAATTTCAAGTGTTTTAAATCACTTCAGTTTATCCTATTCCTAGCTCACTGGAGTCTGGACCTCATGGTTTACTCCTCCTCTCAATGTAAAGAAAATTATTTATATTATTTTGGGTTACCATTTACAAGCCCCAACAAATAGGCAAGACAGTCATAGGAATATGAGAAAGGATACAACATACAAGCTGAAGATTCACACAGACAGTTCCACATAACATTCTCATCAGCAAACTAGAGAAGCATGATCTAGATGAAATTATTATGAGATAGGTGAACACCTAGTTGAGAAACCATATTCAAGAAGTAGTTATCAATGGTTCACTGTCAAACTTGGGGGACATATATAGTAGGGTGTCACTGGGTGTCTGGATCCAGAACTGTTCAGTATTTTCATTAAATGATTTGGAAAATATGTGGATGAACCATGCTGGGAAGGATTACAAACACTTTGGAGGACAGGATTAGAATTCACAGTGACTTTGACTAGGGTTACCATATCTATTAAATAAAAAAAGAGGACCCTCCACGGGCCCTGGCCCCGCCCATTTCCCCACCCCCAGCCCCGCCCCAACTCCGCCCCTTCCCCGCCCTAACTCCACCTCCTCCTACCTCCCACTCCCAGCCACGCGGAAAGGGCTGCCCCAGGCTACCGGCTTCACGGTTTGCTGGGCAGCCCCCAGACCCTGCGCCCCCGGCTGGCGCTTCCCCAGCACAGCTGGAGCCCGGGAGGGGAAGCGCCCAGCCAGGGGCGCAGGGTCTGGAGGCTGCCCGGCAAACCGTGAAGCCGGTAGCGCTTGGGCTTCGGGCAGCCCCCTTGCCTCCGGACCCTGCGCCCCCAGCCGGGCACTTCCCCTCCCGGGCTCCGGCGGTGCAGGGTCCGGAGGCATGGGGGCTGCCCGAAGCCCGTAGTGCTCGGCTCTTAAACAGAGCCGAAGAGTCAGGGAGGAGCAGAGTCGCCGCAGCTGGAGGCTCTGCTCCTCCCCTGACTCTTCGGCTCTGTTTAAGAGCCGAGCTTCCCCAGCGCTACCGGCTTCGGGCAGCCCCCGTGCCTCCGGACCCTGCGCCGCTGGAGCCGGGAGGGGAAGTGCCCGGCCGGCGGCTGGGGTCTGGAGGCAAGGGGGCTGCCTGAAGCCCATAGCGCTCGGGCAGCTCGGCTCGTAAACAGAGCCGAAGAGTCAGGGGAGGAGCAGAGCCGCCATTTTCCCGGACACGTTTGGCTTTTTGGCAATTCCCCCCGGACGGGAGTTTGAGTGCCGAAAAGCCGGACATGTCCGGGAAAAAGAGGACGTATGGTAACCCTAACTTTGACAAATTGGAGAGCTGGTCTGAAATTCAGCAGAGACAAGTGGAAAGTACTACACTTGGGAAGGAAAAAAAAAAAAAACCACAGCTACAAAATGGGGAATAACTAACGGACGAGGCAGTAGTCTTACTGAAAATGAACTGGGAGTGTGGCAGGGACAGCTCACTCCTGCCTCTTTTCCAGCCCACAGATGACTCAATGTTCTTTTGCTGGTAAAACATCAAATGCAATTTAAAATATTTTGTTTTCATCACCCTTTCACACTTTCCTGAGGAAAGCGAGGGATGGAGGGTTGCGGGGGGGGACAGAGAGAAAAGATCCATCCCTCTCCCCCCTTGTGGCTTTTGTATCATCTACCTAATGGGTTAATTAGCTTCTTAAGGTAGGTCTACACTACCCGCCTGAATCGGCGGGTAGAAATCTCTCTCTTGGGGATCGAATTATCGCGTCTCGTCGGGACGCGACAATTGATCCCCGAATTGACGCTTGTACTCCACCAGCGCAGGTAGGAGTAAGCGCCATCGACGGGGGAGCTGCGGCAGTCGATTTGCTGCTGTCCTCACAGCGGGGTAAGTCGGCTCGGATACGTTGAATTCAGCTACGCTATTCGCGTAGCTGAATTTGCGCATCTTAAATTGACACCCCCCCCTCCGTAGTGAGGACATAGCCTTAGTTGCTTTCTCAGTCCATCAGTTAGGCACAGCTCTGCTTAATGAGGTCTACACTAGAATAATTAGATTCACAGTGACCAGAGTGCTGGCTCAGCTACCATTGCCCAGCAGTCTGTCACAGGAGCTCATAGTGGATTACAAAGTTAACAAGTCACTCTGGGGTGTATTAACAGGTCTGTTATATGTAAGACAAGGGAGTTAACTGTTCCACTGCACTGGTGAGGCCCCAGCTGGACTACTGTGCCCAGTTTTGGGTGCCACATTTTAAGAAAATTGTGGACATATAGGCGAAAATCCAGAAGAGTAACAAAAACGACAGAAGTTGAGAAAGACCTAACCTATGAGGAAAACAAAACCTGGACATGTTGCAGCGTGATAGCCGTATTAGTCTGTATCCGCAAAAACAAGGAGTACTTGTGGCACCTTAGAGACTAACAAATTTATTTGGGCATAAGCTTTCATGGGCTAAAACCCACTTCATCAGATGCATGGAGTGGAAAAAAACGTAAGCATATATATATAAAAATACACACACACACACACACACACACACACCATGAAAAGATGTGAGTTGCCTTACCAAGTGGGGGGTTAGTGCTAATGAGACAATTCAATTAAAATGGAAGTGGGCTCTTCTCAACAGTAGAATACCACGGGAGGAAAAATCACTTTTGTGGTGGTAATGAGGCCAATGATAACAGGGTGGCCCATTTCAAACAATTGACAAGAAGGTGTGAATAACAGTAGGGGAAATTAGTATGAGGAAATAAAAGGAGATGAAGGAAGACCAGATAACAGTCTTCAAATATGTTAAGAACTGTTATAAAGAGGACACTGATCAATTGTTCCCCATGTCCAATGAAAGTAGAACAAGAAGTAATGGTCTTAATCTTAAAACGGAGAGATTTAGATTAGATATGAGGAAACTTTCCTAACTGTAAGGACTGGAATAGATGTTCAAGGAAGATTGGGAATCCCAGTCACTTGAGGTTCAAAAACTTGTTAGACAAGCATCTGTCAGGGATGGTCTAGGTATACTTGGTCCTGCCTCAGTGTTGGGGGATTAGGGTGACCAGATGTCCCAATTGTATAGGGACAGTCCTGATATTTGGGGCTTTTTCTTATATAGGTGCCTATTACCCCCTCACCCTGATTTTTCACACTTGCTATCTGGTCACCCTGGGATGCGGGGGTGCATTAGAATACCTCTTGAGGTCCATTCCAGCCCTACATTTCTATGATAAATGTCATCCCTTGATTGCCAAAAGGGTTTAAGTGACTTGTGCTAGGTCACACAGGAAGTCTGTGGAAGAGGCAGATAATAATATATGGAGATATCCTATCTCCTAGAACTGAAAGGGACCCTGAAAGGTCATTGAGTCCAGCCCCCTGCCTTCACTAGCAGGACCAATACTGACTTTTGCCCCAGATCCCTAAATGGCCCCCTCAAGGACTGAATTCCCAACCCTGGGTTTAGCAGGCCAATGCTCAAACCACTGAGCTATCCCTCCCAGCCTGATCGCTCAAATCCTGAGCCCAATGCCCTAAACACAAAACCACCTTTCTAATCAGTAAGTCAGAAATGTAAAGTGTCACTGCGTAGTAAGATGAAAAGAGATATCCATTAATCTCCTCTTGATGAAGCATACTGTTGTATAGCACTAAAATTAAGCTGAATATCACTTTTAAAGATCTGAAAAGATTAACGTAGGATGGCGTATGTAATGGAAAGCAAAACTAAGTCCTTAGCTTAAAAGGATGCTTCCTCTTTATCACAAAGCCTTTCTTTGTACAGGAAATAGTCACCTACATGCATCTGAAGAAGTGAGGTTCTTACCCACGAAAGCTTATGCTCCCAATACTTCTGTTAGTCTTAAAGGTGCCACAGGACCCTCTGTTGCTTTTTACAGATTCAGACTAACACGGCTACCCCTTTGATACATTATTGTTCTTGGTATACCAAAATCTTCTCACAGTTTTCAAACCTTTCAAGAACAATATAAAAGAATAAAACTGGCATTATTATGGACACTGCAGTCAGATTTAATTAAAAAGGACAGATGACAAGCTTGCCTCTCTTACCAACAGAAGTTGGTCCAATAAAAGATATTACCTCACCCACCTTGTCTCTCTAATATCCTGCAACTGAGAAATCTACAACACTGCATACAGCAAGTGATAAGAAGAAGTTTGCTTAGATTTCAAGTTTTGAATGTCAGTTTTAACAGATGTCACTGTCTACTTACATATGGCCCGGGATTTTATTTTTATTCTAAAAATCCTAACCTTTAGGAAACTATGAGCAATAGAAACATCACCACAGTTTTTAAAATGCCAATAAAACCTTTTTCAGAGGAAACTTTCCTCTGTGGTGTTTGAAGCCAAAATACTGAAACGCTATGAAGCTGAAAGTAATATCTGACCCATTGATTTTCATTGTCAAAGAGAAGAGAAATGAAAAAGTAAATTATCAACAGTTATGGTTTACTATTAATAAATGCCCAAAGGCTCCAGTTGAGATTGGGCTCGATTATATTAGGTGCTGACGCAAACCTCTTTTAAAGGGTTTACAATTTTCTAATCAAATTGTATTTGTAGACTTCCCTCACTTCAAATAAAAAGGTATATTAATGAACATAGAAAAAGCCACTAGTTTATAAAAACAAGATTTAAGTTAATAATGGCCATTAAACTATCAAATACCAATTTGTTTACCATAATTATGCAAGAGTTTTATAAAGTGAAAAAAATAAGGGCTGTTTGTTTAATTTATGAATAAATAAATTAGCCTAGTAACTTTTAAATATGACCTCAAATAAAAATTATAAATATTATACAACCCACATTTCACAGTTGGGTATCTAAGTTAAGGCAGGCATTGCTACATATTTTGATGCTCAAATCAGCACTAAAGGCCCCATGTAAAGGAGATAAGTGTCCAGGACAGGAGTCCCTATGGAAATAAGTATCCAATTTAGTTTCCCAAGTCTGAAAAATTAAACTATCCCTATCAGCATAGACAAACTACAATGGTTTATGGGCTATTTAACTGAATGGGATTACACCACAATCTCAACTGCATGTAAAAACAGTTTGCTTCTTTTGCAAGTATTTGTATTGGCAATACACCTAACAAGGCAGTCTGCTCCTTTGTCATTCAAGATTAGTTAATTCTCTGAGTTTACTAACAGAATTGCTCATTGCTGGCAAATGTATTAGATATGCTCCAGCTTCTCGCACAGCAGCAGCATTTCTTATGATTTGTTTGAGGAGAGAGACGGACTGCAGCCCCAGGGCAGCACCAAGCTTGGGTGAACTGGGGAGGATTGCAGTTGTACTGGCACCACAGGTTCCAGTATGCAATGCTCTAGCCTGGCTGCTTGGAGCAGAGCGCTGCATGCTGGGACTTGTGGTCTCAGTGGGCTGCACTTACATATCAAAGATGAAGGTGGCTGTCATTGATGCCATAGGTTCTTGTAACCCACTTTTGGCCTTTGAGCTGCACTGTGCCCTCCCCTCCCTTCTTAAAAATGAAGGCAGATGACTGGCGTCCTATTAGAACTCGACTGTCAGCACTCCTCCTGACTTGCACTTCCATGAAATAACTTTGACTTCTAATTTATTTAAAACTCCCAGACTCATCACAATTACTCTGGCAGTATTGCCTTGATTTCTTGGTGTGGGTAAACCATTGATTTCTTGTAAGGGCTACTTGTTGTCATCAAGGTACCATAAATAGAAAACATCCAACAATACAATATTCAGACACTAACCTCATTTTCATCGACAGGAATAGGCAGCAGGCCAGATACTAGGATCTTAGCAGGGCTGCTGCATCTGGTATGGTTAGATTTCCTACTTAGGGGTGAGCAATTTTTAAATTAATGTTGTCCTTTAATATTTAATTTGAACTCTCAGATTTGTCCTAGCTCACCTTTTATCATGACCTTTCAGAGCAGCATTGTCATTTCTTGAAAGTTATAGTCAAGGAAGTTTCATTGTTATTGCCACTTTAACACATTAACCAAGTTAGTAAGACTTCCATCAGCTTAGCTAGTTGCACAATGACTGCTGATTGCTTCGACACTCATGACTTAATCTGTGACTAGGATGACCTCATGGATATACTACTCCAGGTCCTTCAGTCTCAGTTCCTATTAGATCATAAATCACCAGCTTAGGACACGACTCATTGGAGCGTCTGAACTCTATCTAGTCTTTCACAAAGGCTAACCATCACATTTGAGCTGTTCAAATCCTGTCTTATAGACCACACATTTTTCCCCATGCAAAAGAAATTCAACCTAGTCTAAATTCCATCCTAAGATTCAGCCAAAGTTGTACAAGATAGCACAACACAGATAAAAGATATACTCCAGTTCCATGTTAAAAATGTGGTACTTTCATTCATGTTACGCGGCAACAGCTCTTTTACTTCTGGGGATGGCATATACTCCTCTCCAGCAAAGAGTTACATACAACAGATAGCGACATTAAGGCCTGAGAGGATATTGACAGTCCTCAGCAATAAAGAGGGGGATAGGAGATATCCTCGATGGATGTAAGTGAAGTGTGGGAGAGAAGGGTTGTGGGTTTTTGTCAGAGTAATTTTGCCCTCTTGTGGCTGCCCCACAGGGAGATGAAGGAGTTCCCCTTCAGCTCAAGTGAGCGGTGCATTTTGAAGCAAGTGAACAGGGTTCTAGTCCTAGCTTTTCAGTGTGCAATTTATGTAGCAGTCATGTGTCTGCTGCCTGAAGGATGTGACTAGTTATAAACAGGAAGAGAGCAACAGAAAGCACCTCCCCCGAGTCCGTATCCACCTGTTGTCTCTTGTTTTACAATCCGAGTATAAAGTTCTTTGGAGAAGAGACCATATCTACGCTCTGGGTTTGTACAGCACCTAGCACAACAGGGCAGTGGTCCATGACTAGAGCTCACAGATGCTACTGCAATACAAATAAATTCTAAAACCAATAATAAAATCCTTGGGCCACTGCCACCGAAGAGGAGAACAAAAATCCTAAGTCTACCTGCGGCTTTGCAGAGGTCGTTAAATACAGGAATTATTCTTCCTTGGTTATATTTAGCAACTCTGAATAGAGGCACAGTGAATCATCAAATACACTTCAGAAGAACGAAGCAAACAGTAGAGTGTAACATTGGACTCCCAGTTAGCAAAAGAGGTGAGGGGTTTTTGTTGTTGTTTGATTTTAACTTTCGGATGGTTCCAGAGCTATGATATTGATGTTCAGTATGATCACCTCATTTTCTTACCCCAAGTTCTCACTCATGTCTCAATCTTACGAGCTCTACTATTATCACTACTTATAAGTTTGCAACATCTGTTACTGAGGTACATGATGGATCCAGCAAACTGTTAATGGAGAAGAACTGTTAAAATGTGCATTTTTAACGAAAGATGGTGGGCTCGTGTCTCTGTCTAGTACGAGTTGCTGCTAAATGTGAAAGAATGGGAGAACTCACACTGCAGGATCCATGGTTATAAAGCCAATATTGTCAGTTCATGAGTTTGAAATAGTTTCCATTGTTTTCACAAAAGATCAACTTCTTTATCCCTTGTAACATGTGGTCTAAAAGATGTGGACCCTACACACAGCTAGGATCTTTCCTTCTCTGCAAGTGCCTGTTTATTTTAGTTTTGGATTCTAGCAATCTTATTCTACTGTTGCCCTATATGCAGGCAAAATACATCTGGAATATTTACACTAGTAACCAAATTCAGAAGATATTGGAGTTTAAAAGGATATCTCGATTGGAGTAGTCTCGATCCTCTCCCAGCCCTTTCAAAGGCATGTGGACATACACCTAGAATTCCTTTCAACTAGGGGCTCACACCCAACATGTAACATGCTTCCCCACACTTATATCTCACCCCTGAATTTGATCCACTAAGTTTAAGGTTATGTCTAGACTACAGTTTGTGGGTGGTGTTTTAATTACTTGCCCATTGTTGGTGTTAACTACAGGATGTTAAATGCTAGTCTAGACCCTCACAAATGTTTATTCCAGAACAAACATTTGTGGTTTTCCCCAGGACTTAGTCTTGAAACAAAGTTTAATGGATTCTTTAGACTGAAACAAATTAACTGGAGTTAAATCAGGCCCCCAAACAAACTCTAATGTAGACAAACCCCAAGGGAGTTTATACACACTTTTCATTAGCTCTTTGGGGGCAAGAACTATGCTTGTGCAGCACCTGCATAATGAGGCCAAAACCTCTGTAATACAAATACTGTACTATACAAATTAAGTTAAAATTATAAATTCCTTGGGGCAAGGATTTGTCTTTTTGTCTGTGAAGCAAAACAAAGCATGCATGGCTATGGTCCTGCATAATAAATAAAACAGGAACTGCTACAACAACATTGTTCAGACTTAACAGCTTTACGTCAAGCAATTGGGTTCATTCACATCTCCTCTGAAGGATTTCCATCAGAGGCTTCCAACAACTTTACTAGTTCCTGCACTCATTTCAGCAGTGGAGAGTTACTAAGGGAGAAAGTTATATTCAATAATACTTCACTTAAAGCCCACTTTACACCTTTGTGCCTGTAAGCGGACTCACCCCTGCGGCGCCCCTACTGGTTGCTTTGGGGAATCAGCTCGTCCAGCGTCTGGAGTGCCCTCTACAGGCCGGTGATCCACCTTGTCCCTCGCACTGGCCCCAGTGTCCCTCCTAGGACCCCGGTGCCCCTTGCTCTGGGTGCTGCCCCCTGGCAGTACCCCACAGATGTGGGTCTCCCCTCCCTGGGGAACCCCCACTCACTATCCCCACCTTGCTTCAGTACTAGGCCACTGCCAGTCACCAACTAGCCCCCGCTCCCTGGGGCAGACTGCAGTATAGGCCACTCATCACTGGCAAGGGGGGGTTGGACCTGCTGCCTTGGCCTAGCCCTGGGTTGCCCTCTGCAACCCCCAGTACCCCTTGGCCTTCTCCTAGACCGCAGCCTGGGGCTTTCCAGGCTCCCCAGCTCCTCAGCCTTTCCCCAGCCCTGCTCCACCCAGGTACTCGGTGTCTAGCTCTCTGCAGCCAGGCCCTTCTCTCTCTGAAGGCAGAGAGAGACTCTGTCCTGAGCTCCTGGCTCCCTGCCTTTATAGGGCCTGCTGAGTCTGTTTGGGGCGTGGCCCCAGCTGCAGCCACTTCCCCTAATCAGTTCAGCCTTCCTTACCCCAGCCTTCTTCCAGGGCTGTTCCAAACCTCTCAGGGCAGGAGCGGGTGTCCACCCCGCTACAGTGCCATTTCACATTTTAATGAGAGGAAGCGTTCTAAGTGCTTCCTTTTTACTATGCTAGACAACACTTTTTTCTCCCCCTCCCTTAACTGGATAGCTGTTGGACAACTCAACATGATAAAGCTTGTGTGTTCAACCGTAGCCTGAAAACTTTTCGTGTTACTGCACTGCCGCGCTCACCATTTCTTCTTTTTCTTATTTATGGTGACAGTTAATGGTAGGCAACACCACATCAACTGAATTGCCTCTTATAGAACTGTACAAGTATTTTTTCATTGCAGAAAGTGTTATGCTGGCTCCTGTGACACAGGACTCCTAGCATAATGTGGAGTTAGAAATAAAAAAAGGTCTCTAGCATTCACTCATTGAGTCTATACTCCTTCAAAATATAATCCTACAATGATGCCAGCACTAATGATACCTTCACAGCACAGAGAGGCAGTTATGAATTGCCAATATCTCAAGATTGTGAACTTTACAGACTCATAGGTAAGGAGGATTACACAGGAAAGCTGAATTAGAAGTCCATTAGTCTAAGCTACCTGAAATGTTGGTCTTTTTAATTTTCAATAGTCCTGTTAAAAAGTATTTACATTAGTTATATCCCTGTAGCATAATCCAAAATGTGAACCTAGGAAACAGGAAAAGTGGTAGTCTCTTCCAGAAAGAATTATGTAAACTGACTACACAGTTTTACAAAAAAGTGTTCTTTAGGGTTGCCAACTTTCTGATTGCAGAAAACCGAACACCGTTGCCCTGCCCCATGCCCCGAGACCCTGCCCCTTCTCAGAGGCCCCAGCCCCATTCTCTCCATACCCGCTCCCCCATTGCTCGCTCTCCCCCACTCTCTCATTTTCACTGAGCTGGGGCAGGAGTGCAGGAGGGGGTAAGGGCTCTGGGGTGGCACTGGGGATGAAGTGTTTGGTGTGCAGGGGGCCTCAGGATTGGGGTAGGTGGGTGGGGTGTGTGGGGGGGGTGAGGGCTCTGGCTGGGAGTGCAGGCTCTGGGGTGGGACCGGCGATTGGGGTCTTGGGGTGTAGGAGGGAGTTTGGGTATGGGAGGGGGCTCAGGGATGGCGCAGGTGGTTGGGGACCGGGAGGGGCTGTGGGGTGCGGGCTCCAGGGGGTGTGTGTGGGAGGGGGCTCAGGACTGGGGGAGGGACATGTATCTTTTGCAGGGCCAGTCATGGGGGGGGACAGGAGGGTCATTTGGCCTGGACCTTAAGCTCAGAGGGGGGCTCAAATTTAGACACTTATTAACTTTTTGGCATTTGATAAGTTTCGCAACTTGTTTTTATGTTTATCCCTATCGCTCCAAAATGTGACACACTCTCTCAGCTTAGAGCTGCAAATTTAAGCAAATAAGAGAAATATTCAGATTATGTCTCATTCTTTTTTTGGTGCCTTATTTTGTTTTCATGTGTCATCATTTTTTATTTTTATTATGGCTAGGGACCTTAAAAGCTGGAAGTGGTCTGGGGCCTCTCTGGACTTCTGAGAGGGACTGGTCTTTTGCATATTAGTCACCCCTTCTTTCACACACACACACGGCTTAGCTAATACTTAATAAAACATCTTCAGAAACAGGATATACCAGTACTGGAAAATAAAATCAGTTGTGTAATAAGCATGAAATGAAGGTACATTAGATCATACTAGCAATACAAAGATTGAAGCCATCAGAAACAAAGGTCATATTTCACCAGGTATGGAAGCCAGTGAATCATTGATACTTGGTGTTCCAGGAGCTCTCTCTGTTCTGGATTAGCCTAGAAGCCTGGCATTATTGAGAATACAGATAACAATTTTGGATAAATATTTAGTAAATTTTGTTTGACACTTGACTTCGTTACTGACTGCTCTGATTCCACGGCTGCTTAAACTGCTAGAAAGGAGGGAGCAAAAAGCCTCCAAATTGTCAGATGCAATCCTGGGGTAGGGTGAGGAAGGGGAGATGAACGAACAAAATTTGACTTCACACACTAGGCATCTCCAAAGTTGTGTTTAAAGGCTGTAACCAGTAGAGTAAGGGCCATATTAGCCAACACAGCAACCATTAGACTCACTTTAAAAGTCCACACTCAAATCTTTCTGCATTGTAATCCATTTTACTGGACAGCATGATGGCATAGTGACCACACTATCCTCTACTCTAATCTCAATGTCTCAAATGGGCAGTAGAAACCCTGGTTCAACTTTTCGTCCAAAGGAGAAATTTGAGCAGGTGATGTTTTTATAGCAAACATAAAACTTTACTACAATTATTATGCTTCAATCTGTCTTTCAAGCAAAATAAAATCTCCTTCACCCCTAAATCTGTATTCAGACATCTTTAAATCTGTGAAGAATAATACTTTTCAGATACCACTGAAAGATTAATACCTATTCCCATAGGTAACATCTGCAAGCTGATCTTAACTCTAAATAGGTTTGCCAACTTTCTAATGGCACAAAACTGAACACCCTAGCCCCGCCCCTTCCCCCAAGGCCCCACCCCCCCGCTCACTACATTCCCCCTCCATGGGGTGGGGCTGGGGATGAGGCGTTTTGGGTGCAGAAGGGGGCTCCAGGTTGCAGGGGTGGGGTTGAGGGATTCGGAGTGCGGGAGGGGGCTCTGGGCTCAGGCAGGGGGTTGGGGTGAGGGTTCTGGGCTGGGGGTGCGGGCTTTCAGGCTCAGGGCTAGGGCAGGGTGTTACCGTGGACGGCTCCCAGTCAGCGGCTAAGCACAGCTAAGGCAGGCTCCCTGCCTGTCCTAGCACTGCGCCCCGCCCCGCCCTGGAAGTGGCCAGCAGGTCCAGGTCCTAGGCAGGGGGGCCAGGAGGCTCCGCATGCTGCTCTTGCGCTCAGGCACCGCCCCCTCTCCCAGCTCCCATTGGCTATGCACTCCCAGTGGCGGGTTTCCAGCCATTTCTCGGGGTGAGGGCAGCACGCAGAGCCCCATGACCCCCCCACCTAGAAGCTGGACCTGCTGGCCACTTCCGGGGCGCACTGCGGTGCCAGGACAAGTAGGGACTAGCCTGCCTTAGCCCTGCAGCACCACCAACCAGACTTGTAACAGCCTGGTCGGCGGTGCTGACCAGAGCCTCCAGGGTCCCTTTTCGACTGGGTGTTCCGGTGGAAAACCGGACACCTGGTCACCCTGACTCTAAAGGCTGTAACTAAGTCCAGTGAACCTCTTAAGAATTTACTTAAGGTACAATATGCTCTGTAAAGGTCATGTATCAAATATATCAGTGCATGTGACCCAAGTTTGGAAACAGAAGAGACAATCTTTAGAAAACACGGATTTCTACTTGAACATAAAAAATTAAGAAAAGGATGTAAGTGCTTGTCCCAGCTTTTCATAGCACATAGATCTTGTCAAACCTGATTTCATTCTTTGATGAAACTACAAGTTTGGTTAATAAAAGAAACTGCACAGATATAGCATATTTACTCTTAAAAGGCATTATACTTTGTAAAAGTACTGCATGATATTGTGATTAAAAATTAACACTATACAATATCAAAGCACATGTTCAATTATTTAAGAACTAGCTAACTGACAGATCTCAAAAAAGTAGTTAATAGGTAACTTTCACCTAATGAGTCTTTTTCTACTGGGGTTCCATAGGGATCAGTACAAGGACTGAGGCTACTCAATGTTTTCATCAATGATCTAGACATAAACATAAAATCACTGTTGATAATGTTTGATCTGTGTTATCCGCAATCAAATAGGTCCACTTTACCAGACAAAATGCAGAATTATGCATCTAGTTAATAAAAAAAATTGGCCATACCCACAGAATAGCAGACTGTATCCTGGAAAGCGGCAACTCTGAAAAAAGGATTTAGGGGTTATGGTGGACAAGGCAAGCAACTGAACACGAGCTCTTAGTGAGATGCTATGGCAAAAAAGGTGAATGCAATTCTTGAGGAGTAATGAGTAGGGGTAGGGAAAGGATTTTACCTCTCTATACATCAGTGAGACTAATGTGGGAATACTGCACACAGTTCTGGTGTCCACATTTTAAAGAAGATGTAGAAAAACTGGAAAGGGTACAGAAAAAAGAGCCACAAAATGTGGTCCGAGGGCTGGAGAAAAATGCTTTACAGGGAGAGACATGAAGAGTTTGGCTTAGTAAAAAGAAGATACAGAGGTGACAATTACACGGTGAAGTATGCTCATGGGGAATAATACTGCCTACAAGGGCTCTTTAATCTATTGGAGAAAGGCATAACAAGAACCTATGGCTGACAGCTGAAGCCAGACAAATTTAAATTAGACATTTTTATTATAAATATATTTAAATAAAATTTTAAAACAGTGAGGGTGATTAAGCACTAGAACAACCATGTCTTGAAGTTTTTTAATCAAGACCAGATGCCTCAAAATACAATTTATTGGGCTCACTACAGGGAGTAGTAGCTAGGTGAAACTCAATGGCTTGTCATATACAGGAGCTCAGACTAGACTATCTAATAGTTCTTTCTGGCCTTAACTCTATGAAACTACGAAATTGATTTCTCCGTGTTCTTCCAGACGGAGAATAAGGATGAGAAAAATATGCATGTATGGAGGTTGGTTTGTACTACAGCTACAAGATATAGTGGCAGCCTACTGCTGAATTTAGGCATATACTTATACTTATTCTTTTCCAAAATTGCTTAAATAGATTCCCTGATGAAATGTCATCACAGTAACAGATGGCAAAGTGCTAAGAGAACAAACACACTTCAAAGACTTACTGTGAGGAAAGAAGAAGATTTAAGGGATGTTCCAGATATCACTAAGAGTGAAGCAATCATCCACAACTGGAAAGGAACTTTTGTACATAGAGATAAAATACCATAGTAGGAAAAAATCTATCAAGAATAGCCACCGGTGAATAGGATGACAGCTGAATTTATGGGCTATGTAGTTATGACTTCTTGGGGCTTTAGGAAAAGTTATGGAAGAGAAAAAAAATCCTTTCAAATCACAGCTTCTTCCATCTGTCTCATGTTGCCCAGTCCAGATTTATACACTGAACCCATTCATCCTTGAAACAATCTGAACTGTAAAAGAGTAGGTAGCAGTGTAGTTACTATGACCTCTTTAGAACATCCCTCTGGCAAATCAACTTCTAAGAGTGTCACAGAGCTCTTCTAGACATGGGACCCACACTGTCCTTCTCATGTGGGAATAACTCAAGGAGCAGAGTGGAAACTTCACAAGTTTTGAGTTGTAGTTTCCTTTAGATACTTCTGTTGAAAGTTACTACGTTTCCCCTCAATGAAGAGGCAAATATTCCACCACTATGAATGGCTCATTCCTGAGGGTGGGGGAAGATAGGCTGCAGGCAAGGGATTTCCACACAAAGGGAAATCTCTGCCTTTGCTCTTCTACACATCCTATCCCAACCTGCAGCGGTACCCTGGACAGCGCTACTACTGGCGACACCCAAATTACTTTCCAGGGGGCAAAAAGAGTTCCAAATCTTAAAAGGTGGCAACGAAGGCTGTCTGCCAGCAGTGAGCTCTTCTCCATAGGGCTTTCAAGAATTATATGGCAAAATCCCATGCAACTCTTTGAAAACTCAGGGAATTTATGGGGAAGTGAACACATTTGTTTCTAATAGCAATTTAAACAATCCACCACACTGGTCCCGACTTTGTTCTCACTTAGGCTGCTGCAGATCAGATAATTACTCAGGTCAATAGAGCTATGTCAGTGTAAGTGAAAGGAGAATGAAGCTGTAGGTTTTTCCTAGTGCATTTATTTAAAAGCCTGGGACAATTTACACCCAAAAAGTTAGGCACTTCAATCGATATTTAAGTGGCTTCATATTCAGAAGTGCTGAGCACTCACAAATCCCATTGGCTTCACGTGAGCTATAGTGGGACAAATCCATTCATAGTGTTCCTGCTGGCATACACATGACACTTCTCTATTGAACAGTATATTGTATAGAAAATGTTCACAAGACACCACTATATGCCCCCAATTTTATGATTCCTGGGACTTCCCTCTCGGTTTTCTCTGATTGAAAGACAAAAAAAAAAAAAAAAAAAAATGCTTCAGGAAGAGTTAGAGGTAGAGTTTATTCCCATGAGAAGCTGTTTTCCCCAGAGCTTTTCCCTTCCGCAGTACCAATATTCTTTTGATAGGATTAGTGTTTACTTACGCCTATTTCTGCAGCCTTTTTGAAACCCTATTTGAGAATTATATAATGATGCAACCTCACAGAATTAGGTGTACAGTCACACTATGTAAAGCCGAAGAGAAGTTCCCTTATGTGTTCCTTAGAAAACTGCTTTCCAAAGCTTTTAAGTAGCTAGAAAGTACAGATCTTTTTAATCTGAAACAATACTTCAGCTGCAGTAATCATATAGGTAGTCTTGTTGATTGCACTGATTTTAATCCCTTACTTGGCCACTGGAATGCTATAACCAAGGGCTAATGCTTCATCTCTCTTTTTTTTTTAAACTTATTTAAAAGCATCTTTCTTTTTGTTATACATTAAGGGGTACTTTTTCTATAGCTTATTACAACAACCTGTAACCCACCAACACTGCTTTTCGTCCTATGAAGGACAGGGGTGTTAACGGGCCACTTCACCGTGAATGGTCCTTAGAATATGTGGTAACTACTTATGAAAAACCATCTGTTCGATCTTGCATTTAGCTGTGACACTCCAAGTATCTTTCCCAGACCTGAAAAAGAGCTCTGTGTAGCTCAAAAACATCTCTCTCACACCCACAGAAGTTGGTCAAATAAAAGATATTACCTTACCCACCTTGTCTCTCTCATATCCTGGGCTACAACAACACTGCATTCTCTGAGATTTAGTCACATAACTCTAACTGAAATTAATGAGAGGTGTACATTGCTGGATGCTTCTACAGGGCTTTGAATATATAAACTCACGTGTGTCGCTCCAAAATTTAAAAAAGGATCTCATCATACTTTTGAATGGCTGAGAGGTCATCAAAAATGGAGCAGAAAGAAGCAATGTCCTGTCATATCTCAAAGCTAAGAAGGATTAAGCCTCGTCCTGGTTACCCTGGAGGACTCCTAGGGAGCCTTACAGGAACAGTGCAGGGAGTGGTGATCATGATTCAGTAGGTGGAACTCTTCCAAGTCAGTAATGGAGCAATGCCCCAAATTGGTGTTAACTGCACTGCGGGAGAAGTAGGGTCAAAAGACATGCTTCTGGATACTTGGGCTGAAAAGCGCCATGGTATTTTTCTGTAAGGCTAGAACTGACATTTTTAATTTCAGTGTCCCAACCAAATTCCAGTTAAAGATTTACACTTCCTCAAACTAAGTTTTGGAGGCACTCTCTCTTTCAATTTTTTTTCACATCTCATCATGAACTTTGTTTTTAAATAATAGTTGCATTCAACCCCAGACTGACATTAGGTGCATCTCTATACCTCCTCACCTACTATTGGTCTTGGTTCTAATACTATCCCCATTACTGAAGAGATGTAAGACTTAATTAGTTTACATTGTAAAGTGCTTGGAAGCAGCCCGATGACAGTTGGGGAGGTTCCATAGGAAGGTTTAAATACTTTCGTTTTAATAGACATTACTAATAAAATTGTATAAGAGTAAATCATATGTTTTGAATGCTCTTGATATTATAATGAGTTTATATCATGGCATTCACTACATGCATAAATTACTCGAATCCTCAAACATTAACAAAACTGTTTCTGAAGTTTTCCCATATTGTGATGGGAGATCACCATTTTGCCGGCCACTTTAGGCATGTGACTAAAAATAGAGTATTAAAAGCTTTAGTAATGATTGTACAAGTTGTGGTTTCTGAAAAGTTGAGTCTGTAAAGACAACATATATTGTAAACATCATGGGGTTCATCCCATTCAGTGTCTGTGCTTTCAAAGACAAACTATTCAACACAGCAGAAAAGAAAAACTCTGAATAAACACACTAGCATAAATTATTAATCTCATATCTCTACATCACCTAAGATACTCTTAAATTCCTCTAGTTGAACTGATTAAAAGTTTTATGCTAATTGGCTAAATGAATCTTCAATTAAGTAGTTATTGTTCATCGGTAACCAAGAGAAACCAACTTCTTTTTATTTGTAGTGTATCAGATCACTTATTTGAGGTCTTTTCCTGATCATCATACACCACTTCTTTTAACTGTGTGCCAGGTAAAACCTCTACAGTTCTCAGATCAGTGTTAATATTCACGAGCTTATACAAGTTCAGCATACACAAAAACACATGCGCACACACACACACACACACACACACACACACACACACACACACACACACACCAACAACCCGAAAAGCAAACTGAAAATAAGTAGAGTTCAGAGTAATTTTGTTTGTAAACAGCTAGATCATAAAGCTGAATCAGCAAATAGAAAGCAAATTAAAAAAAAGATGTGGACAAATTAAGTTTATGGGCTAATAAGAAGCTCCAGTAGAGAAAAGTGTATGCCAAATACTCAAGATAGTTAAGTCCAAAGCTGACTTCAAAGAGATCTCACAAACTGGGTGACTGGGAAACAAAATGGCAGATGAAGGACGTTGATAAGTGCATAGTAATGCACATTGGAAAACATAATCCCAACTATACATACAAAATCATAGGGTCTAAATTAGCTGTTACCACTCAAGAAAGTGATCTTGGAGTCAGCATGATAGTTGTCTGAAAACACCTGCTCAGTCTGCAGCTGTAGTCAAAAAAGCTAACAGACTACTAGGGATCATTAGGAGAGGGATAGATAATAAGACAGAAAAATATAACACCACTATATAAATCCATGGCACACCCACTCCTTGACTACTGTGTGCAGTTCTGGTGGCCACATTGATATGAAGGATTGTGAGCTGCTCTATTTTGTTTCTTAAGCACAGCACTGAGAATATTGCTTTGCCATCATTAACTGAAAATAGGGAAAGTACTGAAATAAAATTAACTAAATTGATAAGAAATTGGGTGTCAACAACAGACTTTATTAAGATGCATAAGTTAACAAATCAGTATATATTAAAAGAAATAAGGTGATGGTTTATAGTTTAAAAGTTTGGTAATTTAAGTGTGCGTACCATGTGGGTATACAGCCAACTGTGAAATGGCAATTTCATGAAGTTTAACCTATGGCCAGTGACTGATAGGCACAGCGTGGACTGAGGTCAGGAAAAGTGTCACTCTAAGACTGTTGGGAGGGGTCAGTCAGGCATGGTCAGTCCAACGCTAGGTGAGTCTCGCCATCCCAGAATAGTAAACTGAAAACTGTTGTACAACAGCTTTCATTGACCGCCAGATTTAGCAGTTATGATTGGTCTATAAATATGGACCAATCAGAGAGGGTCTGAAGATAATTGGAGGATAGGTAGGCTAACGATTGGCTTATTTTTCAGTTCAATCAATACAGCCAAAAACTGTGTATAGAGGCAGAGAGCAAGCCGGCAAGAGTCAGTCAAGTTAATGGCAGGAATAGAAGGAGAACCAGAAGAAAATCAGCAGCGGCAGAAGCAACCGCAGGCTGACAGAAGCAGCAGCACTGCTGGGACTGAGCAGAACAGGGTCCTAGGACAGAACAGAGGGAAAGAAAACTAGAGTGTAAGCATGCTAGCTATAGTATAGGATATAGAATAGAAATAGGGGCAATGAATGTGTATGCTTGGGATAATAAAGGTGAGTATCTGTGGTGTGTGTTTATGTTATTATGTATAAAGTTTAGAGTTTGTTAAGATTGCTGTCAGTGTCCTGCATATGACTGATCACCATCTGCCAAACATGATCAATTAAGCCATCCCAACTGTATGACATTTCGGTCTTGAGTACTTTAATTTGTATGCCTGTGCTAAAGGATTTATGTTTATGTTTTTAAATTTAGGTTTTGATTAATTGTATTAGGAAAGGTTAGTTACACTAAATAAAGGAAATTTTTGTTTTGGAAAAGTATTGCCTGGGTGTCAATGCTTTGAGTGGAGGGCTATATCCATGTCCTCCCAGGGGTGAACAGATCAAGGAAGATCCTTGGTAAACTCTGGCAATTCTACCAGGGCGGGCCCCCTCCTTTCACCAGGATCAGATTAATAGCACAACATCTTGGGAATCCGGAAGTTAAGTAATACAAGGGCTACTCTGGGATCCCCAAGTCTGGTTTTGGGGTAACAACATCACCAAAAAGATATTAGAATTGGAAAAAAGTACAGAGAAGGGCAACCAAAATGATTAGGGGCATGTAACAGCTTCCATATAAGGAGAGATTAAAAAGACTGACTATTCATTTTAGGAAAGAGCTGATTAAGAGTGGATACAATAGAGGTCTATTAATCATGAACGGTGTGGAGGGGGGGAAAAGTGTTATTTACCCCTTCACATAACACAAGAATGAGGGGACGCCCAATGAAATTAATACACAGCATCTTTAAAACATAAGGAAATACGTCTGCACACACCACACAGTAAGCCTGTTGAACTGGTTGCTGGAGATGTTGTGAAAGCCAAAACTGTACCTGGGCTGAAAAAATGAATTAGATAAGTTCATAGAGGATAGGTCCATCAATAGCATAGCAAACATTTAATTACCACCTTATAACGTGGGAAACAGACAGTATAAGTGAGATTATGTGCTGTATGCATTAAAGTAAAAACACCACACACATTCTTATAAACTGAAGCTCTATTTTAATTCTGCTACCACAGTAAGACAGGCTGGTTTCCAGCTATGCATTTGTTAATGTTCAGAGGGGCCTAGAAGCCTTGTCTGAGCAGCACCTTGTCTGCCAGCGTCAGAATAGTAACTACAGCCAAAAAAGAAAGAACTGCAGGGGATACAGATCAGGGGACGCAGCAAGGGTGATTGTATATGATGCACTATACCATCTGGGGAATGTTTAGCAGAAGTGAAAGGCAAACAAGGACTTGAGGGAATTGATCTTTATAATTATACTGTATTATACATAATATAGCTGGCGCAGTAGAGAGACTTGTAGTTAAGGCTGAATGCCAACTTCCATTTCATCCCAACTTCCCTACTCTTTCAGATACTTGGAACCTTCCCAGATTCCTTTTTGTAAGGAAGCCTTCCATGATTGGTGGATAGAATGTGAAGAAAATACTCTTCCGAATAAGATAAGACCATTCATAAAATGGACAAAGAAAAAAAATCAACTTTTGATGCATCATTGAAATAAAGAGTTCCATTCAAGTGAGAAAAAATTTGGTTTGATATTTGCAGGCTTCTTTGGTAAGAACTGCATTTCATGCTAGCCCCATTCCATGGAATGATTTAGGAGGAGTTCTAAGGAGGAGATATTTGTGTTTTCCTCTCTCCAACCACTTCCCACAGATATTTTCCTAGTGGAGGACTACCTGGGGTATAGGATTTTAACTTAGCAAGGCCAGCCCATCTGGCAGTCACAAGGAAAAGAAACTTGGGATTCTGTGGCCACCACATAATCGTGTGGAAGACCTTTGGCTTGGCCAGAACAAAAACTGAACTTTGCTGCTAAGGTATTGTGATTATGTAAAGTGTTTCCATAAAAGTAAGACCACTTTAGATAGCTACTTATTCCCAAGAGTGGAAATAAAGAACTTCAGATATATTATTTACATAAAATTTAATTTATACTAAAAGCACATTCTAATCCATCTTGCTCCGCATATTGCTATTTCACTGTTTTTCCTGTTGCACAGATTATATGGGAGGGTATCATTGTTATCCTCTTCCTACTTCTCCCACATTCCTTCCATTTGTTTGTGTCACTCATTGGCCACGCACTGGTGGTCTGAAACAAGACTATAGACTCTTCAGGGTTGGGACACCCTTTACTCTGTGTGTACACTGGCTGGCACAGTGAGGGCCTGAGGCTGGTTGGGGTCTGCTGTAAAAAAAAAAAAAAACTAAAGGAAATATGAAGTTTGGTCTCAAACTTGGACCATTTAAATTAAAAATTAAAATTTAGAAGTGCCCAGAGGTAGAGAATTAAAGGGGGGGAGGGGAGAAGAAGTTATAAGTAGTTCAAGTGTATCGTTCATTTAATCTTCAATCCTCACATTAAGATAAATATTTACATTTTTTCCCCCTAAACTGCTCCTTGTATGTACAACAGCAGTCTGTTAGATCTACTCATTTCCTTGTCACCTTTGAAACTGTTCATATGTGGTTAGGAACTATTTTACCATCCACCGACAAAATTAAGATTTACTCATGCTATTTATGCCACGTAAATTATAAAATATTGCCTACTATGCAAAGCCAAATGATCACACCAGATGAAATTTCCCTTTTGATCCAACTCAAAGGAAAGACTGACATTAAAATAGCGAAGTGGAAATGACCAATTAGCTGCTTATAAGAAATTACAGTGCTGGCTCAATATCTCATCAGGTTGGTGGATCATATGAATATTCTTTCAGTGTTTTAGTGGATACTGATGCAGGTGTTATTTCCTCATCAGAGCTGAATAATAATAATAAATGGAGATATACCTAGCTCATAGACCTGGAAGGGACCTCCAAAGGTCATTAAGTCCAGTCCCCTGCCTTCACTAGCAGGACCAACTACTGATTTTGCCCCAGATCCCTAAATGGCCCCCTCAAGGATTAAACTCACAACCCTGGGTTTAGAAGGCCAATGCTCAAACCACTGAGCTATCCCTCCCCCTGCATTAGCTGTACCTGACGGTGCATGGGGAGGCTTGATGCTGCCTTCTCTCTCATATGAGATGCCAAATCAAAGAGCAAGCAATTTGTTGGATAACTATATGGCTACTGCCAATGTAGAACTATGTTTGATACACTCGCTTTACCACAAACTTAGCGGAATTGGGAATGTAGATGTGATGACAGGACTTTGATCCTGAACAGTGGATGAGGACTAATCCTGCCTCATAAGATTCAATCAAAGGGTCATTATAATCAATGTCCAACAGTAATTTAACTACAGTATTCCCTATCAAGCAAATGCTGTGATGTGCGTGCATACATACGTGCACATACCCAAAAAATGAGAAAGATGTTGCTGAAATGAGATGTCAAGAAGGGCAACCAAAATAAATTACAGCTTGGGGAGCTAGTACTCGTTAAAATCCAAAAGTACAGTTTATGCTGGAAAAGGAAGAGAGGCAAAAGGCTGAGAAGTCATCTACTATTCTGATGAACAAAATGATTTAAGAAGGTAGACCTGATTAGGAAAGTAACTAATCTGAAATACAGTTTTCATATATTTAATATACTGGGGTGTGTGTGTAAAATATATTTTACATTTCAGACTGGTTTTGAGCACCTGTGTGATTATCAAATGCTAGAGATGGTTAATCAGGGTTTGTTTTCTGCCTCAACACATTTTGATTTTGTTTTTTCTTCCTCTTTTCCCATTGGGCTCTGTAACGAGGCGCACTCGCCTCTCGTTAGTGCCTCTTGTCGGCTGGGTGCAAACCTGCACACTCTCTCTGCTCACAGTGCCCCCAATCAGCTGTTGCCCTCGTCAGGTGGATCTTCAGTGACTCAGCCCTCTGACTAAAGTCACACAATTTAAAAATGGATGAATGAACCCCTTCCAGGGTAAAAGGTCCACCAGGGCTGGTCTGGTCCCTGTACCCTTCTTAATGTCTTTAGCCCTGTCTCTGGGCTCAGTCCTCAGCCCCTTCTGGACTAGCTCTAAGTCCGTGGCTGCCCTGGTATAGAAAAGTGTCCCCAGGGCTTTCTCCCTGGAGATTTTGTCCTCAGCAGGTCTCTGAGGTCCTGTTTAAATTCTAGCCCCGTTCTCAGGCTTTTAATACTGAGTCTTTCCCCCTTCTTGGGGCCTAGGCCACTTCCCCAGTGACCAATGAGGGGTCCCAGGCCTGCTCACTAGTCTGGAACCCAACCCAGGGACCCCACAAATAACAGCGATGTGCTGCGTCCTTTAATAGTTGCCGCTGCTGCTCCTGCTCTTCCCTGGGCGGCTTCCCACATAGGTTCTGGTGGCATTGGCATTCAGTGAGGCAGAAGAGGAGTTCAGAACTTCAGCCCCGAGGTAAGGGTGAAGAGGAAGAAGCTATCTTCTGTTTCTCCCTTGAGCTCCTGTAACCAGCAAGGAGCACGCTTCCTTGCTCCTCTGGTCCCAGCCAGGAGCTGACTTGCTCAGGCCCCGCAGCACCTTTTAACTGAGCCTGCTGTGCTCTGATTGGCTGCTTCCCACATCCATTCTAGGCAGGCCTGGAGGTCCCACCTTCACTGCTCCTTTTCTGGGGCAGGATGTGTGGTAGGACAGCAAGGCCTTCAGCAGGGGGCCTCAAAGGGCCCAGTACCCCCCATCACAGACTCCATCATGACTATGTGGCTTTCCTTGATTACATTATATTATCTCTATTATGATGATCCTATAATAATTCCACATATTAGTTCAGATTGTTCTTTCAGCTAATTAAGAGACAGTAAAGCACAGCGGCTTTGGACATGTATAAACAATGAATTATACCTGAGGTATTTAATGCTATACTATTTCTTTAATATCCTTTAAAGAAGGATATGCACTGAACAGAGAACAGTAGAAGCACAGAGAACAGTAGCATTAGCTAAATATTGAAGTCCATACTAAGCTGAAGCAACTTTATGGAATGAACAATGTCAGTGTATTAATGCAAGGTAAGAACAAGTGACCAGCCTAGAACTGGCCATCAACTGGAAGACCTTAATCTTTTTCTACAGAGTACATTATGAAATCTTTAAGCTTTGTGACAGTGACAACTAATTTTAAGTGAGGGGTTTACAGATAAAATGGAACATCTGGAGTATTCAGCAACACTGCCCTGGTTCCAATTTACACTTATACTATCAAAGAAGTGTCCTGGTTATTTATAGTCTCCTGCCCATACAATACTCAAGGGCCCACAAAAATTATGGCTTTAATCTACGGATCATTCATGCATCTTCACACAGGTTAGCCACCTAGGCAGTCTGATTTTAAAAAACAGACTAAAGTTAAATTAAAATAAAATTGAAATCCTCATTGTCAGCAACAGACATCACTTATCTAAAGACTCAGAGATGCCCCCTGCTTAGCTTTATGATGAATGGGCAGGGTTGTGAAGTGTACAGAAATCCTATTAGCCTTTACTATGTCAAATAGTGAAGAAAACAAGTTTCATTTTTAATCAGTAAAATATCTGAAGTTGTCAATGCCATCTATTGTTTCCCCGTACATATGTATCTGATTTGACATGGCAAAATATTCCATTTGTAGTATCCCAATAAGACATGGGCAAAGTTTTTCAACCAACATTTTCTGTGAAAAATACAAATTCAGCAACACTGAACCATTTCATGAATTTGAGTCAATTTTTCCAAAAATGGTTTTGATCAAACTAAAAATTCAGATAAAATAAACCCTAAACATTGTGTTTCAAAGTTTTCTAAATCAAAAACGTGTTTCAATTTAAAACGACTTGTTTCTAAAATGTCCTTTCATTTTATTTTAAAAGTTAAACAAAAAAAATGCTTCAAATCTGAACAATTTTTTTTAGGATTACCAGTGCTTAAGAAAATATCAAGTTGTTTCCATAGCTCTGATCCCAATACACATCACCCACAGAGATGGGTACTTAAGTAGCTATTTATGTCACTGTCACTCAGTTTTGTCCCTTATTTCACACTGCTTCCTATACTAAAGGGAGTCCCCACATGCCCCACAGCCTGTCTGTACTCTTAAAAAAAAAAAAAAAAGTTTCCCCCAAACATCTCCCCCAACAACCCACTTCTTTCATGAAGCCTGCCCAGGTTGATTTTCATGGAGATTTAAGTCTCCTCCTCTTAACTCTCCCCTTCAGAGTTATTGTACTGAGTAGCATATTTGTGTTACATTGTTAGTCCTTCAAGGCAGCAGCCCTGTCTTTGTGCATTCTATACAGGGGTGAAAGTAATTTACGTTTCTTACCAGTAGGGGATGTATCGCAAGCAACTCACCTCTCCTACACACTTAACTTAATAGATCCCTTTGCATGACTTTCATATAGAAATTAAAGCTATTACCACCAATACTGCCTCTAATAAAAAAAAGCTTTAATATTGGAATAAAAGCCTGAAAAGTGAACATAAGAACGGCCATACTGGGTCAGACCAAAGGTCCATCCAGCCCAGTATCCAATCTGCCGACAGTGGCCAAAGCCAGGTGCCCCAGAGGGAGTGAACCTAACAGGTAAAGATCAAGTGATCTCACGGTCACATTTCTCTCCTCCCTCCGGATTGGGGTGCAGGCTCCCGCCAGGCAGCACTTACCTTGGGCGGCTCCCGGTTGCTGGGGCAGTGGGGCTAAGGCAGGATCCCCAAGCTCCCTATCTGCCCTGACCCCACTCTGCTCCCAGAAGCGGCCAGCATGCCCCTGGAGGGGGGCATGTGGCTCCATGTGCTGTTCCTGCCTGTAAGCACCGCCCCCTCAGCTCCCAGTGACTGGGAACAGGGAACTGTGGCCAATGGGAGCTGCAGGGGCAGTGCTTTCAGGGAGGAGCAGCACCTGGAGCCACATGTCCCCACCACCCCCCAGGTGCCGCAGGAGCATGCTGGCCACTTCCAGGAGTGGTGCAGGGTCAGGCCAGGCTTAGCCCTGCTGCGCCACCAAGACTTTTAGCAGCCAGAGATCGCTCAGAGGCTCAGGATCGACCACGATCTACCAGTTGGTGACCACTGGTTTAAAGTGATCAAGCCCCAAATCAGTCACAAATGCACAAACAAGTCAGCCCAGGTCACCTTTTCAAAAGCAACCTCCAAGAAGTCATCTGCCACTTATTTTATAGTAAGTGTAATATTTTATACCACGCAAGTTAACGGTCTCATTAAGTTATATCATTTTCCATAGTCTAATCTAACCTTCAATGAAAGGCATGCAATTATTTACGGTATATTCACTGGTTTGTAAGTTTTCATTCTACCCTATTTTGCTGCACCAAATGCAAGAAAATGCCACTTTCTATTTATGTTTAAGGTCTCCTTGTGTACTTCATAAAGATTTCCCAAAGTACTGATAGAGTATAGGATCTTGTTCCACAACTGTGCCTTATTTCAAGTTTTCCCTTGAAGGCTCTACCGGTATAAAATCAACTGTTCGTGCTTAGTGACCTTCTGCACAAGTAATTCAGGCTCTTAGAACATTTTTAGTTTGTATTGAATATAAATTAAGGATACATTGTGAATGCCCTTTTTCCCCCTCACTGTCATAGCTTGTGCATTCATGCCAATGGAAATGAAGCAGCCAGATTTTCGGTTCTACAACACCTGGCTAATGAGTAAGTCATGCAGTGACTACTACTGTCAAGTACTTGGTTAATGAATACTTTGTGGGATTGAACCAGAATCACGACAATCAGAGTCACATTTTATAGTCACAAGGGAACACATTTCCCCAGATCTGAAAATTCACAGAACAGTAAGAAAAGTGAAAATGTCCAATTCCACTTAATTGTTTTAAAAAAAATCTGACAAAACCACAAAGGCAAGGAAATGAAAATTTTAGCCACCTAACATTACATACCCTCTACTCCCCAGACACATACTCCTTTACCAGTTTGTTTCTTCTTCTTCTCCCTCTCCCCATGTCTTTCCCTATATTTGGCACTCTACCTCCTCTCTATAATTTGGGGAGCAGAGTTTGCTCCAAAGGTTGCAGATTGCAAGTTACTTTTGTCAATGCTCCCATATTTTGGTTGTCTGCAGGCACTGAACTTGGAAACTGTTCTTCCCTGTGATTCATAGAGTCATAGATTCTAGGACTGGAAGGGACCTCGAGAGGTCATCGAGTCCAGTCCCCTGCCCTCATGGTAGGACCAAATACTGTCTAGACCATCCCTGATAGACATTTATCTAACCTACTCTTAAATATCTCCAGAGATGGAGATTCCACAACCTCCCTAGGCAATTTATTCCAGTGTTTAACCACCCTGACAGTTAGGAACTTTTTCCTAATGTCCAACCTAAACCTCCCTTGCTGCAGTTTAAGCCCATTGCTTCTTGTTCTATCCTTAGAGGCTAAGGTGAACAAGTTTTCTCCCTCCTCCTCATGACACCCTTTTAGATACCTGAAAACTGCTATCATGTCCCCTCTCAGTCTTCTCTTTTCCAAACTAAACAAACCCAATTTTTTCAGCCTTCTTTCATAGGTCATGTTCTCAAGACCTTTATCATTCTTGTTGCTCTTCTCTGGACCCTCTCCAATTTCTCCACATCTTTCTTGAAATGCGGTGCCCAGAACTGGACACAATACTCCAGTTGAGGCCTAACCAGCACAGA
The DNA here is from genome assembly GCF_011386835.1 of Chrysemys picta bellii. NCBI lineage: Eukaryota > Metazoa > Chordata > Testudines > Emydidae > Chrysemys > Chrysemys picta. The sequence continues at coordinate 333,556,752 of NC_088791.1, read as the reverse complement.
GTAGAGTGGAAGAATGACTTCTCATGTCTTGCTCACAACACACCTGTTAATACATCCCAGAATCATGTTTGTTTTTTTGCAACAGCATCACACTGTTGACTCATATTTAGCTTGTGGTCCACTATAACCCCTAGATCCCTTTCTGCTGTACTCCTTCCTAGACAGTCTCTTCCCATTCTGTATGTGTGAAACTGATTTTTCCTTCCTAAGTGGAGCACTTTGCATTTGTCTTTGTTAAACTTCAACCTGTTTAACTCAGACCATTTCTCCAATTTGTCCCGATCATTTTGAATTATGACCCTGTCCTCCAAAGCAGTTGCAATCCCTCCCAGTTTGGTATCATCTGCAAACCTAATAAGCGTACTTTCTATGCCAATATCTAAGTCGTTAATGAAGATATTGAACAGAGCCGGTCCCAAAACAGACCCCTGTGGAACCCCACTCGTTATGCCTTTCCAGCAGGATTGGGAACCATTAATAACAACTCTCTGAGTAAGATTATCCAGCCAGTTATGCACCTACCTTATAGTAGCCCCATCTAAATTATATTTGCCTAGTTTATTGATAAGAATATCATGCGAGACCGTATCAAATGCCTTACTAAAGTCTAGGTATACCACATCCACCACTTCTCCCTTTATCCACAAGACTCGTTATCCTATCAAAGAAAGCTATCAGATTGGTTTGACACGATTTGTTCTTTACAAATCCATGCTGGCTATTCCCTATCACCTTACCACCTTCCAAGTGTTTGCAGATGATTTCCTTAATTATTTGCTCCATTATCTTCCCTGGCACAGAAGTTAAACTAACTGGTCTGTAGTTTCCTGGGTTGTTTTTATTTCCCTTTTTATAGATGGGCACTATATTTGCCCTTTTCCAGTCTTCTGGAATCTCTCCCATCTCCCATGATTTTCCAAAGATAATAGCTAGAGGCTCAGATACCTCCTCTATTAGCAACTTGAGTATTCTAGGATGCATTTCATCAGGCCCTGGTGACTTGCAGGCATCTAACTTTTCTAAGTGATTTTTAACTTGTTCTTTTTGTATTTTATCTGCTAAACCTACCCCCTTCCCATTAGCATTCACTAGGTTAGGCATTCCTTCAGACTTCTTGGTGAAGACGAAGACAGGAGTGAATGATAGTTATTGCCAAAAGTTTCAGTCTGAGACCTTGGTTTACAATAGGATTTGTGAAGGGCACTAAATATTAATAGCAGTCAGCTGAAGAATTGAAATTGGAACACAAGTCTTCTGGCGTTCAGCTCAGTGCACCTTCTTCTAGCTTATAGGGAGAGCATTGTGAAAGGAAGGATTTCTTTATACCCCTCTTTCCCATTGTCTGAAGTCAGGAAATTATTGCATGAGTCCCTGCTGCTGGAGAAAAACTTGGGTTATTTTAAATTAATGACAGTTAACAGTGAGAAGGAAGTTCCCCCGTTTCACCCCAGAGCTTCCTGCCTCCCAGAAGACGGAGCATATGCGTTCTCTCTGCCCTCCTTAGTCTTCCCCAGCCTCCATGGTTGATTCCTTCCTCCCAATTAACAGTCCCAGTGCTTGCCTCTGTTACTGCTGCTCAGAGCTTTCCCAAGAATCAGGTCAATCTCATTCTGCTTTATGTGAGTTTCACTGCTCCCTATAGGATTCCCAATAGCAGCAATGAGAACTGATAAGACAGTATTCTGTAAACATCCACAAAGCCACCTCATTATTGTCCTTCAAACCCCTCCTTTGCCACGATGCCTATAATAAACTCAATCGTTAGGCACCCAACTGACCTATATTGTCCCACAATTTCATTCTGTAGGGCAATAGAATCATAGGACTGGAAGGGACCTCAAGAGGTCATCTAGTCCAGTCTCCTGCACTGATGGCAGAACTAAGTATTATCTAGACCACCCCTGACAGGTGTTTGTCTAACTTGCTCTTAAACATCTCCAATGATGGAGATTCCACCACTGCCCTGGGCAATTTATTCCAGTGCTTAACCACCCTGACAGTTAGGAAGTTTTCCTAATGTCCAACCTAAACCGCCCTTGCTGCAATTTAAGCCCATTGCTTCTTGTCCTATCCTCTGTGCTTAAGGAAAACAATTTTTCCTCCCTCCTCCTTGTAACCTTTTATGTACTTGAAAACTGTTATGTTCCCTCTCAGTCTTCTTCTCCAGACTAAACAAACCCAATTTTTTTCCAATCTTCCCTCATAGGTCATGTTTTCCAGACCTTTAATCATTTTTGTTGCTCTTCTCTGGAATCTCTCCAGTTTGTCCACATCTTTCCTGAAATGTGGCACCCAGAACTGGACACAATACTCCAATTGAGGCCTAATCAGCATGGAGTAGAGTGGAAGAATTAGTTCTTGTGTGTTGCTTACAATGCTCCCTCGGCCCGCACCGCTTCCTGCAGCCCCCATTGGCCTGAAACGGTGAACCGCGGCCAGTGGGAGCTGTGATCGGCCAAACCTGTGGACGCTGCAGGTAAACAAACCGTCCTGGCCAGTCAGTGGATGTCCCTGACGGGCCACATGCCAAAGGCTGCCGATCCTTGCTCTATGCCATTATCTAAATCATTGATGAAGACTTTGAACAGAACTGGATCCAGAACTGATCCCTGTGGGACCCCACTCGATATACCCTTCCAGCTTGACTGTGAACCACTGATAACTTACTCTCTGGGAATAGTTTTCCAACCAGTTATGCACCCACATTATAGTAGCTCCATCTAGGTTGCATTTCCCTAGTTTGTTTATGACAAGGTCATGCGAGACAGTACCAAAAGCCTTACTAAAGTCAAGAAATATCACATCTACTGCTTCCCCCCTAGCCACACGGCTTGTTACCCTGTCAAAGAAAGCTATTAGGTTGTTCTTGACAAATCCATGGTGATTGTTACTTATCACCTTATCTTCTAGGTGTTTGCAAACTGATTGCTTAATTATTTGCTCCATTGTGTTTCTGGGTATTGAAGTTGAGCTCACTGGTCTGTAGTTCCTCAGGTTGTCCTTATTTCCCTTTGTTTATAGATGGGCACTATATTTGCCCTCTTCCAGTCCTTTGGAATCTCTCCCATCTTCCATGACTTTTTGAAGATAATCACTAACGGCTCATATTTCCTCAGTCAGTTCATTGAGTATTCTAGGATGCATTTCATCAGGCCCTAGTGACTTGAAGACATCTAGCTTTCTTTCCCTATTTTAGCCTCTGATCCTACCTCATTTTCACTGGCATTCACTTTGTTAGATGTCCAATAGCTATTAACCTTTTTGGTGAAAACTGAAACTACTCCCCATTTATCTGTATCCACCTGTTGTCTCTCTTCTTATACTTACATTGTAAGGCCCTTGGGACAAGGAACATCTTTTTCGTATGTGTTTGTACAGTGCTAGCACAATGGGATCCTGGCTAATGTTCTTAAGTGATACAGTCATACAGCCACCTACCCACCCACCCTGGTATAGGCTTACACTGTTTACACATGGAAGATTTTCTCTACAACCATAAGAACTAGAAGGGGGTAAAAGCATTCTCCCCCACCCCTTGGCATGCAAGTGAGTGAATGGATTTTTCAAGATCTAGTGTCTAGATCAAGACTATGACAAAGGCCTAGTCTAGACTAGAAAAGGCTTGCTGGTATACCTACAATCAGCAAAAACATTCCTGATGTAGATGCAGCTTATAGTGACAAAAAGAATGTTTTTTCTATTACAGCTTATAGCTAATTTTGTTTGGGGAATGGTATATGGACAACACACTTAACTGCATCTACACTAAAGCTTTTGGTAGTATAGAAAGGATTAGAAAAAAGTCATACCTCTTCCCAACATTACTATACTGACAAGCATTTCTACTGTAGACCTGGCTTAAGGGAATGGAGACGAGTTGTTTTAGGGTGATCTGAATAGGTGTGAGATGAAACTGAACAAAGGAAAAACTAGACTAAACAACAAGAAGAAATTTTTAACAGTGGTGTTTAGGAAGCTAAGGCTAGAATTTAAGTCTTAGTTGCTAAGCAGTTAAGGTCCTAAATCTAGGCTTTGCTCACCTAAATAGGGAGTGGCCCAACCAATCGTTGCACCCATTGACTTCAATGGAATTTAAGGGTGTTTTACAACTTCCGAAAGTACAGCCACTTATTTAGGTTCCCTTAATATGAAGTTAGCGTGCCTAAAGTTAGGCTCCCAATTTAAGAACTCAAACCAAGAAAGATATCCCTTTATATAATTTCTAAACCAACCTAAAGAAAGCAGGAAACAAAGTGAGGAGAGAGTTTATTAGCTTTCATTGTCAGTAGAAATTGCTATCATCTCTTCTTAACTCTACTGGAAGCTTCCAAAAAGTAGAATAGCATTCCGAGAGAACTAAGTGGTAGGAACCCAACTATGAATTATTTAAAACTGAACAGGGCACAGCATTTCAGAATGAAACAAAAACTGGGGGAGTGGAGTCACTGACACAGAGATCTGGATCATTTGCTAAACTTAAACAAAAGCAAACCATATACATTTGTAAGTGGCTATAAGTAAATGTATACATCTAAGAACAAAGTATGTAGGCCATACTTGCACAACAGAGGACAATCCTGGGAAGCAGCAACTTTGAAAAAGATTTGGGGGTCATGGTGGATAATCAGATAAACAAAGTTCCCAAAGTGACATTGTGGTCAAAAAGGGATAATTGGATGCATAAGCTGGGAAATCTTGAGCAGGAGTAGAGAGGTTATTTTATCTCTGTTTGGCACCAGTTCATCGGCTCCTGGAATAATGTGTCCAGGTCTGGTGTCCACCATTCAAGATGGATGTTTATAAATTGGAGAAGATTCAGAGAAGGACCCAGAAGAATGATTAAAGGATTAGAAGGCATGCCTTCACTATAGTAGTATTAGACTAAAGGAGCTCATTCTGTTTAGCTTAACAAAAAGAAGGTTAAGTGATTTGATTAATTTAAGTACCTACGTGGGGAAAAAATATTTTATAATGAACTCTTCAACGTAGCAGAAAAAGGTATAGCATGATCCAGTGGCTAGAAGTTGAAGCTAGACAAATTGAGACTGGAAATAACAGAGTAGTTAGCCATTGGAACAATTTACCAAGGATCGTCGTGGATTCTCCATCACTGGTAATTTTTAAAATCAAGATTGGACGTTTTTCTAAAAGACACACTAGGAATTATTTTGGGGAAGTTCTATGGCTTGTGCTATACAAGAGGTCAGACTAAAAGGTCACAATGGTGCCTTCTGGCCTTGGAATCTATGAATCTAGAATGCACTGCATTTATCTTGAATCTATAATCTTATGAATATAGAACCTTGGATGTTTTGTCACGGTTAAAAGAAAACTTTGAGTCCCTTAGGTGAAAAAAAAGAGGGGGGAGGTGGGGGGAGTTTCCTTAGACACAGAATACATTACAACTTAGTGTGTGTGGGAAGTTCTAAGTCAATTTATCCAGTGATGATTAATTAAAACCTGAAGCATTACTTAAGGTTTATGTAGAAATAAAGTCACGCACTCCTAGCCAAGGTGCATTACTTAGATCATATATAGGACAAAGCATAAAAGTGCCTTTTCCCCTCAACTTAGACAATAGAATAACTGCTTTTGTTTTAATCACAGAGTGGAAATAAAGAGCATATTGAGCATCAAAAGGTATGCTAATTTTGTGGCCTGAAGGATTCAACAGTACTTTAATGTCTCAAATTAATAACTAACTTTATGCACAGATTTCAGTAAAGTTAAGTGCAATCAGTACCCATTTGTGATGTGAATATTATAAGTCTTAGCAAGCACACAAGTCACATCCAACACAAAAGTATTTATTTTTATTGGTCCAAAATGGCCACAGAGAAAAACCCTCTGCCACATCAACTCAGATACTAAAGTGATGGATGCAACATATAAATTCAAATATTCTAGACTGGACAGCTGTCTATCCTCCACTATTTAATTTGTTGTATAAAATTCCCCATGATGTGTCCTAGTTTTATATATTAAGTATAGAACAAGAAAAAAAAGGGAGGCTATAGATATAGATAAAATATGGCCTTAACTAATGAAACATTAAAAGCACCATACTCCTTTACTGCACAAAAAGCATAACATTTAATAGTAGCTTTATTGAAATGAGTGCTGTATTAGAAAGGTATCATTTCTCATGATCATGGTTGCCATGGGAAATATTCTAGTATGTTGTTTGAAAGAGTAATTCTATTAGTAGCTGGGAATCTCCTATAAATTGTGTGCCAACCGTTATAAAGAGCCTTGGGCTATCCACAGGGAAGTGCACATTTCTGATAAGATTAAAGAAAGTTCACAGAATTCACAATTCACATTATTTGTGCTTCTCAAGTGATGAAGGTTTCCATGTACAACACACAAAGCAAAGAGGATAACTGAAGTGTCATAAGCAAAGTTTACAATCTGGGACTGAAAGAAGCAAATATTATATGCAATAGTTTTACAGAGGCAGTATGTTTAGGGAAGGAGGAGGATCCGGGGAACTACAGGCCAGTCAGCCTCACCTCAGTCACTGGAAAAATCATGGAGCAGGTCCTCAAGGAATCAATTATGAAACACTTAGGAGAGGAAAGTGATCAGGAACAGTCAGCATGGATTCACCATGGGGAAGTCGTGCCTGACTAACCTAATTGCCTTCTATGAGGAGATAACTGGGTCTGTGGATGAGGGGAAAGCAGTGGATGTGTTATTCCTTGACTTTAGCAAAGCTTTTGATACGGTCTCCCACAGTATTCTTGCCACCAAGTTAAAGAAGTATGGGCTGGATGAATGGACTGTAAGGTGGATAGAAAGCTGGCTAGATCGTCGGGCTCAACGGGTAGTGATCAATGGCTCCATGTCTAATTGGTAGCCGGTTTCAAGCTACCAAGGGTCAGTCCTGGGGCCAGTTTTGTTTAATATCTTTATTAATGATCTGGAGGATGGTGTGGACTGCACCCTCAGCAAGTTTGCAGATGACACTAAACTGGGAGGCATGGTAGATACGCTGGAGGGTAGGGATCAGGACAGAGGGACCTAGACAAATTAGAGGATTGGGCCAAAAGAAACCTGATCAGGTTCAACAAGGACAAGTGCAGAGTCCTGTACTTAGGATGGAAGAATCCTATGCATAGCTACAGACTAGGGACCGAATGGCTAGGTAGCAGTTCTGCAGAAAAGGACCTAGGGGTCACAGTGGACGAGAAGCTGGATATGAGTCAACAGTATGCTCTTCTTGCTAAGAAGGCTAACGGTATTTTGGGCTGTATAAGTAGGGGCATTGCCAGCAGATCAAGGAACGTGATCGTTCCCCTTTACTCGACCTTGGTGAGGCCTCATCTGGAGTACTGTGTCCAGTTTTGGGCCCCACAGTACAAGAAGGATGTGGAAATATTGGAAAGAGTCCAGCGGAAGGCAACAAAAATGGTTAGGGGTCTGGAGCACATGACTTATGAGGAGAGGCTGAGGGAACTGGGATTGTTTAGTCTCCAGAAGAGAAGAATGAGGGGGGATTTGGTGGCTGCTTTCAACTACCTGAAGGGAGGTTCCAAAGAGGATGGAGCTCGGCTGTTCTCAGTGGTGGCAGATGACAGAACAAGGAGCAATGGTCTCAAGTTGCAGTGGGGGAGGTCTAGGTTGGATATTAGGAAACACTATTTCACTAGGAGGGGGGTGAAGCACTGGAATGCGTTACCTGGGGAGGTGGTGGAATCTCCTTCCTTGGAGGTTTTTAAGGCCCGGCTTGACAAAGCCCTGGCTGGGATGATTTAGTTGGGAATTGGTCCTGCTTTGAGCAGGGGGTTGGACTAGATGACCTCCTGAGGTCCCTTCCAACCCTGATATTCTATGATAGAAGAGATACACAAGTATTCTATAAGCAACAACATACTCCAGGGGAAGATTATTTTGAGAAAGCAGAAACTAACCAACCTTAAACAGGAAATGGAATGAGTAAACTTGTGCTTTCAGAGCTGAAAAATTTAAACTAGTCATCCTAACTGTCAAGCACTATCCTGATTTTCTGACGTCAAAATATAAATAAAAAAATAAAAAAATAAATAATAAAAAAAGCCCCATCAATTTTAAAGTCAGGATTTTGTGCTGGGATGTAATAAGGACACTTATTTCAGACCAGTTAAGGGAGGTAACTTTTAGCAGCAGCATTCTGGATGGATGGTGAGAAGAGATGGAAGGACGAGAGGAGGATTGTGAATTAAGACTTCTGATTTCTAGTCCCAGCTCTTCAACTATTTCATGATGATGATTTTGGACAAAAAAAAATCAAAGTTTTTCCATTAAAAACGTTTTACATGCCTCCATTTTTGGGTTCCTCATCTTAGTCACCTTGGGCCTCATTGTCAAAGGAGCCAAGCACCTACACCTTCCATTACAATCAGATACTAATGCTCAGCACCTGCTGAAATCATGATCTACAAATCCTAGATGTCAACTTGGACACCAAAAATGGAGGCAAAGCACCCTGCCCTTTACTTTCCCCATCCAGGGTTAATTTCACACCAAAAAAGCGAAACATTTTGAGTCTATTGCAAACAAGAAGAGCAAAGCTGGAAGTTAAAGGTTGTCAGCCATTGTAGGCCTGAGCACAGACTTGTGTCTAAGTATAAACAACATGAAAGAAAAAAAAAAAAATGATGCTCAGTGGCCCTTAGAGGTCCAGCAGACAGCAAGCATCTTCACCATCCGTCATACTTAAAATAGTGCAAAGTATTAATATCGCCTTTCATCCAAGGTCATAAATCAGGGCCGCCCAGAGGATTCAGGGGGCTTGGGGTCTTCGGCGGCAGGGGGCCCCCCGCCTCCGAATTGCCGCCGAAGACCCGGCACTTCGGCGGCAGGTCCCGGGGCGGAAGGACCCCCTGCCGCTGAATTGCTGCCAAAGACCTGAAGCGGAAGAAGCTCCGGGGGCCCGGGACCCGTGACAGTTTTCTGGGGCCCCCGAAGCGAGTGAAGGACCCTGCTCCGGGGGCCCTGAAAAACTCTCGTGGGGGCCCCTGCGGGGCCTGGGGCAAATTGCCCCACTTCCCTCCCCACTCTGGGCGGCCCTGTCATAAATATAAAATACAAGTCTTAAACCCACTGAGACAGACAAATGATATACAATACAGGGACTACTCCACCCGCACTGAAACGCAATTTTACTTTTTATCCAGCAACAAAGCTTCAACACCATACTGGGGCATTGGTGGTTCAATCCCAATTTGGTGACACCTACTGAACAGTCACTAGTTTCTGCAGCAGTTCGGTATTTCCTTGGTTGTCTCCCAGCCAACAGCTGATCATGGTAGCTTTAGGCAGCCAGAATTCACAAACTCAGGCACTTGCAGGCAAACAGATCAAGTACAACATTAAAGGTCATGTCTTCAACAATTCCTATTGTGTTAATCCAGCCTAGCAACCAGTCAGTGTTTTTCATTACTATTTTTATTTTTTAAGATATGCTAAAAACCTAACAGCATCTAGCACTGAAAAAAAAAAAAGCAAACCTCTTTAAGGATGTCAGGATTATTAAACCTGATTCAGTAATTAACCAACCTTAAATCAGGTAGGAATGAAGTTATGTTTCTTCCTTCTCAAAAGGTCTGCTGATCTGGAATTGAACAAACTGAAAAGCTGTGCCTAGAAACCAAACCATTGTGTCAGGAGAGGCAACAGGAGATTCCCAGAATTAAAAAAAAAAAAATCTTTGGATTATTTAGCTGGTATGTAACCCAGATCTTACATGGGGGAGGAATACAATTGCCTTGTTAAAATATGTGAAGAAAAATGTTTAAGAAAAAAAGATGAACCACTTATTAACAGTTCAGCTTTCAACACAAAAGGAAACATCTGGCAACTGCTTAGGAGAAGCTGCCTCTATTAGCAAGGTTTAAAGCAGGGGTCGGCAACCTTTCAGAAGTGGTGTGCCGAGTCTTCATTTATTCACTCTGATTTAAGGTTTTGCGTGCCGGTAATACATTTTAACGCTTTCAGAAGGTCTCTTTCTATAAGTCTATAATCTATAACTAAACTATTGTTGTATGTAAAGTAAATAAGGTTTTTAAAATGTTTAAGAAGCTTCATTTAAAATTAAAATGCAGAGCCCCCCGGACCCGGGCAGTGTGAGTGCCACTGAAAATCGGCTCGTGTGCCGCTTTCGGCCCGCGTGCCATAGGTTGCCTACCTATGGTTTAAAGGTTGGGTCTCTCAGACTGATCCTTGAAGCCAACAGTGTAAGGAAGGTCTGCTTGTTTTGCAGGCTTCCCAAATGTACAAGCTAATTGACATAGCAAAGATGGAAGAGGTAAACTGTCTACTAACAGACTCGTTAACCTAATAAAAAGGGAATGCTCTAATGCAAATCTCGACTCTTGAATGCACTATGTTCAACACAATTTAGGATCCAGGGATTCTTTATATTCTCCTTGAGCCAAATTCTATTCTCATTTACACTTGCACCAAACCAGAGTTACTTCTGTAGCTCTGGATTGACATCTGTATATCCAAGCAAGATTTGGCCCTTTGTCGAAGGAGGAAAAGTATTTGTTAGATAAATTTCTTGGCTTCTATGAAGTATAAATTCCATTTTCCCCCTGGATAAACAAATGTGTGTAGAAAAAAAAAATCACAGCAGAGACGAAGTGGAACCAGATAAAGCTGCATTGCCAAGAGCTAAATGTCTGAAGTCAAAATACTCGCTCTCGCTCCCACAAAAAATAAAAATAAAAGTACAGCCATTTCTATAGACAGATTAAGAGACTGACGTCATCTTCATTCTAGAAAATTAAGTTGCATTCAGCTACTAGTCTTAACAGCAGTTTTCAGTGTAATGCTATGTAAAGTAACTGAACTAAAAAAAGTCCTAAATTTAAGTTTCTGTAATGGAAAATGACAACTGACCCAATACTAGCAAGCACAATTATAATTAACAGGAAACTTTTCTGACAAATGTCTGTGGAGCTTTCAGGGTGGGAGATGAATAGGTCACAGCAACAATTAAAATCAGAGCAACCTCTTTCATTTCCATTCAGCGTTTATGTACAGCAATACAATGATTTGGGGTTAGAGCACACAACCCAAACTGCATTATGGTCACAGGTACAGAGTTCAAGAAATAGAATTTAAAATCTCACCTGCAGCTCAAGTGCTCACTTTACCCCAACTAGAAAGGCACAGACTCACGAATACTGATGTCGCCACTGACTTTCTGGGTTTCCTTGGGCATGTCTCAATCTTTCTGCCTCACTCTTCTCATCTATTAAATATGGTGGTTGTTGGCTGCGTGTGTTCTCTCTGGCTCTGGCCAAGTACCCAGTACAGCAGACTTTGATCGAACTGCCCAAGAAGACCACAGACTCGGTTCAATGGCAAAGGCACTTGGCCAAGTTTCTTGTTAACGAAGCACGGTCCTACTGTCCTATATGTGCTACAGATACATATGTTAGTGTATGGTCATTACAATGGACCAGCTCAGTGAGCGGTGGGAATTTCTGATCCCCCCCCGGCGAGGCTGGACAAAAATACCCCTTTGTGACTCCTCTTTTATACACCGATACAAACAAGTTATGTATTACTGTACCCCTCTGAGGTGGTTTGTTACCACCCTATACCTTGTACCTGTTGCTTTAATCAAAACATTTCCATCCATTATCCTCTCATCCTAACCTTATTTTTGGGAGGGGTCAGCGTGTTATTGAACTATCTTTGGGGAATGAGTTTATACCATAACATTGTATTAGGGTGTTCTGGTACTACCCTTCTGCAGTGTATTCATATGAATACTTAGTGCCCAGTACTTCTTAGGATTGCTTGTGTTTTTGTAATGCCAGGCCTGTTTTTGCCAAGTTCAAGGACCGGACAGTGAACCTGCAAGCAGGCATCTGCTTTGTAAAAGGGCTGACTTTTGCTCATAGCCTGACTCAACTCTTGCTGACTTTGCTTTTTATCAGCAGGGCCTGACTTTAGTTCAAGCCCCATGTTTCAGACTCTCTCTCTTTCTACTGCAGTAGTAGACTGCACATGGGAAAATTGAGGATTAGTTGAAGATTAAAAACCACTATGCTAAGTATTATACATGTTAACTTTGCTTCCAATAGTACTGTACTGGAGACCACCTTTCTTGTTGGGTTACTTATGGCTTGTGACTATGTAGCTTTCGGGCTTGTAACATATCACGACATGGACTCCAGTAAGAGGCAAAACAACAGAAGTGTATCAAGGGCAGTTGTCCGCTTCTGGGGTCAGGGGGATATAGGGAAGTCAACTGACACAGTCCCACAGACCATAAACAGGTCCCAGGTAGAACACACATACCCCCGTAAACACAATACTGCAGACAGAGAAAGAAGCACAGTCCCACACCAGGCCTATCTTTCCTCAAGGCATGTCTACACCTAAAACACTATATCGGCACAGCTGTGCCACTGTAGTGCTTAAATGAAGACATTCCTAGGCCAACAAGAGAACTTCTCCCATCGGCGTAGTTAGCCAACCTCCCCAAGAGGCGGTAGCTATGTTGACGGGAGAAGCTCCTGTTGACATAGTGCTGTCTACCTAGGGAGTTAGGTTGGTATAACTATGATTTTTCTACATCCCTGAGCGACGGAGTTCTACCGATATAAGTCTATAGTGTAGACCTGGCCACAGGGAGGCTCTGGCTGGATCCCAGCCCCAGTCAGCCCTTCCTGCAGGTAGCTAGTATGAGAGTTCTTCTCTCCCTCCCAGACTCCTGTCAACTGAGCCGGCGCTCTCCTTTTAAATGCCTCCTCCAAACCTGATGGCTCTTGCAAGTGGAGTGGGGTACACTGGTTGATCCCACAGAAGCTTATTAACCCTTCTCTAGTTATTGTGGGGATTTTAAACCCCATCACATGGCTCAATTTTGGAATCAACAGTAGTTGGCAGCTCTAATGCAGGTGTTCCTCCTAGGGAAATGGCATGCAGAAATCAGTCATTTTAACAAAATGTGCACATCTGAACTTTTTAAATTGTATTGTTTTTTTAATTAATCCTACAAAGGTATAGGCAATACCATGGTAAGTATCTATTACTTGTGAATAGCAGTTGCAAGGATTTTAATAGAGGCTACCATAGACTTTAGAGAAACATTCAAGATTACATTCAAAATAGCTTTAAAGAAACCCACCACCAAACTAAGATCTATTTCTACATCAGTATCTTTAGGTCCCTTGTGAAACACATCAAGTTGTCAGTAGCACTTAGGTCAGGAGGTAGGTTCATCCAGTCTCAAGCTACCCTTTACTTGCTGCATATCCTTGTAAAGGTTTGTACATCTAGAACTAGCAGGCAAAATCCTGGCCTCGTTAAAGTCAATGGGAGTTTTGCAGCTGATTTTCAATGAGACCAGGATTTCACCCAGCATATGCAGCTGTGGGTTCAGCTGCACAACCGTTAACAAACCAGGGGCAATCTCAGCAATATCTCCCAGACACCACTAGGGGACAAACCCACACCACAACAGTACAGGACAACAGTTTAGCAACACAGTCAGGGATAATTCTGTAAGGTATGATAGAGAGTGAACAATAGGCTCTCTTTATCCATCCTGATGAACTGGAGAAAGAATAAATAGATCTGTTAAAGTGTAATGCATCGAAAAAAAGAGCCATGTACAAATGGGAATAGAAATAATGGATTTTCTTTTTCCCTATTTACAGCTATCAAAAGGTTAAACGGTCCATAAAATGTTGCAACACTGAATGCTTTCTCATGTGTCAAGCTAATAAATATTTAAAATTACTCTCTGGATTGGTCAACCCACTAATCATTGCTTTTATAACAAACACCAGAGCAGTTTTACACATGGGTATTTTCCTGATTCTCAATAAATTTGAATCTTCGCCTCCTCACTCCATGTAAATAGTTCTATTATATTTTAAATTAGGATTCTATTCTGAAAAGCAACTCGGTAAAATGATATTGTGGCATTTCATGTATGTTTGTTCTATCAATGAGTTCCTCTATCACCTCTACTTGATCCTTTTGTTTATAAACTACAAAACAAACAAACAAACAAAAAAATCCACAGCAGCTGTGTTCTTTACTGTTCACTAGTGTTTGTCTTTTTTGTTTTGTTTTGTTTCAAAATATTTTGAAGTTTCCATTTCTCAGATTTTGAAATGGACCCATATTTTTTAAACCAAAACAGACATTTTTAATTGAAAACTTGATTTTTGATACAACCATTATAGAAACTTGTGTAAGTCCAAAAAGTCACAAGTTTAACAATTTTTAATGTAGTTTTTTGCTTTTGAAACAAGCATTTCTATGACTTCCAAATTAGACCCTCTTACACTTGTGCAATACATTCACCCCAGCGGTTTTGCATGTATGTAAGCAACTGTTAAATTAGCTAGTAGGCAATTCTGTTGATGATACATAAGGGCTAGAATGCAGCTCAATCTCCTCAGGGCTAATGGGTAAAAACCATGATAAATTATGTTAGTAAACAGTGGTGACAGATATTTATAGCAACGGGATCTGTCGATTTAGAAGGTGCCATTTATATGTAGTCAATTTTTAAGGCTAGAATTGCACTTAAGTTCTCTGGTGGAGATTTCAAAGGATGTTAAAGAAGGTAGGTACCCAACTACTATTGACTTTCAGTCTAAAATCCCAGACATTTTGAAGAATCTTTATTTCGGCATTGCATAGAAGAACAGAACCAAATCTAAAAAAGTTACTTTTGTATAGATGTGGGTGCCATGGTGTTACAGCCCCTACCTCTCAGGAGCGCCCCTTCTGGTTGCGTGTGTCTGCGGTCTTTAACTAGTTCGGCCCTGATGTCTGGCCGTACCCCCAGGGCTTCCTTCCTGGAGGCAATGGTTTTGCCCTCTTGGTCTACTCTGGCCCCAGCTCTCCAGCTGGGCCACTTAAGTAGTTCAGTTCCCCTTCTGGAGGTGTATTGCTGTCCAGGTGTAGGCCAGTTCCCCAGTGGCCTATGGGGGGACCTGGGCCCATCCACTATTGTGGGTCCCAGCCCAGGGACCCTAAGAATAGCAGTCATGTGCCACCATGTCCCTTCACCTAAACTTTCAATTCCCTGGGCCACTTCCATGCAGCCCCACCCTTACTTCAGGGCTTTTTATGTTCAGTCCCAGCAGCCAACCAGGAGCTCTCTCTCACTTGCCCAGTCCCTGCCATCACTGAGCTGTCCATGATTCTGCTGTTCCCTATGGCCAGCTAGGACCACCACCTGCACTCCTCTGGCTCCAGCAAGGAACTGACTATCTCTGGCAATGCAGCTTCTTTTATATGGCCCTCCTGGGCCCTGATGAGCAGTAGAGGAGTTCTCCAAGCAGCCACTTTCATGGGATGGGTGTGGAAGGTCACTGAGGCCTCCAGGAGGGGGGCTCAGGGCCTAGTCCACCCCACCCCAGGGCCATAAATAATTATATTATTTAACAAGTGGATGTTGAAGGATGACAACACTGGCCTATCAGAGGTGAGAGCAGAACTCCAAGATAATAGATAGGGAGGGGATAGGTCATGAAGGGCCTTGAAAGTGAAGATACGATAGAGAAGGGGGAGCCAGTGGAGGGGACACAGATGGGGTGACATGGTTAACGTAAATTAAGCCTTCTGAATGGGGTTGATCATTGACAATATGTCACACTGTGCTCAGCATCTGATGTGGGCTGCTACCAATAGCACTCTGAGTAGAGAGATCACAATTAGAAGTCTGAATGTTCTCCCATCCAATGCTCTGGGTGCCTGCATAACAGTCAAGCGATAATGGAGACTAATGTTCAACAAATCAAAACCCACCCAGAGCCATCAGGTCACTCCATATGTAATAAAATAAAATAAAATAAAATAAAAATAAAAATAAAAATAAATAAATAAAAACAAATTAAAAAAAAACACACACACACCAGCACTTATGTAGTGCTTTTCATGATCTCAAGGTGCTTTACAAAAGGAAGAAATCATCATTATCCATATTTTACAGATGGAGAAACTGAGGCATAACAAAGTGAAGTGACTTACCCATGGTGACCCAGCAGGCCTCCTCTCTGGGAGCACTCTACCTTTAGCCTCCTTTAACTATGAGGAGACAATTAATCTGAAGGGTTCAAGCTACCTCTAATGGTGGGGGTATCATACAGAGAAACAGCATCTCTCTGACCTAACCAAGACAAAATCCCTATGAGGACTTCCTAGGTTAAGACCAACATTTTCTAATTGCACTCAGAAATGAACTGGTGTCACATAATCCCTGTGAGAAATATCCATTAATAAGTGGACCACAACATTCACTACCCACTGACGTCTGCAAGTGGTCGCACAAAATATAGTGCCATATAGAACACATTGTAGAATCCAATTTTAGATCGCAGAGTGTATATCACCATCTGAAAAGCAAGTTGGCAGAATTTCTGGATGAGTACAGCACAAGTGATGAAAGGAGTCTTGGTCACGCTTCATCTACCTGGATTAAACACAAGGTATTACTCCCTCTTTTGAGAGAGTATACCTACAACTCCACCATTTCATTCAGCTTGGTGGGAATAAGGTGCTGCTGAGGTGCTTCAGTCATGGAGGAGTTGAGTCTCACTCAGTTCACCATCATCCAAACCCTAATCCCAGCACAACACAGATTAACCCAATCAAGTGATCCCACAGGATAAGATGGAAGAGAGGGAAAAGGGAGTGTTGTCGACATATTGGAGACATTGGGGCTCAGTGCCACACACGCAGGTTCTGGAGAAGTGATTCCCTGCTACCTTGTGTCATCCAACAAACAATGCTAGTGATTTGTGTTCATCTTCACCTGAAAAATGGCTGAGAATGGATTAGCAGTGATTGGCTAATTTTATTTTTCAAATTTGATGGTATGACAAGTATTAGGTTATGTGCACGTAAAACAGAAACAAAGAGGTGTGATAACATATCAGAGAGGAAAATGGTTTTCACCAGAAAAGAGAAATATTTCATAAATATTCATAAATATTTCAGCTTTTCTGGAAAGCTGCTTAAGCAGAAGTTTTACAGAGAAAGTAATTTATTCGAGGGTTTCTTGACCACAAAAATTTGCCATACAATCCCTCCCTTGGTGCAACATTAAGCTGCTGAATCTGCGCTTTCATTTACAAAAACACTGCATGTTCGTGGCTGTGAAGATGACCTGGAAACCACAAAACATAAGCTGATTCATGCTGTCTACAGACTCAGGCAAACAGCACTACAACAATAACTCAGAGGTGTTAAGTGCCCTATTCATCTCAATGTCTGTATAAACTCTGAAATACAAGGATGACAAGTTAAATCAACACAGCTAACTGGATCACTATTGATCACTGTAACAAACATCCATCTAATATGATTATCCAGCAATCTCAAACAGCCTCCTTATGTACCAAAAATACCAACTACTCACCTAGCAAGACCTCTGGCTCGCCCCCTCTTCCCCCCCTCAACAACTTTCAGAATGTAGCTAAACATTATCAACACAAACATCTACATTGAAAACTCGAGTGTGGATGCATTAAAAATTAACTTTAATATATGAACAATACGAAATCAGAGCCTATTGTAGTGATTGTATCATTCATTCAGTCCACTTTTAAATTTTTTTAAATTGTAAAGTAAAAGAGGTAAAAATAAATGTGGAGAAACTTGTTGGAAATCTCCCCCCCCCCCCTCAAATATTTCCCCCCAAATTAATTTCAACAACATTTTCATTGGGAAGGTTTCTCAAGTCGAGGCTGGCAGCTCTTTCAGAGATAGAAAGATGTGGAAACAAAAAGCAAAATGTTAAAACAAACGTTTTGAGAAAGAGAATTGTTGTTTTCCAGCCAGCCCTACTATTTTAGTTAATATGAAGCAGAATTCCTAGTATGGTGTAGAATCTAGTTTCCAGTTATATTGCCATTCATGCATCTTTGTATCTATAGTCCTCTTCACTAACATGGGTGATTTAATGGAGCTATGGAAAGTTTTGGGGGAAGGGAGAAAGGCAGCACCATGAAGAGGCTGTTTAGCTGATGGGTTGCTGCTTCATTTCCCCACCTATTTGTTGGTGTTTGGTGGTGCCGCTTTCACATGTGCTCCAAACCCTTCCACTGGAGGGAAAGGATTCAGCATAGTCTACCGTGCCAAACATATCTATTGTTATCCCATAATCTTGAGAGCATGGCAGCCAGACTTCTGCATGGAATTTTCTCTATCCTTTAACTTTTCCAGGAGTATATACACATAACTTCCACCATGGCTCTGGTCCAGACCTTGTTTCTTAGTTTACATGTTGTATTTGGTTGTGTGGTCCTGTGACATTTCTCACATTTTGTTACTACCCTGGAAATTCATTGGGGCACACTGTCTTTAAATTATGTTGATATACATTAAGGCACCCAGAGGCTTTCCAACATGAGTGCCCATAAAGTAAATATAAATGATATTATACGATATTCAAAGTATATTAGTATATTGATTCTAAATAATATCTTTTTTCTTTAGGGAAAAAAATCAAGCAAAATGGATTACAAAAATCAATATCAGACTAAAAGATTTGCCAATTCCAATAACAAATTAATAAATCAAGCTACAAAGAAGCAGTAAAAAAAAAATTCTCCAGATAGCGTATTTCTAATTTATTTGGAGAGGGGGCAAACTATATGGTTTAACAATTTTTAAGAAGTATTCTAATTTCTCTTGCAATCTGCGAAGCGGACTGTAGAAATCGGAGACAGTTCATTTGTATTTAGTACTCATCGGCCTTTATTGTGTTGGGCTCTTTGCTACACAGTGCAATTAAATTCAGGCTCCCGCTGGGACTGAGTCAATGTCACTGCAGCAAACTCATGAATCCTTGTCAGGCAGTGAGGTGAAAGCCATGCCAGAATAGGGAGCGTTATGGGAGGGGGAGGGGAAAGATGTGTGTGCAAAGAGCTTAAAATGCTACGCCTGTAGCTATGCAGTCTATAGTTTTTTAGCACATACAGTGCTTTAGGTACTAAATAGGTATATCTGCAAAGAGTTGCACTGGGTGTTATCTATATATCTCCCTTTTATTTTAGTGATATGTTAACATCCCTGTGAGAGGTTTCGAAAGTATAGGAGTAATACAGTTGCTCTCTGATTTTCTACAACCCTATACAACCCAAAGCAAATGGTAATGATAGCCAAGCTCTGCCAGTTACGTTACACAAAACTTGAATTCTGCATTAAGAAACTGTCCGGAAGCTTTAGAGGTCTTCCAGGGGTAGCATGCTCAGAGGAATACAATATGCAAACAGAACAAAAAACACAGACAGGAAGCTTGTGTCCATATATGAAATGGGTTTCCATGAGGCGCTGTACAAAATGTATGCCGACCTAGTTCTGACCTCAGAAAAGACCAAATCTGCAATAACACCATTGACTGCAGTGGAGTTACTCTCAATCACATCAGTGTAACTGGGAGTAGAACTCATTCCTGTGTGTACATAAATTGAAAAAACATGTAGGAGCATTAAGATAGTATGCAGGGTAGTTAAAACGAACCCAAGACTAAGAGATAGACCAATAAGAGACCCTTCAGAAGTAAAACTAGTTTTACTAAGGGCTGGTCTACACTGGGGAGAGGGGGGAGAAATCGATCTAAGATATGCAACTTCAGCTACGCCATTTGTTCGACTTACCTGGCCATCCTCACGGCAGCAAGTTGACCACCGCGGCTCCCCCCTCGACTCCGCTTACTCCTCCTGCCGAGGTGGAGTACGGGCGTCGATTCGGAGATCGATTTATTGCGTCTTTATTGCATCTCATCTAGACGCGATAATCGATCCCCGATAGCTCGATTACTACCCCCCGACCCGGCGAGTAGTGTAGACGTGGCCTAAATTAGTACACTTTCCCATTACATTTTCTTGTGACTTGAGAGGAAGCATTCAATTGACATGCCAAGAAAAGCAGGTGTGTGCTGTACCTCTCCTACTTTAATTTCTCATTATATCACTAATGGGTCTAAGGAAAGACCAATAGTGAAAAACAGGAAACTGAAATTTAATCAAATTTCACAGTGAAAGTATATGTTGCATTGGTTAGTGGGGATCCTTACTTAGAACCAATGGGTTCATGCATCACAAAGGAAAAGGATAAACTGGCAGTCCTGAATGGAGGGTTTGATGTAAAAAGCACATTTGTAAGAGCACAAAACATTTAGGGACCGAGAAAGTGCTCTGCAGAGTGCTGTTTTCCCTTATTATTCTACACTGAAATTATTTGCTCAAACAAAGAACAAATGGCAAGAGAGAAATAGTGATTGTTCTCAGATTTACAAATCAGATCCTATATTTTGGGATATACTCCAAGCACAGATTTGCCTTTACAATATGCTATGCTGCTCAAGCTAGACGTGCACAGCACTGTAATCCCCACGCTGATGATATATTACAAAAAAGTTTACAAGTGTTCTTTTGACAATGTAGATTTAGTTAAAAAGCTCAACAAGCCACTAAAACAGATTCTTCGAAGTTTTACTTTGTAATCTAAACATTTATAAAGGGACTCCAATGTTTTAAATTAATTGTATAAACACAATAATAAATCTACACAAGCTGTGCTCACTCCAATATTTCCATTGCAATGTCCGCATTTATAAACAGTTAACCCACCATTAGTATTACTACTTTAGTATCTAGGACCGCTAGTCAAGTACCAAGATCCCATTGTACTGTGTATAAACACAGAGCAAAAGGTGGTGATCCCTAGCACGGATTTCCCTGCATCCCCCAAACTCCCCCCTCCCTGCCAATGATCAAACTAGTTACATGCAATGTTGCCAATTTAGTAATTTTCCAACTAGATCTAGTTTTAAAAAAATTGTAGCTGGAAAAAAATTCCATTTAGTTGTTGAATTGAAATTGAAACATGAATACACACTTTAAAAACATAACACACGATAAAATACTTGTACCTGAAAAACTAATAGGTTTGAAAAAGCATGAACAAAGATGAACTTCCTCACACACGTGTGTTTGTTATGACGATGCCGGTGCATTTGTTTCAGCAGTGTTGGCCGACCTAATCATTTCAAATTATGATTTGTAAGCAAAGCCTGAATGAGCTCTCTCTGACAGCTAGTGATGAGCTGGGGTCGAAAGGCTTCAGAACCAGGCCATATTTACATGAACACATCCACTTTGCCTAGATATCCAGCAGACAGTGCTGTGTTGCCAAAGTGATCAGTTTCAGCTGGTGATGGGCAGTATTCCCTCTAATTTTTCCCCCATGCATGTGCGAATTGAATTTTATTTGCACCAATATGGAGGTTATATGTGACACATCACCACCATATTGGTGCACATAACAAAATTCATGTTGTGGGGGTGGGACTGAGGGGATTGGAGTGTGTGAGGGGGGCTGAGGGCTGGGGCAGAGGGTTGAGGTTCAGGGGGTGAGGGCTCTCCCACTCTCCCCCCCCCCCCCCACGGCAGGTCCGTGCTGAGGGAGAGGTACCTCTCCTTGCTGCGGCCCTGAGCCCCTGCGTGGGGTTTAATAGGCAGCTGCGCAACTTAGAGGGAACTTAGGTACACCTCTACCTCGATATAACGCTGTCCTCGGGAGCCAAAAAAATCTTACCGCATTGTAGGTGAAACCGCGTTATATTGAACTTGCTTTGATCCACCATAGTGCGCAGCCCCCCTCGCCCCCCGGAGCACTGCTTTACCGCGTTATATCGGAATTCGTGTTATATCGGGTCACGTTATATCGAGGTAGCGGTGTATTAGGTTACAGATCACTTTAATATTGAATGTGGGGGGTAATGAAATGTTATCGTTATTGTATGAGTAAAGGACAACAGAACTGCACTTCGCCTGTCTTGATTGAGGAGGGTCACCCTCAACTGAACAGGATAAAGATGCCAGATCCCAGTGGAGAGAGAGAGACAGTGGGGCAAGAGTTTTTGCCTGGTGCTGTGGGCTCTACCTAAGAGTCACAGGCATCATTTGACCTGCCCTCTCCTCTGTTTAATGATAGAGCTAATTAAGCTCCACTGAAAGTCCTTTGTTTTGTTAAGTGACCACCAGAGCTGAACTCACAGATAATCAGGACTAAGTTCTTAGACCTCTGCTGTATAGCATTTCTGTGGAAGAAACTGCCCAGCCTGCACTACAGACTCCCCCACTGAGAGCTGGGTGGAACCTCAAGAGACCAACTCACAGAGGTCACAATAGAGAGGCAGGTAGCAGCAAAAGGTGAAGGCACGGGGCCATCAGCAATGGAGCAGATGATTGAGCAGTGGAGTGAACGTTGGCATGACAATCGACAGCAGCTGGAGCAAGCAGACAGTAGAAAGAGCACGGTGCCTTCTTCATTCCACCTCAGGATGGGAGATGAACTCATGTGAAAACACCTCTGAACTCTGGGTCTCCAAGGACAAAGGTGAGTGGGGTGTGGTAGAGGGAGAAAAGAGGGGCACGTTGGACTACGTTTTAATAAGTTTTCTCCAGAATGCTAGATTTGTGACTGGGAAACATAATAGACCAATATTTTTAAAATGCATTATTTGCCAAGTTTGTTATCTGGCATTATCACTATCTCAAGAGGTCATTATCTGGGGGATTTTCTGACCTAAAAACATTATTATAATTATTTTTTCAAGAGTCAATTTAAATTGAATACATTTTAAAAAATTGATATTTTTTGTTTTAGAATTATAAAATATTATCCTAACAAAAACATTTAATTTATTCATATCTGTTTTATTGTTGCAGGTCAAAGTGAAAATGAAGAGACAAAACAATTTTTCTACTTAAAAGTCTCAAAAACCAGTCAAGATCCAAGAATACTCCAACAGGTCATCTGAAGATTCAAGTGATGTATCTACATCCAAACAGCCCGAAGCACAAATACAACTACCTACTAAAGAAACAGTGTCTCGACAACCAAAAGGCAGTACCTTATGTTTGTCCGTCAAAGTTTTCCCATTTATTGAAGTTACAAAAGATGGCTACTGGTGCGCACCTGTTGCAAAAAAGCTTATGAAGCAGGAAAACTTCCCATTTGTACAATTGGTAAAAGTTGAGGAGCTTGGTTTGCTAGACCAATCAACAAAGCCAATGCTGACAAACTATGTGAAAAAGGCTGCAAAATACCAAGTCTCTGGACTGCCTCGACCTACAGAATGCCTTATAAGCCAGTCACTGTCAAAGCCAGTTTTAGAAGAACTTACCGAAGCTATTAAGAATGCTGGAGACACAAAACATAGTTTATGCGAACAAACATACCTGTTTA
This sequence comes from Chrysemys picta bellii, assembly GCF_011386835.1. NCBI lineage: Eukaryota > Metazoa > Chordata > Testudines > Emydidae > Chrysemys > Chrysemys picta. The sequence continues at coordinate 333,533,529 of NC_088791.1, read as the reverse complement.
AGCAAGAGATACCACAAACTGGAGGCCAATGTTATGTGCATTTTCATTTGCTAACCATGAAAAAACTGCAAGAAACTCAACTGACTCATTAGAAGCATGGAGGAACAACAGTGAATGACTCAGCAGTTGAAAAAGAGAAGAACTGTCTTACCACATTCAAAACATTTTACACATGGCTGATGAATGCACCAATGCAAATGGGTGGAGAGTCACTGCGTAGTTATCTTGATGTCAGTAATAGGCCAGTAGATGCATTTCCAGATATTCAGGTTATAGAAGACACCCTGGCTGCATCTGTGTCAACCCACATCTTGGAAGAGTTAAATGCTTGAAATTGGACCCCAAATAGATGGCTGCTCATGCATTCGATGGAGCTGCAAACGCCTCTGAAGACGTGTGGAGTACTAGCTTAGCTCAGAGAAAAGAGTAACTCTAATCTCTCCTATACACACTGTGGAGGCCATCTACTCCAACTAGCAGTAGTGCGAGCTGCAGAATCTTCAAGACATTTTAAAAAAGCCATAAATGTAATGTCTTAATTATACTCTTTTTTCAGCAAGAGTCCAAAGAGATTGAATGTCTTGGAAAAAATAGAAGATGCACTGGGACTGAAGTTCAAATTAGTCCAACCTCATGAATGATCCTTGGCAGTTGTCTTAAAATTACTGCAACTGTTATTACTGGCTTTGGAAAGTGTCTACCAAGATCGGACGGATCCAAGTAGTGAGGCTTGTGGACTACTTTTGCTACTATGTTCAGAGAAGACAATCACTATTCTCTCTCGTATGTCTACTGTTGAAACAGTTGGGTCATTAAACAATGCCATCCAGGCATCTCCTATAAGAGTAGTAGTTCTTTGTCCAGCAATAGAAGCTACACTTGGATCAGAGAGATCTTCATTGAAAACATACTGGAAAAAGCAAAGACTTCAGTCCAGAAATTTACTAATGAAGGCACTTGTATTGAATCCTTAAGTGAACAGGAGAAGAAGTGTTTGGTAAGCCAGCTGAAAAAGTAAATATACTTGATTCTTACAAAGCTACGATGGCATCTGGATTCTACTCAACTTCTACATAGTTTTTACAGGTTTCAGAGTAGCAGCCGTGTTAGTCTGTATCCGCAAAAAGAACAGGAGTACTTGTGGCACCTTAGAGACTAACAAATTTATTAGAGCATAAGCTTTTGTGGACTACAGCCCACTTCTTCGGATGCATCCGAAGAAGTGGGCTGTAGTCCACGAAAGCTTATGCTCTAATAAATTTGTTAGTCTCTAAGGTGCCATAAGTACTCCTGTTCTTTTTATAGTTTTTACAGTTGCCTGTCTTATATAAACACCAACAGTTGAGTGGAGTGAGGCACTACCAGCAATAGGGCTGCCATGTGAGGACAGAATAGATAATTTGAACACAGAGTGGAATATCATATGAATGAAGATTTGACCTCAAAATCTTTATCATCAGTAGTGGTTCAACCTGATCTTTGTACTATGTTTTCTGGGATGAAAGAAGTAGGAATTTATCTGTTGCTACTCCCAGTCATAATAGCTAGAGTTGAGCATTCTTTTTCATCATTCAATAGAATTTTGTGTTCTGAAAGAAGTCACCTTCTGTCCAATCATGGGAATGAACATCTCAGTTGAAAGACTGGAAGTACCGGACATACAAGAAGCCACCAAAGATGAACGTATTGAATTTGATACGTTTATTAACAGTTGTGCAGAATTAGAACAAGAAACCAAGAAGGATATAGATGTAGTGCTTCAGAGAGCTGTAGTGCTTGAGTAGCCAACTTTAATTTGTGTAATGATTTTAAAGCATTAGTTAAATCTAATAAAATGAAACATTTTTCAGTTTTTACTAAGGGGTCACACAGCCCACCTTCGTCCTCAGGGTCTCACCCCTTAGCCCTTACTACCCTGTCAATTCGAACACCTCTCCCCGCCCCGCCCCTCCCAATTTCAATTCTGGGGAAAACACTGCCAAGAAGTCTACAATCCAAGTATAAGACAAGAGACAACGGATGGATACAGACAGTCTGAGGAAGGAAACAGTGAGACAGTGGTGGTCAGCACACCAGCAGCAGCATTCCCACCAAACCAATGGCACATCTGTTATGTTTTTTTGTAGGTCCATGACAAAGGAGAGTTTTAAGGAGTGATATGGAGGATGAGGAAGCTTTGTGGAGGTTTATGGGGAGTACCTCCCAAAAGGGAGAGTCAGCATGTAGAAAAAATTAAAAGTGCTTGTTTGAAAGTTTAATAAGCGGGAGATGGATTTGAGATACCACAGTTTTCCATATATTTTGAATAACTTGTTAACTAATGTGAACTGTAGTGACAAGCACTGGGTTTATATTTATCTTCTGGTACATTACTTAATAAATAAGTTTAATATATATTTTTCCTGTTTCCATTTTACAAAAGAATTAACACTTGGAATGGAAAATAAGACCAAAACAAAACAAAAAACCACACACACACACACAAATAAACCACCACCCCTTCCTCATGGGAAGTCAGACAAAAGTCTCATAAAACTATGCCAGTATCAACAGGTGTTATTAATGGCACAAGAAGGGATGCATGCTGATCCATTCAGAAATGTTTGGTTTCAGAGTAGCAGCCGTGTTAGTCTGTATCCGCAGATCCATTCAGAAATGTTTGTCATCCCTACAGTGTTAGGTATAGATGTGAAGGAGTCCACTCATCAAAAGTGTGCCTCCTTGTGGCTAGGTCTGGGATTTAGCTCTCACCCTGTCTGATGCCCTCTGCCAACAGTAACTAATGCTGTGATCCCCCCCCCCCTCTCTTTGCGACTCAGGATGCTCTCCCTTCATGTCTTGGCCCTCCAGCCAGGTCACTGTAAAGTTTCTCCCCATCTCCCCACACTTCTGGGGTAACAAAGTAAACAGGACAAGCTGTCTTGAGTGTTTCAGGACGTCTCCTGCTCCAAGTCTATGTCCAGTGCCACTTTCCCAGTGACTGGTAGGGGAACCCAAACCCTCCCACAAGTTCAAGCCCAGGGTCCTTCTGACTAGCAATCCAGGTCTGCTCAGTCTCAGTTGCTGTTTCCCTGGGTTCCTTCCTACTACACCTCTGTCTCCAGGTCTACCACCAGAACTTCCTCCACTCCCCGTGGCTACTTCATCCCTCTAGGCCTCTCATAAAAACTCCCTAGTTCAGGGCAGGACCCCAGGGCCTCCTCTCCCCCTGGATCTCCTCTTTGTCCCTGGCCAACTCCCTTTCCCTCTAAGGAGTAATAGCAGGTCTCCTCCCTCAGCCCGCTCCTACTCTCACTTCTTGGTCTTACAATCCTAGCCCAGCTCCTCCCTCAGTTGGGCTTCATCTGCCATTAGACTATCAATCCCTGGTTCCCTTACTGGTGCAACATTTACAGTTAATTGGCACCTCCTGGCCTACAAATCCTGCATCTTGGAAGGGGGGTAGATTAGGTGACTCTTACAGTCCCTTCTAACCCTATGGTTCTATGATTCTATGTGGGGTGGACACCCTATTACAATAGACATGGGGGAAATTGGACTTTTGGGTTTGCGTCTAATTCCATAGGACGAGATTAGTGCTGTCAAAAATTAGTGTTGAGGAACTAAGTGTACTAATCAAGCATTTTAGGCCAGAATCTAATCCCTGTAACACTAGTGAAAAACTGGGGTAACTGTGCTGATTGCAATGAAGTTGGTCTGCATTCACACCCATGTAATAGAGGTCAGAACCTGGCACACTGAGAGCTATTGTAAGTCATTAGGAAGTATTAACCAATTGTACAGCTTTTCTATTCAGTGGAAGATATTTTACTTTAATGAGAGTTCTTCATGTACTTAGATTTGCATCAGTTTCTATATTATTTCTAGATTTATGAAAAATGAACTGTATGCGTTACAGTTCAGTGTGCACGGATAGAAGTACTTTTATGGTTCATGGAGCATCTCTTCTCATCCTTCAAATGTCTAAACCGTGCAGGAGAAGCTTTTTTTCATTATTAAGTGACTGATATTTTAACTGTATTTCTGTTAAATGCTTGTGCAGCATTTCAGAGCTGAACAAAATTGTTTGATGATCATAAAGCTTAACTAGTAAAATAAATTGGAGCCAGACAGACAAAATAAGAGGAGGTGCTGTGCCAGCTTCCAGCCACGCTAGACCCCAGCTCTACTAATGCATCTTATTCCAGACTGGGATAATATTTACAGGTCCTTAAGAAGGACTGTCAAATCCAGTTCTGAACCCAAAACTTAGCTACATTTGGGAGGTGTGATAACTTCCATGATCTTAAACACTGGCTTCTCACGCAGTATAGACAGGGATTGTTGTGTTTAAGATCACGTGAGTTACCACAGCTCCTCAGGGTCAGGTTCAAACACAAAAGTAGTTTACCCAGTTTAGATAAACCCTCTGAGGATAAAGGCTAGTTCCCAAAGATATTGGGCCTGATTCTACATGGCCTTACCCCTTGAGTAGTCATCTACACCTGTACAGAGTGAGTGCAAGGTGGGTGGAAAGTCTGACCAAATCAGAAAGGTAGCACTTTACATCTCCTTTGCGTAAATGTGAATAACTACAAGTGGAAGTCAGTGGGAGAAATCAGTCGGTATAGCATAAAAATTAAAAAAAAAAAAAAAAAAAAAAAGAGTGCAATTCTCCTGTCCTGATCCCAATATTCCTCACAAAAAAGCCCATTACATATAGATATACCTATCTCATAGAACTGGAAGGGACCTTGAAAGGTCATTGAGTCCAGTCCCCTGCCTTTACTAGCAGGACCAAGTATTGATTTTGCTACAGATCCCTAAATGGCCCCCTCAGGGATTGAACGGACAACCCTGGCTTTAGCAGGCCAATGCTCAAACCACTGAGCTATCCCCCCTTCTGTAGGCACTAGTGTATGTGAGTAACTTCATTCAATACCTGCCAGATCAGGCCAATGTTTGGATATCCAAGACTCCTCTTTTCCACACTCATCAATTTCCCACTCTGATAACTGATAAACCCTCCGCTCCCCCATCGCATAGATAATCTAGTTCAGTGGAGTTGGACTGAGGAGCCCTGGGTTCCATTCCCAACTCTACAACTGATTTACTTTGTGACACTGAACAATTCATTTCTCTGTGTGCCTTTGTTTCCCCTCCCATCACCACCTGTCTGCTTTGCCTATTTAGACTGTAATCTCTTAGGAGAGGGACTCTTACTATGTGTGTGTGTATGTCGTACCTAGCACAATGGGGCTGTGATCTTGGTTTGATCTTTAAGTGCTACCCTAATATGAAATAATTTCCTGTATTCAAAAATATGCTAGGCTCACTACAATGGAAATGTTTCTGTTAACTTCAGTCGTGCCCATCAACAGATTTAGAGTCAGGTTGTCTACCTACAGGGAAAAGAGAAATCCATTTTTTATTCACTACTCCACAGTTGCTATTGAAATAACATTGATATTTCAAAGTCAGCATCATGTCAGCACTGCAAGACACAGGAGAAAATAATGGAATGGACAATACAACCTCTTTTTTCCCTACACCTACGTTTTTAAGCCAAATAGTCTTGTAAGTGCTCCAGCTACAAAAGTTCTTTACAAAGTGGAAACTAGATTTTGAACAAGAATCTTGAAATTTGCAGGGCAGTTAGCCAGTGGTAATGCTTAATAGCCCAACCCTGGAACTGTTAGCACTGGGCGTAGTACTCACAAGGTAGATTTAAATGGGATTATTTATGGTAAACACAATCTGTGAGATTTTGCAATTGGTGTCTGCTTCTGTTTCCCACTATATCCATCATCTGGATCTTAGCCTTGCATCGGATTTCCATCCAGACATTTGTTCACTGTTGCTAGTAAAACATGTGACTACGGTGGAGCTGTAACCTTAAATGCAACAAAGTATTTTAGAAAGGCCATTATATCTAACTTAAAAGCAATAGATCCCATTTCGTAGCATTTAATAGAGTTCTAGAGTTTAAGGCCAGAAGGGACCCCAGATCATTTAGTCAGACCTCCTGTATATCACAGGCCACCAGCAAAGCTAGGTGTATAAAACCTCAATCCAACATCACGTATACAAATCATATTTCCACTCTCTCTTTAAATGTATATGAACTGCCAAAGTGCTGAGTCCATACATAGGCCTCCTTCAAAACACAAACACACCACTTCTCAGAACCTCCATAAACATCATGTTGCAACACTTTCCCCCCACCTAACAATTTCAGCAATTTTAGTTAGAAAACAGATGACTAATAGCTAGCCAGCATTTCAGCAATAGCCATCTTTCTTGGGCTTGAAGAACACATCTGCTTTCAAATTAACATTGTACAGATTATTTGGAAAGTATATAATGTGATGTTTATGTCTGTTTATTAAAAATGAAAGTGTGTGGGTGGGGGGGGGTAATTTAAAAGCAATATCCTTTGTAGGCATCAATAATATATAAATAACTAATAAGGCATCACCAGAACAAGAGTGTTTGCATTTTTTAAATATGTTTTTTTCCCTGTTACTGACATTGGGAGCAATGTCATTACAATCAGTTTCAGATGCCAGTTTAAGGTCTTGATCCATTTTGAAGATTAGGACCAAACTCCAGCTACATCAAAGACTGGAGTTTGATCTATGAACCATCAAGACAGTTGCACTTCTCTGGGGCCCAGACAATGCACATTACAAAACTCAGCAAAAATGCATGAGATGGGGACAAACTATTCCCAGCGGAGAATATATGCCGCTCCATCTCAACTATAAAACAAGCTTTCAGAGGAAATCAGGTGACCCCAGAGTCTGACCATCTTTTGGAAATGCTGCACAACCTTCTTTGAAAAAGACGTGCCACCACAGCAAGAACGACACAACACTAACACCCTCATCTACCCAAACAAGAATCCCCCCCAGACACACGCTTGAAACAAACCAACCAATCAACTCACCCATCCCTCCCAAAGAAAGTTAAGATACATAAAGTAAAAAGATACTCAAGTAAAGCCAGAGACTCCATTAAGTCCACAAGGGACTTTTTAATTAACAATTGCTTTGCTTGTATAACAAATTCACTTGTGTGATTGCAAGACACTGTACAGTATATTTCAATTCCTGTAAGTGAAATGATTTGGCTGCCTTATTTATAAGTAGCATTGTAACTTATTCTACACTGGTTACCTACTGGTACCAGTCACCATAATATATGAGTGCTACTGATTTTTGCAGAAGGCAATTGCATTCTATTGCTTACACACACATTTACAAAGTAATCTGTTTTAGTCATTCTGTTTTATTAAATTAATCAAATGAGCTGTGATACAAAATTATGAGCCGCTTTGACCAGCTACTGTTTTCCACCCAGACCCCAATGTAAGCCCTTTAATTGGGTCAGGCAACAACAACAAAACCCATTAATTATTAGGTTAAAAAAAAAGTACGTGGAGCTATCTATTCCCTTCAGAATTTAATTCATTCTTATCACCTGCTTTAAAAAAATTATGCAACAGCACGTTGTTGTAAAGTCCAACTATGATCTTTAAGATACAGATTGGCTGAATGGAACAAAAATTCAGAAGAACAGATGGGTTCAGCTACTGTTAAATTCAGAATGGTTTCCAAGAACATTTTGTATGTAGCAATAAATAGCCACAGACACAGAGTTTCCCCAGTAGTTAAAAATTGAGAATCATACAAGCTAAGTGAACACTTCCCAGCATCTGCTCATTGAAGCATCCTACACTCTAGCCAGGTCGGCACAGAAAAATTGCCCATTGCTGACAACGGGTGTCAGCAATGGGTGCAATTAAAGCCATGCTGGCCACAATTTAACGAGTAGGCAGGTTTAAGTGGGGTCTCTGAAAGAGTCCTGAACAGGATCGGTTCTTGGCTATGCCTCCAGGTGAATCACCAGTTCAGCTATACTGGTTGATGACAGCCATTGTCAGCAATGGGTAATTATGCTGGGTGTGACACTGTACCCCATATTCTTCATAGTGATAATATGATATGATTATAGCATAATTATGATGTATTTCATGCAAGACGGGTCATGAAAGAGGTAACTGGAAAAGTTATGATTTCCCAAATATGATTATCCTATTTGTATGCCTGTATCATTTTTCAGAGGAGTAGCCGTGTAAGTCTGCATCCACAAAAACAACGAGGAGTTCGGTGGCACCTTAAAGACTAACAGATTTATTTGGGCATAAGCTTTCATGGGAAAAAAGGGCATCTGAAGAAGTGGGTTTTTTACCCACAAAAGCTTATGCCCAAATAAATCTGTTAATCCTTAAGGTGCCACCAGACTCCTCTTCATTTTTGCATCATTATTGTATCTGAAGTTATAAATACTGACTATGTATCTGTACTTCAAATGTAGTTATACCTGGGTAAAGCCCACTAGACAAACTACTTTCAGTCTAGACAACTAGTTGGAAAGGGCCTATTCAAGGCAATGAGCCATTAGGGAAAACAATAGGCCTTAGGAGAAGCTTATCTTCCACCTGGTGAGCTTTCCTGAGAACACTCCAGAGAGCCTGTAAGTAATGGCTGCTATGGCTATCCCAGGACATATGACTAGGACACATGTCTCTGGACTCCATCTTGGGATGTCAGTATTTTTCCACAAACTGGTCTGGGAACCCAGTTTTGAAACAAAGGGTTCCCGCCATATGCTAAATCCATACTAGTCAGGGAGTGACATCATCTGATGTTCTTCACTCCCCACACAAGAAGACTCCTGGAAACACCTGAGGAACAAAGACTGAACGGGGGGGGAAGTGCTGGACCCAGGCTAAAGCGATTTCTAGCCTGTGTATGAAAGGCCTGGGGATTCCAAGCTGTAAAGCAAGTGCAGCTGGCCCCTTAAGACTCTGCAGCCTGCCTGTACCATCAGTTTGGATATGAATTAGCAGATTCTCACCCTATCTAGTATATTAAGCTTAGTTTGCATTTTTGTTTATTAGGTAATCTGTAGTTAATAAATTTATTTTATGTTTTAATCTAAACCAGTGAGTTTGGAGTGAAGTGCCTGGAAATCTTAGCTCAAGAGGCAGGGGCTGTTGCATATTCCTCCCCATGTTGAGGGGGAGGCGAACTGGATAATAAATTCATACTGGTTGGGGTTTGGACCAGGGCATAATGGTACCGCTCTGGGGTCCTAGGCTGGGAAGCTGGTGATTATTTTGGCTGTACCTTTCTACTGTTGCTTCATGCAGTGGCTGGTCAGAGGACTTGCATGTAACTGCATCTGGGTGTGTCCCTACCTGTGTGAATGCTGATGGAAGTATAAGACTGGGAGTGGGTCTGCAGCATGTCACAGCAGGACAGGGAGAGGGAGCCCAGGTTGGTGGATCACAGGGCTCAGTGGTACCCCAGTTATAGGTGGCACCCCGGGAGGAACCAGTCACACTTCTCAGTGGTTTGAGCATTGGCCTGCTAAAGCCAGGGTTGTGAGTTCAATCCTTGAGGGAGCCACTTGGGGATCTGGGGCAAAAATCAGTACTTGGTCCTGCTAGTGAAGGCAGGGGGCTGGACTCGATGACCTTTCAAGGTCCCTTCCAGTTCTAGGAGATGGGATATCTCCAAAAAAAAAAAAAAAAAAAACATGACTTTTGTGGGGCCTCACTATAGCACATCTGGTGAAGATGCGCACTCCTGTCAGCCTAATTACTCCACCGTGGTGAGAAATGTAAGCTATGGCTGCAGGAGAGCGTCTCCTGCTGACATAGTGCTGGTGTGGACAGCACGGAACTTGCGTCGCTCGAGGGAGGGAGCTTTTTCACACCCTCGCGTGAGGTACATTAGATCACCTTAAGCAGTAGTGTAGACTTGCTCTAAGATTTGTGGCAGCCTCAGCCACTCATAACCTATGGGTCTGAGTTACTGAAATAAGAGTAGCAATCCCAAAGGCACCCAGCAGCAAGCAGCTGTCTGTCTGGCCTGTATGTAAAACTGACCCTGCTTCATTGTCTGGGATACCAAAAAGAATGGCTGTGTTAAGTGACAGATAACACTAATGGCAAGTCTACGCTACAAAATTAAGTTGACTATGTCGACGTACAGCCACTGCAGTAATTAAATCAATTTTGCATGGCCACACTAGCTCCTTCTGTCAGCAGTGCCGGACCTCACCAGCAGCGCTTGCACTGATTTAACTGTCAGTGTACGGCATTGTCGATCATAGTGCCCCAACTGTGGATGCACTCTGCTGCCAGAGGGAGCTAGTGTGAACTTGCAATACAGATTTTTAGGATATTGCTTTTTGAGTGTCAACATGTCACTACCCAGGCAAGCTGGGCTTAGTGATAGTTGGTTGCTATAGACCAAAGATCAAAAGATTCAGTTTGCTTCCAGTCCCAAGAGATCAGTCACTTACTCCAGGTCAATTTGTACCTCAGATCTCACACCAGAGACAATGTTTGTAGCCAATCCTGTAGCAAACTAACCAAGAAAATCAAATGGTTCCCAAAGGTGAAAGAATTATAGCAATCTGTTAAGCATTGAATGTCTTTTAGTGTTAACTCTGGTTGACCCTTGGGATCCCTGCTTCTGCTTTGTAGCTCCAGCCCCTGTGAATCCAAACAGGGAAAGAGATGAGATTTCAGAATTCAAGCTTATTGGACAAACCCTTTTGCAGGTAGCCTCTTTCTGGGCGCGCAGGCGGGCAATTAGCAAAGTCTTTGTATTGTGATGGTCACAATGGCCCATTTAATTTTGATACCTCTTGCCAATCAGGAAGAACTAAGGCCTTTCATAAGGATTTAGATTTTGTACTCAGTAGAGTTTTTTTCTTGTTTGTTGAGTTACACACTTCAGAACTATATAGCAAAACACTTGAGTATTATCTTATAGCATGGGACACAGACATTATAAACAGTATTAGTATATGTAGCAATTTACAAGATTTCATAAAGTCTAAACACATGGATATAAATTCAATACCCATCTTAACCATACTAACACACAGCTGACTGGTTTCCATCAATGAATTGGTCAGTGCTCAGTTGAGGTATGAAACCTTGACAAGAGCTGGCACCTGGTTTCTCAGCATCACAGTGGATATTTTGGGCAGGGGAGTAAGGGGAGCATATGCTAGGAACAGCAAATCCCTCAGGCACCATGGAAGGACTCACTCCAGAGAAGTTTGCCCTACTGCCTAGCTACCGGAATCCCACAGTGATCCCTGGGAGAAGTGCTCCACTCCCAAAACATAAAACAAAACAAACAAACAAAAACAACTAACTGTTCAGCTCTGTCCAGGGTGAAATTAACTCTGCCAGGTTAATTGCTAGCCCCAATATGATACGGTGTAATTTAATACAACACAAAATAATAGCTTGTGTTTGAAAACAATTGGGCTTGTTTGAAAAATGATTGCCATTTGTCAGCACATTGGTAGCTTGTGGAATTCATAACTGCAGGGTGTCAGTGTCATAAGCGGTAGCTAGATCAATTCTATGATAAAAATCATGGGGTATTCAGAGCTCACAATTCAGGATTACCACCACCAAACAGGACAGAAATTCTCAACTCAAGCTGCAGTGTACAATAGCTGTGTTACTGGGCTGGGGAAAACAGCTGATATAAGCCACTGCTGGAGATAAAATTCCTGGTCTAATTAACTAATTGTCTGATTTAGTACATCAGGTCCTAAGTCTGATTATGATCATGTTAATAAAAAGATCCTATACACACACACACACACACACACACACAAGATCCAGCCAGGGCAACCTTAACTCCAAGTTTTCTGGTTTCGTATAATTTAGCAAATAATTAATTGTAACATTAGGTATGTGATATTTTAAAGTAAATTAATGTGTTAAATTGAATTATGGTGCCTAAATAAATGCTACTTGATGGCTTCATGGTGTGGCTCAAATAAAATAAGTTAGGCTGAATTTTTCCAAGACTGGGTTCCTCCAGTTAGACTCCTAAATGCGGGTTTAGGCATCTAAACATAATTGATTTTCAGAAGTGCTGACCCACAAATACCATAGATTTTAATAACTGAATGGGCATGGAGGATAGCCTCCTCTCATGCACAAAGGCTGATGGGTCTTGCAAGGAAACTGTAACATTAGCATAGTCAACGCAGTTTACCAGTTTTGTAGGTAAAGGTGACTTTCGTTTCCAGTGCTGTCAACCTAGCACCTTTTTCTAATGCAAAATACACTTAAAGGATAGATAGCCACCTTTCTTTCACATTTGAAAAAGTTCTTTATTTCCTCTAGAGATGCAGACCTTGTCAAGGACTGTGCATTCACAAATGCCACTTACATTCTTGTGGGGGGAAGGAGCGGACTGTATGCATCATTGATCTAACTGCAGTAACAGTGCTAAGCATGGTAGTTTTAAGTTTTATCTGATGGGCATTGTAGTGTGCATTAGTATTGCTGCCAATATTGCAGACAGTGTGCTTTCTGAGGCAACTGACATCCTTTAAACTCTATCGGACAGGCCAGTGCTGATAGGGGACTTAATTCCGAGCGCTCCACTATGCGGCACAGAGGAACTCCTCCCTAAAATGACACCATTTAACAAAATGTTAAAATTATAATTGTATAATTAGAACTCAACTGTTTGGGTTATGTAAGAGGTGCTGTGGGCGTATAAGCTTAGACTGAGGTACGGTAATTAAAACATGCCTATTAGCATAGTTCCCTTAAAGTGATAATCAGCCTTCTTATTTTTAGTAGTGGGGAAGAGGAAGGCTACAACCAGAGGGGTGGGGAGGGGGAGAAGAGAATCTCAAAAGGGCTCTTTGTAACTGTTAAAGCAGTCCTACATTTGTTCTATTCCCACTTCTGTCACTGACTGGGCTGTAATAATATTTTGCACTTCCAGTAGGTAGCCTGGTTAATGCAGTTGTCAAAAGCTGGATCCCTGCACCCTGGCAGTTCTGCTAATGCTTCTTCTGAACTCATTAGAAAACTGAATTGTTGACAAGCATCAGTCACAATACTGAAAACTGGACCAGACAGTAGCATTAAACAAACAATACTATGCATGTATATATAGTACCAGGCCATATGGTCAAAGCCAAAAATAAAATCTGTGGCAGAGCAAAGAATGGAACACAGATATCCTAACTCCAATCCCGTTCCAGTGCTTTAACCTCTCCTTGAGGCAAGGGTTAATCTGGAATTTTATATAGAAAAGATTGGACGAGTCTCACATCATTGCTTAAGCCATTTTTGAAGGTAAAAACAAAACAAATAAAACCTTACTAATAATAGGTTGAACACCACAATCAGCAGCTATATTGTTCTTGAGTAGCCAATTGAGTCCTTGACAAATCGAGTGCATGCACATGAGGACAGGCTTCCTTGTCTGACACAGGAGGCAGATGGAGACCATTGACTTTTCAGAATTTAAACAAAATTTACAGCTCTCTACAGAAGAGGAGCCAATTAGTATGGAAAGGGCATATCAAATCCGCAGTAAAAAGAACTCCTGTCCACTTTCTCCTCTGCTTATGATTATTTCATTCCAAGCTTTCTAGTTTAAGGGATACAAAGATGTACAGTTTCTCAGGTGTAAAAGAGAAAAAAAGTCACAATATAAGGTAAGCTAAATTCTCCCCTCCCTCCCCAGGTTCAGATCCCAGACCTGTAAGGAAGAATGTGACTCCTTTATAGGAGATATTTTATATAATATAGAGATATTTTGAGGAGTTTGAACTGACACCAAGTATACACATCTTTAGCCAAAGTCTCTCTTGGTAAATGAAGCCCTGCTTCCCAGTGGTCTGTATTTAAAACAGTCACCAAATGAAGATTTGTGGATAAAAAGGTCCTAAATAGAGCTTCCCCCCTCAGGGTTTGTTTGCACTGAAGTGAGAGTAGAGAGGAAAATGGGGAGACCCCAGCTGGGACCTGAAGGTCAGCAATTCCTATTCTGTCTCCTATCTCAAAGGGATTCAGCCTCTGCCTTGTACATGCCAGACAAGACAACCCACCTACACTTTCCAGAGGCGACCAATCACAAGTGCTGTCACAGCTCAGGTCAGTGTTGCCCAACATTTGATGAAAACGTCAGCAATATTTAAAAAAAAACAAAAACGAACATTCAAAGAAGAAAAAAATACTGCAATCACCATGATCTTCTAAAAAAATCCTGTGTCACTAGCATTTGTCATTTTAGCATCATTTCTTGGTGCTAAAGTGAGATCCTTAACATGGGATTGCATTTTAAACACCCCTTTAGTGTAGAAACACATGTGGGAGTTGGGGACGGATACCAAATCACCATGTCATTAAGCAGTCAAGTGAGAACCAAGTAGCAAGCTGCTCAAGACTCCTGTTTTCATGAGCTGAGGAGTCAAGGCAAAGAAGTTATCCGCAACCAGAATAATGATCAAAACAGCTGTAGTCAGTAGCAAACCAAGCAAACACACTATTCACCATCCAAGCAAAACTGGTCACTTCCAGCCAGGAAACAACTAAGTCAGGATAGCCAGCAAGACAAATATAGGCATATTGTTTAATCTTTTACTCTTTTCTACCTGCTGTAAATTTACTTGTCCGGACAAAAAATGATGGTGGAGAAAATAACCTTTTATTGACAAGCAATATAAAGGTAAGTATTTTTCTATTTGATAGATTTCTACAGCTTTTCTCTTCCCCGTCTCTAGCTAGAGGGCAAAAGGAGAATTGTAACTAAAAGTTAGAGTTCAGTTTATCTTGACTTCATCCCAACTTTCAGTGCTTAGCACTTTCACTATTTACTGAAAATAAGTGGAAAAGTACACTATGCCCCATCTTTTTTATGCTCACCAACTAATCAGTAAGTATTGTGATGGACATCTGAAGTATCTTAATCTTCTAACCATCCCACTAACTTTTAAATACCATTAGATCTGCATTGCTTGTTATGTCTGAAATTACAGTACTTGAGAAGGTATACCTTAAGAGACATGGAAAGTATATCCATTCTGTAAGTAACAAATAGACATTTAAAAAAAAAACAGATTCCTGATTTTCAGTTTATGAAACCCAAACAAAACAAAAAAATGTTTTCTGATTTAATTTGATAACATACTCTGATCTTTTTGACTACAAGAGAACTATTCTTCAGTCATTCCCCATCATTAAACGCTCTCCTTAGCAAGTTCTGTGCTGTTTTTGCAGTCCTTTAATCCAGCAAGATTCCCATGGAAATCAATGGAAGTTTCATAGGATTAAGGACAATGAAAAGCAGTCTCTCCTCCCAGTCCTCAGCTCTGTTTATTTTCATTTCAGTGGATATCAATTAAGTCAAGTTCTAGATCTTCCTAGAACAAAAACAAAAACACAATCAGGTAAGATTTGTTATAAAGGGGTTAGAAAACAAGTTTTTGTTAGTGTTTTATCATACACCATCCAAGGTAATATTTGCCTTCTCATTCCTTTATCCAGAAAGAAATTTCAGACTTTCAAGCTTGCATCTTCTCCAAAAAGGTAGGTAGATCTCTCTGCCACAAACTCATATGGGATAACAATTACAACCCATACTCCTGTAAGAAGTCTTTCCTGAACCCCTTCTTCTGGCCTTCAAACAACCCCCGCAGCCTCTCTAAACTCACCATCAGAAGCAAGCTCTCCACAGACCAGGGCTTGAGAACAATAGATGAAAAACTTGCAGACATATTTCACTACTACAATACCCATTCCCAACACACCTTTCAAGATCCATGGGTGCTACACATGCCTATCAATATGTGGTGTACCTCATCCAGTGCACTAAATGCCTATGTGGGTGAAACCAGACTGACGGGTTGGATCACAGAACCCCCCAGGGAGCTGCCACCTGATGTGCCAAGACTACCTCTGCTCCTGTTTTCCCTGCCAGCTCAGGACTACAGCACCCTGTCTTGCTGAGCCAGACACTCCCGTCTGCTCCAACACAGACCCAAGGTCTGAATTACTTGCCCCAAAGCTGCAGGTTTACCTGAAAACAGCTCACAGAAGTGTGCTTGTCTTTAGCACTCAGATGCCCAACTCCCAATGGGGTCTAAACCCAAATAAATCCGTTTTACCCTGCATAAAGTTTATGCAGGGCAAACTCAAATTGTTCGCCCTCTATAACACTGATAGAGAGATATGCACAGCTGTTTGCTCCCCCAGGTATTAATACATACTCTGAGTTAATTAATAAGTAAAAAATGATTTTATTAAATATAGAAAGTAGGAATTAAGTGGTTCCAAGTAGTAACAGACAGAACAAAGTAAGTCACCAAGCAAAATAAAATAAAATGCGCAAATCTATGTCTAATCAAACTGAATACAGATAATCTCACCCTCAGAGATGCTTCAGTAAGTTTTTTCCTCAGATTGGACACCTTCCAGGCCCACTGGGCACAATTCTTTCCCCTGGTACAGCTCTTGTTCCAGCTCAGGTGGTAGCTAGGGGATTCTTCATGATGGCTCTCCCTCTTTGTCCTGTTCCTTTATATATCTTTTGCATAAGGTGGGAATCCTTTGTCTCTGGGTTTCCACCCCCCCCTCACTGGAAAAGCACCAGCTTAAAGATAGATTCCAGTTCATGTGACATGGTCACATGACACTAAGACCCCAAGCCTTCATTCCTCCCAGCCTGACTCACAGAAAGGCTTTCTTGCAAACAGAGCCCCAGTCAATTGTCCTGGTTGATAGGAGCCATTAAGATTCCAAACCACCATTAATGGCCCACACTTTGCATAATTACAATAGGCCCTCAGAGTTGTATTTCATATTTCTTGTCCCAGATACAAGAGTGGTACATTTATACAAATAGGATGATCACACTCAGTAGATTATAAGCTTTGTAATGATACCTTACAAGAGACCTTTTGCATGAAGCATATTCCAGTTACATTATATTCACACATTACCATATTTTTATAAAACCATATAGACTGCACAACGTCACAGACGATCACTACACTCGTGAAGGTACTTACACAGAAAAATGATAGAGACAAAAATGCCATATCACCTGTGGGCAAACACTTCACAACGGAACACTCTGACTTCTCAGTGCTCATCCTCAAACCTGCACAACACCTTCAAAAGGTAAGCCTGAAAGCTTAAATTCATAATTTTGCTAGACACTAAAAATCTAACCCACTTTTTTGACCTATGCAGAGTTGTCTTTCTTAACAGATTCTGGACTGGGCAAGCCAACCAGCACCTTCGAGGCAATTGGGGCCCTCAAGACAATCCAAATTGCTACTGCAGCGCAGATCAAACAATGATACACATTGTCAATGAGAGCTCACTAACCAAATTCAGCGGTGGGCTCTGAGAGCTCTACTTAGCCACTGAGAATGCGATTTTTTGGCTCGGCAAATATGCAAACGCTAAATAAATGGGCCACTTCATTTGGAATGGTCACTCACAATACGTGTCAACTGCTTACATTAAACAATCTGTTCCACTTTGTATTTAGTTGTGACATTTTCAGTATCTTTTCCAGACCTGAAGAGCTTTTTGTAGCTCAAAATCTAAGTTGGTCCAATGAGAGCACCTCACAAACTTGTCTGACGTTCCCAAATGCCACGTTAAACCACTACTTCTATTGACTTCCCCTCACCAACTCTTCTGTTTAAAATTACACCATGATTTTCCTCAGGTAAGTAACAGTGCCAACACTGAGCCAAGCAATATCAGATGCACACCCTTTGTACTACTACTAGTTTGCACTTCTACAGAGCCTAGAATCACTAATTATCATAATGATAAAAATGGGAATATTGCCACAATACAGGTGAAGCAGGGAGTTTCATGAGTATCTCCCACCCACATTCACCCACACTCCCGCACCCAGGGACTAAGAGTGAGTCCGAAATGGGAAGCAGTAGCATGCAAGAAGACAAAGAATCATAGAATCATAGAATATCAGAGTTGGAAGGGACCTCAAGAGGTCATCTAGTCCAACCCCCTGCTCAAAGCAGGACCAATTCCCAGCTAAATCATCCCAGCCAGGGCTTTGTCAAGCCGGGCCTTAAAAACCTCCAAGGAAGGAGACTCCACCACCTCCCTAGGCAACGCATTCCAGTGTTTCACCACCCTCCTAGTGAAATAGTTTTTCCTGATATCCAACCTGGACTTCCCCCACCGCAACTTGAGACCATTGCTCCTTGTTCTGTCATCTGCCACCACTGAGAACAGCCGAGCTCCATCCTCTTTGGAACCCCCCTTCAGGTAGTTGAAGGCTGCTATCAAATCCCCCCTCATTCTTCTCTTCTGGAGACTAAACAATCCCAGTTCTCTCAGCCTCTCCTCATAAGTCATATGCTCCAGACCCCTAATCATTTTTGTTGCCCTCCGCTGGACTCTTTCCAATTTTTCCACATCCTTCTTGTAGTGTGGGGCCCAAAACTGGACACAGTATTCCAGATGAGGCCTCACCAATGTCGAATAAAGGGGAACGATCACGTTCCTCGATCTGCTGGCAATGCCCCTACTTATACAGCCCAAAATGCCGTTAGCCTTCTTGGCAACAAGAGCACACTGTTGACTCATATCCAGCTTCTCGTCCACTGTGACCCCTAGGTCCTTTTCAGCAGAACTGCTACCTAGCCATTCGGTCCCTAGTCTGTAGCAGTGCATGGGATTCTTCCGTCCTAAGTGCAGGACTCTGCACTTGTCCTTGTTGAACCTCATCAGGTTTTTTTCGGCCCAATCCTCTAATTTGTCTAGGTCCCTCTGTATCCGATCCCTACCCTCTAGTGTATCTACCACGCCTCCTAGTTTAGTGTCATCTGCAAACTTGCTGAGAGTGCAGTCCACACCATCCTCCAGATCATTAATAAAGATATTAAACAAAACCGGCCCCAGGACCGACCCTTGGGGCACTCCACTTGAAACCGGCTGCCAACTAGACATGGAGCCATTGATCACTACCCGTTGAGCCCGACGATCTAGCCAGCTTTCTATCCACTTTACAGTCCATTCATCCAGCCCATACTTCTTTAACTTGGTGGCAAGAATACTGTGGGAGACAGTATCAAAAGCTTTGCTAAAGTCAAGAAATAACACATCCACTGCTTTCCCCTCATCCACAGAGCCAGTTATCTCATCATAGAAGGCAAAGGTTAGTGTGAGAAGGAAAATGAAGGGAGTAGTTAGGCAGAGCACATGAGCTGAGTAGAGGGAGCACTGGAGGAAGATTAGAAGAGTTATACAGAGCCTTGAAGCCTTTAACTCCATTTGATAGATTGTGAATTTAATGCATGAAGGTGAAATCCTGGGTCCCTGGAATTCATTGGCAAAAGTCCCATTAACTTCAGCATGTCCAGGATTTCACCCAATGTGACTTTCCCAAGATGTCATAATAGATCACTGGCAGACCTGGGAATAACACCTAGAACTTTTAACGTCCATGCCCTTGCTTTAACCACTAGACTGTACTCCTTATTTTTCTTCTATTTTAGATTGAAAGTTCATCAGGCCAGGGACCACATCACTTTTTAAAGTTTGTTTTCTACAATGCTGAGTGCATTGTTGGCTATTCAATACGTCAATATTACCTTGCTAATGCTCTTATATGTTTCAAACAGCAGTACGTCAAAGCACGCTATGCAATTTTTAATACACAGTAGCAAGGTCCAAGTGGTGACTTAGTGCGTACATGCTAGAGCTTGCCACACACTAGTTCTCTGTATAGAGAAGCCCTACGTTGCTCAGGAATGGAATCTAAATTAAATAAAAAAAAAAAACACTGTTCTAGTTGTGTCAGAGTAATTCCCCAATTATTATCCCAAACTACTGTACATGGGAGATATTATTACCATGTTATAAATAAATTATTTTGCCAGTGACCGAGACCATGCTAAGCCCCTTACAGAATAAGATGGCACGGACAGTGCTCTGATAAGCTTACAATCCAACTTCAGCCATGAGAAGAAATCTGGGAACAAGCAGTACAGAGGGGCTAGTGTAAAGATAGACAAGGGTAGCATTTTTGTTTCTAGGTGTTGAACAATATACTCATAAGGCAAAATGTCCCATGCTGCAGCGCCCTGAGATACCAACCCTTCAATTTACTAGGCTTGGACAGGCCAGTGGCTTCAATGGGGCTCCACACGGGTGGAGCAGTCTACCTACCTATTGTAAATTGCAGGATCAGGAGCTTAATGTGCAGTTCAAGTGGCCCTCTGCACTGGACTGAAGGTTGTCTCTAATGAGCAGGCCCCTGATCCCATCAGAAGTTGTGCAATATAATTATTGGTTTAGCTCCTTGCAACAGGTGGATGTTCATGTGTGTCAACTGCCTGTCTGATTTGTCACCCAATTTGTCAAGCAAACTTAAAAATAAAAATAGTCAAAGCAGCAGAATTCTGCAGTGTATTTCTCCCCTTCAGCCAGGCTGTGCAATATATTAGAACTTAGCAGCCCTACTTGCACTGGTGCAGATAAAAGCCCGTCAAGCATTTTCATTTCAAACTCTTTTTCCAGGGGTTTATATAATTCAACCATGACAATTAGCTGTGGGCAAAAATTGGCATGCAAGGGCTCAGACCTAGAAGTAAGGGCTTTTAAAGAGCCCCAGAACAAGAGCTTTCAAGTTAGATCTGAATTATATACACTATTTGGAGGGAGGTTAGGGTGGAGATGCTTAGTGCTTGATGCTTCCCAGCCGAATCCCCACTCCAACATACTCCTCCCACCCTAGTCTAGGTTTGTAGTTTGGTCTTAAAAGTTAAAACCAGCACCACGTTGTATTTACATTGCTCTTCTCAGGCAAAGTGCGTACAAGCAATAACTATTAATGCTTACAACACCCCGTGAGGTAAATATTAACAACCCAATTGCCCAGATAGAAATGGTAAGCGAGGCAGAATTTGCTCAAGCACACAGAAGGGAGTCACTAGAAAAGCCAGGAACAGAATTCAGGAATGCCTGACTTCCCGTCCTGTATTGAGGCAACGCTTTCCGCCCTATCACTCTCCCTTTCCTTAAGATTTATAAAAGGTGATCGTTCCATAACAATGTTTAACGTGGGCCAGGGCATTCTTCTCTAAAAATTTCCTGGCGTTTTACTGCCAGATGACAATACCTCACAGAAATAGTGTATGTGCCATAATTATACATTACAAAACTTACAATATATACCAGGCATCTGTTGTAATAAATTGAATATACAAGTCAATCATCTGGTGGACAATTGCTCGTTACCTATTTTTTTTCCATAAAAGTCTAATTCACTGAACTTAAACCCGTCTTTCTAAATGAGTCTATATCAGATTGGCAGGCCCCACATGCTTCAACCAGTTAATAATTTAAGTGGTTATGACTTCACTGAGGTCAGTGGAGAAAATACTGCCAGAGAGGGCCATTCTCTCATCAAGTCAGAATGCAACCACCTGTTTATCATGTTTGTTTTTACAGGCTTTTGCTTTATGGAATTTACTCTCACAGCACCTCAGTTAGAGAAGTATTGTTATCTTCATTTTACAGATGAGGAACAGGGCATTTCACTCACTGCAGGTATGGAACCTCCACTGACCGCTCTGTGGATTAGCTCTGGAGTAGGGCAGGGGGTTGGGGTGCCAGGGGGGTGAGGGCTCCATCTGGGGGTGCAGAGTCTGGGGTGGGGCTAGGGATGAGGGGCTTGGCATGCAGAAGGGGGCTCCGGGTTTGGGGGCGGGGGGGGGAAGAGAGAGATCAGGGCTGGGGTAGGGGCTCAGGCACAGGCTTATTTCCAGCAGCTCTGTCAGCAGTGCAGCAGGGGGTGGGAGGGGAGGGGAGGGGGGCATAAGTCAGGCTTCCTGCCTATCTTGACTCCATGCTGCGCCCCAGAAGCGGCCAGCAGTCTGGTTCCTAGGTGGAGGCAAGGCAGGCAGCTCTGTGCATTGCTCTCACCCACAGGCACTGCCCCCACAACTCCCATTGGCCACGGTTTCCATCCAATGGGAGTGCAAAACCGTTGCTTGGGGCGGGGGCAGCATACGGAAACTCATGGCCACCATGCCTAGGAGCTCGACCTGCTGGCCACTTAAGGGGCACAGTGTGGAGCCAGGACAGGTAAGGACTAACCTGCCTTAGCTCTGCAGCACTTCGACCAGTTGGCAGTGCTGACCGGAGCTGCCAGCGTCTCTTTGAAAACCGGACACCTGGTTACCCTATCCTGCAGTCACATGCCGTTACTCCATCTCTGTCAGGTCTGCAGCCCCTCTCTCACTCCAGAAACCACAGCATCCTCTTCATTACTCAGCCATCCAGCCAGGTCACGCAGTATCACCCCCTTCTGGGGTATATCAAAAAGTCTTTCGTTCAGCAATGCTAGGCAGTCTTCCCATTAATTGCCTCAGGTGTCACTCCTTCATTTCTCGTAGGGGAACCAGCCCTGTACTTCAAGTAGCCTGCCCGCCCTCTGTGCCAGGTTTCAGTCCAGTGTCTCTCAAACCAGCAGTTGTGGGCATTCTTTTCCCAGCCCTCATTGCTCCTTCCTAGACTGCTTCCTACTCTTCTAGCCCCCTTCTCTGGGTGTGCCAGCTCCAAACCCTACTTGCTCTTTCCAGGGAGTGACTGCTGACTCTCTGTTGCCTGCTCCCTGGCTTTCTAGGCTCTGCATTTTCCTGCCCAGCTGAGCCTGCTTGCAATCAATTCCCTGTTCCCTGGCTTTTCCTCCAGGTGCACCTTGTGGAGTTAATAGGCCTACCCTGGCCACTTTGGCCCCTTCCAATCCTGTGTGGTGCAGACACGTTGTCACAGAGAAATTAAATGACTTGCTCAAGGTCACACAAGAGATCTAAGGTACAGACAGGAAAAGCACCCTCTTGAGATCTATTCCAATACCATAACCACAAGACCATTCTCAGGGACATCCTTACCCATACGCAAAGTACTCAGCTGTGTAGGGCACCAGGAAATTTAGGGCATCAAATTTCCTGGTGCCCTGCACAGCTGCATGCTGCTCCACCCCAGCCCTGCCTCTTCCCACCCCTGCTCCACCCCAGCCCCACCCCTTCCCCAAAACCCCTGCCCTGCTCCACCCCACCTCTTCCCACCCCTGCTCCCCCTCTTCCCACCCCTGAGGAGTGCAGCAGGGCTTGGCTTGCACTCACTGGCGGCAGGAAGTGCACGGACCTGACTCCAGCCGTGCCACCGGTGAGTGCTAGGGGGTGGTTCCCCCGTGCCTGCCAAGCCAGCTCCCCCCCACCCCCCGAGGCCTACCCACCACACACCCCTGCGGGGGGCTGCATAGGGTCCCAGAATAGCTAGGGACAGCCCTGACCATTCTCTCTCCTCCTCATAGACTGCAATTTTCCAAAAAGATCCCCAAGCAAGACGCTTTCGGCATAAAAAGTGCCACTAGAATCAACAGAAGTAAGGGCCTGAACTTGTAAGTCTCTTTCCAAAATAGAGCCCATAATGAATGTTAACTATATTTTTGTACTGCACCAATATTTTATATAATACTTAAATCTACAAAAGGAAATTGATATAATAAAATCAACAAAATATTGACATTTTTTAAAATGTCCTCTACCATCAAAGTAAGTAAGTAGTTTGAATACTATTTTGGGGAGTATAAAAAACTCTTTTTGTAGCTTCAGAAGAACATTATCCCATGAAAATTTTCTGTTTTGCTGACATTGTCATTTAAATATATTTATGTATCATAATTCTGTCTTAGGATGTAATTTTCATGTTGTACTTGTACCTACATATGGTGTAATCTTAATATATTTAGTGATATCAAATAGTCCTTCCAATAATTGCATTACATCAAGATACTGTATAAGTTTAAAAAAAAAAACTTCAAGAAGAATTAAAAATCTGAGACAACAGCAAGAAAACTTGTAAATTCGCATTTGAGATGTATAATAATTGTGATGTTTTGGGGTTCATCCCAGACCAGTGAGGGGTTATGTCACCACCTGCCCTGCAGTTTTGGGTGCCTTCAGTGCTATGCTGCTGTGACTCACAGCCTTAACACCAACAGCCGATGCAAGCTTGTAGGCTGTGGCCTGGCTGCCACCAGTCTTAACTACTTTTTGCTGGGTGACCCCAACACCCGCCTAGTTCTGAATTTCCCCTAAACCATCTGAATGGTAGCAATCTGCTGGGGTTCCCAGGAGTTACTATGTTACCCCTCAGCCGCAGCGAGAGTTTTGCTATTGCTAAGCTGTGTGACAACTCCCTGACACACCAGCTTTTCTGCCTTGCCAGCAAACTCTTCAGGACTCTGCCAGTCCAAACGTTGCATTGCAGGTAACAGACAGTGAGCGCCAACTGCCAAATTCTCCAGACTCATCTCCCAGCCCTCTCCTGGAACGTTCACAGCGAGTTGCTCCTTTAAAGAGGCAATACACTGCAGCTCATTAATCTAATTGGGGTTTGACAAAGCACACTTATTTCAATCTAAGTGTTTAACTGGTTTATAGTGAAAGTAAAACAAGTTTATTTAACAAGAGGGCATAGGATTAAGTGATACCAAGTATAAGGAATAAAGACAGAAAGTGTTGCAAGCAAACAAAAGTAAAAATATGCTTCTAAAACTAAAACTTACTTTCAGCAAATTACCATCTTTGCCTAAGCAAGTTTCCCACCTAAACTATTTTCTTGCTTTCTGGCTGGTTCTTCCCACAACCCCAATCAATACATTCATACAGGGAAGTTTTATTACCCAAAGTACAGTAACTCCATCTACTAACCAGGTCACAGCCAATGTTCACAAAGTTACTGAATCTCAGTATTCTTAAATAATTATTTATTTGCACTATTATAGCACCTAGGAATCCTAGTCATGGACCACGACCCCATTGTGCTAGGTGCTGTACAAACATAAAACAAAGATAGATTGTAATCTCCCTGGGGCAGGAACGAAGTGTAAGACAAGAGACAAACAGGGAAAGTACAAGTGAACAATGAGACAATATTGGTCAGAATGATAGACAGTGGTCTCTGCACACAGCAGTGTCACATTCACCGTATCATTAACTGATGAACGTTGATGGTTCCTCTGAACTGGGTTGGTGATTTTCTGAAAAACTGATTTGAGATTTCTGAGATGTCTTATATCTGCTTTGGCTGAAAGTAGTGTGAGAACAGCAGTTTGGCCATGCTACATCCTCTGCTAGCTGGAAGCAGGTAGCACAGTCAACTTTCCCAAATACAGGAACAGTATCCCTGATGATGACACAGCACAACTTATTGCACTGCTATGGGCACCCGCATGGCCCCACAATATGCCAACATTTTTATGGCTGACCTGGAACAACGCTTCCTCAGCTCTCGTCCCCTCATGCCCCTTCTCTATATTGATGACATCATCATCTGGACCCATGGGAAGGAGACCCTGGAAGAACTCCACCATGATTTCAACAGCTTCCACCCCACCATCAACCTCAGCCTGGACCAATCTACACGGGAGGTCCACTTCCTGGACACTACCGTACAAATAAGCGATGGCCACATTAACACCACTCTATACCGAAAACCCACCGACCGCTACGCCTACCTTCATGCCTCCAGCTTCCACCCCGGTCACACCACATGATCCATCGTCTACAGCCAAGCACTGAGGTACAATCGCATCTGCTCCAACCCCTCAGACAGAGACCAACACCTAGAAGATCTTCACCAAGCATTCTCAAAACTACAATACCCACACAAGGGAATAAAGAAAATCAATCAATAGAGCCAGACGTTTACCCAGAAGCCTCCTGCTACAAGACAGGCCCAAAAAAGAAACCAACAGAACTCCACTGGCCATCACCTACAGTCCTCAGCTTAAACCTCTCCAATGCATCATCAGTGATCTACAACCCATCCTGGACAACGATCCCTCACTTTCACAGACCTTGGGAGGCAGGCCAGTCCTCGCCCACAGACAACCTGCCAACCTTAAGCATATTCTCACCAGCAACCACGCACCGCACCATAACAACTCTAACTCGGGAACCAACCCATGCAACAAACCTCGATGCCAACTCTGCCCACATATCTACACCAGCAACACCATCACAGGACCTAACCAGATCAGCTACAACATCACTGGCTCATTCACCTGCACGTCCACCAATGTTATATATGCCATCATGTGCCAGCAATGCCCCTCTGCTATGTACATTGGCCAAACTGGACAGTCACTACGCAAGAGGATAAATGGACACAAGTCAGATATCAGGAATGGCAATATACAAAAACCTGTAGGAGAACACTTCAACCTCCCTGGCCACACAATAGCAGATGTTAAGGTAGCCATCTTACAGCAAAAAAACTTCAGGACCAGACTCCAAAGAGAAACTGCTGAGCTCCAGTTCATTTGCAAATTTGACACCATCAGATCAGGATTAAACAAAGACTGTGAATGGCTATCCAACTACAGAAGCAGTTTCTCCTCCCTTGGTGTTCACACCTCAACTGCTAGCAGAGCACCTCACCCTCCCTGATTGAACTAACCTCGTTATCTCCATATTGATTTATACCTGCCTCTGGAAATTTCCATTACTTGCATCTGAAGAAGTGAGGTTCTTACCCACGAAAGCTTATGCTGCCAATACTTCTGTTAGTCTTAAAAGTGCCACAGGACCCTCTGTAACTTTCCCAAAGTCACACAGGAAACCTGTGACAGAGTGGAACATAAAATCCAGGATGGGGGGGAGGGATAGCTCAGTGGTTTGAGCATTGGCCTGCTAAACCCAGGGTTGTGAGTTCAATCCTTGAGGGGGCCACTTAGGGATCTGGGGCAAAATCAGTACTTGGTCCTGCTAGTGAAGGCAGGGGGCTGGACTCGATGACCTTTCAAGGTCCCTTCCAGTTCTAGGAGATGGAATATCTCCAATTTATTTCCCAAGTGCTTTAACCGCAAGACCATCAATCCCTTCTTGGAAGTGAAGGATATAGGTGTAAATCCTCCACAGTATTAACATAATGAGTGCAAAAGGAAACAAAACTCTGCTGAACCTCAACAATAGATTTAGTTGAATGCTACAGTATTTCTCATATGAACCCATATATTAATCCACTTCTACCCCTCAACTGAATTTTTGCATTTGTGAAAGGTCTATCTTTACGCCAGGATTTTCTGAATTATTATAAAATTAAGGGAAACAAGAACAAATAGGTCTCTGTGAGAGATCACAGCAAGTCACTAACATTCTGCATCCCAAGAGAAACACAGAAGAGCAGTTGCCTGACAACTACTCCTGCATCAGGTAGAAAATTTATATTTAAGAGGTGCGGTACACAGAGTACTCCGCTCCCGTTGACTCAACAGAATTTGTGGGTGCTCAGCACTTTTTTGGGGCGGCAGGGGGAGGGGGGGAAATCATATTCCATTGCTGAAACTGCCAACAAGTGTGCTGGCTGTGATGGGAGGAACATACGAATTTATACACTGGATCAGACCTGTGGTCCAGCCACTCCAGTCTCCTGTTTCTGACAGTAGCCAGCACCAGCTATCTTCAAAGGAAGGTGCAAGAAGTCCCAAAGGAGACAATTCTGGAATAACCTTTCCATTGAAGAAGTTTGTCTCACTCCCATTAGTTAGTAGTAATTGCAAATTCTACTAGCTCCACAGTATTTATTTTTAAAGGAATATGCAAGCTTCTTAGCCTACAACATCTTTGACATTTCAGTCAAAATTTCTACAGTGCTTACTGCGGTGGCAGGTAGGAATTTAGTTAGGGAGATTAAAAAATACTAATTAGTAAGAACAAAATCAATGGGCCTCATTGTGCTCTGAAGCTCCCTACCAAGTGGCTGCCAAAGAGTCACTTCTAAAAGCAAAAAGACATTTTTAGCTGAAAATGCTGCTGGCTACAGCATGTTCAAACCTAAGAATCATCCTCATGAACCTCACAGCCAATTGTGTCTGCTGTGATGGAATATAGTGAGAGATGGCCCCTCAGGAAGCCACCTTCCAAAGCATTCTGAATTTTCCCCGCACCTCCAAGTAATCACCAACGCAATGAGTTACAGCCAGTAGCAGAGACTCATGCACAGATGTGTGTTCTCAGTGGCCCACGCCACTCCGGAGGTGCCGTTCAGCACTATCTAGAGGTGCCAGGTTGACTTCAAAAGTAATGTTAAGTAATTAAGCATGGGGGTGACAAGAGCTTGAATAATTCTGTAGAAGGCAAGATTGCCAACTGCAAGCATTCAGAATCACAAGTTACACTACAGGTGACGTCGATGGTACCATTCTTTCTTTCCAGTTCAATCTCTCCCACCCACCCCCGCCACCGCCCCCGAGTGGCCAAATGTCACCATTATTCATGAGGTCACGTTGACTTGCCTGTGGGTCACAGCAGGGGTATATGGGGATGCTTTAGAGTGGCTATTCCTTCCTTGCGAACATCCTTAAGAAGGTAGCGATTGGACACTGCTCCCCTCTCTGAGGGCGTTCTCACGTGGCATTCTACAGGGTTCTATCTGGTCATCCCTCTTGTTTACATGTACGCAGGATAGTGAGAAGAGATGGTTGGCAGTATTTTCAGTATGCTGATAACACATAGTTTTTCACCTCCATTTCACCTGACCCAGCCAAAATAGTCAAGGATTTTACTTGATGTCTGGGCAACACTGGGTCAGGTTGAGAGCCAGCTGGGTCAGCTCAATCCAGACAAGACTGAAGCAATGTCAGATGGCTGAGGAAAGCAACCAGATGCTATGACATGAATTGTATCTGTCCCTTTGGTTAAGGGAGCTTTTCTGCCATTTGTTGGTCAGGTTCATGATCTGGGGGGTCTGGGGAGATTGCTACAAGAAGAGCAGCTAACAGCAATGATAAGTCAGGTCAGCTTTTTACCATTTATGTACAGCCAGGAGGTTGCAGCTGTTGGATGCAGAACTTGCAACCATCAGCCATGCTTTTCTCACCTCAAGATTCGATACCGCAAAGTAGTCTACATGGTGCTACACCTTAAAACAGCATGGAAACTGAAGCAAGCACAAAAAACATCTGCCCACTTTGTCTTCCCACAACCATATTAAACCAGTGTGCCATGATCCACATTGCCTTCATGTGGGTTTCTCAGCGAAGTATGAGGTGTTGGGTTTGCTCTTTAAAGCCATTAATGGCTTAGGACCTGAACAATTGTCTCTGCTTATATCACACTACTATGGTTGAGATCAGCACAGGCACTCAAGCTGGAGCCCTACAGATATGACAAGAGGGCTGCTGGCAGGGTGTTCCCATGTGGGCCCCTTGACTTTGGAATTCACTTCCCCCCAGTCTGAGAGAGCCTGAGCCTGTTGACCTTCAGAATGCATCATAAAGCTCATCTTTTCCCTGCAGGCATTTGAAAGTGGGAGGGAATTGTTCGCCAGTGTTTACACTGCCTGGCTCACTTGATCTACCTTAGACTGTACCACTGCACTTGGAATGTACTTTTAAGTTATATTACGGAATAGGCATCCCTTTTTACATTTCTGTAAGTTAATACCACCTCAGTCTGTACCCAATTGCCATTATCTAAGAAAATTCAGCAATACCTCATAACAAGCGGCATAGCCAGCTGAGACACGTTAGCTTTCATGGATTCTATGCTAGAGAGAAAAGTCTTTGCCTTTAGCGCTGCTTCTCCATAAGAATGCACAAATCCTCTATGACACAGCTGATCATACTCAGTCTCCTGCTATGGGCAATCCAGCGTTCTCCCCTGCAACGACAGCTGGTGCTGAGCAGTTTTTTAAAAACCATGCTGACCTAACAAAGTTGATATGTGGAAGGAGGCATCCAGGTACCACTCTGTGTATTATCTGCTACGCATAACAATTATGTTCCACTGGACTCATTCTGATAGTCTATGACTCCCTCAGATCATTCTGGAACCGAATACAATCTATCAATCTCCAATAGTGGACCATAGAAGCAGGTGTGACCATGAATATCTATTCTCACACCACCTCATTTCCAGACACCACCCAAAATCAGAACTGAAATATGTTCACAAGTAAGAACTGACACTCATAAGCCACCTTGGATAGTTCCATGAGATTCCACAAATCAAACCCTTATTCAGTTATTTAAAGTTTACTTTTATTACCCATTATTATAACACTCTTGAGTTGACCAGCTTGTGGTGCAGACATTAAAGAAAATGACTTCTACCAAGAGAAGCTTGCAACTTCAGATTTACAGATTAATCTGCCATGTGTTACTCCGCTAGTTTTATTTTTAGGTACTATCTAGGAAGGTATTTAAATATATTAGTGTGGGGACAGAGTCTACCAACCTCCTGATCAGGAAGAGCATATTGAGTGCACAATGTTGGGGGAAATCAAAGGCTTCATTTGAGTTAGATTTGACTACTCATGTGCTTTAGGCTAAGCACATATGTAAGTCTTAGCACAAACTGGCCGAATGTCCCATGTTGGGGCTTTTGCACCTTCGGAGGAGCGAGAGAGTTTAGCATTAGCTGGACATTTCTGCTTAGATGAGCAGTGGTGAAAAAAAGAAATGCACAATCTATGACTGGACTCAACTGCTCTCCCAGAGAGCTGCAGGTAATAAATTTGCATGGGCAAGGGAGGAGCGGGGAGAGGTTTCTGCCATCCACAACTGTGCTATGGCCAGACACAAATTAGCCCTAAATAAAAAGGAAAGCACAATTCCTCAAAATTTCCATCAAACTCAGCTAATAAGAGGCCCATGTGCATCTTTTGCTGGAATTTCTAATACATTTTCTTACAAGATACACAGAAAAAAGTGAACAAGCAAAACATCACCTGTATATAAGAGTCAAGAGATGTAACAAATGACATCATAAGAAGTATCTCAAATAGAAATAATTACTGGCACTTCACATAAGAACAAAGTCAACAGATGTTAACAGGCCTGAGGTAACAGTACATCCACATTAAACTACTTATTAAAGACCCCAGTTCAGCAAGGTACTGCAGCCTATACTTACAATTAAGCATGTGCTTAAGTCCCATTGACTTATAGACTCATAGACTTTAAGGTCAGAAGGGACCATTATGATCATCTGGTCTGACCCCCTGCACGCTGCAGGCCATAAAACCATCCCCGCCCCTTCCCTGGACTCTGCTGCTGAAGTCCCCAATCCTGTTATTAGTGACTTCAATCGGCAGAGACCCTCCTGCTAGAGATCCCTGCCCCATGCTGCGGAGGAAGGCGAAAAACCTCCAGAGGCTCAGCCAATCTGCCCTGGAGGAAAATTCCTTCCCGACCCCAAATATGGCGATCAGTAAGACCCCGAGCATATAGGCAAGAGTCTCCATCCTGACCCCTTTTAGCCATTATGCTATTTACCTACCATTGCTTGGTTTTTCTTGACAACTATGTTTTACCATTAAACCATTCCCTCCATAAATTTATCTAACTTAATCTTAAAGCCAGACAAGTCCCTCGCCCCCACCGTTTCCCTCGGAAGGCCGTTCCAATATTTCACCCCTCTAACGGTCAGAAACCTTCGTCTAATTTCAAGCCTGAACTTCCCCACGGCCAGTTTATATCCATTCGTTCTCGTATCCACGTTAGTACTAAGCTGGAATAATTCATCTCCCTCCCTTGTATTAATCCCTCTAATATATTTAAAGATAGCAATCATATCACCCCTCAGCCTTCGCTTGGTCAGACTAAACAACCCAAGCTCCTCTAGTCTCCTTTCATACGACAGGTTTTCCATTCCTCTGATCATCCTAGTGGCCCTTCTCTGCACCCGTTCCAGTTTGAGTTCATCTTTTTTAAACATGGGAGACCAGAACTGCACACAGTACTCCAAATGAGGTCTCACCAGCGCCTTGTACAACGGAAGCAGGACCTCCTTATCCCTACTAGATATACCTCGCCTAATGCATCCCAAGACAGCATTGGCTTTTTTCACCGCCACGTCACACTGTCGACTCATAGTCATCCTGCGGTCTACAAGGACCCCTAGGTCCTTCTCCTCTTCCGTTACTTCTAACCAATGCGTCCCCATCTTGTAACTAAAATTGTTATTGGTCATCCCCAAATGCATCACCTTACACTTTTCACTATTGAATTTCATCCTATTTCTGACACTCCAATTCACAAGCTCATTCAAGTCTCCCTGCAGGATATCCCTATCCTCTTCCGAATTTACAACGCCTCCCACCTTCGTATCATCCGCAAACTTTACCAGCCTACTCCTGCAATCGGTTCCGAGGTCAGTTATAAATAGATTAAATAAAATGGGTCCCAAAACCGAACCTTGGGGAACTCCACTGGTAACCTCCCTCCAACCCGACAGTTCACCCTTCAATACGACCCGCTGCATTCTCCCCATTAACCAATTCCTTATCCATCTCTGGATTTTCAGATCGATCCCCATGTTTTTTAGTTTAACCAATAATTCAATGGGACTTAGGCATGTGCTTCAGTGCTTTGCTGAATTGAGGCCTAAGCCATCTACTCTTATGTGATAGACATAATTTGAACTGGAGGGGAATTATGATACTGTGATTAGGGTACTACCCTAGGACTTGGGAGACACAAGTAAGTGTATGGAGGGGATAGTATGACAAGACTGCCTATAATGGCAGGTAGCCAATCTGTGACTGCTAGCAGCAAATATCTCCAACAGCCAGGGATGGGACACTAGATGGGGATGGCTCTGAGTTACTACAGAGAATTCTTTCCCAGGTGCCTGGCTGGTGGGTCTTGCTCATATGCTCAGAGTCTAACTGATCATCATATTTGGAGTCAGGAAGGAATTTTCCCCCGGTCAGACTGGCAGAGACCCTGGGGGTTATTTGCCTTCCTCTGCAACATGGGGCATGGGTCACTTGCAGGTTTAAACTAGTGCAAATGGTGAATTCTCTGTAACTTGAAGTATTTAAATCATGATTTGAGGACTTCCGTAACTCAGACAGAGATTAGCGGTCTATTACAGCAGTGGGTGGGTGAGGTTCTGTGGCCTGCAATGTGCAGGATGTCAGACGAGATGATCATGATGATCCCGTCTGATCTTAAAGTCTATGAATCTATGAGGTTCAGTCCCCTGATCCAGCCGATTGTATGTGTGAGACCATGGGAATTAGGTACTTAGCCATTTCTGAAAATCCCTTTAGGTACCTGGATGCTTGTTTTAGCACCTCAATACCTTTAAAAATCTGGTACAGTCTCTGTGCTTCAGTTCCCTGTCCGTATAATGACTTTCCTACTTCACAGAAGCATTCTGAGGATAAATAAACTGAAAACTGAGGTGCACTCAGACACTGCACTCAGGGGGACAATATAAGTACCTAAGCCACAGAGAAGCTGTCCTGCCTTTCGGATTATATTACTTTGAACCCTTTTGCATTTTGAAAGTAACAGTCCGTAAGACTGGCCAAACACAAGCCACGTACCAATTACCATGAAAACAGGCCCAGAATTAAGGTTGTCCAGCATGCCACACAGATTATTCCATTCTCAGGAATATCCATGTCACATATAGTATAGCTAGGCCACTGCGCACATGTTCTCAAAAAGGTACCAGCAGCCACACCCCGCCCTTTCTCCAGAAAACTCCCCATGGCGCCCCCTGTTAGAAATCAGCAAACTATAAAAGCAAGAAATGGGTTATGATGGTGCAGACCCAAAATTTCCTTTCTTACCCACCTGAAGACTTTGGTTCTAACTTAGTATAAGGGGACTGTTAGCCGCTTACTAAAGTGCTTCCTGCGGGGGTTGGTTGGCTAGCTCCCAGTACCAAAAGAAAGGGGAAGGGCCGATGGGAAATCAGGACCCTGAGAGAGTCCTCAGGGGCTCCAGGTCAGCCTGATTGACAGGGCAGGCAGGCTAATGAGGGAGTCAAGAGGCCGGGGTCCCACCCTCCGTATAAGCTGGGGCTGCCTGGTCCAGAATGATGCTGAGCTCAGGAGAGAGCAGCAGGCAGCGGGGCTAAAGAAGCAGTCCCGGGAGCAGATCCACGCTGGGAGCAGAGCTGCAGCAACCAGAACCAGAGAAGCAGCCCAGGGTGCTGTGCTGGAGGCAAAGCAACAGCAGAGAGGCAGAGTGGAGCTGAAGCTGGGGCACTCCAGAGCCAGCTGCAGTGAGAAGCTGGGTAGGGATGTCAGGCGTCCATTTTTTGATTGGAACATCCGGCTGAAAAGCGACTTTGGCGGTTCCGGCAGCACTGCTGACCAGGCTGCTAAAAGTCCAGTTGGCTGCTAAAAGTCTGGTTGGCCACAGTGGCCAGCTTCATGTGACTCCTGGAAATGGCCTGCATGTCCCTGCAGCTCCTAGGCGCAGGGGCAACCATGGGGGCTCTGCGCGCTCCCCCTGCCCACGCGCAGGCACTGCCCCAAATGTCAGCTCCATGGCTCCCATTGGCTGGGAGCCGGAGGGACATGTCGCCGCTACTGGGAGCCACCTGGGATAAGCACCGCCCGGAACCCACACCCCCAGCCCAAAGACCGTACCCCCTCCCACATCCCAAACCCAGCCCGGTGAAAATGAGCGAGGGTGGGGAAGAGCGAGTGTCGGAGAGAGGGGGGAAATGGAGTGAGGTGAGGGGCGGGGCCTCAGGAAAGGGGCAGGGCAAGGGCATTCAGTTTTATGCAATCAGAAAGTTGGCAACCCTACAGCTGGGGAATATGAGGGGGGGGGAACTGGGCAGAGGGCCCAGCGCAGGGAGATTCCATCAGCGAAGGGGCCTTGCAGGGGGATCACAACCCCGACGGGGGGGCTGATGCTGGGAAGAAGGTTCCTGCCACCCAAAGCCTGAAGACATGTGGCCGCCACCAGAGCAAGTGTCTGACCCGCAGCATGCCTGCAGCGCAGCCAGGGCCCAGGAGGGAGGCCTGGCACATGTGAGAAACAGACTGTGAACTTCCCTTACATTCCAGAGACGCTGTTTGTGATGTCCCCGTGCCACAGAGTAGGGTTATGTGTTTTCCTTTAACCTTTCTCATTTTTTCCTTATGTTTTTAAATTATATTTGTTGATCTATATGCAGTGATCAGTGGGTCAGGGAAGCATCCAGAGCCAAGAGAGTACCCTGCAGTGGGGACACCCTAACCCCAGGGGGTTGAGCTCCCCAGAGATCCTGGGTCCAGCCTTGTCGGGGTTGTGAGGACTCTGCCACACAGGAGAGGAGAAGGGGAGTCTGAAGTCAGGCAGGCCTCTAGGTAAAGGAAGTGGGAGCAAGGACTCACATCCTTTCACTAGCCAATTCCACCGGGGTAGTGTATAAGCCAGGAAGTTCCCCACAATACAGTGAGACCATGCCCCCGCTAACATTAGGGCACAAAGCTATAAATAAAAAGTGTTAGGAACATTCCAGTTTTGGAACTTGCACAGTCTTTAAGAGAGGAGATTTTTCTTTGTCTCTATTCAGTATATATTTGCTATACTCTGATTCGCTATCTGACCCGTTTATTTTACAGCATGGAGATATTTGCCTGAACTTTGAATTTCTTCTTGAAAGAACAGTATATACTGGAGTACTGACTTTTTTTATGATGGTGAGATAATGGAAAACCATTTTTTTCATCACACATACACAACTCGAGTCTGGGATTTTACCTTTTGTTGTAAATTGATTAATCGTGTGTTCCTAAAAGAGATCATCTTTCACATCACTAATGCTAGACTCTTCTGGAGCGACTCCTGATTTATGCAGCATAAGTGAACACTTTTCCAAAAACCAGATCCAGTTGGGAATGGCAACAATCCATCCCCTTAAATATAAAGAACTAGGAGTGTCTTTAAACCATGAGCCCAAAGCGAAGTGACTTGAAAAAGAAAAATAGCCTACGCCGAGAGGTGGGCTGGAGAACAAAAGGAGGGGGAGGAGCAGCAGTTTTGGGGCAAAAAGAGCAAGATGAGTCCTTGCTGATGGGAATGGGTGAGGACTCCAGCTGGGGGTGCAGGCTCTGCGGTGGGTCCAGGGATGAGGGGTTGGAGTGAAGAAGGGGGCTCTGGGTTGGGGCTGAGGGGTTCAGAGTGTGGGAGGGGGCTCCTGGCTGGGTTGCGGGCTCTGGGCTGTCCCTTTAGTTCTCCTGCTCTTTTAGTCCCGATCCAATTAGATCTAGGAGAGAATGCAGACCATAGACTTGAGGAACATGCAACAAACTTCTAGCCATGCTCTTAACATGGTATGTCATGGTATGTCCTCTCTCAGGGACTACACCCGATATTGGTAAAGAAACTGACCTTATGATCCAATAGACGTTCTCGCATCGAATTACTGTGTTCCTATCCTTATCAGCCCAGTGAGATAAGCAGAAAGTTATTTTAAATACAGTGAACCAGGAATACCTGACCCTTGCGAAATAATCCAACCATTCCAAATATTAAATATGAGCCACCATTAAAATGGACAATATGCTCAGAGAGCAGCAAAGCGGTCTGCTTTCGTACATTGGGGATTTTACGGGGTCTTCGCTGTGATACAAAAAGGGGAGCCAGTGATATGTCAAATATCTGTATGTCTACCACTGTACTACACACCATCTGGTAACAGTGTCAAGAAAGTACAAATTTGACATGTCTAGGGTGAGTTCAACACAAGTCATTACACTTAGGTTCCTTAGCATCATTCTTCATCATCAGCATCATTCTTTAGCATCACCATCCTCTTCTCTCTCTCTCCCTCCCCCCAAGTTATTTCATTCATAATGTGGTTTCTTAAAGTAAAAACACCATACTGTGACTAAGTAATAAGCCTGCAGCTCTAAACAAATAAAATTAATTTTATTCTCCTGCTTCGTAACAGGATCTGAAAATCATGAAAGAGCTTAAGTGCCTCAAAGAACATCCTTTGAAAATCATGCTTACGGGCAGGAATACAAATTGGATGCTGGTCCCTAGGCCGTTGGCCTACCTTATTAGATTGGTGGCTTGCATTTAATTTCCCCTGACTAATAATTCACCTTTATTAAATTATAATTTAACACTCACAATCAGTTTTGAAGTTAAAATGAAAAAGAAGCATTAATTGCTTTTATGAAGAAATTTGAAGAGGCTTATAAATTGTTAAACTGTCAACACTGTTCACATCATTAGTGGCATCATGACACAGCAATTAAAATTAGAGCACCTTTATGTCTTTTCAGTTTTGTTTGGAATAAGAACAGGGTGATTATGGTTTTCCCATGCTGGGCAACACCTTAAATACCAAGAAAACATGTATGGAGGTAGAAAGGTAGACACACCAACACTTGTAAATGGTTATTATTAAGTTTTAAAAAACTATACTATACTTGATACGGTATTCTTAATCTTTAGGTAATCTAGCTGTCATTAGCCTTTAGTTTACATTTAGAAATACTAGCTCATCTATATTATGACAGTATTATATGGAGTTACTACTTGGTATTTCAGAACATTTTTTGGTATTTCATGGTAACTCCAAAGTAATGTTGTGTCGCTACTCTAAATGAGGTTTGAGGTTTCTTGCACTGGCATATTTCAATGGACACAGCCATTTATGAGAATTGAAAAATCCATGCAGGTGTAATCATCCTTCAACTGTGATCTTAACTCTTTTTAGTAGCACCAAGTAGTTATTTGATCACTGTACTTTTTAACGAACAGAACAGCTTTAAAACTATTTGCATAATTATTAACAGACAGCTGTGCATGGGAACTGGCAAAAAATTCTGCACCCCCTACAATTTCATGGTGGATGCTCAAATGATCCAAGAACGAAACTTATTTTTTCCAAAGCTAATAAGTCTTGTGTTAACAGGACATCTCTATTAAATTATTTTAGAAAAAGAATAATGAGCAAAAATGGGTACAAGAAAATGTAAAATCAGAATTTTCTTTAAGGAAAAAATTAAAAACCCAGCCCAACACCTTCTTTGCAAAATTAGAGGTGGGATTCCTTTATAGAGCCAAAAATGAACTTCTCTGGATTACTACGCCACCTTTTGACTGAATTTCTCTCTTAAATTTAATTGATTGTCCAGCCCAAAAAGAAAACATTTATTTAAATATGCATTTGTCACCTTCTGCAGACTTTTAAAGGTTTTATGGGCTTACTTTATTTATTATACAGAAGTGCAGAGCTGCATACTTCATCATTTCTAGTCTCATTAGGAGCACCATCACCGATATCAATGAAAACAGTAGATACATTTCTACTTGATTCAGGGTTTCAGAATAACAGGTATACATTTCAAATGCAACGAAGCTGGGCAAGTGAGAGATTAATGATTTAGTTACCTTTGTTAGCCAAGTATATAGTTAAGTCTAAAACAAATTCTATAATCCAATTGTTTCTCCTATGTAAATCTGTACTTGTACTATTATAGAAATAAAGGAAACCTTTTCTTACTCTGGATTTCCTATAACATCTGAAATGTATCAGTACTGTAAGCCCTACCATATAGCCAACAAATTCCAATTTGCTCTGAATCTTATCTATATCCCTATTCAGGCATTAAATAAAATAGCACAGATAATCAAAGGAGTTACAACATGCATTTAAATATATTAACCGTGTCCTACCTTGCATCCAAACATCAACGATAAAGTGTTGTTGGTGCATGCAACTTTGCAGTGGCAAATCATTGGTGTAAAGCAGTCAGGATTTTTAACAATAGGGCACATTCCTTTAGTGCTGCAGTAGTAGCAGCCTACTGAAAGATAAAAACAAGTAGCTGATACGGCACATGGAGTGGCAACATATGCTGCTCAACAGCTATCTTCTCTTGCTAGTCGGAAGCAGCCTGCTTGAATCTCTACCTGTGTCCCATTCAGCCATCCCCTTCTTTGTTGATGAATCAATGATGCAGCATTGATCATGAATCTCAGGGTTTCCCTTCCACTGGGAAATTAGTTTTTACATTGAAGGGAAAAAATGGAAATGAGGGGGAATAGCAGGTGTGGCAGTATTAGCATGTAAAAGGATATAAACGCCTACTCATAACAATCACATAAGATTGTCATGCTAGCTCAAGTGGGCTGAAATTATTCCATCGGAAGAAAAATACTGCAGCTCCTGATTTGGTAAAAAGCCAGTGAGTTGCTGCAATACATAGTCATTGTGGGGAGGGGAAAAACAAATAACAAAAAAACTACTTATCTAACAAGACACAATCTTCAGCCTTTATCAATATGCATTCCAATAAGGATTCCCTCTCCTCCAACCCCCAGAAAAAGGATCTATTGAATTGCAACTTCATAGAAGCTACGACCTTTGCTTTCTCCAAAAAGATGAATCTCAGCATGAAACAAACTGTACTCAAAGCTGAAAATCTCAGCTGCTGGAGTTTGCAATGGGAGAAAACACTGTTACAAGTAGCATTTACCCAATCCTCGCCTGCCACATGGGAGCTTTCTCCAGGCACAAATTTGCAAATAGACAGTCTGATGGATTGCAGGAGACACTGAAAAAAAAAAATACATGAAGCTACATGGAAAACGAACCAGCATGAAGCTTAAAAAACCCAAACATCCCTTTAAACTCTGTTTGAAGTACTATACCTACAGATGAGGCAGCTATAATTCAATAATATAACCTTTAAACATATTCTACACATTAGCCTCCAGTATGTCAGGAATTTAACCATTACAGGAGGTTAGGGGAACTATAATATTTTGGCTGTAGTAATAGCTAGCAGCGGTCGTATTTCCTCAATTTCAGTAGTGACGGATCAAAATGTATAATGAATCATTTGGATGGTCAATCTGATAGCTGTAATTTTTTTAACTTTATGTTAAAAGCTGAATGAATAAAAAAGTGTAAATACAAAAAGCAAGAAGGAGAAAAAAGGGGGAAGAAGGCAGTTTAAACACTTTCACAGCGGACAGTGAAATAATCCCAGCAGTTGTTTAAATAGTGACTTGACTTTACCATTTGTAACTTATGAGGCTCTGCTCATCACACTATGAGCTCTTTCTGATTAAATGAGAGCAGTTTGTTTCCCTGACAATTGTCGGTGTATTCTGAAGAGATGATTGGAATATTTTCTGCGAGGGACCAGGCTAAAGTGAGCACAGAATGTGCTTCACAGACTATAGAAACACTTATGGCAAATGAAAGAACAAATATGGATGTGCTTCAACGAATTCTCAGAGTAAATATTAGAGAATTTGTAACTAGATTATATTTTAACTCTATATCGTTATGCTGACTGGAGGCCACAATGTAAAGGGAGCAGTACAATAACTAAAAATAAATAAGTACAGAACTGGATTTTTTCCTATGTAATTTACCACCATCCCTCCC
The DNA here is from genome assembly GCF_011386835.1 of Chrysemys picta bellii. NCBI lineage: Eukaryota > Metazoa > Chordata > Testudines > Emydidae > Chrysemys > Chrysemys picta. The sequence goes on along the minus strand of NC_088791.1, from coordinate 333,493,479 downwards.
CCCGCCGCTTTCCAAAAATCTGAAAGTTTAGATGCAGATTTTTGATAGCCCAGTAACATGCTTAAACCACTGCCATCAGCTGGAATACCAGTTGTTCTGCTTATTGCCGAAATCAGCTAAAAGGAGGCCTTACCACAACTAACAGACCAGGAGAGGAGAGTGAAGTGAGAGTAACCTTGAGGAGTGAACATGACCCTATGCTCTCCTGACTTGACTTATTTCTCCGAATCATGCAGTTTTGCAAGATGGAAAGTCTGGCAATAGTTAACTATTACTATTGGTTAACCGATGGAAAGTTCCCCTGCCTCTCTGACAGGCTAGAAATCCCCACCCTTAATTTAGTTCTGTTCAACGGGGGGAGAGGGGGGCTTATGAGCAAGCTATGTAATATTGACAAATTGGATATAAAGAGGAAGAAATATGAGCTCAGGGACACTTGAACACTTGGACATCTCTCCAGTTCCCCTGCAGATGGAAGGCTGGCCACTGGATATCTATAGTTATCCACTTAAGTCCTCTTATAGACCCTGGATAAATATGAATCTGAAGGGTGCTTTGGGGTGCTCTCCTAACCAGTTGCAGATGCGTGCAAGTGCTGGAGACTAAATAAAGTAGAAGCTTTGAGTGAAAGCACTTGTTTGCCTGCTTGCATCAATTATCTATCGGTTGGATGGCAGTGTCCCCATTGATTTATTTCCTGAACACCATCTCACAAACAGTAAAGTTACCAAGAGTTTTAGGTTCAGCAAAACCCCAGGTAACAAAAGGATTTAGTGTCTTAAACAGTATGGATTTTGTTTTTTTAATACCCTTGATCACTAACTTTTCCTTTTAGAAGTTTTCTTCACTTATAAACTAATCATGATTTGATACAATAATATTTTACATTTATTAGTTCTGATTCCTTAAGGATAGGACTGAGGTTTCCCAGTTTGCATACAGGGAACCTAGATACTACAGTAGTGTGTATTAAAAGTGCTTAGATACAAAATTGATCAGAAAGACTGTATTATGGAGCAGCATCAATTGCTCCACAGTTAAAATTACAACCCAGTTCCCATCGTAAGTCCTAATTTTTTTTTTTTTTTTTTTTTAAGGATTTTCTTGCAAATGACAGATTTTAAAAGTTCACTGTCCTCAATTCACTCTGGCCATTGTTTGATTTCACACAGCCTTGAAATGTGTTTTATATGCCACATTAGATCACATGGGAGTTTATTATAGAGCTGCTATTTGACCAAACATCAATAATCCATGCTCTGTTTGACCTATTATTCCAAAGTAACACAAAAGCAGGACTTCTTTCCAACTTTTCCTCATGGTTAGCTATGAAATATTGCTTGACCCTATTTAGAATACATGTTATGACAAATGCTCATAAAAATATCTGAATCTTTGATCTGTTTATTCCCAACCTGGCTGTCTCATTATTAAACAGATTTTCTTTCAAGTCCTGTCTCTCTCATCACCAGCACCGGTGTAAATTTAGAAAAGTGTGGTTTCCATGACAATACATTCCATAGTTACAGTTAGCAGCCACTATCATTTAAAAAAAAAATGAATCACACTGTTACCTGAAGGTGTGAGCACACTGCTTTACTGGTCTGATAAGCACTAATCTGGCAATATTTTTAGGAGGAGACGCTACTACAGAAAATGATGCATTTGTTTTAACAGTTCTAATACCCACTCAGCTGAGACATTTAAGTGATCAGTAACGCTCTCAATTCTTCCCAATAGTTATTTCCGTTTAGAAAGAACACATTGCATCTGCACCATTAAGTATTTTAAACATGACATCTTCATTTAAAATAGACCCACAATCACGATCTTCAATTAATTTGCACAAACCCTAGTTAAAACTGCCTGCATTTTATTTCAACTCAGAAGAGGTGGGGAGATGAAAGAGAGGCCATTTATTTGTCTTTCAGGGGAATTTTGGATCTACTTGCTTAGGTTTGCAGTTCCAGGAGAGAGGACACATTGATTTGTTCAACCCCCCTCCCTGCTTAATGTTCCTCATCCTAAAAATGTAACAGGCTTCCAGCCAAAACACATTTCACGTGTGATTTTATTTAATGTTAAGATGTTTCAAATAGTGATTGTCACAGACTTCCACAAGACAAGAAATATTTCCCTTCACTCAATCTTATTGCCTCTTTAACTAAAAAAAAAAAAAAAAGTGTTATCTGATGCATGGTCATTTGGGAAAGTCACAGAGAAATATCCCCTAGCGTAACTAGAAGTAGGTTCATTCTAGTGGCAAATTGGAATAATAATAATTCACATCACAAATGGCCAAGAAATTTATTTCAATTAGGTGACAACCACCCACAGCAAGTTGCCGTACAACCACGATTGCCCAAAGTTCCTTCTCTATTTTTACTTTGTGTAGTACCCATCAGTGAAACAGAAGTAAATTGCTAATTGCTGGGAAAAGAATTTAAATCAGAGTCAGATTGCAGGAGCAAGGTTTCTTGGGAAAAAAATGTACATCCATATACTCTCTTTGAAAAGATTAATAGAGGAACATATATTGCAGATGTTACCATACAACTAATACATTCCCCATATCTGCTGCATTTTGCAACCCTCCTCTCCCCCAAAAAACATCCTACTTGCAACTCCTGCCACAATGAAGTACACCTCTCTTATTTGCTATTATCTCTCCCAGCTAGTCAGGATGTACAGCAGCTATCAGATTGCTGAATAAGCATCCAATGCCATTATCTGAGCTTGTTCCCCAAGACAGTCAGTCATTCTTCTCCTCTTCAGGTCAACCCACAATATTATTTGTGGAGGTGAAGAGAATCCCCTCTTCCTGTTCCTACACTACTGTGCTAGCAGCTGGGGACTACTTTACCTATTTTAGAGCAAAAGATTCTTTGCCTCATGCTTTATGTGCGCAGTCTAGACTACGATTTGTGCACATACTGCCATGGAGTTATGTACCTCTTTTCTCCAATAACATTTTATAATTAAGAGAGTTTCTTCTTGCCGCTTCCATCTTCAGAGTGTTCCCTTCTAAGTCACCATTTGCTGTCATTCTGTTCATTGTCAACAGATCCAGAAGTGACAGAAGGCAAGGACAAAATGTTCATTCTAGCAATGCAGAAAATGGGGTGTATATACTGCACATTAAGCATCAGTTAAGAGCACTACTGGAAAAGAAGATCAGGAGACTGAAAGATGAGATCATCGGGACTACGGGAAAGGATCACAGAAAGAGTGACTTTCTTCTAACGCTCAATCAGGAATTTTATTAGAATAAATAAAATAGCACCACCCATAAAGCTACTCTCTTTTCCTGCTTCACTGTAGAGCTTCTTGTTTAGAACCTTCCCTGCCCCACCTCCAGCTTGGCAAAGAGTAAACATTTCCAGTCCTCCATGTATTGTCCACACAAGAGGCCATTCAACATATAAAACCATGGGTGCTAGTGTTACCTAGCACTGTACAGCAAACTGCAGTCTGATAATACAGATAGCAGAAAGCATGGATGCAATATTTTTAAAGAGTTGTGGAGGATAGTGTAAAAGAGGCAGCCAGAGAGAGCTAACAGTGGGTGGAGAAGGTGGAGGCCATCTGGTACCTATGAGAAAAGGGATGCATGAGCTTGTTTTACAGTAACATTTAGAAAAAATTATGCCAGTTTGGGCATTTGCAAGGAATAGTAATCCGTGCCCTGTGTATCAGTCCATCCAGCTTGTAAAGTCCGCCTGCACTCCCAGCCCCCAGTGACAAGTGCCTGTACCTAATCCTTAACATTTGAGAAGATCATATCTAGTCCAGATTTAGCAAGAGGGCTTCCATGCTATGTCATACAGAGCCCTAGAAAAACCCAGGGCTAGTTCACAAAGCATCTCCAGATATTCACCCTTATTTGTATTGGGACATCAGTTTATTAAAAAATTCTCCTATTGTCTTTAATGGGGAATTCTGCTTAACAACTAATGTCATAATATAAATCCTTATAGTTTCTCTTGCTAAATTGCATCTCTTGTACTTATGCCTGCTTGCTCTAACCTAAATTCTGCTAGCTCCTCACTGCTTACACACGTCGGTTAGCAACAGACTGATACCATTCAAGCTTTGGTCAAGCTACTCATTGTTATATTTTTAACCTGGTTACAATTCAAGATCACCAACCCCTTAATCATTTTTGTTGCTCTTTTCTAAATTCCCTGTTCACCAAAGGGACCTCCCAAAAACTAAACCTGGCTTAAATTTAATTTTTTAATTAAATTTAAATGATTAAAAAGATGAAGTCTCCTCAAAGACTGAAAAAACAACAACTTAGAATGGCTCCCTCTATGACAAAGGCAACAGATGCTAAAGAAGCTGGAAACAAAGTTGAAATAGCTCCTATTAAAAATGAAAATTGTGCAGCACTGTGACCTATGTTCATTAAGAGCAAGAATCTGAGCAATACTTTCCCAGTCTAACAGCATGAACTCTGGGCATGTTACTGGGAATATGTTTTCAAAATTGGCCAGTCACTTTGGGTGAGTCCAGTCTGGAAGAACCAGATTTTCAGAGCTGTTGAGCATCCCCCACTCACTGTGAAATAAAGAATTACTAGAGAACATTGAAGTCCTGAGAGCCGGGGGTGGTGCTCAACACCTCTGAAAATCCAAAGGTGTCTCAGATTAAGTTTTGAGCATGTCTTGTCTCTCTCTGTTTTCCCAGCTGTTGAATGAAACATCACCTACCTAGTAGGTGAAATATTGGGTTCATATTGTGTGAAATTCCTGGCCCAGTTAAAGAACAATGGCAATTCTCCCATTGAGTTCAGTAAAGCCAGGAGTTCCCCCACTTTCTGTAAAGCCCTATGACTGCCTCATGTGGCAGGTGCTATAGAAGTGCCTAGATTTATTATTTGTATATTAATCCTGTGAGCAGGAGGGAAATGCAGGCTAGCATTCAAATGGCACAGCTGGAAGAAAACAGAGACCCCATGCAGGAAAAGATACAGTGCCATCTGAGTATCATATCTGTGGCACTGCATAGCCCAAACAGCATTTCCATTTCCCATGTATTTAAGCAAGTGTGCTACAGTGCATAGTAGGGGCCCATTTCTCCAAACACATAGGTGCAAAACTTCTAGGCTGACCAGATAGCAAGTGTGAAAAATTGGGACGGGGTGGGGGGTAATAGGAGCCTATATAAGAAAAAGCCCCAAATATCGGACTGTCCCTATAAAATCAGGACATCTGATCACCCTAATAACTTCACACATGTAAATAATGACCTTTCAGTCACTGGGATTACTCATGAAGTTATGTACATGCTTATGTGTTTGCGGGATTTAACTATTGGAAGAGTGACTTTTCTGGCATGGATTTAAATTTTGGGGAAGACAGCATATAACCATTTCTACCCCATAATCAGTACGTAGGCGGTAGCATTTTGTTGGTTAACAGAAGTGAGCATATAACAGATTGTGCCATAAAATTTTTTGAGTGAATGATCTCATCAAATGGGATCCTCCCTATGAGTTATAGTGCTCTGTTCAATACCATATCCTCTAACACACCGTATGCTAACATGTCTTGCTTTATAATATCCCACCACTACTTCATAGGTCGGCCTCTCTGTCTTCTTCCTTCAATCTCGATCTATCGGACTCTTACCCGCACAATTCTCAGGACTGTGCTTTACCCAACCAAACCATCTAAGCCTACACTCCCTCATTTTTTTCCATTTATGTGTGTTACTTTGAGCATGTCTCAAACATACACATTCCTCAAGAGATCTTTCTTTCATATACCACTCATCCACATCAACATTCACATTTCTGTGGAACAGATCATTTGCTTATGTTACTGAGGCAATTCCCTGAGGCAATTCCAACCAGTATTTAAAATAAAGTTTTGGAATTTAGCTTACAATACCTGGATTTGCCTTACTCTCCCTTTGCAAGTTAGAACTTTTTTTTTTCTTGGAAGTTAAATTCTAACTTCTTACTAAAGTTACACAGAAAACTGATGCTGCCCAAAGAGAGGCATGTAATGGTAACACTTTTCTTTGACGTGCTAAACACATCTGAAAGGTTAAATTAAAATAAATAAATAAATAAATAAATAATAGAAGCTGAAGAGAGACACATGAAGGGAGAAAACCAGATTTCCACCTGGGCTGTTGTGCACAGTGGATCATTAAAAACCCCAAAGCAATGAGTTTATTTATATCTTTCAGCCAGCTGCAAATGAAAAGAGAAACAAAGGAGAGAAAAAAAAACCAAAGCGCATCTACTCAGACTAAGCATTCAGCACAAAAGGGATAAACATGAGCGTTACTACGAGTTTTCATAGATATAAAACAACCCAATTTGTTTTGAAAATCCTTTATTAAAAGGGATGTTCTGCTATGCTTTTGTTGAAGATTTTTTCACAACAAATTAAGCACAAGCAACAGGCCTCATCCTGCAAACCTACGTGACTAACAGAACACAGGCCTTCATTCTGCCGAGACTTTAACCACATGTGTAGTCCCATTGATTCAGTATGGCTCTTCATGAGCTTGAAGCAAAGCATGTGGAAAAATCTGGCTTTGATCCTGCAAATAGTGCTCAGTTCTGGAGTAGTTCCTTTTCCTTCTAGGGTAATTGGACTACTCACAGTAGCAAGTACTATATTAAGTAGTAGGCATTTTAAAAATCGGCCTAGTATTAGCACAATTAACAGATAGAGTGTGTGACAGTTTGGAGAATATGACTGTTAACTGATGAATTCCTCCTGTTTTATGAATGGCATTTTTAATGGTAACCTTCAGTGTGAATTAGAACGTCCATGTTGTAGCAGGAACAGACTAATTGGGGAAGTTGAAAAAGGTCCATCAATAATTGAATAGATTTATTCTGGTAGGACAATAGGGTTACCTCCAATAGAGCCATCTACTTCTAAGGACTCTCTGCCTAGCAACCACTAAGGGGGTTGGGAGTCTGGAAAATCCCGAGGGGAGGGGCAGGAAAGAGACAGAAAGGAAAGGTGTCACAGACTGCTTTTAAAAGTAACGTGGTCTCTAAGCAAGGGGACAATCCATTGCCAGAAAGCGAAGACAGCTGGAGGAATGGGAACCAGCGGGGCTTTGTCACCCCACAAAGGCTCTCAGGAGGACTCTGAGTGCGGATTACCTCCAGGAGTTTATAGTTTTCCATAGATCTGGAACTCTCCTGTGCTAAGAGTAAAGTGTGTGTGTGTTGAAGATGTTCCTGAGCAAAACCCATCTTCCTTACTTCACCTGCCACATGTTCCCAAGTGTGGTTGCCTTGGAATTACAGTTTAATTGAGGTGGACTCTGGGTGGGAGCATGCATAAGGGACTGGGACCTAGGGTAGTGGGACTGCAGAGTCTCATTTCCCAAGGCAGGGTTACAGACAGGGAGTCTGTACTCGGGAGTGTGCCTGAGAGGCTCAGGACTAGAGACAGCACCTGGACTCTGCCCAGACCCTGCTGGGTTTGGAAGCACATGAGAGCCAATGGTTGAATCCGATTAATAGTCTGATAACTATCCCCTAGGAAACTTAACCAGGATTGCAACAGAGTAACATAAACTAACAATTGTATTTTTAAAGAGTTAAGTCTGAAATATTGTTACAATCCAAGTTCAGATTTGAAAGTCTGGAGGAAAAACAAAACAAGAACAAACAAACTGATCCCATGTGTCCAACCTCTATTTTTCTAAGGCCATTTGTTGACGGCATTCCACAACTGACACCCAAAAGGCCAGGGACTCTAGCTCTCAGATGAGTTCCTGACAGGTTTGGGAACGGAGACAGAATATCCACAACCATCCATGCTGCAGCTTGCGTTTCTGCTGCAGGGACCAGTGAGGAACCACAACTAACCTCCCTTCACCTTTCATTGTGTGCAACCATTATTTAAATATCAATGAAGGATCTGGGGGAAAGTACATAATGAAAGCAGAAGTGAAAGTAAAATGATGATACATGTCAATTCATTGGAAACTTGTATTATTTTGGATTCTTGGAGAAATCATAAACTTTTACATAACTCAATTTTTTTTTAAAACCTGAAACCCTAAAATTTTTATTCCAAAATACCATTAAAGCAATAAATCAGAAGACACGGAAAAAGAAAAATAAGAGATTTGGAAGTTGAACCTAAATCTTGCTTTATAGTGTCTAATCTCATTTGATTTAATGTAATCCAGTTAAAGTGCAGAAGCGGTAGCTCAGCAATAATCATATATACAACCATTTCTTAGTTGAACCCAGATCTTTTATGACATGTGCTAGTCAAGCTCAACAGAGGAAGATAAAATTATTGGTTTTCCCAGTGACATTTTTCACTGACAAGTTCTTATTGACATATATGGGGGGTGGGGGGGGGAGGGAAGAGAAGAGAGTTAGTTTGGATTTCTAAGGCAAAATTATAGCTGTCTTCAGATAAAAGTTCCCATTTCCTAAGGTTGCTATTAAAACTAGCCTTTTCCAGAAATTATATGCCAATAGACTGAGATTGACATTGGTTTTCCTTATATTAAGAACAGGAAATTCTACGTGTCTTTTGGCAAATGTTGCTTTTCTCTCCCCCCCTCCCCCTTTTTTTTTCTTTTAAACAACTTCTACTTTTTAATGACTTCTCAGCTATGGTTCCAAAATTCATTTTCCGCGAATCAACAGAACTTCACTCACACAAATGTCAGTAGACAGCAAATACAGAAGGATGTGGGAATGGCTGAATCTAAATTCTTTCGAAAGTTTTCTAACTAACGCTACTAACCCCTGAGAGAAAGCTTTATATGAAAGCAGCTGCTACGGGACTGTAGTGGCAGATTCTTCTAGTCTCTGCTGTTCCTTTAACGGCGAGGGAATTTCTAGAGAGAAAAGCTAATTGAATGAAGCTTCAAAAGCTTGTTAATGAGGCACTATTGGTCTGAAAAGTGTCCATCTTTTCAGGGCCTGGCCTACTGTCCCTGTCAACTTTTGCAAAAAACAAGACAAAGTTTTTTTGTAAACCGCTATGCAGCCTCCTGCCACAGGAAGGTGCCACCAATCAGCTGAGCAAAAATGCACCTGGAGGGTCCACTCGCCTAGACCAATCACTCTCTCACTGAGTCCTCAAGTCAGTGGTCACCTACACAGAGTCCGAGGAGAAAAAAATAGGAGGGTGCAGCTTGGCAGAGGCCTGGCCAAGCTGTCTTCTTGCCCCAATTCCAGCTGCCAAAGCATTCCCATGCACGTCTCCTCCCCATCAAAGCCATCCTTACATGTGCACTGCTGTAGCTTGCCTAGTTTTTCAAGGAAAAACTGGTCATGTTACTCAGTAAAAGCTAATTGGCTAAGCTTTGGGGCTTTAAAATATAATGTAATGGGGCAACTTTTCCATACTCTAAACACATCCCCTCCTATGTCCATGAGTTGATCACTCCAACACCAAGAAGTTAAAAAGCAAACCCCAAAAGGGTGAGGATCGCAAGAACAGGACTAGATTCTGTGCTGAGAAGCACAAATCAAAAAGGTGCAGTCCAGGTGAAGTGGGGTGCAAAGTGTATTTCTGGGGTGCCGAGGCCTCAGTGTAAATTACAGTAACTGCTCTAAATTATGATAGCCCACCTAGGGGCTTGCACCACTTCTGACCCTGATATACACTCTTGAATCATAGAATATCAGGGTTGGAAAGGACCTCAGGAGGTCATCTAGTCCAACCCTCTGCTCAAAGCAGAACCAATTCCCAGACAGATTTTTACCCCAGTTCCCTAAATGGTCCCCTCAAGGATTGAATTCATAACCCTGGGTTTAAGCAGGCCAATGCTCAAACCACTAAGCTATCCCTATCCTTGTTCCTCATACTTCCTACCCCAGGGCTTGAGAGGGGAGAAGCATCAGGTTGCTTACAACAGCCCTACTCCTGCATTGGGGAATGCTCCACAAGCTCCTCCTAGCACCTTTGTGCCTCCAGAGCAGCGTACAATGGCAGAGAGGAGAATCTCTCCCAAAGTGCTTTATCCTTCTCCCTGCTGGCTCCGTAGCCATAGTTAAGCAACATGTACTATTCCCAGAGCAAGATGGTATTAGTCAGTGATGATGGTGTTAAAAAAAGTGTTAATTTAATCCCTATTTCATTAAAGCTACCATCCCCTCCACCCCCACCCCCCAAAAAAAAACTCTTTGCAAAACTAATACACATATGCAAAACTAATCCCCATCCCCGAAGCGTCTATTGGGATAACAAAATGAAACAAATTTAGACTCTGGAAAGTTACTGGAGTGCTCCATTTGCTACATCCCAGCAAAGACAACGCTATTAATGCTTAAAAGGAGGGGAATTACTGGGGAAGGAGGAAAAGAAACCAATGAAGCTAAAACTAGCCTCTGTGGTTTCTGGCTCAGAAAGTTCAGAAGGCTCTCTTGGACTAGTCCTACTCTTCTCTCTCTAGCGACAGAATAGCACCTCCTTCCTGAGGGGAGATGGGAATGCTACCGTACTACGCATGGCAATCAGGCTCTTGGGAATGTCAGGGCACATTCTGATCACACTTACGCCAGTGTCAATCAGGAGTAACACCCTGGAAGTTATGCCAGGGTAAAACCAGGGTGAGTGAAATCAGAATCAGGCCCTGCATCAGGCATCCCCTACCCTCATAACAACTAAATGAAAATCAGTTAGCCAGAAGACAATTTTTTAGAGACCAGAGGCCCGAAATTGTCAGACTTTTCCCTTGCTGAGAGCTGGGTTCTGAGAGTCAGCTAGAGACAAATAAGGAGAGGACCATAATTCTCAGGATGCCAGAATCCTTGATGCGATCACCATACAGGTGTGTGAAAGAGCAGCATTGTGTTAGTAGTAACTTACCTGAGGAGAGCTACCCTCATACTTCTGCTGAATCTGCAGTGCTGCTGACCTGTCTGGAGGGAGCTTCCAGGAAAAACAAAAAAAGCAGGCAGTGCAAAGTCTGCTCAGAGACTGTGCTGCAGCAGGAGCATCCATCTTAGATCCAGTGGAGGAAGAGATCTTGGACAAGCTCCCTTTTTAAAGCAACAGTGCTTCTACTGAGCATGGCGAGCAATAATACTGCTGCTCTAATATAGCGCAGGATGTGTGCAAAGCCCTTTCCCGTAGTAACTAATTAATCCTCACAAAACCCGCCCTGGGCTAGGCAGTTAAGTATCATTACCCCCATTTTACAGCTGGGGAAACAGAGCGAGTGCTAACATTTTAAAAAATGCCCAGGGATTCCTGGGTGCCCAACTTAAAAAAAAAACACCTCTGGGTCTGATTGTCGTGGGTGCAGATTAGCCTCAGCTCCAGCTGACTTCAGCTGAGCAGAGCACTCGTAACTGCAATTGACGCCACGGGTGCATCATGCCCTGGTATTTCAAGCTGGAAAGCCTAAAACGGAGGCACCCAAAACCATGGGTCACGTGTGAAATTTTTTGGCCTTAGTGACTTGTTCAAGGCCACACAGTGAATCAGATCCAAAGGGTGACCAGACAGCAAGTGTGAAAAATCGGGACGGGGGTGGGGGGTAATAAGAGCCTATATACGAAAAAGATCCCAAAATTGGGACTGTCCCTATAAAATCCGGACATCTGGTCACCCTATCTCAGTCCCCTGCTCAATCCATTAGACAATGCCACCTCCCATTAGCTTCTCCATTGACAGCGAGGAGATTGTTAGCAGACCTTGAAGAAGGCAGAGCTGAGAGCCTTTACATGCAGCTTCCATTCTCCAAGGGCACATTCCTTGGTTAAACTGCAACCAAACTGAAAGGCTGGTTACAAGCATATACCAGTTGGTTTCATTGTATCATATATAATAGGGTTACCATATTCAAACATTTAAAAAAGAGGACACTCCACGGGGCCCCGGTCCCACCCCCGGCCCCACCCCTTCCCCGCCCCCATTCCAACCCCTTCCCCAAAGTCCCTGCCCCCTCCTCTGAGCACCCCGCATTCCCCCTCCTCCTTCCCGCTCTGATCTTGGTTGGGGGTTGCTAAGTGCTTCCCTGCTCCCCACTCGCCCTGCAGCCCCTGCACCTCCCCCCCCACCCCTGCAGCCTCTAGGCCCCTGCCTGCCCTGCTCCTCCTCCCCCTGCAGCCCCTGCACCACCCCCCGCCCCTGCAGCCTCTGTGCCCCCTGCTCCCCACTCGCCCTGCAGCCTCTGCACACCTCGCCTGCCCTGCTCCCCCGCTCACCCGGCAGAGGGAGAGCTGCGAGCTCCATGTGGACCCGAACACTGTGCCGCGCTGCTCTGCCGGGGAGGAGGGAGCAGGGGAGGGGGACGGACTCTGGCTGCTAGAGGCCCCAGTGGTTGCGAGCGGCTTTCAATCAGGCCCAGCCGTCCAATCAGCCGCACCGCACTCTGCATGAGGGGAAGGGGGAAATCCTGGACATTTCTACTTTATAGAAATCCCCCCCGGATGGCCATTTAAAGCTGAAAAAGACGGACATGTCCGGGGAAACCCGGACGGATGGTAACCCTAATATATAATATCACCAAAGAGAATAGTACAGGTTTGATGACTGTGGCCTTGCTAGTGCAATGAGTGCTGCATGGGCAGACCCCTGTACCTGGGTGAAGCTCCACTGACTTGCATAAGCTCCATGTGGGTGCAGGGGGTTCATCCATGAGGAGCCCACTACAGGATTGGGCCTCCATTCTGGCTGTATAACATAGTTAGGAAAACGTTTTCTATGTATATCTAACGTACTCTATATTTTTCTCAGTGAATATTTCTGCTATTTTGCAAATCTAAACACAACATTATTAACTCTGAGTGTGGTCAATCCATCCAAAATAGACTTCAGAATTTGCCTCCCTCCTTACATACACTGCTGCAATTGCAATCAATTGAGGCACTTGAGGTAGAAAGGCCAGCTCTTTAAAGTTAGTTAGGCACCTAAATATGCAGCTAAGTACCTAGTAGGATTTACAAGAGGGCCTGAGCACCACACACCCGTTGGAATCAATGACAGGCACCTAAGCATTACTGAAAATCCCACTAGGTGCTTATCACCATCTGTAGGGGTGGGATGCACAAAGGGACTTAGGGTTTGCAATGGTGAACATCCCAGTGCCTAACTTTTAGGTGCCTAGAAAATCACAGAACACTGCGATCCACAAAGCAGAGTTAGGCTCCTAGGCTCCCTATACAATGAGCAAGGCGAGAAAGGCACCTCAGAATGTGATCCACAAAAGCCAGCACACCTCCCTGAAAATCCTTTCTCCTGCTTTGGCAGAGGGTGGGAATTGAACCTGGTCTCACAGATACCCAATAAGAGCTCTAACCACTAAGCTATGGACAACCCCACCAGCTCCCCTAGCCAGATTTTGAATAGGACCCGATCCAGTAGGTGGCCTCTGAGCACACCCCAATTTGTGAATTACTCTGGGGCTTAGGCGACAGACAGATACTTGTACACCTAGAGGGCACGTGCCCAGAGGCAGAAACATTGGGCATCCAAGGAACTTTTATCCTGGAAACTTAGATGCTGAGTGAGTTTAGGTGCCTATGGGGTTTGGTGGAAATTCTGTGGATCACGGCGGATCCAAAACTGGGATTTAGGCACCTTGGGCTTAGGCATCTAAACTTTTGTGGCTCTGGGCCTAGGTGCCTGCCTAGTTTTAGCAATCTGGCCCACGGACCCCAGGGGTAAACAGGATGGTCTGATGGCAGAGTTTTCTCACAGAGGGGCTCCTGAGGCAGGAATTCACTTCACTCGCTGCTGGAGCAGAGTCTGAGCCCAGTTGTCCTTCAAACCACGCTACCAGCCTCACCCACTTAATGACACAGGCTCTTGTCCTCCAGGGATACTGGCTGTGTGAGAGGTACAAGCTCAGTACTCTGAGGGGGGAGGGAGGAGTGGTTTGAGTCCTTTAAGAAGTACTGTATCAATAATGTAAACACTGCAATTTAATTGATGTATTGTTTTTATTATACAAGCCCTGCGGGAGTCTGCTGACCAGAGTATTTTGTAAAAATAATAATAATAAACAGACATCCTCGCCCAGCCTGGCTTGCTGTGTGAGAAAGGAGCATACATTATTTTATGTATGTTTCACAAAGCAATTTTGCTGGCTGGATTGGCTCACTTGAGCTACACTAGCACTGGCAGACTCCACTAGCCTCTTCCTCCACCTTAACTCTGATACAAAGCTCAGCGCTTTCTGTCTGGATTTCAGAGGTCACAATGTCTATGAAATGTATCACTTTAAAAGCTGCTTTTTTAACAGTAAAAGTCCCACCCCTTCTCACAGTGAGGGGCAGGGAACCTATCACTTAACGTTAAAGGTTGGCACACTTATTGTCTCCAGCTCTACACAATGCAGGAAGCAAGTTCTCTTTCTTTCTTATCCCACCTGCACATTGTTTGGACCAAAACATCTATCAAATATGTGTGTGAATGGGGAAACAGGTGGGATGGATCAGTGCTAACTAGACGTATGATCCCATGAACATTATGCATGTGAGTAATTTACACCTGTGAGTCATCATCTTGCCTATTTCCATATGCTCCTGTTCAGTCTTGGAGAAAAGCTCATTCATTCACTAGAAGAAAATAATAGGTCTTCAATTTATGTTACAGTCACAACCTGTTATAGGGCTCAGTGACTTGCCATGAAATTTGAGACCTTTGAGGCATGCCCATAGCTGGACTCTGTGTGGAAATGTGATCCTGTATCAAAATGATGATTCATAAATGATCTGGAAAAAGGGGTAAGCAGCACAGTAGCAAAGTTTGCAAAGATACAAAGATAGTTAAGTCCAAAGCTGACTGTGCAGAGTTGAGTATCGGAGGGGTAGCCGTGTTAGTCTGAATCTGTAAAAAGCAACAGAGGGTCCTGTGGCACCTTTAAGACTAACAGAAGTATTGGGAGCATAAGCTTTCGTGGGTAAGAACCTCACTTCTTCAGATGCAAGATGTGCAGAGTTGAAAAAGGAACTCAAAAAACTGGGTGACAGGGCAACAAAATGGCACATGAAATTCAATGTTGATAAAAAATGATGGGGTCTAAATTAGCAGTTACCACTCAAGAAAGAGATCTAGGAGTCATTGTGGATAGTTCTCTGCAAACACCTACTCAATGTGCAGCTGCAGTCAAAAAACTAACAGAATGTTAGTAATCATTAGGAAAGGGATAGATAAGAAGACAGAAAAATAAAAATGCCACTATATAAATCCATGGTACGCCCACACCTTGAATACTGCTTCTCGTTGCCCCATCTCAAAAAAGATATATTAGCACTGGAAAAGGTGCTGTCAAGGGCAACAAAAATGATTAGGGGTATGAAACAGCTTCCATATGAGGAGAGATTTTAGAAGATTGCGACTGTGCAGCTTAGAAAAGAGATGACTCAGGAAGGCTATGATAGAGGTCTATAAAATCAGGAACGGTGTGGAAAAAGCGAATAAGGAAGAGTTATTTACCCCTTCCCATAACACAAGAACCAAGAGTCACTCAATTAAATTACTAGGCAGCAGCTTTAAAACAAACAGAAGGAAGTACTTCTTTACACAACACACAGTCAACCTGTGGAACTCATTGCCAGGGGATGTTGTGAAGGTCAAAAGTATAATGGTTCAAAAAAGAATTAGATAAGTTCAGGAGGACAGGTCAATCAATGGCTATTAGCCAAGATGGTCAGGGATGTAATCCCATGCTCTGGGTGTCCCTAGCCTCTGACTGCCAAAAGCTGGGACTGGACCACAGGGGATGGATCATTTGATAAATTGCCATGCTCTACTCATACCTTCTGAAGCACCTGGCACTGGACACTGTCAGAAGACAGGTTACTGGACTAGATGGACCATTGGTCTGATCCAGTATGGCCATTCTTATGTTTTAAAATGCCATGCCAGTGTAACCCATACACCTCCTGTATATGGTGTTCTGCCATCTCTAGTGGCACTGAGACCACTTAGAGATTAATGAGTCTTCTACAGCCTTAGCTAAGGCTTTAAGCTCATGCATTTAGCTTCAGAGGTCCCAGGTTCAATCCTGCCTGACGATGACTGGGGTCTGTCAGTGTTACACCAGCATCCCCTGAAAGTGTCCTTGACTTAGATCAGGGATCAGCAACCTTTGTCACGCGGCTCACCAGGGTGCTTACCCTGGCGGGCCAGGCCAGTTTGTTTACCTGCCGTATCCGCAGGTTCAGCCGTTCGCAGCTCCCACTGGCCGCGGTTCGCCGTCCCAGGTCAATGGGGACGGCGGGAAGCAGTGCAGGCCGAGGGATGTGCTGGCCATGGCTTCCCGCCACCCCCATTGGCCTGGGACAGTGAACCGCGGCCAGTGGGAGCCGCAAGCGGCCGAACCTGCAGATGCTGCAGGTAAACAAACCGGCCTGGTCACCAGGGTGCTTACCCTGGTGAGCTGCGTGACAAAGGTTGCCAATCCCTGATTTAGATGAAGGCCCACCCGTGCAGAGCTCATTGTAGGATCGGGATTGTCATCAGTTCTTTATTTTTAGACCAAATAATTAGTATTATTAATCAGGAGTTGTTTTTAAATTGAATTCTAACTTGGCTCACTTTGGAACTTTGGCAAATATTACCTTTTCCTTTTTATTCCTAGGAGAAGGCCCCATGCATCCCTCTTCAAGTAGTTTCCTTTGTCAGCCAGAGTTGGGCCAACATTGCTTCTAGTAGAAATGTGTGTGTGTGGAGGGAATGGGGGAGGGAGGAGAATCTGCCCATAAACTCAGAGAGAGAGAGAGAGAGAGAGAGAGAGAGGTGCAGCTCCTACCACCAGGGAAGTGGGGAGGTGGCACCCAGTGTTTGTACAGCACTTAGCACAACTGGGCATGATGAAGTGAAAAAACTAACTGTTGGCATGGAAAGAGTTAAAGAAAACCTTTGGCCCCAGCTAGTTGCACCCATAATCCCTGCAGCCAATGCCAGGCCTGGAGGGGAGAGAAAAAGAGAGCACCTGGCTCAGACTGGCAAAGAGGCAGGAGTTACCTGCCTCCCTACCTGAGGGGAAGGGTCACTAGCCTGCTAGTCAAGGCTACCTCCCAGGAAGTAAGCACCATCTCCCTGGCTAAAGGAGACTGGGGAAGAGACTTAGGAGCCCCTGGCCTAAGAGGTAAGCAGGTGATTGACACAGAGACCTTGTGGGTCTTCAGACCCGCCAAACTTACGGCTGCCCTGCCCAGAAGAACCTGTGACGGCAACAGGACGCTACCCAGGCTCCAAGAGGGGTCACTACTAGAAATGAGCCACAACAGCAACTTGGTCTATAGGGGCCATGCCCCAAATTGAAGGGGAAATGGTAAATAGCAGCCCAGGGCAGTGGACGCAGACTCCCCACTGGGAGAGCCCCTACTCAGGGGTTGATTTACACAGGCATAAGGGCTGGGACCTGGTGGAGTGGGAGGGCCTGTGTAAATCAACTTGAAGACTAAGGCACCTTGACCAAGCAGGGGGTTGGATATCAAGCCCTCCCCTACCCTAAGCCCTGGCTCGTAGGTATTATAATACAAATAAATACATAATAATAGAGCACTCGTTCTTTTGCTCTTCCGCAGAGTTTCTGACCTGTCTTTATCTGACCTGGCCCTTTATCTAACACTGGGAAGAAACCTATTCTGGTGTCTTCCTCTTATCACCTGCTGTGTGAGTGACCAAATCCCCTGCTCTAAACGGGCTGGGAAATACAGACTTCTTTCCAGAGGCAGGTTGAGAGCCTGCTGGGGGGAAATTAGAGCTGGATAGTCGGCCAGTAGCTGAGCAAGGAAGCATGAATGCGCATAGCTGCCAGGGGTCTGAGTGCCCCAGAAGTACATCTGCACTGTCACCCTTTCGCTTCTTGGCCAAACCACTAATTGGTTGTCAGGCAATGGAGATGCTTCTCCTTCTGCTCAAACTACTAGATATCTCTGGGGGTGAGGAAAGGAAGAGGCTAAGGGGCTGTTTTTTCTCTTCCACCCTCTCAAATATAGGCATGGTCTACCTGTAAAGTTAGACTGATATAATTACATCAGTCAGAGATGCAAAAAACCACACCCCTAACCCCCAAAGTAGCTGCAGCTATGTGGACAGAACAATGCTTCTGTTGACATAGCTACCATTGTTCAGGGATTCCTACAGGGATGGAAAACCCCTTCCGTCATTGTAGGCTGTGTCTACACTATGGAGTATTGTTGTCATAGACATGGCGACATAGCTATGTTGGTATAGTTTCCATAGTGAAGACATACCTGAACCTTTTATGACTCAGCAGGACATCTTTATGTAGCCTCCACCTCCCTTGGGGCTATTATTGGCCTAACCTATTTACTGATAATGTAGGGACCAGGAAAATTTTGGGAGAAGAGGTCAAACTCCCAAGGGACTCACCCCAGTGCTCTGGTCCTGGCATCATTTCCAAACTCCTGTCACAATGCAGAGACCAGGCAGAATGCTCCTTGCCCAGCAAAAACTCATAATTTATACCCTTAACAATTAATTAGATGCTAAATGGCTGTCAGGGAAAGCTCTCTGTGATAATCTGCTTAGCCTTTAGCATCCGACTATCACTTTGCGGTGGAGACTGGGCTAGATACTCAGGGGTGAAAATGCTTTAAGGTCTCAAACAGGAAAATATTTGTATACAATTAAGCATAGTACTCCTTTATTGATATATTTTCAGGATTTTTGTGCCCTCTTTTTGCTGTATTATTATGGCAAAGATTATGAAATGAATTTTATGAATAATTTTGAATAAATCATTGAAGGGATTCAAAATAGAAGGCTTTATCCAAAGTAGTCCCTAGTGCATCTGTACCCACAAAGATGTTACAGGAGCTACAAATGCTAAGTGTGATGGCTGACACCAGGGACCATCAGAACTGAAAGCATATGTCTATACCACTTGTGTTAACATCTCAAGTTCTCAAGCTACCACTAACAGACCCATATACTTTTGTGCAGGCACAGAGAGGGATGCATAATATACCGTATTTTCCGGCGTATAAGACGACTGGGCGTATAAGACGACCCCCAACTTTTCCAGTTAAAATATAGAGTTTGGGATATACTCGCCGTATAAGACTACCCCTCTTCCAACGCACACCAAAAAAAAATTAAAAAAACATCAGATTTGATTTCAATATGGTAATTTAAATTCAAATGCTTATGACATGCAGGTACTTAGCAGGAAAACTGTCACTTATAAACATAAGGCTGTTTGTCATCAAACATGTAAACCTAAAACAGTGCAAGTGGATTAAACTTTTCCTAATTCACTCTAAAGCTGAAAGGAAGGATAAGACAATAAACCCATGGGAGCTGCCATGCTGTTTGTTTTCTAAGCTGTCAACCAAACTGGAACTGATGATGATAGGAGGAAGATAACAAACAAGAGAGAGAGAGCAAGTGCCGGGCAAGTCCCTGGCGAGTTAGCAACGCCCATCATAACTGCAAGCTACAGTATTTTTACAGGTTTTGCTGGCGTGACAGTTTCCCTTTAAAAGCCTTCAAAATCCTCCTGTTTGTCATCTGATATCATAAGTACATCAATGACATCTTGTGATACATTTGTAAGGCAGTCATCGTATGGATCGAATTCCGTATCAGATGGTGTGGTCTCAGCTTCGGCTTCCTCTTCATCTTGCCACAAGTAGTCGTCCTCCATACCATCTAATGAATTTGATATGCCACACTTCTTGAAAGACTTGATTACTGTTTCTGCATCAATATCATTCCAGGCTTTTATGACAAACTTGCACAAAACATCCAACTGTGGAGCACGCATGTTTCCTCCTTTTGTGAATGACTTTTCGCCGCTAACCATCCATTCATTCCACTGTTCTTGAATGCGATCTTTAAATGGCTTGTTTAGGCACACATCCAGTGGCTGTACCAACGATGTCAATCCTGCAGGAATAACTGCCGCATCTGTGTTTAGTCTTGCAAGCATTTGCTTGGTGCTGGGAGTTAAATGAGCCCTGAACATATCCCACACCAGTAGACTACATTTTTGAATAAGTCCACCTGGTCGCCTGCTCCATACATTATCAAGCCATAGCTTTACCCCTTCTTCATCCATCCAGCCTTTTTCATTCACATGTACAAAACAACCAACAGGGAACTTGAATTTCGGCATTGTTTTTCTTTTAAAAATAATCATTGGTCTCAGTTTGGCGCCATCAGCTGTGCATCCTAGTACCACTGTAAAACTGGACTTCTCATGTCCTGTTGTTTTAATTAAAATTGTTTTTTCACCTTTTTGATGGACAGTTTTATTTCCAACCATATCAAAATTCATTGGAGTTTCATCCATATTTCCAATACTACTTAACGCATAGCCATGTTTAGTGCGCTGTTGTATTACGTATCGATGGAAACTATTTACTTTGCTATCAAGATCTGCAGGTAATTTTGGGGCAATTTTCATCTTTTGCCTCAGTACCATATTATGCCTTCCCATGAATCTAGTACACCAGGATACAGTGGCCTTAAATCTGTTGCTGTGATCTGGGTTAGATTTGGCCCACTGAAGTGCAAACAAATGTATTTTATTTCGTGTCACTACATAACCGTTTTGGCGATGCTCATTCACCATGTCTGCTACATGTTTTTCGAGTTCTGGCCAATGTGGAGTGCCTCTTCTTAATGCACACTTACCCCTTGGCATACTCTTTAATGCTTTTTCATTTGCTTTCCAGTCCCGAACCATCTTTTCTGTTACTCCATATTGTCTTGCAGCAGCGCAGTTATTATGTTCCATGGCAAAGTTTACAACTTTAAGTTTGAAACTGGCTTCATATTTCTTTCTTCTTGCTGGTGGAGCCATGATGGGGTTTTGACTGTTGGACATTTGTATACTGTATGTACTGGTGCTATACTGTATGAACAGGTACAGATACTGGTGCTGTACTGTATGTGGTACCCAGTATACAACAACCAGCCAATCACGGCAAGCGATGTACCTTACCGGCGATTGGCTGGTTGTTGTATACAAAGCCTGCTTGGATTGGTCAGCTCTCCCTGCCTGCCCAGCCCTCCCTGTCTCCAAGACTATCAGAGCGGTAGCGCAAACACGCCTCTTTCACCCGTCTGGCCCGCCCTTGTATCCTATTACCTCCTTCTCTGCCTCTCAGATCTCGCACATGCACGCCTGCGCTGCTTCACTGCAGTCCTCAGGAGCGAGATCTGAGAGGCAGAGAAGGAGGTACGGTAATAGGATACAAGGGCGGGCCAGACGGGTGAAAGAGGCGTGTTTTTCTGGGCACAGCGCCGCTCTCTCTTTTTTCCATACCCCGGGCGTCCCGGACGTCTGCAGCTTGCTCCGCCCTTCACTTACACCTTCCCGGTGAGGCGCCCCCTCACCTCGTCATCGGGCGGGGATGCGGCCGCGGCCGTTTTTGAGCTCCCCCCACCATATGCGGCGACCGCAGATTCTCCAGTCCGGCTCGGAAGTTTCAGCACCCGCCCTATAAGACGACACCCGGCGTATAAGACGACCCCCGACTTTTGAGAAGATTTTCCTGGGTTAAAAAGTAGTCTTATACGCCAGAAAATACAGTACATTGAATAGTGGGTTTGTCTGGATGGAGACTCACAGAATTTGTTTAGATTATGAAAAGTGATTGAGGTTAGGTCAAGATTAGCTAACATGTTAACTAATCTAGGGTCAACCTCAACTAGCTAAATCAAGGTAAATGGTATGAACCTGACTCTTCACTACGGTGTAGTTACATTGTGGTTCCCAGACATAATCTAAACACAGTGTTGTCAACTCTTGGGATTTCTTTTATCATGAGTCCTGTGATAATTTAGTGTTTTTCTTATGGCGCTGACTCCTGGAATCTGAGAATCTTAGCTTTCATTTTTATTTTTTTTTTAAGTTCCAATAAGCAACTGACCAACTCCAATGCCCTAACCCAACTACTACTCAGAAAGAGTCTAATCCAGCATCCACAAGTCCTACAGACTTCAGTGTGCATTGGATCAAGGCTGAAAAGGGAGTCATAGAAAGAAGACTTGCAAGGCTTTTTTAAAAATCTATTTGTTTTTTACATTACGGTTTGTTTGCACATGGGGTTATTCAGGACAGCTAGCTATTCCAGAATAACGACATGTGTGAACACTCGTATTCCACAATTTAAGTGCGACCATTCATGGAATTATTCCCAAATAACTCCTCGTGTAGATAAGCCCTTAGAAATATCAGGAAAGTCCCATCTGGTTATTAAATAGGTGTTAACAAAAGCAGACTTAAGCTCTTCCAATTATTCAAGTGATGAGGCTTCTTCCAGTTCCCTACAGAGACTATTCCACAGGGACAGACCTCTGTGTCCAGGCGGAGTAGCTCGTTGCAAGATCGGGGCTTAATTCACTGTTTGAATTACAACTCTATAAAAGACCTCCCTTTTTGACGGTGTCTGAGTACTGACATAGGGTTACTGGTTTGTTTAACTACACATTCTTCATCTCTTTCCTCCTGTCATTCAGTTCAGCCAGCCTCTTCATTAGTATTGCTGCCTTTCTTTGAATTCTCTCCAGGTTACTAATGTCTGTTTATGATCTCACCAGAGTGGTCAGCAAGCCTGTTCACCTGCTGGCTCAGCGACAGGATGCTATCATCTCAGAACTGCCGAACCCCACCTTTCAAAAATCACAAGTCAGGCCCCTAAAACCGTGAGGTTTTTTTTTAATAATGAATTTTGGGTTATTTCTATTTGCCTTCTGATTAATGAGCCTCTAAGGTGCACTTGAGTGACAGTTTCAAGAGTTTTTTTCCTGCAATCCTGAAGGCTAGAAACTTACTTAAAAGAGAGAGAGCAAGAGTGCTGAGATTTTCATTAAATAGCTTAATTCTAGTAGATGGGACTTCAAGAAAAGCACCAAATTTTGCAAGACTCATGATAAAATCATGAGACTCAGCATCACAGCGGTAATACCACCACCCAGCTCTTAAATATCATTTTTCATCCATAGATCTCAAAGTGCTTTACAAAGGTCAGGATCATTATCCCCATGTGACCGAGTGCCTGGATGGACCACACTGAAAATGCTACACTTAGGGCAGACAAGTCCCAAAACTGGTGATTTATTCTATAATTAGATTCACCAAGACAACAATAAAATAGCTTCTGTAATACCACCCTGGTCACCAAGAAGCCAAATGCAGGCTCCTTTAAGCATTCCATTCCTTGACTTCTATCCAGACAGCCAAGTCTAATATAGTAAGGGTTTACTGAAAACATGATTCACCATATATGAGGTTCACCAGTCCCAAAGGACTGGACACTGATCCCCAGGTCAATATGAGTCTCAGATCTTACCCAATTATCACACTGATGCCAATCCTTTAGTAACTAAAACTAAAGGTTTTAATAATAAAAGGAAAAGAAAGAAAAGAGTTGCAAAAGATTAAAAGATCAATATACATACAAGTAGGTGTAAAGTCCTTATGTCAGTTTCATAGCAGGGATGGCGAGGCTGCTGATTTGTAAAAGTTTTTCTGGAATCAATTGAAAGGGTTATAGTCCAACAGGCAGTTCAGGTGTAGAGTCTGTTCATGTCTTTTCAGGCATTTTCCAGGTTATTCCAAATCATTATTGGGAAGATCTCCATCTTATGACTTATACTTTCCTTGTTCAGATTTTAAGCAGACCTGAGATGGCAGGATCAGGCCCAGAGTTTTCCTTTATAGCTCCCTAGCAAGCTGGCAAGCCCCTTGTCATAGCAGGAGCTCGCCGGAGGAAGAAGAGGCAGTGCAGATTCTTGCTTTAAAGCTAATCATCTATTTCCTAGGCATACACAGGTAAACTGATTGCATTCATTCCCATAAGGCAATTAGCCAGTACTTCATTATAGCATAGATAGTTAAGCTGAAGACAATGTAAATAACATTATGAATTTCCTGCATTATCTTACATTTTTGATCTTAAGGTTAACGGAACCATCCGTATGCATAATATAGAGCAATTAAGACATGAAAGGGAATTAGCATTTAGAAACAAATCTGCTTACATTGTTAAACTTCTAACAAGATGTAGGTAATTGCAGACAAATACACTTAGCATCTACCCTTTTTATATTACTATAAATAAATGGGTTACTGATTGCTGGTCTAGTACATCTCTTTGAAATTCACATACAAGTAGATCGTCTTGATCACATTTCAATGCCTCTTGTTAAGTTGTTATGGGTCATACCTAAGTTGACCAGTCTGTCCGTGTCATACCCCAGTTTATAGATGGAGAAACTGAGGCAAAGAGAGGTGAAGTGACTTGCCCAAGGTCACCCTATAGGCCAGTAGCAGAGTCAAGAATAGAACACACTTTTACAGAGTCCCAGTCTAGTGCTTGAGCCACCAGTCCAGTGGCTCTCGACCATTTTGGGTGCAGGACCTATTTGTAAATGTTTATGGTCTGTCACGACCCAGTAAATAGTCTGTGGGTGGAGACCCTGGGGTGGTTTTGGTCAGAACCTGCCCACTGGGAAGGCTGGGTCCTGCCTGGCACTCACCCCACAGTGGCGGCTCCTGCAGCTTCTGTGTGGTGGGGCTGGCTGGGCTTGGTTCTCCATTCTGGGCATTGCAACCTCCGGGGTTGCAGCGCTGCTCAGGTTTGGATGTGCCCCGTTGACTGGACCAAATTTGTGTGAGTACAGTTGTGACCTGGCTCATACGATTTCCATGCCACACACTCAAATTTGGCCTACCCAGACTCCTGTCGTCACGATGGCTGGGCTAAACCTGAGTGGTGCTCGGACCCCAGAGGTTGCAGTGCTTGGAGCAGGGAGGTGAGCTCAGTCAGCCCTGTGGGAGAAGCCACAAGAGCTGCCATGCGACCCTTTGAATCATTCTGGCAACCCAACTTTGGGTCCCGACCCATGGGTTGAGAAAGCCTGCACTAGAACACCCTGATTCTCTTTTGATAGCCACCTCTGAAGGCACTGATCATGCAAACACTTACGCACATGGATAGGAAATTGTAGGATTGTGGTTTCCATTTTGTCTGGTTTTATCCATACAGCTCTTTCAGCATTATTGCTTTTCAGATTTCTCCCTTCCATTAAATATCTATTTCCGATTATTCCCCCAAACTTGCATTTCTCAAAGATGACTCTTGTTTTATTTTCTACCTATATTTCTATATGAGATCCCTTAATATTATTTCTAACTATTATTTACTGAGTGCCATTAGTGTGTTCTGCACTGTTACAATAAATAAAAAGACAATTCCTGCTACAAGGAGCTTATAATAAAAGTTGGACATTAGAAAAAAAAGATTTAGGACAGACCAGAGCTGTAGATATAATTAAAAAAATTAAATGGCATTTCTTTATTTATCTTTGAAAGTTACATCCCATGAGGAATTGGACAGATAATAAAATTCAGCTCTGAATTTAATCAGCATTTTGTTTAATTCCTCTTCCAGATAGTTAATAAAACTGTTAGATCTTATTCCCTCAATAAGAAACCTCTTTTCCGAACAAGCTGAATGTGAAATGATAGCCACAAACATCTGTTCATGCCTATTTTACTAAGCACATAAAACAACAGTGTCCGCTTTAGACTACTCCATTTCCAGCCATCGGAAGGAGCTACGGTTACATAAATTTGTCAGAGATGTTCTTGGACAGCTGTTTACCTGAAAATTATATTGTTCTCTCAAGTAAGTCAGATTACATATTATTTTACAGTTTGAGCAAAGAATAAGCAAAGAAATTTTTGAAACATTAGTCCACAATTCACAGCCTTCTTCATTTATAAATACCTAGCAAGTCAAATATATTTTGCATGCAGCACTACAGGTGATTAAAAGAAATATCTACCTTCAGTTTTAGCCCATTCACTGCATCTTTATGTCTACCAACATATTCAAATAATTTAGCACACCAGAATCAATGTCAACAAAGAGCTTTTGTGCAGTGCCTCAGAGTTGAAAGATGTTCATGGAGTCAACTATTCCATCAACGCATAAGGGATCTATAAACTTAACTCCTTTTAGCTTTAAGGGGAGTTACCTGTCTATATACCCCAGACATCAATGAGAGATTAAAAAATAAATGGTATGTAGTCATCATGGGTGACATTCAGCTCTTCTACCTGCACCAAGCCCAGAGACAGGCTTCGTTGGGAACTAACGAAGTGTTGAAAGGAGGGAAATCAACCCACTGCCAGAGGGAAGGTTGCATGGCCCTTCCATGGCCACTTCCCTTGCACCTATACTGGAGTAATGACCATAGTTCTTCTGTACCCTCAGTACAAGATTCCTTGCCACTGGAAGCTTCCATATGCTTACCTTCAACATTGCCCTCCATGCTGGCAAACCCCAACTCTGCCATGGGTACCACAAAGCTTGTATGATGTGGAGCCACACAGGACATCTACTAATAGGAACATTTCATTTACAGTGAAGAAACCGAACAGCATTTTATAGCTATTGGAGAATCAGGTCTAATATCATAACTACTGATCCATTATGTCTTTAGCAGCCAGGACTAGCCTCCTGGGTTCCACTCCAAATGCTCCAATCTAGCCCCTGACAGGGTGATAGTTATTGGTTAAAAGCTTACTCTATAGATGAATGTTGCAAATGTGGCAACTTCACCCAGACCCAGTTCCTCACAGTGAGATCCAGCCTGCAGGCAAAGGAGGATTTAATATTGATTTCTACTGCCCTGATCTAGAGGAGAGAGTGCTGAATAAATTCCCCCATGACAGAATTTATCCCTTACAAAAAGGCTGTCACTAGCTTCAGCGGCAAATGTTTCTAAGAGATACCTGGCATCATAGACAATATTGTAATATTATAGTACAAATATAGTTTGCTTGTGTTAAGAAAATCTAAGAGTGCTAAAACATTGTTTTTCTTTAAAGAAGGGTAAAAACATATTTGACTGATGCACTGTAACTGCTATAATATGAAATAACTACTGTGCCACTAACTTCCTTGGAATGAAGTCATTTATGGCAACCATTACCATATCTGATATGTTAAATATAATTGGAACTCTGACCCATTTAAAAAAATAAAAACCTGGAGATATTCAGAGATGTTTCCTGAGCCTGACAGAATCCATTTGCTACATTTAAAGTTGTCACTGAGTTCTAAATGTCATATGTATATTTGCCTGTTTGAACCGTACCATTATAACATACAGTTATGACTTAGAAGTTGGATTGATAAAAGCGATAACGGGTCATTTTTCTTCTTCCCCCAGAATTTTACTGAATAAATGAGCCATTCTAATGCCATTTTTTACATGGATCTGAATCACCGCAAAGGGTGTGGGATTAACACAACAGTTCGGGAGAAATGAAGTGCTCTATTTACCTACATCACAGTTACAGAATGGGCAGCAGCAGTGCAAGCTTCTTCACCCGCCAACGTGCCTCAGTGAGGTTTGATTGTTAGAGGGTAATTCATGCATCTTGCCCATTTGCTCCATTGCCCCTTTGCTGAGTCAGTCAGTACCAAAGGCTTTCTGTGATATGGACACTTGCCCACTAGATGCTGTACTATGTCCACCTCCTTACTCCACATGCTGGCAAACTGCCTCAGGGATAGCCCTTGAAAGACCAACTTTAGGGGTTAGCTCAGATGCTGTGGCGATGAGTAGGATATTCATTTCCTAGAGAGTTCAGGCATGCAAATTCAGTCTCCCCGTTTGAATCCATTCTTGACCTTTCCTGTGATTGCCAAAGTAAGGTAGAGACTAACACTGCGCCTACGTGATTTAGGTACAGAGGAATTGCCATACTGGATCAAACATGAGGAACATGTACTCCAACAATGGCCAGCATCAGATGCTTCAGAGGAAGAGAGGAAGAATTCTCCAGTAGGCAGATTAGGTCTCATCCTAATCTCTAAATGTTAGAGAGTGTTTTAAACCCTGAAGCATGAGGTCCATTGCATAGGAGTCTAAATCCCATTAACTTGCATTGTTATCTGAATGCCCACTGTGTATGTGTACTTTGGTGCAGAAGTTAAAAGCTTTACTACTACTGAAAGTTTCATTTTATTCTCTTTTAGCTCAAGTGATGCCTGGGATGGTTTGAAGCAAAGATTCTGGTTTCTGTTTCCCATGCTGCAGGTGTGCAGTGTAATTGACTTCCATCAGCCCCATAACAGAGCTGTTTCTGTGACCTTAATTATGGTCTCCCTAATGAAACTGAACACACCTGTGCAGACAGCACTGAAACCCCAGTCTCCTAGCTCCAAGAACACAAGCTTCTATCATGGAGCTAGAGGAAGTTCTCCATTAGTAGTTAGGCATAGAAATTCCTGTATGATCTTTTTAATCTTCAACCTGCCAATGGAAAATTACATGTTCTAACCCAGGGGCGGGCAAACTTTTTGGCCTGAGGGCCACATCGGGTTTCCAAAATTGTATGGAGGGCCAGTTAGGGGAGGCTGTGCCTCCAAACAGCCAGGCATGGCCCAGACAACACTCCCTATCCAACCCCCACACTTCTTGCCCCTGACGGCCCCCCCCCGGGACTCCTGCCCCATCCAATCCCTTGTTCCCTGTCCCCTGATGCCCCCCGCCCCCGGGACTCCTGCCCTATCCACTGCCCCCCCTGCTCCCTGTCCCCTGACAGCTCCCAGATCCCCCGCCCCTGAATGCCCCCTGCCACCCCATCCAACCCCTCCTCTCATTCCTGACTGCCCCCCCCCCGGGACCTCTGCCACATCCAACCATCTCTTCTCCCTGACTGCCCCCGAACCTCTGCCCCTGACTGCCCCCCCTGCTGCGCCATCCAACCCCCCTCCTTCCTGACTGCCCCCCTCAGGAACCCTGCCTCCATTCAACCCACCTGTTCCCCACCCTCTGACTGCCCCGACCCCTATCCACAACCCCGCCCCCTGACCACCCCCGCCCCCTTACTGTGCTGCCTAGAGCACCAGTGGCTGGCGGTGCTACAGACACGCCGCCCAGAGCACCAGGACAGGCAGCCATGCCACCGTGCAGCACCGGGTCGGGCCGCGGCTCTGCAGCTGCGATGCCCCAGGAGCTTGCAGCCCTACCGCCTAGAGCATTGCGCCGGCGGTGCAGTGAGCTGAGGCTGCGGCTGAGGGGGAACAGCAGGGGAGGGGCTGAGGGCTCAGGGGCCGGGCAGGAGGATCCCGCGGGCCATAGTTTGCGCACCTCTGCTCTAACCCCTTACAGAACGCATGCTTGAGCTGCATAGCTGCCCCAAGCAAAAACAAAAAACAAAACAAAACAAAAAAAACACCTGCGGGGAGGCCGGAGCAGCGAAGCAAAAAAAAATAAAATACATAAAACCATGCGGGGCGGCCGGAGCCAGGGTGCAGGAGGACTCCCTGCGCTGGAGACGTGCCCCGGGCAGTGGAGTGCGCCCCCGGCTAGCGGGGGGGAAGCGGAGGGAGCAGGGGGGAGAAAGAGAAGGGGGATGGCCAGGGCTTCCTTCAGCAGGGCGCTCGTCACGCGGTCCCTCCTGCCGCGGCGCCTGCTTGGAGGGCTCCGTGCCGCTCCGGTCAGTGAGGAGGGAAGGACGCAGGCTGCCCTGATGGGCTTGCTGCAGACCTGGCACCGGCTGGGGCAGATGGAGCGCGCAGCCCACTCCCAGCAGGGTGCTCCCCTCCTCCGGCGAAGAGGGGGAAAAAAAATCCGCGAACGGCGGCACTTCAGCGGCTGCTCTCCTGTGCTGCTTCAATCTTCAGCGGCAATTCGGCGGTCAGTCCTTCCCTCCGAGAGGGACTGAGGGACCTGTCGCCGAATTGCTGCCGAATACCCGGACATGCCGCACCCTTCCATGGGCCGCCCCAAGCACCAGCTTGCTGCGCTGGTGCCTGGAGCCGGCCCTGCTATCATAGAATCATAGACTATTACGGTTGGAAGGGACCTCAGGAGGTCATCTAGTCCAACCCCCTGCACAAAGCAGGACCAATCCCCACAAATTGGGAGACATGAAGGTGGAGAAAGAGAGAGAGGGAAGCTGGAAAGAAAAACAAAGAAGTTCAGGTTCTCAGAGAGGTGACACCTCTCCTCCCCCTGTAGTACTCCCTTGAGCCTGTGCTAAGAGAGTATGTCTAAACTTGGGAGAAACCTTACAGGGATAGGACATAACGCTGTGTAAGAAAGACATAGTAAATAAAGTACAATGTGGTGAACTTACATAAGAGTGGGTGAAGACTGCTTGCACAGAGAAATCTGGTGTGAGGGAGTATGCCCTGGGGCAAACTCCCCTGCCCCGGAATCCTTGACCAAACAGAGAGAGGTGCTGTAAGTTGTACCAGCTGTGGCAGTCCCATGGGGACCACTTACACTCAAGGAATGGGCAAGGTGCCATGTAGTCTGTAGGCCTGGCCCTGAGCTGCCCCTCCCCCAACCACATGCCCCCTATATATTGAGGGGGAAGCAGGTTAGGGTGGCTTTATGCCAGCTGATTATTCCTCTACACAAGGTGACTTCCTGCTAGGGCAGCTCTCTGATCACTGCTTTGGCAGCACAAAGTAGCTGGATGGGGAGGAAGGCAAGAATTTGGCCATTAGTACCTCACTCTGCTCTCACTGTAGTCAATGATAAAATTGACATCACTGACAGCAGAATTGGGCTAATAACTCCCACTGACATCAATAACAGCAGGAGTGGGCCCCAAAACTACCCACAGAAATTGTTAATAGGTTATAATTAAACATCATTATCTCCACATACAGCCAGAGCCCAATATTTCAAAGATATCTAACTACAAAGAAGTTTGCAGGAAGGGTAAGAAGCTAGTATTGAGCTAGAAAGAGAAACAAACATTAAAAGTCGTAAGTACAAGCTGGGGTGGTTTTTAAATCACCTGCACCTCAAACAAATTGACGTTTCTTCAAAAACTTTGCAGGAAAGTTTTCTTTTGTTTTCTCAGAAATTTGAGGCACTTTTCAGGCCAAATTAATTTTCCAAGTAAAAGTAATAGGGAGACTAAAATAGGGTTTTAGTAGAAGCCACTAATTGATTTTAGACAGGCCTGGCAGGACACATGGGATTGAAATTCTATATAGCAAGTCCTACTGTTTCCACAAGAAGACTAATGCCAAATTCTGCAGTGAATTCTAGGACTTGTGGCAGTGTCAACTGATTACAAAATCATTCTACAACACATGGATTTAAAGAAGAAAAATAATCTCAAAATGCACCATGTTACCAATACAGAGAAACCTAAATATTTCCCAAAACTACTATCTTTGATTGTATCAAAACCAGCATCATTTTTACTCACTTTTAAAATTTGCTTTGGAGGTGTAGCAGAGAAATCCTGCTTGGTGTGCACTGCCTACAGAGAGCTGCCATTCTCATTTCATAATCAAGGTGACAAAACTGCAAAAAGGCTCCATTGTCTGCTCGCTTCTGGAATCTGAGATGTCATTGACACCTTTCTGAAGCCTATTCTGTCTTTGCTCACACCAATGAATACAATGGGAAAAACAAATGGGCCCCGAGAGAAAGAAAAACGATTACCACCAGGAAAATGAAAACACTTAAAAGCCAGAAAGGTTAACATTTAAATCCAAATAGAAAATATAAAAGAAGTCACATAAAGAACACTTGTGGGCAGACGTTAAAGGAAAACACTCTATAAAGAAGAACTAAACAAAATAAAAGGAGGCAGGAGCACAGGCAGGATGGCAACTCTGCCGTGGACATTTATTGTACTCTTGCTGCTTTTATCACAGCAGCAGTAAAAATGGATAATTTGAACCATTTCTGTCCAATTCTGCTATCATTGAAGTCAATGGCAAAACTCTCAGGGGAGGCAAAATTTCAGGGGGAGTAGAATCAGTTCCTTTGTTGAGAATATTAATGCTAATTCCACTAGCGGTGAGGATGGTGGGGAGAGACGGTTTCAATGTTGAGAGTCCACAATCACGAATGGAAAATAGGAGGCTTTTTTGCATCAGATGAGAAGAATAGTAAAATCTGAGGCAAATTCTGCAGATTCAGTACCCAAAACTCTTATTCAATGCAATTCTATCTCCTCTCACAACTTCCCAGCAGTGAGCCCACACCTTGCCCGGTAGTGGGAGCTTGTAGTAAATGGGAAAACTACCATTCAGAAATTATAGCATTTAAAAATAAAAAAGGAGACCTCCTAAAACTCCATATATGCCAGTTTTTCATTAGGGCCAGCTGTAGGGGATAATACTGAACCACGCTCTGAGTGCAATACTACTAACACCGTCTCTACTAGAAAAGGAGAGGATGATCTTACAGCCACTCCCCCTCCTGAGTATCCCATGCCATGACCCCAAATAGCAGCATAGAGAGGGGGTTGTCTTTTGTCTAGCTGGTCAAACATGCTATTAAATGCCCTTCCTTACCATGTCGCAGACTGAGCTACAGCTAGCAGCAAGTGCCACCACCTAAAGCCTACTGTGCCATGCTATTTAAACTTTTAAGGTCAGTTGGAGCTCCCTGGTTTCAATTGCACATTCTCTTCATCATTGAGATGGCAACTCACCAAAGACCCGCCACAGAGCACTAAGGTCAAAGGACTAGTTTGAGAACTACTGTGTTAAATGGTAATTGAGAGTCACGACTTTGTTACTACTGATGTGGACCAGGTTTGGACCAATGAGAAGCCCAAATCCCATCACCCGTCTTCAAGGCCACTCAGTCTACTTGTTAGGGATTTTTGAGAGCTCCTTGAGATGGAATGGTCCCTGAATTGAGTCCGTGAGCTAAATTAAAAGATAAATTAGAAAGACAAGGTTAGAGATCCTAGATTATTGCTGAGAGGTGAGACACTTGTTAGCCCTGCCTTCTCCCTCCAGCTACTGCTTCTGCTTGCCGCATTCCCTGCCCCCAACAAAGCTTCCATCCCCAAACTGATCCTACTACCTCCTGAGAGCTTTGCCTCCTAACTCCACTCTCCGTTCTCTCCCACTAGTAACCCCCCACATCCTCCAGCTGTACTAGTTGCTCCCACATAACTAGCAGTCAAAAGGGGGTTGCTTGCTAGACTGTTGATAACGCTTGTTGTTGCTTTTCAGCTCAGCCAGAGACTGGCCAGCTGCCAACATTAAACATCAAAGAAAAGAGCAAGCATAGTGGCTATGGGGCAGCAGCTAGAAGCGCATGGAATAAGTCCAGGCATCCTCCACTAGCTACATAGTTGAATTGGAGCCTTGAGGGAATCTTAAAACTAGTAGTCCTAAAAGGGGACTGAATTACAATAATTGGTTTTTATTTCCTGAAATGGAGAACTCTTGGAGTTGGGCCCAGAGTTTCATACAACTTAAGTGAGTTCTTTGGTTCTTCCATACAAGCACACAACTTGTAGGAAGCTTTAACTTCAAATGAGTCTTGAAATCCTAAATGATGTGGAACTAGCAGATTTAAAGATGTATGCCTAATACTGGTATTACAACATAACATGTTTATAAGGATGTTTCAAAGATACTAATCCCCCACAAAACAAAAACTCAGCAACCTCTGTATAAAACAAGGAAGTTTTTTGGTTGATGAGTAAATTAATTAAAATGGCAACTAAGGGTTTGGTTTTTAAACTGGGGTACCTAAATTTAGGCACTAAGAATGGGCCTGCTCACTGACTTCAATGGCACTATTGGTTTAAATATAAATATGCATGTCTGTGAGTGTTTGCAGGATCAGAGCTGTCGTCACCTAATCTCAGGCTTGGTCTGCTCTGAAAAATTAGGTTAAAATAGCTATGTTGGTTGGGGTGTGAAAAACCAGATGCATCGATGTAGATGGAAAAATGCCTCCATTGAAATAGCTCACATTTTTCAGGGAGGTGCGGTTCCTACACTGACAGAAGAATCCCTTCCTTCAGTGTAGGCTGAATCTACACTATGAGGTTAACCTGGCATAGCTATGCTGGTATAGTTATATACAAGATAGCTATGCCACTAGAGTCTCCGTAGTGTAGACACAGCTTTAGACCGTCAAGTTGGAAAATTGGTCATTTTTATCACTCTCTCTATGGAGGCATGCAGATAATAAAAAGAGAATGGAAGCTTAAGATCACACAATTGGATTGTCTGCCTATGGGTATGACCCAATTAAAGTGCCATACATATATTTGCCCATGGTCACTATACATAGGGAACATGATTCTCATTTACACTAAGAGATACATTGCTTTAGTAGGAGGAGAGGGTTTGAGAGTGGATGCAATTTACTGTAATTTACTAATGGAAATTATGCTTCCAAAGCTCTTACCACGTTGAAAATTTCAGTCATAGTTCTTAGTGTTTCTTATTCCTTCCTCAATTATACCTGCTCCTCATTTTGTATTTATATCTAACCTTCTGTTTCACTCTTCTATTAAAGCAGCAGTAAAACATTTTTTCCATTTCTCTGACATTTCCAGAGCATGCCCTTTCTTAGATCATAATTCTGTCTCTTTCTTTTGATACAGGCTTTTGCAATGCTTGCCAATTTTTTAGCCTAGTTCCTGTGAATCCACCACAAACTTTCCTTCAGAAGTTACAGTTGGCACAGGAATTTTTTTAGTATAATACGTGTAATCTTAAACTTTAATATCACTTCCATCTGTCCTGTGACTGTAACGAGAGTCTTAAAATGCGGCTACATTTTTGCAGTGTTTTGAAATACTTTCTATGTTATATATTGTTTAGTAATATCTTTGCACAGTACCATTAATCTCTAAGGCCCAGGTACTATCAGGGGGCTGAATGCCCTCAAGTTCCATTACAATCAATAGAAGTTGAGGGCACTCATCTCTTAGTGGGAGGTGATCAGCACCTTGTAGGATCATTAACTGTTCTATTGGGATAAACCTGATAGCTGCACAATCACATGTAACTCTTCTCGTTTTTTGTCCAAGACTAACCTCATGGTTATATGGGGATTTTGCAAAAGTCTTTACCATTACAAATCGTAGTGGCTAAGTTTTGCTGAACTCTTATGTATAATATTCAAAAGCAACAGAACAAAGCATCATCTGACTTCAATTTTCTCCTTTGGGGTATGTTACACTGCAGTTGGAAGCATGCCTCCCAGCCCAGGTAGACAGACTCATGTTAGCTTTCCTCTAGCTAACACATTAAAAGCAGCAGTGTGGCCATTGGTCAAGGTAACCCTCTGAGCTTGGACCCAGGACGTTGGGTGGACTTGGACTATTTTTACTATGCTAGTTGGAGCAATGCTAGTGCCAGTCTGTCTATCCCAGCTGGGAGAACCCATTGAGATTGTTTCTCCAGTGATAAAGTTTTGGCATGTATTAAAGGAATGAAGATGAAATAATGTACCTGTTTACTGAAAAGTGCGAATGGTTATTAACACAAAGTAATGCACCCAGAGTTTGCAATGTCTCAAATGTATTTTAGACATTTATCAGCTTTGGATCTACTAGGCTGGATGGAGTGTGACTTCAGATGATTCAGACCCATCCATTTTGAAAGAGAAGCCTTAAGTATACTTAGTACTGCAAAAGGGAAATAAGCTTGGATGATGGGAACTTGAATGGCACAGAAGGAGGAGAGACTGGAAGGGATTGTACAGCATTAAATTAGGTAGATGTAAATCATCCAGCTCCTGAAACAGTTCACCCATAGAAAGTTACAAAAGTTAAGATTTTGTGGACTTTGTTGGTATAAAAAGACCCTTCCTCTGGCCCTTTGTAATTAACACTCCTCAGGTAGGTAAGAGACTAGGATGTGGGCAGGATGCCATGAGTCTCAGACATGGTCATTATCTCCCAGACCATTCAGTGTGTGATTGGAAAGAATTCCTTACACTCAGCTACTCCTCCAACTACAAACCACTCCTATAGTTCTTCTCAAAGGTACTGCCATCATTTTAATGACGGGAGACCAAAGCAAGACCAAACAGCAATTGTCTCCTAGAAGGAATCAGATTCCTTTGGACAGTGAGCTACAGTTACAATGCATCTTGAAGGCCAATAAACACTAGACAAGCACCCTGAATGTTCTGAGTCCTTTTAGGAAAGATATAGGACAGTCTCTCTGTTCTTAAAACAAAGTTTGAAGAGTAAACACCAGATAATCTTTCCGTTCAGGAAAATGAAGTAACTGCTCTTATATTCAGGAAGCTATCTAAAGTCCCTTTTGATCTTCTCCTGCTAAGCTTTCAGGGAAATGTGGGGAACTATGTAACATCTATCCACAGTGAAAGAGTGGAACAAAAATTAAGAGGAAAATATCACTAAGCATCAAGATGGTAATAGAAATGGGAGCAACAAACAGCAAAGGTTTATAGAAGTTCACTGCGGCCTGAAAAAATGGATTACTTTTATAATAGGATTACAGATTTAAGGTCGTATTGTACCTGGTCCCTACTCAAGAGTGCTGTGGAGGAGGGTTCAAGAAGACTTCTTTTCTCATGTGTCTCCTTTATAAGGGCCAGCACAATATAGTTTTGGTACACAGGGATTACAGGTACTGTACACCCTAGGTGCATACTAGGCCCCCAGGGGAAAGGGAGATATGATAAGATGGGACCATGGCTTCTTTTCCCCTCTTCAACACCAGCCAATGGAACAGGACCAGCACAAGTAGGGGAATTTACTGCACCCCTTTGTAACCCTAGGCAACCCTGTATTCACACCCTACGCACTGTTACGATATTTATGTAAAATATGCCTTGTGAGGTTCATTTGAAAGCTAATAATACATTGGTCAATAATATCATTGTGAATGTATGTGACAATGAGGTATATGGAATTATGGATACTTGCTGATATTATGCTTTAAAGTCTGTGACTACAAGGTGTTTAAACCAGGCACGCCAGGGGCAGTTGATAAACATGCTTTCTCCAGATAAAAGGAAGAGGCCAACACCTCAAACCAGGTGCAGCCAAATTCAAATATTCATTTGCATCGGAGGTTGCCGAAAGAAAACATTTACATTGTAAAATTGCAGCAGGAAGCATTACATAAGAACACACACGAGGGGACATCTTAATCCAGATGGAGTTGCCTCCAAGAGGAGACAGGAGACTGATCAATTTAACCCTTGAAACTAAGGCAGACTTTGAAAAATAAAGACACACAGAAAGACAGCGGAATCCTTCACCTGAGGAGATAAGGAAAACCTGTGCCTTGGACTCATTGGGGATCCTGGCAAAAAGTTAGCCAGCAATTGATGGGAAAGAAAGGAAACTACCCTCCAGCAAAGACTGTAGCTTGTTAAGTTAGGTCTCAGCCATTAGAAAACATATTTTTACTTTTGTTTGTTTGTACCTATTTCTATCTTTATTCCATCTACTTGGTATCACTTAACCTATGGCATGTTGTTAATAAACTTGTTTTATTTTTACAATAAACCAACGCAGTATTGTGTATGGAAGGAAGGGTGTGTTTACCCCAGTTAAGTTAATAAGCTGCAATGAACAGTCCAGACTGAGTTTGCAGGGCTGAAAATACATATTAGAAATTACACTGGTTTACTTGTAAACTAAGGGTACATCTACACTACAGCGGGGAGTCGATTTAAGATACGCAAATTCAGCTACGTGAATAGCGTAGCTGAATTCGAAGTATTGCAGCCGACTTACCCCGTTGTGAGGACGGCGGCAAAATCGACTTCTGCCACTTTTTGTCGGCGGCGCTTACTACCACCTCCGCTGGTGGAGTTAGAGCGCCGATTCGGGGATCGATTGTCGCGTCCCGACGGGACGCGATAAATCGATCCCCGAGAGGTCGATTTCTACCCGCCGATTCAGGCGGGTAGTATAGACCAGACCTAAGGGTATGTAATATGAAATACTGTGAGAAAGAAACATAGAACTCCTCAGTACTGGCACTTGAATTGAACAATTATTTGAATAGGCTTAGAGAGAATAGTGTTGGACTATTACTATTGTTCTTGTTATCTGCATTACTGTAGCACCTAGGGCTCCCAGCTGAAACTGGGGTCCCATTGTGCAAGACGCTCTACAAATACTAGACCAGGGGTGGTCAAACTGTGACTCACGAGCCACATGCAGCTCTTTTGCAGTTAAAGTGTGGCTCACGGAGCCCCCCACATTCTCTCCCTTTCTCTGCCTATCAGATGGGGGAGAGCTCAGGGCTTCTGCCCTGCGGCAGGGTGGTGGGTTTAGGGCCTCCTGCCAGAGATGACTGGTACCTGCCGAGAGTGGGGGGGGGACACACAATTTAAAGGTTTGCCCCCCAACAGCTTGAGTCACGCCCCCCGGCATGCCCCACTCTTACCCTCAGCAGCCCCCACCATGTGTTGCTTCTGGCTTCTGCCCAGTGGGGACGGAGTTCTCAGGGCTTCAGCCCCACAGGGTGCGCCTGTTGGGGCTGAGAACTTCAGCTTTAGCCCTGAGCCTTGGCAGGAACCTCCCCCAGGGCTGAAGCCCCAAGCTGTGGCAGGCGTGCCCTGGCTCTCAAACTTTTGAAGACAGCCGTTTGCAGCTCGGAGGGTCAGTAAGTTTGGCCACCCCTGTACTAGACAGTGCTCCCACAAATAGACAAAACAGAAGCATAGGTAGGTGAAGTAACTTGCTAAAGGTCACAGCAAAGTCAGGAATGGAACTCAGGTCTCCTGATTCCCACGCTAAGTACTCTAAGCATCAGACCACATTGTCATCATTTAAAATGAAAACTGGCTAAAAGATTGTAAACAACAGGTAATGGTAAACAGCAAGGTATAGAGTTGGGTGGAGATGTCTAGTGGTATGCTGCAGGGGTAGGTGTTTGGACTGGTCTTACTTAACATCCTAATTAATGAACCTGGATGAGGGAGTAAACAGCACACTTCCACAGTCGTTCCTAAATTTGAAAGAACTGTAAACACCAGTTAGAACAGAAAACTAATACAAATTGACTTAGACTGCAAACAATGGACATTCACTTTGGAAATATGAACACTAATACCTCAGGAAAAAAAATCAAACACACCTTTAGTCAATGGGAGGGAGAAACCTGAGAAGTATTGATCCTGAAGGAGACCTAGCGAGGATAGCAGGTAACAAAGTAGACTTACAAAAAAGGAGTAGGGAGAGGGGTAATATCAGTGTCATCTTGGTGGACATGTCTCTACTATTCGGCTGGTCCCATAAAGACCTCATGTCAATAGTGTGTGTAAGCATGCTTACTCACAAGGCATGTAACACTCCAGAACGGGCAAAAATATTGGAAACTAGTCCCACAAACTCAAGCAATAACCAGGAGAATATGGCTTCTTCAGAAACAGTGGCTGTTGCAGCTATGCAGTGGCTATCAAGTATCCATTGGAATAGATGCTCTGTTTTGATGTTCACTCTGGTTTGGTATTCACCTTCCCTTCTAGCCAAGTGACCAGAAGATGGGAAATGTCACTGGTTTCACCTTGGGCCCTTTTGGAGAGAAAGTAATCTCAGCCCATGTTTCCAATCAAATTGGGCCATGAAGGCGGGGCAAAATATGAATAGTTTCTGCCTTTTTCTCCCTCTTTAATTTCCATCCGAGAAAAACATGGGGTAACAGCAGATACTGCTTTATGTACACTTCCTGGAGCAGAGCAGGGCCGGCTCTGGCTTTTTTGCCGCCCCAGGCAAAAGCCTCCCGCCGCCCCCGGCCGGGAGCACGGCAGGGGAAGCCGCCGAGCCCGGCCGCGGCCCCACTCTCCCCAACCGGCCGGAGCGCCGGGGGGAGGGCGGCGAGCCCAGCCGGGGCCCCGCTCTCCCCGACCGGCCAGAGCGCCGCCCCCCTCCAGGTGCCGCCCCAAGCACCTGCTTGGTCGGCTGGTGCCTGGAGCCGGCCCTGGAGCAGGGATAGGCCTCTGGCTGTGAAGGTGGAGAAAGCAGGGACCAAAATCAAGAAGAGGAGTGTAACAGACTAGCAGTGTTTTCCTGAAACATCCTGAGTGAGACAAGTGACTCATAACCGCACCGGATGAGAGACAGGATATAGCTCGTGTGTAGATGCAGCACTCCTCAGGGAGGAACTCTAGGAACAGCCAAGCCTAGAGGGGGAAATTTTATACTGCTCCATTATTTTACTGTGTTGTTTCTTTGTTAATAAAGCCAAACTCCAGGAAAGGGGAAAATTAGACTTTTACAGAGTCTGAACTGTGTTTTTAGAGCAAGTCACGAAAGAAGCACGTCACTGGCATTCCAACTGGTATAGGCAATAAAGGAGGTCAGAGTATAACCGATCAGCCCTGTAATGGTGAATCCAAACGTTCAGAGATCATTGACACAGGTAGATGTATGGGAACAGTGTAGTATCCCTTTAAACAGCTAGTGAATGCAAGGTACTCACAATCTATTTAAAGGAATATTAACCTCTCTATATCTACAGCAAACATTCTTAAAACAAGTGTAAAATTCTTGTTCGTAAGGCGTGATTAATAAAGAATTAAAGGAGGATAATATATATATATATCATCCTATCATATATTATCCTATCTCAAAGCCAGTCAACATGGGTTTACAGAAAATAGATCCTGTCAAACAAACTAGATACACTGATAAAGGTAATGGTGTTGATGTAATATATTTAGACTTCTAGGAGGCTTTTGACTTGGTACCACATGACAGTTTGACTAAGAAAATATAGAATACAAAATTAACATGGCACACATTAAATGGATTAAAAGCTGGCTAACTGACAGGTCTCAAAATGTAGTTATAAATGGGGAATCACCATTGAATAGGTGTGTTGCTGGCGGAGTCCTGCAGGGATCGGGTTTTGGCCCTACGCTATTTAACATCTTTATCAATGACCTGAAAGAAAACATAAAATCATTACAGACACTCCCCGAGTTACGTAAACCCGATGTACGCAAATCTGAGTTTACGGAAAAAGTTCCATACGCTAGAAATAGGAGTTTGGGAAGGAGTTTTCTGTTTCTTTGTTTCTTTCTTTCTTTCTTTTTGTGTAATGGTCGGAGTTACATTTCCGACTTATGCAAAATTTGAGTTACGCAAGGCGTTCCGGAATGGAACGCTTGCATAAATCGGGGAGCATCTGTACTGATAAAGTTTGCAGATGACACCAAAATTAGGGGTGGTGGTAAATAATAAAGAGGATCGAGTTATCTGGATCGCTTGGTAAACTGGGTGTAAGCAAACCATATGGATTTTAATATGGCTAAATGTATATATCTAGGAACAAAGAATGTAGGCCATACTTACAAGATGCGGGACTGTATCTTGGGAAGCCGTGACTCTAAAAAAAGATTTGGCGGTCCTGGTGGATAATCAGCAGAACAGAGGTTTCCAGTGTGACTCTATCGTCAAAAGGGATAATATAATCCTTAGATGCTTGGATAAGAATTTCAAGTAGGAGTAGAGAGGTCATTTTACCTCTGTATTTGACACTGGTGCCACTGCTACTGGAATAGTCCAGTTCTAGTGTCCACAATTCAAGAAGGATGTCAATAAATTGAAGAGGTTTCAGAGAAGAGCCACGAGAATGATTGGAGGATTAGAAAACCTGCCCTATAGTGATAGACTCAAGCAGCTCAATCTATTTAGTTTAACAAAGAGAAGGTTAAGGTGTGTCTTGATCAAAATTTATAAATATATAAGTGGGGAACAAATATTTTATAATGGACTCTTCAATCTATCAGAGAAAAGTATAACAAGAGCCAATGGCTGGAAGTTGAAGCTAGACAAATTCAGACTGGAAATATGGCATAAATTTTTCAGAGAGGGTAATTAACCATTGGAACAATTTACCAAGAGTTGTGGTGGATTCTCCATCACTGGCAATTTTAAAATCAGGAATGAATGTTTTTTTAAATGATATGCTCTTGTTCAACAGAAATCATTGTGGGGAAGTTCTATGGTCTGTGTTATATAGAACGTCAGACTAGATGATCTGGCCTTGGCATCTATGAAAGTCAAAAATACATGTCTCCATTTATTTATAATAAAAGCCTCTTATAATGAATTAAAATCAGACACATTGAATATACATGCACATTTAATGTTTCAGAGTACAATACCAACTATATACTATTCCTAGATAAAAGTCTCATGCAGTTTACACTTCAAATTCCAGACCAATCATTAAATAATAATGTTACTTTGTTATGCTATTTTAAAGCATTAGCTTCCTTGTGACTGGATCAGCAACAGCAGATAAAAGGTATAGAGGTTTTTATTGCTAAATTTTACTTTTCTACCACTAGATGGCAACTACTTAACTCTCTGACAGCATTGTAGAAAATATACAAAAAGCAAGTCCCACGAGTCTTTTCTAAACAGATTGCACTGGCATAGTTTCATAATATTTCTTTTCTAAATTTACCTAAAAGCTGGCTGATACTTGGCTCAACTCATGATGATATTAGCACAGAAAAACTTGCTAAAATACAGCACACAGTTTAAATCCAGGAACCAATTCATTCTAACAAATCACACAAGTAGGCCAGTAGTACGTACACAACCTTTTCAGCCTGATATCCCAACATATTACAAAAAAGTCAAACGGCCACAATCTATACTTTAGGGGCAGTTTCTCCATCTTGTTTCACTCCTTTCACGGTGCTCAGGTGGTGCACAGGAACCAGAAAATATCTATGAGTCTCCTCCAGGGGATTCCCTGTCCCCTTCTTTTCCCACAGGTTGGACAGCACTGAGGTAGTAGAACATGAACCCCCATCCCCCACTCTGTGTAAATATGCTGTGACAATGCTAAATATGTGGTAAAAGCACACAGCACCCAGGTGTTTCCTGTTTCCCTATCAGAAACGTGAGACACATCCTGCCTGAGACTTTGACTCCACTCCATAGTTCCTACTTGAGAAAGGAAAACGATCCTAGAGACAGAGGCCTAGATCCTCAAGGGAACTTAGGCCTCTAACTCCCATTGGGCTTTAGGCACTGTGACGGGGCGCCTGCCCCGCACTGACCCTGAGAGTTAAAACCAGCCTAGGGAGGCTGAGCAGCAGGCAGCCAAAGGAGTGGCTGCAGGGGAAACAGCCAATTAGGGCGGAGGTTGCAGACAATTAGGGCAGCGACTGGATCAGCCAATCAGGGCCCAGCCGGCCCATATAAAAGGAAACTGCAGACCAGAGAAGCGAGTAGTCTGCTGCAGGAAGCCCTAGGGAGAAGACTGGCTTCTAGAGGGCTACAGAGAGACCAGCACCTGGGGAAGAGCAGTGCTAGTAGGGACTGGGGGAGCTAGGGAAAGCTCCTGACAGGCTGCCAGGACTTACAGGTTCAAGGCCCTGGTAAGAGGGCAAAGGAGCTGGAGCCAGAACCAGAGGCAGGAGCAGAAGGAACTGAAGCTGCGGGGAAGTGGCCCGGGAAAGTGGCCCAGGGAATACAGACAGTGGGCTGGAAGGAAGAGACTGTTTGCAGGGTCCCAGGGCTGGGGCCCAGAGTAGTGGGCGGGCCCGGCCCCTCCCCCGCAGTAGCCACTGAAGGAGTGGCCCTGCTGGGGACTGCCAAGCCACTGCGAGGAGTGGCTGGATTCTTGTTGGAGGAGTTCCTGTTTTTTAGGAAGGATGTAGGGCTCTGAAGACTGATTATTTGGAGCCTACAATTCTGCAAGAT
The DNA here is from genome assembly GCF_011386835.1 of Chrysemys picta bellii. Lineage (NCBI taxonomy): Eukaryota > Metazoa > Chordata > Testudines > Emydidae > Chrysemys > Chrysemys picta. The sequence continues at coordinate 333,450,114 of NC_088791.1, read as the reverse complement.
GCAATGGGCCTCCCTGAAGCACATCTAAGTTTGTTTCTTCAGGGATGTCTTTCCCAACAGATAGCTATGAATATCCAATGCAGAAGCAGCTGCTGTCTCTGCTACGCCGCAGAAAACAAAAGCTAAGTTGTCCAAAGATGTAAGTCTTTTGCCCTCAAGGATGCCAACTGACAAACTTTCCCTCCAGTTTCCTGTGCTTTCTCACTGAGGACTGGTAATTAGATATGCATGTAGCAACCATAGATGACTGATGCACTCTCTTGTCAGATAATCCCAATACTGGAACACAAAATTTTAGATATTGTAGCCTTAATCAGCAGGTCCCCCGTTCAGGAGACTGGGTAAAATAGGCAATAGTAATCTTTGCTACAGTGCTGCCAGAGCGGAATAATGGTACAACCATGTGATTGAGATTAGTTGGAAGACCAAAAACCACTAGTTCCACATGGGACATCGTTTTAAGAAACTCCATAATATCAACGCTGGAGTTGTTGGTGATCTTTAGGGTAAAGAGGCTTGCCTAGTATCCTTTCCAGAGTGGGGAACCATCTTCTGGGGATGAGTCAGTTGTCTTAGTCCATAGAGTCCTTGGAGATGTATAGGGAATCTTTGACTTCTCAGTGTCCTCCAGAGTTCAGACTTCTAGTTACTCTTATTTCTCCTCATCTTCCTCAGGCAGCTAAGAAGTCAGAGTTGGAGAATGCATCAATATAGTTAAAGCAGCTTAACATTAACTACCTAGATGTACATTAGTCCACATCACAAATGCCAAATAATTTTATATGACCCTATGAATTCACACACTGCAGATGAAAACAGCACATTCAGCACACCCTAGGGCAAGGAGAACACCATGGTGGGAATTAGCCCTGATACATCAATGCATGTTGCTCTGGTACCATTATCATAGCCCCTCAGTCCTGACATATAGGAATTTACACATTGCTTTGGAGCGGTCAGTGGGCTGCTTTGGAACTATTAAATCACACCTGTGCTAAAGTGGGTGACACTGATGCAGTGTCTCAACTCCCAATTGGTTCAAAGTATCTTCAAGAACTCCTTCCTCTGCTGCTTTGTGTCAGATTTGGGCTACTTGAGGGAAGACCAGTGAAAAAAACAGGGTGTGATGGCTCCTCCAATATCACTTAGATGTCTAACTACCAGACTGCATCAACAAATCATGTAGTTAGATGTCCATGTGTTATAAAATGCACGTTGGAGGTGCAAGATCAGTAGCCAAGTTGAGACTTCTGTGAAAATGAGGGCCTCTTCTAACAACTAGGAGCAGTCACAGACTGATACTAGGTACAAAATACAACATTTACTTTTTGTAGACAAAAAGGAGAACCGAGTTAATTTTCCCCCACCTTGTTTCATTTTTGATTATCCACATTTTGTGAAGCGCAATCCATCAAGTACCAGCACAACCTTCTTTTCCAGGACAGGGTTAGATTAGGTTGAATAAATTTTTCAAAAATGCCAAAATGACCTAGGAACCTACATCCCATTTTCAAACGTGACTTAAGCACTTGGGGGCTGGATGCACAAAAGGAGTTAGGCATTGTAGTGCTAGTGTCACAGCCCCTAACATTTAAGTGCCTAGAAAATTATTGCAATTCACAAAGCCTGAGTTAGGTGCCTAGGCTCCCTATACAATGAATGGGGAGAAAAAGGCACCTTAGCCTGCATTTCACAAAAGCCAGCATGCTAGGTGCAGAGCGGGGGAGGGGCGCTAAGCTAACCAATGGCGGATGCTAAGCTTCACCCAAGGTGCCTGTCTCTGCTTGCGATTCTCAGTTATGAACCCTCTCCTGGAATTAGGCACCTGTGCCATTTTAGTATGAAACTGAGGAGGAGGAGAAATGGTGGTGGTGCCCACCTTACAATTTTTAGCCCAGTGGTTAGAGCACTAACCTGGAATATGGGAGAGCCAGCTTCAGTTCCCAGGTTTATGCTCTAACCGCTGGACTACAGAGTCATTCTCACGCTCTCTGTCTGGCCAATGACTATTTGAATATTTATTCACAGTGGAACAGACGCTGGGACGCTGAGACAGAGAGAGAGGGAGTGACCCAAACACAGAGTGTGAGAACAGCTCCACAGTCCAGTGGTTTGGGCACTCATGTGGGAGGCGGGAGACCCTGGGCCCATTCCCCCTACTCCAATCGCTCTTTCATTATTTAGCCACAGCTTCAACAGGAGAGATTGAGGAAACCCCACATCAGACTATCCCATAGCTCAGTGGCTAGTGCACTAGCCTAAGAGGGGGGAAGTGAAGCAGGGTCACCTACCTCCCAGGTGAGTGCTCTAATCACCGGGCTAACAGTTACAAGACAATCACTGCTGCCCCCTGGAGTTTGAATGGGGCCCAATCTGGTAGATGACCTCTGAACATCCCTACTGGATCAGGCCCCACTTGTGACTTCTGCAGATGAATGCCTGTCTTCCCCTGGTTTGTGAATCACTCTGGGGCTTAGGTGGGAGGTAGGTGTCCAGACACCTAGAGTGAGGCAGCACTATGCATACCCAGTGGCAAAAACTGAGATGCCGAAGGAACTTTTACTCTGAAAATTTAGACACTGAGTTTAGATGCCTACAACGTTCAGCAGGAGTTTTGTGCATCACAGTGGCCTGGAACTGGGATTTAAGTGCCTAAAACATGGACTTGAATGCCACACTCCCTTTGTGCATCCAGGCCTAGCAGCCTAACCCCACTGACTTTCAATGAGACTTAAGTGCCTAGGTCACTTTTGAAAATAGGTCTTAGGCATTTTAACCCTTAGTCTTTTTGTTTTCTCCTTTGCTTCTCTAAGCTGTGAGGGCCAAAGAAGCAGCACAAAGGATAGAATTGTATGAAGAGCATATTAGTCTAGCGGTAGTCTTTTCAAGGAACAGAACAGTGGAAATGGGAAGTAAAAAAATTTGAGCCAAGCATCTGTTTTACTGAACTCAAGTACTGCATCTCTAGTCAGAAATTACTGTAATACAATAAAATAGTACAATCACAAACCCTACAATGTGATCACTTTATGATGTCTGTAGGAACTTTGTTATTGTATTTCTATATAAAAGCATTCAATATCTGTAATAACTGAACACAACCAATTAAAATAAGTAATTAGTCAATAAATTGTAATACACCCTATAAAAGCATTATTAGAGGTACTGACACAAACCACCATGCAAAATTTTATTTCTTCAATGTCTTATAATAGCCATCTGTTCCTTTTAAAAATTGAGTTACAATTTTGCTTATTGGACAAGTTTATTCTGGTCTGAAAAAGAGTAAAGTTATTTGAAAATTTCTCTTTCCTTAGCTATCAGTTTCACAAGGAATGACCACAATGCAAGAAAAAGATGGGGGTTGGGGAAGCAAACTTAGCACAGATATTCACACAAAATACTGGACACCTGTGAATTACTATCCAGTAAGTTTTACTGCAATCCCTACTAAAGTAATGGAACAAATATTCAGAGAACGTTTGTAAATCTCTAGGAGATAACAGAACCATGAGAAATAAGTGGAAAGGATTTATAAAGATAAAATCATGCTGTATTCTCTTGCTATTGCCCTGATACCAGGACCAGTCACTTGCTACCTGGGAAAGGATGCTCAGGAAAGGCAAGCTCTCCCACTAGTTGGCTTTCCTGTGCTTCCCTGATGTTGAGGCAATCCACTCCTTGCTTGGAGAGGACAGGGCTCAGAACACTAATTCTTTTTCTAACCCACATCCTGTGCTCTGCTGTCCTGCCACTGCAGCCTATCCTCCTGACTGGAGATGAGAGAGCTCATAACACAAGATGGAAGTGATTTTGGTGGGAAAAGGGAAACACTTGGAAAACTTAGGGCAAGTCTACACTACAGTGCTCCCTCAGCACAGCTGCAGCGTGTCTGGTGAAGACATAATGAAGACACCTCAGCAAGAAGCGTAAGCTATGGCAGCAGGAGAGCATCTCCCGCTGACATAGCGCCCGAGTGGACAGTGCAAAACTTGTGTCGTTTGGGGGGAGGGGCTTTCACATCCCTGAGCAACATAAGTTAGATCAACTTAGCCGGTACAATAGACCTGCCCTTAGCAACTTCCATCGGCTCACTGTCCACTGAAGGGGTCTAGACACAGACTGTCAAAATGGTCTGCACCTTAGGACTCCTTCAGGAGTCCTTCCTGCTGCTGGACATATGGATAGGTGCCCATCATCCCTCCCCTCCCCCGCCCCGCAAGGTGATCTACTGTTCATCTACAGCTAACCAGAATAATGTGCCCCACATCATCAGACACACCTGGGTGGAATGATCCAGCTCTTTGTGACTTCCAGTCTGGACTATTGCAACTCACTGTATCCAGATGAGATCATTCTACCTCACCTCCTCAGCAACACCTAGCTGCCCAGAGGCCTTCAGCAGGGTGCTCATTACTCTGAATCCCCACAGAATACCAGGTCAGAGTCAAGGTCTAGATGTTAATCTTTAATGCCCTCCTTGGTACCTCCAAGATACCTCAGTGGGTGTCTCTATCATTGACACTGACCATCCTCGACAGCGAAGTGCTGTAAGAACTACGAAGTTGTCAACCTCAAAGGTGAAGCTTACAGTGGGAGACAGGACTCTCTTGGTACCAGGCCAACAGTTTGGAACTAATTAGTTGAGGAGACACAAATGGGCACAAGCCTAAAGATTAAAACTCACTTCCACAGTGTAATGTTCCCACATCTGCAATTATAAACAACAAAGAAGAGAGGATGAAGGGCAGGAGGAAGAAATGAAGACAAAAAAGCCAAGAGAGAGGAGGAAGAGAGGGCAAAGAGAAGGATTTTATTTTCAATAACAGCCCAAAGTTCCTCAGAGCATGTGAGGAGGAAAATTTAGATAACTGGCCTATTGGGATTTAAGAAATTCTCTCTTGGGAGGTAATCACATACTACAGTCATGGACAAAATCACTTCTCTGCCTAGCTTACTGCCTGTGCTCTCCCACTCCTGTCTTTCTAGAAAAGCTTCTTCATGTTGTCATATGAAAATGCTGTTTTTCTCTCTTCTTGGCAGCTGTCTTGGTGTTGGCTGGAGTAGAGGTGATTTTAAAAGGGGAAACAATTTCAGGTTTATTGTACCTTTGGAGTAGTAATGCTGTGATACTGATGTGAGGGTTTTATGAGGTGTCATTGTTTTGCTATTTGATACATTTTATTATTACTGATTGAAGGTTTTCATTTTCTCTCCTATTTTCTCTCCCTCTCCATCCACCTCTATCTTTTCAAACCACCATTTCAGTCTCTGATTAGAGCTGGAATAGAGGATATAGCTACTGCAGCCTGACAGGTTCCAATACACACTTTTTTATTTCTTTTCTGTTTCATAGTAAACAACACAGTCTGTAATAGTAACATTATAAATATGGAGAAGCATGAACTTACGTTTCTCAGTGAAGCCCTGTTATATCAATTTTAGTCAAACAGGATGCAATTTGTGTTTTAGTAAACTGCTTGATTTAGTGTGTCGTGGAAACTTTCCTTCAACATTAATTGAAAGGGGCTTCTAAGTGAGCAGTATTATGTAAAATTCAAACTGGCTAATGAATCACAAATTTATGATAATGATAAATGACAGTGTACCAGATTGGGGCTGAAAAAGGTGGTGGGGGGTGGCTGGACTGGCATTAGGTTCAGTCTTATTAAACCCCTTTGTTAATTATCTGGAAAAGGGGGTTAATGTATATTAATTAAATTAATAAGTGGGAGTTGCTGTGAAACTAGCACATAACAAAAAGAGTTCTAGAGACATTGGAAATAAGATCATATTTAATTTAGAAAAAGGCAGACAATCGCACTGGGAAGGAAATAATTTGAAACAGGTATAATTTCTAAAAAGTAATTTCCATCTCTAATTTCTGTGACTCTATGATAATGAAACAAGCTGAATCAGATATTTTTTACATATACAACAATGATAGTTCAAACTAGTTAATTTAAATTATTTCAGATTATGTAACCATCAGAAGCATTAAAGGGCAATTGTGCATTTTTTCAACTGGTTGCAGACAATCCTTTCAAGAAGGGCTTTGAGACAGGGGAATGCCATCAACTAAACCTAATTGAAAAGATAGAAGCAGATGAAAGGAAAACAGATTTAATAACTTTTCCTATCATACTGCTTAATTACCAAGTGTTTAAACTACAGCTGAAATTGTGCCAACCTGCTGTATAGTACCTTCTCCCCCACTCACTCCTGAAATAAAGTTGTTCTGGGTCCTTTGACATCAGAATTATTTCAGTAACAGATTGGTATCCACCAAACTCTACACTTGGTTATGGACACACGACTCCAAGTAAAGTCACTGGGAGCTGCATGAACTTGCCCCTATGCCTTTACTGCATATATAAAGCACACAGCTTTTCCTGCATGTGGCAGAATTTGTCCCTACGTCTTTACTACAGGGTTAAAGTGATGGGCTTCGCAGAGGGTTTTTGGGAACCTGGGGCAAAATCTGAAACTGAGGCCCCCAATCCCTAAAACAAAAACAAGTGTGAAAAACACTGAGGGGAGACAGCAAGAAGGGGGGAGAGAGAGCAAGCCAGCCCTGTACTCACCCCACAGTGACTACTTGTGTTCCATGGGGCTGGGCCTGGGCCTGGCTGCCTGCTGTGGGTCACGATGGAGGGGTGGCCTGTCCAAACATGAGTGGCATTGCAACCAGGTGCACCAGGTCACAACGCCACTCGGTTTGGGGGCCCACTCAAAGAGAGGGCTCAGGGCAAACTGCCCCTTCTGCCCCCTCCTCTGGGGGCCGATACAGAAGGGACATTAGTGTGAGGTGGAGAGAGCTTTATTCATATACAGATTTCTTCATTAATAATAAAGGAAACAAAAATACTGACAAAATTAATGTTTGCATCAGTATAACTTTGTCCAAGTTTCCTTGGTGTGAAAGTTCATCTTTTACATTCAAAGTTTCAAGATGCTGAAAAACTAGCACCTACTTCAGAAGAAGGCACCTGTTAATAACTATCTTATATTGTATTCTTGCCAAAACCCTCTATCACACTCCTTCCTTATTATAAGAAAACGTCAACTCCAACATGTTCAGATCCGTGTACCTTTATTTTGCCTGTCATGTAAGTAAACAGTCCCCATGGACAATCTGGTAATTGGATTTTGACCAGTGAATTTCCTAAAATATTTCAATGCTCAGAAAAATACTAAAAATTTGATCTTCTTGTGCTTATTAAATTCAGTGTTAACACCACAATTATACGGCTGATTACATGTTCTCATCTCAACACTTTACTTCCCGCTGCACAGAATTGCAGACCTGAAATTTCTCCTGCTTTATTATTAGCCCAAAGTTCAATTTTGCATAGAAAGTATGGTGAAATTCTGTTTGGCTGTTTCTGAGATTCTGGAATGTCATCCTTAAAGGGGTTGCGTTTTTATTTTAGTTTTTTCAGACATACTTTTTGGCTTCTGTTTAAAACTTCAGACTTGCCATGAATTTAAAATGTAGACTGGTGCCTTTGGCATGGTTTGAGAAATGTGGTTTTGCAATAAGAAAGTCAGAAAAAAAAAATCACACACTGGAATTTCCATTCATTCTTTTTAACAGCCACAAGAGGGTACAATTCTAGATACATTAAATTCAAAAGAAACCAATTTGTAATATCTGACAAGCCAAAGTAAATTTTGGCTACTGTTGATTCTTCCTGCACCCTGGCCATTCGTCCATCATTAAATGTATGACTGTTATATTCTCTCTCTCTCTCTCTTTTTGCAGTTCAAATTTCTGCATGAGTGTGGGGAATGCACCTCCCAGAACATGATGCCATGTGCAAATTTTAGTCCTGGTTTAGTAAAACACAAAAATATGGTGTGAGAGTTCGAGGACTCTCCGTATGTACAATTTACGAATTCTGATTGGTTTTAATCCTGCCCCCAACCTCCAAATCAATCCTGTGCCCCTAGTCTTCACATCAGTTCTGCCCCCATCATTTCAGCCCTTATCCCCCACCACTTCAGCCCCGCTTCACAGTTTCACCGCTGCTTGTCTTGGAAGGGGGCTGTAGCAGGGTTCTCTCCCCACCTTTCAAGAGTAGGTGTTGATGGGGGCTAGGAGCAGAGGAACTGTCCTGGGAGGGAGGGAGGGAGGGAGGGAGGGAGGGAGAAAGAGCAGAATCATGGTCCCATCCCTATTAGTCAGAGTAGGAGGGGTGAGAGTTGCCCTGAGCTACTGAGCTCTGTAGCTCCCTCCTCTCCAGCAAGAATGGCTTTAGGTTGCTGAGGGCGGGTAGGAGCGTGACAGAAGTCTTCCTACAGCAGCTATGATTGGTTGGTCAACTCCAGGAGGCAGGCAAAGCAGCCAGTCAGAGGGGATTTTCCCCCCAGCTAGGACTCAAATGCAAGATGGAGATTCTTGCTTCATCACTATCCAGTCTAGCCAAAATCCTGTTTCTTGTGGGGGGAAAAAATCACAAGAGTTGGCAGCACTGAAGTTGGAGCTTAAGTCCCATTGACTTCAAACCAATTAAAACATGTGCCTATGTGCTTTCCTGGATAGGTGTGTGTATCAAGGACTCACCTCATCCGCTGTCTAACTCTGCCTCATTTTCCTCCTTTCTAAGAAACAAACCTCCACAACTGGGGCTTCTGAAGAACTCTCCTGTTCACAAATTGTATAGTCAATTGCTTGATTACACTTTGGGTCATTATGAAATATACTCAAGACACCAAATAACTAATGTCAGTCAGGCGTATTAATATGGTACAGGAAAAAGGTTCAAAGAGCAGTCCTATGCGGTGACATTACATTCACCTTATGCAGAAAGTTACCTCCCCAAAGCCATCTTCTTATACCCTATTTGTTTACCACTACAAGGTACTATATATATCACCTGAAACTGGATTAAATTAATCAGATTTTTACCTTGTTTGTTTCTGGTACTATGGCATACCCCTTTGTCTTTTGTTCTGAACTCATGCATTCCAGGTCATGATGCAGCCTTATCCTTGTTCTGGGTGTATGCATTCTAGGTACTAACGGATGTGAAAATACTGCCTAGGTTTGTGTGTAACCCCTTTTCTGTCCCCATAGGAAATAATCATGTTCTGATACTAAGAGTTTTCCTGTCTACTCAATCCAAGGCTTACTTCAGCTAATGCAAGGTGTTATGGAATACTTAGCATAACAGTACAGAATTATAACAAAGGTACAGGCCTATATAATTGCTATACTAATGCTTAATAATATGTGTTCTTAAATGCTTGGCATATGTATTGTGGGTAGTGTTAACAGCATAATATATGTATGCTAATCAACACTCCCCTTTAGGGGCTCTCGTTTATTAACACAAAATAGCAGTTTAACTCAAAGCTAGACTCTCCCAGGCTTCTTCTCTAAGTTCACCAGTCCATTATATCTGACCTATGCTCAGAGTCTATTATGTCCCTCAGACACTCATCATTGCCTTTTAAGGTTTTTGCTCCTGCCCCTCACTGACTTTCCCGCAGCTGGCTGTGACAGCTTCTTTCCCAGTCCACTCTAATCAGGGGTGAAAGTAACATTAAGCAAGTACCTGTACAGGGGCCCAGCTCCGGGCCCTCGGAGGGAGCGGGGCCTCGGGCAGAAGGGGCGGGGCTGTGGGTCAGCCTCCCCCACCCAGCCCATCCGCGCTGCCTGGCCCGCGCCACCTGGGGCTCCGGCGGCAATTTAAAGGGCCCGGGACTCCGGCTGCTGCCCCTTTTGCCCCCTCCCTGTTGGCTGCCTGGGAGGGTCCTTAAAGTGCTGCTGCAGTAGCACTTTAATGTCGGCTGCGTATGGGCTTGTACCGGCGGCCACTTCTTACCGGTACACCGTACCAGCCTACTTTCACCCCTGACTCTAATGCAGAATCCCTTCTGGATACCTCTGCAAATCTCAGCCCTCCTTACCCTTGTATCAGGCCCCATATCTCTCTGTGCAGCCTCCTCTATGCATTCTCTAGCTCCCTCTTATAGGAAGCCCCACCCTCAGCTACCCTCACTTGATGTCTGATTACCTGACCCAACTACCAGCCTAAACCCATCATCTGGGAGGCAGATAATTAGGCAGAGGTGGAGCTGAGGCCAACTACTCTTAAAGGGCCAGCCCACTCTATGGCAATACACTTTCCTGAATCAGGGCCGTTATCCTTTGGCTGATCGCATATAACCACATTTTCCCTGAAGCACCTCACCTTTTAGCAGGCATTGAGCCTGGGGAGAAGGATTAGGTTGGGGTAGAGTATAGGGTTGCCAGGTGTCCGGTTTTCGAACGGAACGTCCGGTCGAAAAGGGACCCTGGCAGTTCTGGTCAGCACCACCTACCGGGCCGTAAAAGTCTGGTTGGCGATGCTGCAGGTCTAAGACAAGCTAGTCCCTACCTGTCCTGGCACCGCGCTGTGCCCCGGAAGTGGCCAGCAGATCCAGCTCCTAGGCGGGGGGGCCACAGGGCTTTGCGCGCTGCCCCACCCCGAGCACTGGCGCTGCACTCCCATTGGCCGGGAATAGCAGCCAATAGGAGCTGGGGGGGGATGCCTGCAGGTGAGAGCAGCACGCAGAGCCTCCTGTTCCCGCGCCTAGGAGCTGGACCTGCTGCTGGCCACTTCTGGGGTGCAGTGCATAACCAGGACAGGCAGGGAGCCTGCCTTAGCCCCGTTGTGCTGCTCACCGGGAGCTGCTTGAGGTAAGCCCGAGCCCCAATCCCCCGGCCCCAGCCCTGAGCCCCCCCCCAACCTGGAGCCCACTCCTGTACCCCAAACCCCTCATCCCCAACCCCACCCCAGAGCCTGCACCCCCAGCTGGAGTCCTCATCCCCCCTGCACCCCAACCCCATGGCCCAGCTCAGAGCCCCCTCCCACACCCTAAACTCCTCATCCCCTACTCCACCCCAGAGCCCACACCCCCAGCTGGAGTCCTCACCCACCCCACACCCCAACTCCCTGACCCAGCCCGGAGTCCTTCCCGCACCCTGAACCCCTCATTTCTGGCCCCACCCCAGAGCCCACACCCCAGTTAGAGCCCTCACCCCTCCCGCACCCCAAGCCCCTACCCCAGCTCAGTGAAAGTGAGTGAGGGTGGGGGAGAGCGAGCCACTGAGGGAGAGGGAATGTAGTGAGTGGGGGCGGGGCCGCGGGGAAGGAGTGAGGCTAGGGTGTTCGGTTTTGTGCGATTAGAAAGTTGGCAACCCTAGTAGAGTAGACATGAGGGTAGTGAAGCCAGAGGACACATAGCTGATGTTTCATGTCACATTATTTTAGAGTTACCTTTTTGTTAAGACTCCAGCAGTGGTGATTTTTTTTACTCAATGTACTTTTATTTGGAGTCAGATGGGTTCTTCACCCATTTACACCAATATAAGTGGAGTTAATTCCATTTACACACACACACACAGGTGATAAGAAGATTGCTTTGTTAAGAAACAGTCCCCTTTGATACAGGCACTACTGTGAGAGAATTGACCATGATAGGAGTTATGTGCCCCCATTCAAAAGCAAACAGCATGAGCCAAGGTCAATTATCTTACATTCTTCTCACAGTGAAGAGACCTATTATGGCAATAGCTGCAGAAGGCACCGAAATAAAATAACTTTCAGTACTTTTAAATCACAGAACCTTTTTCAAAAAAAATGTTGGGTTCTTACAGATCTAATGCCATTAAAAAAAAAGTGTGCGCGCGAGAGAGAGAGAGAAACAATGGTAAAATGGAGGTTTCTAATATGGGTTTGAGTCAACTGCATAAAAATGCGGATAGAATTTCTCCAGTAGTGTTCATAGGCTACATTATATACGGTTTGTGCAATTAACATGCAGGATTTCTATTGGTGACATTTTTAAAAGCTAATGTGATTTTAATTACACTAGTTGTTTCACACAGAGCAGAGTTTCCCAACCATTGCTGCCATAGGGTCCTTAGAAATGATAATGGTAGTTTTAGTGGCACACAGTATCTTTGTTCAAGTCTTTTCCTATAAATCATTGTGCGGTATTACTGCAAACAGTGCAATTCACGTTTGTCTTCAAGCTTTTTAAAATTTTTCCCAGGTTCTCAGATTGTCTGTGTGCTGACCCAAGAAAGATGATACTACATTAGTTTTCTTCTGGAATGTTTTCTTCTTAAAAATAAATATATTAAGAAAGCTTAAATTCTGAAAACTGTTTAAGGTCTTAAAGAAGCACTTTGACTTGCTGCTTGCAGTCCAAGGGCCACAGGATATCTATGACAATATTAAAGAATCCATTTCACAAGAAAAATGGTAATAAGGAAAAACTTAACATACATTAATAGAGTTTAATATATTTGGTTTCCAAGGATTTTTGTAAAGAAGAAACATGAATAAATCACATCTCTAAAGAGCACAGGTATATTTCTTGTAAGTACCCTGCTAAGCTCTCTATGAAGTGTCTACTTCTTTAACGGTACCATTAATTATCACAAAATTATAGAATCATAGAAATATAGAGTTGGAAGGGACCTAGCGAGGTCATCAAGTCCAGACCCTTGCACTGAGGTGGGGTCAAGTAAACTTCGAGCTTCCCTGACAGGTATTTGTCTAACCCAGTGGTTCTCAAACGTTTGTATTGGTGACCCCTTTCACACAGCAAGCCTCTGAGTGCGACCCCCTTTATACATCAAAAACACTTTTTTTATATTTAACACTATTATAAATGCTGAAGGCAAAACTGGGTTTGGGGGTGGAGGTTGACAGCTCGTGACCCCCATGTAATAACTTCGTGACCCTCTGAGGGGTCACGACTCCCAGTTCGAGTACCCCCCGTCTAATCTGTTCTTAAAAACCTCCAGTGATGGGGATTCCACAGCCTCCCTTGGAAGCCTAGTCCAAAGCTTAACTACCCTTACAGTGAGAAAGTTTTCCCTAATATCTAACCTAAATCTCCCTTGGTCCAGATTAAGTCAATTACTTCTCCTGCCTTCAGTGGACATTGAGAACAACTGTTCACCGTCCTCTATGTAACAGCGTAAACATTCTGGCGAGAGGCGTAAATACTCTGGCAAGAGGAATGGATATCTGTTATAATCCCCAACCAGTCCCTCATCGCCGACTCCACAATTTGCCCGCCCTGTCACCAGTGGTCCCTGTTGAACAGGTTCTGGACCAGACAAGGTCTCTGTGCAGCCAACCAGTATTGCTGGGGCCTTCGTGACAGCCCTTTGTGCAGCTGTGGCACAACACAGATGATGACGTGCATTGTCAATGAATGCCTGCTGACTAGGTTCAGCAGTGGCCTAGAAGAACTGCATCATGCCTCTGAAGATGCCATCGCTTGGCTAGACAACTATGCACACGCTAAATAAAATAAATATGTAACAGCCCTTAATGTATTTGAAGACTGCTATCAAATCCCTTCAGTCTTCTTTCTGAAGTCTAACGTGATGCTCCCCAGGGTTACCCAAGGTTATGGGGCATCTCACTATTACCTGCCCTGAGCACGCACCACTCTTGTCTGTTCCTACTGCGGATTAGTTCCCTGAACCCAAAGGCCTCTGGAAGCACAAGCACTATCTTCCACACTCACGCAGGCCTTGATCTCTCTGTGCAGGTGACAAACCCCCACACAAACCCCCAAGCATTCCCTGCCGTATCCAGCCTTTTATTCACTGAACACTCACAGAATTACCAGGCCTGCTGTTTCTAAGGGAACAGTAAACACCAGCTTGTAAGATGCAACTCAGGATTACCACTTTGTTTAACACCACAGCACTTAGATATATTTATAGTGAAAACAAGACTAAGTGTATTACCACAGAACAGAGATTCAAGAATATTGTAACAAATGGTTACATATAAAGCAAAAGCATAACATGCATTCTAGAAACTAAACTAAGAAGCTATTCCCTTGTCTAAAGAAGCGTATCTCACCCAAAGTTCTCTCCAGACTGGTTAAGATCCATTTTTCATGGAGCAAAATCACTGTCCTTTTACTTCCTCATTGAAAGTGTCCAGGTGTCTTCTCTGCTCCCCAAATACAGTAAAACAAACCTCTGAAGTGCATCTCAAGACAATGTTCTCCCCCCCTGCTGTGTTTCTCTACCTGTTACTTTCTGAAGTTCTTCCTTACAACCCTTCATTTGCTTTCAGTTCAGGCTGGTGATAGGAAACCCATTGTGAACAAGCCAACACTCAATTTACACGTAAACACGTAAACAGATAGATGGCTAAATCTCTCTTGTCTGACAGAAAACCTGTTTTTCACCTTTCCTGGTAACCAATACCTTGATCCAGGATTTAACAACAATTCTTGGTATATATACATGCCTCCTTACATAGTATCTGTACGTACATGTCACAGTGATATTGATATCTAGTGTGACATCAGCTTTCATTTGAGACCTCACATGACATTCTTTGGTGGACCAGTATGTTCATACCAGAATCAGGAGACTCCTGTAATCTGCCTGTACCCCCTTGCCAGTTGGAATTAAGAGTTTTTGGTGTCACATAAATGTGCCTAGTTTTTTAACCTTTCCACATAGAAAATCTGACACATTTTTTGTTGCTTTCTTCTGGACTCTCTCTAATTTGTCCACATCCTTCTCAAAGTGTGACATCCAGAATTGAACACAATACTCCAGCTGAAGACTCACCAGTGCTGAGTAGAGAGGAAGAGTTACCTCCCATATCTTACATGAAACATTCCTGTTAATACACCCCAGAATTATATTAGTCTTTTTTGCAACTGCATCACATTGTTGACTCATCTTTAATAGCCCCAGATTCTTTTCAGCAGTACTCCCACCTAGTCAGTTATCCCCCATTCTGTAGTTGTACATTTGATTTTTTTCCTTCCTAAGTGTAGTACTTTGAATTTGTCTTTATTGGATATAATCTTCTTGATTTCAGACCAAATCTCTAATTTGTCAAGGTCGTTTTGAATTCTAATTCTGTCTTCCGAAGTGCTTTGAATGCCTCCCAGCTTGGTGTCATTCACAAATTTTATAAGCATACTCTCCATTCCTTTATCCCAGTGATTAATGAAAATATTGCAAAGTATCAGACCCAGGTCTGACCACTGCAGGACCCCACTAGATAAGCCCTCCCAGTTGGACAGAGAACCACTGATAACTACATCTAGTAATTTAATCTAGATCACATTTCCCTAATTTGCTTATGAGAATGTCACATAGGACTGTGTCAAAAGCCTCACTGAAATCAAGATATATCACATCTAGTGCTTCCCACCATCCACTAGGCCAGTAACCCTATAAAAGAAGGAAACTAGGTTGGCTTGGCATGATTTGTTCTTGACCATTCCATGCTGGCTATTCCCTATAACCCTATTATCCTCCAGGTGCTTACATACTGATTGTTTAATTTGTTCCAGTATCTTTCTAGGTATTGGAATAAGGCTGACTAGTCTATAATTCACCATGTCCTCTTTGTTACCATTTTTAAAGACAGGTACTCAATCTGCCCTTTTCCAGTCTCTGGGCCTTCATCCATCGATGCTGGAACTAGCGGTGCTGCTGCACCCCCTGGCTTGAAATGGTTTCCATTATATACAGGGTTTACAGTTTGGTTCAATAGCTCTCTGCACCCCCACTATAAAAACTGTTCCAGCACCACTGTCTTCATCCATTCTCTGACAGTTCTCAAAGATAATTGCTAACAGTTCTGACATTGCTTCAACTAGTTCCTTAAGTATTTTAAAATGAATTTCATCAGGCCCTACCGTCTTGAATAAATCTACTTTTCTAAATATTCTTTAATCTGTTCTTTACCTATTTTGGCTTGCATTCCTTCCTCCTTGTTGTTAATGTGTCACCATGACCCTTTTAAGTGAAGACTGAAGTAAACTAGGCATTAAACATTTCAGCTTTCTTGATGTCATCCATTATTAGTTCTGCTTCCCCAGAAAGTAGAGGAGCTACACTTATGTTCGTCCTTGTATTAATTACAGAAGTGTCACTAAAAATGGGGATACCTACATGGATTCTCCACTGCCCTACTTTGTAAAAAACAGATAGCACATTAGGACATCCTCAAATCATATCAGGGCACTCATTTTTCCTTCACTCTAAAGCAAGGCAATTTGGCTCTGTGCCCCATCACCATCATTGGGGTGGTCATGTGCCTAAATCTGTAATCAAACAATTGAAAATGTATAATGGTACAGTAAAAGCTTTATTATCCAGCATGTTGGAAATGGGGGGTGCCAGAAAGTAAAAAATTCCAGTTAACTAAGAGGGAGGGAGTTTGGGTGTGGCAGGGGGGCTCAGGGCTGGGGGTGTGGGAGGGGTATAGGGCACAGGGTCTGGGAGGGAGTTTGGGTGTGGCAGGGGGCTTGGGGCAGGAGGTTGGGGCACGGGAGGGGGTGTGGGGTGCCAGATCCGGGCGGCGCTCACCTCAGGTGGCTCCCACAAGCAGCCACATGTCCCTGCTGCTCCTAGGCAGAGGCGCGGCTAGGTGGCTCTGAGTGCTGCTTCCGCCTGCAGGCGCTGCCCCCGCAGCTCCCAATTGGCCGAGTTCCGGCGGGGGGCAGCGTGCAAAGCCACCTAGCCATGCCTCCACCTAGGAGCAGCAGGGACACGTCACTGCTTCTGGGGAGCCATGCAGAGCCAAGTAGGGAGCCTGCTGGTCCTGAGCCAACCGGATTCTAAACCGGACTTTCAATGAAGATCAGAAATGCCAGTTTATAGAGCTTTCTGGTTGGTAAAGGGCCGGATAACACAGCTTTTCCTGAATATGCAAATCAATCCAAATCAGTTGTATGCTCAGTTAATGGTACAACCATTATTCAAAGAACACATTCTGCACTTGGTTCTGTAATTAGATATGCAACTCTTGTGCACAGTTCTGACACAATGCCATGTGTGACTAGTTACCATAGCATTCACCCAAAGTATATACTAACCATAGCAACCCATGCATCAGACACTGCATAAGCCACCTGAGAGAGAGGGAATGTATTTTTAAATATGCATACACAATTATATAAAAATCTAAATGCCTTAATGCTTCCCTAAAACGTTTAAGCAATTTTAAATAAGAGTTTTAAAACTACTACTACCATCTTGCTAAGGACACTGTGGACAATATTTTCAAGATTGTGTTCCCTATAGTTAAACATTTAAATTCATATTTCAGCACCTAAATAAGTGGTCTAAATTTTGGAGGTATTAAGCACCCACAGCATCCAGTCAAGTCAATGAGGCCTATGGGTGCTCAGCATCTCTGAAAATCAAGCCACTTTTAAGTGCCTAAATATGGTACATTAAGTATTAAGTTTGAAGCATCCAAACTTGAAAATCTGAGTGTGATTCTCCAAAGCCACATTCTGATTCCTGGGTGGGTTTCTTTGGTGATGTCAAAGCTGCGCATCAACTTGCTACAGCCCGCATGTGGACCTCATCCCAGGAAATCAGAGGAAACTCATTATGGCTGATGAAGTTAAATGGATAAAGAGGGGAAAAAAAGGAATGGGACTATCTAGTCTCCCTATTTCCCCCTCTTGGCTTAACCTAACAGCCCAAATTCACCCAGAAACAGAGTTGGCTGCCACCTGAGTGCACACTCACGGCCGGGGTGCCTATGCAGTGCCCTGCCCCTGTTTTCCCCTACTTCAGGACTCCACACAGTCTTGCTCATCCACTCACAGCCCTCCTTGGGATCCATTTTCTTTATTAACACAAAATTCCAAAAAAGCATACGCAAAAACAAATCTTCCACCCAGCCTTAAGCTGGGCACAGCCACTCCTCCCTGAGATACTGTTTCATTCTGCCATCTGAGCAGTCAGTTCCCTTCTTCAGGGACCATTGCAGGAGACCTTCTCTCTCCCTATCTTCACTCTCCAGTTCCCCCTTCTAATACTGTCCTCACTGAGAACCCTTTGACCCTTTATAGCCCAGGTGCAGCCCTGCCCCCTCAACTTGCTCAACTGGGGGATCTGACACAGGGCAGCTGTGTCACGGGGCCAGCCCCCCTGCGACATATCCCAGTCTATTTATTTCAGTGGAATTATGTGTAAGGTTGAAACAGGGCCACTCAGAGGAGGGGGGGGGGAGCAAGTAGGGCAATTTGCCCCAGGCCCCAGGCCCTGCAGGGGCCCCCATGAGAATATAGTATTCTATAGTACTGCAACTTTTTTTATGGAAGGGGCCCCCAAAATTGCTTTGCCCCAGGCCCCCTGAATCCCCTGGGCGGCCCTGGGTTGAAACTGGACCACCGGGCATCAGGAACTGTCCTGTTTGCAATGCAGCTGAGGCGTGTACCATGAAGCTGCTACCGCACAGCTTTCAGCCTCCTGCCTCACTCAGACAAAGCACCAGCCTTAGCAAAGCAGAAGTGACAATTTATCACATTACACATCAATGCGTTGGCAGTACCTTAGGGGCACCGGGAAGGTAAATCATGTCACCACTTCCTCCTAGGGTGCAATTCAAGAAAGAGATTTCTGCACCCTTCTGCACATGTTCTCCCACAGAAAGCTAGCTCAACTGTCTCCACATTCTGTTGACCTATTTCAGTATAGAAAAAAGGAGACAAGAGGGTGAAATTCAATCTCTCTTCCTGATTAGCATTTTGCCTCAGCCAAAGACATCACCTCAGGCAGCCATGGAAGCTATTCTTTTATTTTTGAAAGTTAATTGAGCTTAGAAATGAATTAGTGGGGCACATCTCTTTTAACCACCAGCACAGCTGTTTAGAGATAGTCAGTTGTGAGTAATGCCTTCAGCATTCACAATTGGTATAAACGCTCCATTGCTCACCCCGTTAATATGACATGGGTAAGTGCTTTCAAGTTGGCCAGACCCTTGCCTTAGGGCATAAGGTCCAAAAAGTGTGATGCTGCAAGAGGCAGCACTTCTTCAGGAGGTCCTCTTCACTGCAAGCAGGTCGGCATGTTCCTGGCTAGAAAACTAGGCAGGAAGGCTTTGAGAATTAACTGAATCAATCCCATTAGTTGTAGAGTAGAGAAGAGATGCTACAGAAAGTCCCTGCTCCACTGTTTGTGAAATGAAACAACTTGAAAAGCATTCTGCTATCCTGGAAGGTACTTGGAAGTAACACAGTGTGATCACCAGTAAGGCATAGTGGGAAGTTCAGCAGCTGACTTTGCCAAAATAGAAGGTGGAGAAGGTTCTCCTCTCTTGCCTAATCCTGGATCCTCGTAAAAAGAGAGGCAGCCTGGTGATTTCCCTCCTCTGATGATGAGCACAGCCAGGGATCCCTTTCCCAAAGTTGGTGGGGGAAAGAAACAACAGGGAGCCCAATTACAGGGGACAACCATCAGAACAGGTAACAAAACAGAAACAGGGTGGGAGAAAGAGGGCCACTGATTTTGTGTGGGAGGATTTGGAACTCAGATGCTTCTTTACAAGGAATTAGTCCAGTGTTCCAACCTCAGAAGATAGTACCTATATCTGTGTCAGCACTGAAGCATTACCAACACATGCTTTGATCATACATATCTCTCTTAGGCTTTTATACTGCCACACACTACAGCAATAGTAAAGTTAGTAGATACATTCAGACTGGAAATAGAGGTGTACATTTTTAACAATGACAGTAATTAATCACTGGAACAATTTACCAAGAGTTGACGGGTTCTTCACCACAGGCAATTTTCAAATCAAGATTGGGTGTTTTTCTACAAGATATGTTCTAGGAATTATTTTGGGAAAGTTCTATGGTTGTGTTACACAGGAGATCAAACTAGATGATCACAATGTTTTGTCCTGGGATTTGTGATCTACATTGTCCCAGAGCAGCACAGCTGTTGAAATGGTTCATAATCAAAATTTGGTCCTTGAGCTTCTTATTACTTTGAAGATAATGACCAAAGCTTTAAACTGGCATTAGAAGCTGACTGGGAGGGACTTGATCACAGGCCTGATGTGAGGCATAAACCATGGAGAAAGCAGGCAGGCGTATTCTGTACTAGCTGGACCTGTGTTCTGTCTTCACATTCAGTGAATTAGAGTAATCCAGTCTGGGGATGACAGATGAACGGATTACTGTGTCCAGGGCCTCACCCAGGAGGAAGGGACAAAGTTTCCTAGTAATCTGGAGGTGAAAGGAGGCATTTTTACAATCTGATGGTATCTTGTCATCCGGGTCTAGAGAGGAGTCAATAGGACCATATGCCTTCGATGGAAAGTGGAAACAATGTCTTGAATAGTTTCTAGTGGAACCTAAGAGTAACATGCTGCACTGCAGGGAATGAATGGTAAACGTGCTAAATGAACTGGAAGTGTCTTTTTGTGCATCATCTAATCCAACTCCTTGCAGAAGCTGGTTTCATTAAGATAATTTAAGGGTGTCAAAACCTATGCAACAAATCATAGGCAATTGACTGTCCCTGCTTGTATATGATCATCATCCCATAGGACATATTATAAGTTTCAGTGGAAAACTCAGTTATAAAGGTAACAGCTGCAAGGACATCAGTTTTGCATTTGTTTCCAGAAACAAGAATTCTTGGCTAGTCAACAACAGGGTGAGCAAGATTTTGGTACAGAGTACAGACAGGATTTTACACACATTTATTCTTCCATAGAAACGCCTTTTAAAATTCAGAGGAAGACACATAACTTGGGTGAATGGGTTGTGAACTAATCTGATTTTTTCTGAACATTTTCCACCTTGTGAATTTCCCATACGTTTGTTGCATCCACATGTTGTCTCTTGACAAATTCATAGATTGTAACATTTTGGGGGCAGAAGCTTTCTTCTTGTTATACATGCATGCATAAAGTGCCAGCACACTGGGAACCCAGTTCCTCACTCGGGCCCATAGGTACTTCTGCAATACAAATGAACAATGTTTATAATTTGGTTGACTAATGTAAAGATTATGGATGGTTCATCATAGACTATTTAATGTGATTACTTGCAAGGTCTTGTTTACTCCCTGGCATGCTTGACACAGATTCTGCAATCTCCACTGCAGCAGATGGGAGATTCTGGGTCAGCTTCAGATAAATTAAGAAAATGTGCTTTTCTTTCATTAAATATAAACATAAGAACATAAGAACGGCCGTACCGGGTCAGACCAAAGGTCCATTTAGCCCAGTATCCTGTCTACCGACAGTGGCCAATGCCAGGTGCCCCAGAGGGAGTGGACCAACAGGCAATGATCAAGTGATCTCTCTCCTGCCATCCATCTCCATCCTCTGACAAACAGAGGCTAGGGACACCATTCCTTATCTGTCCTGGCTAATAGCCATTAATGGACTTAACCACCATGAATTTATCCAGTTCTCTTTTAAATGCTGTTATAGCCCTAGCCTTCACAACCTCCTCAGGTAAGGCGTTCCACAAGTTGACTGTGCGCTGCGTGAAGAAGAATTTCCTTGTATTTGTTTTAAACCTGCTGCCTATTAATTTCATTGGTCCTTTGGGTCAGGTGTCAGCCAGGTTACCTGAGCTTCTTAACCCTTTACAGGTAAAAGGATTTTGGCGTCTCTGGCCAGGAGGGATTTTATAATACTGTACACAGGAGAGCTGTTACCCTTCCCTTTATAGTTATGACAGTCCTAAATGCAGGAGACATAGGGCTGATTAGCCCCTGCTAGAACTAAAGAAGTTACAACTCCCCATCATCCTGAAGGGGACAGATACGACTGAGGATCCAGCTAGGAGGAGTTGGATCATAACAAGGACTTAACTAATGCAGAACTGGGTGTGGTGACATAAGGGAGACAAAGCTAGCAGGTGTAGCTCCCAACCTCACCACCAGCAGGGCACTACCAGACAAATCGCTAATAATGTACTTCCAGTATGAATTATTGGATGAATTTGTGCTGAAATTTGGAACTTTCAGGAGACGTACTGTACACATCATCACGTGCAGCCAGCAGCTTTCTGAATACTCATGTGGAACAAACATGATTCTGCAAATCTTAGCAAACTAAACTCAAACCTTTTATTCATGAAAATATTTGTGAATCAGTATTCTATTTAAGCAACTTAAATTCCTTTTACTCTGATCATTGATAAAAATAAATAGATACAAAAACATCCAGACTCTGACAGTGCATGCTTAGAATAATACATTTAGATGATCAGATACTAAGGTGAACTGGATTTTACCAAAAGGCCACCCATAGCTATCAATCAGAAAACCAGAGCTGTTACTGTTTCCTTTTAAAGCTACTCTCTAATGCTGTCGCGTGCTAGTCAATGAGAACTCTCTTATAAAAATGTCAGTCTTCTCTGTGTGAGACTGACTAATCTGAAATTGCACACTCAATGTGGGCAACCTGCCAGCTTTGTGTATATGGAAAGCGAAGAGTTCTTCCTCTAGAGCAGGTGTGGTTTTGGCAAAGCCCAGAGAGAGAAATCCTTGGGGCAGTGCCAAATAACCTTTACATGCAGGACTAAGCTCCATGGGAAATAAGCCAGGCCAGGAAAGCCCAGAAGCCGAAACTACAAAAATCAAATGG
Organism: Chrysemys picta bellii; assembly: GCF_011386835.1. Taxonomy (NCBI): domain Eukaryota; kingdom Metazoa; phylum Chordata; order Testudines; family Emydidae; genus Chrysemys; species Chrysemys picta. The sequence goes on along the minus strand of NC_088791.1, from coordinate 333,427,705 downwards.
TTTAAAAGAGTCCTTTTGCAAAAAGGCACCTTTATGAGCATTAGGAGCGAAGAATGATCCACACACCTATATCTGGATTTCTCCTGAACCTGCAATCTTCCCCTAGATATCCTTAATTTGGTGTAACAAGTATTTCCATCTAAAGTAAACCATTTCTTCTACATGCACTGTGGGCTATATGAAAGTTGCAAAGAAAACTGTAAACCCACATAATCTTTCTTTCATAGATTCCCAACAGCTTTCACGCTGGAAGTAACTGTATTTATATGTCACTCTAACTATAAAATTATCAATTTAAAAATATGAAGCAAAAGACCTAAAAATATTAGTGTATCCTCCTGAAAAATTCTGTCCTATAAGGACCTCTTTGATTAAAATTTACTGCACATTTACTTTGTTGGACAGTATCTCATTATACACACAATTTTCTTGTCTCTCAAGATGATCCTCATGGACAGAAATTGCTGTGATGATGATGAAGATGATTGAGCACTCAGACTTGTTTCAGGCTACTTTGAAATTTGAATTCTCTCACATTCCAGCAATGAAAGAAATAGTCTTTTTCGTATTAGTATTATTATTATAGATACAAGTAATTAGATTATACACTTTTTGGAGGAACGACCTCTTTAAAGCACCTTGCAAATTTTGAATGCTTATAAAGAATATTAATAGTAATAGATATATTCCTTGTGCATGTCTCTGCCATATTCACCACAATGGCACAATTTTTTGAGTCACAGCCATTGTCTTTGGATCTCTAAAATCTGTTCCAGTTACTATTCAACAAAGATCAGATAATTGCTACGGTCCATTTGTTCCACTGGGATATCAACCTGCTGTCATAATCTGAAGTTTTAGACATGGGAATAAAACCCCTAAATATAACACTGATGTTCTCTAATAATTTCTTATTCTGTATGTGAAAGATAAGAACCACAAGCCAAATCTAGGCCATGCTGTTGGCACATAAATTTCATAGATGGTTCATGCCACCTTAATCGTAAGCTTAGCACAGTGTAAGACACAGCGAGAGAATGCAGATACATTGCCAAGTCCCGTTTTCAGTGTTAAACAGTCATTTGCACTTCAGACTGTGTCTGCTGAATGTTATGCAGCTTCTGAAGTAATCAAATTAGGGTGAGTCTTCATAATAGCAGAAGCCAGGGCTGTTCTTCGGCATACACAGCATACGCGGCTGCGTAAGGCACCACTAAATTTGGGGCACCACCGCTGGGATGTGACAGCAAGCAGGTAAGAGTGGGATCAGGTTGTAGAGCCGAATGTGCTGGTGCGGCACATTCTGAGGGAGGGTACTGCTGGGGTCTCTGGGAAGGGGCGCAGGAACTCAACTGTGTGACTCTCTCCCTGCCGCCGTGAGGTGAGATGGGCCGGGCAGCGCCGACTCCAGTGGTATTCTTTTGCAACCTGCATAATGCATTCTTCTCTCCCCACCCCCTCCACCCCGCAAAGTGGAGCCCAGCCCCCAACAATCCCTGGAGCCCTCCCCCTCTCCCCCCTCCCAGCACTGAGTGCAGTCCCCCCCCCCCGCCCGTGGGGCAGTTGCTTCCCCCCCCCCCCAGCAGGACTGGGTGGGGTGCAGGTGCTCGGGCTGGCTGGCTGCGTGTCAAGGAAGTGACTCACTTCCTCAGAAGCCAGCCCAAGCACCTCCACTCCAACTGACCACACAGGCTGGATTGCGCACAGCTGGCTGGGCTGGGGAGTGTATTTCTTGCCCGGCTGCCGCGGCCCCCGTCCCCAAGATTTCGCACTTCACCATGGTGCCAGTGGTGGTGGCAGACAAGCAGCGGGGGGACTACGACATAGCCTGGAAGGGCTGAGCAGAGGTGGACTACAGTGAGCCGGATGGGGCGCAGGGCCCCACGGACCTCGATGACATGGCCAGCTCTGAGGGTGAGTCGGGAGTCTTTGAAGGAACAAGCCTTAAGAAGGCAGTCGTCCAGATATGTGTAAATGATGATACCTAATGTTTGTAGATGCGCCACTATGATGGAGAGAACCTTGGCGAATACCCTGCGTGCAGACAAGAGGCCAAATAAAAGGGCTCTGTACTGGTAGTGGTCCTGCACCAAGGTAAATGTGAGGAATCTTCTGTTGGACAGAAGGACTGCGATTGCGGAAGTAGGGATACTGTAAGTTGAGGGCCAAGAACCAATCTCCTACAAGTTCTCCGGCTGGCCTCTCTCCTCCCGTGGGGGCGAGAATCACTACTCGGCTCCCGGGACATCAGCAACTGGGGAGGATCCGCAAGCGGGGGTAGTGGCTGTGCCCCTTCAACACACTGGGGGGAGTGGGGCACCAGTTTAATAATTCTGCGTAGGGCCCCATAAATACCAAGGACGGTCCTGGCAGAAGCAACTATTTCTGTCAGTAAAAGTGGAATTGAACGGCTCACCCGGGCACAGCTTAGATAATACTGTTTGTAATTGATCCAAAGGGCTGATCCAAGCAAGATTCTTAGCGCTTTTCATCTCTCTTTTTCATCTTCCAGAGAGCAATAAAAATAAATCCTTCAACTACCAGTAGGGTTGGTGCTATGTACAAATCAAAGTTTCATTTTATAGGAAGTAATGTGCAAAGAGGGAATTAAAGCAAAGTTTTTGGTTCCTGCTTTGTTGATTATCTATCTAATGAAGAATTTGAAACCTTATTGTAGAGCCTGCTTTATCCATTTCAGCTGTGAATAGTGCAGTTACCTACTATTACAACACAGTATGATAAGTGTTAAAACAGCAGAGTGCTAATTTAATGGGAAAGCCCAAAGTGAAGACTTCAGGAATCGTTCATGCAATTCTTAATGATTTCAAGAACATCTATAAAATAGACTTATAAGAGGTTTCCTTAGGAGCTGTGATTCATTTCTGAATGTGTTGTATTTGCGGCATTTGTAGCAGGTCAGCTAGGAACATTTTAGGCAATTCCATTAGAATGCTATATAGTGGAATAATTCTCAGATTGACCAGTAGGAGAGGATGGATGATTAAACAACCTTACAGATAAGGGCAACCAGTAGTGCTGGAACACTTTTAATAGTGGAGGTGCTGAAAACCAGCCCCCTTGCCCCTGTCCACGCCCCTCCCCCCAGAGTTGGGGCTGGGAGCAGGGCCATGTCTCCGGGAGTGGGGGACCTGGACAGGAACAGGGATAAGGGGGCTGAGGCTAGGGCCAGCAGTTGGGACCCCGGGCGTGGAGCCGGCAGCAGAGCCCCAGGTGGGGGTCCAGAAGTGGAGCCCTGGGCATGGGGCCAGAAGCCCGCATGTGGGTCCAGGAGCAGAGCTTGGGTGCGGGGCTGGCAGCCAGGACCCCTCATGCTGAACAGAGCCCCACATGAAACCTGGGGGTGTTGCAGCACTCTTCACACTCCTAGTTCTCATGCCTATGAGGGCAACACTCATATTTTGCACATACGTAGTAGGTGGATGCACAAAAACTGATTGATTGTAGCCTCTAGAAAAATACAAATTGGGATATGTATATGCTGCAAGAATGGCTTTCAAAAGTTCTTTAACAATGGTAAAGGATCTGTCGTACACAAAGAATTTACAAACTCTTAAAAATAATTAAGAATTAAACTAGAGATTACTGAAATCTTGCCCATGGGCTCTTACCAAATTAATATCCTACTGTTTTATCACCATGTTTTAAAAGTGTAGCACAGTTCCCTTTTAACAAATTCCTAATTAAATATAATTAATGAGAATGCACATGGGCATATTTAATACCATACCTGGCATTCACACTTTGCCTAATATAGGGTTCTGAGGTTTAGTGTTCAGCACACTATTCAGAGCCAATTGTTTATTTAACAAAGTCAAAGATTTTGAACATCTTCTGTGCACAGATCTCAATTTTAACAAATGTCTTCATTATTCAAAATTGGCAAAATGTATTCCAACCCCTGGGTTGTTCTGTAGCCTACTGATACAAGATATATGTGTAAGGCAGTAATGCAAAGGCCCAAACCTGTAAAATAGCTTAACCTTAGCATAAAGCTATGAGGTCTACCAGCCTTACCATAAGTAAGGCCTGGTCTACACTGCGGGGAGGGTAGGGGGATCGATCTAAGATACACAACTTCAGCTACAAGAATAGCGTAGCTGAAGTCAACGTATCTTAGATTGTCTTAGAATCATTTACTTCGCATCCTCGCGGCGCGGGATCGACGGCCATAGCTCAACCGTCGACTCCGCTTCCGCCTCTCACCGTGGTGGAGTTCCGGAGTCAATGGCAGAGCGATCGGGGATCAATTTATCACATCTACACTAGACGCGATAAATCGATCCCTGATAGATCGATCACTACCCGCCGATCCAGCGGGTAGTGTAGATGTACCCTAAGTTAACCGAAAGTGACCTTAAGCTACAAAGTAATACAAGAAATATTGGTGTGATAAACAAGTATGCTTAGCTGCTGGAAGCTAACATGGATGCTTCGGGGAGGAGGGATAGCTCAGTGGTTTGAGCATTGGCCTGCTAAACCCAGGGTTGTGAGTTTAATCCTTGAGAAGGCAATTTGGGGATTTAGTTGGGGATTGGTCCTGCTTTGAGCAGGGGGTTGGACTAGATGACCTACTGAGGTCCCTTCCAACCCTGATATTCTATGATTCTAACAGCAAGAAATCAGTTGACATCAATTTGGGTATTTTAGGATAGGAACATCAGCAGATATTCAACTGCAAGATTGCAACAGTAACCAATTGACATATTTGCTAATGAGTTTGAGATAAGTAATATACTAACCTATAGGATAAGGACATCCCACCATTTTTAGTGGGAGGAACTTTAGATATGGAGAGAGGAGGCTGGACATTCTTATTAATATTCATGGAGGCCATCAAACCCTATAATAAGGCTAACCACAATCTAGACCATTGGGATCTTCTTACCATTGCGGAGATCGGATAGGACCCTCGAGGATCACCACCTGTCTCGCCACTTCTAGTCTCCACAAGGATAGTGTAAGTATACATTAGTTATGACTCTGGATGTTAAAACAACACTTTATGACTGTTACCTTCTTGTTTGGGTTGGAATGTTTGTGTGTCTACTAATTGTGTTAATAAAACTATTGCAAATTCAAAAGGTTTTTCCTAGGTTTGAATTGCCATATTGGATGATACCAGTGGTCCATCTAGCCCAGTATCCTATCTCTGACAGTGGCCAGTACCAGATGCTTCAGAAGAAGGTGAAAAATCCTGCAGTTCGCAGTTATAGGATAACCCGCTCTTAGTGAAAGTTCCTCCTAACCTCCAGAAATTAGAGGCCCTGAAGTGTGAGTGTATCATTTCCAAAACTCTTCAGACTTTTCCATTTACTATTATAATTTTGAATATTCTTATTTTACAGATAAGTATAGATTCATGAATCTTACTGAACTTTTGGCTTCACTGATGTCTTCTGGCAATGACTTCCATGGACCAACTGAATATTGTGTGAAAAGGTAATTTCTTTGATCCGTTTTGAATTTGCCACCTTTCTATTTAATTGGATGTCCACTAGCTCTTGCATTATGAGACAAGGAAAGTTCCAATCCACATTCATTAAACCAGTAATTATTTTATATACTTTTATTATGTCCCCTCTTATTTGTCTTCTCTCTAAAATAAACAATCCAAATCTATTCAATCTGTCATTATAAATAAGTTTCCAAGCCCCTAATTATTCTTACCACTGTCTTTGAATATCCTCTAATTCTCTAGAGGAGGTGACCAAAATTAATCACAATATTGTAAGTAGTAGTATATCCCACTGATTTATATGATAGCTTCATAATATTTTCCATATTATATTCCATCCCATTTTTTAGGCATCCCAAGTTCGTGTTTCCTTTTTGGCCCACTGTCGTATGAGGACTATAAGAACTCTTCAAACACCAACCTTCATTTACACGAACATAGATTTGCATTATAGTTATGAAACATTCACTTGTAGCAAATGAAAAATCTACCATATGAAGTATTTTCAGAATAGAAAGGCTGGTAAACAGAGAAGCATATATACAACTTCTATTCAAATTAATGTTTGCTTAATAATACTCCTTTGCAGTATTCATCCATGTCTAAATAGGACCAACTACTTTACTAAATCTTGCATTTAATTAATCGGTAGTTACCAAAGTTAAAATGAATAAATCCTAGTTTAGCTATTGCTCAACCATAAGCAATTTACAAGGGAGAATACATGCTACAGAATGAGGGGCAAGAAAGGATTAAAATCAATGCTGGTTGCAAAATGTTTCATTTTCAACCTAACAGGTAATGATCAAGTGATCTCTCTCCTGCCATCCATCTTCACCCTCTGACAAACAGATGCTAGGGACACCATTCCTTACCCATCCTGGCTAACAGCCATCAATGGACTTAACCTCCATGAATTTATCTAGTTCTCTTTTAAACCCGGCTATAGTCCTAGCCTTTACAACCTCCTCAGGCAAGGAGTTCCACAGGTTGACTGTGTGCTGTGTGAAGAACTTCCTTTTATTTGTTTTAAACCTGCTCCCCATTAATTTCATTTGGTGGCCCCTAGTTCTTATATTATGGGAACAAATAAATAACTTTTCTTTATTCACTTTCTCCACACATTCATGATTTTATATACCTCTATCATATCCCCCCTTCGTCTCCTCTTTTCCAAGCTGAAAAGTCCTAGCCTCTTTAATCTCGCCTTATATGGGACCCATTCCAAACCCCTAATCGTTTTCTAAGCTGTCCTTTAAATCAGCTTCTGTACCCAATGACTGGCAGATAGCTAATCTAACGCCAATATTTAAGAAGGGCTGTAGAGATGATCCCAGCAGTTACAGACCAATAAGAGCTCTCCTGCTGACACAGCGCTGTTCACACCATGCGGTGTTGTTTTTTTTAACACCGCTGAACGACAAAAGATTTGTCTTTCACTTGCCAGTGTAGACATAGCCTTAGTCAAATACATTTCATAGACTGGCAGATACAGACTCATTAAAAATAATAATTCCAGCATTGTCTCTTAACGGTGTGACGGGTTGGATCGCAGAAACCCCCTTTGGAGCTGCCACCTGATAAACCAAGACTAACTCCTGCTCCTGTTTTCCCTGTCAGCTCAGGACTCCAGCACCCTGTCTTGCTGAGCCAGACACTCCCGTCTGCTCCAACACAGACCCAGGGTCTGAATCACTTGCCCCAAAGCTGCAAGTTTACCTGAAAACAGCTCATAGAAGTGTGCTTGTCTCCAGCACTCAGATGCTCAACTCCCAATGGGGTCTAAACCCAAATAAACCCGTTTTACCCTGCATAAAGCTTATGCAGGGCAAACTCATAAATCGTTCGCCCTCTATAACGCTGATAGAGAGATATGCACAGTTGTTTGCTCCCCCAGGTATTAATACATACTCTGAGTAAATTACTAAATAAAAAGTGATTTTATTAAATACAGAAAATAGGATTTAAGTGGTTCCAAGTGGTAACAGGCAGAACAAAGTAAGTCACCAAGCAAAATAAGATAAAATGCGCAAATCTATGTCTAATCAAACTAAATACAGATAATCTCACCCTCAGAGATGGTTCAGTAAGTTTTTCTCAGACTGGACACCTTCCAGGCCTGGGCACAATTTTTCCCCTGGTACAGTCCTTGTTCCAGCTCAGGTGGAAGCTAGGGGATTCTTCATGATGGCTCCTCTCCCCCTTTGTTCTGTTCCACCCCTTTATATATCTTTTGCATAAGGCGGGAACCCTTTGTCCCTCTGTTTCCACCCCCCCTCACTGGAAAAACACCAGGTTAAAGATTCCAGTTCAGGTGACATGATCACATGTCACTGCAAGACTTCATTGACCACTTGCCAGCACACACATATAGAGGAAGACTCACAGGTAAACACAGCCATCTGCAGACAATGGTCCTGGTTAATGGGAGTCATTAAGATTCCAAACCATCATTAATGGCCCACACTTTACATAATTACAATAGGCCCTCAGAGTTATATTTCATATTTCTAGTTTTAGATACAAGAGTGGTACATTTATACAAATAGGATGATCACACTCAGTAGATTTCAGAGTAGCAGCCGTGTTAGTCTGTATCCGCAAAAAGAACAGGAGTACTTAGAAAAATATGGTAATAAGTGAATATAACGTAACTGGGATATGCTTCATGCAAAAGGTCTTTTGTAAGGTATCATTACAAAGCTTATAATCTACTGAGTAAAAAGAACAGGAGTACTTGTGGCACCTTAGAGACTAACAAATGTATTAGAGCATAAGCTTTCGTGGACTACAGCCCACTTCTTCGGATGCATACAGAGTGGAATAAATATTGAGGAGATATATATACACACATACAGAGAGCATAAACAGGTGGGAGTTGTCTTACCAACTCTGAGAGGCCAATTAAGTAAGAGAAAAAAAACTTTTGAAGTGATAATCAAGATAGCCCAGTACAGACAGTCCCCTTGTAAGTATTCTCACACTTCTTATCAAACTGTCTGTACTGGGCTATCTTGATTATCACTTCAAAAGTTTTTTTTCCTCAGTAGATTATAAGCTTTGTAATGATACCTTACAAAAGACCTTTTGCATGAAGCAGATCCCAGTTAAGTTATATTCACTTATTACCATATTTTTCTAAAACTATGCCAGTTACATTGTATTCACTTATTATCATGTTTTTATAAAACCATATAGGCTGCACAACGCCACAAACGGCTCTTAGAGTTTGCAGATATGTGGCTATCTTGACCCATTCTCCTTCCTGCCTGTATTCCAGACAGCTGCCTATTGAGGTAAATCAATATACTCTGACAGTAAACACTATCCCTGTAACCAGGCCAACATACAAAATTCATAAATTGTTACAGGGGAGCCCCATATCTGTCACATGTTCTCCGTGGGCAAACTCCAGAGTAAGGGGAGTTTGTCTTGAGTTAATGGAACACCCCAACCAATGAAGTTTTATCCTGGACATTGAGCACTGAGCCTAGCAGGTTGGCCCTTTTTTCATTCAATGTTCATCAGATACTGAAGTTGGAAACTGAGCTTCCCAAGAGCTATCTATATTAGAGCTGAGTTACATTTTTTAGATGAATAAATTATTTGCCAAAAAATGCAGTTTCGGGTTAACTGAAATTATTGAGAAATTCAGATCAAATTTGGTGAATAGTTTCAGCTGAATAAAGTGGAAAAAACATTTAAAAAAGTAAAAAAAAAATAGAAATTAAGTATTACAATTTTTCCCTTCAAAATGATGTTTAATTTATACATTTACCTGGATTAAAAAAGGGTAAAAAAATCACGCAAAAATGAGACACAAAAACTAAAAAAAACACTTTTGTTTCAGATCAAGTGAAACATTCTACCTAAGGTGAGAACAACAGAAAACTTTCCATTTCAGTTGATCTGAAATAAATGTTTTTTTCCCATGTAATCTACTAAACTGAAATATCAATTTTTCCCCAGCTCTAGTCTACATACCTCCCCCCTCCCCCCTCCCGCCTTTTTGAGCCTCTTTGATTATCCAGCCCTCTTCCCTCCATTTCACTCATCTGCACATGGACCCCTTCCTGTCTTCTCTCCTGCATCAACCACATCTGCTTTCTGGCTTCTAGCATCCAGAAGAAAAGTAAACAGCACACTGACTCTAAATGCTGCAGCAATGCCCCACAGTTCTGTAGCAATCTGATTCTGGATTCTGCAATGACTCAGTGTTCCCATCAACTTTTGCAATTTTATCACTAGCCTAGCAGGATGTGGCACTTTACTTAAAACTCCATCTCCTGGATATAACTGATTTCGTTATCCAAAAAAACCTTTCATTAAACCAAAAAAAAAAAAAAAAAGTTTTCAGTTCTCTTGATTGCAGAGAAAAGCTTGTATGTGTGATCCAAGTGTATCCTACAGGTGCACAAACCAGAAGGAAATAAAACATAAAAATATCTTATTTTTTTAAATGTCTTATGATTTGGGGGTCAGACAACTTTCAAATGCTTGTGATGGGCAATATTGAAAACTGACAATATATAAAGAGTTGTCGAATGCACAAAATAAACAAATAAACAGATATAGTAATTTTTACTATTTTTTTCCTAATTTTCAATATCCACAGGAGTTACTGTATTACAGGTGATAACAGTAAGTACATCTTTATATGTTTCTGGTATTTTTAAAGCTGATCACATCACTTTACAAGCAACTTATGAAAACAAAATCAAAGGATTGTTAACTAGAACCCTGGCATTGGTTGAACTGAGGAAAAGAAATGCTCAAACATTGCAAGGAACAAAATGACTGCCAACTATTACTTGGTGTATTGGCTGACATGCATGAGAATAAACTGCTATACATCTTTATGAATAACAAATACAAATATTTTTGCTTCCAAGGAAGATCAAAATACAAAAGGGACACACGTTATTGGTAAGATGCCTGGAGAATATGTCTCCTTTAGCTCAAAGCGTGGGTGTATCAAAGGCAGAGGCTACGAAGAGCCCCTTGGCATTTTCTCTCTGATTCCTATTAACTGATGTTTATCAAGGACTGTGGCGTTTAGCCTCAGACCCACGCTGGGGGTAGCATTGTGCAACATCAGCCCAGAGGGAGGTCTGGGAAGAAGTGAACTCCAGGGAAGCACATTCCCTCCCTCATCTCCCCATCATGTAGGAGGAGTGCACAAGTTCCACGTGAAGTGGTTTATCCCCAGTCTATGAAGGACCCACTGCCACAACCAGAGTCTCTTTACGGGCAATTTTATTTCCCAAAGATAGGCAAAATCTGTCCCTCAGTTCTCCCTGGGCTACAGCTCCCAGGGGATTTTTCTCCTTTGCCTCTCTCACTCCCTCCTGCTTCAGGGTTCACTACAGGATTTTTCTGTTTTAGCTGAGCACTGCCTCCCTGGATACCTTGTTTTCTCAGCAGGTTCCCACTGCCTCCTTCAGGGAAGTCCCTGCTGCTCCTGCTCACTCATCGTTACTGACAGCCCAGCTTTTTATAGGGAGCATCTTGGCTGGCTGGTTCTAGATCTCTGGCAGACCACCCTGTTACATTCTGCCATTCCTTGGACCTATCTCCTTGTCACTCCTGCCCAGCTCTGGGAGCCAGCTTGCACTCCTTATGGTACACAGAAGAAACAATCCTCCCCCAAACATAGGAACCCCTCTTATCCCTAGCTAAAGTTGCCAACTCTGTAATATATAAAAACCTGACACTCCAGCAGGAGTCCCAGAACCTCCCCGGCCTCTTTCCCGCGAGACTCCGGCCCTACCTCGCCTTCTCCCCCAAGGCCCAACCCCCATTCACTTGCTGCTCTTCCCCACCTGCCCGGGTCAGGAGGGACTTGCCTGCGGAGCCAGAAGCTGCTGCCACCCAATGCAGGGGTGACCCAGCGCCTCCCTGCCTCCCCCACACATAGTAATCTGACTTTTGGTGTCCAATCAGTAGATCTGGCCGGACCCTGTTAGGTCCCCTTTACAACTGAACTTTCTGGTCGAAAATCATGCACCTGGCCACCCTAGCCCTAGCATGGTCTAAAGGTGAAGAGATGAGAGACATAAGGAACCTCTTCCCCTGTAGCTCTCTCAATGACCAAGGACAATCTGGCCGCATGTGATCATTTCAAGCAACACAGAATGTTTCTAATATTTCTTTATCAGACTGGTATTTTGTTAAGCCTGAGCCTATTTGTTTTCAAACTGAATCATCTCTTCAACATTGTTTAATCTTCTCAAAGCCTTGATCTCCAAAAATAAACAGTTTGCAATAAAAAAAACCCAAACCCCTGTCTATCATGGCTTTGTATTTGAATATGCATATCCTTCTTACCACATTTTATTAATGGGTTTATTTTAATAGATAAGATCCAGTTTATAAACTAAATTATAAACACACCCAATGCTGTTCAAAATTCAAAAGTATTACTGTGTCCTGATTTTATTATGCAGGAAATTCATTGAATATCATTGGTTACACACTTTCTTCTCCTTTAAAGAAACAATTGGATATGAGAAATGCACTGAGTGCCCAAAAGTAATTTCAGTCAGTGAATAGTGATAAGTATTGGTTCACGGGCAGTATAGGCATTCGTCCTTTGATTTGTCATCTAACACCTTCGTCCCTGAGTGCTATAATTATTAACAGCAAGTCTCTCCAAAAGAACTGTTTTACATTTTAGGACAATCATGATATTATCATCTTGCATTGCATTTTAAGCCAATGTTGCTACACAATCTTAAAGCATAGCTTTACTCTGACATTGGGAGCTTCCATTTTTGCCGCCTCTAAGTGACTAGCTTATTAAAAGTAAAAAGATGTTTTTTTTCTGTGAACTAAGCCTGGGATCCAGAAGCCAAACTTTGTTCTTTTGAGTTCATGTAGCATCACCAGTATTAAAGTTTCTGCAGTCAGATGATGGTGATCAGAATATTGATGATGCAGAAGGAAAAGAAGAATCTGGCAGAGATATATTGGCTCCTTAGTGATAACAGGATCAAAGTCCTAGATATTAATTATTTGTATTGTGGTAACAGCTGGAAGCCTGAAAACATAGTCCATTCTCCAAAGATCTTACCGTATATCTGCCAAGAGCTGGACACAACAAACAGAGGCAGAGAGATAGCACAAGAAAGACAACTGTGATTAGTGTAATAAGATGGAGTCTCAGCACATCAACTGCTTCCCCTCTGTTGAATGGGTGGGGTTGGTTTTTTTTGGGCAACATGCCAAAGGTGAGTTTGTAGGAGGGATTATAATAAAATGCATTTCTGTTGGCTGAGTAGCAGATAGGATACTAAATGCACACACGGTAGACATGTTGAGTAAAGGAGGATGCTGGTTTTATATACTCATTTTCCTGACTATAACCAGAGTTTGAATATCAGTCCTATTGATTGACCCTTCACAGTCTTCTCTCTCCAGCCCTCTACTCTTTACCTCTCCCTACAGTATCCTCATGCTTGCTGAGGTCAATCATCAAGGTATATTGTATAGGATATATGGTACTAGAGAATCACCTCAGCATGGGGTGGACAGAATGTGCTTGTGATACATGCTTTGTGGTACTCGCTTTAACTATTTGAGACATGCACCAGTAGCCTATTAATGCATTTCTGGTGTGGCGTATTAGAATACGGCTGCTAGAATATGGCATCTTAATTATAAATGTCTTTCTAAAAGGACGTTAAAAACAATTTTTCTGGGATTTTAGCAACACATCCCTCCACTATTAACAGCTCAGAGCAGGAGAACAACAGATAATTTTTATTTTTATTTTACTATTTTGATTAATTTTTATTCTGATTTTTCTCTCTCCCATTTCTTTTTAAGATTCCTTGCACTCACTGGGCCCCTTGTCCTTCCACTAGCCCCATAAGTCTGGCTGCCATTTCAACACTGCTGTTTTGGCCCATGGGCTGCTCTTGACTGTTGCTTTCTATTGTAAAAGTGAATCAGGCGTCTAATTTAGTTTTACAATAAAAAGATTAAAAGTGAACTAATACTGGCCTGAGGGTCAGAAACAGACTCGTTGAGAAGAAAACCAAGCTCTTGTTGGATTATGGGCAGTTTAAACTAGAACCTCCCACTTCCCAAGCCCAAGTCCCTCTGTGCCCCTCAGCTCCGGATTACCCATGGAGTCAGCACCTATGCACTGAACACAGACAGAATCAAGAACAAAAGGAGCAGTTTCTTAGCTTCCAGCCCCAAAGCCTCTTTAGCCAACACCAGACCCAAAAGCTCTCTCACTAGCTTTTTCCAGGGTCACACTGTGCTCACAGGCTCCTGCTTGGTTTTCTTGCCTCTCTCTCCCTGTTCTTATCTGTTCTCAGTTTCTGTGTGATCTATCCTCAATCTCTCTCTCTGCCCAAACAATCTGAATAAGAGGAGACTGCTACAGAAGCCCAGAACACATGAGTTGGGATTGAGGCGGAGGAGATTCTACTGGCAGACCATGAGTTGATGAAGGGACTTCACTGAAGTTGTACCAGTTTGTTTATACCCTATCAGAATTTGATCTGCTATGTTAGGCAGGGCTCTTTGTGTGTTTAAAACTCGCACCCTGTCTCCTTTCCTTTTTAAAAACCCATTTGGTTGAATGGGGAGACAGGAATCTTCTTCTGAAAATTTGGACCCCACTTTGCTAGCTGCTGTATAAACACATACAAAGCCACAGTTTATGCCTGAAAGAGCTTACAGTCTAAAGGGAATGGGAAACGTTTATCATAGTTCAGTTCCATTCTAGTAAGTCACACTGAACACATAATATAAACTGTTTGTAACTCAAAAGAGAAAAATGGAGCAATAAACTCTATTTGTCACTCAAAAATATTGACTAACTGTGTTAATGTTTTGTATTATCCCTAAATAGGCATGTTGAAATTAACTGACAAAATAAGCAACATAGTTGCCAGCTGATAAGAATTTCTAAAACGTGCTGGCTGCTTTGTGGGAGGATTTCATCCCCGGGGAAAAGAGATTTTCTGCACTAAAAAGGGGACTTTGTAGCACATCCTTCCCTGATGAAACAATGTGACTCATCTGCACTCAGTCTGAAGCTGTGCAAATTATGGTATTTGTGCTGGGATTAAAGCATGCAATGTTTACATTGTTTGAGTTCACAGAGCTGCTGCAAAAATAAATTGTTTTGTGTGATCTGGTGGGTAGGCACTAGACTGAGACTTAGGACACCTGGGTTCTATTCCTGGCTCTGCTACTGATGTATTCTGTGGCTTTGGGTGAGTCATTTCGCCTCTCTGTGCCTACTTCCCCTCCAACCCCTTCTCTGTAAGACTATAAGCTCTTTGGGGCATGGACGGTCACTTACTAAGTCTTTGTACAGTGTCTAGCACAAGAGGCTCGGATCTTTACAGGGGCTTCTAGTAACTATTAGAATATACAAAATAATTTTGTGTAGTAGGTATCGGTGATTTTCAGGAAATGGTCTATAGAGACCATTTAAATAAATAAGGTTTTTTCTTGGGTAGAGGGTAGTGGGTGGGCACCGGAATAGAAGAGTGTGGGGCCTTGTATAGATTTGGACAGTTGAGATAAAGACCAAAACTTTCAGATATTTATCCAAAGAAAACTCTCAACCTTTAAAGGTTTCCACATTCCAGTCTATTGTATGTTGTTTTGAGGCTGATTGATGGGGAAATACAAGGGACAAGGGGTCAGTGTGAGTAGCTCAGTACTCAGATCTTTTGAAGGTCAGGCCACTTATTTTGCTGCTTAAATAAGAATTCAGTAGCCTAACTCATTTCTGAAAATCTGGACCAGGAAATATGCCTCTCAAAAGTGCTAGCTATAGAGTAGAGTGGAAAAGCAACAAAACTGTCCTACTGACCTTTCAAATAGAATATTAACCCAATAAACAGCTCACAAAAGCAAAGTCCGCACACGTACCTTACATCACACCAAAATGTTTAGTGCTTGCCACACGGATGTTAAACTGCTGTCACAGTCTCTCCAGTTATACAGTGATGAAGGTGGAAGCATGAGAAAGGATTAAGGCTAAACACTTGGATTCTGAGTATCGCAGTGTTTGTAATTTTCATGAAGCAAAACCAAAATGAGATCTGGTCTTTTCATGGTAGTATCACGATCCAGACCATGTCTTGTGTTGGTAGGGGCCCATTATGGGCTCTGTGAGGCATGTAAAAATCTTGTGGGTGAAAAATAACAAATACAAATACAAATGCAGGATATTGTGCATACCCTTTGTGAAAATGAGAGTAACTAGAGAATGAACTGAATAGAGTGTATAGTTGTTGTTTTTTCCAGCCCTCAAGAGTAGGCCAGTACTTAAGAGTGAAACCTAGGACTGGTTATATACTGTTCTTGTGTCAGGATGACTATACTGTTTAGGGTACTGGTTTTACCAAAACAACTATATTGGTACAACCCCTATTGTGAATGCAGTTATATCCCTTTCCTCTCACAGGAGTAAGTCATTCTACTACTATATGCACAACTTTTGTGTGTAGACAAGCCCATAATCCATGTCTGGAAGAGTTTAGGTAAACTCTAGAAAGAACAATTATGGGTTTTTTGATTTACTTAATTTTTTTAAACCGGTCATTTTTAGCCAAGTTCCATCACCAAAAATATTCTCTTTAATGAAACTAAAACCTTTGCAGACAGTGTAACGAATTTTCTTTATCGAAAGAAAAGTACAGTTGTAACCACAATTTAATAGCTTCTCAAACAGTGGAGAGGTGGGGGGGAACTAAACACCAGTGTCCTTGAGAATGGTTAATACATATTTCATGGTTGGCTTTTACTTCCGAGATTATATAAAGTGGATGTTTTTGGTGTCTAAAACATTGTCCTTCAAAACATTCAGTGCTCCTTTATCAGCATCATTTTTAAATTGTAGCCCTTTGTTTTTTTGAATTGGAGTATTTCGGCAAAGTTTTCCAATCAGTGTTCATGAAACTTTGGCACAAGGCTGAGCATTTTTGTTGGGCAAAGGTCAGATTCCGCCCCTTCTTCTGAGGCATGAAAGCACAAATACAGTAATCGGTAATACCTCATATAATGTAAAGAGAACACCTTTCTTTAGACACAAAATGCATCAACTTTAGAAGATACACATTGATGTTAAGTTACTCTTTGAAATGGGGAAAAGTTAGTGATGGTTTGAAAATATTTCCAGATTTGAGTGTCATTTTTCCCAAGCCTCCAAGCAAATGTTGACCAGAATAATAAATGGCTCTGGTTTGGGTCACTTTTTTTTTTTCCTTTTTACACATACCTGCCCAGCTAATCTCCAAGGATAAAACAATGAACAACAACTTCATTTAAACAGCAAAGGCGGAGGACAGGTAAAGGCTGAGAGCCAAAAAAAATGCATGGAGTAACAGTTAGAACTGTACAAAACTAGATTTTATTTTCACCTTACGGAACCACAGATGTTAAATTTGTAACTTACACAGGCTGTCAAGGAAATGAATGCATCAAGTGCAGGTAAATAATAAACTCTTACGATTGGGTTTCTACTGAGTGCACAGACTCTCTCTTTTTGTTTGTTTGTTTTTTGTTTTATTAAAGTGGACCTATGCTACACCCCCAATCCTGACTCATGGTAGGGGAAGACTATCCTACATCCTTTCTAAAGGTGTAGCGGCAGCCATGCTGGAGTCACACCAACATAAAACTGGAATAATGTATTGGTGAATCAGGCCCACAATATGAAGCATAAATAATCAAACCACTAAGCTTCAGTTTTGCTGAGCAAGTTTTACTTGATTTGGGTATGTCTAGCCCAAAGACAGTGTTCACAAAAGCCAGAAACAGCTGCAAAATAAAGTAAAAACATTGGTAAACCAGATTGACAGGTGTCTTAGGAGAAAGGAGGGATGATTTAGGAAGAAGAATGATCTTGTAATTAAGGCACTGGAACTGATCCACAGCATCCTGCAATCAGTAGGAGTCTTTCCATTGACTTCAGTGGTCTTTGGATCAGGCCCTTAGGATCTGGGCTCTAGTCCCTTCTCTGCCACAGACTTCCTGAATTACCCTGAGCAAGTTGTTTCACCCTGTGTACTAGACTGTTGGTAACATTCCTGTACTGTCCTCCAGAAGGATAGGCTGTGTCCTAATAGATTGTTTTGTACTCTAATTGCTACACCACACATCCAGTTTATGTTCAAAATCTCTTGCTTTTGCATATCTACCCAGCTCAGTTCTGCAGTTAAGCATATAAGGCAGCGTCTATTGCTAAGGACTGCACACAGCAATATTGTTTTAACAGCTAGTAGAAATTATACAGTGATGAATTTAAATAAATTACTTGAGCGAAAATATAGGCCCCATCCGAAAAGACTTTTGCAGGACAATAATCTTTATCCACAGGAGTAGTCCCATTGCCTTCAATGTAACTAAGCACACGAGTAAAAATTTTCATGGAAAACGACTGTAGGATCAGGATCCATTTTTTTCAGTGAGAGAAAAATATTCTTTTCAAATCATATGAACAAGAGACAGGCGATAACGTATCTCAAGTGTTACTTATGTAACAGTGTAACTGCAAAGTTGGAATTATGATGTCCTGAATTCTGCAGACTTCTGAAAGCTTTGAAAAGCTTCATGCTGTCTTATAAAATCATGCTACAACCTTCTCTCAGGTTTTTCCTGGTGATATCAACATTCTCTTGAATCAAAATTAAATTAAGTGCTTAGTGGAAGCTAACATCCCTGAAATCAATTTCAGAAGTCAATTTAGTGTACATGGTATCTCAAACAACCATAGCAATGTTATTATTAATGTAAGCAAATCTACTACTGCTTTGTTTTTCTAGGTTCACAACCCACAAGATCTACTGTGATGGGGTGGATAGCCCCGGTCACATGGAGGAAGAAGGGGCCAGAGAGGCCCTTGTGTTAGACTCCTCCAGCCCTGTCAACTATGCATGATAGGGAGGATGCCTTTAAAAGGGAGGAAACTGCAGTCAGCCGGAGGGGATGGAGAGCAGGATTGCCCTTAGCAGCTGACTGTAGGAGTGACTTCTGAAGCTGTGCAGGGAACTCCTAGGCAGGAGACCTTCATGCTGACCCAGAGGAGAGTACAGCTGATTCCCAGCATAAGATGGCTGAGCCTGTTTCAAGAGACCCAGCCACAGAGATTTCCCCAAGCTCCTTACACTGGGACTGGATCATTGGCAGCACTGTAAACTTGCCACCCCCTGCTTTGCTGGGACCACAGGGAAAGAGTATCCTCGAAATATGTGGAGGTTTGTGACTTTCATTTTGATCCCCCAACTGGAGAGACTTAAGGAGGCCCACAAAGGACAGTTCTCCCCACGTTTTCCCCCACACAAACAGTAGGGAAATGGGCCTGTGTTGTGACCACCCAGTGTAGATAACTAGGCATGATCACGTTCTCCCACACTCTGAGGGAGGAATCACCAAGGACTCTTACACCTACCTTATGTGAGCAAAGCCTGCATTTCAATCCCCCCAACGGTTGAGGATCTCTGTAAGAAAGATTGATTCAAACTGCCCAATTTGGTAAAGCCAAAAGAAGTATCACTGTTTGAATAAACCTTGTGTCCCTTTGTTATTGCTTGCTAACCCAGCAAAATAAGTCTGGTCTTTCCCAAAATACAAACAACTTTGGTACATGCTGCTAGGAAGATGATGTCTGTCATCTCTGTAGCATCAGTTGGGTGCAAAAACGTTGATCTTGCAAGGAAAATTAAATTTGGCAAAAGTCTAGAATTTTCTCCAGGAGCCACCTTTGGCCATTGAATAGCTGTGTGCCAACATCAGGGACAGCAAACAGGATGTTGTATCCTGTGGGACATCCCGTTTGGAAATTCGTCCCACTATGTGGATAGATGAATTGGCAGAGAGGAGTGACTGTTCCCTTTTAGACAGTGACTGTTCCCTTTTAGAACCTCTGAGAGTGACTGAGAGTGACTGTTCCCTTTTAGAACCTCCACAACCTCCCTTTGGAGTAAAGGTGGAGGAATCTCCTATGTGGACTATGACGTCAAATCTGCTGATTTATCTATCCACATATTGAAAAGAGTTTCCAAATGGGATGTCCCGCAGGATACAAAATCCCATTTGTTGTCCCTGATGACAGCACACAGTTATTCAATGACCAAAAGGGGCATAGGGAGTTTGGCATCTACCTGACATTTGTGACTTTTTAAATCTTTCCCAGAGTTTTTAAATGGTAGATTTGCCCATGTTCCAAATTGTTGGGCTGGGTGTGTGTGTGTGTGGGGGGGGGGGGGAGGGCAGCATTCACCCACTAACACAATACATTTCCTTGTCAAAACTGAGGAAGAATGAAAACTTTTAGATTAACCACAGAAGTCAACCACAAGCATACTACCAAGAAAAGGTGTGAAATGAGAACTCAAGGCTACCATAATGAATACACAATTTGGTTAAGGAAATTTAACCCCTCAAAGTGGACTTTTAGAGAATACAGCCCCACTTCTCCATTATGTCTGAGGCTGTGTTTGGATGTGGTGAGGAACAGTGGGCACAGGGAGCCAATGGCAGCTCCCTAGGCCTTGGCAACCCAGTCCCAGGGGCCCGCTCTGATTTCTGCTACTTGTGTAAAGCACAGTAACTCCTCACTTAAAGTCGTCCCGGTTAACGTTGTTTCATTGTTACGTTGCTGATCAATTAGGGAACATGCTCATTTAAAGTTATACAATGCTCCCTTCTAACGTCATTTGGCAGCTGCCTGCTTTGTCCACTGCTTGCAGGAAGAGCAGCCCGTTGCAGCTAGCTGGTGGGGGCTTGTAACCAGGGTGGACTGGCAGCCCCTATCAGCTCCCCGCTCCCCTAAGTTCCCTGTGCTGCAGCTGCCCAGCAGGCTATCAATTGCAGGCCATCAACTGCCGGCAGTTCAGCTGTCCCTCCCCCCACTGCCATGTGCTGCTCCTGCCCTCTGCCTTGGAGCTGCTCCCAGAGACTCCTGCTTGCTGTGCAGGGAGGGAAGGGGCGGGCTAATGTCAGGGTGTGCCCCTCCCCCCTGCTCCTGCACCCCACTTACCCCCTCTCCATATAGAGCAGGGAGGGGACATGGAGGGAGAGAGACCGAGAGAGCTTGGGGCAGCAGCTGCTGTCTCAACTCCCTGATCCACTTAAAAAAGACAATGCACTTAAGAGTGGGTCAGCTTACTTAAAGGGGCAGTGTGCATCTCTCTCCCACACACAAGGTGTGTGTCTGTCTCTGTCTGCCATGCTGTCTCCCTTCCCTCGTGTTCGTGCTGCCTTGTGTGAGAGGCTACATTAACAACAATGTGTTAACCCTTGAGGGCTCAGCCGAGTGCTAGTTCATCATTTAGCAGCAAGGCATTCCCTGGGAAATATCCCTCCCTCTTCCACCCTCTAACTTCACCATCTCAACCAAGCTTCACAATCGTCATAGCTGTGAACAGTATTAAATTATTTAAAACGTATACTGTGTGTATATCTATATAATATTGATATATATATTTTGTCTGGTGAAAAAAAATTCCCTGGAACCTAACCCCCCCTATTTACAGTAATTCTTATAGGAAAATTGGATTCGCTTAACATCGTTTCGCTTAAAGTCGCATTTTTCAGGAAGATAACTACAACGTTAAGCGAGGAGTTACTGTAACTAGCACATGTGGTGGCACCACCACTCAAATTAGACCTATCCACCCCTCCGCACATGGAGACGAAGGGATGGGATGGCCAACCCTGAATGTGGGAAATATTTGCCTTTTGGGATAGAGGTTTTGGGGGTCAAAGCAGGACAGTTCTACAAACTCTGGGACTGTCGGGAGGTATGTGGTGAACCAAAGAATATAGCTTTTTATGCTCCTCAATTCCTTTATGAAATACAAATTTGGGAACCCCTATTCTCCCCCCTCCATTCCCCCTCCCAAAAAATTAAAAAAACATGAACAAATATTCTGCCAACACTGCAGCATAGCTCTGTGCTACTAAGGTCTTAAAGAAGTGTTGTGGAGGGATTCTAAATTTGCTTTGTAGCTGTGGAAATGAATAGAAATTATTCATGGAGTATAAGTCTGCAATTATCTCAATTCCTTTTTTCTCTGCATGACCTTACAAACCTAGCATTTTCAGACAGGAGTAATGAATTGTTGTTAAATACTACTTGGACTATATACAGAGCGTTTAAATGCTTTTCATCTGCATTTTCATCAGTTGCAGAAAACCCTTTCTTTAAAAAATAAATCTCTTCAGTGATGATCAACAGGAGCAGAGATAATTTTGAAAGGACATGCAAAGAGTTAATGGATTTATATTTAAATATGAATTGACAGTTGTGCCCTGCCTGGTAGCTTTCAGAAGTAATGGCTACTTCATTGGCTAGAAATGGCTAGTTCAGTCAGTGATAAAACTGACATATTTGAAGAGGGGAAACTGAGAGTCTCATATTTTTCCTCCCCTTGTAGCAAGCTTTCCAAGGGGAGGTTTCTGGATCTTTCCAAGTACCAGCTTTTGGCAGACCCTTCAGGGGTTGAGTTTAAGAGTGTTTTACACTACCCTTCCAGCCCGCTGGCTGTCTGTTTGCAAATGCAACTGAACTTCCCAGCCCCTGGGAACTACTCTTCCCACTCTGTTTTCTCCTAACATGAAATTCAAGCTCCATGGCTTCTCCTTCAAGACTCTGTGCCACTTTCTCTTGCTAATATCTCTGCTCTTAAGTCCTCCCACCTGGCCTCTCACTCACTTTCCTTCTAACTGCATCCTTTCTTCTAACCGCATCCTCGCTTCCTTCCACTCCCGGATTCATGCCTTCTTTCATATTTAACGTAGCCCGCTCCCACTGTGCCAGCTATCTTCTTCCACCTCAAAACCGTGCCTTAAACTCGGTGCTGATCTCATCTCAAAAAATACAGTCCTTCTCATCCCTCTATCTAATCTGCATAAGATTTGACTATAATGATCATTGCCAAAGTCTGAGCACTTACATTCACCTTCCATGAATCGTATTTGTCTGGATTACATGGCAAGATCTTTGAGTCAGGGACCTTGGATGAAATCCCGTTTCCTTGAAGTCAATGGCAAAACTCCTATTGATTTCAATGGGGAGAGGATTTCACACCTTATCTTTTTCGTGTTTTTGATACAGGCTGTTAGAGAGAGGTTGTCTCTCATCTTTATACCAAGTTAGGTGCAAATGCTTTCTATGTCATGTTGTACACATACAGCTCTATAACTAATCAGCAATGATACATACAACTGTACAAGCAAGTTTGGGGTAAATATACTGCTTTTTCACTAATGTAAAATAGTGCAAAAATTCTTTGTGGAAAAATTAAATATTAAGTGAAAAAGTCAAAATGTTGTCTTTACACCCTTATCTGGGAGCTAGGGGCATAGAGGAGGGAAGGGACCAGGAAAATGTTTCTCAGCTCCAAAGTAGGGATTTTTTACACTACTAAACCTAGAGGGAATATCTTTCTAAAGAGAAGAAGAATTCAGTTTCCATAGTAACTCAGTGAAAGGGCTCCCTTACAGTCCAAATTTAGCAGAATTGTGTGTGCTAGTTTATTCAGCAGACTACCATTCACTTGAGGCTACAGTGTAACCACTACATTCGTTATATCTAGGATGGCAGGTTGAACTGGAACTGGGATTGACAAGATGGCCCGCTAAAAATGTGTAAAGCGAAAAATAACCACACGGCCTTAAAACCAGTGAAAAATCACAAGTGAAAAGAGGAGATAAAATAATGTCCTTATATTGACTTGAAATATCACATTATGCTATAAAACTGTTAAGTATTTACTATGGATTATTTTCATCCCAGTACGTACCATTCATTTACTTAACCTCCCTTCTTTGATACAGATATCACCTATCAACCTCATTGTAGAGACCACCACCATTCTCTGACAGCTTTCATTCACATGCAGCCTACCTGTCTACTCTAGGATATTATATTGTGCTTTCCTGGGAGGATATATATGACAGAACAGGATGGGCAGTAATTGTCTATTGTTTAAATTTAGGGTAAAAAAAATCTAATCTAGCCAATAAATGTACTGTACATAAAGAAAATTGAAGAGTATATTACAGTTCTGAAATATGTCAGCTGTATAATTTATAATTGTAATTACTTAGCTGTGAGAGGCCCAGTGAAGTTTAGGCAGCATCAGAAAAAAGAAGAAACGGAAGTTGTCCTAATGAAGAGGTTGATTAGAGTGAGAGTTAGCACTAAGTGCTGATGAGGATTTTCATTTGAAGATTACTTAGATAAATTACCTCAAATTAATGCTCTCAAAATTTCTGTTCCAAATGACCAAGCACAGCTTGAAGTTGGTTGTGACCAGAATAGCTTGGACATACTTTGCCAGGCCAGTGTCGACGAGCTGAGTCCCTCCGCGTCCTCAACAGAACACAGACAGTGAAGCCTCGATCACATGAAGGCATTTTCAGGACCAACTCAGTTGTGGTAGCAGGATTGGTGTAGGCAAAACTGTCACCACTTTAATCACCATGGCATGTGCTTGAAAAACCAGCAACACACCCAAGTGTGAGGTGCTTCAACTATCTTTGCATACATAAAGGAGCAAATTTTTTCATAACAGGCAGCCTCTATTTTGAGGGCACAATTTGCATTTTTTAATCAGCAAATCAGTTGCAGATTCAAATCTGGCTACTTTTTCTTGTAACTACTTGGCTGTAGGTAAAATTTTCTGTGCACACCACCCAGCTGCTGGCACACTCTGTCTCCATTCCAATGCCAATGGAGCATGGGTCAGCAGCAGGACTGAACCCAGGACCTTCAGCACCAAACACTTTACGCATTAGCTAATGGAGTAACTCCATTATTTTTATTAGCAAGCAGTAACCTGCTATAGTTGCTGGATCCAGCAAGAAGAGCTCGACAATCACACACACTAAAACAGTGTATTTATTACATATGCAGCAGCAGATGTACTGCTGGCTCAAAAGAAGAACAGAGAGAAAAAGGAACAGTATTATGTGTGCATATATGCCCAAGAACCAAAATAACCCACTAATAATGGTAGGTTGACTGGACATCAACAATTCAATGGCTTTGTGGCTAAAATAAGAGAAAAGTAAACAGATTTTAGATGATAATCACCTTTTAAACGATTACTAAAAATGCTTGTTCAGTGAAATGACAGCTAAATAAATTGAAGCTTCTGTTAACACTTTAACTCTACTCAAAGAGACAAATTAAGAGAGTTAAATGTCTGTCTCTTGGGGTATTGACATTGCTGAAGGCACTAGAGAGAACTAATCAGCTAATTGTAATTTACATATATTAATAAGTTATTAAATATTAAGAAGGACAATGTTTGAGTGAGATTTAACAGGGGGTGTTCAGAGGAGAGACTCTAGCTAGCTACTACCCTCCAGGAACTTTCTAATCATAAATATGCTGTAACATAAAATGTTAAGCGAAGTCCTGCTAAGCAGTATCATGGACTGTAGAAATGCTGGTATAATTCATAGATTCATAGATTATAGGACTGGAAGGGACCTCGAGAGGTCATCGAGTCCAGTCCCCTGCCCGCATGGCAGGACCAAATACTGTCTAGACCATCCCTGATAGACATTTATCTAACCTACTCTTAAATATCTCCAGAGATGGAGATTCCACAACCTCCCTAGGCAATTTGTTCCAGTGTTTAACCACCCTGACAGTTAGGAACTTTTTCCTAATGTCCAACCTAGACCTCCCTTGCTGCAGTTTAAACCCATTGTTTCTGGTTCTATCCTTAGAGGCTAAGGTGAACAAGTTCTCTCCCTCCTCCTTATGACACCCTTTTAGATACCTGAAAACTGCTATCATGTCCCCTCTCAGTCTTCTCTTTTCCAAACTAAACAAACCCAATTCTTTCAGCCTTCCTTCATAGGTCATGTTCTCAAGACCTTTAATCATTCTTGTTGCTCTTCTTTGGACCCTTTCCAATTTCTCCACATCTTTTTTAAAATGCGGCGCCCAGAACTGGACACAATACTCCAGCTGAGGCCTAACCAGAGCAGAGTAGAGCGGAAGAATGACTTCTCGTGTCTTGCTCACAACACACCTGGTAATACATCCCAGAATCATGTTTGCTTTTTTTGCAACAGCATCACACTGTTGACTCATATTTAGCTTGTGGTCCACTATAACCCCTAGATCCCTTTCTGCCGTACTCCTTCCTAGACAGTCTTTTCCCATTCTGTATGTGTGAAATTGATTTTTCCTTCCTAAGTGGAGCACTTTGCATTTGTCTTTGTTAAACTTCATCCTGTTTAACTCAGACCATTTCTCCAATTTGTCCAGATCATTTTGAATTATGACCCTGTCCTCCAAAGTAGTTGCAATCCCTCCCAGTTTGGTATCATCCGCAAACTTAATAAGCGTACTTTCTATGCCAATATCTAAGACGTTGATGAAGATATTGAACAGAGCCGGTCCCAAAACAGACCCCTGCGGTACCCCACTCGTTACGCCTTTCCAGCAGGATTGGGAACCATTAATAACAACTCTCTGAGTACGGTTATCCAGCCAGTTATGCACCCACCTTATAGTAGCCCCATCTAAATTGTATTTGCCTAGTTTATCGATAAGAATATCATGCGAGACCGTATCAAATGCCTTACTAAAGTCTAGGTATACCACATCCACCGCTTCACCCTTATCCACAAGGCTCGTTATCCTATCAAAGAAAGCTATCAGATTGGTTTGACATGATTTGTTCTTCACAAATCCATGCTGGCTGTTCCCTATCACCTTACCACCTTCCAAGTGTTTGCAGATGATTTCCTTAATCACTTGCTCCATTATCTTCCCTGGCACAGAAGTTAAACTAACTGGTCTGTAGTTTCCTGGGTTGTTTTTATTTCCCTTTTTATAGATGGGCACTATATTTGCCCTTTTCCAGTCTTCTGGAATCTCTCCCATCTCCCATGACTTTCCAAAGATAATAGCTAGAGGCTCAGATACCTCCTCTATTAGCTCCTTGAGTATTCTAGGATGCATTTCATCAGGCCCGGGTGACTTGCAGGCATCTAACTTTTCTACGTGATTTTTAACTTGTTCTTTTTTTATTTTATCCGCTAAACCTACCCCCTTCCCATTAGTATTCACTATGTTAGGCATTCCTTCAGACTTCTCGGTGAAGACCGAAACAAAGAAGTCATTAAGCATCTCTGCCATTTCCAAGTTTCCTGTTACTGTTTCTCCCTCTTCACTAAGCAGTGGGCCTACCCTGTCTTTGGTCTTCCTCTTGCTTCTAATGTATTGATAAAAAGTCTTCTTGTTTCCTTTTATTCCCGTAGCTAGTTTGAGCTCATTTTGTGCCTTTGCCTTTCTAATCTTGCCCCTGCATTCCTGTGTTGTTTGCCTATATTCATCCTTTGTAATCTGTCCTAGTTTCCATTTTTTATATGACTCCTTTTTATTTTTTAGATCGTGCAAGATCTCGTGGTTAAGCCAAGGTGGTCTTTTGCCACATTTTCTATCTTTCCTAACCAGTGGAATAGCTTGCTTTTGGGCCCTTAATAGTGTCCCTTTGAAAAACTGCAACTCTCCTCAGTTGTTTTTCCCCTCAGTCTTGATTCCCATAATGGAAGGTCCCCTCAGTCTTGATTCCATAATGGAAGGTCCATAGAGTAACAAGAAGGCCATATCTTGCCACCTGCTGAGAACTTTTGTTAATTGTTAATAAAAACTCAAACCATGTTCAAAGCCTTGTCTGGTTAGTTACATATATACACAAGGCTAGTAAGTCATAACAGGATTTGTTTGTGTGATTCCTCATGCAACCGTCTGATGATACAGCCTACTGTGATGTTTATGATTTTATTTTTGCTAATAGAGTAAATTCTTTTCAGTTAGCAGGCGGGAGTTATATCCCATGTTCCAGAAACACTGCTGTGCCTCAGAGTCAGTTTCTCTGCAAAGAATCCTGCATCACTTCTGTTACTGCGATAACTTCAAAGCACTATTTGTCCATACTGGCAGAATATACTGCCAGCTGACATGTTCTAAGGCTGCCTACTCTACACAGTTCCAAGGCCACCAGTAGTTGCACTGGCATATGAGATTAGCATTACAGGCAATGTCACATAGCAAATTACAGGATATCATGTCATCACTGGGGCTGCTACTACAGAACAAAGCAAGCACTAAGGACCCAAAAACTAGTTTTCCAAAAGTGTTAAATAAACGCTATTAAGGGCACACACTCGATTTCAACTTTACTTTGCACTGCCAGCTGGACCGGTGATGTGATAACATATAACTGACCTGATGACATTAGACATCTGTCTAAACAGTTACTTTAAGGATATCCCAGTATCATTGCCAATGATGTCCTGTGTGAAAAGAGCAGCGTGAAGTTTTCTTCATCCCTCTCCAATTGTGGAAAACCTGAGGACTTTTCACAGCTCCGAGGCCAGAGAATTTCAACTGCTTAGAAACTTTACTATCTGATCAAAATCATTGACTGGCATGCATAGTTGGAGACGTGGGGAAAGGGTCTCTTCTCTCTCCACACAAGCTGCCAGCCATCAGCATGTTAAGTGCCATCAGCTTAGTCCCCAGCCTGTACACCAAGACCCACTGAAGGCTGGGTGTGTGGATTAAAGGGATATGTCTCGCCCTGCAGTTGTCTGGCAGGTAAAATGGTCATCAACAGCAGCCAGCACGGGGGTGGTCGCATACAAAGCTCCTGTTGAAAGGATCAGTGATATCCACCCCACAGTGCTTTCCCCTGGTTTGCTCTGTGCTCTCCAGACATTGTACCAACATCTGTGATACGCCACAATGCACCAGCCAGGGCAGGACTGTACCTTTCTACATAAACAGCCAACTAAGAAATAATTGGAAAAGTTTGTATTTTCCATGTTGCTTTTATTTATATAGTAAAAACAAATCAGCCATTTAAAAAGCCAAAGTAAAGACACAATTTGGGGTATATTTTCCCCTCCTCCCCAGTATTTACCTGTGCTTCCTGGGGAGTCAGGTTAGTCTGTGTCTTATTTAACTCGGCCACGTAAATGGCTACCTTGGCACATTGGATATCCCACCATTTTTCAAGCTGACCTTTACTTTTACTAACTTGGCTGCTGCTGTAGCTATGAAAGAGCAACTCATGCATCATGGCAATTGTTTGTAAAATGTGCTAATGAGAAGCTGTTCTGCCTTTTCTCATCTATAGTCTAGGTTTTTGTTTCCTCACTCTTTATTACCAAGGGCATGTGCATTAACTGGAAACAGGAAGCCAGATTTTCAGTCACACATACACAATTGCACACAAATGTGTATATCCATTAAGTGCATACACATCAGCCATTCACACATGCACACAGCCACTTAGGCACCTAACTTCATGTAAAGTGCACTGAGATTCTAAATGGCCATATGCATGTACAAATGACTGATATACGCTCGCACATTGGATACTTGCACACATGTTAGGCATATGCTAACGTATATGAGCAACTGTGTGTACCTAACCTTGCCCAACATCCTTTTCTTTAATTAGTTCATCTTCTACTCCTATCTATCCTTCATTTAAAGTTCAAATGCTCTTTTGTGATATCACAATTGCTTGCGGTAGAAATGACGGTCATCAAAATCAAAGGGGGGGAGTAACCTCAGCTGTGGAATAAAGTAACAAGATGATACAAACTTTGAAGGAACCAAGATTCTGTTTCGATGCAAATAACCAATTTGATAAAGAAATCCATAATTGATCAAGGTTGGATCCTCTGCGCAACAAGGATATCAGTCCTCCTCTGCAAGGGCTTTCCATTTGATTTGTGCGGTAAGAGTTAAATCATCCTACAAAGCCCAACATCATGCTGCTGCTGCCAACCTCCCTAAGAAGGATGGAGAAAGTCAACATTCCCGGCTTGGAAGCACTGATGAGAAAAAGTGCTCTCTGCAAGGTCAGTGTGTGATCCCTGACTTCATGAATTAATGTGCCTAAAGTGCCTTGAGATCCTCAGATGGAAGAGTTTACAAACTATCATAGCAGCGACTGATGGTGGTTTTCTAATGCTTCTGGTCTGTTACCCTGGAGAACAGAGAAGCGCAGAAAACAAGCTGACCATCCACGGGACCTAGTGGGGGGAACGAGCACCAGCCCTAGCAGGGTCAGTACTACTCCTTGCAAAGCCAAATATCCAAGAGGAAAAACTGAGGAAAGGGGTAACTCAGGGTAGAGGAAACTAGAGACAGCTGAGCCTATAAATAATAATGTTTTGCTCTTCTATTGTGACTTCCATTCAAAGAACTCATAGCTCTTTATAAAGGGCCTGATTCTGAGACTCTTGGCCGAGCACTGTATACACTTGAGAAGTCCCACGGAATGTGAGTAAGCATTGCTGCATCATGATCTAAAAATATTATTCTCAGCAACCCAGTGAGATAGGCAGGTATCATTCTCCATTTAGCAGATGGGCAAATTAAAGCAGAGAGTGTCTAGGTGACTTGCTTAAGGTCACACAGGAAATTGGTGGCAGCATCAGAAACCTCCAGCTCTTATCATTCCCAGTCTTGTAGTTTAACCCCATGAGTGGAATTGGTCCTAACGAGGCTGGCATGGGACTTCACCGTAGGGGCAGGTCAGAGGTGATCCAGGGGAATGGAAGTGTCCAAGATCTGCATCTCTGCCAATCCTGTGCTTCATGTAACTGGCAGGGAGAGGCTGTGGATGCTGATCCAGACCCTAGGCTGCAATAGGAGGCACTGGGGGGGAGGCGCTGTGTGGTAGATCCACAGGTTTGTCCTGGGTTCGGTGTGGGAGGTGAATTTTACCTCCTCATACTCCCTGTGCTCCACCCACACAGAGCCAAATGTGCAGGTTTCATGCATGTGAAGTGATTTTCACCCTGCAAGCACAAAAGAGGGCGTGAAGGGAGAGTACTCCAGTGGCTGTGTACGTTGAGAATGAGGCCAGTGCCCCATTTATACTCCGGAACCAACGAGCGTACAAAGGCCAGCTCTGAAACAAAGACCTAGAAAGGTGATGTAAGGACACCCCCAGGCAGCCACTCATTCCAGACACTCTGCTGCCCTCGCTGCTGCTGCACACAGCTCTGGCTGCAAAAGCCACAATAGAGTATCCTCAGAATGAGCCAATGATGGCATAAGATAAGCAAAGCTGTTTTTAAATAACGTGGCTTTCTACGAGCTGCTCTATACATATTGTTGATCAGATAATTATTTTGTTTAGGATTGTAATTAATGAGGGAGTATTCATCCATAGCATACAGAGAACACAGCTATTAATAGAGTTTTTGAACAAGACTACCACAACAATCGAATCAGATTTATAATGCAGGTCCATGATCTGCTCTGTTATACTTACGCAATTCCAGGGAAATCAGTGGGGTTTGCACTGATATAATGGAAAGATTAATTTAGCTCACAGTTTTTTTAATACCAAAGTCAGTAATTTCATCCACTAGGCTACACAGATTCTTTATTATAGCAAAATCAAGAACTTTCATGTAAATTGGCTAGAGTGTGTGCCAAGCCTTCTCCATGAAGCATATTCATGCTGGCAAAATAATTATACATTTTCTAGCAGCACTACAGAGCTCAAAGTGTGCTCCTTAGTTCACACAAGGTCTAAACACATGCAAAATTTTAGGAGTCAGATTGTTGTTTTTTTTACTCAGTTTGGTTTGTTCGTTAAAAAAAATTATCACACACACAGAGTAGCCAGTATCTTCCTAGCCCTTCGCTGACATTAACCAATTTACACTCCTGAGAGGTAAGGAGGTATAACTCTCCATTTTAAGGAGGTGGAAAACAGAGACAGAGAGCTTAAATGACTTGCCCAAGGCAAAAGTCCATTGATAAAGCCGGTTCTCAAGAGTTCCTAGTTCCCTGTCCTGGGCTGTTCAGGCTATCCACCGTGCACCCCCTTGCACAATTATGGTGTAGGAAAAGGAAAAGAATGTTCTTAGCTTTTCATTAAACATTTTTGGTATACATTCCACTCCTGCTTACAAATTATGTCTGTACATGATGGAAGACTGTACATGTCTCTTCAAAGTACACGAAAAATAAAGTTCCAATATTTAGTATTACCATGGTGAGTCTCTTGATTTTTCACCATGTTAGATTCTGCATCAGATCCTATAGAACCCATGGTCACTAATCCTTACCTAAGTCTCACTACATTGTACTCTTAGATCCTACAGTGATAAGGGCCATACATTGCAGATAGAAAGTGCATCTTTCAGTATGCTTGAAGGATCTAAGTTTCTACTTATTATCCAGAAGGGTTTTTAATTTTTTGGCCCCTTTTGAAGTAGCTGCTGTTTTAGTACATTTGGAAGCTGAGATGTACTTGCTGCCCCTCAGGGACTTTTCAAGAGGCTTAATTAGATACTTGTTGTTGGAAAGAGCTTGGGCCTGTGTGACATTACCCAGGGTACAATCTGAACTGATGCACAGCTATGTCCCCTCAATTCTCCAACCTGGGGTGCCTTTTACACCAGGCTTTGCCATGACAGCAACCACCCCAGTCTGCTCACATGCAGCCTCCAGCATGTAAATCACTGCCAGCTATACTGTATGAGTGCTATAGCCAGCCACTCATGAATTACACTGCAGGGGAACACCAGCAAACTTCCAGTCCCACACTTTCTCCCGGAAATATGCGTCTTGTACTGCCCAGTACCCTCCTGGACAATACAAGCCCATATAAAGTCTGTCATTTCATTAATAGCAAATGATATGCACAAATCTCGTTATCCCCAAAGGAATTTCCCAAACACTTTCATCTAAACACACTGGTTTAGATAAAACAATAAAACAAATTTATGAACCACAGAAAGATATAGTCACTTAAAATCTAAGCAATAAGGCATAAAAGTCAGAACTGGTTATAAAGAAGCAAAAAGGTAAAATGCAACTAATGCCTAATGCCTAGGTGGATTCAAAGCAAAGGTCTCTCTCACCACAAGTTCCAAAGTCTTAGGCTATGTCTACACTAAGGACCTTACAGCAGTACAGCTGTCCCACTACAGCTGTGCCGCTGTAAGGTCTCCCGTGTAGCCACTCTTTGCAAGCAGGAGAGAGTTCTCCTGCCGGCATAATTAAACCACCCACAACAAGCAGCGTTAGCTGTGTTGGTAAGAGAGCCTCTCCTGCCATCATAGCGCTGTCCACACCAGCGCTTTTGTTGGTGAAACTTCACACCTCTGACCGATAAAAGTTTTACAGACAAAAGTGCTAGTGTAGACAAAGCCTTGCTGGCTGAATCTTTCAGTCAAGATCCCTCCCCAGTCCAATCGCCGCTTTCTTTGTTCTTGAAGTGCTGTTGATGCTCTGGATAGAGAGAAAGAGAGTGAAGGTTTGGGGCATTTCTCTTATGCAAGAATCATCTCCAGCTGAGGTTCAGGAGACAAAGTCTGTGTGGGCAGGAACCTTAAGCTGCTTCTTTGTCAAAATATAGATTTTTTTGCCCACACCCTGTCTCCTGCCAAAGAGTGGCCAATCAATCAGGTGATGGTCCATTTGATCTCATTGACTCCTGACTGAGGCATTAGCTAGTCTTTTGTCTCTGTGGAACTGGTTTGTGACTTCCCTCCAGAACATGTTGGAACATGTCTCAGGAATATTACACAGTGGAATCTTATAACTTTACATACAATGTAGCCACACATATTTTACCAAGACAATAGTTATCAGCAAATCACGAGTTTTCAAATGATATCTCACAGGGCATACTGTTGTACAAGTTTTACCATAATCCTCTAAAAGGGGTGAACATAGGGGTACAGAGTGTTGCAGTCTGATCAAGCCTACTGAAGGTGATGGAATGACTCCCATTGACTTCCATGGGCTTTGGATCAGATCTTTAGCAGCCAACATTTAGAAGAGGAATGATTCAGTTTCCTTTCATGAGCTGCTGAACAGAACAGAAAAAGCCATGGCTAGGAGCTAAGAACAAGAAATAGTGGCTTGTCTTTCTACTTCTGTATTTCTAAATGACTCCAATATATATGAAACCAGAGTCCATATCTAACTTTACATGTAATGAAGAAACAGTTACTTATTGTAACGGTGGTTCTTCAAGATGTAATGCAAATGTGCATTCCATACTCTCAGAACCCGAGGGCGATCTCCAACCCGACAAGGGCCTCAGTACTGAAGCAGGCCACATGACCTGTTCGGGCAGGTGCTGCTTCAGGCAAGGGTCTGGAGCCACGTAAGCCCATTTCTTGAATGATCGGCAGATTGCACAATGGTCTTTAACGTGGGTCTTGACATGATAGAGAAAGCACCGTGTGTGGGGATCACTCCCCCACATAAAAGACAATGTTTAAACCCCGGTGAGGGCATCACCTAGGAAAACTAAACCAATACAACTAACACTAATCTAACACACACTAAGGGTACTACTAGCTATATACAACAAGAGAAAACTACACTAGTTGAGAGGTTGTGGGGTAAGACCACACAGAACTCCAACACCAGACACAGGGGGTAAGAAGGAACTGAGGGAGGGTCAGGGCAGCGCTGCCTCATGTAGCTAGGGGAGAGGCTATGGCCACAGCCAAGGGGCGCAAGCACCACCCCTCTATGGGTACTGCTAGGCAAATTTCTTCAACTTTGGTGTGCTGGTTGAGGACACACTAAGTGGAATATATGGCTGCATCTACTTGAAGAAGTTGCCATAATCAAGTATATATTTGCTTCCTTATTCCTTTAGTTGGTACAGGGTGTCTTTTTTTTTTTTAACAATGAATTTGATTACCTCCAGATTTTAAATCAGGTTCGATGACATTATTCTTGTAAAACTTGCTTACTTAAACAGCAGAAGAAACTAACTAACTCAACAAGTATACATAGAACAGTAAAGTCTTACTCAAAGTGACTTAAGGTGGCAAAATCAGGCCCTAAAACTGCAGCTGCACAGTAAACTTTAATAGGTTGGTCAATAAAGAAAAATAAAAGCTAATAATTCACCCCCAAATAACTGACAATCAAGAGGATCAGACATCGTGAAGACAGATCTTTAAACTGTAAAAATCATTCTAAAACAGGGGTAGGCAACCTTTCAGAAGTGGTGTGCCGAGTCTTCATTTATTCACTCTAATTTAAGGTTTCACGTGCCAGTAATACATTTTAACGTTTTTAGAAGGTCTCTTTCTCTAAGTCTATAATATATAACTAAACTATTGTTGTATGTAAAGTAAATACAGTTTTTAAAATATTTAAGAAGCTTTATTTAAAATGAAATTAAAATGCAGAGCCCCCTGGACCGGTGGCCAGGACCCGGGCAGCGTGAGTGCCACTGAAAATCAGCTGGCGTGCCGCCTTCGGCACGCGTGCCATAGGTTGCTTACCCCGTTCTAAAATAAGAAATGAGTAATTGTAAGTGTTAATCATGAAAGTAACATATTTGTCTCAGCCCACACCAGCACTGATGTTCTGAGACTGGAAAACAAAGAAAAATTGCCCTTTGTACAAATTCAGTCAAAACGTTGCTAAAGGGTCCAGTGGATAATTTTATTAGGTAGTTTTAGCCTAGACCAAAAATATTATACTACTGACTCCTTTGGGAAGCCTAAAGGAGAAAACATGACTGCGGAGTGCACTTTGCAGCACACTCTACCACCTGATTTCAGCAAAACTAACAATCGCCTAAAAACGGATTTAAATTCTATTCTATTTCCTGCTTTTGATCCCCATCTCTGATTTTGTGTTTCCTTATTTTCACTTCACATTGTTTTACCAAAGCTGAGTTCTCTGTATCATTTGCAGGTGCCTACACTTATCCTTTATTTGTCTAAGTAAGGAATAATACGGTGTCAGACTGGCTTCTTCACAAGGTGTCAGAAGAACATCGTGCAAAAAGGAAGGCAGATAAATGGGCTCTAACTCTTCCATGAGTGTGCAGGGAGGAAGGCACATGAGAAATTCCTCCTGTGCATTCCTAGGGACTTACATTGCCCCTAAGGGGCCTGGAGGAGCCATGGTTAAAAGACCCCCCCAAACACACACTTCGCAGCAGAGCTTGCATGCTCCTCCTGCATCCTGCAGATATGCAAACCCTACCCGCAACATGAGCCTGTTCCTTAAGAGGTGCACCCTGATCCTAGAGATTTTACAAAGCTTGGGGAATAAATACATTGGACTAATTCAGCTTCAAGATAGTTACAGATGAATGGTGAGTTTGAAAGACTGATACCAACTTTTAAAACAATGATGCACAAGGCAGTGGAGGTAGGCATAACTCCTCAGTTTGCTCCACTGGATTTTAATTCTCCTGTGATATGTTCTGCTGCACAACTGTTAATGGAAAGTCACAATGCCTGTCAATGATCACAGAAACTTTGACTATTATGTACCTATGACCGAGTGCACCCTGTATAAACACCCTACACACTATTGTACTAATCTTTGTACAAAATATGATTTATGAGGTATCATTTGAAAACCAATAACTCACTGGTCAATAATATCATGGTGAAAAGTATGTAGCATTATTATATGTAAAGTTATGAACATAAGATGAAAATATGACTGAAATATGGTTACCAAACAAGTCTGAGGAGCGGATAAACCTGTTTCTCAAAGACAAAGGACAAGCTGACCCTCTAACCAGGCGTCATCAAAGTTGATGGGCAATCACCTGTCAAGTGACCATTGTTTGTTTCTGCCCCACTTATTTGCCAAACAAATCTACATTTTAGCAAACAACAGTACGGAACCTCTTTCACCACGAAACTCCATGACTCCAACATCACAGCCAGAATGAACTTTATCTAGAGGTAACCCTCAGGAAAATTAATTTCAAAGGGTGACTGGACTATAAAAGTGAGGGGCAAAACCACCTCAAAAGTATCTCTCCCTATCTCTCTCTCTTTCACCTAAGAGACAAAAGAAGCAGCCATTTGACTTTGGGAGAGAGCCTGACCTGAAATTTGGTCAGCCCTGTTGCTGGGAGCATTGGTAAGAATTTTTTCTTGAACCAAGTCTAGTTTGTTAAGGTTTAGCACTAGGCTGTGTTTTAATTTTCTCTTGAAAACATTTCTGACTAATGCCTGTACTGACTTAACATCTCTCTCTTTCTAGTTAATAAACTTGTTTTATTGTTTAATCAAAACTAATCTAGTGTTGTGTTTAAACTGAACTGTGTACATTGACCCTTTACAGTGAAGAACACCTGTTTTGGGGGGGAAATCTAGGACTGGGAGTGTATTGGGGGTCACCTTGCAAGTAGTAATCAAGGCTAGTGGAAGCCAGAGTGTGACTGATGTGTGGCTGGCAGGCTGTAGCTATATGCAGACACTCAGAGTATTTCCTGGATCCTGGAAGGCTGTTTGTGAGTGGCTCAGGTGGGAGTTACTGCAGCAAAGCATTGTGAGGCACCCAAGGCTGCCGGTCAGGTTGTGCAGAATGGAGAGGATGGAGAGGGCATAGGGAACCAGGCAGGTGGTGACACAACCCTTCTCTGGTCTGGTTCGCATCCCAGAATATGACAATGCCAATCAAAAAAAGCATTGTGGTAAGACTGCATGAGAGCAAAAGACTATGAGGATAGAAACAGCAAAAGGGTGGCTACCTGATACCATGTCCAGGGTAGAACCCCAACTCTTGTCTTACCAAGCTATGCAATGTATAGGGATCAGATATCTGGGATTACTAGTCATTGCACCTAGGCTTGTAACCACTTCAATAAGGGTCAAAGGGAAGAGTGTTTTGTCTTCCAGGCAAGCTAAAGTATGTCCAGTAGTAAAGACAAGATTCCAACAGGGTTTAGAAACCTCTAACTCTGTAACATGACTTCAAGATAAACTAGAAAGGATGCAATTGCCTGAAGCAAAGTGGAGATTGTTCAAGCAGATTGCGCAAGCATGTGGACAATGAGACTAAGGTAAAGTCTGTAGAATGTATACCTGGTTATTTGTTTTTTTAAATGTTTGTATGGAAATATAAAAAGTTTTGAGGGGAAATGTAACATATTGTAATAGACTTTTAAGGCAGGAAATGTTAGATCTGTCATCTGGAGGACCACTTTATGGTTCTTGGGTGCTGACAACTTTCTGTTCCTGTTTTGCATGGTCATGAGCCACTAAGGGTACTATGTCTACCCTGCAGTTAAACACCCACACCTGGCCCTTGTCAGCTGACTCAGGATTGAGAGGCTTGGGCTGTGGGGTGCTATAAAACTGCAGAGTAGATGTCCAGGTTCAGGCTGGAGACCAGGCTCTGGGACTTGCAGCCCTGTGGTTATGGGTCTATCTATGGAGTGGGTGGCCGAGGTTTTGTGGTCTGCAATGTGCAGGAGGTTAGACTAGATGATCATGATGGTCTCTTCTGGCCTTAAAGTCTATGAGTCTGAGTCTATGTGCTACTTTTACACTTATAAAGAATTGCCCCACTTTTGACCATTGGCAAACAGCAATCAGAAGAATGTGTGTTATTGTTATTAGCATTGGGGTAGCACCCAGAAGCACTGGAATCAATGGGAAGGTCATGGAGAGTAAGCTGAGTAACTTGAAGGAGAAAAGCAGGCTACGGGCCCTTCACGTTCATTTTTATGTGCTATAACATCCACTGCGTGTACACACACACACACCCTTCCGCCCCCCCCCCCCCCCCCCCCCGCGAAATCATTAAGGTAAAAGAGCCAGAACGCACCAAGCAAACAAGGTGAACTTCATCTTATATTATCAGTTCTATTCAATGGCACAGCCAAAAGGAAGAGGGGATCTTGTCCTCTTTTCCAAAAGCTGAACCATATCCACAACACCAGTGTTAGGAGACCGTCTTTAAAATTTGCAATTATCTTTGAAACCAAGACGGATACCTTTGGATGGGAGGCAGAGGAGGGTGGCAGCCCACATATCTAGCACTCAATTGCCATATAGGATAAGGCTAGAGGTGATGCACTGTCCAAGTGGTAGCAGGCTGCAGTGATTATGCCAGCAAGACCAGGAGAAGTTATCATTATGCCAGTGGCCACCCTAGCTACTCCTTTGGTGACCATGTTTTGTATACCACTCAGTAAAGCACCCTACTCACAAACCTGTGTGTGTGTGTGTGTGTGTGTGTGTGTTTGTTTTTAAGAGGTTTAGCTTCACCCCTATTCCACCCAGACTCAGCCCCTGACCAATACTAGAGGCATTAGTGGAACTCCTTTATACTCAGAGAGTAAAATTAGCTACACTGTTGCTGATCCCATGTGGGAGCACTATGGGGTGGGGAAAACATAAGGGTTCTCTATGCCTTTTCCACCCTCTCCATTCTGCACAACTGGGATGAGCAGGGCCGTCTCTAAGTTTTTTGCTGCCCCAAGCGAAAAAAATTTCCCACGCCCCCACCCGCCCCGCCCCAACTCCGGCCCTTCCCAAATCCCCGGCCCCGCCTCCTCCCCCGGGCGTGCCGCATTTCCCCTCCTACCCCTCCCTCCCAGGTTTGGGGGAGAAGCGGAGTGGCGGTGCACTCAGGGGAGGAGGCGGAGGTGAGCTGCGGGGGGGAGCAGTTCCTCTGCCCCCTCCGGGTTACTTTCAGCGGCCCTCCCCGTCCCCCCCACTGCCGCAGCTCACCTCCGCTCTGCCTGCTCCCCTGAGCGCACCGCCGCCGCTCCACTTCTCCCCCTCCCCCGCCAGGCTTGCCGCAAAAACAGCTGATTCGCATGGCAAACCTGGGAGGGAGGGAGGGGAGAGAAGCGGAGCGGCGGCGCGCTCGGGGAAGCAGGCGGCAGTGGAACGGAGGTGAGCTAGGGGAGGAGCGGTTCCTCTGGCCCCCCCCCGGGTTACTTCTTGCAGCCCTCCCCGTGCCCCCCACCGCCGCAGCTCACCTCCGCTCAGGGCTGGCTCCTGGCTTTTTGCACCCCAAGCAAAAAAAAAAGGGGGGGAGGGCGGAGTGCCGCCCCTTGGAAAGTGCCACCCCAAACACATGCTTGGAGCACTGGTGCCTAGAGCCGGCCCTGGGGATGAGGAAGCCATAGTACTCATGGCATATGGTGTATTGCATGTGCCCACATCACTGAGTATTAGGGGTTATAAATTATACAGAGACAACACCAAGCTTCTAACAGGCATATGCCTTCAATGGAGATGAGAAGATATCAATACCCCATTACACCTTCCTTTCCAGTCACCTAAGGAGTAATCTCTGCTTGACACATTCTGAGGCAGCAGCTTGCCCACTCTCTCAGCATTATCAACAGGAAAGAGGATCACAAACTTTAAAGCATGATTAAACAGGATAAAACAATTTAATAAAGATACCAGTTTTCATGAATATTCATCAACAATTAACTCAGAACTGGTAGGTAAGAAAATGTAAGGGAAAAAGGAGTTCTGGTGAGCTGACAGTTTCTCAAAGTGGCAATATTAAAGGCACAACAGAAAACTATCTCAAGGCAAAGGAAAGATAATAAGAGGCCAATATGGCTCTATCAGGAGCTATTTAGTAACCTGTAAAGCAAAAAGGAATCCTACAAAAAGTGGAAACATGGACATATTGCTAAGAATGATTACAAAAGAATATTTCAAGCATGTAGGGACAAAATCATAGAGACTAAGGCATAAAATGAGTTACACCTAGCAAGGAACATAAAAGAAAATAAGAAAAGGTTCTATAAATACATTAGGCACAAGAGAAAGACGAAGGAAAGTATAGGTCTCTCTGCTTAGTGGGAAAGGAGAGCTAACAATGGATGACATCAAGAAGGCTTAGGTGTTTAATGCCTATTTTGTCTCAGTCTTCACCAAAAAGAAGAATGATGACCAGATATTTAATGCAATTAATATTAACAACAAGGTGAAGGAACACAAGACAAAATAGGGAAAGAACAGGTTAAATAATATTTAGAGAAGTTAAATGTATTCAAGTCAGGGGCCTGACAAAATTCATCTTAAGTACCTAAGGAACTAGCTGAAGCAATCTTAGAATCATTAGTGATTATCTTTGAGGTCTCATAGAGTCCTCATGGTGAGGTCATGGAAAAATGGAGAAGGAGTACCTATCTCTAAAAAGAGGAACAAAGAGGACCAAGGGAATTATAGACCAGTCAGCCTAACAACTTCGATACCTGGAAAGATACTAGAATAAACTATTCAACAATCAAACTGTACATTCTTAGAGATTAATATGATAATAAGTTATAGTCAACATGGATTTGTCAAGAACAAATCATGCCAAGCCAACCTAATTTCATTCTTTGACAGGGTTTCTGACTAGTAGATGGAGGAAGCAGCAGACGTAATATATCTTGATTTTGGTAAGGCTTTTGATACAATCCCACATGATATTCTCATAGGCAAGCTAGGGAAATGTGATCTAAATGAAATTACTATAAGGCGAGTGCACAACTAGTTGAAAGACCGTACTCAGAGTAGTTATCAGTGGTTTGCTATCAGACTGGGAGGACATATTTAGCGGGGTCTGTCCTGGATGTGGTACTATTCAATATATTCATTAAGGACTTGGATAATGGAGTGGAGATTATGCTTATAAAAATTGCAGAAACCAAGCTTGCAGGGGTTTGGAGGTTATAATTAGAAAAATGACCGTGACAAATTGGAGAATTGGCCTAAAATCAACAAGATGAAACTCAATAAAGACAAGTGCAAAGTACTACACTCAGGAATGAAAAAAATCAAATGCACAACTACAAAATGGGGAACAACTGGGTGGATAGCAGTAATGCTGAAAAGGATCTGGAGGTTATAGCGGATGAAAAATTGAATAAGACAACAATGTGATGCAGTTGTGAAAAAGGCCAATGTCATTGTGGGATGCCTTAACAGGAATGCAATATGTAAGACATGGAGGTAATTGTCCCGCTCTGCTCAGCGCTGGTAAAGCCTCAGCTGGAGTACTGTGTCCAGTTCTGGGTGCCACACTTTAGGAAAGATATGAACAAATTGGACACAGTCCAGAGGAGAGCAACAAAAACGATAAACGGTTTAGAAAACCTGATGTATGAGGAAAAGTTTAAAAAATACTGGGCATG
Organism: Chrysemys picta bellii; assembly: GCF_011386835.1. Classification (NCBI taxonomy): domain Eukaryota; kingdom Metazoa; phylum Chordata; order Testudines; family Emydidae; genus Chrysemys; species Chrysemys picta. Next base: position 333,386,302 of record NC_088791.1, on the reverse strand, counting down.
TTTAGACTTGAGAAAGAAGCCTGAGGGCAGACGTGATCTATCTCTTCAAATATGTTAAAGAGGACTGCGATCAATTGTTCTCCATGTCCACTGAAGGTAGGACAAGAATGGCTTAAACTGCAACATGGGAGATTCAGGTTAGATATTAGAAAAAAATTTCTAACTGTAAGGGTAGTTACATTCTGGAATAGGCTTTCCAGGGGTGTTGTGAAATCCTCGTCACTGGAGGTTTATTTAATAACAGGTTGCACAAATACCTGCCAGGGATGGTCTAGGTTTACTTGGTCCAACCTCAGTGCAGGGGGCTGGACTTGACCTCTCAAGGTCCCTTCCAGCCCTAGATTTCGATGATAAATCATGGCAGCTTTATATAGTTGCACTAAAATAATCTGTTCTACAACAATTTTCCCCAAGGTGTTTTACTGTGTTTGGTATAAATGCTTTCCTAATTATTATGGTTAATGCAAGACAATTCCTTCTTTCCCAAATCAGTTTATATCTACCCAATGCACAAGGGTACTGTTGCAGCAAGGAATCTTATTTGCCAGACGTGTCGTGCTGTGTCATGCCGTGTCATATGTGTGTGTGTGTGTGTGTGTGTGTGGGTGGGTGTGAGAGAGAGAGAATATATACTCTAGTACCCTAAGATAAAGGGTATTTAGTGCTTAATGACTATTCACTACTATTTAGTGGGAGCATAAGCGTGGGCATGGGAATCAGGAACTCCCAAGTAAAGCTAGATGAAGCACTGATTTTTCACTTCAGCCAGGAAATTGAAAAATCAGAAAAAATATTTGGCTTGGTTCCAAAAATGTTTGCAATTTGTCAACACCTGTATTGTTCCAATGAGCTTTTGAAAACCATGTGCATTTGTCTCCTCTAAATCAGGCACAGAGAAAACTTGAATCCACATCTCCTATGTGAGTGCCTTAATCACTAGGCTACAGAATAGCTTCTTTCTCTCACTCTCTGGCTCATGAATATTTGTGTGTTTATATAAAGTGGAACAGCTTCAACAGGAGAGACTGAGAACAACCCACCCCAGAACAGCCAATAGCCTTATGGCTAGGATGCTTCCCCTGAGAGAGGGAAGATAGGAGTTCAAGTCCCTGGTCTAACATAGGTATTTAAACCTGGGTCTCACACACCGCAGCAACTGCCCTAACCACTGCACTGAAGGTAATAAGGGGGCACCCAGATGAAATTTTCTGAAGCTGTCCCTGAAAAACTTTTTCCCAATCGAAACTAATCAGGTCAAATTTGTGAATAGTTTTGGGTTCAATGAAACTGCATTTTTTGGCAAATAAATGATCCCACTGAAAGATTTTGCTTAGCTCTACTGCTGAGTTCTATTCCTGACTCAGTTACTTGCTGTATAAGTTTAGGCAGGTCACAATCACCCTGGCTCAGTTTTCCCACCTGTAAAATGGCAATAACAGAAATTCTTAAATAATTCATGAAGGCCTTGTGAAGACTAATCGTTTAGGGCCAGAATTTGATGTACTTACTCATGCTGAGCATGAGTGAATCCACTGAAATCAATAAGATGTTGAAGAGGATAGTGCTTTATCCTGCTCACAATGAGAAGGTGAGCTGCAGAATAGTCTGTGGTTGGGGTTGGAGTCCATATGTGGTAGGTGGGTTTAAGAATGTTCCTAGTCTAAAGACTGAGGCTGGACAACAACATATGGACAGAGTCAAAACTATTTTGAGGATGTGCAAAATGCAATGTGTGTGCATTTACTCATGTACATTTAATAGATTGTATGGACAGTAAAGAGATCAGAATATTTCTCAGCTTTCCCTTATTTTATATTTACTTACTTGCAAATGCTTCGGGTTTTTTTTTTTTTGCTTGGTTTGCTTTTTTTATCGTAACATTATTTTGTACACATATACAAAGCTGTTATATGATAAACTATTTAAAGTAACAGCGCTGAACTACACAGATGGGTTTGGCAGGAAAGGGTAGGATGGTTCTGACTTAAGTTATTTTAATTAGTAAGAAGAAGGAAATTATCTTCATTAATATGTGCACAGTTGTCCAAAAATCACCCTGTTTTTGTTATTGCTGAGTTTGTGCACTTCATGTTGAATAATATGATTTGGTTTCAGTATTCACGTGGTCCCAAAGAGAAATCATGTAGCGATTAAAGTGTCCATAAAAAGAATAATGCAAGGACAAATATTATTCATATTTATGTCCCCTGCTTCCCTCTATCTTTTTACTAGAATTGCAAATTCCTGCAGTAATATGATCATGGCTCATGTCACTATATTTTGACTATATTGTAAATATTCTTGGTACAGTAGCAGTTGGAAATAAAACCTGTTTCAGTTTATATCTATACATTTGTAGTATCTATATTGATTGGTTTTGTGTTTACCTTTCTGAACACTAATATGCAGCATGATGTTAGTCGTCAGCACTAAACCTAGGAGACCATTCATGTCAATGGATGGAAATGCAGAATTATAGACTAATTGAATGGCCTTATATTATATCACAACATTCGTTGTGTATTACACTGCATCTTCATGACCCAATGTCATTGCACATTAATGCTTCACCATGATGAAATGATTGCAAAGTAATGTCAGGTCATCAAGTAGTGATTATTATCCCTACCTCTCTCAGTTTCCACTTGACTCCGTTATTTTCCCCATTTCTTTTTGCCCAGCTGATAGGCAGGAGGACAGGGTTTCCTTTCCTGGCTGTAGGGAGAGAGTGTCTCTCCCTTTGAGTCCCATTCCAGACTGCTGAGAGGAAGGGAGTTTCTAGGAGGGATGGGAAAGGATCCTGGCAGTGCTGGTATATTTCTTGAGCATTCCCTAGGTAGCCTTGAATTTATCTCATATTTTCAGGCATCACAGGGAGCATTTATATGATATGCACTGTACTCACTCAACCTAAAAACCAGACACAAGATGAGCTACAATCAGATACACATACTCCAGGACAGCTGCAGGTGATACCTCAAAAAGCCCCGTGTGACTCTATAGCCAAAGGCATCACAGAGGTAGATATTTAATTTTGTATGATTTTTCCCTCTCTCCCTTTCACACACACATACAAATATATACACAACAAAAGTTTAAATACTTTTAGATCCTTTGCGATCTAAGGCGCTATTTACTATGGGCAGATCTCCGTCCAGGTCAGAGAAGCTAAGGCAATGTACTCCAGCTGAGTATCTGCACTAATGGGTCACATTTTGCTTTCATTTAAACTCCTGTTACTCCACTATCTTCACTAGGATTGCAAGGGCTTACACAAGAGCAGGATTTCACCCAGTAAATTCAAGACGTGTACAATTTATTATGTGCAAAACAATAAATGTCAAGAAAGCCTTAAGTTACCAATAAGTGTACACAAAATTAATGTGGTCCCTCCAGCTACATCAGCTTTTATTGATTTTGTATAAAACTGGTAGTTCCAGTGAGCTGACACAGTCAAATCTGGAAGCTGATGCAGTCCTCTTACAGAAATGATTGGTTAGTCCTAAAAGCACCGCTGAATAGGGTGGGTGTCCTGATCAAAGAGCAGCATTCACTGCTAAGGAGTGTAAATGAGGGTCAAAATTACAAGAAAAAATGGTAAGTGTTAATGAAGAGATAAGGTGCCTCTTAGCACAGAACGCACTGTAATAGTCAGGAGGTCCATCACAAATAGAAAGTTCCCGTAGCAACTTCAAAGGCCATGATTTTTAGGTCAATGATTTTAAAGCTCTCCTTTACTCATTGCTAAAGTTAAGCTTTCAGACGGATTCAATTAATCAGTAAACACTATAATAATAAAATTCACTGCAGAACCTGGCAAAATTATTACCAGCATGCTTATCTAATATGGAGATTGAAATAACAAAGACGATCTAACTAACTTATCAGGGATCATAGAAGTCACTATATTCTGCAGATACCAGAAGTCCATTAGCTGCCTTAACTACTCCACTACAAGTAACGATTGCCAAATTCTGCCCTGATGGGGTAGTTACATCTTGTGCTCTACTGGAAGAAAATGTGAAACCTGAAATAATTTGTTCAAACTGATACAATATAGAAAAATCAGGAATCACTGATGATTACACAATACACGTAACCAACCAGCCTCGGGTGCTATTAGCTCCTGAGTAGAAAACAAGACCAAATATATATTTTGTAATGTTCAAAAGACGCCACCCCATAAAAACACAGTATGAATGGTTTGGAACAAAGAGATGACACACAGATAAGCAGTAGCAGATTAAGATGATGAGGAAGCAACTAATTAGAGAGAGTACAAAGTACTTACATTAAGAAGACATCACAATGAGACTGCACAAGAGGCACACCAGAATCCTGATCAAGAGATACAACAGGAGACAATAAGTAGGAATATGTCAATAGAGAGCAGAATTTGAGCATCACTGCAAGAGAGAGAATGTAAAGAGATTTTTTTTCAACTTGTACAAGAACTCACCAAAAACATCAGTCACTCCCAACTGTGATGTCACCAAGGTGGTGGATAGCAAAGCACTGATGGAACATGAAGACATCAAAATCCCAGGTCATCTAAATGGATTATTTCAGAACCTGTATAGCAGTCAACAGTCAGCAGTCTGAGCTACAAATGAAATGATACACTGATTTAGGGTTGGAAACAGAATTCAGTAGGATTGCTCTCTCTTGCAATAGGTTTTCTTTCAACGGTTCTGCTAAAATGGGAAGGATAAAGGTATTCGGATAGGTGAGAGATGGGTGTATATGCAGGTGACCCTAATATACAGTGAAAAGGGGGTGTGATATATAGGTGTCCTACAGAGGAAAGAAATGTGAAAAAAAGTAACATTACAGTTCATGAACACCAGTTAGAACATAACCATTAATGGTTAAAAATCTAGGGTCATCATAGAAGCTCAGCAGTACATCATGGTAAGTTTTAGAGCAAAGTCATACAGCAACCGATTGGCATGTGATGAAAAATGCCAATAGCACTGGCTCAGAAAGCTTTTGCTCACCAAAAATGATAAAACCCTGATCAGATCATGACACCTTTAAAAAATCTGTAAGGTATTTAGATTTATTCTTAACTAACGAAAGCTATGAACATACTTCAGCAAAATAAAAGATAGGAGATAGGGAGAACTGTATTAAACAGTTATCTGCTATGTAAGCCTGAGACACAGCAAACCCAGACTGTCATACAAAATCTCAGGCAAGAAGCAGAATAATGCAGGCATAAGATTGCTGAAGACAGGGTGGGGCTAAGAACCACTAATTAATCAGAAATGAATACCTACCCAATGGGAACAACCTTAGTATTAGCATCTGCAATGACTTCACTTATCTACTACCAATGACACCAGTGAGAGGCTGATCTGGGAAACCTAGCTAACTGTGTTTAGAAACAAGGCAACCCCAAACCCTCTCTTTTTCTCTTTCTATATATGGAACACTAAACAAAACAAATTTAAACTGAGGAAAAAGAAGTAAGAGTCCTTCTAAGGGTAAGATTTTCCTTGCACCTTTTAGTTACATTTCATCAGCAATTATTTTACCACATTTCCTTATGTACAGGTGTAAAATCCAATCTATCCTCAAATTAGGAGGTGGCCAACACTTGCAAATTCACCAGATATGAATTTGTCATCCCCTGAGCAGGTTGTTATTCCCATAAAGGAAGGTCAGCAGCCTAGTTTCTCTTAGTCCTGCACCTTGTGTAGTCATTTACATCGCTGCAAAGGGAGTGCCAACTGGTTGTAAAACACTGCCAAATTAAACTGAGTGGTTTACACTCTCTTTGCACTGGGGTAAATGACTATGCAAGATGCAGGGGCAACAGCGAATTAGGATAAGTGACTTTACAGCTGCTGAGCATATGAGCTGACCCTTGCCACAAGGCAACAGGGGATTCAGTCACCAAAATCAACCAATGCCATGAGATCAGCAGAGGACCTGTGCACTATACTGGCACCTAACTCTCTACAGCCCCTCCAGTTCCTGGCAGCAATACTGTGTTATGGGCTCCGCCTGCCAACTGTTATCACTAGACTTCCCCTCATCGTGGAGCTCAAGAGCACAGAGGGGCACCCACTGAATAATAATTTAATGCTGCCATCACTTCTCATAACCAATACAAATACATCCAGGGCCGGATTCTCGTTAACTTGGTACCATGTGTTTTCCTTCGAACCAGGGCAAGATTAGGTGTGTTTTATACTCACTTTGCACTGGTATGAACAGCCAAACAGGATAAAAAGGCAGTAGAGAATTAGGTCCCAGTCTCCACATCAACGAAATGGAGGCTTTTGTTCAAAGGGTTTGTGTGTCCCATTTTTAAAGAATGGGTGTGAATTCATTAGAAATTGTGCTGAGCCAGCCAAAAATGTCTTATGAACTCTAGATTTTTCAGTGACCAAACATACTTAATCGGTGAACATACACTTCTTTTCTCACCAGAGTAATTAATCCAACTTCCTCAGGATATTTCTGACTAAAACAAAATTTTAAGCTGCCCTGGTGGCATAATGTGCAACAGTTGGGGAATTAGCTTTTGGGGAAGTTCTAAGGCCCACATTATACAGGAGGTCAGACTAGATGAGCACAATGATCCCTTCTGGCCTTGGAATCTATGAACCCACAGATGATACTTTTATTTTTCAAGTGAGAATGATGATAATGTCCCATGAAATAGTCCAATGCTAATCTATGGCCAGCCAGGAAAGAGTTGCCAGGATGTCAGCTGACAGAAAAATAAGAGAAGATACTTTAGTGGGGAAAGAAACAGATGTTCAGATAAATAGCTTGGAAACTAGAAAACATTTTAGGCTAAAGGTATAACCAAAATGCCCCCTACCCCATCTCAGCAGGGGGGTGTTTGAATGGACCAGAAGGTAAAGGGCAACCCCTGACGTCCTGAGAGATGGGAGAACCAAGGGCAGACTTAGCTACCCTTAGGCTTTCTCCCCTCCCTCTGTCCAGAACACTAATAGAAATCCCACCTGGCAGAGGAAGGGGAGAAGAGAATTTTCTGTCTCTCTCTACCACCATTGGCGAGGCTGGAGATGGGGTCAGGAAAAGAGCTGATTGTCTCTTGCACCCCTCCTTTTCTGTATGTGAAGCCCTGAGGGTGTGCCGCAGCTATTCTGCTGTGTTTGCTGCCCTGCCCTACAATGGGGGTACAACATGAATTGTGTTCCTAAATGCTGTGGGTTTGACCAGATCACTGGCTTTTGAGAACAAGAAATAATTTTTCCCTTGGAGCAAGACTGATAGGGCATCCAGCGGGTTGTTCACCTTCCTCACAGCACCAGGAGGCCCAGCTTTAGGTTAATACAGAGTAAATAGATAGTGAGTTTATAATTTCATTACGATTTGCTCCCATGTCCAGCACAGGTGAGAGGTTCAAAGCGGCCAGCTCCCACAGGTGAACATGAGACGATGAGAGAACTTGTAGATCAGGGATCAGCAACCTTTGGCATGCGGCCCGCCAGGGTAAGCACCCTGCTGGGCCGGGCCTTTTTGTTTACCTGCCGCGTCCGCAGGTTTAGCCGAGCTCAGCTCCCACTGGCCATGGTTCGCCACTCCAGGCCAATGGGGGCGGCAGGAAGCGGAGGCCAGCACATCCCTTGGCCCGTGCCGCTTCCTGCCGTCCCCATTGGCCTGGAGCGGCAAACCGTGGCCAGTGGGAGCTGCGATCGGCCAAACCGGCAGAAGCGGCAGTTGCCAAAGGTTGCCGATCCCTAGTGTAGAGACACTATTGACCTTGAGGGAGAAGGAAAGACTAAGTCGATGTACACTGAGGTACTTTCATGTGCACTCTCATTCCCCCTCAGCAATGGGCTGAATCCTGGAGGTTAGACTGAACAGGGACAGCCTTGAATATTGGTTATTGGCATGGAGGCCATTTAACATCGCACTAGACCCAAATTAGTGTCTTGATTAGTGATTTGATTTTCCTTCCCTTCCCCATTCAAATTGAAAGTTAATAACGTTGCAACCTTCAATTTAAAAATCCACCCCTGTGGCTGTGTTTCATTCTCCTACATGTCCTGTTCCAGAAGCAGGCGATCAGGTTAACATGTTGGCCAGATATCATATGGCCAGATCCTCAACTTGCTAACTGAGGTCAATGGAGGTATGTTAATTGACATCACCTGAAGTTGTGGCCCATAATAGTCTCCTATCCCCCAATAACACAATAGCAGCCACATCTACTATGCTGCGCATACTGCTAGCCCAGTACACTGATCAGTATCTTCAAGCAATGCCACAGTATTAAAGGTTGTATTCCACCTTTCTAAGTTTACCTCCAGTAGCTACTCAGACTAACTCTGGAACTAAAGTGCCATTCTCCTTCATCCTGTTCCTCATCTTATCAGTTCCACCTTTACCATGGTATGTGCTCTGGGTAATTCAACTTCCTGCTTGGTTCAGCTTGTGCTTTATGAAAGCTTTTAGCTTCAGACAGTCTTTTCACTCATGTTGGAAAATAACTATATTCATAGAAAGAGTTTTGATTAAAATATGAGATGAAAGGAACAGCACAAAATAAAAGGATGGGGAGAACAGAGAAAATTTACAGAGAAGAATCCTATGAACCTCTGATGCAAAACTGCAGTAGCAATGCAGTTTTCCCATTTAATTAATTATGAAAGATATGGGAATCACAAGTGATTACAGGACTTATCCGTGGCCAGAACACTACATTAACTAGATATCTTGCCAAACTATGCAGACTCTTCTGTTGCAATTCCCTGAGCTTCAGATGCTTCTTAACAGTTTATCCAGCCAAAAAGGATTGTTTCCAATTAAAAACTGTCTAAACTTAAAAAAAAAAAAAAACTTTTATGGGGCAAGATTCTAATGTTTGGTAGCTGCGGGTGGAAAGCCTTGATCATCTGGTGATCTTAATGTCAATATCAACCCAAATCCTCCCCTGTCTATAACCAAGCTCATACTCTTCTTACTAGTTTGCAGGATGATTTCAAGATATGCACTGCTCAAGAACACGTTCAGTGTTCAAACAACAGCAAGCCCAAAAGTTAAGCATGTGTTGCTGGTTCAAGATGCTTTGTTCTGGCTGTTAAGCAGAGAAAAGCCTCCTTGGCTTTTGTTTGAAACCACAGAGACTATCATCCCAAATAAGAATACCATTAACTGACAGATATTTGTGTTCGTGCTGGAAGATCGGAATTGCAACAGATTTATTTGGAAGATTGTTTTATGATGGATTGATTCCACCTAATGTTTTCCAATTTTTTTCCTATGAAATTAAAATTTTCCAGGAAATTTCTCAAATCTAGATAATGTTCTGGAATGCTAATATTTCAAACTGCAGACATTCTGTGAAAAGAGAGCTCCAGCCATCTTCCTAGAGGCTGCACCTTGGAGGAAGTTGCCACACATTTCATCCACCTAAAGTTTGGAGTAACTTTTTCACTTGCTTTCCCAGATATCAGATTGGCAGAATCTGACTTCATAGCCAATAAAGGGTAGGGATTTTTTTAGTAGAATGGACTAACCCATAACCCCCCTCTTCCAACCTATTAGCCTTAGGATATCCAACCTGTGGCCTCTCAGGCTCTAAACTGTGACTCTCAAGGGTGACTGTGTTAGAAAATGTGTATTTGATTATGAATTAAAAATATGCTCCCTGCAACTTTTACACAGAACTGTTTGAATCAGCCCATCGCAGCAGGAAGGAAGAAATGCCTCGAGGCTCTGCAGCCCTAGAATCTGCATGGATGTGAGCTGGAAATGCTTTGAATTGCTGCTGTCCCTTCCCTGCAGCTCCTCAGCCTGACTAGTGTAAAGGGAACAGAATCTGTCCCAAAGCGCTGACTTGGCCTTTTAAAAAGAATATGGTTGACCCTCAGGCTGAAAAGGTTGGACCCTTCAATGCCGGGGCTAATAAAGTGGGGAAGTAGCACAGCTTTGGTTGAAACACTTTGGCGTATGGAAGAGTCCGTGGATCTCCAACTACACACGTTAGCCAAAAGAAGCCTTCAGTTAAGCTGCTTATCTGAAATCCATGCTTGTGGACCTGATGACAGAATATGGCTTTTATAATGCATAAAAAATGTTCAAGTGCAAATCCTTTCTATTAATCCTCTTTGTCAACATGACCAGAACACTGAATACACACTGCCTGAGAAATACACCACTTCACTTACTATGCCTTATGAATGCATTTCATTTAACTGTTGTTGCCTCTTTAGAAAGAAAGGAACCAAATTAAGCTGGTTATCTGACCATGATAATTGTTTGACCCCTGTACTACTGGTGCCATGGTCCAATTTCAAGGTTGATGATAAAAGTCCAATCTCAGGAATGCTCTCCACTATGCCTTCCATACACCTGTGTTGGAAGTCCATCTGTGCCCTGCATCTAACAACTGCTGTACAAAAATTAAAATCACCGTGGAAAAGAAGATCAAACTTTTTAATGGGCTACTTGTTGTTGCTAAGCAGATAGAGCACTAGTTGTCAGTGCATCCTGTTGCTGTATCCTCCTTTATTTTTAAATCTATTTTCCCAACTTACAACAGCTACTCAACACCAATGCCCAGAAAAGCATCAAATGAAAATAGCTATATTTCCACAAATAGAGGAGCCCGGTGACTTTTGTCTGCGGCGTGTTTGCACGTGCCTTTCTCTTGTACACACACTCCAATTTAAATGGCAACCAGCATTAAGTTCACAATCCTTTGGACAGTTTGCCCATAGTCATCATCTGTCAATTATTATCATTCACATCCAACCATTTCCAGGTTTGTATGTTAATAAACCTCTAGGATATTCTCGTTCCGAAGCAAAGTTCAGGTTACAAAACTATTCATAATTCATTATTTGTATTCACATGCATACTTAATATATGCAGACCCAAGGAAGCATCCTAAAATCTTATAACAGTCATACTAATGACAAGCCAATTAAGAGTTATATTACCTAAATGTCATTCTTAAAATGTTACTTTCCATTAAACCTGTGACTTTTGCTAAAAGATCAAGATGATTAAAAAATGTGTTTGCTTTCTAGAATGTTGATTTTTCAACAGTTTTATTAAATTCCAATAATTTGTAAAAATTAGGCTCTTTTCTATGTGTCGAGACCTCATCTGTATCCAAAACAAAGGAGGGGGGGGGGAAAGACTTATCTTTAGCCTTTGACAGTCAGAATGTTATTCCTAGCTATCCCATCTTACAATCTCATTTAAAGAGAGCACGCAGCTAATTTATTCTCAAACTATCTGTGAAGAAGTTCTGTAGACAGAGAGGAAGGATAATTTTTGAACAGCCAACAAACTTGCAAACTTAACCTGGAATCTGAAAGTCAAGTTGGGTTGTTTCTGTCTTGTGCATTACCAGTGAAAAAAGGATTCTTCATATGGAACCTACATAGTTAACAATTCTGTTTGATGAGATGTAAGAAAAGGAAATCCAGCTCATTCTCCCATAGCTATGTAGACTCTGGAGTGCAAAGAAGAGCAAAATCTTAGCATTAGTCAGTCATGTCAGAATGTTGAACTTCAAGCACATCTGTTGGTAAGAATGTGTCATGGTCACATAATCAGCTTTTTGATTTTACCCTAACCGTACTTTCCACCTAAACACAGAACTTGTATTTAGTCTCTTGTTGTTTTTTAAATTCTATAGAAAACGTTAGTGTTCAAGATAGGCTTAGCTTGCTGACACTGTGCAGCTCACAAATTTCAGTGTGTGTATATATATATATGTATTTTTTATTGGAAGATATTGTAAGATTTTCACTCCTGGGTCTCAAGCCTTCAGAGTGAGGCAAAGTCAGAAACACCCATAGTTAAAGAATTTAGAGGGGATGTGCCCCTACACAAATCAGCAGGTGGCACGTTCTGCCCTGCAGTCCGAGTGGAATGGCCCACTGGTGCCTCTAATTTCTGGGGTTTTTGTCCCATGAAAGAGTGGAGCCTCAATCTCACCCTCAGATTGAGTAGTGCCTTATTCTATGAATAACCCCTCTGAGTTTAATGGGACTTGTTAAGTGTAAGATTTCTCAGCATGATTTCGGTGGCAGAATTTGTCCATTATTGAGCTAATTGTTTTCAATGGATCCAGATTTTAAGGTTTAAATTAATCCTGGGAAAATCCTAAATCAAAAAAGATATGGTAAGCTATTAAGATACAAATTGGACTAGTTTTTAATAAATATAACACTACATGTTACTGCTGAGTAGCTTTGAATATTTTAATTGCCATTATTATTAGAACACACATGCTTTTTTGTAGTCAACTTTTTAGTTAAAATGGTACATGTGTATGTAAGAGAGAGATTATTTCTTCACTGTAATTCTCAGAAACTTTGGATGGTGGACCCAAAAAAGAGATCTTTTCTTCTTTTTTTTGTACTCTATATTAAAGAAAGTTAGAGATCTTAAAGGGTTTTGAAAGACAAAGCTAGGTATGCTGTGATTATCAACATTTTTTATTTAAAAACCCCTGAATTTTAATCGTATATTGTCGCAAAGCCTGTCATAGCAGCAATTATTTAAACAAAATTGCTCATTTTCCTAGCCTATAGCTGCTAAATAAGACAAACTTTTTAAAATGTTGTTTACCTTACAAATGTGTAGCAGTTACTAACTCTGAAGAAAACTTTATCTGGCATAAATACTGGATAAATGGAATTGTGTGTGCTTTATCACTAACAGTCACACTTCTAATTCTGCCCTCTACCTATGGACGGTTATCCCCATCAGTTGACTCAGCTGGCTAACACATCTTGTATAAACTATGCTAGAAACCAACTTTTACAACATAATATCAGCTACAAAACTGGAGAACTTTGATACATTGTTTTCAAACAGGAAGAGATTAATGTCTTAGGCAGAAAAAAATAAAAGTGACTGTATAAAAATGCCATTGCTGGGTTCCATGTTTATTGTCTATCAGTAACTCCATATCACATATTCCAGTTGCAAGGGGAAAGATGTGTTTTCAGCCAGTCTGCCTCGCTAACTCATGCAGGACTCAGAGTCAAGCTGACTTCTTTCCCTCACACAGTAATAAATGCTCTGCAGGCTAAATTAGGTCAGTGGTACCTGTGCAAGCCCACAGAGTTCAAATTATGTTTTCAGTGACACCCCTGAAAACCCATTGTCTTCAATAGGTTTGCAAAGTTGTTACTGATTGGAACTTATCATAGGAAACAATTCTATTAATGATGCACAAAATGGAACAGAAGACTCACCCCACTCCCCTTCAGCTGTGCTGGCTCAGTAGGGCTAACAGGAGACTGAGGCAGTAAAAAACATCTTTGCCATTGAAGTGAACACATGAGACTCAGAATACATGAAAGTAACAGATCTGTTGAGTTAGAAGGTACAGCTTTTACACAGTCAACCTTCTGAGCAGAATTTCACTTTTCCTGTTAACTGTGGTTAGAAAGGATAGACAGAGCCTTCGGATAAGAAGAATGTGCATTGACATGAATACCCAGTCACAATGGTATTTGGAGCTCTGTTTCTTGAACCTTAAAAATCAGATATTTGGAATAAAAAGAACTTGAACAAATCTTTGTAAAGAGAGAGAACAAGATTCGTCGTAATTATAGTAAATGGCTGCCAGGGTCTCTCCTCTACTTCTCTCTTATGGTAATTCAAGGAGCCCCAAAATGAAACAGAATATTTCTGTATTTCATGGTGTAACAAATTTCAACCCAAGTTAGGAAACAAATGAGAAGGTTTGTTGCAGTAACATTCTCAGTTATTAAAATACTCAGTACTTGGGTCTGTCTCACATTGTATATGAGAATGTGAGGCAGAGACCTGTTGAAAAGTATTACAAATTATGTACTGATATGGTTGTATTGGCAGTTCATTGCCCATAATAGTAAGATGCAGCACAGAACTTGATGCCCAGGACAGTGGGGGCAGGGGATGGGGGGAGGGGGCTTAAGGTGCCATTAAACTACCTTTGTGCCTTTCCAATCCTGAGCTACTCTGGGGTTTGGTGAGGCCATGGTGAGACTTAGCCCTGGCAGACTCCCTGGGCTGTCCAGAATCTCTGCAGTGCTGTGTACTATAGACCTACCCACAGCACCCTCAGCACTTGCAAGGGAATCTTCAGAAAGTAACCTTACAGCTGTTTTATGCAGTGCCTGAACTGGGGAATCTTCTCCAGCCAGATACAAAGATTTTAGAGCCCCTTTTACGTGACACAAAGGGGCGAGAGCTGGGATAAGGATGTCAGTCAATGTGTTCACTCTTAAGATGTACATTAAATTATTTTTAACTGTTACCTTTAGATCAGTGGTTTTCAACCTCTTTTCATTTGTGCACTCCTAAAAATTTTCAAATGGATGTTTGGAACCCCTTTGGAAATCTTAGCCATAGTCTGTGGACTCCCAGGGGTCCACGGACCAAAGGTTGAAAACCACTGCTTTAGATAAATATAAGTCTTGAAAAATCTGGTTAACATTTCCATTTCCTTTCTGTAGTATGACAATTTAGGGTCCAGCCCTGAGAAGCAATGCGGGTTCATAATTTCTATTGAATACCAAACATCATGTATCCAACCTTTAAGGTCCCCAGCCTGTTTCTACTGATGCCTTGCAATATATTGGTGTTTCCTTTGAAGCCAGCTTGATACCTCTCGCTATAAAGCCATTAATTAGAGTTGTTCTGTGTGCCTGCATCGTTCACCATAACAGGTTAGGATCTACATTGTGGTAGGGTTGTTTCTGCCCTTTCGTGAGGGACTGTAAGCACTTCCTAATACAACTATTTCTCACCTTGTGTGCATTAATGCATTTCTTGGCCCCTGTCTCAACCATCTGTCTCTAAATAAACTCCTCAATGGAAAAAACTTTCAGTTGCTGTCTGTATTCATCACGCGGGTTGTTTTTTTTTGCATAGTATATTCTTTCTGGATGGCTACCATTTGAAAGGACGTTCACTGATAAAAGGTGATTTAAGGTGTCTTGGAGTTAGGTTACACAGAAAAAAAGAAATAATTACTGCTGGGCTATGTAAGGGTACTAGCCCAGGGAACCAGTTCCTGGGAAGATAACAGAAGACCTACAAAGTGCATGGAATCGCTAGTGGGGAGATTTCTGTTTATCCAGAATCTCTACAGTATTTGCTTGCTTATTGATTGATTCTTTGTTGATGGAAATGACATTACAGCAGCTACCATCTATATTTAGTTAAGCACCTTTTGCGGATCTGGGTCCTAGTTCTTAGGTGCCCGAAAGTCAATGAAGTAAATACTTTACCAGAACCTGGCCTAGGGCTCTTATTTTAGTTGACTATTAAAGATTTTGGAGGATTTATAGGACTCTCTTCTCTCCTGGTCCTGTTCAGATGAAATACATTTAAAGATGTGGAAACTAAGGTATAGAAACCTTACATGACTTTCCTAAGGATACACAATGAATCAGTGACATAGCTGGGAACAGATCTCCTGAGTCCAAGTCTGATGTTTTAGCCACAATATCATCACAGGCTTTTTGTGTGTGTGTGTGCACACGTTACACACCAACATGTTACATACAAGAGTTTCAAACATTTCCAAATAGTTTTTATTGAGGTGAAGCAGTTTAGAAGATCCTGTCTACAAGCGGTGCCTGAGGACACCTCTAAATACAATTGGGGCATGTAACTGTTTCTCTTACTGTTGAGTGAGTCTTTGTACTTCTGTGTGCGGATTTAGTCCTTTAGACATTTGAGAGTTCAGTGTGAATGCTTTTAGCCATTTTGCAATCAATGCTTTTGAAGGTTGGGGCTTTTTTTTTTTTTTGGATGAAAGAGTATGACAAAAGAAAATGATTTTTCCACATTCATAGGTCTTTTGATGTAGCAATTTTAATAATCTTCTCACATCCAGTTTATTTATTTCCCTATATTCTAGATTGCTGTATGAAATTTAAAACAATTAAACCAGTACCAGATCCAGGAGCTCACAAAAGCCAGCCACTGTAACAAGCAAAAGTAGGGGAAAAAGAAAATAATCTAGAATTAGAGAGTTGGTGAATAAAGAAGGCCAAAATGATCAAGGATACACCAGCCCAAAGACAAAGGCCTTGTGCTGACTATCAGACAAATTTGCTGTGGAATTCTGAAAGACATCCTCAGGGAGGGAATTCCACATATGGGGTCACTGAGATGAGCTACTTCCCCCACTACCCCAGCCTGACCCAGATGGACCCTCAGGACAGAGAGAAAGGACAAACCATCCAATCTCAAGTGCCTTGGAGGAAGCAGGGAGACAGATGGTTGCTCAAGTACCTCAGGCCTCAATCATCATTATGTCAAAGTCTCTCTCCTTTTCCTAAATATGAGGGTAGTACAGGATACTGGAATCTATGGAAAATTAAGTTCAACTTTGAGATAAATTCTGAGTGGCTCTCAAAACTTGGGGTAGAATGTTCACAGTTATTCTTGAATTGATTAGGAACCTAATTCCAATATTCCAATCCTTGTAGATATTACCCCTACTTAAAAAAAATGAAGAAATTGATTTTAAAAGTTTGAAGAAAGTAGCTATGAAAATCTATAGCACTCAATTCATATGCTACACATCTGTATTTATTTAGGTTTCCAAAAGGCACCTCCCAATGGAGCACACACATTTCAAGAACACGATAAAAAATAATACAAAGTTTGAGCACACAGAAAATGGAGTCAAGTATCAGAGGGGTAGCCGTGTTAGTCTGAATCTGTAAAAAGCAACAGAGGGTCCTGTGGCACCTTTAAGACTAACAGAAGTATTGGGAGCATAAGCTTTCGTGGGTAAGAACCTCACTTCTTCTTGCATCTGAAGAAGTGAGGCTCTTACCCACGAAAGCTTATGCTCCCAATACTTCTGTTAGTCTAGAAAATGGAGGTTATTTATTGTAACTGGTAGTTCTTTGAGATGTGTGGTTCCTATATGTATTCCACACGTGGGCATGCATGCGCGTTGTGTACCTAAGTCCAGAAATTCTTCAAAGCAATGTCTGTTGCCCCACACGTGTATTCTTTACTGAGGGTCTAGGAGGCGGTGGGATCGATGCCTCTCCTGTTCCCCTTCTTACCACAATCCAACAGGATTCAGAGCAGAGGGGAAGGAGGGAGCATAGTGGAATACAGATATGGCCCACACATCTTGAAGAACCTCCAGTTACAGCAAGTTACCTCCATTTCTTACTTAAGTGCTGATCCCTAGATGTTTATTCCCCATGTGGGTGACTAGCAAGCGGTGTTCCGAGTGCAAGGAAGCTGGTAGCAGAGATGCTTATAGTACTGCCACTCCTGCAGCTGCATCCGCAGTTGCAGCTTGAGTGAGAGCATAGCGGGCTGCAAATATGTGGACAGAGCTCCAAGCTGCTACTCTGCAAATGTCCTATAGCGGAATGTCCGATAAGGATGCAGTGGAGGGCACAGCTGAGGTCAAGGGAGTGAAGTCTCTTGTCTGTGGAAGAGGCATAGGGTTTCAGGAAAAATACAGGTAAGTAAATCGATTGATTGATACGGAACTCAGAAAAAGTCTTGGGGAGGAATTTGGGGTGTAACCTAAGTGAGAACTTCTCTTTGTGGAATACTGTATACAGAGGATCTCCATCATGGCTCCTAGCTCACTGACCCTCCTAGCTGAAAATATAGCCACTAAGAATGCCACCTTCATAGACAGATGGGTCACGGCACATGTTGCCATAGGCTCAAAGGGTGGACCTTTGGGTGCTGACGGAACAAGGTTAAGGTCCCTCTGAGGTGTAAGTTTAATGACCAGTGGAAAGGTCTTGATCAAGTCCTCATAAAATTGCACAGTGGCCAGGTGTGTAAAGATAGAATGTTCCTCCACCAGAGGGAGGCAGGCACTAATCACTCCTAGGTCTTTAAGGAGAGGAGATAGTCTAGGATAATCAGAATGCTGGCTGTATGAGGCAGATGCTGGTGGTGTGGTGCCCAGGATGTGAAGCACTGGCATTTAGCCCAGTAGGCTCTAGTGGAATCTACTTTGGCTAAGAATTTCCTAGATGGGGCAGAGCATGAGCTTTCTGCTGATGCCCCTCCAAACAGCAGGGCATGAGGTGAAGTGCTTGATCTTCCCCCCCATCCTGAGTTGGGACAGATTCTGATAGGTGGGCATGCAGACAATGTCAGGAGTTCCGTGAACCAGAACTGTCTGGGCCAGTAGAGTGCTAGTATGAGGACAATGGATCTGTTGCAATGGATCTTCTGGACAACTTGTGGTAATAGGGGAATATGAGGAAAGGTGTATTTGAGGCCATCTGTCCAGGAGAGCGTTGACCTGGGGATCGCGGCCCATGACTTTTCTGAAGCAAGAGATGAGGAGAGTTCTGTTCACCTGGGATGCAAGGAGGTCCCATAGAGGAATGCCCAACTGTGAAAATATGGCAGCTAAAGCTGTGTTGTGCATCTCCCATTCATGGTCTGTAGAGAAACATCTGCTCAGTCTGTTTGCCAGGCAGATGTGAATACCCAGGAGGTATGCGACTTGTATTGTAATGAGATTTCTGAGACATCAGTTCCAAAGTCTGATTGCTTCCAGGCAGAGAAGACGAGATCTTGCTCCTTCCTGTTTATTTATATAAACCACTGTGTTGATATTATCTGATATTACCTGCACATGGAGTGAGCATACGATGGAAGGAAAGCCTTGCAAACAAGTTTATGTTTACACAAGTTTATGTGCAGCCTGGCCTCCCTTGGAGTCCAGGTACCCTGAGCAGTGTGGTGGTCCAGGTGAGCACTCACCCTGTAAGGGAGGCATCTGTCAGGACAGTGGCCTTCTGTATGGGAGGGTGGGAACAGTGACATTGGAGTCGATGAGATCTCTGTTTATTCAGCAGCATGAGTGGAGCCAAGCTTGCAGGCACCTCAAGTGGAGTATGGCGAATGGCATCACATAGGTGCACCCAGCCATGTGGCCTAACAGAGAAAGACACGTGCATTGTGCTTCATGGTCTGCAAGTAATGTCAGATATCAAGTTGCTCATTGCATCAAACCTATCTGCAGACACCTAAATGCTCTTGCAGACACTGAGTCCAGCTGTGCCCCTATAAATATCATTGTCTTTCTGGGTGACAAAACAGATTTTTCTTTGTTTATGCAAACATCTAAGGTAGTCAGAAGGTGATGAAGAAATCCTGTTGCTGACTTGACTTCCTGGCAAGAGTGGCCTACAAGTCACCAGTCATCCAGATATGGAAACACTGTATAGCCCTGGTGTTGCATCTGGGCCGCTACCACAGCAAAAATGTTCATGAATACCCTGGTGCTGTAGCAGGCCCAAATGGGAGGACACAAACTGGTAGTGCTCTTGGCTAACAGTGAAGCGCAGAAATTTCCTGTGAGATGGGTGAATATCTATGTGGAAATATGAATCCTTCATGTCGAGAACCACAAACCACATTCCCCCCTGAAGGAAGGAGATTATAGACGCAGCATAATCATCCTGAATTTCAGTTTTGGAATAAAGATGGTGAGTTGTCGAAGGTCCAGGCTGGATCTCCACCATCTGTGTTTTTGGGAGAGTAGAACCCACTCCTTTGGTATTGAGGCAGGAGGTGTTCTATTGTTCCCCACCCCCTTCCCAGTGAAAAAGGGATTCTGCCTCTTGTTGAAGAATAACTTTATGAGAATGGTCCCTGGAGGGAGAATCAGTGAGGTGGTTTGTGGGGAGGGAAGGAAAGAAACTCTACTGAATATCCCTGATGGATAATCTCCAGGACCCTACTGTCCATGGTGATCTTGTTCTAGGTGTGGGCGAAGAGAGAGGGGGATGGCCTCTAAAGTTAGCAGGGAAAGGCATAGGTAGCATAAGTTGTCGTGTGCGGGTCTCATCCTGCATGTCAAAAATGGTCCTTGGCCACAGTTGGGAGTAAGCAGAGGTTGCAGCAGCAGAGGGAGCCAAAAAAAAACGGATCTCTGAATCCTCTGTCATTTACATGATGGGTAAGGTGGACACTGGTAATATGGAGCATGTGAAGGGGGGAGGCCATAGTCAAAAGGGCTGTCTCTGGTGTCTTCTCCTGGGGGCTGGAGTGTAAATCCCTAGGGATTGCAGAGTGGCTCTTGAGTCCTTTAGAGAGTGAAGGGACTCATCCATCTTTTCATTAAAAAGGTTGGACTCGTTGAAGGGAAGGTTTTGAATAGTGTTTTGAATCTCTCTAAGAAAGCCTGACGACTGGGGCCATGAGTCCCTTCACATGACTAGTCCTGTGGCCAAACTTCTGGATGTTGTAGCTGCTGTGTCTACTGCCGCCTGGAGAGCTACCGTCACTACTAATCTTCTCTCATCCAGGAATGATTAGAATCGTGCTCGGTCTTTGATGGGGAGTTTGTCTCTTAAGTCCACAACCTGGCATAGGTATTGAATCATATTTAGCTAATAGAGCTTGGCAATTAGCTAAATGAAATTGGAGACCTGACAAGGAGAAGACTTTCCTACTTAGGAGGTTCAGTGTCTTTGCACCCTTTTCTGCCGGGGCAGATTTTTGGTAGTGTGACTAAATTCTTTCTGTAGCTGCTGGTATCACCGAGTTAGGGGCAGGTGGGAAAATAGGAATTCAGCTTCTTTGGCAAAAACAAAATAATGCCTCTCGGCTGCTGTGTGCCAAACTGCTCTAGCCAGCTCCGTTATAGTCTCATTAATCAGAAGGGGTTATTTTGGGCGGTCCTTGTGGCTATAAAATGTCCAAGAACCAGTGCTGAGGGTCCTGGATCTCTTCCAGTCAGATCTGTAAATCATTAGCGACCCTTTGCAACAGCTCCTGATACTGACAACGGTCATCTGGCAGAGAAGGTGATGACAAAGTAATGGCATCATCCGGAGGTAACAAGTAAGCCCGTCAGAACTGGTTCCAGCTCTTCCTCCTCCTACACCAACGGGACTGGCCGAGAAGAGAGGAAGGAGCAGTAGGACTCCTGAGAAGGGTCTGGGAGCCTGCCATAGGGTCCCAAGGGCCTCAATAAGGCCAGAAGAAGGTATCTATCACTCTTGGTGGCCTACAAGGAAATTAGTACGAATTTTCCCAGGGGGGTTCATATCCAAAGGGTTGGTAAGAATAGCCTCTCGCCTATCTATCGGTGCTCCTGTGCCTTCTCGGAGATACTGATGCAGCTATTTCCTCTGACTCTGATGATTCTGTTGGTAGCGGTGGTACCATCAATACTGGGGCACTCCTATCTGATGGGTGGAGATGAAACTGCTACTGGGACATAGATAACAATTCCTTCTCTGGGGTAAGGAAGTCTCTCAGGAACACAAGGCCCAAAAAGGAGGAGAGATTGAAGATAGGGGAGGAATATATCCTCCGGTATTACAAAGGTCTCTATATGGCATGGAGTACAGGGAGCGGCAGCAGAAACACCTGAAGGATCTGGCTCATCTATCACAGTCAGTTGGTCTTTGGATAAATGAGGAAGGACCAACAGTGTGTCCAAACCTGCACTCAGATGGGACTGGTGAGTGCCTCATATGTTGCCTTCAGCGGAGCCAGTTCCATGGGTTCCATACGCGATGTCTCACCCAACCTGGACCAGCTCAGGAGGAAGCACGTTTTTTATGGATAGTCCTCTGTGGGGATCTGTCCTTGTGCCCATGAGAGCGCCTTCTACTCTCATGTGGAGTCCTGTGGGTGGAGTCTGTGCGCTTTGGTGGAGGGGCACTGCTAGTCAGCCGAGGCTGATGTACAGGGGAGTCTCCCAGGCCTGGGTCAGAGTGGGGCCTCATAGCTTCCTCCATCAGGAGTTTTTTTAGTCGGAGCTCTTGAGCCTCTTAGTTCTGGGTGGGAAAGAGTGACGAATACTGTACTTTGCAGGGATGTATGCCGCACCAAGGCAATACAGGTACCGCTGATGCTCGTCACTGACAGAGAAGGAGAGAGGGCAAGAGACGCAGTTCTTGAATCCTGGGCACTGAAGAGGATTTCCTCCAAATGCTGGGGTAGGGGAAACTATTCTGTGCTAACGCTACACTAACTATAACTACTAAACTACTTAGTGGATTACCTGTAAAGAAAACTCATTCTAACGAAGAACAGGATTCTGACTTGGGACATGCGTGGGTCAACAGATACTGCTTTGAAGAATTTCCAGACTCGTGTTCAAGGCACACATGTGTACCCACATACACATAGCGACCAGCACTCAAAGAAGAACAGTAATTCTTCTCAGACCACTCATATCACTTAAGTACCAGAAAAGCCTGGGAAAGCAGGTTTTACAATGTACCCAGCATAAACTTTGGTTCTCAGGGACCAAGGATTGGAAAGTGAGTACCAAACTTGAGTGTCCTTCACCGAGATAAAGCCTCACACATCTTTACTTTTCAAAGGGCACTGCAAAACTTAGGGCTTGTTTTGTTCAGACAAGACAAATTCTACCTTTTTCTACATACAAGTAAGGCCCTACCAAATTCACAGCCATGAAAAATGTGTCACAGACCGTGAAATCTGGTCTTTTGTGTACTTTTACTCTATACTATAAAAGTACCCTCTGCTATAGGGTAAAAGTATACAAAAGTACACTGTTTTTCAGACTGAGGGTCCTGACCCAAAAGTGGGTCGCAAGGATATTGTAGGTGGGGAGTCACAGTATAGTTACCCTTACTTCTGTGCTGCTGCTGGCAGCGGCACTACCTTCAGAGCTAGGCACCCAGCCAGCAGCCACTGCTCTCCAGTCACCCGGCTCTGAAGGCAACGCAGAAGTAAGGGTGGCAATACCATGACACCCTTACAATACCCTTGCAACCCCCTCTTGGGTCAAGACCCCCAGTTTGAAAAATGCTATGTCTTAAGGGCTTTAAATGTTTATACTTTGCTGTTTTGAAATACAGATTCATGTTTTGTTACAACACCGTGAAATTTAAGATTTAAATATCTGAAACAATTAAATTCAAGATTTTTAAAATGCTATGACCATGACATTTATGAAAATGGACCATGAATTTGGTAGCACCTTACATATAAGACTAGCTATGTTTGATGTCTTTACTTTAATGTACTCCATTATTCCCAAAGAGATGTCTCTCCATAAACAATTCAACTTTGGACCAATCCAAACATATTTTGGGGAATGTGCACCACTGCTTAAATTTCATCTATTTCTTATATATGTTGGTTCAACATTTTCCTGACTCCATTGGGGTTATGTTTTGTACTGGTAAGTGTTCTTATAGATAAGTAAAAAACTCAGAAGCCCTGTGCCAGCCTTTCATACAGTAGGAACATGGATATAAACTTCAACCAAATCTACTGGAGGTTCAAAATTTCCCTACAGAAATGGAGGCCAGAACAGATTTCATTCTATGCATCTGAAACCTTAATTTTTTCCTCCATTTGTTGGAGATTTATTTTAGCACAGCACAAGACACAGGGACTGCTGAACCACAGCCATCTAGTCCCACTATCCTGTCTCTGACTGAGGCTAGTACCAGCTGCTTCAGAGGAAGGTGCAAGCACCCTGGAGTGAACAATAATGGAATAACAGGGAAATTCCTTCCTTACTGACACCAGTGCTTAGTCTACATCCTGAACATGAGGGTTATATCCCTTATCAGTTGTTTTTAAAATCCTATTTAACTTTCTAACCTTTTTTTAATCCTACTAAACTCTTGGTCTCAGTAATATATTATGGCTGCATAGGTGAACTGTGTACTAGATACAAAAGTGTGTCCTTTTATCAGTTTTAAATTTGTTGCCTTTCAGTCTCAGTGAATCTCCCCTTCTTCTTGTATTAGCAGAAAAACTGAATAGGAGAACCTGACTTAGTTGCCTAGTACTATTCATCACTTTGTGTACTTCCATCATGTCCCTCTTATTCTACTCCTCTAAATTACACAGCACCAATCTTTTAAATCTCTCATCCTGGAAGTCTCCTTATGCCTCGAATAATGAATGACCTTCAGTTAACAAAGGTTAATAAATGCTCAGATTATATAGAAGGTTTATTCTTGCTTTAGGCTGAGAAGATTTCAGATTCAATAGTAAAATTAGTGAAGATCTTCCTTTATTTTATTTTATCTACCCAAGAATCTTATAATGGAACTTTAATTAGTGATAGGCATCACTACCAACTTCATGTACAACATGGATAGTGTATTTCATGCTCTTCTCCCTTTCCTGGTTATAGAACGCTGTGCTTGGAAACGACAAGAGCAGAAGAACACTAAGGATCTTGCTATGCTTATCTAACTTACCCATGCAATGTTCAGATACCAGTGTGACAAGTGCTAGAGAAACCCTAAAAATAGACAAATTTTAACAAAATCTTAAATTTTTCTTCTCTAAAATCTTAAGCAATATGCACCTTGGTGAGCACTTTTCAGATAGTGTCACTGAAGAAATCAATAGATCAGGAATGCTGATCATTATTGCTTTGAAGTCAATGGGAATGCTCATGTGAATAAGTTCTCACAAAATGGAGTAAGGGTTGCAGAATCTAGCGCTAATTCTGTAAATGAAGTACTGGAAACTACAGTTGGAAACACTGATATTTTCAGGAGGCAGTCACTATGATTTGGAAAGCAGCATGATCTGGAGCAATGAGAACAGTGTTGGGAGTCAGAATGCACGGTGCTTTAATGCCACGGTCTCATTGTGTGATCCTGAGCAAGTCCTAGCTACCATCTCTTTGCTTAGCTTTGCCAAAACTCAACCATTTGACTGAAAGTTCACCCTTCTATCTCAATTTCCCCATCTACAAAATAGGGGTAATAATACTTACTGCCTCACAAGGGTGTCGTCATTACAATTTTCAAACTATACAAGTATATACAGTATAAATGCTATTCACTATTACAATGCTATTACAATGCTAAGGCATCCCTCCAGCTGGCAGATTGGTTGAGTCTCATTTTCCCAAAGAGAAGAAAATCCCTATTGTGAGCATTGGTGTTCATAAGTGGTGACTCTCAAAAACTTGCAAATTGTCTTAGATAATCAAATAGGCATAAGTGGTTAGATAACTACTGTATTCGCTCTAGAAGGTACAGAAAAGTACGAAGGAATACTGCAAATACAGGGGCAAATATATCTATTCATCTTAGGTAAAGCTTGCAAGAGTTTGAAGGCCAGCAATGTAAAAGCTGGCTGACTGACAATTTATTTCTTTTAAAACAACCCCAAGTTCTAGATGAAGGGTCAGATTTACAAAGCTATTGTAAAGATGAGTATTACATTATCTAAGTGCCTACAGCTGGAATTAGGAGCCTAGCCTGCTTACACACTTTTGAAAACCCTATTAGGCACATATCTACATGTTTAGGTGCCTAAATACCTTTGTATTGGGCCCAAAACTTTAACACACCAAGGAAGCACTGCAGACTTAAAGCCAAGTTTTGGCTGAAAACTTTACAAAATTAAATAGCTACAAATGTTTACATGGCAAATGATTTAACTAGTATTAGGGATCGGGGATTTCCCTACACCCCCCTGAATTTCCCCAACACTCCCTTCCCCCCAGTTTTGTGAACTAGTTACATTCAGTGTTGCCAATTTAGTGACTGTTTGGAAATTTGAATTGAAATTGAAACATTAATACACACTTTAAAAAAGCATATAAAGTGTATGATAAAATACATGTATCTGAAAAAGTATACTAGATTTGAAAAGTATGAACATAAACTAGCTTCCTTATACAGCTGTTTTTTATGACAATGTCAGTGCATTCATTTAGGTGATGTTGGCCAACCTAATAATGTCAAATGATGATTTGTAAGCGAAGTCGAAATGTGCTCTCCCTGACAGCTAGTGATGAGCTGGGGGCTGGGGGGAAAGGCTTCAGGACCAGATTGTATTTACATTCACCTAATCTACCCAGGTATCCAGCAAACAGAGCTGTGTTGCCCAAGTGATAGATTTGGGCTGGGGCTGGGTTACAAATCACTTGAATGTGGGTGATAATTAAATATTGTTATTCTTACTGTATGAGTAAAGGGCAGAAGAACTGTACCTTGCCTGTGCTGATTGAAGGCATCAAGAGAGAGGGTGGGGACAGGTGTTTTGCTTGATGGTCTGCCAGAGTCACAAGTACTATTTGACCTGCCCCTCTCCACTGTTTAAAGACAGAGTTGATTAGGCTCCATAGATAGTCTTTTGTTTTGTTAAATGACCACTGCAGCTGAAGTCACTGATAATCAGGTCTAAGTGCTTAGACCTGCTGTGTTTCTGTGGAAGAGACAGTCCAGTCTGCACTAGCAGTGAGGTTTCCCCACTGAGAGCTCAGCTGAAATCACTGAGAGCTGGGTGGAACCTCAAGAGACCAACTCACAGAGGTCACAGTGGCAGGTGGCAGCAGACGGTGACGGCACAGGGCCATTCGCAACAGAGCGATGGAGTGAATGGTGGCACAATGAACAACAGTGGCCAGAGCGAACAGTGAGCAGCTGGAGGAACGAGCAAGGTGCTTTCTTGCCCCCCACCTGGGAGGTGTACTCATGTGAAAGCACCTCTGAACTCTGAGTCTCCACTGACCAAGGACAACACCAGTGAGTGTTAATGAGGCTGTTAAGAATGCCGGAGACACACCACAGTTCATGTGAACAAACATGGCTGTGGCATCATACTTTCTATTTAAGCAAGAGATACCACACACACTACAAACTGGAGGCCAATGTTAACTTCACTGTCACTTGTTCATCCTGAAGTTGAACACTGGTTTCAAACAAGATCAGCAAATGCTCACTGTCTTTCTGCAAGAAACAACTGACTGGCTAGAAGCATGTGGTGCAACAGTGAAAGACTCAACAGTTGAAAAAGTGAAGAACTCTCTCACCACATTAAAAAAAATTGCATATATCGCTGATGAATGCACCGATGCAAATGGGCATCAAGTCATTGTGTATGTTATCTTGATGTCAGTGGTAGGCCAGTAGATGTATTTCTAGTTGTTCAAATTATAGAAGACACATCGGCTGCATCTGACAACCCACATTTTAGAAGAGTTACATTCTTGTCAATTGGACCCCAAACAGATAGCTGCTTGTGCATTTGATGGAGCTGCAAATTTCTCTGGAAGACATGGTGGAGTACAAGCCTTGCTCAGAGAAAAGTGTAACCCTAATCTCTTCTATACACACTGCAGAGGCCATCTACTCCAACTAGCACTAGTGCGAGCTGCAGACTCTTCAAAAGATATTAAAAAGCTTTAAATTTAATGTCTTCATTATATTCTTTTTTCAGTAAGAGTCCCAAAAGACTGAATATCATGGAAAATATAGCAGATACACTGGAGTTCAAATTAGTCCAACCTGGGAAAAATCCCTGGCTTTCTCATGAGCGATCCTTAGCTGTCAGCGGCGGCTCCAGGCACCAGCGCTCCAAGCGCGTGCCTGGGGCAGCAAGCCACGGGGGGTGGCCTGCCAGTCGCCGTGAGGGCGGCAGTCAGGCTGCCTTTGGTGGCATGCCTGTGGGAGGTCCTCCGGTCCCGCGGATTCAGCGGCAATTTGGCAGTGGGTATGCCAAAGCCGCGGGACTGGCGGACCTCCCGCAGGCAGGCTGCTGATGGCAGCCTGCCTGCCGTGCTTGGGTCGGCAAAAAAGCTAGAACCGCCCCGTTAGCTGTTGTCTTAAAATTACTCCAGCCGTTACTTTCCAAAGCCAGTAATATCTATCAAGATGGGATGAATCTAAGTAGTGAGGCTGGTGGATTACTTTTGCTACTACGTTCAGAGAAGACTATTGCCATTCTCTCTAAATCTACTGCTGAAACTACTTGTGTCATTAAACAATGCCATCCAGGCATCCGCTACGACAGTAGTAGATCTTTGTCCGGCAATAGAAGCTACATTTGGATCAATCAGAGAGATATCAATTGAAAAAGTACTGGAAGAACCAAAGACTTCAGTCCAGAAGATGACTAATTAAGGCATTTATACTGAATCCTTAAGTGAAGAGGACAAGTAGTGTTTGTTAAGACAACTGAAAAAGTACAGACTTGATTCTTAAAAATCTACAACAGTGACTTCTAGATTCTACTCAACTTCTATGTAGCTTTTACAGATCCCTGTCCTATAAAACACCAACAGTTGAGTAGAGTAAGGCACTACCAGTAAGGGGGCTGCCAAGTGCTCAGGACAGAATAGAGAATTTGAACACAGAGTGGAACATCATACGATGAATGAATGAAGATTTGACTTCAACTTCTTTTTTATCATCACTAGTGGCTCGACCTGATCTTTATGTTATGTTTCCTGGGATGAAAGAAGTAGGAATTTATCTCTCGCTACTCCCAGTCACAACAGCTACTGCGTTCTTTTTCATCATTGAATAGAATTTTGTGTTCTGAAAGAAGTTGCCTTCTGCCCGATCATGTGAATGAACTAATGAGCATATCAATTGAAGGAATGGAAGTATCGGACACACAAGAAGCCACCAGAGATGAACGCATTGCATTCAAGAAGTTAATTAACAGAGTTGTGCAAAATTATAACAAAAAATCAAGAAGGATGTAGATGTAGTGCTTCATAGAAGGCTTGAGTAGCCAACTTTAATTTGTGTGATGATTTTAAAACATGAGTTAAATCTAATAAAATGGTCATGAAACATTTTTCAGTTTTTACTATGGTGCCATACAGCCCACCTTCACCCTCACAGTCTCACCCCTCATCGGCCCTGACTCCCCACCCCATAAATTCGAACACCCCCCCCCTAATTTCAATTCCTGGGGAAAACACTGTTAGGGATGGATTCTAATACCCTGTACCAGGCCCGTCAATGGGGGGAGGGGCAAAGGGGGCAATTGCCCAGGCGATTTAAAAGGGCCTGGCGGCCAGGAGACCTGGGTGGGCCGCAGGGCTCAGCGGCAACGCCAGGGGGAAGGGTGGGAAGGGTCGGCTGCCCTCCCTCGCCAGACGACTGCTCGGGGCACTCGACCCAGCTGCCAGCCCCGGCTAGGAAGAGGAAGGGGCAGGGGCAGGGCCAGAGCCTCTCCTCTTCCGGCCACGCTGCCCAGTGCAGCGCAGCGGCTGCCCTGGGACTCAGCTTCTCTAGGGACAGTGGCTGAGTGAGCCAGAGCCCTCCTTGGCATGCTCAGAGTCGGCTCCTGTCCCCAGCAGCTGAGCCTGGGCAAGGCAGGGAGCAGCAGCTCTCTCCCTGCCCAGGCTCAGTTTCTGGGGACAGAAGCCGACTCTGAGCATGCCGGGGAGGGTGGGCGAGAGGGGAGCTCCGGCTCACTCAGCCACTGTCATGGGAAGCTGAGCCTGGGGGGGCAGCCTGCTGCTGCAGCAGCCAGGTGCTCTCCCAGGCAGCTGCTGTGCTGTACCGGGGCGTGGCTCCGCAACCTGGCTGCCAGAAGAGCAGCCGAACAGCCAGGGGGAGCCAGGCTGGCACAGCAGGAGGATAGAGCCCCCCCACCCAGGTAACATGGGATGGGGAGACGGGGACGGGGAGAGTGCGGGGGGCCCCGGGCTGGGGCAGGGAGGAGTCATGTGGGAGCCTGTGTCCCCCCCCCTTAGCTGGTGCCCCCTTGTGTCCCTCCCATTAGTCGCCTCTGGCAGGGCTCCTAGGTGCACACGGGGTGGTACCAGTGATGGCAGCCGGGCAGGCATGTGGAAAAGCGCGCCCAGCAGCGCAGCTGGCAGCTTGCTGGGCACCAGCCAGCGCAGGCACAGCATCGCCCAAATGTCAGGCGGACCACGTCCACGCGTGGGGGCCCACTGACTGTTCTGCCCTGGGGCCCGGAATTGCTGTTGGCGGGCCTGCCCTGTACTTATGTTGAATAGTAGTACCTTAAGCCTGGATGCACAAGAAGAGTCTAAGTCCCAGTTTTAGGCTCCATGGAATGAAAAAAAGACTCCCAATGAACCCTGTAGGTGCCCAAACTCACACAGTGCCTACATTGACTAGGCACCTATGTTTCTGCCTCTGGGCATGCACACGACTATCTTCTTCTAGGTGCCAAGATATCTCCCACCTAAGCCCCAAGATGAGAGATAGGTGTTTGGTTGCTTAAATTACATGTGGAGCTCAATCCAGCAGGTGGTCTCTGATGCTCAGCATCACAAGACCTAACTCCTGTGTCCAGGCCTTTACTATTTGAGTAACATCACTGAAGTGAACTGGGACACTTATGGAGTAAAGTGTTATGCAACAACATAAATGTTAGAATCGGATTCTTCACTTGTTCAATACCTAATTGTTTTAAATGGGACATTTTGTTGTATCTGCAACTATGGACCAATCCTGCAAACACTAAAGACCAGATTCTAAAAACATTTACATAACAGGAGTAGCTTTATGCATGTTAGTAGTCAGACTGATTTCAATTGGAACTACTCATGTGCACAAAGTCACTCATGCATGGAAGTGTTTGCAATATTTGGGCTTTAAAGTGCTCTACATTTACAGCGTCTGATTCAAAATTAGGTGCTATGGATATTTAAATAAAAATAATTAATATACCAAAGTTGATATTATTCAACACTGTATGAAGTAATTATCAGCATCATTGATCTATTGATTTCCTTTACAATATGAGAAGAGTAAAGATAACACAAGAGTACTTGCATCTCCTAAATATATTTGTAAAACCTATTAATATATGTAGTGAATTAACAATACTTTACCTTTCATCACTTTTGTGTAAACACAATATACATGAGCTGCACAACAAATGTGATACTATATCCTAGTAACTCACATATATTAAAAAAATCCAACTAATTTAAATACTTTTTAAAATCTCAGATCTTTTTAATTTTCCTCATGCAAAAAGACCAATTATATATCTCTGATAAGAAGAGCACATCAGATAAGCTCTAATGAGTCCATATTAAATCAGGAGATACAGAATAGAACTGAAATGCTGGTACCATTCTCATTATTAGCTTTCTCTGAGCTTACCAAAATCTGCCTTCCTGAAATCCATTGTCTCTATTTTGCTGTTCTCCCTTCTACCCTGCCTTAGAATTGCAAACTCTATGATTTCATGATCACTTTCACCCAAGCTGCCTTCTGCTTTCAAATTCTCAACGAGTTCCTCCCTATTTGTTAAAATCAAGTCTAGAACAGCTTCCCCCCAGTAGCTTTTTCAACCTTCTGAAATAAAAAGTTGTCTGCAATGCAGTCCAAGAATTTGTTGGATAGTCTGTGCCCCGCTGTGTTATTTTCCCAACATATATTTGGATAGTTGAAGTCCCCCATCACCACCAAATCTTGGGCTTTGGATGATTTTGTTAGTTGTTTAAAAAAAGCCTCATCCACCTCTTCCACCTGGTTAGGTGGCCTGTAGTAGACTCCTAGCATGACATCTCCCTTGTTTTTTTATCCCTTTTAGCCTAACCCAGAGACTCTCAACACTTTCGTCTCCTATGTCCATTTCCACCTCAGTCCAAGTGTGTATTTCCTTGACCTCGATATTTACATACCTTCCAATAATAACCTACATTATCTTGTAATGTAATATAGTACTAATATAATATTTTGGACTGCCACTTACCTTATAGTAATGATTGACATATTAGTTACTACCTCATAGTCACTAGAAAAAAACTGAAGTGCTTTGATGAAAAAATATCCACTAGCACACAGGGCCAGTTCCAGGCACCAGCTTGGCAAGCACGTGCTTGGGGCGGCCACTCTGGACAGGGGCGGCAGGTCCAGCTATTCGGCAGCAATTTGGCGGACGGTCCCTCACTCCTGCTAGGAGCGAAGGACCTTCCGCCGAATTGCCGCCGCCGATCGCGGCTTTTTTTTTTTTTTGGCTGCTTTGGGCGGCCAAAACCCTGGAGCCGGCCCTGCTAGTACAGGACTCATGCTGTACTCTACTCTCAGTTGCATGCACGAGAGCAAACTAACTGAAAGCTACTGGTCTATTTTCTATTTTTACCCTATTTTTGTCTTTTTATTTTGAAGATCTACAAGTGATATTTCTGAATTACCCTTTATCTGTACAGGTTATTCTTTTTATTCTGCTATACTCTCATCCCTGCACAAAGGTATAGGTGGGTAACTCCCTAAGCATTGATGGAACTAAACAGCTATACCCTACTGGGTCATCTAACCTATTTCTGTGTGACCTCTGGGGAAAAGAGATATGCTGCAGTATGTCGTGGGGTGGGTAGAACGAATCTGGCATTCTGCCTTACAATCACAGATTCAGACTGGGATTTTTATGGGATCTGGAGCCTAATTCCCTTTGGCTCATTTAAAATCCCAGTCTTAATCACTAATTCCTGTCACACATGGATTAGTGAGGGGCCTGCAGACAAGACAGTCCAAGGTATGTGATCATATAATTAAATTTTATGGCTACAATCATCACACATTTGTGAGGAGCGGGTTATGTACACACACACACACACACACACACACACACACACACACACACACACACACACCACAAAGTGTTGTTTCACATGGATTTTATACTGACTATGATGTTATATAGCTGTTGGTAATAAAGAAATAGTGTGTTTATGACCTTAACCACTCTGTGCTTAAATTGCAAATTGGTAAGTTAAATTAGTAAATTATATTTTAAAAACATAAGTGCTATGGGAGGGAGAGGAAAGCAAGCAAAAGTAGTCAAATTACACCAGCTTTTAGCAGCTTCCAGCTCCTGCCATGGGGGCTAGGCACTCATACCAAGCCAGGGATTCCTTTACATTTGGAGAATCTCCAGCTGCCCATTTAGAACAACTTTACAGACCTTTTGCACCACTGAAGCAGCTCGTAGCTGCCAAATGAGAATGTGACCCATAAATTACATCAGCCAGTGTTAAGGGGTGACACTAAGTAATGATCCCATACTTGAAGCCAGCAGGCCTAGGTAGTCAAATGTTAAAAATGAAAAACAGTCACCGTCCCCCCCCCCCCCCCCGTTAACACCCATAAACAAAGAAAATAATCAACAAAATGATCAATGAAAGCCCAGTCCTGCCAGGTTCATAGCATCTCCAGTAAGATGCCGAGTGCCCTCTCTGACACTTAGGGGTTCAGCCCAGACCAGTGAGGCCTGCCCTCCAATGCTGAATGCTTCAATGCTATGCTACTGTGGCTCACAGCCCTGACACCAACAGTCAGCCTACAACATACGGGTCACACCCTGTCTTTCACCACCCAGTTACTTTTCACACCTTCTCAGTCCCAAATTTCCCCTAAACCATCCTCCAATGTGACATCTGCTGATGTTCCCAGAATTGTGAATTACTGTGTTACCCCTCTCAACCTCAGCAAGTGAGAGCTTTGCCACTGTTAAACTTGTGTGACAACTCCCTGACACACCAGTTTGTCTGCCTTACCAGCAAACACTTTGGGACTCTGACAGTCAAAACCTTGCCTTGCAGGTAACAAAGAGTCAACCACAACTCCTGAGTTCCTCAGATGTCTCTCTGCAGAATCCAGCCCCCCTACTGAAACACTTACAGACGTTAAGTTTATTGCTCCTTTAAAGAGACAATATATTGCAACCTGCTAGATTAACTGGGTTTCATACACCCTTCCCTTCAATCAGGGCAGTGAATTGGTTTATAGTAAAAGTAAAACAAGTTTATTTAACAAGAGGACATACGATTAAGTGATACCAAGGAATAAGGATAAGGAAGGGTTACAAACAAAAGCAACAATGTGCTTCTAAGACTAAAACTTCATTTCAGCAAGTTACAACCTTTGCCTAAGCAGGTTTCTCACCTAAACTCTGGTCCCAGAGACTTCAACCCGTTTGGTTGAAGGATCCAATGCTCTGTGATTTCACGATCTCCAGCCCTTTTAATCCCCTACATGATGGATAACTAGGTGTCTCTCCCCTTTCTTTTTATAGTCCAGTAAACTTCTGAAATTTATTTTTTGAAAAGTGAGCCCAGACAAAGCTTCTCTCTCCTGCTGCGTTTGTAGATAACATGCTGTCTTCCCAAAGTTCATTGACCCTGTTTTAAGAAATCTGTTTCTTCCTGTGTTTTGGTCACAGACTTTAAAGCATAAAATCAGTAAGTATCCGTAATTCCTCATACAGAGTTAATGCATACATTTCACAATTATATTAATCACCAGTGGGTCACAGCTTTTGTAAGATCTTACTTGATACGCTTTTATAATACAGTAATATTGTATACTATCAGTTGTTTCAATTGCTTACCATTTGAGGTTCAGACTCCCATCTTTACAGTTAAGTGGCTGTTTCCCCCGCTCGTTAGGTTGATGGTTTTGTTGACCTTTCATATAAATGTACGTTCATTGTCTCTGCCTAAGGCAGGCTGGTCTTATGCATTGCTTGCCAAACACATCTTAACATAATTCTAGCACATATGTATAACTCTTTGTACACACCCCGTCTATACACCACACAATGATATTAATGATCAGTTGAGTTAGTAGATTTCCAGTTGTATATTACATGCCACCTTTTGAGTGTATTTCATACCTACAGTGTATTAGGTGTAGCATGTCAGTTCTAACAAGAGCTGCAGAGAAGTGAACCACCAATGGGACACAACTCCCACTAACCTAAATGAGAATTAAGGGTGTTCAACATTTCTTAGGAGTACTGGCTACCTTGTAGGATATGTCTCTGAATACACAACAAAATAACGTGCCTTACATGAGACCCTGAAGTTTAACTCATGGCTCAGTACTGTGATGAGTGAATTCTGAACGTGAAGTGCCTCAAATGGAGAAAGTCATGTCGATGGCCTCCCCGCCCATATCAAGTGTGATAGGTACAAATGACTGAATATATCATGGTCCTGCCTTGTTATTTGAGAAAGCCACATCACATTGGCATCTCATAGTCATCCTGTGATCAAGCAATACACCCAGGTCTTCCTTCTCCTCTGTCGCTTCCAACTGATACATCCACAGATTATAGCAAAAAAATTTGTTGTTAGTCCCTAAATGCACTTTGCTCTATTAAATTTCATCCTACTTCTATTACTCTAGTTTTCAAGGTCATCCAGATCTTCCTGTATAATATTCTGGTCTTCCTCCATATTGGTAATACCTCCCAACTTTGTGTCATTCAAAAATTTTATTAGCACACTCCCACTTTGTGCCAATGTCGTCAATAAAAATGTTAAATAAGATTGGTCCCAAGACCAATCCCAGAGGAACTCCACCAGTAACCTCCTTCCAGCCTGAAACTACAGCTTTCATATGACACACTGAACTGTCCCCTTTAACCAGTTCCTTATCCGTCCTTCAATTCTCACATTAATCCCCATCATCTCCAATTTAACTAATAATTTTCCATGTGGAATTGTATCATATGCCTTACTGAAATCCAGGTAGACTAGATCTGCTGCATTTCCTTTCTCTAAAAAAAATGTTATCTTCTTCTCAAAGAAAGATCAGGTTGGCCTCCAGCTCAGCTCTGCCTCTGGGATGCTGCTCCAGCTCCTCAGCTCGAGGCTGCTGCACTCCCTCTGGCTCTGCCTTATTGTCTCCTGGTAGCCCCAGCTCACACAGAGATTGGGCCCTGGGCTCTTGACTCCCTCACTGGCCTACCTGCCCTGTCAATCCAACTAACTTGGAGTGCTTGCCTCTTCCAATTGGATCTGGGGACCTGTCAGTCTCAGGATCCTGACTACCTTTCGACCCTTCCCCTGTTTCCTGGTATTGGGAGAGGCTAACCAAAAATAAAACCAAAACAACCCACTAAATTTCAGCAAGGGGCCAAGAGCACCATTACAAAAACTTACACTGACTTCCACAGGGCCAGGATTTTAGTCCCAAACTTCGGCAAAATAACTTAAGACACTGACAGACATCACCTGTAAAAACATTTCAGTCTTGCCTTATACAATGTGACTTCAGTATCCACAACGCTCCCTACACTTACACCGGGAATACTGTAAATACACCTCTACCCCGATATAACGCTGTCCTCAGGAGCCAAAAAACCTTACCGCGTTATAGGTGAAACTGCATTATATCGCACTTGCTTTGATCCGCCGGAGCGCGCAGCCCCGCCCCCCCGGAGCACTGCTTTACCGCGTTATATCCGAATTCATGTTATATCAGGTCACGTTATATCGGGGTAGAGGTCTACTGAGAAAACATACACTAATTATCTAAGTCAAGAATAGGAAGATTTTAAGGGTGACCAGTATACAATGGGCACAATTCTAACCACAAACATTTATGATCAAGCAACACTTGTGGTGTTCATTATGCTGTATTTTGAATGGGAAATGTTGCAGCTACAACAGCAAGTGTAACTACTACATGTGGTAAGTATCCAGTCTTTTTATAATGACCACTATATGTTTCTGTCTTTGGAGATATTGTTCCTAAAATTTAATTTAAACCTGTCCTCTTACATAGACTCAGATGACATCTGCTGCTGAGGAACAAAATATCTTATAATATATACACCATCCCACAAGAGTCTATATTTTAATAGGACAAATTGTAAATTCAAAACATAATTTTGTTTTTTCATTTTAAAATTGAAACTATGTGAAGATTGATATGTTTTTACCTGCAGTAAAATTTTCTGAAAATTCACACATCTTTCTCCCATATATATTAAGCATTGCTGTTTCACTGCTGCACAGGCAAAAATAAATATTTATTCATACAAGAAGTTAGATGTTTATGGTCAATACTATTCCTTAGTCAACTGCAAAAACGTGTTTTGAATGACAATGCAAAGGGGAGCCTACTTTTCCTTTTACTAGCTTACATACCTTAAATAAGTTCATGCTGGTGATCTCAGCCAGACTTGCAATCAAGAACCGTGAGTCCTGCCTTGAACTTAAAAACCTGATACTTCTAGCACCATAAACTGCATCTGCCACCAGAAACAGACACAACCTCTTTTCTTTTTCACTTTTTTAGTTAAAGCTAACCTACTTGCTGTAACAGTCTGTACTTACAATTTAATTCTATATTGTCATTTAAAGGCCAAAATATTTGAGAACCACTAGGATTTTTCCATCCCTTTAAAGGGGAAAAAAATACAAAACCAGAAACAGATGTTTTATAATGTATTGCGTTTATTTTGGCCACCCATAAAGCTGCGGATCATGTTAGTGCCAACCAATTTAATAGTACCAGAATTCTACAGAAACGCTGTATAATACATATATTAGAAGGATTGGTGGGAGGCTGCCTTTCACTAAAACCCTACTTAATAAGTAATTTCCTATTTCGGGAAAATAAAATAGGAATTACTGCACACGTGAGTGGTAATCACTGCCACTTGATCAGCTACCCCAGTGATCTGGGAACTTTATGCGGCTTTTTATATTGCTATTCCCATGAAAGGATAACTTGAAAACTGGTGTGTTAGATGAAAAATAGAAACATCTGAAGTTAAACCATTCAGAATAATGTCATATAAATAATATTCAATATGCTGATATTGTACAGCAAATGAATAAATCTAGCTATTTAGCAACTAAAGAAGAAGTTCCCGCAAAGTAAGCAGTACTTATCCAAACACACATCAGGATTTGGCCAGAGTTTTTGTGTAGTAACACTTATTTTTCCCTGTCTGTGAATCCAAGCAAAGGCATTTCTAAAGTTAAACCCATGAGGCTAACCGTTACCATAGTACTTACTTATAAGGTACCTACCTCGTGAAACTTACAGTTACAAACTTTACTGCAACTTCTCCTGCATCCATTGTTATTTAGACTGAAAAGTCATTTCTCGATATCAGTACCATTTTAGCAGAATACCTTCAATACAGTTCTACACAGAGTAATATGACGATCTTAAACAACAGAGAATAATTGGTCTCTGAACATTTTTATTGTTTATTGACAATTTGCTGCATGGACTACAGAACACAAAGTGGGTATAATTTGCTGCCAGAAACATTTTCAGAAAAACCATAAGAAAAAAAGTAACTATATTTTTAATAAGACAAACAGTGGTATTCAAAATTATTAGCTGTACATGTTGGCTTGCTGTCCAAGTAGTCAAAGATAATTTGTATTTTTTTCCATCTTCCCTGTCAGACGTGGGGAAGAAAGTGGATTACAAAAGTTAATGAAAAAGTAATAAAAAGCAAAGTCTTGACAATTCAGTAAACCTATCTGCAGCACACACTTTGATTACATTTACAGGATTATGTTCTCAGAATGCAAGTTGTTGACGAAATGATACCTTTAAAAATAAAAAAGGCTAATGACCAAAAATTCCTTTTGACTTAATAAACAATATAAAGATCATCATTCCACTACCAAATCTGTTGTTCATACCAAGCCTACATACAGAAAGCTTACTTTTACTCACAGGGACGTTAAAAAGCAGTCTAAAACCCAAATATTCTTTACAATTATTGATCCAGTTAAATATTTGTATTACTTTTCTTTTATAATGCCTTCCTTCCCAGAAAGAAACACTCCACTGTGCCTGACACAATCAGAATGCCAATAGTACCTCCCCAATATGCTGACAGAAGACTGTAATTCATTTAAATTATGCAATTGGATTCCCACAGCTGGCCCACTTGCTTGGCTCAGAGCTGAATACAGTGTCAGTGATCCTTTCTGCTAATATTGTCCTAGCTTCTGACAAGGGAATAAATCTAACAACTTATATTGAAGTTTTAAGGCTAATTAACAGAGCAAAAAATGCTAACATGAGCGACAAAAGCTGGTTAACAGTGACCATGGGATTGATGCTGCCAGCAGACTTAGCATTTTCCATATTTTCCTTGGCATTTTGCAGAGTGATAATATATATTTTAATTCTCAGGACATTTCTTATCATTTGTTTGAATGGATTTGGTGACAAGTTAAAAACAAATCTGGATGAAAATACAGCTACAAGAAAACCCCTGGCTCTCAGACAAGTAATCAACAAGAAAACATGCAGATTTATCACTTTGGGGATAAGGGTCAGGAGGAGGGAGTAGAGGGGAGAATATTTGAATTCTATGTAGCTTTCCACAAACAGCCTTTAGGATTCTTGTTTCTGGCCTACCTGGACATTACCAAAACATTTTTATCATAGCAGACAAAAGGTAGGAACTGAATTGCAAACAGTTAAAACTGAAGGTCACTATAATGCAAAATTAAAACATGCTTCTCTAGTTAAGCTACATAGACACAATAAAACAAAGCCTTCACAACCACCTGTAATAATATGCCTGCTCAGCCAGCAATTCCAAAGTACTGAGCAATACAAGGTAGACATTTTCTGCAGCTGCTTTTACATGTACATTTCTGCCAAATTGTTGTCTCATCTCTTCTTACCTTCACGTTAGTCCGGAGCGCACAGTAACATGCAAAAAACATTGCAGTAAACAAGGAGCATATGGACCAGTATTCAGCTTCTCTGCTCTGCACAAACGGAACACACACGATCCTGAGCATGTGCTACTAAGGAGCATCCGTTCTCTCTGTCAGTTTGAAAATGCATTGATCTCTGTTTTTCTGACTACAAAAAGACATGTCTTGAAGGCACTGAGTGAAAGCTATATATCTCTTCATCGGCTATATATAGCATTATGCCCAGTAATTTCAATTAGCAGACAATTCTGCATCTGAAACTTAGACCTCAGTTGCTTTTCCTTCCAGCATTTTAAATTTGGGGAGAATATAAAACGGGGGAGGGGGCAAAGACGCACCTAGAGGGGAAAGGTGAGGAATTAAAATTTAACCAGTTACTAATATTTCCGTATGGCTTTGGGTTTTTTTTTTTTTTTTTTAATATTTTACCAATGGAATAAATTTTACATGTGGGAAATGAAGAAAGGACTCTTTCTGTTCTGAGATTTACTGTAGACTCTGCAATGTTTCTGTCTAGTCTTGTTAAAGATGCAGCATCCCTTTTAACAAAGACAACGTCATCAACTATTACAGATTCAACACGTTCTACTTACAAATACAGTCTCTGATTAGGGACAATGGCTGGCTGGTTTATTAATGTTTCCTCAAATGCAAGTTCAGTCCACTGTGCTAATCTATTTTTAAATGGCTAAAAAGTCCCACCTACTCCTTCACCCTCATTTAATAAAAATGCAATGAACTAGTTATAAAAATCATGAATCTCCTTGTGCTCCTAGCTAAGAACACGGACCATCGGCTTTAAAAGCTATGTTTTCTTGTCTGGCTGGGATTACAGACAGAGAAAAATTAAAATGAAAGCAGAGAATCCCAGTGAAGATTGTACCTCACATTTTGCAACTACTAACTCTGAATGTTCAGATATCTTCCAGAAAGATGAAACCCAGAACCTAGCCAGAAGGCTAAACCTGAATTCACAAGCACAAAAATAAGATGAAATCACTCCTCTCACTCCTGTCAGCCACAGGATGCTACCAATTAACTGATTGTTTACTGGTCTGAAAGGACATGAAGTCCAAAGCAAGGATCCAACTCTTCATTTCCAGCACTGGAAACCACTAACATTCACACTGGATTAAGAAGCTGTCTTCAGAAATAAAACCGGAAAAGACTTCCCTCCCACTGCCCTCCCCCTCCCCACTGCAGCAGATAACTGTGGGAGGAAAAGAGCGGTAAAGGCTTCACT
Source organism: Chrysemys picta bellii (assembly GCF_011386835.1). Taxonomy (NCBI): domain Eukaryota; kingdom Metazoa; phylum Chordata; order Testudines; family Emydidae; genus Chrysemys; species Chrysemys picta. Next base: position 333,345,920 of record NC_088791.1, on the reverse strand, counting down.
ACCACCTTCCCTATCAGCACAGAGCAATTTGTGTAGGATAAGCAGAACTTAATAGAAAAATCTTCAGTGACTTTTAGGATTTTTAAAAATAAGGGTTTACATAAACCCTCCAGAAATCTGCAGAGATGCTGAAACCCTGCCAAAGTCAGGGAGTATTTTTTTTTTGTGGGCAATGAGGTGAAGAAGCTTAAACAGAAAGACATGCATTTAAAGAAGAACAATTAGGGGAAGGGGAAAGACAGCATGTTTTTCAGCTTCTCCATAATGACTGGCACTAGGAAACTGTCGTCAATTCCGAGTGAACAGCTATTTTTAGTCTGTCATTATTTGTGCCTTTTATTAGGAATGAAAAAGGCAATGGTGTTTAAAGCTAGATGTTACTCTATACTGTATCCTAAAACAGCTACTTAATTTGATTCCCATTTATGTCTGTCATACAAATATAGGTAATTAGTAATCACAACCACAAGCATAAGCAATGACTTCCGGAACAAAACTCTTATTCTACAACTTTTATTAGTAATTAACCAGGAGTCTAGCTGCCCTGGTCAATATTGCTATCACATCTCAAAGTTACAGTAGCTCACAGACCTCTGCTGCAGCAATTCCCAATAAATGAGCCACAACATAGTAACATGTTGCTCAGCAAAAAATATTGGAGATTTAATTGATGTTTTCTCCTTCACTTATCAAGTGAATAAAGAGGGAAAGAAATCGCAGTTTTATTTCTCAGTACGGTACATTAACAATTAAAATTAAGCATCTAATTCGTTGGGGGGAAAAAATCACAGATCTTGGGGAATTGTGATCCACCAGAGAAATCTGACTCAAAAAAGCAAAGATGAATAGATGTACAGACCTGAAGCTGCTCCTAGGCAAGGATCAGGCAAGCATGTATATTAGGGGTGGCCAACCTGAGCCTGAGAAGGAGCCAGAATTTACTAATGTACATTGCCAAAGAGCCACAGTAATACGTCAGCAGCCCCCCCATCAGTCCCCCCACCTGCTGCTCCCAGCACCTTCCGCCCACCGGCAGCCCCACTGATCAGTGCCTCCCCCTCCCTCCCCGCACCTCCCAATCAGCTGTTTCGTGGCATGCAGGAGGCTTGGGGGGGGGGGGGGAGAAGAGGAGAGAAGGGGGAAGAGAGAGGACACGGCAGGCTCAGGGGAGGGGGCAGGAAGGGGTGGAATGGGGGCAGGGCCTGTGGTAGAGCCAGGGGTTGAGCAGTGAGCACGCCCTGGCACATTGGAAAGTTGGCACCTGTAGCTCTAGCCCCAGAGTTGGTGCCTATACAAGGAGCCGCATATGAACTTCTGAAGAGCCGCAGATTGGCCTCTCCAATGTAGATGCATATGAAAATCAAGTTTAGGCCAGGACAGATGCCTCCTTTCTACCAAATGGATTACTGAAGACTTCATTCAGGAAAGTCTCTGAATCACTCTTATACTGCATGGTCTTAAAAAGTTAAGATTTCAAAATTAAAAACAAAACAGGAAAATAGCAATTTTACTAAAAGAAAACAGAACAGTGTAGACATAAAAATGCATCTTGTATGACTTCTAAGTGATCACCTGCATAAGAGATACTTAGGGCAATGGCAAATACAAAGTCCCATCCCCAAGTCTTTACAAAAGAAAAACTCACATTGCCTTCAGCTGTTTGGGGAAAAAGAAGAAGTCTTCCAGGAAATGGCAAGACCCTGACCTTCATACAGAGCAGACTCCTGTTCCTGTGAGAGCCAGCTGGTACATAAAGACTGAGGCATTTGAGTGGTAGCAAGAGAATCAAAACCTCCAAGCAAACCATCAGGAGGTTAATTTGACGGGGGCTGGATCATGTAAGCTACACAAACTGATCCCTGGAGCATTTTTGCATTGTGGCATGTACATTTCTTAGTCCAATAATCTAATTTTTTAGGTACTGCTCTCTTCAAGAAATGAATGTATTTTATAATGCCTAGGCCCCGGTCTTGAGCATCTAATGGTGGTTATAATGCCTGCCCTTGACACAAAGCTGATAATAGGAAGTCCACAACAGGGCAAAATCTCTACATGCAGAGGTGCTGTCAGAGCTGCCAAAATTTCACTGAAGCCTTCAGGGCTTCTTTAAACACAAGACCACAGGAAAGAGCCCCCCTGGAAGCTAGAAGTCCAAAAAGCCACAGAAGTATCTGTATCCGATAGATATAGACCCCTTTTAAACAGAGGCACAACATGCAGGGCCCTGCATATCCTGAGGCTACGGCGGAATTACCTTTGGCTGTGGAATGTTGCCATTACTTTATGATCAGACACCTCTCAGAAAGGAAAAAGGAGGCACTCTGACACTGTACTTGCTCTGTGCGGGCTCAGGCAGAAGAAGCAAAATGCCCTATGAGTGAGTGCTGGATCCTGTGAGGTTCTGAGCATGCTGCGCTTCCATTAGATGATTAGGAGACAACACTGCTGTAATAGGGGATATGCCTGTTCTTCTTAGCATCAGGCAGACTGAATTGCAGAGTAAAGCAGTGTATAATAATAGTATAGGAGGAACATGGCAATGGTAGCAGCATATCCCAACAAGAGAAAAAGGGTGAAACCTACTATAGGGGGCCCCTGCAATGCCCTCCACACCACTTAAGTACCAATCTCTGGTTTAAGCATCATGAAGGTCCTTCAAAAGAATTCTCTGGAATGGGGTGAATTTCACCCAAGATTGGGGAACACCATCAAATAGACACAAGCAGTTTGGGAGCTACCAGGTCCAAGAAAAAGCCACACAATAACCCAGATGAGAGAAAGAAAGAAGGAAACTGAGAAGAGATGTCCTCACCCTTCTCGTCAACAAACAGGAAAGAATAGCTTCCTTCCCCAAAGGGAGCAGAGCATGGGCAAAGAGATGCTCTCTGACACGATGTAAGAAGAGAGTTAGACATAATTGTGGAGATTTTTCAAGGTCAACCAGGATATTTAGCCACACAATTCCTATGAGTAGGTCTCTGTGTCTGTCACGGAGGCCGCAGAAGTCACGGATTCCGTGACTTTCCACGACCTCAGTAACTTCTGCAGGGGCCAGTGTGGCTGACCCCAAGGCCGCCCAACCAGCTGGCTCTGGGGCCACTGCTCAAGCAGCCCCAGAGACAGCCACACCAGCCACTGTTCCAGCCCGAATGCAGCGGTCCCCAGGCGGCCAGCCAGAGCAGCCGTGGTCTGCAGTCCCGGGCTGTGATCCCCGGGCAGCTGTCTGGAGCAGCTGCAGCTCCAGGAAGCGGCCTCTGGACGGACAGATGGAGCATCCATGGCCACAGGCAGTAGCAGCCACAGTCCGTGGCCCCAGCCTGCGGTCCGTAGGCAGCCGGACGGAGCAGCCACAGTCCGTGGTCCTGGGCAGCGGTTCCCAGCCAAAGCAGCCATGGTCTGTGGCCCCTGGTGCTGTTGGCCCTGGGTGCCCCCCACAGCAGTGGCCCCTGGGACATCCCCACAGCAGCCACCCACACACCCCTGACGCACCCCCACCCCAAGATTTAAACACAGGTATTTTTAGTGTAAGTCGTGGACAGGTCACAGGCGGTGAATTTTTGTTTATTGTCCATGACTTTTACTAAAAATACCTGTGACTAAATCGTAGCCTTACCTATGAGTATCAGCAGTGACGATCATCCTTCCCCACGTACTTTTTTGATGTTTCTGTCTTTTAGACTCATTGTCTTTAAGGTCGGAAGGGACCATCATGATCATCTTGTCTAACCTTCTGCACATTGCAGGCCACAGAACCTCACCCACCCACTCCTGAAACAGACCCCTAACCTCTGGCTGAGTTACTGAAGTCCTCAATTCATCGTCTAAAGACTTCAAGTTACAGAGAATTCTAGTTTAAACCTGAAAGTGACCCGTGCCCATGCTGCAGAGGAAGGTGAAAACGCCCCAGGGTCTCTGCCCATCTGACCCAGAGGAAAATTCCTTTCTGACCCCAAATATGGCGATCAGTTAGACCCTGAGCAGATATCTGGGAAAGAATTTTCTGTGGTAACTCAGCTGTCCCATCTAGTGTCCTGTCTCCAGCCGTAGGGGATTTTTGCTACTGGCAGTCACCAATGGGCCATATGCCATTGTAGCCCTTCTCATCATACCATCCCCTCCATAAAATTATCAAGCTCAGACTTTAAGCCACTTAGGTTTTTGGCCCCCACTTCTCCCCTTGGAAGGCTGTTCCAGAAGTTCCTGATAGTTAGAAATCTTTGCCTAATTTCCAGCCGCAATTTGTTGATGGCCAGTTTATATCCATTTGTTCTTGCGTCCACATTGGCGCTTAACTTAATAACTCCTTTCCCTCCCTGGTATTTATCCCTCTGATGTATTTATAGAGATCATTCATATCTCCCCTCAGCCTTCTTTTGGTTAGGCTAAACAAGACAAACTCTTTGAGTCTCCTCTCAGAAAGGTAGTGGTTTCCATTCCTTGGATCAATTCTACTTTCAGAGCACGGCTTCACCTATGTAACTCCTGTTTCACACTAGTGTATCAACTCTACTGCAAATACCTACTTTATAGTACTGTAACAACTCCCCTGCCTGACTCCAATTTTACACCAGTGCAACACCATTGATTTCAATGGAAGCCTACCCATGTAAAACTGGAGTAACCCAGCAGGGAAACAAGCTCTGTGTTAATATTTTAGAGATATGATAGTGCAAGATCACATGCTTGCGGTGACTGAACTGGTAAAAGCATACAATTAATTCAAAATTAAGACTAAAACCTAAAGAAGTTTATATAATTCATACAGTATATATTTAGTTTTACACTGTTTTGCCAGAAACTTCAACATGCTGAACATGTCAGTGTCAGTGGGCAGGAGTTGCAGAAAACAGTGCTTTGCTACAGATTTCAGGTCTAGCATAGCATGGATTCACAGGGCTTTTATGGAAAAACATATCTTGCTGCAGGAACTACTAGGCTGGGGCCTGATTCTATACGAATTTGTTATTGAGCACTTGGAACTAATTGTGGTAGTGACAGTAAGTATTTGCAGGACAGGGCTTTTAGATTCTCTGTTATAAATCCATAGTGAGGCAAGGGAAACTGACAAGCAGAGGTGCTAAAATAGTGTTTTGAACTGAGTGGATCTTGAAATTTCCAGAGAGAGTGAGTGAGAGAGGCTGAATAAATTATTCACAGGTTACCCCTCTTCAGTAATATAAAGGCATTCCAGACACACTGCCATTATTATGTAAAGGTTGCTATGGCAAATATCTTCTTGCATTTCAGGCCAGTAAATAACGAAGACTTTTCCCTGGGCAGGTTTAACTTAAGCAACAGCCTTCCCTAATAGTGCTTTGGTTCTTTTTTTCCCCCCTCTGGAATCTGATAAATACAAAATTGTCTGGTTGTCAAGTACTTAATACCCCATTCTTGATTAGATCACCATTTTACTGGTTTCCTGTCCTCTGTGGTTGTATAAGGGAAAGGGTTTGATGGGATATTTGAGAAAAACATAATCTACTTGGAAACATGCGTCTGACGAAGTGGGAGCTTATGCGCCAATCGTCTGTTAGTCTATAAGGTGCGACAGGACTCTTTGTCGCTTTTTACAGATACAGACTAACACGGCTACCCCTCTGATACTTGGAAACAGTTTCTCTTTATAAACTATATGTATTTTTATGAACCAAGCCTTTGTGGTTAGAATTTCAAAACAATGCCATAAATCCATTTATAGGTAGATCTAAAGAAAGCAAATGGAAGCAAAAACCAAGTTTTAAATAAACAATGTCCTGGTCTTAAATAGTGGTCCTGGTCCTGAGCAATCTCTGTCTTCAACTCACTTAACAGAAATGGGCTTCTCTTTGTGTCAGCAGGCTATAAAACTTAACTATGAAAAAGAAGGAACAGAGATCCAGAATGAAGGGGGCTTCGGAAGGCACCTGAAGAAGGCTTCTAACACTAATTTATGGCCCCATTTGGCCCTCAGTATGTACTATCAACTACAGCTGAACAAATCCTGGATTTTTTGGTTTGCTGGCAATTCAAAATTATAATACGAAAATTAGTTTTTGGTAAAATTGAAAACAATTATTTTCAAAATGTTCAGTAAATCAAGAACTCCAAAAAATGGTTTAGGTTCAGTTTTGATTTTGACCATTTTAAAACACTGATCGTTTTAAAAAATAAAGTTAAAGAAAAAATGAAAAATGTCTCATTTCAAAAAATGTTGAAACAAAACATTGATTTTTTTTCCAGAGTTTTTTTTAATTTAATTTTCTTCTTCTTAACCAAAACAATCTGCCAAAATCAACCCAAATTGATGTAATGTTTTGGCATTGCAAAATCTACAGTTTCATCGAGAAAAAGTTTTGGTTGAAAATTTTTGGCCAGCTCTATCTACAATCCACTTGTCAGCATGTATTTACAAAGCCTGGCTCTTCAGTTCACACGATGGTAACTCCTGTTTTTTGCTTTGGAGGTCATCCATTTAATCTCTATTATGGCAGCCGTCACATGTCCATATTGTATTCAGTGACTAAAGGACAATAGCAGTCTCCCCACTGAATTTATGATCTGACAATAGCCTTCTAAAAGGGATGTATCCCCAGGTTCACAAATAATTTCAATGCCACATAACACTTGCTTTTGAAGTTCCTGTTCTTAACAATGAAAGTTCATTGTGCAGGTCAATTACACAAATTAGGTGAATTTAGCAAAACACTAACATTGTTGGTAATGCTATTAACTTTCCTAAGTGATTTCCAGCCTGTACTACAATATGGGGCCATAACCAGGGCCGGCGTTTCCACTAGGTGACCCTAGGCGGTCGCCTAGAGCGGCAGGATTTGGGGGGTGGCATTTTGCTGTCCTCGGTGGAAATTCAGCAGCGGGGGGTCCTTCTGCTCTGGGTCTTCGGCGGAAGTTTGGCGGTGGGTCCTTTACTTGCTCCGGGACCCACCGCCCAAGTGCCCCGAAGACGCGGAGCGGAAGGACCCCCGCCGCCGAATGCTCAGAGGAGGAGCGCTGCCACCTAGGGCAGCAAAAACCCTGGCACCGCTTCTGGCCACAACCATAAGGAAATCCATGGTAAAGATTCAAAGGCCAACATCCTCAGAGAGCACTAAAACATTTGAAGCTGCATGGGCCGTTATAAACTCCATCAGCACAACTCCCAAAAGTTACACGCTCCTCCATCCAGCATGGTGTGCAGAGGGGTTGTTGCTTTCCTGAACACAGAGGAATGTACAAGATTTATTTTCATAACTCATTATAACAAGTATCAGAGGGGTAGCCGTGTTAGTCTGAATCTGTAAAAAGCAACAGAGGGTCCTGTGGCACCTTTAAGACTAACAGAAGTATTGGGAGCATAAGCTTTCGTGGGTAAGAACCTCACTTCTTCAGATGCAAGTAATGGAAATCTACAGAGGCAGGTATAAATCAGTATGGAGATAACGAGGTTAGTTCAATCAGGGAGAGTGAGGTGCTCTGCTAGCAGTTGAGGTGTTAACACCAAGGGAGGAGAAACTGCTTCTGTAGTTGGATAGCCATTCAGTCTTTGCTTAAACCTCTCCAACGCATCATCAGTGATCTACAACCCATCCTGGACAATGATCCCTCACTTTCACAGACCTTGGGAGGAAGGCCAGTCCTTGCCCACAGACAACTCGCCAACCTTAAGCATATTCTCACCAGCAACGACGCACTGCACCATAACAACTCTAACTCAGGAACCAACCCATGCAACAAACCTCGATGCCAACTCTGCCCACATATCTACACCAGCAACACCATCACAGGACCTAACCAGATCAGCTACAACATCACCGGCTCATTCACCTGCACGTCCACCAATGTTATATATGACATCATGTGCCAGCAATGCCCCTCTGCTATGTACACTGGCCAAACTGGACAGTCACTACGCAAGAGGATAAATGGACACAAGTCAGATATCAGGAATGGCAATATACAAAAACCTGTAGGAGAACACTTCAACCTCCCTGGCCACACAATAGCAGATGTAAAGGTAGCCATCTTACAGCAAAAAAACTTCAGGACCAGACTCCAAAGAGAAACTGCTGAGCTCCAGTTCATTTGCAAATTTGACACCATCAGATCAGGATTAAACAAAGACTGTGAATGGCTATCCAACTACAGAAGCAGTTTCTCCTCCCTTGGTGTTCACACCTCAACTGCTAGCAGAGCACCTCACCCTCCCTGATTGAACTAACCTCGTTATCTCCATACTGATTTATACCTGCCTCTGTAGATTTCCATTACTTGCATCTGAAGAAGTGAGGTTCTTACCCACGAAAGCTTATGCTCCCAATACTTCTGTTAGTCTTAAAGATGCCACAGGACCCTCTGTTACTCATTATAACAAGACAGTCTGATCTTTATATTGTGCACTCACTTTAATATGCATGTCTGCTAAGTAGTAGAGTTTGGCCCTTAAGGAGTTCAGGCCTTCTGAGAGTCAATCCAATGAAAGAGAGACATCAGAAAACCTACATGGTTAGAAACCTATGATTATTTAGTCAAAAATAAAATTTGGATTTTCCATGGTGGTTTCAAAATACTGGAGACATTTTGTATATATATTTTTTTTTTATGATTTGCCATTGATACAACAGTTGTGAATTAACATTTTACTCTTTTAGTTTATGGAGTATAAATGCACTAGTTTAGCTAAGCATAACATCCATATTTCCATGGTAACAGTGTGAATGAAAGAGGAGTAGACCTCCAGTGTTCTACTGCATTGATTTTTTAATTCCAACAATTCTATTTTAAGAATGACTGTATTTTTCCTCCAATAAATACATTTAAAAAAAAAATCAAACCATTGTTATCCTAAAGCTGCATAAAGAACCTGTTTTATTTTGTATTGTACTTGATAAAACACTGTATATGTCAAAGAGCTAGTATTTTACTCCTTCTACAATAATTTTAGGGGAGGAAACAATTAAAAAAGGGGTTGATGTCAAAGTGAAAAACTTGAGATAAAGTTGTGTAACATCTATTCTAATTTGTGCACTATGCTTTCACGTACACACAGGGTCATGTTTTTTAAAAGTGTACCTGATATTTTCCCCTAAGGAGAAAAGCTGTGACAGGTTGTACAGGCTGCGGAGAGTGAAATGGATGAACATCCATAAGCCAAGAAATACTTTGCCCCGGTTTCTATTTTGGATGTCACATTGCTTTGGATTCATTGGACACCAATTATCTGCCTTAAATGTCAGTGAATACCAACCATAAATCTAGGTAACAAGATATGTAACAAATTATTCTGAAACTACAGTCTAAATTTTATCAGTACTTGAAAAACTAAATCAAGTCTGCACAACATTTAAACTTTTGGATGATTAACAACTGGAACAAACTACAAAGGGAAGTGGTAGATTTTTCCATCTCTTGAAGTCCTCAAATCAAGATTGGATACCTTTCTGGAAGACACGCTTTAGAAAAACAAGTTATTGGGCTCAATACAAGGGTAACTGAATGAAATTGAATGGCCTGTGATATACAGGAGATCAAATTAGATGGTCTAATGGTCCCTTCTAGCCTTAAAATTTTAAACTTAGCTAATTTTTTGTTTAATGTTTTAATTTTTTTTAAATTCGCAATATAGGCAAGAAAGTGGATTTATAGTGATAAACGTGAGAAGCTTAATGTATTTAGCTTAACAAAGGGTACGTCTATACTTACTTCCTGGTCCGGATGTAAGCAATCGATCTTCTGGGATCGATTTATCGCGTCTTGTCTAGACGCGATAAATCGATCCCGGAAGTGCTTGCCGTCGACGCCGGTACTCCAGCTCAGCGAGAGGAGTATGTGGCATCGACGGGGGAGCCTGCCTGCTGGGTCTGGACCCGCGGTAAGTTCGGACTAAGGTACTTCGAATTCAGCTACGTTATTAACGTAGCTGAATTTGCGTACCTTAGTCCGAAGTGGGGGGTTAGTGTGGACCAGGCCAAAGAGAAGATTAAGGAATGACTTGATTACAGTCAATATGTACCTACATGGGGAAAAAAAATTAATAATAGACTCTTCAATCTAGCAGAGAAAGGTAGAACATGATCCAATGGCTGGAAGCTGAAGCTAGACAAATCCAGACTTGAAATAAGGCATAAATGTTTAACAGTGAGTGTAATTAATCACTGGAACAATTTACCAAGGGTCATGGTTTAAATGACATTTTTCAAAAACAAAGTCAACATGAAACATTTTTACTTTAATCAACATTATAGAAAAGAAACAAGAAAGATGAAATTCATTTTGACGTTTTCACATCTAAAATTTCGTTGAAATTGACACATCTCCATGAAACATTTCGATTTAGACTGAACTTCATTTTCCATTTGAAAATTGTTCCAGCAAAAAAAATTTTAATAGCTCTAATAATCAACCTCTAGCAGCAGGTGAAAATGGTATATTTTTAAATATTAAGCACTGCACAGTAAATTTCTAGTAGCAATAAATGCCTGCACTCTTATCCGCAAAGTTGCTCTCTCTCCCCCCTTCAGTATTCTCTAGAGTTAAATGGAATGAGGACCTGACAATATCAAGGAACATCTGGAATTGAAAGAGACTTTAAACTGCAAATTACTGCTATACCCTAATGACATTTTACTAAAGCTGACCAGCTTTAATAACCCTGTCTCCCTAACCTCTAACAAATCCTCAATACATTTGGTAACTTATTTGGTTACAAGATGATCTGTGAATAGTTTATTACCCCTGTGGTCAAAATTCTTGTCTGAGATCTATACTGTAGTACCCGAGTTTGGTATCCTACTCTCCTTACATGCAGGACAAGACTGGGGAACGTGTGCATGCAGAGAGCAGAATACAAACCTTGACTACAGCCATACTGATCTGAAAGGAAAATGTTCCCGTTCCCTTAATACTTTATTTAAGTCTTGCTGCTAACACTCTCTTTGACCGAGAGAAGTCACAGCATACCCATTTCATATAGTAGCCAACAAAATAGAAAAACCCCAGGAAAACTGGGCCAAACTCTATTCTCAGTCACAACATGAGTAACTGTTTTGACTTCAGTGGAGTTACTACAGTTCTAGCAGTGTAAGAGATCCCAATCTGGCCTACAGTATTCAGCACGCTAAAAATAAAATGCTATATATTGGGTGAAATCCTGGCTCCCCTGGAGTCTATGGAGTCAATGACAAAAGAATCCCATTGACTTCAATTGGGCCAGGATTTCACCCATTTTCTTTAATGTAAAACAAATTTCTGCAATAATGTGTACATTTGGGTTTGGACTACCGTTTTTAAAAGCATAGTGCTCCCAGATAATCTTTAGCACATTATCTTGATGAGACTGAGGGTGTCTGATTTCCACTTGCTTTCTCATGGTAGACATGGAGTAGTCAGTCATTGTGACAATTTATCATCAGTTTTTACTACAACACAAGCATATAGGGACAAAATTAGAAAGGACAAGGCACAAAACAAGATTAAACTACCTATGGACACAGTAACAAGAAAACATTTTGAAAATATATTAGAATACACTAGAGGAAGCCCAAGGACAGAGAGGAATCCCATTATTCAATGAAAAGGGAAAGACAATAACAGAAAATGCAGCAATGGCCTTTTTGTTTCAGTTTTCACCAGAAAGGTTAGCAGTGGTTGGACGACTGACATAGTGAACATCAGTGTAAATAGGGTAAGATCTGAGGCTAACACAGGGAAAGAACAAGTTAAGAATTACTTAGACAAATTAGATGTCTTCCAGTTGGCAGAACCTGATAGAATACACCCTAGAATAATTAAGGAACTGAAGAGATTTCTGAGCCATCAGAGATTATCTTTGAAAACTTGTGGAGAATGGGAGAGATCCCAGAGGACTAGAAAGTGTAACTATCTCTAAAAAGGGAAACAAGGACAACCCAGGAAATTACAGACCAGTCAACTTAACTATGGTACCCAGAAAGATAATGGAGCAAATAATCAAACAAGCAATTTGTAACCATCTAGAAGATAATGATGTGATTAGTAACAGTCAACATGGATTTGTCAAGTACAAATCATGTCAAACCAACCTAATATCTTTCTTTGACGGGGTAACAAGCCTCGTGGTTAGGGGGAAGTAGTAGATATATTTCGGCTTTAGTGAGGATTTTGATATTGTCTCATATGACAATCTCATAAACAAATCAGGGAAATATAGCCTAGATGAACCTACTATGAGCTGTGTGCATACAGTGGGGCAGTTGCCCCACACCAGGAAGAGGAAGGGTTAAAGCAATTAGAGGAGGGCTCACTAAGCAAGCCAATCGGGAGGTGGCTTGTTGCAGCAGCCAATCAGGGCCAGAAGGGGCCATATATATAGCCCTACTCAATAGAGCAGAGAGAGTCTCTTCCTAGCCTGCTAGGGAGAAGGACTGGCTGCCTAGGAGCACCATGACTAGAGCAGTGCTGGGCAGGGTAGCAGAGCACAAGGAGCTTCTGGCAGATCGCTGCCAGACTGAGGCCCTGGAGGAAGGACAGATAAGGTGCTAGGGCTGCTCCCACTTGCCCTGAGGGAAGTGACCAACACAGACTGCAGTTTGCCCCTGGAGCAAGGGACTACTAGACTGGTGAGTGCAGCAAGCCACTGAGGTGAGTGGCAGAACTATAAACTGCCAGTTTCCCTGAAAGGTGGGGGAGACAGCGGAGAGGACGCCACAGTCCGGGGAGCGACGCGGGTCACAGAGTGATGGAGACAGCAAAGCGGGAGTAATGCCGAGCGAGACAGCACCGGAGGAGGGCGCCCTGCGGAAGGACTTGAGCTAACTTCAGAATGGCCAGCAGGAGGCCAGAGGTGGTGAGTCTGCACCACTACAGTGCACAACTACTCTGAGCATGGTTTTCTAAGCAGTTATCTATGGTTCACAATCAAGCTGGAAGGGCATATTGAGTGAGGTCCCACAGAGATCTGTCCTGGGTCCAGCTCTATTCAATATCTTCATAAATTATTTGGATAATGGCATAGAGTACACTTATAAAGTTTGTGGATGATACCAGGCTGGGAGGGGTTGGAAGCGCTTTGGAGGACAATTAGAATTTAAAATGATCTTGACAAATTGGAAAAGTGATCTGAAATAAATAGGATGACAGTCACTAAGGATGAATGCAAAGTACTCCACTTAGGAAGGAATAATGAATTGTACACAAAAAATGGGAAATGACTGCCTATGAAGGAGTACTTCAGAAAGGGATCTGGGGGTTGTAGTCGATCACAAACTAAATGAGTCAACAAAGTAAAAAACTGTTGCAAAAAAATAGTGAACATCATTTTGAGATATATTAGCAGTAGTATTGTAACTGAGATATGAGAAGTAATTTATCTACTCTACTCAGCACTGATAAGGCTTCAGCTGGAGTATAGTGTCCAGTTCTGGGCACCACACTCCGGGAAAGATGTGGACAAGTTGAAGAATGTCCAGAGAAGAGCAACAAAATAATTAAAGGTCTAGACAACGTGACCTATGAGGAATGGTTGAAAAAATTGGGTTTGTTTAGTCTGGAGAAGGGAAGACTGAGGACATGATAAGCATTTTCAAATACATAAAAGATTGTAATAAAGAAGAGGGTGATCAATTATTCTCCTTATCCACTGAGGACAGGAGAAGAAGCAATGGGCTTAAATTGCAGCAAGCAGGATTTAGGTTGGACATTAGGAAAAACTTCCTAACTGTCATGGTACTTAAGCACTGGCAGAATTTACGTAGGGAGATTGTGGAATCTGTCATTGGAGATTTTTAATAAAAGGTTAGACAAACACCTGTCAAGGGTAGTTTAGAAAAAACTTAGTCCTGCCTCTGTGCAGGGACTGGACTAGAGGACCTATTTTCCAGTCCTACATTTCTATGATTTTTTGCTTCATCACTCATCGCTTCCCAAACAGATTCAAACTGGAATCCACATGTCAAAATATGCCTTACTAGTTGCTTGTGAATGATGGTTGTCCAATCAAAGGAGCAGGCTCATTGGACATGTTATTTCATCAGCGCATCACATAATTATCAGATAACGGTATTTTTTCAGAATGCTATCTGAACAATTCCAACTAATTGTACTGAACGTGGATTCCTGTACAAATCTAATCCAACTAAGAGATTCATCACATCCCTGATTTCTATACATAAGCTTAATATACAGGCTACTGGTGGCTGCCCAGAAAACCAGCTTCTCCTCCCAGAGAGTTTGATCCTGATCTAGATGATAGCTAGATTGTGTGGGTCTCTGGTAGAGGAACAGCTGAAGAGTTGGAGGGCAGGAGATCTTCCCACTTATGTTTAGCTAAAAATTGGGGAAAGGATACTGAGAATAGTTTGTTAGTGACTCAGCAAGCCATGCCCATTGGGACTATAAAAAGGTTTCTTTCCTTTCAGAAAGAGGGAGGTTTGGAGGATCTGTTGTGAGAGATGAATCATGTCTAGAAAACAGAGCAGTAAATTTGCATTAGCCTCTCTCTGCTCTGGAAGAGAGAATACAGCTGGTAATTCTGAACCCTGATCATTCTGATTCTGAGTTATAAGAGACCAAAATAAGTGAAATAAAAATAAATAAATAAAATACACACCCCCACACCTGGAGAAAATATTTTCCTCCTAACCAAGACAGCAGAGGAGTTCATCTTCCTACTTTTGACCCTTGGCCTTCCACAAAAACGTATGATGTAGCAGAGTATTTAATTAAATGGTTAATGGAGACTGTCCGTATATGCATGCACACACGTTTTCCTAAATTATGGTTCCAAAATGTACTTGTTAATAAATACTGTTCTATACAATGCTCCTGAAAAACTTTGTCCAAACAGAATTAGGCTCGATCCCGCAATACTTAATGCACAGGTAGACCACTCCCTGCTGGTTTCAATGGGGCTATGTGGGTCTGCCAGCACACTACCCATTGTAGGATCAGGACCAGGCTGTGATCCTTTGTCCAATAAATGCAAATATTTTTTTCTTATCCATAAAGAAAATTGCATGGCACGAGTAGCCTTTTAGTCTTGTAATCACTAGGTTGCCACCGTAGGTCAATAATCCTTAAATCAAGGGTGCATGACTTTCTAAAGGATACTGTCTCATTCAACCAGAAGTTATTGGGCTAGACGTAGACATCACTGGATGAAATTCTGTGGCTTCTGTTTTGCAGGAGTTCAGAATAGATAATCATAATGGTCCCTTCTGCTTTGTAGGGCATAGAGATATCTTTATCATTTTACTCTACTTAGCAGTAACGCAAGGAACCTACGGGCCTGTAGCCTATAAGGCATTCGCTTAAGCAGATAGCATAAGGCTTTGAGGTCTATGAACTTCAGCACAAATAAGTGGCCCAACGATCACTCTGCGTTTTGGGGAACTGGGAATAGTGTGTTTAAGGAGGGAGTCTGTACAAAATGGTGTCAGGTAACTACAGGAACATTGAACAGATACTAGGCTGGGACAGTCTAGGCTAATATGTTAGCAGATGATTAACACGAACTTGCCTTGGCAACATATTGAGGTATATGGTAATAAGCTAAATTCATTAATACACCAACCTACACGATAAGGACACCCTTAGTTAAATATGGGCAAGGGAGGTTGGGGATTTGTATGAATATTCATGACAGTCCCTGGGCTCTATAATAGGCCAGATCACTGTGTAAAGAGTGTTCTGGACCATTGGGCTCATTCATTGTCTCTTTCCACGAGATCCTCAAGAAAGGGTGAGAGTATATGTGAGGCAGGATACAAGCTACTACTTTAACTCTGTATTTTTGCTATCTTTTTATGTGGTTTGAAGATTTTGTGCCTTTAGTAATTGTGCTAATAAGAGTGGTTAAAGCTTTCCTGCGCACTCAGTGAGAGTGTCATAGTTGTGTACACTGCGGTTCCTAACCAGATATTGAACTGGATAATCTTGATTCTCTTGTGTCTGATTCTGCTACTAGAACCCTACCATTACCAGCTCTTTCTATTATCGGTTTCCAATTAATTACCAATTTAATCAGTGACCACTAAAGAATTGGGCATCAGCCCTGAAAAATATATACGAGTCTTCTGCCAAACCAAATGACAAATCACAGCAGTGAAACATGCTGGATATGCCTGCAATTGATTCGTTATTACTAACTTTTGTAAAACCATGACTACATAAATCTTGATTTATGTTATTGTGTACTTCTTGCTCTATGCTTCTCTATAAATAGAGGAATTTGGTGCCAACTTTTTCTGGATATAGAAATTCTGCAATGACTAAAGTGCTAAAATTCAAAAGTAGATAAGTAATGATTAGAAATTTTAGCCATTTGCTAAAATTAAGATTTTTTTAAAAAATTGCTCATTAACCCTTTGAGGACTCTGACCCATAAATAAAAAAATTCCTCCACTTTCTGATACCACTCGGCACTAGATCATTCATATAATGTTCCAAATATTTTAAAAACCAACATCATAGGACCTCTTACCCACTGAAAGCCAAATATGTAATTAATTTTTCATGACCAGATAATCTCAGGCCTTGGTGAAATACAACTTTACTGAGGTTCAACATTGCGCAATAATATTCTGCTGGCATACTTAAAAGATGTGTCTATGGCAACATATTCCTATTATTGGGAACCTCTAACACCCACGTTCATATCTGAATATTTAGTCACAAAACTAACAAAAAAGTCAGTGCTTTATTTTAAAATCAGAGCAAAGATTGAAGCTTTTGTAAGCTACATTTTGTGCCTACACACTGCAGTATACAGTTCAGGTATGTACAATTATCCCTTATTATGAGAACCATGAAACACTTGAGACAAAGAGAGATTGGTAATGAAGAGTTTTACATTTTACTGTTCATTTCCAGGTTTTTGTTGCAATGAGGAAAACGCTTTAAATCATTTTAACACAGCTTTTCTGTGTGAATTAGAAATTTATTCCCATAATAGTAGGACTATCATTGGTAGCAGCTACAGGTGGGGACTGGGAGCCAAGACTACTGGATTCTTTTACCGAGACAGTCTTTTCACTTGCTCTGATCTAAAGCAACTCACAATTTCTCTGTGACTCGGGTTACCCATATGGAAATTGGGTACAATTATAATAACTATTTCCAGTGGACACCACCTAAAAGTCAATAGCAGTTCCTATTGTAAGTCACAATCCAACCTGTCTCAACTCCATTATACTCCCTTATACTCTGCCTCTTAACACATATGAGAGAGTTAAAGAATAATACAAACATACTGTATTACAGAATAATGCTTCACTTTAATACTCTGTTTCGTTTTGGTCAGACAATCTCAAAAAGGACATAGAAGGAATAACAAGTGTCCGGAGAAGGGCAACAAAAATCAGACATACAAATAATTATTCTGGGCAACAGTCTTTATAACTTACTCTGAGTATGGGGTGGTGCAGAGCTGCCACCATAATTCTTTCCAAAGGTTGATTGATAAAGAACTGAAAAACCCATAATGCAAGAAACTTCGATATAAAAAAATAGATCTTAGACGTTCTTTACACAGATTTGGAGACTGTGTATAGGTTATATTGTAGTGAAGATCCAGAGAGATCATAGGAATTCAATTACCAAGATGACAGCAATGCTAAATTCCATAGGAGGGTGGGGGTTGCACAAATTCTCAGCCAGCATGGCAAAAGGTGGCTCAGCCAAACACCTTAGCCTTGCACCTTAGCCAAACACATTTGCTTTATTACAATGCTGAATAAGTGATTTAATTTGGAGTACAAGGCTTCAGTCCTGAAAAGACTTAAGCACATGCTTAACTTTATGTTCTGTAATCCCAAAATGGGGCTAGCTACTAAGTGCATAGTTAAGCATGTGCTTAACTCTTTGCAGGACTGGGGCCTAAATATTTTTTATAATTAGGATATACTTCAGTTCATCAAGCCTCAATATCTGACATGCATTTCTGTGGTTTGTTTCAGGAAACATGACTTAACTTTTTTTATTGCCAAGTATGCAAAAGTCCTTAAAGCAATTATTAAATGTTTTCACACCAAGATAAGCCAAAGGTCCTAGGTCTTCACCAGTCGACCTCTTCTCTTTCAAAAAATAAAAAAGGCTTAAACAATTTTCCCCCTCGTAGTTTATTAGAATTTCATGTAGCATCTATGGGACAGATAATGTTATGCTACTTTTCCCTTTAGCAATAGGCAATGCTCCTCCAGGATAACATAAAACAAAAGATGGTTTAGTGAGAACTTCAGAACAGCCATACTGGGTCAGACCAATAGTCCATCTAGCTCAGTATCCTGTCTACCAACAGGAGCCAATGCCAGGTGCTTTAGTGAGAATGAACAGAACAGGCATCACATCGTAGCGATGATATCAAAATAGGAACCACATAAATAGGAAATAGAAAAGTAACAGATGATGCTCAAAAAATGAGGTGTATGAATCATAAAATCATAGGACTGGAAGAGACTTCAAGAGGTCATCTAGTCCAGTTCTCCTGCACTCATGAGTTTTATGTCTGATCAAATGTGAGGCTGGGGTAGATAGAGAGGTTTCCTTCTGCGAGAACTCTCTCAGGGCTGTGTGCAAGATTATTCAGAGATTCATATATTCTACGGCAGGAAGGGACCGCTGTGATCATCTAGTCTGACACTCCCCTCCCCCCCGAAATAACACAGGCCATTCCAGTTTGAACTACAGCATATCTTTTAGTTATCAAAAGCATAGGGCACACTTTGTCCATTAAATGATGGAGGGATCCACAACAAGAATTGATTTAATGAGCCCTCCCTTGGGGAAAAATGGCTTTGTTTCCTAGGGATTTGTGCCCTAAAGTGAGTGAGATGGGAGACTAAGATAAGCCCATTCCTCTGAAGAGTCTCTCCTGAGAATTTCAAGGAGGAAAGAAAGTGCAGGATCCGAGACTGGTTCACATTCTTCTTCCTCTGAAGAGACCCTGTCCAAAAAGAAGAGTGAGAAGGTGGATCTCTGTGTCAGGAGGCAGAGAAGAGATCCCTGGAAACGATGGAAAGAACAGCCAAGGACCCCAAAGAAAGAAGGGGTCCTACTTTGGATGTACCCTGGAGGAGAGGTGAATGAATTTCCCCCAACAAGAAAAGCAAAGAGGACATAAACACTCAGTTTGATCCAGAGAGGGCATCCCCAGCTGAGACGGCAAGAAGAAATTGAATGTCCCACCTCCATGTGAATCGTGTCTTAGGGCTCACCTTAAATTTAATGGGTTTTCCCAGATATCTTGATCCTCCAGGGGTAGACTCCTCTAATTTCCAATAATAATGGGGGCCTGCCAAAGCATGGTGCAAGCACCTAATCCGCCACTGCTTCTGATCTCATTCTGCCCAGTTTAGCTAAGGCGGGGGGGACGACATATGGGGAATGTTGTGCCCTCAGTTTTCTAAAGAGGTCTTTGGGTGTCATCTTCTCGAATAATAATAATAATACCATCTAGCTTTCTACCTAGTGCTTTTCATCAGTAGATCTCAAAGAGATTTACTAGATATTCCAAGAGGACTCCAGAGCTGTGAGAGGCTTGGAGAAGAAGACAGCACCTCAAAAAGATGTTGGCTGGTACAACTGCTACAATGAGACATAAGAAAACAACTGGAGGAAGATTCCTTGTCTGTAGGAAGAAGAGGGGGACTTGGGTATGAAAAATCCTTGCCCAGGATTGGCTGCCACTTACATGAGTGACATATGAAAGAGGAAGGATGGTCCAGTGGGTAGGGAACAAGCTTGAGACTTGGCAGACCAGCATTCAATTCCCTGCTCTGCCACAGGCTTCCTGTGAGACTTGGAGCAATTCATCTACTGTGTGCCTCAGTGCCCACAAGTAAAATGGAGATAACAGCACTTTTTACTTGTTTTGATGGGGACTACATTAAGGATTATGAGGCACTCAGATGCCACCAGAGATCAACTGGTGGAAACTAAGTTATGGAATTATTGTTTCATATTTATTTATATGGTATAAACCATAGGCAGCTCCATTACTCAGCTACTAGGTGTATAGACTGCAAACCCAAATAATGTTTTTGGATAGTCTGAAGAAAGCAGCTCAGTAAATCTCCTTCAAGAGAACTGGACAAATACAGGCTGTACGTGAAGCCACAGTTCTTGTTGTATGGCTCCAAAGAATCGAGACTCTCTTGTAGACAGTGAAGGTTAATAAGCCTTACAGTCCATTTGTACACAAACTACCTACAGATGCTGTTCATTACCTTTGCATTTACCTCTAACAGCAACAAAAAGGACAGACGCTTTAAGGAACTCCTTCATACCCACAATGCAGAAGCTGAGTCACCTCTTGACAGTCAGTCTGTAATCTGAAATAGCCTAACCTTGAAAGTAAATAACGAAGACAGATAGATAAGGCAGGTGAGGGGGAAAGACTGGCAGGGAAATCAATCTGTATATAGCAAAGTCTGAAACTAGAGAATCTTCTGATCAACTGCCAAAGCTTAGAACTCAGTGATTCTCCAAAAAGAACGGATAGCCATGAGGAATGCAGTCTTGAAAGACAAGAATTTTAATAGGCACTTGTGAATGGACTTGAATAAAGGATGTGTGAGGGTTTACGCTCCTCATTACAGGGCGGCACGGCCTAGGGGCCAGAGTCCGTAGAATAAGCCCTCGTTGCAGGGCAGCACGGCCTAGGGGCCAGAGTCCATAAAAGTAACCCTCATTGCAGGGCCGTAGGACCTTACTACTGGCTCAGCGGGGGGGTCCTCAGAAACACACTGAGGCTTACTGGGGGCAAAGTACCAGTCCGTCACCCCCCCCCCCCCCGGTCACTTCCTACCAGCTTGGGAGTTGAGGTCTCCCACGAGTCCCAGGGTTCTCCGGGTCCATCGCTTCCCCTGGCTCCTCCTGCAGTAGGGGTTCGTGCCAGCCCGTTGAAGCCTCTGTTCCCAGCAGCTTCAAGAGTGTTGGCTGGTCCTCTGCAGGAGCTTCCCAGTTAGGTCCTTCCCCTGCGGCCACCAGCCCAGACTGAGCTGAGTTCCCTCCTTTTATACTCCCTGAGCATTTGGAGCATGCCCAGTATGAATGGGGCGGGACTTCCTCCGTCAGAGCTACTGGTCTGACGCCGCTGGGGCTAGTGCGGGGCAGGGCTGCCCCGTCACAGGATACTAAGCACTAAAATTAAAATCTTATCATCTGACAGCTTTCAGCCTATCATAAACTCTTGGAAGGGCAAACAGCAATAGACCAGTCATGGATTTGTGAAAGACTGAAATAGTTGCCACTTGAACTCCGCCAACTGCAGGGAGGTGAAAGCAACACTCCTCAAAAGGGGAAGGCAAACTGGGAATTTCTAGCAGTCTCAGCCTTTTCTATCTTCCCAGCACCAGAAATGCTCTGTCCCCTTTGGTAGGGCAATATCCCAATTATCACACCCACGGCCTGGAAATTAGTCTGTAGCCAGGTATTATCCACTTGGGGAACTCTCCTAAATGAGATTTTACAGCATATCATTCAAATGTCAGTTGACTTTATATTTTTCTAATGTCTAATTTTTTTTGTACATGTCAAAAGCAGAAAGGAAACATCATTCATCTCTGTGCTGAATAATCTTCCATGTAATCTTCTTTTCCGGAACTGGGAGGTTTTTAAAATAATGTGCATACTGTCTGAAATTAATGTATACACAGCAATTTTTCAATTGTTTAACAATATTACTCTTGTTCATGTCAGCTAAAAGTGCATTTTAGATAAGATTACCGTAATGCTCTCTAATTAACAAACTTCTGAAAATTTCAGTGAGTGCAGAACACAGCAGCTTACTTCCCAATACTTAGATAAAATGGCAGGGCAAAATACTATGGCGATGGGTGAAAGTTAAGCAGAGCACATTTTACCTATTTCATGAACTGCTCTTTTTGGTTCCATGCCTTAATTTGCACCACTTTTATTCTGAGTGCAAACTGAAGTGTCATTGGTAATTTTTAAAGCCCTCTATATAATAGAAATATTTGCCACTTATACACCACTTCTCTTCGGGCAATCTCAAAGGTGGGAGAGTATCATTATCCGCATTTTACAGATGGCGAAACTGAGGCACAGGGCAGTTAAGTTCCTTTGCCCAAGGAAACAAAGCTAGAATTCAGAACTCCTAACTCCCAGTCCCTAAGTACTAGATCACACTGCTTCTGATTTAGGACTTAGTCACCCAAGAGATCACCGCTTTCCTCATGTTCCATAGTGATAGCATTATGCATTTTGTTTCTCTAAGGCAGTGGTTCTTAACCTTTACTGCAGCCTGCATCCCTTTGGTTCTCAAAATATGTTCTCGCACCCCTTATCAAAAATCAAAATATGTTCTCACGACCCTTACCAAAAATCATTGAAGTAGGTCAGTTCTTTAAACCTAGATATACTTTTTGTTTGTATATTACAGTAATCGTTTAAAAAATGTACTGTATAATGTTAATAAATACTCAGGGCCGCCCAGAGGATTCAGGGGGCCTGGGGCAAAGCAATTTCGGGGGCCCCTTCCATAAAAAAAAGTTGCAATACTACAGAATACTATATTCTCGTGGGGGGCCCTGCAGGGCCCGGGGCAAATTGCCCCACTTGTCACCCTCCCGGGCGGCCTTGGGAAAAATAAACATTTAAAAACCTTCCGCATCTTGGCACAAACCCAGTTTTGAGAACTTCTTTTCAAGTTACCTTTACAAGGTATCACTGGTTCTCAGCATCAGCTAGTGCTAAAAGGCACTAAAGCTCATTAAAAGGGTTGGACAAATATTTTCCATCAAAACTTTTTTTGGATCGAAAACTAGGGGTTTTTAAAAAGCAGAAAAAATCACGGACAATTCTGCTTTCCTTCAAAATTTGTTGTGGTTTTTTTAATTGAAAAGCTGAAATTAGTCTGCCAAAACCTGAACATGGTTTGGGGTTTCAGAAGTGTGTGGCCAAATATTTGCTGCTTGCTGTGTTTGATTGTTTAAAGAAACAATACAAAAATTCTGCTTAAAAAAAATCCAAAACTTTTGAACCACCTCAGCTTGTGACCAAACGCCTGAGCCCATCCAGTCAGAGATTTTTCCAGGTTTCTGGTACTCTGCTGGCTTCCTTGACTCATATAGATTCATAGACTCTTTCCTAATGTCCAACCTAAACCTCCCTTGCTGCAGTTTAAGCCCATTGCTTCTTGTTCTATCCTTAGAGGCTAAGGAGAACAAGTTTTCTCCCTCCTCCTTATGACACCCTTTTAGATACCTGAAAACTGCTATCATGTCCCCTCTCAGTCTTCTCTTTTCCAAACTAAACAAACCCAATCCTTTCAGCCTTCCTTCATAGGTCATGTTCTCTAGACCTTTAATCATTCTTGTTGCTCTTCTCTGGACCCTTTCCAATTTCTCCACATCTTTCTTGAAATGCGGTGCCCAGAACTGGACACCATACTCCAGCTGAGGCCTAACCAGAGCAGAGTAGAGCGGAAGAATGACTTCTCGTGTCTTGCTCACAACATACCTGTTAATGCATCCCAGAATCACATTTGCTTTTTTTGCAACAGCATCACACTGTTGACCCATATTTAGCTTGTGGTCCACTATAACCCCTAGATCCCTTTCTGCCATACTCCTTCCTAGACAGTCTCTTCCCATTCCTTACCCATCCTGGCTAATAGCCATTAATGGACTTAACCTCCATGAATGTATCTGTTTCCTAGAGACTGGCTCCATGGGGACCTCACAAACTGGAGATGGTTACTGTGGGTTTGTCCTTAGTATAGCCAGTGGCGGATTAATAATTTTGCCGCCCCTAGGCCGGGAAATAATTGCTGCCCGGGCCCCGCCCCGACTCCGCCCTTTCCCTGCCCCCATTCCAACTCCCTCCCTAAAGTCCCCGCCCCAACTCTGCCCCCTCCCTTCCCCTATTGGATCCCTTCCCCAAATCCACGCCCCCGGCCCTGCCTCTTCCCCCAGCGCGCGGAGTTCCCCCTCCCTCCCTGCCCTGCGAAACAGCTGTTTTGCGGCACAAGGGCTGGGAGGGGAGAGAAACAGGACGCGGCGGCGCGCTTGCAGAGGAGGCGGAGGTGAGCTGGAGCAGGGCAGCGGGGCGCGGAGGGGAGCAAATTTACCGCCCTAGGCTTAGGCCTTGTCGGCCTAGGCAATAATACGGTACTGAGTATAGTTTATGTACATACTCCACGAACTGAGCATTTGAGCTTGTTCCAGAATCTGGGATGAGCCTATGTTGTGAAAACGGAAATGCTCAAAATAGCACATGCATGTGAATGGACACAGGGTGCTAAAATTAAATTAGCCCAGGGGGTCTCAAACTGGGGGTCGGGACCCCTCAGGGGGTCACGAGGTTATTACTGGGGGTCGCGAGCTGTAAGCCTCCACTTCAAACCCTGCTTTGCCTCCAGCATTTATAATAGTGTTAAATATATAAAAAAGTGTTTTTAATTTATAAGGGGGGGTGTCACACTCAGGGGGGGATAGCTCAGTGGTTTGAGCATTGGCCTGCTAAACCCAGGGTTGTGAGTTCAATCCTTGAGGGGGCCACTTGGGGATCTGGGGCAAAATCAGTACTTGGCCCTGCTAGTGAAGGCAGGGGGCTGGACTTGATGACCTTTCACGGTCCCTTCCAGTTCTAGGAGATGGGATATCTCCATTAATTTTTTTTTAATTATTTTTCCCCCCCAACATGATGTAATGTCACTTCCTTAAAATATCCTATTAAAATCTCCTGGATTGCTTTCAATAGTCATGGGGAGATCGATGCCAATTCCGGGAGACTCCAGGCCAATCCTGGAGGGTTGGCAACCCTAGAAGAAAGGTGGGTGAGCCACTGTGGGAGTGAAGTTAGGAGGGAAAGTCTACAGAGGAGAGGGAGGGAAATCAAATCTTAGTCTATGAGAAAAGGCGCAAAGGGGAAATAATGTCAAGTAGTGAAAGGAGGCAGAATTTACAAGTCCCACAACCGAAAGGTTTCTGCTGTAAAAGAACAAGACAGAATGACAGAAATGGCAGCAGTGTTTCTTATTCCATCCATGAATGTAGAATTGTGTGCTGGAGGGTCGACAGAAAGCATTTAAGGGGCCATTTCTGTCTCTGGGCATGCATAGTCACCTGTCAGTGCAGAATTTGGTTCTTTACCCCTTACGTTCTGTAAAAATTGAAGGCAAGAGTATGCTTTTTGATCTATATTGCATCTATCTGCTCCAATATTCTGCTGTACGTGTGTGCATGGAATTCCTACTAGAGAGAGAGAACAATGCAGAAGGTTGTATTCACTACAAGCATGAAAGAACAGAATTTGAGTCTTAATTTTTACATTGTTGCTAAAGGGATTTTTTTAGCAGCATAATTCCCATTAAAAACAATGGGAATTACAGAGCTTAAACTCTGTGACAGACTAAGGCTCCTGTCACCTCCTCCATGAGTGTAGGGTGGCCTGTTACCATGGATACCAGCTCGGGGGCACAGAACATGGGAGTGCCACCTACTCAACATACTGACTCCGTGGGATTCAGGCTTTGAAGATTTGGAGTGGGTGGATGGGAATGAGTGAAACAAGGGGGCTAGTGGGTCATCACCAGATTCTCACCCAGATACACTAAACTATGGACCAAAGCAGCACAAGACTGTGCAGTGCCTTACCCTGCTTCTCCCTCTGTGCTGTAGAGGGTGAGGCTCCAGAGGGGAGTTCTAATGGCAGTTGCCCAGTCTGGCAGACAATGATCTGGCCTCAGTTTTACATGCTTTTGTCACCTCTTGTCTAGACTACAGCAATGCAGCATTTTGGCACACGTCCTCTGCTACGTGGGTTTGCACAGCAATTTTAGCCCCCACAGCCTGAGCTCCACAAGCCTGAGTCAGCTGACCCAGGCCAGCCACAACAATGCCATGGGTCTTGAAGTTATTCAGGTGCAGATGTACCCTCAGTGTCCTGGGCCCAAGCTGTCTAAAACACCTACTAAAACTCCAGGATGAGGACCGTGGTCAACAACTCTGTTCCTCAGGCCCACTGGAACTTTCTACACAAGGTGACACTCATCTGTGCAGGAGACAGAGCTTTCTCAGGGGCTAGTCTCATACTCTGGAAAGAACATCCCCACAAACGAAGGACCATCGGAAACCTCACTACCGTCTGTTGCAAGAGCAAGGTAAACTTCTTTGACTTGTTTCCTCTAATATAAACAAATAGCAACGTGTACATAAAAAAAGTCTACCCAAACAAAACATTACACACAATTCTGGGGAAGGATGCGAGAAAGA
This sequence comes from Chrysemys picta bellii, assembly GCF_011386835.1. NCBI lineage: Eukaryota > Metazoa > Chordata > Testudines > Emydidae > Chrysemys > Chrysemys picta. Next base: position 333,319,737 of record NC_088791.1, on the reverse strand, counting down.
ATGTATCCATATGACAGATGTTAGTCATGTTACTTAATGCACTGCTGGAAGATACTCGAATACTAAAGTGAGTCTAAGAACCTATGTACAATAGAATAGAATCCTCATGGATTGACAACTTTGGGTGAATGTTGTTTCTGCTAGGAGGCAAATTACATCCCTCTGACTCTACATCCCCAACAGAAGAATGCAAAAGAAACTCTGTGTTGAAATTCATTGAGATTCCTTATTCAGTGGAGACCTAAACTTTTTTAACATTGGTCTTCTGCTTTCCTGCTGTATCCAATTCAAGAAAGGGACATTTTTCAAAATTTCCCCACCAGTTCTGCAATCAGACTACAGCCACTGGTACTAGCTATTGCAGTTATACCCCTTGACTTCTATCATAATAGACACATTTCCGTGAAACATTTTCATTTACACTGAACTTTAGTTTCCATTGGAAAATTATTTCATCAAAAATTTTTTGACCAGCTCTAATAATCAGCCTCTAGCAGCGGGTTAAAATGGTATCATGTTAAATATCAAGCACTGCACAGTCAACTTCTAGTAGCAATAAATGCCTGCACTCTTATCCGCAAAGTTGCTCTCTCTCCCCCCTTCAGTGTTCTCTAGAGTTAAATGGAACGAGGACCCGACAATATCAAGGAACATCTGGAATTGAAAGAGACTCTAAACTGCAAATTACTGCTATACCTAATGACACTTTAGCTGACCAGCTTTAATAACCCTGTCTCCCTAACCTCCAACAAATCCTCAATACATTTGGTAACTTATTTGGTTACAAGATGATCTGTGAATAGTTTATTACCCCTGTGGTCAAAATTCTTGTCTGAGATCTATACTGTAGTACCCGAGTTTAGTATCCTACTCTCCTTACATGCAGGACAAGACTGGGGAACGTGTGCATGCAGAGAGCAGAATACAAACCTTGACTACAGCCATACTGATCTGAAAGGAAAATGTTCCCGTTCCCTTAATACTTTATTTAAGTCTTGCTGCTAACATTCTCTTTGACCGAGAGAAGTCACAGCATACCCATTTCATATAGTAGCCAACAAAATAGAAAAACCCCAGGAAAACTGGGCCAAATTCTATTCTCAGTCATAACATGAGTAACTGTTTTGACTTCAGTGGAGTTACTACAGTTCTCCAGCAGTATAAGAGATCACAATCTGGCCTACAGTATTCAGCACACTAAAAATAAAATACTATATACTGGGTGAAATCCTGGCTCCCTTGGAATCCCTGGAGTCAGTGACAAAAGAATCCCATTGATTTCAATGGGGCCAGGATTTCACCCATTTTCTTTAATGTAAAAAATAGATTTTTAAAACAAATTTCTGCGATAATGTGTACATTTGGGTTTGGACTATCATTTTTAAAAGCATAGTGCTCCCCGATAATCTTTAGCACATTATGGTGAGATTGAGGGTGTCCAATTTCCACTTGCTTTCTCATGGTAGATGTGGAGTAGTCAGTCATTGTGGCTTTACACAATTTGCCATCAGCTTTTACTGCAACACAAGCATATGGGGACAAAATTAGAAAGGACAAGGCACAAAACAAGATTAAACTACCTACGGACACAAAGAGTAACAAGAAAACTTTTTGCAAATATATTAGAATACATTAGAGGAAGTCGCAGGACAGAGAGTAAGCCCGTTACTCAATGAAAAGGGAAAGACAATGCAGCAATGACTGAAGTGTTAAATGCCCTTTTTGTTTCAGTTTTCACCAGAAAGATTGGACAACTGACATAGTGAACATCAGTGTAAATAGGTCAGTGTCTGAAGCTAAAATAGGGAAAGAACAAGTTAAGAATTACTTAGACAAATTAGATGTCTTCCAGTTGGCAGAGCCTGATGGAATACACCCTAGAATAATTAAGGAACTGGCTGAAGAGATCTCTGAGCCAGTGTGGAGAATGGGAGAGATCCCAGAGGACTAGAAAGCACAACTATCTCTAAATAGGGAAACAAGGACAACCCAGGAAATTATAGACCAGTCAACTTAACTATGGTACCCAGAAAGATAATGGAACAAATAATCAAACAAGCAATTTGTAAGCATCTAGAAGATGCTAGTAACAGTCAACATGGATTTGTCAAATACAAATCACGTCAAACCAATGTAATATCTTTCTTTGACAGGATAACAAGCCTTGTGGATAGGGGCAAGCAGTAGATAGGATATATTTCGACTTTAGTGAGGATTTTGATATGTCTCATATGACCTTCTCATAAACAAACCAGGGAAATATAGCCTAGATGAAACTTCTATAAGCTGGGTGCATGTAATGGGGTGGTTGCCCCACACCAGGAAGAGGAAGGGTGAAAGCAGGCCAGAGGGAGCTGTGAAGAACCCTCCAATTAGAGCAGGGATCACTAAGCGAGCCAATCGGGAGGTGGCTTGTTGCAGCAGCCAATCAGGGCCAGCAGGGACCATATATAAAGGGCTGCTCAACAGAGCAGAGAGAATCTTTCCCTGGCCTGCTAGGGAGAAGGACTGGCTGTCTAGGAGCACCATGACTAGAGCAGTGCTGGGCAGGGTAGCAGAGTAGAAGGAGCTTCTGGCAGATCGCTGCCAGACTGAGGCCCTGGAGGAAGGGCAGATTAGGTGCTAGGGCTGCTCCCACTTGCCCTGAGGGAAGTGGCCAACACAGACTGCAGTTTGCCCGTTGCAAGGGACTAGACTGGTGACTGCAGCAATTATACCCCTTTACTTCTATCATTGATGTTCTTTACTACATTATATGGAAATGTTACTTATGCAACACAAAGTATATCTAGATACCATGATGATGACCATCCTATAAATGCTCAGAATTATCATGGAAGTGCACCCATTTTACAAGAGTTTCACTTCCAACTGGCAATGCTGAAACTTCCAGGAAATTCGTCTGATTTTTTTCATGAAAATTTGGCAAAGTAAATTAATTAATACAATATAACAATAATAATAAAGTCTCATTTATGCACATGAGCAGGGAACTAGTTTCAACACTTTAATTTCTGAATATTAATATCAATTAATAATACATGGCACTTACATAACTCTTTTCATCTTCAAAATGCGTTAGAAACATTAACTAATTAAATTGCCTGATCTTTTTCACAATGTAATTTTATCCATTTAAGATTTGGGAGGGGGAACAAAGGCCTCTAGAATACTTGGCATTTCAGTACCACAGGCAACTGCAGTAAATTTTTATTATATGTACTAGCTTCCTCTTCTTCCCTGTAAATTTCCCTTTCTTCTTGAAAGCAGCTCCCATCTAGGACAATTGATCAGCAGAGGACATACCTTGCTACAATTACATCAGATTCTTTTTTAACAATGCTCCAATGCATCAGTTCAAAATTAACTACCTGGAACTATTTTATGTCTTTTATGAAACAGTAATCCTCCTTGCCCCATACCATCCCCTCTCCAATTTCTTTTAATGAGTAGAATCCATAATTAGTGGGAGTGAGACACCTCAGGTAGCTGGACAAAGTTACTATTTGGCCCTAGACATCCTAAGAGATTTTCACTTTCCAAATGGGCCACACTGGAGTATTTAAGCTTAGCATGCAATTGCTCTTGACTCTTTTTGTCATATAGTGTTTGACCTTGCAATACAACTGACAGAAAACTCACATGAACAAAGTATCTCAGTGGGCCTGGCCAGATGAAAGCTTTTATTAAATAAAGTCATGTTTGTCCCAGTCATGAAGAAAGCCTTCATAATTCCTGTATCAGTCAAACTCCCTATGAATCTGAGCACTATATATATTTACTCTACAGACCTGGTAAAATACCTAATAGTATATCTATCTAATCTCTTAAAAGCTTTTTTTTTCCCACTGTCAGACAAATTATTTTCAGCTGTATTATGTTTAGTAATGATGATACTTCTGGACAGCTAGGTTTATCAAAGATGGTTATATCTACTAAAAATACCATGAATATCACATGCTCCATTCCTCTTAAACGTGTTAGAGTGCCCAAAATAGAGTGCCTATATTAATCACAGAGGTAACTCATGCTAACTGCTTGTGAAATCTCAGGTGATTTTACACCCTAATAACTATCTCTTATGATAATGGCATTCAATTAGACTGATAGATGTTAGTGGCATCAACTTAGGCCCTGATTCTGCAAAAACTTTACACACATCTTAACTTCACATACTGCGAGTAGTTTCATTGAGAGTACTCATAGTGTGTAACATTAAACACATGCAGAACAGAAGCTGGGCTTCAGCAGATGACAATCCTAACATTAGCATATGGCTCCAATGTTGACGGTTTATTCATCTATCTTTTCATATAAACAGATTTACAAAGCCACTACAGACACTGTACGTGGCCCTTGAATATTGTGACACAGATTTCACACGTTGTTTCAATACATTCTAGTATTACGACTACAAGAATTTGATTTTTATGGCACCTGTCACACTCAAAGTAGCCCAACATACCCTACATATTAACGAGACAATCTTAGCAATTACAAAGTGTTCAATAGTTCCCACCCAACGTTGGACTCTAGAAGTTGTGTTAATTAGGATAGGAATGTTGGCCAGGATGAAAAATTTATTTTTTACTTCTTTCCAAAAACTCTGTGGGATTATTATTTGTTGTTTTCATTATGATAACACCTAGGGGCCTGTGACAGGATGAATAAACCCTACATTAATGGAGATAGTGGTACAAGAACAGCTCTGGGCCCTGGAAGCCCCACCCCAGCGGGCCTGCTGGACATGCTCCAGTTGGAGGAGGGGCTTAAAACGAGGCATTGCAACTCAGCCTGGGGGCTAGTAGAGGGGAATGGACCTGTGCTCCCTGCTACAGAGGGACTACAACAGGAGGGGACACCACTAGGAGGGGCACCGCAGCGCAAAACAGGGACTCTCTCCCCACAGAGACCCCTGGGCTGGACTGCAAGGGATGCCTACAAGCTTCAACACACTTTCAGGAGGGATAGGGTGATAGGAAGAGACCCAGGAGAGGGTGTTAGCTGGATCACATGTGGCAAACACCATCCCTACAGTACTCAAGAGGACCCTTGGTCAAAACCCAGTGAAGAGGTGGACCAGGTTCTCCTATCCCTACTCCTACCAGCATGGGCTCTAACTGCTAGGCAGAGCTGCCACCATGGGCTAAACACTAAGTGGGGCTGCTGCCATGGACTCTAACTAATGGGTGGGGGACCCGCCTGTTGATAGGGCCCCAGTCATAGACCAGGGCCATTGTGCTAAGTGTGGTAGAAACACACAATAAAAAGACTCTCCCTGCCTGGGGCATTTACAATCTAAGACCACAGATGGAAACAACAGACAGGATCTTTGACTCCCATTGCAACAGCCACCAAACGTGGGCAGAACAAGGGGCTCTGGTGAACACTTCACCTGAATGGTGGTACCTAATAGTGGAGTACCCCATAGTAGTGTAGTACTATATTAGAAATGGACACAAAATAAAATCTTGGTGTAATGGAAGATCTGAGTTCACTGGGATTTCTGTCTCGGGGGGGGGAGTAGTGTAACTTGGTCAAGTCTCCCCATGTGACATAGATCTCCCATTTGCCTCTTTTGTCTGTATGCTGGTGTTGGTTTTGAGGCTGAGCTTTCCTCCTCTTTCTTCTCCTCCCATATGTGTACACCATGTTAACACTATGCCAACACTTCCCGCATGTGTTGCTGCCTCTGTGCTACCCCCACAGAAATCCTCATTCGTGCCATCATCTCTTCTCTCCAGCCTCCAGATCTCAGCGCGTACAGAACTGCACTCTCCACCTTCCAACACATACAAAGAAGCATCAGTCCCACCCCAAACACCTCCAGTGACTCCTTCATTTCAGGATCCAGTTCATAATAGCCTCCTTGTTTTTAAAAGTCACCATGGACTTATGCTTTGATAAGTACCTAGAGTCCTTCAGATATGGATACCCCGCAAATAAAGCTTAGTGCCATCATCATTACTAGCTATTTTAAAAATGAAAACATTAAATTTCTGGGATGAAATCCTGACCCCACTGCAGTTAATGGCAAAACTCCCCTTGACTGCAGTAGAGCCAGGATTTCACTCCTGATGTTTCAAAATTAAGGTCTTGAGCTAGATAAACTTCTTTTTAGTTTCGCAGCCTATGACATTTGCTGAGATCTCTAGGCTCTGCAGTGATGCAAGACAACACCTATTCTAAGGGGGGAAACTTTCCCCTCTTCTATATCCATGGAAGAGCAAATAAGGCATTCTACACGAATACAGGACAAGAATGATCTGACTCTAGATCAGCTCAATCAGATTATCTCCTGCTATGTTTATGGCCATGGGCAAGGACAAAGATCCCAATAATTAAGAATTATGGAACATAGGAAGCGGGAACATATTCTCTACTGGTGTAAATTGGTGCAGCTCCACTGACTTTGGAGGAGTTTACATGAGCAGAGAATTTAGCCTGAGTCTGCTTCCAAAGTAGCTCCACAATTTATCTCTACAAAGTGTTTTTATCCTTTAGGAGGAGGAGGAGGTGGAGTCATGTGTGTCAGCTCATTTTACTGCTGAAGAGGGTGGGAGCCTTCTGCTGCTCTTATTACTCGGAAGAACACAGCAAATTATCCCCCTTCCACATGAAGGCATGTGGGCTATTGCAGTGGTATTGCCTATTGATTGTGTCACAAAACATGGACCTGTTACAGCATTATTTGAGCATCAAAACTGGCTCCTAGGGGAGTTTGGGAACATATGATAGACTGTATACAGTCAGCAACGATAGTAGCCTCTGTAAATGCATTTCTGAGAACATTTTATATTTATGCCTGGCATGAAAAGCTTTTCACCATGTAAAATTTCCAAATGCTGTGCTGATGGAAGTGGAAGAATTTTCTTCTTAAACCTTTAAGGAAATCAGCTTAGAGAACATTTATATTTTGTATTTTAAGCCAATATGCTGAGAAATTTACTTGTACAATGCTCAAAGTTTCTTTCAGTATTTTAGCTTTTCCTTCATTAAAAAAAAATCAAAAGTACTCCTTATTTTCATTCATTAAACAAAAATCAAAATTCTAATAGACACATTAAAAAAGATGTATTCTCCTGTAAGGAGACTAGCTATTAAGCCTCATACACCATTTCCTTTTTACCATAGACAGCTGTGAATTTCTTTTGCAATGCTGGATCTTGATCATTTATGCAATATAAAGTAAGGCTTTTGCCTCTCCTGGAAAAATTGAAACATCTGCCTATTAAATAGTCAAGAAGAACATCACTCTGCCTGGACTTGAGGATTAATCCATGTAAAGATGAGGACATCTCTTTGCGCTCTCTTCCCTTTTTTGACCGGGCTTTTGTCCTATATTTCACATTAGATTGATGTAATAGCAACACATGAAGGCAGAGCTGAAGGTTCACTACACAGGTTTGGAATCCTGGAGAATTAGAGCCTGATCCTGCCCCACTAAAGTCTAATGGGAGCTTTACCATGAATATGAGTTTTCCTAAGGTTCCAGGTGGGGAATCTGGAACTAAGATTCTGATTTAGGCCCATCACTGGAAGTTAATAAAACTGAAGTCCCCAGGTGTGAACATACAAAGCACAGAACCACACACTGATATAGGACTTTAGCATTAACTGGACTGACAGTTCTAACACAGGTCTTTTTTTCTTTTGGAGTAATTCACCTACCATTCCAGAAGAAAAGGGCCCAATTCTGAGATTATCAGAGTCATAGATATGTGGTGTTGGAAGGAATCTCAAGAGGTCATCTAGTCCATCTGCCCATGCTGAGGCTGGATTAAGTATACCTAGACCATCCCTGGCAGGCATTTTTCTAAGCTGTTCTTAAAAACCTCCAGTGATGGGTATTCAGCAACGTCCTTAGGTAACCTGTTCCAGTGCTTAACTACCCTTATAGTAGAAAGTTTTTTTCTAATATCTAACCTGACTCTCCCTTGCTGCAAACTAAACTGATTACTTCTTATGCTACCCTTGGTGGACACAGAGAATAATTGATCACCATCCTCTTTAGAACAACCTTTTACATATCTGAAGATAATTATTATGTCGTCCCATCCCCCCACCCCCGGCAGCCTTATTGTCTCTAGACTAAACATGCCCAATCCTTTCAAATTTTCCTCACAGGTCATCTTTTCTAAATCTCATATCGCTTGTTGCTCTCCTATGGACTCTCTCCAATTTGCTCACATATTTCTTATACAATGGTACCCAAAACTGGACATAGTACTCCAGCTGAGGCCTCACCAGTGCCAAGTAGACAAGGACAATTACCTCCCACATCTAAATACAACACTCTTGTTAATACACCCGAGAATTACATTAGCCTTTTTCCCAACTGCATCACATCATTGACTCATATTCAATTTGTGTTCCATTATAACCCCCAGATCCTTTTCCACTATACTACCACCTAGCCAGTTGTTCTGCATTTTGTAGTTATGAATTTGATTTTTCCTTCCTAAGAAATACAGTCTTTCATTATAGAATCATATTTTTTATCCACATGATTCCTTTAAAAAACTTTTAACACTGAAAAAAAATTCCATCATATAGAACCATTTTGACCCCCCGCCATGGGTCATCAGCAGGGTTGGGACCTTTAAATCCACAGGACAGTCCTTTGCCACATAACAGAGTAAGTGGTAGCAGTAGAAAGCTATTATCATCTATGTGGATCAGCTACTAGAAGGTGATGGAGACACACACTTTACCAGTGGGTTTTACAGTTGTTAGCTAGACAAAGGAATGCTGAGTCTCAGGAATAATGGGTTCAATTCCAGGTTCTCTAGGGGAGTTCGCTATATTGCCAGCCTCAAGAGATCAAAAGCAAAGAGAGTATTTTGTGTGTGTGTGTGGGTGAGAGAGAGAGAAAATTAATGTTGCTCACTCTCCCAAATGTATTGGGTATAATGATTCTGGCCCCGGCTACAGGAGCTCTCACACCCACATCTGCCCATTCTCTGCTCAGCAATTAATTCTGCCCTCCAACCCCCAAATCAACCCCGTCTCCTGTGGACGCCTCTTCCTTCTGCATAACATTTATCAGTGAGACTCATTGGGTTGTTCTCTCCTCATTTCATGTGTGTAACCCCATTTAGCACCCATTTAGTTCTCGATGTGCATAATGAAGCAAGACTATGTCTATGAGAAGACTCTAGAAAACTACAGTGGATCTGTTTTTTAAAGCCGTGTCAATCTCTGCCGGACATGTTTTTATGCATCTATCAACTGAACCCTTAAAAGCAATCTTGTTCATTTTATGGAACCCAAACAAAATGAAAACTCTTTCAGAAAGCTGCAAGTCTGCAGTTCCAAATAAATAAATCATGCTGACTGTATGAACATTCAAAAACTGTAGAAAATATTCTGATTTATTGTGAGGTTTTGGACACAGGCTAGACATTCACATGAAACTCTTATCCTTTGAAATCAAACTTAAAGCTGTTCTGAGAAGTACTCTCTCTTATGAATAAATAATGTCAATAGAAGAGCATAAAACAAAGGTAGGCATTTATATGGACTCCATCACCGTAGTATCTGAGCAGCTCTGAAGTACTTAAATATAAATCTCAGTTTATCCACAGGAAATAAATGACAATCAGGAAAAATTACTATGGTAATTAAAAGATGAGAGAGAAAGAGGAACCAATGAAGGTCTGAAAGAGTGGTCTTTAAGAGAACACTGAATCCATTTTGTTCAGCATAGAATTCTGACAGTTGATATGGTGAGAAACATTTCTTGCCATACATACTTTGGGAACTAGACTTAGATGTTTTCAAAATGAGTCTCCTGTTGACAGCCAGAATAATGCCATACAGTTACACTGCCACTCTGGGAATCCAGTGTTAGCTTGTAAGACAGTTTCCATGAAATTCAGGAAAATTTTTTACCTCCTGCTGATTCATACTGATTTTTAAAAGACCTGCCTGTTAATTTAATTACATGGCCCAACAGTGCAGACAATATTTTCTAAAATTAATGGGATATTTTCCAGAGTGCTAAAATGAAACAGTGTATAAAATAGAGGAACAGAATACACTTCAATTACCAACAAACAGCTGTCTTCTTTTTCTTCTCCAGTTTTACTTGCTTTTCATTCTTCTCTTCACTATCTGTTTTACTTCCCTTTTTATTCTCTCTATCCCCAAGTTTCTTCATTTCTCTTGTTAGAATTTTTTTTTACCTCAAGCCAGAACAATTTCCTTCCTTCCTGATTTGTGTTGTCTCCTTCTTTCCCCTTATCTGATCTCTCCCTCCAATGATGCTTTTGCTTTTTCTTTGCTGTTCTTTCCTTTTATCTTTCCACATCCTCTCCCTTCCAGAATGACTGAGTTAAATGCCTCTCTCTGAGCAGGTTTTCAAAACTACATGCTCTGATCTAAAAGTCTCCTCTGGGGCACCTAATTCTTCTGTCAATTACATTAGTGTAACATCATTGACTTGAAAAGAGTTACTCCTGTTTCACGTGGCATGAGAGCACAATTTGGCCCCTGTTCCAAAGCTGGTTAAACATTTTAAATACACCCATAATTTTATTATAATAGTTAAGCAACAGAAGTAAGCAACAGAAGTAAATAGGTAGCTCTTGAATGAAATTTATTAGCTGCCTAGTCCCTTGCTGAAGATGGCTAATTATGTTCCTGCTTCAGGTTGCATCAGGAGCACTTTTACTACAGCCAAGCTACAGGTAATGCTCTTGAAAAAGGAATAAAAATATTCCCCTTAGGTGAGACCCATTGGGATGACTGCCATATTTATGAATAATACAGAAGGGAACAACTAACATTCCAAAGGAGATAACTTTAAACACAGAAATGTTTCTACGGGGATCTTGCTTTAGGCACCTAACCACACCATTTATGAAACAACTGAAGGGTAAAAGTAAGCATATGTTTTGTTAGTTCCATGCTTTGTGGGGGCTGGGAGCACATCTACTGCAGTAGGCTAAACTGAAGATAGGACAGGCTGGAATAGAAAGGAGTTGACAAAAAGAAAAAAAAAGTATCTCATTTTCCCACAAGAATAACTGGATTTCTAGGCTTCCACAGTCTGCTTTAAAATCCTTTCTGGCTCCTCACCTAAGAGATTACAGTAGGAGATTGATTATGAGGAGTTAGCAGTTGGGAGTCTCTGGCGGCTAGAAATATATTACAGTAAACTGCCTCTTGTTAAAAAGGATGACTTCATGAGAGATAAGAGAACATCCTCTATCTGGACTCCTTCCCCACACTCCCTAAAAAGGTGCCTCCTACTCTAATCTGTGGAACCTACAGATGAAAACCTATATGATAATAATAGCCATGTGTTTTATAAAGATGCCCATGGAATCCTCGATGCAAAGTTCTCTTTCTGTAAGAATCCCAGTTTTTCTTGAAGAGTCCCATATGGTGAGATACACAATCCTAAGAATCACTTCTTCCATTTCAGAGATGGATCTTAGTAGGAATGGGGGATGAGGGGGGAATTACAAAACAAACTCAGTTATCCTTTGTGTAGTTTAAAGTTTCTAATCTAATCTATTAGTTGTGAATATCTACTTGCCTAATCACTGGGGTATCTGAGCACCAGTGAAATTACATAAGCGGTCAGAAAGACTGTCTTCTCCACCCTTTCCTATTATTATAATACCTGTCTAAGCTTTCTCCAAGAGGAGGAAGAGGAGAAGAGAGGAAAACAAACATTGTTCAATCCTCTGCTCAAATTCAAAGGGAAAAGTACTTGGAGATGAGTGTGCTTATCTTATTGTTAAACAAGTCTGAGCCTGACTGCAATATTTTTCTTAACTCTGTTCTACATCTGAGAAGAATAAAGGAGGGCAGTTAGTTAAGGTATCCCCCATCCTAGTAACACTTACATCATGGTACATCATAATACATAAATATTAATAAGTCTTAGCATTTACATATTACTTTATATCTTCAAAGTGTTGTATAAACATTAACTAATTAATGTCAGACCGGGAGTGCTTTCAAACAGAACCATTCTTTTAACATGCTTTCTTTCTTTCATGAAAGCATGACACCACTGCCTTGCCAAACAGGATAGACAAAATATACAGGCTAAATGTCATTTTGCCTAATGGTGGCTGAAGAGTGACTAGAAAGTGATAAGCAAGAGAATAAACACCCACTTCTTTGTTCTGGCATTGAGCAACACCAACGACCCCTTCACAACCATAAGAGTGGAATTAGCCTGCTCTAGAGTGCAAACTAAGCAGAAAAAAATCTATCATGCAAATCCTCATAGTCTTAAATGCTGTCAAGCATTTGTAGTTTTTGACTGTTAACCATTTTCTTAAAACATTGTAGTTCATAATTTGGAAAGGATCTCAAGGCCACTGGCAACAGCTAAAATATTATACAGTTCATCAGTGGCAGTCATTGCTAGAATCCCCAAAAAAACATCATGCCAATTCAGGTGGTTATCCTATCTTGAAGCAAGAGAGACAGGCACGTGACTGCTAATTCCCTGTGTGACTGTAAATAAGGGGTTATTCAGAAACGCCACCAGCCTGCATCAACGGGTGGGAGACTTGATGGGGCTAGCAGTGAAAAGGGGACAATCTCAGTGGCAAGAGAGAGAGAGAGAGACACTCGCCAAGGATAATAGATAACTCCTCCCCTCTGAGTCTCTGGCACCCATTGGCCAGCTGGGAGAGAAGGGTGCTGATGGCCAGCATTTCCCAGCGCCCAGAATTTAACTTGGCATGAGGGCCATTCCAGCCATAAGTGGCGCGTGCGTTTTTCATTTGGGGAGGCTACAGGAGTGCCAGAAGCTCCCTACAAGTAGGGGAGCCACTGATATCTGGACCGTGGCCCCACCCCCGGTCCACCCCTCTTCCCCAAGGCCCTGCCCACACTCAGTCCCTCCCCTGTGGCCCCGCCCATGCTCCACCCCAAGGCCCCCTCCGCTCGCTCCTCTCCACTCCCCACCCCATACATCGCTTGCCCTTAAGGCAGGAAATGGCCTCCCTCCCACAGCTGCAAAGCTGGAACTAATCCTGTGGACAGGTCTCAGCATGGCAATCATGACCAGAGATGAGGTTAGTATGGTCAGAAGTACTCACAAGCCAGGTCTGGCAGGGAGCCACAGACCCAGCCCATGTAGATAAGGCTAGAAAGTGTATAGAGAAGTCACCAAGATATTCCTGGACACAGAGGGTTTAGGGACATTCATTACAATCGGCCAGAAGTTTTCAGGGATGCTGGTGTACATTTGTCAGGTGGAGGTGCGGACATATGACTACACGGTGTTAGGGAATGCACTGGACAGTAATTGTGATACCAGGCAACATGGTTGAGGGTGGGGGGTGAGGAGGAAGCAAGCAAGCTAGTAGTTGAGACCCCTGGGGCCGGTTTCCAGTGCAGTTAAGAGAATAAAATGAACAGTTCCCAGAGGTAAAAGACTTGGGATTTTGGTGATGGGCCTTGGGCTCATGGGATGGGGTGAAACCTTGTGGGCCGAGGTCCCCTACCCTGCTGCACGTTCTGTCCCCCTTGCAGGGGGGAGGGTGCTAGGACTCAGAGAGTTGAGTCCTGGGAGTGGGGGGGGAAGAGAGGTAGGGGTGTAGGCTGAGGAGAGTCTACCCCGCACTGTGGGTTATATAGTAAGGAGCCCTGAAACCCTGGGACTAGTTACAGGTTATATGGCAAGGAGCCCTGTAACCCAACATTGGAACCAAATAAATGCCTTGATATAAGAGAGTATGGGCGATGGGCGGATAGCACCTCTCCCTGTGTTAAAGTTTAATAAAAGTTAGAGCCTGCTGTTAAGCATATTTCTGTCCTCATTTTACCTCTCTGTCCACATCAAAGAACCAGAAGGTCAACACATAGTAGTGTTGTAAATACATGTATCCATTTGCTGACTGGGTGTTAGCTCTGATCTCTTCCTGTCCCAGCCCTAACAGTTCCTTCACTTCTAGCTCTCTATGCTTCTCACCACCTTTCCTTTCCTTTGTCTTTCTCAATCCCTCATTTCTATTAATTCACCCCATCTTACATTTCCCCCCAACCCACTGTGGCTCCCCCAATACACTTAAAAACCATCACAAAACAACACACAGACGAACACTGAACTAACATGAGTTCATTACCCATCACACTGATCACTCTGCTCATATGTTGCGTCCTTTTCTCCCACCATCGGTATGTCTTTTCTACTTAGATTGTCAGCTCTTCGGGATACAAACCATTTCTTACTGTGTATGTTTGTACAGTGGGTAGCAAAACAGGGCACTGTTATTGGTCGGGGCCTTCGCCTTCTTGGCACCACCATAATACAAATAATAAATTAACTGTCCTAATGGAAAAGGAGACAGAAACTGGGAAGGAAGTGAGGTTTCATAACTTGTATTTATTTATTTTTAAAAGAGAGGCTATCATAAAAAAAATTTGTTTTGTCTTCAATAGTCCTCAGTGGTGTGGACTTGAAACTGCATTTTCTTTTTTGCTGAAGAGAATAGCAGCTAGAATTAAATAATAAAAATACTTGTAATTCTGTAGTAACATTAAAGGCCTACTTGGAAATCCGATAACATGTACAGAGATTTAGAAACACTGAAACAAGATGAGAAGATGATACTTTGGTAACCAAATCCCTGGTAGTTAAGGTATTTATTCAATTAACCTATGTTTTGTTCTATACATGGAATTCAAATTTATTTTAAAAGTAAGAATTTTTTTTAAATGTGTTTGTGATTAATAATCTGCCTGAACTGGACAGATTGGTAACCTCATAAATCAATGACTGGGACTTTTTTTGTAGTAGGAATATGAATATCTGGTAAATTAATTATTATGCCCTTGCCTCATTAGCATCTTAAACACACAGGGGGCCTTTCTTTTCTTTCTTTTGCAGCAAGGCAGAATTAGTAGTATTTTAAAGCTCCTATGGAAGAACTATTTTAGCACATTAGAGGCAAAATTATTGCCTTTTTATTACTAAATCCTACGAATGTAAACCGTATTTTGATGGTTACAAGGAAACATAAATAGCACTATTCTCTCCAGGTCTTAAGCATGGGGGGTGGGAGATCCAACTCAGACAATTTAATCAAACCCATGTCTCAGCTTTCTCATCTACTAGAAACCACCTGGAATGCCTCTAGCTCTACCTCTTTCCTGTTCCTAATCAGAATTTAAAACAAATGCTTATTTATTCAGAATCCACATAAAACTGGGGGAAAGATGTGTGGTTTCTATACCAGACAAAATATTTCCCCCAAAAAACACTGGAAGCCAAATTTATCCCAAGTTTAGCTCCATTGACAACTACAGTATATATATAGAGATTGTTTGAGTTAGAGGTGAGAATTCCTGGCACTACAACTGGCTCACTGTGGGACCATAAACAAGTCACCTGCCGTGCCTTAGTTTCTCCAACTGTAAGGTAGGGATACAAATACTCACCTTTATAAAGGGCCTTCAGAGGCTCTAGTGAAAGGCACTATATAAATGCAAAGTATCAATTATTATTATTTTATTAGGGAGATACACCAGGGATTAGTTGGATCTCAGAAGCTGAGCGTAAAACAATCAGGAGTCAGCCCCCTATGCCAGTATCAGAATTACGCTGCCCTATTCATAACAAAGGCTCAGTAAAAATAAGTTTTTGAGTAAAAGCTTTGTGCCACATCATGCCATCATTTTAAATAGTAACTCCACACTGACTTCAAATCCCATAATCTGAAGCCCTCCTCCCCAACTCTTTCCTCTTCATTGTCCCAGATGCAAAAATCTGTTGTTTTTCATCTCCTTCTACATATACCACTAAATCTCTATTCAGGGCTTGACTACGGCAATATCCTCTTCTCTGGCCTCCCAGATTATCACAATGTCACTTTCCAATCAGGCAAAATACAGCTGCTAATGACACCTTTCTTGTAAGAACATAAGAATGGCCATACTGAGTCAGACTAATGGTCCATTTAGCCCAGTATACTGACAGTGGCCAGTGCCAGATGCTTCAAAGGGAATGAACAAAACAGGGCAATTATTTCTGAACCCATTTATACTTCTGGCCTTCAAAACATTCCCTGCCAACAAGTTCCACAGGTTGACTGCGTGTTGTATGACAAAGTACTTCCTTCTGTTTGTTTTAAACCTGCTGCCTACTAATTTAATTAATTTTACTGGGTGATTGCTGGTTCCTGTGTTATGTAAAGGGGTAAATAACACTTCCCTAGTCACTTTCTCTACATCATTCAAGATTTTTTGACCTCTATCATATCTCCCCTTTGTCATCTCTTTTACAAACTGAACAGTCCCAGTCTTTTTAATCTCTCCTCATATGGGAAGCTGTTCCATCCTCCTAATCATTTTTGTTGCCCTTCTCTCCATCTTTTCCAATTCTAATATATAAATATTTTTCAGATGAGGTCACCAGAACTGCATGCAGTACTCAAGGTGTGGGCATACCTTGAAGTAATATAGTGGCATTATGACATTTTCTGCCTTATCTACCCCATTCCTAATGGTTTCTAACATAGCTCCCTTTTTTTACTGCAACTGCACATCAAGCAGATGTTTTCAGAGAACTATCCACCATGACTCCAAGTTCTCTTTCTTGAGTGGAAACAGCTAATTTAGACTCTGATATTTTGTATGTATAGTTGGGTTTATGTTTTCCAATGTGTATGACTGCACTTATCAACACTGAATTTCATCGGCCATTTTGTTGCCCAGTTTTGTGAGATCCTTTTGCAACTCTTCGCAGTCAGCTTTGGATTTAACTATCTTGAGTAGTTTTATATTATCTGCAAACTTCACCATCTCCCTGTTTACCCCCTTTTCCAGATCATTTATTAATATGTTGAACAATATTAGTCCTAGTACAGACCCTTAGGGGACCCACTATTTATCTCCCTCCCCTGTAAAAATGGACTATTTCTTCCTATCCTTTGTTTCCTGTCTTTAAACCAGTTACTGATCCATTAGAGGACCTTCCCTCTGATCCCATGACTGCCTACTTTGCTTACAAGCCTTTGGTGAGGGGCCTTGTCAAAGGCTTTCAGAAAGTACAAGTACCCTAGATCCAGTGGATCACTCTTGTCCACATGTTTGCTGATTTCAGTGATTGGTTATATACCACAGTTAGTCGTTCTGCAGTTGCATATTTGAGTTTCTTCAGAGCTCTCAGGTGAATACCATCTGGTACTGGTGACTTATTACTGTTTAATTCATCAATTTGTTCCAGTTTGCCTATTGTTCTGATCACATCACACACACCTCTTGAGACCTTCTACTGCTATCACATTACATTAAAGCTTCTTGTCACTGCCTTCAAAGCCCTACATATTTCTGTTCCTGCTTATCTGCCCATCTCATTTCACTTCTTAGCTTTGCATTTGATGCCAGTTTTGAAGTCATTTGTCAGCTTCTTTCTTCCAAACTGCATTGTAGCATGCAACACTCTTCCTGAGCTCATCCACAATCTATATCCTTGCTTTGTTTCAGTCCTCTCTGAAAGCCCACTTCTGCTCTGCAGCCTATGGGAAATCTAGCTGACTAATACTGTCATATATATTTAAATATTTATTTTGCCAAGATGCAGTCAAGTAGCACCATGACCACAGTACTTGCATATTGTCCTACCCTCTGCCATGTGTGCCCTTCATTGTTAACTCCTCAGGAAGTTTTAGAGTAGCAGCCGTGTTAGTCTGTATCAGCAAAAAGAACAGGAGTACTTGTGGCACCTTATGGTTGGTCCACACTAACCCCCCAGTTCGAACTAAGATACACAACTTCAGCTATGTGAATAACGTAGCTGAAGTCGAAGTATCTTAGTTTGAAATACAAGGTACTTACCGCGGGTCCACATGCGGCAGGCAGGCTCCCCGTCGACTGCACGTACGCCTCTCGCGGAGCAGGAGTACCGGTGTCGACGGCGAGCACTTCCGGGATCGATTTATCGCGTCTAGACAAGACACGATAAATTGATCCCAGAAGATCGATTGCTTACTGCCGAACCCGGAGGTAAGTACAGACGTACCCTTAGAGACTAACAAGTATTCCTGTTCTTTCCTCGGTAAGTGTGGGCCTTCTGCCCTCATCCGTATGGAAAGTACCCAGTACATTGATTAATTTTGTATAGCTCCCAATCAGCTTGAGCATCTGGCCCTTAAATATATCCTCCTTTGAACAAAGTGTAACTTTAACATCTTTTCATTGATTTCAACGAAATCACAGAATTCAGAGATGGGAAATGTATATTGAGCGATCTATCCTATCCACCTGGTAGTGCCAGATTGTGTAGTACACTATGGGGAACAAGGACTTGTCTGGTCTCATGTTAAATATAACAAGTGGTGCATTCTCCCTGTGTGCTTTTCTAGAGTGGGGAATACTTTCCCCCCCAGGCTTCCTTTACTCATAGTTGTTTTGGGCATGTTTCTTGTAAATAATAAAACTACGATCTATTCATTCATAAATTATATCTAAAACTGATACAGAACCTAAGTAAGTTTCCTGAAGAACTCTCTGAATCTGGCCCATGTTGTGTTTTTTCCCCCTCATTAGTAAGGCTACGTTTATGTCACAGAGGTCACAGAAGTCAGGGAATCTGTGACTTCCAGAGTCCTCCATGACATTTTCTGCTTCAGCCCCTGGGGCTGTGGGACTGGAGCTGGCAGCCAGCAGGGCCACAGCAGGGTTCCAGTGACCACAACAGCCTCCTCAGGGAGCCCTCCTGCAGGGGACTAGGGACAGGCGACAGCCTCAGGAGGCAGGGGGAACAACCCCCACAGCTCCCAGCCACCACAGTGGCAGGAGAAACCATGGAGCTGTAGCAGCAAAAGTCACAGACAGGTCATAGCTTCCGTGAATTTTTGTTTATTGCCCATGACCTGCCCGTTTCTTTTACTTAAAATAACCATGACAAAATCTTAGTCTTACTCATTTATGGTTTCCCGCAAGGTGCAAACTTTTGCAAACTGATTACATGTTGAATTAACATGAAAAATTTCAGAGTAGCAGCCGTGTTAGTCTGTATCCGCAAAAAGAAGAACAGGAGTACTTGTGGCACCTTAGAGACTAACAAATTTATTAGAGCATAAGCTTTCGTGGACTACAGCCCACTTCTTGTGGGCTGTAGTCCACGAAAGCTTATGCTCTAATAAATTTGTTAGTCTCTAAGGTGCCACAAGTACTCCTGTTCTTCTTTTAACATGAAAAAGGAATTCTGCTAATTGCTGCATTTCCAGAGGCAGTGATGTGAGTGTCTAATAATTTTTTCAGTGAAATAGTAAGAATGCACACCCCAGATTTTTGGTTAGGGGTGCTGGTAGTATCTGGTGCTTCTGAAAAACAAATAATACACAATTGGTGTAATACCAATAAGTTGGTAAAGAAATACCACTAAACTAAATAAGGGAAGAAGTTGATGGCACAGCTGAACCCCACCTTTGAGATGGAATCGGGAATGGGTTCAGCAGATGTGACTGACCTTCACCTGCGATTCCTCAGCCACCAATTTAAACGTTGGTGTGCTTCTGGACTCAGTACACAAAGCCCTAGAGCACAGAAAGCCATATTTGAATCTACAATTTAATGAGGATTTAATCAAGTAAAGATAGTGGCTGGTTTATATGACCATGCAATAGCTAGATAGTCTAATTTACCCCACTTGGAACTGCCATTTTACTGTGGAACACAGCCGACTTATCTACCTTACATACAGAATACAGACACCTTCAGAAATAGTTTTACCATTGTGAATAACCTCAAATCACCATTTTATTTTCCATTTTAAAATAAGCAACATTAATCTGCAGGTGGTTATTTCTGAAGTAACTCTTCTGCAGCTGTATTACATTAATATTTTAGAGCGATTCAGGAAGCTAGGCTTTATCCCTAGGTTTTTTTTAAAAAGAATATCTTGATATATTATGACACTGCTCTAAAAATGCCAGTTGTTGAAAAATACACAAAAATAGGAGGTGAAAGGTTTGATCTGCTGTGCTCATGGCATGCATATCCCAAATCACTGTACAAAACAAAAGACTAAATTGTGAGCTGAAACTGGATCACCTGATAAGTTAAAAAAAAAAAAACATGTGAAGCTGGGGGAAAGGATAAAGCAGAAACAAATTTAAGAGGCAAGTTAAAGCTTTTTTCTAAATAATGCATAAGAGAAGGGATGGCTCAGCATAGTCAGAGGAGGTTTTAGTTCTCTTAAAATGCTAACAGTCTTCTGGCTCATCACTAGATGACTTGCCATGCTATAATTCATTTTCTAGATAGTGGGCCAGATTGACTCAAGCTGCTTGCAAGCAGCTGTAAATTACACTTCCCTGTGCTAGCTAATCCTGCTGCATGCCACTTCCCTGTGCTAGCTAATCCTGCTGCATGCCACTGGGGATTCACCCCAAGAGAGGCCATATGCTCTTGCCATCCACCAGCCTCCCTTGAGGTGTTTCATCATTTTCTGGCTGGGACCTGAGGGGTGGGAGATAGCTGAATCACTGTCTCCCCACTCCCTGGCTACTGCTGCCCCACTTTGCAGCCTGTGCTGAGTCTCTATAGAGAGGGAAGGTTGCAGACACTTCCTATTGCTGTTGTCCCCTCCTGCTGGTGTAGCCCAGCACCAGCACAAGATGGGATAAAGTTGGGCTGACTCTGGCCCACAATATTTTTGGCAAGATCCTCTACACTCAACTTGATGGCATTTCTCTGTTTGGATGTAACATGATACCTTCTGAAGGCTGCAAGCCTGCATCCAATCCATTCTGAAATTTCAGGGACCGTTCTGGGCATCAGTGGTTTAGGATTTCCAATGAGGCACGTGCCTAGGGGCGCCAGCATTCTAGGGGCGCCTAAAAGTGAAAAGTAGATTAGAAGTTAAAAAGTTAATACATACAGCTCCCCTGCGGGCAGCCAGGCTCCTGGAGTGGGTTGGTGGCCACCCAGTGTGTGGGGCTGGAGCAGGGTGAGCGTCCGGGTCAACCTACCTAGGGACGCTGTGAGCTGCGGCCAGGCAGGGTGGCTGCTGAAGGTGCTGGGAGTGTCTCAGCCTCTTCCCAATCTCAGCTGCCCCGCTGCCTTGGTCCCATGCTGGGGAGGAAGAGGGAGGGGGGATGGTCAGCGCCACTTTCACTTGGATGGGCAGAGCTGGAGTTCGGCTGCTGCGCCGGGCTGCAGAAGGGATAGAAGACACCCAGGGACCGTTCGCCGTGGGAAGAGGTACAGTCCCCCTTTGCACCTTGCCTGGGGCAAGTGGGCTGCATCCTGGCTCAGGCTGGGAGCTCCATGCATGGCTGAGGGTCTCGTGCCTTCCCAGGAAGGCTGTGTTTATATTGCTTTTTGTTTCATTTTTTACGGAAAACACGAAGGTCAGCTCTAGGCGGGGGGTGCTGAAGATGCTGTGGCTAGGAGCGCATAAGATGTAAATCCGGCCCTGGCAGGACCCTATTGATTCTGGTAAAAATCAGAAAACTGAAAGGAGGAAATGGGGGACATGTGGAGCACCCAGCATCTGGTTAGCGGAGCCAGCAGATTCAAACACTTCCGTAATTGTCTCTAGATTAAAGAACCAGTTAATGGCAGCTATTAACACCTCCCAGCACAATACTCCCCCCCATCTCAGCTCTGCTCATTAATCCCAATAGCCTTTTATTCACAGTGTCAACATTTTACTTCTCTACCCCATGGTAAGAATGGGGGGTGCACACAGGGCACCTGGAATGGGGAGGAGAATGAGGAAGGGGAGCACAGGGAGAGGGGGAAGAGGGAATGGCATGCAAATTAGCACTTAAAGTTGCTCCTTGCTCTCCCTACTGAGGTTGCCTAACATTTGTGGGGTGGATGCTCAGCCAGCAGCAGGAGCTAGAGGCAGAGCACGGTGAATGAAGCTTCATTCTTTCCTCCCTACTGCCTCCCCCAGGGTGGAGGGAAGAGAGACAAAGAGAGGGTAGCTCTCCAATCACGGGAGAAGAAATATACTTTGGAGGGGGAGAAATGCAGAGCCCCTGGCACTGGGTGGAGGCACGCTCAAGTTGATGACATCTCTGTGTTTGTCTGTAATACTCACTCCAGCTTCAGCCTACACCATGCCCTGATGGAGCAGCCAACTTGGGTTGAAAGCATCACTATACTCAAGGATTTGTGTGAGTGGAGAGGAATGGAGACAGGGGCAACACTCAAGTTGCAGTGAAGAGAAGCTCAGAGAGAACAGGTCTATACTGAAAATAGCTCACAGTAGTAAGAGGTCAGGTGGGTCTCATTTCAGTAAATATTTGAGGGTGGGTGGTGAATGTGCCCATTTCTACCTTTGTGAGGGTGCCTAGCATGGAAATCCTTGTTCATCCAAATCCGCCACTGACATCAGAGGAAGTCTTGGGTGTGCAAAGGAAACAGATCAGGCCCAAAGTTCTCTTAATTAAATGAATAAAGGGGAAAAAAGGTTTAAAAGTGTAGTTCTATATTTATGGGCAGCCCTTTATTTGTTTTTGTGATTTTTAACACTGGATGGGCCTATAGTTGCTTGCTAGATATTTGAATAAATAAATAAATATGGTCAGCTATTTTAAGGCTCAATCTCACAGTATGCTTCATGTCCTTACTTCTCTTTGTGACTCTCAGACTCAAAGGTGGTGCTACTCAGCACTGAGCAGGATCAGATCCTTAATACTTCCCAGTAGGGGACACACTTTTTTTTAATAGAAAATAAATCTTGATTACTTCTGTCTCTACTCCCAGGCCACATCTTAGTGGTGGAATTGAGCAAGTTTGAAAAAGTGCCATTCACTTCCATGGTAGCAAAGTACAGTAGTAATAAATAAAATAATAATAATAAATAATGACTAACAGAACCTCTCATCCAGCCTTTCTAAACCTGTGATGGATAAGAACATAAGAACGGCCATACTGAGTCAGACCACTGGTCTATCTAGCCCAGAATCCAGTCTTCCGACAATGACCAGTGCCAGGTACATCAGAGGTAATGAACAGAACGAGGCAATTATTGAGTGATCCACCTCCGGTCATCAAGTCCCAGCTTCTGGCAGTCAGAGGTTTAGGGACACTCAGAGCATGGGGTTGCGTCCCTGACCATCTTGGCTAATAGCCATTGATGGAACCATCTTCCATGAACTTATGTATTGCTTTTATACTTTTGGCCTTCACAACATCCCCTGGCAACAAGTTCCACAGGTTGACTGTGCGTTTTGTGATGAAGTACTTACCTGTGTTCATTTGAAACCTACGGCCTATTCATATAATTGGGTGACCTGTGGTTCTTGTGTTATATGAAGGGGTAAATAACAGAATATATACAGTATCTTTAGTAGATATGGGTTGGCAAAGAAATAATGAAACAGGCAGAAAGGAAAACCCAATAAAGATGTGGATCTTTGAAGTATCGCTGGCAGGCTTTGCTGTCAGAAGAGCTGAATAATGAAGTAAAATGTTTTGCCCATTTTTGCAAATATAGTAAAAAGACAGACAGATTTTGCTTTTCTTATAAACCATCTCATTCTGTTCCTCCAACTGACATGTTGGAAGAGACAGAGATGGACTGCAGCTGTAACATTCACCCTAATATAATGCATGGTTGCCATGAACCTGAAAGGATTTCCGGTCCCTGTGTCTGATCCTCCCATTGTATGATAGGAGCAATTCCCATAGACTTCAATGGGAATTGCTCATCACTTGCATTTCTCCCCTACAGCCAGACTTTTCAAGTGCTCCCACAATTAGGACGAGATTCTCAAAAGTGTTTATCATCCGGCAGATTCGACTGTGACATGTATGGCCAGATAGAATTCCACACCCAGTGTTCTGAGCTCCTTTGAACATCTAGCCTCTAATGTATATTTTCCCATTTGCAAATAAGGGTTAAATTCACCAGTGCAGAGGACTGCATTAAGTCTATGCACCGGTTCAGTCCTATTAAAGCCCTATTAGGTTTTGTGCAGGCACACTGCATAGGTATGAAGTTCATCCTACATAGGCCTTATCAAGCAGAATAGGTCTGGTCCTGCATCTTGGAAGTCAATGGGAGTTTTCGATTTCAATGGGTGCTGGATGGAGCCCAGTGTTTCTAAACCAAGATTTATAAAATCTTAAAGCTAGACAGACTATTTTGAGTAACAATCCGTGAAAGAAAGAATGCAGCATTTTGTTTTCTAAATAAAAGAGAACAGCTAATAAAAGCTATTTTCCTACAACTGAAGATTTTTCCTGAGATATAAAAGTCTGTCTCATCACTGCAGCAAGATGCTATTTTGATAGAATTAATTTTAAATAAGCTCCCAGCCTTTCATAGTTCAGTGCATTAATTACTTCCACTCAACACAAACACAAGATGACGCTTTTTATACACAGGGCTGTACGAATGCCATAGCTGGGGAAATGCATAGAGCACAGTTTTAAGACATACTGTATAATTTGGCTCTTCATGTTACGTACACACAGTTACAAAAACACACTCAGAGGCTGTACCTTGAAATGCTAGAGAAAGATATAAACCTGGAGCAAAGAGATGTATGTAATTGAGTTTCTTTTGTTCCTTCAGCATTAGACTGAAGAGGAAAAAAATACAGCTGCTTGAGATTCTAAGCCAAGAATGTCACTTACAACTAGCAATGGGCTACTGCTGCCTGAATTTGTTGAGCTCTGTTCAATTCATCTATACTAAGAATTACAAAAATACCAACATAATTATATTTAAAGCTTTTAAAATATAAAAGATTAGTTCAGCATGAAACAAATTCTAAAAAAATTATTGGGAAAAATGTCTATTTTTCAAATACTTGCCTTGTTCATTAGATCAGATAATTATCCAGGGCCTCTTTAGGATTTAACTCAGTGCAATTCCATATACCAATCCCTTTTCTATCGATTTCCAATCTGAGCAAGCAAGAAGCTAGATGCTATGGAACAGGGACAGAATCCTCTCTGAAATACATGATTGTAAATCTGGGGCAACTCCACTGACTTTTATAGAATTACACCATACTTACATCAATGCAACTGAGAGCAGAATTTGGACTTATATGCACTCGTGCTTTTCTTCAACTTTATTTCATTCTTAGCCTCAGGGAGCAGAGCAGCTGAGAAGACCACATCCCAAACAGAAGTTTTTCAGATTTCAAGGCTAACATTTAAGAAATGCAGTGTTCTATAGGCTAATTATGTGGGAAATGTAACTAGCATGTAACTAGCATGTAACTAGAGGTCATCTCGTCCAGTCCCCTGCACTCAAGGCAGGACTAAGTATTATCTAGACCAGGGGTGGGCAAACTTTTTGGCCCAAGGGCCACATCTGGGTGGGGAAATTGCATGGAGGGCCATGAATGTAGGGCTGGGGCAGGGGGTTGGGGTGCGGGAGGGAGTGTGGGGTGTGGGAGGGGATGCGGTGTGCAGGAAGGGGCTCAGGGCAAGGGGTTGGGATACAGGAGGGGGTGCGGAGTGCGGGAGGGGGCTCATGGCAGGGGATTGGGGTGCAGGAGGGGTTCAGGGTGTGGCGGGGGCTCAGGGCAGGGAGTTGGGGTGCAGGAGGGGTGCGGCAGGGAGCTCAGGGCAGGGGTTCGGGGTGCGGGCTCCGGCCCAGCACTGCTTACCCTGCCTGCCCTAGCCCCACGCCGCTCCTGGAAGCCGCCAGCACCACGTCCTTCCGGCCCGTGGGGAGGAGGGGGCAGAGGGCTCCGCGCGCTGCCCTCGCCTGCAGATACCTCCCCTGAAGCTCCCATTGGCCGCAGTTCTCCGTTCCTAGCCAATGGGAGCTACAGAGGGCGGTGCTTGTGCCCTCCCCGTCCCCTAGGGGCCGCAGGGACATGGTGCGGGGCTGGCAATCCCGCAGGCCGGGTCCAAAGCCCTGACAAGCCGGATCCGGCCCACGGGCAGTAATTTACCCACCCCTGATCTAGACCATCCCTGACAGGTGTTTGTCCAACCTGCTCTTAAAAATACTCAACAATGGAGATTCCACAACCTCCCTAGACAATTTATTCCAGTGTTTAACCACTCTGGCAGTTAGAAAGTTTTTCCTAATGTCCAACCTAATCCTCCCTTGCTGCAGTTTAAGCCCATTGCTTCTTGACCTATCCTCAAAGGTTAAGAAGAACAGTTTTTCTCCCTCCTCCTTGTAACAACCTTTTATGTACTTGAAAACTGTCATGTCCCTTCTCAGTCTTCTCTTCTCCAGACTAAACAAACCCATTTTTTTCAATCTTCCCTCATAGGTCATGTTTTCTAGACCTTTAATTATTTTTGTTGCTCTTCTCTGGACTTTCTCCAATTTGTCCACATCTTTCCTGAAATGTGGTGCCCAGAACTGGACACAATACTCCAGTTGAGGCCTAATCAGTGTGGAGTAGAGTGGAAGAATTACTTCTCGTGTCTTGCTTACAATACTCCTGCTAATACATCCCAGAATGATGTTTGCTTTTTTTTGCAACAGTGTTACGCTGTTGATTCATATCACCCTCTTATTTACTGGTTGTTTTTAATCAAATCTATTTAAGTAGCATTTATTTTTAAAAATGTAAAATTATACTGACATCTCCGAAGACCATCACAGGCTCTTTGGAGAGCGAGAACATAAGAATGGCCATAGTGGGTCAGACCAAAGATCCAGCTAGCCCATATATGTAATATCAATATTTTCTGTTAAAACACAAATAAATCAATTCCTACGCTAGTATATTTAAGGTGCCTCGGTGTGATCATGTAAAAAGGTTCTTTTATAGATTCATGAGTTTAAGGCCAGAAGAGACCTAATGCTATTCTAATCTGACCTCCCGTATAACACAAGCCATAGAATTTCACTCAGTTTCCCATAGCTCAATAACTTGTGTTAAGCTAAACCTAGCTTCCAGAAAGGCATCCAGTCTTGATCTTAAATCTGAAAATGTCAAGAGATGGAGAATCCAGCATTTCCCTTGGTAGTTTGTTCTAGTGGTTAATCATCCTCGCTGTTAAAAAAAAAAAAAAAAGCCATATTTCTAAATTGAATGTCCGGCTTTAATGGCCAGCTCTTGGTTTTTGCTGTGCCTTTCTGCATTAGTTTAGAGAACCCATTAGAATCTGATATTTTCTCCCCATGAAGGTACTTAGGCCTGGTAATCAAATCACCTTTCAAAAATGCCTGTAACTGCTTTACAGCTCTTACAAGATGAAATGTTAGGTCAGAGGGCTAGGTAATGGCTAGCCAGTAAGAGAATGTCTACACAGCCCACGGCATTGCGTCTCCCAGCCTGGGTTGACAGACTTGGGGTAGTGGGGCTCACACTAGAGCTCTAAAAATAGCTGGGTAGACAGCGCTTTGAAGTTGTGCCTCAGGGTGCAGCTTGGCTCTGAAGCCTAGGGAGAGTGAGCTCTAGCCAGAGCCGCCACTTCAAAGTGCTGTCTATACAGCTATTTCTAGAGTGCTAGTGCAAGCCCCGCAAGCCTGAGTTTGTTGATCCTGGCTGGGGGACTCACTGCTATGGCCTGTTTACATGTACCCAAGGTGACTTCTCATTTGTGGGATGGGGAGAGGGAGGAAGGACACTCTTCCGCTCCACTCCTGTGTAAAGGCTGGTCAAACTGCAGCCTTGTACTGAAGGGAGCGCAGACTCTGCTGCTGAGATGGTCCTCAACTTGCCTAGAAAAAGGGGCTCAGAGCAGATGCAATAATGGCTTCATCTCGCTCCCTATCCCCATGCTGGCCAATAAATCTGGCCAGCCAGGCAGTGGGGTATATTCTGCACCCCTTTAAAGGCGTGTGGAAGATTGCAGCTTCTGTGCTCCCCTTGGAGCACTACAACTCCATACCACCACTTACTTTGAGTTAATTTCTATTAGCACAATCTAGCCCTAAATAAACAAGTGCTTTGGCACGTCACACAAAGATGTACCTGTACTAGTATGAAACGTCTTTCCTCACTCGGTTATTATGTTTATATAAACATACACCCACTGACTTCTCAAATTAATTTTCAAGATGGGCCACCATGTGGAACCCAATCCTATGCTCTTCATCATTGCCAGGACTTACTCCGGCATGTAGGAAAAATCCTATAGAATAGAGCAAACAGGCACAAATAGAGCACTGCTCATTCCTCACCTGCAAACTGCCCAGGTAAGCACATGAACATCTGACTATTAGGAAGCTCAACAGAGATGCACACGTTCAACACAACGCTAGTCTCAGATCTGTAGCTCACGGAAACAGCTTCGCATACATGTTGATATCTGATCGTTGCTTTTAGCTGGTATATTTTGACAATTACCTTTATAGCATGTGGGAGTTGGGGGGAGTCATTACCAGATACTGTAAGGTAACTTCACAAACAGACCATGTAAAATCAAAAACACCTCCTTAAGTACTGTTCTATTAACCAACATCTAAGTCATGGAGACATTCAGCAAGGTTGAGAAGAGTGCAGCTGCTACAACTGGACAAAAAAATTCCAG
This sequence comes from Chrysemys picta bellii, assembly GCF_011386835.1. Classification (NCBI taxonomy): domain Eukaryota; kingdom Metazoa; phylum Chordata; order Testudines; family Emydidae; genus Chrysemys; species Chrysemys picta. Next base: position 333,291,339 of record NC_088791.1, on the reverse strand, counting down.
TACCACAGTTTTCCATCAGAAAATGTTGATTTGACATCAAAACATTTAGTGGGAACAGCATTTCATCAACATGTTTGACAAAAAAATATTGAAGTGCTTTGTTTCAACAGTGCCTTATTTCGACTTTATCATTACAACTTTTAGGTCAATCTATAACCTAATCAAATATAGCGGAATAGAATAGTCATATATATTACTATATTGTGAACACCAAAATGAAGTTCTAAGGTCATTTCAATATTTCCAAAATGAAATATTTTGGTAAATTTTGAGTCATCGGAAATTACAAAATTTCAGCTTTTTAATCCGTTGTGCGATGAAAGGCAATTTCAAAATGTTGGAATCCCCTGCAGAATGGAAATTCTGAGTTGTGACCAGCCTGAATTGGAATGGGGTGTCCACTCCCTTCAACAGAGCAAAGTCAACACACTACAGCTGATGGAATGACTGGGCCAACTGCTTAGGGTGCACCCACTTAACCCCCCCATTCCAAACTAAAGGCCTTGGGAACTATAGTAGCAGCCTGTTTCATCTGGCTCTGTGAGCAATAGCAGCTATTTTTAGGTCACCATGAGCAATAATGGGAATATCCTTATCCCAGCGCAACCCCAGTAAGTAGGCTGAAGCAGTGGCTGCGCTATCCATTCAGCTGTTGCAGATTGCAGGCCTCACCTCCAGCCTGTCCCCTCTTACTGCACCTACAGCCTCCTCTGCAGTAGTGTATAGAAATAGTCTGTACTTTGGTAACTAGGGAAAGTGGAAGCTGTGAGTGAGATTCTTCTGCCCTGTCTTCCCTCTAACCCTTGCACCACAGAACTGCAATCACAGCATCATTTTAAAAGTTCTGACCATTGCTGATCCTCTTGAAACCAACACGACATTCCCAATGATGAGCACTTGAACTTTTACTTTCTCTGTACAAACTCAGTTTTACAAGGTGACTGCGGGAATCCCAATTAATAACCCAAAAAAGCCAGTTGTGTAGATTATGCAGAACATATATAACAAAATAAACAGATTACCAGAATGCCTCCAAAGTAAAGAAAGCAGAAATAACTGAAGTTCTCACTCCATAAACCCTGAATTAGGTATACCCATGGTGAGTGCCTGTAACCTCCAGCACTACGCTTTGCTAATTACCTCAACTCTCACTCAGTGAGTGGTGATTTTTAATGTCTCCATCAAAGCACATCCAATCAATCCTCAGTCTGCCACAGAAAAAAATATACCCAGCAAAATAGAACTTGAGACCAGGCTCTTCATTCTATATTGCACAACTGGAGTTCTTGTCAAATTAAATTGCACATGAATGAACACAAAGGCTTAAAGACATAGCCTGGTGTAACAACTTTTTAAGCAAAAGCAGGATAATAATTAACATTCCAAGCAATAAATCCAACAATAAAACTTAATAAAATCCATTAGACAAACTCATTAGCTCTTTTCTGTTTTGTTTTAAAAGTTAATCAAAGTTCACCTAAGAAAAAAATGGAAAGGATAAAGCCCCTTTTAATATGGGTCCAGTTTGTGCCTTGCTTTTCTTAAAATATTTATTTCACTTTTCAAGTAGAGTACCACTAGGAGCTAATGGGAGAAAGAATGAACAATAACTGATGCTCAACATTACTCCAGAGCAGAACTTGGCAAAAAGTCCATAGCAGCTAAAACATGCTATTTTACTAAAACCACAAAAATTCAAACCCATTTTTGTTCTTTTGCCCAAATGCCCAATCCCCGTTTCAGATTTAATATCTTGTTGGTTTGTTTCTCCCAGAACACTTTCATCCATTTTTCCCCCATACCTGCTATGCATGGAATTCCTTTCCCTATTCTCAAGTATCAGAGGGGTAGCCGTGTTAGTCTGGATCTGTAAAAAGCAACAAAGAGTCCTGTGGCACCTTATAGACTAACAGACGTATTGGCGCATAAGCTTTCATGGGTGAATACCTACTTCGTCAAACGCATGTGGTGGAAATTTCCAGAGGCAGGTATAAATATGCAGGCCTGAATCAGTCTTGAGATAACGAGGTCAGTTCAATCAGGGAGGATGAGGCCCTCTTCTAGCAGTTGAGGTGTGAAAACCAAGGGAGGAGAAACTGCTTTTGTAGTTGGCTAGCCATTCACAGTCTTTGTTTAATCCTGAGCTGATGGTGTCAAATTTGCAAATGAACTGAAGTTCAGCAGTTTCTCTTTGGAGTCTGGTCCTCGAGTTTTTTTGCTGCAAGATGGCTACCTTTAAATCTGCTATTGTGTGTCCAGGGAGGTTGAAGTGTTCTCCTACAGGTTTTTGTATATTGCCATTCCTAATTTCCCTATTCTGATTGCCTCTCTATTTTTGTCTCTCTGGAAAACTTCTTTCTTCTGTGAGGCTGACAATAAATCAGTTATTTTCACTATTTTTAACTTGCTCCATTTTACAAATTTTATATATTTAAAATTAAAAATCCCATTTGTTTTCTGATCATAACTTTATTTAAAGTACAGTGCCATACTCAGTACATTCATCAACACTGGCATCATCAATATTTATCTTGAAACCTACTACCTTCACTGAGCCCTCCTACGTTGATCGCTTCACTAGCAGAGTCTCTGTCTTTTTACTCTTGAACTATATTTCAATATACTGTACTACATTTGTCCCAGTTAGATTGTAAATTCTATAGGCTGTCATTTATGATGTCCTGTTTATTACTTAATTTATTATCTCTATTGTGGTAGCACCTAAGGACTTGAAACCAGGATAGGAACCCCACTGATACAAAAAAAAATAGTCTCTGTCCCAATTAGCACACAATCTAACATCTGGACAACAGGCATTTGGCGAATAAACAGACAAAGAGGGAGAGAAATGGGGGGACAAAGAAACAGTAGAAATAAATCATCATCATCTTTAACGTTTTGCATTATTTTATATTCTCAGTGTTTCACAGCTATTATTTTCATGTATTTAAATCTTCCTTTCAGCCTCCTACAAAATGGAAATTAAGCTTTTAAACTTTTCATTCACTGCCAAACATTATAACCCATATTATATTCACAGGTTTCAAAGTATCTTCCAAGTTCTTACCACCAGTATGTAAGTCTGACAGCATGGGGTAACTAAAATACACACTGCAACCTCTAATGATGGCAGACAGACCTACTAACAGACTAGTGGGCGCTTACAAGCAAAATGATCCAATTTATATTTCAAGCATTGTGACTTGTTTTCCATAATTGTGATGGAAAAAACAATAATCAAAGGCACCCTGAATGCAAAACTATGGAAAGAAACATAACTTACAATGTAGCAAAGCCATTAAAGCCCTTCCCCATACTGCCTACTCATCAGTTAACGAATATCTACAAGCCTACACCATAAACTCACTACTACTACTGAGTCTCATGTTTTTAATACTATAAAGAAAGTATTTTAGAAATGTTTGCTATCGTCAGCCCTATGATGAAAACTACTTAAAACACCCCACAAAACAGGATTCCATTCAAGCTCTTTACTACTGTTGATCTATACATTTCAGATAGCCTTTTCCTCAGAACATTGGTATAATAGCTTACCAGTGTCCATCAGAAAAGTGAGCCTGATCAGGAAAACTGAAGTGCTGTAAAAACAGAAATGATGTAAAGCCTGATGGATACAATCTGAATGTGTGATATTGTTTTATAATGTACTTATTAATATTAACAGTGTGTGTTGTTGAATTTTTCATTCGTAGTCTAGGTTTAGAACCATGTAACATACTGAGTCTGCCTTAATAACTAAATAAAATCAGAAATTGTTCTGTAGCTATGCAGAAAAAGTACTTTTATTAGTCCACCTTTAAAACTATAGGGTTGTCTTGAGTCTGTGACCTCTTTAAAAAGGTAAAAGAATTATCTATTGTGGAGCTGTAGCTTCGGTATCTTTTATTTGTTTGCAAATCTATTTACATTTCAAACTTAATATGCATAAGATTAACATTTGGTCATTGCATAATTAATAGCAGATGTCCTGCAACAATGTTTTATGAGCAAAGAAAAATTGAAGTACTGAGGCTTGGTCTACATTATAGAGTTATGTTGATGTAAACCAGTTTAATCAATCTAATTATGTCAAATTACACACTACAGCCTTACTCCCACCGATATAAGTGCCCCACTACACCAACATCATAACTCCACCTCCACGAGAGGCGTAGATGTAGTTAGGGTGATGCAGTGTCCATGTAGACACCACAGGTTTACGTACATCGGCTGTTGGCCATCATTCTTGTCAATTTCAGGGCTCCATGCTGGGATCATAAAATTGACAAGATAGCCAGGCTGTCACCTTGCGGCAGGTGGGGGGCTCCAGCTACAGCCCAGCTGTCCCCGAGCTCCCCGCACCGAGCCAGGCTGTGCCCACCCGACCCCGGCCATTGGCTCCCTGCCGCACTACCACCAGGGCTCCTGGCTCCCTGCTCCAAGAGGGGTTGCTGCTGGGGCCCCTGGCTCCCTGCTCCCAACCAAGTTGCTCCTGGGAGCCGGGGCCCTGGCAGCAACCCATCCGGGAGCAGGGCCGGCTTTAGGCCAATTCCACCAATTCCCCCAAATTGGGCCCCGCGCTTAAGAGGGCCCCGCGCCCAGTGGCAGGGTCGCCCAGAGTGGGGGGCAAGTGGCAGAGAATCCTTTCCCTGGCTAGAGGCACCTGTTTTAATTTTTACTCACCCGGCGGCACTGCAGGTCTTTGGCAGCGGGTCCTTCACTCGCTCCAGGTCTTTGGCGGCACTTTGGCGGCGGGTCCTTCAGTGCCGCCGAAGACCCGGAACGAGTGAAGGACCCGCCGCCAAAGACTAGGAGCACGGCCCGGTGAGTACAAGCCTCACGTGTTTTTTTTTTTTTTTAAACGTGTTTTTTGTTTTGTTTTTTTTTTAGTCATCCCTGTCGGGGCCCCGTTGAAACTGTTCAAATCGGGCCCCGCACTTCCTAAAGCTGGCCCTGTCCGGGAGTGAGGAGCCAGGAGCCCGGGTGACTGCTGTGCTCCCAGTGGGGAGCCAGGAGCTTCTGTGAAACTGGGCACCTCCATGCAGCTGGGCTCCCGGTGGGGAGCCGAGAGCCTGAGGAAGTGAGTAGCCAAGAGCTGGCGGGGGGCAACCATGCTCCTGGTGGGATGCAAGGATCCAGGGGGGCGGGGGACAGGGAGCCCAGAGCTGGCGGGGGGAGGGCAGAGACAGTCAGGCTGTCAGCAGGGAGCAGTATGCAGAGCTCAGACGATTATATTAACAATTATATGAATTGTAGTAGCACCTAGTGACCAGGGCTCCATTGTGTCAGGCACTGTATAAATACAACAAAAAGACATTCTTTGTCCCAAGCAGCATCTAATCTAAGTATAAAACAAGAGAGGACAGATAGATACAACAAAAAGATGGGGAGAACACAAGGTAGCAGTGAGACAATTGTGATCAATGTGCTAAGTAGTGGTCACAGAACATCAGCTGCCTAACCATTGTCAAATTTTTTGTAGTCATCACAGCAGGGGAGAGTTTAAAAGGAGGAATTTGAAGGAAGACAGTGTAGCAGCCTTGCAGGTATTTTACAGGAGTTCCTCTTATGGGAGAAAGTGCAGTGGTGTTTGTTGGAAAATTTGATGAATCTTTGAGTTCCTGTTTCTAATTTTTTTAAGCAAGTTTTCCTAAACCAGCCAATACTAAAGTGATAATAAGTGAACCTCACAGTATTCCCTTTGACCTCTATCCATCTTCCAGCAGATTTTAACGTGTGTAGACAATTATTTTAGTTTATTATCCATTTATTGTGTGATGTTATGATTAATCAACATATTATATCATATATATTCATTGTATTTTAATTAGAGTTAATTTGTAGGATTACAGAAGGATAAGATTGATCAGTATTTAGAGGAACCACAAGATAAAGGTGGTACATCAATGTTAATGAGAACCTATTCAGACTGTAGAATTCAGGGTCCCTTGTGTTTCTAGGTAGCGTTGCCGACCCTCCGGGATTGGCCTGGAGTCCTCAGAAATTAAAGATTAATCTTTAATTAAAGTTTATGTCATGTGATGAAATCTCCAAGAATACAGTAACTCCTTACTTAAAGTCATCCCAGTTAACATTGTTTCGTTATTAGGTTGCTGATCGATTAGAGAAAATACTCCTTTAAAGTCGTGCAATGTTCCGTTATAAGGTTGTTTGGCTTACCCCACTCCACCCGCACGGCATTCCAACCAGGGAGTGGCAAGCCCACGACCCCGCTCCCCAGCAGGAGCACCAGGGGGTGAAATGGGGCAAGCTCCCACGCCCCGACCCTGTTCCCCAGCTGGAACACCAGGCGGGTGGAGCAGGGCAAGCCCCTGTGTCCTGACCCCACTACACCCCTGCCTCAATCAAGCTTCACAACCATCACTGGGGAGTCCAGTATTAACTTGTTTGTTTAAAATTATTTAAAACTTATACTGTATATGTATATAATGTCTTTTGTCTGGCAAAAAAAATTTCCCTGGAACCTAGCCCCCCTCCCCCCCCCCCAATTTACATTAGTTCTTATGGGGAAATTGAATCAATCATAGAATATCAGGGTTGGAAGGGACCTCAGGAGGTCATCTAGTCCAACCCCCTGCTCAAAGCAGGACCAATCCCCAGACAGATCTTTACCCCAGATTCCTAAATGCTCCCCTCACTAATTGAACTCATAACCCTGGGTTTAGCAGGACAATGCTCAAACCATTTCCAAACCACTTGGATTCGCTTAACATCGTTTCACTTAAAGTAGCATTTTTCAGGAACCAAACTACAATGTTAAGTGAGGAGTTACTGTACATCCAATCAACCCTCCTATTTCTAGGGGACACAGACCAATAAGAAAGAGATGTACATGTACATAAGCAGAATGTAGGTATAGACAAAATCACAGTATAAAAAAGGGTGCTTAGAACAGGAATGTTGAGCTTCCTATGGAAAACCCCAGCAGGAACCACTCCCATATTGATGATCAATCCATGAGAGGGCCAATAGACTCTAAGACCATCTAGGAGGACGTGACTATGTCTGTAGTTTTAACTGGTACATGGTACTTATCTTTAGGAATTGTATATGCTGTGACATTTATAATTTTGTTGGTAACTTTAATAAAACTACTAAAAGATAGTGGACCTTGTTCTTGTGATTGTATGTGTTACTTGCCTAAGGTTTCATGTGTTCCTATGGGCTCTAGATCCAGAACAAACAGAGATAACTCTGTTGAACTTAAGACTGTAACTGCCAGAGCTGAACCCACTGTAGTATAATTAACATTAAATAGAATAAAAGACTACACATGGAAGGTTATGATATGTGCTTTTGGGCCAGATCCTGCTTCTGTTGAAAAGAATGGCAAAACTTCCACTGACTTCAGTGACAGAATAAATGGACTTCTTGATGTATTTTTCAAAATGTCTATCACTTTAATTCCCATGTACTACTTATAACAGTTAAAGGCCACAGGAAATTACAGATAAAAGTACCCCACAAAAGCTTACTGCTAGTTCACAAAAGAATTATCCGGAGACCAGGAAACAGAGAAATGTGAATGACAGCTTCAGAATACTTTTAATCGATCTAAGACAGTGGTATGCGGTCACAGATATTCATTAACTCAACTGGGAAAAACAGGCACATGCAGAGTCCATGGCTGCACTTTGTACACTAGTTTTCCATTTCCAAGTATGGTGGTAACATGCAAAGCTAGTCAATTTCATTTGACACGAACTGTCTATCAAAGTGAACTTACAGCTTAATATATACTTCACAACCAATGGTTCATGGCCTCTGGAATAAATACCTTGGGTACCTGCACAAAATTATACCCAAATATATTTCCACACTACTTGAAATGTTTCAAAAAATCTGTAAATGTTACAAAGTTCTCTTGCCCACAATGAAATTAGCCCTGAAGTGGAGAATTCCAGATGATCTGGCTGCGCCTCTCTCCTTCTTTTCAAATGTAATCTGCACAAACAAATGTAGTATTTTTTTCTAGAAAGGTAAGTAGTAAAATACTACTAAATTAATAAGACAAAATAATAACCAACCTAAACCCACTTTTTATGCAAATATTTCGTTGACTGATTTTAATAGCTGCTGCATTTAGGGGGTCCTACAGTAAATTAAGAACAAAATTACAAAATATGACATCACTCATATGAAGATTTATTTTAAGAACGGTCCCGATAACCTGAGATGTACCGTAGCGCAGTGCTAGTAAGCAAAAGGCTGAAGGAACAGGTAAATTTAACACTTGGCCATAAAGTTCACCCAAATAAAATTTCTTCCTTTGTCAGGACATTAACCTTCTGTAGGTGAGAGCTCTCATATGAGGATGTCATTCTGCTGATCCTGGAAAGTTTTATCGCAGGAACCATCAACAAAATCACCACAGCCAAATCTATCTGCTGCAATAGGATGTAGAGAGAAAGGCAGACTATAAACATGTTAAGAAGAGTACATAGAATATATATTGACATTGGTTAGGTCACAGAAACCCCCTTGGGACTGCCACCTGATGTGCTGAGATTACCCCGAGCCCATTTTCTCTAGTAGCTTGGGACTTCAGTACCCTGTCTTGTTGAGCCAGACACGCTAGCCTGCTTCAAACACAGACCCAGGTCTGAACCACGTCCCCCAAAAGCTGTAGGCTTAACTGAAAATGGCTTAAGAGGTGCTCCTGTCTCCAGCACCCAGACCCCAAGTTTCCAATGGGGGTCCAAACCCCAAATAAATCCGTTTTACTCTGTATAAAGCTTATACTGGGTAAACTCATAAATTGTTCACCCTCTATAACACTGATAGAGAGATCTGCACAGCTGTTTGCTCCCCCAAGTATTAATTACTTGCTCTGGTTTAATTAATAAGCAAAAAGTGATTTTATTAAGTATAAAAAGTAGGATTTAATTGGTTCCAAGTAATAACAGACAGATCGAAGTAAATTACCAAGCAAAATAAAACAAAAACACACAAGTCTAAGCCTAATACAGTAAGAAACTGATTACAGATGAAACCTCACCCTCAGAGATGTTCCAATAAGCTTCTTCCACAGACTAGACTCCTTTCTAGTCTGGGCCCAATCCTTTCCCCGGTACAGTCCTTGTTCCAGCTCAGGTGGTAGCTAGGGGATTTCTCATGACTGCAACCCCCTTTGTTCTGTTCCACCCCCTTATATATCTTTTGCACAAGGCAGGAATCCTTTGTCCCTCTCTGGGTTCCCACCCTCCTTCTAAATGGAAAAGCACCAGGTTAAAGATGGATTCCAGTTCAGGTGACATGATCACATGTCACTGTAAGACTTCATTGCCCACTTGCCAGCCCACAGGTATACAGGAAGTCTTACAAGTAAACAGAGCCATTTACAACCAATTGTCCTAGTTAATGGGAGCCATCAAGATTCCAAGCCACCACCAAAGCCCACACTTTGCATAATTACAATAGGACCTCAGAGTTATATTTCATATTTCTAGTTTCAGATACAAGAATGATATGTTCATACAAATAGGATGAACACACTCAGTAGATTATAAGCTTTGTAATGATATCTTACAAGAGACCTTTTGCATGAAGCATATTCCAGTTACATTATATTCACACTCATAAGCATATTTCTATAAAGCATTATTGTGTGCAACATCACACATATTTGCATACAGACTGAGATATTCAAAAGCTAGGGAAGCAACTGCCATGGTGCTATGACCATCGGCCTTGGCTCTGGTGTACTCAGTTGCAGAGTACCATGCACCAGTGTGGACAAGAAGCTGCCATCCTGGGGAATATCTTCCATCCCATGTATCGCAGGCAAAAGCATCCGCAAGAGTCTCTCCAGGTGCAGGAGACATTCCAGGTCAAGGAAAGAAGGAGGTGGAGTGATGGCTAAAGCAGGGCTGTGCCCCATGCAGGGGCCCCTAGGGATTACTGAAACAGGATGCAATTTAAGCCAGCCTGTGAGTGTGACAGAGGCCAAACCTGCCCTCAGCAGCTCCGCCTCCTGAGCACGCTCCCATACATGCACATTCATAAAGTCCCCTTTTTAAACGCTGAGTCGGAGAGTCAAGAAATGTGGGTCATATGCAATATGAAGGTCCCTCATTTTTTGCATTGTTTAGTGGTAAATCAGAGAGTGGGTTTACACACAAGTAAGCCTATTATCCAAGAGTGTACATGGTAAATTGTATGTGGAGTGTCAGAGCTAAGTTCATATACAAGGGTGCCTTAACTGAATGTCTAAATTCCACATGTGGTTGCTCAAAGCACCGGTGAAGCATGCAAAACGGGTACTTAAACACCTAAATGATTATTGGCATTCTGCAGTGTTGTTGTAGCCATGCTGGTCCCAGAATATTAGAGAGAGAGAAGGAAGGTGAGGTAATATCTTTTATTGGACCAACTTTTGTTGGTAAAAAAGAGACCAGCTTTTGAGCTACACAGAGCTCTTCTTCAGGTCTGGGTTCTGGGCATTATTTTTTGTTCTAATCTGAAAAATGGAGAAACTACACTGGGAACATAGTTAAGAAAAGATTTATATCTAAGCAATCCATGCAACCAGCTTTTATTCTAAACCACTATCTTTTATGAGCAAAATATCTCTGGAACAATTTTTATTGATTTAGGAAAGGCTTTTAATTTAGTCAATCTTGATCTGTCATCTAAATTACTTGAAGCTGTAACTCCATTATTTCATAGCAGTGATGCATAAGGAATATGAATTCCTGTGCAGATAAGCCAATCTCAGACTGAGGTTCCTGTGTTCTACATAAAACAGTACAAATTTTCAACTGTATATCTGCATAAAACATCTCTTTTATATTTTCTTATACATTCTTTTAGGTGTAAATTGAGAGTGATTGATAAAGTAAATATGATGCTAAGAGGATGAGTTTGCAAACTGATTACATGCCACATAACTCTCTGTTTTCATTTCTTTAAAAATCTAGAATTGCTGGAAAATATTCTGCATAGAGAACACAAGGATGTTGGCTTCAGAAAATACTGCCCATGTGACACCAAAATAAGCAGCTACAAGAGGTTCAGGAGACAGTGTATGTAATGTGAGTATGAGGAACCGCCTTATTTACTTATTTTTTAATGTGTATGTATTATTATGATGCCAAACATCTCACTGTGACAATTAAAGGTAATGGGTACATCTCAGAATACTGCCCAGCTCTGTAAGAAGTATGAAATTCTAATATAGGCAAGCAAGATTTGCTCTATTTATTAGCTTAAGTCAGAACCAATCCTTTATTTTTATTGTTATTTGTTTCCAGCAGTACCAACAATGTGCTAGGAGGTGGATGTTATTTTAAGCACTCCAGAGTCCTTCATAAGAAGTCATTGTCTTGCACAAATAGAATACAAAGAAAATGCAGCACAAGGAAAAAAGTGTCATGCAAACACTCAGAAGGAGGCAGCCTCATCCAAGGAGTAATGAGCAGAAGATAGTTGGGCTCATGGGGAAATGGGTGATAATGGTGTCTCAGAAGCCTTCTCCTGCTGATACTCCCAATGATGCTATTTCACTTGTCTAAAAAGCTGCTGGCTTCATATGCACAGCTGCTGTCAATTGGAAATCAGACTAGGGCCCATTCTGGGTCATATCTTCACATGCCAAACTAAGAATAATCAACCTCAGTCCTGAAGAAGAAAAAAGGGGGTGGGGGGAGGAAGGGGTTGGGGAACCAAGAGAAACAACTTCTGGGGAAGAACAGCTGGATAAACACTGCCAGGGTTGATTTTGGGAGGGGGTGGGGGGCAAGAGGGGTTTGTTAGTTTTGATTTTAAAGAAACACACACTCTTCATGCTAAGAGACTCATTAAGTAGATCACGACTGTACTCATTTTTGTTAACACAGTGCCTGGATCACCCTAAGAAGTAAATCCCAATATAAATAAGAATCAGAACACACACACACACACACACACACACACAGAACACATTGATTTGGCATCACTCTGACATTTCACTCTTCTCTGTTTGGACACTGTGGCTAAAATCTGCTCTGAATTACACGTGTTAATAAAAGTAGCTCCATTTGAGTCAAGTGAGAGCTGAGAGCCGGATTTGGCCGAAGAGTGAACAGAAACAGTGTAACCAAAATGTGAGAAAGGGTTGCAACAACGAGTAGCGCAGTGGTCCCCCAAATGTTTCTGTCACGCACCCCCATACCCGTAATGGAATCTGCCCGTGCCCCTCTCCTGAGCTGCAGTCGGGAGCCAGGGCTGGGAGCGGGGCTGGATCCGCAGTCGGGAGCCAGGGCCGGGAGCGGGGCTGTGGTTGGGAGCCGAGGCTGCGGCTGCGGCTGCGGCTGTGGTGCAGTGTGGGGCTGGAGCTGAGCGGGGGAAAAGCCATAGGCTCGGGAAGTAGGGGTGCGGCAGATTTTATGTGGAGTTGCGGCTGCCTGCTGCACACGTGGGGTCCCAGCTGATGGCCCCGCTCCCAGCCACACCCATGGGGTCCTGCATCTGGTTGCTGGCCCCGCTCCCAGCAGCGCACATGGGGTCCCGCCTGCCCTGCTTCCGGTCCCGTACTCTGGGTCCCAGCTGCTGGTCCCACACCCGGCCTCGCACGCGAGATCCCGGCTGCCGGTCCCACACTCAGGGCTCCGCTACTCGCCTCGCACCTGCCCCCAGCCTCAGCCCCCTTATCCCTGTCCGTGTCCCCCCCTCCCGGAGACAGAGCCCTGCTCCCAGCCTCAGCTGCGGGGGGCGGCGCAGGAGGTAAAAAGTTTGGGGATAGTTTTGCTGGCTTTTGGCATCTCCCTATAAAAAGCATTCCAGCACCACTGGGTAAAGTGGGTGGTGGGTGGTGCTCCTCCTGCCCTCCCCTCCAGGGGGGCTGGCTCAGGTCCTGCCGTGCCCCCCCCCCCCCCCGAACATTCCTCCGAGCCCCACTGTGGGGGCGTTCCCACAGTTTGGGGACCACTGTAGTAGCATATGGCATGCGTACATGTGACATGAAAGGCATGTCACACACCTGTTTTTCAACTGTATGCCACCAGCTAGCACAGCACAGCTGAAAAGCAGGTGTGTGACATGTCTTTTCTTCTCTGAAAAACTTGCCACATGCTCCAAAATTTGCAAAACCTTTGGTGACATTGTCACTTGACTGAGGCTGCAGCACGGAATATGCACGATCACAAGTCTTTTCATTATATGAGACATTCTTTGAAAATACTTGCTGGGGTCAGAGATGGTTAAATTAGTCACTGTCAATAATTTCTTTGAAGAATTTAGCCCTATTCTCTCTGGACAAGTTGCTAGAGAACAGACAGATTTTTTACTGAATAATTTGTTAATTGTGTCTACAGATTTCATCCTGCGGGCTATGTACATACTCACTCTACATTTGCTATTCATGGTGTGCATGTGGCTCGTCACACGAGTCACATGGTATACTCTCAGCTCCAGGACCTGATTCCAGAAACATTTTAGACCAGAAAACTCATACGTTTTTAAGGCTAGGAGGGACCATTATAATGATCTAGTCTGACCTCCTGCATAACTTGGGCCATTCAATGCTGAATATCCAATAGTCAACAAGAGACAGCCTTGTTTACATACAAATCTGGGTATTCGTATGAAGAAAGCCATTCCCCAAACTTCATGTGAATACAAACTTTTGCATGAATGTTCATGCATTAAAAATATAAATTAAAAGGACATGATCATAATTAAACCAAACAGCTGTTCATAATCAGAAGGAGTTTTCAAAAACACGGTTTTGAAATATTCACTCAGCTCTATTTAAGGCAATCCAGCATCAAAAAATGTTTGGATTATCAACTGTGACCGGCACAAACTTAGATACAAGCTAACATTTTACAAATGCTTAAGTAATTTAGAAGCCTAAATCCCAAAGATAGCCATTGAAACATTGGCTCCTAACTACTTAAATTACTTGTGAAAAATGGGATTTCACTATTTTTGAAAAAAATTTCTGTTGATTAAATAGAGAGTCCCATTTAAGATTTAGGGACAAATTCACCCTTGACATTTTAGATACAATTATTATATTTGAACAATACCATCTCTCTCAGACATAAAGCAGCCAGGTGGTAACCAATAAGTAAGGTTGTGTAACATTCATGTGGATGGCTAGATGAAGCAAGTAAGCATTCTCCACCAAGTACCAACCCAGATGGAAAATCTCCAAATAATTATCTACTCACCATATGGTTAGCAAAGCACAAACAGTCTAATATGTCTTCTGGGTACAGGCAACATTGTCTTTCAATGATGTAATAATAATAATAATGTAACAGCATTTAAGTTGTTAGCATTTGAGCACTTAATTTGATAGTCTGCAATCTACCATGGTCTGATTTCTCGTAACCCAGCAGGTAGTATTGGAAATGGGAGATTCCAAGTTTTACAGTGGAACACATGGACTTTGCTTGTAACCCTGGAAGATCCCAAGATACTGGACTTCAAAAATAATCACACCATTAGGGACAAAATATATAATTTTAGTGATTTGCAAGATATATTAATTCTAAGTTTCCTATCTGACAAAGTCCTAGATGAATGGGAATCAAAGAAACTTTACAATATATTTTATTTATATATATTAAAAAATCTGAAATGACGAAAAAAACCGCAGCAGCAAATCTCAGAGCCCATACCAGCTGACTCAGGCTCACGGTAGGGGGGTAAAAATAGCAGTTCCCACTCAGGCTGGAGTCCAGGCTCTGAGGCCCAGCAAGTGGGGAGGGTCTCAGATCCCAGCCTCCAGTCCAACTAGGAATATCTACACTACCGTTTTTAGCCTTAAAGCACAAGCACAAGCCAGTTGACCCAATCTCTGAGACTCACTGCTGCGTGGTTGGGGGGGGGAGGGGGATTTTGGCAGTGTAGATGTACCTTTAGAGCAGTGGTCCCCAAACTTTTTTGTCTGGCGGGCACCAGACAACAAGCCATGGAGGACCGTGGCGGCGGACAAGCATCCACTGAAATGCCACCAACAAGCAGCAATGTCAATAGGTGACGCCTCTGGCGCCCACGGGCACCGCATTGGGGACCCCTTCTTTAGAGAACTGCATTCGGTTCTTTTTTCCTTTCTGAAAAAAGTGTGTTATATACAGCACACAAGAGAGTGGGTTGTGGTTTAAAGGTTTTACAGGCAATTATCTGGGATAACCTTCACGACTCACCTAAGAAACACACCTCCACACATAGCAGGACTTGATTGATGGCTATACGTGATGCTTTCCAGAGAAGAGCTCTATTTGTAGGACTTTATTTTCCAGCGTAGGCTCTATGAGGCCTGCAGGGCTCAAGAGCAGTGCTTGAGTCCTCAAAAAAGAAAGTGTCAGAATGCACTTCTGGTACTTCCAGTACTGGCAATAACTGAATGCTGTTGTCACTTCCCAAAAAAAATGCTGGGATGGCATTCTGGAGCATTTCACCATTATTCAAGTCCTGCTTAAGTGTTGTTTAAGTTTTTGGTCAGGTGTAAATCCCTATTTGAGATTGAGAACAGTATGTTTCTTAGATGCTTTTTGCATCTTCCTGCATTCCTATGAATCTTCCTCGTGGATTGCCAGAAATGTTCACAGACAAGCTGAACTGGCCTGTATTTCATTTAAAGTCAAAATTGGTTGTGACTTAAGTTTTACAATTTAGGACATTTGTGCAGTGTTGTCAACTCTTATAATTTTATCATGAGTCCCATGATAATTGGGTATTTTTCTTAGAGCTCCATATGCTGGAATCATGGGATTATATGAGATTCATAGAATCAAAGGACTAGAAGGAACCTCAAGAGGTCACCTAGTCTGGTCCCCTGCACTCATGGCAGGACTAAGTATCATATAGAATCATCTCAGCTTTCAATAAAAAATAAAATAAAAAGCAAGTTTCTAGCCCACATGCTTGCAGAGAAAAGTGAAAAACCTGACTAAGAACCTGAAAGGCTCTGAAACCAGAAGACCAATAAAAGAACCCAACATGTATTTAGGTGGAAAAAAACGTATGGTTTTTAAGCCAGTCTCATGATTTCTGGAGCCTGACTCACAATTTATGAATGCTAATGGTTGGCAATAATGTTTGCGTAAAAGCAGGATCTTTGGGCCTTAGGAACACACTCAGCTGTGCAAGCTGGTTTCTCTATTTCTAACATCCCAATGGGTTGCTGTGGAAATGGTTGTGATGCAAGAAAAGATTTGGACTTCAGGAAAAGAATCAGCTGCGATCCTGCGGTTTTTAGGCACAGTTCTTTTGTAACAAACAAGAAAAAAAAAAACTCAGGCAAGAATGTATTTTAATAGAATTTTCCCTAAAGCCAGAGCCATTATTGACTCTCTAGAGGCTGATCCAAAGTCCGCTTAAGTCAGTGGAAGTTTTTCTGGCTTTGGATCAGACCTTAAATGACTGGCATTCATGGGCATCTCTTCATTTTGATACACAGTCTGGCATTTTACAGCCAGGGCTGGCTCTAGGTTTTTTGCCGCCCCAAGCAAAAAAAATTTTGGCTGCCCCCCTGCTGTCCCAGCCCTTGGCTCCTCACCAGACCCCCCTGCTGCCCCAGCCCTGGGCTCTCTCCCCGCCCCCTGCCTGCACCCTCCTGCCGCCGCAGCCCTGGGTCACTGGTAACTCGCTCCCACGGCAGGTCATTCAGCAGGAATTTTAGATGTGCACAGAACACAGACAGGACTGGTTCCCATATGGTTACAGAACTGCAGTAAAGTGGAACAATTTTCAGCTTGTGTGACTGGAGGATATCTGGATGCATATTATAAGACTGTCCTACATAAATGAAGAAAAGTTGAGGTGCCTTTATTATTCTTTTGTTCCATTCTTTCTTTCTATGGGAAATTTGCCAATGCAATATCACTGTCTTCCTTTTAAACAAACAAACAAACACACAAAAAAGGCAGTGGCTGTTGAAAATAGCAATTCCAGTTCTAATAACCACTGGGAAGCATTTCTTGCTCAATTTTATCCTACTTTTTCTACAGCAAGTTACAGTGGATCAGTATATTTGATTTGGGAGAAATGAAGTAACAGCTGCCCAAACTGAGCTTGAGCACTCCTGAATTTTGAGGTGTTCAAATCTGGAAGGCAGGTGCTGGCGGGGGGAGGGGGCTGTGGCTCTGCAGGGGAGCACGGCAGCATGTATGCAGCAGTGTGCCTGGCGCTGCGTAGAGCCAGACACGCTGGTCTGAGTGGCACGATAAGGGGGCTGCGGGGTTGGATGGGGTGGAGGTTTGGGGGGGCAGTCAGGGGCAGGGAGAAGGGGGGGTTAGATGGGTCAGGGGTTGGGGGGGCAGTCAGGGGACAGGCAGCGGTTGGATAGGCATGGGAGTCCCGGGGGTTTGTCAGGGGACAGGTAGGGGGTGGGATCCTAGGGGGGAAGTCTCAGGAGGGGGCAGTTGGGGACAAGGAGAAGGGAGTTTTAGATAGGGGGTGGGATCCTGGGGGGCAGTTAGGGGCAGGGGTCCCAGGAAGGGGTGATCAGGGGACAGGGAGCAGAAAGGGTTGGATGGGTTGGGGTTTCTGTGGGGGGCAGTCGGAGGGAGTGGATAGGGGCAAGGTGGGACTACCCTCCCTCCCCATTGAGTGTCCTATTTTTTGAATGTTAAAATATGGTATCCCTACCTTCACAGTGCAGCTCTCCATTCACTGCAGCATGAGGTCTCAGCTACCTCACTCCCTCCCCCTCTTTCCTATTGGTAGTGGCCAAGGGAATGCTGGGAAATGTAGTTCTTTCCCTGCTCGAGGGCTGGCTCTATAGGCAGGGAGCTAACCAAGGAACTACAGCTCCCAGAGCCCCCTGTTGGTTCTCAGCTCCCAGGCTGGATCCCTGCCGCCCCTGCAAATGGGCTGCCCCAAGCACGTGCTTGCTTTGCTGGTGCCTAGAGCCGCCCCTGTTTACAGCACAGATTTTCCTAATTATTTCTTATTTTTTCACCCATGACATTTAACCTTTTCACAGAGCTAAAGGAAAATAATTCAACATGTGGAAAGAAAAAAAATTAAAACAAACAGTAATGCATTAAAAATTACATATAAAATCTTTTTTCTTGTTATAGCAACAAATAATATGTAAACCACTGCCTCAAGTTACGTAATTTTGGAGTATGACGACAGACTTTGGACAATACTTATTGCTCTCCATGTGTCCGGGACTTTATCATTATGATCAATTAGGAAGCAGGATAACAAATACTATGATGAGTTGGGATCATTTATAAAGAATTTCTACTGAAGCTCTAAAGATCTTACATTGGATATTTTCCACCTGCTTCTTTCCTGTTCTTGGGCTCAGCTGCTAAATGCTTTTCACTCCTGCTGTTGATCACATCATTATGGAATAATATTGAAACTACAGTGTGTTTTTAAAGCAAGAGAATAAGCAGTTTACATGGTTCTAAAAAAGTCTAGCAAAAAGATATTAAAGTTGTGGAAAAATAACTGCCAAACACCTGTTTGCACAGAAGGCATGACAGGATGTGCTGTGTGGTGCCATAATCATACACCTTGGGTGCATTGTGAGTAGGGTTACCATACGTCCTCTTTTTCCCGGACATGTCCGGCTTTTCGGCAGTCAAACCCCCCTCCGGGGGGAACTGCCAAAAAGCCGAACATGTCCGGGAAAATGGCGGCTCTGCTCCTCCCCTGACTCTTCAGCTCTGTTTAAGAGCCGAGCTGCCCGAGCGCTATGGACACCGGGAAAGGGCTGCCCCAGCGCTAATGGCTTCAGGGTTTGCCGGGCAGCCCCCAGACCCTGCGCCCCCGGCCGGCGCTTCCCCAGCGCAGCTGGAGCCCGGGAGGGGAAGCGCCCAGCCAGGGGCGCAAGGTCTGGAGGCTGCCCGGCAAACCGTGAAGCCGGTAGCACTTCAGTAAACCACTGCCTCAAGTTACGTAATTTTGTTATTTCAAGGTACGCACTTCCCCTCCCGGGCTCCGGCGGCGCAGGGTCCGGAGGCACGGGGGCTGCCCGAAGCCGGTAGCGCTGGGGCAGCCCTGCTCTTAAACAGAGCCAAAGAGTCGGGAAGGAGCAGAGCCGCCGCGGCTGGAGGCTCTGCTCCTCTTCGGCTCTGTTTAAGAGCCAGGCTGCCCGAGCGCTACCGGCTTCGGGCAGCCTCCGTGCCTCCGGATCCTGCGTCGCCGGAGCCCGGGAGGGGAAGTGCCCGGCTGGGGGCGCAGGGTCCAGAGGCACGGGGGCTGCCCAAAGCCCGAGTGCTACCGGCTTCACGGTTTGCCGGGCAGCCTCCAGACCTTGCGCCCCCGGCTGGGCGCTTCCCCTCCCGGGCTCCAGCTGCGCTGGGGAAGCGCCGGCCGGGGGCGCAGGGTCTGGGGGCTGCCCGGCAAACCCTGAAGCCGTTAGCGCTGGGGCAGCCCTTTCCCGGTGGCTGGGAGTGGGAGGGAGGAGGGGGCGGAGTTAGGGTGGGGAAGGGGCGGAGTTGGGGCGGGGCTAGGGGTGGGGAAATGGGTGGGGCCAGGGCCCGTGGAGGGTCCTCTTTTTTTATTTATTAGATATGGTAACCCTAATTGTGAGGAACAAGGCCAAGAGGCAGCAAGCTATGGAACCAGATAAACCTGACCACCTAGTCTCTATTTAGAAGGCTATCTGTATTCAATGACACTTCTTTCTTCAAATTATTTGGTGACAAAGTCAAAGGAAAGAACCTAACAGCGCACCACTGTACCTGGCTTTATCAGTTAGACTTTACCAAGTATTTTAGGGACCCTTTTGCTTTGCAGGGTGATAGTTTTCTCACTGAAAAGACTGTGGGTAAAGTTTTCAAGAGTGCCTAGGCGTGGATCTACAAAGAAAGTTAGGCTTTGCAAGGCTCAGCGTTACAACACCTAACTTTTAGGTGCCTAGAAAAGTCACTGGAACAACAGGATCCACAAAGTCTGAGTTAGACACCTATGCTCCCTATTCAACTCATGGGTTAAGACAGGCACCTAAGAATGAGATCTACAGTAACTAGTACACTTGATGAGGAGCCACCGAATGGGAGATGCTGATGAGAGGCGTATCCTAAATCCTGCCCCTTTCCAAGAGTTTGGCACCGAACTTTGGGCTACAGGGAGGTATCTGTCTCTACTTGTGATCCACAGCTGGGAACCCTCTTCTGGAGTTAGATGACTTAGGTGCCTAAGACGTTTCTTGTGAGAATGTGTTAGGTGCCTGCCTCCCACCACACAAAATCGATGGAGGAGGAGAAGGTAGTGGTGCTGTTGGTGCCACCTCCCTAATAGTTTTTAGCCTGGTGATTAAAGCCTTGGTTCAATTCCTTCCTTAGCCTAATGGGGAACAGGGGATCTCCTACCTCTCAGGAGAGTGCTCTGGCTTGTGGGCTCAGGGATATTCTAATGGGGGAAGGTCTCCCACATTCTCTCCTGTTGAAGCTGTTCCACTGTAGATGAATAATTAAATAGTCACCTGAGCAAAGGGACTGGACCCTGGGTCTCCCACCTCCCCAGTGAGTGGTCTGACCCCCAGGCTACAGAGTCATTCATAGTCCCTCTTCCTCTCCCTCTCTCTCAATAACTATTTAATTGTTTATTCGCAGTGGATAAATGTTGCTTCTGAAATGCGAAAACAGCTGCAGGAGGGACAAAAGGCTTCTCCTGGGTGGAAGGCTGGTCTCCCCCCATATGGGAAAGCAACCCAGCTAACTGCTGTTTGGGGAAGGACTGGCACCCAAAAGCCAGCATAATAAGGCAACACCCCAGAGAGAGGGCAGGGGAAGGGAAGTTATGAGTTTGTTTGGCTTACGAGTTCTGCTTGGGCCTACCCTGAGGCACACTTTGTAAATATTGAAAAATAAACCCAAGTGAGGAATAAAAACCCTCTGGAATAAGCCTGGTTTACTCCAGGCCTGCACTGCCAGAAGGAGAAATGCTGAGGTCAATGAGGCAAAGGAGATGCCTTACCACAATACATTGTTCAGTCAAAACCAGAGTAGTTTTCTTAGTAAAACAAGATGCTTTCTATATAACCCATTTATTATTAGTTTAAAATTCATATTCCCTGTTAAGGGCTTATGCAAATATTCCATCTCAGAAATGCATTTTTTCTCAAGTTGTTTTCCTCCCAATTTGTTTTTCATAGATTGATTTTTTCCTTTTTGCTTACAGTTCTAAGCCACTCTTTGTTTAAGTTACCCTGAAGGGATTTTCCCATTCTTTGTTAGAAAGAAGAAACTTAACTAAATCCCTTGAGTACATCCATCACATACAGAAAGATTGTGTCAGAGCCCCCTTAAAAAACGTTCCAGCATTTGAGATTTCTCCAATTTGTTCAGCAACAATAAGCTGATGGAGCAATCCTATAAGAAAAGACTAGCAGTGAACTAATCAATATGAAAATCTATGAAAATATGAGGTAGTAACTACAGTCACTTTGGGCTGTACTTGAGCCACTAAATCAGGATTTTGCACCAGCAATAAGCCAGATATTTCAAATTTACAGCTACTGAGAATGTTCTAAGGTAGCCACAACAGCAGCACAAGTGAGTTGTACCCACCAAAAGATGATTCTGGCAGGACAGGCATGCTGGGTGCATATTCTGGAGAATGCACCCTCTGTGGAATATTTCAGATACACAACTGAGCACAAGTGGAAATTGCAGCATCAAAAGTTTGAAACAAAATTAGACAAGCGTGTTACACCCATGTACAGTTATATGTTCCAAGCCACTCTAAAACAAAAGTCCACACACTGAAGAATCCCAACTCACCCTCTTCCTAAGGTTTGGCTTTACTAACAGAAAAGTTCAGATCTTCTTCCCAGATCTGGCTGCTCTGACAGCTCATACTTCACCACTGACCAGTTCACACCTTCCCCTAGAAAGCACTACCACTGTCCTTCTGTACATGTGAAAGTAATGAGCCACTTGCCCAGAAAGTCAGTAAAATCCACTGAACTCTTCCCCAGCATGATTAATGCCTGCTAAAACAGGCTGGGATGTTTCAGGCAAACACTGCCAGCCTGTTACATACACATAGCAGCCAAAGAAAGGAGGCAGCACTTGGCAGTATGGTAGTGCAGCAGCGACATGTTCGTGGTACAGCCAAACTCCAACTAAGAGAGGATGCGAAAAGTAAGGAGGAGGATATCGCCCAATGGCCCATGGTAGCCTGACCAGACTCAGATCACAGGGGGGCATAGCAGAGTGGGATGCATTTTGCTCTGCTTGAGACTTAACTGGCTAACTGCTGCTGCTTGAAATGTTCTTCACTTCAGGGATCCCTTCTTTTCAATCACAGACAATTTATTTTTCAATTCAGCTGCTGAGTGTTAGGCAGCTGCCTTTCCCAGTGTGCTTGCAACCCACACACAGCCATTCAGTGTGGTGCTCAATCCCCCTCTAGTGATGGCTGAGCCATGGAGAGGATGATGAGTCTGCTACAGCCAATGCTGCACACCTGAGTGGATCATTGGCAGTGAGGATTGAGCCTGAGACCTCTCTGGATCTTAACATATGCTAGAGCTGAAACACCCAGATTTGTTATCCATGGCTGTAGCAGGCTCGTCAATGTCTATATATGGCCCAGCCACCACCAGAGGGGGACAGAGCACCACACAAGGTATATGTGGGTTAAAAACTCCCCCTAGCTGGGGAAGCTTCTTCTGAACAACCAAGACCAACCACAATCAAATCTCCATACAGCTCATCACCTGTTATGTGAACGTATGGTGCTACATGATCCATATCTGGCATAATACCTTATGGGCCTCCTTACTAGTGGTAGCAAAAAGATGCTCCTTGTTTTGGTTCAGTGTGGTCTGGAACTCAACATCTGGTGCAGGATACTTAAGGAACCACCTGCAATCCTGACAGTGCTTGCATATTTCAGACTGCCTCAGAGCACCTGCCAGTGCTTCAGTGTAAAGCCCGGTGGCCCAGAGCAGTAGTCAAGTGTGGGTGGGTGGTCAAGTAGTCAGCAGGTCAATCCGTATCAGAGGCAGTCCAGGGCAATGGTCAGAGTTCTCACAGGGGTCAATAGCCAAAAGATCCCATCAAAGAGGCCAGGTCAGTGGGTTGGGGAGGCGAGGTTGGGTGAGGCAGCAGGGCAAAGTGGTCTGGGGAGCAACCAGCAGGCAATGGTCTGTTGCTCAGACAGCTTCCTCTTCCTGCTGGGAACTTTATATAGTCCAATGAGAGTGCTGCCAGTGCATCCAACCTGGGGCCTGGGGTGTGGCTGCGCGTCTGTAGGTCTTTAGTACTAAGGCTGTTGGTGTGCGGTGCTGATTCAGTGCATCACCATGGTGCAGCAGCTAAGGCTGCCACCTAACGACCAGGTCTGCTGGGATCCTGACACTCAGAGGCTATCGCAAATACCTGTGCAACGACAGGATATGAAATGCTGGTCTTCTGGCTATTTTGTTTTTAGCAGGGACAGCTCCCAATGTTTAGACATTTTTGCACTTTAATTTGTGTGTAGTAACTTAGGTGGTCGAGTTACACTCACAGATTTGGGCTCTGCACATGTTTTTAGAACAGAGGGATACATGTTAAAATGAATACACCTATGCTCAAGCCTGTGAAACCCCTCTTGGGGGAGAGGCAAGGGAGGGAGGGCCTGTAAAAGGCCTTCAAGGTACTGACTCCATCAGTTTTAGGGGAGACAGGATCATAGTACTAGTTTCCTGCCTAGCTACAGCTCTTCAGTGTACATATCAAGGTCTTTTTCATCTCTAGTGAAAGCTTCAAAGTTCAACAAATTGGCTATTTTCAATAGAAATATATGCAACATATAGCTAAAAGCACTGTTAGAAAGAGTAGTAGAAGGTTTTCACCCATGTTACATTCATTGAAAAAATCACTGATAGGCAGGTGTTACCAAACCACGAATGTGAAAGTGGAATTGCATTGTTAGCATGGAGTCAATGTGAAATAAGATGGACAGCTGGAATCCCAATAGACTCTCTTGTAGGTAAAGCATCTTTTTCTAGAAGAAACAAGAAACCAAGCTACAAACAAAATCAAACTATAGGGAAGCACACCAAATATAAAGAACAATTAGCTGGTAAATGTGTGAACTGTATTATGCAGCGTACTCTTAGCTGTGTCGGTCCCAGGATATTAAAGAGACATGGTGGGTGAGGTAATATCTTGTGACACTCTGTACCTCAAAGCTGTACCTCAAAGTAGCAGTCTGGAATCCCCATATTCTGTGATATGATTATATGTTTGGTACAATGCATGCCTTGTGAGGTATAATTTTAGAAGTCTTGATCTGTTGAACCTTAATATCCTGTTAAATTGTATGTATTGTATTGGTTTTAGAGTAGCAGCCGTGTTAGTCTGTATCCGCAAAAAGAACAGGAGTACTTGTGGCACCTTAGAGAAGTTATGAAGTATTGCTATATGTGTTACTGAAATATGTTGTGAGGTTGAGAGACACCCACAGCTGGTCTTTCAGTAATGACAATGGAGCAACTATCACTGGCCAGACAAGTGTTGATGGCCCATTAAAAAGAATCCACTCTCCCAGAGAGGGCATGTACACAATGAAGGCAGCCTAACCTACAGCACAGCTAGGATCTTTCTAGCAGCTGGAAGAAAGTATAAAAGAGGGACAGTGACATCATCAATTGGCCTCTCTCCTTCCTCATCTCAACACCTGGAACTGGAGAGATTGGTCCCAGGCTGGAAAGGGAATCCAGACTGTGTATTGAGAACTGTGAGCTGCCTGTAACATCTATTAGGGTGAGAGACTGCTTGATTCAGATCTTGCTTAGACTGTAGAATTTAGACTGAGTTTATTCTTATTTCTTAGGTAACCAACTCTGATCTCTCTGGCTGCTACTTATAATCACTTAAAATCTACCTTTCTGTAGTTAATAAATCTGTTTTATATTTTACCTAAAACAGCGCGCTCTTGGTTGAAGTGCTTGGGAAATCTCAGCTCAGATTACAAAGGCTGGTGCATGTCCACTTTTCTATGGCACAGTGGCAAATTAATTAATTAGCTTGTACTGTCCAAGGGAATCTTGAGCCGTGTAAGATGGCACATTTCTGGGGTGCAAGGCTGGGAGCTGGGGTGATTAGCTGGTGCCTCTCTCTGTATGATTCATGAGTGGCTCCGGGAGCAATCATGCAATTTAGTTGAGTGTGGGGCTCCACATGCTGATGGCTGAGTGATCACAGTGCCTGCAAGAGTTTGCTGGCATGGCATTGTGTGAGACAGCCCAGGCTGGAGAGTTAAGGTGGCACAGCAGTCCCACAGTTCCAGTTTGTAACCCAGGGATCCCATCACACTTTTATTAGACCAACTTCTGTTGATGAGAGAGACAAGCTTTTGAGCCACACAGAGCTCTTCTTCAGGTCCGGGAAAGGTACTCTGAGCATCACAGCTAAATACAAGGTGGAACAGATTGTTTAGCATAAGTAATTAGCACATATTCTAAGTGACCATTCAAGGTCTACTGATGCTAAACATTCTGTTCCACCTTGCCTTTAGCTGTGACCTTTCCCAGACCTGAAGAAGAGCTCTGTGAGGCTCGAAAGCTTGTCTCTCTCACCAACAGAAGTTGGTCCAATAAAAGATATTAACTCACCCACCTTGTGTTTGACCTATATTAAATATTTCAGATTTCCTATGAACTATGCAATAAATTGTAGATTATGTTCACACTATTTAAATCAGAGAGGCTGACAGGTTGGGGCTTGGTTTGGATTTGGGGTTTTTTGTATTTCTTTGCTAAAAGATCCTGTGTGATGTTATGTGAGGCTACACTGCACATCCTCCAATATGACCCAGTAATACATCAACAAGTCAGACGATACAAGCCTCATTTTAAATTGCATTTAATGACATGTTCACAATTCACTTAATAAAAATAAAATCTTATAAATGTTCCACTTATTGAGGAAAAAAACAAACAGAATAGCAGACCTGATGGCAATAACCATTAACATTTGAAGCAATGTTTTCCTCTTTTAATCTCCTATCAGAAAATCACAGAGCCCCGTGTTTCCCTACCGTGTAATCATGCAGCGGGAGACAATTGATCAACCCCCAGCAGAGCTGTTGGAATGCATTCTCCACACCACCTGCTCTGCAGGGCCAGTAATAGCATGAGAAAGGCAGGAGACATAGCCAGAAAGAGTCCACAGGAAGTTTCAGAGTAGCAGCCGTGTTAGTCTGTATCCGCAAAAAGAAGAACAGGAGGACTTGTGGCACCTTAGAGACTAAGGTGTTAGTCTCTAAGGTGCCACAAGTCCTCCTGTTCTTCTTTTCACAGGAAGTTTGTTTTGCTCAACCCTCCTTGCTCCACGGACAACAGCAAGGTTAATTTGCTAACTATAGCTATTAGCTCCTGGGCTGTAGGGGAGCTGCATTCCGTGACCCCTCCAATGGGGATCAGAGTCTAGGGGGCATCTATTTAGATTCTTATATAGCCCCCATCACAATAGCACCTGAGCTCCTGGAGAAGTCCATGCTGTTCTGAGTGCCATTAAAATGGTACCTTTACTTGTACATGGAAATTAATTCACGTAAGAGGGAACATGTTTCCAAGAGTGGTTGTTCCTCAACATCTTACCATATAACCATGCCTATTCCCCCCTCCACCAGTCTGAGTCATTGCAGCCATTCTGGTCTTCCCTGTACTATGTTACAGAGAGGACCACCAGGTGCACAGAAGCAGGGCTGCCACTAGGGGTGAGAGGCAGGGGAGAATAGTCTCCCTCACCTGGCAGCTGGGGACTTTGGGTCCACTGCTGAGTCTTAAAAGTTTTGTTTTCTTGTAAGCAGCAGCAGGTGGCACCAGAGTGGCTCCTCCAACACAATCTTCTCAGCTTGTTTCCCCCACTGCCAAAGGCCCGCCTATGTCTTATATGCCTGATCCTAGGGTCAGAAGGTCCTGATCCTAGTACAGACACACGTGTAGAGGCCTCTACTGAGTCCTGTAAGATCTACAGACTGCGCCACCACTCCCTGAACCTGAGCCCATCTCCCGCCCCTGGGCAGGTGCAGGAAAGGGGAAAGAACAACCTTCTTCTCAGACTGCTATGCTATGAGAAGGCAAGAAATGGCGCTTGTTTTTTTGCAGGAATTCAGAGAGAAAGATCTTGATTTAGGAAGACAGACAGAGACCCCTATATAAGGAATCTCAAAGAGAAAGAGAGGCTGGGTGATAGAGTAACTGCACGAACAATGGGGAAGGTGACTGGATGGTGGGTATGTAAGGTGTTGTAATGAGGGCACACAGCACCTCCACGAATAGGTGGTGCTGTATCTTTATTTTAGTGTTAAGTGGGATGTCTTGGTTTGGGGAGGAGAACTAGGAGGAACTGATTCTCCTGTCTTGCATGCTATGTAACTTATTTTCACCAGTGCTGAGTATAAAGCACTGTCAGAACAGAACGATACAGAAAGATCCTGTTCTCCGCTACCCTGGCGTAAATCTGGAATAACTCTGTTGAAATCCTAAGGTTTAGACTGGTGAAAATGAATTCCAAATCTGGCCCACACTGTTTTACAACCACTTTGCATAGGGGTAATTGACTATACAAGGTGCAAGGCAGTGGTGGAACGGGCCCCTAGCCTTTCAAGACTTAGGCTATGTTTACACTAGAAACTTTACAGAGGCACAGCTGTACTGATGCAGCTTCGCTGCTGTAAGACCTCTCGTGTAGCCACTCTATGCTGACGGGAGAAAGCTGTTGCACTGACATAATTAAAACACCCCCAAAGAGAGGCGGTAGCTATGTCGGCGGGAGAAGCACTCCTGCTGACATAGTGCTGTGCACACCTCCACTTTGGCCGGCAAAACTTACGTTGTTCAGGGTGGGGGGGGTGTTTTCATACCCCTGGTCGACATAAGTGGTAGCGTAGAAATGGTCGTCAATGATAACACAGCCTTATTTGGCTAGAGGAGAGTAAAGGAGCCCGTTCCCCAATCCCCCGCACAATTGCACAGAGTTTACCTGTATTAAGACTCCATAGAGCCACTATTCCTCCCACCAACAGGTGGGTAAGGGAATAGGCGGAGCCGTGACTTAGCTCTCCTCCGCCCACTGTGCTCACAAATAGAATGTAAGCCAGCATGATGAGAGGGAATTAAATTGCTCCCATTAAGGGGCTACAGTAACTCACTTTTCCCTGGAGTAAGAGGGAAACAGGGAAGTCTCCCAGTTACATTTCTTTCATGGACTCTCCCTGGAGCACTGCAGCTATGCACTGCCCCTTACACAGGGCTAGTTGTAAAGTCTCAATCTAGTCCTAAATAACTATTGATGCAATAACCTGGCATGTTATGCAGCTGGGAATAGGTTTGTATGGGGTTCTAAAATATCATTATATATTGATAGGTGTATGGCCAAAACACCAGTTTAAAGCCTTTCGCCCAGAAGTATCATTAATGCCACAATGATTAAGTGAAACAGCCAAGCACCACTGCACCTTGAAGAACAGTGGGAGTTTTCAATGTCAAAGTCTCAAGCTATCCATGCTTTAAACAAGTTAAAACATATTAAACTCCCATCATCGCCCATCTCTTGCAAGCAAACCAATAATGCCACCTTTATCCTGTCAATAATTATTTAATTAAATGTGAAAGCAGAGTGATTAATGCAAATCAGAAGAACAGGAGTACTTGTGGCACCTTATAGACTAACAAATTTATTAGAGCATAAGCTTGTTAGTCTCTAAGGTGCCACAAGTACTCCTGTTCTTCTTTTTGCGGATACAGACTAACACGGCTGCTACTCTGAAACCTGTCATAATGCAAATCAGTATTCACAAATTTTTCATACCTTTCACCTACTATAAACTCTTGCTCGACTATTTCATTTAAATTACTTGGAAAATTACTTGATTTAACTATCGCAGCAGGATCAAGTGAGGATGTGTCTCCACTACCTTGTTGTGAACAGAATTCTGCCAAAGGAGACAATTCAGATGAGATGTCAGAATATCCAAAGGCAGGACTCATGTCTAGTTTGACAGTCCTAAAAGGTCAGTTGTGGGTATAGGATTAAGACCACAGGAGAGGGCAGGATAACAACAGGATGTTGAGTGTCAGCTCTGAGGACACACTTATCAACAAATAAAGACTGTGACAGACTGGTCTGCACGTACTGACACATTGTGTTAACTCAGGAAGAACAAATTGAGCACGTTTACTTGCATGACTGAAAATCAATGTGTCTGGAAGATGATAAAAAGGTTCCAGACTCAGAAAATACCAAGAAAAAGGCCAAAGATGCATAACTTATGTAGACAACAATCAGCAAACTTTGGAATTCATGATGAGCACAGCGGTGATGTCCATGGAGTTTACAGCTTGTATAGATGAGATAACTGCATGAAAACTCTCAGTAAAACAGAAATAAATATTATAAACCAGAATTTGGCTGAGCATCTTTGAACTAAAAATGCCCTGGAATTTTTGTTGTTGTTGCTTTGGTCAATCAAAAGGATTATGGGTTAGTGGTGGAGATTTTCAAAGGCATTAATAGATGCTAAGCACCACTTATGCCTTTGAAAAATCTCTACATTAGAGATGTGAACCATCCCTAAGCTAATTATGCCAGCGGGATAGAACCAATTTAAGTACAATCAGTTCAGTGTGGACACACTACCCATAGCCACATTCCAAATTGCTGCAGTGTTGCCCCATATTCATACTGGTGATGGACAAAACTGTTTCAGCTACAATGCCTTCTGGATACATACCACACAGTTCCCAGGTGCAGTAGGTTCTGAGAGATTTCGAAAGGCCACCAAAGACCTCACACAGGAGAAGCAAGACTGTTTTGAACCTTTTTGTTATTATACCATAACCTCTAGCCATACTATCATAAGAGCGGGGCACACTGAAATCCAAATGGTTTTGCACACATGTAAACTGTTTTGAGGACTTTTGTGTGGTCATGGAACATTTGGCAAACAAACTAAGAGGACAAAATGATTCTTAGAACAGAACATTTCCCTATCATGGACAAGGCCAAATAAACTATGGATCTCTCCACCTTTACCCACCATCCAACAGCCGACCTGCATTCCCAAAATTCAGTACATTCACTCATCAAGAAGTTTTGTATACCTTAAAGGAGTTTTGACCCAAGACTTATGACTCTGACCCATGACCTTTTTGGCTTGTGAAAGAGCCATGAACAACTGATGCCACTTCTGACTGAAATAGCCAATGTCTCACTCAGAGAAGTCATCTTTTCTTCTTCCTTCAGACACACAACAGTGCAACCACCACTGAAGAAACCCACCCTGGATAATACAGTCCTACCTAACTACCACGTAGTGTCAAACCTTCCATTCCTGAGCAAGCTCATAGAGAAGCTAGCAAAAGGCCAACTACAATCTCACTTACTTGAAGTTAATATTCTAGACCCTGCAAAATCTGGGTTCAGGCCAGGACACAGAACTAAAACTGTATTAGTGGCACTGATCTCCTCCTGTCAATGGATAGAGGACAGACATCCATTCTCATCCTTTCTGCAGTACACAACACTCAGCATTGTTGACCATGAGATTCTGCTCTCTCGACTGAGAGAGGTAGTCAGGGTCCAAGGTAATGGCTAAAATTGTTTGCGTCTTTCTTGTAGGGATGCACCCAACAAGCAGTGATAGGAAACTCCATTTCCACCATTAGACTCCCTCACTTGTGGAGTCCACAAGGTTCAAGTCTCTCTCTGGTCCTTTTCAATATCTACATGCAATCACTAGGTGAACTAATCATATGACGTGGACACAAATGCCAGCAATACCGGGATGATATTCAGCTCTACCTATTCTTCACCACATATGACCATGCCACTACAACCAAGATGGCCCAGTGCTTGGATGAGATCAATTCTTGGATGCAGACCAGCTGGATAAAACAATGGGCAGAGGAAAGTATTTTGAAGAACTTGCAGCAACAGTGCAATCTCCGTTGGTTGAAGATATACACCCACAATCGGTCCATTCAGTCTGTAGTTCAGCAGTACTCCTGGATTCCTCACTGATGCAGAGCTCTCACATAGCAGATCTGTGAGTAACACTTTCTGCCCTCTCCGCTTGGCTAGGAAACTCGATCCCATCCTGGCAAAGGCAGACCTGGCCTCAGTTATTCATGCCTTTGTCACCTCTCAGATGGATTACAGCAATTACCTGGGTATGAAGCCTTTAGCATTTAGGAAACTCCAACTAGTTCAGAATGCTGCAGCATGTCTCCTCAGCAACACAGGCCACCGCAAACATATCAACGTACCTAACAACAAACTGTCACTGTCTACACTGGTTTCCCATAGAATTTCATATCAAGTTCAAGGTCTCAGTCCTTATCTTCAGAACGCTCCCTGACCTGGGCCCAGTATATCTAAACAGTCATCTAAAGCTCCTGGACGAAAACTGTGATTGACAACTACACTCATCTGACACAATAGAACTCTCAACAGGAACTGAAGACCAATTACAACCCTCCCAAACTTCTACTCCAAGTGAAAGGTACATTTATTTGACCAGGTGTATTAAACAAACAAATATTTATTAGACCAAGTATATTAAACAAACAAACAAAATAAGACTACTCCACTGCACACACTTCTTCCCCTGAAAAGAGGATGAGATAACAAACAACACATGCCAGATGTGTTGTCACAAAGCTTAATGAAAGCATGAGCCTCTACAATTTGAGCTAAAGAGTCAGGCTTCTGAGCTGGTTGCTGTAGCAAATCCATATCACACCCAAATCCTGCCTTCCCTTACGCAGCAGAATTGCACCAGTTCCACAGCCAAATGATCTCTGCAGCAGAAGACATGGGAGTGAGATCTTCCTCTAAGAGACTGATGCTCTCACTTTTGGGGGACTGGTTAATTAAAAAACTTGATTTTAAAATTTCAAACTAGCCATATATTTGGTCCTCAATGAGGACAAGAGCAGCTGCCATTTGACAAAAACTTACCTGGAATTAATAACCAAGTTGCAAATGCTTAAAAATCATGGCTTGGAGAACTGTGTGAATTGCCACTAAATGTTTGACAACATACCAAATCAAGCCTATTCCCTCTGCAATGGAAATTAAAATTTCAAAATTAGATTTGCAGTCTACTTTAGAGCACTTAATCTAATTCTTGACACTTACAATAATGAACCACATTTCTCAGGTTCTGAGCAACTGAGGAAAGATTAAGGCATGTCACTAAATAAATCCAGATTTTTCTAATTTACCTAATGTATGATAGCTGTGTTTTCCCTGAATTTTTATATTCAGCCTTTTCCAGTTTCTTGATAATACGTATGATCAGGACACAGCTTGGAGTGCAAAATAACTGGTCTTCTATGCCAGTGTTTCTCAACAACCAGTCCGTGGACCAATGCCGGTCCCTGAGATCTCCTTGACACAGTTTAGGAAGGCAGCAAGCCGGTCCCTGGTATCAAGATGGTTGAGAAACACTGTTGAATACCATTATTCTCCCGAACAAAATTACTCTTTTAGTGCCATTTAGACTCATTCCCTCTGGCAATCCCTTCTCAATGCAAGTGCTCCAAGACTGCAGCCATCCTGCCCTCAGTCTGGTATATCCCGCTATTGAAACATACAGTAGACTGAGATTTCAGTACATACAAAATGATGATTTATCAGTAGAATTCAAGCTCAGTGCAAGTGAAAGATGGACGATCCACACAACTCTGTCACAGCACTCAGTTTCAGTGTTATAGCTAGAGCTTTCAGTGCCACTGATACCAACTGACAGGGCATCTTTCCAGTTTGTGCCATTTGAAACTAAACATAGTTCGGACAGTATGTGCCTTCAATTCTTGTTTTGCATTTTGGAAAAACGGCATCATATTCTGTTGAGAACTCAAAAAGGCACCCAGCTAGCACTACATTTCTGCTTATGTTCAGAGTTACGTCATGGGTTAGGATTAGAAAAAGCATCAGGAAACGTAGGCAGATGAGGTATTCCTAGAACAAATAACAGAAATATCCAAAACACAAGGCCTGATAGTAATTGGGGAATTTAATATGGTAAAAACACAAAATGTCTAATAAGTTCTTGGAACGTACTGGGGACAACTTTTTGTCTCAGAAAGTGGAGGAAAGAAACAAAGAAACAGCCATTTTAGACTTATATAAAAACTACATTACATAAAATATTACATTAAAAGAATGCTAAGGTTGTAAAGTCAAGCACTCAGAAGTTAGGAAATGCTTGAATCCAGGTTGCCCATGAAACCTTAATTCGGCCCTCTTGTGTGCATGTATTAAGATACAGTCTTTATTTACATAATCACATACTATTGTTTCTATAGGACCCTTGCCTCATTCACTGAGTGAGCAGTTATTCAGTATTTCTTTTTTATCCTCTTCAGTCAATGTATGGCCCCGGGTCTTATTTAATCCACACTATCCAAACTGAATTCAAAGTTATTAATTTACTCATGAGCTATTCTATGGTGCTTTGCAGATGTTAATGAATCAGGTCAAAACACCCCTGTGAGGAAAGGTGGTATTATCATTCCCATTTTACACATGGGAAACTGAGATACAAAGAGATCACGGGCAAAATTGTCAGAAGTGTCCGCTAATTTTCAGTAGCCAATTTGAGACACCAAGAGCCTAATTTTTCTGAGTATTTAAAAGCCAATAGGGGGAGCATTGAGATCATAAGTCTCCCTATTCTCAGTTCCTGTGCCAGGCACCACAACGGCCCCCTGGAGGAGGAGCGGTTGCAGAAAATGTCCTGCTCAGTCCCTGCAGTGCTGCATAGGAACAAGCTCACTTACTCTGGGGTGAGGATGCTTGTGCAGGCTGGTTGGCACATAGGAGCTGTGAGGGGAGCAAACTCCTGGGTGGCTGGCATTTTCTGGAGGTTTATAATTTAGCAAAATATGGGTGAATTTTCACAGGAATGGCACAAGATACATCCCTGACACCAGGGCAACCCATATCATATCTCCAGTCTCTGTTCCAAAGCATGGAGGCACTAGTGAAATGACAGTAATTTTTTTTAACATGGGCAATTTTTTTAACAACATATTTTCCCCTAATCTCATGCTCAGAAATGGCTTTACCATTTTAGCTGAATCTTTTAAAAAAAATTAATTCAGCCTGAGGCAAACATCTGGCATGGAAAATTTCAGTTAAAGTTTGGCAAAGTTATAAGCAACTGAAGACAGGGTCTTATAATGGAAGGTGTGGCGCAACCTTAAATATATGTGGCATTCCTAGCTTTGCTTTCAATAAAACACTACACAGTACAATGACATTTTTTGAGGCGGTTTCTCAAAACACCCAAAAATAAACATTTAGGCCACATAGGTTTTTTTAAACAGTTCAAAATTGAAAACCTATATCCCAGGTTTACACTTATAACAAGTGAATCTTTCTATAATAGGAACCTTGACAGAACATCAATGATAGCACTTGTAATACAGGTGTCAATTTACAGGGCTGTAGCAAGGAGATGACAAGTATTTCTCCCACTAGACGCATAGGTTATTAACAGTAACTTCTCTCTCCCTGTCCCACTTGCCTGTCTTCACTATTCTTTCTCTTCTTTCCACTTCCTCTTCGCAACCCTTTCCACTCACTCTCTCTCTCCCCCTCTCTTTCCTTTCTTCACGTTTTTTTTGCTTTCTTTCCCTCCACCATCACCCTGCCTTTCTCTACCAATCCCTCTCTTTTAATTTTCTTTCATTATTTCAGTATATACTAGAGCTACATGACTCATCCACCTCCCCACCCCCATCCCCCCGAGCACTGGAATGATGCACTGGGTATCCCCGCCTCAGTTTTAGGTTGTCTTTGCAGCAATAATTATCTTTTTAGTTACATTTTAATGGGACACCTCAAATAAGATAATAGGTTACACCAAAAAAACTCAGGTCTAGTAAAAGCATTCTAAGCACAAGCCTATGCCTCTACCCATCAGTCACACACACTAGAAGACAGACGTACCTTCAACTCCAATTTCAGAAGCAATTTAAACTTTGTGGATTCCAGTGATTAGAGTGTGCTGCAGCCTGTGAATTCCCGTCACCATAATGCCGTCACCCACATATACTTTTGTATTTAAAAAGATACATATAAATTGTCATTCCTGCTCTGCTCCTGTGATGTTCCCTTGAGAAGATGAAAGAGGTCTCAAATATAATCTTTCCCCCTCAGAGCCCTCTGCTTCTAAAGTAAAGCAGAAAAGAGGATCCTCTAACCCTGGCCAGCCTTATTTCAACCACAACTCAATTTTCATAAAGCTTTTTGGTTTTTAAAAATGGCACATATAAGTTGCCAAATTCAGCCCTGATTTACGCTTCGTACAACTCCACTGCATTTAGATTGCTTATTGCATAAACCTTACAATATTGACCCACATACTGTTTGAGATTGCGGAGCTGAGCCCCATGGAAAATCAAAAAACTGTCTCAGTGGTGCAGGGCTGCTTGGCCCTGGAGTTCTAGGAGATACATTCTGTACGATACCTTAAAAAGAAGCAACATCCTTTTTTTAGAGCCATGAAGTGAGATTCTCGTCCCACTGGTCAGTGGGTTTGCCATTGACTTCACTGGGGCCAGGATTTCACCCATGGTCCTTTGGCAGGCACTTTAGCTGCACCCCAACCCCAACAATCAAGCTGGAATCCTACAAAATTAATGAGTGTGTGTAGTTGGGTGGCAAGCAGCCCTTTGCCCACCAAAATACTCAGGTATCACAGGGCAGGGTTTGTAATTAGCATGTAAGCCGCCATTTAAATAGCAGCATTTCCCACTTCAGACTTTTTCTAGCATTCAGCATTCAGCCCCTTCGATCGTTTGAGACTTTTAACATCACATCACACCATGTCATACCATGTCACAGCTCATTACATCATACTGCAGCATGACACAATCTAAAGCATTACAAATCAAAACCTTCTTTTTGGATCAAAGTCAAATCTTACAGCAACTGCTTATCTAGGTTAGTTTTTGGAACAGTAGCAAAAATAATAGCTGTCAAACACTGACATTTTATATACCTTCTGTCTAAGAAGTGGAAGAAAATTTCTGTAGATGGAATAGAACACAGCCCAGAGTCAAAGGTATAACAGGTAGGTATTTTTGGCTTTCTAAACTGTAATGACTAAATGGCATCCCTCTATTCAAATTAAAGAATAGCTCAGTAATGCAGAGTCTTTGTGATATTACTGAATTATCTTGGGTTGCTTTTGTTTTTAATTTGTGAACTATCTATTTTTATCTCAAGAAGAACTTCTATATAAAAATTGCTAATATGGAAGAAAAATACAGGAAAGAAAAGGATGCTTCAGTGGTTAGCACACTAGCCTAGAACCTGAGAGACCTAGGTTTAATTCCCTGCTCCATCACAGACTCCCTGTGGGACCCTGGCCAAGTTAATAGTCTCTTTGGCCCATGGCTAGGTGCTTAATTTCCATTGACATCAATTAATGGGAGTCTGGCACCCCAATACCTTTAAGGATCTGGGCCTTAGTTCCTCATCTGTAAAATGCAGAAAAGATTACTTCCTTACTGCTCAGGATTGCTGTGAAGATTGTGAAGTGCTCAGATATTCTGATAAATAGGGGCTATACAAGTATCTCAGATAGAAGGAAATGTAGTGTAATCCCTTAACTCCATTTACATTTGTGTCCCATAATCTTTCAGATTTGAACCTAACAATCATATTGCAGCCCTCCCTGTTTACATGAGAAGGGATTGCGGGCAGAACACTTATGGTCTGCCAAGCAACTTATTTATTTGTTTGTTTATTTATTAACCTTTCCAATAAACTATGTGCTTATCTTTTCCCCCAGATGTTTGGGGAGGAGGTGGTCTGTGGGACTCAACGTATAATTAAGGGATGTTTTTGATTGTCACTAATTGATGGATAATCATTACATCTAGATAGGCAGTCTATGTTTAAATTACATTGTCAATTGCTCATGGAATTTTAAATATTGTGTGTTTTTTAAATCTTTATAAAAGATGTTGGAGCTCTGTTAATTGATATAACACAAAATAAATACAATGAAATAGAGAAAAGGTGGGTGAGATAATATCTTTTACTGGACCAACTTCTGTTGGTGAAAGAGACAAGTTTTCGAGATTACACAGGGCTCTGCAAACAACAAATACAGAAACTGTTAAAGCAGATTTTAAATATGTAGGGGGGAAACTAGCACAAGTCAGTGGTTATAAAGTTACAGTTTTCTAAACATGGCCAAAATCTTTCCTGGTGCAAGCATTTGTAATTCCCTGGGACTGAAAACTGAGCCCAACTTTCAAATTCTCTGAAGTTAAGCTCCTAAATACCCATTTGAATATCTAAATAGGCAACTAATAGCCTGATTTCCGTTGTTGACAACTAATGAATCCCACTAAAGTCAATAGGAGGTAAAGGTGCTCAACACTTGTGAAAATCAGGCCACAGCACCTAAATACCCATTCAGGCATCTATTTACCTCCCTTTCCCCCTGGCCCGGTAAAAGTAAATTTTGAGCATCCAAGTTTGAAAACTTGACTCCTCGCAGAAATTTAAAATCCTGGAAACTGGATTTGTTCATCATGAAATCAAAATATTGCCTGATACTGAATCTGGCCACACATTTGCAGTTTTAAAGCTATTATGTGAAACAGAGATTTGCAGTTTTTTAAAAATGGCAGACAGTGTTAGGGATACGGTGGAGCGCAAAGTGTTGGAAATTCTGGGGAGAGGAAAATCTAAATAGCCTTTGTCAGAAGTTCTGGAGGGTGATTGGTGCATTATCTACCTGTAGGCAGGTACTGTCAGATACACCCTATTCAGAATGGAATAGAAAAAGGAAAACCACGATGTCACTTTCCCAAACAGCACTCTCAATTCACTGATAACTACCACCACAAATGCAAAGAGAGGGATGGTGGTTTGAGCACAGAACTGAGAGCCAAAGATTCCTGATTTCTAATCCCACCACTGAGAGTGACTCCTTTCTGTGCCCTCGAGCAAGGCATTCAGCTTCTCTGCCTCAATAGGCCCCTTTGTAAAACATGGGGACAATACTAATATTTGCCTGCTGTTGTGATGACCAAGCAGTTAGTGTTTGTGAAGCGGTTTGATGGTGAAAAGCACTAAATATTATTCCTAGGCTTGTAAGGCGGCTTTGCCCTCTTCTCCGGTAGGTGAGGAACAGTGGTGTCAGCAGATCGGAGAGAACTTTGCAAGGCTGAGAAGAGAGAGAAATCTCCTTTTCCAGAATCCCGAGCAGACTATGCAGGAAACTCAAATGAATACGGTTACCCACATCTGATTTATTATTTATTTTTAAAAAGGCTCTTTTCCAGGAATCTTTTCAGAGAGCTGCAGTAAAGTGGCTTGGGAGAGCTTTCTCTCTCTCTCTCTCTTTCTCCTTTTATTCCAATAGCAAAAGTGCTTCTGGCTTTTCATTCCATACTTACTGGCCGCTGGTAAGTATTCTCTAGTCTTCAGTTCTCTTAAAACTCTGTTTTGTTTTCTCTGGCACAAAGTAGCGCTCTGTGGTCCCTCAAGAGGCCCTGAAACCCACTGTGGCTCCTGTAATAAGTCATGGAAGACTGGGACAAAATGTTTACTGGCTTGGTTTTTAAGAGTCATGGTACATTAAATGGCTAATCTAAAGTTTTGAGAACTTCAATTAGTTTACTTTCATGAGGATGTGCACAGCTCCTGTGCCAACAGCAGGGCTAGACAAGAAAGAGCTTCATAGAAGTACAGGAGCTAGCTGTTCTCAAAAGGAAGTATTTAGAGCATAGGGCTATGAACCAGGATCTGTGGGTTCTACTGCTGGCTCTGCCACTGTCTCACTGCAAATCCTTGAAGAAGTCACTTACGGTCCATGCCTCAATTTACCCATACCTCATGCAGGTGTCGTTAGGTTTAAATAAACAATGTCTGTGGTGTGTTTTGAACTCTTTGCATGAAATGTGCTATATAGACGCAAATAATTGTTGCTATAATTCCAGGAAATGTTGGCGAAAAGACTTCTATTGTTGGTGAAGGGCCTTTGTGTTGCATAGTTTTTGCTGTGGTTACACCTGTGACTTTTCCCTGGAACTTTTAGAGGACCTGTGGGCAATTGTTGACTATAAAAGCCCATTCCAGGATACTCTCTTGTATTTTCAGGCTTGGTGTCAGTTAAGACAGAGAACCATCAACATAAAGAGCATTTCTGGTTCCAACCATTCTTGTGCTTACGATATGTGGCTTATGTTTGTTGTAGTAACCCCTCCTTGTTGTGAGCCAAATGTGGGACTTAACATCCGCACAATCATCACATCACCACCTGGATACTGAGCTCTTCTGCATATAACACACACTAGCAGAGCCTCAGCTTAAAGTACAAGACTCAAAACTGTTGGGATTTTTTTTCTGTGACAATATACTGTATAAGGGATTGTCTTTTTTTTTTCATAAAGAAATCTTTAGATACTTCTGCAATTAGATGATTCCCATCTGAACTTGCATCGAGAACTCTAAAGCACCAATTTAGAATATATAATGCAGTTTGGGTTGCCTACATCCATGTCAGACCAAAGCCACAATAGTCTTTCTCTATTTGGCACTGGTTAGTTGTTAGAGTTGAGTAGGGTTACCATACGTCCGGCTTTTCCCGGACATGTCCGGCTTTTCCCGGACATGTCCGGCTTTTCCCGGACATGTCCGGCTTTTCCCGGACATGTCCGGCTTTTTGGGCTCCAAATCCCCGTCCGTGGGGAAATCCCAAAAAGCCGGACATGTCCGGGAAAATCAGGACATGCGGGGCCGGCGGTGCCGGGCCGGGGGCTCGGGGGCCGGCGGTCGGCGGTGCCGGGCCAGGGGCTCGGGGGCTGGCGGTCGGCGGTGCCGGGCCGGGGACTCGGGGGCTTGGGGGCCGGCGGTCGGCGGGGTTGGGCCAGGGGCTCAGGGGCCGGGCCGGCGGTCGGCGGGGCCGGGGGCTCGGGGGCCGGCAGTGCTGGGCGGGCCGGGGGTGCTCGGCCAGGGGCCCGGGCAGGGACCGGCAGTGCTGGGCGGGCCGACCCAGGCTGGAGACGCCGGGGGGGCCAGACTGGGCCGCGCCTCCTCCCCCACACCCTCTTTACCTGCTTCAGGCTTCCCGCGAATCAAATATTTGCGGGAAGCAGGGGAGGGGGCGGAGTTGGGGCGGGGAATTTGGGGAAGGGGTGGAGTTGGGGCGGGGGCGGGGTGGGGCCGGGGCCCCGTGGAGTGTCCTCCTTTTGGAGGCTCAAAATATGGTAACCCTAGAGTTGAGCAACCATAGTGCCAGAAAGGTGTCGGAAAACTGGTGAGAATTCCAAAGAATGTAACACAACCAATTAAAGGGCTCATGGGATTAACCTGTGTAGAGAAAAAATCATAAAATAAAAGTTTTATTACTCCTGAGTAAATTCTGCGCCACTGCGGTGCAACAGAAAAATGCCCCCTCCCCCACAGATTCCCTTTGATTCCTTGCAGAAAATGGTTTCTGTGGGGAAGCAAAGAGAAGCTGCATCAGTGCTCACTCACCCCTCCCCAGCAGCTCGGCAGCTCAGACTCATCTGTTCAGGCAGCTGGGGGGACAGGTAAATCACTGGGGGGAAAGGAGGGTCTGGGGATGCCGCAGCCGCCCAGGGACAGTTAGTCCTAGCAGGACAGGGGGTAGCGAAGGATGGAGACGGAGTTCCTCCTTCCCCTTCCCTGCATGGAGCAGCCAGGGCTGGATCAGATCAACCCCCAGAAACTTTCCCTGGCCGCAGGAAGCTCTGCACTGCGCGGGGTGGGGCGGGAGAGGCTCATGGGGAGGGGAGGCTCAGTGGAGGAATCTGGATGCACAGGGGTTGGGTGGACAAGAGGAACAGCTCCCTATATAGTGATCCCTCCCCCCACCCATGTACCGGGACCTCCCCCCCCCACTGAGCCCCCTCCACATCAGGAGCCTCCCACACCCAGAACCCTCCCACCGAGCCTCTCAAATCCCACCCCGCCAAGCCTCATCCCTGCATCAGGAGCCCCCCACACCTGAACCCCCACCCCACTGAGCCCCAACCAGCTGCACCCTGACCCCCACCAAGCCCCACTCCCCCAACTCCTCTCCCACTGACCTCTGACCACCTTCACCTGGACTACCCTGCAGAGTCCCATTCCCCCTGCACCCAGAACCCAGCACCAAGCCACTGTGCATCCAGATTCCCTGCTGCACCCAGACCCCCACACTGAGCTGCCCACACCCAGATTGCGCCACACAGAACTCTGGTACTCTTTAAGGAATTCGGCACCAAACAATTAAAAAATTTAAAATTCTGCAAAGTTCAGCGTATTTTAATTGTCTAAATAACAGAAACACAACAACAATATAATCACACCATTTGACAATGAGGATTATTTGAATGTGGACTGTCTCCAAGGGAATTAGTGGAGACTTTTGAAAATTAGCTTGGCCTGAACATTCAAGAATAGATTATTAGATGGTGATGGACGCTGTGAGTGAAAAGTTCTTGTCTATCTCTAATTTCTGTTATTTTAACTAACAAGTTTTTTAGATACAAGGGGACTGATTCCAAGCTAATTTTCAAATGACTCAAGCAAAGGAGCTTCCACGTCTTTCTCTATTATTGGTTACACTTGCTTCACATTTTGAAGGTGTTCTTCACAATTGTGAGGGTTAGAAACCTACTTTGTTAATAAAAATGTAAATTCTGCACAGTCTGAACACATAACGCAGGCCACAAAAATACAGCAAGTGTGCCGGATCCAGCCCTTCTACTGTATGTATACTTGACACACTTGTCCTAAACAACTCTGCCTCCTATGTCTCATTTATAGGTGGCAATTATATAACCTTTGATCATGGTTTAGTCAATGTACAGAGATTTATTTCTCTACAGTGGAGTTACTACTGATTTACACTGATGTAAGTGAGAGAAGAACCAAGCCCAAGGTCTTTTCTAATGCACCTGTCTCTAAAAAGCAACATTTCCTTTCGGCTTTCTTTTATGAGCCAAGCCCAAAGGTGAAATACCAATAATTCGGCACTGTAGAACGTATCCAGAAACTATACATTCCAAAATCTCTTGTGATATGAATCGGGGACCAGACCCTTAGTGTAAA
Source organism: Chrysemys picta bellii (assembly GCF_011386835.1). Taxonomy (NCBI): domain Eukaryota; kingdom Metazoa; phylum Chordata; order Testudines; family Emydidae; genus Chrysemys; species Chrysemys picta. The sequence continues at coordinate 333,249,328 of NC_088791.1, read as the reverse complement.
TCAGCACACACTTCAATGGAGTCAGTCACATCACCCAGGTGAGGAACTGGCCCTGCTCCTTTAAATCAGTATCAGGAAAAGAGGCAGAAGGGGCTGTGGCAAGTACATTTAAAGCTAGGCATAATGGATAGATTGTGTGTAAAGGGCCAATTTTCATTTTAAATCATCCTTGGCCTGGGGTGTAAGTTTACTATTAGAAACTCTCCTTAAGTGGAACTGCCAGTGGGAGGTGAGCATCAAGATCAAGGGGAGAATATGGCCTTTCTGTAGCAATTAAGCATTCAGAAACCATCAACTACATTCCTTATAGTTACAATCAGCATCAATCAGTGGAAACACATGCTGACATTTAGGATCCCCATGATTTCCACCCTTTGTTTCTCTTCCATCTCATCTTCCTTTTTTTGTTTCTCTCCCTCTTCCTTACAATTGTGTAGCTCTCCTCCTGTCTTGCCTCTGCATTTCTTTCCCTCAGCAATTCCCAAATTCCACCATGGGCTGCAGTAACATACTTCCGATCCACTTAAATAATCAGAAATCAAAAAACTCAAGGTGGCCTTTCAAGTGCCATAATTTGGTTATAGATTAGGTCAATCAGATTACTGGAGTGGAGTTCACACCTATCAGTTATTGTGTCAGGCTGTCTGTGGAATCAAGAAGACAACACTGGCTTGGATTACAATTATTTCCCCTTTTGGAAGATTACCTTCACATGCATGGAGGAGGGACACCATATGGGTAGCTAGTCCTGATGCTGGAATGGTGCCTTTAGCTGTTCCCATGAAAATCAGTCTGAGTTATAAACTATGGAAAATCACCATTTATACAGCAGCTCCAGTCAGGCTGCACTGCACATGTGCTCAGGCCCTACTGAACATAATACAGCACTTCTGGATGATCAGACAGTTTTAAATGATTCTGAGACATAGACAAAATGTATGCTGATAATGATCCTTCTTTCTCCACCAAAATACCCATTGGTCTAAGTACTGAGAGCACAGGACTGGAAGCCAGGAGACTATGGGTATGTCTATGCTGCAATAAAAAATCCACGGCACCAAGTTAATTGACTCAGGCTCGTTGGGCTCAGGCTGCAAGGCTAAATACTGCAGTGTAGACATTCCGGCTCAGGCTTGAGCTTGGGCTTGGAGACCCATCCCCCTCACCAGGTTTCAGATTGAGCCCAAATGTCTACATTGCTGTGTTTAGCCCCTCAGCCCAAGCCCCGCAACCCTGAGTCAGCTGACCTGGGCCAGACACAGCCCCGGTCTTTTATTGGAGGGTAGACATACCATATATGTTCGAACCAAACTTCTACCAGCGAGTGCCTTTAATAGTTGTCTATATTCAAAGGCAGAATTGCAGGCTCTGTGTATTTGGTTTAATCCCTTTCCCCAATTGCTTCTGCCAGGATACCTGCGTAGCAGCAGCCGTAGCTGTTTTGAGGGCCAGAGTTTCACAGAATGTCAGCACTTCAGTTGGAACACACAGTATTCTGTCTGTGATACAGGTGCTGGGTGTGCAATTCGCATGAAGTACTTAGTACATACAAGTGATGGAAAATGGTTACATTGCCTTACACTGCTGAAACAATTTATGTATGTCGGTGTAGCACTTGTTATATTAAAGAACTTGAGTTTATGATGATTGTCTAGACCAGTGGTTCCCAAACTGGGGTTCATGAACCCCTGGGGGTTCGCAAAATGTTACAGGGGGTTCTCGGGGGAAAAAATCCCTAATGGCGGACAGAGCTGTCCCTAGGAACTCCGGGCAGCATGGGGCCAGCAGCCCGGAGCGCCTGGACTTCCAAGAGCTAAGCAGATCAAAGCAAGCATATCTATCGCACTGGGGAGATTTAAACTTCAAGACTCCTTATAAGAAATTGAAAGGGAAATGGATATTTTTTGCTGTTTTTAAAATGAAATAGGCAGCTAGTGTTATTTTTAAATTACTATGAAGAACAACTTAGCTTTGTTGTAACGTGTGTTGTTTGCCTGGAGTGCTCAAGACCTGAATGCTTGTGTAGGAGGAACTCTTTGAGTTGACTTCTTAAATACTTTCCTGCTGTTTCACATCTGATACTCCTTGATGAAACATAGACTTGTCTTATAACATAAACATAAAACTTGTCTTATAACAGGCTTATTCAACGTGATACAAGCTACGAAAGTGAGATCTTGGAAGAGTGTTGCCATTTTCATAATGTAATAAAAATACTGTAATGATAAATAATAATTAATAATAAATAGTGTGTAATAAGCATGTCATAAAAACATATTGTTTTATTCCAAGATCACTGCTTTTATAATTTATACTCAGGTAAAGGAGAAAATCCCTGGAAATATTCATTTTTAGGAGGGGGTTCGCGAGACTTGACATTTTCATGAAAGGGGTTCACAGGATGTTAAAGTTTGGGAACCACTGGTCTAGACACATGGACTGGATAAGAAGGTGAGCTTCCTTCCCTGAAGGAGTTGCTCCTCAATTAAAGGTATAATCAGAGGAAAGAGACGAATGTCGTGGTTACATAACACAGCAGGGCGACACTACAGAAATCAATACTGGACCCAGATAATATGACTAGTGTTGTCCTGTTGAACTTGCATAGGAAATAGGGAACTGAATATATTGAATAAGTGACAAGTCCAGCAGACTAAGATCTAGGACAATAAGTGTCTTTAAAGGAACCTTGATTGTGAATTTTAGGTAGGTTTTTATGGGAATGGGGGTGAGGAAGAGAGATCATGAACCAAAAAAAATCTGAGCCCAATAGACTAGATAATGAAATTTCCATTATTGTCAACAGCATGCCATGCGCCTCTCATAATGAACCCCAGGAGCCTTGTGACAATAGGGTAATTAAATCACCATGTAAATGTGATGACTTGACAAGTACAATACTTCTGAACGGATAAATGATAAATAAAAGACTGCATTTATAGGCCATAAAATCTGTATTTACATGGCAGGTATGTTGTGGAAATCACTGAGAAGTGTTTTAATGGTCTTGTTGCAGGCACTTGCCTGGAACAAAAAAGGGCCAGATCAAAACAGAAGTGAAGAAATATTTTTTTCCCTAATGACACAATCAGAATTTGCCATTCTGGACCAAACTGCTGGTAGATCTTACCCAGAATGTCTATACATTGAAATCAATGGGACTTTTGTCAAAGTAAGGTTTGCAGGTTTGGCCCTATGAACAATGACCAATTTGAGGGGAAGACGGAAAAAACCTGTACTGAGCCAACTGGGCAATGGTTTACCAAATAAAATTGCCTCCTGATACTCACAGGAAGTCAATTTATCCCATGAAGCATAACTTCCAAAATTGGGGAAAAATTCTGTCCCTGGATAAATGCACTTGGCTCCCATTGACTTCCAAAAGACCTGCACATTTGCATCAAAGGGCAGAATTTGGTCTTAAGTGTATATAACTACAAATGTCATTAGTGATCATGAAATTTAGCCACACTGTTTGACCTTCTACGGCATTTCATTCCACAGGTTGCCAATACAATGTTTCCTTTTATTTGTACTTTAATTTGATCAAGTGACCTTTCCTTCTTTTATTATGCAATAGGATAATATTTTTTTCATTGTGTCCTCCATAACTTTGAATAGCATAATAAAAATCTTTCTAAACCTTTAGCTTTCCATAAGCCAAATGCTTGCAATCTCTCATTTTATGTCAGACCCGCCGTGTCTCTAACAAATTTCAATGCCTTTTCTGCAACTTTTGAATCTCAACTATGTCTTTCTTGGATGATATAACCATAATTAGACACCACCTCCCAAGGGAGGATGACTAGCTTGTAGAAGAAATGTCATTATAATTTCCATGTTTTCAATCCCCTTTTTAATGTACTTAAGTGCGTCTTATGTGCATTTTTTAACTACTGCTATACACTGGGTTAATGCCTTCATCGAAACCTAAGGAATAAGAGAAGCTGGAGTTGGAAAAGATAAACTAAGTCATCTAATGTCACCACTGTCTGTGTAGGATTGTTTTCTACATTTTCTAGATATTTGTCCTGTCTAGTTTTAAAGTTTCCCAAGAAATGGGAGCACTTCCATGGGGAACCTATTCCACAGTCTAACAGACTTCACTGTCAGGAAGTTTCTTGTGGATGTTTAACAAAATATTACCTTTCTTAAATGAATCCTGTTTAGGGCTGGTTGAATATTTTCCATTTAAAAAGTTTTAATAGAAAATTGGGATTTTGATCCAACAAAATTTATTGAGAAAAATACCTACTGTCCACAGAAAATTTCCATTTTTAATTGAAATATTGAATACCCAAAACTCAAAATATTTTGGTTGAAAACCTAAGTATGTCTATTTGGAAATACTGCTATGGTGCCTCATGGGAGTTCTATTTCAGTTGTCTCATGTCCCCATTCTCCTTTATGGACTGGGCTGCCCAGACAGACTATATCTCCCATGATGCACCGTGGCCAGGTACACTCACTTCCCCTCTCCAAAAGGGGAGAACATAGTGCATCCTGGTAGATGTAGTTCCACTGGGAGACCAACCTATAGAGGAAAATGGGAGCTTGAGGCACCCAACTACAACTCCCATGAGGCACCACAACTACATTTCCTGGTTAAAATTTTTCAGTTTTTGGCCAATTTTTTTCAGTTTTCAAATTTCCACAAGAAAATAACCATTTTTTGACCAAATCTAATCCCGTTGCTTGTAGCTACAATACCGAATGCCACCCTAAACTTCTTATCCTGTATAAGGGTCTGTTCACATGGACCTGACTTCAGGATTGGGTCCTTAGTCATTACTTTGCCAAGTGCTCCACACAGACTTTAGTGTTAAACCAGTAGAGAATTTGGCCCAGTGTTTCTCTTATTATTATGTGCTAAACATGGCTGTGCAAAATTGACAATCTTTTGCTGTTTCATGTAGTTTAGCACTCCTACAAATTTAATTTTATTCATAATTTTGAATAAATATCTAGTTTACATCAACAACTAAGGGGAAATGTTATGGAGTTTTTTTTCTTTAAAACAAAATAATAACATCCCTCAAAAGCTGGCCCAATTTTCACACAATAGGCCTGGTTTTGCTTGAAAAATATACATGCCTCTGTGAAAAACTCCCACTGACTTCAATAGGACCTGATTTTATCCTTTGTTTTTCTCTGTGAGATAAGCAGTTGGGATCCTGGGTCAGCTGAAAGAGCTGTGCGCATGTGTAAAAGTGTGATTTGTAGGATTATACTAATTGGCTGGTTTCTAACTTTTTTTTAGGGTTTCAATTGTCTTTGCACTGTTGCACCTTACATTTGAAGCTCTCCTTCTTACAAATGCTCCCAGCACTTTCATACTACCCTTGTTGCTTTTCAGTAAAAACCTCTTTCTTAACATACACAGCTTCCCCCATTCAAACAGTGGCTTAGTGACCTTTATCTTCTTATCCTCCATCATTCATGTACCTCCCTTTCTCCCCATCCTAATATCTCATGTTTTCATTCATTCTAACTGCAGCAAAATGTTTGGTCTAGATCTCTCATGTTCTGAATAATAGCTTCAGCTCTACCACTCTGTTTCAATCAGTTCTTGCTGCCTCATGGAGATGGCCCAGGCCATTCAGCAGTCATTCTACTCCCTTTGCCCCTCTCTCTCAAACCCTTTTCCAGTTCATGATCAGTGTTGTCCAGAGTCTCCTCTTCAGACTTGGATGTGATTAGTCAATGCCAAAGCAAACTCATGGCATTCCTCTTAGTTGAATTGTGTCTTTCCATCCAGACTCCTCCTAAAAGCATCCACATTGATTTGACTTCCCTTCACTTTCTCTCTTACAGATTTGCTGAAATATATTGGGATATGCAATTTTTGGAGTTTTTCTGATAACACTGTGGCAAAAGAGGTGACTTCACATAGTTTTAGGGAATTATGGGAAATAAGACAAACTAACTAGCTTGTTTCAGAGTAGCAGCCGTGTTAGTCTGTATCCGCAAAAAGAACAGGGGTACTTGTGGCACCTTAGGGACTAACAAATTTATTAAAGCATAAGCTTTCGTGGACTACAGCCCACTTCTGTATGCATCCGAAGAAGTGGGCTGTAGTCCACAAAAGCTTATGCTCTAATAAATTTGTTAGTCTCTAAGGTGCCACAAGTACTCCTGTTCTTTTAACTAGCTTGTGTTTACTAGTCCCAACAACTGGCTGCTCTTCATCTTGTGACTAGATTAAGGCTACTTTTGCGGTGGGTGAGGTTGGAGGAAGGAAGGACGGACATATTTGCTATTCCCATCTTGCTTTGCTCCAGTTTTATTAGTCGATCCTGAATTTACTTCAGTCTGTTGGAATAACTAGGCAGATTGCTATCACTCAGGAAGATTCTTAGTCTTGAGCATCTCTGTGTTTTAAAATCTTTTGGTCACCAATAGTCACTACTATTATGTAACAGTAACAGATAAGCCAGTGGAGTATGCAGAAGGAAATAATATCACAAATAGGTGAAGCAGTAGCCACATTCACCATCTTAAACAAGATTTGGTCATAAGAAATTTAGAACTTAAAGACCAAACTATGGATCTAACTCAAAAGTTATTTCCATTTTAACACATGGATGTGAAAGCTGGAAATCCACCAAGCTACAGATAGACATCTAAATGCCTTCAAAAGCATATTATATATTACTTGTATTATGGAATGAATTTATAACAAATGCTGAGATTTTTCAGAGTTTGACAACCCCGCCCCTCCTCAGTTATCCAGAAAAGAAGATGGAACTATCTGGGACATGTGTTAAGAATGAAGCCAGAACATCTGCCATGGCAGGTTTGCCATTAGGCAGATGAAAGAACATGCAAAAATGGGCGACTTAAAGAATCCCTCTAACAAACAGAACTTAGAGAGGAAAAAACGTATGGGACTTAACAACACATAGGACATGTAAAATGCAGTCCAGGATAGATAGGGATAGTGGAGCCCTGTTTATGCCCTATGTGTCATTTGATGACATAGGAAGGATTCAGATTCAGTTGCTACTGTTTGGCCTCATCTTCACATTTCACTAGTGCGCTCTAGACCCCAACTTCTATGTCATTAATAAAGATATCAAATAAGACACGACAACTGGTGGCCCTGGAAACACAACAAGACATCTTCCTACAACTGGATACATGCTTGTAGTGGGGTGGTCACTCGGCTCCTGCCTGGAAGGGCTTAAAGCAGCCTGGGAGAGGGCTGTGGCAGAGAAAAGCTGGGCTGATGGGGAAAGCAGCCACAGCTGTAGACAGTGCAATCAGGGCCCAGCTGGCCCTTATAAGAGGGTGGTGGGTCAGAACCACACACAGACACTCTCTCTAGCTTTGAGAGGGAGGGACCTGGCTGTAGGAAGCTGAGAATGTACCCGGAGTGGAGCACGGCTGGGGGAAGGCCAAGGGAGCTGGGGAGCTCTGGCCTGGAAACCCCCCAGGCTGTGGCCTAGTGGAAGGCCAATTAGGTACTGCGGTTGCAGGGGGCAGCCCATGGGTAGGCAGATGCAGTAGGTCCAAACCCTCCTTGCCTATGATGAGTGGCTTTTACACTCCAGTCTGCCCCAGTGAGCAGGGGCTAGATGGTGACTGGCAGTAGCCCAATACTGAGGCAAGGTGGGAATAGAGGGTTGGGGGTTCCCCTGGGTGGGGAGACCCATAGAGACTGGCGGGGACATTGCCGGGGGCAGCCCCCGGGTAAAGGGCCACCAGGTCCGGGAGGGACAAAGGGGCCAGCGGCAGTGGGACACTGGCCTGCAGAGGGCGCTCCAAGGACTGGAGAGCTAATTCCCTGAGATGACCAGCAGGAGGCGCCGCAGCGGTGAGTTGTCGCCCCTCTACAATGCTCATTAATCATTATCTTTGGTTATGGTAACTCAGCCAGTTATAAAGCCATGTAACAGGACTCAGCTCCAAGCCAATTTGAATTAATTTTGTCATTAAAATTTCATGAGATACCTTAGCAAATGCTTTACTAAAAATCAGTGGAAGTTGGTTGCCTAATTGCCCTTTGTGTCTTTGAAAGTCTGCCCCTAAAAATGTAAGATGCAGACAGTAATTCTGTAATTTTATCAAGAAGAGCAATCAAGTTTGTCTTGCATGATTTGTTCTTTATAAAATACATGCTGCTTGTGCTTATGGTTATATTACCCTCTGGATTTTTAGTAATTTCTTCTCCAATATTTGTTCAATTATTTTACTAGGGATAGAAGTCTAATTTATAATGAGTTACTCACGATCACTCATAAAACTTTTCCCTCGGCAGATCTGTCAAGTTGAGAGATGATCAGTGCATATGAAAAGTTTACACTATGGCTTGGTCTACACTACCCCCCCTAATTCGAACTAAGGTACGCAACTTCAGCTACGTGAATAACGTAGCTGAAGTTCGAAGTACCTTATTTCGAATTAGTTCAAACTTACCTTGGTCCACACTCGGCAGGCAGGCTCCCCCGTCGACTCCGCGGTACTCCTCTCGGCGAGCTGGAGTACCGCAGTCGACGGCGAGCACTTCCGGGTTCGACTTATCGCGTCCAGACTAGACGCGATAAGTCGAACCCAGAAGTTCGATTTCCAGCCGTCGAACTTGCCGGTAAGTGTAGCCAAGGCCTATTTTTGCCATTGTGCATGACCTTAAGTCTATCTCAGTTAAATTCCATTTGCTATTGTGCTGCTCAGACCCCAAATATGTTTAAATCCGTCTAGATTTTCTCACCATTTTTAATGGATTTTACTAAGCAACACAACCTAATGTTAACAGAAAACTACACCAGCTTTTTTTCTTTTCATCCAGGACTTAATATATGAAAGGACTAGTTACAATAATGAAACTGAGTTCCTTGTTATTATTTCCATTTTCACCTATTCTGGTGCACTATGTCATGAAGTCAACAGAAACTGAGGCACTCAGCAGGTAGCAGGATCAGGCCCTAAGTGCTGTACGAAAGGCAAAAACACATTAGTCAAGGAGATGCCCAAAACTCCTGAAAAGAACTGACCATCTCAACCCTAAACAAGCTCCCATTATGCTGAAACATGTTAATGGCTGCCACCAGAGATGTCTTGGATCGAAAGACAATCACAGACCTCGTTAAAGCCAATGGGCATGCCACACACTCTTTCAGGTTCAACAGAAAGAGCAATCAAGCCCAGTTATATAGTTAAAACTGCTGGGGACTATGGAGCTATCACCCAAAGCACTAAGCCACACGGCAGGCCTGAGCTAAACTATGTGGACTGAGGAGTTAACAGCAGGGTAGGGTTGCCAGGTGCCCAGTTTTCGACCGGAAAGTCTTGTCAAAAAGAGGAAATGTACAGACACCAAAAGTCTGGTTACCACGGGTGGCGGAGACACCGGGTCATCAACCTACACCAGCCCCCGCTTAGCCGGGGCCCCCTCCTACCTGCGTCTCATGGGCAGGTAGGCTCTGTGTCAGGCTGCAGCTCCAGAGCAGAGGGAGCTCAGCTGCCATGGGGGAGGGAGGTGGAGAGGATCCAGCTACTAGGAAGATTGAGAGGGGAGAGCAGCGAGCAATGGGGGTAGGCAGGAGAGAAGTGAGGGGGGGCAGGGCCTGGAGAAAGAGGCGGAGTAGGGGGCAGGGCCTGTGGGGAGAGGTGGAGCAGGGGGGCAGAGCCTCAAGGGACAAGGTGGAGCACAGGGGTCCAGTTGTCAGCAATTAGAAAGTTGGTTATCCTACCACAGGGAGTAGGATGTAGTTGCAGGCTGTGTACATTGGAGGCACAGAGACAGGAGAAGAAGAGTGAGCGTGATCCTGAGAGGAAGTAGAGGAACGTAGCACAGACTTATTGGGCACAGAACTCACTATAATGACACAGTTGGGGATTTCCGAACAAGAAAGCTGTCTGCTATTGATTGATTTTACTGTGTGCAGGGAAACAGGTCTTTGTGTACATTTTTTTAAATCAATAAGATTACACCTAGAATATAAGAAGAACAGGAGTACTTGTGGCACCTTAGAGACTAACAAATTTATTAGAGCATAAGCTTTCGTGGACTACAGCCCACTTCTTCAGATGCATATAGAATGGAACATATATTGAGGAGATATATATACACACATACAGAGAGCATAAACAGGTGGGAGTTGTCTTACCAACTCTGAGAGGCCAATTAATTAAGAGGAAAAAAAAAAAAAAAACTTTTGAAGTGATAATCAAGCTAGGCCAGTACAGACAGTTTGATAATAGGTGTGACAGTACGTTTTTTTTTTTTTTTCTCTTAATTGGCCTCTCAGAGTTGGTAAGACAACTCCCACCTGTTTATGCTCTCTGTATGTGTGTATATATATCTCCTCAATATATGTTCCATTCTATATGCATCCGAAGAAGTGGGCTGTAGTCCACGAAAGCTTATGCTCTAATAAATTTGTTAGTCTCTAAGGTGCCACAAGTACTCCTGTTCTTCTTTTTGCGGATACAGACTAACACGGCTGTTACTCTGAAACCTAGAATATACTGACTCTTATCACCAATTTCTTATCCTAACAGGAATAACCATGCAGGATCCTGAATACTGGCTAACTGCTCATTCAGAGGCAACATTACAAACACACTCCGCTTCCCCCCCAGTACATCAAAACCAAACTTCCATGGTATCATCAGACTTACCTCCATTTCTAGCTACTTTTAATTATTCTCTATTCCGAGAAGCAAGTGCTGCAAGGACTTAGACAACTAGCCAATTTAGAAAAATCCAAATCAGTTAAGTCCTATCTACTATTCTATTAAATTATCCAAAGAAAACTTTTCCAGTTTAGAGACACAATTTTCCCTCACTAAAGGTGTGTTGGCTTGACCCTGCCAGGTGGATACTTAGTAAAAATATTAAGCTGTTCTAGCCTTAATTAAATTCTGAATCATTTTCACTGGACTCAAGGTGAGGATCACTGGTCTAACTACGGGGATCTTCCTTGGCTCAATTTTAAATAAATCTCTCATTAGTGACTTCCCGGTCCCCCTATTTATAAGGGTAAATTGAATGTCCTCGTCAATATCACTGTTGTTTCACATTTCACAAATGCAGAACGGACTTTGGAACCCTCAGCCACATTCCCATCTAACAGACTGATCGCTAGAGACAGTGTTTTATGGTATCGCTACCCACTTGGAGAACAGCTGAAAGAACCTGTAGGTATTTGTTAGTAGCTGGCCTTTTGAACAGCTGGGGTCTTTTAGCTTCTGTTCAGAAAGCAAGATGATGTGTTTGAGCCTTCCACAGGGGCAACTATTTTCTCCACCAGTTAGAGAACAAACAGAAAACAACAAGATATGAAACAAAGTACAGGAACCAAAAGAAGAAAGTAGCAAATAACTGAGTGAAGGAGTTGCTGTTGATTAGGGAAATTAACTACTACATTCACTGGGCTTTAAAGCTATGTTATTTTAAAACAATGGCGTTTCAAACATCATGAAAACAGATATAAATTTATTCCTGGAAAGATTCCTTTTATATAACTATGTAAAATATTTTATTATTTATACACTTGGCTTGCCAAAACATTGACTCAAAACCACATCCCACCACAAACAACAAGGAACTCCTGAGCCTTCTCCCCTAACCCCCCACCCAAATGATACAAATTTAAATCTGATTATACTTTCAATGTCACTTTCAGTGAGTCTTGCTTGTTCAGCTTGCAAGTTAAAAGATGTTTTTTCCTAACTGTTAGAGCTGGAAAATTCAGTCTGCAATCTGAAATAATAATATCTAGATATTATATGGCACTTTTCATCAATAGACTGCAAAGTGCTTTACAAAGGTAGCATGTGTTTCTATCCTATTATCAGTTTACAGAGGAAGAAATTGAGGCACAGAGAAATGTGGTGACTTGCCCAAGAGCACACAGCAAATCAGTGGGGGAGCTGGGAATAAAACCAAGAGCTCCTGCGTCCTGAGAGCCTCAAATCAAGCTGGATTCTGTAAGGCTGTGCCTAGATCGGTAATAAAAGTTATAAAAGTTTCTGGAGTCAGAAATTAATTAATGATTCTGTCAATGATACATGAACCAGAACTCAATCCAGCTCACTCTCTCCCATAGTTGGTTCTACAGAGGTATCAAGAGCAAACAAAAAAACTACACTAAAAACTTTTTCAAGCCAGTAAAATAAGCAGATAGGACTCTGAATACACACAGGTGTTTGTTTGGGTTAGTAAAGAAGGGGCCAGTTTTCTGATCACAACAGCAGTTTAAAACTAGTACATCCTAGGGCCCAATCATGCAAGGTGCTAAATAACTCCTGTAAACTATTCAGCTTCCACCATTCCTGTTCAAGTCTCTGAAATGGGACCTGATTTTCCGAGGTGCTGAGAACATACAGTGACTTTATTTATATTTGTGTGTGCTCAGCAATGGCAGTTTTGTCATTCATTTCATTCGGAGCTGGATTAGGACTTTTAAAATAGTAAGAGTTTACTACTTTCCACTGGAAGATGAAGGCACTTAGACCAAGATCCTCAAAGACATTTAGGCACCTAACTCCCATTGAAATCAATGAGAGTTAGATGCCTTAAATACCTTTGAAGATCTTAAGCCCAGAATCAGGTTCTATGCTTGTAAAATGCAGAACTAACAAAACACAGTAAGAGCAAAGGAGAACCACTATATAAAAAAAGAGAATGATCTATTCAGACATTTTTCAATTTAGCAGGTCTGAAGTTTTAATAGATATGGTGTTCTAGAAAGTTAATTGCAATTTGAATTTCAAAAAAGATACAAGAAAAATATATCTATGTGCACTGATTAAAAACTGCTCAAATCACAATTTTTCAGGAATCTCTAACAGCATCATTCATGTTCATATCTTAAGAAGAAGAATTTATACCTGATCAGCTTATACTTGGGAAGTATAAGTTTATACACTACAGTGGAAAACTGATAAGCGTATACCTGATAAGTATAAGCTTACATTTCTACTGCAGAGAACTGATAAAAGAAAGTATGTGCCAAGATATTTTATTTTTCTATGTATTTTATTCTCTTATCTCTTTTCCACTATTTAAAAAAAAACTATTAAGTTTGAAATCTAGGACCACATTCAAACTTTGCAGCTCAGGCGAGCTCTGCTAACACATAAAGGGCTGCAGACCATGGGTGGTTCTTTGTCAGCCAAACTCCTTCAAGACCATGAGCAGAGGGTTTTCTGTACTTGCTTCTCTGTCTCCTCCTGCCATCCCTACCCCTCTCAATGATTCCCTACCCTTCTCCTAAGAACTGTGGTGATCATTTTGTGCTTGTTATGCAGGTCCCACATTCCTGTCTGCATGGGGAATCTGATGTGCAGGAAAGTCGGTGAAGAAATTCAAAACAATAAAACTGATCAAGTAAATTAATTAAAAATGGTTTTAAATTTTCTAGCTTTTTTCAATTAAAAAGTCAACTTTATAAGCTGTAATTCTAATTAAAACTATATAAAATAGTCTGGGGTCTGACAGATTGAGTCTGTGTTTATCAGCAATTCTTATAAATGTGTATTATCCAGGCACAAGGAATATCTACTGTATAATTCCCCCATCATTGCCTCTGAAGGGAAAAGGGTGAGATCCTGGTGTCATTGAAGTTAACAGCAAAATTTCCATTGACTTTAATGGAGCTAGGATTTCACCCCAAGAGTTTGCAGAATTTAGTCAACGAGCTGCTAATGAGAATATAAAGACTGGGGAAATTTTTTTAAACAATTTTGTTAATTGCTTCTTGTTAAAACTCTGCAAATGACTATTTGGGTGGAAGTGGTGGGCCAGATTCTGTCCTGTTATGCCACTGTAAATCCAGATTTATATCCTGGTAACAGAGCGCAGAATTTGGCTCTGGGTGTCTAGACCTTCGCCCTTCCTTGAGTTTACTGAGCATAGATTACAATACATAATTCCTTTTAAAATTAAGCCTAGTCATTTGCCTCTCTAGTGGAAGAAAAAAACAAAACAAGCCCTAATTTGCACTTTTATTGTTCTCAATTACCCAATACCAAACAACACAGATATAACTACTCTACAGGGGAAAATAATTTACGTCAGCCTTTGAAAACATTTTTTTATATTTACTTACTAAGAAATTTCCATTCACTGCCCACTTGTACATATATGCACATAGCATACCCCATCCTGCAAGGTGAGGGTGGGTACTCAAATATATCATGGGAGACACTCAGCACCTTGCAAATGTTTACCAAATAGGTTACGCACCGGCATTTATGTGATGTATAGAGATCTTTAGGCTATTAATAATTTCTATGGCACTGTAAGTGTAAGGGGTATTGTATGGCCTGTGCTGAATGAATAACAGGGCTTGAAATTTAAAGGTATGAATGAAAACACCATATAAAATATGGAGTATTATGTCCAAATAAGTTCTTCCTAGGCATTTAGGAAAAGGTGAGTGGTTGGATATAACATATTTTAATACCTGTGGGCCAAACTCTGTACTAGTGTATGTATCTGCAAGCCCTATGGAAATCAGTGGCAGCTGTACATACCTATCCCAGGGTAGAATCTGGCCATGTGATTTTATCATTGGCAGATAATCACTTGTATTAGAGCAGTTTATCTGAGATTCTTTATATTATTAGTAGATAATAATAATAAATGTTACAGAGAGGAAGGATTCTCGTGGCTAAGGCAATGGCGTAGGACTCAGGCGAGCTAGGTTCTCTTCAGAAATTGTCCACATGCTTCCTTTGTGACCTTGGGCAAGTCACTTAGTGTCTCTGTGCCTCTGTTCTCCATCTGTGAAATGGAGACAATATTGCTTTCTGTCTTGTCTAGTTAGAGGCAAGTGTAACCCACACATCTCTTGGGTATGGTGTTCTGTCCCCTCTAGTGGCACCGAGAGAGAGAGATTGAGTCTGCTCTATAACCTTATCTAACAGTCAATTGGCTTTTAGTTCATGTGGTAGAGGCTCATGCACTAAGCTCCAGAGGTCCCAGGTTCGATCCCACCCGCCAACAACCAGGGTCTGTCGGCATTACACAAGGACAGAATTTTTCAGTATGTTTGTACAGGGCCTAGCACAATGAATCCCTGGTCTCAGTTGCAGCCTCCAGGTATTACTTTAATATTCATTATGTATAGTCACAGTTCCATGATTAATTTTTGCAATCGTTTTAGAGCTAGGATTCAACCACTTTGTTACATATGAAGAACACATGGTATCCCTGCCCCCAAATTATACCATTAACTCTACTGACTCTTATGCTGAAGTAATTGGTCTGAAGAAAATAATGGGAAAAAATCTTCTTTAAAAATCAGTTTAATCTAGTCTGGGACTATAAACACTAACATTCACAAATCATAATTGCATGGTTATTGCATAGTGTCACTACAGAGAAAGGAGTTAGTTTGTTTGGATGGCTTAACTGTACATTTTCATAGGTTGGAAATGTTTGACTCTCTAAGTTTAACCTTAACTTGGAATTTCCTGAGTTTGTAATGCTTGTTTGGGGAATAATTCAACGTCACTGTGATGTTTAACCCTTAAATTACTGACATGTTCTCAAGCTTAACTCCAGCTTAACAAAGTTTTTATCCAGAAATAATAAATAAGAATTATTACTATTTGATATAGTTAGTTTTTTATTACTGAAAGGAATCACACAACGGTGGATGGAGAATAAATGGTTACACTTAAAAAAAACAGTGATCAGAAGAATACTAAATTCTGTTTAATTTATTTCTACTGTCCAACAAATCTCAAATAGTCATAACAATCCTATGCAGTCATAATAATATTTATTCTTAAAAGCTTGTCTTTAAAAAATTACCCTTGGATAAAGACCTTGAATGTCAAGTTTCAGCCTAGAGCAAATTTCTACAGCCAAGTTATGAATTCTTGTTCTTAATGAAAGTGCCAAAACAACCTTAACTACAGCAATGATGGTACTGCTGTAGCAACAGTGATGCTTTTGATAATGTAAACATAGCTCTAAAGACAGCCATTTTCTCTCTCTCTCTCTCTCTCTCTCTCTAATGTGTACTTAATAAACTTTTTCAGTTTAAATAACTCACGTGAAATACTTTCTGGAAAGATAATGATGTGAAATAACTATATAGACCAAACAGTAGATAATGCTTTTGGATAATGTAACGTATATCTTACTAACTAACACCTGAATTATTGTCTTTGCTTAAAGGTCTCTGAGACTGCTTTGTAATCTTAGGGTCCTATCCTTGCTCCCATTTGGTTATATCAGCTGTAATTGGAGAAGGATCAGAGTCTTAAACATGTTGGTCATAAATTAAAATAATTAATAATCCATTTTCTAGAAAATTGGGGGAAACATTCCCCAGACCATGTTTTTTTCATGGGGCTTCATAGGATAGGGAGGAAGAGAATAATCTCTGATTGCATTAGAATGATGGTCTTTCCTTCCTGAGCAATGAAATATGCATGTCATAAATTTAACAAGGGGAAAGGAAGCTTTGGATGATGAAGAACTGCAGGAATACAGTGACCCAGCAAAAAATAAATGACAATAAATTAAAACAACCTTTAATAACAAAGCTGGGGTTGAGTATTCAAAATATCACCATTAATAATATCCTAGAGAAGAAAGATACGGGGGGGGAGGTATTTTAATGGCTTAGTTTTCAGAACCAAATATTAGCCACAAGGAACATTCCTTGCCACCTGGATTGCCTATGGAATCTATTAGTCAACAGGGTTTTATTCACAGAAAAAGGCTGTAAACTCAGAGAGAGAGAAAGAAAGAGAGAGACCCTGCAGAACCCACTTTATGGTATGCAGAGATATTTATTTTATTTTATAGTGGGTGTCTGCATAAGAGAGAAAGGGACATACTTATTAAGCAAAGCAAGAAACCCCAAGAGAGGGAGGGTACTTCTAAACAGAGCCATTTATTTAATTTGTGTTTAAATAGAAAGATTAATTTCAGAAATGATTGCACTAGACTTGCAGCTTTAGACAAACCAGAATATGTACAATTCAGCTCAGCCAGACAACATGCTATTTGGACAATACTTTTCTCAGAAAACAGGCACTTGAAACATGTGTGACATGGTCTCTAGTAGTATATACTTCTTTAAAACTGTTGCCAGTGAGATAAATCTGAACACAAACTTCTGGATTAGTTGTCAGCCAGAAATGTTTGTCTTTACCAACACGTAGACTCTTCATCCAAGCTAATATCGCTGAAAATGGGTGTTCCTCTGGATTTGCCACTATTACAAATTATAGCTCCTACAGATGAACTGAAGAGAGACAAATTTGAAGCCGCAGTATCCCCAAAGGGTTTACCTATCCCACTAATAATATTCAGAGCCCCTACAGAGATCTCAGAGTGCTTTACGAAGGTGAGTGAGCATTATTATCCTTGTGTTACACACATGGGGAAACTGAGAGGCAGAGCGGTTTAGGGCAGGTTTTCAAAGATGCTGAAAATCCCCAGCTCCCATTGAATTCAAAAGGGGAAGAGCACCTCTGTTGCAGGTCTGCAGCTCTACTGCAGCCTCTGGGCTATAGTCGTGCCTGTGGCTGCTACTCCTCCTCCTAGGCAAAGTCTTTTGATCAGTTATATTCCCCTTCTCTCAGAATCATGCGCCATACACCTCCCCATCCAGTGCCATAGCAGAGATTAAGATCCCACAGTGCGATCCCATAGAATGCAAGGGCATGCACCAATCCCACTGCCTTTTGAGCCCACATGTCCTTCCCCCTCTCTCTTGCTACTTCCTAATGGCAGGGGACCACAGAGAGGGAATTTTGCTATGAGAGGAGAAGGCCAAGGAGCACTGTGGACTCCATGGCAGGAAAAAGCAAAGGGATTCTCCTAAAGCTTCAGGATGGGGAAAGGCGAATTCAAGAGGAGCTGTTGACATTGCAGGGAGGCAGAGATATCCCCAAATAATTTTGTAACACAGGATGCCCAACAGTATGATTCTTTGGTATTCTTGCATCTGAACATAGCATCAATGGGCTTATTTTCTAACTAAGGTTTACTTTCCATTTCTACAGTGAGCTCCTTTTGGAGTATTTACAATCAAACACTGCAAATCCTTTGGAAGAAATGACAAAATAAGAGTGCGGCCAGAGCCACCCTTAGGTAATTCCCATGATTAAGATTCTCAGCTTTAAAATGAGTCTATAAAGGACATCATGAAGTCATAGAAACCCAGTGGTCAGCTATGCCCCCTTCTCTGTAGATGGTGAGTTGCCAAACAGAATCAAAAGTCTTAACTGCAAGAATTATCAGCAAATTCAAAGAGGATGTGAAATTGTGTGCTGCAAAGAAGGCAGGCTATTACATAACAGCAATGCTGCCAGACTGACTGTAAGATACAATACATTGGGAAGCAGCTCCCAAAAGACGACTCCGTGTTTTTTTTTATAAAAACTGCTGAAAAAAACAAACCAAACACAAAACAGAATACATGCCATTGTGACTAATGTGGCTAACAAAACTGAGGAAGAGGCATCCTCTCTAACCCCACTTCTCGATTCCTTCTTTATTTTTGCTTCTTCCCTAAGGTATGCACAGCTGAGACCCAACAACACAGCAGCATCTACTTGGAGAATCTCTTCTATAAGGTCACAATCAACAATTCTAATGTTTATTCTCCTTTTCTGATCTGTCCCTTCCCAGTCTACACAGTAGTTAGAGTTTGTTGAACCACTTGCACTTTTGCATTCTTTTCTCTAAACAGGTTTCTTTCTAAATTATGCCATTTCAAAAATACTATTCTCTACTACGGGCAATGTGGTGACTGGCACCTCTCAAACCTGTGGACAGAAAATGCTGGCCAATTAATACCATGTTAAGCTTCCCCTGTTTTTGTTTTTCTAAAATGTTGTTTACATTTGATTCTCAATAAAAATAAAATTTAATTTAGTTTAATTAATACAAAAAATGATCAGAAACTTAAACAGCAGGAGAGCCTGACATTCATAGGACATACAGATCTGATAGGCCAGATAGATGAATGAAGGGACAAAATACTTACACAAGAGAAATAACTTCTTGTGGTTTACTATACACAAGTTGTATGTATGGTAGTACTTAGCTAATTTCATTGCACTCAAGTATAACCTTTGTAACCGGCTAAAGCACATCTGAAGCAGCATCTAACTAGGACACCATAATTCTATTAATTATGCTTTGGACTATATATCCAAAAATAATATAGATACATATTACGCAGGTGAAATCTGAACTGTTAAACTATACCATAATGGTAGTTTTATCCCAAAATGGTCTAAAAATACTGTATCTTGGAGCCATAGAGACCTTAACCTGCAGACATTTAAAACAAAGGCAATGAATTCGGGCCCTCAGTTTAACTTTTCCTGATAATAGGCGGACACGAGATCTTTGCAAGATCGTAGGTCTATAGTAGCTATTCACACATACCTCTGGCTTAATAAAGGCAAGAAGGGGATTAACAGACAAAATTCAATAAAATAAAAGTAAACTTTATATTATGATGGATCAAAAGGCAAATAACTAAACAAATACCCGGATGGTCATACAAATATTGCGTTTAAGGAAACAGCAAACCAACAGCCAAAGAGCCAGTCACTGTCACCAGTGGAAAACAAGCCCAACTGGTTCTCAAGTCATCAAGTTTTGATATCAAATGCCTAATACACTAATCATCTCTCTCCCTTGGTCACACTGCCACACTTGTGGCGCTCAAGCTGGTGCTTCCTCTACATAAAAGAGAAGAGCAATCAGCAGAGCTTCTCCATGAAGGCTCGACTCTACAATTCGCTTCTCTCCATTGGTCTGCCAGAGCTCAGATCTGTTAACCTTCCAGACCCATTGCAAAGCCAATTTGTTCTCCAAAGCTTTAGAGAATGAGCTGGATGGGAATCTCATGTAGATAACTTAGAGCAGTGTTAATGAGACAGTGGGCCAGATCCTTAGTTGGTATAAATCGGCATAGTAGCTGTGAGGTGTTGGGTTGGTCTCACTCTCTCTCACCCAGGCCAACCTCACTTTTCATTCACTACACAGAAAAAGGGGGGGAAGGCTATCTGGAAGAGAAATAGGGAAAAACCCTCATGCTTTGCCATCACCAAGTTCTACAGAGGGCAAAGGAGGCTCCTCCTGAAAAAGAGACAAGATGGTCAGGTGGTTACAGAACTAATCTAGAATTGGGAGATTTGCATTCCAGTCCCTGCTCTGCCACAGAATTCCTGTGTGACCCGACACAAGTCACTTAACTTCTCCATGCTTCAGTTTTCCATCTGTAAAATGAGGACATACCACTTCCCTACCTCACAGGCATTTTGAGAAGATAAATACATTGAAGATTGTGAGGCGCACAGATATTATGGTGATGGGGGAGAATTAAGCTCTGGGAGAATCCTTTCCTCCACAGAGGGGCTGGAGGGCAATAATCACTTCAGTCTCTCTCTTCTCCAGGGCTGAGGAAAGGAAGAGGATTCTGCCATGCCCAGCATAAGCACAAGTCTGGAGTACGCCTGCTGGCTAATGTATCAGTTTCTGGCAGACCATGAGCGGAGCATACTAATTAATTCTCCATTAGCTATGCCTCTAGACCAGGTGGAGCTAATGCAATGCCTGTCAGCACACCAACTATGACCACGCAGAGAGAACAGCAGTGGCAACCTAATGAATAACCCTTCCTGCCTCAGAGCCTGAATATCACCCATAGAACGTCTGTAAGAGGTATCCATTTTGATTCTATCCTGCCCATGCAGTAAATTAAAGTCCTAATGGTGCTACATATCAAAAGAATTATAAGTAATCCCTACCAAAACAATGGTTCAGCAATCTAACTTCAAAAACAGTTCATTCTGGCCTTACAAATGTATATATTTCTGCCGTTCACTGAACACTGAGTTTTACACCATTGACGCTGCTCCAAGCACAGAGACTTACCCTTCCGTCTCTCAAATCTTTGTATCAAAAGTCTCAAACTTACGGTAGACTGTTGAATGGGTATCCAGGCAGGTGCTTCAACTGAGCATTTGTGGGAAGGGCATCTGCCATGGCTCTGCTGCAAATAAGTGAAAACGGCATTATACACAATACAGTATGTGCTTCAATCCTACGCACAAGGAGCTCCATTAAAAATGGAGCATCAATCTCATATTTGCATTTCCTAGCATTTGCTAGTACACATGAGACCTTTCAGAGTAATTTGCCATGTGTTAGAAATTAGACATGTAGGTCCCATTATTAAAAGGGCACTGAAATTTTACCCATTAGTTTTGCTGTGTATTTCACAGTTTTGAAGGTGACACAAACTGCATCCACTCTGAACCCCAAACAACTGCCATTTGGCATGTCTTAGCTCTGAAACCTTCAAAGAACAAGGACACAGGGCTTAGGCAGTAGTTAGGGTTTGGCTTTTAACTCTCATCTTCACGACAGGCTGTATGTCTCCCCATGTAAATTCATATTCTTTCTACCAATGATAACTCCAGCCTGAACCACCATCACCAACCTTATTTTCCAGCAGAAGTGTCTCTATACCAGTTTCTCTAAAGGCTTGTTTTGCGGCTCAGCAGAAAGCATGGCTTCCTATCCAAACTGGCTGGGGGGCAACTGTCTCAGAGTTGATATGATATGTCACTCCCACAATTCCCTAAAACCTGACTGCTGGAACAAAAGAACAAGGAGTTACTTTAAACTGTGTTTTCCCACATGGCAGTCCAATCCACTACCACTAGGACACTGGACAGCTCTCCCTGTAATTTCTCTTGCATTTGTTGGGATCCAGTTACATTTTACCTAAGGTTCCATGCCCTGGCAAGCCAATTAAAACTAATCACACAGTAGCTTGGGTCAGAGTCCCTGCAGAAACGTTCAGAATAATTTTGGGATCTCCCACCTCTATTCTTTGCTTTCATATAGGAATCAAACCATTATTTATTTGTTTCAATTGGAGGACTCGTGTAATTATGTGTGTTCCAGAAGCACAGAGGTGCAGATACAATGCAAGATGAAATTTCCTTTCATTTACAACTTAAGACAGGTATACTGCAAGCAACTGAACATAATTTTTTTCACACTGAGAACGTAGAACACAATCTCTGTGGGCAGTAAGTGATTTAGACTTCACATGGTTTTCAGCTTTGAGCCTGATGTGAACACATTAACTAATTGTGCTATATGAGGAACTGTACTGTGTTCTTTACCCACAAATAATAAAAGTGGTACAATGATAAATACCTTTCAAGCAAAGAAGTACAAGTCTCAGTTTCAGATATGTATTCCTCAAATCTCAAACCTGGTGATTACCGGTTTCTATATTTTCATATATATATGAAACACACACACACACACCTACCTCCAAGGCACATTAAAAAGAGGGACAAATTGCCAGCAAGAGGCTATTTACCATTAAACAAAATCTCTGAAAAATGTTCTTTAGTAGATGCTGAAAAGTCACCAGTATTATAGCAGTAATATACTATGGACGTGTTTTTATCTCCTAAAAGTAGAGGTGTGAATGTGGTAGCACATTATGTAACGTAATCAAAATAATAAAACCACAAATAGACTTTTATATATCTGATTGATTAGAGGCACTGTTAAGCTTTCTGGGGGGGTTTTCTTCTTAAAAGTTGTAGGTCTTGATTCTTTGGTCCCTACAGAGGCAGATGTAGGAACAATAATGACGACTTGCTCAGCACACAACTTTCAGATACTCATATCTTTGAAAAAAATCAAACCCATTTTTTCCAGTTGAAGTTTTTAATGCTGCAAAGGGAGACATCCATACAGCAACTCTTTGCCATGGGACTGCAGAGGCAGATCCCTTTGTAGGATCAGGGCTCAAGACCATAAGTTTCTCTCCAGTGAGTACTATTCCATGCCAAATGTAACTTTCAAACTTCTGCTATTTTCGTACCTTCATTAAAAAAAGAAAAAACATCACCAGAATGCTTTACAATAGTGTATTTTATTTTATACACTCTTAACTAAAACAGCTGCAGGGTGTTAAGTTGCAAAACAGCTTCTATTATAAAACCTTGTTTTTAGAAGTTCAAGACTTAAAAATACCTGTTGGGCAGAGTCCTACTAAGAAAAATTTCAGCCCCAAAGGCAAATGTTTCAGAAAGTGGTTTGCATCAGCAAGCACAGGCAAATAATGGAAATTTTTCTGCAGTCTTAACCACAGCAGATATTACTTGCACTTCCACAGAAGCCAGTGGGAGTTTTGCTAACATAGGGACTTCAGGTCCAGGTGAACTCCGACCACTTTCCAAAGGTAAACATAAACAAGGTGATGAAAATCCACCATGTTAAATTCTCTCTATTCCATCTAGCCCGAGGGAGCAAAGTTGTGTGTGGTTTAGTTTCTATATTTATTATTAATTTTAATATAGATTAAACGCATATGCTGTATGTTGCTATGTGGGAAAGCAATTTCAAATAAGTGATCTTTCTATTTAGACTGGAAAGTGGCAAGGTTTGTGTTTCTCCTTAGTTTGTGCAGGAATGAAGTTCATAATTTTTGGCCGGCCCCCAAGGAAGGAAGTCCTGTCTCCTGCACACATGAGCTTCATCCTTGAGATAGACAGTTTTTAAGGGTGGTTGTGGTCCCAGAAGAGGAAGAGTCCTTTAGGTGACCAGGTCCCCATCTATTTAGAGCCTTACAAATATGGAACGGCATTTTAAGCTTGTCTTAATGTTGTACAAGGATCCAGTGGAGCATATAAGGAGTTATCTGCTCTCACTGCTGCATTTTGCACCAGTTGCAGTTTTTTTTAGGTCTGATACTTTCAAGCTCAGGCAAACTGCTTTGGAATAATCTAGTTAGAAAGCAATGAACACCATGCATGATCAAGACCAGGCTGTGATCAACAAGAATGGAACACTAAATTCCTAGCCAATCGGAGGCAATAGAATGCCTTTCCCAAAGGTACTGATGCATACAAGTCCCAAATCAATGAGGAGTCTATTAAGAGCCCTGAACTGTAGACTGCCTTGATAATTCATGGGCAGAGATCATCAACTAGAGGAGACTGCATCATGGTAGTGAGCTCTTCGGCAATGTCATGCATTAAGTCCATGTTGATCGTATTTAGCTTTAACAAACTTCTCATCCATACACTGGTCTCAGCCAGATGCTGGCGTACCTAGGTTTTAGTGGTGTTCGCACCGGTGGTGAATGACAGATAAAGTTATATGGCGTTGGCATACAAATGGCACCTGAGCCCATGAAGTCTCACTCATTCTCCTAGTGGGACAATGGAGTTATTAGAACCTGTGGAATTCCACAGCTGAGTATTCTGGTGGCAGAGATGCATTTGCATACTAATACACACTGTGTGGAAGGACTGACACCATTTTAGTGGGTTTCCCTTTTCACCTTCCACAGGCATGATACCAGGATGCTGTGATCAGCCATATCTAATGCCGTGGAAGGGTCAAAGAGTGGGAGTATGGATTTCTGCCCATTATGCCAGGACAGCAAGAGATTATCCATCTGCCCCATGCCCAGTACCAAATCCTGTCCTGAAAGGCAATTGGGAAGGCCCTAGAATAGTGACTGTGGACAGATGTGTTTTGAGACATGGTTTCTGATTCTAAGCAAAGTAACTAAGAAACAAAGAGAAGGTTTGACACCAGACAGTAGTTGCACAGGTCTGTTGTATCTACAGAAAGTTTATTCAGGGCTGGCTGGATTGTAGCATGTGTTAAGGTGGGAGGTAGAATCCCAACGTCTGATTTGGAAAAGGAAATCAATCAGCAGGGGCCACAGTTGCTCATCAAAGGAAAAGACCATTCTTTGCAAGTGGTGGGTCATGTTTCTATCAGGCGGGCCAAGGCTTCCTGAAACATGGACAGATTGAATTCAGATATAATGGTATGGTTTTGGGCTAGTGCGTGGTGTCCAATTTCACACACTGTGACAAGAAGTCTTCCTAGATACTGATCTTCTTGGCGAAGAAAGAGGATAGTTCCAAAATAGCCTACTGACAAAATGAAGAGTCTCAGACCTGGCAAGTTATGACCACACACTTGCCGAACTATTGACATAATGACTCACCCATAAATACCCAATTCCTTCTCCTTGACCATGGTTCTCAGAAGCTTTGTGCCAGATGGAGAGAGATGGAAGGAAACAAATTAAAATACAAAGAATTTCTTCAAGCCTATGCTGAGGCTGTGTTGGCAGCCAAGACACCCTTCTCCTCCATTTCTGTACTGACCACCCAAAATGGCTTTACAGGATGGTGAACAACTTAACCAACGCTGGCTTGAAATCCACAGCAGAACACAGCATCACTTGCTGCAAGGAACTATCATCCTATCAACTGCATCCAGTAATGCACCTCGAATTATGTGCAACTGGACACCTACTAGGCATGGATAACTTGACAATCACATAGCAACACTCATTAATGCAGGAGCAGGTTCTCCTGCATTCCCCGTTCTGCTCATCACTTTTTACCTTGCGTTTATACATACAGCTTTCCAATGTTAGGTAGTATTAAACCCTAACCGCAACCACCTGAGCAGTTAATTGAACATTGTCTTCCTTGGTTCAAGGAGCCGTTGATAGATTTATAAAACAAATCACCTTTCTCTTCCATAGTTAAAATTGGTCTGGTAAAGACATCTCCCTGAGATCAGCACATTATAAGCTAATGATATCTAGTCAAAATTTCAGTTACACTAAACAAGGTCAATGCTTGGAAGAAACAAAATGCCATTCAGAAATGGAGATCAAAGTAACTCACTTCTATTCTTGCTGCTACCATAGAGACCAAGAAAAAAATGAATAGATTTAACAGACTTAATTCTTCCTGAAATTTATAATTAACTACAAGGGAAAAGGGACAATTACCATATTTCTAAAGAATAAAAGATAAAAAGTTGAGCTTTTGACAAGATATAATTACAAGACATATACAATGCACATTGGTTTGCTCTGTGTAATTTTCTTGAAGTTCCCAAAAGAAAGATTATTTTTTTCTCGAAAACACAACATGTACTTCATCAGTTTACATTTGTAATGTTCAGAATTCAAGTGCTAAAGACTAACAACAACTGGTATAATTCTACCAAAACTTAACACTGATAAATAAAGATTTGAAATAAATATACACCTCAATTATACACCCCATCTGTCTCACATCTATGAATATATTCTCTAGGTAAGATAAATGGTAATCAATGAGAAGCGTTTTCCTCCTTTTCTGAGATTGCATAGAGTAGCCAACAGTCACCCAATAGTAGTTAAAGCTGCCCACAAATACCACTTCAGTGTAGAATTTAGTAAATTACATGTAAATTGCATGGAATCAGCACTATTAAATTTTTAAGATCTGGCAGGAAAACACCCCAGTTTGAAATGCTCATCAGGACGTAATAATGGCTTTAGAAAAATAGTTCAATTTTATCTAAATTTGAATATTTGAGAAACTGAACAAAAACATGAAATTTGCTTTGTTTGAGGTTTTTTCACAGACTTGAAGTTTGGCACAAAAATCTTCAGCAGACCACGTTCTGGTTTATAACTGAGAATGTACATTTATTTATCCCAGAAACTCAGTTGTGAAAGTAGAGGATGCACATTCATGTGCAATCCAACAGAATATTCACCTGAACTCCTGCAAAGAGAAACCAATAAACATTGGACTGAGGAAGTTAACACTGTTATGAAGTCTCCCCATGAGTAAGTAGAACTATGGTTATTATTTGTGTGATACCCAGATAAATTTACAGCTATTTATAATTTATTAATAATAACGAGCCAGATCCTCTGTTCATGTAAGCGATCATAGCTAGATTGAGTTCTGAAAGGTTACGCCTATTTACATCAACTTTATTTTTATGAGACCCAGTGGGATTACTCACATGTATATATTAATTATTCTATTTGATTTTACCTGCTCTTGTCATTGCAGGATCAAATGCAAAATTAAGACAACAATGCTCTGTATGGAGTTACTCCAGATTTACATCAGTGTAAGGAAGAGAAAAATCAGACCCATTCTCTTGAATGGAGTAACTATACCATGTTAATAACTGCAGGGCTGGCTCTTTTCACTAATCATTCACTGATGTATGATCAGAATCTGGCCTGTATTTATGGGCCAGATATTCAGCTCTGACAGATGACTCAAAGAGGGGGTGATAGATGTATCTAGCTCACCTCTCTTCTCTCCTGATGGAAGTCAGGAGCCCATCCAGCCCCTGTTATAATTTAGAGCAGCCTAAGAGGTCGCTGTATGTTACGCCAGCTGAAATGGTCCCCTGTGGCCACTCTGATGTCAGAGGATTGTCAGAGCATGATGCACACCAACCATGGCCCCATCATGTTCCCTCTCATGCTCCCAGAACACCTCCCCTGCTGGGTGGGCCAGAAATGGGATCCAACTGTGCTGCCTTTATGGCACTCAAGGATTCCCCTGCACCAGGGAAATCCCCAGCAAACTGACAGCAGGTAAAGAATCCAGCCTTACATGCCTGTACATTGCCAAGTATGGCACAATAGAAACAACATATAGTAATAGTATGATTGATGCATGTTGGCAACATGAAAACATACTAGCCCCAGGCACAGAATCTATTGCTCACCCTTACAATGATGCCGATAGAAAGTTGAGTTCTAAACTCTGGCTGTCCCTCTCTGAGTGGCGCTAGTTGGGAAAGGAGAGCTGTTGCTGAAGAATGAAGTGTTTGGGACCAGTGTGCTTTGTAGCGCTCCTCGTTTCTGCTTTAGAAAGGAACTGTATTTGCTCGCTCCAACACCTACTGCAGAGCACTAGTAGGAGCGTTGGGGGTGGGAAAGGCCTGATCAGACCCCCAAAACGACTGGTTATGCCCCCGTGAAGTCATGGAGCATCCAACCTACAAGCCAAGCCTCGGGATGGCACTCAAGAGAGCAGCACCTCATCATGCTGCCTGGTTCCTGTGTCAGTGTGTTGGGTGTGGAAGAGGCACCCTGCACTGCCTTCCTCTCTTGGAACTTTGACACCACCTGCTCAAGGCAAGGCAGAGTTTTGCCCTAATTATATTTATTGGTGCTGCCTGTTAGAATATAAATATATTGCCAGATCACCAGGAGCTAATACAATAAAAGAAAGAAAGAAAGAAAGAAAGAAAGAAAGAAAGAAAGAAAGAAAGAAAGAAAGAAAGAAAGAAAGAAAGAAAGTTCTTGTCCAGTCAGATTCTGCAAGGCTGGATTTCATGTGATAAACATTTGGTACTGATTATCTCAGTAAATAAGCATATGACCCTGCTCCTGGCAACATTAAGAGATACCGTTCTTTCCCCCACTTCTTCCTTGTAAACATTTGAATGAATTAAGCCCTTGTAAAAGGTGCTAGACTGACAGCCTTAGAGAGAGGAGTCTTATTAATTTACAGAACTGGACTGGAGCAATAAAAGATTCTCCACATAGCCATGCTCAGGAAATATTCAGGACTGACTGGACCCGTAGGCTCACTCCTGGGATTGTCAACAAAGTTGGGTGATAGCAGTTTTTGTGATGTGCACATCCGTCCATTCGGAAATGGACTGAGACCTTCACACTCATTGCACATAGATCACCAAAGACCCAGGGTCATTTTACCCCTAACATCAAGGATGTTAAACTAACCCCTTACTAATTTAAACTGCTCTGCCGTGACAGGTGAATCCCATTTCTGAGGTAAACATGTATTTACATGAATGTGCAGCCCACGTGTTCTGCTTTCCAGGATTAACACAGCATTCCAGTTGAAGTTGACAGTCAGACCTCAGTGCAGGAGTAGTATTAACAGAACAATCACTATTTTCAACCCATATTTTACTTTCTTAGCTGAGAAAAAGCCAAGCTATATAATATAATCTGGCCTGGCCTATCTGCAGCCCCTTATCTGGCTCACAAGAGGGAGAGGGCAAAAGGTGGAACCTTCCTGCCTTCTTTCCCT
The DNA here is from genome assembly GCF_011386835.1 of Chrysemys picta bellii. Lineage (NCBI taxonomy): Eukaryota > Metazoa > Chordata > Testudines > Emydidae > Chrysemys > Chrysemys picta. The sequence goes on along the minus strand of NC_088791.1, from coordinate 333,220,462 downwards.
CAGAGCACTGAGCAGACACTTATGCAGCTGCTACTACACAAACTGTCTCCCAAAGGCAGAATGGCTGGACACAAAGCTGGTAGAAAGTGGAGAGGAGTGCATGCTGCATTTTCCTAAGAGGTGGCAGAGTAGGCCTGTTCTTGTGCTCTCTGTGAACCTTCTTGATGCTCCCGCTGGAGCGGAACAGCTCCATGCAACCCTCAAGGGTATGTCTACACTGCAGCTGGGAGCAAGTCTGGGGTAGACAGACTTATACTAGCCGAACTTGAGCTAGGGCACTAAAAATAGCAGTGTGGACACTGCGGCTTGGGATAGGGCTTGGGCTCTCAAGCCTACAGGGCTAGACGGGCTTGAGAACCTGAACTCCTGTTATTTTTACTGAATTCTATTGACAAAATAATACCACAAATCCATGGGGCTTATGTATCAGCAAAAAATAAGCTAAATTAAGGACATGATCAATTCAAATAAACAAGAAGCCCATAAAAAAGCCCTGATTCAGCATTTGTCTGGCTCGTGTTCAATAAGTATATGGGGACAGCAACAAAATAAAATCAAGCAGGCACATTTTGAGGTATTGAGAACATTCAACTTATTGTTTCGGGGGTAGTTACATTTTTGCTGGGAAAAAACCTGTTTAAATAGAAATCAAGATTTGGGGCAAGTCTTTAACAAGTACAATCCACTGGGTTGTTGCATTTATAGGGGTCTAAATAATACCTTCAGGTATATTACACACCAATTTAAAAAGCATATTTATTGCACCACTCTTGACTTGACCACTCTCTGTACATTATTTTCTATAAACTGGAAATGCTGGAAATGCTGCAAATACCACAGTAAATTTAACTACCATGTGTTGACTTTTTAATAGCACTGACTGTCTGCACCTTAAGTAAATTTATGTTCCCTTTGTATTATTTTCAAAGCCTGAGGAAAAAACTGAATATTTACTATCTCTTCATATTAAGATCCACATCTCCGAAGGTGGCCATGACAGTTACATGCACAAATCAGGTTAATGGATGCCTAAATATGTGTAATTACCTGATTTTAGGCTAAAAATGACCATTTTGACACATAAATGCAAGATTTGTGGATATAATGTGTGTGCAACAATTTTATCAAATATCAAATGCACTGAGCCAAATTCTGCTCTCGTGAATCTTGGAGTTATGACTTCAATGGAGTTATTCCAGATACACACTGATGTAAACATTACCAGAATTTGGGCCAGTATAGCATAAAACCGTTGACATAGCTATTTTAATACCGTGCAGAAAAAACACAGGGGAAATATCTATAAAATATGTATTCCAAGTTATTGCAACTTTTTTAATACTTCGAAGCTTTTAATTGCTGCAGGAATCACTCACTGCCCACTTTTATAGGGTAATGCAGAGTTCCAAAGGGTGCAGACACGCACTTTGGACTGATGCCCAGTTGTTCTCCATGGTTCCATCCAACTCTACCACCAGTGACTTGCTGCAGAGACAGGATATTCAATCTGCCTTCCCCTGCTCACTTCACCTTGAGCGCTTGACTTGCTGGTTCATGTATCTACCAGTATAGTCAGTGAGGTAAGAGGTACAGGAGGCAGATCTGATGGGAGGAACGATATAATGGATATGTGGAAGTGGAGGACCTGCTTATAACTGAGGGAGTGAAATGGTTGTGATCCCACGTATGTTACTCTCCACAGGGCCCCATGGAATGCAGGGTTGACTCAGTTCACATGTTCATCATCAGTTCATAGAGCAATTGTGTCAGAGGCAGCTTGTTGTTGTTGTTAATAAAAAGAAGGCCAGAATCCGCTCTCAAGTACACCAAATGCAGACTAGCTCTACTGCAGTCAGCAAAGTTATTTATTACATGTGTCAGCACCAACCTTAGGGGCTGTCAAAGCCTACAGCTGCAAGTCCCCACCTGGAGACCTAGAAATGTCAGAGCTAATCCAAGCTCTTAAAGAAGCATCTAACCATTTTCCTTGCAAAGGCAGCCTCAAAAATGTAAACTGAACATTAGGGCTGAAAGTGCGCACTGAATATTTTATAAAGACCTGGAGTTATTCTGAGACCCCTGACACAGTTCCCCAGTGCTGGCCTTTGAGTTCCATGAAATCAATAGCTACAAGTCCCTCAATTATGTGACTGTAGGACAGCCCTACCCAGACTCCTCCCAATGACACGAGAGTTGGCACCGGCACCATCTCATCTGCTAAATGCAGCTAAACTGTCTCATTAGCTGAACTGAATGTCTGACCTCTGGCCACAAGGAGGAGCAGATAGCATGAGTCCAGGCATGGTCTGAAGGCAAAGGACTCCTGTTTTCTAATCCCAACTAGGGTGACCAGATGTCCTGATTTTATAGGGACAGTCCCGATTTTTGGGTCTTTTTCTTATATGGGGTCCTATTACCCCTATTTCCCCCCACCCCTGTCCCGATTTTCACATTTGCTGTCTGGTCACCCTAATCCCAGCACTGAGTTCAATTACCTCTGTGACCTAACTCAAAGTCACTTTATCTTTCTGTCTTAGTTTCCCCACCTGCAAGAGACGAAGAACAACACTTACCTACCGCACAAGGGTGACGGTGATAGTCATTAATGAACTGCTATTCTTAGACATATTGTTATTGCTAGACTGCTGGTGTATTGAGACCATTGCTCATCATACTGGCCAGTATTGTGTCACTGTTACCTTGTGCTTCCACATCTCTTGGCTGCATCCACCTGCTGTCTTTCTTATACTTAGACTACATGCTCTTCAGATCAAGGACCATCTCTTTGGAACTGGGACTTTTAGGTATTACCGTGATACAAACAAGTATTATTATTTACACAATACTCAAAATGTTCTTGTCACCATACACAGCAAAAACACTCAGTAAAACACTACACAAACACTGAAATTCACCAGAATTCACCTCAAGCCCTCTGTCAGATAGGGGATTCCCAGAACCCCCGCTTATTCAGACAACTCTCCTTTACAAATGTTGGCACCAAGTGTGAACCCCAATACAAGTATTTCAGTTCCGCCTCTTCTGCCACAAAACGCCAACAGTGACCTAAAAATGCCTCCCATCATTTTATAATAAATTAGTTCACTAAGTTTGGGGAGGTCCCACAAAAATCCTTTTACTTAGCCCTCCCCTCAAATCAGTGACACACATAGAGGTGCGATGATGCAAGGAGTCACTTAAATACGTATTTGGGGGGGGGGGGTGGATGGGATTGTTTAGAAGGCCAATTCAAAAATGCTAAGGTTGCCTCTGACACTGGTGTAATACAGCAGCATTCAGACCAATGCATTTTGATTTTTAAGGCCTAGAGATACAAATCAAAGCTATGTTTTGCCCAAGAAAGCCACATAAGCTACAGAAACTTGCTACTCTCCAATCAGAAATGTTGTTGCTATCTAAACTACATCTGATTGGCTTCTCTAAAATGCTAGGACATATAATACAATGCTCAGATTTTTAAAAAATAACATGATTGCCTGTTCCCACCTTTAAAGAATAAGCTGGCATGATATGTTGAGACTATATGTGCATTTTAACATCTATTTTGAAACTGCTCCAGTACTACAGATATTAATATACACAAGCAAAGTCTAAGGTAAAATATCAAATCATTTTCCTTTTATAAATAAAAAACACCACCACATCATTTAGGTATAGAAACAAACAGTGTAACCCTCAGATAAAGAGAATAAAATGCCCATTGAAGCAAGGAGTACTTATTTTATCTTGCAACCTGAGACACTACATACCCACTCTGTTTAATTACAGGAACAGAATAATAGCAGAAAGATATGCACCCAAAACAGTAATGTTTCAGTCCTACCTTGGTTGTGACAATGCACAGACAATCCATTCTGCAAATCTCCACAGGAGTGTATGTAAATCATAAATCAGCAAGGTTGAGGAAAGGCTTTTGAAACAGCATGAACAGAACCAGAGACTTGAATCTGCACAGCCTGCTTTTCCAATAGGGGCCCTCATAAGAAACTCGAGTCCTCCTCCACAATGCTAAAGGCAGTCATGATTCTCACAGGGATCTGAAAATCCACTAGAAATCATCTCAAGCAAAACTTCCAGGTGGCTTGTTAAGCTTGATTGCTGCATTGTTCAATCTGTGATCAAAATATTCTGTTAAATAGTATGCAGGATTCTAATTGGGAATATGAGAACCACAACAAGCACAAAAGAGCAAAAGCATCACATTTCAGCTCTGGCTCTGATTACACAGTTCTGATCTGCTGTTCCAGTATACCCATAAGATTTCCTTTTCCAAGTCTCTCTCTCCTCTTCTTTCCTGCTAATTCTGAATAAGCACAACATACACAACTACTGGGCCCATCTATCAAAGTGCTGTCACTTTTCTGCCAAAACAACTGCTTTTGGTTGTAAAGGTTTTTATTAGGCGCCTGATTCCTATGAACACTTGAAGTGCATGATTGAAACACTAAGGTGTACACGCCGGTTCATGCGTCACATCTACAATCACTCAGAGTTACTAGGGCGGATTCTGAATCAGGAAGTGAATATAACAGCTGGATGATAAGAACGTTCAGAACATATAACAAAAAAATGGTCAGGTTAGTAAAAAAAGTTAACTGCCTATTTACACAGGCATGCAACGCCCTGGGGTGCAATGTTTGTATAACTGTAGTTCACTGCACACAGAAAAAAAACCTCTTTATACATTACATAAAACTAGAGGGACTTTTTTTTAAGTTATGAAGAAAACTTCAAAGTTTTTAATTAAAAGAACACCCCAAAAGGACAGTTTTAAAACTCCTCAAATTCTTTCCCAAACTTTCTGTGGATCCTTGTCAGCATCAGAGGCTTAATCTGCTCATTTCATGTCCTCTCTGAGTTGCTAACAGTCCTGCAATCTCCCATAGAAAACGGGGTAGCCACAAAGCCCCTACCTTTCTTGCAGCGATGCTGGTGTAGAGCTTGCCTTTGAGGTGTCTGACATGAATCATGCTGAGTAAGAAAGCTCTCTGTCAGCTCTTAAAGTCTTCCCTCTCTTATAGAGAGAGACAGAGAGAGAGAAGGGGAAAGATATGTAAAATGAAAGCTCTGGCTGAAGAGAGAGGAAAAATCAATGCCTCCTATTCACTGGGAAAAAAAATACAGCCAACTGGACCGTTGACAGCAACAAGAGGAAACGTCTAGACACCCATACATTACAATTCACCTTTTCAATCTATCGGATAGCACACTTTCCCCATGGGTGCTATGCTGAGAATCTCTCGTTCTCACTCAGCTAAAGTATGTTTTCAATTTAAAAAAAAAACTTTTTCAAGAAAAATACGGAACATATAAGAGTCATCTCCCTTCCACAAATTATCAAGGTTATAACCATAATATACTCAAAATTGCTAAAGAAGCAAGAAGTTCAGGAAATGACACACAGTTATTTTGCCAACATGAGGTCACTGCTACCAAAGTTTTTAAAAAATCCATAGCGAATCAGACATGTGGTCAGAATCAGACAGCAACCAAAAGAACCCCCCCTCCCCACAAACTATTAAACTTTTACAGGATATAAAATCTTAAAAGGAGACTCTCCACAGCTTTTAGGGCTTTTAAGACACTTTAATGTCTTCTGAACAACTTCACTGTTTGTGCAGAAAACTGGATTTTTTTAGGTGACACATTGGAGCCTGTATGTTTAGTCCATGCTGTGGTTTATTCCATTAGTCAACAATTTTATTAAAAAACTGGCTTAAAGAATCATTGAACATTTCTTGCATCACTTGGCCCACGTACCACTGAAGGGCCAATTAACTTATTATATGGTCTCACCAAAGCCCTGTTTGTAATCTGGGCAGGGTAAATGGGAATCCAAACAACTCTAAAACAGGGAGGGATTTGACACCCACATTTACAACAAATTATAAATAATAAAATAAATAAATAAATAAATAATAAACAACACCTTCATTTGATTTCCTTTGTGCTCCTCTATCTGTTGCATTCAATCTATTACAGGAAGGTTGTGTGAATTGCTTCCATTTTAAAAAATTACTTAATGACTTGGCTGTAAAAATTCACTCCATACTCAAAAACTGGTTACCAGGATACATTTCCAAACATATCTCTAACGGCCTGATCTGCAAACACACATGTGAACAACTCTATTCCTGTAAGTAGTCCCATTGGACTCATGATCCTATTTACAGATTATTACATGAAAATTGGAGCAATGGAACTCAGTGAGGCTACTTACATAAGTAAAGTGATCCACAGATTTCATCTACACTCCAATTTGTGCAAATCCTGCATACAAACCATAGTCTCCATGTGTAAAATCAACCACTGTGTGCATGCAAAAGTGTGGGGTTTCCTTGTACAATACACAAGTTTAGTGTGTGCTCATGTCTCCTTCATCCTCCTTTAGCTTACAGTAGAATAGACTTGTGCTTCTGGGGCTGAAGGTCCCTGTTTGATCCTCCCAGATGACCATTGTGTCTGTATGTATGAGGTCACCATTTGTTCCACATGCATGAACAGTAAGCAAGATAAAGCCAGTGCTGCATTGGCAGGGAAGCTGACTGATTCAGTGGTTCAAATTTTTTTTTTCAAGCTGTAAATCACAAACCACCTCTCCATGCAACCTCTCAATCCCTATTCCAAAAGTGCCCTCCAGCAACTATCCTGTTCAGATGCATTAAGCATACAAGCAATATTGGGGAACAATATTTAAGAGACATGATGAAAGCACACTTATTTGAACATGGTGGATTCAGCTACTTCATTATATCCTTCCAAAGGTAAACCTTTGCTGTTTATTTCTTCTCTTTGAATGTTTGATTTTACATTTATTAGCACCAATTCTCCCTACATTGCCAGCATCCCCCACTACTCCATTTTCTGTAGATCATTTTGCAATGTGGTTCTATCCTCCTGTATGTTCTCCACCTCTTCAATTTTCATGTTAACTATAAATATGATCATGACTGAATTACACTATAGAAACACCTGACAAAATTTAGCTATGAAGCAGCCACCTAGGGAGAAAGACTATTTTAGTTGTTCCTGTGGTAGGGCTGTCAATTAAACGCAGTTAACTCACGCAATTAATTCAAAAAAATTAATCACGATTAATCACACTGTTAAACAATAGAATACCAAATGAAATGTATTAAATATTTTTGGATGTTTTTCTAGTTTCAAATACATCGATTTCAATTACAACACAGCATACAAAGTGTACAGTGTTCACTTTATATTATTTTTGATTACAAATATTTGCACTGTAAAAATGATAAACAAAAGAAATGGTATTTTTCAATTCACCTCCTACAAGTACTGTAGTGCAATTTCTTCATCATGAAAATGCAACTTGCAAATGTAGGGTTTTTTTGTTACATAACTGCACTCAAAAACAAAACAATGTAAAACTTTAGCGCCTACAAGTCCATTCAGTCCTACTTCTTGTTCAGCCAATCACTAAGAGAAACAAGTTTGTTTACATTTACAGGAGATAATGCTGCCCACTTCTTAATTATAATGTCACCTGAAAGTAAGAACAGGCGTTCGCATGACACTGTTGTAGTTGGCGTCGCAAGATATTTATATGCCAAATGCACTAAAGATTCATGTGCATCTTCATGCTTCAGCCATTGTTCCAGAAAATAATGCGTTAATTAAATTTGTGACTGAACTCCTTGGGGGATAATTGTATGTCTCCTCCTCTGTTTTACCCACATTCTGCAATATATTTCATGTTATAGCAGTCTCAGATGATGAGAACACTTTCACTGCAAATTTGACAAAATGCAAAGAAGATACCAATGTGAAATTTCTAAAGATAGCTACAGCACTCGACCCAAGATTTAAGAATCTGAAATGCCTTCCAAAACCTGAGAGGGATGAGGTGTGGAGCATGCTTTCAGAAGTCTTAAAAGAGCAACACTCTGATGCAGAAACTACAGAACCCAAACCACCAAAAAAGAAAATCAACCTTCTGCCGGTGGCTTCTGACTCAGATGATGAAAATGAACATGCGTCGGACCACACTGCTTTGGATCGTTATTGAGCAGAACCCGTCATAAGCATGGACGCATGTCCTCTGGAATGGTGGTTGAAGCGTGAAGGGACATATGAATCTTTAGCACATCTGGCACGTAAATATCTTGTGACGCCGGCTACAACAGTGCCATGCAAACGCCTGTTCTCACTTTCAGCTGACATGGTAAAAAAGCAGCAAGCAGCATTATCTTCTGCAAATGTAAACAAACTTGTTTGTCTGAGCGATTGGCTGAACAAGAAGTAGGACTGAGTGGACTTGTAGGCTCTAAAGTTTTACATTGTTTTATTTTTGAATGAAGGTTTTTTTGTACATAATTCTACATTTGTAAGTTCAACTTTCATGATAAAGAGATTGCACTACAGGACTTGTATTAGGTGAATTGAAAAATATAATTTCTTTTGTATTTTACAGTGCAAATATTTGTAATAAAAATTAAATATAAAGTGAGCACTGTATACTTTGTATTCTGTGTTGTAATTGAAATTAATATATTTGAAAATGTAGAAAACATCCAAAAACATTTAAATAAATGGTATTCTATTCTTGTTTAACAGCGCGATTAATCGCGATTAATTTTTTTAATCGCTTGACAGCCCTAATAGCTTGTAAAAAAAACCCAAGATATAATACAACGTAAAACCAAGAGAAAGGTTTACATGATTTTTTATTAATATTCTATTAAAACAGTGTTTTTAAAGAATTTTCTGGAATTTTTGAAACTCAAATCCGGCAGCGCTAAGAATTTCAAAGCGAAATTGACTGACAAACAAAACTGTAACAGGCAGTATTGTTAAATCTGAGTGAAAAACAAGAAGTAAACAAAAGGCACTGGAAGTTCAGCAATTTTGAAAATCAGACCACTTATTCAGAAACCTAATATCAGGCACCCATTTTTTAAAATCTTGGTCTTAAGTCTTTTGTATTTCATGACATCTGTCATTCTGTGTTGACATTTTATTTGTCAAATTGCCAAGTGCTTGTCCAGCACGCTAAGCACCATATATATATAGAATACATTGGTAAATACATCACTTTTACAAATATGGACAGGGATTTCTTTAATTTGGTGGATCTCAAATTGTGGACCGGGGAGCACCTGCTAGTGACATGCAAATTGCTGGCTGGTCACATAGTGCTAGATCCTTCCCCTTGTTTCCTGTTGCTAGACTGCATTCAAAGTAGCTAAAAATAGCTCAATTTCTTTCCCAATGTTTCTTTTTAACAAAAGCAATTGATGTACTTGGCCATAATGGGACAGCCCTTCTAGTCAGGGTTCATCTGGGCACCCAATTAGCACAAGGCTAATGTGGGCTATGATTGGTTTGTTATTGGATCACCACTGGGAGGAAGGGGTCTGAGCAATCATGTATGGGAGGAGAAATGGCTCTGAAACAATCTCTCAGTTAAGATGTGGTCCATGCTACGGAAAAGTTTGGGAACTCGTAAATTAGTAGCTCCCCTACAGGTATCCCTCCTGATGGTTTCTATAATTAAAGGCTAAACCCAGAACAAAATGTAAAAGAGGGAAAAATTAAATCAACAGCTCATGAGACTTTGGGTCAAAAAGTAAAAATGAAGGTCAATGCAAATGCAATTCTGCTCCTTATGGCCGCAGCAGCTCCCGACAGTAGTAGATCTCCTGTGGTTTTACTGCACGGGTAATATTTTCCACTGTGCACCTGTAAAGGGGACCACTCACCACAGGAGCACCTCCTTGTAGCCAGGTATCACGTAGCAGCTGTCTCCCCATATGGTGACCCCTGACAACGGTCACCCCATTGCTGCAGCAGTCTCTCTTCCTGCAACTTGGCCCTTCAGCCAGATTAGGCTTTAGTCCACCTCTTCTGGGGTAACAGATAATCCAACCAAACTATAGTCCAATGACCTTATAGCAGGTCTTCTTTTGTCTCTGGGCTCTGTGGTCCTTTCATCCCTTACCTCAGGGAGTTTCACCCCACCTTCCCCAGTGGCCAGTAGGAAAATCCAGACCTACCCTAACCTCAGGTTTCCAGGCCAAAGACCCTGTACCTGGCCCAAGTCTGTTCCCTCAGACTCCTTGTTACCTCTTCTATCCCCCCAGAAAGTGACTGTAGATTCTCTCCCTGCAGCCCCTTTCTGCTACAAACTTCCTCTCTTCAGAAAAACCAGCGTGCTCCTGCCCAACTGGGCTTCATGTTCAGTTAAGCCTCTCTCTCTATCCAGGTGACATAATTGACTTCTAAGGTCCACATTAACCCCTTCAGGGCCTGGTGGTCTCATTGCACCACAGCTCACAGGTAAGCACAGTTGTACAGAACTGTGCACCTCAGCATGGAGGGGCAGGATCTGCAAGGTTTCCTGTAGCTCTGGAACTGCAGCGTGGCTCCTCTTCCGCTCCACGACCTATTGGTGGGGGACTCCTTCCCTTCCAGCCCCTCTGAAGATCCCCACATACAGTCAGTTACTCGGAATGCCCACTGGGGCTTCCATTTTACACTAGTCTATCCAAGTACTTCACAGCCCAAGCACCTACACATGAAGCAAGTTAAATATCCATTTTCTAATGGACAATGTACACTTTTGAGGACTATAAATTTAGGGCCTGATTGTGGCATTTGGTTGCTTCTCCCTGCGTACCCAGCCAGTTTTGTAGGCCTATATGGAGAGAGTGAGGTACACCCCTAGCCTTTGGTGTGGAGCACAGGGTGAGGAAGGCTCTTTGTGCTACCCCCATAGCCCTGCCAGGATCATAGATAATCAAGCCTTTAGAAAGCACCATGCCTTTATAATTCACAACTCCTGTTTAATGTTTTACTTAACTATTATTTTTCATACAATGACATAACTGTTTTATCTCAACACCCACAAATCTCTTATTCAGAATGAAACAGAAGTGCTTCAGTTAAATATGCAACACTAGGTTACGTGGGTGGCACGCCCAGCAGTAAAAGCACAAGAGTAATGCTTCCTAAAGTGGCTCTCAGCTTTCAAGTTACACGATGCTATCAAGATTTCATTTTAATTCCCAGCCACTCTGACTAGTGAAATTAACATCCAATCAATCATCAGCATCTGAAAAGCGCTATACGTATGTTTAAATATATAGCCGGCCCTATATAGCTGCATGTCACTATCATAGCAGTGCACTATTGACATTAAAGCACAGTCACTTAAAAAAGGGATTAGACAAAATGCCTCTTTCACATAAAGTGACACAACTAGCAAATGTCAGAAATTAAAATAAAACTTCTGCCATGGTGGAAAAATCCCAGTTTCAGGAACTTCATTGTTTGGGAATGCTGGCCAGGACGATGGAATTCTAACCTAGTGTGTTCAGCGTACTTGGGATCTTCATCTCAGGGTAACTAACATGCATGAGTTATCACCAGATAAAAACAGTGGAAACCAGGTACTTTAGTTTTACAAGGTAAACTCTCCAAGGTCAACCCTTGATAGTGGTATAGGGCTTTTTACCTCATGGTGAAACTAAAGTGCCTGATCTTCACTGTACTTCAGTAATAGCTCATGCATGTTAGTTATACACCTTTTTTTACCAGTGAAGACAAGGTCAATGTAATCATTATTTCTATGCAGGTTTTTATTTGTGAGTAGGGCAGACAGCCTCTTGCTGGGGTCAAGAAGGTCATGATACCAGGGACTTTAAGTGAAGAGGTGTGTGATGTAGCGCTCTTCCGTTGGATGTTGATACTGGGAATGACAATTTCTGACCATGGACACAGAGTTAGCACAATTGATGCTGCGTTCACCAATTAGTAAATGTGGAACATCACATCTTATGCCCTGCCCTATGACATCAAGAAAACTATTTGGGCCATGCCTGCTGCTTAATTGGTAATTGGTAATTTCCAGTCTTGGAACATCAGCCATAAACATAATGGATCAAATTCTATGAGGGGCTGAGCACGTTTAATGCCCACTAAGATCAATGGGCTATTTGATTATTTCAGCTTGATACTGGAGACTCAGTATACAGGTATACTACATACAGGTCCTGATCCTGCAAGTTGCTGAATGCCCTCATTTCCCATTGACTACAATGAGAATTAAGGGCGTTCAGCAACCGCCCAGAACCAGGCTAATAATCAGCAGATCTCAGGACACAATTCTGCAAATCTTAACCCAACTGAGTAGAACTTACGTATCACTCGGCATGTGTAAGGACTGCAGATCGTGTGGAAACACAGTGGCAAGAGAAAATCAGAAAGATATGCTGGATCATTACAGTTATGGATTTTAAGGAGTTAACGAATGACAAAGCCAATCTAGAAGTTTACACATAGCCAGTGAGACGGTCTTAAACAAGAGGTAATAAATAACCCGCAAGTCTTCAGTGTTAAAGAAACAAAGCGCTTTAGAGGTCAACTAATTATCCCAACCCAGTTAACTTCTATTTTCTTTTCCTCTTATTTTCAACTTACTGCTATTAAAAGTCCAAATATTTTTATTTAACTTGGAAAAAAAACCAAAAGACTTCATGGCTGAAACCTTCTATGGTAATATTGAGCCAAGAGAGAACTATTACAGCCAAGTTGTGAGCATATGAAAATGCCATAGCTGTTATAACAGAAACACGCAATCACCCTTAACTCCATCGTTGCAAATGGTGTGACTATTGTAAGTAGTACTGTAACAAAAATCCCTACACTGTAACCTTGTAGTCATGCTGCTTCATTTACCACTCAGTGTACACTTATACTACTAGAACTATCATTAGTTTGTCAATACAAAAATCATCTCATCTGCTGACATATTCACATTCTGCCTTACCAACTTTTTATTTAGCTACCAAGAAACTAGGTTACAGTTTACACTGAGAAGCCTTAAATAAATCGAAGGAAAAAGGAATACCCTGCACAGTGAACGTTGCTTAAACTTTAAAAATAAAAGTATCGCAAAATCAACACAAAAGCTCTGAGGCTTCAACTGCTCCCTAACATCAGTGGCATTTATGCCCATGATACAGCCCTAAAATTCTGTATGGAATGGTATTAAATCCATAGAACTAGCAACATATCAATAAATTGCTATTAGAAACCTGATCTGAACCTTCCCAACAATCTAAGTTCATTAAAAAGCAAGAGATTATTACAGGAACTGAAAACTCAATCTACTCTATACATTTCATCTCCATAAATTTATACTTTATACAATTCATCTCTATACATTTAATCTCCAAAGAAACGGTATACAAAGGTCACCAATATATTTCATCGTGCAATAAAAATAACCACAGCTCTTACCTTTGTCGTCGTGTCTGCAGAATGATTTTCAAAAGACTGATTCTCCTTACTGTGTTCATCACATAATACGGATCCATCTGACCCATCGGAAACCGCAGACTATAGAAAAAAAATTCAAATAAAGCAAATGATATTCACAGAATACTACTACTTTTAATTGGAAGCATGAGTCCATACATACAGGAGTGCAATCGTGCCTCTAATCCACACTTGGGGCTCATGAACCAGATTTGGCCCTCAATTTCTTGCCATTTGTAATTTTCTGCGGTTGATTCTGCAGCCTCTCCCACTGAAGCCTATGGCCTAATCCTGAAAAGTGCTGAGTAACCTCAACTCTCACTGACTTCAAAGGGAGTTGAGGGTGCTCAGCATCTCACAAGATCAGGCCATAAACATGGAGGGTGAAATCTAGGTAGGGCTGCCAACTTCCTAATCGAACAAAACCGAACACCTTGGCCCGACCCCTTCCCCAAGACCCTGCCCTCTGCTCACTCCACGCACGCCCCTCTGTCGCTCGCTCCCTCACTTGCTCATTTTTACCAGGCTGGGGCAGAAGGTTGGGGTGCGGGAGGGGATGAGGGCCCTGGCTAGGGATGCGGGCTCTGTGGTGGTGCTGGGGATAAGGGGTTTGGGGTGCAGGAGGGGGCTCTGGGACGAGGGGTTTGGAATGCGGGAGGGAGCTCCGAGTTGAGGCTGTGGGAGGGGGTTCAGGATGTGGGCTCCAGGAGAGTTTGGGTTCAGGAGGGGACTCAGGGCTGGGGTAGCGGGCTGAGATGCGAGGGGGGTGCATGGCGCGGGCACCAGGAGGGAGTTTGGCTGCAAGAGCGGGGCTAAGGGCTAAGGGCTGGGGCAGGAGGTCGGGGGTGCGGGAGGGAGTTTGGGTGCGGGAGAGGCAAGGGGTCGGGGCGCAGGAGGGGATGCGGGCTCCGAGTGGCACTTACTTCGGGCGGCTCCCCAGAAGCGGCGACATGTCCCTTGGCTCCTAGGCACTGCTCCTGCGCGCTGCTTCTGCCCATAGGCACCACCCTTGCAGCTCCCATTGGCTGCGGTTCCCGGCCAATGGGAGCCGCAGAGACGGCACTCAGGGTGGGGCAATGCGCAGAGCCCCCCAGCCATCCTCTGCCTAGAAGCCGAGCGACATGTCTCTGCTTCCAGGGAACTATGGGGAGCCAGGTAGAGAGCCTGCCAGCCCTGCACCGACCGGACTTTTAACGGCCCGGTCGGCTATGCTGACCGGAGCTGCGAGGGTCCCTTTTCAACTGGGTGTTCCTGTAGAAAATTGGATGCCTGGCAACCCTAAATCCTGGATGAATACCAAAACTCCCACTGACTTTACATGCGGTCTAGATTTCACTCAGAGCAGCCGCAGAAATGAGCCCAATAACTGTATGGTGTAAACCAGGAGTTCTCAACCTTTCTCTTTCTGAAGTCCCCCCAACATGCTATAAAAACTCCACGGCCCACTTGTGCCATAACAGCTGTTTTTCTGCATATAAAAGTCAAGGCCACCATTATGAGGTAGCAAGCATTGCAATTGCCCAGGGTACCACACCACAGGAGACTCCGCAAAGCTAAGCTGTTCAGGCTTCAGCTTGAGCCCTGGGTGGCCGGGCTCGGGGCCCCAGGCTTCAGCCCCATGTGGTGGGGCTTCGGCTTTCTACCCTGGGGTCCAGCAAGTCTAATACTGGCCCTGCTTGGCAGACCCCCTGAAACCTGCTTGTGGCCCACCAGGGGCCCCAAGACCCCTGATTGCGAACCACTCATATACACTATCCATAATTGTCTCAGTTCTTAATTACTGCACAAAATTCTCTAAGTTACATATTTTTGAAAGTGCTCACCATTTGTGAAAGGTCTTGTCTGCAAATATTTTTAATTAAATATAATGGGGTGGGGGAGTTGTTTTGTTTATATAGCATTCAGTTTTACAATGTTTGCAAAAAGCCATCACTAAATACAAGCCTTCTTTCAAAATATCTGCAATATCAGGATATAGGAAAAGGCCAATGGTTCCACCTTCCTCACTAATTTATGACCAGACTTCTCCTGTAAACCATTTTCTTTGAATTGATTTATTTATAGATTATAGGCAAAGTGTTTAGTGCTTGTGGTTTTCCTACTAAACATGCAGCACATTACTGTAGATTTTTCATTTATGAGATAAATATTAATAGCTTTTCAAGAACATGAACAGGAAAGTGGGGTGGAATCCAACAGTGCTATGCTATGTCCCACGTGGTGTTGAGTGCCATAGAAATCACGAGTAATGTAAAGCCATCCTGATTAGACCATTCACTGGGAGCAGTCAATTTTAACACAACAGGCAAGCAATTGTCAGCATTTTAAATAGGCCAGCTACTGCCAGCACCATTTAGAAAACAATGGGCCAGTGCCAAAAAAAAATGGCACAAATCAGATCCACATGTTCAAACGTATTATCCTCTGGTGCTAACTTGTTTATTTAGGGCTTAGTCCGGTAATGTACTGAGCACTCTGGCCTCCATCCAGCAAAGTACTTAAACACGTGCTTACCGTCACTGAAGCCAGTGGGACTAGAGACATGCTTTAAGGTAAGCCTGCGCGTAAATGCTCTGCTGGATAAGGGTCAGACTAGTTAACGCTATACGGCATGAGCCTTTAGGACCCAATATCACTCCTATCTATCTGTCTTAGGTGCTCATACAGTCTTCATCATCACAGTGTCTGAGCACCTCACAATCCTTACTGCTTCCATCTTCACAACGTCCCTGTGAGGTAAGGCAGTGATTGTCAGGAGCCCAGCCGGCTCCCAGCCAGGTCACTAGGCAAACTCAGCTGGGCCCCATGAGCCTCCTCCAAATGATCAGGCTTCCTCACTGGGCAGGCGACCCTATCACCTGCTACTTGAGCCATGCTGCATCAGCACCACAGCAGCTGCTCAACATGTGCCATGTCCCCAGCTGCCCTTGCCTTACTCTTGGTTCCAGTCCTTGTTCCAGCTCTAGCCTGCCTCCTCCCTGCTCTGGTTTAGTCCTTGCCTCCCTGCTCTGCTCCTGATCCTGGAGCTGGTTTTACACTTCACTTGCCAGAGTTTATGCTCCTTTCTATTTCCTCACTAGAATTTAACTTCCGCTTTTTAAAGGATGCCTTTTTTGCCTCTCACTGCTTCTTTTACTTTGTTGTTTAGCCCCAGTGGCACTTTTCTGGTTCTCTTACTATGTTTTTAAATTTGGGTATACATTTAAGTTGAATCTCTATTATGGTGTCTTTAAAAAGTTTCCATGCAGCTTGCAGGGATTTCCACGTTTTAATTTCTGTTTAACTAACCTCCTCATTTTTGTGTACTCCACCTAGGAAGAGGGATAGCTCAGTGGTTTGAGCATTGGCCTGCTAAGCCCAGGGTTGTGAGTTCAATCCTTAAGGGGCCCACTTAGGGATCTAGGGCAAAATCAGTACTTGTCCTGCTACTGAAGGCAAGGGGCTGGACTTAATGACCTTTCAAGGTCCCTTCCAGTTCTAGGAGATAGGATATCTCCATAATGCTACCGGGTTGGGCTACTCTGGTGTTTTCCCCACCACATGGATGTTAAATTTAATTATATTATGGTCACTATTACCAAATGGTCTCTCTATATTCACCTCTTGGACCAATCCTGTGCTCCACTTAGGACTAAATCAAGAATTGTCTCTCCTCTTGTGGGTTCCAGGACTGCTCCAAGAAGCAGTCATTTAAGGTGTCAAGAAACTTTATGTCTGCATTTCGTCCTGAGGTGACATGTACCCAGTCAATATGGGGATAGTTGAAATCCCCCATTATTATTGAGTTTTTTATTTTTATAAACTCTCTAATCTTCCTGAGCATTTTGCAGTCACTATCACCATTCTGGTAAAATGATCAGTAGTATATCCCTACTGCTATATTCTTATTATTCAAACATGGAATTACTATCCATAGAGATTCTGTGGGACAAGTTTGGTTCATTTAAGATTTTTACTTCATTTGATTCTATGCTTTCTTTCAAATATAGTACCACTCCCCCACCAGCATGACCTGTTCTGTCCTTCCGATATATTTTGTACCCCAGTATTACTGTGTCCCATTGATTATCCTCATTCCACCAAGTAGTCAGAGATATAGAGTCGCCCTGAGCATGGGGTTGCATAACTGACCATCTTGGCTAATAGCCATTGGTAGACCTTGTGATGGGTTGGGTCACAGAACACCCCCCCCTTGGGACTGCCACCTGATCTGCTCGGACTACCTCTGAGCCCCTTTTCCCTGCAGCTTGGGACTTCAGTACCCTGCCTGGCTGTGCCAGACACGCTAGCCAGACCCAGGTCTGAACCATGTCCCCCAAAAGCTGCAGGCTTAACTGAAAACAGCTTAAGAAGTGCTCCTGTCTCCAACACCCAGATACCCAGTTCCTAATGTGGTCCAACCCCCAAATAAATCTGTTTTACTCTGTATAAAGCTTATACAGGGTAAACTCATAAATTGTTCACCCTCTATAACACTGATAGAGAGATATGCACAGCTGTTTGCTCCCCCAGGTATTAACACTTGCTCTGGGTTAACTAATAAGCAAAAAGTGATTTTATTAAATATAAAAAGTAGGATTTAAGTGGTTACAAGTAATAACAGACAGAACAAAGTAAATTACCAAACAAAATAAAACAAAACCATGCAAGTCTAAGCCTAATATAATAGGAAACTAAATGCAGGTAAATCTCACCCTCAGAGATGTTCCAATAAGCTTCTTTGACAGACTAGACTGGGTCAAGCAATCACTCACACCCCTGTAGTTATTGTCCTTTGTCCCAGTTTCTTTCAGGCATCTCTTTGGGGTGGAGAAGCTATCTTTTGAGCCAGCTGAAGACAAAATGGAGGGGCTTCAAGGGCCTTTTATATCCTCTCTCTTGTGCAACATCACAGCCACAAGATGGGGTCTCTAGCCACCTGGGCAAGTCACATGTCTATGAATGATTCAGCTTTTTGCAGGCCGATGCCATTGTTTACATGTTAGTTTGAACATTCCCAGGAAAGCTCAGATGTGGATTGGCGTCTCCCAAAGTCCATTGTTATTTAAGTTCTCCCAATTACTTAAATAACCCCTTCACACTAAGTTGACCAAATCTGTCTTATGTGCTTCCTACAGCAAACACTTTAAATACAAGCATAGAGCCAATGCTCATAATTTGAGATATGAAAATCATCCATGCATACAAATAGGATGAATATATTCAGTAGATCATAACCTTTGCAAAGATATGTTACATGGCATAACTAGCATAAAACATATTCCAGTTATGTCATATTTACATTCATAAGCAGCGGCGGCTCCAGGCACCAGTGCTCGAAAGCGCATGCCTGGGGCAGCAAGCTGCGGGGGGTGCCCTGCCAGTCCCTGCGAGGGCGGCAGGCAGGCTGCCTTCGGCGGCATGCCTGTGGGAGGTCCGCCGGTCCCGCGGCTTCGGTGGCAATTCGGCGGCAGGTACACCGAAGCTGCGGGACCGGTGGACCTCCCGCAGGCATGCCACCCAAGGCAGCCTGCCTGCCGTGCTTGGGACAGCAAAAAAGCTAGAGCTGCCCCTGCTCATAAGCATATTTCTATAAAGCATTATGGGGTGCAACGTCACAGACCGATTCTCCATGAACTTATCTAGTTTTTTGAACCCAGTTATACTTTTGGCCATCACAACATCCCATGGCAATGGGTTCATAAGTTAATTTTGCATTGTGTGAAACAGTCCTTTTTTTTTGTATAAAACCTGTTGCCTATTAATTTCATCAGGTGACCCCTGGTTTTGGTATTGTTGGAAAGGGTAAATAACATTTCTTTATTCACTTTTGCCACCCCATTCATGCTTTTATAGACCTCTATAGTAGCCCCCTATCATCTCTTTTCTAAGATGAACAGTCCTAGTCATTTTAGTCTCTCCTCACATGGAAGCTGTTCCATGCCTTTGACCATCTGGTTGCCCTTCTCTGAACCTTTTCCAGTTCCACTATAACTTTTTTGAGATGCGGCGACCAAAACTGGACACAGCATTCAAGGTGTGGGCACACTATGGATTTATATAGTGGCATAATAATATTTTCTGTCTTATTTTCAATCCCTTTCCTAACAGTTCCTAAAATTCTATTAGCCTTTTGGACCGCTGCTATGCACTGAGCTGAAGTTTTCAGAGAACTATCCACTCTGAGTCTTGAGCACTAACACCTAATTTAGAAAAAATCATTACTAATCTGTTTTGTTACTGTTGTTCTTCAAGATGTGTTGCACATGGCCATTCAACTCTTCGTGTCTATACACCAAGTGCACAGCAGTTGGAAACTTTTTTCCCCTCAACAGTACCTATTGGGCTGCTCAAGTGCCCTCTGCTGCTATGTGCCACTGCATACAGGCATCAAGGGCAGAGCCATTCCCTGGTCCCCTCAGTTCCTTCTTGCAAGAACTTCAATGCAGAGGGGTGGGAAGGCAGGTCGTGGAATGGATATGTACAACACATGTCAAAGAACAGCAGTTACGGAACAGATTAGTAACAGTTTTTTTCTTCTTCGAGTGTTTGCACACGTGCATTCCTCTCTTGGTGACTCACAAGCCATGAAACAGGAGGCGGGATTGGAATCTATCTGAATGAAGACAGGAGGAAAACTCCAACTGTAGCATCATCTCTCGAGTCCTGAGTGAAGGCATAGTGAGAAGCAAATGTGTGAACTGAGGACTAAGTTGCCTCTCTACAAATTAGAGTCCAGAATTAGAACAGGTGCCAGAAAAGCTGCAGAGGCCAAATGTGATCTCATGAAATGAGCTGTGACTCTGCTCGACGGGGTGATATTAGACAGGTCACAGCATATGCATATACATGAGGCTATCCAAGAAGAAATTCTCAGAGGAGATTGCCCTTTTATTCTGTCTGCGATGAACAGTTGAGAGGACTTATGGAACTGCTTGGTTCGGTCCAGGTAGAACACCAGAGCTCTTCTGACATCCAGAGTGTGCAGATATTTTCCTTCCCTACTCAAGTATGGTTTCATGAAGAATGCCATAAAGTAAACTGGCTGGTTGACATGGAATGAGGACACCACTGCCCAAACCTCAGATGAGGGCACAGGTAAACCTCATCCTTGAAGATAGTATAGGGAGGCCCAGTCATCAACACAAGCAGCTCTCCTACCCTTCTAGCAGAGGTGATGGCAACCAAATGCCACCTCCACTGATAGATGTAGCAGAGAGTAGTAAGTAGCCAAAAGTTCAAATGGGAGATCCATATGCCTTGACAACACTAAGTTTAGGTCCCATGGGGAAACAGGATTGTGCACCTGAGGATACACTTTGACTAGGCCTATGGTAGTAAGAACATGTCTGTAAGGGAACCAAGGCTGCGACCTCACAGGTAAAAGAACTGCTGACACTTTCTGTGAATCTTTTTGCAAATAGGTCTACTTAGGGAGACCCTCCATCATTGGAAATTGATTCTTGGACACATCCTGGGAAAGAGACCAGTTGAGGTGACTCATAAACAGTTTGCTCAGGATGTCTGCAAGGTCACTTTGGACACCCGGTAGGCAAGAAGCTTCTAGCTCTATTGAGTTGGCAATGCAAAACTCCCAAAGAGTTGTCTCTTGCCAGAGCTGAGAAGAGCGAGTTCCTCCCTGCCTGTTGAGATATAGCATTGCCATTGTGCCATCTGTGAAGATTAACAGGCTTTCCTCTTTTCCCCCTTCTGTGGCAGAAAAACCTGGCATGCCAATCTGATTGCTTTCAGCTCACTGATGTTGATGTGTAAAGCTAAGTCCTCTGTAGACCGCAATCCCTGAGTCTGTAGAGAAGCCAGATAGGGACCCCCTCAGCCAAAGGCAGAAGCGTCCATCACTAACGTGAGCATCGGTTGCAGGCTGGCAAAGGGAATGCCCATATATTAGTCAGACTTGTCCACCAGTCTAGGGAAGTGAGGGTACCCTCACCACCACATCTAGAGGGTGATGGCTTGGTGAGTAAACTGAAGCTAGCCAACCCTGTAGAATTTTGAGGCACAGTCTGGCATATTGGACCACATATGTGCACGAGGCCATATGCCCCAGGAACCTCAAACAGTTTTGCGCTGTTGTGACCAGGTGAACTTTGAGATCTATAACAACAATCAATCAAATTTTCTGAAACCTCAAGCCTGGAAGAAAAGCTCTGACTTGAGTTAGGGGCAGTACTGGACTCATCAGCTCTATTCTCTGGACCTGGGAAAGGAAAGATCCAGAGGATAGAGCATTGAAGGTTGACTGGATCAGAGACACACTGAACAGCACCTGCTCCCTGGATTGGCCCCTCACAAGCCAATCATCCAGGTAGGGATAAGCTCCACAACTTTCATAAAAAAAACTTGGATGCTGCAGCCATGCCAAATGGTAGTACAGTAAACTGGTAACAATTTTGATTTACCAGAAATCTGAGTTATTTCCTATGAGCTTGATTGATTGCCATATGGAAGTAGGCGTCTTTTAGGTCAAGGATAACATACCAGTTTCCAGGGCTCAGGTAGGGAACAATAGAAGCTAGGGTGACCATGCAAAGCATTATGTTTTTTTAAGATTTGTTTAGTTGACCCAGATCTAAAATTGGTTTGAGAGCCCACTTCACTTTCAGGATTAGGAAATAACAAGAATAAAACCTTGTCCCTCTGTGACACTGTGGAACCTCCTCTATGGTACCCACCTGAAAGAGAGATAGTACCTTCTGGAAGAGGAGCTCCTTGTGAGAATGGTCCCTGAAGAAGGACAGGGAGGGCGTGTGGGAAGGAGGGATAGAAACAAATTGGAGGGTATAACTGCAGTACTCAAAACCCATTGGTCTGAAGTAATTTGGGACCAAGCACTGAGGAAGTGGAAAAGATGGTTTACAAATATGGGGGACATAGGATCCGGAAACATGGAGACTGGCATGACATCCTTGATTGACCCATCAAAATGATTGCTTAGCAGTTCCTGGGTGTCTAGAAGGGCCAGGAGCTGGAGCCGAAACAGAAGAAGGGGCAGGCCTGTGCCTATAACCCCTCTCTACTTTATTGACAGGTCCTGATGGGGAGGCAGAGCAGGATAACAGTGCGTCTGCTGAGGCTGATATTGCTTTCTGACTGGGCAGGTGAGTACAAATCCAAGGACTTCTGTCACCCTTAAGGCCATGGAGTTTGCTGTCTGTCTGCTCTGACAGCAGGGAAGGACTTTCAAAAGATAAGTCCTGAATAGTATGCTGGACTTCACAGGGTAGGCTGGAAGACTGCAGCCGGTGAGGAGCTCTGCACGGAGACCGCAGAAGCCATGTCCTAGCAGTCAAGTCTGCAGCATCCAGCCCAGCCTGCAGAGAAGTCCACGCCACTCATCTGCCCTCATTCACCAGCAAAGAGAACTCCTGCCTAGCATCCTCAGGCAGCAGATGTTTGAATTTCTCCAAAGAGCCCCACAATTTCAAATCAAAATTTCCCAGCAGAGCCTGTTGGTTGGCAATTCTAAGCAGCAACCCCCCAGTTAAATAAACTTTCCTACCAAATAACTCTTTTCTGTTTGCCTCTTGATTTGGGGGTGGCAGCTTGATGCCCCTGGGGTTCCCTTTCATTAGCTGCTGCAACCATTAGCGACTCCGGAGGAGGGTGGGAGTGTAGGATGTCAAACCCTTGGGAAGGTACATAATACTTGCACTCTGCCTGCTGTGAGGGGGAAGGCAAGGAAGATGGGGTATGTCATAGTGTCTTTACAGGCCCCAATATCGCTTCATTGATTGGCAGTGCCACTCTAAAGGGACCTGCTGTAGATAATATATCAATCAGGTGATGAGAAGACTCTCTGACCTCCTTGATCGGAATGTCCAAGTCCAAAACCACCCTCTTTAACAATTCCTGGTATAGCTTGTAATCATCGGGAGGGGATGATGTTGTGTCCGAGGAAACTGCCTCGTCCGGTGAGGACAAGGATGAAGATGACTGGATGTGGTTCCCCTCTTCCTCGGGATGCTCTGCTGGCTCCTCAAGAGCCTCTTCCTGAGGCTCTGCACTGGGTCAGGTACCGGCCACTGGAGTCAGGGTGGCATGGTGCAAGGATTCATCCCATCCGGACAAAGGCACTGAGTAGGAATGATGAGGGGAGGATCTAGAAGCTGGGGGAAAATCCCTGGAGTTCCAAAAGGGCCAGGGGCTGGACACCAGTGACCTCCTGGCCACATTGCCATAAAAGCTCACATTGTGGGGTCGCAAAGGTACCCAGAGAGGAAGGATCTAGGCAGAGGGTGGTGGGTCCTGCTCTGAGGTGGAGAGATACTTGAGCCCACCTCAGAGTCCAAAGAAGGCAACTCCCCTTCCACTGACCACAGGGGGGCTGTCCTGGTTGGTGCCAGGGACCAGTGCTGAGAACCAGGCACTGGCTGAAGAGACACCATCGATGCTGGCTCCTGCTTAGACTGTACTGATGGGTGGGTAGACTGTCCAGGAAGTAGGCAGACAGTGCAGGACCAGGTCTAACTATATTGACTTTAACTGAGGGAGCTGATTCCTGTACCAAAAAGCAGAGTAAATTACTTGCCACTGCAAATGTTGGAAGCATAGTCAGCACCAAGCTCTTATCAGATCGATGTGGTACGGCTGAAGTTGATGGTGCCGTACCAGACTTGACGATGTCCGTTCCAGGACTGCAGCCAATGGTGCTGTCTTAGGCCCAATGCCAGGGCTTGCCGGGCTGAGCCCCAGCACCTCTAGGCTTGGCAGCTCATAGCCCTGGCACCTCTGGGCTTGCTGCATCAGTTATGAGTGTAGAAAAATTGCTTGAGCCCTGACACCTCTTTCATTGCTTAGGCCTCAATTTGGAGGAGTGCCTCGATCTTGATTGCACTCTACTTGACTCTCCTTCCACCTGCTTTACAGGCTTGAGGGGTGGAATCTTCCTCTGGTTAGTGCCTTTGTGGAAGGCTTATGCTTCTCCCTAGGAATAGGTAAGGGTGACCAGTGCCGGGACTCCGATAGTCTTGAAGGCACACTTTGGACTGAAAGCTGCAGCACTCAGCACTGACTCAAACGGGGATGGCTCCGGGGTGGTCTTAGCACCACCTCAATTAGCAGGAACTTCAGCCTTGCTTCCCTATCTTTTTTCATCCTAAATGTGAATGGGTGACCTAGGGAGGTGGTGAAATCTCCTTCCATAGAGGTTTTTAAGGTCAGGTTTGACAAAGCCCTGGCTGGGATGATTTAGTTGGGAATTGGTCCTGCTTTGAGCAGGGGGTTGGACTAGATAACCTCCCGAGATCCCTTCCAACCCTGATATTCTATTCTAGTCTATGAAGTTCCGACAAATCTGGCTCCAGTCCTTCACGTGTCCCTTGCCCAAAAACTTGAGACTACTGCAGTAAGGGTTGCTCACAGGCATAGGTTTTGGGCAGGAAGCACATGGTTTGAAGCCCGGTACTGAAGCATGCCTTGGTATTGGCAACAAAACCCTGAAACAGGGAAAAACAAAAAAAGCAAACTTTTTTTTTAAACCACTGAAACTTACTAACTAGAACTAGACTGTGTACACAAAGGCTGAGAGAAAACTGCTCTAGCAATTGACAGGGGTTCCAACAATTACTGTGGGCAGTAAGAAGGAACTGAGGGCCTGGGGACGGTTCTGCTTCCATTCAGTGGTATATGGCAGCAGAGAGGGCTCAAGCCGCCTGAGCAGTATCACTGATGGAAGAAGTTCCTGACAGCTGTGTTCTGGACACACAGACAATAAAAGTGGAATGTACATGTGCAACCACCCAAAGAAGAACCCATCATTATATATGTGTAGTTGGAATTATTTTCCCCATGAACATTACTTTGCACTTATCAACATTGAATGTCATCTGCTATTTTGTTGCCTAGTCACCCAATTTTTTGAGATCCCCCTATAACTCTTCACAGTCAGTTTTGGACAACTGAATGATTTTGTACTTTAATAATTTTGTAACATCTGCAAACTTTGCCACCTCACTCCTTAGCCCTTTTTCCAGATCATTGAAGAATATGTTGAACAGCACTAGTCCCAGTACAGATCCTTGGGAGACCCTGCTATTTACCTCTTTCCACTGTGAAAACTGAGCATTTAGTCCTACCCTTTGTTTCCTGTCTTTTAAACACTTACTGTTCCACAAGAGGACTCTTCCTCTTACCCCGTGACTGCTTACTTTGCTTAAGAGACTCTGGCGATAGACCTTATCAAAGGGTTTCTGAAAATGCAAGTACAGTATATCAATTGGTTCACCTTGTTCATATGTTTGTTAACACCCTCAATGAATTCTAATAGATTGGTGAGGCATGATTTCCCTTTACAAAAGCTGTGTTGACTCTTCCCCAACATATGTTCATCTAAGTGTCCGATAATCCCGTTTTTCACTATAGTTTCAACCAGTTTGCCTGGTACCGAAGTTAAGCTTACTGGCCTATAATTGAAAGGATTGTCTCTGGAGCCTTTTTAAAATAAATAAATCGGCATTACATTAGCTAGTTAATAGTTCTGCAATTTCATATTTGAGTTCCTTCAGAACTCTTATGTGAATAACATCTGGTTTTGGTGACTTATTACTGTTTAATTTATTAATTTGTTCCAAAACCACCTCTGTACATTTTGTCAACATTCAGTTGTTTGCCTTCATGTGTTATATTTAACTCTATTTCATTTGACTAATTCTCACTAGCTCCTACTTGTATTTTACCAACTTCTTTCCTGTCCTCTGTACTAGGACATAGAGTTCCACCTTTAATAAATTTATCCCTAAGGGATGTCTCTGGCCGTACGCTGTTCTCCTCTGCACCTGCTGGCTTTCTTCCAGATCTCAGTTTAAAAAATCCTCTACCACCTTTTTAATTTTACATGCCAGCAGCCTCGCTGATTCCCTTTCTCTTCATACAGAGTTGATTTGGGTCCCTAGTTTTTTGCACATGTAATTCCCACTCAAGTAAATGGTTCTTTTCCAGGCTTTAGGATCAAGTTGCACTAGCTAATACTAGCTAAGGGCCCAACCCTGAGAGGGTGATGAGTGACTTCTCACAGGTGCCCTCTCAGTTGATTTTCACAGTACTCAGATACTATGGGAATGGGAGCCACGTAAAAAGATAAATAGCACTCAGCACCTTAGTAAATTAAACATTAACTTGGTACATGCCAATCAGGAGCAAAAATCTAACTCTTATGTAATTTTGATAGTTTAAAAAACATCAGAATGTACAGAAACATTCTACATTTCCTAAATTATTTTTCATTATATGTTATGGTAGCACCTACAGGGCTCTGGGGCAAATTACAGACATTCCAGGAGGGACAGTCCTTGGTCACAGAGCAGTCTAAGGAAAAGCTGCCAAAATGTTCTTACATATCTAAGAATGCTGGTATTCTATTCATACAATATATCATCATGGACATTACTTCTTATTTCAAAACATACATGAAGTCCCATCAGTTGCCAAAATCTTAGTGTTATTTAAGAAGAGGAAAGAGTTTTGAAATGGGCGTAGGCAGCATACATAACAATTGCAATATCATTTTAGTACTCAATGTAGTGTAACCTCTGGTTAGTATAAAATTCTGTTATGATTCCTACAGACAGTGTTATCAGCTAGGTGAACCAAGCATATTAACTTTTTGCTCCACTCATCAGAAATAGACTTGCCCTGATCCTAAGAGGTACTTACTCTCTGCCACTCCTAAGTGGAACCTGCCCATAAATTCTCAACACTGCAGAATATATTATTTATCAAATGGGCACTACTGAAAAGTCTGGTAAGAAAAAGCTTCCATTTGTTTATATAACATTGTCTACAAATGCGTCCCCATTAGTTGACTCCAGTATTTTGCAAGAATATAAACCATATCAAAGTAGTATGAAATGTTTCAATTGTTTGCCTTAGGGAAATGGGTCAAAGATTAATTGTGAAGAGCAGTAAAATAAGGATATTAAGAGGATACAAACAGCTCAAGTAAGACAGCAAAAATAATAAATCTGGAGCATCTCTCTCTACACTGTATTAAAGGTCAACATGCATTAGCAGAATAATATATAGTTCTCCAAGATGTACAAAGTACACAGTAGCAATCCACCTAAAACACAATAGATATTTAGCTCTTTTGAAATGTGACTAAGCTTGTCTGTGCAAAATACTGGCAAAAGGCAAAAGAGAGCCTCTATTGTGTGTTAGAAGGGGGATCTTAAAAAGGAGGAAATTTGGGGCCTGATTCTCTTATTCTTGAGTTGGACCAGTGTAGGTGAGACCCACTGTCTTTAGAAGCAATCCCAAGGTCTATTCTATCTATGAGGTCTCACAGCACCCAGTGGATCCAAGACCTGACAGTTGGCAAAAGATATGTTTCAGTGATGTGAAGGCATGTAGAGATCCTGGATTGTCCATGTCAACAATGAACTGGAAACAGCATCCACTCCTGTGCACAGTTATGGCATTTGAGCTTGCCAAAGCAATTGCACTTTCCTGGGGAGGTGCATTTGATAACAGCCAAAATGCTTCTGAAATAAATGTAGTCAAACTTTACTAATTCTGGGTCACTGAGAATGAAAATGATGCTTAAAATTGTTGATTGGCTCTAGTTTTCAAGATATGCTATTGGGTCAGTATATACGACCCTTGACTTGGGAATGGCAGAGGATAAGTGAGTTATAAAGGGAAGGGATCTCAATTTAAACCAGAAATGACTAAAATACATCTTTGACTGGATCTATGAATAAATCTATGACTGGGTTTGGACAGTACTTGCTTTTTAGGCAAAACAATGAATGATGCAATCTGAAGCTGGTATTGCGTCATACATGATATGAATTGCATCATGTTATTCCTAGAAGTCATGGATGACGCAATCATAACGAAGCTTACATCACTCTGCTGAACAAATTGCCCTATATCAGCTCTAGAAATCATACAGAGTCATGCTCTCTTATTTGTCAGTGTTTGATTTTGCAAAGGGACACATTTCTGTTTAGCCAAAGTGAGCAGAGATGCCTCGTACTTGTGTGAACAGTGCAGATAACTTCTGCTATGTTTGTGGTGAAGTGACTTTTGCATCACAAAAGTGCAGTATAACCACTATGGTTAAGAAAGCTATCACCTTTATTTTGGCTGCAAATTGGAGATCAGGACAAGAGGTGGGCCCCACACATATGCTGCAACACTTGTACAACAAATCTTCGCCAGTGGTTGAACAGGAAAAGGAAATCTATGCCTTTTGCAGTGCCAATGATTTGGAGAGAGCCAACAGATCATACCAGCAATTGTTACTTCTGCATGGTGCCTCCAGTTGGGAAAGGTGTGTCAAAGAAGAAAAAGTGGACTGTGCATTATCCAAACATTCCATCAGCTATACACCCAGTACCCCACGGAGAAGGACTGCCGGTTCCTGATGCACCAGAATCATTCTCACTTGAGTCAGATGAGGAAGAGGATGAAACTTCTGGTCCTGAACCATCAATGTCACAGGACCCACATTTTCTCCCATCCTCCTCCTCCTCTGAACCACACCTCATAACACAAGGTGAACTGAATGACCTAGTCAGGGATTTGGAACTACCCAAGAGTAAGGCAGAGCTGTTTGGCTCCAGACTACAGCAGTGGAATCTCCTGGCAGGTGATGTTAGGGTTTCCATGTTCTGTGACCGTCAAAAGGATCTTGTCCCATTCTTCTTCATGGAAGGTGATCTTGTAGCCTGCAACAACATCGATGGTGTGATGGCAGCCCTCAACATTGTTCACAATCCAGATGAGTGGAGACTGTTCATTGATTCATCGAAGATGAGTCTTAAAGCTGTTTTACTGCATAATGGCAATGTTTTGCCATCAATTCCAGTTGGTCATGCAGTCCATATGAAGGAAACCTATGACAACATGAAACAACTTTTGAGGTGCATAAACTATGACCAACATCAGTGGCAGCTTTGTGGCGATTTGAAGGTTGTTGCTCTCTTGCTTGGTCTGCAGACTGGATACACAAAGTACTGCTGTTTTCTCTGCAAATGGGATAGTCGTGCAAGAGATTCCTACTACATCAAGAAAGATTGGCCACTCCGACAGTCATTGGAGCCTGGGAGGAAAAGTGTTCAGCATCCACCACTTGAATCAAGGAGGATTTTGTTACCACCCTTATACATCAAGCTGGGTCTGATGAAGAACTTTGTCAAGGCCATTGACAAAACAGAAGCAGCTTTCAAGTACCTCCGTGGAAAATTTCCAAGGTTAAGTGAAGCTAAGATAAAGGAAGGTGTCTTTGTTGGTCCTCAGATTCGTGAACTTCTTCGAGATGATGCATTTGACCATGCACTGCGTGGCAAGGAAAAGACGGCATGGAAAGCCTTCCAGTTAGTGGCAATACATTTTCTCGGAAACAACAAGGCAGACAACTACAGGTTGTTGGTGGAAAACTTCCTCAAGGCATACAAAAGCCTTGGTTACAACATGTCACTAAAGATAAATTTTTTGCACTCTCATCTAGATTTTTTTCCACCGAACTGCGGAGCAGTGAGCGACGAGCACGGCGAGCGATTTCACCAGGACATTGCAACAATGGAGAAACGCTATCAGGGCAAATGGAGCCCATCAATGCTTGCAGACTATTGCTGGACAATGACAAGAGATGCTCCATTTAATGAATACAAGAGACAAGAAGCACCGAGTAGACACTGAATAGGACTAAACTATGTACATAATAGTTTTTTGCCTTTTGTTTCATGATAAATTTTATTTATATAACCCTTTTGCTGATTTTTAAAGTGTTACATAAACAGGACAGGTGAAATAGTATCATGTAAAGCAACCATAAACACATGAAAAGACCTAGGTTTACAATTTATGATTAAAACTCTACTATCGACACAATATACATAGACATAAAATGTAAAAACTTAAATATCTTAGAAACAGTAGCCAATCAGTTGTTTTAATTGTCATATTTGAATTCAGCACATCAAAATAAATAATAAATAGCACATTTTATCTCTGAAGCAGACGACTTTTCAAAAATTGTAGACCAGTGTTATGGGTGCGTTTCCCAGCCTACTACATGACTCTGGAATTGCAGAAAATTTGATCCTTATACATAACATGGCAGGATGAGGTATTTTGTGGGTATCTACAATAGTCACCACATGTACTGTTATTTTAAAGTACCCAACTCTGGTACTCTATCATTTGACCAAATAAACAAGGGCACAGAAATGCAGCCAGTATTCTGCTCCTTCATCATCATCCTACCAATAACAACAGGAATAATCTCAGAGGTTATGTAATCTACACACACAATAGCACAGGTGACCTATATGGGTTAGACCTGCATGCTGCGACCCAGAGTGCCTCTGTGCATCTCCTGCAGCGGACAGCCTATGGTAAGTTTTAGGGAGAGGAACTCAAATCAAGGAAGGGGAGCTGGGGTCACTTCTATGCCATGCTCCCTCTTCTTGGAATGAGTTTTCTGGTATAACCTGTGCACATTGACCAGCCAGAGTTTTGTCTCTGATAAAGTATTTCATCATAGTAAACCAGTAATAGCCAAACTGTTCATGGTCCTTCAGAAGCTGTGAAGGGATGGGGAGGATGTGTAACAACTGGCAGATAACAAATAGCCTACTTCTGCTACCAGCTAATTGAGTTACTCTCTACTTGCAGTGCGGGAGGTCAGAGCTGTTGTGCTTAAGATCCTGGGTTCAAATCCTGCTGACAAGCCAGGCAGGTGGTCTCCCACATGCAAGAAGCCGCCTTTTTCCATCTCTTGAGCACCCGATACAGGGACCATTTACAATCACAATTCCTGTGCTCAGGGGAATGCAAGGACTGCTCCTCCACACACACCCCAAAGGAGGCAGGATTATGGCTACACACACATACCAGTCTCAGAAGCGGATTTGTGCACTGGGATGAATAGGCTGCTCCGTCTTAAAGATGGGTGCAGCCTGTACAGACCCTCTTTGCACCAAGCTGCTTGGAGAAGAATATACTTCCTGAGACACAGTCCCACCCTAAATTTCCCACAGGAAAGGGCAGGTTTGAACAACCCCAATGTGGGCCTGTAGGTAAATGCTAATTTGCTCCGGAATGGTTATGATGCAATGGGTGGGGTGGTAGTGGTGAAGGGAGAAATACAAATATAGTAGAAATCTCATGGAAACAGAAACATGTCAATAACTCAATCATCCTGATAATCAAAGGCTCAGAGGAATACACAGTGCTTAGAGATATTGACTTTTATTTAATTAACTATTTTGCAAATAAGCATTTTACAAATCATTAAAACATTTTAAAAGCTACAGGGGGAAAGTAAAATACATTATAGTATATGATAGAATTACTCATTTCACGGTGTATTAATGTACATTAATTCAGTTAACACCCATTCTAGAGAAAAAGAGCAGCCCAAGATGAACTAGCAGATGTTCTGAAGGCCACTGATACTAGCAAACAATGAATTCTCCTAAAGGACAGAGAAAAATTAAAAAGGATGAACATCGTTACAGAATGCATATTTAGAATTGGCTACTGCACAACAGATACACACTAAGGGGCAGATTCCAATCTCAGTTACAACAGTATATATATATATATATATAACCATTGGCTTCAGCTGAGTTACTCCAGATTTACACTGGTGTATATGAGATCAGAATCTTGACCTAAAAATATAACATGGGCATAGTTTGGGTTGCGGGGGGGAGCAATCTGAAAGCCTCAGGCAGGAGTGGAATTTGCCACCCCCCCATGTGGCCCCCTGGGTCTGACCGGAGTTGCCCTCCCAAATATCGAAGTCCAACTATGCCTATGAAATATAAGTGACCAAAATTTTAAGTAAGTCCAAATAACTGGAAACAGAAGAAAGAAAACAAGTAATTAAAAGAGAAAACATGACTAATGGTTTTAAATTAGATAATATTTGAGTAATATTTTAATTAGCAAGGATAATATTGATTTTACTTGCTTAGAATATTCTTTTTTTATTCTGGATACATAAATTTCAACCTACATACTCCAGTTGCCATAACAACTTGATACATTTGTTCTCTTGTGTCATTTTTTATTGCGTCAGGTTTTTAAGAAAAACAAAAACCAAAAAAAATCTGTGGTTGCTATGATAACGCAGTACGTTTTAAAAAATTTATTCTGTTCACACTTTGTTCTTCAGGAAACTGGTAATTAGCTCTTTTCCCCCAAAGAGACTCACAGCTCAGTGTGGGAATCTCAATAAAAACTAGAGCTCAAGAGATTGTGGCTCTGGTCCCTGGTTTCCTCCTTTGTTATTCTCCCCCTGGAAGCATTAGTAGGGGAGGAATGGAACCAGGGTTCCATCCGCTCCCCACCCACCTGCATAGAAGGTGTAATAATGACCCCACAATGGCTGCGCTTCCTCCTGAACTATTACCCAGGATATTGGCATCCCACAAGGGCACTGTACTCCCCTGAAGGGATGCATAGCCAGGGTCAGACTATAGCCCATAGATAGCAGTGGCATAAACCCTAAATTCAGAGACAAAACTTGCATAGGTAAATTTCAACACCCTCTCTGAATGAGAGTCAGTGCATTGCTTTCCATATTGGCATACCATTGTATGGCAATGAGTATATTTTTATACATTGGTGTAGTATAATAATCCCTGGCTAAAACCTGCTGCCATTGAAATCAATGGCCGAACTCCTGTTGACTTTAGCAGGAGCAAGATTGGCTCACAGATTTTTAAACGTGAGAAAAGCAAAGTGCATTGGGATACAGTGCTATTTATACTGCATTTTAGCTGGTTCATTGTAACAACCATAATGACAACAAAGAGTGTATTAACTAACAAAGAATGTACTTTATTTCATTGCACAAGACCTCACCTGCATTGCAGCCACTTTATACCGCACTGCCAGCACAAAGTGACCCTAAAACACAGGTAGCAGGGTATGGGAGAATTTAGGCAGATCCTTTAGTAGCACAGGACTAATGTAATGGATCACTATGCCAACCCCTACAGCTATCCCTATGGCCAGCACAGGGTACTAGGGCAGATCCTCAGCTAGTGTCAATTAGTGAAGTCACTAGAGCAATGGTAATTTATGGACTATAATAAGGTTCAAAAAAGAACTAGATGAGTTCATGGAGGATAGGTCCATCAATGGCTACTAGCCAGAATGGGCAGGGATGGTGTCCCTAGCCTCTGTTTGCTGGAAGCTGGGAATGGCCGACAGGGGATGGATCACTTGATGATTATCAGTTTTGGTCATTCCCACTGAAGCACCTGACATTGGCCACCATTGGAAGACAGGATACTGGGCCAGACGACTGGTCTGACCCAGTATGGCCGTTCTTATGTTCTTATACAGACCAAGGATCTGAAGCACTTAGAGGAGAGGAAAGTGATCAGGAACAGTCAGCATGGATTCACCAAGGGCAAGTAATGCCTGACTAACCTAATTGCCTTCTATGAAGAGATAACTGGCTCTGTGGATGAGGGGAAAGCAGTGGATGTGTTATTCCTTGACTTTAGCAAAGCTTTTGATATGGTCTCCCACAGCATTCTTGCTGGCAAGTTAAAGAAGTACGGGTTGGATGAATGGACTATAAGGTGGATAGAAAGCTGGCTAGATTATTGGGCTCAACAGGTAGTGATCAATGGCTCCATGTCTAGTTGGCAGCCGGTATCAAGCGGAGTGCCCCAAGGGGCGGTCCTGGGGCGTATTGTTCAATATCTTCATTAATGATCTGGAGGATGGCGTGGACTGCACTCTCACCAAGTTTGCAGATGACACTAAACTGGGAGGAGTGGTAGATACGCTGGAGGGTAGGGATAGGATACAGAGGGACCTAGACAAATTAGAGGATTGGGCGAAAAGAAACCTGATGAGGTTCAACAAGGACAAGGGCAGAGTTCTGCACTTAGGACGGAAGAATCCCATACACTGCTACAGACTAGGGACCGAATGGCTAGGCAGCAGTTCTGCAGAAAAGGACCTAGGGGTTACAGTGGATGAGAAGCTGGATATGAGTCAACAGTGTGCTCTTCTTGCCAAGAAGGCTAACGGCATTTTGGGCTGTGTAAGTAGGAGCATTGCCAGCAGATCGAGGAACGTGATCGTTCCCCTTTATTCGACATTGGTGAGGCCTCATCTGGAGTACTGTGTCCAGTTTTGGGCCCCACACTACAAGAAGGATGTCCAGCGGAGGGCAACAAAAACGATTAGGGGGCTGGAACATATGACTTATGAGGAAAAGGTGAAGGAACTGGGATTGTTTAGTCTGCAGAAGAGAAGAATGAGGGGGGATTTGATAGCTGCTTTCAATTACCTGAAAGGGGGTTCTAAAGAGGATGGATCTAGACTGTTCTCAGTGGCACCAGATGACAGAACAAGGAGTAATGGTCTCAAGTTGCAGTGGGGGAGGTTTAGGTTGGATATTAGGGGAAAAAATTCACTAGGAGCGTGGTGAAGCATTGGAATGGGTTACCTAGGGAGGTGGTGGAATCTCCTTCCTTAGAGGTTTTTAAGGTCAGGCTTGACAAAGCCCTGGGTGGGATGATTTAGTTGGGAATTGGTCCTACTTTGAGCAGGGGGTTGGACTAGATGACCTCCTGAGGTCCCTTCCGACCCTGATACTCTATGATATTCTATGATCTGCCCTCTAGTTCTCAACAGGAGCCAGCTGGTAGCCAGTGAAGGTAGCTTAAAACCACATTTGCATCCCCTCCTGAGTTGGGTTGTGTGCTCCTTGGCCACAAACATGGATCTGGGCCTATACTTCTTGCTTTTGGCTGGAGGCTTTAAAGTGTACAGCATGAGTGTGTGTATCTACACATACCCAGGGCAGAGGCTAGCCTAGCACTTGTACATGTATATGTGATTTACCCCTTGCAGTCTTTTTTGTATTGCAGTTCTTATATATCCTATTATAATTATATGGGTTACAGTAGCACCTAGACTTCACATTGCACTAGGTACTGTACAAGTAGTAGGAGGCAGTCCCTGCCTTGAGCAGTTTACATCTAAATTGGCCAGACAAAGGGCAGGAAGGGAAACTAATTTAACCAGTCACACAGCAGATCAGTGGCAGAACCAAGAGTGGAACCCAGGTGTCCTGACTCCTTGGCCTGTTCCCTATTCACTGAACCACGCTGTCTCAGGGAGCTGCCTTTACCTCCAGCAAAATCAAAAAGGAGAAAAATACCCACATCTCATGACAAATTAACTGAAACTCATTTTGTGCCTGATCTTGTCAGAATGGGGGAATTTCATAGTCAATCTCATCACTAGCGGTAATGAAGTTAGTCCAATTTAGAGAACAAAGCTGATATGCCATAAAGAGCTAGTTAGGGAGAGATGTTCTACATTGATTCGAGGGTATAAAGCACTTTGAAATAGCTTTCATTTGTCCTAGAAAACAGTTTCATTGGAGCACTAGTTGCATTCTATACTTAAGTACAAATAATATTTTTTTAACCTGGATCTATGGGAAGGGCAGCAACCAGCACTTTTCATGATGCTGGCAAGACTTTCTTGCCAAGTCATGAATGCTGAGCTGCACAATCATATATAATAATGCTGACAAGCAAAAAAAAAAAAAAAAATACTGCAGCTACACCAAAATTCAAAAAGAATTTCATTTATTTTCATATAGCATTCATCACACACAACATTACAAAATGCTTTGTGCAGTTATAACCATGAGCTAAAGGGAAAAGTAACATTTAAAGGGGAAATGACTCATATTTATTAAACAGAAGCATATTTTGAGAATAATTATATTGTCCCTAAATATTTATAAACAGAAGACTACACAAAGAAAGAGGCAAGATAAATGTTGCTTTCGTGCTTTATGAAAAAAATGTGTTTCCATTGAGTTTTCTTTGTAATACAACTGGACCAAGCTGGTCAAAGTCCACATAGAAGATAAGAATCTACCACTGCTACTGCCTAATGGAGTTGCTCTGATAGAAATCCCATACTTATATATTGAATACCCCAGGTTCTATCCTCACTACTAAAATGTGAGGAGGGTGTTTTATTACAAAATGGATGATACAGGGATTTAATTTCCTGTGCACTTCAGATAATAAGGATGAGCTTCCTGTGACAAGGCGGTGTGTACCACGCTGGTAAAGAGTGTCATATCCCCTTCTGGTGGCTTGTTCATAAGGATAAGAGTCCACTACAGTTACCAGCTAGATGAGTTATTCCTTTACTTCAAGAGCAATCTCCACGCCAAAACACTCTGAGTCCACAAGAATGGAAGCTTGGATGAGGTAACATTCAGTGAATTAACTCCTGTTATAGGGGTCTCAGACCAGATTGTGGATTACCCCACAGACTTCCCTCTCATTACTTCAGGCTGTAGGAATGCATCTAGGCAGATCATGTGTGATGTTGCACTCCATATGCTTTATGAAAATATGCTTATGAATGTGAATATGATGTAACTGGAATATGCTTTATGCAAAAGGTCTCTTGTAAGGTATCATTGCAAAGCTTATAATCTACTGAGTGTGTTCATCCTATTTGTTTGCATGTATTATTTCTATGTCTGGAGTTAGGAGAATAAGATATAAACTTGTATTACTGATGTAAACATAGTAAGTGGAAGCCATTAAAGGTGCTTCAGAATCAATGAACTGTAAATGACTCTGTTTACTTGCAAACCTTCCTGTGTACGTGTGGGTCAGCTCAAAGAATTGAGGCTAGGGTCTCACAGGACATGTGATCATGTCACCTGAACATCTCTGAGGATGAGATCTTACCTGTAATCAGTTTCTTAATGTATTAGGCTTAGACTTGCGTGTTTTTGCTTTATTATGATTGGCGACTTACTTTGTTCTGTCTCTTATTATTTGAAACCATTTAAATCCTACTTATTATACTTTTTAGCAGTGGTTTGAGCATTGGCCTGCTAAACCCAGGGTTGTGAGTTCAATCCTTGCCAGGGCCACTTAGGGATCTGGGGCAAAAATCAGTACTTGGTCCTGCTAGTGAAGGCAGGGGGCTGGACACGATGACCTTTCAAGGTCCCTTCCAGCTCTATGAGATAGGTATATCTCAATTTATAAAAAAAAAAAGTATATTTTATAATTAATATACCCAGGGTAAGTGATTAATATCTTGAGGAGCAAACAGCTGTGCATATCTCTCTATCAGTTTTATAGAGGGCGGACAATTTATGAATTTATCCTGTATAAGTTTTATACAGAGTAAAATGGATTTATTTGGGGTTTGGATCCCATTGGGAGATGGGTGTCTGGGTGCTGGAGGCAGGTAACCTGCTACGCTGTTTTCACTTAAAGCCTGCAGCTTTGGGGGCATGGTCCAGACCCTGGGTCTGTGTTGCAGCAGGCTAGTATGTCTGGCTCAACAAGACAGGATTCTGGAGTCCCAAGCTGGCAGGGAAAACGGGCTCAGAGGTAATTTCAACTCATCAGGTGACAGTTCCAAGGAGGTCTCTGTGATCGAACCCATCACATCATGTGTTTTAGTTTCCTTTTCATGCTAACTTCCCTGGGATCAAGCTAGCTGAGTGCAGGTTGAATCGGACTCATAAAATAGGGTATTCTGAATAGGCTGCAGGAATGCCTCATACAGAATATACCAAACTATTTGGTGAGTTTTCAGTACTACTGAAGGTTTTTAACAGACTTAGAAGGTTTGCCTGAAACATCTCACCTTGATCATAAGATGCTGCTGTCCCCACATGAGGGACAGAGCAGGGGTCATACATGTGTCTGAAAGGACACATCCAAAGGGTAGTGATGGGAAACTGCATCTCCCACCACATGACCCTCATTTGCATAGCCCCACAAGACTTTCTGGTTGTATTCAGCATTTCCATGAAACCAAGAGGTACAGGTGGGATGTCATGGGCTCACATGACAACCACATTCAGATGGCACACAGTTCTAACTATCCTTCATAGCATACGACATAACTGTCAGCAAGCTACCCCAGTGCTTGGCTCAGATCAGCTCATGACTGAAGAGCAGGTTGAAGTTAAAACCTACCAAGACAGAAGTTATACTGGTAGTTAGAGGAAGACACTTGAAAGAGTTTGCCGCGACAATGCAGACTATTCAGAAATATACATCCACAATTATTCAAGTCAGTCTGCAATTTAGAAGTGCATCTGTAACATGTTCTGCTATCTCTGGATGGCTAGGACACTGCATCCCATATATTTGCAAACAATCTGTCCTCATTAAATCATGCCTTTGTCACCTCCTGTCTGGACTGTGACAATGCAATCAATCTGGGCATGAAAACTCTAGCTTTTCCAGGGAAACTAAAACAAATACAGAAAGCAGCAGCTCACCAACTCAGGTTACTTCAGGGACATCAGACCTGAGCTCCACTCAATACATTGATTCCCCATAGAATACTGCATCAAAAAATCAAGATTTTTGGTCCTAAATACCCAGGAATTTACCAGATCACCAAAAGCTCCAGGCCAAGGACAACAGCTGACAACTCCACTTTATGGGAACTCTTTTGTGAGAGTGAAAATTGTTGAGTGGGAGGCACAGCATTCTCAGAGATGGTACAAGAGTGAGGAACTCTATCAGCTTGTGAAGCTCACCTCAAACCCCAACACTTTCCAGTCCAACCTTGCTTTCACTAGTAACAGTAAAGGAATGGAGAAGGAACCTCTTTTGATAGGTTACTTTATGCATTACTGAAATGTACTCATATACCACCATGATGGGTATGGTCTAAGGACCTAAATAGATAGAATTGGGTTGTGCTAACTCATTCAGACAGGTGGCTCATTACACTACAGAGATATAAGAGAGGTGGGAGTTTCGTACTAAAGAGAAGATCAAGGATGATGAACAAGCAGTCCAGAGGTAGGAACTCTAAGAGCAGTCAAGTCTTGTAAGAAGGCTTGAGCTGAATTTTGTGAATTTATTGTTAATTTCTTTGTTAATAAAGCCTAACCCAGGGGATGGGGTAAAAGTTTATTTTACAGTGTGCAGTGTGCAGACTGTGTTTTAGAACAGACTGGGAAAGGTACCTGCTTCGCAAATCTGAATGCAAACATTTCTGATAAGAAGTTAGCTGGAAATAATATTTTATATTTATTTACTGGTTGTACTTTACATTTTTTTTCTCACAAAATTCTGTGCAGAAATTAATTAAGCATGCACTCAAATATCCCCTAAGGAATTACATCAAAAGTTTTAATCTAGTTTCTTTACAAATTCAAGTTGCTGCCATTGGGACACTTTGCTGCGAGTTAGAGAGATGTTTTTTGGCACGAAGTGAACAGGACACCATCAGAACAGCACTAGGAGGACTGTAGTCATCACAGACTTTTAATCGCTGATCTCTACCAAAGGATTTTTGGTCTACACACTCTCTTGTCCTAAAGCATGTCCCTGTTTCTGCTCAGTCAAGTTCAACAGGTACATAGACAGTTGGTTTGGCCTCCTAGGGGCATCCTGTGGAGCAAACCTGCAGGTGAAACCAAGGATTCTCTCTCTGTTTTTATACCAGTCCCATCACCATGTTAGACTATCTGAACACCTATCATATATTCTACAGCATGTTCAAGAATCAGAATTTAAGAGCAGTTGAAAATAATACAACTATATTACCTCCCCAATGCTCTCTCAGTTCATGCTGAACACAGAGGTCAGATGGAAATAACTGGACTTACAGCTTCATCCAACTAGACACCTGTCATGTTTGCACAGTCAGGGGCCTCCATCAATCAAATCAAGAATAGTAATGTCTTTTGGGTTCAGTACCTGCCATTCTAGAGAAAAAGACACTTGATGTGGCCAGTGCCATCAATTTCCAATTATTTACTCATCTCTACCTTCTCAACAAACTAGCTCTCTCCTTGCTTACCATGACAGAGTCTCAGGGGCCCAAGATCCAATAATCAGGCCCCAAACATGGACCTCAATATCCCACACTCATAACTGCATCTAAATAAGAACCTTGAGGAGAGGCTGCAAACATCTTCCCTATGCTTCTCAGCAACACTTCCCTTCCATGATATCCACAAAATCCCATCTGATACATCTATGAAAGTAGACAAATAGCACTCCTAGAACATTCCCCAAAGCACTAAAAGGTATTCTCCCTTCCAAGAGTCAGCTGGTTAACATCCTTCCTCCCTCCTTCTCATGAAGCTCAAAAGACTGATCAGCCTGTAAGAACATGAGAGTGGCCATACTGGATCAAACCAATGGTCCATCTAGCCCAGAATCCTGTCTTCTGACAGAACCTAGTGTCAGATGCTTCAGAGGGAATGAACAAAACAGGGCAATTTCAAGTGATATGTCCCATCATCTAGTCCCAAATTCTGACAGTTGGAGGCTTAGGGATTCCTGGAGCATGGGGTTGTGTCCCTGACCATCTTGGCTAATAGCCATTGATGGACCTACCTTCCATGATCTTATTTAATTCTTTTTTTAACCTAGCTGCTTTTTTGCCTTCACAACGTCTCCATGGCAACGAGTTCCACCGGTTGACTGTATGTTGTGTGAAGTACTTCCTTTTGTTTATTTAAATCTGCTGCCTATTAATTTCATCCAGTGACCCCTAGTTCTTGTGTTATGTGACATGGTAATTAACACTTCCCTATTTACTTTTTCCATATCATTCATGATTTTATAGATCTCCACCGTATCTGCCCTCTT
Organism: Chrysemys picta bellii; assembly: GCF_011386835.1. Lineage (NCBI taxonomy): Eukaryota > Metazoa > Chordata > Testudines > Emydidae > Chrysemys > Chrysemys picta. Next base: position 333,179,555 of record NC_088791.1, on the reverse strand, counting down.
TTCAAAGCTGAACAGTCCTAGTTTTTTTACTCTCTCCTCATATGGAAGCTTTTCATTCCCCTAATCATGTCTGTTGCCCTTCTCTGTATCTTTTCCAATTTTAATATCTCTTTTTTTAGAAAAGGCAACCAGAACTACAGGCAGTATTCAAGGTGTGTATTCAAAGAATTTTATCCAAATATCTTTTGGTACAGAAATTATGGGCCAGATCCTCTGCTAGTGCAAGTCAGTGTTGTTCCATTGATCTCAGTGCAGGAGGTCAGACTAGATGATCACAATGGTCCCTTCTGACATTAAAGTCTATGAGTCTATGAGATACACATTTATGTTGTTCTAATAAATAACAAGATAGCATGATGTAGCACCTAAACAGTTGTGTATTTTGTTGGGCATGGCATCCTCCATTAGTTGAGGTACAATTTTTTTTAAATAGGAAACCTAAAATATGAATGTAGTGTTTAATAATTGGGTCTTAAAAGGTTGCCATAATGAAATGTCCAAGATAAAGTGCCAACAAAAGCCACTGGCTTCACTGTCAGAGCAGAGATGGTGTCAACCTTTTGATAATGTGTGAGAGAAGACAGGTAGGTTAGAGATAGCAGACAGAACTACAGGCAGTATTAAAGGTGTGGGCGTACCACCAAATAATTTTATACAAATATATGTTGATACAGAAATTATGGGATAGGCCATGAAGGGCCTTAAAAGCAAAGATGAATTAAATTGATGTGGTAGAGAAGGGGGAGCCAGTGGAGAGATGCAAAGAGACAGGCGATGTGTTCAAAGTGATGAGCTAGGAAAATGATCTATGCAGCAGAATTTCAAATGGGCATAATCAGGGCAAGACTACATTTGTCATGCCAGATAGGAAAGTTGTTTTGAAGGGACTTTTCAGCAAGGAAGAAAATGGCTAATGGATGAAATTCATCCCAATGGTGGAGGTTCAAGATCTTGAAGCATGCACCACTCATCTCCCACTTAAATCTTATGTTGAACTAAGTGGTGCATATGCCTGTATTGGTTCTCTAAACAGAGCTAAATTTCACCAGAACCAGCTATACAGGGCAGCAGCAAGACAAACTATAAGCTAATTGCTGTCAAATGCACAAAGTATACAAATTGAAAAAACAGAGAATATATATAGTTAATTTCTTACTATATAGTAGAGGCGAAATGAGGAGAGAGAAATGTGATTTTCAAATTGACAGTTTCCCTTCAATTTATTTTCCTTGGTTGTTACCTTTGGGGTTTTGGCTACTGTTTGCTACATCCTTTGTGTAGTTGTCCTAATTTGTAAAGAAGCTAAACAAAGGAATGAAGATACTTTCTCCTATCTATACATATGTCTTCTTGAGCAGAAATATATGCACCTATCTGAGGGGTTACTCCCTTGATGATCTTTGTATGTTTCAGAAGCTTACAAGTGATTTCTTTTCTATTCCTGGGAACTATTTAGGAAGAATTTCAATAGATAAACTTGGGTAGGTTAAAGATATAAACCTCTCTGTGGAGCACTGTGTCCTTTGAATTTAGAGGGCAGTGAATTCTCTTGCCTACCTGCTCAGATTGGTAAATGATCAGAGTCATAGATGTTTAAGTGAGACAAATTGCTCTCAAATATTTTTAAAATAAAAACTAAGGAAGACCTGACCCAACACTGAAGATCAGTTTTACAGAACTTATACAGTCTTAGAGAGCAGAGAAGTAATTTTTAATAATAGACAGAGTATGATTGTTTTTGCAAGTGGATAAAATATTCCCAGAATATTATTAGAACCTATGAATAAATCACATGTATTTTGCAGCAAACACCAACTCATGCTAGAAGCCTGCTGGGATAGTCACATATTTTAAGTATATGAGTTTTTTTCCATCCAATTATTTTGCTGTGCCAACAGCCCTTGTTTAAATGCATTATTTTGAAAAAGAAATGTAATTTAATATGTTAAAATGACTAGATCCTTTTTAAATGATGCTTTCATAGCGGTATCTCTGGTACTATTGCTGCTTCTACCACCTCATTTTTTTGACCTTGATGTATGTCCTATATCTGGAATAAAACTCATTCAATAGTCTGACCACAGAGCCTGTCACAATGGAGACCCACTGCTTAATTAAAAGTATGGCTAATTCTGTATGCTTGTTGTTAATATGCAAACATTTTTCATTGGGGAAAACTGTTGTTTCTGGTTCCAGGCAGCTGTTTTGGCCAGCTCATAATCCCTTGCAGATGTAATAACAAATCCCAAATCAGAAGACTGCCTAGAGGTTATTTTATATAGGCATATTATATAATTGTGAAACAAACAAACATGTCTGGTACATGTGATCTGAGCTAGAGATGTTGCTAGTTTCTTTATTACAGAGCCGAATTCTACTCTCAGTTACACCTAAATAAATCTGGAATAACTCTAGTGAAGTCAATGAAATTTCCCTGATATAAGTGGAGAATCAGACTCAGTGTGTCTGATCACACAAACAGGTGTTAGGATTGTTCAAATGTGTGTACTGGTGTCTATAACTGCAAAGGATGAGAGAAAGTGTATGTCTAAATTAGCACATGCATAAATTGATGATAGGAGCTGAAAAATGTATCCCTAAGGTCTGGTCTATACTACCTGCCTGAATCGGCGGGTAGAAATCGACCTCTCGGGGATTGATTTATCGCGTCCCATCGGGACGCGACAATCGATCCCCGAATCGGCGCTCTAACTCCACCAGCGGAGGTGGTAGTAAGCGCCGCCGACAAAAAGCGGCAGAAGTCGATTTTGCCGCCGTCCTCACAACGGGGTAAGTCGGCTGCAATATGTCGAATTCAGCTACGCTATTCACGTAGCTGAATTTGCGTATCTTAAATCGACTCCCCGCTGTAGTGTAGATGTACCCTTAGTGATTTGCCTAAGGACACACAGAATACATGTCTGGGGTAGAAATAAAACTTAGGGCTCCTGACTCTCAACATTAGGCCTCCATGAAAAGACCATCCTTTTCCCCTAGGAAATTGGAGTTAGGAAGGCCAGAACATTGTGTGATGCAGCAATACAGTCCTCATTATGGCACATATGAACAAATTATCACTTTAAAACTGAATCACTTATCCAATTACATTAAAACATATTCAAAACAGCACTTAAGTGACACTGTGATAAAAGTTCTGGGACCCAGGTTATTGGCAAGCTATAGAATAAATACCAAAACAGAGAGACTCAACTGTAGAGTATGGTTAAGATATTTGTTTCCAACCAATTATATATCAGGATTTAATAAAAAATAAGCTTGCAGATACCAATTTCTGAACCTTAATCAAGCAATTTGAGAAGATAGATGCAGGCATATAAAATCATCTCTCTGATTAAAGCACATCTACATATTATGACATACAGTATATACTAAAAAACATAACCTTGTGAAGCCAGGATTCAGAATGATCCCACATAAATAAACAGGAGTACTTTTGGCACCTTAGAGACTAACAAATTTATTAGAGCATAAGCTTTCGTGGACTACAGCCCACTTCTTCGGATGCACCACTTCTATGGTGCCACAAGTACTCCTGTTCTTTTTGCGGATACAGACTAACACGGCTGCTACTCTGAAACCCAGATAAATGGACATTAAATGATGGAAGCTACAAATACCTGGGCTCAAAAGAGTTAAACAGAACTAAGATGCAGCATATTCTGTATAGCCCCCCCTCCCCAATTGCTTCCTTTCTGCAGGAGATCATTGTGTTAAATTGTATTACAAGTCAACTGGTGCTGACACAAATCTATACACAGATATGAGCTGTGTTTGATCAGAAAAATATACGCTGCATGAGCTAAATTTAGTAAAGAAAAGACAGACAAAGCTGCACATTTTGAACCCATCTAATAAAATATTATGATTAGTCTAATCTAGTGACTCTAACAGATTAAGTGTAATTGCTGAAACAGAACCGGATTTAGTTAGTTTAGTTTAGTTAGAACCGGATGCAGTTGCTCCAGCCATAGGAATGAAAGTTGTTTCTAGAGAGTTACAAAAATGAAATATGAAAACTGACAGAAATTTCATAAATGTATACAGATGGTTCTGTGTTTTTCAGACAAGCTACTGATACAAAATAAATTAATGGTTTGATAAATATTCTAGGCAGAAGAATTCTTAAATAAGGGTTTTAGTACTGCAAACTTTAACAAACAGGAACTTAGACTAAGGACAAAGAAGTAAGTTCAATGTTTGTAATAGCTAGGTGCAAGGATGGCAGGCATTCCTGAAACAAGTTGAAATAGGAGCATGTATTTCCATATACTGTAATTGGATTCCTTTGTGAAATGATCTTCTAAACATCAGAAATGCATGCAGCAACAGGAATTAAATGAACTTTAAGAGCAAGACTCTATGGGGACAATTTCAGAGCAGATGTTAGTTCATTGCTGAGCTGAATGTGGATTTTGTATGTGTGAGATCCATTTATGATGATCAACTTTCCTCATTCATTGTGAGTGGTTCCAATTCAATATGCTGCAAGAATCTGCTCCATGATGTACCCTATGCATGCATAGTCTTTTCATGCTGTGCTACAGGGACAATCAAACTTATGGCTACCCAGCTCATATGCAAGATTGACAGCAGGGAGTTCCTTTCTTTAACCTCAATTTTCTCTCACATAAAGGCTGAAACACTTAGTGAATAAAGGTAAGTAGCATTGGAGACCAAGGTAATAAAAATAGAGGTTAAAACCAGGGTGAACTTGTGTCTTTTAATGAGGGTTGTAGCTGAAGGCAAGCCTATTACCGCCATAGCTGAACAGCCATTTACATTTTTATTTTACCAGATGGAGACCTCTCTCTAGATACTTATGTGGTTCCATTAGCATAGTATGTGAACTGCTCAGTTTTTAATGTAGTTATCTTCACAAAATCCCTGAGAGGTAAGGAAGCATTACTATTCCATTCTATAGAGGAGGAACTGAGGAACATAGTAGCTAAATGACTTGCCCAAGGTAACAGAGGAAAACCATGGTGGAGCAAGGAATTAAACCCAGCTTTCCCATGTCCCAGGCTAACTCCCTAACCCAGACACGGGCAAACTTTTTGGCCTGAGGGCCACATCGGGTTTCGGAAATTGTATGGAGGGCCAGTTAGGGGAGGCTGTGCCTCCCCAAACAGCCAGGTATGGCCCGGCCCCCGCCCCCCTACCCGACCCCCCCTGCTTCTCACCCTCTGACGCAGGGCTGTCTGAAGCACCGGTGGCTGGCAGTGCTACAGCCACACCACCCAGAGCAGCAGGACAGGCAGCCGCGCTGCCCAGCTGGAGCCAGCCACACCACCGCACAGCACAGAGCACCGGGTCATGCTGCAGCTCTGCAGCTGCACTGCCCAGCAAGAACTTGCAGCCCTGCTGCCCAGAGCATTGCGCCAGCGGCGCAGTGAGCTGAGGCTGCGGGGGAGGGGGAACAGCAGGGGAGGGGCCAGGGGCTAGCCTCCCAGGGCAGGAGCTCAGGGGCAAGGCAGGAGGGTACCATAGATGTGGTCCGCGGGCTGTAGTTTGCCCATCTCTGCCCTATCCACTGGCCTATCCTTCCTCTCTCGTCACCAAAATATAAGTTACCATCTCCACTCCTAAGAGTAAGTACATTTTATTGTGATGCAGGATTTTTGTGGTTTTAGAGGCTAAAGTACTTCACGCTTCTTTAATTACATTTCCTTTCAACAAGTGAAGGGCCAAATTCCATGAATGTGTATGTAAGATCTTAGCCATAGTCTCTGTTAAGAACTTTTCACAAACGCCCAAATTCCACAGCTTGGTCTGAGGCCTGGGGCCTAGCTAACAATGAACAATATATGGCTAAGAAAAACTGAGTAATCAGAGACAACCTTGCTTTGTTTCAACTAGATAAGCGGAGTCAACAGAACTCCAGATGGGGAGTAGTAATTGGGTGTTCTTATCATGAGTTACAGACACACAAAGCACTGAGAAGAGCCTCAAAGTCAGCTCCCAGTGCAGGAAGGAGATAGAGAACACCCTCCCCAAATGCCTACCAGGGTTCAGGGAGAGGCCCAACACGTCAGTATGAGATATGACAGCCTCCCCTTCACAGATGTATCCTCCTTCCCAGATGCCAACTTTAGTTCTCAGAAACACAACGGTGAACCCTAAAACAATTGCTAATTGCTGTGTACTTTCACTCTCTTTTTGCTTTATATCCCCAGGAATGTACCTGTTGGACAACCGGAAGTGTTCTCATTCCTGTGGACTCCAAAATCAGGATTTAACCTACACATTGCAATAGGAATAGTTTCAGGGGAAACACTTGTGTATTAGCAACATGTTAACCGTGCCATGGGCGAACCCATTATATAATCTTTTAGACTATTGGCTTATTGTGCTAATCTTGTCTTGCTGCTAGAACCTATCCAGGGGCTCGGGAACTCCCACTCCATTGCTTCTCTCCGCCCATGAACTCCCTATATAATCTATTGTAATTAATTGTTTAGAGGTGTCTCTGAGCCTAATAAGCAAAGTGGCACTCCGCCAATGCTGTGCGTAATAAACCCTTGTGCTTGACTCTACATGGTCTCCATTTCTGTTCCTTCAACAAGTCTAGGCAAAATAAATATTTTCTCTCTCCACAGACTGGGTTTTTCATTGGAAGCAAGGATTTGAGGTGTTGTGCTCATATTATCTCACACTATAACTATAGCATAGAATTGTGGGTCACAGACTCATTTAAAATGAGTGAGGGGAGGAAGGCCAATGAATTCAGAAGCCCGTTTAATATATACGATAAATTAAGCAGATGCTAAAATACATTGATGAACATGAAGCGCTTTCCTACACCCAGATCTACCGTCTCCGAATTCTCCATTCATTTTTGTCAACGCTACATTCCCACCAACTAGGTTGCTGTGTAAGCTTATAAGAAATAGCTCCCTCATATCAGCAATAATCACATCTACAGCAAATTCTGCTGCCATCACCTTGTTCTAGTGGAAACTCATGACAAGACAAAACAAAACACACACTCCCACGGTAAGAAGTGCCCAGTTTCCTGTTTCAATAGAAAAGCAGAAAAATCAGTTGTACAGGCTACACCCTACATCTATTTTTTCTTTCTAGCTTTATCTTGTTATTTCATATTACTTTCAATTAAGTTTTTTTAAGAAAAATCTAATACCTTTCAGATTAGCCCCTAAATAACTCTCTCATTTGGGATTGTCTCATCATCCATAGCAGATGGTTTGCTACAGGGGTAGTGTGACACATCAGCAGACCCTTCTTCCTAGATTACTCAAAATATACATTTAAAAAATATGACCCAAAACATTCCAGCGAAATTTGAAAGATTCTATGCAGATCTGATACTGCTGAAATTATTTAAATCTACAATATTTACAGCAGTGCAAGATATATCAGCTCTCATAAGTAGTTTTCATACAGGGTACAATGCAACAATAATGTGATGCTAGCAAAACTTGCGTTTCATACCTGGAAAAAGAGGTTATTTACTTGTAGTAACTGATCTTCTTTGAGATGTGTTGTCTATATGTCTTCCACTCTTGGGTATTGTATGCCCCTTAGCGCCACAGATTAGAACTTTGTCCTAGCTATCAGTACCCTGTTGTTCTGCACATGTCCACTCAATGCCCTCATACTTCCCACTTTCTGAGGGCATAAAGGGATAGGGCGAACCAACTGCCTCTCAGCTTCTTCACCAGCTGAAGTCTTGTAAGGACTTAGAATAGTGGAGAAGGAAGGTGGGTCGTGGAATACTTACAGTCAACACATTTGAAAAACATCAGTTACTACAAGGTAAGTAATCTCTTTTTTTCCATTGAGTGGTTGTCTAAAAGTCTTCCACTCTTGGAAACTGAAGAGCAGTTAACAGATGGAGGTGGGCCTTACATCAAGACAGATCTATGTACTGCTCTCCCAAAGGTTGCATCCTCCCTCATTGCCTGACCAATTGCATAATGTTTCATGAAAATATAAACATATGTGGCCACCTTACATATTTTCAAAAGTGAGCCATTATTAAAAGAAGCAACGTGAGAAGCTTGAAAACTTGTAGAATGCACCCTAACTACTGACAGAGGATCCCAACCTACAAACTGATAACACACATTAATACATATCAAAATCCAATTTGAAAGTGTTTGAGAAGAAATCTGTTTACCTTTAACCCTCTCAGCATGTGCCAAAAATAATTTAGTTCTATTCAGATAATGGCTAAAGCTATAGCTACATCTAAAGTATGCTGAGTTCTTTTTCTTTCCTCCATTAGTGTGAGATATTGGACAAAATATTGGCAAAAATGGACTGGTTAACATGAAACTCAAACACCATCTTTGGCAGAAAACTCTGATGAGGCCTTAATGAAATCTTATTCCTATGAAAAATCGCATAGGGAGGACTCCACATCAAGGCATTAATTTCACCCACTCTACGTGCAGAAGTAATTGCTACAAAACCACTGTTTTCATGGACAGATGAATGTCCATGGCCAGTTAGCTAAAGGCTAAATAGAGTTTTCATTAAACCTGACAATAAAATATTCAGATCCCCTGTGGAGGTGAGTCCTTTACTCGTGGAAGTACTTGAAGTAGACCCTCAAGGAAACTTTTAACTATGGGATATTGAAGCTAAATATACTTTAATAGAATTAAATAACCCAGAGGATTTAAACCAGAGGAGGTTTCTAATATGAGAGGTATATTGGTCTCAAAGGGGGAAAATATTATGATCTCAGGACCAAGCATCACATCTCCTCCATTTAGAGCTGTAAGTAGCCCTAGTGGAAAGTTTTCTACAATTTAGTAAAATGTCCTGAACTGCCTGACAACAGGACTTTTCAGTCTCATTCAAGCAGCTTACATCCAGCTATCAGATGTCAGGATGTCAAGTCCAGATGAAACACTGTCCTGTTGTGCTGTGATATCAAGTTGGGAATCAGAGGAAGGGTGATGGGTTTTCATATCAACAATCCGATCAGCTCGGGAGACCACTACTGACTGGTTTATGCTGGTGCAATGACAGTCATGGAAGCAGAGCCTTGTATGAGCTTCATTAACTGTCTTAGAATCAAAGACATTAGAACTTGTTGAGGATCCCTGATAGTCATGTTCATACTTTGGGTCAACAGACTGCATATGATCTTCAGTCATGATTGGAGAGGAAAAGCTGCAGTCTGGATTGAGGAGTGACAAATATGCATTATGCCATGTGCCCTAACAGTCTCATACACATTCTGACAGTTTTTATATGGTTTCTTTTCACTTGACGGATGATATTCACCAACTTCTCAAACCTATTTGGAGGACGAAATACTGACACTGACTTGGAATCTATCAAATCTCCTATAAATTCCACCTTTTGAGATGGAATTAAGTTTGATTTCTTCACATTGACTCTTAGACCTAGGTTCAAGATAAGGCTCAGAGTGAAGAAGATGTGATCCATTACTTGCTTTTGTGAACAGCCCTGAAGCAAATCATCTAAATATGGATATATTTTGATGTTGTATCTTCTGAGGAACACCACCACTTGGGCCAGACACTTAGTGAAAACCCTTGGAGCCAAAACCAATCTGAAAGGCAACAATTTGTACTGGTAGTGAGAGTCATCATTCTGAACTTTTGTTTCTAGATAAAAAGAGTTAAGTTGTCTCAAAACTGGAATGGCTCTCCATCCCCCTTTTTACTTTGGCAAAAGGAAAAAATGAGAATGGAAACCTTTTCTTTTGGATTGAATGGAAACCTCCATAGCCTCTAGATCTAACAGGAACTGAACTGGTTAGTGGGGTAAAACCGAAGTCCTCTCTGTTTGGCTGGTTTGGTGTGCCTTAATAACAAAAAGAAACCCCAGCCTTGGGCTGTGACTGCCCTGTTCCAAGCAATTTGTCCTGAAGTGATACTCTCAGTAGTGTCCCGCCACAGGTAACTTCATTACACCTGGAAAATGAGATGTCTCCCTTTTCAGGCGAAGATCTTTTAACTGCTTCAGGAACACTACCAGTAGAGAGGACACTGGAGACAAACTGATGGGACTCACCAGGATCTGAGTCAGGTCTCATGCATCTATCCAGGAGCTACATCTTGAATTTAATATCTCTGTTCTTTGGAAACTGTTTGCCAAATGAACAGCATATAGCACATTCACTAGGAATATGCCCCTAACCTAGACAGTAATGTTTAAATCAGGAGTAAGGGACTGCTGAAGTTTCCTTCTACAGCTTAAGGCTGTGGTTGAAGGAACTGAGAGGTGGTTGGTCCTTCCTGCCCCTTTATGCCCTCGGGGGGGGGGGGTTTAGAGTGGGGAGTATGAGAGCATTCAGTGAGCATGTGCAGACCAACAAGTGACAGCTAGCTAGGAAAATATTCTGAACACAGGGTGTGCAAACCCCAAGAGTGGAAGACAAATAGACAGCCATTCAATGAACATCCAATGCTATCTCATATACTGTAAATAGCCAAACACACCATGAACAATGCAATGATTATTTATACAGTGTCAAGCTACCACTTGGTGCTTAATGGACAAACAGTCGCACATTAACTTGACACGGTTGAGTGCCGTTTCTGGGCCCAGAAAACAAACACCGACTGGTCAGACCACATTGTTATGCAACTATGGGATGACGAGCAGTGGCTGCAGAACTTTCAACTGCGTAAGGCCACTTTCCAAGAACTGTTTGAAGAGCTTTCCCTAGCCCTGAAGTGCAGGTCTGTTCAGAAAGCTGCAAGCAAGGACTTTCTTTCCAGACTGCAAAATAACTATTGGTGATATTGAAATGCCAATCGGAATCCTGGGAGACCCAGCCTACACCTGGCTCCCATGGCTCATGAAGCTGTACACCGGCAGCCTGGACAGCAGTAAGGACTGGCTCAACCATAGGCTAAGCAAGTGCAGAATGATGGTGGAATATGCCTTTGGACATTTGAAAGGTCGCTGATGTTGTTTGCTTACTAGGTTAGACCTCAGTGAAAGTAATATCCCCATTGTTATTGCTGCCGGCTGTGTGCTCCATAATATCTGTGAAACAGAGAGAAAAGTTTTTGCGGTGGTGGGGGGTTGAGGCAGATTGCCTGGCAGCCAATTTTGAGCAGCCAGATACCAGGGCAATAAGAAGAGCACATTGAGGGGCTATGCGTCTCCGTGAGGCTTTGCAAACCAGTTTCAGCAATGAGCCAGAGTAATGTGACTCTTATCTGTGTTGTTCCTTACCAAACTGTCCCCGCCATTGCATTTTCCCCCCTGTAAACTCCACCCTCACCAACCACCATGTGTTGAATGAATAAAGAGCCTTTTCTCCTCAGTCCATTACGTTTTATTATGCACACACATACAGAGAGACAGCAAAGAAAAGAAAGATAACCTGGGGCAAAAGGACTGATAACAATGTGGGGGAAGAAACAAGGAAAGCTTGCTTACAGATGCACTGCAGTAGCAATCAAAGGTGCCTTCTGGTCCTTGTACCCTCCCCTGGTGTTGAGTGCAAGGGATACGGATCTCCCCTCCCCCACTCCCCGCCTCAGAGGATGTTTGGGGAAGGAGGATGTAGAACTGGGTGATGATGGCAGCAGGTTCAGCATAGGCTGCAGGGGGACTCCAGTATCCAGCTGCCTTTCTTGAACCTCAACCAGATGCCTCAACATGTCTGATTGCTCCTTCATAAGCTGCAGCATCTCTTCTTGCGTGGCACGCTCTTGTTCCCTGAATGCTCTCCTGTCCTCCCTGTCCATGTCCAGGTTCTTGGACAGTGTAATCCTCCATGCTCTGAGCTCTGTCTTGTCACTCTCGGAGACACGCATTAACTCACTGAACACGTCCTCCCGAGACTTCTTTTTCCACCTTCTAATCTGGGAAAGTCTCTGTCCCGGTGTGGAGGATGTGCTGATGGACAAGGTTTCAGCTGCAAGGAATGCAAAGCACAAGGATAGCATTGACAGTGAATACATTGTTTCTGGTGCAAGGTTGATTTTTTTTTAAATCACCCCTCAACACACTTCACTGCAAGCCACAACATAATCACAACCATAATCACAACCGCCAGCCCACGCCACTTCCTGCAGCTCCCATTGGCCGGGAACGGTGAACCACGGCCACTGGGAGCTCTGGGTGGCCGTGCCTGCGGACCGTCAGTGTAAACACTGTCTCATAGCCCACCAGTGAATTACCCTAATGTGCTGTGTGCAGCCCGCAGGCCACAGGTTGCCCACCACTGCACTACACCTACATTTTTGTTCCAATAAAAAATAAAAAATAATAACATGTAACTCCTACAGTTTGAATGGAAATGTACACTCACCAGAGGTGCCTTCTGTAGCATCACACTCCACCGCCAACTGGTCCTGTGAAGGGATGGGTTCCAGGGTTAAAAACAGTTCTTGGCTGTCAGGGAGAATGGATCCTCTGCTTGCCTGCCTCACATTCTCCTCCTCGTCAACAATGTCCTCCTCGTTGTTGCTCAAGGTCGCCCAGCACTCCTGGGAGATATCCATGGAGCATTTTAGGGTAGTGGTGGGGTCGTCGCCAAGAATCGCATGCAGATCCTCATAAAAGCGGCATGTCTGTGGGGCAGAACCAGAATGACTGTTCACCTCCCTTGTCTTCTGGTACGCTTGCCGAAGCTCCTTTATTTTCATGCAGCACTGCTGCGTGTTCCTGGTGTAGCCCTTCTCCCCCATGCCCTGCGTGATCTTGGCATAGATGTCAGCATTTCTTCTGCTGTATTGGAGCTCTGCCTGCACAGACTCTTCTCCCCAGACAGCAATAAGATCCAGTGTCTCCTGTATGCTCCATGCTGGAGTGCGTTTGCAGCCTTGGGTCTCCATGATCAGCTGTGATGGCGAGCTCTCCATGCTGATCAAACAGGAAATGAAAATTCAAAAGTTCCCAGGACTTTAACAGGGGGGTGGCTGTTTCCTGTGTACCTGGCTGAAGTACAGTGGAGTTGAAAGTGCTCTCCAGAGCGGTCACAGAGGAGCACTATGGGACACCTCCAGGAGGTCAATTCATTCAAATTACACAACGCAGTGTATACACTATCCCCATGTCAACCCGTGTATGTTGAATCAAGCGCTATGCCTCTCGCGGAGTTGGAGTTCAGAAGTCGACTTTTCAGGCCACTTACGTCAGTGGAAGGGACTCGGTAATGTAGACACATACATTATTAGATCGACTGCATGTAGCTTATGTCGACTTAAGTTTGTAGTGTAGACCAGGCCTATGAAAAGGAGCAGACATATTTCTTTCCAGGCTTGGGATCTGTTAGCGAGGATGGAGGAAATGAAAGAACAAAATGCTATCTTCAAAAGGAATAAGTCATGGATTGATATTTGTATGATTTTTTTATGGGATTATTTTTGATAGATTTAATTTCTTATAAAAAGCAGTGTTCTACATATATTCTCTAACAGGTAAATTCTGCATGTATTAATATGGTCAGATTTTAAAGTTTTGTAATGTTGATGCTACATATTATTGTGTTGCATGTGTGGATTTAATAATTCAAGATTGTCAAATAACAGGCTCAAATGAATTTTTTAAATTAAAGATTAATACAGCACTATACAGAACATAGGAAGAAGACATACTTTACCATCTCCTGTAGATGGTGAAGAGAAGGTAGCTTGGTCCCTTCTTCTGTACTTGGTGGAATGTTAACAGTGTTCATTCACAGTCTACCTCCTCAAACCCCTGTCCTTTTATAGGATATAAGACCAAGAAACTTCTTTTTGGAGGGAAAATATTTTTCCACGATTGATTTTATCATGTGTTCTGTTTTCCCAGTTACTGATGGAATTTCTTTTATGGTACTCAGTTTATCTGACTGATGAGTAAAAAGGAATCTCTAACCCAGTCATCATTACTTACAGCTGTGACAACCAACAGTTCTTAATGAGTTAAAAACACCTTTCAGTGGGGTCATTATTCCATTCTATTATATCCATCTGTAATAACAAATATTCTTTATCGATCACCCAGTTCAAAACAGAAAACATCTGCCATAACAAATATCCCTTATCAACCACCCACCTTTGTTTATAACATATTTCTATTGACACTTTTAGTAGTCTGAAGGGGTCTTTTCCCTGGACACCTGGGTTCCCATGTCCTGATGATGCTGAGGATAATTAGATACAGCCCAATACTCAGTCATATAAAATTCCTGAATACAAGTCACTCACAGAACCAATGCTCTGGGACTTAGAATTCAAACACACTCTTTGCTAATATCATAAAGATTTTGGGAGAATAGTTCATATGTAAATTAATATACATGAAAAAGAGGACTCAAAGGGTTAATATTTACTAACAGGTACTAACAATTGTTAAAGAAAAGCAAAGGCCTGACTTTTCAATCCTGGGTGCCAAATAATAAATCCCTAAATCTGTTTTTAGGCCTGATTTTCAAAGGTGCTGAGTGCCTCTTTCTCTCATTGACTTCAGTGGAATTTGTGGATGCTCTGAAAATTAGTCGTTTTACTTAAGAGCCTAGCTTTAGGCACGCAGGTTTGAAATCTTTGGACCAATTTTTGTTTGTTTGCTTGTTTGTTTGTAAATTAGTACATAATTTTCAGCATTGATATACTTGGATTTTGCCATATCCTACATCTACCATTAACATTAACGTGAATGTTAGGGCTACATTTCCTCGTTCTAGCCTGATAGCTTATCCCTTAGAGAAAAGAAGCTTCAGAAAGATGGGGCAGCCAGTCAAATACTTTCACCAGGTCAGGGAGAAAGAAGAGAGTGCAGTCCACTGTCTTTGCCAGATACTTCAAAGGATAATAAACTGAAAGCTAATTCACATACACGTCTTTAAGTGGTATAGTTTCTTGTCAGAAATTATTAGATTAGCAAGGTTAGCCAACTGTATCTTCATCTGGGATTCTAGTGTTAAATCATTCATGGAAAATGTCCTGACTTAATGTTTAGTTTCATTTGCTGTGGTTTTGCTCAAAATCTGAATGCGTCTTTCATTAATTCTGAATGCTTTTTTCCCTAATTAATTTCTACAATCAAATTTTTTATTCCTTTAGAGATCCTGTTAGCCATCTATAGTTCCAACCTAGCTTTTGGAACAATTCTATAAGAAATGCCATGCGGAAGTGTGATATGTTTCTGAGTTTTTATTTTATTTCAGATTTGCTCTTACAAGTGAATTTGCAGCTCATGGGAGGTGCTGGATTGACAGCGTTGGAAACTAAAATCTTCTCTTTCTCCTCAGTTTATACTGTGACAATGCAAATGTCTACCCAGTGTCCTTTGCCTTGATCTTGGCCTGGAGATAAGACAGAGTACTTTGCACTCCATGTCTACTCAATCCTTGGCCTTTCTGCTGAGGTGAAAATAATTCACTAGTTTTTGTGGTAGAGTCCACCAGGAAAATAACTATCAGTTTAGTTCACATAGGCTGCCTAGCAGTTTTTGGTCACTATTGACCAGGGACAGATTTGAACCAGGCATAGTAAAGAATAGCTTCAAATCCTTCCACCAGCTGAGACTTTGGTATCTAGATTTTTTTATCTATGGTTCTTGATATTCCAAGGGCTGAGCTTGAGTTCAGTGGGAGTTGTGGGTTCCAAACACCTCAAAAAGATCAGGTTTAATTTTAGGCACATGTGTATGAAAGTTTTGGTAGCAACTTTTAGACAATTCTTACATGCTCTTACAGAGCTGAGACTGGAACGGTGGTCTTTCACATTCAAACAACACAGGCCACTAGCACATGAGCTAAAGGGGTTCACCCTTTATGAGTAGTAGTAGGTCCCTTATTCTCCTATTCGCCCACTTGACAGTGATATAATCAAACACAAAATAGCAAACAAGACAGACAAAGGGTAGAGAAAAGGAAGCACTGCACTCCCCATTTCACAGATGGGGAGCTGAAGCACACTGAGATTAAGTGACTTGTGCAAAGTCACAGAGAATGTCTGTGTCAGAGTCAGGAATTGAAGGCAGATCTCCTTTTCAGTTTCAGTGTAGTATCTCAACCACAAAGCCACCCTTCCTGCATTACAAAGCCACCACATGACATTTTCCAACACCTGAGCCATCTATTTCACTATATATACTTGTAACTATTCATCTATTATGGTACCTCTTGGTTTTTCTGCAGACTCCCATGGCCTGTGGCAGAAGATTTTGTCTTCTCCCATTTCTCTGCAACTTGATTTGCTTCTTCTGTTTTTTGCTCACAGCTTTTTTGGGAGTTTAGCAATGTCACTTCATAAAACTCTTGAATATCTGTTAGCAATGAGAAACAAATAACAAAGACTTCATTTGATATGTTGGATTTAGCAGCCCTTGGTATTTTTCTGTAACCAGTAAATATTTATGTACTTTGGAAGCTACATTATAATGGTAAACATATAATATTACATTTCTAGCAGAAGCCAACATGCCAATTAGTTTTCTGAATTTTTATTGATCATTTCGAGGAAATATATGAACAACAACTATTGAGAGAAGATTGAGAATGAACATACTGCAATAACAAATGAACATATAGAAACCAAGATATGATATGAGATAAGAACAGTTCAAATCATCTTGGAAAACAAACTAGAAACCAAACAGATGTTAGCCATTCACCCCTGACAGCTCTCCCAGGTGGTGGAGTAGCTCCTAGTCCTAGCTGCCACTTCAATGGGAACTCTTTTGAAGTGAGCCAGGGCACAGAGGCCATCCTAGTTAGGCCAGGCAGGAACTGCCTCCAGTTACACTAGGTAAACCCCTTCAGAATTACATCTCACTTTTCCAACAGAAGCAGTAGCTCTAGCCAGGACCAGGAGCCAGACCAGGAGCAGCTCTGGGCAGCACATTTCCCACCTGCCAAAACTGCCTCTGTATTTAATTATTAATGGAAAACATGAAGGATCCAAACCTATGCCAATTCAAATACCTGCAAATTGGACTAATCATCTAATTTTTACTGTCTTCACCATCACAAAATAGCTTACTACTAGTATAAGATGATGAAAAAGGTCTCTGGGCATAAGAAATTGTCCTTTTAAAATGGTAAACTGCAATCTATAGAAAGTTATACGAGCACTAATTTAGCAGAGATATTTCACAATTACTAGAAGAAACTTACTAAATGGTATAAAAATGGACAGATCTGTAGGAATGTATAGTTATATAGTGCTTAAGGTCACTTTTCACCATTAAAATTAAAAGCTATAACAGGAATGCAATTTTTTGTACCCACTCTTAGAATTTGCATAGCAAAATTACAAGTATACAGTGTATAAGATTCCATACCAAGTCAATTTATATAGCACCTGCAAGGAAAAAAAATACATTAAAGAAATACGTAGTGGACTCTAGGTAAATGCCCTGCAGAAATAAGCTAGAGAAATTGACCTGTGGTTGTTGCATACAGCTGCCACAGTTGTAGTTGTAAGAGTATTATCTGGTTTGACAAGAGTCAGTCAGCAAGGGAAGAGGAAGACATTATTTGCAATTTGACATTAGAGACTACCTAATCTTGTGTGTTTATTAAAAAATAATACACACAATGTGTGCATATTAGAAAGACAGAGAGAGAGAGATTCTTTTTAAAAGGTCTTCTTTTTCTGCTCTACAAAGACTCTAGGTTTCTCTCTCTAGAAAAACGATGACTGGTGTGTAGATGAGAGAAGAGCACTTATACTGGCATAGACTGAATTTCAGCACACTCTTGTAATTACAAAACCTCATGATGAAGCTTAGGCCTGGTCTACACTAGGAGGTTATGTCGAATTTAGCAGCGTTAAATCGAATTAACCCTGCACCCGTCCACACAACGAAGCTATTTAGTTCGACATAGAGGGTCTCTTTAAATCGATTTCTGTACTCCTCCCCAATGAGGGATGTAGCGCTAAATTCGACATGGCCATGTCAAATTAGGGTAGGTGTAGAGGGAATTTGACGCTAATAGCTCCGGGAGCTATCCCACAGTGCACCACTCTGTTGACGCTCTGGACAGCAGTCCAAGCTCTGATGCTCTGACCAGCTACACAGGAAAAGCCCCGGGAAAATTTGAATTCCTTTTCCTGTCTGGGCAGTTTGAATCTCATTTCCTGTTTGGACATCGTGGCGAGCTCAGCAGCACTGGCAACGATGCAGAGCTCCCCAGCAGTGGTGACCATGCAATCGCAGAATAGAAAGAGGGCCCCAGCATGGACTGATCGGGAAGTCTTGGATCTGATCACTGTGTGGGGCGATGAGTCCGTGCTTTCGGAGCTGCGATTGAAAAAACGGAATGCGAAGATCTACGAGAAGATCTCCAAAGCCATGACGGAGAGAGAATACAGCCGGGATGCAACGCAGTGCCGAGTGAAAATCAAGGACCTGAGACAAGGCTACCAGAAGACCAAAGCGGCAAACGGACGCTCCAGATCCCAGTGCCAGACATGCCGTTTCTACGAGGCACTGCATTCCATTCTAGGTGCGGCCGCCACCACTACCCTGCCCCTGACCGTGGACTCTGACGATGGGGTATTGTCGACGGCTGCTTCCTCGGAGATGTTCGCGGATGGGGAAGATGAGGAAGGAGATGAGGAGGACGAGGCAGTCGACAGCGCATACAACGCTGATTTCCCCGACAGCCAGGATCTCTTCATAATCCTCACGGAGATCCCTTACCAACCCTCCCAAGGCGTTAACCCTGACCCTGAATCAGGGGAAGGATCAGTCAGTAAGTGTTTTAAACGTGTAAACATTTATTTTGATCAGAACAAGAATGGAATATCAACAATGGGTTTTTCATGATTACTTTGCCCTAGGCGCTTTACTTTTTAGTCCTTGCCAGTGCAACTACTGCAAAAGTATCTCAAAATGTCCGGTTTTGCATGATTACTTTGCCCTAGGCACTCTACTTTTTAGTCCTTGCCAGTGCAGCTACTGGAAAATTGTGTCAATATGTCCGGGGATAGAGCAGAAATCCTCCTGGGACATCTCCACGAAGCTCTCCTGGAGGTAATTTGAAAGCCTTTGCATTAGGTTCCTGGGGAGAGCAGCCTTATTGCGTCCTCCATGGTAGGAAATTTTTCCACGCCAGGCTAGCACCAAGTACTCCGGGATCAGTGCCTCGCACAGCATGGCTGCATACGTCCCTAGTTTTTGCTGGCATTCACACAGCATGCGGTCTTTCTCTGTGTCTGAGATCCTCATCAGAGTGATATCACCCATGGTGACCTGCTTTAAATTAGGGGAATGTTAGTATTGGGACTGATTGCCTGTTCCTTTACATAACTGTAACTGGCGGTTTACAGCCACGCGGTGGAGGCGGGACAGGGGCAGCATACAGGGATCTTTCCCGGGGACAGCCACAACGGGGGTGGGACAGTGGCAGAGTTCATGCTGGCCGGATTGCCGACAGCAGGAACTGGCTAACGCTAGGGGCACTGCTTTGAACGTGAAAGGAGGGCACTGCTATAAATTAAGCTTTCAGCAGCCAAAAGTCTACGGCTTACCATGTCCGCCTGCTAGCCAAATTCTGCTGTCTTGCCCTGCTTGTGTGATCTGTACTCCAAGACCCCAGGCACTGAATGCGAAGGCCAAAAATTCGACCTTGTCCTGAGTGCACATGTGATAGGTGCTGTGCATGGTCTTGTTCACAGAGAAAGACTATGTTCATTGTTCACAAAAATTTATCTTTCTGAGGAATTCACTCCCTTTTTCCCATCCCACAGCTGTGACTGTCTCCCGACCTACCCCGGCATCCCCCTCCCAGAGGCTGGCACAGATTAGGCGCCGAAAGAGAAGGACACGGGACGAGATGTTCTCCGAACTTATGGTCTGCTCCCGAGCCAAGGCGGCACAGCAGACCCAGTGGAGGGAGAACATGTCACAATACCAGCGATCACACAGCGAAAGGGAGGACAGGAGGCGGCAGGAAGACCAGCAGGCGACTCAAACGCTCCTTGGACTAATGAGGGAGCAAACGGACACGCTCCGGAGCCTTGTAGATGTTCTGCAGGACCGGAGGCAGGAGGACAAAGACCCGCTGCAGTCTATCTCTAACCGTCCTCCCCCGCCACAAAGTCCCATCCCCCCCTCACCCAAAGTCCCAAGAAGGAGAGGTGGCAGGGGCCGTGAAAACAGTCACTCCACCCCTGCAGACTGCTCAAGTACCAGACAGCTCTCATTCCCAAAGTTTTGATAAGTCCTTTCCTTCACTCCAAAAGCACCTCACCCAAGCCCCCGTCCCAGTGTCATCCTCTAACTGTGTAGTTGTTAATAAAAAATACGTTTCTGTTCATTACTGTTTCCGTCAGATTCTTTTAGAGGAGAGTGTGTTTGAAGGGGGGAAAGAGGGTTGGTAATTGGAGAGGACAGTCACTTTTACCAGGGTACAGACACGGGGGCAGGTTCAGCAGCAGGTCACACATACATTGCAGTCACTAGGCACCCTGGTCAGTCTGGGAGGTGGTTTCCATGTTCTGTGGGGGGGGGCTATGTGAGTTTGTGGCGGGGGAGGGCGGTTACAGATCTTATGCAGTGGTCCTTAGCCTGGATGACAGAGCCACGCAGCAGGGGATCTGTAACCGTCCTCCCCCGCCACAAAGTCACATAGCCCCCACACACAGAGTTCCGAAAAGTAGGGGTGGCAGGCTCCGTTGAAACAACCAGTCCACCACTGCGGACCGCTCTAGGAGCAGGAGCCTGTCATTCCTCGAGTTTAGAAGCGTCCTTTCCATCACTACACCCGCTCCCCACCACAGTCTGCGTCCCAGTTTCAACCCTTTACCATGAAACCCTTAATAAAGAAAACGGTGTTAATGAACAAAGTTCCATTTATTTTATTTTTAAAGGTGTGTTGGAAGGGGGGCAATGGGGTGAAGGGGGTATGTAACTGGAGAGGATAGTCAACATTAAGTGGGTAAAGAAACGGGGGCAGGTTCAGCTTCTCTTTAAACAAATTTAATAGTCACAGGTTACCCTGCTCACTGTGGAACCTAGCTTTCAAAGCCTCCCGGATGCACAGCGCGTCCCGCTGGGCTCTTCTAATCGCACGGCTGTTTGGCTGGGCGTAATCAGCAGCCAGGCGATGTGCCTTAACCTCCCACCCCGCCATAAAGGACTCCCCCTTGCTCTCACAGAGATTGTGGAGCACACAGCAAGCTGCAATAACAATGGGGATATTGGTTTCGCTGAGATCAGAGCGAGTCAGTAAGCTTCTCCATCTCCCCTTGAGACGTCCAAAAGCACACTCCACCACCATTCTGCACTTGCTCAGTCGGTAGTTGAAGAGTTCTTTTTCACTGTCCAGGGCGCCTGTATAGGGCTTCATGAGCCAGGGCATTAGCGAGTAGGCTGGGTCCCCGAGGATCACTATAGGCATCTCCACATCCCCAACAGTTATTTTGTGGTCCTTCTCTTTGTGTAAATACCTTCCTGCAGCCATCTAAACAGACCAGAGTTCCTGAAAACACGAGTGTCATGAACCTTGCCCGGCCATCCGATGTTGATGTTGGTAAAACGTCCCCTATGGTCCACCAGTGCTTGCAGCACCATGGAAAAGTAGCCCTTTCGGTTAATGTACTAGCTGGCCTGGTGCTCCGGTCCCAGGATAGGGATGTGAGTTCCATCTATAGCCCCACTGCAGTTTGGGAATCCCACCGCGGCGAAACCATCTACGATGATCTGCACGTTTCCCAGGGTCACTACCTTTGAGAGCAGTAGCTCAACGATTGCGTTGGCTACTTGCATCACAGCAACTCTCACGGTAGATTTGCCCACGCCAAAGTGGTTCGCGACTGACCGGTAGCTGTCTGGCGTTGCAAGCTTCCAGAGGGCTATGGCCACTCGCTTCTGGACAGTCAGGGCTGCTCGCATCCGGGTGTCCTTGCGCTTCAGGGCAGGGGACAGCAACTCACAAAGTTCCAGGAAAGTTTCCTTCCGCATGCGAAAGTTTCGCAGCCACTGTGATTCATCCCAGACCTGCAGCACTATGCGGTCCCACCAGTCCGTGCTTGTTTCCCGGGCCCAGAATCACCGTTCCACAACATCAACATGACCTATTGCCACCATGATGTTCACGGCGCAGGGTCCCGTGCTTTGCGAGAGGTCTGTGCCACTCTCAGACTTAATGTCCTGACTGCGCTGCCGTAGCCTCCTCGCCCGATTTCTCAGCATCTGCCTCTGAAAAAGGTGGATGATAAGGTGCGAGGTGTTGACAACGGCCATAACTGCAGCGATGGTCGTAGCGGGCTCCATGCTCGCAGTGCTGTGGCGTCCGTGCAGTCACTCACCAGAAAAGTGTGCGAACTGATTGCTCGCCGTCGCTTTCAGGGAGGGAGGGTGGGAGTGACAGTTGAATGACGACAGTTACCCAAAACCACCCTCGACACATTGTTTTCCCCAGCAGGCATTGGGGGCTCGACCCAGAATTCCAATGGGCAGCGGGGACTGCGGGAACTGTGGGATAGCTGCCCACAGTGCACGGCATCTAATGTCGACGCTTGCTCCGTTAGTGTGCATAAAGTCGAATTACTGTTCTTAGTATGGATACACACTTTGTAATATAGGTTCCACTAATTCGATTTAAGTAAAATCGAACTACTCTCATAGTGTAGACATAACCTTAGAGGATTCAATCCAGTCTGTCGCATCATGATACCACAAGCTGAAAGTGCCATCTCTATAGAACAGGGCAGTACCTTGCAGTCAAGGTGTGCACAAAATAGGATCTAAAATCTGTGTCATGTGAAAATACTCTTGATGTAACAATTCTAGTGATGTGTTTTGAAACTGTTGAATGATCTCCATTGAACAGTGCTGAGGATGGGAATGAGTTGCAATGGACTGACAGCAGTGTTGGGATCAAGCTAGGACACCTGTAGTGGGGTGGCTCCCCCACTCCAGCAGAAAAGGGGAGAAGGTTGTGGTTGAGAGCAGCTAAGCTGGGCTGATTGAGGAAGCGGCTGCAGCTGGCCTGTATAAAAAGTCTGTGAGCCAGTGGCCCAAGAGGAGTCTCTCTCTAGGCTAGGAGAGAGCAGGGCCTGGTTGCCTGCAGAAAGGGTACTGGAAGTAAAGCAGGGCTGGAGAGGGCCAGAGGAGCAGGGGAACTCCAGGCTGACAACTGCCCAGGCTGCAGGGCCTGGTCCAAGGCCCATAGAGGTATTGGGAGGCAGAGGAAGGCAGCAGGTCCGAACCCCCTTGCCTATGATGAGTGGCTTTTACACTGCAGTCTGCCCCAGTGAGTGAGGGCTTGGCGATGACTCGCAGTAGCCCAGACTGAGGCAAGGTGGGGATTAGAGGGTTGGGGGTTTCCCAGAGAGGGGAGACCCATAGAGATTGGTGGGAGTATTGCCGGGGGCAGCCCCAGGGTAAAGGGACTCTGGGGTCTGGGAGGGACACGGGGCCAGCTACAACTGGGACATCGGCCTGCAGAGGGCACCCAGGCTGGAAAAGAGCTAATTCCCTGAGATGACCAGCAGGAGGCGCCGCAGGGGTGAGTCCTGCATTGATACAACACCGTATTGGGGTTGAGATGGGTGGAGAGGCCATATTTAAAATAGATGCTGCAGCATGGCGGTTGCCATTTCATGTAATCACAAATCTAGTCTTTTTTTTCTGGATGTGACTTATAAGAAGATAAATCCAGCCAAATTATAGTCATTTATTTGTTAAGATAGGGCTGGCTTGCTATATTCAATTACCGCATTTGCTGTTCTCTTAGCCTTGCCTGACTATTTTGTTAAGTTTAACACAATACAATCTACAACCACAAGGAATCTTATACATTCTAATATTAAGTAGCCATGAAGAGACCACTGGGGGCTTTAAATTTTCTGTATGCAGCATAATTACTTAATGTTGTATGAGTATCCCAAAAATGCATCTGTGTAACTTTAGAAATGTATATGGACATAATACTAAGCTATGTATTAAATGGTGAAGTCATAAATCTAGTCTAACGAGTCACCTTCTACCTCAACGATGGTCTCTCTAATAGTTAAATAAATAAAAAGTTCACGAACTCTCTCCCAAACAACTTATAAGAAGATCCATAAGGGGCCCAATTATCCTCTAAGTTGCACTGGGTTGTGCTAGATCAGTGGTTCTCAAACTTTTGTGTTGGTGACCCCTTTCACATAGCAAGCCTGTGAGTGAGACCCCCCCTTATAAATTAAAAACACTTTTATATTTAACACTATTATAAATGCTAGAGGCGAAG
Organism: Chrysemys picta bellii; assembly: GCF_011386835.1. NCBI lineage: Eukaryota > Metazoa > Chordata > Testudines > Emydidae > Chrysemys > Chrysemys picta. The sequence continues at coordinate 333,155,401 of NC_088791.1, read as the reverse complement.
TGAGGCTTGGGGGTGCAGGCAGACACCCCACAACCCCCCATGTAATAACCTCATGACCCCCTGAGGGGTCACTCTCCCCAGTTTGAGAATCCCTGTGCTAGTGTAACTCCACTGACTTAATCCTGTTTTACACTAGTGTAAGGGAGAGCAGAATTGGGCCCTTATTAAAGTGGGGCTCATAGCACTGCCTATTATGATTGCCCGACACTTCCCATTGTAAGATCCTGTTTTCAGTTGCTTATAACTTTGTCAAACCTTAATCATTTGGGCTGAAATTTTCCATGCCAGGTGTCTGCCTCAGGCTGAATTTTTTGGAAAACTGAAGCCAAAAGGTTTTAGTCATTGCAGAGAATGAGGTTAGGAGAAAAATACATTGTTTTATCATGTTAAAAAATTACTGGAACCTTTCCTTCAAAAATACCTTAACCCTCCCATTGGAAGACAAAGTCGGACGTAAAGTTCACAACACAAGTCCATAGCAGTGTCCAGAACAGAACCCTGATTTCTTAACACCCAGTACTTCGCTCTCCTAAGCACATATCTTAGCAGTGAACTACCAACAAATATTTGTTATAATCCGAGTGAGAGGGTGGCTACAACTAAGACCAATGAGATAAAACTACTAGGATGAATACTAGGGGGCGGGGGGGAATCTTAACTGCGTGATCCATGAAACAGCAGACTAATCTTCCAGCGGAAGCTGCAAAAGCCCCATCGTTCGAGACATATAAAACTTGTCTGGAAAACATTCTAGAGAGATTTTCTAAAGAATAATCTTGCCCTGAGGGATGTAATAGAGAACTCAATATGTCTATACCTCTAACTAGTGTAATAAAACCAAAATCCAAGAGAATAACCTGGGTTAAAATTTAAGACTTACATTTAACTTAAACCTTTAATTTTAAAATTATAAAGCCCTTTAATTAACATTATAAACCCCACATGGGAATGAATCCCAAGTTTGGAAGAAGCAACAGGCTACTTAAAAGCTCACTTCTGCAGCTCTTAAGCAGCTAGTATCAAAGCCCTGGTCTACACTGGGGGGGGGGGGATCGATCTAAGTTACGCAACTTCAGCTGCGTGAATAATGTAGCTGAAGTTGACATACTTAGATCGACTTACTGTGGTGTCTTCACCGTGGTGAGTCGACTGCTGGCACTCCCCCATCAACTCTGCTTGTGCCTCTTGTGGCGCTGGAGTACAGGAGTCGACGGGAGAGCGCTCGGGAGTAGATTTATCGCGTCTAGTCTAGCCGCGATACATCGATCCCCGCTGGATCGATTGCTACCCGCTGATCTGGCGGGTAGTGAAGACATACCCATACAGAGATTTCAAGTTCAAGCACTTCCCCCATGGGGATCAAACAATCATAAGGCCAAACTATGTTGCATAAAGCCACTTTTCTACACACCTCTCCTGAGATGTGCAGTATTCTTATCAGCTGCAGCAGAAGATCAGGACCCAGGAGTTCAAACCTGTTAGTCAACTCCTGGTGATTAGGGCTGGCTGAGAACTGCTTTTTTGTGTCGTGGGGATTTCCATGATTTCAAAATGTTTTTCCATTCAGAAATATAATGGGGGGAAAAAAGATTTAAAATTTTCCATCCAACTGAAAATTCCAAAAACAATTAAGTTTGTGTCAATCAAATTTTTCCATTTCTGATAAAATATAAACTTTTGTTCTGATTTCACCTTTTTATATGGTATAATATAAAATTTTAAATTTTTGAAATAAAAGGTAATTTTGAAATGGAAAATTGAAACCTTCTGTTTTGAAAAATCAAAACAATTTCCATTTTTCTTTTCAATAAACTTTTGACAATTTACACACTTCTGTGAAATGTTCACTTTTGACTAATAGACATTTTGCAGCATAATGATCATTTCCAACCAGCTCTACTCTGGAGTATAACAAACTAAATAAATCAAGTATTTTCAAAGCAATCATAATGCAAACACAATTAAAACCAGTGCTCAAAGGAGCAAAATTAAACTGTTAACTCATGGTCACAACTCAGATTTGCCCAGGCCAATTTTATACAAAGAAATCCAGCAAGATTTTCAGCTATGGAGTGGGGAGAGAAGATAGGTAGTAGACTGAGTGGGATGAGCATAAACAGCAGAACATTGGGAACTATTTAAGAATATTTTACTAAATACCTCCAAATTCACAATCCCACAATCAAGAGAAGATTATATAAAATCTGCTTTCACTTCTCCTCTATAGCAGGTTGTTTTTTTAGTGTGTGTGTGTATATATGGGAAGCAAAGGGACGCAAGAAAGGACATTGAGAAATAAATGGTCAGCAGAATTAAGGACAGTAGGAAGTTTTTTAAATATATTAGGAACAAAAGGACTCCTAACAAAGATACTGGTTGAAAATGGTAGAATTGTCAATAATAATGCAGAAAAGGCAGAAGTGGTCAAGCAGTAGGTGACAAACAGGGCAGCGTTAGATCAGGCTGAAGTTGCATTGAACAGATATTCACGCTCAACAGTTGATTTGAAAAAAGTGAAAATAAGGATTAAAGGTGTTTGCCATTTTTGCTTCAAAAGGTATCAGATTCTTGGCTGGAGGCATTTTGGAAAGTAGCAGAATCATATGGAATTGCAGATTTGATCATTGCTATATATGACAACACTTACGATGCTGCAAGAATTGGTGGAAAATTAAGCAACTGATTCAAATCAAAGACAAAGGTGCATGAAATCACCTTCGCTTTTCATCATGTATTTAAAGTAGACATTAAAAATGTTAGATAAGTTTGAGGGCATGACATTGGATGATCTAGCATGAAGCTCCTTAACTTACGCAGCTGACATAGTACATCTGGCAGACACATGTGAATTAATTATGATACTCTTCATTACCCTGGAAAATTGGTGTAGTTGATGTGGAGTTGCAGTAAATGCCAAGAAGACGAAGTGGTTGCATCTTGGAAAAGGGACAATAGATTAAGTGTGGAAACGCAGCAGCAGTGAAGTCATAGAACAAGTAAAATCTTATGGGTACCTCGGAAGCTTGAACGGAGGTAATGGTTCCCTCAAGGCGAGGTGGAAAGGTGAGGTGCCTTAGCTACAAGTGCTGCAAAGAAATTCATGAAATGGACTGATAAAAACATTGTTTGGTGCCAACATGCAAATGTATAAAACCAGGGTACTAACAATATTCTATTGTCTGCACTTACACATCCACCACCTATCACCCACATACTGATGGTCAATCCAAATGAGCTAATCAGAGTTAGAATAGTACCTGCGCTGCTTCACAAACTTCCACTAGGACAATTGGTCCAGCCTCCTATCCCTAGCAGAGTTTTACAACAGCGCCAACCATGTCTCCACTGGGCAAAGTCCATTCTATGCCACTTGTGGCATCCAGCCCCATTTTCATCTGGCCACACCTGTCAACTCCACAAATCCCACAGACTGGATATGGCAGACCCATGAGGTCCAAAGAAGAACTCAAGGCCTACCTGGAAAAGGCCAAGGAGGACTACGAGCAGTACACTCATTGTCAGCACTAGGAAGGCCCAGCATTCACGTCAAGCAACAAGTGTGACTCTCAGCCCCAAACCACTGCACCAACTGGCTGTGCCATAAACTGGTCCACTGACACCTCAGGCTATAGCCCATCAACCAGGTAATCAACCCAGTGACCATGAAGCTTCAGTTAGTCACATCCCTCAAAATACACCAGTATTTCACATATCCTTGCTAAAACCCTACATCAACAATCCTTTCACTCAGGGAGCCAACCACTGCCCCCTCTGGTGCAGATCCAGTGAGATGAGTATGAGGTCCACAAGATACTGGACTCAAAAAAAACAGACATGGCTCCTTCTGATATCTTGAGGACTGTGAGAGCTATGGCCTAGAAGAGCAATGCTGGGAGCCTGCATCCCAAATCCATGCCTCTGACCTCATGGCAGCCTTCTAGGCAGCCTATCCAAACAAACCCAGGCCAGGAGGGGATGCTTGTGGGATAGTAATATAAAGCCATATGGGTCTAGAACCAAGACCTGCAGAGCTGCCACATAGTTAGCAGCTCCATGCTGCCCACTAGCAGTAGGCGTCTTACAGACAGCAGCCCGCTGCCTCCTGATCGGCTCCCCACCCTATATAAACCTAAGGGGTGTTGTACAATGTGTCCAAGGAACAGTGTGGATTCTCTATACCTGACATGACCATTCCTTCCTCCTGAACTCCTGGTTTCTACCTCAGCTTGATTTGGACTTTGCCTTCTGACTAGGACCCTGAAACCTGACTTGGACTCTGACCCTTGGTATCAAACCTGGCATGGAACCTGATTATGCCCTCCTGTGCTGCTCACTGCCTCAGGTTTCCCCCACTCTGACCATTAGTTCTGTCTCCGTGCGTTGGGATCCTGAAAAATCTGACCTAGAAGCTGATCACCAACTATATGGCAGGACATCGTGACCAGGTGGGGCTTAGAGGAACAAGCCATGAACAGGAATGAGTGGCAAGAGTGTACTGCTCCCAGTTTTCACAAGGATGCTCTGGGATGAAAAAGACCACGAGAGCAGTAACTCAGGAGCATGTTAAATAGCAGTGACTCAAGTTAGACATTCCAAATCAGCAGGCCTGGATAATTTGCATTCTAGAGTTTTAAAAGAGCTGGCCAAAGAGTTCTCTGGACCATTGATGTTGATATTTTAATAAGTCTTGGAACACTGGAGAACTTCCAGAGGACTGGAAGAAATCTAATGTTGTGCCAATATTTTAAAAGGGTAAATGGGATGACCTGGGTAATTATAGGTCTGTCAGCCTAACAACAATTTCAGGGAAAACAATGGAATGGCTGATATGGGACTCAGTTAGTAAATAATTAAAGGTAGATAATATAATTAATGCCAATCAAAATGAGTTTATGGAAAATAGATCTTGTCAAACAAACTTGGTATTTGTTTTGATGAGATTACAAATATTATTAATAAAGAAAATAGTATTAATGTAATATACTTAAATTTCTGTAAGGCATTTGTCTTGGTATTCATGAGATTTTGATTAAGAAACTAGAATGACACAAATCAATAAGGCATACATTAATTGAATTAAAAACTAGCTAATGGATAGGTCTCAAAATGCAAACATAAATGGGAAATCATCATTAAGCAGATGTGTTTTTAGTCAAGTCCTGCAGGGATCTGTTCTTAGCCCTACTTTATTAAACATTTTTATAAATGATCTTGAAGAAAACAAAATAATTACAGATAAATTTTGCAGATGACCCAAAGACTTGGAGTGGTATATAATGAAGAGGATGGGTCACTGATACGGAGTGATCTGGATCATTTGGTAAGCTGGGTGCAAGCCAACAACTTGATGGGGGACTCTATCCTGGGAAACAAGATAAGACTTGAGGGTCACAGTGGATAATCAACTGAACATGAATTCTCAGTGTAATGCTGTGGCCAAAAGGGCTAATGCAATCCTTGGATCTATAAACAGAGGCATATTGAGTAGGAGTAGAGAGGCTATATTACCTTTGTATTTGGCCCTGGTGCAATTACTGCTGCAATACTATGAGAAACAAGGTAGGTGATGCAATATCTTTTATTGGACCAACTTCTGTTGGTGAGAGAGACAAGCTTTCTCCCTCATCAACAGAAGCTGGTCCAATAAAAGATATTGTCTCACCCACCTTGTATCGAATATCCTGAGACCAACACCGCTACAACACCACTGCATTCAATGCTAGAATAACGTAGCCAATTCTGATGTCTACAATTCAAGAACGATGTTGAAAAATAGAGGATTCAGAGAAGAGCCACAAGAATGATTAAAGAATGGAATGCATGTCTTATAGGGAGAGACTCAAGGAGCTCAATCTATTTAGTTTACAAAGAGAAGGTTAAGGGGTAACTGGATCACAGTCTATAAGGACCTACAAGCAGAACAGAAATTTTATAACAGAAGCCTCCTCAGTCTAGCAGACAGGTAAAACAAGATCTAATGTCTGGAAGCGGAATCTAGACAAATTCAGACTGGAAATAGGACACAAACTTTTAACAGTGGGAGTAATTAACCATTGGTACAATTTACCAAGTGTGGTGGTGGATGCACTATCACTGGCAATTTTTAAATCAAGTTTAGATATTTTTTCTAAAAGGTATGTTCTAGTTCAAACAGGAATTGGTTCAAGGAAGTCTTATGACCTATGTAATGCAACCGGCCAGATGATTATCATTGTGGTGCCTTCTGGCCCTATAATGTATTAAAAGAATCAGAGGATCACAGAGCAATTTTTTTTCCTTTTTCTCTTTTTCCTACTGATTAATTACCCCAAGGCTGGGATGCTGTTCATCCTTGTGCATGAGCATGTGTAATGTAGAGAGTAAGTAGGTTTAAGCGGTAGGCACAGTATCCTGCAGGGAACAGGAGTAAGGCTCAAGGCCATTACACACTCACTCCCTTACTCAAACGCACTATGTGAAAGAGTCAGCCTGTGAACAGAGGAAAATCATGCCTGAGAGGACACAAGTGTCAGGAATCAGAGCTCGTTTCCAGGCAACCAAGCTGACCTGCATACAGGCTGCCTGACTGGCTGCGGCACCTGATTGGGCCAGCAGGCCAGCTCTTAAACCAGCAGCACCAGCAGCTTGCTGGTTGCTCAGTGTTCATGCCCACCACAGTGACTACTCCTGTGTTGCCTTGTTCCTGCAGCCCAGCCCTTTCCCTGCCTGAAAACCCACCTTGTTGTTTCCTGCTTGCTCCAGGGGATTCTGGCTCTGACCATCCGCTCAAGTCTCTACCTCCTGCCTCTGGCTTTGACTCTTGGCTCTGTTACCCTGTTTCTGACCTCTGACTTGGCTCTGACTCCTGACTCCAGCTCTGGCCCTAACCCCAACACTCAGTTCCCAATACCTGCTCCTACCACTAGGCACAATGCCCACGTCTTCCACTAGGTTAGACCTCCCTTATCCTGGTCACCTGGCAATAAGTTTAACCACATTCCTCATCATGTTAATAAGGCAATTAGCTACATGTTCCTTTCTTAAGGCTTACTACTGCTATGATGTAGAAGTAGCATGGTGACCGTGCAACAGGGCATCAAAGGCAAGATCAGATTCTCTTGTGCTCTCTACCCTGCTCATCACTTTTTGATTTGTGCTTACATCTGTATCTCACCACCTTTGCACCAGATCCTCAATTAACCAGTTAGTGTTTTTCTGGTTAAATGAAGCAAAGGCTCTATAACCAGTGTGATTAACAGGAGGAAGAGGGGACACCCTACCCAGCCTTTAGCCCTGAGGCTACATCTACACTATGAGCTAGGGGTGTGATTTTCTCCACGCATGTACACAAACACACACTAGCTCTCATCGAGCTGGCATGAGTATAAATAGCAGGGTAACCGCAATAACCTGGGTAGCAGCCGCTGAGCAGTGCCAAGTACATACCCATTGGTTTTGGGTGTTCTAGATGTTCTGGAGTTTTGAGGGAACGATTTCCAAGCAGATGTCTTGCACAGTGCATCTCTCTCTCTCTTTTGGGGGGGAGGGGGGCACTGCAGAGGGAAAGGGATTAAGAGGAGGCTGCCCATTTTACAATTATTTTTACTTTCACAGTGTTTCCTGGAAAAAAAATTTGCCAACAGCAAATGAGAAAAGTTTCCCTGTATTCAGTCCCCAAACAATGTTCTAATTTAAGTCTCTCTGCTGTCGCATAGCATGCTGTGCCATGGCAACTTATGTTAACTGACGTTCACACAATGTGGTTCTGAAATGTTTTTAAGTCTTTATTTAGGTCATTGGTATGGATACGTAATGATCAGAATGCTTTTTTACATTCCTTCTTCAGGTTATCCCACCACAAAGGAATTTCTCTTAACTCAAAATATTAACATGCAATACAGCCCTACTTATGTTAGCCAAACCAAAAGGATCACTGTTCACGAGGCCCCATTCTCCCTATATTTACACCAGTGTAACTTCAGGCTACATCTACACTACGGGGGGGGGGGGTCGATTTAAGATACGCAAATTCAGCTACGCGAATAGCATAGCTGAATTCAACATATCACAGCCGACTTACCCCGCTGTAGGGACAGCAGCAAAATCGACCTCTGCGGCTTCCCGTCGACGGCGCTTACTCCCACCTCCGCTGGTGGAGTAAGAGCGTCGATTCGGGGATCGATTGTCGCGTCCCGTCGGGACGCGATAAATCGATCCCCAAGAGGTCGATTTCTACACGCCGATTCAGGCGGGTAGTGTAGACCCAGCCTCGGTCACTTCAGTTATGTTATTTTTGATTTACAACAGTGACACTGGGATCAGAATCAGGAGGATGTGTATGAAGTCTCAGAGAGAGAGGTTCCAAATATTTATTTTATCTGTCTTGTATTTACAAAGCAAGCATGGGGGGGCGGGGTGGGGAGGGAGGGCAATTGGCATCAGCATGTTCTTTAGAGTGCAGTCTACCTGATATCTTCTATATTTTATATAACATGAACAATTAAGCTTGAAAGGATAACCTTGTACATCACTTGATTTGGTTACACTGTGTTTCAGCAAACACTTCCTCCCTTGTGACTTACTGTACCTGTCATCACTTCATAACAAAATACAAACATTTATACTCATAGGGCCTGATCCAAAGCCTATGGAAGTGTATAGATTGACTTCAACGGGCTTTGGATCAGGCCCACAGGAAGCATATATACCCAGACTACAAATGACCAAGCGCTGTTTTCTCCATCTTTGCCTGGCAAAACGAGAGAGCTTTTCTGTCTGATGTGACCTTACTACCATCCTGTCTTCTCAAGACTGGATTATTGTAATACATTCTACATGGGGCTATGTATTGGGTCCATTTGGAAATGCCACCAGTGCACCAGGATCTGCTCACTCTGCCTGTTGATTTCCAAGTGAAGCTTGATGTGTTGGTTTTTAACATTAAAGCCCTAAATGGTTTGAGACCTAATTACCCAAGAGACCACCCTGTCCCTGTGCCACCCAGCCACAGTGCCAAACAGAGGCACTAGAGCCAGATATCCCTTGAAATAAAAGGGAAGGAACAGCTGGCAGGGTGTTCTTGGGGCGGGCCCCTTGGCTCTGGAATTTGCATCCCACCCTGGTCTTCAAGAGCCCTGACTTGTTAATGTTGTGCAGCCCATCTGTTTTCCAGGGATGAGGTGGATCACGGGGCTAAGGAGATAACTCGGGGAGGCCTTCCAACATGACCTCTTTTCTTGCCAGGTAATTCTGGGCAGCCAATTTGACTATAGCTAGGGATTGTATGCAATAGCATGTATTTTAACATGTTGTAAGGGCAGCCGGAGCACAGGATGGGCACCGATTAGAAGTACTATATAAATCAAAATAAATAGTTATAGGCTCTTGGTGCAAGACCTTTTCTTTACTAAGGGAACATATGTCTAAATGGCATCATTTATATCCTGGGGAGCAGATTGTGCTAGGTCAACCTCAGCCATCTGGTCTGAGTTATTAGCTTGGAACAAGAAGGAGGACAGGATAAGATGTCATTCAAGAAGCAAAAACAGAAATCGATTGCAGTGTAGAAGTAGCAGGGAAGTGATTAGTGAATGTACCAGCCTGCCAAGAGACATCTTTAAAAGCACTGTCAATGAAAAGTTTCCAAAAAGAGATTAGATAACACACTCCATATAATACAGCTTCAGAGATGGTGTCTTTCATGCAAAATGTATCCAGAATGGATTAAGTAATAGTAAAAGCTTTATACAGTAGCAAAGGGAGAGAGAAATTACAAAGCAAAGGAGGACAGACATGTTTTCAGATTAAATTTGGTGGATTCTTTATAACTTGAAGTCTTTAAATCATGATTTGAGGACTTCAGTAACTCAGCCAGAGGTTAGGGGTCTATTTCAGGAGTAGGTGGGTGAGGTTCTATGGCCTGCAATGTGCAGGAGGTCAGACGAGAGGATCAGGACTGTCCCTTCTGGCCTTCAAGTCTATGAGTATAAGTTTGAAACAGCTTTGGAATCAGCAGACACTATCACCTAACCCTTTAATTAGGTTGCTGGTGTCAAGGTGTTGCCCAGCCTTGCGATCCTAATGGGCTCACCACTACTTCTCACTGCAGCAGTAGCCAGAAATGCCATTTCTGTCATCTGCTCATTGGCTGAATGGCTATCCAACTACAGAAGCAGTTTCTCCTCCCTTGGTGTTCACACCTCAACTGCTAGCAGAGCACCTCACCCTCCCTGATTGAACTAACCTCGTTATCTCCATACTGATTTATACCTGCCTCTGGAAATTTCCATTACTTGCATCTGAAGAAGTGAGGTTTTTACCCACGAAAGCTTATGCTCCCAATACTTCTGTTAGTCTTAAAGGTGCCACAGGACCCTCTGTTGCCTTTTACTAATCTCTCCATTGTTTTCCATTCAAAAAAACTATGTGAACGGAAAGTTAAGTGAATGCTGTTAAGCACTTAAAAGTCAGAAAATGACAGTTAAGGTTACATATGCAACCTTAATTCTGCCCTTTGATGCATACTCAGAATACAGTCTTAGACACTGCTGAGATATCATACATCATCCCTATAAATTTAGATATATATTATTCTGTGTATGCCAGACAGAGATAGTCAAAATCATATATGAACGATGAGTAAAGTATACCTATGGAGCTCTGCCTAATTCACTGTACAGGTTAGAAAACTATTCAGAGCTGGATCCAAAATCCATTCAATTCAATAGAAAGACTTCCTTGACTTCAGTGGGCTTTGGATCAGGTCCTCAGCACAGCAGTTTGTAATTTCATGGCATGTTTCTGCTCTCCCAAAGTGTCTTATGCAGTCAGAAGCTATGTACAGCACTTTCCTGTCACTAATTAATTCTTTTGTTTGAGTATGTCATAGTGTCTGCTAGCCTTCATATTTCTCAATTATCGTATTTGTTTCTTGTATGATTTTGTCTGTTCAAAATACACAACATAAAATTTTCTTTAATTAGGTATAATGAGTAAAAAGGTACTGTTAAAATTGTATTATACTGTTCAAACATGATTACAACAGTCTCAAGCGCCTTTCATTGCTGAGAGAACAGTGATGGCGAAAGCTTTACTTGAATGAAATTTGATTTTGTATTATTTACTTTTTTTATTCCAGAAGGTAACCAACTGTAAACTCAATTTCTCACAGCGCATCAGGAGGAAAAACAGTGTACACTGGAGCACAAAATAGAAAGTGCATCATCTCTAAATGCTTTATAAACAACGTCGGGTCACTGTTACAGCTTTCGGTATTGTAGCTGTGCACAAGTGGGCTGGGGAAAATGGGTTGGTAAAAGTGCTGTAGTGCTTAGAATGTAAGCTCTTCATGCTACAGGAATGTGTAGGATTTTAAATACTGCTGGTTCCAGGTATTCAACATCCCACCCATGCTATAGGGTATCTATAGCTCATACCCACCCTGCAGCACCCAGCTAACTGTGTTCCAAGGTAAATGCAGATGGGAATGGGGGGGTGGGTATCATACCGTGTAAAGTCTCTCCCCCATCCTAGCAGCACTCCATTTTAAAAAAAATGAAAATCACTTGTCTGTTTTAACCCTTAAGGAGATGCACTCCCCTCCCCTTTAACCCTTAAGGGGAAGTGTAATCCCCACCACACCTTGTTTGTATACATGAGTTTCAACTAAAAAAATTCACCCTGAAAAATTAAAAAAAAAAAAAAAATCAAGGGGCCTCCCTTTCTTTATTCTAATTGATAGGAGGGACAGTCTCCACTACCCACCCCTACCACACAGGCATTCCCTTCCCCTACACCATCACTTCTCTCACACCCCTCCACAGCTTCCTCCTCACTTGGGTACTATCACCATCTCCTTCCCCAAGAAGCACTGCCTCACTTTCATTCCGACCAGCTCCAAAAACTGAGCATCACTTTCTATCCTGTGCCCTACCCAGCTCCCCTCTGGGTACCATCCCCTGCCCAGCTTCCTCTTTTCCCAGACAGGAGCCTAGTATCGACAGGAAAGAGAACATAGCTGGGTCAAGCAGGAGTCCCAGGGACACAAACTAGAAGAGCCTTTCTCTTGTCCCACTGTGGCATTGCTTGCTCACTTTATTCACTTCTTGTCAGGCCCCCCGGCATCAAAGCCAGGTCCTTAGGCAGCAGACTTAGGTCTTGCACCAAACCATCAGCCCTGACCAACACCCTTAGTGCTAAAGGCCTACAGGCCCACAGCAACCATGCCCCAGGCCCTCGACTGGATGGACTGCTGCTGACTTCCGACACACATTTGACTAGTGCTCTGGACTGCTCCTAGCCTGCCCGGGCCACCAGGCATTACACCCCTTCAATGCAGCAGTGAGGAACTGACAGGGATGGAGATGGTGGTAGGGGCCCCCTGCTCCTCTTACTGGCCTCCTGCTTCACTGTTTGCAGGAGGCAAGGGGTTTGTAAACAGTGGCTCTTGGTGGTGTCTGGCTGAAGCTGCACAGCTCGTGGCTACAACCAAGAGCTGCACGTCCCTATCATCTGTTCCAGAAATTCCATGCAGAAGACAAAAAGCACCCATTAGGAACCAAACGCTGTGAGAGTTGGGAACAGCAATAAAATCAGGTTACTGTTACCTCAGACTGAAAGCACCGTGTCTGGGTTAATCACTCCCAGGTTCAGGCAGCTGAACCCAATGTATTGTTTTTCCTAGACGCAAATACATCTTGTTTTGTGTGTGTGAAAGTGATTTAGTTTAATTTAGACTGAGTAAACAAGAACGAACAAAAGTAACATCTTCATGACAGAGAGCAACAGACACAGAGTGTGTTTGTATAGAGCGAGCGAGTGAGAGAGAGAGAGCGCATATGTATGTGACTCTTCTAACTGCATGCAGAACAAAAGGGTTTCTCCTCTCCACTCAGAGGGAATTCTTACAAACTTAACAGTGCAAGAACATCTGCTTCAGCGTCACAGCTAACCCCACCACAATTCCAACCCAGAAACAAGGAAACCCCTGGCTTGATAGGAACCTGGAATTCTCCTCAAGACTCTAGAGTAAACGTAAAATAGATTTAAAGCCTAGTGGAGCGTGAAGTTACCCACTGCAGGGTCCCTCAGAGCTGTGTACCACCACTCCATGTGCTCCTCATGCTTGACTGACGCAGCTCCCTAACTGCAAACCAGGTTGGGTGGGGGCAGAAGTTTATCTCTTTCACCTTAATTCACCATTGGGATTCAAAGGCTTTTAACTTTCAAAAGGCACTTGTGTATATGGGTGCTGGAGTGCGACAGCACACCTAAGCTAGGAGTAATAATAGCAACTGAATGGATGGCTTCCATCATGTACAGGGTTTATAGTTTTGTTCAATGGCTTTCAGCACTCCCACTATGCACATTTTTCCAGCACCCCACTCCCATAGCTTACCTTCTGATGAGTAGCAGTCATGTGACAATTCTCGAGCTTTGTCATTATAGCATAGGCTGATAATACAATTAATTTGGTACAGGAATTTCTACACAAGCCTCTCTCTTTACTGTGAATTTCTGCAATCACATTTGCCATGGATTACGGGAGCTCTCAGTCCTCCCTTCCCTAAGCTAGTTTTAAACCAACTACCTTTTATCACAATTCCTCCCACCTTGCTCACTATGTCATTCCCAAATATCAGAACACTTGCTTAACTGGAGTGAACAGTACATACCTGCGTGGACTCCCTGCAGAGTTGTGAACATGTCACCTCTTGCAAATGACTGATAACAGCTACCAGACCTGTTAAATGTCACACGTGATACTCACACATTTGCTATCCCGCCAGTGTTGTACTGCCCATGGCCTTGCTGGCACCTCAGCTACGGACTGGGGTTGCAAGTAATGAATTTAAGGAGACTGTAATAAATTTAAATAGAGAAATTATGTTTGGCTTATTCTGGTGTATCTCATAGGAGGCCAAATATTCCTGTGTTTGCTTCAAAAAAATGAATGCAAGAGACAGATGAAGACTGACTAAACTCCATAGATTTTAACTCATGCTACTCCCTTATACATTACCTAAAACGCTCAGAAAGCAAGAACACAAATATTAAACTGGGTTCATTGTACCCTATCTCACCATTTCAATTACTCATTTTACTGGTACGAAGTGTGGTCTAAGCAGGGCCAGTGCACGGCGAAACTTCCACTTTGCGCACCGCCCCCAGCCCTGCGGTACCTCCCTGCCCCTCTCCGAGGCGCCCCCCCCCTCACGGCAGCTCTCCCCCCTCTGCCCTGAGGCGCCCCCCACCCACGGCAGCTCCCCCTCCGGGGAGCCATGTGGCAGCTCCCCACCCCAGTTCACTTCTGCTCCACCTCCTCCCCAAGCATGGCGCCCCCACTCTAATTCTCCTCCCCTCCCCTCCCAAGTTTGCGGCGCCAAACAGCTGATTGGCTCCGCAAGCCTGGGAGGCGAGAGAAGTGGAGCAGCGACGGCGTGCTCGGGGAGGGGGCATAGCAGAGGTGAGCTGGGGTGGGGAGCCCTGCGGCAGCTCCCCCCCTCCCTGAGGCACTCACCCCCCCCAGGGAGCCGTGCGGCAGCTCCCCACCCCAGCTCACCTCTGCTCCGCCTTCTCCCCAAGCACACTGCCCCCGCTCTAATTCTCCTCCCCTCCCAGGCTTGCGGGGCCAAACAGCTGATTGGTGCCGCAAGCCTGGGAGGTGGGAGAAGTGGAGTGGCAGCTGTGCTGGGAGAGGGAGTCTGAGCCGCACGTGTCAGCGCACCGCCGACAGCCCAGTCCAGGAACGCTGTAAAAAAAATTGGGGGCACCGCTTTTTGGCGCCCCCAAATCTTGGCGCCCTAGGCAACCACCTAGTTTGCCTTAATGGTAGCACCGGCCCTGGGTCTAAGTGGTTAGAGCAGGGGAATGGAAGTCAGGACTGCAGGTTCTATTTGCAGTTCTTCCACTGACTTGCTGCTCTGTTACCTCAGACAAAACAATCTTTCTGCATTTCATCTTAACCATTTGTCAAATCAAGATGCCTATAGGAATACACAGGGATATTGCAAAGCTCAGTTAATGTTTGTCAAAGCACTTTGAGATCCTTGGATGAATAGTGTTATAGAAGTTTAAATTATTATTATGGTTTGTACTGTTAGAAACTCTGGCTTATGACCCTCTTGCTAACTCATTTTCCAGTTTCCATTATGACCCTTAGTTCTGCCTCTTTGATGTTATAAATTGTGCTAATGATGCTTCAAATGAACAAAAACATTAAGAATCACTTTATTCTATGACTTCAGTCATCTATACTTAACCTATAGATATAGCACTAATTGGTCTAACCTTGCATTGTAGGTTTCCATACACACTGAAATTTTATTGCTCATGGTTGAATTTGTTTCATTTTATATTCTCGGGGGTTTAGTAACAGCCAAGCGATTCTGTGCAAATCCATTTACATTTGCTGGCCTCCATCTGATGAAGCAGTTCCTATATATATTACATATGCAATAGCATGCCTGAAGTCTCTGCTGCTCTCAGCTTCAGTCTCGCACATGATGGAATTCATGTAACTGTTTAACTTTCAGATTAGGGGGGAAGGATTTAAATTTAAAATATCTTGGGTTTTTGCTAAATAATTTACATCTCTCGTCATGAAACATTTTTGCACATTTTCCTTCAGTGACCTATGCTGGAGATAGACTCCCAGAGACAATGCTACACCAGCAGAGAGATATACTAGATGTATCAATCTATTTTAGAGTTTTATACTGCCACCCATCACCCTAATATCTGAGGCCCAGATCCTCAAAGTATTTAGGCACTGAAGTCCATCATTTGGATGCCACTGTTATTTTCAAAGCTGCCATTCACCTGCTGCCTAATTCCATAGGCACCTAAATCCCCATGGCACCGGTTTTGGCTGGTCAGCATTCATAAAGCTGCCGAAGTCCGGATGCTGCTCCACAGCTAACAAGAAACTTAGAACCTAGCCCAAGCTAAAGCCCCGAGGTAGATTTCTCCAACTAAGTGAGGAATGCCTATCTTGCCAACAGAGCCTGGTCCTGTAGGTGTGCTATGAGACCTGAGACCTGTCAGACCGTGCTGCAAGAGGGACAGATGCAGGCCACTGATGGGGAGGGGCAGCACAGCACCCACCTAAAAGACAGCCAGGAGCAAAGGGAAATGTAGGGCAAGCATGAGAGAAGACTCAAGCTCCAGCTGGAGATAGGAGGTAGAGATGGTTTCAGCTGCTAGGGCACGGCTGACCTGGTTTAGATGCCAGCTCTGGGAGAGGGTTTGTGACTGAGGATCGCAAGCACAGGGAGACGCCCATCTCTGGCCGGTCAGGCAGCTGCACCGGTCATTTGCACACCAGAACGACATAAATTCTAGTATACACTAGTGTGTTACATACTAACTGGCCTGTGTGGACCCTGCTGGCATGCACTAAAAGTTCCTTGCTGCATGTTAATGTACTGTTTGAAATAGAAGCAGGGTCTACCCAGGCCAGATACTGCACAACACGCTAGTGTGGACTAATTTTTATTCCCCTCTGGTGCAGGCAACCATGTGGATAATCCCTTAGGCACTCCTCTCTGGGGCATTTCATTCCTTGCTAGCTTAGATGGTTCCCCCCTCAGCTTGCTGGTTTATGACAATCCCTTTTTCAGGTACCTGACTATCCCCACGCATTGTTTGGGGAGCCTGGGCATCTTGCTTATGGCCAAGGATTCCACTAGATGGCAGGCCATCTAGAAGTTAGGCATTGCAATGCTGAGTGCAGCTATGCTTAAGTACCTTTGAGGATCTAGATCTCTGCGATTCCACTTCAAATCAAAATAGCAAAACCCTGAGTGGACTTAATGGTGCCTCTGCCATCCTTTTCAGAGTCAAAATTCTGCTTGGCTGTGGTGGTGGTGGGGGGGGTTGTTTATTGGTTTTTACAGATTTTATTAATTTCCTCTCGTTTTTGGTTGGTAGGGGTTTAGGAGGAGAAGGAGAGATGTCAATGTTTTATGTTTTATATCTCCAGTTTCTGTGAGTACTCCAGTAATAAAGGACTGGCTGTTGAAAACAAATACATAGTCGTTGCACATGAGCAGCATACAGATTGTAGGTAAAAATGCAGGCTACCATGCACCTAATTGGATGTGTGTGACATTTTCAAACTAAGTTCAAATACCCATGCATATTATTATATCACTGGTCCTGCACCACAGAAAAATAAGCGGGGATTTGCATATCATTATGCTAATTTTATTTTCAAAATAAATTCATGTAGGCAGCTTCCATTCTGAATGGACAATCTCAAGTCAGTATTCTGAATTAAGAAAAGGTAAAGAAAGAGAAGAAACCTTAAAAAAACTGGTAGGCAACATGAGCTGTTGGAATATAGTAGCTATCCATTTTAGATCTCAAAACAAGAATGAGTTCTAAATAAATGGAGGTTACTTACCTGTAACTGGAGGTTTTTCGAGATGTGTGGTCTGTATTCCACATGTGGGCTACGCATGTGCACCATGAGCCTGACACTGGAATTTTTTGCAAGCAGTGTCCATTGGCCCGCACACACACCTTAGCTCTCCTCATGCTCTGAACCAAGGGTGTAAAAGATGGTGTGGGCTTCCCTTCCTACTGCAGTTCAAACAATCCACAGCAGAGGGGACAGAGGGCAGGTAGTGGAATACAGATAGTGACCCACATATCTCAAAGAACCTCCAGTTACAGGTAAGTAACATCCATTTCTTCTTCGAGGGGTAATCCCTGTGTGTATTCCACACACGGGAGATTAACAAGCAGTAATCAGACAGGCTGGGTGTGAGGATGCAGAAGTCATAGCTGACTATAGTACTGTTGTCCCCACAGTTGATGACTGGATCAGAGTGTAATGTTTTGTGAAGGTATGCAAAGAGCTCCAAGTAGCAGCCCTATATATCCCTAAGAGAGGTACGTCTCTCAGAGATGCAGCTGAAGTAGCTTGTCATCTAGTGTAATGGACCTTCACTCCCTCCAGAGGGGGAATAAGATCTAGTTGGTAACAAAGTGTAATACACCAGAGATCCATTTTGAAAGTGTCTGCCCTGATATGGCTTGAGCCCTCAATCACTCTATTATGGAAACAAATGGTTTTGATGTCTTTCTAACATCCTTTGTTCTTTGCAGATAAAAGGCCAAAGCCCTTTGGACCTCCAGACAACATAGTTGTCTCTTCATCTGAGGCATGCCGTTTTAGAAAAAATACTTGTAAGTGGATTAGCAGACTCATATGAAACTCAGAAACTACTTTGGGACTAAATCTAGGTTGGGGTCATAACGAGACCTTTTCTTTATAGAAAGTAGTGAATGATGGATCTGCCAAGGGTGCTTCTAGCCCACTGACTCTTCTGGCTGATGTTATGGCTACTAGAGAGGCCACCTTTGTTGTCACACGGGCCATAGAGCACATAGCTAAAGTCTCATGGGGCTGGGGGAGTTAGTGAGTGATGATAGGACAAAATTTAGTTCCTACTGAGCTGCGAACCTCATCAATGGTGGAAAGGATCTGAAAATCTCCTTCAGAGATCTATTTGTGACAGGATGACTGAATGCTGTATTGTTATCCATCAGAGCATAGAAGGCTCTGGTTGCTGCTAAATACACTCATCTTCGATCAGCGCTTCAGTCACTTTGTGTAGTGTCTGTAGATGTAGGTGAAAGATAGACGAAGAGCATAGCAAACGTCTCTTCCCTCTTAGCTTTGTCCCCCCCTTCAGAGTCAGGTGAGCATTACCTCATCGCAGTTCCAAACTGACCAAAGGAAGTGGGGTGACTCCCTCAAGAGTCTAACAGATTCTTTTGTTGCTGCCTAGGCCAGCGTCCTTTTTTCCTGTGAAGCTGGGGTGGATTTGTCCCATACCTTCCCTGATGAGGTGTTAACTGGCTCTCTGCTCTTGGAGAGTTTTTGTCTGGAGTTATTTTAAGCCATGAGGATACATTTTCAGCCTCATAACTACATATAGTAATGTTATAGGTTATAATTTCATGTAACAACAATGCTCAATGCATCATGAGCCTTCAGAAGACACCCGACATGACAAACTTTGCATTGGATACCACACAATCATTTTATAAAGATGAACATAGGGGTGTAGGGTGTTCCCCCAAGGTACAGAGCATCACAACGCCCAGGCCAGTGAGTGCGGGGCACGGGCTAAACCCCTACTGCTGGCGCCAGGCCCCCCGCTAGTGCCACGGTCCGCCCTGCCCCCCCTCCACATCCCCCTGAAGTGCGGGGCCCACCAAAGCGCAGAGGGCCCCCAAAGCGCAGAGGGCCCCCAAAGCGCGGGGCCTGGGGCAGTTGCCCTGGTCAAACCTATGGATGGGATGGCTCTGATCCCAGGTGACCATTCCATGACACCAGTTGGCTTGATAGGAGATGTCCCTTGACCAGGGATGCTCTGGAGCAGTACCAAGGAAGTTTCCTGTTCTCCCATGAGGTGAAGATGTCACAAGCCAGTGTTCCCTATGAGTGAAAACATCATTGAGATCCAAATTATCAATCTCCCATTCATGATTTGTAGAAAAATGTCTGCTCAGGCAGTCTGGTAGGGAGTTTTGCACCCCTGGTAAATTTGAGGCTGACAGGGTTATGAGATGGCTGATGCACCAGTTCCATAGGATGAATGACTCTATCCAGACAGAGAGAGAGAGAAATCTTGTGCTTCACTGCTTGTTTATATAAAATACTTTTGTCATGTTGTCCAACATTATTTGGACTTGTCTGGATCAGATGAGTGGGAGGAAGATGTTGCAGTCACGATGGACTGCAGAGTACTTGTAAATTGATATGCATTCTGGACTCCTGTAGGGTCCAGATGCCTTGTGACATATGA
This sequence comes from Chrysemys picta bellii, assembly GCF_011386835.1. Lineage (NCBI taxonomy): Eukaryota > Metazoa > Chordata > Testudines > Emydidae > Chrysemys > Chrysemys picta. Next base: position 333,135,602 of record NC_088791.1, on the reverse strand, counting down.
TCGTCCATGTGAGCATCCCAACCCAAGAGGAGGCATCAGTAATAACGGTTGCCTTGGGAGTCAGTGTGAGGAAAGGGACGTCTCCACCAGACAAGAAAGTCTAAAACTTTGGGCAGAATTGTCACTTTGCCATTTATGTTGCCCTGCTGAGTACACAGAGAGAAGCCAGACTTGTAGGCAGCAAAGATGAAGCTGGGTGAACGGTGTCACAAGGGTGTATGAGGTCATGTGGCCAGGGAGGGAAAGGCAAGTTCTGACTGATGTCCTGGATCTGAAAGTGACCAGATGTGTAAGAACACTCATGGCCTGAAACCTCTTGAGAGGTAAATACCACACAACTGCAGGCCAACGTTGCCCCTGTAAAATTTATACACCTTATGTGGGTCCATGTGGATTTTTCATAATTGATACAGACATCCAGGAAAGGCAGAAGGCTGAGCAGAATACTGATTGCCTGCTGGACTTCCTCGCAGGAATTGCCCATCAGAAGCCAGTTCTTAAGGTATTTGAAGATTGTAAAACCCTCTCTTCTCATCCAAGCTGCCATTTCTTAAAAAGTTTTTGAAGACTCTGGGTGCTGTGGCTAGACCAAAGGGGAGGACTCTGAAGAGGAACCTGAGGACCCTCCTGTGGGCTGGGTGGATGCCTATATGAAAAAAGGTGTCCTTCATGTTGAGAACCACAAACCATGTGTCTTCCTCTAACAAGAGAATTATTGATGCCAAGGATATCATGCGGAATTTTAGTTTTTGAATGAACCTGTTCAGCTGTCTGAGATCAAGAATTAGCCTTCCCATCCCCCATTCTTCTTGGGAACTGAATTCCTTCTTTCATGTTGAGGGGCTCACCTCTTGTTATAGAATGTCCTTGTGAAAGCAGTCCCTGAAAAGGAACCAGGAAGGGGAGTTGTGGGTCGGAGGTACCACAAACTCTATCAGATAGCAACCTGAATAATCTCTCATAACCATTTGTCTGTAGTTAAGGTCCTCCAGTTTTTGGCCAATTGGGTAAGGTGGCTTCCAAATAGAGAAGGGGAATGAAGCGGCATCAATAAAGGGATACAGGTCTCAACAGTCCCATCAAAAGAAACTCATGGCTTAAGGGTTAGAGTATTTTGGGGTGGTAGATGTTGCAGAGGATGGGTTCCTGGGTCTATAAGCCCTCTGTGTCTCTTGTGTGATGGCTCCTGAGGATAGAGTGGTAAAACGGCCGAGGAGGCAGTTTTGCCCTATACCCGTCTATGGTGTTCTCTCACGGGGGCAGGGGTATAAATGCCAAGCAAGTGAAGTGTTGTCCTTGAGTCTTGGAGGGAGTGGAAAAACTCATCCGTCTTCTAATGGAATAGGCTGATAGTATCAAAGGGCAGATCTTGGATGGCACTCTGAACCTCTTTAGGGAAATATGAGGATTGCAACCACGAGTCTCTCATCATAACCATGACTGTAACCATCCCCCTAGATGTAGTATATGCCATGTCCACTGTGGCTTGTAGGGAAGTTTTGGCCACCAATCTGCCCTCATACACCAAGGCCCAGAAGTGGGCCCTATCCTCCTCAGGGAGCTTGTCCTTAAATTCCAGAAAATTATAATTAGTAAAATCATATTTGAGATCCTGTACCAGAGGCAGGTGGAAGAGAAGACCTTTCTCTCTAGAAGGTCGAGTTGCTTCTGTCCCTTATCAGAGTAGCCTTTGGGTGCTGTTGCGTGGACCATTCTGTAGCCAAAGAGTTAGGCAGTGGGTGAGAACAAAAACTCTCCCCCCCTTGGATGGAACAAAGCAGTGCTACTCAGCCCTCTTTTGGGTGGGAGCACAAATAGGAGTGTGCCAAACCATCTTTACTGGGTCCATGATGGCCTTGTTGATGGGGAGAACCACTCGTCTCGGACTAGAAGGCTGAAAAATGTCTAGTAATCTGGGCTGAGGTTCCTGGACTTCCTCAAGCTGAATCTGTAGCTTCACAGCCACCCTATCCATGAGTTCTTGATATTGTTAAAGTTTTCTGGTGGGGTTGGAGAAAATGGAGTAACCACCTCATCCAATGAAGACGACAAGATTGCTCCCAGAACTATCAGAAGTGGCAGATCTGGCTCACCTTCCCCTTCCAAACATTCCAACAGCGCCAGTTGTGGGTATCCAGGTGATAGCAAATAGGACTCCTGAACTGATCCTGAGTGTCCAGGGTAGGCTTCCTAGGGTCCTCATTGCCAGTAGAATGGATCAACTAGCAGAGGAGGACCCCATGGTATATGGTACCACCTGTCTCTTGGCCTATTGTATCTGGCCAATCTTCTGGGGCTCCTGTCTCGTGCCACCTCCACCCGATGCTGCAGAAACTCCTGAAGGGCCTCAGACTCATCTGAAGAGAAAGCTGGATCCCTTATTTCCATTGAAACCAACAATACCAATGGTTGTGCCTCAAGGCTAGCAGGTGGGATGGGAGAACGACTCTGTCCCATTGGGATAGTCTGTTCCTCTGGTGTAACAATGTCCCAGAATAGAGATGGTCCTCACAGGGGGGTGAATGCAGATAGGGAAGAGCAAAGATGTTCTCTGGAGAGACGTACATCTTAGATCGCCCTAGGGTATGAAGAGAGAGTCGATTGGCAATTGACTCCCTCCAGGGATGTGTCGCTACCAGTACTGCATCGGCTCTAGAAGTGGATGGGAGCACCAGGAGCTGTTTATCCCAAGCCTTCACCATTGGAGCTGGTGTCAGAACTGCCGGATCTGTACCCCAGTGCCCCTCCTTCTCCTGTCAAGATTTACTGAGGCCTCTGTCCTTAGCGCCTCTGCGCACTAGCTCTCCCAACTTTGACAGGGTAACAGAGGGATCCTCTCTCTTTGGGGCAGTTTTGGATGAAGATGGCTTGTCATTATGTCTATGAGAGTGCCCTGTGCTCTTATATGAACCCTTCTCCTTAGGCTTAACAGTCTTAGCCTCCGCTCCCAAGTTGGTGCTTGGAGGTGCAATGCTCGCTTGGTTAGACTGATGTATGGGGATGGTTCCTGGCCTGGATCTGACTGGGGCTTCATTGCCTTCTCCATGAGATGTTTTCTGAGTCTCTGTTCCCGACCCTTATGATTTCTGGGGAGAAAAAGAGCTGCAGATGCTGCACTTGGCAGAAATATGAGCCTCACCCAAGCAGTGGAGGCAGCGTTGATGTTTGCCACTCATCGAAAAGGAGCAAGGGTAGGAAATAGTTTTTGAACATTGGGATCCTGGGCATAATCCCAGACTTCTAGGAGGAGGAAAAGTCCCTGGGTGGGAAAGAAATGGGGAACACACTAACTGTACTATGATACCAAAATGACTAAATTACTAAAAAACTATATACAATATCTTTCAGCAATGATGCAGTGAAAAAGGAGCTCAGGACACTGAAGATTCTGACTCAGAACACGTGGTGGTAAGAAGGAACTGGAGAGGCATCTGCCCATACACCTTTTACGCCCTCAGTTCAGAGCGTGAAGAGAACTATGGCACATGCACAGGCCAATGGACACTGCTTACAAAAATTTCTGGCCTCGGGTGCATGGTGCACATATATATCTCATGTGAGGAAAACACAGAGACCATCACTCAAAGAATGTACTAGTACAAAATTATTATGGGGCTCTGTAAGAAGGTTATCTCAAAAACAAACCCTGCTGTTGCTATATTGAATCTGTAACTACAGCTAATTGTTTTCTAGAAAGGAAGAACAGTATGGATTTGAGCACTGACTGGTCATCAGGAACTCCTGAGTTCTAACTGTGATTCTGCCACTAGCTCACTGCATGGCCTTACACAATTCACTTAATAGTGTTATAATACTCAATTACTGCACAGTGGGGTTGTGGAGATCAATTTGTTAATATCTGTATGGTTCTTTGAATATATCAAACATGATAGGCTAAGTATTATTATTTTCCTTTTGCTATGCTGCTGTAATAATAAGCCAGGCATGATTTTAATGAGATGATAATATTCCATCAGTGCTAGGAATGATAAATCATGTCAGGAAGTGAAATTTATTATTTAAAATTAAAAGGAAAGATTTAAAATGTCATCTTGGTGGTATGAAGAGAATTAATAAACAGTAATAATCTAACATGAATGATTGAGAAGCTTTCTGAAGGCTGATATAATAAGCCTTACAAAACTGGGTATCCAAACAGTATCTTCAAAACTCATTTTATGCTAATTAAATTTTTTTGAAACAACAGTTTTTATTTTCCTCTTCTGATATCCACAGCGTTACACCTATAGGGCCAAACATTCATTATAGGTGAAGATAAGCTACAAGTGGTTGGGAACAACATACAAGATGCACCTTAAATCCACGGGAAAACATGCAGATATCTTCTGCTGCAGAATGAGTGCAAGGCAAAGGGTGCAGAGAAGTGGATTCCTAGCCCCATGCACAATACAGAGAAGTCCCATCCCTGCTCCATTGTGTTTGGTGGTATTTTGTTCAATGACAATCCATTTCAAATGGGTAAAGGACATAGTTATGCAGGAGACCATAATCCTTCTGGCTTTAAAATCTATTAATCTAAAAATCTATGAATAAAGACCTGATTTGGGTCCTGAGTAACAGCAAATGGTATCATCACATGCAGACCAGTAGACATTGCCATCTAGGTTGTGTGAGCAGGAGACAGTGGCAAGGCAAATGTGGATTCATGTTAGGCTAGGTGTAACCAGTTGGAGTTTCTATTCTGCTCCATATTATTGATAGTCCATCGCTGCTGCTGCTGACGATATTGTCATCATTCTCATTCATGGCTACGGATATGACTCTGAAGTGTGAACCCTGATACACACAGTCACACTGAGGGCATGAGAAGTCTGTGTCTACGATATTTGACAATGCAGCTCTGTGATGTCTTTCACATGCAGCCTGGAGATGATTTCTTCAATCCCGCTCAAACCTATTGCATGCTCATCTTGTCTGAGACCACCAGTGAGTCCTGTTCTGAGCCATTTGCCCAAGTTCTTTGAGATTGATGCCAGCCCACCGGAGACTGTTCTTCAGGTTATCTTTGAAGCACTTATACGGATGACCCTTCTTTCTTTTGCCCTACCTAAGCTCCCCATACAAGATCTGTTTTGGGAGGTAATGATCTTCCATTCTGATGACATGACCAGTCCACCTAAGTTGTGCTCTGAGTAGCATTTTCTTGATGCTGGTTGTGTTTGCTCTCTCAAAGATCTTAATATTGGCCATTGTTCTGCCACCGAATGCTTATTATTGAACGGAGGGAAAGCATTTGAAATTGCTCAAACTGTTTAATGTGCTGTCAATGTCTCAGATCCATATAGGAGAGATGTTAAGACCATTGCACTGTAGATCTTCAATTTGGTGGACAGACAAATGTTTTATTGGTTAAGGACTTTTGTTCAGAGTCGGCCAAGGGCCTGGCTGGCTTTACTGGAGGTAATTTCCTTGTTAAGGGAACTGTCACTAGAGATGGTGCTGCCCAAATACTTGAACTAATCCACTTTTTCAGCTGTGTGCCTTGGATGAAGGCTGGCACTGGGGCATTAGAATGAGGGGCTGGTTGGAACAAGACCTATGTCTTACCGAGACTGATGGTGAGGCCAAAAAGTTGGGATGCTTCAGATGATCTATCAACGAGGATCTGAAGGTCACTATGCCTATGGGCAGTCGTCTGCAAAAAAGTGTCTCGACGAGAAGTCTCTCCAGCGTCTTGGTCTTAGTATTGTGCCATTAAGTTGGTAGTGAATGTTTATCCCCTGATCCAAGTCCCTTGTGGCATGACTGAGGACACAGGCAAAGAACAAGTTGACTAGCACTGTAGCAAATACACAACCTTGCTTCACTCCATTTGACATTTCAAATGTGTCAGAAGAGTCACCATTGGAGAGCACTTGCACTGTCATGTGGTCATGGAACAGACGGATGATTTGTATGAACTCTCAGTTTATGTAGAATAGCCCACAGACCAGTGGTGGGCAACCTGCGGCCTGCAGGCCACACATGGCCCATCAGGGTAATCCACTGGCAGGGTTGTGAGACAGTTTGTTTACACTGACTGTCTGCAGGCATGGCCACCCACAGCTCCCAGTGGCCACGGTTTGCTATTTCCAGCCAATGGGAGCTGCGGGAAGCAGCGCGGGCCGCGGGGATGGTCGATGTATGTAGTGAGCCGGTGTGGCTCCCCGCCGCCCCAGAGGGGGAAGAGCCCATACGGAGGCCAGAGTGGGCGGAGCTAGGGAGCTCTGAGCCCGCCCCTCAGGGGGTCAGGCAGCGACCCGGAAGTACAAAGGCTCGCCCTCAGAACTCAGTCAGGCCCCAGCCGCCGGAGAGACCAGATGTCTCCAGCCTAGCTCGTGGCTGGGAAACCTCCGCGGCCTGGGGCGGCCACCAGGAGCCGCCGGGCCTGCCCTGCGCCCACTACCTGGAAGAGCCACCGGGCCTGCCCTGCGCCCACTATCCGGAGGAGCTGCCAGACTTGCCGAACGATCCCTGGCCTGACGAACCCATGGTCCAGGATCTCCCCGAGGCCGAAACCAGCCCCCAGGTAGGCCCCGAGGGGGAGTGTGGAAGTAGCCTGGGGGCAGCCGACCCCAGTCTGGCTGCAGCACTGCCAGAGCCTATGTCAGTGTGTTGAGACCAGGATCCCCACTGACTAAGCAGCGGACCTTCTGCCGCTGCTAGGGCTCTGGGCTGGGACGAAGTGGAGTGGGAGGGCCTGCGTCCCCCCTGCCACCCAACCCGTGGGTGGCCGTCTCCCCCTCTCCCAGGCCTTTTGAGGCTTGATACTATTGTTGCTCAACCCTGACTGAGGGTCTGAGCTCCTGACTCAGCGTTTGTTGCCCCGCCCTGACCTAGGGCCTGGGCTTAAATACTTTGTTCTACTGTTGCTCAGCCCTGACTGAGGGCCTGAGCTTCTGATTCAACGTTTGTTGCCCCGCCCTGAGCAGGGCGAGGCTTACTCGTGTTCTTCTAGCTACAGCAAGAGCTGCCGAGGGAGACCCCGGACAAGTTTCCCCAGCGCACCGGTGTGTAGTGAGCCGGTGTGGCTCCCTGCCGCCCCGGAGAGTGTCGAGCCCTGGCAAACTCTTGTACAATGTAAACAAACTGTCTTGTGGTGCACAAGCAGATTACCCTGACGGGCCACGTGCGGCCCGCGGGCCGCAGGTTGCCCACCACTGCCATAGACCCTCTCTGTTGACTGTATCAAGGGCTTTGGTCAACTCGATAAAGACTGCACGCAGGTTCATGTTCTGCTCTAAATTATTTTCCTGGACCTGCTTTATGACAAAAATCATGTCCATAGTACTATGACCTGATCTGAAACCACATTGCACTTCTGGCAGATTCTCATCAGATATGTTTGCAATGAGTCTGTTCAGTAGAATGTGAGCTAGCATTTTCCCTCCTAGCATTTTCCTCTGTAGTTTCCGCAGTCAGCTTTTCTGCCTTTGTTTTTGAACAGTGATATACAATAATAGCATCTTTGGAGTCTTGTGATATTTCTTCTTCCTCCCAAATGCTACTCATGATGTCATGAAACACCTGGATAGTCTTTGGGCCTGCTGCTTTGTACAGTTCTGCTGGAATACCATTCTTTCTGGATGCCTTCATTTTTTGATGTCTTTCATGACCTCTTCAACTGATGGAGAGAGGACAAGATCTGATGGGTTTCTTAAGTAACTGATCAAGGACATGCTGATTGACTGTGGATGGTCTATTTAATAAGTAGACTATTGAAGTGTTCAACCCAACTCTGTATGATTCCCTCCTTGACTTTGATGAGGGTTATGCCATCTGCCAACTTCAGGGGAACTGTGCCACATTTAGATGGTCCGTAGATTGCTTTGAGAGAGTCAAAGAACATCTTTGCATTGTTTGTATCTATGTAATCCTGAACTTCTGCAGCATTCTTCTTCCACCACTCATCCCACATTCTCCTCAGTTGAAACTGGCCCTTATTCTATAGGTACTTAAGCCTATCTTTCTTTGAGATGGAAGTGAGATCGTTCTGCCAGTCAACAACTTTAAACTGCAGCAAAGGAGGTCTAGGTTGGACATTAGGAAAAAGTTCCTAACTGTCAGGGTGGTTAAACACTGGAACAAATTGCCTAGGGAGGTTGTGGAATCTCCGTCTCTGGAGATATTTAAGAGTAGGTTAGATAAATGTCTATCAGGGATGGTCTAGACAGTATTTGGTCCTGCCATGCGGGCAGGGGACTGGACTCGATGACCTCTCGAGGTCCCTTCCAGTCCTAGAATCTATGAATCTATGAATCTATAAAACAAACACTTTCTGCTTGTCACTTAGGAGTTTGGAAATGTCCTCATTGTCCTCATCAAACTAGTCCTTGTGTACCCTTTTCTTTGGCCCCAGTGCTGATTTAGTTGTGTCAATAATCACATCTTTGAACTGGTTCCATTTTTCTGTTGGGTTGTCAGTGAATGGTGAGCATGAAAAAAGCTTATTAAGTGGCTGCTGAAACTGCATCTGATAGTCAATGTGCTTGAGCTTTGCTATGTTGAAGGCTATTCTATTGACCTTGGGGCACTTGTGCTGTGAGGGGACTATATGCAGGTTGAACACTGCTCTTACGAATCTGTGGTCTGCCCAGCATTCTGTGCCATGCATGGCTCTGGTAATTCTGACATCATGGATGTCTCATTGGACAGTGAGGACATTTCCAAACTCATGTTCATCATAACATGAATCAAAACACAGGAAATATTAAAACTGACTTTTGCAGATGGTTTTAAATCAAAGATTATCTGTCTTAAAATGAGCCAACATGGACTTTCCCGCTCCACATACCAGTGTTCTCTCCTATGTGAACCCTGATCAACATAGTTGATCAGGTACCATAGTTTGGACCATGGATGCATACATGTCATTTTATATTTGTGATTTTGCCTAAAGATGGTGTTAATGATGAGTAGACAATGTTCTGCACATTTACCCACGAGGAAGAGTCCATTGCTGTTCATCTTTCCCACTCCATGTCATCCTATCACACCTCTCCAGTCACTGCTATCTCTACCAACTCTAGTATTGAAGTCTCCCAGCAGGATAAGCTTGTCATATGCAGGGCTTGATCTGAGGATAGAGTCCATGTCAGAGTAGAACTGTTCCTTGCTTTCCTCTGTGCTAGTCAATATAGGTGCAGAGGTACTGATGACAGTGACATGCTGTAAAGGATTCAGGGGGAAATAGAAGTTTCATGAGCCATTCATTCAGGCCAACAGGGAGGTCAGGAAGTTGTTTCAGGAAAGACATTCTAATTGCATGTCCAACTCCATGGATCCCGTCTTCATCCTCTGCTTTTCCTTTCCAAAAGAAAGTGTAGTCGCCTCCTAGCTCACTGATGGAACCTTCTCTGACTAGTCGAGTCTCACTCATGCTGCAATATCAATGTTGTAACAGGCGAGTTCTCTGGAGACAAGAGCTATTCTTCTCTCAGGCCTTTGTGCATTGTCTCTGTGCATAAGGGTGCGGACGTTCCATGCTCTTAAAATGAGTCTTTTCTTCTTTATTGTTTTTCGACCACTGTAGGATGATCTGCCAGCTGCAGTAATCTCATTAGATATTATGCAGCAGGCAATGTTTAGGGCACCTTTTCAAGCCCCTTCCCTTAGAAAGGGTGAGCAGTGCTATCCTAAAAAGGGCTGCTTAGTCATCTAGGATGCTGCCAAACTTCTCCGCTGCCCTGGGGATGAAGCTGAATGGCCTCAAGTCCCAAGGCCACCTATGTGCAGGACTGTGGCTATGACTGCCAGTGATCATCTCCACCTGTCGCTCCACTATGCCCTCATTGCTACAGGATTTGGATTAATGATAAGATGATGAGATTTGATTAGATGATGTTAATGGGATGAGATTTGTGAGAAAAAGTAACCTGTGCAGGAAATTTTTGATTGAGAAAGCCGTTGCACAGGGCAATCCCGCTCTCTCGGCCATGGAAGCCTGATTCCAGCAGCATGAAAAACCGTTACGCTGTGGGACTTCCTTAGCTGCAGTAGGTGACCAGGACATCTTCAGTGCCTTGTTATGCTCTCCGCACTCCATAGCATCATACTGAACTGCCTTCATGCCGTTGAATCACAATGGGCATATGGGGGTATTAGGGATGGGTAGTACCTCTGTTGGAGGAACACATCATGCTCCTTATGAATAGTTCATCTGCCTTGGTCCCCACCTACACCCAGCTCTCACCTATGGCTTCAAGTAGCTGCATGTGACAGCAGCCACACCCCAATAAACTGCTTCAACAAGCAGACTAAATCAGGTGAGAGTAGCTGATGGGTCTTTTACCCTCAGCAAGAAAGAGAAAGGCAACTTCCCTAGCATGCAAACATTGTTCCGACAGACAGAACAGGAAATCTGCTCCATATAAACACATTTGATATGGGCCAAACTCACCTCCCGTAAGGTAAGTATAAAATAACTACAAATAACAGAAATCTCAACCTCAGCTCTTTGCTCAATCTGACTGTTCTTGGATTTTTCCCTGTTTGTTAGGGAGAAAGAATGGTTAGGACACTAGCCTGAGAACTGGGTTCAATTGCCTGTTCTGCCACACGCTTCCTGTGAGACCCAGGGCAAGTCACTTAGTGCTTCAGTTCCCCATCTGTAAAATGGGAATAATGGCTCTACTCTACCTCACTGGGGTGCTGTGAGGATAAATATATTAGCGATTGGGAGGCACTGAGATACTATGGTAATAGGTCAATATAAAGCACCTGGGTTGGATAGAGTCAGTTCACCTGTTTATCATGAAATGTAAATTGGGGGTTTACTGTAACTAAAAATGTGGTTTCGAGTGTGAAAGCCAGCCCTTAAAGAGGAATGAGGCTATAAGACTACATGGAGGTCTGAGAGTTCCAGACCATGTTACATGGGCAAGTGCCAACAGCCACAGAACTGACGTATGGAGGAGACACATCTGTAACAACTTCCCCTTTGCAGCACTGCCATGTATAAAGTAATCTCTCCTTGGTACAGGCAGAAGTTGACTTTCCCAATTGTAGGATAAGTATAAAATTACATAATTAAAGTTAGTTTATTGGAAAAGGAAATATATATGTATTGTAAGGAAAGGCCTTGACTAGCAAATAGAAAGAAGGCCTTGAAAATAATGAGTTAAGGCCAAACGGAATGAAGTATGGAGGATGTCTGGTTCAAAGACTGACTGAGATAAGGGGGGGGAGGGTTAAAAAGAAGGCCTTTAGCTGATAGGGGTGACTGCAGATGGTTTTAAATCAAAGATTATCTGTCTTAAAATGAGCCAACACTCCACATAGCAGTGTTCTCTCCTATGTGAACCCAGGTACAATAAAAAAAAAAACTGTTGGACAGCAAGAAGGAGGGGAGAAAAGGCCTTGGGGGAAAAAAAGGAGGTTGTAGATCTTATCTCAATTAAGACTGGAAATTCGGATGAACTGTCTCAAATTGGTTTGCGCTGAGGTCAGTAATTGGCAATGACATCACTTGTTTGTTAAAGGAAATAAAAAGTCAGCTCTTAAATGGCTCATTTAAGAGGGGGGAGGGATAGCTCAGCGGTTTGAGCATTGCCTTACTAAACCTAGGGTTGTGAGTTCAATCCTTGAGGGAGCCATTTAGGAATCTGGAGCAAAAATCTGTCTGAGGATTGGTCCTGCTTTGAGCAAGGGGTTGAACTAGATAACCTCCTGAGATCCCTTCCAACCCTGATATTCTATGATTGCTAATACCTGCCTGACCACATTGGAGCCAACCAATATGAGTCTAAGCACCCCTAGATTTAGCCCGTTTGTAAGTATTGTGATCAAATGCTTATAAATGTTTTGTTACTGTTTGGATGAAGTAAATTAGTTATTATTTAAGCTTTTTAGGCATGTTTAGAGCAACTGCATAAAGTATCATTTGGCCTTTGGATTTAATAAAGGAATTTATGGTTAAATTGGTGTTTGGTGATTTCTCATATTAATATTCACAATTTCAAATATTAATAATTCCAACACCAACTAGAAAACTTTGTAATTTAACAAGGACTCAGCAGAGGCTTTAGTTACAAAAAACAGAGCTGGAAGATAATGGCATTATGCCTGTATATTTACTTTACTTCTAATTTCTCCGACTGCTCAGCACTACACATGGAGTAGATACACAATGGTGGACAAGAACATGACAGGTAGCCTAAGAATGACCACTCTGTATATTTTATCTCATTTTGAAGATAACATTAATTAAAGTTCAGATGCAGTTACTAAAAATTAGTGATCTGTAATTGTACATGCTCTCCTGACCAATATGAATTTATAATGCATAAAGTACAAGTGCAACAATCTAGGAAACAGAATTCTCTGCATGTGTTCATTGACTGAGGTCCCAGAATTCTGTATTTAGAAGAATCCATGCGCACCATTGCGTGGAGCCATCCAGTGGACAGTACGGATGATAGTGTGTTACGTTAGCACACTGCCCTCAGTAAAGTTTGTTGTTACTCTGCAAAGCTTCTGCTGAAAGATGATGTTGCAGTGCTAAGTGCATAGTAACATTTTCAAGGCTACTCAAGGTATGTCTACCTTGCATTTAAAAATCTGCAGCTGGCTGTTGCCCACTGACTCAGGCTTGCGAGGCCTAGGCTAAGGGACTGTTTAATTGCAGTGTAAATATTTGGGCTTCAGCTAATGCCTGACACTGCATGGTGGGAGGGTCTCAGACCTCAACCTTCAGCCCAAGCCCAAATGTCTACATTGCAATTAAACAGCCCATTAGCCCGAGTCCCGAGAGCCCAGGTGAGCTGGCATGAGCCAGCCACGGGTGTCTAATTGCAGTCTGGACATATCACATAAACAGCAAAGAAGTCTTCAGCTTTTAGCCAATGCAGGCAAAGAAAGCCTAGAAAGCTTGAGTGATAAGTCAGAAAACTTGATTGATAAGAAAGAAAAGGTGTAGCAGCTGCTAGCAAGTTTCCAGGGCTCATGCCCAAAGGGTGAAAATTAGAATTTTTTTATTACAATGGGAAGACTACATACTTGCAATCAAACAACTAGAACAGGAAGACCCTAGTGGGAAAACTGTGCCATTACATTTAGTAATGGAAAAAGCCTGTTCACATATTTATCAGCAACTCACACTGTCAGTGCAGAAAATCAAGCTATTATAGAGACCCCTGATGCACAGGAGAAACACCTCCAGTCATCCACAAATATTATAAGCAAAGGATATATTTAGTGCAACAAACCAAAGATAGTGAGACATCCGTATTGCACAAAACTGAGACAGCTCACAGCCACATGTGAATTTAGGATTTTGAATGATCATAGACATCATTGAAATGTAGGACTGGAGGGGACCTTGATAAGTCATCTAGTCCAGACCAGGGCCGGCGCTTCCACTAGGTGACCCTAGGCGCCTAGGGCAGCAGGATTTGGGGGGCGGCATTTTGCCTCCCTGGACGGAAATTCAGCGGTGGGGGGTCCTTCCGCTCCGTGTCTTCGGCGGAAATTTGGCAGTGGGTCCTTCACTCACTCCGGGACCCGCCACCAAAGTGCCCCAAAGACACAGAGTGGAAGGACCCCCGCCGCCGAATGCTCAGAGGAGGAGCTGCCACCTAGGGTGGCAAAAACCCTGGCACCACTCCTGGGCAGGACTAAGTATTATGTAGATCATCCCTGGCAATAACCAGTGGAACTCAGTGCCACAATATATTTGAGGCTAAGCACTTTGCAGGACAAAAAAAATAATTAGATAATTACCTGAATAATAAGAACAACAATAAGAACATTCACACTTACATTTATTAGGATAAAAACGTGCAACAATTTAGGCCCAATTCTATAAAACACTTATGGCCATGAGTAGTTTTACTCCCCTGTATACTTTTTTGCAGGATCAAGCCCTAAAGAATTGCTCCTTTAGTTCAAGCAGTGCAGATCTGTGTTTGTAGAAAGAATTTCAAGGGTTCTAGTCACAGCTCTGTAATGATCGTATATAGTTATGGTGGTGCAAGGTGTCTCTAGGACACTAATTTGTTGTAACAGAACAAAGAATCTTTTTTCAATCTCTGGTTGTACGTCAAACTTAATTAGCTGCTCAAAGCACTGTAAGCTAAACAAGGTTGGGAATCCCTCTTTATAGCACAGCTGAATCCAGGTAAACTTGCATGACAATCTTTATATTGAGTCCTTAGGCTAATGCCCACTGAACTGTACATGCATGAATAAGAACCACAGTCTACAATTTCAAGTAATGAGAGAGATGCAGAAGCTATTTCTCTTGGCTTATATATGAGAATAAATGGCCCTTTTTGTTATATACAGTCAAAAGTGAACATAGTAGTCTATAAGGGAGCTAGAGTGAATCATTAGTGCACAACATATCTGACATATGAAAAGGTTGTAGCTGACTATAAAAATATGCAGTATTCCATTGGCAGTGGGTAACACTTCCAAGCTACTAAAGTTTAGTATTTATGTGGCTGAATTAGCTAACAGTCTTCAAAGCAGAGCTCAAGGCAAAAACACTGCAAGAAACACTGAAGACAAGCCACATAGACCCAATTGACTAGATGAGCAGGATAGTCAAATCAAGGCTTATGTTTCCAGGAAAGATGCAGATCTGCATAAATCTAACTTATTTCTGGCTTGTGCATAAAACGGAGTTTGTCTCTTAATGAATGATCTGGGCTTGAGAAAAAAATGCTTATCAAAACAAAAAAGTGCACTATAATGCTTGGTTACTCTTTTCCGTCACTCTTTAAGACTCTCGATCCAAAACCTTTGCTACTCTTGCTGTTCAAATGTGCATTTAATATTTCAGTGCACGTTCATTATAAATACGTTTCCGCCAAAATAATGTGATCCAAACTACAAGCTGTCCAAAATCTCTGAAATATACACCGACAGCATCATAATCTGTTCTGCTGAACAATATCAATGTTTATACACAATATATTATTAACAGTCCATGATCCTTCATGCATACTGTGCATTTATTAGAAGCTTCAACCTGTGAGAAGCAGTCAGTGAATGTTTCAGAGGGCTTTTTCCAGAAACTTTCTCAAAATTACTCTGCCAGCCACAGTCACTAATACAAGCAACATGCCATGGAAGTATGAGATTAGCTGCCCCAACCCAACTTGTTTTTTTAAATGTATATCTTAATAAAATGAAACATACTACAGTTTGGAAAAATGTAATTATTAAATTACAGTCTAAATATTGAATACAAATTGCTCTCCACCTGTTGTAATCATACATATAACTGCTAGTTAAAGCTGCTTTTTTCAGCTTGGGTTGCAAAACTTACTTGTTAACAAGTGAAAAATATGCACTTTAAATGGTTTACAGCTGTTTCCCAAATTGTGGAACATGAACCACCAAAATATTCATGGAGAGCTGGCTATAGACTAGAGCTGGTCAGAAAATGGAAATCCCTTCCTGTGAAAAATTTTGCGTTTTTCAAAATGTTTTCATCTCATATCAGGATGAACAGTCAATAACCCCAAAGTTTTCAGGAAAAAAATCCACTCTTCGGGAGAACCAATACGGAATTTTTGAGTTTGACAGCTGACTGCCTTGTGGGAGGGCTGCCTGGCTTCCCAGATTCCCCAGCAGCCTGGCAGGTGGCTTCCCCAGCTCTCCAGAGAGGTATTTAAGCCAGGGAGCTAGGCAGCTTGGGAGTCAGACAGCCAAACGCCCAGCTCAATGGGTAGCCTGGAGAGGCAGCTATCCAGGGAGTGGGAAAGCTTAGGGAGCCAACCAGCTGCAGCACTAGCTGTCCAGCTCCCTGAGTACCTGTGGAGCAAGGGAACTGGCTAGCGAGGAAGTAGGCCAGCCCAGCAAGCCAGGAAGCCCAGCAACATGAGAGGCAGACTGGTCAGGAGCCTGGGCTATCTAGGAGCGGGGAAGGCTGGTGAGTGAGTGAGCTGGCAAGCAATCTACCTGATTTCCATCAAAAGTTTCAATGGTTCAAATTCTCATCTAACATTTAAGATTCTGTGGAATCAGATTTTTTGGATGGAAAACTGTTGCAAGTTTTTTTGGTCTGAGGCAGTTAAGCATTATCCACATTACAGATGTGGAAACTTAGGCACAGAGGTTAAATAATTTTCCCAAGGCAACATGTGTAGTCAAATGGAATTAGAACTCATGAATTCTTGCCTAACAGTCTTGTCTTCAGATCACATCTGTCAAAGGGGGGGGGGGGGGGGAAATAGCACAGAGAAGTCCTCTGGTTATTTTAGAGCCATTTTTCTAGGCTTAAAATTCTGGTGAAATACTATTACTAAATAAAATAATCAAACAGAGAAATTAGGGTCCTAGGTATGTGGGTTTTTTGCTCTTCAGCACTCCAGGATCCATAACATCCATCTAAATATAATAAACATTTCCATAGATTACGAGTAAAAATAATTATGTTTTATTAATTGCATATTTATAATATGAAAATAACTAATCAATCAATGCAAAACATCTTCAGTTTTTACTGAGGATTTCTTGTCAAGTATAGATTTACTCATTTATAGGAACAGCCAGACTGGATCAGATCTGAGGTTTATGTAGTCTAGTATACTGTCTTTGACAGTGGCCAATACCAGATGCTTCAGAAGAAAGTATAAAACTCTCTAGTAGGTAGATGGGGGATAAATCTGGTGCCCATATAGGTCTCATCCTGGTCTCTAGTCCTCATTCAGGCTCAAGCCCTGAAACACGAGGTTTAGTATCTCTTGCAAAATGTTTATTATTAATTATAACTCTGGATATCAGATAAATATCCAGCCCCCCTTTGAATTTTGTTCAGTTCTTGGCTTTAATGTCTTCCTGTGGCAGTGAGTTTCACAGTTTAATCACATGTGTTTTCGTAATCACAGGGTTGGATGGGGAGAAACTGTAAACGTGATATAGCTTGATTTTAATAAAGCTTTTGAAACAGTCCCACATGACAGTCTCATAAGCAAAGTAGGGAAATGCGGTCTAGATAAAATTAGTATAAGATGGGTGCAAAACTGATTGAAAGATCATACTTAAAAGACTAGTTATTAATGATTCACTGTCAAGCAGGGGGATGTATATATCAGGATCCCTCAGGGATCTGTCATGGATGTGGTACTATTCAATAATTTTCACTAATGGCTTGGATAATGGAGTGGAAAATTTATATTTTTATACATTATAAATTTATGCTTATAAAATTTATGATAACATCAAGCTGGGAGGGGTTGCTTACACTTTGGAGGACAGGCTTAGAATTCAAAATGACTGACAAATTGGAAAATTGGTCTGAAATCAACAAGACGAAATTCAATAAAGACAAGTGCAAAGTACTACACTTAGTAAGGAAAAATCAAATGCACAAATACAAAACATAGAATAACTAAGTAAGCTGTAGTACTACTGTAAAGGATCTGGGAGTTACAGTGGATCCCACAAATTGATTCTGAGTCAACAACGTGATACAGTTGCGAAAAAGGCTAATATTCTGGCTTGTATTGACAGGAGTGTTGTAGGTAATTACCTGCTCTATTTGTCACTGATGGGACCTCAACTGGAGTAGTGTGTACAATTCTGGGTGCCACACTTCAGGAAACATGTGGACAAACTGGATGGAGTCCAGAAGAAAACTACAAAAGTGTTAAAAAGGTTTAGAAAACCTGACCTATGAAGAAAGGTTAAAAAACTGGGCATGTTTAGGCTTGAGAAAAGAAGACTGAGGAGGGAACCTGATAGCAGACTTCAAATACATTAAGTGAAGTTATAAAGAGGATGGTGATCAGTTGTTCTCCATGTCCACAGAAGACAGGATAAGAAGCAATCAGCTTAATCTGCAACAATGATATTTAGGTTAGATATGAGGGAAAACTTTCTAACTATATAGATAGTTAAGCACTGGAATAGGCTTCCAAGGGAGATTGTGGAATTCCTGTAATTGGGGGCTTTTAAGACTAGATTAGACAAACACCTGTCGGGGTGGTCTAGGTATACTTGATCCTGCCTCCGAGCAGGGGGCTGAAGTAGATGACATGTGAGGGTCCCTTCCAGTTCTACATTTCTATGATAAAAAAAAAGTTTCCTTTTATTGGTTTTGAAATTCGCACATTTTGATTTCACTGAATGTCCCCTTGTTCTTGCATTAGGAGACAGGAAGAACAGAAGTTCCCCACTACTTTCTCTAGACCATTCATTTTTTTTTATCCTTTTCCCATGTCTTCTCTTATTCCTCTTCTTTCAAAGGTAAAGAATCCCAATTTTTTTCAATCTCTCTTCCTATGAGATTTTTTTCCAGACCCTTGATCATTCTTGTTACCTATCTCTGAACCCCCTCCAAGTCTGTAATACCCTTTTTGATATGAGGTCACCAGTACTGTACACAGTATTCCACATGAGGACACACCACTGATTTATATAAAAGGCATTATAATATCTTTTGTATTATAAGGATGTATAAGGAATGGGTTGGTGAATGTCTCATTAGCTTTTCAGGACTGCAGCTGCATACTGAGCAGAGATCCTCATCGAGCTGCCTACAATGACACTCAGGTCTCTGCTTATCAAAACAGTACCAAGCATGACATTGGCCCTGTTACTGTTATAAGACAGATTATGGGTGGGTGGATTGCAAGCTAGAATTTTAAATATGATGTTTTTCCTCTCTAGGTCACTCTTTCACATCCATCCCAGTTTAGTAGCCATCATCACTGTATGATTCTCCAAGGCCACAGTGAAATGGGTTGTGGGGGATTTTGGGCACAGATCCTTAAAGGTATTTAGGCCCCTAACACTCACTGAGGAAAGAGACATATACATTTCCATCACTAGTTGCAAGTCTCAACGGAGGGACCAAGGAGTGGCTGGGCACAAAGACTCACCTTGTGCCATATGACAATGGTAAAATATGGCAGTAACTCATTCTCTTCGTTTTATTTTTGCTTGTATAATAGCTTCAATAAAATCTATATAAAGGATAATGAGTCACATTTCTTTCAACAAGAGTCCAGAATCCTCATGGACCTGTGTAGACATTAGCCAGTCAACCTAAAAGGCTGATGAGCCACACCCATCCCCCAGTAGTCTTTGGTCCTCACAGAAGCATTCAGCAAAAAAATGCTGCAAAACTGACCTCAGTTATCTGTGCACATTCTCACTTCCCATGGAGAGCAAGGATTACCCCAGTTATTTTTTCTTTCATGTCTATGTTCACAGCTCTCACTAATATGTCACTGCTGCTGTCCCTAGACAACACAGGACTAGACTTCATTAGAAAAGTTGTACGAGTTTAACCAAATTTGTATCTAGTTAATCTGGGGCAAGCCTCTACTACCAAATTAACCTTTGCTTTCAATGGTGTAGTGGGTACCGGTAAATTACCAAATTATCTAAAACAACTTAAGCAAGGGTTATATTGGCTTAAGTGTGTCCACATTAGGAGTTAGCACTCATTTAACCAGATTGATTTACAAATCAATTTAGTTAAACCAATGCAACTTTTCTAACTTAGACCAGGCCTCAGACATTAGCAAAGCTATCCTGAAAATGGCCCTGATACTGCAAATCCTTTAACTTTATGCATGTGAGTACTCCCATTAAAGTCAATGAACATAAGAACATAAGAACATAAGAACGGCCGTACTGGGTCAGACCAAAGGTCCATCTAGCCCAGTATCCTGTCTACCGACAGTGGCCGATGCCAGGTGCCCCAGAGGGAGTGAACCTAACAGGTAATGATCAAGTGATCTCTCTCCTCCCATCCATCTCCACCCTCTGACAAACAGAGGCTAGGGACACCATTCCTTACCCATCGTGGCTAATAGCCATTAATGGACTTAACCTCCATGAATTTGCTCAGATGCAGAGTTTAGCATGTCTAAGTGCTTGCAGGATTGTTGCTGGAGTGGGAAATACCTGTTGTAACTGAAAAGCATACTTTCAGTAATCACAAATAATAGCCTGGTTCTAACATTTTAATAAAGAAAGCCAGTAAACATTTTAAACTGAGTTCGTGTATATTAAATTGTGCCACTATTACACTTAATTTGATATTGCTAACAACAAACATTAATTAAGAGCCATAAAGTCAAATAAGTGTTATAAGACTGAAGGCTGTCTGTGTGTTCTGTACCCTATACATAGTAGTTATTGGTTAGTGTTTTTCCATTATTTAATTTCAGTCCAATTTGCTTTCAGAAATATGCTGAGCTTTGCTGGGAACCCTGGTATGAATTTCAAATTTTTCACTTCAAAAAGGCAGATGAGAGAGGAGACCTGTCTGTTTACCCTCATTTGAAATGCACCTTGGAAGACATACAGATATGGATAAAAGAGTCCTTTCTGATCTTACCAAATAATGATGGTTAATTGTGATTCACTGTGAAGCATATGCACTGTCAAGGAACAGCTGCATTAATTACAGAAAATGTCACCAGTCACATCAAGACACACTGGTCAATAAAACCCAAATGGTTGTGTCACTTTGTGGATGACACTAGTTAGCTTTGGAAATACCAATGAGAAGTATAGTTCAGTCTTTATTACATTTTTAGTTCATTCCAAACATTGGGATTCTTTCCTACTGACTCCAGTAGGAGTTGGTTCATGCCCTTCTTGCCCAAAGCCAAGGCCGGCTCCAGGCACCAGCTTACCAAGCAGGTGCTTGGGGCGGCCACTTCGGAGAGGGGTGGCACGTCCAGCTGTTTGGTGGCAATTCGGAGGACGGTCCCTCACTACTGCTCAGAGCGAAGGACCTCCCGTCGAATTGCCGCCGCAGATCGTGATCGCGGCTTTTTTGTTTGTTTGGCTGCTTGAGGTGGCCAACACCCTGGAGCCGGCCCTGCCCAAAGCTATGGGGTGCCAAGTGCTCCAGTCTTTCATTTACTGCAAATAGAAGTTAAGGGTGCTCAGAATGCCGCAGGACCATGCCATTGGTCTTCTTGCACTCCTGACTTGTCTTCATGCCTTCTTTAGTAGAATAATAGCTCTGAAAGGGACCTCGAGAGGTCATCTAGTCCAGTCCCCTGCACTCGTGACAGGACTAAGTATTATATAGACCATTCCTGACAGGTGTGTTTGTCTAACCTGCTCTTAAAAATCTCCAATGATGGAGATTCTACAACCTTCCTAGTCAATTTATTCGAGTGCTTATCTACCCTGACAGTTAGGAAGTTTTTCCTAAAGTCCAACCTATACCTCCCTTGCTGCAATTTAAGCCCATTGCTTCTTGTCCTATCCTCAGAGAACAATTTACCTCACTCTTCTTTGTAACAAACTTTTAGGTATTTGAAAACTGTTATCTCGCCCCTCAGTCTTCTCTTCTCCAGACTAAACAAACCCAATGTTTTCAATCTTCCTTCATAGGTCATGTTTTTAGAACTTTAGTCATTTTTGTTCCTCTTCTCTGGACATTCTCCAATTTGTCCACATCTTTCCTGAAATGTGGCACCCAGAACTGTACACAAACTCTAGTTGAAGGCTAATCAGTACGGAGTAGATTGGAAGAATTACTTCTTGTGTCTTGCTTACAACATTCCTGCTAATACATCCCAGAATTAGATTTCCTTTTTTTGCAACAGTGTTACACTATTGACTCATATTTAGCTTGTGATCCACTATGATCCCCAGATCCCTTTCTGCAGTAGTCCTTCCTAGGCAGTCATTTCCATCTTCTATGTGTGCAACTGACTGTTCCTTCCTAAGTAGAGTACTTTGAATTTATCCTTATTGAATTTCTTTCTATTTACTTCAGACCATTTCTCCAGTTTGTCCGGGTCATTTTGAATTTTAATCCTAGCCTCCAAAGCACTTGCAACCTCTCCCAGCTTGGTATTATCTGCAAACTTCCATTATCTAAATCACTGATGAAGATATTGAACAGAACTGGACCCAGAACTGATCCTTATGGGACCCCACTCGTTATGCCCTTCAGCTTGACAGTGAACCACTGATAATTACTCTCTGGGAACAGTTTTCCAACCAGTTATGCACCAACCTTATAGTAGCTCCATCTAGGTTGTATTTCCCTAGTTTGTTTACGAGAAGGTAATGCGACACCGTATCAAAACCATTACTAAAGTCAAGATATACCACGTCTACTGCTTTCCCCGCCCCATCCACAAGGCTTGTTACCTGTCAAAGAAAGCTACCCCATGCCTGGAACAGTCCAGCAAGCACCCTCATTCTTTCAAACTCCTCCTTGAAACACTCCTCTTCCAGCATTCTTTATTATAGGTGTGCTCCAACACTCAACATTTCAGTTTTTAAACACATACCTGCTAGGTGGACCTATCCTGTGCTCTGGATGGGGGAGAGGGTGGCAGCTTTGTTCAGGAGAGGTGGGAGAACTCACAGGGAGGTGTTGGGGTGAGGCTTCCAGGAACGTGGGGTGCTCTTGAGTGTGTCTGCACTGAAGCATGGGTGCTGAAAGGTTCCTAACATTTATCTTTGGGTACCTTTGGATCCCGATCCAGACTAAGACTTGAGATCATTGTTAATATAACATCATCCTTCAGAAACTTTTCTTTGTGGTTATTCAGGCACAAAGCGAAAAGAAAAGAAAAAGAGCGAGGATTTGTCATTCATTCAAATGCAAATTGGTTGTAAAAGGGAATCTCTTGTCCTGAAATGAACCTTTTAAAGTAGGTGTCATCTGCCAAGTGATTATATGCTGTCACAGCCTGGCTGGCCCTTTGAGGCAAGCAGGTCTCAGCTTTGCTTGTGACCTACCAGCTAGTCCCTTGCTAATGGTTATATGGCAATTTAATGATAATTAGTGCCCCCACCTGTGAAAGGGTCAGAAAAGACTGTGTAAAGAGTGTGCAGAACTTAGTTATGGAGGGAGAGACTCAGAAGAGAGGAACAGGGCCCAGGGAAGGGCCGGGGGGAAATCAGGCTGGAAGAGACCCAGAGGGAGCAGGTTAGGCTCCTATGGGAGAGGGCCTGAGATAGGGCTTTTAAGGGGCAGGGAGAACCCTGAGGTAAATCGCCAGAGTCCCTGTGGAAGGGAAGCAGTGGGTGAATCCTGCTGAATAAGCAGTAGCAGAAGAGGAACTCTGCAGGGCCCAGGAGTGGGGGTAAAGCAGGAGACTTTAGAATGGCCTGAGGAGGTAGAAGAGTTGCTAGTTCAAAAATATAGTTCTGTTAATTCCCTCTGAAGCATCTGGCATCAGCCACTGTCAGAAGACAGGATACTAGGCTAGCTGGACCATTGGTGTGAGCATGTATGGCTGGTCTTATGTTCTAATGGACAAGGATGATCCAGTGGATACAGTGTCCTTGGACTTTCAGAAAGCCTTTGACAAGCTCCCTCACCAAAGGCTCTTAAGCAAAGTAAGCTGTCATGGGATAAGAGGGAAGGTCCTCTCATGGATCAGTAACTGATTAAAAGACAGGTTTCAGAGTAGCAGCCGTGTTAGTCTGTATCCGCAAAAAGAACCGTAGTACTTGTGGCACCTTAGAGACTAACAAATTTATTAGAGTATAAGCTTTCGTGGGCTACAGCATCCGAAGAAGTGGGCTGTAGCCCACGAAAGCTTATGCTCTAATAAATTTGTTAGTCTCTAAGGTGCCACAAGTACTACTGTTCTTTTTGATTAAAAGACAGGAAACAAAGGGTAGGAATAAGTTACGGAGAGAGGTAAATAGCAGGGTCTCCTAAGGATCTGAACTGGGACATGTGCTGTTCAACATATTCATAAATAATCTGAAAAAGGGGATAAAACAGGGAGGCAGCAAAATTTGCAGACAATACAAAATTACTCAAAATAGTTAAGTCCAAAGCTGACTGCAAAGAGTTACAAAGGGATCTCACAAAACTTGGTGACTGGGCAACACAATGGCAGATGAAATTCAGTGTTGATAAATGCAAAGCACTGCACACTGGAAAATATAATCCCAACTATACATACAGAATTATGGAGTCTAAATTAGCTGTTACCACTCAAAGAGATATTGGAGTCATTGTGGATAGTTGTCGGAAAACATCTGCTCAATATTCAACAGCAGTCAAAAAAAGCTAACATTAGGAAAGGGATATATAACAAGACAGAAAATATTATAATGGCACTATATAAATCCATGGT
Source organism: Chrysemys picta bellii (assembly GCF_011386835.1). NCBI lineage: Eukaryota > Metazoa > Chordata > Testudines > Emydidae > Chrysemys > Chrysemys picta. Next base: position 333,111,570 of record NC_088791.1, on the reverse strand, counting down.
ATGCCCACACACTGAATTCTGCATACAGATCTGGTCACCCCATCTGAAAAAAATATATATTAGAATTGGAAAAGGTAGAGGGAAGGGAAGGGAAACAAAAATGATTGGGGGGGATGGAACAGCTTCTATATGAGGAGAGAAAATAGACTGGGACTGTTCATTTTAGAAAGGAGACAACTAAGGGGGTATATGATAGAGGTCTATAAAATCATGAATGGTGTGGAGAAAGTGAATAAGGAATCGTTATTCACCCCTTCAGATAACACAGGAACCAGGGATCACCCAATGAAATTAATAGGCATCAGGTTTAAAACAAACAAAAGGAAGTACTTCTTTTGAACTCACTGACAGGGGATGTTGTGAAAGCCAAAAGCATAACTGGATTAAAAAAAGAATTAGATAAATTCATGGAGGATGAGTCCATCAATGGCTATTAGCCAATATAATCAATGATGCAATCCCATGCTCTCAGTGTCCCTACACCTCGGACTGCTAGAAGCTGGGATTGGATCATAGGGGATGGATCACTTGATAATTGCCATGTTCTGTTCACTCCCTGTGAAGCATCTGACACTGGCCACTGCTGGAAGACAGGATACTGAACGAGATGGACCATTGGTCTGATCCAGTATGTCCATTCTTATGTTCTAATGCCCTTTCCTTGCCTCAGAAGGTCAGGCCATAGATCACCAGGACAGAGACTTGGCTGAAGGGCCAGACCATAGAACTTCCAGATAGAGACTCAGGAGAAGACACAGGTTGGGAAAGGCCATCACAGGGCCAAGGAAGTGGCCACCAAGGGGTGTCAGACACAAAGACTCCTTGTAACACTGCCTAGAGGTGAATGTGACTAGTATGGTGCTTTGTCACTAGTGTTTGTTTAGGGCTATCTGAAAATTCTTTCTAAAAAAAGCTTCATATTTTTAGAGCTGTACATATAATTTCTGACTGCACAGGTCCTGCTCTCCAGCAGATGGGTGCAAGCAGATTCTTTTACAAGGCACTTGAGGAGGCACACCGGTGTACAGACAGAGGGATCAAGGCATTAAGAGGTCATTTACCATAAGCATATGAGTGACAGTTCTTTTCTCATGTCTCACTCAGTCCCAAGACTAGATATGACAAACAATTTATTTCCAATCAATAACTTACCTGATGCTCTGAAAGTAAAATCTGAATCTTTTTCTCTGTGTGATACTGGGCTTGGTTGTACTCACAATGCCAGCTCTCAGGAAATACATAGCCCAGCCTCGGTTTTAAGAAAGAAAGTCCTCACAGTATGACGTTTATATTGGTAAGAATATTTATTTTTTGTATTACTGTAGCACCTAGGAGATCAATCGCAGACCAACACTCCATTGTGCTAGGTACTGTACAAACAGAACAAAAGATGGTCTCTACCCCTAAAGAGCTAACAATCAAAGTAGAAAGCAAGAGATAACAGATGGATACAAACAGACAGGGTAGTATAAGGAAACAATAAGACAATATTGGTCAGCATGATAGGCCACTAGTTCACCAATGCCACAGCCTAACTGTTGTCAATGTGTTTTGTAGGCATTATGGAAAAGGAGAGTTTTGAGGAGGGTTTTGAAGGTGGATAATGAAGTGGCTTTTCAAGTATTTACAGGGGCACGTTCTGTGTAGGGAGCAGCCTGGGAGAAAGCACAAAGGTGTTTGTTTGAAAATTTAATGAACGAGTGATAGAGGCTGACATCATGGGTGATCAGAGGCAGGAGTTGACATCTTAATAGTGAATGAAATGATGGGGGAGATAGGCCATGAAGGACTTTGAAAGTGAAGACAAATAGCTTATATTTAAGGCTATGATTTTTTCACGGAGGTCATGGCAGTCTTGGAATCTATTACTTCCAGCAACCTCCGTGACTTCAGCCCATGGTGGCCGGGAGCTGTGGGGTCCCCCTGTGCCCGGCAGGGGTACCCCTGCAGCTCCCAGTCACCACGGGGGATCCCACAGCTCCCAGTGGGACCCTGCAGCAGCCTAGCTGTTGTGGGCAGTGTGGGGATCCCGCAGCTGAACTCCACATTTTGTCATGGGTATTTTTGGTAAAAGTCATGGGTCACGGCTTCCATGAATTTTTCTTTATTGCCCGTGATCTGTCTGTGACTTTTACTAAAAATATCTGACAAAATCTGAGCCTTACTTATGTTTGATATGATAGAGAAAAGGGAGCCATGAAACGGATGTAAAAAAAAAGGGGTGATATGGTCAAAATGATGAGGTAGGAATATGATCCTTGCAGTAACATTCTGAGTGGATATGAATGGGACAAGGCTGCATTTGTCAAAGCCAGAGAAAAGGGTATTGCAGTAAACAAAGTGAGAGAGAGCCTGGATGAAAGTTTTAGCTGTGTGGATGGCTAGGAAGACTATCTTAGAGAGGTTATGCAGAAAGAATTGGCAAGATTTAGACATCACTGGGATGTAAGGACCTAGAGAGTGGTCTGAGTCAAAGAGGACACCCAGATCATGGGCGTGAGTGACAGGCAGGATGGTGGTGTTATAGTAAATTAAGAATTCTATTTTAATCGTGTTGAATTTGAGCTGATGGCTAGACATCCACAAGGTGATGTCAGAGAGACAGGCCTAGATTTTAATTTTGGAGAGAAAGAAACAGTTCTTATTCAGAGTAGATCTATGAATCATCAGCATAGAGATGATAGTTGCATTTGTGTTTGCGGATGAGATTACCCAGAGATAAAGTGTAGAGGGAGAAGAGATGGGGACTCAGGACAGAGCCCTGCAGAACACTCACACAAAGTCGGAGGGCAGATGAGGACGATCCTCCAAAGGACATGATGAAGGAGCAATTAGGGAAACAGGAAGAGAACTTAGGAGAGGACAGATTCACAGAAAGCCAAGAGAGGGCCGGAGTTCAAGAAGAGCATGGTCAAGGGTGTTGACTTTGGCTGACAAGTCAAAGAGGATGAAGACAGAGTACAGGTCCTGGGCTTTGGCTATGGTTGCCAACCCTTCAGGATTGTCCTGGAGTCTCTAGGAATTAAAAAATAATCTTTCATTAAAGATTATGTCATATGATGAAGCCTCCAGGAATACGTCCAATCAAAATTGGCAACCCTAGCTTTGGCAAGGAAGAGGTTATTAGAGACTTTGGCAAGTGCAGTTTCAGTGGACTGGAAGCCAGATTGGAGAGGGTCTAGGATGGAATTCAAATAGAAAGTTTTACCCGAGGGCAGCATTTCTAGCATGGTCTGTTCTGAATTCTCTCATGATTTCTGCTTCCCTACTCAGCCATCTCCCAGCATGCATAAAGATGGAGAAGAATCTCCATCTCCTCTTTTTCCCCAGTTGGAACTGGGACCCTGCTGCTGTGTGCTGTACAAACAGAGAAAAGAGACAATCCCTGCCCTGAAGGTAATGTGATAATTGGCACCTGCACTGGAACTCTCCATATAAGTATCCACAATTGAAGGGGTCATGTAAACTGAACTGTACCCTCACTCCACATTTAAGAGTGATACATATTGGGGGAGTTGGAAAGCTTGCGTAATCCACCAGTCCGTGTAGGTTACTCCTGTGCCCCTATCCAGAAAGGCTGCACGTCTGTTGCCACTTCAGTGATCAGTTGTTTAGCTTAAGCTGTGGCAACACAGCACCTTAACTTTAGGGTCCTGTGGCACCTTATAGACTAATAGACGTACTGGAGCATAAGCTTTTGTGGGTGAACAAAGTGGGTATTCACCCATGAAAGCTTATGCTCCAATACGTCTGTTAGTCTATAAGGTGCCACAGGACTCTTTGTTGCTTTTTACAGATCCAGACTAATACGGCTGCCCCTCTGATACTTAACTTTAGGAGGTTCCTTGATTCCATTCCCCAATATATAAGCAAAAATTGGCATTGTAGCTGATCTATGGATAAAGAGAAGATTTCAGTATCTAGAGCTGTCAAAATGGCATCTTTAAAAGAAAATTTAAAATACTACTAATAAAAGCCTAAATAGCTAAACATTTGTGTTCTAACTTGGCTTAATTTGTAAAATCAACTCCTGTTTCTCCTCAATCCCATTCTCTCTTAATGCCTTCCATTACTGCATCTTAGTTAACAAAAAGGGACTGCACCCCAGGAATACCATTTCAGCAAGTTTGTCAGTGAAAAGCAGAAGAAACTTTGATCTCTCTCAACATATGCATGGAGTTTCCACTTACAGTGACAATGACTAACACACGCTTATTAAATTGGAATTTAACCTGATGCCCCAATGGGGGCAATTTAGATTAACAATAATTTAAGTGAACAATTCTGCAAGCTCCAGATCAATTAATGATGGATGTTAATTAGCACTAGATGAACAGAAGAAGCCATCTTAACTAAACAGACAAAACCCTGCACTATAAAACACCATCAAGCACCCACTTATAATTAGCTTAATTTAAACCCATGGTTGACCAAGCGGTTAAAACCAAGCCTTGAGTTCAAAAGAGATCATCATCATTCTTCATATAATTACAAGGGCAAGGAAAATATGCTTCTGGCTGAAGTCTTCCCATGCTAAACCTACATTAGACTGGTCATTCTGTACTACTCAGGTTCAGTTATGCTCCCTCTGAAGTCAATGACAAAACTTCCATTGCAATGCTGCAGGATCATCGCAGCGTACTATAGGGGACCAGAAAAAAGCCTCACATCTGGACTCCACTTAATTCTGTTAAAATTTGGATCCACGTCAGAACATTGCTGCTTAGGATTCTCTCTCTCTCTCTCTCACACACTCACACACACACACACTGTCAGCAGCCGTAGGAACTTTCAGTCCTATCACTGACACAGTGATAAAAGTTGATCAGATAAGCCGTACTTACATATTCCTACAGATCTATGAATGAAGTACCAAAGCTTGATGTGTCTAGGTATCTCATTTCAAAGTGAAACACAAGAACACTCACTGATCTTAGCTTCCTACAGGCATCCCAAAAATGTTGGCAGACTGGTATGAATAAAGCTTTAGCTTCATTTTAATGTAGTTTAATGAAAATCAAATTGTATCAGCAGAAGTATAATCTGAGACATTTCTGTTGTTGCTGATACAATCTACATATATAGATACATAGATTTTAAGGCCAGAAGGGACAATTATGATCAACTAGTGCAACTTGCTACATATTCAGGTCACAGAATTTCACTAAGAGATTCTGCACCAACCCCATAACTTCTGGTTGAGGCAGAACATATAGCTTTTGGAAATACATCCACTGAGGAAGATAGCCAGACCTGAAGCACTATCTGCTTTAGCCCATTCTGAAGAGGCATTTTGTTTTACATGGAACTGGAGATGAAGGCAAAAGCATATACTTGTTGAAGAGTCCGTGGATACAAGGAAACCCAAAGACTCTCTTCATTAATGTTAAATCTAAAGATATTTCATTAATGTCCCCAAGGCAGGTTTACCATTGTCAAAAGTACATACAATGCAACCGTTGTCAAAGGAGTTGTGCTTGCTTACACCCATATTCACCACTAGCACTTTTGTTTGTGTCAATACCATGGAGCTAAATCTTGATGCAAGTCACATCTCTTAGTGCAACTTGAATACAAAGTTTTGGGGCTGAAAAAAAGTAAAATTCCAACTGGAATGGAAATAATGGTCCAGATTCTCAACTGATGTAAACTGGCATAGCTCTATTGAAGCCAATGGAGCTAATCCAATTTAAACCAGCTGAGAATCTGGCCCCAAAATATCCCCATTCCAGGCTACAAATAAAAATGAATTAGAGATTATATGCAACCACACAGAGATTGAGAATTTAGAAAAGGAACATAAGCATTGTAAATCTAAGGTTAGTAAATTTCCCTAGAGCATTTACGTGCGACTCCTGTACTAATACTCTAAAGTAGCTCTCAAAATATTTAAACAATATTTGAAAGAAATATTTGAAATGTCTGAAGATGACTTTCTGCTTATGTGAAAGCTTATTTTCTGCCTAGTCAGAGACCCATTCAATTGAATGTTTGATAATGACAGGGGTGCTGGAGGAATTGAAAGAGATGTGTCTCTGACTGATGTCAGAGAGTAGAGACCTACAAGCAGATAAAATTTTAAAAACAAAGAAGGGAAATGAGGCCTGGTGACATTTGTGTTTCACACCGATCAGAATTAAATGATATATTAGGGCATACCTGATAATGATACAATGGGCTACTTTACTCTTCCATAGGCATAAATTGTTGGCAAGTTTTTTTTCTTCCCCTGGACAATCCCAGAGTGATGGCAGATTATCAAAGGTGATTTTTAAGTTTATAAACAGGAGATCTGGGCAACAGAGGGGAAAGTTGAGGGTCTTGAACTCCTGAGAATGTCCAGCCAAGTAGAATTTTTATATTCTAGGGTGTGGATAAAAGTTGTTTTTTTTTTCAAGAGGCACAATGAGGAGACTAATAATCAGAGACCACCTTTGGAATTAAAGAAAACTTTGGGCTTTTAAATCAGGGATAAACTGGTGATTTGATCAATGATGACAACTTAACCCAACAGCTTCATTTTACAACCACTTTGCATAAATAGAATTGACTACCTAATCTGCAAGCCATTTATGCTTATGGAGTTACACTATGGTAATGGGGTGGAGAAGTTGACCTATAGTTATTTTCCCACTCATGGCCCCTTTACACCACCAGAGCAATGTCAAGGAGCCAAATGGCAACTAGGCGCCTAAATCTCATTAGAAGTCAATGGGAGTTCAGCACCTAATTACTGTTTGTGCTTCTGAAAATCTCCCGCTATATATCTGCTGTATTTGTTGCCTAACTGAGGTCTCATCATAGTATCTTCTGCTCTCTGGTAGACTTTATTTACATGTCTAAATTGGGATTTAATGAGTCATGTTAGCACTTGGTATCAGTCAGTGTGAGACAACTGCAGCTGTGGAGCTTACTGTGGTTCCTGGATGTCTCTGTGCTAGTAACTCAGGGAGAGGCACATTGTCCTGGGAGGCAGAAGGCCATGGGCAGACTCAGAGTCTGGTAGGCAACCGGGAGGGAGAGACGAGAGACACTATTTTGAGTGATAAGCCCCGTCGGCTTGAGGGAGACGTAGCAGATGTGCCTGGATGGCCACCAGGGCACCTCCTCAGAGGAGGAGCAGTGTCCAAGAAAGGGGGGATACAGTTCAAATGACTGACAGGAGAAAGCCCAGGAAAGTAGAGCTAGCCTGACCAATATGGAAGGTCCTCAGTGAGATGCCACCCCTGTGAGCACTGTGACAGGACAGAAGCCATTTGGGAAGGAGTCTGGAGCCAGCCACCGAAAGAACAGGACTTGCTGTTGGTGAACTTGTGATTCTCAGGGCACCTTCAGGGGTCCCCCTGAAAACTGACCTCTAGGTATCTTCAAGAAATATCCCTAAGCTTGTTCCTTTCCCTGCTCTCAGTAACTCCCAGTTTATAGGACTGTGTTGGGAGAACTCCCTACCCAGTCAGGATGAGTTAGCTCTTCAGATCCAGTGGTGCTGGAACAATTTGTACAGTGGGGGTGCTGAGAGCCATTAAACCAAACTGTAAACCCTGTATATAACGGAAGCCACTTCAAGCCAGGGGGTGCAGCAGCATCCCCATGACCCCTAGTTCCAGCACCTATGTTCAGATCCCTAGATAAGTCAGTTACCACACGGCAAGTACTCTCTTGCTGCTAGTTTAGGGTTGCCCGCCTGCTGTGACTGTATCTGAGCCCTAAGGTCAGAGATTAAAGTTCGGATTTTTAAAATAGTCATTGTACACATGCATCCCTGCAACCCTTTATGTTAAGGGGTCATCTTGGGAACAGAACCAGCCTGATTCCTGTATGAAGCAGATCCCTGTCAACTGAGATTGTCAGCCCCTCTGCAGTGGCTGAAGGGTCTGGATTCACCTCTAAACCTGAGGATCATTTGCAGAATTGTGAGTGCACAGTCTTTGAGTTAGATAGTCAGGGAATTGTTCCCTGAACTGTACCAATATTCATAACTTCAAATACAAAAATGATACACACATACAGACAGCCTAATCATAACCAGCAAATTACAACCTTTTCATAGCCACCTTCTTGACCTCCTTTGTACAAGATTTGGTGCAATTATAGGACCGTGGTTGCAACAATGATCTGTATGGTCACAGTTCATGTCAATAACGTCACATCCCCAACACAGAATTGATGCAGGAAGGGATGACACAAACATCACTGACTGCATCCCAAGAGCTCCCCATCCTTGGTTCTGTCTCACTACAGCTAATATTGGGTTAGAAGCCGTAGCAGTGTATAACAGAAATGTTATCAAAGTTATGTTCAATAACATGATTGAATCTCTTTACAGATTCAAGGTAAAACTTGGTTAGAACAATAGTGGATTGGATCTGCTCTTGCAGCATGGTTCCTGTATGTCTCATGTGATCTTGCCAAGAACTAAAGAACATAGCTACTTTATCCATACAAGCTCTGGCAAATGTTTGGAACCCAATGAATATCAAGTCAATGTAGATATTAATGTTGTCCATAGTATAGGAATCTTGGTATTTAGCCATGAAAGCAATATGGTAGTGTGCCTCAGTTTCCCTTTTCATACAGCACATTAAAGTGGGGAGGGAGTGGGGGAGGAGGAAGAGATAAGAGTTTGGGAATTTTATTACCTAATCTCTATTAAACCTGTGGAGGCACTTAATAGTCTTTTGGCTCTACTGAACCAAGTCCACCAAACTGTTTATTGCTGCTACAGCAGACAGCATTTTCACAGGCCATCAAAGACTCCTACAGATTAAACATATGAATAAGACACTACATTTTATTCCTGCTATATCAGGTCATGTGACTGGGACTTTGGGGGAAATTCATCGGTATTATCAGTGTGGGAAGGGCACAGGAGACCTTGGGTGTATTGGTTTACCCTCTTATGTCATATTTATTTCCTGTTTAATACAATTATTCTGTTGATTATATTGCGTGTTTTTGTGTTATCCCTTGGAAGTCTCCAACTATCTGACAAGTAACTCAGGGTTACACTGTGGTCAGAGTTTTCCTTCCAAGCTGCCTTGGTAATCCTGCCAGGAATGAGCAAGTGGGGTGGAGGCACTACCAAGTAAGTGTGTCTGGGAAGAAAATAAGGAAGTTGCACTCTGCTGAGCTAGAGAAGAGATCCAGATGAACCCAGGTGCACCCATCAAAACCTGTAAAGGAGACTGGCATTAAAGGAGGTAACTGGGAGGACAGGGACGCTACATCTAGTATTAATGTATAGATCATAGAATCATAGAATATGATTGGAAGGGTTGGAAGGGACCTCAGAAGGGCATCTAGTCCAACTCCCCGCTCAAAGCAGGACCAATCCCCAACTAAATCATCCCAGCCAGGGCTTTGTCAAGCCTGACCTGAAAAACCTCTAAGGAAGGAGATTCCACCACCTCCCTAGGTAACCCATTCCAGTACTTCACCACCCTTCTAGTGAAATTTTTTTTCCTAATATCCAACCTAAACCTCTCCCACTGCAACTTGAGACCATTACTCCTTGTTCTGTCATCTGCTACCACTGAGAACAGTCTAGATCCATCCTCTTTGGAACACCCTTTCAGGTAGTTGAAAGCAGCTATCAAATCTCCCCTCATTCTTCTCTTCTGCAGACTAAATAATCCCAGTTCCCTCAGCCTCTCCTCATAAGTCATGAGCTCCAGCCCCCTAATCATTTTAGTTGCCCTCTGCTGGACTCTCCAATTTTTCCACATCTTACTTGTAGTGTGGGGCCCAAAACTGGACACAGTACTCCAGATGAGTCCTCACCAATGCTGAATAGAGGGGAATGATCACGTCCCTCGATCTGCTGGCAATGCCCCTATTTATACATCCCAAAATGCTGTTAGCCTTCTTGGCAACAAGGGCACACTGTTGGCTCATATCCAGCTTCTCGTCCACTGTGACCCCTAGGTCCTTTTCTGCAGAACTGCTGCCTAGCCACTTGGTCCCTAATCTGTAGCTGTACATGGGATTCTTCCATCCTAAATGCAGGACTCTGCCCTTGTCCTTGTTGAACCTCATCAGATTTGTTTTGGCCCAATCTTCTAATTTGTCTAGGTCCCTCTGTATCCTATCCCTACCCTCCAGTGTATCTACCACTCCTCCCAGTTTAGTGTCACCTCCAAACTTGCTGAGGGTGCAATCCACGCCATCCTCCAGATCATTAATGAAGATATTGAACAAAACTGGCCCCAGGACCGACCCTTGGGGCACTCCGCTTGATACCAACTGCCAACTACACATGGAGCCATTGGTCACTACCCGTTGAGCCCAATAATCTAGCCAGCTTCCTTTCCATCTTATAGTCCATTTATCCACCCCATACTTCTTAAACTTGCTGGCAAGAATACTATGGGAGATCATATCAAAAGCTTTGCTAAAGTCAAGGAATAACATGTCCACTGCTTTCCCCTCATCCAGAGAGCCAGTTATCTCGTCATAGAAGGCAATTAGGTTAGTCAGGCATGACTTGCCCTTGGTGAATCCATGCTGACTGTTTCTGATCACTTTCCTCTCCTCTAAGTGCTTCAGAATTGATTCCTTGAGGACTGCTCCATGATTTTTCCAGGGACTGAGGTGAAGCTGACTGGCCTGTAGTTCCTCGGATCCTCCTCCTTCCCTTTTTTAAAGATGGGCACTACATTAGCCTTTTTCCAGTCATCAGGGACCTCCCCCGATCGCCATGAGTTTTCAAAGATAATGGCTCTGCAATCACATCAGCCAACTCCTTTAGCACCCTCGGATGCAGTGCATCCAGCCCCATGGACTTGTGCTCGGCCAGCTTTTCTAAATAGTCCTGAACCACTTCTTTCTCCACAGAAGGCTGGTCACCTCCCCCCATAATGTGCTGCCCAGTGCAGTAGTCTGGGAGCTGACCTTGTCCGTGGAGACAGAGGCAAAAAAAGCATTGAGTACATTAGCTTTTTCCACATGCCTCCCTCATTCGGTAAAGGGCCCACACTTTCCTTGACCACCTTCTTGTTGCTAACATACCTGAAGAAACCCTCTGGTTACTTTTAACATCCTTTGCTAGCTGCAACTCCAAGTGTGATTTGGCCTTCCTGATTTATCATAGAATCATAGAATATCAGAGTTGGAAGGGACCTCAAGAGGTCATCTAGTCCAACCCCCTGCTCAAAGCAGGACCAATTCCCAGCTAAATCATCCCAGCCAGGGCTTTGTCAAGCCGGGCCTTAAAAACCTCCAAGGAAGGAGACTCCACCACCTCCCTAGGTAACGCATTCCAGTGTTTCACCACCCTCCTAGTGAAATAGTTTTTCCTGATATCCAACCTGGACCTCTCCCACTGCAACTTGAGACCATTGCTCCTTGTTCTGTCATCTGCCACCACTGAGAACAGCCGAGCTCCATCCTCTTTGGAACCCCCCTTCAGGTAGTTGAAGGCTGCTATCAAATCCCCCCTCATTCTTCTCTTCTGGAGACTAAACAATCCCAGTTCCCTCAGCCTCTCCTCATAAGTCATGTGCTCCAGACCCCTAATCATTTTTGTTGCCCTCCGCTGGACTCTTTCCAATTTTTCCACATCCTTCTTGTAGTGTGGGGCCCAAAACTGGACACAGTATTCCAGATGAGGCCTCACCAATGTCGAATAAAGGGGAACGATCACGTTCCTCGATCTGCTGGCAATGCCCCTACTTATACAGCCCAAAATGCCGTTAGCCTTCTTGGCAACAAGAGCACACTGTTGACTCATATCCAGCTTCTCGTCCACTGTGACCCCTAGGTCCTTTTCTGCAGAACTGCTACCTAGCCATTCGGTCCCTAGTCTGTAGCAGTGCATGGGATTCTTCCGTCCTAAGTGCAGGACTCTGCACTTGTCCTTGTTGAACCTCATCAGGTTTTTTTCGGCCCAATCCTCTAATTTGTCTAGGTCCCTCTGTATCCGATCCCTACCCTATAGTGTATCTACCACGCCTCCTAGTTTAGTGTCATCTGCAAACTTGCTGAGAGTGCAGTCCACACCATCCTCCAGATCATTAATAAAGATATTAAACAAAACCGGCCCCAGGACCGACCCTTGGGGCACTCCGCTTGAAACTGGCTGCCAACTAGACATGGAGACATTGATCACTACCCGTTGAGCCCGACGATCTAGCCAGCTTTCTATCCACCTTACAGTCCATTCATCCAGCCCATACTTCTTTAACTTGGTGGCAAGAATACTGTGGGAGACAGTATCAAAAGCTTTGCTAAAGTCAAGAAATAACACATCCACTGCTTTCCCCTCATCCACAGAGCCAGTTATCTCATCATAGAAGGCAATTAGGTTAGTCAGGCACGACTTCCCCTTCGTGAATCCATGCTGACTGTTCCTGATCACTTTCCTCTCCTCTAAATGTTTCATAATTGATTCCTTGAGGACCTGCTCCATGATTTTTCCAGGGACTGAGGTGAGGCTGACTGGCCTGTAGTTCCCCGGATCCTCCTTCTTCCCTTTTTTAAAGATGGGAACTACATTAGCCTTTTTCCAGTCATCTGGGACCTCCCCCGATCGCCATGAGTTTTCAAAAACAATGGCTAATGGCTCTGCAATCTCACCCGCCAACTCCTTTAGCACCCTCGGATGCAGCGCATCCGGCCCCATGGACTTGTGCACGTCCAGTTTTTCTAAATAGTCCCGAACCACTTCTTTCTCCACAGAGGGTTGGTCACCTTCTCCCCATGCTGTACTGCCCAGTGCAGCAATCTGGGAGCTGACCTTGTGCGTGAAGACAGAGGCAAAAAAATCATTGAGTACATTAGCTTTTTCCACATCCTCGGTCACTACGTTGCCTCCCTCATTCAGTAAGGGGCCCACACTTTCCTTGATTTTCTTCTTGTTGCTAACATACCTGAAGAAACCCTTCTTGTTACTCTTAACATCTCTTGCTAACTGCAACTCCAAGTGCGATTTGGCCTTCCTGATTTCACTCCTGCACGCCTGAGCAATATTTTTATACTCCTCCCTGGTCATTTGTCCAATCTTCCACTTCTTGTAAGCTTCTTTTTTGCGTTTAAGATCAGCAAGGATTTCACTGTTTAGCCAAGCTGGTCTCCTGCCATATTTACTATTCTTTCTACACATCGGGATGGTTTGTTCCTGCAACCTCAATAAGGATTCTTTAAAATACAGCCAGCTCTCCTGGACCCCTTTGCCCTTCATGTTATTCTCCCAGGGGATCCTGCCCATCTGTTCCCTGAGGGAGTCAAAGTCTGCTTTTCTGAAGTCCAGGGTCCATATTCTGCTGCTCTTCTTTCTTCCTTGTGTCAGGATCCTGAACTCGACCATCTCATGGTCACTGCCTCCCAGGTTCCCATCCACTTTTGCTTCCCCTACTAGTTCTTCCCTGTTTGTGAGTAGCAGGTCAAGAAAAGCTTTGCCCCTAGTTGGTTCCTCCAGCACTTGCACCAGGAAATTGTCCCCTACACTATCCAAAAATTTCCTGGATTGCCTGTGCACCGCTGTATTGCTCTCCCAGCAGATATCAGGGTGATTAAAGTCTCCCATGAGAACCAGGGCCTGCGATCTAGCAACTTCTGCTAGTTGCCAGAAGAAAGCCTCGTCCACCTCATCCCCCTGGTCTGGTGGTCTATAGCAGACTCCAACCACGACATCACCCTTGTTGCTCACACTTCTCAACTTTATCCAGAGACTCTCAGGTTTTTCTGCAGTTTCATACCGGAGCTCTGAGCAGTCATACTCCTCTCTTACATACAACGCAACTCCCCCACCTTTTCTGCCCTGCCTGTCCTTCCTGAACAGTTTATATCCATCCATGACAGTACTCCAATCATGTGAGTTATCCCACCAAGTCTCTGTTATTCCAATCACATCATAGTTCCCTGACTGTGCCAGGACTTCCAGTTCTCCCTGCTTGTTTCCTAGGCTTCTTGCATTTGTGTATAGGCACTTAAGATAACTCATCGATCGTCCCTCTTTCTCAGCATGAGACAGGAGTCCTCCCCTCTTGCGCTCTCCTGCTTGTGCTTCCTCCCAGGATCCCATTTCCCCACTTACCTCAGGGCTTTGGTCTCCTTCCCCTGGTGAACCTAGTTTAAAGCCCTCCTCACTAGGTTAGCCAGCCTGCTGGCGAAGATGCTCTTCCCTCTCTTCGTTAGGTGGAGCCCGTCTCTGCCTAGCACTCCTTCTTGGAACACCATCCCATGGTTGAAGAATCCAAAGACTTCTCTCCGACACCACCTGCGTAGCCATTCGTTAACTTCCACGATTCAACGGTCTCTACCCCGGCCTTTTCCTTGCACAGGGAGGATGCACGAGAACACCACTTGCGCCTCAAACTCCTTTATCCTTCTTCCCAGAGCCACGTAGTCTGCAGTGATCCGCTCAAGGTCATTCTTGGCAGTATCATTGGTGCCCACGTGGAGAAGCAGGAAGGGGTAGCGATCCGAGGGCTTGATGAGTCTCGGCAGTCTCTCCGTCACATCATGTATCCTAGCTCCTGGCAAGCAGCAGACCTCTCGGTTTTCCCGGTCGGGGCGGCAGATAGATGACTCAGTCCCCCTGAGGAGGGAGTCCCCGACCACCACCACCCTCCTCCTCCTCTTGGGAGTGGTGGTCGTGGAACCCCCATCCCTAGGACACTGCATCTTTTGCCTTCCAATCGGTGGAGTCTCCTTCTGCTCCCTTCCCTCAGATGGGTCATCTAGTCCACTCTCCGCATCAGTACGCATTTCACTCCTGCATGCCTGAGCAATATTTTTATACTCCTCCCTGGTCATTTGTCCAATCTTCCACTTCTTGTAAGCTTTTTCTGTGTTTAAGATCAGCAAGGATTTCATTGTTAAGCCAAGCTGGTCACCTGTCATATTTACTATTCTTTCTACACATTGGGATGATTTGTTCCTGCAACATCAATAAGGATTCTTTAAAATACAGCCAGATCTCCTGGACTCCTTTCCCCTTCATGTTATTCTCCCAGAGGATCCTGCCCATCAGTTCCCTGAGGGAGTCAAAGTCTGCTTTTCTGAAGTCCAGGGTCCATATTCTGCTGCTCTCCTTTCTTCCTTGTGTCAGGATCCTGAACTTGACCATCTCATGGTCACTGCCTCCCAGGTTCCCATCCACTTTTGCTTCCCCTACTAATTATTTCCTGTTTGTGAGCAGCAGGTCAAGAAGAGCTCTGCCCCTAGTTGGTTCCTCCAGCACTTGCACCAGGAAATTGTCCCCTCCATTTTCCAAAAACTTCCTTATGTTAAGCATCAGAAGAAAACAAAATATATAAATAAAGGGACCATTTTTGTCGTGTGTTGCACAAAGTTTTCAATGGAGACCAGATGTTCACTGAGTATACATCAGAATAGTTCCATTGAGGTCAACAGAGCTATGCAAGTTCACACTAGCTGAAGATCTGCCCTTGGGTGCCTAAAGTTAGGGTCCTAAATTTTTAATGAGTTACCTAAATAACTGGCTTGATGTTCCAAAGTGCTGAGCACCAAGCAGCTTCCACAGAAGCCAACAAGATCAGACCCTTTTTTTAACCAGTATCCTGATACAAAATAGAATTGTCTCTGGATAGATCCACAGGTGAGTAAATGTAGGTAGCTCCATTTACATCAACATAGCTATACCAGCCAGTATACGATCTGGCCCTCTTTTTATTGTTCAAAGATATTATATGTTGCATGAGCATAAGAGTGGAATTTATACACACAGGAAGTCGGAAAGATACAAAATATATTTTGTTGTACTTGGAAGTGTAATCAAAGAAATTGTGGTATATTGATCCAGATTCAGCTGCTTTTGACCATACATTGGTATACAGGGTACACTGTCTTTTATTGCAGAGATAGCTAACTACTAGGGTCATTTTAGCAGCATATTTCTCTCAGCTATTGGTTGAGAGTTCCTTCAATGGAAGCCATTAGGCTCAAGTATGAAGACACCCCATTCCTCAACATTTTGCTGTGTATGCTCATTAAGGGGCAGGTTTTGCTCTCAGATGCACATGGGGTGAGAGAGTGGGGTTTCCATCTACTTTCATGGGAACCAGCCATGCTCATCTGGTGGCAGAAGCCCACAGGGTCCAAACCAACACCCTTCACTAATGTGAGTAGGGATTGTCTGGTCAGGATCCCAGTTTGCACAGGTAAAAAAAGCTCTGAAATAGGAAACAAGTATTAAGTAGCCACACATCAAAAATTAGTAGTTTTGAAGTTTATGATACTATAAATCTCTTTTTTTCCTGCATCCCTTAAAAATCATACGCACTAATCCTGAAAACACATTACTATTATCTTAATAATATTTTATTTATATTTTTTGCAGCTACGAGAGCTAGAATCTTACTTTTTGTTTTAATGAAAGGTCAGCGTCTCATGTAGTCACTTGGCTCCAGCAGCCAGGGCTTTACTAAAAGCAATAAATATCAGGAAAATCATGATAAAAGCAGCAAGAGCTGGCAACATTGCACATTTAAACATATGCGCTTGCAGGATCAGATCCCGTGTTTCTGCAGCTTGTCTGCCTTGAAATAATGTATAAATAGCTTTAATGCATTTATATTATTAAAAACCAAAAAGATTACTACTAAACAGGGGAGTATTTTGGCCAGGTTGTTTTTAATCTATTTTACTTGATTCTGCTATTGAAATAAAGCCAGTGACACAGCTGCAGGCATGTCTGACAAAGCTCACAACAAGCACGCAAACACACACACACACACACACAGCTGCTTGCAGTCAGCTGCACATTCTATTGCAGGGAGGTATGAAATGGAGCAGCACACAGCCACCTGTGGCAATAAATTCTAATAATTAAGAGTGATTGTGATTTTTATATTCAAGCTGAGATTCTTAACTATTTCTTTTCTCTGGTAAAAACTGCCGGGGTACCATCAGTTTAATATCTGACATGCTACATCCTTTAACAGCAGACTATGGCCCTGATCCTCAAAGATATTTAGGCACCTAACTCCCATTGATTTCAGTGGAAGTTAGGAGCCTAAATACCTTTGTGGATCTAGGCCTATATATTTTCTTTCCAGAGTGGCAGACTTGACAATCTATCAGGAGAAGTAGTAGGAAAGGAAGGACAGTCCAGTGGTTATGGCAGAAGCCTGGGGGCTCAGGCAATGACAATTCAAGTTCCTGCTCTATCACAGACTTCTTCTGTGACCTTGGGTGAGTCATTTAGTCTCCTTGTGCCTCAGGTCCCTGCCTGTAAAAGGGGAATAACACAGTACTTTCCTATCTCATAGGAGTTTTATGAGGACAAATGTATTAAAATTGGGTCCATATAAATACTCATGCAGACAGTGGAGCCCAAATCCTACATATTGTTAATCATATGAGTCCTTACTCATTCCCATATTTGACTAAATAAGTACTCACTGAGGATTGGGCCCAATTTCCCCACTGTTTCGAACTACTATTATGCTATAACTTGTTCCTAAGTTCCCATTTATAGAAATTCAGGGAATACTGCGAAAATACAAGTTTGGGAGAGATGCGTGTGTCAGTCAAACTGATTTTCCTACTGACCTGAAGTGCAGCTCCGTGTAAGCTCGAAAGCTTGTCTCTCTCACCAACAGAAGTTGGTCCAATAAAAGATATTACCTCACCCACCTTCTTTCTCTAATTCCCTAGTGACTGGTATGCATGCCACTGCTCACTGAATAACTGTTTAAGGTTGTCACACACTTAATACTTATTAGCATTATCGGGAGTGGGAACCAGATAGATGTTAGAGCTGGAAAACAACTACTAGGTCAGACTTCTAAGTCCATCCTCCTGTACACATGCACTTAGTGGCGACTAGGCACTTGGAGCAAGCTTCTCAGCTAGTGTGAATCAGGCTATAGTTCATTGAATTTGCTGATTCACTTGCTGAGGAGCTTTCCCCTGTTTTGCATGATCACTTCCAAAATTTTCCTATTTATTCTGAAATAGGGAAAAGTAAACGTATGTCAGAAAATCTTGTTTGCAGTTATTCCTCTAGGATGAAACGTTTTTTTAAATGCCAGCACAAAATAAAACACATTGTTAATACTTTCCCCTGGAAACACATCAGTACTTCAGAGTGTAAATCTCTTGCTACACAAGTGCTTGTCAGTCATATCAAAACTTATACCTCATTTATATAAAAATGGTCTATCAGATTTAAGCACGTTACAGTCAGTCAAATTTCATACTGCGTATGAACAAATAAAACTTACATAAACGCACACACACACGCACACTCTAACACTCACTAGTGACTTCTTCTCAAAATAAAAGTTTAAGACCCCCTAACTTCTCCACTATTGTTTTCTTTAACTTAATTTGGTCATGTCCTTGCAGATGAACATTTCATTTGTAATTGCAGAAAGGAGATATGAGAACATAAACCGTGCCATGGTTTTTGAATACCACAACTGATTGAAATCAGATTGTTAAATAAATGTTTTAAAGAGCTATTTTTGTCTCCTTTTTCTTTTCCATATTCAACACAAACAGAAAGTAAATTAAGCCACTTACAGTGAACCAAAACTTCCCTCGTTTCCATGGAAATGTTTAGAAGACTGAGCTGAAGTTAACCAGACTGCTAAATACAAATGCCTTTGTTCCCAGCTACTCTAATCCCTGAGGCTGCCTCTTGTGCACACCATCACACCCAGTAACCTTTTATATTGCAGAACACTCCTTCATGACAGCTGACTTCTAATTCAGCTTGTGGACTCAACCAGATCCTGTTGAGAACATGTAGCATTGATTCAAAGACGCAAAATAAAAACCCCAACAAAATATATATATGTAGTGTCAAAAATGAACTTCTTTTATATTCTACAATTAAAAGGATTGCTAGAGATCTTTAAATGAAAAGTTCTATATGCAATGCCTGATTCTGATCTAATCAGCCCATTTTTACACTGGTGTAACTCATTTGACTTCAGTGGAACTACTCCTGGTTTGCCCCCAGAGTAAGCAAGATCAAAACCAGGCCCATAGTATGTATGTTATTTGTTGAGAGAATAGGATGGTTAATACTTAAACTATTAATATTACAGATTCCTACAGAAATATTCCCTGTAATAAGTCAGCAGCTCACAACAACATTCTTCCTGGGTCTTGAATGTATACGCTGGGAGGATAATAATTGATGCTGAAGCCATTTTGATGTCACTAAAAAGAAAGGTTAAAAGCAACCAATTCAATTAGGTCATGTATGCCAACATGAAATTGCAAACATTATTTCCATACCAGTTTCTCCGATAGCTCAAGGCAGACAGCTGGTAGCACACAGAGCCAAATCCTGCTTGGCTTACTCACACAAGTGGTCCTATTCCATTGCATATACCTATTGTAGTATGCTGTCTACACAGTACTTGCAAAGATGGATTCTGCTGCAACAAGGAAAGATACTGAAAAACAAAATTTCACAATCCTGCCCAATACCTGACCCTCTACAATGTTTCCTTGACATTATTCAGATTTACTAGCTGTTAATGGGACACATTCCTCTCCAGTGCAGCTCCTTAAAAGTGAATGGACTCCATGAGTCAAGACGACTAATGGGGAGGAGGGGATTTTTAAAAGTGCCCAAGTGATTTAAGAGCACAAGTCTCATTGACTTTCAGTTTCTATGGGACTCGTGCTCTAAATTCTCTTAGGTATTTTTGAAAATGCCACACTTAGTTTTCAGATGTGCAAACTATAAGGCTAACAAACATTTTCTTGGTTTCTGTACAATTTTCCAATACATCATCATCACTTTTCACATTTGTAGCACAGACGGTTTCCTACACAACCTCCATTTCAGAAGTGCAGAGTAAGAGGATAGGGAAAAAAGTCTGAACATCTGATTGATTCCTCAGGGAAATATTTCCACTGGGCTTCTGAATATATAGTTACATAACCCTTTTGTGTGAAAAGACAGGAAAACACGAGGACTCCCTAGAAGGTTCAATGACAGCAAGTGATCATTTTAGCAAGCACTTTTGTCCTAAGCTCAGCCAGAACTAGCATCCAAGGATTTATTTCACTGAACAATATCATGGGGGCAGGGAAGGGGTAGTTGATAAGGAATCTCAAACATGCTGAGGATGAATAGACTCAAGCATGCTGCAGTAGAATATACTGATCCCCAAGACAAAGAAGATCCGCTGAACAATGGAGGATTGGAAAACAGATGGTACCACCCAGAAAAGCAAGAGAATAAATTTTCCTGTGTAGAAACCCTGCAGGTGAATAAGTATCTCAGGCTCTTCGTCTGGAGGGATTCATGCCCAATCTGAACCTATTTGACCAGGATTATTTGTCAAATGTTTGCAGGGAGAAAAAATAGTGTAAGTGATCCACCCCAGTGATGATAACACTCTAGCTGTGTCACATGTAGTGGAGCAACTGTACAGGCAAAGTGTGTGTGTGTGTGTGGGGGGGGAGGAATACTAAACTATTTTTACTGTGAGCTGAGAAAGAGGACAGCCCAGCAGTAATAACAGGTGCACAAGCAACAGCTGTGGGAGGAGATGAGATGCCTAAGTAGTCTGATATCATCAGATTATCAGTGTCTCAAGCCTTTTGCTAGAAATAAAAAAATAAATAAAATACAATAATTTCTTAATAAAAGTCCCCAGCACTCCAGAAACAGAAAATATGGTGTAATGTCCATTTAACAACTACTCTTTCTAGCATGTCAGCATTTTAGCTATTGTATTTTGTATACAGAGTAAAACAGAGGTTTGTTTAGAATTTTGGTCAGAAAAGCTCTAATTAACAAGCTAGGGAAGAGGTACTTGACCAAAAAGGAGCCCACATGATTAGTTATCAGTGGCTCACTTGTTAAAGTCAGGCATCATGCAAGGTCTGAAATGAATCCAAATCCTTTAATAAAACTGAATGTCATCTTAGCTGCACCTCTGACTGACTGATGTCTACAACATCACACATTTAATGCAATTCTGCACAAGTTTTTACTCCTTCTATTTGCATTGTGATTAAAAATTGTCCTTCGTTCTGAAAAATTACTCATGAAATTGGAATTCAGTGAGCAGGTGGGAGAACAAAGCAAAAATACATCATGAAGAGACACTGCAGAGAGTCAGATCATCCCCTACACAGGGAAACCTATGGAAAGGGAAGGGAAATCTGTGACTCCCCCAGCCAGGATTCAATCTCTCTTTTGGAGATGTGGCTTACACTCCCTAAACCTGCAGAGCTCCTGAGATCTGTCATTCACATGGAGAGCCTCCTCTGTCCCGCTCCATCCCCTATCTCCACTCAATTTCCTTGTCCTTCATTTCCCCAGCAGACATGAGTTTCACCTCACCCAAATAGGAGGACGGAAAAAGCGATAACACTCAGGTATTTCCACTAGGTTTTTTAAGGACTAGTCCTGCCTGAAGGCCATATATTACTTATAGCAGATTTCCAAAGAGAAACTGTGTTACAAAACATGGGTAAGAGTTCCCTTTTGGTCCTCCACTGACAGAAAGGGTAGGCTAAGGACAATGTCCTGGACCAGTTCATCTATAGTGGCACTGAGGAGAAATCTAATACTTATAGTAGAAAGAGAGAGTCTGACACATGAGGCCTGGTATGAGGGGCCTCGTGTAAGGCCTAAGGCCCAAACTAAAGTCAGGCCTTGCTGATATAAAGCAAAATCAGCAAGAGTCAGTCTATGACCAAAAGTCAGGCCCTGTTACAAAGTAGATGCCTGTTTACAGGTTCACTATCTGATACATGAAATTGGTAAGAACAGGCCTGGTGTTGCAAAAACACAAGCACTCCTAGGAACTATGTATTCATGTAAACACATTCCGGAAGGATCGTGCCAGAATACCCCAATACAAGGCTATGGTGTAAACATACTCCCCGAAGATGATACAGGGACACACTGAACCCTCCTAAAGATAAGGTCAGGCTGACAGGGAAATGGATAGAGATATTTTGATCGAACCAACATGTACAAGGTAAAGGGTAGTAATTAACCACATCAGAGGGGCAATATGTAACTTGTTTGTATCAGTGTATAAAAGAGGGATTGCAGAGGGGGTGTCTTTGTCTGGCCAATGGGGGATCAGAGAGTCCTGCCGTTCACTGAGCTGGTCCATTGTAATGAGCATACATGTGTTAGTGGTCCTGTAGAGTCTACAGGATACTAGAACTGTGCTTTGTTAACAGTAAGTCTGACTGAGTGTCTTCGCTACTGAACCAAGTCTGTGGTCATCTTGGCAGTTTGATCAAAACCTGCTGTACGGGCTATCTGGCCAGAGCCAGTGCAGCACACAGCGAGAACACACACAAGAACTGTAAGAACCTTAAAGACAAGTCCTGAGTGGCACCACCCATACAAGAGCCTCCAACGGAGAAAAGTCTTCAAGCTACAGAAAAGCATCCCTTTCTCTCAGTAAATTCAGTGAGTAGAGTTGTCTAATGTGATGCAGGATACCCCAGATATCATCAAAGGTTAAGAGGAGTGACACCATGTGACACCATGGCAAAGACTATTAGACTGCAGTTAAATACAACATGGAGAAAGCACTGATTATGCCATGATTCTCCGTGTGCAGAATTCCATCCTAAGATCAACTCTCTAAGCTAAAAATCAATGCTCAGCCCTTGACAGTGATTTGAGACAGCTACCTTTGCATCCAGGACCTCCAGCCAAAGTAGGCCCAAGCTCAGAAGTCAGATACACTTCAGCACGCAGCTAATAGGTAGCTAGCCAGCTGCTTCCCAGAGTGGCCTTAGGGTGGGCAGGCAGCCTCACTTGGGAGAAAGAACAAGGATTCAGGAATGGAAAAGGGACAGGAGTCCAATAGGTGATGAGTCTTTCTGGGTTTTGTCAAAGTTCAATGGGAGCAGGAATTGATGAGTTTACTGAGGGAGGAACCCGAGGATCCAGCACAGTAATTTATAGATTAGTAAGGTACGTCTACACTGCACACTCCTTTAGGCAGCATGTAGAGTACATATCCCAACCCCACCCATCCCCCCCAGTATAAATAGCAGTGTAGCTGGAGAGGCACTGTTTAGATGAGTAGAGTACTGACACACCTGAACCCTGCAGGTGTGTACCCAGGTATGTACACCTACATGCAGGGCCGGATTTAGGGGCAGGTGACCTAGGCAACCACCTAGGGTGCCGGACTTAGAGGGCACCAGGCTCAGGGTTCTGTTTTTTTGTTAGCGATGAAAGGGAAAATATAATGTACATGACAAATCGATACATCAGATCCTGGTCTATGGCCGGCGATGCTAAACTCTGCCAATATTGATCACACAATTTTGAACAGGCCGGACAAAATTGAGGATATGACATTTCCAATAAATGAGCAGGAGTGTCACTTCTCAAAGTCACACTGTGAAAGAGTGCTCAAGAATGGTGAGAAACTGAATTGGCGTTGGCTAGTTTACTCAAAATCAACTGACAGTTCTTTTTTTTGTTGCAAAATATTGTATAAGAATGCAAAAATTTGTTTCTTACGCTTTCTGGATAAAATTACTGGCATAACTTGGCTGATGCTCTGAAGCAACATGAAAAGTCATCCAGCCATTTTATGGCCTACTCCAAATGGATGGAGGCAGGGCTGGCTCCAGCTTTTTTGCCGCTCCAAGCGGCAAAGAAAAAAGAAAAACTCAATTGAGCTGCCGCCAAAGTGCAGCCAAAGAGGAAGAGAGGGACTGAAGGACCCGCCGCCGAATTGCCGCCGCAGACCTGGATGTGCAGCCCCAATAACGGACGGACTGCTGCCCCTTTCTATTGCCCGCCCCAGGCACCTGCTTCCTTCGCTGGTGCCTGGAGCTGGCCCTGGATGGAGGTTGAGTCCAGGCTCAAGCTGAATAAATACATAGCTGCAGAAAAACAGCGCATTGTTAATGTAGAAACCCAGCATTGGAGGAACATGCTTGAGTGTCTGATCTCAATTACCCTCTTCCTTACAAAGAATAATTTGGCTTTCTGGGGCTTGTCAGATAAGTTGTTCACTGAATACAAGGGTAATTTCCTCGGTTGGGAGCTCCTTGGGAAAAATGATGATGTCAGGTGTGAGTACTTCCGTTGAGTAGTTTGTAAAGAAACTATGGACCATTACTGCAGCAAAACTATTCAAAACGAATTGATTGATCTTATGGCAAGGAAGGTACTTGATAACATATTGATGCAGCTCGGCAAAGCAAAATACTACACCATAATAATGGACTGCACTCCTGATATTAGTCACAGTGGAAAGATGTCATTTAGAGTAAGATTTGTTGATGACGAGGATGGCTGTATCCAAGTAAAAGAATGCTTTATTTGTTTCCACTCTGTGCACGACTCTACTGGAAAAGGCATAACACAATGTTTTGAATGATAATAAAATAAAGCCTCAGGACTCCCTCAGCCAAGGCTATGACAACAGTGTAGAACATGAAGGGAAGAAACAGTGGCATCCAGGCAAGGATCCTTGTGCTGAATCCAAGAGCTTTCTTCATGCCTTGTGGCTGCCATTCCCTAAACCTGGTTGTGTCAAATGCAGCGTCGTCTTCTTTAGATTCAGTATCTCTCTTCGTAGTACTGCAAAGGTGGAAGATCCTCACGGACAATGTTACAAATCTGACCATGAAGCTGCTAAGTGACACTCGCTGGGAGAGCCGCATTGATAGCATAAGTCCAGTGAGGTACCGAGTGACTGAAGTTTATGACACCATGATGAAACTGGTGCAGTAAAGCCGAGGCTGAAATCCCACACAAAGCGCAATGCCTGTCAAACCAGATCACTGACTTCAAATTTCCTGTGTCAATTATGGTTTGGCAGGATATCATGTTCCAACTAAGTGTTGTAAGCAAGGCATTACAAACACAGTAGACGGACATTACAACTGCTACTACTCTGATGAGAAGCTGCCTTGATTTCGTTGTGGCATTCAGAGACAACAGATTTGAAGATGTCATCACTGCTGCCAAAGAAATGGCAGAAAATTTAGGAATTGAGCCTGTCTTCAAGGAAACTTGTATTCATCAGAAGAAGAGAGAGTTTGGTTATGAGGGCAGAGATGAGCTGATGAGAAGCTCAGAAGTAAATTCAAGTGGGAGTTTTTTTGCTCACTCATTAACACTGCTTAAGTGTCCATCGTAGAAAGGTTTGGAAAGACCTGAGGGTTTTTGTCTGATCTTAGTAAGCTGCCGGCGGACAGGAATACACTCTTGAACAATTGTACGGACCTTCACCGGACGCTGATACTTTGGAAATGTTCAGACATTGATTATTAAGGCCTCTATGTCGAACTGGATAACATTTATCACATTTTGCAACACGGGAATCACTCTCCAATTCATTCACAATGCAGAGCTGAAGAATACTTTTCCTAATGTGTCAATAGCTTTGAGGATTCTGCTCACGCTGCTGGTCACAGTCACGAGTGGTGAGCACAACTTTTTGAAGCTGAGGCTCATTAAAACATATCTTTGATCAATGATGGCCGACAAGAGACTGACATCGCTTGCTATTTTATTGCTTGAAAATGCCACGAGCCAGTCTTTGGATCTCTCTGATGCTGTGCTTCAGCTCATGAGGGCAAAGGTGAGAAAAGTGACCTTTTGAACCAAAGGATTAGGGTTAACATTCTAAGGATGTCACCTTCTGTAACCCTATTTAATACTGTTGGTGCACAGATCAATTTCTTGACATTAGAACAATTCAGTTATTCTTAAAATTTAAAAGTTTCTATAAGCTTAGAGGAAACAAATTTTTTATTTGCTTATCTATAGCACGAATAAATACAGATTTACAGATCCTAGCATGCAAATTTATCATCTCATAAAACAGGGATAAATCATGCATGCAAATCGTGCATCGAAGTTGTGAAATGGGCTACAAATGCAATAAAAATAAGGTACTCAAAAGTTTAACAAATGAAGGGAGGGCGCCGAAGATGCTCCTCACCTGGGTAGCCTTTGGTCTATGGCCAGCCCTGCCTACATAGCTCTCTACCTGCACAAGCAGTGTCTCCTCCATCTCCATGGCTATTTTTAGCAACGTAGTGTCCTGTTGCTGGAGCCTTTCCCCCTCCACCAGAGTTTTCTATTGACAGGTGTAGCATGGACACAGCTTGCTTTTCACTGCAGCCTGTAGCAACACATACCCTTCACACTGCCGCAAGTGGTATGCGGTATAGATATAACCATAGAGTTTAAGGTTAGAAGGGACAACAATATCATCTAGTCTGACCTCCCGCATATCACAGGCTATTAAATTCCACCCAGTTACCCACATATTGAGCCCAATAAACATGCATCCGGTAGAATAAGCATTGTCTGCTGTAATATTTGATTGCATCCAACCTAAACTAACTGTATGCATTTTCCAGATACCCAGCTAGTTTTGATCCCAGTTCTAGCTGCTTTTTTCTTAAGATGGTTAAATTAAGCCTTTTAAACAAAACCTAGGGATATAATATAGACTGTAAGGAAAGCAGCTTTGAATAGCCTATGTGAAATGGAGGGAAGCCTCCTCACCCATTAATGCCAATAAAAACTGGAGTTTGGGGTTCAATATATTTG
Source organism: Chrysemys picta bellii (assembly GCF_011386835.1). Lineage (NCBI taxonomy): Eukaryota > Metazoa > Chordata > Testudines > Emydidae > Chrysemys > Chrysemys picta. The sequence goes on along the minus strand of NC_088791.1, from coordinate 333,085,073 downwards.
ATTACATCAGCATCTTGCTACAAAGAAACATTAAATCACCAGTGTGAATGCTGAGCCAAGTATATCTGAGAACATGGGTTATGACTCAAGCTGCAGTTTTGCACAGTACCTGCTTGGATTAATTGTGTTTTAATTTCCACAAGCTTGATTAATATTGCAGCTTATGCAAGCAGTGGCAATATATATGCCGCTGCAGTGAACTTAAAGATGCTGGTATCCCACTTACAAGGCATTAGTGTGTGATCACATTCCCCCCACCCCCGACACCCACACTCTTCATCTTCAGTCAACATTCAATTACATGTTAATTGCCTCAAGCAGAATTGGCAGAGGGGGCAAAAGAGTCCTGGCCAATACTTCAAGGGTACCTGACCTCCAGTTTGTAGAATTCCTGACTGTTTACAAAAGCTGAATTCATTCAAATGAAAGACAACCCGTACAATGAACAAAAGGAGCGTCAAGTATCAGAGGGGTAGCCGTGTTAGTCTGAATCTGTAAAAAGCAACAGAGGGTCCTGTGGCACCTTTAAGACTAACAGAAGTATTGGGAGCATAAGCTTTCGTGGGTAAGAACCTCACTTCTTCAGATGCAAGAGTGTGTTAGCTTCATAATTCCACAGAAGCATTCACTGCGATTTGGGTCTTAAGCATTTGTGCTATTATTTTACTGCCTCCTCAATGTAATTTAAGTCAGGGGGAGTTGTATGTATGTCTCTAAGAGCATGAGCTGACCCATTGGGTGCATACTTTGCTAAGTCATAGTGTTGTGTTCAATATATGTAGTCTTTTATACCCATTGTCACTTCTTGGGCAGTGCAAAATACTTTGTGTCCTTGACCAAACCTCTTGACATCATGGGCAGCATAGATCCCTCAAAGAAAGAACAGACTTCGCTTCAGAGACTGTCTCCAGAGAGGAGTTGCATACGAGCAGGCTTCTATATCTCAATCACATATTAGTGAAAAGGACTTAGCCCAATGACAGTAGACTATTTAGAGCTGGGTCCTTTTTGTCTGTTTATGCACCTGACCTATTATTGCCATTTCAGTGCTGCTTACAGAGGTGGTGGGCTAGGACGGAGGACTTGTGATAGGTTTAGAGTCAATGCAAAACCAGGCACTATGTCGTGAGGGGAGAGCCCAGTAAAAGTGTGACTGAAAATCAGTATACAGGCCTGAGCCAGAGGATCCATCTGCCTCATGTACAATAATGTCTACCTTATTTACTTTCACTCCCCAGTGTACAGTCCAATTGCTCAGGCTGGGCATTGGGACCGTGGTTTGGCCCTGTGAGCAGGTGACTTTTCCAAACTGCTCTAAAACAGAAGTCAAACTCATTACTTCATTGCCCCACATCACACACACACACTTACTTTCTAGGATCTGGCTTTATTGACAAAGATCAGCTCAAAGATTCTCCCAGCCTTGACTGCTCCTGGGAATTTTCAGACACCCTCAGACCACACCACTAGATCCTCTCTTCCATTCCATTACCTGGGTTGGATACCAAGCCATGTGCTTGTGTGACTCATCAGCACTCACTTAACTTTTTCCAGCAAGATTTACCTTTATTGTAGTCACTAAGTGTACAAAGCTATAATTGTTACAATTCCTCTTCTCCCATTTCTGATACTTTTCAAGACTCCACCCAAAAAGAGGACTTATTTTCCTTTTATTCCCCCAGGGCTGGAGTCATCTTTGTATTATCTCCTGTTTGAATTATGTTTTATTAAATTATTGCATCTGTGAAAATAGTGAAGAGAATTCTCCATGGATATTCATTCAAATTCTCAAGTGAATTTAGTTTCAACCATGTTTACAACACTTTGGTGATTGGTTTTGTCCAACTTTGTGCAAAAGAGTCAACTTGAAGCTCACAAAAGATTTTAAATTATATATTCAGTTATAAAATTTACAAAATGCAACATGCACGTGTCACAGAGTTTGGGGGAGACAAGGTCCTGCACCCCCAGCTTCCTGCAATTCACCATGACTCTCAGCCAGCCAGTAAAACAGAAGCTTTATTTAGACGACAGGAACACAGTCCAAGACACGTCTTGCAGGTACAGACAACAGGACCACCTCAGTTAGGTCCATCTTGGGGGGGCAGGGAGGCCAGACTATCTCTGTGCCTTCCCCCACATCCCCATCCAGATCCAAACTGAGGCCCTCCAGCCCCTCCTCTCTGGCCTTTGTCTCTTTCCTGGGCCAGGAGGTCACCTGATCCTTTTGTTCTCCAACACCTTCAGTTGGCATCTTTCCAGAGGAGGGTCCCAGGCCATTAGTTGCCAGGAGACAGAGTGCCGGCCATTCTCTGTGCAGACCATATCACAGGGGCCCCCTTGGGCTCTGCAACAATCATACACCCTGATCCCCCCACCTAGATACCTAAGAAATGCATAGGGGAAACTAAGGCACCCACACAGTATTCAAAGAAAACATTAAGAACATTCCCACTTCATCACAGAACTGTATTAGTTAGTTATCCAGTCAGGGAACAGAAACAATACCCCATGATTCTCAGGATGCAATTAATCAACAGAATAAGAATTTCAAAAAACTAACTTTCACAATGAAATTTTTGCAAAATAATTTCCAGGCGAAGATTTGTTGAAGAAACTGGCAAATAGTTTTGAATACTGTATTCTTCTTAGAATTTGCAGTTAGTCATGGGAAACTAAGTAACTATCATGGGAAATAAAAAAAAAAGATTGTCAAATTATTTATTGTGAACTTCTCATTTAAGCTCCAGTTATTATATGAAACTCACAGACTTTGGAGGGCTAGATGTAGAGAGTTCTCAATGAAAAGTCTATGTCTCTGCTAACTTTCTCCTCTTATTGGCTCAGCAAAATCTGTGTCTGTGATCTTCAGGGCATTTTGAAAGGCCCATCTATTCACATGAGTGTTTGTTTGAGAGTAGGTGTGATATCACATGGGGTTTACCATCACCAAACATTCAAAAATCATGAGTGAGGCCTTAAAATATTGCTTTAAAATCATGAGATTTTCAAAATAATATGTTTGGAGTTCTTTGTATTTGCCTTCTGATGCTGACGACTCTAGGTCTCACATTTTCAAGCTTTTCTCCGCAACTGTGAGAACTAGAATTTTTTAAGGAAAGCTAAAATTTTAATATGCTCACACAATACCGTGTTCTGGATCTTTAAAAAAAAAATCCCAAGTATCACAAGATTCACAATAAAAATGCAACAGCTGGCAACACGGATTTCAAATACCACTTGCTGCCTCAGTCTTGTTGCTGTTCATGAGCCAGATGCAAAGCTCACCGAAGTCAGTGGTAATACAGTGACTTCAGCAGACTTTGGACCACGTCCACTATTTCCAGTTTGAGGGAATGGTCTATGAATGCTGCATATTGTATTTGTTGATTGGTGTATGTGTCGATTGGAAATGTGCTTGAGAGGCTTGAGTTTGTTTGAGAAATACAAAATATAAAACCACATTTTTGGGCATTTGGTCCTAAGTGGTGCTGAGCTCTTGCAATACTGAAGTTCACAGGAATTTTGGGGGGTAAGTACATGTTAGAATTTGCCTGTGATTTAGTAGAGCTGGCTGATAAGCTCAATCTGTGGATTTCTCTTAGCAAGGTCTCCAAACTGATGGCTGGAGAGAAGAATGAAAGTGGTCAATCCATTTGGAAAGCAAAACGTATTTTTTTAAAATGTAAAGGCATCACATTTTGTTGAACATTAAAGATTCCCACCCACAAAACAAAACTACATTTTGCCTTCATAACAACAGTTTAGCCTAATGAAGCACAGCTGTTTTACATGCTTCAGAGGTAAATTAAGACACAACAGGATGTGCAGTAATTGTGTAAAGATCAAGTTCCTTAAGTAATTATGTCAGTTAATTCGCAAAGCCGCCTTTGAGCTGTAGTTATGCTTATAGTTTCTTTTGATTGTTTATTTAACACGTACTTGTCCATTGCATTTAAAAAAAGAAAAGCCACGTGTAAACTAGTCATGATGGCAATTCTACCTAGATCCAAATTATGCCTTCAGATATTCATGTGAAATAACCTTGTATCTGAACTTGCAGCCTCTTGTGGGCAAGGCTCCCCACTGACATCAATGAAGTGTTAAGACTGAAAGAGGATTGCGCCTATTCACTTCAATGGGAGTCAAACACAGATATCTAAGACTAGGAGTTGATTCTGCGCTGATTTACAACAGGACTGTACAGCAGTTCAGTAAGGTTAGAAATAGGCACTTAGAGTTGGTCAGAAATCAGGAGAAAAAACCTGAATATTTCATTTCGGCCAAAGTTTTCCAACCAGTTCTAATTTAAACCTCACTTTGCAGGTGTAGGTTTGGAGTTGGGTACCTAAAAAGTAATTAAAATACTATTTGTAAAAAATACATTATACTGGTTACACAAAAATTGTGAGTCAAGTTTTATGACTATTTAATAACTAGAAATGGACCTGGAGGGACCATAACTGTAGCTATGAACACACCATGGAGTTTGGCTCTGGATCTGAACTTCATTGCTCAGGTCCATCTTTTACATTAACACATGCTATTTTCTGATCCCTGGTCTTAATTCTCTGTTCTCAAACACTGTCAGACTGTCTCACCCATTACTCATCTTGGGTCAGATTCTGTTCTAATTTCTAGCTATACCAGTGTAAATTTGGTATAACTCCACACTCTTCAATGAGGTTACTCTATACTTAGAGCAGAACTTGGCTCCTTGGCAACATTCCATCCTAGATTCAAATTACCACAGCCTGGTTTAAGAACCTGACAACTTGGGGGTTAACTCTGCACTGCATTTAAAAAAAAATTGAAAATTATCTCCTTGTGTCCAGCACTGCCAGGGTTTTGTTTTCATTTCAGTTAGGTTTGTCTTTTTTGGCATTGTTTATATGGGGTCTGATTCTGTAACTCCCTCACAATTACGTAAAAGTGGAATAACTCCAGTGAATTCAGTGGCATCACAGAGGTGTAATACTGGTATATGAGAGCAGAATAAGGGTCACATCAGGGCTAGTAAGCGTGTGCACACACAATATATACACAAAACAGACATCTATGCTTTTCACTAGAATTATGCATTTTTAAAGCAAGAGTCAACTATCACATTGTATACTCTGCTATCAAGGATAATGAGGGATGCACCTTGGATTGTAAACAGAACTGAGGAAAGGGCAAATGATGTATTGAAGATACAACAATATTGTATGCGGTTTTGTGATGTTAAGAGAAAGCCTGAGGCAAGAGCTGTATAGACACTACTTTGCTCCAGCAAGGGTTACAATGTAACCCTTTAGTTACATTCCCAGCATGACACGTCAGTGGTTCATTGAAATAAGAATGCACAGTTAATTATTTCTCTGAGGTTTCTCAAGCAGAATGGGTTTCCACAGTTGACAGAGACAAAGATATTTCCAACAGGAAGAAAATGAAATACTAAAAGGAAATAAAAAAGACTAACAAAAATAGGCAATTAGAAACGATGTCTTAAGTCTGATAAATCTTTACAATTAAACGGCCTTATTAGTGTCCAGTGCCTCAAATTTAATGCATGGGGTTTTCATTGCAAGCCTCCTGTTTCAATCATTAAAGCTTGTAGGAAATGCACAGCTAACATGCTACACATTAAGTTGAGCATCTCTCTAAAAGGCTATTTTCTGCTCCCCACTGAGAGTTTTCATTGACGCTATCTGTCATTGTCCCCGAGAGTTTAAAGGCTCACCTCAGAGTCGAAAAGGGAGACAACTGAGCCAGAATTCCACCTGGTGCTTCCAGGATCACGTGCTGCAATAGCAGCGCTGCTACCCTTTAAACAGGTGCAGTGTTTGCTCCCCATGCATCTGACCAACTCTGTCAGAGCTGTTCACCTGGAGCAGGCAGGAGTTCTGCTCCCCAGCCAAACTGTGACAGTCAGTGAGGGTTACCAACACTGTATTTCAAAAATAAGGGACTATTTTCTTAGCCCCCGCTCCCAATATTGTTAATTATCATAATCATTAATAATAATAAGCAATACTCACCTACATTTGCCTGGGTTATTTCCTGCTGCTTTTTGCAGCATACAGTAACACCTGATCTTGTTGTACAGAGATGAAAAAATAAGGGACATCCCTTGTAATAAGGGACTGTTGGAAACCCTATGTGTCAGCCCCAAAGGGGCACAAGTGTTTAAGACAAGGCCCTTTGCACCCTCACTCAGGAGCGCCGCCAGCTTTTCTGCCGCCCTAGGCGGCAGAAGGTCCCGCCCCGAAATGCTGCCCCCCACAGAGGCGGCGGAAGGTCCTGCCGCCGAAATACCGCCGCGGTCACCAACCCCCAAATTGTAGTGCCCTAGGCGACCACCTAGGTCGCCTAATGGGTTGCACCAGCCCTACCCTCACTCCTATTCCACACCCACATAGTCAGTCTCCTGGCTGTTCAGTCTGCTTAGCATTTCTAGCATTGAAATCTATTAAATCCATTCACACAACATAAGCACAGAACGCTTTATGCTTAGCTGTAAGGAGGAAAGAATTAAAGCCCTATTGAATGCCCCCCCCCCACACACATACTCCTGTTTTACAGTCTTGCCTTGCAGGAATAATTGTATCCTATTTCAATATGAAAAACTGTTCCACAGTACAATGCTATTAGTTATCCAAGTTAAACCTGCACAAGGAGAGACATTCCAATTCCACCCTTCATAATCCACTGGAACCAATGGGATTGCACAGGTTTGAGTGCAGAATGTGGCCCATGTAGTTTATTTACTAAGGATTAATTGACCTAGAATGACATGAACAACTCCTGTTGACTTTAATGGGAGCCTCACTTGCAAATCTGATGGAAATATTTGGCTGCAAACTTTTCTTTGGAGAATTTTATGTATTTTTATATAATTTTGTTTGGTCTAATGGCCCCATTCTGTTTCCATTGAAGACAATGGAAAAACTCAATCAACTCTGATGATCGCAGGATCTAGCTCTAGACACATAAATAATAATACCTTATAATGTACTGCTTTTATTACTGATCAAAATGTTCAAGCCAGGGTGCCAGAAGTTAGCTCCTAAATCTATATTCAGGCACTTAAGTGGCCTAATTTACAGAGGTGTTGAGCACTCAATGCTCCCACGGACTTCAATGTCTAGAGCAATTAGATGTCTAAACGAGGTGTCCAAGATTTGATGCGGAAGAGATTCATTGTCAGACATAGGATCATATGTGAAGTCAGGTATTAGAATCGAGCAAAGTTCTGGGTCCTGATTCCCCTCCCAACTTCTCCAAAATTCAAGGGATTTTGGGTCTCGGATTTGGGTTCAATCTAAATCCAAATTTTCCCCAAAGTTTGAAAGATTCAGATCTAGAGTTTCCGTTTACACACCTCTCTAATGTTAATCTGTAAAGTCAGAGCCTGATATATATACACACACGCATAAGTACTGCACAAACATAGCCACTAAGTCTACCTTAAATAGATGCAGCTATATAAATCCATAGTCACTGTTGCTCTGTTAGACTGTGAAACTGGCATCAAATGTTTGCAATTCAGGATATGAGTTGCTCTATAACTAGAGTAGAAAGTCAAACATCCCTAAAACAAAAGGCTTTAATATAACCAATAAAGTAAGGTGAAGAGAATGTAGGAGATAGTTGAAAAATAGCAAAATCCATATTATATATAATAGAATTCAGGATGAGTCGAGAAGCCTGCCTTGGCCATTGCTTTGGGAAAAAACGGTTACCTACCTTTCGTAACTGTTGTTCTTCGAGATGTGTTGTTCACGTCCATTACACCTTTTCCAGCCCCTTGAGGAATCGGACTACCGTGGGGTTGGAAAATACCAAAAAACCCAGCTCTCCCGGGTGGAACGCCGATATGGCGGCCAGATGCACTTTAATTGAGGAGGGGGCGAGCCCTTGATGCTTGAGGTGCAGCAAGTAGTCCAGTATTGATGGGATGGAGGCCTGCAGAGGCTGTATGTGATAAGGGTCGCACCAGTGGGAGAACCTCTTCCATTTGGCAAGGTAGGTCGCTCTTGTGGAGGGCTTCCTACTACCAAGGAGAATTTGTTGGACCTGGTGGGAGCACCTATTCTCCGTATCGTTTAGCCAGAGATATTCCATGCAGTGAGATGTAGCGATGGTAGGTTTGGGTGGAGTAGGAGACCCCAGTCCTGCGTGATGAGGTCTTGTTGCAGGGGTAGGTCAATCGGGGCAGGCGATGACAGTTCCAGCAGGGTCGTAAACCAATCCTGGCGCGGCCATGCTGGTGCGATGAGAATAACTGTGGCTTTGTCCCTGCGGGTCTTGAGCAGGACCCTGTGGATGAGCAGGAATGGTGGGAAGGCATACCATAGGCTCCCGCCCCACTGAATCGCGAAGGCATCTGCCAATGAGCCTGGGCTGAGGTTCTGGAATGAACAAAACCGAGGACATTGGCTGTTGTCCTTGGTGGCGAACAGATCCACCTGGGGAAACCCCCACCTCTGGAAAATTGAATATAGGACGTCCTTTCTCAGCATCCATTCGTGCATGTGGTACGACCTGCTAAGGCGGTCTGCTATCCCGTTTTGGACCCCCGGAAGATGTGCTGCCACCAATTGGACTGAATGGGCTATACAGAAGTCCCATAGGAGGAACGCCTCGTGACAGAGGGGAGAGGATCGGGACCCGCCCTGCTTGTTTATGTAGAACATGGCGATAGTGTTATCTGTCAGAACTGACACACTGTGGCCTTCTATGGTAGCATGAAAGGTCTGGCAGGCGAGGCGAACTGCCCTTAACTCCTTCACATTGATGTGGAGCAACTTTTCCTCCCTGGACCATAAGCCCTGGATCTGCAGGTTCCCTAAGTGTGCCCCCCATCCCAGGTCTGAAGCATCTGTTACTAGCGTCAGGGTGGGCTGCCATGCAGCGAAAGGGACCCCTTTGCAAACTTGCTGTCGATCGAGCCACCAGCGGAGGAAGTTCGACACCCGAGCTGGGATTGTCACTATCAGGTCCAAGGGGTCTCTGCTGGGGCGATACGTTTGGCTAGCCACAGCTGTAACGGTCTGAGTCTTAGGCGGGCATGTCTGGCTACGTGTGTGCAAGCCACCATGTGTCCCAGGAGTTGCATACAGCATCTGGCTGTGATCGTGGGAAATTGTTGGATGGAGGTTACGGCTCTTTGAATGGCCAGGAACCTGAGAACTGGGAGACTTGCTCGTGCCTACACCGCGTCCAGGACTGCCCCTATGAAGTCCAGTCTCTGCGTGGGGATCAGTGAGGACTTGGGCACATTGACCAATAGACCGAGCTTGCGGAACACCTGTAATGCCAGTGCCACGTGGGAGCGGACCTCGTCCTCTGATCTGCCCGCGAGGAGCCAGTCGTCCAAGTACGGGTATACTCACATCTTTCTTTTTCGAAGAAAGGCTGCCACCAAGGACATGCATTTCGTGAACACTCGAGAGGCCGTTGCTAGGCCGAAGGGCAAGACCGTAAATTGGAAATGGTGTTGGTTGATGATGAAACGCAGGAACCGCCGGTGAGCAGGGCAGATGGCGATGTGAAAGTACGCATCTTTCATATCGAGGGCAGCATACCAATCCCCCGGATCCAGGGATGGGATAATAGTGCCAAGGGAGACCATGCGAAAGCGTGCCTTCACTAAGAATTTGTTTAGTTTGCGACAGTCCAAAATAGGGCGGAGCCCCCCTTTTGCTTTGGGAATAAGGAAATATCTGGAGTAGAATCCTTTCCCTCTTAGGTCTGGAGGGACCTCTTCCACCGCCCCTGCTGTGAGGAGGGCCTGCACCTCCTGTATAAGGAGTTGCTTGTGAGAGGGGTCCCTGAAGAGGGACGGGGATGGGGGTTGGGAGGAAGGGGGCGAGGAGAACTGAAGGGTGTATTCCACCTCCACTGTGCGAAGGACCCAACGGTCCGATGTTATACAGGACCAAGCACGGTAGAAATGGGACAAACGGCCCCTGAAACATAGGGGAGGGTCCGGCTGAGGGTCGGTACGCTGTCCTCGATTGAAACTTCAAAATCCTTGCTTGTTGCCAGGCTGCGGCTTGCCTTGGTCTTGGCCTTGGTTAGGCGTGTTGTTTCGCCTATGCCTGTTGTCCCTGCCCCTTCTGCGGTACGGTTCCTGCCTGGGGCGAGGGTGGTACTGTCTCTGCTGCGGCGGTTGGGGCTTAAAAGGTTTCCTCTGTGTCGCTGGGGTGTGCATTCCCAACAACTGACGGTTGCTCGGGAGTCTTTGGGTACATCTACACTACAGGGGGGAGTCGATTTAAGATACGCAAATTCAGCTACGTGAATAGCGTATCTGAATTCGGCGTATCGCAGCCGACTTACCCTGTTGTGAGGACGGCGGCAAAATCGACTTCTGCGGCTTCCCGCCGGCGGCTCTTACTACCACCTCCCCTGGTGGAGTAAGAGCGCCGATTCGGGGATCGATTGTCGCGTCCCGATCCCCGAGAGGTCAATTTCTACCCGCCGATTCAGGCGGGTAGTATAGACCAGGCCTTAGAGGCTATGTAGTCTGGCATCCGTTTGGTCTGAGAAAAAGCCTGACCCTTTGAACGGGAGGTCATGCAAAGTGTTTTGCACCTCTGGTGGAAGGCCTGAAGCCTGCAGCCATGCCGAGCGCCTCATCACCACTTCTGACGCGATTGTCCTGGCAGCTGCGTCCGCGGAGTCAAGGGAGGCCTGCAGCGAGGTTTTGGCTACTGCCTTCCCTTCGTCCACTATGGCTGCAAACTCGGGTTGTGAACCCTGGGGCAGGGAATCCTTGCACTTGGAGACTGATGCCCAAGAATTGAAATTGTGCCTGTTCAGAATTGCTTGCTGGTTAGCGATCCTTAACTGGAGGCCCCTGGATGAGCAGAACTTTCTACCGAACAAATCCAAGCGCTTTGCCTCCTTGGCCTTGGGGGCCGGGGCTTGCTGGCCGTGTCGCTCTCGTTCGTTGACCGCAGATACGACCAGCGAACAGGGTGTCAGGTGACAAAAGAGGAAGTCAAACCCCTTGGAAGGGGCGAAGTACTTCCTCTCTACGCCCTTCGCAGTTGGTGCACTGGAAGCCAGTGTTTGCCATACTGTCTTATAGTTAGACTGTACCGTTTTTATGAGCGGGAGCGCGATTCTGGAGGGGCCTTCAGGGTTTAGGATGTCCAACATGAGATCCTCCTCCTCTACCATCTCTTCTGCCTGCAACCCCAAATTGAGGGCTACTCGGCGGAGTAGTTCCTGGTGCGCCCGATGGTCAATTGGGGGAGGGCCTGACACTGTCGTGCCTGCCACGGCTTAATCTGGCGAGGAGGAAGAGGTTAAGGCCTTCTGTGCTTCCTCCTCTAACCCTTCCTGCAACTCCTCACCGGCTGGGAGCTCCTCTGGAGTCTGTCCAGTTGAGCGGGCCTAAGACGGTACCGGGCTCGGTGCTGTGTCGGCTCTCTCTTGCTCCGGTGGTCTGGAGACCATGGCCTCCTTGCGAGAGGAGGGGCACCCCTGCGGGGAGCGGGACTGGTGTTTCAAGGGGCCGGATCTCGAGGTCCTGGACGGGGGGCCTTGCTGGTGGTAGGCCCACGGAGTCCAGAATGGCCACTGTCCTGGCGGGCCCCACTGTGGGTGCCAAGCGGCTTGGTGTTCCCTGCTGGCTGGTGCCCTGTGGGTATATCTGCTGGAATGGCCCGAGTCTGCCTCCGAAACCAGGGACGGTGACCTTGATGGCCACGGTGCTGCCGTGGGATGGTGCCGGTCCAGGGTTGGAGAGTGGTGCTTCCGTAACCTGGACCAGGATCGGGAGTGGTGCCTTGCCGACCTGGACCGGGACCAGGAATGACTGCTAGTGGTCGGTCTCGGGGATCACGTGACTGACATGTCCTGGTGCCTGTTCAAATAAGGAGCCGGGGAACGCCGGGCCAGTGCTGGGCGTTTGCTAAGGTCAGACGCCTGTGAGGCTCTCTGCGCTGAGGGTAGCCGGGAGTCCACCGAGGCAGAGCTTGACCGGGATCCGCACCATGAATGGTGCTGGGATGGTGACCGTGATGGGCGCACCATTGCCGGCTTGCCTCTGGATGGCAGTCTCGGTGTCGGCTCTGGATTGTCTTTGGCCTGGAGGGGGCTCTCCGCGGACAATTCGATGAGGTCCCTTGCTGCCTCAAACGTGTCCGGCATGGAGGGCTGTTCCAAAAGCTCCTCCAGCCCTTCCGCCTCACTCAATGCGCTTATCCCAGGGCTCGACAGGCCTTTCGGCGCCGGAGCCACTGGCACCGGGATTTGTCCTGGGGCTGCAATGCCCTTCGGCGCACTCGAGGTCTTCACGGGTGCTACCTTTTTAAGCGGGAAGCGCCCTTGGGTTGGCCCTTTGATTTTATCGGCGAAGACGACCGGTGCCGGGGGTGGTCCTGCTGTTTTGGTGCCGTAGGCTTAGGGTGCCCTACCGGTGCAGGATAATGAACCGATGCCGGGGCACTCCGCACCGAGGCTGACAATGCCAGATGTGTCGAAGTGGAGGGCTGTAATGCAACCTCCATGAGCAACTGCTTAAGTCGAAAGTCTCTCTCTTTCTTAGTCCTGGGCTTGAAGGCCTTACAGATCTTGCAGTGCTCTTTCTGGGCAATTCCCCCAGGCAACGGAGACACGAGTCGTGGGGATCGCTGATTGGCATAGGCTTGCGGCACGTGGCACAAGCCTTGAAGCCTTGGGCGTGCGGCATGCCCCGCCACCCAGGGCCGGTGTCAGGATTTGACCAAACACCTAAAACAAAGGAGCTTAACTAACTACTAAAGAACTGATAACTGCTAACATTAACACTGACTACTAACGCTAAGGGACACTCTCAGGCAAGAGATAGGAGTTGTTCCAACGCCATGACGGACGGTAAGAAGGAACTGAGAGAGGGTCGGGGCGCCGCTCTGGCAGGGTGGGGGGGACCCCTGACGGCCCGACGGGAGCCGCTGAGGGAAAAAGTTTCCAACGTCCGTGCATGCGACGCGCGCGCACCTAATGTATAATGGACGTGAATAATCACTCGAAGAAGAACTATAATTACTACAGAACCCTTCTGCCACTTTGAACAGAGGGATATCACTAATAATATATTTTAAGCAATTCCTCCCACTCTCTTCTACTTTTCAATTACCATTTATTAAAATACTTCCTACTCTATTTATAACAGTTTTCAAAATAGAAAAATACAGAGACAGGAACTGTCGAACAGGAACAAGGCAATGGTTCAGCTGCTCCTGCCTTTTTACTCCTTTTTTATTACTACTAAACTATTTCCCACAAAAATATCCTGAGCCTGTAAGTACCACAGGTTAACTACACTTTGCATTACACAAATATATATTTGTATAAGCTTTATACTGGTTTCCTTTAAATTTCACTGAGCACCCTCTTGGTTTTGTATTGTGGGAAAGGTTGACTAGAAGTCTGTTTGGCTTTCTCTGCCCTTTATATATCTCCATCATGTCTCCGGTTAGTCTTCTTTTCTGATTAAGTGCAAGATTCTACACTGACAACTGTGAAGCATATTGCAGGGTCATGGGTAGGAGCAGAGAGTTAGCAGCTGAGTAGATCCCAGAGTCTTTCCAACAGTGCAGGGCAGGATGGTTCAGGTAGGCATCAGGACAATACATTCTATTGCTCCTTACTGCTACTCCAAAAAGGAGCCCTATGCATTTCCCTCACCCGAGACTGTTATAATGGCAACATACGTGCTTGGAGGCCATGGATGAGAAGGTTACTCTCCCTGTGCAGTAACTGAGTTTCTTCGAGATGGTTGTCTCTATGGGTACTCCACTTTAGGTGAATCTACACCCCTGCATTTGTAACTAGAGAATTTCAATAGCAGTGCCTGGTTGGGTTGTACATGCGCTGTCCCCACCTTGTGCCACCTCTGGTGGTTACATAGTGCGGTGCGACCAATGCTGCCTTGGTTCCTTCTCTACTGCCCTTGGCATGAGATGGAGCAATCAGCAGCGCATCTGAGTTTTATCTTTAGCCTAAGTTTTAAACTTTAAAGTAGTAGTTTTTAGAACCCAGTTAGTTAATAGTTAACTACCCTATCACTTCCCCCATTTATTTTCTCCAATCACAACCACAAGGGTGTAGATTCACCTAAAGTGGAGCATCCACAGGGACACTACTCGAAGAAGAACTAGATATACACCATGTCCCCTTGGGCCAAGTTCTGCTGCTGGGGAAATTAGCTAGGCCTCCTGGCCTAGCACTTAAAGAAATGCTTAGAGCATGTCCTGCTACTACATAGCTCCCAGACACCCTCCCTACAATCCCAGTGCAATTGCCACTAAGATATAGGGACATTTTTATATTCTGTGACCATACAGCCAAGCAGCATAGTTATCTTAGCCTTGAAGTGATTGGTTTAAATAGTTAAACCAACCAAAGAAACTTTCCCCATGCCTATTGAATTATTATGTAATCTGATTCTTGATTTATTAGATTTTTCACAAGACACTGCACATGACTGTAAAAGCTAGATTTTACTTGTCTCAGTCAGTTCATTTATCTCCATTTTCTTATTTAGATAAATTTAAACCTCCAAACCACATAACTCATGTTTCAACAACTCTCTGAAATGCATTTAAATAAAAAGCTAGACAAACATGACTGAACTGTAAATTAATCCACTGGATTAAGTTGAGGACGGTCCACTGGTTATTTATCCCATGCTCAAGGAGCCACCTTCGGTTGTTTGCCATGAAGACAGAAGGCTACATTTCTGAAAGCTTGGTGTGTTACACACATCTATTTCATTCCCGTGCTCATTCAGTTTGTAGTGAAAAAATGCAAATTTGTTCTCTTACGCATTTATGACAAATATCTATAGGGCCGCTTAAGGGCAGCATCTTTTATAGCCGGTGACCCACCCTGGAGGCAGTATGGAAACTACAGACACAGTGGGATTTCCTGAATCTCTGCCGAGAGCAGAGGGAGCTTGGCTGCTGTAGCACCCCTGAAGAGGGTGTGGCATGCAGACAGCCTGGTCTGCTGGTATAGAAGGGAATGTGGATGGCTCCACCTCATTCCCACTCCTCTTGGAGACAGATGGATAGTGCTGCTACAGCTCTACTGACACACTTCTTGCATTAATGAGAGCAGCAGGGGAGCCACTTTACAGCTGCTATTCCAGCATCAGGGCTAGAGCAGCTTTATATAATTCTCTGGCCCTACTTTCAAAGGAACACTTGTGCAGTTATGGCAGAGGCCCCTGCAGAACTGGGCTTCACAGTGCTCAGGGGGCATGCACCCCTGTTGTGGCATCCTGTACAACAGAGCCACAGTGATTCAACTTTGGTACAAGGGGTTCCTACAATGAGGAAGCAGGAAGAATTTGGGACTAAAAGTACAAAAAGTGTGAGCAGAAAGTCATGGGCTGAGTTGCTCTAATTGGACACACATTCAGTGAAAAAAAACACAATGGGCTAGTGAGCTGGTGTAAATTGGTCTAATTCTTGTAGTGTACATGAATTAGGTAGCATCCTTTTAAATAGTCTGGGCCTTCTAGTAGAGCTCATTGTGTTGTGTGTTTCAGAAGCCACCAGCGCAGCCATGTGTATATGTAGTATATGTAGTAGCCTTGCATGTTAGCGTATAAACACCATTCTTTGGACTCTACCTTGCCCATGCAGTTCCTGCATATTACATTTGTTATGTAAAGAGCAAATGATACCCCAGCTCGATTAAAGTCATTGTAGTATTGCCAACCAAGATTCAAACACTCATGTCAGCCCCAAAAATAATTAGATTGGCTCAAAAATCATGATGTTTTTTAAAGTAGTTATATTATAGCTTGTGGCACCTTTGAGACTAACAGAAGTATTGGGAGCATAAGCTTTCATGGGTAAGAACCTCACTTCTTCAGATGCAAGTCTTGCATCTGAAGAAGTGAGGTTCTTACCCACGAAAGTTTATGCTCCCAATACTTCTGTTAGTCTCAAAGGTGCCACAGGACCCTCTGTTGCTTTTTACAGATTCAGACTAACACGGCTACCCCTCTGATATTATAGCTTGTCATCAGTCTTGGTTTTTGAACTCCTCCTATGTGTGAGTGTGTGTCAGTTAGTGTTGCCTGCTCTCCTGAATGTTTGGGTAAGGTGACTTTGGCCCCTGCTGCAGGAGCTCTTACACCCACACATGCCCACCCCCTGCCCAGCAATTAATTCTGCCCTCCAACATCCTGCACACCCTAGCTCCCACATCAGTTCTGTCCCCCCAGCATCACCACTGCTTCTCCTGCAGCTCCAGAGGTTCTTCACCACCCTGTCAGGCCACCGGAGGCAGCTGTAGTGAGGTCCCCTCTGCTCCACCCCAGGCCGGGTTTTACAGGGAAGAACAGAGGAACCATCCCATTCCTGGTGCTCACGAGAAGGGAAGGGGCAGGAGAAAGCAGAACCTCCCGTCACCTGCTGGGCTTTTTCTGCTTCCTCCCTCCCTTCATGTAAAAATGGTGTGGGTTATTAAGGGATTGGAGAAAGAGCTCTGCCTGCTTCCTGAAGCAGCTCTGATCGGCGGCTCTTCCCCCGGAGGTTGGAAAGTGGGGAAGGCAAACAACCAGAGGTGCTTTCTCCTGGGCAAGGCTGAAATCAGAAAGCTCGCTGGCCGTTCTCACACCATCACCAGCCAGGCTCCAACCCTGACTGAAATCTGGTGATGTGCCAAAAATACCTAAGAGAGTTGGCAACCCTGTCAATAGAGCTACACCAATTAGCACCAGCTGAGGATCTGATCCTAAATGTTTAGTATTTTTGTACAATTATATTTGTGTTCATGTTGTTCACCTCCACATAAATTGTAACTGACTGAAACACTACAAAGAGCCAAATTCCTCCCTACGAATGCAAGGCATTTTGGGAGCTGGGGAATCAGAGTGGTAATGGCTCAGCAGTGGCTTCTTTGCCAGATTTTGCATGCACCAACCAAATAGGTCATTTTGCATCCAGAAGTGCCCTTTTACTGAAGTCAATGGGCAGTTTACCATTGACTCTAATGGGCACAAGAAAGTTTGGCCCTAAAAGGGGCCTGGTTTATTCAGAGGTAGTGATAATCCACTCCTCCCACTGGGCTCACTGAAAACTGCAGGTGCTCAGTGCTTCTGAAAACTCAACTACATTATCAATTAGTAGTATTGGCCAAAGCCAACAGAGGATTCTTTTCTGCATCATCATCCATGTTTTTTGTCTTCTTTTCTTGTTCACAGAATAAAACTGAAAAGGAAGGAACTGAGCCAAATGTATGTGACCCAATAAACACAGGAGAGGTGTCATTTATTGATAAATGTTACAATAAAGCATGTGTTATATTAATCTTTTTTACTCCCATAGCAATATACTATTGTTCTCAGTTTTTGATACTGATAAAAAATACTAATTCCAGTATAATACATGGACCACTAAACTGCTATCAGATGCAAGTGACCTTTAGTAGCTACTGCTCTGAACTTGAATGGAACCACCGAGCTAGAGCTGAAAGGCCCCATGTACCAGTATGAATCCTTTACAACAGTGGTTCCCAAACTTGTTCCATCACTTGTGCAGGGAAAGCCCCTGGCAGGCCGGGCCGGTTTGTCTACCTGCCGCGTCCGCAGGTTTGGCCAATCGCGGCTCCCAGTGGCTGCGGTTCACTGCTCCAGGCCAATAGGAGCTGCTGGAAGCGGCGCGGGTTAAGGGATCTAAGTGGTTTCCCACTTATCTCTAGGTCTCTTTCATAGCTTGGGCTCTCCAACACAATCCCACTTACTGAACAGCTGAGGATCAGGTTATTTTTTCCCAGATGTATTAGGCTTCATTTTCCCCAGTGGATCTCATTATATTATTTTCCTTATATATAGTTTGTCCTCACTGATGTTTATGACACCTCACAAGGCAGAATCACCTGCTCATTTAGGGCTCCAGTCTGCCACGAACAAGGAGCAAACCAGGGAAGAAACTATGAGTCAGAGTCAACAATTTGTTCCCCCCTTGCTCCAATGTGAGAGGGGAGAATAGTCTGCTACCATGTATAGATAAATAGCTAAATTACCTTCTCTTCCATGCTTCTTCACCCTGCCCACCTTGAGAAATGGAGCATAGCAGCCCCACAGACATGCAGTGCTGGTACCCCCTGCAGGGCAAGATGACCCTTGCCCTTAGCTAATGTCCTGCTTAAACCTCTTTCCAGATCAGTGGAAAAGCAGTTCAGTAAAAAAATAAGCCTAGGACAGATCCCAGTGGTATCCCTTCAGGACACCTCCCCATTTATCACTCCCTCCTCTGCTATCATCCTTCTACCAGTTTTTCAATCCACATAGCAGTGCTTCTAGCCAAGAAGGTCAGTGTTCTCTTTCCAGGTGACACACCGTATCAAACATTTTACTTCATGAGTGTGAGTTTCTCTGGCAGGGCTTGTTCTTTATATATAAAGGTATATGGAGGTCACTGGGAGCTGCCGGTGTTTTATAATTTTCAGATTACCTTAAAAAAAGAAAACTAGGACTTTGTTGTTCCCTATTTAGGCACAAAGGACAGCACCTATACAACAGCTATTTGTATGTATTTTCCCCCTTCACTAACCAGGGGATTGAAGTTTTTTTAGTGAAGGGAGCCCAGTTATATAGACAGCCCAAACAGTATTGTATTTGGAATAACACTATTAAAAATGTACAAGGGTAAAACTATAAAGAGGAGTTTAAATCTTCAACTTATAACAACAATTCAAAATGCTGTGTATTAAATAGTCTGACTTTTTTGTCATCTCACAACATCCTAGGCAGACTGCAATGAAGTATCATAATCACCATTTTATAGGAGAGGAGAATGATACACAGAGGGACAAGTTATGCCCAGACACCCATATAATTCCACTGCCTTCAGTGAAGGTGCAAGGGATGTAAACCAGGGCAAAGTTTTGTCCAGAAAGATTAAGGCCAAAATTACCCAGGAACCACTATGGATTTTGGGTGTCCAGTGGGAAACAGATAAGCTCTTTCCAGGTCATCTTTGCACATTCTGGGAGATATTTCCCTCTCTAAAGTCCTTCCCAGTATGAAGGTGCTCAGTCTGTGTGTTTCAAAAGCATCTTTAGAGGTCTGGCTTGTTTATAAAGGTTGGGTATGGATATATTCAACCCCTTCCTACTGCAATGAAATTGTACCTGGTCTGGTAGGGCCTTGGGGTGGCAGAAGTTCATAAGCGGTCTTTCCTCCCCTAAGCTCTGGTGAAAAGATCAACTAACTGAAGCACAACAATTTCCCCCCTGCTGTCCACCCCTTCCTGTGGCAAACTCTCTCTTTTAAACTTACTTCCTCCAGCTGAAGCAGTCTCTCCAGGTGTGCCTATTTAGTACCAGTAGAGCCCAGAGGACCTCATTAGTCTTTTCCTGATTGGAAGAAGGTGTGCCCCATCACAGACCCAATTCTCAGAATTCCTGAATAATCCTACCCCCCAACTTCAGTATGAGTTGTGGGTGATCGGCACCTCAAAAATATCAGGCCCAAGGTATCTCAAGTTGAGCGCCCAAAAAATTGAGATGCTCCAAATCAGTGGTCTCTCTTGAAAATGCTGGCCTTAGAGACGTAAGGCTTCTCTACACTGCCCTGCAGGGGCGTGAATAGCAGTGTGCACCAAAATGCCATGCTATCACTCCCTCATGTGGACACTGTGGGCATGAACTGAAAGGTTCCTACTTCTCATTAGCAGAATCCTGTTTGAAGAGGACTACATTAACATAAACTAGGAACCTTTTAGTTCATACCTACAGCATGCACCCAATGCACACTGCTATTCCCACCCCAGCCATAATCCGAACTTTGGGACCATGTTGACATGCTCTTACTCAGTACCACATATCACGTAGTGGGACTGAGATTAGGATTCAGGCATTTCTGGCTCCCAGTCCCATGCTCAGATGACTAGACCATAATATTGCTAGGTAAAACCCTCATATTTCAGGTGTCAGATATTCAGGACAAGGAGTACATTATTAATGCCCTAAGAAAAGCAGGATCTCATTCTGAATAACTAAAATGTCTCTTTTCTCCTGATATTAACACAGAAGCAAAAAAAAGAAGCCCACACCCCCAGCCGGAGCCTCTTCCCCCCACATCCTAACCCTCTGCCCCAGCCCGGAGCCACTTCCCACATCCTGAACTCCTCATTTCTGGCCCCACCCCGGAGCCTGCTCCCCCAGCCAGAGACCTCACCCCCTCCTGCGCCCCAACCCCAATTTCATGAGCATTCATGGCTCACCATACAATTTCCATACCCAGATGTGGCCCTCAGGCCAAAAAGTTTGCCCACCCCTACTCTACATATATTTTTGTTAGGGTGAAATCAGGGTTTTTTAAAATAATTTAAATAATTTCCTCTTCCTATTACTGACAGGATTTGATTTCAGGATTTGATTTCTGTGTTTTTCCTTCAAGCACTGATTAAGCCAATGAGACCTAAAGCAAAACATTTTCCTACCCTTTTATATTAGACACCAACTCTTACATGGGTGGCAATGAAACCCTAACTCAGGTCTTGGCAGTTACGGGAAAGGAGAGTTTCTTTTCAAATACCTTGTTTTTAAGTCTCTACATCAGGGGTGGGCAATCTACAGCCTAGGGGCTGATCCGGCCCTTCAGATGTTTTAATCCAGCCCTCGAGCTCCCACCAGCGAGTGGGGTTTAGGGCTCGTCCCACTCCAGCGCTCCAACCGGTGAGCGGGGTTGGGGGCTTGTCCCGCTCCAGCCGGGGAGCGGAGTTGGGGGCTTGCCCCACTCTGCGCGTGCCACGGCTCCACACGGCTCTCGGAAGCAGTGGCATGTCCCCACTCCGTGCTCCATGGCTCTGCACAGTGCCCCTGCCCTATGTGCTGCCCCCGCAGCTCCCATTGACCGTGAACCATGGCCAGTGGGAGCTGCAGGTGCAGCACCTGCGGACAGGGCAGCGCACAGAGCCGCCTGGTCGCGCCTCCACATAGGAGTCGGAGTGGGGACATGTTGCTGCTTCCGGGAGCTGCTTGAGGTAAGCGCTGCCCAGAGCCTGCACCCGACTCCCTCCCACACTCCAACCCGCTGCTCCAGCCCTAATCCCCCTCCTGCCCTCCAAACCCCTCAGTCCCAACCTGGAGCACCCTCCTGCACCCCCAACTCCTCATCCCCAACCCCATCCCAGAGCCCACACCCCCAACTGGAGCCTCTCTCCCCCCCCCATCCCCTGCATCCCAACCCTCTGCCCCAGTCCAGAGCCACTTCCCACATTCTGAACTCCTCATTTCTGGCCCCACCCTGGAGCCCACTCCCCCAGCCAGAGACCTCACCCCCTCCTGCGCCCCAACCCCAATTTCATGAGCATTCATTGCCCACCATACAATTTCCATACCCAGATGTGGCCCTCAGGCCAAAAAGTTTGCCCACCCCTACTCTACATATATTTTTGTTAGGGTGAAATTCACCCCAGGGCAGCAGGCCTGCACAGAGACCTATGCACACTCTCTCTCCTCTCCATGCTGTTGAACAGTATGCTTTGAACTTAGGGTGACCAGATGTCCCGATTTTATAGGGACAATCCCGATTTTTGGGTCTTTTTCTTATATAGGCTCCTATTACCCCCCCACCCCCGTCCTGATTTTTCACACTTGCTGTCTGGTCACCCTATTTGAACTGGCTGCCCTTGTGCAACCCAGATGCAGTCGCAATGCCATGGTCTGAATGAGTGTAGTTTATAAAGCATTTTTTGACTCTTTCTGATGAAAAGCCCAATAAAAGCATATTATTAATCGTCATTTGACCACAGAACAGCTCAGCACAGTTATTGGAATAGGTTTCCATGCACTGCCCTGCTGATGTGACTCAATCTTAATTAGGAGGAAACAAGAAAAGTATGTAAATTAATTTCCATGCCTATTAGCAATTTGGTCTCTCAGCTTGCACTCCAATAAAAATGCCAATTAATGCTAGTTTTGATTCTGTGATGTGGGCACATGATCATTAAGAACTAAAGTGAGACCACCAATTCACCAGCCACTGAAAAGCCATCACATGGTAATGACTTCGGTTGGTGGACTTGGAATCTTTAACAGAATGTTTAAAAGTATCTATAAAAGCTTTTCATAGCATCTTTAAATGTGCACCTCTTATCTTCTCTCTTCTCATCTCAATAAAGAAACAAAGTTGGCAGACTTGTACGACCTAGTATGGCATAATACCACTCCAAAATTAGAATTAACAATATAAGACTCACTGGACTCCTGCAAGATTCTGAAGAGAAATACCCAACTACTTCTGCAGCTCAATGTGATGGATGACTGCATCTATGTTAAAGCTTTGAAAAAACTTTCCTGATTCCTGGGAGAAAACAGGACATAAATTGCTAGGTGAAACCCTCATATTTCAGGTTTCAGATATTCAGGACAAGGAGTACATTATTAATGCCCTAAGAAAAGCAAGATCTCACTCTGAATAACTAAAATGTCTCTTTTCTCCTGACATTAACACAGAAGCAAAAAATAATAATAATATTAGAAGGTATTTTAGTTAATGGTTTGTTTTTTATACAACAAAAAATGTAATAATCTAAAGGGGAAAGGTTAATGAAATCTGCATCAATACCATTTTAAAAGACTGGATGGTCACTGCTCTCTCTGAACTTTTCTTTTAGTTTCTGAACTCATAGATTAACAGATTTCAGAGATGGGGAAAACTATTAGGTCATCTATTATTATTAATTATTTGTAGGAAAGTAGTGAAATCAGTACCAGTATGTTAGGTGCTGTACATATGCAAGGCAAGAGACGGTTCCTGTCTCAAAAGATCTTAAATCCAAATAAATAAGGCAGATAAAAGAAGTTGTGATGGGGTAGATAGGCCCCACACTGGCAATTAGAGGGTTAGGGAGAGCCTATAGACCTACATGGCCCTGCCCCACTACACCTGCAGACAATGTCAGGTGTGGAGAAAGGAGTTAAAAGAAGGAGACCTAGCCCAATCCAGGGCTGCCTAGGAAGGAGAGAAGTCTTACTGCAGTCCAGAGACTGAACTGGTCAGATAAACCCCTGCTAGACAGGGCAACCAGACCCTGCAGGATTGGCAGAAGCTCAGACTGTTTGGAGACAAATCATGAATAGATGGGCAGGGTCTCCCTGAAGGTTAGTTAGATGATCCTGTTTTGTTCCTGATTTCCTTTGGACCTTAACGCTGTAGAAAGGATGGGACTGAACTGTGGCTTGGCCAGATACTTGCAGGTGAGTGATTTGTGACTGATGGCCATAAAGGGGTGCTGCATAGGCAACCTGGTCACAGAAGTATTATTCTCTTTTACAGATGGGGACCTGAAACCCAAAGAAAATAAGTGACTTGCCCAAGATCACATAAGAAGTGTACGGTAGAGCCAGGAATTTCACTCAAGATCTCAAGTCCTGGTCCAGTATCATAACCACAAGGCCAGGACTCTTCCTTCAAGTCTAAACTATTGTGCATTTACTCAGGCCTCCTCACAATCTGCCCTTCCTCACATGGCTCACTAAACCCAGAGGACTACCGAGCGGTTCTGTGTCAAGAAAGACCATGCTCTAGAGACAGAAATCCCTCAAATGCCTGTACATGAAAATATTACAACACTTGTATATGAAGCAACAGTTCATCCTCTTCTGAAATACTGTGTGCAGGCCTGGTCACCAGGCTCAAGAAGAACACAGCAGCATTAGAAAATGGGATTCAGAGAAACTCTAACATGAAAGGAGAGCAAACAGTTTAGGGTTTATCTGAGAGAGGAGCGAGAAGGAACATAAAAATTTACAAAATGATTGGTACAGAGAAGGTACATCAGGCAGTTCTATTTACTTTGCCACACAATACAAGAACAAGGTGAAGTCACACAGAGATCCAATGTGTGTGAACTGTAGCTTGTAAACTCAGATGCCATGAAGGGGAAAGAGAAATAAAATGGACTCAGGAGCATTAGAAATCCACTTTAATTCAATGGCCGGAGCCCTCACCCCAACCGCCTGCCCTAGTCCTGATCCCACTTGGTCACAGCCCGGAGCACCCTCGTACACCCCAAACCCCTCATCCCCAGCCAGAGCTCTCACCCCACCCCTGCCGGGAGCCCCCTCCCACACTGTGAACCTCCCAGCCCAGAGACCCTTCCACCCCAAATTCCTCATCCCCAACCCCACACCAGAGCCCACAACCCCAGCTGGAGCACTCACCCCGCCCCCTTGCACCCCAACCCCCTGCCACACCCTGGAGCCCCCTCACATACTCTGAACCCCTTAGCTCCCCCCTCTAGCCCAGAGCCCCCTCCTGTACCCCAAACCCTTCATCCCCAGCTCCACCCCAGAGCCCCCAGACAAAGCCCACACCTTCTCCCGCATCCCTACCCACTGCCTCAGCCCAGAACCCCCTCCCGCACCCTGAACTCCTCATTTCTGGCCCCACCCTGGAGCCCTCACCCCAACCCCGAGCCAGCCCGGTGAAAATAAGCGAGTGAGTGAGGGTGGGGAGAGTGAGCAACAGAGGGAGAGGGGATGGAGTGAGTGGGGGCAGGGCCTCAGAGGAGTTCGGTTTTGTGCGAGCAGAAAGTTGGCAACTCTACTGCCAGGTAAAGTAAACTTCCTAGGGTTATAACATGCCTTTGTCTAGATTGGACAAAAATCTTTCCAGGCTGGTGTAGGCTTCTTTCAGACTAAGTCCTGCAAAGCAGGGGTTGGCCTAAGTAAGCTCCCCAAAATGGACAGAATCTCAAGCTTGGAGCAGGCCTGGTAGCACTTCAGTCCCTACTCTAGTAGGCTCTGGACAGTCAGTACCCTCCAACTGAATCAAAAAATGGACTCTCCCAGATAGCAGCAAACAATGTAGCCTCCCTCGGCTCCAGGAGAACTCCACCACCAGTACAGCTTTCCCCCAAGATAAACTTATTAGCATTGCGGAAAGGACACTCCAGCCCTGCAGAGCACACTTCACAGTTGGTTTCCACCTGCCCATTTTCTTTGTAATTTAAAGGAAAATAGTATCAGCTACTCCCTTAGCCTTGCAACCAACCCACCTCCCTGGGTTTCCCCACTGCTAACGACTGATCAATCTGAAGAGAGCGAAATCAAAAAACTAATAGATGGAAATAGTTTTTCACACAATGCATAATTAGCCAGCAGAACTCATTGCCATAGGGAACCATTTAAACCAAAAGCTTGATAGGATACAACACAGCAGTAGATATTAGTTTGGATAACAAGACTGTCTAGAATTATACTGTTAAAAAATAGAATTGGGGAAATCATGTAAACCCACATGATTCAGGGCACAATTATTAGAGATTAGGAGGAAACTTTTTCTAGAACAGTTTATCCCATAACTACCTACTACAGGTTTTCTTGTACCTTCCCCTGAAGCATCTGCCACTGGCTATTCATCAGAAACAGGATACTGGACTTGATGGCCCAATGGTCTGATACAATATGGCAATTCCTATGTCACTATATCTGAATGGTTAATCGCCATCCATGTGGGACATGCTTTGCCCATAGATCTCAGTGGAATCATCAGGCCCATCTTAATGTGAATAATCTTCCACATACCAAGAAACAAGTTTTGTCCATAAAGTGTGTTCAACTGAAGGCCAGCATACCCCTCATAACCAACCTCTTCCCAGTACCTGATAAACTTGTGCAATCTTGTATCAGAGACACATTTAAATAAAATAAGTGAAATAATGCAAAATTAATTGATACAGATCTTAAATGTATGAAATTGCAAATAAAACAAATATTCCGCCTCACAAAAGTCATTATTCATTTGTTGCTGATAGTAATGTCTTCATCTGTTAACTCCATTTCTATACCTAGTTATCCTTCCTGTCACTTCTGAGTTCCACATTATGTTTTCTGTACCTATTTGCTGTTCTATAATTTCTTGATGCTTTTCTTTTTTCATGCTGTTTTCACTTTGTACTCACTTGACAATGTGCCCAAATGCTTTTTTTCCATATCTTATTTTTACCCTCTATGCTATGAGCTCTACTGCATCATTTGGCATTATTTCTTCTGTCTTTCTATAGTTTCTTTTTGGCAGGAAGTAAATCAAACTACACTTTTTCTATTTTAAAACTGTATCTGTTAAATTATCTGGCTCATTTGAGGAAAGTCTAGTTTCCATCTGTCACTGAGAACCATTTTACTCTTTATCTTCTGAACAGCAGGATTAGAGGCTAATTGCTAAGGCCCTGATTCTGCTAACAATTGCTACAGCACTTGTGCTTACTCAGTCCCATACTAAGTCCTATTGACTTTAATACATCTCCATGTGGGAGACAGATTACATATGGTAATAAGTTTAATAGATTCAGGGTGGCACCACAAGGATAAGTTTAATGTTGGCTAGAATAAGTACCCGATTCTTTCAGCTTTAAAGCCAGGTAAACAAGGTTTTTGCCTGCAAATAATTATCTATAAGCTCATTCATTTACGTACATGGATGCTGGCCATTGTGAATTTGTGGCCCGTCTATACTAGGGAGCAATGCAATGTGATTGCAATTCTGAATGGGAAGTCTATCATCTCCAATACGTCACTGTTTTCCAAAGAGTCTGCAGAAACTGTCTAGCCTGATTGCAGTATATCTAGCTCCAAAAGGTGATAAGGCCTCACATTATTTCCTAAACCTAAAGGAATCACCATCTGAACTTAATGGGGTCTTCCCTATCTGATACCTGGGTGCACTTGCTACATGGTGCTAGAGCCAGGGAGTAGTGGGAACCAATAGCTGCAAGAGTTGCCAAGTGGATTTAAGTACTTATCTGATTAAAGATTGAGAGAGACCCTATTGTAGGGTGTTTAATGAAGAACTGAATCTGGTATAAGTACCCATATACAGAAATCCCTAATCTTTGTGGGAAGAGGAGGAGGAAAACTCAAAGCCAACCATATCAGTTGGCCCTTCTTCCTATAATAAGCTAAACCAAATCCTGAATCTCATCCAAACATGGCTACACTGGTCTTTCCATTGCTTAAAAGCATCTTTGATACTCAGATTCTATGGGAAGGGTAAGAGGAAATGCTCCCATTTTCTCAGTGGCTATTACTATGGGTGGTAGCCAGACTATTCTCCCCTTTCATGGTAGTAAACAAAGCGGTTCCCTTGCCTTTGAGTGAAACCAAACAGCTCCTTTTTTTCCAGTCTGTCCCGTCTCATCAGGAGAAAGCAAAGCCAAAGAGAACCTCAAAAACCTGTCCTCTTTTTCGCTCTCAGACTGACAATAAAAGGGTAGCAATCTCCACCTAGTGTCTCAGACTCCATCTGCCCACTTCAGCAGCAGTGGAGAAGTAAGCCCAGTAAACCCGAGAGCAGCCCACGGCCTGTTTCCCTACCCGCTGGGGTGCACTGCCCAGGGCAGGTGATGGGTCCAGGGGTCCCCACAGCGGGCAAGATTGACCTGCACTGGCCTGGGCACTTGGGCCCTGCCCCCCACTCTCGCTGCTCCCTGAGGGCTCTCCCAGCTCTGGAGCTGGGTCCCCCTGCCCAGGCAGCTCTTATCAGCTGTGAGTAGCCAGCGCCGCACACTGCCTGACTCCGGTTTCTGACCTCCGATCTGGCCACAGGGTAGGGCCACAGAGGGGGACAGGACCTCATGGCAATGCCCCCCTAATTTTCTGTCTGGCAAACCTCAGCTCTCCCCCCTACCCCCCTACCCCCGCTGGGAAGAGGCTGGCAATGCCCCTGTATATACCTAGCAGCTAAAACTCTCTCTCGAGGGTGTAGTAAGTTCCCTTTCCTCACTCCAGAGAAGCAGTTGAAATGAATTGCTGCAAATCTCAGTGAGGAATACATATACTCTGCCACAAATGCAAACAGCAGCTCTCCACTGCTTCCAGGAAATTAAAACAGACCCCCAAAACCTCAGACCATTGGAAAATGAGTCATTAACAGGTCAGTCTCTCCCCCTACAGCCACTTTGGGGAACTCTTACAGCCTGGACCTGGAGAAGCTCCCACTTTCTTTGCAACTGTGGGGGAGAAATACAAAGAACTTGAGAATTGAGAGCAATAATAATATTTCTATAGCCTCTTCCAGCACAGAATCTCAAGGCACTTTAACCTCACAATACCTCAGACATGTAGGTATTATCATCTTACTACAGACAGGGAATGCACACAGAAGTCACATGCTTTGCTGAAGGTAACAGAATAAGTCAGTGGAAGAGATGGGAACAGATTCTAGATCTTCCTGACTCCTGCTCCAGCCACTCTAAACGCTTGGGTCAGTGCAGTATGAAAGGCACAGTGCTCACTTA
Source organism: Chrysemys picta bellii (assembly GCF_011386835.1). Lineage (NCBI taxonomy): Eukaryota > Metazoa > Chordata > Testudines > Emydidae > Chrysemys > Chrysemys picta. The sequence goes on along the minus strand of NC_088791.1, from coordinate 333,056,829 downwards.
CCCTCTGGCCACAGAGAGGATACATCAGGTGTTTCTGCTGATAAGGCCACAATCCTTCAAACACTTATGCTCATGTGCATGGACCTCAAATGGGACTATACAGTTAAATAAAATGACGCATGTGCAAGCAGGATCGTACGTACTGTAGAAGTAGCTTTCTCAATCTACCTGCACAAATATACTTCATTCCTTTTTCATCTTTAAAAAAAGAGCTGAACATTTCCCTCTTTCTGGTGTTTGTCAAAATATAATTAAACCAAAAAACAGATATTTTACTTTTTTAAAATATAACATTTTAATGTTAATGTTGCACACTTTAAAATACACATGAATTCAAATATCTTAATTCTGTTTTACAAGAGACCAGGATAATAAAAATAATCAATTCCAAAGGAAACAACATACAATATCTCTCATTTATAACAGAGGTGTTGACAGATTAAACATTAAGCTTTAACCTTTTTACTTATGAGTATAATTTAGAGTACTCTGTAATCACGACTCTATAAAACCATATTCAAAAGTATTTGCTCAAGAAAATGGAAAACACAAATGTCACTTAATATTAGGTTTATGTATCCAAATAAATTTCTGAAGATGAGGAATGTTGCTTTAATTTGAGCCTACATGGCTATTCATTGTCAGCAGTTCATGGACTAGACTTTCTCCACCTTCCATTAGCATCTGAAGAGACATAGGTGCTTATATAATTCAGGAATGGGAAAGTTCTTGCACCTGCCGAGTGACTCACTGAAACGTTCAGCATAATGAGAGGGTAAGTTACAGCTGTGGGGGAGATAGTACTGATTTTGTGAAGAATTTCCACACGGCACTCCTTCACACATCAACTGAACCATGTAAATGTCTGCTTCCAGACGTCTCTATGATTCTGATTCATGCAGAGGATGTGCCTCTTTCTCCAACTATGTCCAGATCTTTTCTCTACTGCTGATGCTTCTGGGGCACGGTCCAGTGGGGATTTGAGATATTGTCCAGCAGGATGATCAACGATAATACAACTCTCTTCTGAAAGGGACATAAATGATTGGAAGCAAGTGACAGCAGCTTTTCTACGTCACACTCTTTAAAGCAGATGATGCTGGTGTATCCTGGTTATTGAAGAGCATTTAGGGTACAACTGAAGGTGTAACAAACTGGAGTGGTGGAGAGTAGTCACAAGGTGCTGGCTGCTGACGGAGCATGTAGTGAGAGAAATACAGGAGCAGACGAAGAACCTGTCAAAGAATAAATATCGTAAATATATTTCAAAATTAAAATCATATTCTCTTAACTTAATGAAAATCAGTTGCCATGTAATCAATGCATAATTAATACTCAATAGAGGAATGTGGTTAGAACAATTCATAGTATCTACTTACTAATGATAGATAAACTTCATAAAGTTCTGAGGAGCTCCTCCCGGTTGCTGAGTGCCCTTAATTCTTATTGGCTGCAATGGTAGTTAAGGGGGCTCAGCAACTAATAGGAGGTGTTCATCACCTGGCAGAATAGGGGCCTGGACGTGTACATTTGAAGAGAACATGCTTTCTTGTGAGATTTCCTCTACATCTTCCTGCTGGCTGAGTTGGAAACACTATGGGATTCCACCACCCTTGCTTCCCAGGGAGATTCACTGTGGAGGCAGAATCTGAGAAAAGCTTTTCTCTTGATATGGCACTTGCACTTTGGGTCGAAATTAGGCAATGCATGAGATTGAGAAATAATAAAATTAACTGAACTTTCTGGAACCTTCAGAAATCTTGGTCTGCTTGAGTTGCTTCAAAGGTTAGGTTAGAGATAGCTTCAGTTGCCCATCCCTCATAGCTCCCACTCCCTATAATCTAATACTTATGTGCAATAATAATAAATTAAAATAGGAAATCCTTGTAAGAGAAACACTGTTTCCTTTAAATACACAATTCACTGATGATCATGACTCAGTGAAGGAAGATTTTATACCTCTTGTGAGAGACAGGCAACTCCTTCTATCTCCTTTGTAAATCTTCAACCATCCCATGGAAATGCAATTTATACACTGTTTTTTCTGTGCATTTTCTTCCACAGGTGGGACATTTAAATTAATATAAATTTGTTCACCTATTTGTGACAGAGCACATGGCCATACTGAACTGTTAATTCCATTGAAAGCACTTCCTGTTTAGATCATCCATTTCTTCCCCTTAAATAAAGAGTAAAATTTGCTTTGGTGCAGAATGCCCACTCCACCCCAAGCCCTATGCCCCACGTAAGCCTCAAATCATTCCCAAGCACACAACCTGAGCAACTGGGCCACATGCTGGAGAATTACTCCAGAGCTGGGAAGGAAAGAACCTACCCACATCCCTAGCAGACTGCAGGGCAGCAGCAGAGACATGGGGCCTGGAATAGTCTGTAAGCCGCTTGCAGTCCTCTACATGACAGACAAAGGGAAGAGCCAGCATAACTTTTCTCTTTCTCTGCCCCAATCCTATGCTACCCTCAAATGTCAGTTATACACCGGCATGCCAGGGTCTCCAGGAGAGCTGCCTTGCATAGAATGGGGTTTCTGAATACTACCCACCCTCATAAGATCATATAACAATACAAGAATGACCATACAGGGTCAGACTAACAGTCCATCTAGCCCAGTATCCTGTCTTCTGACAAAGACCAATGCCAGGTGCCCCAGAGGGAATTAACAGAGCAGAGCAATCATCAAGTGATCCATCCCCTGTCGTCCACTCCCTGCTTCTGGCAAATAGAGGCTCGGGACCCTCATGCAATGGAACAATACTGCTTCTGCTCTATGCAGGCTGTCCCCATCTGCACAATACCCTAAGACACTGGAAATATCTCATTCCCCAAATTAATACCTTGTTTTTAAGTCTCTACATCAGGGATGGGCAAACTATGGCCTAGGGGCTGATCCGGCCCTTCAGATGTTTTAATCCAGCCCTCGAGCTCCCACCGGCGAGTGGGGTTTAGGGCTCGTCCCACTCCAGCGCTCCAACCGGGGAGCGGGATTGGGGGCTTGTCCCGCTCCAGCCGGGGAGCGGGGTTGGGGGCTTGCCCCGCTCTGCGCGTGCCACGGCTCCACACGGCTCTCGGAAGCAGTGGCATGTCCCCACTCTGTGTCATGGCTCTGCACACTGCCCCTGCCCCATGTGTTGCCCCCGCAGCTCCCATTGACCGGGAACCATGGCCAATGGGAGCTGCAGGTGCAGCACCTGCGGACAGGGCAGCGCACAGAGCCCCCTGGTCGCGCCTCCACATAGGAGTCAGAGTGGGGACATGTTGCTGCTTCCGGGGGCTGCTTGAGGTAAGCGCTCAAGGGAACCCATTCCAGATCCCACACCCCCAACTGGAGCCTCTCTCCCCCTCCACCCCCTGCATCCCAACCCTCTGCCCCAGTCCAGAGCCACTTCCCACATCTTGAACTCCTCATTTCTGGCCCCACGCCAGAGCCCGCTCCCCCAGCCAGAGACCTCACCCCCTCCTGCGCCCCAACCCCAATTTCATGAGCATTCATGGCCCACCATACAATTTCCATACCCAGATGTGGCCCTCAGGCCAAAAAGTTTGCCCATCCCTGCTCTCTATATATTTTTGTTAGGGTGAAATTCACCCCAGGGCAGCAGGCCTGCACAGAGACCTATGCACCACTCTCTCTCCTCTCCATGCTGTTGAACAGTATGCTTTGAACTGGCTGCCCTTGTGCAACCCAGATGCAGTCGCAATGCCATGGTCTGAATGAGTGTAGTTTATAAAGCATTTTTTGACTCTTTCTGATGAAAAGCCCAATAAAAGCATATTATTAATCGTCATTGACCACAGAACAGCTCAGCACAGTTATTGGAATAGGTTTCCATGCACTGCCCTGCTGATGTGACTCAATCTTAATTAGGAGGAAACAAGAAAAGTATGTAAATTAATTTCCATGCTTATTAGCAATTTGGTCTCTCAGCTTGCACTCCAATAAAAATGCCAATTAATGCTAGTTTTGATTCTGTGATGTGGGCACATGATCATTAAGAACTGGAGTGAGACCACCAATTCACTCTCAGTCAGCCACTGAAAAGCCATCACATGGTAATGACTTCGGTTGGTGGACTTGGAATCTTTAACAGAATGTTTAAAAGTATCTATAAAAGCCTTTCATAGCATCCTTAAATGTGCACCTCTTTTCTTCTCTCTTCTCATCTCAATAAAGAAACAAAGTTGGCAGACTTGTAAGCCCTAGTATTGCCAGTCCTTGTAAGTTTCTTAACAGAATGCCAAACTTTAGGAAAGCAAAATGGAAGTAATCCACATACCTAAAGCAGGAAGCGCCAATACTCCCTAGAGGGGGAATCCACCCAGATGCTTCCATAATTCTATGATGGTAAAAGCCTTGGTTCCATTGGGATCTCCTGCAGATATTTATGCATTTCAGCAAGCACAATGTGTCACTGGGTCTGCTAATAAGGCTGTATTTTAATTCATGAAGAAATGGTCTTGCTACTCTAGTGAACCTTGGTCCCATTTTCAGAAGTCACTGGGGCGTCTTGCAGATGTGTATGCACTTCAGCAAGCACAATGTGTCAATAGGTCTGCTAATAACATGTATTTTAATCCATGAAGAGCTGGTTATGCTACTCTAGTGCAAGGGGACTGTTTAGATATGAAAACTTCCACTTGAGCAGACCACCTGGGTTCAAGACTAGCCAAGATTTCCCAGGTGGTTTTTAAAATAGAAAGTGAGGGGGAAGAGTGCATCCAGATGTGGTAGAAAGAACAAATGGAAAACATAAGAGGAAAGGATAAAGCAAATGATATTGTAGGAAGGAAATGAACAATAAATTTTTAAAGTGTCAATTACCAGGATCACGGGAAACAAACAGGAATAAAGAATTATGGCTTGGTTGGCAGTATAAAAATTGGTGGGATAAATCACATAGCTGGAATGTTGGTACTGAAGGCTACAATTAGGTTAGAAGGGACAAGGAAGAGGAATATAATGGAAGTGTATACAAGCAGTGAAATACTTAACAATTCAGTGCTATAGGTTGATGGAATAGAGGAATATTTATACTCAGCATCTACTTCAGCATCTACTATAAACCACCAGGTGAGGAGAGAGGTGAAGATAAAACATGCTCCATGATCGATAAGTGGAAGGTGACACCTGCTATCACTTGCTTGTTACATATGGCATCACTGGGACTGGATGACACACCTCAGGGGCTATAAATAAGTAGTAATAACTACTGCAAGAAAATGAAGAACCACTAGCTATCATCTCTGAAAATTCATGGAGGTTGCAGAAAACTGGAGAAAAGCAAATATCCTACTAGTGCACAAGTGTAAAAAAGGAGAGGAGAACCAGGAAATAACCCACCAGTTTGTTTAATTCAAATACTGAGAAAAAACACAGACCAAACAATGAAAGAATCAGTGTGTAAAGCATTTAAAAGGCAAAGACATAGGACTAGACTGTGGAGCACTTACACCTGTTGGTGGACACTATCTTCTGATAAGAGGTAACATGGGTTCATGCCAGAGAAACCTAAGAGCCCCCCTGGGCAAAACTAATGATCCTTCACACTTACCTACAGTGTGTGGGGGTCAGTTAAATGTCTTTTTACTTTTTACAGGTAGGTGAGATCTAACCACTTTGAGCAACTATTTCCTATGTTTGTAGTAATGGAAGAAAATATCTAAACAGCTTTTACTGCATATAACACTTGATCTTTTCCAAGAGCTTTACAAACATTAACTAGTTAATCCTCATAACACTCCTACTAAGTAGATGGGTAAGTATTATTATCCCACATTTTATAGATGAGGAAAAAGAAAAAGGAGTAATTTTGAAAAGTGGACTCTGTTTTATACTGCAGTGATGGACACCTTTATAAAACCCTAGAAAGATAGTTTGCAATTTTGTGCCTGCAACTAATTGAAGGCAAAAATGAGAGATAATGTAGCCATTTGATTGTAGCTGCAAAACAAGTTCATGGCTATTTGCATCCACAATTCATTGCAGGATTCAAAATGTGGCTGTAATTAATTGTAGGCACAAAATCACATCTGCAAATTTACAGGACAGACTGAGATCCTTTTAAAGTTTAGCCCAGAGGTTAGGTGCCTTGCTCATGGCCACAGATTAAATGAATGGCAGAGCCAAGAGCAGAATTCACAAGTTTTTGGCACTTAGCCCTCTCTCTACTCAGTCCCTTAGACCATGCTGCCTTTCTATGCCAAAATTACAGACTGGATGAATGCAGGGGACTTAATCATTTTAGATTGATAGTTCCACATGGAAAACTAACAAAAATCTGAAAGATGCACTCCCAAGCAATACAAAACTAATTCACAAAGAATTATTATCAGATCTAACACCAGATTAGGAAGCTATATAAAGGAGAAATAAAAAATTATATAGCTAGTGCTTCTTGTTGGGAAGAGTTATCAGCTTTGATTTCACAGGAGTCACTATATTCTCATGAATGATCTGGATGCACATTGATCAGATTTGCAGAGGATACCACATTGCCACACCCTAGAAAACAGATCAAAAGAAACGAATGGACCATATTCTGCTCTCAGATGCATACCCATAATTCTCACTGACTTTGCTGGGGTTACTGGCTGCATATCTGTGGGCATAAGATGAACTTCACATGGTTCACAATTTAATTTAATTAAGTGTAAAATAATAGACTTAGGAAAACATAATGCCAAGCCAAAGGTCAAAATAAGGGTATTATTATTTATTTATTGTCTTACTGTAGCACCTAGGATCCCCAGTCATGAATCAGGACCCCGGTGTGCTAGGCACTGTACAGAACAAACAGAAAGTCCCAGCTGTTTAAGAAGTAGTAATGAAGAAAAGAATGCATACAGAGTGCTGTATAGGCCTCTCTTGTGAGACATGGGAAGTGACAATTTAGGACATCTCATCATAAAAAATAACCATCAATCAATTAGATAAAAGCAAAGACCAGCAACAAAAATAATCCAATGATCATACCTCACAGAGTAAAGTACTACTCGGGACTTGTCTACATTAAATAACTGTGTGGACATTGTTATTTAGAATTAAAGTGGCCTTAATTTGGTTTCATTTAATTGTTTCCTTCTGGGGAGTTTCTTTCTGGAGATTGAGTAACCTCTGATCCCACTGAAATTTAGAACAAAAGTGACATGAAATGAATGAAAAAAAAACAGTATAATCTACCTGGAAAGAACATCATTAGAGGTATTTAAAGACCCATTTATGCCTCACAGAAAATCTTTCATATTTCTAGCACCATTTTAAGCAGTCTTTATTCCTTAAGCATCCATCTGTTCCTGCCATCTTCTCCCTACCTGAAGTGATGGGGTCTGATTCTCAATTGCCTAGCATCTTGTATAGCCATTCACATCTGTGCAATGTGAGTGTGAAACACCATTAAATCAGAATTCCCTGCCCTTTCCACTAACAGGTCAAGACTCATGGTATGCTCTATCTGCTCTGGCAATGTACAGCAGCCATAAAGCAGTCTGAACTTGCTGATTAAACTGGTTTTACAGCAGCTTTGCATTGCCAGTGTGCAAAGGCAGCCAGAGCGTACCTGTGAATCTGGCCTGTTTTATACAGGTGTAAATGACTACACAAGGCACAAGGCAATGTCTCATTTAGAGACTCAATCTCTAAATGAGACAATGCAGTGCTATGTATGATCCCTCACCAAAGGCTCTTAAGCAAAGTAAGCAGTCATGTGATTAGAGGGAAGGTCCTCTAATGGATCAATAACTGGCTAAAAGACAGAAAAGAAAGGTAGGAATAAATGGTCAGCTTTCAGAATGGAGAAAGGTAAATAGCTGGGACCCCCAAGGATCTATACTGGGACCAGTGCTGTCCAACATATTCATAAATGATCTGGAAAAAGGGTTAAACAGTGAGGTGGCAAAATTTGCAGATGATACAAAATTACTCAAGATAGTTAAGTCCAAAGCAGACAGTGAAGAGTTACAAAGGGATCTCACAAAACTGGGTGACTGGACAGCTTGGAAAAGAAACTACTAAAAGGGAATATGATAGAGGCCTATGAAATCTTAACTGGTGTGGAAAAAGTGATTAAGGAAGTGTTATTTACTCCTTCACATAACTCAAGAACCAAGGGTCACCCAATTAAATGAATAGGCAGCAGGTTTAAAACAAACAAAAGGAAGTATTTCTTCACACAATGCACAGTCAACCTGTGGAGATGTTGTGCAGGCCAAAACTATAACAGGGTTCAAAAAAGGAACTAGAGAAGTTCATGGAGGATAGATCCATCAATGGCTATTCGCCTAGATGGTCAGGCATGCAACTGCATTCTCTGAGTGCTGGAGCAGACAACAGGGGATGGATTACTTGATTACCTATTCTGTTCATTCCCTGTGAAGCATCTGGCATTGGCCACTGTTGGAAGACAGGATACTAGGCTAGATGGACCATTGGTCTGATCTATTATGGCCGTTCTTATGTTATTATGCTCCAGGCTTGCTGAAGTTTCCAGGAAAGGTCTCTCCAGAGTCCAGATACTGGTGAATCAGGCTGTCAAAGTCCAAGCTGCTGAGAGGATGGAGTGTGACCAGATTGGGAGAACACTGGACTCCATGGCTTATGAAAAGGAAGCCTGAATTGCGGTTTGAAGTAAGTTTTTCCAGGGCTTGAAGATGATCAGTACCTTAGTTCATACATCGCTTTTAATTGTAAATAATAAATTACACATTTGTTAATTCAATCTGAAATAGAGCAGTGGTGAATGGGGATTTCTGCAGCAGCCTTCAAAGACCACCTACCTTACCTCTCAGGGGCCCCCACTCCTGGGGACATGGTTCTTGCAACAAGGTAACAAAGGGAGGGGTTCTCAAAGGAAAAATTTCCAAGTGGAAATTTTGGTAGTGGCAGCAGGTATCCAAGACTGGGACATAGGAAACATGGGGTGAGGACAGTGACTCTGAATGTTTTCAACTGCTTTTAGGGGAAACTACACAGTAAATCAGTTCATCCCACATGAGCTACAAGTCACAATTTTTAGCTCTGGGTTTTAAGGTTTTAAATGAGTAATCTGCACTTCTCACAGTCTTGGCACATGTACAGGTGCCATTCCATTTGTTTGCAATTCAGCTGGTTGCAAATGTACAATCTGGCACAGTGATGTGGGGGTGTACACAAGCAGAATGTATTACTGCAGGATATTTGAACAGTGGGGGAGTCACCACTTAGCTGTTTGTACAGCTCCAACTTATAAAATGCAAAGAGATAAATTTAGAATTGTAACTAAAATATTGGTGGGATTACCTAACAAATTGAATGAGAGAGAAAGCAAGAGAAAGAAAGAGAGCACACAAATCAAAATTCAGCAGCAGTAGCAGCAAAAAGAAAAATAGCAGCTGTTTTGAAAAGAGCTCTGCATCTCTCTGTGGGGCATGCATGTGTGGGTGGAATTTCTAGAATCAGAAACTGTTGTAAGCAATTAACTGTAAAACATTCACAGGTTTCCCTAGTCCTCTAAATCATCAGAAATGTCAGTTCTGAAGTATTCGGAGCATTCAGGGCCCCCCATCCCAAAGGAAAAAAGAAAGCTAGCAATAGCCTTATGCTGCATGGTGTTGAACACATGCACATCATAGAATTGGGCCCCAAATGTCTGGATGCACTGGACCAAATGCTGCTCTTGGTTAGAATAGTGCAAAGCAGAATAATTCAACTAAAGTCAGTGTGCTTTTGCTCTGTATTTGTAAATTCATAAAATCAGAACAGAATTTGTCTCATTATTTCAAATTGTGACCAAAGAATTTAAAAAGTTACATAAGTAAATCTGCTTGTATCTGAAATAAACAGCCAGAAATCGAGCCTGTTAAATTCCCCTATATAAGTTATGCACAAAAGGAAACAGAAGAAAGAAAAGGGTGTGTGAGGAAGGGAAGAAACTGGGATACATACAACCCACCCTAGAGATATTTCTTGGTTCACCAGCAACACCAAGTAATTCCTATAGAATTCTCATCACTCATAATGTCCATAACCTCACACAGCACATTTAACTATGATCCACATCATAAGAAATGTACATGTTAAAAACAGATTGATTCCTTTTAAGGAATATGTTTTTAACAAGAAATATGAATTTTCAGAAATAAAAATGTCTGACTTTGTTTCTGCTTAGCACAGCATGAAGGAAAGTGACTCTCTGGGAGCTGGTTATGTCTCCCTGATCTTAGAGCAGATCTGAGACACCCTGAGCCTTCTGGTGTAGTTTAGAGCAGGCTGGAGGTTGTGCTAATGTATGCAAGCTAACTACAGTTCCTAGGGGACCATATGCCTACTGAGCACCCTGAGCACCACACCCTCTTCACACCCCCGACACACTCCCTGGAATGAGGGTTGCCATGGACTTCACTGGGGCCAGGATTGCATCCTCAGTAATTTATCCCAAATAAGGGTAAAATACCCAAATACCAGAAATCTATGAAAATGGTTTTAAAAATGGCCCTTAATGCTTAGATGTACTTCGCATTTTCAAAGAGCTGTACAGTTATTTAACTAGTTGATCCTCACATTCCTATCACATAAGCAAGTATTGTTATCTCCATTTTGCAGATAAGGAAACTGCAACACATAAGTTTAAACGATGTGACCGTCAGTGGCACAGCCAAATATGATGTGCGATGACAGGTTTAACCAAAGCCTTACGAATATTCTGCACCCACCCCATTCTGTAAGGTATAAACATATGTGATGATGGATAGTATAGTGCAATTTTCATTTTCATGAGCTGTGAGGCCTGAATGCACAAAAGGAGTTAGGTGCCTAAGTTCCTGTTTTAGATGCCTGAGTCCTGGTTTCAGCACCACTGTGATGCACAAAACCACCCGCCTAACCCTGTAGGTGCCTCAACTCACTTGGCACCTAAATTTTTATAGTTAAAAGTTCCCTTGGTGCCCATGTTTCTGCCTCTGGGTACGTGCACTGCTGCCTCACCCTGGGCATCCAGGGGCCTATCTCCCCGCTACGTCCAGAGCAATTCCCAAACTGGGGAAGATAGACAGTCAACTGCCTAAGTCGCATGTGTCCTCTGAGCACACCTACCAGATTGGGCCCCACAGGCAAATTCACATAAAACAGCTCAGGGGAAGAGCGGGAGGACAAGGAGGACTTCCCTGATACCTTTTTGCCCACATCCCAGCTGAGTAACCTAACCATTGAGCTAGATGGTAGATCTCTGTTCAAATCCTTTTTCCCCCTCAGGTGGAAGGGGGACTTGAACCAGAGGTCTTCCACATCCATGTGATACCCTAACCACTAGGCTACAAGTTGAGGAACGTCCTCCTCCTCCTCACAGGCACCAAACTCCAAAGGGGGATTCTTGGCTGCGAACCACAAGCAGATGGACTTTGGTGCCTTCCTTTGTGAAAGGAACAGGGTTTAGCACACACCCCTCTCATGGGCATTTCCGATTGGCTAGGTAAGATGCAAACTTTTGTGAATCCCATTCTGTGGCACCTGTCTCTTCCCACTGATTGTATAGAAGCTTAGGCACCTAACTCAGACTTTTTAAATCATGGTGATTTTCTAGGGGCCTAACAATTAGGTGCTGTAAGGCTGAGCGTGACAACGCCTTAATCCTTTTGTGCATCCAGGCCTGCATGACTGTTCCACCTACTCATGAACTATATTATGACTAAGTGATAACAATCCCTTCCACATCTTCACCTGAGCTTTGTGAGAAAACAATCTTTTATTTATTCTTGCAATAGTGAGTAACTCTTTTTACACTGGAAAAATCCATTTTTGTTTCCCACAAAACACACTTTTCCCTACCTCAAGAGACAAAGACGATAGTGACAGAAATTGTGATAATTGTAAAGTTGCACTTTGTAAGTGGACACGTGTAAACTAGTGTAACTTACACAATGAGAGTCAATTTCAGCCCTCGTACAAGCAAGTGCAATTCCTCTAACTTCACCAGATTTGTGCTCACTTACACCCAGGTCGCATTTGAAGGGGTAGATGGATGGGCTTGTAGCAGAACAAACAAGAAGAAGCTGTCAAATAGAAGGCACCCTGTTTGTCATACACCTTCTTACACCCTTATATGCGTTTCCTGCTAAAATCTCCATGATGTATAAATTACACTCATGCCAGCTCACCAGTGTGTAACGTCACTACCATTGTAGTGTACCATCACTTCTGAATTTGGCACATGAACCCCAGATCTGCTTTAATTGGATTACCTCCAAAATGTTTCAGAGTATTTGTGACAGGGTGTGCCTACACCGCACTGGTTCAGCAGAGGTGAACCACACTCTGGGGGTGGACAAAGCCATGTCCCCTTGCCCCTACTGGCCATGCTCAAGCTGGAAGGAAAGTATAAAAGGGAGTAGCTGAGCTCAGTCTGGGCTGGCCACTGACGAGAGCAAATGTGTGTTGCAGGCTCCTGCAGGGAAACTGCTGGAGCTCCAGGACACAGAAGTCAGCTGGATTGAGACTCCAACAGACCCCCAACCAACCGCTGCTGCTGACAGAGGAGAGACAGCTGAGGCCACAAGACTACCAGCCTTAGAAGGATTGCCCAGGGATTGGATGAAGCACTGGAATGGGTTACCTAGGGAGGTGGTGGAATCTCCATCCTTAAAGGTTTTGAAGGCCCAGCTTGACAAAGCCCTGGCTGGGCTATTTAGTTGGTGTTGGTCCTGCTTTGAGCAGGGGGTTGGACTAGATGACCTCCTGAGGTCTCTTCCAACCCTAATCTTCTATGATTCTATTATTCTGATGGGGAGGTGAAGGGAAGCTTCAAGAAGGGTCATGAGGCAAGGATGTGGCACCAGAAGAGCAGCCAGCCATGAACAGGGAGGGGGCAGAGGCTGCCTTCCTCACACCACCCTGGCCATGGGGCAAGGTGAGGAGGCATGGGATATGGGGCAGATGGACAGAGTGGGGCACATGGGACTGCTGGGGAGCTAACACAGACAGGGCTTCCGAAGGGTTAGTGGGGGGTTGACAGACTGCCGCAGGGGCACAGGAGCTAGTGGAGTGACAATATTGAGCCAGGGCTGAATGGAATAGAGGTGCAGGGCCATATGTAAACAGGAGCAGTTATGCCTGGCTGAGTGAGGGTGCAGGGCCATATAGGGACAGGGCGGAGTGGGGGTGCAGAACCACATGGGGATAGGAGCAGATGTGCCTGACTGAATGGGAGGGGCTAGGGGTCAACCAGGGTCTGCATGCTCCCCAACTCCCTAACAATCCTTCCACCCCGGAAAAAAACAAACTTGTTCCAAACTTCTCCCACCCACACTCAACAACCCTCCAGGGTCACACCGAGGCTCTTTCCGAGCAATTACTTCCCTCTCCCTCAGCTTTTCCGTTTCCCCTGACTCCTCCAAGCCTTCGCGCTGCTTCTGAGGGGTGCAGGAAATATGTTTCTGTATTGTAGTTAAAATGAATTATTACTCAAAGTTCTGTATTAATATGCCGAGTAAGGAATCTGTTTGTCAAAAAACCATTTCCTGAATCTTTTTTGGTTGTCTGTATTGTTAAAGACACACTTGCTGACAAGTAGTTTGAAAATAAATTATCAAAATTGAAACTGCTGTGATTATATTGTGTTATTTTGAAAAATAAAATCTGTGGAATTTTGCAGAATTTTACAATATTGTGTGCAGAATTTTTAATGTTTTGGCGCAGAATTGCTCCAGGAGTAATCAACACACATGCTCCATTCTTAAAATGAACTGCTCACACCAAACTTTCTCCAATGGAAATCACCCCACCTCCAAAAAAAATAGGAAATGAAAAGAAGCAAAAAAATTCTACACTGAAATTTTGTGTTGATTCTTTCTGTCTTCTGTCTTGTTTTCCATCCTCCACTGCAATCTCCACACCATTCTCTTCTTTTCTTTCTTGTTTTTTCTCCCTTTTATTATTTTCTCTCCTTCTCCCCGTTGTTCACTCGATTTCTTTCTGTTAATCTTCCCCAGGCCCTCTCCTCCATCTTTTTGTCCTGCTCTTTCCTCCCATTTCTGTCCCTGATTTCCCAGTCTCTCCCTCACCAAGCTCCCCTAGCTCTTTAACATTTTCTTCCAACCCACAGTTCTCCTGATCTCTCTCTCTCTCTCTTCCAGTCCCCATAATTTCTCCCTCCCATCAGCCACTTCCGAACCTTTCTGTTTCCTGGTTCTCACCACCATAGTCTACCCTTCTGCCCATTGCTGCCTTTGCTTGTATAGGCTACTGGGCTCACCAGCAGGTCCATCTTCCCACTGCATGTGGACTTGACCCTGCTCTTGCACTGGCTAGAACCTAGCACAAGGGCAGGGGCACTCCCTCAAGATTACAGAAAGACCATTAATAGTGGTATGTGAATGTATGGTGTGCTGTCAAAAGAGTGTGTCCACATGGTGTGCCTACCTATAACAGCCCAATTTGAACACTAGTCTAACCGGAATATTCTCAAAGTGAAGAGTGCACCTACATAGACTTATGGCACTAGCAACATTTTGCACAGTTCTACCAAAGCCCCCAGGAAATAAGTTTTTCTGAGCAGAGAAACTAGAAATAAGCATTAGAATAAATCATAATACTATTCAGAATAATACAGAAAAAATGTATGAACCCAATAGGATCCTGTGGATTCAAGCTGCAAGAAAGCTACAAGGACAAAAATAACCTCATCTCCTAAACTTTTTCATTCAACACTCCAGAGGATGTCACAGGCTTTGTTTTAGAAAAGATTGAAGAGAAGATGCCTTTAAATACCAGCAACTGAATCTGATTACGAGCCTGCATCCATGTATCTTCAGAGACTCAGATCTTACCACCTTGAAAATGAGATTAAATAACTTGAAGATCTATCTTGTTGACTCTTCTATCTACTGGAAGGAAAGTTGGAAGAGGTAATGCAGTATCTGTGTTTTACCAAACAAATGGAAAAGGCACAGTTGTTCATGCCTCTGCCTCTTTGTTTCTTCAAGAAAGCAATAAGACATTATGTTTCCTATTGGACTCAAATAAATCCATCAGAGGTTCGCTGGTCACACGTTGGAATTATAAAATGGAATACACTTTGGGTCCAGCTTCCAGCATAGCTGAAATTGACTGATACAGTGAATGTTCAGGTTCATCTTCACTCACCTATAAGTAGCTGTGACCGCTGTAATCATGCATTTCACCTAGATTAAAATAGGGAGCACTTTCTGATGAGTGTTATGTCTCATGACCCATTATTTTCTGATGTACAGGACAGGCCACTTGCTATGCTTTTGAAATTGGATTTCTCTCCCCACTCAATTGGCATCCTAGAGAAATAATTTTCCTTTTCTATCTTTTCTTTTCAATCCTTTAGTAATCCCGCATATGAATGTGATCAAACTTGCCTTCAAGATTAGTGGAAATGTGGTGGAATCACAGAATTACTGTTTTCTCAAGAATTGGGGGGGAAATGAAGTGTTTTGCTCTTCTTAATGAGAAAATTGTCTTGGCAATCTAAACTGATGCAGGTTTGCCTTGTTAAATCTGGATCCAGAAAGATGGAAGCAAACAAACAATAGCACCAAGAGATGTCTGAGCTTTCCTCATACAACTGAATAAAATGTTAATTTATAAGCTTAATTATCAGGTGCAGTGAGACTCTGCATTCAACAGAGACAGAATCTAGCTGGCCAAGAACAATTTTGACTTTGTCTCATCAAATGTAGAATTCTCATTTAAATGTTTGTGGCACAAGATCATAATGGGAAAGCAAATCTAACACCCTTTTTGGATTACTAGAGTTCAGCTGATCCCTCATTTTTCACAGCTGACAACCCCATGCCTTCCCAGATCTCAAAACATGATTTATTTCCAACCCACCCTACTCCTGACATTCTGTTACTGCCCATCTGGATGCCCAAACCTGATCTAATTTCTGATCTTCTGTTGTCAATCAGCCTCAGTGGAGATTGGGAGATTTTAGACCCAAGATAGAAAGAAGATGAATGATGATGATGCTCAGTGTCCATTAGACTGAAAGAACAGAAAAAGTGCTGAAGAAGTTTCCAATTTGGGAACTGAATCAAGCCCATTAAGACAAACATTACACCTATTTTTGCATTTAGCATGATTTTTTTTACATAACTCTAACAGTTATAACTAGTTCATTAAAATAAGAAGTGCACTTAAAGTTCCTATCATCACATATTCTTTCTGTGTAAACTTAGAAACAACAAATAATTTTTAAATAATACCTTTTTTCTGGTTGATCTTAATGTAATGCTACATGAAAGAACTGGCCTGTCATTTTCCCCCTCAAAAGCCAGATGTTCCTACTAATCTGAATGGTCTATGACCTTGGGTTCCTCTCTCCTCATCATTATTTTCACAAAACTGAAAAAATAAAGAAGGAAAAAGTATTAACATTTCCCACTTGTGAATGATAAATATCTATTGGCAATCTGAATATATTTGTCCTTGAATTCATATATCCCTTTCATATTCCTCTTATAGCTAGCCTTCTCTACATTTGCCAAATATATAACAATTTATAAAGGCAAAACACATTATGATTAATGTAATGATTGTAAAATATACTAACATTGTTTAATATTAAAATGTTGTAAGATTTAATTTAAAAATGCACTTACCAAAATTTGGCCGTGGGTGGAAGGACTGCCCTGGGGGTTTAATGTGGATTGAACAGACCCGAATGCCCAAGCCAGTGAAGACTGGGAGTTGATTTCTCTGTGAAGATATCTTTGGAATGAAGAGATTTCTTTTGTATTTTTATCATCATCTTGCAAGAAGCCACTGATGTAATTATCAACACAATTTCCCTTTTAAAATATTATACTGTTAATATAGGAGTGAATTTTAGATTTGTTTTATTTTGTTTTCAGTCGTGTGCTTTTGGGGCTTACTTAAATCCTGATCTAAGCAGCTTTCAGATGGGAATGTCAACATCAGGAATGAAAAGAGGAACAATATAGCTTCTTACTCAACTAGATGTTTTCTGTTTTGCTTATTCTTATTCATCCCTTACGGCCCAATCTCATAAGTTGAGTAGGACCACCTAAGCACTCACAGGAACAAATCCCTTATAACGATGGATGGTTAAAAATGGTATTTCATGTCTGTGTCTGAAAGTCTTAATTAAGCACACACTAACTCATTCCCAATGTCATTTCTCAGCTCTGTATTGATGAAATTTGTTATGTGCAGTGAGTTGCATGAACTTGAACTGTGGGAGGTAGAAAATCTGAGAGAGAAAGCACTTTAGTACAATAAGTACAATATGCATAAAAGACCACTAGCCAGACATGCCTGCATGCGGCCCAACAGATCTTTATTTAGTTATTCATTTGCTAATTGTATCAATAGATATTTCAAAATATAAGCTAAAGATTCAGAATCATCTTGTATTACAGAGGTAATAGTTACGATGTCATAGTTAGGGTGCATTTTTAATGCAAACCAAAGTGGGGTCTTTGTTCCACTGATTTTATAACATTCAGCTTCCTCTTGTTCCTGCCTCTCATTTGTCCCATCCAACCAGGCAGCCACACTCACCCAATCCTGCCACACTCACCCGTTTTCCCACTCTCACAGACAGACACCCACAAAGACACAGGCACCTACACTCAATACATTTCTGTTCTATTCAGTAACAATTTATTGGCAGAAAAATGTATACAGGTGTTGTTGCCAAACTGTAATTGAAAACCAAGATACTTGGTTTCAGAAGTACATGGAGTCTGACCGGGATGGAGCAGGATTGCCTTTGCAATCTTCCATTTATCCAATAAGAGTGTGTATATTCTCAATGAGATCCAAGCACTGCATCAACAAGAGTCTGTAGAGTTATATCTAATTTGTAGCTCCATTTCTCAACAGTACTTTTCACTTTACAAAGTGTGGAATCTACAGTTAAACTCTATGGGACAGATTTGACATATTATATTAATATTCAGAATTTCCTGTAATTTATACTTATATTTTAGCTTAATCTTATTTTGACAAAATGTAGCCAAATACCACCTTGCCCCCTTTACTTGTACCTCTCCCCGCAGCCTCTGTCTGTGGTCTGTCTGTCCACACATTGTGAGTTCCTTGGTGCCAGGGCCTTGGAACGAAATTTTCAAAGGCACCAAAGGGTTAGTTCGGAGACTTAGTCCCATTTTCAGAAGTGATTCAGGAATTTAGCAACCTAAGGCTCATGGAAAATCATTGGTACTTAGGCTCCTATGTCATCATGCACTTTTGGAAATGTATACCTTTTTGTTTGTCCAAAAATACGTAGCGCATCATTGACGCAACCACAAACATATATTCAATAAGAATAATTAATAGAGAAAGAAAACTTTATCTTTCATACTGATTTCTAAAGTTCCTGAAACAAGTGTAAGTCAGACTTTTCTGCAGTTTGAGTATTTTTATATGTGTATTTTGAAACTGTAGTGCAGTGGCCCTAAATTGTAGTCCTCTGACCTAAAGAAAAGGAGTTTGGAAATGTAAATTCCAGAATCCAGCTAGCATAGAAAATATGTGATGTACATTTGCCAGTTCAGTTAGTAAAATATACTTGAAAGCAGGTTGTCCTCTTTTCTTCTAAACAGGAAGCTATTCATAGGCTATTATCTAGCTCAGCGGTATCCAGTGTCTCAAATGTCCAAAGTCCCTGGGTAAGGATAAAGGGGGTAAAAAACAAAGGTGATGACAACAACAAAAATTTTTAAACAACAAAATCATCCAAAACAGGACTTTGTGGTGATGGGGAACTTCAACAGTACAGACAAACTGTTGGAAAAATAATACAGCATGGCACAGATTATCCAACCAGTTTCATGGACTGCATTGGAGTCAACTTTTTATTGCACAAGGTGGAGAAAGCAACTAGGGAACGGTCTGTTCTAGATTTAATTTGACAAATAGGGAGGAACTGGCTGAGAACTTAAAGGTGAAAGGCAGCTTGGGTGAAAGTGATCATGAAACGAGAGTTCACGATTCTAAGGAATGGTACGAGGGCAAACACAGCAGAGTGAAGACAATGGACTTCAAGAAGGCAGACTTTACCAAACTCAGAGAATTGGTAGGCTAAGTTGTGGGGCTGCGTAGCAACCTATTAAGCGCCGCATAGGCACTCAGGGCTGCGGCGGGGAGAGACGCTTGCCGCAGCCAGGGGAGAGGCGCCCCTCCTCTGGCCCCCACACAGCCCTAGCCCAACCTGCCACAGCCGGGGGGAGATGCGCCTCTCCCAGCCGGCCCCAGCCCAGACCTGGACCTGCCATGGCCAAGGGGAGAAGCGCTCCTCCCCCGGCCCCAACCCAGTGGGTGCACAACTGGTTGGAAAACCTATTCAGAGAATAATTATCAATAGTTCACAATCAAGCTGCAAGGGTCCCACAGAGATCTGTCCTGGGTCCAGTTCTATTCAATATCTTCATAAATAATTTGTATAACGGCATTGAGAGTACATTTATAAAGTTTGCGGATGATATCAAGCTGGGAGGGGAAGCAAATGCTTTGGAGGACAGAATTAGAATTCAAAATGATCTTGACAAACTGGAGAAATGGTCTGAAATACATAGAATGAAATTCAATGAGAACAAATGCAAAGTTCTACACTTAGGAAGGAATAATCAATTACACAAATACAAAATGGAAAATGACTGCCTAGGAAGAACTGCAGAAAAGAATCTCGGGATTATAGTGGATAACAAACTAAATATGAGTCAACAATGTAATACTGATGCAAATAAAACCAAACATTGCATGTATTAGCAGGAATGTTGTAAGCATGACATGAGAAGCAATTCTTCTATTCTACCAAGCACAGATAAGGCCTCAAGTGGAGTATTGTGTCCAGTTCTGGGCACCGCACTTCGGGAAGAACGTGGGAAAACTGGAGAAAGTCCAGAGGAGAGAAACAAAAACGACTAAAGGTTTAGAAAACATAACCTATGAAGAAAGGTTGAAAATATTAGATATTGTTTAGTCTGGAGAAGAGAAGACTGAGGGGGACATGATAAGAGTCTTCAAGTATGCAAAAGGTTGTTATAAAGAGGAGTGTTATAAATTATTCTCCTTAACTGCTAAGGACAGGACAAGAAGTAATGAGCTTAAATTGCAGCAATGGAGATATAGGTTAGAAATTCAGAAAAATTTCCTGACTATAAGGGTAGTTAAGCAATGGAACAAATTACCTAGGGACGTCATAGAATCTCCATCATTAGAGGTTTTTAAGAACAGGTTAGACAAACACCTGTCAGGGATGGTCTAGATAATACTTAGTTCCGCCTCAGTGCAGGGAACTAGACTAGATGACCTATTGAAGTCCCTTCTAGTACTACATTTCTGTGGTTATATGATTCTATATTTTCCAAATGAAAATTCAAAGGGAAACCAAAAAAAAAAGACTCTGAAGAAACTTGTTTCCTTTGGTGGTTAAATCACAATATAAAACTACAATACACAATTTAATACAGGCCATAGAACTTCCCCCCTCCCCCCACACACATACATTTTTTAGAGCATATCTATTAGAAAAACATCCTATCTTGATTTTAAAATTGACAGTGATGGAGAATCTACCACAATCCTTGGTAAATTTTCCAATGGTTAATTACCCTCACTGTTAAAAAATTGCACTGTATTTCCAGTCTGAATTTGTCTAGCTTCAACTTCCAGCCATCGGATTGTGTTAAACCTTTCTCTGCTAGACTGAAGAGACCACTATAATCAAGCCATCCTTAATCTTCTCTTCGTTAAAATAAATGGATTGAGCTCCTTGAGTCTCTCACTATAAGGCATGTTTTCTAATCCTTTAATCATTCTCATAGCTCTTCTCTGAACCCTCTCCAATTTATCAACATCCTTCTTCAGCTGTGGACAGCAGAAGTGGGCACAGTATTCCAGCACTGATCACTCCGGTACCAAATACAGACATCAAATAATCTCTAGACTCCTCCTCACAATTCCCCTGTTTATGCATCCAAGGACAGCATTGGTCCTTTTGGCCTCCGCATCACACTGGGAGCTCATGTTCAAATGATTATCCATCCCAACCCCCAAATCTTTTTCAAGTCACTGCTTCCTAAGACAGACTCCTCCATCATGTAAGTATGGCCTGCATTCTTTGTTCCAAAATGTATACATTTACATTTAGCTGCATTAAAATGCATATTGTTTGCATCCTCCCAGTTTACCAAGTGATCCATATTGCTCTGTGTCAGTGACCTGTCTTCATTATTTACATCCCTTCCCAATTTTAAGGTCGTATGTAAACTTTATGAGTAATGATTTTATGTTTTCTTCCAAGTCATTGGTAAAAATGTTAAAGTGTGTAGGGCCAAGAACTAATCCCTGCAGGACTAGAAATGCACCGGCTAATGATGATTCCCCACTTAGAAGCACATTTTGAGACCCATCAGTTAGCCAACTTCTACTCCATTTTTAATGTGTGCCATGTTAAGTTTATACTGTTCTAGTTTTTTTTATCAAAATGTCATGTGGTACCAAGTCAAATGCCTTACGTCAACACTATTACATTTATCAACCAAATTTGTAATCTCATTTAAAAAAATATCAAGTTTGACAGGATCTATTTTTCATAAACATGTTGATGGCCTTAATTATATTACCCTTTAATTCCTTATTAATAGATCCCATATCAGACACTCCATTATCTTGACCAAGATCCAGGTCAGTTTGGCAGGTCTATAATTATCCAGGTCATCCCACTACACTTTTTAAATATTGGCAAAACAATAGCTTTCCTCCTGTCTTCTTGCTCCCGGATATTGAAAATAAACATTAATGGTCCAGTGAGCTCCTCAGACAGCTATTTTAAAATTCTTGGATGCAAGTTATTCAGACCCTCTGATTTTAAAATGTCTAACTTTTGTAGATGCTGTTAACATCCTTCTGAGATGCTAGTGGACTGAAAAGAGAGTTATCATATGATATGACTACATCATCTGATTTCCCCAAATACAGAACAGAAATATGTACTGCACATTCCTGCCTTTTCTGCATTATTACCATAATTTCCATCTACTAATGGACCAACACCATTGTCAGGATTCTTTTATTTCCTACTATAATTTAAAAACTCCTTATTATCCTTAACTCTGCTGACCACAGAGTTTGCCTTGTGTCCCTTTGCTTCCCCTATCAGTTTTCTACAATTCCTAGTTTCTGATATATATTCATTCCTCACACCTTTTGCAGAGTTTCTCTGGTAAATCAGGAATTGTGCAAGAATTTCAGCCATAATGAAGGCCTACAGGAAAAGAGACAAGGTGAAAGCTGTCAGCAGCAGAACTAGTTGTAGGCTCAGGTGTAGAGCATCACATCAAAGGGGTCATACATCTCCTCACAGAACTAAATAAAACTCTAGCAGACATCCATCTGCAAAAAGAGTTACCTGCTGCTGACGTGCAGAAATTTAAAAAATAAAGGGACAGAGAAACAAATGGTAAAAAATAGAAAGGCAGAGAAAAGGCAGGAAAGTAGAGAAAAAGTGAGTGAACTGCAAAGAGAGTAAGAGACAGAAATAAAGATAGAGGAGTAGAAAACACAAGCAGCAAAAGATCTGAATTGGCTACTGCAAGCACCACTACAACCAATGCAAAGAATTGTGGGATGCATTTTGGAATTATGGTGGGGGTATATTACATATTTGAATGGGTGGCTATGGTGCTGACGCAATTACAGCTGACCCTGTTCAAGACAAATGTTTTAAATACGCAGCTACTGGTATAACAGCCACAACTAGACTCCTTTTTACTTTGCCACTATATGCATATCTACATATTGGACTATGGAGAGCTGGAAATGTACAAAACTAATACAAAAAATCAAGGCTTGAAAGTGAAATTCATGTTACCTAATGTAACACCTGGATCCTTCAAATTGTCAAATAACTATAAGACTGTTTCAGGTCCAATTTTTAAGGTAACAATTCCACAATTTAAAATATGCTCCTGGGAAGCAAATGGAAAATGCCGTGTGTGTACTAAATGTTGCAAGACTACCAAAATTTTTGTAGAAGTTTTTAATAAGACATTTCTTTTTCCTAAATTAAGATACTGTAAAGCTCAGCTTTTCACTACTATACACGTTATTTAGCCAAACACACTGGAAGCTTCATTAGAGAAAAAAGATAAATTGGCAATTACATTATGTATGCTCTTGTATTATAATGGCCAACATCAGTAAAAAGAAAATGGTCGTGCAAATCCCAAGAGAAGCAGTTGTTCCTTCCAGATGTTCTGAATATTTTCCTTATAATGATGAAAACGAGAAATACTTTACAACAATTCTGCATATCCCAATGGAAGCTCAGTAGAATAATTCAGAGAGATTCATACCTTCTGTGTGATCAGACTTTTATTGTCTTAAATATTGATACAAATGCTGGACACTTGTTACTTTGGCCAATTTTTCCCAGAGCTGACCGCAAAAGTGAACATGGGCAAGAAAACATATATGTGCATGTCCTAATTACAGCAGTGTTTGCAATTTAGAATAGTGCCATCTGACATTGTAATACACCAACAATCACTGAGAGACTGAAGACCAGGTCCTACACTAATTAACCTACTGTTCTTATGTGACCTTAAGATTCAAATGCCATGACAACCATGCCCATTTGTCACAAAAGGAAGATGTTCACCAAAGTTTTTTTCAGTGCAAATCCTTCCTTGCTACAGTATTTTACAAGCTAAATAGAAAACTGCCTCTCACAACTGTGCTGTTAAAGATCTCATATGGCAGCTAGCTAACTTGCTGCTAGCACTAAGGTATTCCGCCTTCTCCAGAGGAGAGTTGTGCTGATAGTTTGTTCTTTTAATACCTGAATGAAACAAAATCCTTGCACCCCAAATCATACCTTCAACTGTCTAACAAGCTTGTATCATTGTTTGAAAAAACAATACTATTATAATTTCAGAACCATGCTATCACTGTAGACATATATTTTGCCTGATATACAGTAACTCACTTTTTGTCTTAACCTAATTAAGCATCTGTTACTTGAAAAACCTACTATTTTCTTTGACACAGAACAGCTGCACCATCGTTATGAGTGTTGAGAAGGGAAGCAAATACATTTATATTTGCTGTAGCTGTCTTGACAAGGAGAGAGGCTGTTGTTGAGATCTCTGAATGGCAAGAATTGATGGGGCTGCTACATCAGACTTATCGTCTTCTCTGCAATTTGCCTAGTTTTATTCACAATACCCTGCTATTGACTAGTAAACAAATGAAATGATTATTTCTTATCTTTTAGGTTAAAATTATAGCTGTTGCATATAATCCAGAAGAATATTTTGATGTATGTTTTTCCATTCAGAGTTTCTCTGGCTCTGTTTTGTATAACTAGATTTGACTGAAAGTGTGCAATGTATTGCATCAGAACAAAATATTTTTTCAAATGTGAAGGAACGTCTTATAAGGAGAAGTATTTATATATTATATGTACTGTACAAAAGGAGAAATATAGAGATATACTTAATAGGACAAATTCTCTACCAGAGTACCTCAGTACAATTCAATTGAAATAATTTGAATTGTACCAGTAAATAGAAGGAGAATTTGGCCCATTCTTCTATAGCATATTTACGAAATGGAACAAAATAAAATGAGCAATCTTTTCTACTTCATTCATACTGAAGACAAAGTAGAATGCTTTTTTATATGCCACTCCATTCATCTAACAGAAATATAACTTTAGTTAAATAGTGCCACCTGGTGACACAAATCTGACATGTTGTGAATCTACACCTAATCCAGGGAAGAGAAAAAACATTATATGGTATATAAATCCAGCCCTAGAAAGTCACATCCTAAAAACTGCACCAGCAGAAATAATTACTATACAATAAAACGGGACAAATGCCCACTTTTGTCAAAAAAGTGGTGTGTGGTGCAGAAGGGGAAAGCAGAGATGCAGCCCCCCGCAGAGGGGGAGGTAGAGCTGAGGGAGGGAGGAGGCAGCGTTACAGCATGGGGGGGGGGAGGCAGGGTTCCAGCGACAGGCAACAACCTCACCTGGGGGGCGCCTCGAGTGAGCAGATTCTTTGGGGAATATGGTCACCCTAGAAATGTTACAACCACATGTAACAATAAACGTGGGTAGGAAATGGTGCAAAAGGGAGACAGAAAGACTAAGTAAGGCCAAACATAAAGGCCTACTGATATAACTCAAGGTGGAATGTCACCCTTACTTTTGCACTGCTGCTGACAATGGTTCTACCTTCAGAGCTGGGCAGCCGGAGAGCATTCATGTTGTTTGCACGTGGAAGGATTATTTTTTTAATCCCACTCCCATCCCACCCTGCAATACCCATTCTATTTTTATCCCGCAATACCCACTCTATTTTTATCCTGCTCCCACTATTATGGCAGTGGGTCCTGCAGGACCCATGGGATCCCAGTTTCTTTGCACTCCCCAGAGAATCTCTTGCGTTCCCCCAAGGGGGTACACACTCTTAGATTGTGCAACAATGATCGAAGAGACTATAAAACAAGGAGTTTCCTTATAAAAACTCTCTACAGCTAAAGGGACAAGGAACAAGGATTATGGCTAAAATGAAAGTCTTACTTAATACTTTATATTTCAAGCTCTTTAACTGTTTTTCTTTCTTTTCTGTATCTTTGATAAAAAGTTTAAAATATATTTAATTATGTGTTTTCCATGGCATTAAGCAGGCTGAGGTCTTTGTATATTAACCCTATACCTTGTTTTAAAATGTTTAATGTTGAACAGTGAAAGGGTCATGTTAACACCTTTAACTCTTTGGGCCCATATATTCCATCAAAATTACTACAATCACACCATTCTGAGATATTAGATTTTGAATAGAATGTATTTAATATTAGAGAATAGGAGGGAAAGAGAAAAAGGGGGGAAATGACAATTACACTTCTCTGAATACTGGGAGTGAAGGAGAAGAGTTTTGTCTTACTTGAAAACTGTTTGCTACAGTGGTTCCTCTGTAGCAGTTAGAGGCTATAGCATTGTAGTGTAGGACTTTGGGGACAGCATTCCTGCCAGCAGGAGTAAATAGACAAAGCTGAGGATTTGGGGCTTTATGTTTTGTTGCCTTCCCCTTAGTTTGGTTAATCTACATCACTAATAACTTAAAACTGAAATCAATTTTGAACCTTTAAGCTACTATACAAAACTATACATGGACCTTTCCTCATGTTAGCTGAATATGGTCATAAAAATCAGGCTGGGTACCTGCGTTGGTAGAGAAGACCCAGCAGAAAAGTATTTTTCAGATATAGTAGAACTGCACCTTTTCCATATCAGGTCCCTTTTCCATAGGGAGACCCCCTTCCATATAGTTGGGAATCTAACCAGAATCTCTCTCCATTTTAGCAATATGCAAATGCCTTAACTGATTACTAGATATCCTACTTATATAGTCTGATATTCATACAATGTAAGCGTGTTAAATGTCAACATTTAACATGTCAAAATGTACACATAACTGCTTCAGAGTAGCAGCCGTGTTAGTCTGTATCCGCAAAAAGAAGAACAGGACTACTTGTGGCACCTTAGAGACTAACAAATTTATTAGAGCATAAGCTTTCGTGGACTACAGCCCACTTCTTCGGATGCATATAGAATGGAACATATATTGAGGAGATATATATACACACATACAGAGAGCATAAACAGGTGGGAGTTGTCTTACCAACTCTGAGAGGCCAATTAATTAAGAGAAAAAAAACTTTTGAAGTGATAATCAAGATAGCCCAGTACTGCTCTCTGTATGTGTGTATATATATCTCCTCAATATATGTTTCATTCTATATGCATCCGAAGAAGTGGGCTGTAGTCCACGAAAGCTTATGCTCTAATAAATTTGTTAGTCTCTAAGGTGCCACAAGTACTCCTGTTCTTCTTTTTACATAACTGCTTGTTTAATCTGTGCAAGTATTTATCAAAACTGCATACACAAACATATCTAATTAGACATTTGAACAAGCAATTGCAGTAAATGTGTGAAAAGTAGGAACAAAATGTCTAGTGATGGTGAAGTCCAGACTGCAGCTATCATTAATCAAGACTTTGACCTTGACGGCTTATGGGACATTGTCATTGCTATGACAAAGTGGACCCATATTGCATTCTGGAATGGGAAGATTTTACTTCTTTACAACTCAGTATCTCTATTGGCACACATGCTTTAATAGCAGTAAATGATTTCTTGGTTGCACTGAACAAAACAGACTCTGACATCTGCAACTGTGAGTAAATAAAAATGTCAGTGTCCTGCACTCTAATTTGGATCAGGACAAAACAAAAGGTAAAATTCTGTATAAAAATATTGTGCATTTTAGTACTTAACCTGTGTGCAGTATGTAGGAAAAAACTGTATTTAGAGACTTGAAGGTATTCCTGTTTCAGTGAAAGTGATTCAAGTTTGCTATATTAATGAGCTGGATATAGTGCAACCAGGAAAGCAGTTTAAAATGTTAGATAAAATAAAGATGTTTAAGATAAAATTTCGGCAGCTTTCATGACTTTCAAAATTGTGAACCCATATAGATTGACACTGAAGGATACGTTTGCATGACCCTCTATAAAGAAAAACCACCAGAATTTTCAGTTCTTCCCACACAGTGAATGGGATTGATATTCATAACTATGCTTCTCTCCAATCAGACAGTAATTACCTTGTTTCTCTGACTCAGTACTCAATTTTTTTTTAAACAGAGGAATTACACCTTCTCCAAATATTTTTGTTTTTGATATTAGAGGTAGGAATAGAAAAATCTTATTTTAAATACATAAGAACAGCCACATTAGGTCAGACCAATGGTCCATCTAGCTGTGTCCTGTCTTCTCACAGTGGCCAATGCCAGATGCTTCAGAGGGAATGAACAGAACAGGGCAATTTCAAGTGATGCACCCTCATCACCCATTGCCAGTTTCTGGCAGCTGGAGGGCTGTGTTGGATACCCAGAGCATGGGTTTGAATCTCTGACCATCTTGGCTAGTAGCCATTGATCTAATTTTTTTTACACAGTTATACTTTTGGCCTTCACAACATCCCATGGGAATGAGTCCCAAAACCTAACTGTGCATTGTGTGAAGAAATACTTCCTTTTGTTTGTTTTAAGCCTGCTGTCTATTAATTTCATGGGGTGACACCTAGTTCTTGTGTTATGTGAAGGTGTAAATAATACTTTCCTATTCCACTTTCTCCCTATCACTGACGATTGGATGTAACATTGACTGAGATTTAAGCAGGGATTATTTGAGCAACCAAATACCTTAAATGGCTAACTTCCCTGATACTACACTACAATTTGATAGACCAGCATCAGGTTGGATCTCCAATCATTATCTCCAATTAGATGAATTTTGGCCATTATCCTCTGACAACCACCACCATATGTCTGACTTCACTTTGGTTGGACAGAAGAGGATATCCTGACATCCCCCGGACCTTTGGGACCAATTTTCAAGAACTGAAGAGTTGTATGGTGAAGTCTGCTTCATGACAGTGTTCCTGTGCAATTACACTATTCCCAACACCTCCATACACTCTATAGCTAAGGAATGGTATACTTTGATTCTGCTTAATTCATCATTCCGTGGACAGAGACATACAATTCACAGCTGTCAGAGCAAGCCTCTCAATGAACTAGCTGATGAATTGCTGATTATGGCTTTTTTGCACATTTGCAAACCATCTGTTCTGTCCTAGCTCTTGTATATTCCTGTAGACTGACATCTGGCCCCATTTTCTGGATGCTGTTTGCATCAGAAATGTTATCCAGTTGTGGATGAACACAGATTCATGATTATCCTTAGTTATGCTGTTATCACCACCAAAATTTAGTGTTTACTCACAGTGCCAATGAGAGGCTTAAGGGCCTGGTCTATGACTGCTGTCCATTTACAACAAACTTCATTGATTTTTGATGCACTGGGCAAATTGATACTTGAAGGCATACTTACTTTAAATCCACTAGTGTTAACTGTCAAGTATTCATTGGTATCTTACAGAGAAGTACAATTCTATTTAGAAAAAAATGTGCGTCTTTGGACCTAGCATCACCTCAAATCCTGTTCACTGAATACAGCCTTTATGCCTTTTTCTTTGGACCAATAGCTTCCGGCTATAATAGCTTGTGATGGAGCTATCATTTTTTCTTTTATCTTTAAAAAAAGAAACAATGAAGAGGTCATAATGAGACAGATATGGCACTGATGGTGACTGGCAATTGGCATTTGTAGCCAAATATGGAGACTCTGTGTCCTAGTGGTGGAACAGACTTGCGTGTCTGAAGATTTTCAGGAGCTGTGAGGCAACTGAGAAGAAGCAGAGTAATCTTCCTGTCCCTTATTGCACCTAAAGAAAGATGACTGGTAGAGTAACTACCTTGAACAATAACATATTCTGGTGCTGCTGGCTGGTTAGCTATTTCTGTATTGTTGTGGGTAAAACAAAATGATCAGGAATAGCATTGAGGCTTATCCTGGAAAGCTGGAATTTGAATGAGGGAGATTCTTAAGAATTTATACCAGAACTCTGCACAGAAGTTCTCCATTTAGGGGAAGTCCAATTTATGAGTCCTTTGGAGGTCATTTGGGTGAAGGTTCAGTATGTGGCGACAGTGACCACTGTATTCCATGCTGATACAAGCATTACATTAAAGGAAGAATCTTCTAGAGTTTTTCACATCAAATTTATCTGAGGGAGAAATTTGAAGATTCTTAATTCTGAGAAAAAATCCTTCAGTTTTTGCATACACTTAAAATGGTTCTGGATACAAAATGGGAACACACATGGTAACTCAAAATTTCTCATTCTATTTTGCTAATAATTTGTATTGATTTTTTTCCAGAATAATACATGGAAGGAAAAAAAGATATCAAAGGAAAAGAAACAGAAGGCCAAAAGAATATAACAACAGAGGACATGCCAAGAGAGCCTGTATTTCTATGGCCTAAACACAAAAACAAAATCTTATAGCTTTACATTCACCAAAAGCAGGTGGAAGGGGTTGTAGGTGTAGTGTGTCCCTTTACCAGTTACATATGAAAATGGAAAGAATACTGGACATAAGTATTGGCAACACAAAAATTTGGAAACAGAACATAAGAAAATTTCTGTATGGAGTAGTATTGAATAGTACCAAGGTCAAGTAATAATGTATAAAAACAATGCATCTTTGCTTTTTACAAACCAGAAATGTGAGGATGCAGGATTGTATGTGGTAACAGTAATGATGGTATGGAAAGTAAAAGTAGAAGTGAAACAGGCAAAAACAAGGGAGGATAGTATAACTATATGCTATACCAGGGGTCGGCAACGTTCGGCACGCGGCTCGCCAGGGTAAGCACCCTAGCGGGCCGGGCCAGTTTATTTACCTGCTGACGCGGCAGGTTCCGCCAATCGTGGCCCCCACTGGCCGCGGTTCGCCATCCTGGGCCAATGGGGGCAGCAGGAAGCCGCGGCCAGCACATCGCTCGCCCGCATCGCTTCTCACTGCCCCCATTGGCCTGGGACAGCGAACCACGGCCAGTGGGGGCCACGATCGGCCGAACCTGCCGCGTCAGCAGGTAAATAAACTGGCCCGGCCCGCTAGGGTGCTTACTCTGGCGAGCTGTGTGCCAAACGTTGCCAACCCCTATGCTATACCAACAACTGTACCTTGTTTTACAGTTCAGACTACCTCCCTTCCTGTCCTGTGTCCACCTTTAAAGCCAGGACCAGAGAGTGGCTTAAAACTTTCCTTAATTAGGAATAAAAACAGCATATTGTATTAAAATGTATGTTGGTTCCACATCCCAATTATTCTTAATATCACCCAATGGAGTCTTAAGCATATTAAGGTATGCAAAGTAAGCCAAGTTGGAAAGCTGTATCAAAAATGTATGAGACAGCTTTGGGATGGCCCTCAGAGAAAAAGAAAGATGCTAGTGGAATAATAAGAGCAGCTAGTGAACTATTTGGATCAGGGATGTTCTTAATAAATCAGGGTGATATATGGGCCTTGCAAAAGTAAATAAATAAATTAAAGCAAGAATTGGGGAACAAAATAATTCATCTGATTGCAAGAATTAAGGATGAATTACTCAAAAAATTGTTAATGGTAGTAAATATGCATAATGTTGCATTAGCATACAAAAAACACTGGAAAAGATTAATACATTAATTAATGTTAATAATAATAACCAAAACTGATATAGGATGAGACAGTCAAATGTACAATATTTCTCCCTTAGTTTCTCCAGATTTTTGACAGTGACTGTCTAATCAAATTATTGGATGTTCTAACCCTTATCTTTATAGTCATCATTTTAGATACATTTAGGAATTATTACGTTCTCAGACAAACAGTCATTAATGCATCTGTTTTTCCATTCCAAAGAGTACTTCAGCCTTGAAGAAATATCATCGGAGATTCTCATTTTGTGGCCCATTCCTGATATGTCACTATCTACCTGTGAGGCACTGCTGAAATTTCCAAGGAATCTGACCTTTCCCACTCATTTTCAGTCCTTGTACCATGCACCAGAAAAATTTTCTTGGGACTGGTTCTTGATATGACTCTGTTCCCTGTATCTATGACTAAGGTCTACTACACATCATCAAAATGAAAGCATTGTACAGCTAACATAGATATGTCCTCCAATCTGAAGATGGTTCCTCCTCTTTGGGAGCTCCCCATTCATCCAAAGAGTCCATTAAATACAAGGGGCAGTTGGAAGGGGCCCGCCATTATCACTAGATTGTAACAAGTATCAGGGGGTAGCCGTGTTAGTCTGAATCTATAAAAAGCAACAGAGGGTCCTGTGGCACCTTTAAGACTAACAGAAGTATTGGAGCATAAGCTTTCGTGGGTGAATGCCCACTTCATCAGACGCAAGCATTCACCCACGAAA
The DNA here is from genome assembly GCF_011386835.1 of Chrysemys picta bellii. Classification (NCBI taxonomy): domain Eukaryota; kingdom Metazoa; phylum Chordata; order Testudines; family Emydidae; genus Chrysemys; species Chrysemys picta. Next base: position 333,024,949 of record NC_088791.1, on the reverse strand, counting down.
GCTTATGCTCCAATACTTCTGTTAGTCTTAAAGGTGCCACAGGACCCTCTGTAGATTGTAACAGAGCAGCTTTGAAGATCTAGTGGTTATGGTGCTAGTCTAGGACTTCAAAGACATGGGTTAAATTCCTTGCTCTCCCACAAACTACCTATGTGACATTGGATAAATCACTTAATCGCTTTATGCCTCAGTTTCCCATTTGTAGAATGGGGATAACAGTATGTCTCTACTACAGAGGGGTCTTGTAAGGGTATATTTGTTAAAGATGTTAGGTGTTCCTATGGTCACGGGGGTCCCATAAATACCTCAGATAGACAACCTAAACTTGGATGTGCAAGTCACAAAACTAGGAAGCAGACTGATGAAACAATATTCTCAGTAGAGAGAGCCCTTTACTCTTTGCATTGTGAGAAAAAATATGTAATAGTCTAAAGGTGGGTTTTCTAATCTCACAGCTAATAAGAATTTATACTAAAAGTAGCAGTAGCTCCCATTAATAACCATCTTGCTTGTAATTACCAGGAAAGAAAAAGAATTATCCTTTCTAATCACAATAAAGTACCACAGAAAGAATAATAAAAACTAAGAGTATCTCTACATATCACTTCATATTGCATTAATCTGACCCTTTTACAGTACTAACTATTGCAAATTATAAAACATACAACTAATTAGGTGAAGAGATTTTTCGGGGTAAGCAGAGCACCTATATTTCTACAATTATTTTTGCCTTAGGAATATCTGTCCTAGTTAGGCAAAAATAAATCAATAAATAAATCAATAAATCAATAAATAAATCAGGTTATCGCTGTGGCTATGCTTGTGCCGTCTTTGCCAACTGTAGCTAATGAATGGAGAACCTATCCAAGTAAAATAGGTCTAAATAAATACATAATACTTTGCATGTCCACAGAGATTTTCACTGCATTTTAAAAACAGTAATTATCTCTCACACTACTTCTTTGAACTAGGTAAGGGATATTGTCAAGCTGTCTCGAGTGGCTCATGAGCATGAGTGACAACCTCAGGGCAGACTGTAAAGAAGCAGGGAACAAACCCCAAATTGGCTTTATGTACTGTAATTAGATTTCACCAACCAAGTAAGAAGAGTGAACTCCACAAGACCTATAACAGCCTCTCCAGGGAGTCACAGACAGTCTCCTTGGGCACTCCGGTCTATCTTGCCACCCAGGCAAGCCTGCCTTTGTGATAGATGGTCACTTAAACCAAAAAAATCACAACAGTATTCAGGTTACTCCCAGTCCCAAAGGACCAATCATTCACCAGTTGCACCAGTCAGGGCAGTTGCACCCAGATCTCTCACTAAAGACAACATTTGTAGCCAATCCTGTCAAAAACTAACTAAAGATTTATTAACCAAGAAAAGAAATAAAAGAGTTATTTACAAGATTAATACAGATAACATACACACACAAATGAGTTACAGTCTTAATTCCAAAAGATAGTAGACTCTTCTATAATAAGCACACTCTATTTGTCCTTTAGGGCTAATCCAGGCAAAAGAGCTTAGTGATTTTTGCCACTTTAGAGTCCAAGCAGCAAAAAGAACCCAGTTTCTCCTTGTCAGGGATTTTTATCCCCTTCTCCCCAGAGTCCAAACTGATGGGATGAGTTCATGCACAGGTCTCCTCTTCCTGGAGGGGGTGAGGAATGCAATTAACAAAGTCTTTGTTCTTTGATGTCTCACAATGGCTCATTTGATTTCAAAAGGCTTCTCGTTAGACAGGATCTAACATCTTCTGTAGGAAGCCAGCCTTTGCATTAGTGAAGGCTTCTCTCCTATTTGATGAGCCAGGGTGGGTAAGGAATGGTGTCCCTAGCCTCTGTTTGTCATAGGGTGGAGATGGACGGCAGGAGAGAGATCACTTGATCATTACCTGTTAGGTTCACTCCCTCTGGGGCACCTGGCATTGGCCACTGTCGGTAGACAGGATACTGGGCTGGATGGACCTTTGGTCTGACCCAGTACAGCCATTCTTATGTTCTTATGAGTTACATAGTTACAGAGGTTTACAATGCAAACACTGAATATAACCTTGTACCATGGGCTATAGAGGTTATAAATGAAATCAACGCATGCAGCATCTGACAGGAATTTCGTCAAGTCTAAACACTAAACACATTCATATCAATTTAACATCTATTCTAACAGTGCTAACATATAGGCGAGCCAGACTGGTTTCCAGCCATGCAATTGTCACTGTTCAGTGAGACCTGGTGCCTTGTCATGAGCTGGTACTGGGTCTGCCAGCAACACAGATATATATAGGGATCACTTCATTTCCTGTTGAAACCCAGCCTCCTGTTCAGTGGGACACAGCATGTTTAACACCACACGTGAATATTTAACACGAGTTGCGGTAAAGTGAAGAACATTTCATCCAGCTGAAATTGCAGAGGGGATTTACACGGACAGAACATAATTACTTAAACATCTGGCCAAGAAACTGGGTTTCTCACCGTTACTCTGACAAATTGTGCCATGGGATCCATAATAAGCAAGCTCAGTTTTCTGCTGTTGAAAGGGGGAATGAATGGATCTGTTGTTTAGGGATTTGGGGGAGGATTTTTTTAAAGCTAAGGCATAAATGTTTTTAACATGCTTACATGATTTAGGACTAGCTTAAGTCCAGTTTTCATCACCGAAGTCCCACTGGCTTTCAGTTGTAGTTAGGCACCTGGGCACTTTTGAAAATCCCACTAGGGTGCATCTACACAGCAAGTGGAAGCCCACAGCAGTGCATCTGAGAGCATGGGTCAACAAACTCGGTCTTGCAGGGCTCACACTATGGCACTACAAATAGCCATGTAGATGTTTAGGCTCAGGCTGGTGCTTGGGCTCTGAAGCCCACCCCCCTCCCTGGGCTTCAGAGCCTGAGCCTCAATGTCTACACAGCTATTTTTAGCACTGTAGCATGAGTCCTGCGAGCCCAAGTCTGTAGACCTGGGCTCTGAAACTCACTGCTGCAGGCTGTGTAGATGTACCCCTAGATGTCTATCTGCATTTTAAGGTGCCTAAATACCTTTTAAAATCTGGTTCCTATGTTCCTAAATCATTTTTGAAAAAAGAGAACATAAGAATGGCCATACAGGGTCAGCCCAATGGTCCATATAGCCCAGTATCCTGTCTTCCAACAGTGGCTGGTGCCAGACACTTCACAGGCAATGAACAGAACAGGACAATATCGAGCAATCCTTCCAGAGATGTAAGCACTTTAAGAATTTTTAGCCAAGAACCAAAGCTCAATCCTACCAATACTAAGCAACCCTTAAAAACTAGTTAAGGCCTGATTTTCAGAAATGCTGAGCACCCACAAAGCCCACTGAAGCCAACTGCAGCTGTTGATGCTTAGCACCTTTCAAAATCAAATTGTAAGGACTAAAATTGTCAAAAGCTTAAATTATAAGGTGCCCAACTTGATACCCCCTCCTCCAATTTAAAGGGACACGATTTTCAATACCCTACACCTAGCAAGGGCCATTGTACCTGGGGGGGCAGGGGAGGAATTATCCCTGGGGGGCAGTGCTTTCTGCCATCCTGCCCCTATAGGGCACCACTAAGGAAGGGTAGTTAGAAATTGGCAAAGGCTGCCCACTAAATGCAATGAATCAGCACATTCCCAACTTAGAGCCCGCAGCACAGAGGAAACTATAATTCCCAGTGTGCCATCTGGTGCCTTGTGCCCTGCATTGTGCTGACATATCTTTATGAATCTGTAATACACAATGTATGTCGTATCTATCTGGTTACGGTCTCAGCATTAGAAAGAGGGAAGTTCTTACCTCACCATAGCCAGAATGACACTCACAACATTAACACCCCCCATTTATCCAAATACCCCCACCCACTCAAAAAATAATTGAAACAAACAAACAAAACCTACGCCAAACAGAGTTTTTACCCTGAAAAGAGAGAATAGTCAGAGACTCCATTAAATCCTCTACGGTCTTCGTTATTACTATTGATTTTATGTGGCAGGTGTATAAAACTCTAACACAGAGAGCTAGATAGTATTAAAAAGCCAAATGGATAGGTATAAATTACTAGATCCAGTCTGGAAATCTTAGCATGAGAAAAGAGTCACTCTTGTGTCACTTGATGCAATGCCAACTGACATCAATGGATGGCTTTCCAAGATTGGGTCCTTAGTAGTTAGAAAATGTACTTTAGTGGAGCTGTATTAATTCACTGTCAGCAATGACCCATGCAGCAAAACTACATGGTATTTCCATTTTCCATTCACTATTCCGTCATACAAAAAAAGAATGAAAAAAGAAGAGAGATTACAGAATCACAACACATACAAAAGGAAAAACTAGAACACAACCTGTATGGAAGATGGAAGGCAAGTTCACTTCATATACTTAAGGGAAAGACCAAACGGATTCCATTCCATTTCAGAACTTAAATACAGTGTAACTTTTAGAAAGTCCATGTGTCTTTCACTGAATTATTAAAAAACTATAGTTCCAGGCTATTAAAACTGAATCTCAGTCCACTGAATCCAGCTACTTAGTTCACTGGATACAACAACACAGTAAAGTTAATCACCATTACACACAACTGAAACTTGATTCCAGTAGAACATCATCTTCTCATCTAAAATGCAATCTGTGTAGATGTCTATTTTTCAAATGATACACATAAAACATCAAATTCCAGCTGTTTCTTTTGGATTTGATTCCTTGGACTCTTAATCTCTGACAAGTAGCAAGAACAGATCTAGAAATGGCAGCTCTAAGAAAGATCTTATCAGACAGTGACTGCCTCTAGTGAGAGCAATTCCTGATGGGGCCAAGACTTCTAAAGCTTTTCAGTTTCCTAGCAAATAAAATTTGCAGATTTCCAAATTCCACTGAACCTTTAAACATAAAAGCATTTGTCACTCTGACCCCTTTCTCTAACACAGGGGTTCTCAAACTGGGGATTGTGACCCCTCAGGGGGTCGCGAGATTATTACTTGGGGGGTCATGAGCTGTCAGCCTCAACCCAAAACCCCACTTCACCTCCAGTATTTATAATAGTGTTAAATATAAAAAAGTTTTTTTTTAATTTACAAGGGGGGTCTCACTCAGAGGCTTGCTGTGTGAAAGGGGTCACCACTACAAAAGTTTGAGAACTACTGATCTAACATGTCTCCCTTCTATGGCAGAGATTGCATAAAGCTAGCAGACAGTCTTTGTGTTCTGTGTTTGTACAGCACCTAGCACAATGGGGTCTGGATCCCCTAGGTGCTCCCACAATACAAATAATAATAATAATAAAAAAAAAATTATGTACTCAGTCCTGCTAACTATGTTCTTTTATACCTAAAATCAAGCAGATCTATTAATTGACAATCAGGTTTTATGTTCCACACACCCTTGTGTCTATATCAGGATTTAGCCATTTGAACATCTTCCATTTTCTATGAATTAACCGTGTTATTGATATACAGACCCTGATATTTCCATAGCCTAATCTATTAATGTGAATGGATGTGCTGCTGAAAGGAAATCCTGAACTCCTGTTTTAGCACTATGGCTAGCTGAAACCTGTACTGCAGGTTTGTATAATTTTTGGTGGTGCCCAGAACAGGTCCAAGTCCTGCCACCCCACCCCCATCACACACACACACACCTGCCTAAGGCTCTGGGAGGGAGTTTGGGTGTGGGAGGGGTGTGGGCTCTGGGAAGGAGTTTGGGTGCAGGCTCTGGGCTGGGGCAGGAGGTTGGGGTGCAGGAGTGGCTGTGGGCTCTGAGAGGGAGTTTGGATGCGGGAGGGGTGAAGGGTTGGGCTTTAGGAGGGAGTTTGGGTGCGGGGTGCAGGCTCTGGGCTGGGGCAGGCAGTTGAGGAGAGGGGTGCGGCACTTACCTTGGGAGGCTCCTGAAAGCAACCCACACATCCCTCTGGCAGCAGCTCCTAGGCAGGGGGGTGAGGGGGATCTCCACACGCCGCTGCCTGCAGGCACCACCCACTCAGCTCCCACTGGCCACAGTTCCCGGCCAATGGGAGCTGCGGAGTCAGCGCTTGGGGCGGGGGCAGCACGTGGAGACACACACACACACCCCAGGGCCACAGGGACATGCCGGCTGCTTCCAGGAGCAGCGCAGAGCGAGGCTGGGCAGGAAGCCTACCTTAGCTCCGCTGCGCTGCTGGTGGCAGCAGACGGGGGCCCCCGGGCCCTTTTAAATCGCTCGGGGGTGGCAGGCGGGGCAGGGGGATGCTCCGGGGGAGGCATGTGGGAGCAGCAGGTGGGGCCAGGTGAGAGACCCAGCCCCGAACATTGCTGGAGCCGGACCCCCAGGCCCTGAATATTCCTGGAGCATGGGCACCACAGGTCCATATAACTTGCCACCCTGGTACTACAGCCAGAACAATCCCAGAGGCCATGTGCAATTGCTGGGATAGCATCAAAATAAGTTTACATTGGTGCTAAAGTCACTGGGAACTCATATGGTTTCTCACAGGTATGCATGTGATATCTGAGTGCAGCTGGCAGCAGAAAGAAAGTATAGCTGTAACATCATTCATATCATACAGTAATGTGATCTATGATACATCATATGCAATGTGATATTTGAAGTTCTTTGTACCATTCTGTCAGAACAAAAATTACCCCCAGTAATCCCTATTACTTTAAAACTGAAAATGAGTACTAATGTTGATATAAGGAAATTAAATTAAGCTAATAAATATATATAAGAATATTTTTTAAAAACCAATGCTACCACAAGAGGTCACTCTAAACTTTATATAGTGCAAGGACTTGCCTATTTAGATTTAAACATCGCAAAATGATTTATTTTCAAGTGTATTTCTTTCCTCCAAGAGTATATTGTAATAGCAGTGAAATTGTAAGTCAATTACCTGTTGGAAAAAACACCACAAAAAATATAATCTACTACACAAATGATCATTAGTGTATCATCTCACAACAGGGGACAGACGTGAAAAGAAAGTCCATTTAAAAACAATTTCCTTGCCACTTCACTTGCTTGTGAAAGCTAAGATGTAAAGACAATTTCCATGGGTACAGAATGTTGCTATGCTTTAACCATGATGTGTGCTATGCTTTAACCATGATGTGAGCTCAGTTTAGCTGTATTGGATTCCTTCAAAGAATTACAGTGGGAGAAAGTCAGAGAGAAGAAAGCAATGTTATTGCCATTCTTAAGCCTGGCAGGAACTCCTGCAACATCGTGAGTTACCACCCAATATCCTTGCTGTCAGTGCATTTGATCCTCCAATGAATTGCTCCGGATTTGGACGATGTCTTGCGATCTAGCAGGCAAGGTTCAGGAAAGGATGCAGTACCTGTGATCAAGTCCTGGCCTTGACTACCTTCATTGAACATGGTTTTCAGCAAAATCTAAAGATGGGAGCCATCTTCTTGGATCTGAGGCTTGGTCTACACTAAACCCCCAAATCGAACTAAGGTACGCAACTTCAGCTACGTGAATAACGTAGCTGAAGTTCGAAGTACCTTAGTTCGAACTTACCTCGGTCCACACGCGGCAGGCAGGCTCCCCCGTCGACTCCGCGGTACTCCTCTCGCCGAGCTGGAGTACCGCAGTCGACGGCGAGCACTTCCGGGTTCGACTTATCGCGTCCAGACAAGACGCGATAAGTCGAACCCAGAAGTTCGATTGCCAGCCGTCGAACTAGCGGCTGGGTATAGACGTACCCTGACTGCCACTTATGACATGGTTTGGCATAGAGTCCTTTGGTTTAAACTCCCCTGTGTTGTGTGGTCGAAGTAGTACAGCTCTTTCTCCAAAACAGGCGCTTTAGAGTACACATGAGCAACCGTTGTAGCTCTTGGAAGTGTCAGCTCAACAGCCTTCCTCAAGGTTTAGTTCTTTCACTGATACTGTTCAATGTGTACATCAGTGACCTGCCAGCTACACTCTCATGCAAGTTTATCTATGCCAATGATATCTGCTTCAGCTACCAAGCTCAGTCCTCAGAAATGTATGAGGTCTTGAATGTTTATATGAAGCTCATGGCAGACTATTGTAGTTGATGGTGCCTGCAGCCATGCTTTTCCAAGATGCTTTCTAGTGTATTTCATCTGCATAATGCAAGCACAAGCCATGAGTTAAACATTTTATTCAATGGCCAATGTCTGCAGCATGATCCAAGCCTGGTTTACCTTAGAGTGACATTGGATAGATCATTAACGTACCGCAACCACTTGATGAGGAAGGCAGCCAAAGTCAGCACTTGAAACCACCTGCTCAGAAAATTGGCTGGTTCAACCAGGGGTATGAGTATTCGGACGCTTAGAACATCAGCCCTTGCCCTCTGCTATTCGACAGCAGAGTACTGCGCTCCTATCTGGCGTCACTCATCTCACACGAGGCTGATCTATGTAGAGCTTAACAAAGCTATGCACATTGTTACCAAGAGTTTACCAATTGCCAATGCTGCAAATACTTAGTAACATAGCATTGCCCCATATTTGCCATGAGAAGGCCTCTGTCATGCTGCTGGCCAAGATCCATGAGAACTTGTAAATTACCCAGTGATTATGCTTCCACCACTTCTACTCCACATCTACTAGAGCTCACTATTAGGAGAATTTTTCCTGATATTCAATCTACATTTTTCTTTGTTTAATTTCAAGGTAGAAACACTTAGATACTGTAAAGATGAGGGCATTTTACAAAACTAAGAAAGAAGGATGGATAGATGTTAATAACACAGCACTTAGGGGCATGGGGTGAGTTTGGTGAATATCTCTTGGGAAATGCATTGGCATTGGGAGGAGATGAGGAACATAGGTGACTTTGATGTACTTCTTGAGATAAAACTGGTGGTAAAGGAAGGAAGGTAGTATTTCCTTAGGAGGCATACAGTGAGCGTGCCCTCTGTGGTATTTGCTGTACACTTAGGTAGAGAGTCAATAAAGAGTCCGGGCAGTATCAGTCATCTGGGAATGGGGGTTGTGCATGAAGAACACCTGCGTAGCTATGGGACCAGCTATTGGTTGAATACTGATCAGCTGTAGAGGGATATAGTTTTCCAAATCTGTTCTGCAGACAGACCTGCAACATGCAAATTCAAGGGGCAGACAGAGGAGAATTTGACACAAGCTTCATTGGACAGCTGGTGCTCAAGGATTTACAGGCAATAGGAGCTCCTTCAGAAATGTATTGCACCATTAAAGGGAAAAAAATTCACTGAATAGAGACAGTGGGACAGAGAGCTGGAAGCAGCAAGGTGATTGTGTCTTTCTGATAAGCTGCAATATGACTAGTTATTTCCATGCAGAGCTCACTGTTTCTTGATTGTTATTGTGAATTAGTCTAAATCTCTAAAATTGGGAAAAAAACAACAACCAACAAATGAATGTGTTTTGGGGAAACTGTGAAGATCATTTTTCTTTCTAAAGCTTTTTCTTTTTCCCTTTACCCTCTGTCTAAAAAAATGGTTGTTCTTTTTCCTTATTCTCTTTGTCACCTCGCACCCTGCCTGTCTTTAGGCTTTCTTCTCTGATTAGTTGTAGCTAAATTAGCCCCCATCATATTGTATGTATAGTTGGGGTTATTACTTTACATTTAGCCACGTTAAATTTCATTTGCCATTTTGTTGCCCAATCACTTAGTTTTGTGAGAGCTTTTTGAAGTTCTTCACAGTCTGCTTTGGTCTTAACTATCTTGAGCAGTTTAGTATCATCTGCAAACTTTGCCACCTCACTGTTTACCCCTTTCTCCAGATCATTTATGAACAAGTTGAATCTGACTGCCACTGAATCTGAATTGGATTGGTCCTAGGACTGACCCTTGGGGAACACCATTAGTTACCCCTCTCCATTCTGAAAATTTACCATTTATTCCTATCCTTTGTTCCCTGTCTTTTAACCAGATCTCAATCCATGAAAGGATCTTCCCTCTTATCCCATGAAAACTTAATTTACGTAAGAGCCTTTGGTGAGGGACCTTGTCAAAGGCTTTCTGGAAATCTAAGTACACTGTGTCCACTGGATCCCCCTTGTCCACATGTTTGTTGACCCCTTCAAAGAACTCTAATAGATTAGTAAGACATGATTTCCCTTTACAGAAACCATGTTGACTTTTGCCCAACAAGTTATGTTTTTCTATGTGTCTGACAATTTTATTCTTTACCATTGTTTCAACTAATTTGCCCGGTACCGACGTTAGACTTACTGGTCTGTAATTGCCAGGATCACCTCTAGAGCCCTTTTTAAATATTGGCGTTACATTAGCTATCTTCCAGTCACTGGGTACACAAATCAATTTAAAGGACAGGTTACAAATCATAGTTAATAGTTCCACAATTTCACATTTGAGTTCTTTCAGAACTCTTGGGTGAATGCCATCTGGTCCCGGTGACTTGTTACTGTTAAGTTTATCAATTCCAAAACCTCCTCTAGTGACACTTCAATCTGTGACAATTCCTCAGATTTATCACCTACAAAGCATGGCTCACGTTTGGGATCTCCCTAACATCCTCAGCCATGAAGACTGAAGCAAAGAATTCATTTAGTTTCTCCACAATGACTTTATCGTCTTTAAGTGTTCCTTTCGTATCTTGATCGTCCAGGGGCCCCACTGGTTGTTTAGCAGGCTTCCTGCTTCTGATGTACTTAAAAAACATTTTATTACCTTTTGAGTTTTTGTCTAGCTGTTCTTCAAACTCCTTTTTGGCATTTCTTATTACATTTTTACACTTAATTTGGCAGTGTTTATGCTCCTTTCTATTTACCTCACTAGGATTTGACTTCCACTTTTTAAAAGATACCTTTTTATCTCTCACTCCTTCTTTTACATGGTTGTTAAGCCACGGTGGCTCTTTTTTAGTTCTTTTACTGTGTTTTTTAATTTGGGGTATACATTTAAGTTGGGCCTCTATTATGGTGTCTTTGAAAAGTGTCCATGTAGCTTGCAGGGATTTCACTCTAGTCACTGTACCTTTTAATTTCTGTTTAACTAACCTCCTCATTTTTGCATAGTTCCCCTTTCTGAAATTAAATGCCACAGTGTTGAGCTGTTGAGGTGTTCTTCCCACCACAGGAATGTTAAATGTTATTATATTATGGTCACTATTTCCAAGCGGTCCTGTTATAGTTACCTCTTGGACCAGATCCTGTGCTCCACTCAGGACTAAATCGAGAATTGCCTCTCACCTTGTGGGTTCCTGTACCAGCTGCTCCCAGAAGCAGTCATTTAAAGTATCAAGAAATTTTGTCTCTGCATTTCATCGTGAGGTGACATGTACCCAGTCAATATGGGGATAATTGAAATCCCCCACTATTATCGAGTTCTTTATTTTGATAGCCTCTCTAATAGACCTTAGCATTTCATCGTCACTATCACTGTCCTGGTCAGGTGGTTGATAATAGATCCCTAACTGTTATATTCTTATTAGAGCATGGAATTACTATCTATGGAACATGTGGATTCATTTAAGATTTTTACTTCATTTGATTCTACATTTTCTTTCACATACAGTGCCACTAGCCATCCCACCTCCACCTCCCCCTCCCCCCACATGACCTGTTCTGTCCTTCCAATATATTTTGTACCCCGGAATGATTGTGTCCCATTGATTTTCCCCTCTCCACCAGGTTTCTGTGATTCCTATTATATCAATATCCTCCTTTAACACAAGGCACTCTAGTTCACCCATCTTATTATTTAGACTTCTAGCATTTGTGTACAAGCACTTTAAAAACTTGTCACTGTTTATTTGTCTGCCCTTTTCTGATGTGTCAGATTCTTTTTTATGTGACTGTTTCTCGTCTGATCTGGCCCATATTTTATCCTCTTCCATCCTCTCTTCCTGACTAGAACCTAGAGAATCTCTATCAATAGAATCTCCTCTAAGAGAAGTCTCTGTCCGATCCACATGCTCCTATCTCATAGAACTAGAAGGGATCTTGAAAGGTCATTGAGTCCAGTCCCCTGCCTTCACTAGCAGGACCAAGTACTGTTCCTGACAGGTAGAGAGAGAGAGAGTGTGTGTGTGTGTGTGTGCGCGCACGCGCGCCCCAGATCCCTAAATGGCCCCCTCAGCAATCGGCTTTCCCCCATCTCTTAGTTTAAAAACTGTTCTGCAACCTTTTTAATGTTAAGTGCCAGCAATCTGGATCCACTTTGGTTTAGGTGGAGCCCATCCTTCCTGTATAGGCTCCCCCCATCCCAAAAGTTTCCCCAGTTCCTAATAAATCTAAACCCCTCCTCTCTACACCATCGTTTCATCCACGCATTGAGACTCTGAAGCTCTGCCTACCTACCTGGCCTAGCGCATGGAACTGGAAGCATTTCTGAGAATGCCACCATAGAGGTCCTGGATTTCAGTCTCTTTCCTAGCAGCCTAAATTTGGCCTCCAGGACATCTCTCCTACCCTTCCCTATGTCATTGGTACCTACATGTACCACGACCCCCGGCTCCACCCCAGCACTACACATAAGTCTATCTAGATGCTTCGAGAGAGCCACAACCTTCGCACCAGGCAGGCAAGTCACCATACGGTTCTCCCAGTCATCACAAACCCAGCTATCTATGTTTCTAATGATTGAATCTCCCATTACTAATACCTGCCTTTTCCTAATGACTGGAGTTCCCTCCCCCAGAGAGGTAACCTCATTGTGAGAGGATACCACAACATCATCTGGAAGGAGGATCCCAACTATGGGAAGGTTTCCCTCTGCTCCCGTTGACTGCTCTCCTTCCCTGAGCCTTTCATCCTCCTTAACAGCGCAGGGGCTGTCTGACCGGAGGTGGGACAAATCTACAGTGTCCCGGAAAGACTCATCAACATACCTCTCTGCCTCCCTTAGCTCCCCCAGTTCCGCCATCCTGGCCTCCAAAGCCCGTACTCGCTCTCTGAGGGCCAGGAGCTCCTTGCACCGAATGCACACATATGCCACTGGCCCACAGGGCAGGTAATCATACATGCTGCACTCGATGCAATAAACTGGATAGCCCCCAATCTACTGCTGGGCTTCTGCCTGCATTCTCTCCTACAGCTACCTAGATTAATGATAGGGTTTTTGTTTAAATCAAGAAGATTTTATTATAGTTTAGGTTAAAGGTTTTAAAGAATGGCAAGCGTACCTCGCCCCCTTCCCACTCCCCTTCCAAACTCCCTCTCGAAACTCCCTGTTAGCGGCCCCTGTTCGCAAAGTAGATTGGGACTGAAGGTGCGGGAGAGACACTTTGACTGAGAGTTGGAGCTGGGAGATTGGGACTGGAGGAGCGAGACTAGAACTGGGCAAGGAGACTAGAACTGGCACTGAAAGCTGAGGAGAGGAAGGGAAGACTGGGATTAGGTGTCATGGGGTAGAGACTGGACTCAGAGTAGTTGAGGGAAATGGGTAGTATCTGCCTGTGTCATAATGTATTATCATAATGCATACACACAGGGGGAAGAATTAAGATTGCATGGGCAAATGTAACAGTTTTTGTGTATAATATAGGATATATATTATATAAGGAAGCCCAATTGGTGTTTTCTGTCTCTAATATCTATGATTTTATGACCATCTGGCATGCATCTTTGATTAATTCATGTTCTACATCAGTAGGAGATAAGGACCAAAACCAGACAACTATATAAGACCCAGGTGTAGGGGCTCAGACAGGAGAGAACAACAATAAGAAATATCTTCTTGACTTCTTTAGATCACTGAGCTGTGCCTCAAAAGGGGCCCTCTATCGAGCCCTCACCTCAGCTCCAATGAAAAATAAAACCTTGACAACACCTACGTATGATAATAAAAGCAAGATGAAAAAGGACAAGACAGCATACAGACCACATGTAGTGTGTTTCATTAAAACACATTCATGTGATTCTGATACCCAACAGGTCTCCAAAGTTCAAAATCATAACAGAACAAACTATAATGAAGGCCTAGGAGATAATTGTTTAATTCAGTGATTCCTCTTATCAGTTCTCTGTCAAAAACTTAACAAGTACAATTGTGTGCAACTCAATGTTTGGGGCCCAATACTGTTTCCACTTAAATCAATGGTGTTGTGAGCACAGGAGTGGGCCCTTAATTATAATCCTGGATTAAACATGTTGTTTGAACAAAGTGGGTAAAAACTATCTTTAATTTAGGTGGCATATATGGACTAAAGATGTTAACATAACCTTGTCACTGTCTAACATTAAACAGTATTAAACAAGGTTTGGTATAGCCTGCTTACTGCCATGGCAAACACACCATTAAAATCCTTTCAACCTTTTATTAAAGAAAAGAAAGAAAAACAGTTAAAGCATTTGAAATGTAAAGTATTGAATAAAGCTTTCACTTTAACATTTCTTTTTGTTCCCTTTTCCTTTAGCTGGAGAAAGTTTTAGAAAGGAAAACCCCCTTATTTGACAGTCTCTTGAATGATATTAAAGATGGTAATAACTATAGGCGCCGACTACGTGGGTGCTCCGGGGCTCAAGCACCCATGGAAAAAAAATAGAGGGTGCTCAGTACCCACAAGCTATAGTGGTTCCTGCCCCCCCCCAAAGTTTCGTACCTGAGGTCTGCTCAAAGCCCACGCCCTAGCCCCAGATGGAACTTGAGTGTGGAATGTGATAAGTTCTATGCAGCTCCCAGCTTCTGTCCTTGGGGCAGGGAGTTTGTAAATAAACAGAGACAGGATGATTAAGATAACAAAAGGCTCGTCATTAAATTAAATTAAATTAAGAACCATTACATGATCCTGAAAGCAATGCCAGGCACTCCAGTTAAAAGATATGAAACAAAGGATAGGAATAAATGGAAAATCCATTTTCAGAATGGAGAGAAGTAAATAGTGGTGTCCCCCAGGGGCCTATACTGGGACTAGTGCTGTTCAACATATTCATAAATGATCTGGAAAAGGGGGTAAACAGTGAGGTGGCAAAATCTGCAAATGATACAAAATTACTCAAGATAGTTAGCTGTCCCACATCAAGAAAGAGATCTTGGCACTATGCTTCCAGAGTACTACAAATTAAAAGAATCCTTCTCACTGTGCCTGTATCATCCTGAACTGCGGAACACTCATTCTCCAGCTTCAGAAGACCTAAAAATTATCTCCAGTCATCAATGGGACAGATGCAACTGAATAATGTACATTAAAACCATACCAGAGAACTAGATGTAAATAAGATTGCTGACAGTTTCATCCAGAAAGCTACAGTGAGACATAATGTCTCTAAACTGGGACGTTAGTCAAGACAGCTTGTAGGTGACTGCAATGATTTTAATATACTGTAATTCATGATAATGTAATTATGAAGTTCAGAACAATTTAATCATTATTAAAATAGTAAAGACACCAATGAGACACACATATTCAATAACTAGAATATGAAAGAAGTGTATAAATATGCTGAAAATAGCCTCTCCCCCTCCCAACCACACACACACCACTTCGAAAGTACCCACCAGCAAAAAACAAAAGTCAGTGCCTATGGTAATAACTGTCCTTTTGGGAAAAAGAGAGTTAGTTGGGATGGGCCCTAGAGGTCATTGCTGCTGCTGTTGTTAAAGTTCAATCTTAGAAGGAAAAGCACCCTTGTTTGACAGTTTCTTAGATGGTATTAAAGATGGTAATAACTATCATCACAGGTGGTGTTTGGGAGTTAGCTGGACCTGGTAGAGGTGATTATGTGATCTAGGTCCCTCTCCTTCTCATACATTCTGGTCAGGACACGTCTGAGCTGCAGGATGACAAAGGCCTAGAGTCCCACGAAATGGTAGGAGTGGTAACCATGATGGTGAAGCTTACTCCAATAGTTTCTAACTATTCTTTACATCTGTTGTTCATTTTGCTTTTTCATACTTTCCCCACAAAATCTCTTTCTTTTAAGGACCCAAAAAGGGAGTGGTGGGTAGAATAGCCTACCACATCCTTATTTTGTCCACCAACTGGGCCTAATATCTGACATACCAATTTTGGCTCATTAACTTCTGGCCTCACATCTCCTGTTTTTAACAAGTATAATTTTAACACAATGCTTGAATCATATCAGCTTGGACTTTCTGTTTAGACTAGTTCAGTTATTCTGTGTCCCTTTTGTACTTTTCCCCCTTCCACATTTGCTATTATAGGTTACTGAAACATCTTATGAACTTTTACATACTTTTTACAGTAGAGCTCACAATTTGGATATATTTATAGGTCCAACTGTCACAATACTCCACTGCAGTCAATGAAGTTACATCATGGATAAATTTGGCCAATTCTCAAAGACAAAGAGTTATAATTACCGTTAAAGACATAGCGAACAAATCACTTATGCTAATGTGTTTTTTTTAAATACCAACAACTTTTTGAAAAGAAATATTCACTTAATAAAAACTGCATTATAATTTATCCTGAAATTACTTTTAAAGACTAAATATATACCCAGAAAGCAGCTCTGCTATTTCATAGGTAAATCTAGACATCAGGATTACTGATATATCAGCTTGTTCCAGATTATTGTTGTCCTTTTGTTTTATTAGAAGTTGAAACTACATTAGCAGGATATAAATGTTGTCTCTTCCTACTTAACTCAAAATATATCTGTCTCATTGCTATTAGTGTGTCTTAATACTCTCTTGACTTGAATAATGGTATGTATATTATTGTAGGTAAGGTAGGATTAACAAAAATATTACTTAATTTATCTTTAATTCTCTTCAACAAGCAAACAATAAAGGGCTATACAGGGTTAATGTGATGAGGATGATAAGCTTTGGGCTGGGACAGCAGCCATATAACAGCTGCTGAAAGTGCACTTTATTAATTGTAATTAGACAAATTTTGCCATATGACAAAACATTATTTTAGAAAATGTCCAGGAGGCAAAAATAGGGGTTTTTTTTCATGATTTTACATCAAATTCTAACAAGCTCATAGATTATTAATTACTATATTGTTGACACTCAAAAATGTTCAGACGACTTCATTTCTATGCACAGTCTTTGCAATTCTAACATGAAAACTACAGTAACAAAATCAGAATCTGGAATGTTAGGACCAAGTTTAGAGAGCAGTGACATTAGATATCACTAAATTGACATTAGAAACCAGTGTAACTAGTTAAGCATACTGAATACATGTGCAGGGTTACAATTATACACTGCAACCTCAATTAGTGTGAGTAGATTGAATACCCAATTGCTCCTTCCTGCCAAAAGTCTCCCAGTACAGCAATCTATTTAACATTGCTGTGTTCTTGAAGCATTTACACAGAACTAACTGCTGCAATGCCAGTCTTAAGCCATGTTTACACTAAAAACTTTTGCCAACACAAGTTACATCAGCATAAAGCCATGGCAGTTAGTATATCGCTTGTGCGCATGCATACTTGGCAAATTGGTCAGCACTATGCATACTCACCAGGAGTGTTTGTGTTGATCCACAGCTTGATGCACCTGGGTAGGTATCCCAGTGTGCAACCTGCCACTATTCAGCACACTTTTGTAAAGTTTTGGCAATACATGGTGAAGCAGAAAGGAGCTGCGCAAGGGTGACTGGAAACAAGGGGGCAATTTTACAGCACAAGTGTCTCCATCCCACAATGTCATCTACAGCCCATAATTTTCGTATATTTTTTTAAAAATCCCACAGACGCACATGGCCCTCCTTGCTGTCTGCCACCTCTGACAGAAGCATGGAACCTGCACAACTCCGCACTATTGTCATGAGCATTGCAAGCGCAGGACACACAATCCTCTGGCATTTGCAGAGCCATAAGAAGATCCGTGGGGAACATGACAATTTCCTGAAGGGCAGATTGCTGTGAATATAGTGAGAATCAATTCAAGGTTGTGGCAGCATTAATGGAGCAGTTGCAAATGGTAGAGTGCCACTTCTGGGCCTGAGAAACGAGCACTGACTGATGGGATTGCATCATAATGCAAGTTTAGGATGAAGAGCAGTGGCTGCAGAACTTTCAGATGCACACAGCCATATTCCTGGATCTACGTGCCAAGCTTGCTTCAGCCCTCTGTGCAGAGACTCCAGAATCAGAGCTGCACTGACAGTAGAAAACCAAGTGTCAATTGCACTGTGGAAACTTGCAATGCCAGATTGCTACCAGTTCATGGGAAATCATTTGGGAGTTGGAAAATCCACATTTGGGACCTCTGTCATGAAAGTGTGTGGGCCATTAATCATTGCCTGCTATGGAGGATTGACTCTCGGCAACATGCAGGACATAATGGAGTTGCAGCAATGGGGTTCTTGAACTGCGATGGAGCAACAGATGGCATGTACATCCCTATTTTGGCACCATATTACCTTGCCACAGGGTACATCAACAGAACGGGCTACTTTTCAATTGTTAAACTGTTGGTGGATCACCAGGGACATTTCACCAACATAAACGTTGACTGGTCAGGGAATGTACGTAATGCTCGCATCTTTAAGAACACAGGACTGTGCAGAAAGCTACAAGGAGGGACTTTCTTTCCCGACCGGCGGATTACCGTTAGCGATGTTGAAATGCCAATAGTGATCCTGGGGGACCCAGCATACCCCTTGCTATCCTGGTTCATGAGAAACCATACACCAGTCACCTTGACAGCACAGGCAAGATTCAAGTACAGGCTTAACAGGTGCAGAATGACAGCTGAATGTGCTCTTGGTGGACTGAAGAGATGCTGGCATTATTTACTGACAAAATTGGATCTCAGTGAAGTGAACACCCCAATGGTTATAACTGCCTGCTGTGTCCTGTATAAAATCTGCGAAGCAAAGAGGGAAAAGTTGCCACCAGAGTGGAGGTGAAGCAGCTGTCTTCTGAGTTTGAACAGATAGACACAAGGGATATTAGAAGAACTCAAGGCAGAGCTATATAGCTCAGGGAGGCTTTGAAAAAAGCACTTTAACAGTCAACAACAATAATGCATTGTGGTGGACTGTGCTCTATCCGGCCTTGCTGCGTTGGGGCCTGTTAGGAATTGTGTAATGTTTAGTGACATGTATGAATATAATACTGTCAATGCACCTATTAATTTTGTGGTGCTTGTTTTATATTTATGATTATTACACTGTGTTTGTCACTGATCCTATGAGTTGTGTCACACTGTACAATAACAAGTAACTGAGCGCTTTCAGTACCACTAGGCACTCTGTAGCTTATGTTGTGAACTAATAGAGATTAATTATTTTCCAAATAATAGAATTTTATTGAGTAACAAAACCAGTGCAAGGAAAAACCTATGCAATTTAAAAGCAAATACACCTCTACCCCTATATAACGCAACCCGATATAACACAAATTCGGATATAACGCGGTAAAGCAGTGCTCTGGGGGGGCGGCGTACTCTGGTGGATCAAAGCAAGTTCGATATAACGCGGTTTCACCTATAACGCGGTAAGATTTTTTGGCTCCCAAGGACAGCGTTATATCGGGGTAGAGGTGTACATTAAAACTTAATACATTAATGGAACTGAACTTATGAAGAAAGAATGTTCATGTCCATTTTAGACACAAATACAAAGACCATGGATTTCACAGGCCAGTGTATGTGAAGCTGTGGTTGTCCTTCACATCCCTTGGGGTAGAGTGGTAGAGATGTGGCCCTTGCTGCCACATGGAATGTAGAGGGGGCATGTAAGAAGGTTCTGTAGTGCAGTTTTCGATGAACTGCAAAGGGAGGTGAGACTGTGAGTATTCAACCTGAGGGTCCTCAAGAGTCTGCAACATCTGTGTTTGCTGCCAGAGAAACCCCATTATGTCCGGGTGCACCTCCCTCTCCTTTTCCTGGTAGACTTTTCTCCTATCCACTCTTTCCTTCTCCAGGCTATCTGTAATATTCCAGGCCCTCTGCTCCAGGTCTGATGAAGCACTGGCTTGCATGATCTCATTGAACATGTCATCCCAAGTCCTCTTCTTTCTCCTCCTTATCTCACTCAGGCATTCCACAGATGTGGACGGGGAAACCGTCAAGGCTGCAACGGCAGCAGCTAGAGATAAAACACACAGAGGTACCATTGTCACTAGTCACAATGGAAAGCAAAAGTTAAGATTCAGAACTCTCTTCCTTTGCTCCCCTAAAGTTTTCAACAAGACATGCTTATTATTGTCACTTCTACTTTGTAGTGGTTGTGCACAGCATCATTCACAGCACCAGCCATGTTGAGTATGGCCTTCCAGGGGCAAGGGAAATTAGGAGAGAACTGTTCGGTTGCCTGAAACTAGGAACACAGGGCAATGGTATTGAATACTGGCACCATTTTCCACATGTGATGGTGATTGCAACTGATATCTCACTTCTGAGGGTGGCAAAGGCACAGAAAGCACAGCTGCTGCTGACATCCCAAAGCCACCCGGGCCTGTATGCCACTAGCCTCTTTACTGCAACTGTGACTGCCAAAGTTATCACTGACTGGAATGGGAAATTGTTCCACGGTGAAGGAAGAAATAAGGCTGCCATCACTAGAAGCCTTCGGGAGAGGATTTCAGAATGAAAGTTTCACTGAGATTTCTCAGGAGGATTCAAGGGACATCCCTGTGTACATAAAGAAACTGCTCTGCATGCCCTCCACCCCCATCCCGTCTAACTCTGCAGGAAATGAAAAGCAGATAACAACTCTCTACCTCTTTGTTGTACCACTACCTCTTCTAGTACAAGTAAATTAATGAAAGTCATTAGCTGTGTCCTGTTAAGTTGGGGCACCATCAGTGCATCATTGTACTGGGAAATACATTTACACACTTACCTGAGGTTCTTTCCCCTCCACTGGGCTCGTCCATGCTTGACTGTCAGGACTGTAGTGGAGTCTCAAACTGATTCTGGCTTGCAGCATAGCTAGACCCCCAGTCACATGTTCCCCATCCTCCTGCTCATCCTCCTCATCCTCGGTGTTCACAGCAGAGGTCTGTGACTCAGACTCCTTGGAGGTATCCATGGTGGTCCGCAGGGAGCTACTGGGGTCTTTGCCAAGTATGGCATGCAGTTCTTTGTAAAAGCAGCAGGTCTGCAGCTCGGCACCAGATAGATTGTTGGCCTCCTTGGCCTTCTGAGAAGCCTGCAGTTCCTCCGCCATCACCCGGCAAGGCTGCTGATCCCTGACATACTCCTTTTCCTATATCCCCCATGCGCTCTGCTCATAGATGTCCACATTTCTATGGCTTGTCTGCATAGCCTTTCCTCCCATAGTCCTAGGAGATCCAATATCTCCTGTCTACCTGAGGCTGGATCATGTCTGGAATCTGTAGGTGGCATGGTCAACTGGACAGTTGTACGCAACAATGGAGAGTTGCTGGATGTGCTCACCAAGCCGAACAATCAGGAAAAGGCATTTAAAAAATTGCAGGGTTTTGAAGTTGGGGGGGGAGGGGTGTTTGTGCCCCTTCTGGTCTCTGTGACCCCTGAGCAGTGGAGTTTACAACTGTGACCAGAGCGGTCATTGTCAGGCACTGTGGGACACCTGCTGGAAGACTTAGGATTAACATAGGTAAAGTAGTATCTACACTCTCTCTGCATCAACCTCAGTACATCAACCAAGGCTCAATGTCGCCTAGGGAGATAGTATTACTGTGTCGTTACACCAGGGCATTTACATCAGCAGGAGACAAATTAAGTGTAGACACATGAACAACTAGGATGACACAAGGCAGCTTACATTGACCTAACTTTGTAGTACAGATCAGGCCTTTCTCTGGATTCACAGTCATTTTGGTGTCTGCTGGAGTCAGAAAATTCCAACACTGAGTTTACGTCCCAATTCAGAATGCAAAGTAGAATATAGGAAAGGAAATTCTGAATTTTTTTTGTTTTGAAAAAAAATTGAGACATTTCCATTTTTTTTTTTTTCCTAAACAAAACAGAGAAGCTGCCCTGACTCTGGGGATTCCCCTGCAGAGGCAGCCCACGGAGTCCCTATCTGTGGACCAAGGAGCCTAGAAGCTCTGGAGCCCTGGCATGTTTGGATTTTGACAAAAATCACAATTTCCCCATGAAAACACGTTCCATCACAAAATTTCCAACCAGCTCTCATCATCACCACCTTAATAAGGTCATTGTCAATCATCCTCTCCATTTTGACATCTATCAGTGTTGCCAACTCTCTCATTTTATCCTGAGTCTCATGATATTTGGTGTTTTTCTGGAAACCCTGGCTCCTGAAGTCATGTGAGTACATGAAAAATCATCTAAGGAAAAAGTAAATTTCTAGCTCTCGTGTTTGTGGAGCAAAGCTTGAAAATGTGATCCCAATGCACCCTAACAGCCCAGAAACCAAAAGGCAAATAAAAACAACCCAAACTGTATTAGTGTTTTTTTTAAATCTCATAATTTAAGATGATCTTATGATTTCAATGTTGATAAATGCAAAGTAATGCACTGTAACAGGTTGTGCTCACCACCATGGCACCTCCTGCTGGTTGCTCCCGGAATTAGCTCTGTCCATCAGCAGGGCGCCCCCCTCTGGTGGTCTCTCACTCTCCATCTCTGCTTCTCCACCGTCTCCACTGTCTGTGGGGACCCGAGTCGCTCCCGGATCGTGGCGTCCTCTTCAGGGGGAACCGGCAGTCCTTCGCCCGGCCTCTCACAGCAATGGCGAACTGCAGCCCCTCACTCGGGGGGCAAACTACAGTCCTTTGGCTGGCCACTTCCCTCAGCGGCCAGTGGGGCAAAGGGGGAGGAACAGGCTTGCTCTGGGCCCCAATCCAGGGACCCTATAGCTGGCCGCTCACTGCCTCTCCTTTCCCTCTGCTGCTACTTGCTTTCCCTGGGCCACATTCCCATAGCCCCAGTACCTACTCGGCCCCTGTATCAAGATCTCAGTCTGGGAGCCAGACAGGCTGGAGCTCCACTTATTCCCCTGACCCTGCCCAGCACTGCTCTGTCCCAGGTACTTCTCTCTACAGGCAGCCAGTCCTTCTCCCTGGTGTGGAAAAAGTAAATAAGAAAGTGTTATTTACTCCTTCTCATAACATAAGAACTAGGGGTCACCAAATGAAACAAAAGGAAGTATTTTTTCAACAATGCATAGCCAACCAGTGGAACTCTTTGCCAGAGGATGTTGTGAAGGCCAAGACTATAACAGGGTTCAAAAAAGAACTAGATAAATTCATGGAGGACAGGTCCATCAATGGCTATTGGCCAGGATGGGCAGGGATGCTGTTTGCCAGAAGCTGGGAATGGGCAACAGGGGATGGATCACTTAATGATTACCTGCTCTGTTCATTCCCCCCATCCTGCCTTGGCACATATAACTTGCTTCCCGCTGGCCTAACATCGAGCCCCACCCTGCAGTCTACATAAAAAGCTGCAGTGAAAGTCTTCCTCCTTGCTCATCATTTGATCATGTGACTGCCTTGTTTGAATCCCTCTCCACATAAATATAGTTGGCACTGATGTGTATGTAAGACTCCCTGTTTCCACACAGTTACAATTTTCTTAAGGTCTTTCGGTCTGAAATTTTTCAGGATTGGCCTTTATATGAAGATCCCACCTCCCCACTCCTCTCCAACAAACCCTGAAAGTCTGAGTAAAACCCCTGATTTTTAGATTTGATTATGGTTTCAAAAATAAATATTTTTCCTGTTTTAAAATCTCCTAACTTAATCTTAATTAAAATGTGTGCTTGGTAGTCACGTCACAATACTCAGTGCTTATGTTTTATTTCCTTCTTCTGTGCTGTGGATCCCACAACCCTCCTCAATAAATAGAAAGAGTGCCAAGAGGTACACAAATTCTTGGATGATCACATATCAGTTCTCCATTGACTAGAGAACCACATTACACCTGCCATTAAAATTAAACAAACCCTTGTGATGGAGTGGAAAATTACAATATGTAATATCAGGACAAGAATCTGACCTTTATATCTTGATTTGACAGATATGGTTGTTCTTTAAAGAAGGATTGTTTATAACAGGATTTAATAAAGTAAGCTGAACAATGTCAAGGGTATAAACAGCAAACCCTTTCTTTTTAGAACAATGACATAGCACCCTAAGCCTATAGATGTGGATTGTGTCACAGATGAACAGCAAATTGTATAACCCTGTATAACCTTACTGCAGCTTTTAAAACAGGCAGTGTTACAACATCTATATTAAACAGTGTAACTGAAACAAAGAAAATGCAGATTTTAGCTTACAATATTCCTAAGAACACTCCAATTTAAAATGCAGGGAAAGTTACACAAGCATCAGCAAAAAAGAAAGGCACAGTATAAAAGTCCCCAGGACATGTGTCATCCTCTAGAGGCCAGGTTTATCCGCGTTTTAGAAAAACCTATAGAGATTAGTTTTTACTTAATACTCCATAAGATGATTACAGCTATTTGTGGCACTTTAATTCCTGGTAGAAACAAAATGATGTTTTATAGAGATGAATCCACACAAAAAACAACCACTCACATAAACCTCTTCAATCTATTCTCGTTCACCAGAACAGCTTTCTAAGCTGTAAAATCATGCACTTTTCTTAATGAAATGAAGTCCAGATAAATGTATAGCAGAGGTTTTTAGAAATAAATTGTAGTAAACTGTATGTAATGCATCATGAAAACTGATAAAGAACACATCAAGAATAAAACTCAAGAAAATGTTCAGGAAGAGTTCTCAGATGGCCAGATGATTAGATTTAATATTTTTGCACTGAAAGACCTGAATCCACAGATAACAAAGACTGTCAGACAGAGATAAGGTACTGTAGCTGGACATAGTACATACCAAATATGCACCTCTCTTCTATAAAAGCACAGTACAACATTTGGCTTTTGTCCTTCTACAGAGACAATCTATCTATGGTTAAAGATGAAGATCTACAGCTGAAGATAAAGGTTACAAAAATGAGGAATATGTTTCATGGCTGGCAAGGGGGGGAGTCTAGCAATGCATCTCTTTGGCTTCCAGTGCCCAAAGAGGCAGGACTTTGGGGGCATGTGGCCCCACCAGTCCCCAATATTCTCTTAGCAACACCAGGGATGGTGCCTTTACAACTTCAGGAGCTCCAAGACTGCTGGCCATTCTACTCTCTGTGAGTTGTTTTGTGGGGTTAGGTGTTTGACTGTTGAGTGACAGAGGGGTGAGGAGGAGGAGAGTGGTTACTAAATAGAGAGGGGGGAATGAACTAGGGACTAAATCAGTGGGGCTGTAGGTTGAGGATTGAAACGGTCCCCAGGTGCATTAGCCAGCACGTGCATGGCAGGAGCAGGGGAGGAGATCATCAAGATAAGGCAACCCTGCCCCCACCTCCAGTGGAACAAAGGGGCACTAGGGCTCAGTGCACCTCACCCCTTCAGTCAGCACATGGGGCAGGATTCCACCTACACACACACACGTACAAGGGCAGGCCCAGCTCCCAAAAGCCCAGAGACTCATCAGGAAGCACAGGAGATTCATGAAGGTCAAAGTGGTCAGCACTACCCCAAAGACTCCTCTGACATCTGTAGTGACTTGAATTCCTCAGTTATTGACAGCATGGTACTTGCTCAGAAGGAGGAGAAAGGTTCTTGGCAGGGAGGTGTAGGGAGGGTGGGCCGAGGCAGGACATGGACAGGTGCTTAGTTTAACCAGTGAGTTTTTGTAGTGAGTTTGAAAAAAATAAAATAAAATAAAATAAAAAGTTGTGAACACAATAATTAAAGCAATCTGGGTCTGTAGATGAATTAAGTCTGAGATGAATAATGGCGCAGCAGAGGGGCACACTCAATATACATCCAACATCACCCTAACCACTCTGCTTGTATGCCTTTCCGCCTACCCTCTGTCCATGTTTTATCATTTTAGATTGTACATTCTTTGGAGCTACAACCACCTTGAGGGAGGGAGGGATGGAATGATAGCTCAGTGGTTTGAGCATTGGCCTGCTAAACCCAGGGTTCTGAGTCCAATCCTTAAGGGGGCCATTTAGGGATGTGCAGAAAAAATCTGTCTGGGGATTAGTCCTGCTTTGAGCAGCGGGTTGGACTAGATGACCTCCTGAGGTCCCTTCCAACCCTGACATTCTATGAACATGTCTATACAATGCATATTCCATTTTGGGTGCTACTGTAATATAGATAAGAAGCATAACTTTCTGAGGTACTGTAAATCTTTCCTTTATTCTTATTAATTAGTGGCTTTATTCCACTTTTCTTGCACATAGCTATACATTTACAGTAATACCAGAACAAATTCCGAACTAGCATAAGTTAGGACCAGATAGGTGATGTGAATCAATGTAATTCACTGAAGTCAATGGAGCTACCCCAACTTACTTCAGCTGAGGATCTGATCTTTGATAAGAATCGTACCAATAATTGGGTTTGTGTATTTTCTCACCCTAATTATGTAAGCTAGATCCCCCTCATGTGCTACTTCCTATTACACTATTATTGTTTCCTCCAACCCCAGAATGTATATGACAATGAGCACTCAGCACGACTACAAAGGGCTATCATTTCACTGCCTCCCCTATCTACCAGTGGTTATATATTTGTAATTATTTTTATCCTTCCTTCTCTACCTCTTCCCTATCTCATGGCATTTCTTTTTTCCTCTTGCAAGCATGCTTTCCCCATGCTTTTGCCTCACCAGGATTCAGTCTGAGGGAGATGCTGCCACGGGGGGAAGGGGCCAAGCAAAGAGGCACATATTGCATTTGGATCTGAACAGTTAAAATGAGGATCAGTCTAATCATTATGCCCTTTTCCTTGCAGATTCGCTTCTGAAAATTAAAAAACCAGATTACAGCAGTGTGCTACAATGAAACAGGGCCCCAAAGTTCTACAAATGTTATAGCAGTGGAAACTTCCATGGACTGCAGGAAAGGGAAAAAAACATCCCAAACTGCTCTTGCTGTACCAAGCTGGAAAAAGAACTACTGGACATAGTCTCTGTTGAGAGAATAATTTAGAACTAACTTAAAGAAATGTAGGTTTCTAAATGGGAGTTCCTCCTCCTTCCTCTCCATTTCCACCCTCCTCTTCTCTGAAAGATTTATTATTTTTTCTGTTAGCATCTTAGAGTGAAGGTTTAAAAGCATTGTATTTGGGCTACTTGACTCTAATAGAACTCTTGAGACTGTAGCGCCACACATCTCTTTGAGAATGTGCCCCTTAGCAACTGCTACTTAAACTTAGCAACATCAATAGGAAGTCTAGCGATATGAGCAGCCTGCAGAGAATGGGGGATGGTTTGGGGCCAGAATTAGAACTTAAATGGCCAATCCAGCAATAATCCTTTTATAAATAATTCACAGATCTTTGACTTACATGTGAGTAGCATTTTCAGGTCTCAATTCAGCCATCTTTTGGTTTGTTTAGAATATTTTTATGAAAAAAGAAACCATGGTACTTTTTCCAGAACGGACACTTTTTTCCTTCTGTTCCTTTCCAATTTGGGAATAATTAGTTAATGTTTATAAAATGCACTGAAGGTGAAAAATGCTTGTAGATGTTGAGTGTACAGTTTAAACATGGATGCCCATAGTAAGTCACACAGATAGCTACATATCTGAGGGCTCATATAGGAACTTGGCTACTCAAGAATGAAATGGGCACTCTACCTTAGCTGCCCAAAGTTAGCTCTAAGTATATTTGATCCTTTCTCATCTATGCTTGTTACCAGTTATTTGCGGGAAACTTTAGTTGTTTGGAAGGCATTTTGGAGGCAGCCAGAACAAGATGTGATGCAATCACTTCATACATCTGAACAGCTTACAAAATTAAACTCAGAGGGCCTTAAGTGAGTAGAACACCACTGAAGTTGTAGGTAGGGCAACCAGACAGCAAGTGTGAAAAATTGGGATGGGGTGGGGCGTAATAGGCACCTATGTAAAACAAAGTCTGAATATTGGGACTGTCCCTATAAAATCGGGATATCTGGACACCCTAGCTGTAGGGTTTACATAGAGCTGAATTGGGCCTGTCCAGTAATTACTAGTAGTATGACTCAATGTGTGAATGTTTGCATCCAGAAGTGTTCAGGTTAATGGTTCAGTAAGAAAACCCTATTCTATTGTGCTTTATTTATTACAACCTAAATTTTCAAAAGTGAGTAGGTGCCTCAGTTTGTAAATGCTCAACTTGAGGCACCTTAAAGGAGTCTGACTTTTGGAAAGTGCTAAGCACCCACTCTGAAAATCAGCCCCCTTTAAGATGTCTGAAGTTGGGCCCCCAAAAATTGAGCCATTCCAGATCATTAGTTACTTTTGAAAATGCAAACCAATAACAACATTATTTCATATTTAAGAGGAAGCTGTGAAGGCAGTAACCCAGAGCTATCGAAGGAAGAGAACTAGAGAATGGGAGCACTGCATTGGATGTTTCTTTGTATACCATCTAATGCATGGATAAATGAGGCAGACTACTAAAGGAGGCTAAAACAGACGTCATCGAAGTGATTTTATTCGAAATACCGATTCTGAAAAAAACCTCATTATTGATTATGTAATAGTATCATCTCACAGACTTAAAATATTGATGGGAAGTCACATTTTTATCCATCAAAAAACTAGGCCAACCAAAGAGCAAGATAAATTCTATGATGAGAGAGTCTTAACATGTATTATCATTTCAAAGTCTCTTTATGAAAAAGAGTATTGGGGTGGTAGGGAAAGTGATTTAAAGGTAATAAAAATTAAAACACCAGCTTTTACTTATGAAATATTGCTCTTTTCAATCTATTGCCTTAGTTGCCAAATTATTTTATTTATACTTTACTTCTGCTTATACGTAAAGCAATGTAACAATCATTTGTTCAAAATGGTATGTTTTTTAGTCTGATATCCATAACACCTTTAAAAAATTAAAGTATAGCCACCCCCCAAAACACACACACAGTTAGCAGGCTTTAAAGGATTATTTTGAAGTACTGCAGAAATAGGAGTTCCGAAAATAACAATTTCAAATATTCATTAGTGGATAAATACTATTGTTTCAGCAATTTGTATACTAAGTCTATACACATTTCCATATTCTTAGGCATTTCCATACAAAAGCAAGAGGAAATTTCCCCAACAATCTTTGTTCTTTAGTTCATATATATCAATAATTTTTCAATGCATTTGATATACATTCTGTGGGGTTTATTTATATTTTAATAACAAACACATATCCATTAAAAAGGACAAGAAAGTTATAAAGAAAGACCAAACACTCTAAGGACTTGGGGGAGACACTATAATATTGAAAAGTAGAATAGCTTTTCCATTAATTATTTCCATTTGTGAAATAGTTTATAGATTGGCAAAACAGACTGTGCTGTACTTCCTCATAAATGCAACAAAATTACTGACATCGTGTGTGAACCGTACTCCTCAGTGATAACTGTAAGAGCAGAGTATTGATGTGGAGTGTTTTGGCTTTTCCCCTGATTAATCAAAAATCATCCCTCAACACATTGCTATGGCTTAGCGTTGTCTCTGAATCAAACCTCCAGTCTATAGGAAAATGTCGATCTAGACATATACTGGGCCAAACCTGCACTCTGGATCCAATATACCCAAGCTTTGGAGAAGTCTGGCTCCACAGACAACATTTCTACTATGGGCCTATAGTGTAATCAACAATTCTTTCTATGACTGCTTAGTCCTAAACAGGACTTAGAGATCTATACTGTAGCTCCTTGTAAAGGCATAAAGCTATTACATTCTCAACCACTTAATAACACCATCATATCATATACTTAAATCAATAATTATTTTTACTTACAAGTGTGTCAGGGATCTTGAAGTCCATTGACCAGTGAAATACTGATGCCTTATCAAGCCTATGATAACTGTGCAATATCAGACTTATTTAATTCACATTAATGAAAAAGATGCTTTTAAACAGGACCACTCTCCAGATGGTTCCCAAAAGTACCTGGTATTGAGACAGATGAAGCCCGCTGTTTCACCTAGCATTTTTCTTGAATTATTCCTGAATTTCTTTGGTTACCCACCTTTTTTCTGCTAAAAAATAAACATGAAGGTCACAAAGAGATTTTGGGTGACAATCTGGCCCCACTGAAGTCAATGGGAATTTTGCTATGCACTTCAATGGGCCAGGATTTCACTCTTTAAATTTGTATGGAAAAATATAATATATCCTACTCTTGGCCAGTCTCCAATCAAACTGAGAAAATAAAATATACTCAGTTCAGCAATGACTAACATATATTCCAACATTTAAAGAATTTTCTGCTTATTTTCCCTTCCTAATAACTGAGCAAGTGTTTGTTTAAAATATTTAGGCAACTATTCTAAAAGAATAGTTCCAGCTTGTCATCTCTTTGTCAGCTCATTTTGTACAAGATAACCAGGTGCTGGTCAACCAAGATGCAGGTAATGGACACAATCATAAGCCTTCAGCATCCAAAAGCATAAGTCTAACTGTAGCAAATAAAGCACTGTGCATAGGTACCTACCTATTAGTGCCTGAAATAAGCTGCTCTTAAAGATGCCCATCACTTTTTTAATGGCTTTTTTCAGTTGTTGTTCTTCCGGCTTCTTTAGCTTTTTACAATATTCTTCTAGAAGCGCTAAAGCTCGATCGGTATCTAAAAATAAATCATTAAACAAGTCTGTTTTATTGACTTAAAAGATATAGAAATTCAAGCATATTAACTGACATTTTCCTTGGTCATCTATTAACAAAATTAGAGCAAAACTGCATTCATTAAAAATGTTATCTAAAGCTATAGAATGTAGGCTATAGATTGCCTTGTACGCGATGCACAGTGTTATGTTATATTGCACTAGTGGAGATAAAATAGACATTAACATGACATCAAGGCAATGAAACTTTATTGCATATCTGAGATGCAAACTAAAAAACGACTTTTCCAATGACATATGGAACAATGTTTAACCTCTAACAATCTAGGAATATCTCAAGGCTGAAAACATTTGTGTTCAGAAGCTTAAATTATGAACCTGATCCTGCTCTCGCTGCCTTTTCAGCGTGACCGAAACTGATGCAGAAAATACAAAATTATAAACAATAATCACTATTGGCAGCTAAAAAGAAAACTGGCCCTGACATATATTTGGAGAAGAGCTGAAAGTGTTTGATGTTTTTATTGTTGAAAGTAAAAGGCTTGATTCCCTCCCTTCTGAGTATGGATGTAAAGGAAGGCAGGGCTCCAAGAATTTGAAATTTACTCCCTCTCTCCATTAGGTTGCCATCCATCTTTCCAGCAAAAAAGTGTGCTTCATGGCAGAATGGAACTCATTAGTTGACTCAGTAACAGGAATCCAGCCTTCCTGTGGGAGTTTAAAAGAACAAGGGGTCTGATTCTCCACTGCTCTGCAACTTGTGGAGTTATTTACATGAAGTGAGTGTGAAGTGGGTATAAAATGTCACCAAATCAGAATGGCAACATTTTATAGTCACTCTGCACAGATGTAAATGGCTATGCAAGATGCAAGGTAGTAGAGAATCAAGCCCCTAGTGTCAAGTGGCCCTGAGAGTTTGTACCACTCCTCTGGGAATTGTGCATCTAGCCCTGCAAAGTTTGCACACACTCATTCCGTAATTATATGTTACCCCAGATGATTGCAATATGATTCTTCTGTAGCACAACTAAACAAGCTATTAAATCAATAACTATATTTCCTGCAGTGGAGTTAAATGCAAGAGCCATTGTAGGTGAGGCTCACAATGTCTGAAGGGTTTGAGCTTAATGAAAGCAAGAGTTCCTTTCAAATATAATTGATTAAAACAGTTCATTTTTAATAAATCCAGACAACACCAAGAAGGTTTGGAACCTGACTGGGCCTGGTGTTGTGACAGACAAAGCACATATTTTTGCAAAGGGATTACAATGCGTTTGGTGTGCAGTTATAACTACGTGGTTTGCATGTATCAAAGGGGTAGCCGTGTTAGTCTGGATCTGTAAAAGTAGCAAAGAGTCCTGTGGCACCTTAGGGCTGGTCCACACTAACCCCGCAGTTCGAACTAAGATACGCAACTTCAGCTACATGAATAACGTAGCTGAAGTCGAAGTATCTTAGTTCGAACTACAAGGTACTTACCGCGGGTCCACACGCGGCAGGCAGGCTCCTCCGTCGACTCCGCGTACTCCTCTCGCAGAGCAGGAGTACCGGTGTCGACGGCGAGCACTTCCGGGATCAATTTATCGTGTCTAGACAAGACACGATAAATCGATCCCAGAAGATCGATTGCTTACCGCCGAACCCTGAGGTAAGTATAGACGTACCCTTATAGACTAACAGGCGTTTTGGAGCATGAGCTTTCGTGGGTGAATATCCACTTCTTCGGATGCATGGTTTGCAAAGCAGTTGGGGATAGTTGTGTGTGAAAAGCAGCCTAGAGGTTTGAATACAGCTTCTAAAATCAGTGCTAAGTCAGTACAAGCTTAATTGCTGCTTTGTCCATTCCTGGACAAAGCATTAGGAATATGGTAAATAAATGTAGATAAAGAAATAGTATTGCCAACTCTAAACATTCAAAAATCTTCCGTCATGGCTGCCAAAAATAATGGGATTTATTATTTTTAAGCCAATTTTGCTTTTCTGGTGTCTGAGCCTTTAAGGTCCATTCACACCATCTTGCCAAGCTTTTTCTGCAACTACAAGGACTAGAAACTTCCTGGTTTTGGACAAAATGAAAACTGAGAATTTTGCATAATCATTTGTCTCCAGGAGCTGAGGCTTTTAGAAAAACACCATATATTGCAAAACAGGCAATAAAATTGTGACAGCTGGAAACCCTGAAACAATATTCTTAGTGTTTCCCTCCTGTGCACTTCGCCCATTGCAGAAGCTAAAAAGCAGAAGCTAAGGCACACCTACAAGGGTGATACAGAAGCATGCTCTGCAAGGGGAAATCAATCAGCAGGCAGCTAGTTTCAAGAATCTAGCCTAGCTCTCTCATCACAGGCAGTGGCAGATTTAGCCTGACCTCTGACCTAATTCTCAAGAAGACAATGGACATTTTGCATGAATTCTGCCACAGATTTCCTATGTTTCCTTAGGCAAGTCATTTAGTTTTCTGTGCTTCAGTTCCCCATGGGTAAATTCATTAAAGATTATGAGAGCCTTGAATATTGTGGTAATGGGGGCCATATTAAGTAGATAAGATAGATAAGCTTGTTATGTCTGAGGAAATATGAACTATACTGTGCAATGTGATTACTTACTCTAAAGAAAAAGGCAAAATATATAATCAATTATTAGAACTAATACTAATAATTGATATATATATATAAACTAATAATTGATATTATATAGTATATATATATATGCATTAGGTCAGTGGTTCTCAAACTTTTGTACTGGTGAACCCTTTCACATAGCAAGCCTCTGGGTGCGACCCCCCCTTATAAATTAAAAACACTTATTTATATATTTAACACCATTATAAATTCTGGAGGCAAAGAGGGGTTTGGGGTGGAAGCTGACAGCTCGCGACCCCACATGTAAGAACTTCATGACCCTCTGAGGGGTCCCGATCCCCAGTTTGAGAACCCCTGCATTAGGTTCTCTTTTAAATGTGAGCAATGTTGTTTGATCACAGATGTTCTGTTCTATAAATGAAACAATGTACATCATTAACAAAAATAATGGAGAAAAGAAACTATAGTGACTGGTCAGTAAGATGCAATTTGGAGTAATGGTCTACAATAAAGAAAGGGAGATTTAGGCTAGAAAATCTTTTGGAACAATGCAACTGTTTACACCAGGGAATAGCCTGCCACCACGCAGCCTCAGACTGTTATCCAAGGAGGAGTCAGTGTTTTACACTCGTTTTACATTGTTGTAAAAAACTACACAACATGCAGCGCAATAGTGGGTCAGGCCCCATAAACGTACTTTGAAGCTTTGCAGTTTTGTTGGTTTGTTACCTTGGGCCTGGATCCTACAGTATTTACAGGACAGCAGGATTGGACTTTTCTTCCCCTCTACAGGCTTGTGTACAAACAAACCTTGCATCACTTGAGATATACTGGGGTACTTCAAGCAGTACAACCCCACCCCCCAGTGTGGAGTCAATTACATTGTCATAAAAGTACTTTATACCAAGAGTGTTTATTCCTTTACAGAAAGGAGTGTTTCAACATTAGGACTTTCACCAGGATAATTATTTCAGTTAAAAAAAATCACATCCCTAACCGACATAGTACAGGCATTTGATGTGAATATAAAGGTAAAAAAAAACTTAAAATGTGATTTTTATGAGAGATTAATTCATACTACAGGAGCAAGTAAGGTTGCCAATGTTGGTTGGATGTATTCCTGGAGGTTTCATCACATGACAATCTTTAATTAAAAGATTAATCGTTAATTTCTGGAGACTCCAGGACAATCCTAGGAGCAAGATGCAGTTAATTCAAAAATCAGTCTCAGAGGATAAGTGTACAAAGCAAAAAAAAAAAAAAAAAAGACCACAAAAACAAAAACATGGCAGTGAGTCTCAGAGCTCAGGTCAACTGAGTAGGCCTTGTGGGACTGCGCTGAGGGGCTAAAAATAGCTATGTAAAGGTTTGGGCTCAGGCTGGAGCCCGGGCGGTCTATGAGGCCCTCCGTCCTTGCCAAGGTTCAGAGCCCAGGCTCTAGCCCAAGCCCAAACATCTACACTGCTACTTTTAGTCCTACAGCGTGAGCCCTGTGAGACTGACTCAGTTGACCTGAGCTCTTAGACTCACTGCTATGGGTCTTTTTTTGCGGCGTAGACTTACCCAGAAAGACTCTACTCAGGGTATGTCTTCACTGCAATGTTAACCCAAGGCTAGTGGGATTCAAGTCTGCTGACCATGGGTTTTGTAAGCCCAGGGCTTGAGCAGCCACACTTATTGATGACCCTAGGTTTATTATGTCTGGACCCATGTCCCAAACCCGGGCTCTAGCATCCACACTACAGGATGCAGACCCAAGTCAAACCACCATATCCCAGTCTTCCTAGCACCGTCCCCAGCAGTGGCCACTTGAGAACCTTGGTTTGTGGTGCAGCATAAGATAAACTTGATTGTCCATCCCACACGTTACAGCCCACTAACATCCTACCAAACCACATTTTGAGTCTGCATGCTCCCAGCAACCAGGGCTAGCAAGATGGAGGAGTCACCATTCCAAGAGCTTTTCTTGCTTGGGTTTTCACTCCTGTTTCAGAAAATGGGCAGAGGATCCATGAAAAGCTGGTGGACGCACTGACAGCCTTTTCTGACCTACTGAAGGCACCTGATGGAAGAGGAGGAAGATACAGATATGGAAGACTTGAACTGGCTGATGCTGCTCGTGACCCTCAGTATAGCCGCTGATGCCCCCTACATAGATCAGTGCTTCTGGTGAAAGGTCACAAGCACAGATGGGTAGGACATATCATACAGAACTGGGATGACCAGCAGTGGGTCCAGAACTTTTGCATTTCTGGAGCTTTGTAAGCAGCTTCCCCAATCCTTCAGCATCAAGATACGTGCATGAAGATGGCCATACCAATTCAAAAGTGAGTTGCTATAACCGTCTAGAAGCTGGCTACCCCAGGCTGCTACCGGTCTGTTGCTAACCTGTTTGGTATTGGAAAGCCAGTTGTGGTGGTGGAGGTGTCTGAGGCAATCAGGCATGTGATGGTGGGCATAAACAATAGTCCTGAACTAATTCCTGGTTTTGAGGAAATGGGATTTCCAACTGTGCTGGGGCCATTGATGGGACTCATGTGCCCATAATTTGCCCTCCTCAAGTACCATGAAAACAAACTTCAAAGGGTACTACTCCATTGTTATGAAGGCCCTTGTGGATCACAGAGGCCAATTTATGGATGCCAACGTGGGCTGCACTGGAAAAGTTCATGATGCCAAGGTTTTCTGCCAATCAGGAATTTACATTCATAGACAGGGACACTATTCCTACCACACAACATTATTCATAAATGTAGTTACTGTTCCCCCTGCTATTCAGGGGGGAACCCCACATATCCCATTTTGGCTTGGCTTATGAAACCATAGTATGATATGAGAGGGCTTGGCAAAAGAAGGTTTAATCACACACACAGCAGGTACAGAATGGTGGTTGAATGTGCATTTGGCAGACTATTTTGCTGAGTTGTCTACAGACCCATTGGATTCCAGTGTCATCAATGCTGTCCACATTATTGTGACTTACTGCACTCTTAACAATCTTTGTGAAGGCAAAGGTGATCCATTTGCCCTTAATGGACTTATGACAGTAACGGATTGCTGAAGCTACGCACTCAACCAGAAAGTGCACCTATTACAGCTGGAGCAGGATGCACCCGGGCAACAGAAATCAGGTATGCTCTGTGCTCCCACATTATGTGCTTGCATAGGTGAATGAAAGAGGAAGAATAGTACTCTTATGAATGTTTTTGTACAATGTTTACAGTAAATGACATAGTCACATCATACAATGAAATAGGCGGGTTGACTGTCATGCATTTATTTATAGATGAGATGACTGCTTATGAATTGGGGAGGGGTCATGTGGCAAAAACTATGTGTTTACCGTACCCACTGATGTAAATAAATGTATTGAGAAATTGTGTTTAACTTTAGATACA
The DNA here is from genome assembly GCF_011386835.1 of Chrysemys picta bellii. Taxonomy (NCBI): domain Eukaryota; kingdom Metazoa; phylum Chordata; order Testudines; family Emydidae; genus Chrysemys; species Chrysemys picta. The sequence goes on along the minus strand of NC_088791.1, from coordinate 332,988,537 downwards.
AATTCCCACTAGTCCATTATCATGTGTTTATCTTTATTATATGAAATACACATTATATGATGTGATGCTCTCTTAATTTCTTAAATAAACTTTCTTAATAAAATAAAAGCCTTTATTTGTGAAGAATAGATGTTTTACAAAAACCACAGTACTAAACCATTGCCAGGCAGTCCAGCTGCCATTAGCACACCAAAACACCAGTAATAAACCAGTATCAAAATCATTAATAAAACAAAGTGCATAAACCAAACACCGAACAGTGCAAACAGCAAAACTAGGGTCAACAAATATATACCCTAATGTTGTATGTCCCTTTGTCCCCCATTCTCCTTCCCCTTCCTGCACATTTAGTGTACACCACTGCACAGGGTTGGAAGTCTGCAGAGGGTTGAAGCCTGCAGACAGGGCTGAAGCACGCAGGGGATACATTTGCCCTGTCCGACTGTTGCTAAGTCCTGGTTGCATGGGCCAGCCAACCATGGAATTGTTCAAAGTGTTCCTGGGTTGCACATGGTACTTTGCATGGGACTCAGGATGCAGTACAGGTGCAACAGAAGCCTGTACTCTTGCAGCCATAATCAAAAGCAGCCTCTTGAACATGTCTTTCTGCTGTGCTCTATCTTCCTCCCCCAGCAGATGTTCCTGCTTCAGAAACTGTGCTGCAAGCCTCCTCTCGCGCACTGCAATTTTGGCCCCGGTCTCGCTCTCTCTCTGCAGCCTGCCTGTGCCTTTCTGCTTGCCATGAATCCTTCTCCCTCTGGTGTTGCACCTGTTTGTTGGCCCTGTCCAGAATGTCCAACATAAATTCATCATGGAAACGATTCCACTTGGACCAGCCCATGACAGTTCTGAATTCCCAGGACCTGCTGGAGTGTGGCCACGCTGCTGAGGGGGAAGGCCCTGCAGAGGTTGAAGGTCCTAAAAGCAGGCATCAAACAGTGCATTATTGTCTTAGTACTTCAAAACAGGTTCAGTGCATCCACAAAGAAAAGTGCCTTGTAGACTCTCAAGGCCAAAAAATTATACATTATAAAACTGAGATTCAGCATATTGTGAGGGGAAAACTTCAGTTCCCAAAAGCTCCATGAACACAACTGTGTTTAATCCAAGTGAAAAATCCCAGTGCACAAACAATGGTAAATTAAAATTTACAATTGCTTTTTCTTTAAAAATTGTACACCACTTTTGACATTTGGGCGAGATGGGGCATGGCTTACCACATAAGCTTTCTCTATCCTTTCAGGAATTCCATATTCTGGAGGACATAATTCTGGAGGTTCCTGAATGGCAAAGGGACTTGTTATTCCAAACGGCTGGTAGCGAGTATGAATGCCACAGAGGTTTTCAAACTCATGATGACTGCGCACCACATATACGAGTGGAGTGGGCTAGTGACCTACAGAGGTGAACCAGGAAAAAGAGCTCTTCCCCAAAATTTGCCTACGTATCTGAAGTTCGTACTACCAAAGATTTGCAGCTATCAGCACTCATGATTGGGTCAAAATTCATGGGGAAATCAAAAGGATGCTGTGTTAGCATCCACATGGATTACTGCCTCCCTATGGCTTCTGATGAAGCCTGCTGTGCATGCATCTACCCATGGATTACATGTAAAACACACACAATAATGTGGATCCTCAAAGAACTACACAGCCATCCCATTCCCCACCAGCACATTTCTGGAATACATACAATCCCCTAGCTGTACTTTGGACATTGCTTTTGTCACCCATGAACTACATTTAGCTTTCTCACCACCCCTCTGGACAGTTTTGTGTTTAGAGGCGGCTCCTTACGCTGTGGTGTGGACAGGGTGGATAAAAATCAATGATTTTGTTTTAAATAAAAAAAATTGAATTTTTTTAATTTAAATCTGATGTTTTTTATAAAATGCTTTTTGAAGAAAAAACCTATATAAAGATAGTTTTAATTAAGATGCATTATAGCTCAAAGATATCTCATCATGGAATAGGGATTATAAATTCTAATTCTATAGTATGAGACAATATATTCAGGGAATGTTTAAGAAAAGTTTTGTAAATGAGTTCCAATAGTTCATGGATTAGGGACCCAACCTTACAGGGTTCCAGGGGCTTCTCTATAGATTATTTAGGTTAATCTTTCTATCTACCCAATGGGACTCAATCTAGAAGATACCATCAGAGATGCTTAGTTTTGCAGTTCTCAAACTGGATTTGTGTCTCCAGAGATAACATGCTTGTTAACAGCAAAAATGTTTTTAAATAAAGAAAGAAATAATATATAGAGGTAAGAAATAACAGACCTCAACCCTATTATCCCTCTGCAAATCTGTGTACACAGAGTCAATCCCTTACCTCTCTCTAAAAGTGTAAAGTTTCAAAAAGTTCAATGAATAGAAGATTGTTGGGTGCGGAATAGATCTGGACAAGGAGAAGAAGTCTGGAGATAAACGTGAGAAGGGAGGAACAGGCAATAGAAACAAAAATGAAACTGAGCAGCATATTCCAGAAGTCTTGAGGTCTTTCTGAGTGTAGCCTTTATTGATTTGAAATCTATCATACCATTCTCTCACTAGAAGGGAAAACCTGTAATGGCAGCAGGCTGTAAAAGAGACCCAGTTTGGGAATAAGAACCATTCAAGGAATATATGTTTTCTGATGATGTTTTAAAGAAAGTCACACCTGTGAACTGGAAGTCACTTAAGCACTTGGATTCAGAAACAACTGAAGTGATAATCTCACTTTTAAAAGCAGTAGCTTCTTCTGCCAGTGTAGAAAGAATATTTTCTTCCTTTGGACTAATTCATTCCAAACTGAGAAATCGTTTGGGACTTGAAAAAGCAGGAAAGCTTGTTTTTCTTTTCCAGATATTGAAGAAACAGGAAAATGAAAGTGAAGACGACTGAGTTAGCTGCAGAAGCCAATATATCAAGTTACTCAGGTTGACCTGTCTGACATAGTCGATTTAATTTTTGTTTCTTTTTTTAAATGTCATTTAATTATTTTAGTTAAAAACAATTTTAACAAAAACAAACCTAATTTTAAAAAACTTGAATGTTCAACTAAATTCAAAAATTCGTATGCTTGTTTTGTTAAAATATTATATGTTTGCTGTTGAAGAAAAAAATCCAGAATACATAACTTTGTTGTTTTAGTTAAATAAAATAATTTAAATTTCTATCTGGTGATTTTCTCCTCCTAATACAGCATGGCAAGAAAATCCTCCAAATATTAATAATTAACCTGTTGAACTGGAGGTAGTTCACTTCCCAATGACTTCATAAATATCTGCTTCAATTACCTTTGGTAAATGAAATGACCAAACAATCATTCATTTTCTGATATAGCTGTAAAACTAATCTGAAAAGTTTTCAAAATAAATCACTTAAAAAATGTATAGTGTGTACCTTCTAAAAATGAAACCTACATCAATCTCTGAGTTGTGAAGAATATCTATTAAGCTTATAACAACCAACAAGAATGCATTTTTATGTAGACATCCATGATTAAATCAAGTCTTCCAGACTAGTGATTTAAATCATTATTTAAATCAAATCCACCCTAGGTATGGCCAATTTGTATGCCACGCCGTACTAAAAGGGAGGGTTCCTACTTTAAATACCCTGGCACATCTTTGTAATCATGTGTGAGTTGCTGGTAAAAAATTAAGTTTAAAGGCTTGTTTCGCTGTTGTTTGAGCTTCCCAGTCTCCACTTTGAATTCCACATGGTGAGGAAGGGGGTAATGCCAAGGCGCTGTCGTGCAATCTGCCATTAGCAGATACACATTGCTGCCAACAGCTTGTAATAAATGTTACATTGGGGCATAACCTGGAAATCCCTCCCATCCCTATATTAACAATAACAAACATGGAGCCAGACATTTACCAGGTTCAGGGGCTGCTTTTGCCTTTTGCATTTTGCCTTTTGCTGCTGCCAGTTTCACAGCAGGCTGTTCCTGCAGGGGTGAGCATCAAAAAGCTCCTCCAAACCGGGCCCCAGAATATGCTGCAAGTGTTCTGGCAGCAAAGCCTACTTAGGGACCAATGTGAATACAAGAGTCACTTCGGAAGCCTGATCCAGTGCCTGTTGGCTCCCCTCCAGTCCTATACTAGATTCGGGGGTCAGAATCCTGGCTGACAAGGCTATTGTTAACCTCTGTTGGCTCAGTGCTCAGCGTAGTGCCCAGTCAACATCCTTGTAAAAGAGGCAGGTGTGATTCTCATCCCTGGCTTTCAGGTAGTTGGTCTTGAGCTGCTTAATCCACTCCCAGCACTGCTCACTGGTCCAGTGAATCCCAAGTGCTGCCAGTTTCTTTGCTATTTCCTGGTTTGCATGATCATTCCTGGAACTCTTACTAAAGTCAACTGTTTTGTGCGCCTCACACCAGAGATTAACCAAAATCTGGCTGTGATCCCTTGACAAGGTAGCAGAGTACTTAGCAAACGACTTCTTCTCGTCAGTGGCCATTGCAAACACAGGAGACTGTTCATACTGCTTGGAGCTCAGCAGTCAGAATAAAATGGAAGGGTTAAACGCTGAGCATCTGTTCTTGACCCAGGTGGTTGCTTCTGTTTTCTAGGAGTCAATTGACCAGTCTTGGGCTAGAGAGGACAAGGAACAGCATCTCATGGGATTGTGGAATAGCTTTGGTGGACTCTCAGGACCCAAGTCTGGGGGATCAGGGCCTGAGCTGCCTCTGCACTGCAAAACGATGGACTTTGGACCCAAGTCCTGTGGGAGACTGGCTCAAACCTGCCCCTGCCCTTCATCCTGGGACCCAGAGGGCTAACTGGCCTGAGTCAAACAGAATTGTGTGTAGATGGAAGGGGGGGTTGGGTTTGAGCCTGAGTCTGGTCTTACATTGCAGTGTAGACATACCCTTACACAACTTCCCCAAACTGGATGTGTTGAGTGATAATATAATCAACCAGAGACAAGACAGGAACATTACATTATTAGAACAAACTATTATCAGCTGATCAGTGATGTTGAAAGCAGGCCCATGGTTATCTAGCAATTTCTGAGAGCTGAATAACCCCTTCAGAGCATTGCAAAACCATACAAGACAGCTTCAGAGTTCGTGAAGTAAGAGATTTTCAGGACACAAGATGCTCAAAAGAATACTAATTTAAAGAAGATGCAATAGATCATTTTGTCATCATTTCAATAAAAGCAGTAAGCTTCTTTCTTCACCAAGAATTTTAAATTTAAACTCAAACAATTTATAAAGAAAAGTTGCTTTGTAAAATAAATTTTTCAAAAGTACAGTGAACATTTAAAAAATAACATTATGATATACAAACTATATGGGAATTGCTTCACTGACATGCAGCTTCTTCTGGGGTGAGACAGCATGATACAAAACAGTTTAGAACAGAGTGTGAAATAGACTAGATCCAGCTGAAACTGCAGGGGGAAATTTAGACAGTCAGAACACGATTTCCTGGGTTACAATTTAGCTGGATACCAAGGGTGAAACCTGGTCCCACTGAAGTTAATGGCAAAACTCCCATTAATTTCAACAGGGCCAGGATTTTACCCCAAGCTACTTGTGAAAAGTGCACAGGAACTTTAATGACTACTCGTGGACAGGACTTGATTTTATAACTCATCTGTGAAGTGACACTTCCAAAAACACAATGCACCCTAACATTATACTGGGATATTGGTTCAGCAGCGCTGACTTAGAATCCTACTCCATCCCCACCTCTAAGTATGGCTACTCCTAAGTGTTCCCTGAAAATGTCCCTTTCAAATAATGACCAACCCCAACCTACGATTGGTGTAATGTGACAACATCATAACTTCAGGGTTGTATGGCTGCTGGCAGTAATTTACTTAGAGGTGTAGTTTTTAATTTACCTTAATCTCTCATTTGGCATGAGGGGGCTTGGTTAATTTCAGACATCTGAGGGATTTTTTTATTAAACAAGTTAGAATGCATGTTGATACATACCAGGTGAAATTCCTTCCAAGAGGACCAGAATCAGAAAACATAGGACAGCGAAGTTGCTATACAATAATTCCTATATAACAGTGGTTCCCAAACTTTAACAACCTGTGAACCCCTTTCACTAAAATGTCAAGTCTCACGAACCCCCTCCTAAAAATGAATGTTTCCAGGGATTTTCTCCTTTACCGGAGTATAAATTATAAAAGCAGTGATCTTGGAAATATAAAATTTGTTTTTATGACATGCTTATTACACACTCTTTATTAATTATTTATCATTACAGTATTTTGATTACATTATGAAAACAGCAACACTCTTCCAAGGTCTCACTTTCGTAGCTTGTTTCACTTTGAATAAGCCTGTTATAAGACAAGGCTCCTATGCTTCATCAAGGAGTATCAGATGTGAAACAGTGTGAAGGTATTTAAGAAGCCAACTCAAAGAGTTCCTCCTACACAAGCATTCAGGTCTTGAGCAGTCCAGGCAAACAACGCAAGTTACAACAAAGCTTAAACTTGTTCTTCATAATAATTTAAAAAACAATACTAGCTGCCTATTTACTTTTAAAAACAGCAAAAAATATCCACCTCCCTTTCCATTTCTTAGGAGAAGTCTTGAAGGTTAAATCTCCTCAGTGTGATAGATAGGCTTGCTTTGATCTGCTTAGCTCTTGGAAGTCCAGGGGCTCCGGGCTGCTGGCCCCATGCTGCCCAGGGTCCCTAGGGACAGCTCTGTCCGCCATTAGGGAATTTTTTCCCGAGAACCCCCTGTAACATTGTGCAAGCCCCCTGTGGTTCATGAACCCCAGTTTGGGAAACACTGCTATATAATAATTCCTAGATTTTAAATGAGATTTTGGAAGAAACAAGAAGACTGGGAAGCAAAGAGAACAGATGGACAGAAAGGGAATGGGTAAGACTTTAAGTAATTTTGGACAATTTTAAAGGAAAATGAAATAAAAACTACTCTGGAACTTGGAGACTTCAGATGACAAGTGAAAATGAGTCTGAGGTCTCAGCAAACATTGGTCCACATATCAAATGTTTCAAGGCCACCTGCTTTGATGCAGAGAAACTTGTGTGAGAAACTTGCGTAACACCTAATTACACTATTCCCTGAATCAAGCCAGTACTATTGATTGCTCATTTCATATACACTAGTCTTCACAAACAGAAAATAGGCTAATAAGGAGGTGCAAGACAGAATAATATATGCATCACACAGTACAGTGTTCTTCATTAAAAAGTTACGTGCTTTAAACCCACTGAATTAGTTTATTTTTTAAAACCTGAACTTTCAAACTTGCAGGCAGAAGTCAGTTAATTTGCTAGATAAAACTGCTAGTATTCAGAAGGGATACGGGGGGGGAAATGTCTTTAATATTTACTGTTTCCCACATTGGATGGTACAAGTTACAAACTATAATCAAGCATCAAAACACCTGAGGACAGCTGATAACTGGGAGAAACATACCCAGAAATAGGAGTCTGTGTGGTCTAGTGGACTGCACAAATGAACTGTGAAATAGCAAATGTGCAACTTTATGCTAGCCACAAAAACATCCCTGTGTCTCGGTCTCTTCTTCTGTACAATGGGATGTTACTCAACTACCCAGAAGAGGCATCATAAGGATTAATATATATGTTTATAACTCTTCAAACAGTGGGTGAATAATGAAAGTGCTATTTATTATTTATTACAGAATGTGATGAGCACTTACATCACCTCAAGATATGAGAGATGATGATGTTTTAAAACAATATTCACTGAGAACAGGTAAAACAGGTAGATTGGTCAACCTCTAATCTGGCCTGCTAGGAAAAAAGGAACAAATGAACAGCAGTATCTGTTACACAGATAGGCCTGTTTGTCAACTCTTTGGAGACCTATATCTATGGCTTGTATCACCAAGAAATGCAAAGTGAGAGATGAAGAGCATTTCTATAGCTTTCCACTGTACCTTTTATGTCTAAATTTATATGAAACAAAATAAACATTGCCACAATACAGGTATGTTTATAGAATTCTGAGTATTGCTTTCTTTTGTAAATGTTGCTTTGTAAATAATTGGTACTATTAAAAATATTAAAGATATTCCTGGATTTAAGTAAATGTGATTCAATGAAGGATTGACTGCACTCCATTCTCAGTAAGAAAAACGGTCTCATAGCCTAGCAACTGCTTTTATTTCAATCAAGAGACACAATGTGCAACCAGCACACATTAAAAGTTAGCTCTCCACAAAATTTGAATTTAGGAAATATTTACTTGTGACATAACCATCATCTGAAGCTTGTTACTGTCCTCAGATATGCAGATATATATCACCCCATATCCTCTTTAAAAAATAGCTTTACAGGTACAGCAGCAAATTTTACAGGACCAAACAGCACCATATGTTCATGTATATTAAGGCAAAAATCAAGCACCCAGATGCCAAGCAAAACTCTGCTAGTTTCACATAAGCTTATCAGGAGGTTCAAGTGATGAGGAAAGCAAGCTGTGCATTATGCTCCTTTCACACAGCATCATATAGCTGTTGCAATCTCTGTGCAACTACTATAGGTACTCCAAATAGTATGCTGCAAAAAGAGGGAGAGAGACAGCTCAGGGGAGCAGTTGTAGAACAGCACATTCACATTTAAAACTGATGCAATTAACACAGCGAAATGCCATGTAAGCAAAGTTGCTCTGAACATCATTAACTTTAGTAGCACACTCTATAACCTGTCAATAGGGACAAGGGTCGCATGAATACAGACAGGTGAAGTGAGCTAAATGCAGCATGGCCTAGGAGAGAGACATGCTATCAGTGCAGAGGGGGAAGTCATGACCCCTACAAAGAGGAAAACTGGCAGATAGAAATCAGTGACTTTCCAGTGTCTTCCAACCTATGCATGTTTTTGTTGACACGTCGGCCATTCTGTGTTACCACAAGCCCTATCCTGGGTGAATGTAACAGAGCTCTGTGAGACCAGAAAATGAAAATCTTTCCTTGAAAGGTTTTACCTTGCTTCTTTGTGAAGAAAGGGGAGAATGTGGCCACACAGATTTAGAAAGGAATATCCTACTTATCTTCAGTCTAAGGCTGATTATAACTATGCACACAATTGAAATGGAGATTCTAAACTCAAATAATAGTTGTTCCTATAGAAGTGTGGCTCGTGGTCCCATAGTTAAGGTTGAGTTGAGTTTTGCACTTAAAGCGGGGATTCATCCACTTTGTCTTGGAGTACTGAATTATTTTTTTGGAGAATTTACAAGTACATTAGTTAGCTAATGGGTTAATAAGCTTTAAAAATGGGTCCTTTAAGTAATTTAGCATCAAGCCTGTTTCTTTCTCCTGAATGATCTTAAGGGAATAATGCAGATGCTTCTAGCTTCCCCTTATAGTTAAAACTCACTGAAATATTTTGCAGGTGCTACTTTTGAAGCAGTTTTTTGTAGAGTTAATGGTAATTTTTCCCTGTTATTGTTCATTGCAGAAAGTTTCTTCTTCAGCAGGGGCTGACAAACATTATAATACAGAGAATTCCACATAGCACTACCTCCTTTCAAAAAAGGTTGCCATATTCCATGAGGACCTTCCCTCTTATCCCATGACAGCTTGCTTTGCTTAAGAGCCTTTAGTGAGGGACCTTGTCAAAGGCTTTCTGAAAATCTAAGTTCTCTATATCCACTGGATCACCCTTGTCCACATGTTGGTTGACCCCCTCAAAGAATTCTAGCAGATTGGTGAGGCAGGATTTCCCTTTACAAAAACCATGTTGATTCTTCCCCAACAAAACATATTCATCTATGTGTCTGATAATTCTGTTCTTTACTATAGTTTCAACCAGTTTGCCCGATACTGAAGTTAGGCCTGTAATTGCCGGGATCACCTCAGGAGCCTTTTTTTAAAATTGGTGTCACATTAGCTATCCTCCAATCATTTGGTACAGAAGCAAGTTTAAATGATAGTAGTAGTTCTGCTATTTCACATTTGAGTTCCTTCAGAACTCTTGGGTGAATGCCATCTGGTTCTGCTGATTTATTACTGTTTAATTTACCAATTTAGCGAAGTCAGTACAAACTAAAATTTCATACAGATGACTTGTTTATACTGTTCTATGTACTATACACTGAAATGTAAGTACAATATTTATATTCCAATTGATATATTTTATAATTATATGGTAAAAGCAAGAAAGTAAGCAATTTTTCAGTAATAGCGTCCTGTGACACTCTTGTGTTTTTAAGTCTGATTTTGTAGGCAAGTAGTTTTTAAGTGAGGTGAAACTTGGGGCACATAAGACAAATCAGACTCCTGAAAGGGGTACAGTAGTCTGGAAAGGTTGAGAGCTACTGAACTAAAGCACAGAAAGTTTAAGTGACATTTCACAAAGCAAAACAATGGCCAAGCTGGGAAAAGTCCTTAAGTTTCCTAACTCCCAGTCCAGTGCCTACTTGGATTAGGCTGCTTCCCAGTATGAATTTATGTAACAAATATTTGTTATATACTACTTCTACTCCTGCAGTCCTTCTATACACAGAATGTATTGATAGTAGTAGTTTCTGCCATTGAAAAACTACAGGATTAGAAAGAGATTGGTCATGCAAGTAGCCAAAGATTTAAATTGAAGAGTCTGAAAAGGTTAATATAAAAATTTGCTGCCACATGTTTAACTCCCACAAAACTTAAATTGCTCTTATTGTAGTCACAACCTCTGATCCTAACCATCAGCTCTGCACTGCTCCTAGTCAATTTCACAGTAGAAAGTGACAGTCAGTTTAATAGAACTTGGTGTGAAAAATGGGGCTTCATGCCTGCACGTCATTTGACAAAAATACATTCTAGAATGTTTCAGCAACTAAAAGGATAGCAAAAACTTTAGACAGTACATATGTGGTATCAGCATTTTGTTAAAGGTGAAAAGGAACTACCAAAATCCATTACTTCAGTATGTACTTGATTTCCCATTCACAAGGTTAAGAGGAGAATTTACACCACTAAAAACACCACAATTTTCAAACCTGGGTGCCTAATGTTAGGATTCTAAATATATATTTTAGATATCTAAATAGAACTAGCCAGATTTTTAAAGATGCAGATCCCTGCAATTCCCAATGAATTAAATGGCAGCTGAAATTTTCAGCCCTTCTGAAAACCAGACTACTTCTATTTAGATATCTAAAATATGTATTTAGAAGCCTAACTTTAGGCAATTAGGTATGAAAATTTTAAAGTTCAACATTTCTTTTTAGCTCTCTTCTCCACTGATGTCATGTCACAGGGCAGCAATGCTATGTGTTACACCACCAAATTCATCCTTTAATGAGGTCATCATTACCAGCAGGCTCTGCTTTAGTACACTGGTGGCTCATGTGGGCTCATATTAAATCCTTTTTTGTTAATTTGTTTAATATGGCACGTCTTAGAAAGTGTTTTATATCTCATCAGAGAAACTTTGAAAAAATGTACATGGAAAACCAAATTTATTTACAAGAGTCCCTATGAACTGGCTACATGATAAAACAGGCTATTTCAATAGCTGTGATGTCACAGAAAGAAGCAACTGAGTTATGTTTCATGCTTTTATTCTATTTTGTAAATATATCGAAAGATCAGGTAAATACAAAAATAAATATAGGCCCACATCGGTTGCTGGAGCCAGCTGGTGTGACCCTGGTGGACTCCAAAAGGAATTTGAAAAGCTGACTTTAGTTTCTGTGCTAAATGTTTCCATAGTCTAAGGAGGAAGTATATTATTTTGTCATTAGGTCACCTTTAAGGTATACCACAACACCAGCACTATCTCATTGTTTGGGATAGCAATGGGTAGTATACATTGGTATATAGCATCTTTGCTTCATACCTATCTCTTTATTTCTAGTTTACGTTTGCTAAAGTGTAGTACGCAATAAAAGAAAGGAGTGTGTTTATTTACTTAATAAGCTTGTGCAATCATAGTGTCCAAAGTGTGATGTCCAACAAATAAATGTGACTGGTAGTAAGGAGTATTTGGTTTGATTTTAATTTTTTTAAAGTATATTTAGAGCCAGTGAAAGGTGAGAAATTGAAAGCCCCAGAAACTGAAGTTATCAGAACAGTTACTGCAGTGCAAATATATGCCTCATCCTTTGGCTGAAGGAAGCACCTGAAGCATTGAAAGGGTACTTCAGGCTCATTTCAATCACTGGTCTCTTTGTTGGGCTGTAGCCCATGAAAGCTTATGCTCAAATAAATTTGTTAGTCTCTAAGGTGCCACAAGTACTCCTGTTCTTTTTGCGGATACAGACTAACACGGCTGCTACTCTGAACTCTTAACCATGTGGACATTTATCTCCTTATGGAGTGGACTGAGACCACCAACTCATTTCACTCAAGCTATCAGACAATCATATACTGACATAAACTGGATTAGAACCATTGGCAGGTTTGCCTTATTTCACACCCAGAAAACACCTGCTTGTTACTCAGATATTTTAATTAAGTATTTTTACTGACTACAAATAGCCTAAACTTTTCACATTAGCTGAATTGGCCAATAAGACTAGTTTTGAAAAGGCAGTCCTGTAATGCTTACCTGCTTTAAACAGGTAAGACAAGGCACAGAAGTCCATCAAGATTTGTGTGATGTTTGAAGTCTAATGGTGAAAAAGGAGCGTTCCCTCCAAAATAAAACTTCAAACATATTCCTTGCTCTTTAAAGGGGGACACAACTGGAAAGTAACTAGTTTCAAATAATTCAATGATCTGATACAGCCTCCTGATAACGGAATGTCAGGATTTTTTGAATTGTTTTTTTTTTTAAATGCTCATCTGCTGATTTTTGAAGGATATTTTGGTTAGACTCAAGACTCAATGCATGTTAGGATTACCCCTCTCCCTGTCCTCTTTGTGCACATATCTCCCTTCTAACTCATTCATTTTCAGTACTGCTGCTGCTGCCAGAACACACATGATTGCAGAGCCTGGGGAAAGTACACCAATGAGTTTTCTGCTGTTATCTGCTGGGGGAGACAGTAGATATGGGCTCCTTACTGAATAAGACCAGAAATGAAACTGACTATCAATAAAACAGCGAAAGGCATAAAGCAAAACAAACTGCAAAACTTGAGGGGAAAACCCCTCATTTCCCCCCATTATTACTTGTAACAATAATAAATATAAAAATTTCACATGGAAGTGAGATGTTCAAGTTGATAGCATCGCTTTAATTACATTTTGTAAGAGTAAGCCTATGACAAACTATAAATTTAAGTAACTCAAAAACATAATAAATAAAGTAGCTGATTCACTAATATTTTTCAATCCCCTTCTGTAAATACGTAATCACATTTTAATAACAGCTTTTAATATTTAAATACAAATATCTTCACACTGACAGCTCTAATACACTAATGGATATGAGAGGCTAAATTGTGCCAAAGGAGCTATTTTGGTCTACCAACTGCATATTTTAAAATTTTCAAAATATATATTCTTACAGTTGACTGGTAAAAAATAAAGTGTAAGAACTACATTAAAAATGTGAGTTAGGCTGTCTTGAAACAAAGGCAGGAAATGTATAGATTCGGAGATTTTTAAGGCCAGAAGGGATCATTATGATCACCTGCTTTGATGACCTGAGTAAGACAGACAATGGAATTTCACTCAGTAATTCCAGCATCAAATGGATATCTTGTGATTGAGCTACAGTTCAACATCCAATTCCAAAAGACATCCATCCTGAAAAATGTACAACTCAGAGTTAAAGTTTTATCTTTAAAATGGCACTGTCTTAACTCACCTGTTGTAAACAAATATAATATGTAAGCCTCAAAGTGGAGTAAGATGACATGTTCACAGCACAACAGGATGACTTAAAGAGACATTATGAGTGGGTTATTTTCCTCCATATATATTCCCATGTTTACTACAGTTAATTAAAAATAATTAACTAAATCAGTGACTAATATTATTTATTAAATCATTATACCATTTTGATATTTTGTTTCTACTCTGCAATCTCTACAATATGATCAAAGTAAAACTTTAAGTGGAATTTTTATAAAAACCTTCATAATAATCTGTTTGGTTTTACAGTTATTTACATCAGAAATTATGAACCATGGAACAGAGGTAGAAGAAGATATTTTTGTGAAATAAATTAATTTTGAGTTATATTGAAGTTAGCTGTGTCCATATTTTACTAATATCTCTCACTTTAGTTCTTTATTCCATACATGGGCTGTGCCATGTCAAGAGCCTTAAGTTCTAGATAGATGAACTGCATGAGAACAGTTATTTGCCATTCTTTGTTTTATCTGCACATTTTGTAATCCAAACTAACGTGTTAAATTACTGTCCTGTGTTTGCAAGATACAGAGAAGCATTTACAGCATAAAAGTTTTCAGAGTAATCATAAGTATATACCAACAACTGCTAGCATGATCACTGGGAACTGCATTTTACCAAAGCTGTGTCTAAATCCATTGTGGTCACAAACTGTTAAATATTTATATGAGAGAGATAAGACACTCTTTCCTGCGACCAACACAGCTGCATCAACACTGCAAACAAGTATTTATGTGGTGAACCTAAATATGTAAGAGGCAAAACATGGGGCTGTTTGTTTTTTTTAAAATGCAACATTGCTGCATTTATTAAAGTAACAGAACCTTTTATATCTTAACATGCGGAAACCCCAAAGCTTGTTAAAATTATGTAGCTCTCATAATTCAAAACGTTGTTGGATAACACAAAGGTTGAAACTTTTCCTGGCAAAGTGCACTGAAACCAGTTTTTACATTTATTTTTACTGCTACTGCTGGTGGAGTTACCTGCTGTATGTTTAAAGAAAAGGTATTGGGGGCTAAAAACTTTTTTAAAAAACAAAAACAAATATTACTAATGTTACAATCACCACCTTAGAATATTAAAACAAATATTTTATGGCTTACTTTGCACTATTTATGCTCTCTTTCTATTGGAATTATTTGAGATACATAAATTAATTTCAAATTCTCTCTTGGCCCTGGTTTTAAGTTTTGTCATGGCTGATATTTACAAAACCAAATTTCAAGATCAAATAAGACATGACAAATCTTAAAACATTCTACTAAATGTGTGAGGGTTTTTTTATCTACAATTGTAAATGCATAAATTGTTTCCCTCCCTGCAAAAGAAAAACAAATCACTCCCCCACTGAAATGCTTTTTTTTTTTTACATTTAAAATTGCAAGTATTAGAGATCTACACTCTAGAAAATGTAGATGTAAAATGAGATAGGAAACTTCATAGCCCACCTTTCTTCTTGACTGGCATTCTTGGTCTTACTTCTGGTACTGGACGCAAGTGCTTATTTACTGGTATCAATGATGTCCCACTGGGATTGCCTTGTGAGCTCAGGAACTAGGTATTTGTTCAAATCACTTAAACAGTTCAGTTAGGAAATACAGCTTCAGTCTTCTTTTTCTAGCAGTACTGACTATTTTCTCCAGTTAAACTTCCAGTGCCTCCCACAGAATAAGAAAAAAAAGAAGAAAAAAGAAGAATTTTGAAAGAGTGGTTTTCAATTTCTGTAAAATATTTTTGAATCTATAAAAATACAAGAGAAAATGCTCCTTGGCATATAAAACCCTATTATAACTCCTCTTCTGGCAGCAAAAGTTTGTCAGTTAAACAACTTTATGTAAGACAATTAAGGCACAGTCCATCTCTAGGCAGCTGTCTTAATATTCCACCTGAACAAGTTCAAAGCCATCTGAGTTTCAGGACAAAAATTCCCAAAAAATCCCAAAATAAATTTCTGGGTAAAAACAAAAGCAATCCAAAATAACTGTATAAACTCCTTTCACTGGAACTTGGGTGAATTTTGCTAGTTATATATAACTGCACTGGGTGCATACACAGCAGACTAAAAAGGTCCCTTTTTTCCTCACTGCACAAATGTTTTCAAATCTCACACTCTTACCCAACAGAAGTCACTCCTCAGTCACTTTCATTTTTATTCTCTCCACCCAGCCTTATGGTCTTTAATGTCCCTCTGATCCTCCCATGTATTAAAAGAGAGGATTGAAAAGGAGGAAAGCAATCCCTTGAAATGGAATTATTAAAGTGACAGTGCTGCTCACTGGGCACTTTGGCAGAGCAGATTGCTTTATTCTGGAGCCATTTACTTCATGCCATTTCTTTCCTTGCAAAGCAGCCGCCTCGTGAAGGAGGAGCAGAGAGGGCTTGGAGCAGAGCTTCACAAAAGGTTAATTTTCAGAAATGCTGCAGTATCAGTGGAATAAAAAAGCAAGCCATGAAATGAGTCCAGTTTCCCCACACAGCTGCTTGGCCTCAGTATAAGCCCTTTTCTCCCCCTTTTTCTGCAGAAAAGAGTTGGATTTCCCCCATCTAGATTGTTAAGAAAGGTATGAAAATGTCATGCAGCTGCCAAATGTTTCCCTGCACGCATGAGGAGCCGTGGTGCATGTTACATAACTCTGCTTTGCATTTATCTTCTAGGAGAGATGGACACTGTGTTTGGGGGCTGTTCTGTTCTGCTCTTTAATGGTCACCGGGCCTCTCTCTCTGTTTCCCCCTACACAGATAAATCTTTTCCCCCTTCCTCTTCGGGGGCGGGGGGCTCGTCTGGTCTGTCCCGGGGACGGTCCGTGCAGGGCGGGCTCGCTGGGTTCTGGGCTGCGGTGCAGGGAGGTGCGGGGGGGAGCAGGGCAGGTTGAAGGAGGTGGGGAGACGGTGCAGGGGAGGGGCTGGAGGATGAGGAAGCTGTGGGGAGAGGGGCAGGAGCTGGCAGGCGGGAGTCGCTGGAGGCTGGGCGGGAGGGGCCCGCAGGCAGCGCCTAGTAGGATGCTGAGGCCTGGGGCAGGGGAGAGGCCGCTGCCTCCGCCCGTGTCAGCCGGTTACCCCGAGGGCTAAGGGGCCGCCATTGAGGGCACGGCTAGGGGGAGTCTCCGCGTCTCCAGGTGCAGGGTCCCGGCTCAGCCCCGTCTCCATGGAGGAGCCGCCGATGCCGCCGCCATTCTCCTCCCCTAGCAACGAGAACCCGGCCCAGCACCGATCCCGCCTCTCCAACTCCGTGGCCAATCAGGAGTAGCTATGCTGGGCCTTCGGTGACCGCCCAATCATCGACGCCTTCCGAGGGGGAGTCGGGGTGTGTCTAGGTCATATGATTGGACAAGATGGCGGCCCCCATAGGAGAAATGCGTGTGACAGGGAGGGGCCATGTTGTGGGGCCTGTACGGGCGGCACTGCCATACCTGAAGAAGGAGCAGGGGTAGTAGGGATAGAGCACCCAGCATAAGGTAAGACAGGGGCAGCGGGGCACGACTCTGCTTCACAGAGCCTGAGGGGGCCCCCCCGAGACAGACCAAAGTCGGATCCGCCCAGCTCCAAGGGGGAAGCTGCCCAGCTCGGGGGCGACCTGTCTGTAAGGTCCCGCTGGGTCTCTGCGCTTGCAGGAGAGATCGGTAGGGGTGGGACCCTGGCAAGGCAGCAGGAGCCGCTGGGTGGTTGGCTGCTACATGAAGACACGGAGAGAAAGAGACCTTAAAACAGGGTGGAAGGAAGATAGAGGCAGAGCTATTGTACGCTCACTTGGGAGGTTATTGCTGACGTCTTGAAGGTTATACAGCAAAATTAGATACAAGCAAAAGCAACTCTTGTTATGTGAATAGTATTAAACTAGGCAACCATTTGCTGTACTCAGATTGAAGTGAGATAGTTAACACCTGCAAAATGCTTTATGGATTCTCTTCAGCCATCCTTCACTAGGTGAAAACAGGAGTGGGCCAAGTCATCACACTCTTCAGTACAAGTTTGGGGTTGCTAACTGAGAAAAAAATTCCAGTTACCCTGTAAGTCAGATAACTAGGGAGTAAGGTTTGAAGGCTGACATTATCTTGTTATACAGTAGAACCTCAGAGTTATGAGCACAGTGGGAATGGAGGTTTTTTTGTAACTCTGAACAAAATATTATGGTGGTTCTTTTAAAAGTTTACAACTGAATGTTGACTTAATACACAGAAGCTTTACTATGCAGAAGAAAAATGCTGCTTTCCCTTTATTTTTCTTTAGTAGTTTACCGTTAACACACTTCTGTAATGTATCTGCTTTATTTATTTATTTTTGTCTCTGCTGCTGCTTGATTCATAGAATCATAGAATCATAGAATATCAGAGTTGGAAGGGACCTCAAGAGGTCATCTAGTCCAACCCCCTGCTCAAAGCAGGACCAATTCCCAGCTAAATCATCCCAGCCAGGGCTTTGTCAAGCCGGGCCTTAAAAACCTCCAAGGAAGGAGACTCCACCACTTCCCTAGGTAATGCATTCCAGTGTTTCACCACCCTCCTAGTGAAATAGTTTTTCCTGATATCCAACCTGGACCTCCCCCACTGCAACTTGAGACCATTGCTCCTTGTTCTGTCATCTGCCACCACCGAGAACAGCCGAGCTCCATCTTCTTTGGAACCCCCCTTCAGGTAGTTGAAGGCTGCTATCAAATCCCCCCTCATTCTTCTCTTCTGGAGACTAAACAATCCCAGTTCCCTCAGCCTCTCCTCATAAGTCATGTGCTCCAGACCCCTAATCATTTTTGTTGCCCTCCGCTGGACTATTTCCAATTTTTCCACATCCTTCTTGTAGTGTGGGGCCCAAAACTGGACACAGTATTCCAGATGAGGCCTCACCAATGTCGAATAAAGGGGAACGATCACGTTCCTCGATCTGCTGGCAATGCCCCTACTTATACAGCCCAAAATACCGTTAGCCTTCTTGGCAACAAGAGCACACTGTTGACTCATATCCAGCTTCTCGTCCACTGTGACCCCTAGGTCCTTTTCTGCAGAACTGCTACCTAGCCATTGTGCACTTCCTGTTCCAAATCAGGTGTATAATTGACTAGTCAGTTTGTAACTCTTTGTATTCAGTCAAGTATCAGGAGGTAGCCGTGTCAAGGCTGTATCCCCACTTTGAACTTTAGGGTACAAATGTAGGGGCCTGCATGAAAACTTCTAAGCTTAACTACCAGCTTAGCTCTGGTCCGCTGCCACCATTTCCCAATTGGATTCCCTCCCTGGGAAGCCTTGAGAAACCTTTCACCAATTCCCTGGTGAAAACAGATCCAAACCCCTTGGATCTTAAAACAAGGAGAAATTAACCATTCCCCTCCTTCCTCCCACCAACTCCTGGTGAATACAGATCCAACCCCCTTGGATCTAAAACAAGGAGAAATTAACCATTCCCCTTCTTCCTCCCACCAACTCCTGGTGAATACAGATCCAACCCCCTTGGATCTAAAACAAGGAGAAATCAATCAGGTTCTTAAAAAGAAGGCTTTTAATTAAAGAAAAAGGTAAAAATCATCTCTGTAAAATCAGTATGGAAATTAACCTTACAGGGTAATCAAACTTAAAGAGCTCAGAGGACTCCCCTCTAGTCTTAGGTTCAAAGTACAGCAAACAAAGATAAACACTCTAGTAAAAGGTACATTTACAAGTTGAGAAAACAAAGGAAAACTAAGATGCCTTGCCTGGCTATTTACTTACAAGTTTGAAATAGGAGAGACTTGTTTAGAAAGATGTGGAGAACCTGGATTGATGTCTGGTCCTTCTCAGTCCCGAGAGCGAACACATTCACAAACAAAGAACACAAACAAAAGCCTTTCTCCCCTCCTCCCCCCACCCCCCCAAGATTTGAAAGTATCTTGTCCCCTTATTGGTCCTTTAGGTCAGATGCCAGCCAGGTTACCTGAGCTTCTTAACCCTTTACAGGGAAAAGGATTTTGGAGTCTTTGGCCAGGAGGGATTTTATAGTACTGTACACAGGACAGCTGTTACCCTTCCCTTTATAGTATCAGAGGGGTAGCCGTGTTAGTCTGAATCTGTAAAAAGCAACAGAGGGTCCTGTGGCACCTTTGAGACTAACAGAAGTACTGGGAGCATAAGCTTTCGTGGGTCAGAACCTCACTTCTTCAGATGCAAGTAATGGAAATCTCCAGAGGCAGGTATATATCAGTGTGATATATACCTGCCTCTGGAGATTTCCATTACTTGCATCTGAAGAAGTGAGGTTCTGACCCACGAAAGCTTATGCTCCCAGTACTTCTGTTAGTCTCAAAGGTGCCACAGGACCCTCTGTTGCTCCTTCCCTTTATAGTTATGACAAGCCGTGTTAGTCTGTATCCACAAAAACAACAAGGAGTCTGGCGGCACCTTAAAGACTAACAAATTTCTTTGGGCAGAAGTGGTGAGGTTTTTTTACCCACAAAAGCTTATGCCCAAATAAATCTGTTAGTCTTTAAGATGCCACCGGACTCCTTGTTGTTTTACTGTATGCAGTGTTGTTGTAGCTGTGTTGGTGCCAGGATATGAGAGAGACAAGGTGGGTGAGGTAATATCTTTTATTGGACCAACTTCTGTCGGTGAGATAAGCGTTTGAGCTTACACTGAGCTCTTCTTCCTAGACCTGAATAAGAGCTCTGTGTAAGCCTGAAAGCTTATCTCTCTCGCAATGGGGTGCAGTCCAGACCACTGAAAGGCTGTGTCACCACTTACCCAAGAATGTGGGGTGCCTCACAGTGTTTTGCTGCTGTAGCTCCCAAACTGGGCTTCTCACAAACAGCATGCAGGTCACACCCTGTGTGTCCATGTATAGCTACAATCCTGGCCCGGCAGCTCTGACAGCAGCCTGTCAGCAAATATCAGCCACACGCTGGCTTCCAGCATCTTTGGTTACTGCCTGCAGGGTGACCCCAGCACACTCCCAGTCCCAGATTTTCCCCCAAAACTGTGCGTTTTGCACTCTTCAGCCTTCTCCTGGGCAGTCCTGATATTTTAGGTCCATTCAATTAACAGTACTGGATTACTTTTAATTAAAGAATAAAACAAGTTTACTTAACTACAAAGAGATTTTAAGTGAGTACAAGTCACGAGGCATTAAAGTTAGAAATAGTTACAAGAAAAATAAAGATGAAAACTCTTTCTAAATTTAACAAACTAGACTTGATTCAACATGAGGTCCCTTACCACATGTATTCAGTACATTACTGGCCAAACTCTCAAGCCAGGATCTGCTCCTAAAGTCCATAGGCTGTTTCTTTTGTTGTTTTAGGTGGAAAGGAGAGATAGATGGATGGGGGGGAGAGATTACCTCGCCCACCTTGCCTCTGTTATGTTGTATTCTTCCTGGGTGCAAGTCTGTTCCCAAGGCCAGTCAAAAAAAAGCATTTTAAAGCAGCCCTTAGTCTTAGGTGCTGTTCCTGTAGTCACTTACACACAGGCTTAACTTCACTACTGTGAGTAGTCCCACTGATTTCTATGGCACCACTCTTGCTAGTAATGTTTAGTGTGTTTGTCTGCAGGATCAGGGCTTTACCCATCAATTCTTAAAGTAAAGTAGACGCTTTAAAAATAAATACATCTATGTCTAGCCTCAGGAACCAGGGAGGAAGAATTGGGCCATATATGGCCTTCAACTTTAGGAAACTCTCCCCACTGCTCATCCTTTCCTTAATTTAAAAATAACACAGGTGCATCAACACTGATCAGAATGCCTCATCAAGTATGATCACTTGTTATAAAATAAAAATCAAGAGTTGTAGAGCAGAGGAGGAGATCATGATCTTTTACTCACCTGTTAACTGAGGATTTATGTTCTCTCAGAATCCTATGGCAGGTGGATTTTCTTGCTGAACAGGGCAACTTAACAGGGCTTGCATACCCAAAAATTCCCCAGACATTTTTAGCTAGATCATGCCCTTTCGGTCTCTTGGGGGCTTTTACATTCTTGAGATGTTAAAGCATTAGCTTGTATCATTTGCTGCTTGTCATGCAAAAGTTATCTGATTATTTTGTGGCAATGTCATTTAACCAAAACTTGCCTTGTTTCTCACTTTATGATCCAGACCCTTAAAATGTCAGGGAGCGAGCTTGAACTAAATTCACCACCGGAAAATGCAAGGCTTCAATATATCAAAAGAACAGAGGTTCTGCTAGATATGTTTCTTCGACTTCCAGAAGCAGACCAGTAAGTGATGCTCGGGTCTTCATTTGTTTTACCAACTAAGCCCTTTTTTGTTCTTGTATTTGAAAATCATTCATCGATTTACAAAGCTATTGAATCACATTGAAATGTAAAGATGACTTCAGGGAAATAGAAGGAGTCCCCTGCGCTGTTTAACAAATCTCAGGTGACGACATGAGAGGAAATGAGGGGTGCACTGAACTACTATATCCCTCCCCCACAGTTGGATGGGGAATGGAGAAAGTGCAGGTTCCATTCCTTCCAGCAGACTGAGTGGCACAGCTACACTGCCTCCTCAGGGAACATAAGCTCTGTCGGGTGTAAGCTCGGTGCATCATACTCCCTCCCCAGAACAGCAGGGGAACCAGGAGGGATGCTGGGGCAAAGCCATGATAGAACCCATATATTGGAACATATTGCCAAACACCTGGTTGCTCAACACCAATTAATTATTTAAAAAAAAAAATGGAGATATCCTATCTCCTAGAACTGGAAGGGACCTTGAAAGGTCATCGAGTCCAGCCCCCTGCCTTCACTAGTAGGACCAAGTTCTGATTTTGCCCCATATCCCTAAGTGGCCCCCTCAAGGATTGAACTCACAACCTTGGGTTTAGTAGGCCAATGCTCAAACCACTGATCTATCCCTCCCCACAAAACAAAGCCAAAGCTTCTAATCTTAAAGTGGTCAGCAAATGAGCCTTTGCCCTGTAACAAGATAATCCTCGTTCCCTTTTCAGCTCGTGCTGTTAGACTGAACCAAAATCTGAGGAAAAATGTGTTAGACTAGTGTCTTCCATTTTGCATGTTACACTTCTTATAGTGGACCATGGAAGGGAGCGGAAACCTTTTTAAGGGTCCAAGCTTGACTAGGTTCAGCTAGACTCATTGCCTTGGACTCTGTAAACCCCTGCTGGGATTTCAACTCAAAACCCCTACAGCGCTGCCTGGATCAGCAGGGTCTCCCAGCGACACCAATGGAATAGTAAGGCAGGACTGCAGAACACCTACTAGGGCAGTGTTTCTCAAATGCGGCCACCATGGGCTTTTCATGCGGCCACAACAGCCTCCTGGGTAGTAATTGGGGGGGGGGGGGAGTTGAAGCATTAGTCCCTCCCTCCCTGTTGCTACTGGATGCGCCGCCCTGCACCACCTCTGGAGACGGGCGGGGCACAGTGCTGCAGGAGCAAGGTGAGTATTTGACCCACTTTGGGGGAAGGGAGTTTGGGCGGCAGACTCCAGCGGTGGGACTTGGGGAACCTGGCCATGTGGTCCTGGGCTCCAACCACGGGGCATCAGGTACTGACACCCAACCCCTTCCCCCCGGCTCTGGCCACATGGTCCTGGCTTCCAGCTGCGGGGCTTCAGCCTCCAGCCCCTGTTTCAGGCTGTGTGGCAGCAGGCACTGGCCCCCCGATGCCTGTCCTGGGCTTCAGCCACGCCGTGGCAGGTGCTGGCCCCAGGCGGCGATCCCTAGCCCCAGCCGCATGGCAGCGGGCTCCAACCATGGGGCTTTGGGTGCCAACCCCCGGCTCCGTCTGTGGGGTTTCGATCTCTGGCCCCCAGTTCCAGCCATGCAGTGGTGGGTGCTGGCCCCAGCCACCAAACCCCAGCCCTGGCCATGCGGCAGCAGGCTACCACTGCGGGGCTTTGGGCGCCGACCCCGGCTTCAGCCCCGGGGCAGCAGGTGCTGACCCTCGCAGCTACAGCCCCTGGTGCTGATCCCCTGCTCCAGCCGCATGGCAGCAGGCGCCCTCCCACAACTCTGGTCTCGGACTCCGGCCATGTGGCTCTAGCCATGCAGTGGCGGGCTCCAGCTCCGGACTTTGGCAATGCAGTAGCAGGCAGTAGCCCCGGGCGCTGACCCACAGTTCTAGACGTGTCCCCTAGTGCAGGGGTTCTCACCACATATTTTTTGGTGGCCTCTGAGTGCGGCCACCAACTCTCGCTCATGGCTGCACTGACACTTTTTCCTAACATACTTAACTAACTTTAGGAAAAACAATGAAATATGCACAGATACACATCCACATCTTTGTAATTTACATATGTTGGGTTTTTTTGCAGACTCAATAATAAAAATAATGCTGGGAAAAGTGATATTTGTATATTCATTAATGTCACTTTTCACAGCTCACTTACTAGCTATCTGAGAGGTTGTGAAAAGTGATATTAACAAACATACAAGTATCACTTTTCACAACCTCCCAGATAGCTAGTAAGTGAGCTGTGAAAAGTGATACTTGTATGTTTGTTAACATCACTTTTCTCAGCAAGTCACAGGACCCAGCCCTGGATGGAGTGGTTGGAGGAGGCAGCGTGGTCTAGAGGCAATGGTGAGATGGATGTGGGGCCAGGGGAGGCAGTGGGGGCTCAGGGACATGGGGGGGGGATGGATGCAGGGCCAAGAAGGCAGCAGGGTTCAGGGGTGATGGGGGTGGGAAGTATACGTGGCCAGGGGCGATGGGGGCAGGAAGGATATGTGGCCAGGGGAGGCAACGGGAGCCAGGGGCGATGGGGGTGGGTGATGAGCCTCGCTGTCTCATAGCCAGAGCCACAGGTGGGTGTCTGCTGCCAGGGTCGGGGCTCAGAGCCAGGAACTGTGTGGCTGGAGCCAGGGACTGGAACCTGCTGCTGCACGTCTAGAACTGTGGGTCAGCGCCCGGGGCTACTGCCTGCTACTGCATTGCCGAAGTCCGGAGCTGGAGCCCACCACTGCATGCCTAGAGCCAGTGCATCCCATCACATGCTGCCTGTGCAGAGCTTAACCCACATCAACTGCTACAAAGATCATGACTTCTGAAATGGTAGCGGTTAAGCAGTGGTGTGTAGCCATGTTGGTCCTAGGATGAGAGAAACAAGGTGGTGAGGTAATTATCTTTTAGTGGATCAACTTCTGTTGTTGGAAAAGACAGGCTTTCAAGCTTCACAGAGTTTTCCCCTGAAGTCTGGAGAAAGTAACCAGAGTGTCCAAGCTAAATACAAGGTGGGACAGATTGATCAGCATAAAGGGTACACTCATGTTGTAGGAGACCACTTGAAATGAAGTGGGCAATTAACACCTCTTCAGTGGTAGGATAATGGAGGGTTAATAGGCAGCATATGAGAGACAAGGATGCTCTGTGAGACGCTGCAAACAATAGTGGAAGACATAGAATTTTGCCATTTAAGATGGAAATTTTGCAACATGAAGAAAAAGAAAGCCAAACTTAACAGTGACATCTACTTCCTTAGCAAATGCAGGAAACAAGTCATCATTCCCTGAGGACTCACTATCAGTAACTCTCTGATCACTGCATAAAACTCTAAATATGTTGAGTAGCTCTGCAGAAGGACTTCAGGAAAACTGAGGAACCATCTCCTGCATCTCACATATTCCAGAAGGGACCACTTCAAATCATCACATGCTCCCACACACAGGAAGGAAAGAAAAAAATAAATCAGGAAATCTACATGGATGCCACAGGGAAGCAACTCTAACACAGACATGTGTTACTGCCCCTCATTGTCAAAGTGGTTCCTCAAAGCCTCTCTGATGTTAATAGCAACCCTCTGGGCTCCTCTGACAGCCCTAGCATCTGGCTGTTCAAACTGTGCAGCCAAGCGCTCTGCCTCAATGCTCCAAAACTGAGCAAACATTTCACCCTTAGATTCACACAGATTATGCAAAGTGCAGCACGTGGCTATGACCAAGGGAATATTATCCTCGGTAAAGTCTAGCCTGCCATTTAAACAACTCCAGCGAGCTTTCAAACGACCAAAGGCAGATTTGACTACCATGTGGCACCTGCTCAGCCTGTTGTGAAAACACTCCTTGCTGCTGTCCAGGTGCCCTGTGTAAGGTTTCATGGGCCAGGGCTGTAAGGGGTAAGCCGGGTCTCCCAGGATTACTATGGGCATTTCCACATCCCCCACTGTGAACTTGTGGTCTGGAAAGAAAGTCTCCGCCTGCAGCTTTCTGTACAGGGCACTGTTCCTGAAGATGCATGTGTCATGCACCTTTCCAGACCAGCCTGCACTGATGTCCGTGAAACGTCCCCGGTGATTCACAAGCGCCTGCAACACCATGGAGAAGTATCCCTTCCTATTGATGTATTCCAGTGGCTCTCAAACTTTTGTACTGGTGACCCCTTTCACATAGCAAGCATCTGAGTGCGACCCCCGCTTATAAATTAAAAGTATTTTTTTATATATTTAACACCATTATAAATGCTGGAGGCAAAGCGGGGTTTGAGGTGGAGGGGGACAGCTCGTTACCCCCTGAGGGGTCCCTGAACCCCTGATGTATTCAGAGGCAAGGTGGTCTGGCGCTAAAATTGGAATGTGTGTGCCATCAATCACCCTGCCACAGTTAGGGAAAGCCATCCACTATTTCATGCACATTTCCCAGAGTCACGGTCCTACGCAGCAGGATGCGATTTATTGCCCTGTACACTTGGAGTAATACAGCCCCAACAATGGACTTTCCTACTCCAAACTGATTTGCAACTAACCGGTAGCAGTCTGGATTCACCAGCTTCCACACAGCGATTGCAACACGCCTCTCTACCGGAAGGGCAGCTCTCAGTCTGGTGTCCTTGCGTCTCAGGTCGGGGAACAGCTCAGCATATAGCTCCATGAAGGTTACTTTATGCATCCTAAAGTTCTGTACCTACTGGTCGTCATCCCACACCTGCATGACAATGCGATCCCACCAATCAGTGCTTGTTTCCCTAGCCCAAAAGCGACGGTCAACCGTATGCAGCTGCTCTGTGAATGCACAAAGCACTGATAAGTTGCTGCCATCCATATCACACTTGGATGCCTGTGATTCATCCTCTGCTAACTTTGCGAGTAACTCTGAGAATAACTGTGCTGCCATGCTTGATGTCCTCACGACAGCTAACAGCACATAGGAGAGAAGTGTGGGATCCATCCTCTCTCACTGCAGATGCTGGCGCGGACTACAAAAGAATGACAGTTGGAAAAACTGGCAAAAGGAAGTCCGAGACCTTTGGAGGGGTGGGACACAAAGCGGTGAATGACGGTACGTTTTGCACATCCCAGGATGTGCTGCGCGCCGTTTCCGCATTCCCACAACACCTAGTGACGGATGGTGTTGGCAGGCACTGTGGGATCCATACCCACAGTCCATTACACTCGCTGTCGACAAAGATGCCCCAAATGTGGACATGATCCCTCAACAGAGGGAGCAAATGTAGACACACTTTGGCGACTTTGCTTTTGTCTATTTTTCCTTGGTGACATTAGTTTCATCGAAAAAACTTGCCAGTGTAGACAAGCCCTTAGATATACAAACAGGGGGAACCCAGGCAGAGTCATCATACCTGGTCATGGCACGCTTATTGAAAGAATATCAGTACTTGTAGGAACCATCCTCAAGCCACTCACCTTGTGGCTAGTTTCCTCCAAGACACAACCGTCTTCCTCCAGAAACTGTACAACATTAACAGCCTCCTTCAGAACACCATCACTGCTCACCGTGGATGTCACCTCCTTATATACCAACAGTTCTTACCATGACAACATCACTGCCTGTCTCAAATACCTACAAAATAATAAACAGTGCTTAGAAATCCACCTCAAACACATCGTCAAACTCATCCATTTCATCCTTACCCATAATAACTTTACATTTAACAACAAACATTTGTTCCAAACCATGGGAACAGCTGAAGAATTTCTGGAAAAATGCACCCTGAATCCAATGATATACCTGAGTTACATCAATGATATTTTCATCCTCTGGACAGACAACCTAAATTCTCAATAAAAGGATTAGGGCCTATCTTATAGTGCCCTCCTTCTACCGGACCAGGCTTTGCTCTTGCTGAGTCAGCTCACTCCTTAGGTTAATTCTGTCTGAGCTCTCTCTCAAGGAATCCAAGGAAGCAGTTTGCAGCAGGGTTAGTTGTTTTATTTAAGCCTTCTTAACAAAATCAAAACCTTGCAGATTCTTCCCTCAAGGTCTGTGCATGCTGACTTGTCCATTCCCCAAGGCTGGCTCTGTCTACACAAGCACTTTTGTTGGTCAGGAGTATGAAAAAAAAAAAAAAAAAAACCACACCACCAAAAGCACCGATGTAGACAGCACTGTGTTGAAAGGAGATGCTCCCCCCACTGACATAGCTACCACTACTTGTTGGGGGTAGTTTAATTATGCCGACAGGAGAGCTCTCTCCTGTCAGCATTAAGTGGCTACATGGGACACCTTACAGCAGCGCAGCTGTGCCGCTGTAAGGTCTGTTGTGTAGACATAGCCTCAGTCCCTCACACCAGTAACCAAAACTTCCTGGCTCTTACCTAGGAGTCTCAGCAATAAAGTACTCCACACAATCTCCCGCCTCTCTGTTTGGTTTTTAGAGCAGTTCCTCTTTGTAGCAGCTCCACTAGCAGTCTGCACTGCCCCAGCCCTGTCAACTTTCTGGAGAATATTACTCTCTTCTCTCCCACCCCTCATTTCTTGCTGGCTTCTTTTATAAAGATTAGCTCATTAAGTTGCAACTCTCTCTCCAGTGCAGAGGGCAGGGCTAATCAGACAGACAGCTGTAGGCCTCTGACCCCAAAGGAATTATCCTTATACCTTCATACTCCCTCAGCTTTCCCCCACAACCTCAGCAACTAGCACCCATCCATCAAACAATCTCTAAAACACTCCATCACCAGCATCAACTTCTTGGACACCACAACCAGCTTCAATAATTGTACCCTACAGGCAACGATATACAAGAAGCCCACAGATAACCACACCTACCTGCACAGCTCAGTAACTGTCCCAGACACACCAGGAAATCTATTATCTACTGCCAGGCTCTCAGATACCGCAGAATATACTCTGAAGAGACAGTCCAGGAGACGCACTTAAAACTGCCTTACCCAAATAAGGACACTCCAGCAGAGAAGTAGATCGTATCATGGAACAGGCCACCCCAGTACCACAGTAGATTGTGCTTCAAGACGGGAGGGGACTGGGGGGAATTGACAGCACACCCCTAATTGTCACCTACCACCCTGCACTAGAACCCATACGTAGCATAAGCAGATAATTACAACCCATAGTAAATGGGAACTACATCCTTAACTAAATCTTTCATGACCCCCTGCCCCTTTTCTGGCCTTCAAATACCCCAACCTTGCCAAGCTTCCCACAGACCAGGACACACCAATTCAAAGTGACACCAGCCCCTGCCATACAACAAATGCAAAACTTGCAGGCAATCTCCACTGTATGATGGCCAATACCCCCCCCACACACACACACACACACACACACCTTTCAGGATTTATGGGTCCTACATATGCTCATCACTACATGTGGTGTACCACATTCAGTGCATCAAAGGCCCCCAACAACAAATTATGTGTGAAACCAATCAATCACTAGGCTCTCCAATGAACTCGCACATAAAAATGATCAGACACGCTATCCACCGTGATTGAACACTTTTCACAAAGTAATCACTCTATATCACTCACAGTCCTCATCCTTAAAGGAAACCTGCACAACACCTTCAAAAAATGAGCCTGGGAATTTAAACTCATCAGTCTGCTGGATGCTAAAAATCATGGACTTAACAGAGACAGATTTTATGGCCCATTACAACTTGTTACACACCCTGCTGCCTACTAGCCCTCCATTGTCCTACCACAGAAGAGCTTTTAATGGCCCACTTCATTGCAGGAAACCATTTAAAATATGTGACTTCCCTATGCTTAACAATCTATTTCACCATATCTTCTCCATACCTGAGGAAGAGTTTGGTGATGCTTGAAAGCGTTTGCACCAACAGAAATGGTCCAATAAAAGCTCACCCACTTTGTGTCTCTCATTTGTAAGTTTTGGTAGTACCAAAGGAAAATGACTGTCACATATTAATCTAATCTTTCAAAATCAGGCTTGAGCTATATAGCATCTTAAACTACAGGTAGCTTGTATTCACTTTTGAAAATTAGGTAAATATAACCAGGGATTGAGAAGGTCAGGATTTTCCTATTCAAAACTATAAGTGAATTTCTACCCTAAAATGTTTTTGATGCAGATGCTGAAGTGTTTGGAGGATTGGAACCTAAATCTATATAGGTGGTGGTGTTTGTTTTTTTAAATCAATGATTAATTTTGCTTTAAAGTATTTAGAATATTTAAGTTCTGTAAATGGGTGGATTTTAATAAATAATTATTTTAATTTCTAAATGTTATAGAGATTGTCACATTTGATAATTTTGTAAATACATGAGACATTTGGTTTTGAATAAATTTTGTAGCCAGTTAAGCATTTAATTTTGTTTGAGTTTAAGCAGGAAATCCAACTTAAGGATGGCACTTTAAAAAATACACATAAAGATGGCACAGCATCAGAAGCAACGTAGCTTCCAATTAATTCCTTGACCTGGCAATGGCTGTCATTCTGGGAATATATAATTAATGAACAGCTAGTGTTATAGGACTAAAGTGTTGTTTTCACCTGCCTAATTTACCATGCTGGTTGTAAGTGTCAGAGGGGTAGCCTTGTTAGTCTGTATCCACAAAAACAACAAGGAGTCCGGTGGCACCTTAAAGACTAACAGATTTATTTAGGCATAAGCTTTCATAGCTAAAATGGTGTTTTTTACCCATAAAAGTTTATACCCAGATAAATCCGTTAGTCTTTAAGGTGCCACCGGACTCCTCGTTGTTTTTATGCTGGTTATAGTTTTATATACGAACGCACAGCTTGCTTCAGTAAATCAAGCATGTGAAACAAACTCCTGTTACAAACTGCCAGTCAAGCTTACAAAATTGACATTTTTGAATTCCATTTATTGTTTTAGATATTGTAATGAAATGTAGTGTGTTCAAGCTGCCCCATCAAAAGTTCCCCATTCTATAAAGCAGGGGTCGGCAACCTTTCAGAAGTGGTGTGCTGAGTCTTCATTTATTCACTTTAATTTAAAGTTTCGCCTGCCGGTAATACTGTTAATGTTTTTTAGAAGATGTCGCTCTAAGTCTATATTATATAACTAAACTATTGTTGTATGTAAAGTAAACAAGGTTTTCAAAATGTTTAAGAAGCTTCATTTAAAATTAAATTAAAATGCTGATCTTACGCCACCAGCCTGCTCAGCCCGCTTCCAGCCTGGGGTTCTGTTCACCTAGGCCTGCAGCGGGCTGAGCAGGACCTGTGGCCGGGACGCCGGCTGGCAAGGGGCTGGGTGTTGGGGGGGGAGGTCCAGGCAGAGGGCTGGGGTGTGTGTGGAGGTGCAGGGCAGAAGGCTGGGTGTGTGTGGGGGTTCAGGGCTGAGGTGTGTGTGGAGGTGCAGGGCAGAAGGCTGGGTGTTGGAGGGGGACTCTAGGTCAGGGCAGAGGGTTGGTGTGTGTGGAGGTGCAGGGCAGAAGGCTGAGTGTGTGGGGGGGTTGAGGGCTGGGGTGTGTGTGGAGGTGCAGGGCAGAGGGCTGGGTGTTGGGGGCAACTCGAGGTCAGGGCACAGGGTTGGTGTGTGTGGGGGGGTGCAGGGCAGAAGGCTGGGTGTTGGGGGCTATTCAAGGTCAGGGCTGGGGGTGTGTGGGGGGGTGCAGGGCAGAAGGCTGGGTGTTGAGGACGACTCGAGGTCCAGGCAGAGGGCTGGGGGTGTGTGGAGGTACAGGGCAGAAGGCTGAGTGGGGGGGGTGGGTTCTGGGCAGAGGGCTGGGGTGTGTGTGGAGGTGCAAGGCAGAAGGCTGGGTGTTGGGGGCGACTTGAGGTCAGGGCAGAGGGCTGGGGTGCATGTGTGGGGGTTCAGGGCAGAGGGGTGGGCGGTGCAGGGTAGAGGGCTGGGGTGCTCGGCTCGTGGAGGTGCTCCCAGCCCCCTGCCCTGAGCGGCTCAAGGCAGGGGGCTGGGAGGGATATGCCCTGTTCCACCCCCTTCCCACCCTCCGTCCCTACCTGTCTCTGCCTGCTCTACGGAGCAGCGAGCACGCTGCCGCTCGGCTCTGCTCCGCTCCCCCTCCCCCTCGCAAGGGCCATCGCTGGCAAGGAGAGGGAGGAGGAGGAGGGGCCGGAATGCACCATGCTGTGGGAAGAAACGGGGGAGGGGGGAAGCTTGGCTGCCGCAGGACCAAGCTTCTGCCCCCGCAGGGGAGAGCGGGAGGTGGGGGACCGAGACACACACACACCCCCCGCTCTCCCCTGCTGGGGAAGGAGGCAGAAGCTTGGTCCTGCGGCAGCCAAGCTTCCCTCCTCCCCCATTTCTTCCCCAAACGTGGCGCTTTCCGGCCCCTCCTCCTCCTCTCACCGGGCAGGCAGCGTGCCACTCAAAATCGGCTCGCGTGCCGTAGGTTGCCGACCCCTGCTATAAAGTGATCTGTGCTAGCATAACCTTGTGCCCAAACAGGGCCTCCTTGAAGTTAATGGGGCTCAACATGGAAGGAAGGGGCCATGCACAGACTTCAGCTGGTAAGCTCAGAGCAAGAGGAGTTGCCAGTAACTGCAGAGGTCCCCTGCCGTGATCCCATGGTTTGTGTTGTTTTCTCTTCCCACCGCCTTGGCTCTCATGCTGAGACTAAATCTACATTGTGGAATGGTCATGGTGGAAGAAAGGCTAATACCTGGATTTATATCAGTAGCACTCAGAATCGGTGGCCCATTCTGGTAGGTGCTGTACAAACACATAGGAAGTGCATGCCTCAAAAGAATTTAATCTAATGTAAAATAAGATGCAACATGTGTAACAAACCTAAGTCAGAAAAAGGGAGGAAGGATTGAAGGTGATGCAGTTACACAAGGTGGCTTATGCACA
Organism: Chrysemys picta bellii; assembly: GCF_011386835.1. Taxonomy (NCBI): domain Eukaryota; kingdom Metazoa; phylum Chordata; order Testudines; family Emydidae; genus Chrysemys; species Chrysemys picta. The sequence continues at coordinate 332,955,858 of NC_088791.1, read as the reverse complement.
ACCTGATGATTCAGATAAAAGTAATTTTTGCAATTAATTATATAATTCTTACTAAGTCCAGTTTGTTTCCATAACACTTGTCTATTATGTATTAACTCTGGGCTTTTTTTAAACCTACCTCTGCCTATTTGTTTGTTAAACTTAAGCAACTTGGGGTATTGTAGTGTCAGAGCAAGTAGGCTGGGCATTTGAACTAAAGGGCAAATAGAGGGATAATTGGGATAGAATAGGAAGGGGATGGGACCGAGTTCTTTCATCCTGTAGCCACTCTAATGCATGCAATAGCGGCTGCGAGAAGGGCGGCCAGCACATCCCTCGGCCTGCCCCACTTCCCGCAGCCCCCATTGGCCTGTAACGGTGAACCGCGGCCAGTGAGAGCTGCGATTGGCCGAACCTGCGGATGCTGCAGGTAAGCCAGCGGCTTTCCCTGATGGGCCGCGCGCCAAAAGTTGCTGATCCCTGTAGTAGAAATACGCAGCCTGTGACAACTTACCAAAATTCATGGAGTAGCCTCCCTGTGAAAATTATTGCCCACCCCTGGCCTAAGTGGTTGTGCTTCTGCTGTTTAACACCAAGGCTAAACTTCAATTAATTAGTTGTTTTTTTCCAGACAGCTTTTTGTGTAGGGGCTTCTCACATAACCTAGTGTTTTTATTAGAACGCTACCATGGGGAAGCATAAATGATCATTTCCAAGACTCATAGCATTTACTGTACCAAATCAGACTGTTCCTCAAAAACAGTATTTTTACCCCTGTGAGTCGCCTATGCCTTCTGTCTGGCTATGCCTGTGATCCCCTAGAAGTGTAGAATCTCAGTTTTAGAAGATAACCCGTACATGTAATTCACTTGGCCAATTGTGCATACTTGGAAGTATACCTACTTGTTCTTCCCTGATCCTTACCACTATCACAGTAACTTCAGGCAATGGCAGAGAATACTGTACCAGTGTACTAGTTGCTTCTGAAAGCAGGACAACTCCATTTTAGATCATCTTCAGCGTAGTAATTTAATACAGCATGTTCCCAAAGACATAAGACTGAGCAAACAGATTTCCTGTACACCACAGTTGCAGAAAATGTTAACCTAATTTCCCCCCCAACAGGAAACTCTTTAAACATGGATCATACTTCCTGGGAATAAATGGAGGCTTTTGTGGTTTAATAGCAAACAATCTTTTCAGACGCATCCTAAATGTGACGCAGGCTGGGATTGCTTCTAGTTTGCCAATGGCTGTTCTTCCATTCCTCGCAACAGCAGCAATGTACCAAGCTGCGATAACTGAACCTTTAATTTCAGGTAAATTTTTAATTCCTTATGAAGGGCACTGTTTTCAAAACTCCCATGTCATAAAAACTGTCTGTGCTTTATATATAATGCCAGAAAAGCTTATGCTATTTGCAAAACAGTGAAGCAATGTAGCGTTGAAAACCTCACCTTGTACATGAACTGCCACGTGCACAGAATAATGTCAAAAGACAACAGTTTTTTACATTTATGCATATACAAAAAAAACATTCTTCAACCTGAATGGGGTTTAGATGAGGTGAGATGAGATGGATAGAGCAGATTTTTCTATGACATGCCCCACTAATTGTTGAACACTTCACCATCAGTGGATCTGTGTTTGAATCAGTAATATTTAGTGCATGCTGGCACTTCAGTTTAGATGCAATTACAGCAATACAAATTGGGTTATATTTGATTGAAATCTCTATAGAGCTGAATGGTGGAGATGTGTCATAATACAATAGGTAGACTGTTCTAGTTAATCTCTTTAGTTGCAGTTCATCATGGCCATTTCCACTGACAATATATTTCACTTCAGAGTGAAACCTCTTGAAGCTAAGGTTAAAATGTAAAAACAACGTAGATATTGTATCTTAACTGTGAAATGACTTGTTTGTCATCTAGGTGATCTAACGTGTGCACCCTGTGCCATGGTCAGAGGAGGATTAATTGGGTCTGTTATGGGTGGTCTATATCCCATTTTCTTGGCCATTCCTATAAATGCAGGACTTGCAGCCAGGTATGTGAAATTTTGTTAAACTTTGGTTTCTTGGGACAAATTAATTCTACACAGTTCTTATTAAAGCTCACTTGGCTATTTCAGTCTTTTTGGATATTACATAGCAAAAAGGTTTTAAGATGGTTGGAATAAGTAAGATTGCAGAGCAGCATTCAAAAAAGTTATCCTACCTAGCCCCTGCTGCGTGGGACATCTGTTCTATAGGAAAACCAGTTGCTTGAAATATGTCTAAACTAATGTTTGAAGGTCTTTGAACAGAAGGTGGATAACTAAGCATAGTACTAATCAATTGGAACAGAACAAGATTAAGCATTTAATACAAGAGGTATTGTATTGAGCAAGGAACTAAGGACAGAGGCCAGGCACATGAGCTCCCATCTCAATGTTGACTCCCTTTTGTGATCCTAGGCAAATTACCTCTCTGCCTCCACTTGACAAAATGAGGGTAATACTTACCCCTCAGGGGCATTCTAAGGACTAGTTTGTAAAGCAATTTGAAGATGAGCCTTATAATCATGGCAAGTATTAATACTGTGCTTCCAATCTGGAATACCAGATCACTGGTTCCTAGTACCCAACAAAGCTAGTAAGGGTATGTCTACACAGGAACAAAAAAACCCCGGCGGGCCGACAGGGTCACAGGGCTGTTTCATTGCTGTGTAGACTTCCAGCTCAGGATGGAGCCTGAGCTCTGGGACCTACAGCCTGGGCTCCCGCCCAGCCCGCAGGTCTAGACAGCAATGAAACAGCTCTGCATCCTCAGCTCCATAAGCCCGAGTTGGCTGGCATGGGCCAGCTAAAGTTATCCAGTTGCTTTGTAGACATACACAAATTTTAGGTGTTGGGAATAGAGGGTAATATTTTAGAGAGGAAGATGGGGGGAATTGGTGGTAAAGTAACAAGACTAAGTTTTATTGGCTTTTGTTCTGTATAGGTACAGCTCAGCTCCGTTGCCTGAGAAAGAGAATATCTTACGCTTTTGGATTAAAGTCTCTCAACCAGTCTTTAAGAAGATGAGTTTTGCTATTCTTCTGCAGGCTGCATTTGGAATGTACCTCAGCTCAAGACAGTATGGAATATTTATGAAAATGCTCCAGTTGCCTGAAGCAAGCAGCAATCCTGAAGAACTCAAAGATTAAAACTGAAAAATACACAACTCCCTCTAATGCTTGGGTGGGTTACTACAATAAACCATGAAACTATATTGCTTTGTGGGTTTTTTTAAATAAGTAAATCAAGACTTCTCAATGTCTTTCACTATTAAATTGTGAACTGAAACAGAGGATTTTTGTTGTGTGCTACTTTTAGAGGGGTAATACCCACTTCCCAAACACAGATTTTTGGAAAGCACAAATCACTGTTGATTATGTATGACCCCTACTAACTTATCAGAGCAAAGTTTGTGCAGGGTTTTTTTAAGTTGCCAGGGAGCACTCATAACTTCCTAAATATATGAAATACATATATGCTGATTTTGTGCATCAATTGAATGGGATTAGAGTTGCTGCATTAATATACCCATGTCCTGCCCCCCCCAATCATCAACCACATGTTGAGTCCAGAGGCAATGTACAGGTATTTAGAACTAACACCAAATAGAGTTAATTCAGCATTGAATTAGGGATCTTGCTGGCAGTCTTTATAGTTTTGTGCTCTGGTAAACCAGACTTTTTAGTGCAAGTTGAACTTTGAGCAATTTAATACTTCTGATGCCTCATCCGTTTGACATACCTTATTTGAGCACCTGTTCATCAATGGACTTACACACACAATACATCTATAACCTGGATTTTCATTCACGTTACAAACCAAAAAGCAATATGGGTATGTAAGTTACCATAGTATAAGCATTGTATTATTTTACCTGCTCATGAGTTGAGACTCAATCTGTTCCAAGCCAAGAACGCAGAATCTAGATCAGTCCTTGTTCATTTCCCATGTAATAGTATCTTGTCTAGTTTAAAGTATGCTAAGCAACCCTCAGCTTCCATCACTTCCTTAGGATATTATTGCACAGCAAAACATCTTGCCCTCAGGAAAGTTTTCTTAATGTATCCTATTTAAACCACCAAAAGTGTGTTGGGCATTTTTACATAAGACAGGGAAGTGAATTAGTCAGACATGCTCAGTTCTCTTCCATGAAAAGATGTCCACAACTCATTACAGTTGCCCTCCATGCTGGAGTAGTTACACAGCTGCAGTGCAATGACATCAGAGAGGGCAAATAACTCAAGAGACCCACATACCAGGCAGCAGTTCCATCCTTAGCCAATGTGGCCATGTCTGCAAGGACAACCACCTCGTGGGGGACAGACTGAGTTGTTTTTGTTTTTTTTGGAGGGGAAAGAGGGCGTTAAATTTTTAAAATCTGAGCTTGTTTCCAACAACCCTGAAGTCTTTCGAGGAGCTTATTCTACAAGATTAAACTTAATCATGGATGCATGCATAGGACCAGCTCTATTTTCTCACCAACTGAAACTAATGCTCCAGAGTTTGGCTGCAGACAATGTAAAACACACTTTTCAGCATTCTCAAAATAACCAGAACATGCTCTCCCTCTTCTAGAAGTCCTTGGGGGAAATTTGAGCAGCTGGAGGAAGAAGTCTTACCTTAGATTTTTTCAGGGATTGGGTTTCTTAACTCTTTAAATTTTCCTCCAAGCTGAGGGTGTGGAGTGAGAGGTCAGAAGCAGCTCTGGACAAGATGGTTCTAGACTCAACCCACCTCTAATTCCCTGAGTAAGAGCTAGCTTCCAGCAGCTCACTTTGCCAGACTTGGTTATATGCATAACAGCTTTCAATTAACCAGGAGAAAACTTAGAACACAAATTTTCAAAACCTGATTTTAAAAAGATGCCCACACTGAAATATGATCAGAATAAAAACATCAATTGTCAGGATTGAGAGGTCAAGTAATTATATTGCATACACATCTTTTAAACAGGCTTTGGAAGGACTGGATTTTTATCAGTAAATGTTGGTAAGTGTCCATTTCACTGTAGACACACAAACCTACAACATAACATTTCCTTTTAGGGTAACTGAAATTTACAGATAGGCAAAGAAAGAAAAATGGTGCTTGAGAATGTAAGTGTTTGATTTAAGAATATTCCATTTATATATTTTGACATGGGATGTTAACAATTTGTATTTTAACCATGATAAAGTTTTAACATTTTGAAACTTGTCATTAAATTGGTTGATTGCCCCCCCCCATAATTTCCTACAACTGTGAAAGTTTAAACAGATACAAATAAAGAGTGCTTAAAAATAAACATTGATATCCATCAAAATTATAAAAAGGAAACAATTATGCCAAGCCTATTTACAAATAAAGAGCAAGAGTCCTATTCATGCCTATTACTCCCCTTACCTTAAGGCAGGCCTGCACAACATGCGGCCCGCGAGGGCTCGCTGTGCGGCCCGCGGGGGGGTGAGTAGGCAAGCGGCGGGTGAGGGACGGGGGCTGAGGAGGTGAGCGGGAAGTGGCGGGGGGTGAGTAGGTGAGCTGAGGGGTGTGGGGGGCTGAGGAGGCAAGCGGGCGGCCAGTGGCGGGGGGGCAGGTGAGCCGGCAGCAGAGGAGGAGGCGGCTGAGGAGGCAAGCGGGTGGGCAGTGGCAGGGGGTGAGTAGGCAAGCTGGGGGAGGGGGGCTGAGGAGGCGAGCGGCGAGTCGGTGGCTGACCTGTTCTACTGATCTGCTCTGGCTCCCATCCACTCTCCAAGGGTTGCAGCTGTCTGGAGGTGCCTGCCTTCCACACCTTCCTCATTCACACCTCATTCATTCAACAGGGCAATTGATTACAAAGTGGGGGGAAGATCTTATTCTACTTCTAGCAAAAAAGACATTTTTCTTTTACCTTAATTATACTACCTTAGGGGCCCGCTATAACATATTACCAAGGTTCAATACCGCTGTTTCGGTGGGGCGGCGCTGGGAAAGGAGGGCTTGTTTCTGTGGGGCAGGCAGCGCTGGGGGAGGGGGGGGTTGTTTCTGTGGGGCGGGTGTTGTGTTTCGGGGGGGCTGGGCAGTGCTGGGGGGTTTTGGCCCTCAGCTGTTTTCTTTTGAGTAATATGGCCCTTGCCGCTTTACGAGTTGTGCAGGCCTGCCTTAAGGTAATCTGCTGTTAGATATAGAAAATTCAGGACCAAAAATTCTTAAATATCCTTTGCGTGTCTTTTTCAATAAAAACAAGGAAGAAAAAAAGGCAAAATTATATTTAAATAAATGTAAATTCGATAAGTTGTGAAATTTCTTGATTGACTTGTAAGTCACCCCACCCTATTGGAATAACTATTGGAATAATTTCTTCCAGCTTTTACTTCCCAAAATTGAGACCCATCCTGCCAACATATACAGTATTCTGCATTGTTACTTGAACCCTAAATGGCAGACCACATATCTTCATTTCCACTTTTACTAGTCTGATGGAGAAGACAGAAAAGATGATGGCAAAGTGGGGTGAGGTTAATTTAAAAGCTTCCATATCCAGATACCAGAAAGGTCAAAGAATTTTGTAGCCGCCTATCATCCAATTTTGCATATAAAATTCATTAGCTTTCCTCTAAACAGGACAGTCAAGAGGCTGTAAGTGGTCTGTGCTTCTAGAGTAATGTGCAACCCTGTTTACCCAAAGAAATCTTTGGGTCTCACAAAATAAGTGGTCTGGGCTGATGTCAAGGTACAGTCACACTCAATACTGCACATTCTAGAGTGCTTATGTGAGATGCCAATTTGAAACACTCAAGGAATACACATTTAATGAGGGGGTAACTACAGTAAGTGCATAGATCTAGCAGGGCCTCAAATGTATCTTCTTTACAAACATACAGTGCAATCCCACCTACCAAATGTGTCTGAAGGACATGGAACACCCTTCACAAAAATGTAGTAAACTGCCAGCCAGCAAGCTCCCCAAATTTTAGAGTGACAAAGTGTGTCAGCTTGTTCAAGGGTAGCCTGCTCTAAAGAGAAAGTGATCCATGCTTTCATTCCCCAAGCCTAGAGTTTTATTAAAGACAATCATCAGGTCTGTCAGTGAATCTATACTCTTGGACTAGTATAAATGGAATGCACAGATGCTGTTTTATTGTATTTGTCCAACTTTCCAAAAATTGTGTGTATGCACTTGACAGTATAAGAAGAGCAACGTGATTGCTATGGCAGAGAAACAATCATGCATACAACAGTAATTCTTCTAGTTACCTAGGTAATTAAAAGCCTGTGGGGTGAGTCCGATTTACACAGGGGAAAATTAGCAGAATTTGGCCCTATATTTGTAATTTAGCTAATGAAACCTCACTATCCTCCCTCCGCCCACAGCACGAAGACCTCCACCATTCCCTTGTATTTTTCTTGCAATACTGGATTGCATCTAAACAAACATTTAGCCCCTGTACTGTTCAGCAGTGATCACCCGCACTCTAGGGTCCCATGACCGGAACAAAGGTATTTTACAGGGCAATATCAAAGGCGCATCATAGAGCTGAGAGAGAAAAGCTTACATAATCAACGCCTAGCTCAAATCAAACTAATTAGCATTACATTCATTCCGCTTTGGAAACTAAACTAGTTTAAAAAGTAACAATTGCAGCCCTGTAACTTTTTTTTAGACTGGTCACCTGATATTCTTTTACACTGAATAATTTATTCAAATGTAAAAACTTAACAAGTCAGTCTATATCAGGAGATGCAAAAAATAGGAATACACACATTGTGGCTACTGGCCAGTCACTGCTTAAAGTTACAAAGCCTGATACTGAAAGATTTTTAATTCATCCACTTTTGAAGTTGCACCAAGATAAAATGGTATTTAGGTTACTGATGCAATTTTTCTGTCAGTCAAAAATGTTTAGCATGGCTATTTAAAGATTCATCGATGGGGAAAAAGTTTTAATGCAGGGCTACTTGCCTCTCTTATTTTTATACATACAAGACTTACTTCTCAGTATGCCCCAGTACCTTTTGGCATTTCACACCTCAAAAAAAAATTTTTTTTCCCCAAAGTGGTTGAGTTACATAACTTCTAGTAGCAGCTACCATCACACAAATTGTAGGAATTCTATGAAAAGTAGTATCTATATTAAATACTGCAAATGGAAAAGTAAGCAAGAAAAAGATGTTCAAAATCCCAAGTCAGCAGTTATAGGTATGGTCAATTATTTTTAGTTGCATCCTTATCTGTAGAGATTCGTACCATCATGGCAAAAACAGGTTACACACAAAAAACACATTATCACTGCAGTAGCTTTCACTGCATTTTAAAGGAGAAATCTACTGTCCAATTAAGAAGCAATGTAGATGGATTCTGAAGGTAGTCAAGGTCTAAACTTCTGCCAGAATGATGGTGATTCAGATTATGGGAGGGAGGGTTGTTATTAGGGGAAAGGAATGGAGGAGAAGCCTGCATCTTAACAGAGCTCTCCGTTTTATGAACAGTGCTATAAAACATTACTTCACCCGTCACAACCAGGAGCAGCTTTCTTCTCCCCTTGCTCCAAATCCCCCTGGCAATAGATACTTCCTCCTCTTCTTGATTTCTCCCAAGCCCAGAACAAGGCATACCTCCCAAGAAAGCCCCATCCCTGGCACTCTGTTATCCCAACAGGGTGGGAGAGAAGAGTACCTCACCCACCACTGGTGACCTACTTTTTTCTGTGTGTAAAACTACAAAAAAAACTTTCTGAATACAAAATATCCATTTGGACACCAAGGGCATATGATGTACACCTACTGTGGCTTTTGTAAGTCTAAATAAATAATAGAGGCAAGTATAATAGGCTGCATACAAAGTATTACAATACCTTCCTTCATGCAGAAGATACCATATCCAAATATACAATTCCCAAAACATATTAGTCAAGGTTTTTAAAATTGGGTAATTTTATGGAAGTTTTATATGAAAAGCCTTTGCTGTTTTTTTAAAAATAAGTCCCTCAAAATTTCAAAGGAAACACTAGGACTCTCCATTTTTGGCAAGTGACCAAAAAAAAAAAAAAAAAATTGGTAACTCAGATACATCAGTAGATGCCAAAATTTGTGACATGGCTCCCCATAATTACTTTGATACCATCTTTCCAGGCAGTTACAGGTTGCAGAAAAATTGATTTGTTTTTCCCCCAGATGCTGCTAAGCTGTTTGGAGAAAAGAGAGAAAGGTTAATTTGCAATGCTATTAAAATGCACAGGCTTTTAAGATTACTGAGAATGAAGTCCTATTTCTTACTGATTACTGTAATTGTCTTAAGTACTAGAAAAAAGATCAGTACTGAAAAATGTAGCACTATCTCCATGCAGTTAAGACACAAAATGGTGATTCCCTTTTGTTTACGTGTATGTTCAGTTTATAACACCAATTATAATCTTTAAATCGGTTATTCCTTGGTAGTGCACAGCACAAAACAAAGCCAGCCATATAACTCTTCCAGCTGGTCATTAAGCCAAGAAATACGCTCCCTTATGTCATTATTGCTTAAATAATTTTAACAACTACTTTTTATTTATTAAATTAATCTTCTTCCTGAAGTATTTCCCCCATTTCTTTTGTTATAAATAAGGTTAAGATTTTGTCATGGTTATTTTTAGTAAAAGTCATGGACAGGTCACAGGAAAAACAATAATTCACAGAAGCCTGTGACCTGTCTTTGACTTTTATTAAAAATAAGGTGGGGGCTAACTGCCAGGGGACCGGGGTAAGGGGGCTAAAACCCGTGGTAGCTGGGAGCCCACAGGGCCTGCCACCTCAAAGCCCAGAACTGAAGTTGAAGCAGAAAATGTCAGAGGTCTCTGAAAGTCATGGAATCCGTGACAGAATCTTATTCTTCGTTAGAACTGCTGTAGACTGAGCCAGACTACTTTCAGTACATGCAATGCCTACACTTAAATTAGAGATGGAGAGGCAACCAATAACTCTACACACCAACAAGCCACTTTCTTGAAGTGCACTGTCCAAAGAACAAACCTCTTTTTAAGACTCTCTCAACAACTGAGCATTATGATACAGCCTTGCAGTCAAACTCTGAAAATCTGTTAAAATTTATCAACTCTGTACTCTCAAACCCCTGCATATATCCAGAAATGTAAACCACATGGGAAGTGTAAGGCCACGTCTACACTACAGGTACCACAGCAGCATAGCTACAGTGGTATAGCTTTGCTGGCATAACTCCATACCGTAGATGCAGCCTTCAGTGACGGAACGGATTTTTCTGCTACTGAAGGAACACCACCTCCCCAAACAATGATAGCTAGACTGATGACAGAAGCATTCTTCTGGAATGCTTCCATCATCAACCTAGCGGCATTTTCACAGTGGTTAGGTCAGCATAGCTACACCACTCAGGGTGTGGATTTTGCACACACACCTGAGCAATGCAGCTATTTCGACCTAAATTTTAGGTGTAAACCAGGCCTAAATCAACAGTTACACTGCATCAAGTTTAGCCAATTAGTTAAACATTTAATTATTGTCATTTATTACATTTTTAGATAAACATATTGCAGAATGCAGTCAAAATAGAAAAAGCTGAATGTGTAAGGCCCTATTTAACTGGCAATACTACGGATTCCGCAATGAAAGGCTTCCACTGCAATTTTGACAGTGGGCGTTGCAAGAACCCCCGCTCTCAGTCCCAGGCTCCTGCTCTCAGCCCCAGGTGGCCAACAACAGAAAATCACGGAAAAGTAATAATGGACTTTGTTACCGCAAATAATAGGCTCAAATATTACTTTTCCACAATTTTCCATGACTTGCCTGCAGCTCAGCCAGTTTTTTGACAATCGTTTGCAATTCAAGTAGGGCCTTATGTGCACACCTATTACTAAATATAAAAAGCACTTTGTTGGCCCTTAGTCTACAATTTAGCATGTGAAAACAAGAACAGGACATAAAATTATGAACTAACAACATGAGAGTAAATAAAAAGTAGATAATCATCAATATTAGGAAACAAAAAATGAAATGAAAAAATGAGAAAGAGGTCACCAGAACATGGAAGTAGCTACTAAGGGTGCGTCTATACTTAAAACGCTACAGTTGTGCCACTGTAGTGCTCCAGTACAGACCCTATCTACACCAACAGGAAGGGTTCTCTCATTGGTGTAGATAATCCAATTAGCACGCTCTACATGGGAACTTACTTAGTCATCTTAACAATACTACTCATGCATGTGGATTTTTCACCCCCCTGACCAATGTAGTTGTACCGACCCAATTTTCTAGTGAAGACCAGGCCTAAGATTTCTACTTAAGTTACATGGTTTCTTGAAGAAATGCTCCACACAGTTAAAGTGCTATGTATTAAATTATATATTTAGTAAATCAGAGTGGTCACTGCAAACTCCAAGGAGAAAGTGTCACTGCATCTTAGACTCTTGAGAAACAGCAACAGTTTTATTCCATCCCCACCCACAAAAGATGTTCATTTAAAAGAGAAAGTAATTTTATCAAGCTGTGAGACAATTCAAAGTATGGTTTAACTCAAATACCAGTTTTATATTCTTGCTTAAAAAGCTTCCCAACTGATAAAAACATACAGACAACACTGTTAGCACTCCCTTTTTCAATTCCCAACCATCTAAAGATCCATCCATTAAAAACAAAATGTTGAGTTAATAAGATGAAAAAATTATTTGAGCCCATAATTGAAAGATCAACACATCTGGTTTTATTATAGTACTGTAGTCTTATTTGTACGGCACAGAGCTAATTACAAAGAAACATTTACAAGTTTTTCAAGTATTGTTAAGATATCAGTTCAAGGCTTCTGCTTCAAAAAGCTATATTTAACAATATTCCATACAGATAGCACAAATTGATTAGCATTCAAAGAATTTTCCCCTCTGTTTGGCTTACATATGATCCAGAAGGCACTAAAAATCCCTGCAGTCACATTCTTGGGGGTGGATCCTATTCCTAGTTGTACAGGCACACATCATTTTGCATGTTGTAAAATTAGCTGTTGCTCATATGCAGTAGATTTTACAGAACGCAGTGATACACATGTGCATGTTAGAGGCCAGGATTAAGTCCCAGATTGCTCTGATCCAACAACGAAGTGTTTATAATTGTGCAAAAGGGGGGAATCCTATTATAGAGCAAGATAGTGTCACATTTAAGTTAAAGTTAAGGTAACTTAAAAGGTTACCTTAAAGCTGACTAAAAATGCCATGGCAGTCTTCCATGCTTACTGTTTTAATACTTTTGTTGAATAAGATGATTACAAGTAAAGATGCGTTTCTCCAACAATGAGCTGTACAAACTCAGTCTAGGCTCAATCAAGTCCAGTTCTTCCCAGCTCACATATCTCCAAGAATAAGAGCTCTAAAGGTTAAATTCGGCTCTTAATGACACTTGGACTACCCCACTACCTACAACGGGGTTGTAGAAGTGTAAAAAATTGGAACTCTAAATAGACAATCTGACTGATACTGCATATGATGGAATAGAAGCCACAGCTAACTAGTTCTTAGCTGTGCTGGCTCTGTATTTCTGTGAACATGTAACTCTGAATACAAAGAAAGCAGAAGTAAAAAATTACCTTTGCACATAGTCACTTTTCAAATTAGTACCACACTAACTTTGGATTGGTGAGATTAGTTTTTCCAAACATTCAAGCTTTTCAAAAATGAAAGACAGCAGAAGCCCTGTTACCTCTTTTTCCCCCATTTCTTATACTACCTTTTAAAATAAAGCAGGAAATGTGGCCAGCAGCTGGTCCCGTCTCTTCTGCCCCAACAGAGCTGTATCCACTTTAGCATAAAGAAAAACAAGGATGCTAAATACACATATACTTTATCAAACAGTGATGTTTCACAAAGAAATTAGTTGTCTCTCCTCTTCTTTTAATTCCTATTACCACTAATGGGAGCTACTTAAGCACATCACTGAGCGAAGTAAACGCTTCAATTTACTCTTAATCCAACATATAAATCCATTTATTATAGATTAGTTTTAAGGCTTAGGTATATTAACTCAATCATTTTAGAATGTCTCAATTGTTAACTCTAGACTTAAGTTGACCCATTCTTTGTGAAACCTCACTTTACATTTAATTATTTTTCACAACCCTTTCTTCCCCAATTTACATACATGTAAATAATCTAAACATTTTAATACAGCCAAAAAATAAAAAGGTGTATTGTAACCTATTCATCTTGCAAGATAGATTAATATTAGTGCTGGTCCAAAAGCAACTCACACACGTTTGTCTGTGACCCCCAAATTATTTTATTCCTCCTCTCTTAACTAAACATGGAGGTCTGCATGAGCATTATTTTTTCAAACCATTAATGTCAAGACATAACTTTTGTTCACCTGCAGACTGTATTTCCTAACTGACTACAGAAAGTTAGAGATATTGCTGAATACTCAGAGATGCCAATTTAGGATCCCACAGTAAAGTTAAAAAATTGCATGCACACTTGTGTAAGTAAAAAGCCACTTTTGAAATACAAAGAATCTCAGTGAGCTTGGGTATACAGACTATTTATGGCGAACTAGAATTAGAGTTATTTCAATGCACTGCAATCTTTAACTTGTAATTCACATTACCGTTCTGTGAAAAAAAGTAGGTGACTTGCCTGCATTAGGGTGCCATTGTACAATGTTAATAATTGAAACCAATATTTGGGTTCTGTTTAACATACAACATTTTACATCACCAAGCAAGGTAGACGAATGAGAATTGATTTTCTTTTTTAAAGGGATATTGAGAACCACCAGGACTAGAATCAGGAATTGCATACCACTGGAAGGCACAAATCCTGACCTTTCAAAAGAAGAACAATTTGCTTCTAGTTCTGGGTGGTCTAAAGACAAAAGATCTTAAAAAAAAAAAAAAAATAATCACATCATACTGATTACCATATTATTTGTCCCTTCCCCTAGCCAGATGGATATTTCAGTAGCAAATATCTTAAAAACTGCTACTATTAGAAGGAAAGCAAACAGTGTAAGTTATTATTTTTCCATTATTTGAGAGATACTGGCTACTAAAATCAAGTTAAAATTCCACTGCAGAATATACGCAAGGGGAAGAATAATAATCAGAATGTGATTTTAATATCCACTACCTGTCCATCTGCCAAAGCTGGAAACATTTTGGCAAATCAGTACAAATGCTTTCAGGATGAGAAAACATTTCTAAGCACTGGTCCTGAACCAATGATCAGAAAAACCTGGACTAAGCATCAATGCAAGCTGTTTGATATCGCATTATGGGAATATATGGATCCTTACCAGGTTGCGAGGTGGAAAACGACTGTTCTTTAACCCCTACACAACGGAGCCTGGCAGGGCAAGCACCTAAAAAAGAAACTGTCAGAGAGGTTTAATAGTAATGTATAATTGAGACTTGTTACAGTTTTATATGCATGCTTTAACTGTTTGCTGATCAATACTATGTCTGTCCAGTGACGATGTCCTAATAAAGTAGCATTTTTCTTTAAAAAAAAAAAAAAAAAACAAGTATGTTCAGCTCCTCAGGATAAGCAGACTACACATTATCTGATTCAAAACAGGGTAGACAGTATTATCTTTACTGCCAACTGTGGGCACTGAGCACACCTTCATGCTTCAGGTTTGCATGATCTTTCACTCACTGCTGCAAACGGGCTCCGAATACCTGCATGTGTCAGTTTGCACAATATTTAGTACGCTGCTGTAAGCAGATCCCAAGCGCGCTATTTGTGCGCCAGTTTTGCGCGATCTTTACCCAATACAGGCTCCCAAGTGTGCCGTTCACGCGAGCTCTTTACCCTCTGCCACACAGGGGCGCTGTTCCCACGCCAGTTTTGCCTACCCCCTGTTTTTCAAGCCATGGCCTGCTTGCTCCGCCACGGCCCGAGGCCCCTGGATGTGGGCACAGACAGGTGAGAATAAAGACTGAAGCAGGTACTTGACCCTACATTTTGAAGGAGGCACATGCCCGCCTGGCACACAGGGAGCAGAACTCCACCGACAGCTGATCCCTGTCCACGTGGAGGCAGATCCCGCCGGAGGCCAGCCGCTCCTCCCCCTCCGGCTCCCCAGCATCCTGGCTCGGCAGGGCGTAGTCGTGGTCGCGGCTCTCGCCGGCCTGTGGCGGGTGCTGATGGGGCGGGTCCGTGTCCCTGAAGAGGCTGGTACGGAACCGGAGCCCACCCGCCCCGGCCAGGCGGCTCAGCAGCTGCCCCAGGGCGCTCTGGTTGGCCAGCACGGCCCGCAGGTAGCTGGTCTCCCGCTCCAGATCCCGCAGGCGCCGGTTCAGCCCCCGGTTGCGGTCTCGCAGCTGCCGGTTCTCAGCGGCCAGGCCCTGCAGGCGGCTCTCCAGCCCCAGCACGTACTGCTTCTTCTTCAGCCGGTTCAGGCGGGCCGCGGCCGCTGCCTTCAGCCGGCTCCCGGCCGCCACCCCGCCCGGGCTGGCCCCGCAGCTCCTCCGGCCCGGCGCGCTCAGGGGCGGCTCCGGCTCGTCCTGCTGCCCGCAGAAGCAGCCGCTCGGCTCCACGTCCAGGTCCCAGTGTGGCTGGGCCGCCTCCAGCAGGTCGCCCAGCTCCAGCCCCGCAAACGGGTCCTCCTGCTCCGCCGGCTCCTCGGCCCCAGCGGCCGCCTCCCCCATCGCCTGCTGCGGCTGCTCCAGGACGGCCGGGTCCCAGCGCTGCTGCTTGGTGCGGGGGCCCTCCGGCTCCTCCTCCCCGCCATCGCCTCCTCCGGCCCCAGGGGCCGGCCCCGCGCTGGGGAGCTGCCAGGCGGCGGCCGAGGGGCTTTCTCCGCCCGACGAGGCCGCCAGCAGCTGGGTCAGGCTGTGGCGCATGGTGGGGAGGGGGCGAGGCCTGGGCTTGCCCGCAGGCTAGTTCAGGGAGGGGGAGAGGAAGAGGATCCCCCGCAGGGGGAGGGGAGACGCCGCGGGACTGAGAAGCGAGCGAGGCTCCAAGGCCAGGCGGGACCCTGCCGCCGCCAGCCCCGGCAAGCAGGCCGCAGCGCGGGGGGCTGGAAATGGCGGCTGCTCTGGCCGGGGCTGCGCGGCCGCTAGTGCCGCGCGGAACCGGAAAGAGAAGAGACCCCTCCCCCCCCCCCTGCGCGCGCCATATTCGGGAGAGAAGGGGCGGGGCAGTGGGGGATTCTAGAGGGGGAGGGGCAGGGCAGTGGGGGGGGATGTTAGAGGGGGCGGGGCAGTGGGGGATTCTAGAGGGGGAGGGGCAGGGTAGTGGGGGGGATGTTAGAGGGGGCGGGGCAGAGTAGCGATAGGGTTAGCCTAGAAGGGGGCAAGTACCATGGCTGGGTTACAAAGCCGGACAAACAAGCTGCCTTGCCGAAAAGTGGTCTCCCTCTACTTACGAAGAAGCTTTAATCCCAAGAGCTGTCTGTGACGGGTTGGATCACAGAAACCCCCTTGGGAGCTGCCACCGATGTGCAAAGACTACCCCTGCTCCTGTTTTCCCTGCCAGCTCAGACCTCTGTCTTGCTGAGCCAGACACTCCTGTTTGGCTCCAGACACAGATCCAGGGTCTGAATCACTTGTCCCAAAGCTGCAAGTTACCTGTAAACAGCTCACAGTAGTGTGCTTGTCTTTAGCACTCAGATGCCCAACTCCCAATGAGGTCTAAACCCAGATAAATCCGTTTTACCCTGCATAAAGCTTATGCTTATGCTTATGCAGGGCAAACTCATAAATTGTTCGCCCTCTATAACACTGATAGAGAGATATGCACAGTTGTTTGCTCCCCCAGGTATTAATACATACTCTGAGTAAATTACTAAATAAAAAGTGATTTTATTAAATACAGACAGTAGGATTTAAGTGGTTCAAAGTAGTAACAGACAGAACAAAGTAAGTCACCAAGCAAAATAAAATAAAATGTGCAAATCTATGCCTAATCAAACTAAATACAGATAATCTCACCCTCAGAGATGTTTCAGTAAGTTTTTCTCAGACTGGACACCTTCCAGGCCTGGGCACAATTCTTTCCCCTGGTACAGCTCTTGTTGCAGCTCAGGTGGTAGCTAGGGGATTCTTCATGATGGCTTCTCATGTGGATTGGAGCATTCCAAGATGCATTGTTCCCTAAGTGTCTCCTGATCAGGTACTTAACCTGGCAAATTCCTTCCTAAAGAAGCTGACCAAATGCCTCACAAAGCTTACTTAGAAACCAAGCAAGTATACAGCCCATATTCTTAACCTCAAGTAGAAAATGATATATGTGTACAAATAGGATGAATAGATATAGTAGACCATAACCTTTACGGAGATATGTTACATGGCACAGGCAGCACAAAACATATTCCAGTTATGTCATACATACATTTATAAGCACCCCCTCCCCATAAAGCCTTATGGGGTACACTGTCACACCCTCCCCCTGAACTTACTGCCAGAGACTTGGACACTGTCCATGGCGGAGGCAGTACCTGTAAAATTTCTGTTTGTTTCTGGTCACACTTCCTTTCAGTACCTTGAAACCATATGATGTCACTCCTGGGGGTTCTAGCCCGTTTTGGGGTCCCTGGTCCCCAGATGCTTGCAAACAGGTAGGGATGTAGTATTGCTAACAGAATGCAGGCAGCAATACTCATTAACGTGGAGGTATCTGGGCATTTAGCCACCAATGCCATGAGGCGGTGTGCCTCAGTTTCCCCTTCTACACAGCAGCATAGGCCTGTTATGCTTTTGCTGCTTTTTACAGGTATGGGCTGTAAAGTAACATGCTGGTGGGGCTGTCCTGTCACCATCCCCAGCATGTATAACAGCTTATTCCACAAATCAAATATGTTCCACATCTTTAAAGGGTTTACCACTAGTGTGAATTCTTTTGTTTTATCCCATAGGTGAATTAGCAAAAGACACAAGGTTAACAGCAAATCTACAGTGGACAGGCTTCGTTCACTCAATTTGACTTGTTTAGCATCCATTGCATTTTCCCAGTTCTCTGTGCCCTCTGGTAGACCCTCTGATGCAGATTCCTCTGCCTCTTTGGGGAAGACTTCTAGTTCGGGCATGTGCTTGGGTCTTTGGCCAGGAAAGGGTGTACTACAACCATACTTGTCCTCGGCCCCTCCCTCTGGAGTTTCTCTGGGCTGGGCCCCCCTCCCTTGTGAAGTTTTTTGTTAGCACAGGCGGTACCCCTGAAATGCAGCCATCGCTGGGGCACAGAGCAGGGCAATGAAAATGATTAGGGGGCTGGGGAGGGAACTGGGCTTATTTAGTCTGCAGAAGAGAAGAATGAGGGGGGATTTGATAGCAGCCTTCAACTACCTGAAGAGGGGGTCCAAAGAGGATGGAGCTAGGCTGTTCTCAGTGGTGGCAGATGACAGAACAAGGAGCAATGGTCTCAAGTTGCAGTGGGGGAGGTCTAGGTTGGATAGTAGGAAAAACTATTTCACTAGGAGGGTGGTGAAGCACTGGAATGGGTTACCTAGGGCGGTGGTGGAATCGCCTTCCTTAGAGGATTTTAAGGCCTGGCTTGACAAAGGCCTGGTTGGGATGATTTAGTTGGGGTTGGTCCTGCTTTGAGCAAAGGGTTGGACTAGATGACCTCCTGAGGTCTCTTCCAACCATAATCTTCTATGATTCTATTATGTGCACACACTAAGGGAAGAGAAAGGTTTTGCCAAGAACCCTTGCCAATGCCCCTATTGCTATAGTAAAATGATGTATTTATTATCCCTATAACATCTCGTAGGACAGCATGGGGCTCATTTTACTTGAGGATGATGTACAAAGTCCAGTTTTAAACCTGATTTCCAGTGATCCACATATTCATACCTAGGACCTGATCCAAGCCCACAGACATTGATAGGAGCTTTTCTGTTGATGATGATTGCTTTGAATCAGACTCCTAATGTATAGATAGCTAATCATCCACCTGAAAATCATCCTCGGTGATAAAGATACTGTACAGGTACTAATCTGCTTTATCTCTCCACAGAGGTAATAAACTGTGATCTTCTTTGTGCGACTCCTTTTTCCTTTCCAGCTCCACTTCACTGTATATTAACAATTTGCTATATCAAATCTAAAGTCTTGAGGGCAAGAGCTTTTTCTCTTTATTTGTCATGTAAAATACTTAATGTACTTCTATAATCTGTAAAAAATTACTAGAAACATGAGAGGCAAGGAACAAACAAGACAAACTCATAAATGATTATGAATTTTCCATACTGAAGTCCATTGTTTCCCAGTTTTATTTAGCTCTACTAACTCAAAGTGCCACATTTAGGCTGCCATCTCAAATCAATAGTATGGAAACAAAAGATGGGCTTCAAACCAACCCTCATAAAAGATTTGTAAAGCTGTGGGCACACTATAAAGAAATCTGATAAAAGATCATTTTAGTTTTTTTTAAAAGGGTTACTAACAAGCAGTAAGTAGTGTGCTATAATAGTTCTGCTGAGAGCTGAACAGGGGGTGAGGGATTATGACATGAAGTGACGGAGTTTGTTATTCAGCTCTTTTTCTTTAGTAAGTAAGTCCATGCTGTGTTTCTTGTAAGCATCAAACTGCATCCAGAGCTCACTGTATGCTTGCTCACTTCCCTCCACACGTCGCTGCAGCTCTTGGACCCTTAGGTTGCTGTCCACTGCTGCTACCTCTCTCACAAAGCGCTCCTCTGCTGTCAGCCTGGCCCTCTCTGCAATCTCCAGTTTCTTCTCCAGCTGCTGAATTTCCCGTTGCTTCTCCTGCAATGTCTTGCCCCTCTCCATAGCCAGATGCAGCAGCTCCTCTTTCTCACGGCTCACCCTCTCCAACTTGGCTTGCAGCTCGCTGCCCTCAGCCTTTTGCTGCCTTTCTGCCTGCTCCACCTGTGCAACAATTTGGCAATGCTTCTCCTCTAGACTTTGCAGCTGGCTTCGCAGTAAATCAGTTTCCTTGGCATGGACACTGGCTTGTTGACTCTGAGCTTCCAGCAGCTCCTTCTCTCGCTCCTGGGCTCTGTGGCTCTCTTTAGCACATCTCTCCTTTAAAGAATCTACCTCCTGAGAGAGCCTCTTCCCCTGGGAAGTGAGTTGGAGGACCGCAGCCTCCTTCTCCTTCAGAGCCTGGCTGAAAAGGGTTTGGTTTTCCTGCCTCAGGCGCTTATTTTCCTCCCTCAGCAGCATGTTCTGCTGCTTGTGCTCATCCTTGAAGCGGATCATGTCCTCATGGTTGGCAGCCAGGTCCATAAAGCGCTCCTCCAGCTGCTGGGCCCGCCGGGTCTGACTTTCAAGCCTCACACTATCCTCCATCCTCAACTCCTCGAGCTCCATGTTGAGACTCTCCAGTGCCTTGCAGCGCATTAGGGTATCATCTGCTCGCTTCTTCAATATGCAGATGAGCTGAGACTGCTCATGAAGGCGTGAGCGTAGCAGAGCTTTCTCCCCCTTCTCCCCATCAGAGAGCCCATGGAGCTTCTCCAGGGCCTCATACAGATCTCCCATGTCTCCTTTTGTCTCTAATTCAGCCTCCTTTGGATCATTTGTGGAGCAGGACATCTCGGGGTCCTTATCCTGAGGCATGGAGCTGCTGTCTCCTGCAGAGTCTGTAACTCAAACTAGATAACAACAGCTTCTCTTAGTAACATTCAAAATTATTTAATTGCACCCAACGGTTCTAGTTTCCCAACCAACCGGGCTGCAATTGGTGGATATACCCAGGAAGTTCTATTATATCACAAGTCAGGAGACCTGGACATTCCAGAACAGATTGCAGTTTGCCAACAGCTCTTGAACTGGTCACTTTCCTTGGCTCTGCAGATTGGGGAAGGGGGGAAGAATCAAAACAGTATCTTAGATGTCTGTATACTAATGTGAGAAGTATGGGGAATAAGCAGGAAGAACTCAAAATGCTAGTAAATAAACACAACAACTATGGCATAGTTGGCTTCTCAGAGACTTGGTGGGATAATGCACATGACTGGAATATTGGTATAGAAGGATACAGCTTGCTCAGGAAGGACAGACGGGGAAAAGGGAGGAGCTGTTGCCTTATATAGTAAAAATGAATACACTTGGACTGAGGTTAAGCTGGAAATAGGAGACAGGTTTTTGAAAGTCTCTTGGTAAGGATAAAAGGGGTAAAAATAAGGGTGATGTTATGGTAGGGGTCTACTACAGACCACCTAACCAGGAATAAGAGGTGGATGAGGCTTTTTTTAAACAACTAACAAAACCATCCAAAGCACAAGACTTGTTGGTCATGGGGGACTTCAACTACTCAGATATCTGTTGGGAAAATAACACAGCAGGGCAGATTATCCAATAAATTCTTGGAATGTATTGGAGAAAAGTTTATTTCAGAAGGTGGAGAAAGCTACTAGGGGAGAGGCTGTTCTAGATTTGATTTTGGCAGATAGGGAGGAACTGGTTGAGAATTTGAAAGTGGAAGGCAGCTTGGGTGAACGTGATCATGAAATGGTAGAGTTCATGATTCTAAGGGAGAACAGCAAAATAAAGACAACGGATTTCACAAAGGCAGACTTTAGCAAACTCAGGGAGTTGGTAGGTAAGATACCATGGGAAGCAAGTCTAAGAGGAAAAACCATTGAAGACAGTTGGCAGTTTTTCAGAGAGACATTATTAAGTTTTTCTGACGCATGGCCAGAAAGGGTTAAGCATCCTGCAGGCTAAATGACCCAGAGTCAACTTGTAGAGACATGTTAGAAAAGTATGTAAATGGCAGTTAGGCCATTCCATATTAGATAGGTTAGAACTTTGAAATGCAAACCTGTATTGGTAGAGAATTAGAGGTGATACTAATAGTATGTGTGTCTTGTTCGATGTTAGCCATGTAAACAGACAGTTCCTTTCTATTACTATACCTATTGATTCAGAGATCAAAAGGAAATATTAACATTTAGATGAATCTTGGGTGAAATAGTATCATTGTCTATATGTCTCTTTAAAGCTGTATATGAGCTACGTAATGGATAAATTACTGGTGATGTTTGGGAAACAGAAGGTTACATCAAAAGCCTATTGTTCACCCAGGACTGTATTGTCAAGAGTATGCTAAAAAAAGACTGCATAAAAGAGTCTTGAGACCTGATCTAGGGTTACCATATTTTGTGCCTCCTAATGGAGGACACTCCCGGGGGCCCCGGCCCCGCCCCCAGCCCCCCCGCCCCAACTCCGCCCCCTCCCAAAGTCTCCGCCCCCTCCCCTGCTTCCCGCGAACATTTAATTCGCGGGAAGCCTGAAGCAGGTAAGGGGAGGTGTGTGTGGGGGGAGGAGGCGCGGCCCCGGCCGACCACCCCCGGCTCCCGGCTCCCAGCCCCGCGGGCCCGGCCCGGCTCCCCGAGCCCGGCTCCCCGACTCCCAGCCCCGCGGGCCCGGCCCGGCTCCCAGCCCGGCTCCCCGACCCCGGCCCGGCTCCCGGCCCGGCTCCCAGCCCGGCTCCCCGACTCCGGCCCGGCTCCCAGCCCCGCGGGCCCGGCCCGGCTCCCCGAGCCCGGCCCGGCTCCCCGAGCCCGGCTCCCAGCCCCGCGGGCCCAGCTCCGCGCGCCCGGCCCGGCACCATGCCCCCGGCCCCGCGACCCCGGCCCCGCACAAAGAGGCCCCGGCCGAGCCTCCCGATTTTCCCGGATATGCCCGGCATTTGGGGATTTCCCCCCGGACGGGGATTTGAGCCCCCAAAAGCCGGACATGTCCGGGAAAATCCGGACGTATGGTAACCCTACCTGATCCTTTCATCTCAGATCTGCTTGATGGTTCATGCTGGGGAAGCTTAAGCCACAAGGCTGAGATCTCCAGTCCTAACCTGGAATCACCCTGAATATAAACATTGGACTATAACCTATGAACTAATTCTGTAAGAACTCTTTGCACCTACAAAGCTCACCATCTCCACCGTGAATCTGAATCTCAAGAACTGTTCTCATGTCTGTATGTATATTGATCTTTTAACCAATACTATCTCCCTTTTCTTTTTTAATAAATTTTAGTTTAGTTAATAAGAATTGGCTGTAAGCGTGTATTTGGGTAAGATCTGAAATATTCATTATTAACCTGGGAGGTAATGTGTCTGATCCTTTGGGATTGGTAGAACTTTCTTATATGATGAAGATTTTCAGTAATCATCATATTTGACTTGGGTGTCTGGGTGGAGGCCTGTGGCTGGGTTGCTTTAAGGGAACTGTGTTGGCTTCTGGGTAACCAGTAAGGTATTATAGAAGCTGTTTTGTGCTGGGATTGGTAAATCTAAGTATTGAGATATCCACCAGCTTTGGGGATTTTCTGCCCCATTCTTTGCAGTTCACTCTAATTGAGTAACTCCAGTGTGGCTCCCTGGGACCCCGGTCACAAGAACAAACTATCCAACTGCATAGAAAAGATAGGAAGTATGGCAAGAGACCACTCTGGCTTAAACCAGGAGATCTTCAATGATCTAAAAATAAAAAAGTCCTACAAAAACTGGAAACTAGATCAAATTACAAAGAAGGAATATAAACAACACAAGTATGTAGAGAAAAAATTAGAAAAGCCAAGGCACAAGACGAGATCAAACTAGGTGGAGACATAAAAGGTAACAAGAAAACATTTTACAAATACATTAGAAGCAAGAGGAAGACCAAGGACAGGGTAGGCCTGTTACTCAATGAGGTGGGGAAAACAATAACAGAAAGTGTGGAAATGTCAGAGATGCTGAATGACGACTTTGTTTCAGTTTTCACCAAGAAGGTTGGTAGTGATTGGATGTCTAACATAGTGAATGCCAGTGAAAATTAGGTAGGATCTGAGGCTAAAATAAGGAAATAACAAATTAAAAATTACTGAGACAAGTTAGATGTCTTCAAGTCACCAGGGCCTGATGAAATGTATCCTAGAGTACTCAAGGAGCTGACTGAGGAGATATCTGAGCCATTAACGATTATCTTTGAAAAGTCATGGAAGACAGGAGAGAGTCCAGAAGACTGGAAAAGGGGAAATGTAGTGCCAATCTATAAAAAGGGAAATAAGAACAACCCAGGAAATTACAGACCAGTTATCTTAACTTCTGTACCTGGAAAGATAATGGAGCAAATAATTAAGCAATCAATTTGCAAACCTCTAGAAACTAATAAGGTGATAAGTAACAGCATGGATTTGTCAAGAACAAATCATGTCAGACAACCTGATACCTTTCTTTCACAGGGTAACAAGCCTTGTGGATGGGGGGGGAGGGGGAACGAAGCAGTAGACATGGTATAGCTTGACTTTAGTAAGGCTTTTGATACTGTCTCGTATGACCTTCTGATAAACAAACTAAGGGAATGCAATCTAGATGGAGTACTATAAGGTGGGTGTGTAACTGGTTGAAAAACCATTCCCAGAGAGTAGTTATCCATGGTTCACATTCATGCTATAAAGGCATAATGAGTGGGGTCCCACAGGGATCAGTCCTGGGTCTGGTTCTGTACAATATCTTCATCAATGATTTAGATAATGGCATAGAGAGTACATTGCGGATGATAGCAAGCTGGAAGGGGTTGCAAGTGCTTTGGAGGCTAGAATTAAAATTCCAAAATGATCTGGACAAACTGGAGAAATGGTCTGAAGTAAATAAAATGAAATTCAATAAGGACAAATGCAAAGTACTCCACTTAGGAAGGAACAATTAGTTGCACACATAAAAAATGGGAAATGACTGTCTAGGAAGGAGGACTGCAGATAGGGATCTGGAGGTCATAGTGGACCACAAGCTAAATATGAGTCAACAGTATAATACTGTTGCAAAAAAAGCGAACATCATTCTGGGATGTATTAGCAGGAGTATCGTAAGCAAGACATGAGAAGTAATTCTTCCGCTCTACTCCACACGGATTAGGCCTCAACTGGAGTATTGTGTCCAGTTCTGGGCGCCACATTTCAAGAAAGATGTGGACAAATTGGAGAAAGTCCAGAGAAGAGCAACACAAATGACTAAAGGTCTAGAAAACATGACCTATGAGGGAAGATTGAAAAAAATGGGTTTGTTTAGTCTGGAAAAGAGAAGACTGAGAGGGGCCATAATAATAGTTCAAGTACATAAAAGTTGTTACAAGGAGGAGGGAGAAAAAATGTTTTTTTTTAACCTCTGAGGATAGGACAAGAAGCAATGGGCTTAAATTGCAGCAGGGGAGATTTAGGTTGAACATTAGGAAAAACTTCCTAATTGTCAGGGTGGTTAAGCAATGGAATAAATTGCCTAAGGAGGTTGTGGAATCTCCATCATTGGAGGATTTTAAGAGCAGGTTAGACAAACACCTGTCAGGGGATGGTCTAGATAATACTTAGTCCTGCCATGAGTGCAGGGGACTGGACCAGATGACCTCTCAAGGTCCCTTCCTGTCCTATGATTCTATGATTCCCTGCTGCACCAATGCAAAGTTAAGGAAGCAGTGAAGAGAAGACACTTAGCCCTAGCCAGAAAAAAAACCCCAAATCTAAATAAGACTAGTACTTATTTATGTCCAGCTACCCCCTAATGACAAACCCATGGCAGTTCTTTACTGCTGTGATTCCAGGCAAATATTGTTTGTTTATTTAACTATAACATTATTAAGACAAATAAATCCTTACACAATTTTCTTCCCCTCTATT
The DNA here is from genome assembly GCF_011386835.1 of Chrysemys picta bellii. Classification (NCBI taxonomy): domain Eukaryota; kingdom Metazoa; phylum Chordata; order Testudines; family Emydidae; genus Chrysemys; species Chrysemys picta. Next base: position 332,930,325 of record NC_088791.1, on the reverse strand, counting down.
CCTCATTTCATATCTGTTATTAGAAACACAAATATAACGGGGGTTACTGGACTGGTCTTTTAACTGATTGTAAATTATTGTAAACAATGGCTGGATATCTATGAATGAAAAGGGCTATATAAGTGCTAATTATTATTACTGAAGGTGAGTGATCTAATGGTTAAAGCACAGGGTTGGAGACCTGGATTCTAATTTTTCCTTTGCCACTGACTTGCTGTATTATCTTGGGCATATCATAGAATCATAGAATATCAGAGTTGGAAGGGACCTCAAGAGGTCATCTAGTCCAACCCCCTGCTCAAAGCAGGACCAATTCCCAGCTAAATCATCCCAGCCAGGGCTTTGTCAAGACGGGCCTTAAAAACCTCCAAGGAAGGAGACTCCACCACCTCCCTAGGTAACGCATTCCAGTGTTTCACCACCCTCCTAGTGAAATAGTTTTTCCTGATATCCAACCTGGACCTCCCCCACTGCAACTTGAGACCATTGCTCCTTGTTCTGTCATCTGCCACCACTGAGAACAGCCGAGCTCCATCCTCTATGGAACCCCCCTTCAGGTAGTTGAAGGCTGCTATCAAATCCCCCCTCATTCTTCTCTTCTGGAGACTAAACAATCCCAGTTCCCTCAGCCTCTCCTCATAAGTCATGTGCTCCAGACCCCTAATCATTTTTGTTGCCCTCCGCTGGACTCTTTCCAATTTTTCCACATCCTTCTTGTAGTGTGGGGCCCAAAACTGGACACAGTATTCCAGATGAGGCCTCACCAATGTCGAATAAAGGGGAACGATCACGTTCCTCGATCTGCTGGCAATGCCCCTACTTATACAGCCCAAAATGCCGTTAGCCTTCTTGGCAACAAGAGCACACTGTTGACTCATATCCAGCTTCTCGTCCACTGTGACCCCTAGGTCCTTTTCTGCAGAACTGCTACCTAGCCATTCGGTCCCTAGTCTGTAGCAGTGCATGGGATTCTTCCGTCCTAAGTGCAGGACTCTGCACTTGTCCTTGTTGAACCTCATCAGGTTTTTTTCGGCCCAATCCTCTAATTTGTCTAGGTCCCTCTGTATCCGATCCCTACCCTATAGTGTATCTACCACGCCTCCTAGTTTAGTGTCATCTGCAAACTTGCTGAGAGTGCAGTCCACACCATCCTCCAGATCATTAATAAAGATATTAAACAAAACCGGCCCCAGGACCGACCCTTGGGGCACTCTACGTGAAACTGGCTGCCAACTAGACATGGAGCCATTGATCACTACCCGTTGAGCCCGACGATCTAGCCAGCTTTCTATCCACCTTACAGTCCATTCATCCAGCCCATACTTCTTTAACTTGGCGGCAAGAATACTGTGGGAGACCGTATCAAAAGCTTTGCTAAAGTCAAGGAATAACACATCCACTGCTTTCCCCTCATCCACAGAGCCAGTTATCTCATCATAGAAGGCAATTAGGTTAGTCAGGCACGACTTCCCCTTCGTGAATCCATGCTGACTGTTCCTGATCCCTTTCCTCTCCTCTAAATGTTTCATAATTGATTCCTTGAGGACCTGCTCCATGATTTTCCATCACCTGTCTATGGCTCAGTTTCCTCATCTGAAAAATGGGGAAAATATTTATATTATAGGAGCAGACTGGGACCCTATCATGCTCAGTGTCGCAGAAATGTGTGAAAAGACACTAACTGCACTAAAGAGCTTCCACTCAAAAAGACACATGAATAGGGGTGTGTAAAACATACATGTAAATGAGCATGCTGAAAAGCAGCACATTTTGTTTTTAGATTGTGAGGTAGTGGTAGGATAAGAGGATAACAGGAAGTAGTGAGTCAATGTCAGGAAAGGGAAGGAAAATGAGGCTAGAGGGCAAGGGAGGGAATGTGAAGAGCAGTGGGGGCATACAGCTAGTCAGCAGAGATTAAAGAACAGTCTCAGAGCTGTGTGGTGGTGGCCTTCTCCAGAGGGTGCCATCTCATATAGGTACACCAGTCCATGCACACCCGCTGCTGCTTTCCCTGCCTCCTGACAAATGGAAACAATTGGAGGGGGGAGGAAAGAACCGGGTTTAGGTGGGCTGGGTGCAAGGGATGCAGGAGAACACGCTAAAGAGGATGGATTAAGAGTAGCATATAGGACGAGAATAGGAAAATGTTTCCTTACCAGATATTTTCTTTTCTCTGATTTGTCTGCCACTCCTACTGTAGGATTTCTGTCTCCATGGAGACAAGGGGCTGAATCAGACTCGAGTCATTCCACAGCTCCTGCCTGCGACTTGGCTACTTGGAAAGCTGCCAGGTGTTGTCAGGCCAACCCTGAAATAGCTGGGAGTGCTTCACAGCAAACAAATACCACTAACATTTTTTTAAAGATCTTGTAAAGAGAACTGGATATTCCAGAAGAGAAAATATTGAAATGAACTGCAGGCCTGAACTCAGAAAGAGCTGGAGAGGTCACATTGTCAGGCTGTAAACTTCAGGGCAGGGGCCTTGTCTTCATACCTGTCTCCACGCTGAAGATAATGAGATATGGACCCTGCCCCAAAGAGCAATGAAGGATCTAGGCATGAGGTGAAAGAGAAGAGCAAACAGCAAAAGCAATGTACTTGGAGAGAGAGGTCATGCATATGTCTTATTTGCTCTACTAACGTGTGGGGGGGAAGTGTATGTACTGTATGTGCAGTTGACAGAGAGGCTGGGCACAGATTATAGCTTTTTAAGTAGGGTAAGAGAGTTGGTGTGGGTGGGTGAGCAGGCTCAGGTTTATAGAAGCTGGGAATGGGCAACAGGGAATGGATCGCTTGATTACCTGTTTATTCCCTCTGGGGCACCTGGCATTGGCCACTGTCAGAAGACAGGATACTGGGCTAGATGGACCTTTGGTCTGACTGTGTATGGCCGTTCTTATATAGGCTTCCCTGGCAAATTAAGTGCATTTTTAGGTGGGATTTGATGGGCTAGAACAGAGGGGAGCACATGCTGCCTATAGGACAGCATGGACAGAGGCCTGAATGAGAATGGGAAATATACGTGATGGGGGCTGTTAGGTGGCTTCTGTGCAGCAAAGATGGCAACAAAAAGAAATTCGAACAGAAAGATAGGCAGAAGCCAGAGCATGTAGGCAAGGGGAAAATCCTCTCTTTTCCACTTTATTCATGTTTGACAATACTGATTTTGGAACAGGGAGGTAAAGTTATGTCAAGGCTAGTCATATATGTGGGAAATTTGTTTCCAGGTTGGCAGATTATATGCATTTGTGATAAATGAAGGGGGGGGGGGGGAAGGTAGCTTCCTTTTATGGATCCAGCCAGCCAGTTAGCTCTAAAATCCCTTTTAGTAGCTGTTCTCTACTTGCTTTACCTGTAAAAGGTTAAAAAGTCTCCCTGCATAGGCAAAAGGAAGGGAGTGGGCACCTGACCAAAAGAACCAATGGGAAGGCTAAAACTTTTTGTAAGTGGGGTTTTTAAATCTAGCAATAGGCTGAGTTTTCAATGTATTTTCTTTCCTTTTGTTTTTAATAAAATGTACCTTTTTTAAGAACAGGATTGGATTGTGTGTCCTAAGACGTTTGTGCATATGTTGTTTAATTAGCTGGTGGCAACAGCTGATTTCCTTTGTTTTCTTTCTCAGCTCTTCCCTGGAGGGGGGTGTGTGAAAGGGCTTGAGGGTACCCCACAGGAAGGAATTCCCAAGTGTGCCTTCTGGGGTCCTCAAAGGGGTTTTGCAGCTGGGTGGTGGCAGCATCCACCATCCAAGGTCAGAGAAAAGCTGTAACCTTGTGAATTTAATACAAGCCTGGAGTGGCCAGTATTAATTTTTAGAATCCTTGTGGGCCCCCACCTTCTGCACTCAAAGTGCCAGAGTGGGGAATCAGCCTTGACAGCAATGTTTTTAAAAGATAGTAGGCACTTTAGACTCATCAGAAGCGCTGATGTACTATGGCTTGTGACAGTTTTGCCAGAAGGAAAGTTCATTGGAAGAACAGACATCAGGTGTCTATTATCTTAAAGACCCAGAACTGCTTACAGCTTATAGGCTCCTTCATAAAGAGTAATTGGAGCTTAGTTCAAGACAGCTATTGACTCAAGGGCATGCACTTTCCTAAAAGGTTGTCTTTTGCCTTCTTGTACTGTGTCTCAAGTACATGCCCCGAGAGACCTGGCTATGGATGACATGGAAGCCTTCTTCCCTTTGACTGCAGGGTGGCAGAGTATGTCTCTGCTGCAGCTGGGAGTGAGTCTTCCAGCCTGAATAGACAAACTCACGCTAGCTCAGCCCAAGCTAGCACCGTAAAAACAGCAGTGTGGACGTTGTGGCACAGGTGACACACCTGACCCTCTGGGTCTAACCTTGGGTGGCTAGCCCAAGTCTCTGCTGCTGCCACAATGGTGTCACTGCTCTTAGTGCGCTAGCTCAGTCCAAGCTAGTGCAAGGCTGGCTACCCACTTGCTCTCAGCTGCAGTGGAGACATACCCAAGCAAAACAAACAAGGAAGTTGGCTTCCTGAAGCCTTTTGTCTTGACAGCTGAACCCTGGATATTAAAAACAAATTCCTCTAGGTTTTTTTCTGTCAAAGCAAATGTTAGTAGCTTAGTTAGAGGCACATAGTGCTTTAGTGTAGGGTTGTTTGCACATATAGTGATAAAAAGTCCATACTGGTTAAGTGAAGAATATTCAAGGGAGTATTACGAATAAGTAAATACTTTTGTTAAATGCAGTTTTAAAAGTATTAGATCTTTTCACCACAACATTCGTCGAGTGTTAAAATTCTTCCTGCCCGCAGGGTAAGTGCACTGATTAATACTAAGTTCCTGTTAAAACAATTTAAAAGGAAAAAGCCAGTTTTCCGGACAGGGAATTTTAAGGCTCCAGTGTTGTAAATAAACCCATATACCATTTTACTGGCATGTGTTTTCCAAAGACAATGCAATTTCTTCGATATTTGATTTGTTGCATTTCTTTGCACCGCAGTATAGTCTACTGAAAAGGCTTTGAGTGGAAGCCAGTGTATTTTCCTTTTAGGGTATGAGGTTACGCAGTAAAACAACACTAAAGCTTAGTAAACTTAGCTGTTAAAAGGAAAGTAATAGCTTTTAGGATCTGAGCCAAAGCCCACTGAAATCAACGGGCTCTGAACCAGGGCTTTCATGAAGATATCCTACAGTCTTCTTTCGAACACTGCACTACTGAGCACTGCTATATTTTTAAAGGCTACTGTTGAGACTGGCTCAGTTGACCCTGCATAGTTCACTGTAGGCTTGAAGGTGGCACGTTTGATATAGTGACTCATTTTTGCCTTAGTAGGAAAAAGCCCAATGTGCTGGTCTGGAAAAGTACTTACTCTTCTGGGCATGCTACAACAGCGATGTATTTGCCAAGATTTTGGGGGAAGGTTGAGGCTGTGTTCCTGACAGGGGCTAAAGGGTCTGTTTTGTTCCTTTGGTTTATTGGCTGTTCAAGTTAATTTATATAGAATTGTTTAATGCTGCTGGTTAGCCAGGTGATTGCAAGTGTAATTAATTATTTGGTCATGGAAAGCTTCTAGAGGGGTGCATTTTTTTTTAAAATTTAAATCTAAAATAAAATTATGATAATGATGTATTTTGAGTACCGGTGAGCACTGGCTTTTGAGGTCGCTGCATTATACTCTTAGTATCAATACCAAGAATGATGAAGGAAAAATGGGATATCTGATTACTATTCTAATTGACCAAAGGCTTGGTCTGGTTATCCTAATTTGAGCACTCCCAGAGATGTCTGTCTATACAAAAGATTATTACATGGCTCCCTGTCTGAAGAGTTTCAGTCCAAAGATGCGCTGTTCCAATCCTACAGTCTATAAACTCCTGAAACTATTTTTAAACAAAAATAATGTATTCAAGGACTTGTCTATGTGGTGCAATAGTGTGCCCCAGATGAGGTGTAAATTCTAGTGTTCACAAGCCTGTCCCACATTAACTTCTGTGTGGACTCTATTGGCTCACACTAGAGGTTCCCTAGTATGTACTGACATAGCACAGTTTGAAATAGTGCTACATCACTGCACATCAGGGATCACACAGATCGTGCACATGAGCTAATTCACCATGTAGACAAGACTTCAGTTGCACACTGAAAATATGCACTTATATATTTGTAAGTTAGTCAGTGGAAAGTTGCAGATAGTGCACACAATAATCCACTTTTGCATGTGCAACCAAATGTGCAGGTAATGTCCTTTATAAAAATATGCACCTCCTCACATCAAACAAATCAGAATGTAGTGTGAATACAAAAAAAAAAAAAAAATTATGCACATACACTCCTCAGTTCAGAAAAAAATATAAAAAGATACAACAGGCGATTATTGTACTTCTAAGCTTCAGAAATATCCAGATTTCAAAGTTGGTTGGAAGCAATGGAACCATGACCCTACATGGGTGGTTCTGAAAAATTCCACCCAAAATGCCTAATGTAGTTAGGCACTCAATTTCTATTGAAAGTCAATGGGAATTGGGCACTTAACTCCTTTAGTGACTTTTGAAATTCTCAAAATTTCCCCCTCCCTTGATTCATATTCGTAATTTAATAAAGTATAGAATGCATTACCAGATTCTAGACCTATAGTAGTTGAAATAAATAAATACACAAGTGCATCATATGCATTTATTTTGAGTACTGTGACTTTCAATAATGCAATATGAAAATTTTACAGATATATGAAATGCAAATATAGTATAATTGGTCAGATGTACTATATTTTATTTATTTATATTGTATTTTAATTGAGCAGTTACTTCTCTGAACACAACTATAGCTTTAATAGGCTGCTTTTAGTTAAAAACAGTGTAAGAATAATACATTTATATGTTTTTTACATTCAAACTTTTAGTTACATAAAATGCTATAGAATTGAAATTTGCTTGCTATTTCATACGGTGCAGGTTCTTTAAAGAACTACCCAATTCCTGCTGTGTTGTAGTGGTGGCACCAAAGTGCATACAAAAGTCTTGACACACCCAAAAGACCAATCCAACAATAGACTTGGGTACAGATAGTGTCTACGCTTAAAATAAATATCCAATTTATTCATCAATAATAAAATGAGCAACTTAATGGGTGAAGAGATCCTTCAGAGTAACATTTAAATACAGTAAATTCAACTTCATTGCGTCCATACAGAATCTATAATTTAGAGATACGATAACAAAACTAGTATATGTACTACATATACAGTCAAACCCTCTTTATGGCCCAAGCTCTGAGAACTTAAAACTATAGATGGAATTCCCCATCATGAACTCTAGCAAAGGGTGTAACCGCCAGAGACTTGAACATACCATTAAAATTAAGCTGCAAACTCACAGTGAATATGAATATAGCGACCTATTGTCAGCTTATTTGAAGTACCACACAAAAGACCCTGGGAAATAGACTAAGTTGTTGCTTTTTGGGTGCATTATTTAGCGAATCACCAACATTTTGCACTATTACAGGTGACCCCACACACAAACACACCCCTTGTAATTGGACCACTGAATTTCAATAGTATATTCTTTATTTAGTTCATTTTCAGTGAGCAAGAAGTAAAAGGCCTTTAGTTTAAAAAAAAATAATCTGAAAGCTGAAAAGTTTAATTTGCATTACGTAGTAACATTTAGCAGCACAAAATAAAATAACAGAACAGAGGCTGTCTACAGATCTACTGTAGTACACACACTTTTATAGAATTCCTCCAAGTTCCTCATTTTATTATTTCCTTCCCCTTCCAAGATCCAACAAGTAAACATTTTGGACACTAGCAATTAGAAAGTCATCTTATTTTGTCAACTTTGCTACCATTATCATCCGGAGTGGCAGTGTATCTTCTACCCATGTGTTTGGCGAGCTCATCATTCTCTCCCATAGGGTGGTTTCATCTGAAGTGGAGTCCATCCAGTCCACTGCAGTACCATAGCTTTTGCCTTAGAAAAACATAAGATATTATTTAAAAGGAAACTTTAAGCACTTTTTTAAAATTGCCACCACAGTTAAGAGTAGACTCTAGGGCAAATCTCCACACATGAACATAAATCAGCAATTTCCCCTCTTCTGAAAGCTTTTGACTTACCCTACAGAGTTAGCTGACAATTTTCATGGTGTGATTCTGCATTTTCTATACATGTACAACTCCCATCAAACCCAATTAATGGGAGTTGTGCCTACATAGGAACTAGATAACATCTCAGTATTCTCATGTGTTTGGTTTTTCTTGTTTGCTATTTATTAGCTCATCTTGTCAGGATCCCTAGTAAATAAGAAAGTAAGTCAATATTTTCAAACTTTGGTTCCTAAAGTTAAGCATCTAAATCAGTGGCCTGATTTTCCCATTGACAGAAGCTGTGGTTGCTCAGTACCTCTTGGGAAGAAAAAAAAATAGCATCAGGTCACTGATTCAGATACCAAAATGTAAGTTTAGCTGCTTAATTTCAGGAGTCAAGTTTGAAATTTGTGACCCCAATTTTTAAATTTGCTTTTGACTATTATAATCCTAATGAACTGTACTAAAAAGTTCTCTTCTCTGGGAAAAGTCACTTTTCCATGAGTTTGCTAAAGAAACTTTAAACACTTTTTACTTGTTGTCTTCAGTTTGGGAAAAGAAGGCATTTCCTCTCCCCGGGCTGAATTGTCATTTTGCGGTGAGATGGTTTCACTATGAAAGTGACAAAGAGGATCAGGGGAAAAAAATCAAGTTCACTTTTACTTGGGGAATATTCATATTTTAATTTTAAAATGTTTATTTTCAACACACACAATTTTTACTGTCAAGAAAGAAGGCCAAATTTCTCCTTGAAACAAAACCTTGAGTATTTGGGAACACATTAATTTTAGCAAAATTGATCATTTCACACAGTTCTACTGAAAGGGTCTATTCTCAACACTAGAAGCATGTACAACTCTACTTATTTATCACACATTGATGTTGAGCTTACTGCCTTAGTGTCTAGCTGCCCCACAATTTTAAAAACACCAAGACTTGCGGACATTCACTTTCAGTTAACTTTAGTAGGCATGACATAAGAGAATTGGGATTTAAGTATTTACTCAAGTTTAATGTTGCCACAAATCTTATTTTTAGACTGGAGTTTTTCACATGTGCTCCAGTTGTCCTTCTTTTAAATTTATGCTCTGAACATCACACTTCAATTTCCATAAGAACACTGTTTGCTAAATACTAAGCTAATTCAGAGGACAGTAAACCATGCCAGAATGTACCTAGCCCATGGTGCATGTTATATATGGATGTAAGATGATTGGAATTTACTTCATGATTCGGCAATGTTTGATTTAATTATTCCTATCTTAGCATGTGTAACTAATAATTTCAAGATTATCCAGCCACGGTATTAATGTTCAGAGATAGATTTACCAAATGGGGTACACCTCAGGGAAAATAAATGTATTTTTGCAAACTTAGAAAGATTTAGCAATAACCTTGCTAAGATCTCACTTAACTGGGTTTCCATAGGGGAAAAAAAATTGTCATGTTAATGGCCAAGGAGTGCACACAAGGAAAGAGTTGAAAGAAACACACCTCAGAAATTGGGGTTTTCTGCTTTACATTTATTGTATGCTAAATTCCTCTCTCTTCTTTTGCTGCTCTGGTCACACTTCTCTGAGTCCCTTCTCTGACTTCCTGTTTTTTATACTGCCTCTTATTCAACCTCTACAAACCTCATCTTCCAGGCCCCCTCCAATCTTGCCTCAACATATATCTGCATTTTTATTTTCTTCTTTCCCCACCTCCCTTTTTACCAATCTCCATCTTCTATCCACCAAACTTCACTCTTACGTTGCCTCTTCTGCCGAAAGACACTTCACATTTCTCCCATATGCACCTCTTCTCTTCCTCAATTCCCTTCTTTAAACCCCCTTCTTCCATGAATCCCTCCTCCGAGCACTGCCTTTTTCACATCATGGTTGTGTGTCTGAATCAGTTCACAAATTGATAGCAAGTTTTTTGGTGCAGAGACTGTGTATTCCGTGCTTTGTAAAGTGCTATGTACATTTATGGAAAGAGAGACATAAGATTTCTAATCTAATCTGAGATCTTCTCTAACTTGCCTGTACCCCTTAACAGGACCCTACTCCTGCTCTGTGACTGTGTACTGCATTTTGGGATCCCCGCTGCATGAAAGGTGACTTTCTAAATTAAGCCTAATGCCTGCAAGTTTGCTCAGTGATATTTTGCACACAGAGGGAAAAATGGAGAGGCAAGACAAGTAAATGAAGATCCAGGTTGTATTTTGCAAGTTAAGGATTAATTTAATAAATGATCAGTACCTGTTCCCATTCCTATCCTGAGACCTCCCAGAAAGCGATTGGCTAGTTTGTTGTGGTCCCAGACTGTAAGTTCTACACATGCTTCTTTCAAATCATCAGCTCTAAAGCCATCATAAACCATGGTGTGGTTGAACACTGGGCTTGTAGTTTTTGCCACTGCTCTTGTTTTCTGGCGACTTTTCCTACTAGTATCTGGAAGAATGGTACTTTGGAAAGAGAAAACACTGGCAGATTATATTAAAAAAACTGAGGGCTACATTAACATTCTCTTTTATATGAATAATATAGCTACAGGTTGACATTCTCATTAATATACTATGGGCTCTGAGATTGGGGGAAGAGGAAACGTGCCCACCCTCTTCAGAGAACCTGAGGTCAGGGCTGTTGGAACTAATCACCTCCACACCTCAGAAGATGGAAGAGATAGGTGGATGGGGCAGGGAGGAGACTTAGGAGAACTCAGTTATTGATTTCCAGCCAGTGAGTGCCCTGCTTGTCTTGCTGCTGCCAGAGATTCCTCAGTCACTTGGTCTCTAATGCCCTCCCTATGGCTTTATAATCCCCTGCCAGGAGGGAGGGAGAGGAGACAGGGCAGTTTTCCCTCCTTTCCCACCTACTGCATGGCTTCCCTCCAAGTAGGACATCCATCCATCCACTCCAACCTGGTTTGTTTAAAATGCACAATAAATAAAGCTAGTTGCATTAGAGTTAGCCCTGGTGGTTGATGGGAATGGCAGTCAGTTTTGACTAGCCAGTCAGTCAACCAGGAAGTCGGGGCATAAAGTGCAAGGTTGGAACTCGCCATATACATGGTGTCCCACGGGTGAGTGAAATGCATCAGCCCCACAGGGCATCTTGCAAGGCAGCATCTGGGAAGTCTCTCACTCTCACATGCATGAATTAAGGGAGGATTAATTAGCATAATTTTATTCATCCCACTATTGTGGTTACCATTTAACAAAAGAGTTGATCTTGTTGCCCCTCAGGAGAGGGAGGTCATTGCATTCCTTCACCCAGATGTGGACCTCTCCAGTGGACGGGGTCTTGTTACCTTCGGAAGAGACAAATAGGAAACCAATATTCACTCCCCTTAGAAATTAAATGTGAGCGGCAAAAGGAGGGAAGAAGTCAGAGAAGGTGACTGTTTAAATTTGGGAGGAAATAAATTCACAGCCATCATACCAAACAAAGGCATTTGTACTGTATGTATGCTAAACAAATCCCGAAGAAAGCAGACAGAAGGGCAGGTGCATTTCCCTGTAGTTTCAGTTGGATGAGGTTATTCTAGACTTCCTGTCCCAAATCCTCACTTGCTGTTGTACTGTGCCACATTCCTCCTCAGAAATGGCAAAATTTCAATGGCAGGTGAGGTAACTCCTATCCTCTAATACTTACCCTCTCTTTTGTGGGAAATAGTAAATAGGTGCACAATTTGCTTGTTTTGCATACACACTGGCACAACTGGGGCCAGCTTTACAACTTACCTGCCTGCAGCTGGTGTGAACTAATACTCAAAGAGCACCCAAAGATAAGATTTAAGTGCACATGCCAAAGCATCTAAATGGTCACTGATCTGATCTTGAGAGGATTCCTCTACTCTTCTTCTTACTTCCCAATTGCCTCCATCGTGCCCAACTCAGCTACCGAAGATGCTGACAGGAAGGAGTGAATTTGTTTCTTATTGGGTGCCAGCCCACCCCAGCCAATTATTAATTGTCAGATAACAAATGACTCAGATCATTATCACTATTATAAACTAGGTACTAAGCAATTTTTGTTCTTTCCCATATTCACTGCCTCTTGAGCTCAGTGCACAGCTACTGTTTGCTTAGCATACGGGTGTTTGCCTGACTGTTAATGAGCACTACAGTAACTAGTGGTGAAGCAGGATCTCATTCCTCCTGCTCTATTAGGTATGTAATCCAACTAGTCGCTAAAAGCCCATGCTGTCATCCAGGTGTAATTCCTAACGTCGTGTGTATAAAAAAAAGCTGAAAATAGCTGAGAACTTAAACTGAATGGTAACAGACTGAATCCCAATGATGACTGAGCCCGATGATATTGTAAAACAAAAAGAGCTCTCAACTGTGCTTGTAGCGGTTTCCATCACTTAATTCCGATTCAGACATTCTAGACTTTGGAGTGACAATCTTGGAATCTTACTACATAGATTTATATAACAAGAGTGTCTTGCTTCCTTAATAAAAAACACTGAAAAAGTCATGGTCCTGAAGTGAGTTCATGGTCAGGTAAGCTTGATTCTATAGAAAAATTTCTACTCTTTAGGAAAAAGGTAGTTGAACTTTGGGAAATATATTCCCAAGAGGCTATCGAAACTAAAATAAACAAAATAAAGAATGAGCACATACCCCCGACAGGCTGTGGGACATACTGAAGGGCTAGTTTAATCTCTCCTCTGTTCTCTAGTTCAAGAGCTGCTGATGGAGTCTGAAAATTAAAACAAAAAACTCTGGTCACGTCCTGGTATAATGCAATACCCCTTTTTATAGCATTCCTTGTGTGTCTCACTTGTAATGAGGCAATGCCAGAAAGCAGGAAATTTTGCTTTGATACTTATTAGAAATTCTACTTCACACACATGGGTAGCCATTATAGATTACATGTACAAATTGCTATGCAAAAGTTTTCTACAGGAGTGATAGGTTTTAGTGAATTATGATGTGAAGCAGAATTTCTCTATTGACAACTGAAGATTTTCTTGCATTCTTACCTTCCTCAGTTTGCAGGCAAACAAGAGTTTATGGGAGGAGTTTAACCCCTGGAGTGCACCTTCAGATGTAGATAGGTGCCTCTTTTGCTAAGGTACTGATAAAGCCCTATGATTGTAGATCATTCTCAAAAGAGATTTCTCCACAGTTTTGCTGCCCTCCCACCCTTCATTGTGTCATGTCTAAAATTAGAACATATGCTCTTTGGAGTAGTAGCCTTTTCTTATGTGCATTTGGAAGCACCTAGCACACTTTTGAGCACTGTAAAAAGTAACATGCAGACTAAAATACCAAACCAACTTTCAAAAATAGGTAGGCTCTAAGCAGATAGAATGCTTGTTACTATCCTGTAGAACTACTTTAATTAGAAGACCACTTGCCACCTCTTTGGCTTTTGGCTAAGGCCTTACCTACTTACTTGCAGAAAATTTTAAACCAGTTTAGTTAAACCAATGCAAAAAGGCTGTGTGGACACAATTTGATTTAGAAGTAGTGGTTTACTTAAAATTTAGCTAGAATTGACTTAGGCCAGTTGTAAACCAAGTTGAGAGTGCCCACACAGCCTTTAGCTATACCAGTACAGTGTTCTCTGGAAGACATGTCCTTGGATCAAGCGTAGCATCATTTTAATATGTATCCTGTATATATAAATTACTCTATCTGCAAGGGGATGCAATTGATGGTCTATGCCTCCAGTAATAATATGTAGCCACAAAGGCTGGAAGTTCAACTTGGGATTCCCATTCCTCAGACTGGTCGAGAGAACAGAGTCAGACTCCTGGGGGTACAAACTGCTTCTCTCTGAAAGCATCCCTACTGGCAAGCCACTCATTGGCACAAGGAAAGGTCTCAACATTGTATGTCTTATCTGCCTGCCTGCAAGAAGCATTTCTATAACTGTAGCCACAACAAAAATGCTCAAGCAGGAAAAAAATGAGAGAATGGGGGACCTCAGAATATAAAGATGGGCAGAAGCCTGTGACTGGATAGAGATCACGTCTCATTCGTACATGCAATACAATAAACACCTAAGAACTTACCCTAGGCTTAAGCAGGTACCAGTTCATCTGCTTATTCAGTTTGTCATTCCAGTCCCATGTTCCCAAATCAAGTTCCACCTCACCTAGGAAACTATTGCGCCCAAAGGTATCATTGTGCCAGACAGAGAGATTCAGTCTCTGGGTCTTTACCAGTGCCTTGTCAATTTTATACTGCAAGAAGAGTGAAGCAAAAGAATTACAATTTAAACAAGGCAGCAGAGACGCTGGAACAAATTGTACAGTGGGGGTGCGGAAAGCCATTGAACCAAACTGTAAACCCCGTATATAATGGAAACCACTTAAAGCCAGGGGGTGCAGCAGCACCTAAGCAAAGGACTATTTCATCAACACTCAAGAATCCAGGAGTGATCGAGAATTGGATTTCCCAGTACGACTGGCCTTCTCCTTTCAACAACCCATTTAGGTCCATCAGAGACATGTAGAAAATTATGGCCACTGTACATATTTGAGACTCTAGTTCAAACAGTTTAAATTCATATTCATCTCACATTTGTTCGTAAGAAATACAGAAAAATCAGTACATCCAATTCAGTAGATCCAAACATACTGAATAATACTTGGCCAGCTATCTTCAAATATCTGTACATACAGTTATTTAATCTTCACCGCACTCCTGTGAGCTAGCGAAATATTATCCCCATTTTGCAGATGGAGAAGTTAAACTACTTGCTGAGGTTACACAAGTCAATGGCGAGTTTAGAACAGAACAGAACTCAGGAGTGCCTGATCTCCAATCCTGTGCTCAGACCACTAGACCATACTTCCCTCCATACCTGTTTTCAGAAACCAAGTCACTCCGTCCAATGCTAGTTGAGGAAATACATGTATAAGTGAAAGGAAAGGATACGCTGGGTGTCACAGAGTGTCTGGTCCCATCTGTGCCATAATAAGTTAGCTGCTTTCCAGCCTATTGGGATCAAGTGATAGCTTAATGGACAACTGGGCCTTACAGAAGGACAGAGAGCTCAGACTGGGTTGGAACCACAGGGAGCAAACAAGCTGCTGTGGTAGACCCTGAGCCAGAGTCTGCAGGAGGCCAGATACTCCAAGGGAACCAGCCTGGAGGCCAGTGCTCTATATGAACTAGCCTCTGTCTGTCAGAGGGTGAAGATGGATGGCAGGAGAGAGATCACTTGATCATTGCCTGTTAGGTTCACTCCCTCTGGGGCACCTGGCATTGGCCACTGTCGGCAGGCAGGATGCTGGGCTGGATGGACTCTTGGTCTGACCCAATATGGCCATTCTTATGTTCTTATGAGGGAAGATTCAAAGGTAGCCCAGAAAAGGGCTGAGAATAGGGCCTAGAGAACCTGCTGAAGAGAATCCATAAAGGACAGGAAAACCTTTTTGTTTACTGGGACTTTCAGTTGGACTTTTGGGGTTACGTTTGTTTGTGATTTGGACAGAGGGCCAAGCTACATCTCCAGCATGGACCTGTGTGTAGAGAGCCAAGGAGATCCATCTTGGGAAAGGAAACTGAGGGAGCGAGAGCTGGTAGTGCCATGCTTGAACACAAGGGGGCACAATGGGGCAGCTGCATACTACAATACTGGGCGATAAGAAAGGGTTTCTCGGCTCTCTGCGAGCTGAGGGGTGAAAACATTATCTATAGTTAGGGTGGGGCCTCAAGAAATTTTTGCCATTGACTTGCTCTGTGCTTCAGTTTCCCTTATCTGTGAAATGAAAACAATAGCCTTACTTCGGAAAGTGTTTTGCGATCTCTGGATGTAAAGTGCTAATTATATTACTGTCTCTTCCTCTTCTCTAAACACTAAAATCCTGAATCTAAGGTATCAAACTGGAAAAACATTCAACAACGCCACTTAAAATACTCAACACAGAATAAAAATGGAGGATTCTATTTTGGGGCCACATGAATATGGGGCCTTGAAAAATCTCAATTCCTGGTATTTCAAGATGTACATTTGCATCATTTATGTGTTCACCTAGTAAATATTAAATAAGTACCCGCAATATTTCATTATAGACTGGATTCAATGTTTTCTTTTTCACAGAGGTCTTCCTTTTCCCCAGCTTGTATTTCTCTGGAAGCAGGTAAGTCTTTACATATCTAAAAATTTAAACAGACAGACGGATAAGGGCAACAAGACATTGTGTAAAACTGCAAGACAGTCGTTTTTTCCCCACAAATACACAAATCCAAAAGTGAAATACAAGTTTTACAGAAGATAAACTTGGTTAGCAATGCAGTTAGTGTAATGTACACTCTTCAGTTAGTGATTTCTAAGTCATTCAGTACTTACCATTTCAGTGGGTCTGAGTTTTCGATAAGTAATCACCTTAAGAATGAACATTAATGGTTTCTGCATTATTGATAAAAAGTAAAAGCCCTCTTTAGAATCACAGAACTTAGAGACAGAAGACACGTGTTGGATCATCTTGTCCCCTGCCCTTCCCAGGGCAGAATGTCTAGACTTTTTGCTGGGATATCCAAATCTCATATTTGGATGTGCCAATCTAAATCTGGACACACAAAACTGGGAATTTACCATGCAGATTATTAATTTGATCAAAAATAGAATTTGAAGTTCCTAATAAATTGGGCTTCCTATATTCTTTGCTATGGAAATAAATACACAGGTCAGAAATCACATAGAATGTACATGTGTGTGCACAACAGTTATACCTTTGTGTTCTCTATAAATAAGTCTTAAAATCTCTAGGAACTGCTATCTGTAAAGCCAGTCAGCCATTTATGTTCAATTCAGTGCAAGGAATCAAGGTGGCACGTACTTCACTTGTGTATTTTCTCTTTTTTTGTTTTCTTTTTGAAGACCAAAATAATTATGATTGAAAGGCTCTGTCTACACTTCTTGTGTGTGGAAAAATAACTTGTTAGGAAAAACTGTGCAACCCTAATTACACTTACGGGTCTGAATGTTGTTTCTTAACATCTGCAATTGCCAAATCTTTACACTGGGAAACAAAAATATGGAGCTCCTTCAGCTGTTCTACATAATCAATGGCAAACTGAATGTGGCCTTTCACATCCACATTGCCAAAGTCACCACTGTAGATGCTCATTACACTTCCGCTCACCTGTACACATGAAAAGGGGAAAAAAATTATTTTAGTCTATGCTTTTGGTTAGACATATATATTATTAGAATGGGAAATATTTAAAAAAATTCATCGGCACTCAATTCAGAGACAGTAAAGAAACCAACTGTATTCCACTTAGATGTACTTTTGAAACATGGTTTTCATTGAAAGATTTTAATCCATCCAATGAGAAATATTTACATTTCACTAGCTTTTATTATAAGATGATGATTGTAAGCTTCAAAAACGCAAGTGAAAGGTGCTATGTAGAAGCGCAAAGTATTATTTATTGCATAATATACAAGAAACAAAGTAAAGAGCACACTATATACAGCATATTCCAATCAGAGTCTTCGGATATTATTTTCATGGCTCTATATTTTCTTTCCCACAGAAAATGGGGCCTCAATACTCTGGTGACGGATACTCTATAAATGCCCAAAAGAGATTAGGTGTAAAATTTTCAAGAATGCCTAAGTGATCTAGGCACCTAAGTCACTTTTGAAAGTTTCACCCTAGGTAGATTGGAAGAAGGGTAAGACAGATATACAAGTGGATGGCTTTTTATTCTCATTGTCCCCCTTCAAATTGCGCGAAACACTCCTTTGTCACGATGTCTGCAAAGAAAACTTGGCAATGGTTTAGGCCCCTGCCCATCATGCTAACTACTATTGTCTCACTGCTTCCTTGTACTCCCCAGTCTGTCAGTATTCATCTGCTGCCTCTATTCTTCTACTTAGTTTGTAAGCTTCTTGGGGGAGGGACTGCCTTTTTGGTCTGTATTTGTACAGTGCTTAGCACAATGGGGTCCTGATCCATGTCTGGGGGTCCTATCCACTACGATAATATACAATAAATCTATCTGTTGTAGTAATGAAAGGCATTTGTAATGGCATCAATCCTTTGAAAATAAAATAAAAATAATTCAGTCTGTTACATTCATGTAGTCAAAAAGGTCTAAGGTCAAAAAAACGGAGCACTAGACAACTTTACATACACTCTGATACTATAGCGATGAAGTCTAGAGAGAAATAGATACAAAGGAAGGGGAGCGACACAAAGGTTTGGCAAAAGCAGAGTGCCATTAAAACAAGCTTTGGTTTACATACAGAAGACAAGGACGCCATGCCAGAAGAGCCGCTAAGATTGGTTAGAGAGCTGGGGCTCTTCTTGATTCTGCCATGAGGATAACTGCTTTCTGATGTTGTATCAGTGTCTCTGTCACTCTACAAGACATCACACAAAGAAAGCCAGCGTGGGCATTTAGAAGTCACAAGGAACACAGTTAAAAGTTGTTATAATTTTAAAAAGCAGACTTGTAAAGACTGGAGCTCTGTGGATATTGGGAGCCATATCCCACAGTGGTGCAGTGCAAGCAATTAATAATTCCTTACAATTAGATCATGCTTCTGCTTTGCATGTGGGAAGTTAGTTGTACTAAAAAACAAAAAAAGTTAGAGGGAAACGCCACACATTTTGGAGTTTGCTACCTGTGTTACAAGTTGAAATCTTGATCTAAAATTTACTTTTACACCTTTCGTGCAGTGATTAGTTTAACAAGGCTCATCAGTTTCGCTTTCTCATGCATCAGCTCAGTATAATAATGCAATTTATAATGCTAAAATCTGATTCAATTCAAGTGGTTTAGTTAAAGGAGAACGTTCATGGTAGAGGAGCATACAAGGCAACAAATGGCTTTTGGGGGATGCTTTAGCAGTTACATCAGGAGACTTGGGTTCAGTGTTACTCAGCCAGACACATGCCCGTGGAAACACCTGTCCATCCACCTGTTTGCTAGAAGCAGCACACGGTCTATCTTATTAAAAAAACCCATCAAACAGATGCTTTAGGAGCATGCCCAGGTCACCAAATTAGGAATATTTTGGACTGGGGGTGGGGCCAAATTTCAGACTGAGTCCATAAACAGAACACCCCGTAAGCTGTCTCCTCTCTTCTACAGTGAAGGGATCCAGCTAAGGCACCCCATGCTGACTGCAACTGGGGCAGCATGGCATAGGGAGAGAGAGAATCCTGCAGGTAGCAATGTGGGTGCTCATTTTTAGGACATCTGTGTTCTTAAGTCATTGCTGTTCTGGCATCCACTAATGCAACTACACCAGTGATGATAGTAATTGGAGCTATAGTGTAGACAAGGCTCAGGTATTTTTAGATGCAACATGGACAACCCTGGTCAACTACAGGTTTTGTTTTTGGCATACATAGATGAGGCCCAAAGGGTTCACTCCAAGGCCCATCAACAACTGCTTCTTAAGAAGCCAGCGGACTTTCAACTAGCTCAGATGCTTTACCCACAAGAGCAGAGCATGCTGTCTGCAACACTGAGCATCTACTGATTCAGGGAATGAGACAGATTTCTAACTGAACCCCAGTCTCAGACAGGCTACCAAGCTGATCTCCCCAGCATACGGTTATGGGAGAAGTCACCTGATGGGAATATTACACATCTTCTTACAAGCTCTCTTTCTTAGCATGTGAGCAGTGTACAGTCTGAAAAAATACTGTATTGTTAGTTTTTTGATTGAGATGGTTTAAGGGAAGCTGTTGCAAACAGCAAGAGGGTTTGCTCTCGGTCTTAATTGCTCTAACTAGCATCAGTTCTTGATGGAGAGTTGCATCCCAGGAACTGAGCATTGCTACCTGGGCTGAGATTTCTGAAAGAGGGAATTGCCTACATACTATTTGTGGCCACCTCTGTTCAAGTTCTGGTGTACAGGTCAGGGCCAGCTTTAGGCCGATTCCCCCGATTCCCCGGAATTGGACCCTGCGTCTAAGAGGGCCCCGCGCCTAAGAGGGCCTTTTTAATTTTTTTATTATTTTTGCTCAGCCGGCGGTGGGGGGTCCGCTCCGGGTCTTCGGCGGCAGGGGGGTCCTTCAGTGCCACGGAAGACCCAGAGCCGAGTGAAGGACCCACCGCCGCCTAAGTGCCGCTGAAGATCCGGACCGCCGCTGGGTATTCAAATCGGGCCCCGCAGGTCCTAAAGCCGGCCCTGGTACAGGTAGTGTAAGTTACACTGAGAAGAAATCCCAACTCCACACAACTGCTTCAAAAGTAAGCTGACCTGGAAGGCCCCCAAAAATAATACATGAAAATTACTCCTCTTTATACTATTTTTTTAAAATCAGATACTTGCCTCTTCTTGTAGAAATGCTGGTACTGACTGGCTCAATCTTTTGAGTTTTTCAGGATTTGAAAACTGGTTATCCAGGTCTGACGGCACTGTGGAGACTAAAGAGCAGCAATTCAAGTTTTAAAAATATCCTGCCTTCTGACAATAACCAAACTTGGTCCTAATAAGCAGAGATTGGGATAGACTACTTTGGACAAAAATACATTTACATGCACATGCTGTATTCACATGTAACTTGTATGCAAGATATTTTATAGATTCATCAATTTTAAGGGTAGAAGAGACCATTATGGTCACCTAGTCTGACCTGTACAACAGGCTAAAGAACCTTGATTCACTATGTTGTGCTGTACATAAAATATAATTTTTGCATATAATACAATATATTACACTAACCCAAGTGCTGAATGAAAGTTTTGATCACAAATTTAAAGATTAACTTTAAAAAAACTTTTACTTGCCAACTCTTAAGGTTTCTGATTTCCTCCTAGAACAGAAGGAGGAACCGTGCTTTTTACACATGAACACTGTCACTAAATGTAGCTGAGATAACAGAACTATGGCTTTTGATCAGTAAATAAAGGCCAAGCCCTGCTCTCCTTACTCATGCAATTAGTCTCATTCATGTCAATGGGATTATTCATACATTAAATGAGCAGGGTTTAGACCCAGAAGAGGAAGTAATTTTCAAATATTCTGATTTGGTTACATATAATGTATTCTGATAATGATTCGGTATCTAAAGCATGTCTGTTCACCTTCAAAAGTATTTTCATTTAATTACACTGCCGAATTCTTAATTTAATACATTGTCCATAGCAAGTGTGCAGAAGCTAGCCTTGCAAGTAACGATTTATACCAAACCAATGCTTCTCAACCTTATGCTATCGCATGATCTTTTCCATCCCAGGAGTCCAGCCCCATTTAGGAATATGGGAAAGGTACGGTGACACCCCCCCCCCCCCCAACACCTGTTCAAAGCCTCCAGGTTGAGGACTTAGGCACTATACATGATGTTTGCAAAACTGCACTAACTGCTTTTGCTACAATGTCATGCACTATCATTTCCCATGGCAGACAAGTACCACCAATTTGGCAGCATGCCAGATACAACCAAGGTTAAGTGTGCATGCAAATGTTGTAGCAACCATGTACAATTCCTCCCCAGATGTCACACACGTGCATCCCAAACAAGACAAGGTCTCTCAGTCCAATTACCCCGAAACTGAAATTATACCTCAAGGTTACATTGAAAACACGCAACGCATTGTTGGCATGCAGTTAGCTTTGTGAGCTGCAGCATTTAGTAACAAAAACAAAGTCCAGACTTATTAGTTAGTTGATATTAAATAAAATGGATTTGAAACTAAATCAGTGGAGTTCTATCCACTGGTTGATGGAAAGATCCTGTTACTCACTTCCTTGTACATTTTCATTTGTCTCTTGTTGCTCATCTGTTTTCTGATCTGCTCAGAAGGGCAACATTGAGAACAATACATTGTCATTCAATAGTAAAGATATCAGGTTTGTATAAACAACAAGGAGTCCTTGTGGCACCTTAGAGACTAACAAATTTATCTGTCCATAAGCTTTTGTGGGCTAAAACCCACTTCATCAGATGCATGGAGTGGAAAATACAGAGGTAGGTATAAATACACAGCACATGAAAAGATGGGAGTTGCCTTACCAACTGGGGGGTCAGTGCCAACGAGCCAATTCAATGAAGGTGGAAGTGGGCTATTCTCAACAGTTGACAAGAAGGGGTGAATACCAAGGGAGGAAAATTCACTTTTGTAGTGCTAATGAGGCCAGTGAAATCAAGGTGGCCCATTTCAAACCGTTGACAAGAAGGTGAGAGTATCAGCAGGGGGAAATTAGTTTTTGTAGTGACCCATCCACTCCCAGTCTTTATTCAGGCCTAATTTGATGGTGTCCAGTTTGCAAATTAATTCCAGTTCTGCAGTTTCTCATCTGAGTCTGTTTTTGAAGTTTTTTGTTGTTGAAGAATTGCCACTTTTAAGTCTGTTATTGAGTGTCCAGGGAGATTGAAGTGTTCTCCTACTGGTTTTTGAATGTTATAATTCTTGGTGTCTGATTTGTGTCCATTTATTCTTTTGCGTAGAGACTGTCCGGTTTGGCCAATGTACATGGCAGAGGGACATTGCTGGCACATGATGGCATATATCACATTGGTAGATGTGCAGGTGAATGAGCCCCTGATGGTGTGGCTGATGTGTTTAGGTCCTATGATGGTGTCCCTTGAATAGATATGCGGACAGAGTTGGCAACGGGGTCTGTTGCAGGGATTGGTTCCGAGGTTAGTATTTTTGTGTGGTGTGTAGTTGCTGGTGAGTAATTGCTTCAGGTTGGGGGGCTGTCTGTAAGCGAGGACTGGCCTGTCTCCCAAGGTCTTTGAAAGTAAGGGATCATCCTTCAGGATAGATCCTTGATGATGCGCTGGAGAGGTTTTAGTTGGGGGCTGTAGGTGATGACTTGTGGCGTTCTGTTACTTTCTTTGTTGAGCCTATACTGTAGTAGGTGACTTCTGGGTACCCTTCTGTCAATCTGTTTCTTCACTTCACCAGGTGGGTATTGTACTTTTAAGAATGCTTGATAGGTGTTTGTCCTGTAGATCCTGTAGGTGTTTGTCTCTGTTTGAGATATTGGAGCAAATGCGGTTGTATCGTAGAGCTTGGCTGTAGACAATGGATCATGTGATGTGATCTGGATGAAAACTGGAGCCATGTAGGTAAGTGTAGCGGTCAGTAGGTTTCTGGTATAGGGTGGTTGTTTATGTGATCATTGCTTATTTGCGCCGTAGTGTCTAGGAAGTGGATCTCTTGTGTGGATTGGTCCAGGCTGAGGTGAAATCTTGGTGGAATTCCTCAAGGACCTCCTTCCCATGGGTCCAGATGATGAAGATGACATCAATGTAGCGCAAGTAGAGTAGGGGCGTTAGGGGACAAGAGCTGAGGAAGCGTTGTTCTAAGTAAGCCATAAAAAAGTTGACATACTGTGGGGCCATGCAGGTACCCATAGCAGTCCCGCTGACTTGAAGGTATAAATTGTACAAATGAGACATCAAGAATTATAACATTCAAAAACCAGTAGGAGAACACTTCAATCTCCCTGAATACTCAATAATAGACTTAAAAGTGGCAATTCTTCAACAGCAAAAAACTTCAAAAACAGACTCCGATGAGAAACTGCAGAACTGGAATTAATTTGCAAACTGGACACCATCAAATTAGGCCTGAATAAAGACTGGGAGTGGATGGGTCACTACAAAAACTAATTCCCCCTCCCCCCCCCCGGCTGATACTCACACCTTCTTGTCAACTGTTTGAAATGGGCCACCTTGATTACATTGGCCTCATTAGCACTACAAAAGTGATTTTTCCTCCCTTGGTATTCACCCCTTCTTGTCAATTGTTGAGAATAGCCCACTTCCACCTTAACTGAATTGGCTCGTCAGCACTTACCCTCTCCCCCCCATGGTAAGGCAACTCCCATCTTTTCATGTGCTGTGTATTTATACCTGCCTCTATGTTTTCCACTCCATGCATCCAATGAAGTGGGTTTTAGCCCACAAAAGCTTATGGACAGATAAATTTGTTAGTCTCTAAGGTGCCATAAGTACTCCTGGTTGTTTTTGCTGATACAGACTAACACGACTACCACTCTGAAACTTGTCACCAGGTTTGTATAGTGATTGTAGAACCAGACACTTTATACATCAACCTGAAGATCATCTTTCATCCTTCCTCACAATCATCATTGGCCTGGATTTCCAAAACTCCATATCATCCCTCACTATACATTTGCGACATTTTCCTTTTTTGACAATCTGGAGTGCAACCAATGCAATACCTCGTCAGCAAGTGAAGTCCAAGCATTAAAAGCGGGATTTTCAAAAATGCTTCAGTACTGGCCTGAGGCCGCTCCCTCTGAAATCTACATTTGACCAAGTATTGAGCACTTTGGAAACTCCCAACCTATATTTGCCAGGATAGATATTTGTGTCAGCCTTTACCATGACTGACTGGAGCACAAAAATAATCTGGCTGCTTGAAAAGACAAAAAACCCGCCCTTTCAGCTCAATTATATGTAAACATTTCAAATATATTTTAATTGAAATCCACAGCTATGTCCCCAGTTCAGGGAAATGCTTAAGTACATGCTAAAAGACCCATTGATTACTCTCTGCACCATGCAATGGACAGCAGTATAGGGCCCAAAGTGCACTATGATCAGACTAACTGCAAAACACACTGAAGCCTCTAAAAGAGAGTCAGAAATAAATACAAAAGAAGAACAGGAGTACTTGTGGCACCTTAGAGACTAACAAATTTATTAGAGCATAAGCTTTCGTGGACTACAGCCCACTTGCTTATGCTCTAATAAATTTGTTAGTCTCTAAGGTGCCACAAGTACTCCTGTTCTTTTTGCGGATACAGACTAACACGGCTGCTACTCTGAAATAAATACAACTAAGTGTAACTAGTTTTAGAATTGTGGTCCCACTGGATAGCACTTAAAAGGAAGTAAAAATGTGTTGTATACCACCATATTCAGTGTCACTATCTCAGTGTAACCTAGTCATTTTTGGTTTTGTTTTAAATTCAGGATCCTTTAGTCTGTGTTTACAAACACTCACTCAATGACATCAATGGGAGATTTGTGCACATATATGATGGAGAATTTGGCCCACGCAATGTACCAGATGAATTTATAAGTGAACTAGTACATCATCAGTATCAAGAGTAGACAAGCCAGTGGCTTATCCATTATCTCAGAGCAAGCAAATCCACTTGTGTCTTAAGTCTGCTTTGCAGGATAGAACCATCTTACAGTGCAACAAATGAGCATGCTAATTTGATATTTTAGCGGCCCAATTCTCCATTGAGTCAATACCCAAAGTGCTCATTGACTTCAGTGGTCATGACACATGTGGAATGCCTGAAGGATCAAGCCCAGATAACACACTATGTGACATAAACAAGGTTTCTTACAATAATACGTAGTGGGATATAACAATAGTAACATATTGTTTAGAAATAAAAGCAAAGGTAGAGAAATGCTACCCAAGTGTTTACATCATGCAGAAATTAACTAATTAAATTACCATACAGTAGTGATACAATTCTGAAATTCACTAACTCTTTGGCTGGTGAGTGGAGGAGGACACTGAAAAAAAATACTATGTTCATGCAGACACAAAGAAGATATTTACCATCTTCAGCACTAAGTACTAATTCTTCTTTTGGAATATCTACTTTTCCTTTATCTGTGCAGGAAAAAGTAACAGTTAGTAAGTTTGCTGTTCAGGAAGGTAGTATGGATTATAGTGGCAGCCACAGTGTTTATAAGAAATAAGGTCAAAATCAGCAGAGCCACAACCAAGGTTAAATTCACAAAGCACAAGGTTAAATGCTGTCCATAAAACACTTTCTACTTGGATTACAAAATTCAACTAGTTTGCTATAAAGGGAGCTCTCATGTTATTGTTTAATGCAGTTTACATCAGTACAGTGCTGTACTGATGCCTGAGGTCCTAGAGTCAATTGCAAATAAGTAACAGCACGTTAAAAAAAGAAGAAGAGAGAATTATGAGTTCTAATGTCTGTATTTTAAACTAGTGTAAGATGCCTGAATTGGCCAGCTCCTTCCAAAACCCAAAGCTCTATTCACAAATTTCTACATGCATGAAGTTTCACACATTTTCCCCATTATGCACGGCAATCAATAAGATATTGAAAAATACATAACCATGAACATAGGCGTAAGTGAAATTCTGAACACAAGAATATTTGATTGCATAATTTAAATAGGAACTCAGAGCCAAATTTGCTGCTGGTGCAAGTAGGTGCACTTCTACTGAAGTCAGTGCAGTTGCTCTCACTTGCACCACTCATTAATTGGGCCCATATCCATTTGTGGGTGAAAGTAGATATTTATCTGTTGCTCCTTTGGGTGCTTGCACATCCCCTTATTGTATAACAAGCACAAAGCCCACTACTGAGCAAAGCCATGCTGATTAAGACCAATTAAATGCATATTTCTCAGAAAAAGTCTGCTGAGTGGATACATTTACATGAACACTCCTGTGTAAACTCCATGCAAGTTATTTATAAATAGAGCTGGCTCACAAGAGAAAACTATAAACATTGAGAGCATTTCAGGAGACTCAAGGCCCATCTGGCTTTAAAACAAAACAAACAAACGGGAGGACAGGATTAATGTTTTCTCAGTCACAACCTGGACATTTATAGATTTACAGCTAGTGGCAGAGAAGAGTTCAGTAAATCTTTAAAACTTGCTAGTGGAATTAGGAATGGACATGGCAGTTGCATACCTTGCTTGCCTATTTCCTGCCACTGCAGGTATAATCATTGTTACAAAGATGGCCATCTGAATGGAATGTGAGAGGAGATGAAAGAACGGGTTAAAACGCATGCCTTAATTAAGTGTGCAAAAAAGAATCCTATTTTATATTCAGCTGTGACTGAGAATGAAATACAGGAGTAAGTGTTCAAAATGAGCATGCAGTATTGAAATCAAAACCTGGTCAAAAGCACCATTTAGACTAGAGCACTGCTCCTTACTTCTTATTCAGAAGTCGAGTTACAAAGTATGGTGGTTATTTATTTACTTATTTTGGATGCTCATTCTGAGGATAGTTTTCCTGCCAAAACCCATGGTTGGAAGAGTAGAGTGCCAGTTGGTGAAGATGTGTGGAAGTATAGTACCGTAAATAAGTATTTTTAAGCTTAGTTGGGGGCAAAGAAGACAGCAGACAAGCTTTGTGCTCACTTGATGTGGCTGATGGAATGTCCTCTAGACTTTTGGAAGGCCTTTGCCTATCTGCACTCCTTTTCAAAGCCTTCAAAATAGGATCTAATTCTTCTGAACCTGTCACGAGACAAAATACATGAACGCTGCACAAACAGACAGACATGCCTTTTTAAATGAGAGCCACTTAAGAAATCAATGGCTATTTTTAACTAACGGAGAGATATTTTTAACCCTTAGCAAAACATTTAAAATTCTAGTTTTGACAACGGTGAAAGACCAAAAGAAAAATGAGGGAAAGGTGCAGATGTTTAGTCATGGATTTGGAGACATGATGGAATTCTAAATTATTAGGTAAAAATACATGCACTACCAAAGACCAGCAGGATCAATAGTCACTGAATTTAATAGCTTATATTACTTGGACACAGGCTTTCAGGAATACATATTTTAGAAGTGATTTAACTGGAAGCTGCCATGGCAGCATTGTATTGACTTGGGGGGGAAATGGAAATTTTACAGTAATTTTTAAGAGTTATGGAGCAAAAATTTACCCTTTGGTGTGTGTGTTTAGGGCTCCTACTAATCAACAGATGTGCCATGTGATCATTTGGGCCTATTGTTTTGTCTACATACACACATACTAGAGGTAGGCAAACTAATTCACACTCATTGCTTGAGATGGACAGAGTGACACAGCTGTATCTACAACTAAGCAGGAGTCTAGCTAGAAAACCAAACCCGGTTATAGAACTGCTTCCTGATGGAGACTATCACTTTGGGTGCTAACAGTGGGGGTTATTTTAATAATGGGGATGTGTTTCTATTTGAATTTAAAACAACAACAACAGAGGCCACAATTCATGTCACGTAGTCCAAACAGCAGCCATAAGAAAACTCAACTGCTACCACCATGGGACAGATTCAGATCTTAGAAGTTAACAGTCTCATCTGTCCAAGTTGGCAGCCCCATGTGCCATCTCATCCCTTCAAAAATCCCTTTCTGCCGCCTTCCCCCACCCTCCCCATGAGCAAAAGTGACCCAAAATGCTTCACTTTAGCTATGGCGCAAAGCCTGAAGCCCTTGCTCAAGTTTTACTTATTCTTCACTTAGGCCAGAAGTTCCATTGGCTTCAATTGTGTTTTGCCCGAGTTAAGCGTGAGGAATTAAGGATCACAGCTGGCAGCCGCTGCAAATTTCACAGGTTTCTCAGTCTCTCCAGTTAAGAGGAACAATCCTGATTTCTCAGAACAAATATTAAATTAACCCCTCCAACTGAAGCGACTCCAATAGTTTAATTACATCAGCACTGCCTATCTCATACTGTACAGGAGACCAGAGCCACTCTAGTATTGCCATCTGTTCCAGATGCATATCTAGATGATTACTAATTTTTCAGTGGAAGATAACACTAACTGAACATAGCCCCATGTTCTGGTGCAACATGCTGCAGCAATGAATTGATTAAGGCGGGGTGGGCCTTCTCCTTTGCACGTTGTGGTGTAAATACACATTAGAAAGCAGAAGCAAATATCTGGTTTAGCCAGATAGCCCTTGCTAACGGGGCCCCTTTCTTACATCAGCCAGTAAAACACTGTGTAAAAAAAAAAAAAAAAAAAAAAGCTTTAAAGCCCAATAATAATGGAACTCACTGTTCCCACATTGAACAAACTGCCACAAGGCGAAGAAACCGATGTGGAAAGCCTGACTCTTTCTCTATAGGCATGCAATAGGGTTATTCCAGTCCAACTCCCCGTTCTGCAAGCCATACTGAATGCGTGTCTTTTCAAAACATCTGCTGACTCAGGCATTAAAAAAGTTCATTGGAAAAGATGCCCAGATCATTCAGTTAAGAAAATGAATGAGAATCTCAGTCAGGCTGTTGGTTCACCAATCTTAAGGTACGTTATCAAAAAAATCTAGCCATATTTCTTAAATAATTAATAAATATAATAATAATAATAAATAAAAATCCAGAATGATTGATTTAAGAATTCAAAAATGCTCACAGGTTGAACCTGAAAGATCAGAGCCAAAACTTATGGTGTCATCTTCATCATCATCATAAGGAGATGCTAGGACCAGCTCAACTTTACTTATTTTGGAGGAGCGATCATCATCTTTAAGTGGTGTGCTTACTCTCCTGAATCTAAATGGTGCATTCACTTCAGATGTTGCCTCACTGGCATCTGCTAAGGAAGTGCTTTTATCAACCTCCTTTCCTGCTGCTTCCTCTCTTTTATTTTCATTTTTTATCTCCATCTTGTGTGTCTTGATAACAGCCGCACCATTCTCTCTTTCCTTGGGAAGAGCTTCAGTTGATGCCAGATTAGTCTGTATGGTTTTCTCAAATGCTACATTTCTTTCAGGGAGAATAGAACCTCTCACTTCATTTACCACATGATCTTCCTTCACGGCTGTGTCATTTTGTTTCAAAGTCTCTCTCTTGATTGGTATCTTAAACTCTGTGCGATAGCCACTTGAAGCACTTGGACCAGAGAGTGGCATTTTAATGGCTAGACTTCCCTTTTCTGATTGAGACACAGAGTCATTGGGTCTTTCCTGTTTTCCCATCTTCGTTGGCAGCTGAGATGAAACGTCAGATGCTTCTTTAAGAAGCTTTTCTAAGCAGATATTCAATTCACTGCATTCTGCTTTTGTTGGAGCAACAGTTTTTTCTACAGTTTCTTTTATTTCTTGAGGATGGTCCATCTCTTGTTGGTAAGGGGAATACGCACTCTCATTAGGCTGTGTCCTACCCTGTGCTTCACTATCCAAGCTTTTCAGCTTAAGAGGTGGAGTTTCAGAGGCTTCCTTAAGCAGTTTCTGCAAACTAGCATTAAAGTCTCCAAGCTCAGATTTGGAAGGAGCAACAACTTTTGCTACGGTTTCCTTTACTTCTTGAGGATGGTCAATATCTTGCTGATAAGTTAAGTCTACACTCTGATTAGGCTGTATCCTCATACTCTTCTGCATTGCATTGTCCATGTTTTTCAGTTTAGGAGTTTGCATTTCAGAGACTTCCTTCAGCAGTTTCTCTAACCCAGAATTAAATTCATTACGTTCTGATTTGGAAGGAGCAACGGCTTTTTTGACCGTTTCATTTACTTCTTGAGGATGGTCAATATCTTGTTGGTAAGAGGAATTCACGCTCTGATTAGGCTGTATCCTAACATGCATCTCATTGTCAACGCTTTTCTGTTCAGAGGGTGGCATTTCAGAAGCTTCCTTGAGCAGTTTCTGCAAACTAGCATTAAATTCACGGAGTTCAGGTTTTGGCTGAACTGTTTTTACTAGTATTTCAGTCACTTCATGATGGTTACCAGGAGATACAGGATGATCAGTCTGATCCTCTGGCCGAGAGCTTACATTTTCTCCACTTTTTGCATATAAAGGTAACAGCACTTTAGCTGCCTTTTCATTTGGTTTCTCCAAGCATGGATTGATTGGGCTAACATTATCCTGATATGGAACTGTAGTTCTCTCTACAGTCCCAATTTCATTTGGAGTCCCAACCCTTTCTTGGGCAGTAACAGAAGTAGCCTGGTCAGTCTCTGTGACCCGCTTATAATATCTTCGCCGATCTTCTTCAGGGACATTCTCAGATGCTGCTTTTTTACTGTTATCTATAGTGTATGATGAAAATGAGATTGCGGATGCTTCCTTCAGTAGTTTCTTTAAACCAGCATCCAGATCATGGAATTCAGCTTTTGGTGGAACCGTGGTTTTTTCTACAATCTCTGAGATTGCCTCTCCAGGAGGCTGTGCTTCATTCTGGGTCACAACATAAGCAGCTATGCCAGGACGCATTGTCTTTTGGGAAGAGCTTGGAATGACTTCTTCATGAGAACTCTCTCTCTGGATACCCTCATCCCCATCTGCTGCCTGATGCAATGGACAGGAAGCGTCAGATTCCTTAAGCAGCTTCGCTAGACCAATTTTCAGTTCATCAAGTTCATCTTTGGGTGGAACGACTGTTCTTTCTATAGTTTCTTTTACTTCTTGAGGAAGCATTTCCTCTTTTTGAAATGTAGGATAAGTGTTGTGACTCCGTTCCATCACCTTTTCAAAAAATCTTCTCTGCCCAGGCCAAGAAACTGTCTCTTCAGAAATATTTTCTGTTACGTTCTGACTCGAAGATGATGATATTTTGGAGGTTTCCTTTAGCAGTTTCTCTAGCCCTGCATTAAATGAATCAAGTTCAGCCTTTGATGGAGCAACAGTTTTGTCTACAGTCTCTACAACCTCCTCTTTAGGGAATTTTGCTTTTTCCTTGGAGTCTGTGGGAGCAGTCTTGCTCTGCATTGTTTTTATAGAAACAATTAGGCGTTCATCAATTCCCAATTCTTTTCTTGGAACACCTTTATCGCTAGCTGGTTGGAATGATGGCAAGGGTGCCTCAGACATTTCTTTAAGCAGTTTCTGTAAGCTATTGTTAAATGTGCTGTGCTGTTCTTTTGGTGGAACACTCATTTTTTCTATATATTCTTTAACTTCTTGCTCTGGAAGATCCACCTTTTCTTTAGGTTTTGAGATCACTGACTTTCCTACATTTTTCCCCACTATTTGAAGAGATTCTGCATTTTCTGTTCTTGTCAGATTTACTGACCAAGGAATGGGCTGCCCTTCCTGTCTAGGCAACTCAGGTACTTTGAAGTTTATTTTCTTTGTTTTCTCTCTCTCGGGAAGTTGATTTTGCTGTTGAACAATCACCTCTACTTGGCTCGTCTCTGCTCGGCTTTCTTTAAGTTCCTTTGACTCTTTTTGGCAAGTTACTGAACTAATATTACCTGGGGAAGTGGTTTCATTTTTCATATTGGTCCTACTCTGTGATTTAGCTCCAATATCCCAAAAGCTTCTCAAACTCTGAAATTGCAATGGGTTGGAAATTTGATTCTTAGACTCCTCATCTATTTTTTCCTTCAAAGACAAAACCTGAAAATGTGGCTTCTGTTGTGTAGAAGAGGGATGTGTGTCATTTTCTGAAGACACTTCTTTCCCATCTTCATACTTCTTTGATGAAGTAGGAGTAAAACCAATTCTTGGTTGCAAATGATTTGCTTTTGGCAATTTTGTAAATTCATTAACCTTACCATCAGGCTGAAGTATTTTTCTGGACTTCTCAACAGTGTGGTCTGCTTTGGATTTATCCATTATATCTGGACCAGTCTTTGAAGACTTTGGAAATTTATCTTTAGATGCCTCGTCATCACTTAATTCAACTCTTCTGAAGGTAACCAAACTATACTTGTTTTGATCTTTTGATTCACTTGATAGGGATGCTGCACAACCATCAGTGGGTTTTACTTTGCTATTTCCTTTATTGATGTATTGTACTGTGCTACTAGCTGATGGGGTAGTACTTAAAATGCCTTCCTTATTGGCATGCCTGGGTCCAGTTTTGTTGCTTTCCCAGAAGGCCCTAATATCCCTTACTGTTCTCTTTTGTTCTGTTTCCTCATCTGAGCTTTGTACCTGAGATGGCTGTTTGGATTCATGCTGTGGCAAGACGGGTAGTTTCATCCTAGGACTACTTGGCTCTAGTTGCATACTTCCTTGATCAAGTAAACCAGGTTCTTTTATCTCTGTTCCTTTATTATCAAATTCAGTCTGTGACTGGACATGGTCTTCTTCCAAGAGAGATTTGATAATGCATATTTTCTCTTCCTCTTTCTGAATTCCTTTCTGAATTTGCACATTAGTTTTCAATAGTGAACCTTCATTTAGCTTTTCAGGAGAACTGAAACTCTTTGAACCTGGTTTGCCTTTTCTTTCTGTAAGAAATGTTGGTTCTTTATATGCTGCACTTTCATCCTCTGGTTTGTATAATATTTTGCCCTCTGCAGCTGATTTTTTAAGAATATTTGTTTCATCTAATTTAGTAACTGGAAGATCAGTGACCTGTAAATGTATCTTCTCTCTACCACTTTTGCTCTTTCCAAGTACAATAGGTCCTTTGTTGTAGTCTGTTCCTTGAGTCTCTTCACTTAGATTTTCTTTTTTTCCTACTTTTATTATCTGTACGTCTTCTGCATCAACTGCTGCAGGTTTCAAAACATTGCTTGGTTTCCCATTATTTCCAAATGACAAGTCAATCAGTTGTGTATTTTCATCTGTGCTTGGTCCACTATCTTTTGTAGTTATAACTCTTGTCCTGGGTGAGGAGTACAGTTCTTCTTTGGACTCTCTCCCTTGGGAGGCTACCGATGGAGTAGTCTCATCACCAGTATCGGAGCTTCTTTTAAACCAATCTAATACTTTTGATATGGACTCATCAGCTACCTTCATGAACTCAGCAGTATGTTTGTCAGGCTTGGAAGTGGTTTTAGCACTTTGATCCTCAACAAGAACAGGCTTACCTTGTTGAAGATCTGCAGAGCTGGCATTTGGCACCTGAGGAGATTTTGTCTTAGCAGAAAGTGGCTGCTGATCTGTAACACAAAATCACCTTTCAAGATAAGGAGTCAATAAACGTGATTTTGCTGAAACCGGTTTTCCACCCACCTTGATAAAAAAATCTAGTAGTGCTCATCATAGCTTGTTTCCCCTTCCCATTGCTGCTTGTTATTTTAAAAACAACTGTTTACGTGAAAACAGAAATCAAAAAGCCAAAATAAAGAGTGATCTGATGGGGAAGAGGAGTGGTTCTTGGGAGCCTATCAAAGTTTACCACCAATTTGGAAGAAAGGTTGGAATGGTTTTCCTGCCTTTGTCAGGGATGGGTTAGCAGTATCCCGATATGGGGTAAAATCCACAGGATTTCTTCTTGGGGTGCATAAAAATAGTTAGAGCTATTTTTTTGCTTTTGAAATGCATCATATTGCAGGCAAGGTATTTATTAAAATATAATTAGTGGGTTAAGAGACTCCTCTAGACATCCATATGATGCTTCACTTTCCACCAAGTCCCCACTACAAGTTACACAAGCTAAAACACAGATATATCCCATATGCTTGTTCTTTTAGCTTGAAAAAAAATATTTTCAGGTAAGAACATTGATATACTGGCAAGACAGCAATGAAAATAGACTTGTAGAATAAAACTGGAGCAATTTATGAATGAGTAAAGTCTTAATCCACATTACAACCTTACAAAAAGTTAACTCTGCAGGAACACTTATGTTTGCTTATAATTATGGCATTTTGATTCTTATTCAGAAGTGAATTTTTCATCGTTTAACTGCCATGTTTTTTATTTAATCACACGTGTTAAAAAAAAAAAAATCCCCAAATCATAGTACCATTATTACCACTAACAGACAATAGTGGACCAATTCCTTCAGTCCTTATGCATGCAAAGCTAGCAT
The DNA here is from genome assembly GCF_011386835.1 of Chrysemys picta bellii. Lineage (NCBI taxonomy): Eukaryota > Metazoa > Chordata > Testudines > Emydidae > Chrysemys > Chrysemys picta. Next base: position 332,895,929 of record NC_088791.1, on the reverse strand, counting down.
AGACTTCAAAACAGAAGTTTTGCCTGAGCAAGTATATGGTTGGTCCACCACTGTCTCTCTCTCGTTGCTAATAAATATGCATATCCACACTTTAGCATGGACATGTTATTAACCAGTTTTTTTTTGTTTTTGTTTTTTTTAATAAAACAGAAAGTCAATCAATAGAGCATATTCCCAAAGACTCAATGTTCAGACAATGCGTAGCATGTGGTTTAGTGTGTGAAACTGGTAAATTAGTAAGCAAGCAGAAATATTCTGGCTAATACAGAAAGCTCTCTCTCTCATGATTGGAATATTAATGAGCAGAGTTATTTAAGACTGTTTTCAAAATTGTTATTTACCCTTCTCAGTATTAACCCATTTGACTTGTGTTGTGTTGTTCTCTTACCAATAGTGTGTTTGGATGACTCCAAGTCAGGATTTGGGGACTGTTTGGATATGTTTTGAGACAATGTTTCATCCACAGTTTGCACTTCCTGGACATTTGGTGAGAGATTACTGGAGGATTTCCTTGGAGTTACAGGTTCCATAGGAAGACTTGTCTTAAGCTGCAAGGTTTCATTAACTGGTAGGCTTGACCTGTTAGCATCAGAAGAATATGGTACTGATGTGTCTTCTTGGGAGACATCTCTGTCTGTTGCATTAACATCTAAAGCAGAGGATTGGGAGCGTGGAGATTTTACAGGGAGGGTTTGTTCATTTTGAAGTGCATCTAACCTACTATTGTCATTTTCTGCATTCTTAACATAGTCTGATTCCAGTAAGTCAAACTCTCCTATATCTTTGCCATGTTGCAGCTGGGGGCTCTGAAGAGGTTGTTTTGTACCTATACTGGAAGAGAACCTGACCTGTTTTAGTCTTTCCAGTGAATTTTGTGAGGGGTCTTCTGCAGGAGGATTTGTCTCAGCTACTCTTTCGAGAACAGTTGAAGATGGCAAACCAGTCTTACTTTGATGGTCAAAGATCTGATTAACACGAAGAACTTCTGAATCAGTGGAACTTGAACTCGAACTGCGTTTCAGAATGCCCCTCGGTGGTGTACCAGCACCATTAACCCAATCAGTCCTTTTAGCAGGTTTGGGAAAAGAACTCTCTTTCTCCAATATGGGATCTGTTATTTTGTAGATGACTTTTCTAGCTTTTGGTACAGGAGGCCGATCTGCAATTCTCTGTGACTCATCAGTTTGTTCTCCAGAAGCCTGCCTATGGTCCTCTGACCTACTGTTTAGTACGTTTCTCTTGGATTGGCTCTCCTTTGAAGGTGACAGTGTGTCTGCAAGACAAGACATGCATACAAGGGAAAGGGTAAAAACATACTGCTAAACAGATCTCAAGCTTAAGAACATGCATTTAGTCAAAGCATCAAGCGTTCTACACAGGAAAGACAAGGTGAAGACATTCTTGCAGCTCTAGGATGTAATGCAAAAAGACAAGACAACGTTAACAGTCAAAGCATTCAGCAGTATAAAAAGTACGCACTCTTGAAACAAATATATTGGAAAACTAATAGATTATCAAACCTCATATTAGGTTTAACTTGTTTGTATTATGGAGTGCTGACTAATAGAACATTCCTACTGCAAAGAAACAGAACGACTCAAAGTTAGAGCACAGTAAACCTTTAATCAACTCAGTTCTTATACAGCTCAATTATATTATCGTGTCTTGTGTTTGTGTTTCTATCAATTTGTGTTTGTGTTTTCAGGGTCAGATGGAACTAAATAAAACTTAGTAAAACTTGCTCACTCTGGACAAGTATTTTAAAAAAATGCAAGTAGTATACACTTGTCCTCTTCCCCCATTAGCAAGCATCATGGCAGAAAGCAGGTCAGTAATTTTCTTGCCTGGGCTGGCAAACTCTCATTACAATTTTGCAAGACTGGATTAAGGTACATCATTTTCTAGCTCCTGTTTGGTTAGGAATGATATTTTGGGGAAAGAGAGGAATCTAAAAAACAGAACTAAGGAAACACGATTGGCAAAGATCGGGGGGAGGGGGGGGGTTCTCCTTCCTCTGCAGCATGGAGCACGAGTCACTTGCAGGTTAAAACTAGTGTAAATAGTGGATTCTCTGTAACTTGAAGTCTTTAAATCATGATTTGAGGACTTCAGTAACTCAGCCAGAGATTAGGGGTCTGTTATAGATAGAAGTGGCTGGGTGAGGTTCTGTGACCTGCAATGTGCAGGATGTCACACTAGATGATCATGGTGGTCCCTTCTGATCTTAAAGTCTATAAGTCTAAGAAACAAACAGGGGGATGAGATCAAATGGAGGACAGGGTCATAATTCAAAATGATCTGGACAAATTGGAGAAATGGTCTGAGTTAAACAGGATGAAGTTTAACAAAGACAAATGCAAAGTGCTCCACTTAGGAAGAAAAAATCAGTTTCACACATACAGAATGGGAAGAGACTGTCTAGGAAGGAGTATGGCAGAAAGGGATCTAGGGGTTATAGTGGACCACAAGCTAAATATGAGTCAACAGTGTGATGCTGTTGCAAAAAAAGCAAACATGATTCTGGGATGCATTAACAGGTGTGTTGTGAGCAAGACACGAGAAGTCATTCTTCCGCTCTACTCCGCTCTGGTTAGGCCTCAGATGGAGTATTGTGTCCAGTTCTGGGCACCGCATTTTAAAAAAGATGTGGAGAAATTGGAAAGGCTCCAGAGAAAAGCAACAAGAATGATTAAACATCTTGAGAACATGACCTATGAAGGAAGGCTGAAGGAATTGGGTTTGTTTAGTTTGGAAAAGAGAAGACTGAGAGGGGACATGATAGCAGTTTTCAAGTATTTAAAAGGGTGTCATAAGGAGGAGGGAGGAAACTTGTTCACCTTAGCTTCTAAGGATAGAACAAGAAGCAATGGGTTTAAACTGCAACAAGGGAGGTCTAGGTTGGACATTAGGAAAAAGTTCCTAACTGTCAGGGTGGTTAAACACTGGAATAAATTGCCTAGGGAGGTTGTGGAATCTCCATCTCTGGAGATATTTAAGAGTAGGTTAGATAAATGTCTATCAGGGATGGTCTAGACAGTATTTGGTCCTGACATGCGGGCAGGGGACTGGACTCGATGACCTCTCGAGGTCCCTTCCAGTCCTAGAATCTATGAATCAAATGTTGGGACTCCAGCTTGATCCCCACTGCTGAGCAATAGCAGCAATGATTGGGACTGCTGCAAAGACAGAGAAGAGAATATCTTAAACTGCTCTCTTACTGCTGAATCACCAAGAGGCTTGTAACATGGAAGTGGCCCTTCTCAGCTGGATGGCTACTGGAATGTCTACACTGCAGTCAGATACCTGCAGCTGGCCTGGGTCAGCTGACTCGGGCTAAGGGTCTGCTTAATTGCAGTACAGACATTCGGGCTGAGACATTAGGGTCCTACAGCTTAGGCACCAGCCCAAACGTCTAAACTATAGTTAAAGAGCCCCACAGCCTGAGCCCCATGAGTCCAAGTCAGCTGACCTGAGCCAGCTGTGGGTTTTTAATTGCAGCATAGACCTACCCTCGATGACCTAATGCAGGTTTAGGGTTGGAGTGTGGGCAGGGGAAAGGAGTAGACATATCCAATTATTTGGGTGAAACATCTTTTCAGGGGTTCATATTTTTATACATGCAGATTTAAAATGAACAGCTTGAAGAACAGGCTGGAGACAGGCTCATAAAACAATAGGTAAAATTCTGCCATGTCCTGCTTTATTGCAGGATTTTAAAAAGGTTTTTCCCCCTATAAAATTTATTGTGTGAGAAAAGCGACAGTTAACTTGGTCATAATACCCCGAAGAATTTCAGTGTCCACAGAGGACACGTAGATTAAAAAAAATTATTTACCCTCATTTGGCATCTGAGATAGGTCAGTTGTTCCGCTTTCTGAGTCCCTACTTTTTACGTTCTGTTCTGGTGCAGTGAAGTCATTAAATGGATTCTTCCTTTGCTAGAAAAGAATGGACATATAATTTGAGTCATATGTTTAACAGAGTTAACAGAAACATGAAAACGCAGTGATTTCACCCCTGCAGAATAAGGTTTAAGCAGGGCTCTTATAAGACAGATGGAGGACATGGCAAAATAGGATTGTCAGAAGGGCTTGGCTTAACTCTACTCCCTTTGAAGTCAGCAGGAACAGACTTAGGGCATTTGAAAACCCCACCTTTGTGAAGCAGGCTACATCTATACTTAAAACGGTACAGCAGCACAGCTGCAGCGCACTTCACTAGAGACACTATAGCGACGGGCGGGATTCTCCCGCTGTCGTGGTTAATCCACCTCCCCTCAAGGCGACAGTTTGCTCGACAGAAGAATTCTTTCATCAACCTAGCACTGTCTACACTGGGATTTACGTCAACTTAACTATGTCTCTTGGTGGATTTTTCACACCCCTGAGAGACATTGCTATGCTGATGTACATTTCCAGTGCAGACCAGCCCTTAGGGCTTGTCTACACTACTGCTTAGTCAAATTTGTTGTATTAATTTAATTGGTTGTATTCATTTAGTAACTTAGGGCATTTACTTTATATTAACTTTATTTTAAAACTCTGCTATGTGGTAATAAGGAAAGCCTATGTTTCAAATATTAGTTAGTGGTTAGGATTAGAAGCAGAGTCTGCTTTTTTGTTGCTTGGCAACCATATCTTTAAGAAAGTTAGTTTGTTGTTTGCTCTCTTCCTACTACAGATGTAATTTACGTTGCTCAGGGGTGTGAAAAAACCACCCCCGAGTGTCGTAAGTTTACATCGACTTAAAGCGCTGTCTACACTGTGGGCGGGAGACACTCTCCCGTGTCTTCACTAGATGCATTACATTGAGGCAGCTGCACCGATGTAGTGCGGTTGTGAAGACAAGCCCTTAGATAGCCTCATTTCTGCTACTGACTCCCAAAAGGGATTCAGACCTACGAGAAGATTCAATTGAAATTGGAACAAAGCAAAATAGAGTCAGTTTTCTCGGGAGGGTGAAGAGGTTGCTATAGGTATATAGATAAGGGATGAAGATTTTCTCTCTGCCACACAAACAGGCTGAACAGGAATCAATCCATCATTTTATACCTCAAGTTTTTATTCTTCTGTCCAAATTCTTCCTGGTTTTTAGTGGAGCGGCGAAGTGGCAAGGGAATAGCTTTAAAAAGGCCATCTCTAGCATACCATTGCTGAACCTACCTTTCCTGGTGACACGGCTACCTTCTTTGAGCTTTCCTGTGGTTTGTCTAAGGTTGCGTCCAGTGCATTAGAACTACAAGAGAACAACAAGTTGCTTAGCATGAAACCAGCACATTGCTTTAAGCCTGTAAAAATGAAAATTAAGCTGCCATATGCTTATAAAAAACAAACATAAAAATGTGAGGTTCTTCTGTTCAATCTGTTCTCTGTGTTTATGGAAGACTGCCACTCTTGGCATAGATACTGTTCCATTCCCCTGTTTGGTTTACCATCCCTACAACAGTTTATGTGCCTCATCTACTACATTTGAAGTCTTTGTTTCAGATAAAATATTACAGAATACCATTTTCAGAGCCAATATAAATTCATTAAACATGCTCTTGATTGGTTGGTAGCACTATAGCTAAGGAGAAATTAAACAGCAAGGGATGGGAGAGCGGATTGTTTTTAGGAGTAATCTTTGAAGTATTGCTCATTCATAGGCAAAGATATTTTTTTTAAAATTAAGATTATCATCCCAGTCTGAGGTTATGTAACCAGGCCAGGGATATGAAGCAGCAGCTATTTTCAGTAGGTGGAAGCAAACATGGATAAAGAGCTGTCTGCAGGGAGGTTTTGGGGCTGGCTCCCACTCACCACCCTGAGAGTGCACGCAGTCAGGGTGCCCCTGCACACACAAGGAGTGGAGGTGGGGCCCGGGAGCAAGGACCAGAGAGGGGAGTGGGGACTAAGTGGCTGCCCTGCAGGAGAGGGAGCAGCAGAGCTCCCAGCTCAGCACGGCCAGCGGAGGGATGACTTCCAACATCATGGCAGTCGGAAGCAGCTTCCCACCTGTCAGCTTTGCTCCCTGCTCTGGGCAAGCTCTGCATAGAAGCAAGGAGAAGCTGCTGCTGTGAGGAGCAGGAAGGGTGAGCACCCTCAGCCAGGCAGTAATGGCGCTTCCGGCTGTTGTGTTGGCTGCCTGCCTACAGCACAGTTCCTCTGGGAGCGGGAACTCAGATACATCCGGCGGACTCCCGGGACCCAAGTCAACCAGGGCCACGTGCAAGCAGGAAAGCAATAGGACTCTGACCCTAGGTTCCGGCTTAACATGGGCCTGGACCCTCCAACCCTTCAGGATGCAGGGACCCTAAGTCCAAGCCTTAGGTTAGCACAATGGGTGTGGATGCAAGGGAGGTTACGCTTGAGCCCAGGTTTACACTGTAGATATACCCTCAGAAAGTTAGGGACAGTGCTGGGTGGAGAAAGAGTCCAGCTCCCCTGCCATAATCAACGTATCAAGTCATTTTGGTAACATGCTCAGGTAACACTATGGCAGTGGTCACCAACCGGTCGATTGCCATTGACTGGTCGATCCTAGAGACTCCCAATCGATCGCCATCTCTGGCTGCTAAAAGTCTGGTGGTGCAGTGGGGCTGTTGCTAAGGCAGGCTCCCTGCCTGCCTCGGCCCTACGCTGCTCCTGGAAGCGGCCAGCACGCCCCTGCGGCCCTGGGGGAGGGCAGGGATCTCCACACACTGCTCCTGTCTGCAAGCACCGCCCGCTCAGCTCCCATTGGCCAGGAACGGGGAACTGTGGCCAATGGGAGCTGCAGGGGCGGTGCCTGGAGAGAGGGGCAGCGCGTTGAGCCACATGCCCGCCCTCAGGGGCCGCAGGATCACATTGGCCCCTTCTGGGAGCTGCATGAGGCAGGAAGCCTGCATTAGCCCCGCTGTGCCGTCGACTGGGAACTGCCTGAGGCAAGTGCCACCCAGCAGGAACCCACACCCCAACTCCGAGCCCTGAGCCCCCTCCCAGAGTCAGCATCCCATGCCCCCTTCTGCACCCTGAACCCCCTCCTGCACCCCAAACCTTTTCCCCAGACCTGAGCCCCCTCCCAGAGCCAGCATCCCATACCCCCTCCTTTACCCCAACACTCTGCCCCAGCCCAGAGCCCCCTCCTGCACCCAAACTCCCTCCGAGAGCCTACACCCTGCACCCCAGCCCCCTACCCCAGGCTCAGCCCAGAGCCCCCTCCCACATCGAGAGTGAGCGATAGAGAGGGGGGAAATGGAATGAGTGGGGCAGGGCTTCAAGGAAGAGGGGGTCCTCAGGGAAGAGGAGGGGTAGATCCTGGGTTGCATTTAAATTCAAGAAGTGATCTTGTGCGTAGAAAGGTTGGAGACCACTGTGCTATGGTAACAGCAATAAAATGCCTACAGATGGAGAGCAGAGGAAGAGAGAAGGGGCTTATAGGAGGAAGGTTATAAGAGGAAAAGATTTCCTTTTTCTACCTGATTTTGTACCTCCACCATACAGCAGACCCTAGAGGGACAGAAGTGGGACTTAGTCACAGAAGGTGGACAAAGGTTTGGAAAACAGGTTGTAGGGCACAATCCTACAATAGCAGGAGATTGACTAGACAACCTTGTTAGGCGGTCTTTTCTCATCTTTAAACTTCTATGAAACTATGGCAATGGCTCAAATCCAACCCAGGTCAGTAGCAAATGTGTTAGTCCCTGTGAATTAGTCCCGGTCACCCTCACAAGAAACATCCCAGAATTGGGATGCCCTTTGCTGGCAGGCTCAGCAGATAGGTCAAGGATTGAGAGGGCACAAAGCAAACTCATCTGACCTTAGAGGTGAGTCCTCCAAAATCAGGGATAGGCCACAATGGCAAGTGTATGTGGGGAAGTCTCAACTGCTGCTGCTAATGCTGTACCTGTTAAATGGATAAGCAGAAGATCTAGCCCCTTTCGTACATACTAAAGCCAGTTGCATTTTAAGAATAAATTTTGGGGCAGCTGATTTGCATGTAAGAGCCTCTAGGATTAATGTTCGCAGACAGTGTTATTTATCAGCCAAGAGAGCCTTTTCAGGATTAAGAAATTGATTTTTTTACACAATGGTTCAGAACATAGAAGGGAGAACCTGGACTCTGCCCTTCCTTAGGTGGCATATTTTACACTCTCAATCTACAGATGGAATGTATCGTCAGACAGAGAAAATATTGACAGATTGAGTCAGTCATTCTGTTGAATTTCCTTCTGTGGAAGGTTACACCCCCAAAAACACACTTCACACACCCAGCTCACAAAGTTTATGATATGCAAGAGAAAGTATCATGGGAATTTAAATACCAAGACAAGCACTGGTTTCAGCTTGGTTATTGGAGTTAGTCATTAAAGAGAAAAAAAGGAGCACCACCCTACAGCGTAAGTGTCCAAACCTAAAGAGCCATATTCTGCTCTTATTAAGTCCAGACTAGACCTGAAGTAACGCCGCTGACTCGGATGTGTTCACTAGTCTGAGAGCAGAATTTGGCCCTCGGTCCTTATACAGGGAGTTCTCCCAATGAAAAGGATTGATCCTTCCTAAGTCATTCATGGTCATAAGTGCAGTTTGTCTCAATAACAGTAACCGAAAATAAGATTTTGTTTTTACATTTCCCACCTACATCTCCCCCAGATATGCCAGAAGTCAACAATTGTTTTGCCTATGTAAAGACTGAAGACCAGGCTTGTAGCCTGCACCATTCTCTACTCAAAAAATTGTGATTGCTATCATTAAAGAATAGCAGCATTTTCAAAAGCACTCTAGCAACTGAGGAGCCTAAGTCCCATTGGCTATCAGTCACACTTTAGCTAAATGCCTAAGCTACTTTTGAAAATGGCTCTAGTGTTTTTGAAACATTTACCCTATTATCCTGCAAAGAGACTCCAAAATTACACTAGGTTCACATTTCTGATGTGAACAGTCAGTTGCCCCTTCCTTCCATTCTGAAATACATAAAAAGAACACGTCTTCAAGGATCTATTGTCTTTGAAGACTGAACCAAATGCTTCCAGTATACAGGTTTGCCCCTCCTGGCACCCTGGCTAGGCTGCTAATCCAGCAGGTCCTGGAATCAGCTTTTCCCAGCTGCTATTGATCAACTCTTGCCATTAGGAGTGGGCACACAGCCAGGTCAGAACAGTACTTCAGAAGAAGTCCACCCTACATGGGATAGAAAAAAAGGCTGTCTTTAAAGGGTTGGTCTCTTCCTGCATTTCCCCCAAATCAATGTTGTGTGCTCACCTCATATATAGAAAAAATAAAAACCTTGGATGATAGTTTAAGTGATGTAATGCAGTTCTAGCACTGCTACTTTCCCTTGCTTTAGCCGCATATTTTGGAGGGCAGGAGTTGGTGTTGGCATCTATGTTACATAAATGTGTAATTAAATACTGGGCTTTGGCCTATCTATTGCAATTCATTCTCTGGGTTCTGTCTCCAAACACTTCCATTAGCCATTCTGTACTGTATAAGTTTGCTTTAGAAGTGGCATCATGATGTGGGAGCTAGAAAACCTTGAATTCTAGTCCAGTGTCTGAAATCAGCTGTAATACACAACAATTGAAAAATGGAAGGTGCTATTCAAGTGCTGAGTAGTGTAACTAGTTCAACTGCTGTGTGAATTGGATGGCTCTCTCTAGCCAGTGGAACTGCAGTGTAAATGGGAATTACAGGCCTATGTTCCCCACTGAAGGACACAGGGCAAGGGCAAGTTCCATTACTCTGAAAGTGTCTAAAACTCTGACGTTTTCTGACATGGCTGGAGCAGTAAATGGGAAAACCGATACGGGTTGTAAAATTTATTCAGCTTCACACTAGTTTGGAACTATGACCTGAAATAAAAAGGTCATTAAGATCTCCCCCTACCCCTGCAGAAAAACAACTCTACAATATGTGAACCAGTTACAGCTGCTTTCAGAGCTACCCCTTTACATCCATACAGAAAGACAAAAGAAAACTAAATACCATAGTTTGTTGCAATGAGCATTTAGGGAAAAACCTACAGCTTTTAAAAAAATGTTGAGATCACAGCTTACTTGCTTAAAAAAGGAAAAAAAAGCTAGTTAAGTTTGACATATCACCAAATATTGTTAGAGAGTCTCCTGGCAGTTTCTTGCCAAAAGTCTGTCCTTTCAATCAGTCCCAGAGCAGGTACCTGACCAATAAGTGATCCACATTTTGATGGTACAAGTAGTTCTGCACAAGGCTTTTGTTGGTTTCAGAATATAGTTTTGCTTTCCATGATCACTGTACAATTAACAGAAGTGGGCTACACAGGTTAGCATTTGAGAAGTTGTGAAATAAGCTTTTATTATTAAACAACATGAAAAGGAAAAGCAGCAGCTATCCAGTACTCTCCATAAGTGATAAATAATTTGTTATTCATCTTTTAATGCTATGAACCAACTGAAGAAAACTAATTACAGTAGCTAACAATGTCAATTTTAGCAGCAGCCTTCAATACATCTCTTAGGGATCTGCTCCACAGACCATCGTAATTATCACCACTGTTAAACTTAAATTATTGGAGGAGAATTACTGTTGCAAAGCAGCTCTGGCATTATCATCATTCCTCAAATTTATTGGACCCTTTTCAGTCTGGTTTTAGGTCTGGGCACGACACAGACTGTTCTGGTTTCACTGGACAGTGATCTCCTTTTGGAGACAGGCAAAGATCAGGTATCTGTGCTGAATTTGTTAGACCCATCAGCAACCTTTGATGCCACTGACACCATATCTGCAGGCCATGGAAGTGGGAGATGGAGCTGCACTTGAACAACTGTTCTTTTCAGAAGTCTATTCTGTAATCTCTCTTGTTTAATGTGTAGCTGAGGCTGCTAGCAAACACAGATGGTTTGGGCTGCAGTGTCATCATCAGACAGATACTCAGCTTTACATATTTTTCCATTGGACCCAGTCAATACAATCTCTCAGTTGGCCCAATCTCTAGGATTAAAACTGTTTGAAGATCAACCCAGAGTAGATTAAGGTAACATTGAGCTTGAAGGGGAAACAGACAGAGATAAAATTGCTTGCTCATTGTGACAACTGGTCAACGGTATAACCAGGAATAGAATGCGGGTCTCCTGAGTCTCAAGTCCAGCATCCTACCCACTGAGCCATGCTGGAGGGAATAGCTGCCCTTTCAATTGACAGACTATGCTCACCTTTGGTTACTTTGGTTCCCAGTCTAGAGATTTTGTTGGTTCCTCAGATGTTTCTGGAGGACCAATGTACAAGTGGCAGGCAAGAGCAATTTTTTCTATTTGTGCTTAGCTTCAAGATTGCCACCTTACTTTTCAAATGGAGACCTCTAAAGCAGTAGTCCCCAAACTCCGCCCCCCCATCTATCCTTCTCCCCCGGAGCTGGGCCACGGATGGGGTAAGGGGGCTGAGGCCACAGCTGGGGGCAGGGGCAGGGACAGGAGTGGAGCCGGGTGGTACTCCCTCTCCGCCCCTCCACAGGGGCTGGCCAGGCCCCAGTCTCACAAACCCCTGAACGTTCCTCTGCGCCCCACCATTTGGGGACCTCTGCTCTACAGCTTTCCGTGCTCCTGTCACCTCTGAACCGGATTACTGCACTCTGTGGGTGTCTCAGAAAGAGAGTATATTTCACTTTCACTCTAATGATCGTTCCAATTCATTTCCAGCTATAAATGGAATAGGTGGAGATGCTTATATAAAAATAAATAAATAAATAAATAAAAAAATCAGACAAGCCCCTAAATCTATAAAGTCCTCTACAGGTCAGGTCCTGGGCACCTCCGAGTCCACCTCTCTCCAGACTTTACCATGACAGCTGAAATTATTTGGGATTCTCAACCTAACTGTGTCTAATTTTTTTAATGTCTCGAACAGGATGTTCTCAGTGAAAGCAAATCTATCCTGGGAATTGCTTCACCATTTGTCCAGAAGTCTCAGGGGGTAGCATCAGATTGCTTCCCCAATGAGTATCCTAAATTCCTGGTCTAGTTCCAAGTCTGCTCACAGTCATGCTAGCAGCACCAAAGTAACAGGAAACTGCTCTCGGTTAAGCCACCTCCTCCTATCTGTTACACTCAGTGGAAAAATTGAGTGGCTGCTACCCTGCTATTTGTGACTGCCAGGACCTTAGCACCTCAGTTTGGCCCATTATCCGAACTGGAGAATGGAAGATCCCCGAGTCACTTCTGGAAATCAAGCTAGACTGCATACATCCAAGGCAGCTTTCAGTCTCCACCTGTCCTATGGTGTGTGTTTACATGAACATGTGTGAGGCTGTGTTTTAAAAACCCCTGGCCTGTCTCCTCAGAGTCAAAGTTGCCAAAAAGATGGCTGTCCTGGTGCTTCCAGGAACATCTGAATGCACAAAGCCATGACATGTCAAGCTACTGCAGATGTGAATTTCCACGCCAGTCTGAGTAAGTGTTGGCAGACCATTGCAATTTGATGACAGTGTTATGTTTTCAGGGCGTGAAAGTCCCCTTGCATTAAATGGCAGAAATACTTATGTGAAATGCTGAAAAAGGAAACACACAAGTCACAAACTATACTCAGCCCTAAGTAATACACAAAAAGTCAAATTACTGACTCCATCTCAGAGAACATCTTCTTACCTTTGATTGGATTTCACTTCCCCTTCTTCTGTCTCTTCCCTGATACCAGATAGCTCTGCTGGGACAGAAACTTCCTTATTGACATTGTTCACCCAACTGTTCTTTGTTTTGTCTGATTTGTTCTGACTCCGCTCAGCTAAAATAGGAAACAAGACCAAAGTTATCTCCCATTATGTTCAGGCCGGTTTCCACTGCAGGTAAATACAGGCAAGCAGTTCCAATAGGTTTCAAACTTATTTCACAAACACATTGTATACCTAGACTTTACTATGGCATTTGATACGGTCTCGCATGATATTCTTAATCGATAAACTAGGCAATTACAATTTAGATGGGGCTACTATAAGGTGGGTGCATAACTGGCTGGATAACCGTACTCAGAGAGTTGTTATTAATGGTTCCCATCCTGCTGGAAAGGCATAACGAGTGGGGTTCCACAGGGGTCTGTTTTGGGACCGGCTCTGTTCAATATCTTCATTAACGACTTAGATATTGGCATAGAAAGTACGCTTATTAGGTTTGCAGATGATACCAAACTGGGAGGGATTGCAACTGCTTTGGAGGACAGGGTCATAATTCAAAATGATCTGGACAAATTGGAGAAATGGTCTGAGTTAAACAGGATGAAGTTTAACAAAGACAAATGCAAAGTGCTCCACTTAGGAAGGAACAATCAGTTTCACACATACAGAATGGGAAGAGACTGTCTAGGAAGGAGTACGGCAGAAAGGGATCTAGGGGTTATAGTGGACCACAAGCTAAATATGAGTCAACAGTGTGATGCTGTTGGGAAAAAAAGCAAACGTGATTCTGGGATGCAACAACAGGTGTGTTGTGAGCAAGACATGAGAAGTCATCCTTCTGCTCTACTCTGCTCTGGTTAGGCCTCAACTGGAGTATTGTGTCCAGTTCTGGGCACCGCATTTCAAGAAAGATGTCGAGAAATTGGAGAGGGTCCCAGAGAAGAGCAACAAGAATGATTAAAGGTCTTGAGAACATGACCTATGAAGGAAGGCTGAAAGAATTGGGTTTGTTTAGTTTGGAAAAGAGAAGACTGAGAGGGGACATGATACAGTTTTCAGGTATCTTAAAAGGGTGTCATAAGGAGGAGGGAGAAAACTTGTTCACCTTAGCCTCTAAGGATAGAACCAGAAGCAATGGGCTTAAACTGCAGCAAGGGAGGTTTAGGTTGGACATTAGGAAAAAGTTCCTAACTGTCAGGGTGGTTAAACACTGGAATAAATTGCCTAGGGAGGTTGTGGAATCTCCATCTCTGGAGATATTTAAGAGTAGGTTAGATAAATGTCTATCAGGGATGGTCTAGACTGTATTTGGTCCTGCCATGAGGGCAGGGGACTGGACTCGATGACCTCTCGAGGTCCCTTCCAGTCCTAGAATCTATGAATCTATATTGCTAAATTGGAGGGGGTTCTGGAACCCCAGCTAATTGGTGTGTTTGGGAGGGGTGGGAGAGGAGGTTGTCCCTGGATGGAAACTACAGAGAACTACTGCAATAGAAGAAATATAAACTAGTATGTGAAAACTTGAATGGTGATCGTACATTTGAGTTTGGTCTTGATTGGTTGGGCTTTTTTTTCCCCCTCCCCCTCCTCTTTTGAGGGGAGGGGAAATCCTACTTTGCTGACGTCACAAAACATTCTATGAAATTTTAGGAACATTTTTGTATGGCCTTCTGTTGCCTTCTATACTTCCGCAGTACTCCTGAAAATAAGATTAATTCTCAGTGTGCAGAAATAGAAGTGCCACATTCAGGTGTACATTTTCACAGAGCATTGCTGTGAGGGAAATTGTTTAATCACCTTATGAGTCATTGGAGCTAAACAATTCCGTGTAGTTTACAAGTCAGATTTAAGCCAGTTTTGAATGTCCTTGCCTGTTCAAGTAATTGCATGCTTGAGAATAAATGATTGCTCCTTCAGGTTGCATGGTGGCCGACACATAACTCTGTTAGACAGAGAAACTCTTTACCTTGAGCTTAAACACAATCTGAAATGTTCTGGAGTATCAGTTCATCAGTTCTAAATTAGGAAGAACGAAAAGAGGTTTCTTCTTGCCCATTTTTGGTCCCCTGTATTTCTCTTTGTTTTAGGCCTTCTTTTGTTCACATAGACAGACAAGAGTACTATTCAAAGTGATCAGGCTACCACTAACCAAACATGATCTCCATATTTGATTCTACACTTGCACTAAGAATAGGCAAATCAATTTAATAAGAATTAAGGCAGGATAATTCACAAACATTCACAGGCAGTTCAGAAACAGGGATGAGTTTTAGTGATACAAGCCTTACAATTTGCTACTTCGAAGTTTATCCATGGAACTGACATGGGTAAATTTTCTAGCAAAGCAAATGACTTTATGTAAGCACACAAACTAATCATAAATAGAATCCACGCTAAGAATAAGGGTCACAAGTTCCATCAAACGCTGACAACAAAAGTACCTTATTTTTACAGGTTCTCTCAAAAACAGAAAGATGTACTAAACTCAGTTAATTACAGAAATAATCTTCCAATGCTCAGAGCTGTTTTCATAATAAAAGCTACAAGAGAAAAGATATATACCCTTATACATACATTAGTAACTAATACAATTTTGGGGACTTGCATTGCATGATCAGATGAACATAGCCACTTTACTAACACCTTAATTAACAGCACAGTACTTCCTTTCGCCACAGGGATGTTACCCCATGAATAGATGCTTCAAATGGAATTCAGTACCTGATTGCTCATCTCTGATCACCTACCACAAATAAAAAGCACCAGACTTCAGGGGTCTCAAGTTGAGCACCCAAAAGCTGGGGCATCCCAAATCAGAGGTCGTCTGAGCCCTTATGACATGCTCAGGGTCATACAAGGAGCCATCGGCAGAGCTGGGAACAGAACCCCGGTGAAAGGGTCCAATTCTGTAAGCACAAGACAATCCTTCCCATCTACCTTTGTAGTTAGTATTAACAGAATGTATTGAAAGAAGAATGTACTTCACACAATAAACAGCAAACATACCTCTTCTACCCCAATTCTTGCTCAGGAGGAGATTGCATTATTTTTGTACAGTACCTTCAAAGATGCACCTTCTTAGGTGCGCTAACTAAGAGGACATCACTATACAGGATCCCTGAAATAAACTTACCTTTTGTTGTGGGTTTCCTTCTTATCGATGCTCTAATGATATCTGCTCCGTGTATTTTATCTCTGTGCCTTTTTGACTTTGCTTCATAAAACCACTGCCCGCTCATATTCTTTAGCTGATTGTCATTCTTAATTTTTTCTGGTAAATGCCTGCAAAAGGGGAAAAGATTGCACTTATTTGTGTGAATAAAATCAAGTCAGCCACAGTAGCTGTGGATAGGAAATACTAGGTCAGATAAGAATGACCAAACCTTTGGTGGTTGAGGATGGAGGGGAGAGGGAAGGAAGGAAGGAAGGAAGGAAAAAAGGGGCCACTGGCTCTCATCAGTACTGAAGGCTATAGAATAGATGGGAAATATACAACAGTGGTATTAAAAAGCTAACAGTCAGTTTTCCTGCTGCTTCATTCTTCTTCCTACTCCTATTAGATTAGGCAGAACGTCTGCTTTAAAAATGCAGTAGTCATAGGTCCACTCATGAAATCCTTGCTCAGTCTTTCCTTAAGCAGATGAGTTGAATTAGCCTATTCCGTGATGACCATGGCTGCAACGCCATTGTAGACTCCTATTACAATTAATGAGGGGAAAGTAACTGGTCAGAGAATACAAAGATGGGGCACTGTATAAATGAAAAGGCCAAGCACCTAACCTTTACTATTGTATATACATTTCTTACTGCACCCACTACTGAAGTGCCATCATCTCTCTAGTAGTGGGCAGCAGCCAGGTGAACTGACGCTTAGCACAGTGGTCAGAAGCAAAAGAGAAGAAATGTCTTGGCCGGGTCACTGAGGCCATCTCTCTATTCATGAGAAGAGCATCATGAAAACTCCCAAGTATGTATAAAGCAGATGAGGGTAAAGCCTTGTCCACAAGACTTTTAACCTATAAATTCTGGTTCTTTATCTTGGAAAGTTTAAGGACTGCGTTGACCCTGCTGGGGTTCAGTTTGAGGAATTTGTTGCATCACTCAACACTAGATTTAAGGAAAGGCAGCAGCAAGGAACAAAAAAAAGTGTCTTTGTTCTTTTGAACTAAACAAGCTTGCACACCTTTATGCTGCCCTTTCCTGTAAGCTCTGTCATCATAGCCCTATTCTCTGCAATTATCAAATGTCATACTATGTCTGGATAACTCCTGAAGAATCTCATCTGACAGAGCCTTTCCAGTAGCCTCCTGCACATTCAGAAATGACAGGAAGTGCTCTTCAATATTGACTTCTGTCTCTTGGATCTTAACATACCTCAAAATGAGACATTTGTTCCTCGTGGCTATCAGATATGATGTCCAAAATAATGGATTAATATTTCATCTTATGTTGTTAATAATTGTACCTGTTACCTTTTGAGATAACTACAAAATAATATTTTGTATTGCTGGGCTTAAGTAGTTGTGTCTTTCTTTTTTAGAAAAGAACCATCTTAAATGTTCCCATCATCACAGGCTCAGATTTAGTCATTAACTCGACTTGGCCTAAGAAGTTTCCATTTCCACACTTAAGTTTTTCCATTTATTCACAAAACGCTAGGTTCCCTTCAGCTAAGTGAAGAACAATGGCCACAATTATTTCAAATACACCTCCCAAGTGTTGTCTCTCAATTTCAAGCAATGATTGTGAAGTCTGGTTAATTACAGATTAAGTTTTCAGTCACAGTTTCAGTTCTCTCCCCTTCACCATATTTCCAGTGTGAACATGGCTTTTCTCATGAGTTTCAAGAGTTTTGTGGCTATATCGCCATTCCCGTAAGCCGCCACAAATCATCATAATTCAATTTAGTTGAATGTCCTCTTGTTGTAAGGCAATATAACATATACTTAATTGAAAGGCAACTTTTTACACTCCCCCTAGGATAAGGGCTGTGAGGCCTTCGCTCTCTCTGATCTAGTGATCTTGACAGGGGGCTCGGAGCATTGCAGTCCAAACCATACATAATAAAATTCCTTATTAAGTTTGTTAGTCTTTACAATCAAAGAGCATTCATACGCACTGTGCACCTAATTTTAAATAGCAGCACAACATGTAACAAGTACCTGCAACTGTAAAGCAGAAAGGCAAAACCTCACCCCCAGCAGTGCACGTACAATCTCTGTTGCTTCGAGTTGGGTTGGGGCGTTTCTCAACCAGTCATGGCTATTGAATATACCAGCTCTGTAGGGAACACAGTGTATGTGCCTAAGGAGTTCAACCACCGTATGTCTTCTCTTCTTCTGTTTACATCATATCTGCAGTAGCACTTTGAGCATGCAAAGGACCATATAATTCCAAGTGTGCCATAACTACACTACATTTGGTCTGCGCTATATCAATCGAAATAGCCTTGAAACTACAGACTGGATCTGAGGCCCCCTGAAGCTGCAGGGTTTGCAGGATGGGTTGCTACAGCACTGCCTCCACGGTCAGACTTGTGACATGGATTTCATAGCCTTTAAAGCCAGAAGGGTCCATTAGGTATTCCATCCACTTATTCCTGTACTGAGTCCAATAACTTGTGTTTGGCTAAAGCACAACTTCCAGAAAGGCATCCAGTCTTGGTGACAAGACTTCAAGAAATGGAGAATCCACCACTTTCTTTGATAGTTTGTTCCATCGTTGATAACCCTCTCTATTAAAAATTTGGGCCTTATTTCTAATTTGAATTTGTCTGGCTTTAACCTCCAATCATCGGTTCTCATCACAGCTTCCAGACGTTGATGCTTCATGCTAGTAGGGCAACGTGGGGAAGTTTGCCCTGGCACTGCCTGTGCTATGGCTGCTCTGTGGCTCACTGGATTTCCACCTCGGGGGCTGTCAGTCTGGCCCGTTATAAAAGTACTAAATTCACATCCAAATGAGTCTGTTCCAGACCCACTGTGCTTTATCTGCCAGCTACGATGTGATACTCCCTTGCATACGTGTGACCAGTCACAAGGGAACACAGCTATGTCAGTTAGGGTGAATGAGAATCCAAGTTTATTAATCTAGGGTTGTTTTTTTTTTAATTTGCATTTGTATGTGTCTGTCACATGAATTGGAGGCATTTTAAGTTCTGTATAGCAGTCTGCCCAACAATAGGATTCCTAGCAGGGTCACCCTGTTTCTATGAAAGGGGCTTTATGGAACATAAAGCACGCTACTGTGAGTACTTCCGGAGATCTGCTTTCTTCTCCCTACAGGCATGTAACTCAGTATTAATGTGAGTTACTCATGTACATGCTAGGACATCAACATGGGGACCAATACAAAGGAGAGCTAGTGGAGAGAGACATTTGGGCGAGTTAACACAAGGCTGAACTAGATTCAACCAGCCTGGTTCTAATCACACTCTGTTTACTCCACCCTGTGACACATCCTTTAGCGAGTGATCTCACAGAAAAGGCAGTGAAAGAAAGAAACCACCATCCCGTTCTACAAGTGTGCAAAATGCAGGCCTTCCAGCCAAACTGAGTCCATATAGCCATCATATGCAGAACTAGGATAGCCCTTGGTTATAGGAGGGGTTAAGATAACCAATGGAAGTTTTAGGTTGTTGGTGAGAATAACACAAGAGGCTCCTAGTCTAATCAAGGAATACAAGTACAAGCAACTAGGATCATGGTGTGATGGGTTGGATCACAGAAACCCCTTTGAGGTTGCCAACTGATGTGCCAAGACTACTTCTGCCCCCGCTTTCCCTGCCAGCTTGGGACTCCAGCACCCTGTCTTGCTGAGCCAGACACGCCAGTCTGCTCCAACACAGACCCAGTGTCTAAACCACGTGCCCCAAAGCTGCAGACTTAACTGAAAGCAACTTAAGACGTGTTCCTGTCTTTAACACTCAGATGCCCAACTCCCAATGGGGTCCAAACCCCAAATAAATCCGTTTTACCCTGTATAAAGCTTATGCAGGGTAAACTCAAATTGTTCACCCTCTATAACACTGATAGAGATATGCACAGCTGTTTGCCTCCCACCCCACCCCCCAGGTATTAATACATACTCTGAGTTAATTAATAAGTAAAAAGTGATTTTATTAAATACAGAAAGTAAGATTTAAGTGGTTCTAATTAATAACAGACAGAATAAAGTGAATTACCAGGCAAAATAAAATAGAACACGCAAGTCGATGTCTCAGAAAACTGAATACAGATAAAAACCTCACCCGGTAAGCTTCCTTTTACAGACTAGTCTCCTTCTAGTCTGAGTCCAGCAATCACTCACACTTCTCAAGAAGCTGACCAAATACATTGGTACCTTCTTTGTGTTTTGTCAAATCTGCAGTGAAAGCGTTCTTAAAACGAACAACATGCTGGGTCATCATCCAAGACTGCTATAAAATATATTTATATATGTACAGCAGAATGCAGGTAAAAACAGCAGGAGACATACAATTCTCCCCCAAAGAATTCAGTCACAAATTTAATTAATGCATTTTTTTAACGAGCGTCATCAGCATGGAAGCATGTCCTCTGAATTTTTGAGCGCAGTTATGTAACAAAAAAAATAATTAAAAAAAAAATCTAAATTTGTAAGTTCTGCTTTCACGATAAAGAGATTGCACTACAATACTTGTATGAGGTGAATTGAAAAATACTATTTCTTTTATAATTTTTACTGTGCAAATATTTGTAATAAAAATAGAGAGTACTGTATATTTTGTATTCTGTATTGTAATTGAAATCAATATAGTTGAAAATGTAGAAAAACATCCAAAATATTTAATAGACGTCAATTGGTATTCTATTGTTTAAAGTGCGATTAATCGCGAATAATTTGAGATAACCACGTGAGTTAACTGCAATTAATTGACAGCCCTAATTATGATACAGTCAATTATTATACAATCACATATGGATTTTTCCATAGGACTCCTCCTTCATTCAGTGTACTGGATAGACTGTGCTCAACCAATGAGTAGCTACAGTAGAACCTCAGAGTTACAAACACCAGAGTTACAAATTGACCGATCAACCACACACCTCATTTGGAACTGGAAGTGTGCAATCAGGCAGCAACAGAGACCCCCCAAAAAAGGCAAATATAATACTGTATTAAACAAACTACTAAAACGACAAAAAGAAATGTTAAAAAAAAGATTTGACAAGGTAAAGAAATTGTTTCTGCACTTGTTTCATTTAAATTAAGATGGTTAAAAAAGCATTTTTCTTCTGCATCATAAAGTTTAAAAACTCAGTGTTTTGAGCATTGGCCTGCTAAACCCAGGGTTGTGAGTTCAATCCTTGAGGGGGCCACTTAGGGGGCTGGACTCGATGACCTTTCAAGGTCCCTTCCAGTTCTAGGAGATAGGATAGGACATGCACATTAATTTCTAGCACACTACAATGTACAACTGGCTGTTAACTTAGTGCAGTACACATAGTGCAGTTTAGTCTTTCACTAGGCAGCAGGGTGGATAAAAATCAATTATTATTTTTAATTTAAAAAACAATAATCAGATTTTTGTATTTAAATCGGATTTTTTGATAGGTTTTTTTCCTCAAAAAGCATTTTATCTAAAGATAGTTTTAATTAAGATATCTTTGCGCTATAATGTATCTCATGATAGAATAGGGATTATAAATTCTAATTCTATAGTATGAGACAATATATTCAGGGAATGTTTAAGAAAAGTTTTATAAATGAGTTCCAATAGTTCATGGATTACGGACCCAATCTTACAGGGTTCCAGGGGCTTCTGTATAAATTATTTAGGTTAATCTTTCTATCTACCCAATGGGACTCAGTGCTCAGTCTAGAAGATACCATCAGAGATGCTTAGTTTTGCAGTTCTCAAACTGGATTTGTGTGTCCATGCTTGTCAACAGCAAAAATGTTTTAAAATAAATAATATATAGAGTTGAGAAATAACACACCTCCACCCTATTGTCCCTCTGCAAATTTGTGTACACAGAGTCAATCCCTTAGCTCTCTCTAAAAGTGCAAAGTTTCAAAAAGTTCAATGAATAGAAGATTGTTGGGGGCGGAATAGATCTGGACAAGGAGAAGTCTGAAGATAAATATGAGAAGGGAGGGACGGGCAGTAGAAACAAAAGTGAAACTGTTCGAGCAGCATATTCCAGAAGTCTTGAGGTCTTTCTGAGTGTAGCCTTCATTGATTTGAAATCTACCATACCATTCTCTCACTAGAAGGGAAAACCTATAATGGCAGTAGTCCGTAAGAGAGATTTCATACTTCTTTCTTAAGGACTGCTTGTCTTCCTTCTCGACTATTCTCATGTTTGAGCAAAAAATATAGTTGTTACTCTATGGTACTATCATTTTAAATGCAGTTGTGATAAAAAATAATTTCACCTTTAAAGTAGTACTGAGTCTCAATGAATGTAATGGTAATAATAATTAAATAACTGCATTGACTTATTTTGTTTAGGAGAATCGATCCGCAACATATAGGATTCTGAAGACTATCCACCTTCAAGATCACCATCATTTTCTATAGTTTCAGAGTTATCTGCCAATGATAGTGCTTCAGTCACATTACGTACGTCACATAGCCATAGTATATCACCTTTAGCAAAAAAGAAAAAAAAATCTCCATCATCCAGAAACAATCATAGATAAGTTTGTGATAAGAACCAGCTGATTACAAAAAGAGGTAATTGAAGAAAAAATTGCCTGGTTTGTTTATGCAACAGACTCTCCTTTCCGTATGATTGAGAACCCACACTTCATTAACATGGTTCAGTCATTAAGACCAGGATACAGTCCACCTAACAGTGCAGATGTTGCAGGCAAATTGCTGGATAAAAGTGTATGAAAGAGAAACTGAGCAGTGTGCAAAAGGTATACAGGGTAAAATTGTTAACCTGAGTCTTGATGGGTGGAGCAATGTCCACAATGATCCTGTGGTATGTGCTTGTGTGACAACAGAAGAAGGGAATGTCTTCCTTACAGAAACAACTGATACATCAGGAAATGCACACAGCAGAATACTTACAAGAAGGATCAGTAAAAGCTATAACAAACTGTAAAAAAAAATTCAAATGTCTAGTGCGCAGCTTGGTCACAGACAATGCTGCAAATGTATCCAAGATGAGAAGAAATTATTTAGAAGAGAGTGAAGAGAGTCCCAAGCTAATAACATACAGTTGCAGTGCTCAAATGATGCACCTCCTAGCCAAATACTTCAGTGTTCCAGAAATATAGGCTAATGTTGTTGAACTTGCAAAATACTTCCGTAACAACCACTTTGCAGCAGCTGCTCTGAAAAAAATGGGAGGAACCAAGCTAACTTTCCCGTAAGACATGTGATAGAACTCAACAGTGGACTGTTTTGAGCACTATATCAAGGCTTGGCTTAATCTGATGACAGTGTGTGAACAAAAGCATGAAAAAATAGATGGCACTGTCACAGCCAAAGTTCTCAACATTAGGCTTAAGAGAAATGTTGAACACACTGCTGAGTACCCTGAAGCCTATTTCTGTAGCCTTGAACAAAATGCAGAGAAATAGCTGTTTTATTGCTGTTGAAATTTCGAAGGAACTGAGCGAGAACTTAAAAAGAGAAATATGCAATGACAGAGTTAAATTACAAACATTAAAAAAAAAATGGGACAAGCACTATCTCCAGCTCATTTTCTTGCAAATATTCTCAATACTCGGTACCAGGGTCAAACCTTAACTGCTGAAGAACAGGAGTTGGCTATGACATGGACATTCAGCAATCATCCCTCCATAATGCCAACTATAATAAACTTCAGAGCTAAGGGTGAACCATTCAAGAAATATATGGTTGCTGATGATGTTTTAAAGAAAGTCACACCAGTGAATTGGTGGAAGTCACTTAAGCACTTGGATTCAGAGACTGATGAAGTGATAATCTCACTTTTAACAGCAGTAGCTTCTTCTGCCAGTGTAGAAAGAATATTTTCTTCCTTTGGACTAATTCATTCCAAATTGAGAAATCGTTTGGGTTCTGAAAAAGCAGGAAAGCTTGTTTTTCTTTTCCAGATTATGAACAAGCAGAAAAATGAAGGTGAAGACGACTGAGTTAGCTGCAGAAGCCAATATATCAAGTTACTCATGTTGACCTGTCTGACATAGTCGATTTAATTTTTGTTTCTTTTTTTAAATGTCATTTAATTATTTTAGTTAAAAACAATTTTAACAAAATCAAACCTGATTTTAAAAAACTTGAATGTTTAAACTAAATTCAAAAAATTCATATGCTTGTTTTGTTAAAATATTATATGTTTGCCGTTGAAGAAAAAAATCCAGAATACATAATGTTGTTGTTTTAGTTAAATAAAACAATTTAAATATCTGTCTGGTGATGTTCTCCTCCTAATACAGTACGTCAAGAAAATCCTCCAAATATGAATGATTAACCCAGGGATCGGCAACCTTTGGCACGCGGCCCCACCAGGGTAAGCCCCCTGGCGGGCCGGGCCAGTTTGTTTACCTGTCATATCCACAGGTTTGGCTGATTGCAGCTCCCACTGGCCACAGTTCGCCATTCCGGGGGCTGCGGGAAGCGGTGCGGGCCAAGGGATGTGCTGGCCACGGCTTCTCGCAGCCCCCATTGGCCTGGAGCCACGATCAGCCAAACCTGCGGACGCGGAAGGTAAACAAACCGGCCCGGCCCGCCAGGGGGCTTACCCTGGCAGGCCGCATGCCAAAGATTGCCAATCCCTGGATTAACCTGTTGAACTGGAGATAGTTCACCTCCCAATGACTTCATAAATATCTGCTTCAATTACCTTTGGTAAATGAAATAACCAAACAATTATTCATTTTCTGATATAGCTGTAAAACTAATCTGAAAAGTTTTCAAAATAAATCACTTTAAAAATGTATAGTGTTTACCTTCTAAAAATGAAACCTACATCTATCTCTGAGTTGTGAAGAATATGAATTAAGGTTATAACAACCAACAAGAATGCACTTTTATGTAGAAATCCATGATTAAATCGAGTCTTCCTGACTAGTGATTTAAATCATGATTTAAATCAAATCCACCCTGCTAGTCAGCACTCCACATACGCTCTTCCTCATACTGAAATCTCAGGGTTGGAGGGAATCTAACCTGTTGGACCAATGGAATGAAAAGTCAGTTATGGGAAGACTGGGGTAAACTACCCAATCCTAGGTTCTGAGCATGATTAACTTGCACTGAAAGTTATGGGAGAGCTGAGATTGCGAGGTTCTTGACAGAATCAGGCCCTAGAGTTTTTTTTTTTTCCTTTTGTCCTTATGATATAAGAGTCCTTAGGATTGCACCACACCAAGGTAAACATTAAGGGCCGCAGCCCTGGCACACTGTGCAATGGGTGGTGGTTGCGGACCGAGCTCCTGTCACATCAGAATTTCCATATCATTAGCCTCCCTCTCCATTTACAGAAGGAGTGAACAAATGAGAGCAGACGCCATGACAACATCGCCTGCGATTCCAAGGGCTTCTGCTGGGAAGGACGGGCACATAGCCACGCAGGGTATCCGAACGTGAAAGCAGTCATATTTTGCTGCTCCAGACACCATGGTGACAGTGGTCAGTCACTCTACCACAGATGACCTCATCAAATCACAGTCTAGAACTTAGGACATCAGCGTATTTTTGTACGTTACAATCTACTGGAAGATCCCTACGCTGTATTTATGCTGAACCACAAAATAGCAAGCAGCAGTTAGGGATCCCGCTGCAGCCAAACCAGAGCTCTGTCCTTAACCCACCTTACTGTCAGACACGGCAGCTCATGCTGTGTGGCAACTACACTGGCCCTGTGAAGATGGCTTTCCCTATCCCTAGCCAGAACAGGGAACAGCAGAGACAGATTTCAAATTTTACTCCCAATTGTGTTTCTTATGGGGGGAGGGTTAATTTTGTTAGCTTCCTTTTTCCCCTCCCTCCAGTAATAAATAGTATATTTAGAGAAGTAGCGTCGAGTCTTTGGACAGTTCTCTGCTAGGAGTTCTCACTGGAGTTCACAACTCCATGCTCCTGCCCCACTCCCAACCATGGTGGCATGAATGTGCCTGTGCCCCAGCCCCGAATGGGGCGATGGAGGGAGGAGGGGGGGGGACACCTTGCACACACAGACAAGGTGGGAGGGGTGAAAACTTTCTCCCACATGGAGTCTGAGCTTTGGGAGGTGGAAAGACCTCCACCTTCCCTTTTGGTTTTGAAGGGGAGACAATGCCCTCTTCCCTCCCCACACATATCTTGCTTCAGAAAAGGGCGGGCGGGAGGGGAGGGGGGGGGAGAAGCATGCACGCCTTTCCCAACTCTTTAGTGCGTTTCCAGCCAGCAGAGGAAGAGCTGCAGGAGGGGCTCTAGTGTTGCCGTGCCACTGTGATGGCTGGGGGGTGTCGCTCTATAATCTTACCCAAAGGCACAGGAGTATAGGCAGGTAGTCCATGTGCACGGAACACATGGGAGGTGGGAAGGAATGATGGGGTAAGCATGGGCCAGCCTGCTAGTCACCACTTTACTATTCTCTCTGGGCATCTTCACAGCTCCAGGCCAGCAACAGTGGGTGCTGCTAGCAGAGATCAACTGTACAGGCAGGATCCAGTGTAATTTTACAGCTATTTCCTGTTAAAGGGAGTTAACGGCTCTGAGAAGTGTTTGTAACATTATCAATCAATGAGCATGCCGAGAACACGTAATATGCAGATCGTGGATAGATTAGATTGCTATCTTATTTCTTTCAACGCTAAGATTTTCTCTCTAGCAGCATATGACGTATAAAAAGTTATTAGTAGAAGACTGCCATTATATACCCCCACACACCCCTCAGCACTTTGTCAAGGTGTAATGTTTACATGACATTCTTCATCTCAACTCTTCAGGAACATCTAAAACTGTGATGTTTACACAGCCATGAAGCCAGACTTAGTTGAAGACCAAGACCAGGCAGTTATTTACAAAAAGAGGAATTTAAGTTTGTCATGGTTCATGATCTGGGTAGACAACTCGAGGCATAAGTTTCCAGTTTCCTCAGCCTGGCTTCTGAGAAACTGTTTTCTAATGTGGATATAAACCATATCTGCAATGAAACAGGCCAACTGATACTATCGGATACATCATCCTATAGCCATGCTCATGAAAGCGCACCATCTTGAACAGGGCAAAAGCAAAATGCTGCAAATGCATCAACACTCATATGGTACATTCAGACCACTAGAAACAGCCGTGTGTTGGATTTGCTGTTCCAGTGATTGCTGCTTTCCCCAGATGCTTCTTCCACGGCTGGGCACCTGGGCAAAACCCACCCCGAACACATTCAATCCCTTGGGATTTGGTTTTCATTCCAAATCCCCCTCCCCCTTTCTTTCCCCCCAGAGACATGCATCACGCAAAACCACCCCAGGCTTTGATGAGTGTTGATGTATCTAAAGCACAGACAAACAAGCATGTCCATCCTAATTCACTACATGAAAAAGCAACATCCATTTCTGAGGCAACAGGCAAAATTATGTAGTTAATACTGTTTAAGTTTCCTCTTCAGGTACTTTTAAGAACTGGACCTTTAAGAACAACTTGTTAGGATGGTGATTGGTCCTGCTTTGAGCAGGGGGATGGACTAGATGACCTCCTGACGTCCCTTCCAACCCTGATATTCTATGATGTTAGGAATGTATGCTGTAATGGCTTTCAAATTCAGCCCTTCTACAAAAGTTTCTCATCCCAGATCCTTATTTCACTAAAATTATTGGTTTCCTATCTCTACACTGTTTTTGCTATATACAGACACAGATGTACAACCCAAAGCTCTACAGAGTAACTGATGCAGTAGACCAGTGGTCTCCAAAGGGGCGTACGCGCACCCCAGGGGGTGCGCAAGAGGATCCTTGGGGGTGCGCGGCAAGAGGAGCGCTTTTTTGGGGGGGGAGGGCTTCGTCAGGTGGGAGTCTGAGCAGCTTTTGTTTTTGTTGCTTCGGCAGTTCGGGCGGGAGTCCTAGCGGCTTTTTTTTTTTGCTTCAGCAAAAATGGTAGAGCCGGCGCAGCAGGGGGTGCATGCTCAAAAAATTTTTACTGATAGGGGTGCGTGATCAAAAAAGTTTGGAGACCTCTGCAGTAGACCAGCTGGTACGGCAGCACTGTTCTCCTGAAGAAAGGAAAGCAGCTTGCACATCAAGGCAGCAGGCTGCCATCTCATCCCCTATTTGAGATGCACACGCTCAGAATGCTTCGCAAGAAAGAGACCTCGGTAGAAGAGCACCATCCCCTGGTGTCATTACGGAGTGTTTAAATAAACGGTGGGTATCTGAGGAACATCAACTAAAGGAAAAAGCTGGGATCCTGGAGATACCAGCTGCATTTAAAAACAATTCAAGAGCGAAATTCAAATCCCACCTCAGAAAAGAGTTGCAAATGCAAATGTGTGTTTATAAAACATTCCATTTTTTTCAGATTTTTGATTCCCCATCCCATTTTTCTGGGGACCATTATCACAGCACCTGAACTGACTTGGATAGTCAATATAGTTAGTACACGAGCAACTTGTCTATCGCAAAGGAAGCTAAGGGCTGATCTACACTGCGGATTTCAGCCACAGACGTACTTACCTGTCTGGGTAGCAGTCCAAAGCCACTATAAAGCTTCTGTTTGCACTAGCACAACTTACTCCTGCTTGAAACCAGGATAAGCTGTGTCCATGAAAGTTGTGGCCGAAAGCAACACTTCCTGTCTACACTAGGGGCTTGTGCTGGTGCAACTACAGCCACAGGATCCCCCCAATGTAGAAAAGGCCTAAGAAACAACTTTCCATACAACCTTCTGCTCATCCCTCCTTGCAAGCTGCCTCCTGCACTAGCCAAAGATTCTGTGTGGGCTGGGATCATTTTAGTCTCTTACCTGACCCTCTCCTCTTCATTTCTCTTGAGTTCTTCATCCCGTTGGAGCACCTTCATTATTGCCTCTTGTTCCTCCTCCGTTAGGAAGCTTAGGTCAATCATCTTGTTAACAGATTTAAAAGAAGCCTTTAGAATCCTAGAAGTCCTGGTGCGGACTGGCCTGGAGTCAACGTGAAAGGTGTAAAAAGAGACAGAAATCCCAGATCTGTGGGATTCACGAAACACTCCAACCGTTGGGACTGGGCTACAGTCAATGGGATAAAAAGCCCTTAACTTTGTTCTCTTGTAGGAGAAATGGCACGTGCTTCTCCGGGCAAGAGGCTCTCACAACAGAGTGCTGCATTCCTGATTATTCAGATCACATGCATGTTGCGGAGGTGCCAGTCTCTCAGCTCTGCTTCATATAACAGTTCATTGACCAGGCATATACTGTTAATCGAATGTGGAGCAGCTGTAGTCAGACATCACCTACAAAAGAGACAAGAAAGAATAAGTTCTAGCATTAAGAAGCAGGGGAGCAGATTTTTTTTTTTTTTAAATAACTCATCACAAGATCTCCAGTATATGTGTGTGTGTTGGTGGTGGGGGGCGGAACACTGCAAAATGAAGCGGTCACTTCAAGTCAAACCTGTTTTGCAAATGTAAACCACACACCTTCTGGGTGCGGTGTTCTGTCCCATTTAGTGGCACCAAGACCCCTTATAGAGAAAGATAAAATGATTCTGCTCTACAGCCTTAGCTAACAGCCAGTTGGCTTTTAACTTATGTGGTAGAGACTCATGCATTAAGCCCCAAAGGTCCCCAGTTTGATCCCGCCTGCAAACCACCGGGGTATGTTGGCGTTAAACAAGCTTATAACAAAATGGTCATTAAAACATATTTTTAGCCAATGCCATAACCTACATATGGGAAGATAGAGAATAAGTTCCTCCTGGATGTTAAATGTTAAAATCAGAGGAAGAGAACGACTAAAAATAAAATGATTTAAGGAAACAAAATCACAACCATAAAACTGCTGCTGACTTCTGCGCATGGTGCTGAGAAGTATGGACTGTGAGACAGAAAGAGTGTCTAGTTTCAGACTTCCTACGTGACCTTGGGCAAGTCCATTAGCTTCTCTGTGCCTCAGTTTCCCCTCAGGTAAAATGAGGATATGTACCAGGAGATTTGAGCAGTCATTCATTGATATTTGCAAAGACCCTCAGAAAAAAGGTGTGGGCAAGTTGGGTAGACAGAATGAACTGTATTGCCAACTCCAAGCATTCAAAAATTGTGAGCAGACACCCCAAAATCAAGAGGTTTTTAGATTAGATTAGATAGAAGGGATTACTTTTATTTACTTTCTGGTCTTTGAACATCAGATACACTTGGGTCATGTTTTCAAGTCCTTCTCTGCAGCTATGAGGTCTTTAAAAAAACCAAAACAAAACACCCACAACACTTCTGGAGTCATGAATCTCAGCCTTCATTTAAAAACAGGAGAGTCTGAGGCTTTAAGAAAGAGACATCAAATATCACAATACTCATGATGAAATTTTGAGAGATGGCAACACCAAGCTTATTCTTTTTATTATTTGTACTGTGATAGCCTCAAGGCGCCCCAGTGATGGACCAGCACCCCGTTGTGGTAAACCATCAGTTTCTATAGGATTTTATTTTAAAATTTTAAAAACGTTAATAGACTATACAATTATAAAGTCACCTTCCCAGATTTGACTGAGACAACAATAAGTTTGAAAGGCATGTTAACTTCCCAGCTTCTCTCTAAGGGTGTGGACAAAATCCTGCCGTTTAATATGTATATAACTCCCAATGACTTTAGTGAAAGTTCTGCCCGAACAACAGGGTCAGGTCCCAAGTTTGTCAAACCTAAATTCCTTACAGTAAATGTCTTCTACTGCATGTGTGAGCCACTGCTCTCCACCGGAGGGTATCAGAACTCATCTACATGTCATGGGTCATATACTGCTAGTGACTATATTCTCCTTGTGCTCAAGTGGTAGCAGCCCGTGTTTCCAGAGCAGGGGCATCAGAGTTCTATTCCTTCTGCCACGATGGAGTGTTGAATACCATGGTGCATGAAGTCCTAGCTTTTCACTGATCTTTTACAATATAATTCCACAGTAAGGATTTTTATTATTAATACTATATAATCACATAATAAAATATGACCAAGTTGAGGCACTGCCTGCCCCCCTCCATTACTAGAGAGAGCATATGGAATTTAAAAAAAAATAAAGCAAAAATATAAAACACTGGAGCTATCACACACACATCTCATTATGTGGAATCAGTGGTGTACGGTTCTGCAAGAGCACACCATTTTAATCCCAGTTAACTTGCATCCATAAAGCACGGTTTGAAGTCTTGAATGCTGATTTGTTTCTATGCTCTTAAACCAAGGCTCCAGCCCCTACGCCAGAGACAGTCAGAACAGAGGGCAAAATGGAGAATGGCTAGCTTGCAGGGCAATTCCTGACTTTTGAGGCTAAAACTAGCCGGACACTAACTCAGGAAGGAATGAAAAGGAAGGGCACAAAGGGCGGCATTGGCAGAGAGCCTACCCCCCAGCTATGACTAGTCACACTAGTGTGAAACGTGGTTAGAGATGGGGAAATAAACAACTGGAAGCCCAATGAAAACCTCAGATTACCTAGACAAGTCTCAAACTATTGGGAGATAGGAAGTGAACTGGCCTCTTCCCTTGGGATATCTACCGTTATTAGAGGACTGTCAGAACAACATTCTGAGTTTTTTACCTGTCTCATCTCCTTACACTTAGCCCTGGTCTACATTACGAGTTTAGGTCAAATTTAGCAGTGTTAGGTCGATTTAAACCTGCACCCGTCCACACGACAAAGCCATTTGTGTCGACTTAAAAGGCTCTTAAAATAAATTTCTGTACTCCTCCCCGAGGGGATTAGCACTGAAATGGACATCGCCAGGTCGAATTTGGGGTAGTGTGGAGGCAATTCGATGGTATTGGCCTCCAGGAGCTATCCCAGAGTGCTCCATTGAGATCGCTCTGGACAGCACTTTGAACTCAGATGCACTAGCCAGGTACACAGGAAAAGCCCCGGGAACTTTTGAATTTCATTTCCTGTTCGGCCAGCGTGGCAAACTCAGCAGCACAGGTGACCATGCAGTCCCCCCAGAATGTTTCTACGCTCCCCCTATCATCTCTGTCCCTGAGGTTATCGCAGATTAGAAGGCAAAAAAAATGCAGTCGCGATGACATGCTTTCCCAGCTCATGCAGTCCTCCCGCACTGATAGGGCACAGCGTAATGCATGGAGGCATTCAGTGGCAGAGGCCAGGAAAGAATTGCTGTGTTTGCTTAACGGCCAAAGTATCATGCCTCGCTAGCGATCCTGCCCGAGCCAGGTCGCTGTGTCACATGCACTCCGCGCTGTGTCACATGCATTCCGCGCTGTGTCAGCCTTGGGTGGGGGCATGACCGCTTTGAGAGCAGGAAGGCCATAGATACAGACATTACATTAGGTAGCTTCTTTAGCTAGAGAAAACATTCCTGTCCATTTCGCAAAGTCTGTGGCAAAAAAAAAGAGAAGCCCCGTAGTATAGTGATTATCATGTTCACCTAACATGTGAAAAGTCCCCAGTTCGAAACCAGGCAGAAACAGGTCACCATTCCTTTTTCTGACTCCCCTCCTGCATTTTTAGTCTTAGAACAGACTGTGCTGTGAAATTTTACTTTGAATTATATCAATTATGAGTTAAATAATATGGAAGCTCTCTCTAAGTTATAGTCCCGGGTTCCTTACCGTTTCAGCTGCTCTGATAAATTAACATTTTTGTTAGGGGTGAGGGAAAATTTTCATGAAGCCTTTTATAGGGACTAAATACTATCTAGGACTCTGAAATAATCTTAACGTGGCCCATAGAGTGCAATCCTTCGTTCTGGATTCGTCATTCCACAAGCTGAACTGCTCCTTACTACTGTCCAGGCTTCATGAGCCATGGGAGCAAGGGGCAGGCTGGAGTAGGTGTGACCGCGCAGCCTGATGCAGAAGCCCCCAGCTCGCATGACATTCCAGGCAGGACTGAATCTCCATGAGATTAAATTTAAAGAGAATGACCTGGAGTCACTCCCATTCGGTGCTCTAAGAGGAGGATAGCCATGTCTGTCCAGGCACCCCTGATTGACCTCACCGAGGTCTGCCAGCTGAGCGGGACCCCGGCTGGCAGGAGTCGGCGGACGGAGCCCCAGACTGGCAGCAGGTCTGGGGCTCTGTCCGCCGCCCTGCTCAGCCCACTGCCTGCCTGGGGTTCCAATCATCCAGGCAGGCAGCGGGCTGAGCAGGTCCGGCGGATGGGATCCCGGAAAAAAGGCACGAAACGATTGTCTGCCGTTGCTTTCACGGAAGGGAGAGTGGGGGGGCTGACTTCATGTACCAAAAACCATCCACGACAAAGTTTTTGCCCCACCAGGCATTGGAAGCTTAACCCAGAATTCCAATGGGCAGCGGAGATGTGGAAACTATGGGATAGCTACCCACAGTGCACCGCTCTGTAAGTCGATGCTAGCCGCAGTAGTGAGGACGCACTCTGCTGACTTAATGTGCTTAATCTAATTCTAAAAAGTCAACTTTATAAAACTGACCTAATTTCGTAGTGTATACATACCCTTAGAAACAAACATGTGACAGGCAGAATCTCCAAATCTGTGATGGTATAATTAGTTATGTAACTGATCACCAAGTTTGCTCCCTTTGACAGCCTAATCTAGAAACGGCTGAAACAAGATATTAAAGCGAGATCATCATGTTGGCATGACACAAGAAAACTTTAGCTCAACAGATAACAGTCCTTACTCTTCTAGGCAAAAGACACCTTCTGCCAAGCTAATGCCTGCTTGTGTTTCAGAAAGTGACATTGTAGGATACCATATTTATCCTCTTGAATGAGTTTTGTATCAATTTTGCTCTGTTTACAACTTTTCTGAGCAGCCAGCATTGCAAAACAGCCTCAAATCTGAAAAATCAGTCTTTAAATGCCACCAGGAATAAAGTTCAGAAATTAGAATTTGGCCATCTATTCTGTTGGCAATGCACTAAAGTAAAAGAGTCCAATTCAATCGTCCAGTACAGTAAATGATTGTGCAGCCTGTCTCTCCACTCCCCCAACTCCAAACACACACCACTGAAGCAAACAGGTGGAGACTCTGTCTAAATTCTTTGAATTCCAGAGGAAGAAGGTGCCACTTTTTCCATTTTTTTTCACCATAATTCCACTTTAAACCCAGTGGACAATCTAGAGCAGTGGTCCCCAACGCAGTGCCTGCGGATGCCATGGCACCCGCCGGGACATCTATGTGCGCCTGCGTACTGGCCAGTGGAGAAGCATCCGCCAAAATGCCACCGAGAAGCAGCGTCATCAAGAGGCGTTGCTGCTGAAATGCCGCTGATCTTCGGCGGCGACGCCTCTTAATGACGCTGCTTCTCGGCGGCGACGCCTCTTGACGTTGCCACTTCTTGGCGGTATTTCAGCCATGGTCCTCGGTGGCTCGTCGTCTGGCGCCCACCACACCAAAAAGGTTGGGGACCACTGATCTAGAGGATCTTATGGCAGCCAAGTACGGCCCTTCTGGTTAAGAAGCTCTGACCTAAATACTTCAAAAAACAATTATCTGGGTCTCCCTTCCCTAAGGTGGATTCTGTGTCACCTACAGATCAACACATACATATTTATAATCCCCAATTCAAATGATTCTTTCCTCCTTTCACTTGGAAGGAACAATCATATAGTTTAGAAACAAGCATGGACATGATCCACTTTGATGGTCACAGACGAAGCATGTCTGTCATAATGTACCAAGCTCCAGCCAGCATCAGTAGTGTTAACATCCAAGGCCCTTGACCTAATTGCAGATGTACATCTGCCAACACAAAGAGTAAATTATGTTGTAGTCAAAAACCCCAGACAGCTCTGAACTGGAATTATCAGGTAATTTTCTACTTGCCTTAGGACAACCAAGTATTTAGAAGGCTGTTGTAGAAAGATATGTTGCCATAAAAGGCCATTCTAGGAGAAATACAAGAGGAGACATGGGAAAAAGTTTTGCGTTAACTCTCAACTTGATTTAAAGGATTTAAGATGGGCAGAGAGCACTTTACTAAGCACGCTGGACTTCTTCATCCATCTTCCCTGAAGTTGTAGTTAGTTAAGTTGTAGAAACCAGAACTTCACCTCTTCCTATTAAAATAGCAATTCTGCGAGGCCTGAATCTCTACACAGCCCTGCTGAACAGCTAGACAGAGTGCAGACCTGACACTGGACAGTGGCTAGAAGCAGATGCTCACCACTCTGCAGTTACAGTCTCGGAGCTCTATCATTCCACTTTCCTTCCAGAGATTTCCTCTCCTATAGGTGACTGCTACCAAGTCATAGTGAGTTCCTGTTTAAAAAACAAACAAACCCCATCAACAAGTACAAAAGGCCACCACTCATGGAAAGATACTACACTCTCTTCCTTCAAGAATGGGGAAATGTACTTTAAGAATGTGGCTCCAGGACTGCATATTAGATGCACTGAAACAGTTGCAGTATAATTGTGTATGCCTTTTGCTGCTCGCATTAGACAGACTAGCTGATCCTCCTCCAAATAGCTTAGAAGAAAACTGTTTAAAAGAATGCTGCTCTGCTGAAACATGAACCTCATCCTGCATTCAGTTTTACCTCATGTTTTGTTTACTTAGAACCTGTTCCTAACTCCCACCCAAGTCAATGGCAAAAGCCTGCCTGGGCTTAAATGGTGCAGGATCCTTAAGTGCACCCTTTGTGACTTCACACTTGGGTTAGCAATGAGAAGTGTAATGCTTCACATAAGAAATGGGCATGGGAAACCATTCAAGAAGTTGGATACCTGAGATCACTGAATAAGTAGTTATAAGTAACCCAAATTGTAAGTAATTTCTCCAAACACCTAAATGGTATAAACACTGCATGACATTTGCCATGATAGCAAGTCAGTAGCTCACTGGAGACATGCTGATTACTAGCAACAACTAGAGCATAATACACATGTAGTTTCCTAGAGTCGGCAAAGAACACCTGGCTGCATACACGGAAAAGATTCTGAGCCCATTCAGTGCAAGCTGGAACAAGACTGCAAGCTGTTGCAGAAAATACCTCCAAACATTTAATACAGGGGTAAGAAGTGAAACTGTTGGCTTAGATCTATATCAAGTACCATAATTTAAAGCCAGATTTCCAAAGCCAGCAATATTTTGACATCTGTATTTCACATAATGCAACAACAACAACAAAATAGAATTCACAAAAGACTTTGGCTACAAATATTAGTCCACCATGTCATGAATTCTGAAAAAGGGTAAGCTTTTCAAAAAACAATCAGCAGCTATTTAACATAGCTACAATGATTTAAGAGTTCTAGACAATTTTTTTAATTTTAATTCCCTGCCACCCATGTTTATTATGATTCAATGATTTCTCTTGAAAGGATTAACTCAAAAACAAAAAAACCCAACATTTAAAAGTCTTGTGCAAATGACAGGAACAACTGATCCATGATGCAAAACTTGACACTTCCTTGAAAAATGTAGACACATCAGTGCAGGTACAGCTCTTGCATGCCGTATTTTTTTTCTCCACTCCATCTCTGTAGTTCATTGACACCAAAAATACTACAAGTCACTGAAAGAGTAACACAGTTACATCGAGTTCTTAGACCACTAATTGAGTGAAATGTAGTTAGGCCTGAGAAATGGTACAGTTAACTAACTAGGTGGCAGGTTCAAGAGATTTCAAATGTAACTAAAACAGTTTCCTTGTAACCTTATGATAGTTCTTAAAAAGATATAAAGACGTACCACTTTTCACATCTGTTTGCCGTGCAGAATAGAGGCAAACACAAACACTCCATATCAGGTTAAATGCAAGTAATGGCAGTTGACACAGGTGCTGTATTACCTCCTAAGCATCTCTTCAGAAACTAGAAAGTTTGCTGTTACTAAGTTCAGTTTCTCAGCGTGTTGCCAACTCAAATTATGAGTCTCTATATTTGGCGTTTTTTCTTACAGCTCCAGCTTCTGGAGGCTTGTGAATATGGGACAATCTCAGCTTCTGTTTTTAAAAAAAAAATGTTTTTAGCTCACATGGTTGCGGAGAAAACCTGAAGATGTACACCAGGCGCAATTTAAAAGGCTCAGGAACCAGAAATTAAATAAAGAGACCCCAGCATTTATTTTTAAAAGTCTGGCTTAAAAATCCACAAATCTCAATTGGGGGCGGGGGGGAGGGCTAATTTATGATGTTTGATTGCTTTTGGGTTGACAGTATTATGGACTATGTTGCCCAAAACTTAACTATGCCTTTTAATTCTTCATCCATGGCTTTAACTGGTTCCGAACATCATAATCAAGTTATCCCAGTCAGTGGATCCTTGTAAACAAGTTACATCCAGACCCACTTCTTTTTTCAGCTCAGCATTTGAGTGAAAGACTTGAATTCTGCTACCCACAGTTCTAGACCCAAAGAGGTACAGTAACCCCACGCACCATAGTTTTAAACTTCCATATGCCGTGTGTGTGTGTGTGTGTTGGGGGGGGGCGGAGGAGAAAGGGGGGAGAGTAGCATTGAAGCAGTTAGTACTGACAAATGCTAAGCTTGCCTGTAGGACCTGAAATTGAGGAGCAAAGCCCTATTGTATGTTGCCTTGCCCCCAAGTCAGCCAACCCTCCCCTTGGATGCAGGAACCTAGAAGTGTCCCTAAGTGCGTTACATTGCAATATCATTTTTCAAATATTCCTCATGTGGTTGATCCAAGCGGCTAGCATTTCATTTGGGGAAAGCTGCCCTCCAGCCTATGCCTTCTAATAACACAAGCAAATTGGAAGCCACCCCTACGCTTCCTGGCTGCCAGGCTTTTGGCAAGGATGCTGCTTCACGGAGCAGCCAACTCCTTCTGTTGGTATGAACAATCGCAGGCCCTGCGGATAAGCAGTACTTGTATTTCTGCCCAGCCCATGGTGCACTCAACTAACAGGATCCCCTCAGGTTCTCTTATGAAAATGGGGGTTGTATTTATGCACTCTCAAGTAAAATATTTTCCTTTATGAACTACTTTGCTCCTTAAATTCCATGAAATACCAGGGTCAACCAGGATGAGCTGGAAGCCAAGTTTATTGTATTTAAGGGAACAGGGAGCTAGGGGTAGAGTGAAACAAAGTGCAATAACAATTTGCATCTCTGTAGCAAACTCTGTTGTTCTATGCAAGAGTTAATCAAGTTTATCCTGACAACACCCACAAAAGGGAAATAGAATTATCCCAGTTTTATAGACTAAGGAAGCCAAGGAAAAAAAAGTTAGACATTAATAAGTACTTCACAAAATTGGGTACGCATCAGCCGCCCATGTTATGCAGGAGGTCAGATTAGATTATCTGTTCTGGCATAAGAGCAAAGGCAACCACTCCCTTACCCCAAACACTCTGAATCTATAACTATAGGTATATAAAAATAGAACCCAGCTTTTTTTTTCTGCCTAGTTTTCTTTCCCAGAGAAACTTTTGTGCTGCAGCCCCAGATAATCCAACCACAGTGACCAAATTTTACAGAAAAAGAAAGACAAGAGGTGCAGATACACACATCAGAACCACTCCAGCTGTTTCTATACCTCTCATGCCTGAGCAGTTGCTATCGGAATGTTTGCATGATGATAAAATCCAAATGCAGTGCTAATACAGCCCGAGTACTAACAGTGACTTTGGTCATCTTGCTGTATGTTGTGCACCAACACGTATGTTTAATCGAGGGGAGCTGAAGAATTTCCTAGTAGCTGTCATTTATTCCCACTTCCGGCATCTAGAGATCTTTTCCGCATAACTCAGTTTTGATTATTGGGCTAAAGTGAAATAAGCCTTGTCAACACATGTATACTGAAATATTTCATTCAGTTTTAGAATGTCCTAATCAAAAACTTTCCCACACACAGAACAAATCCATTTCTCTGCCATTATGCCCAGCAGAGGTCAGCTCACAATAGCCATAATGGAGAAAAGTGTTAAACCCTCAGCAACAAGCCTTAAGTACCCTGCTCAGTTATAACAATACGAGTACTCATGTTTTAGACAAAGCTTAGCAATATAGTGATATAGCAATCTTCAACCTGTTAGAACAGAAAGCAATTGGTAGACCTGGTAAATAATGGATGTTGTGGTTCTATGGAAGTTTAAAAAACATTTGATTTAGACAAAAAAAAAAATTAAATCAATATTTTGGTTTTGACAGTTGAATTTTTAAAAATAAAAGTAAACTATGAAATGAAGAGTGATTTCAAACTAAAAACTACAAAATATTTTCTTTTTTAAAAAAATATGGAAATTAAACTTTTTGGGGAGAAGTGGGTCTGAAGGAAACAATTGATGTCTCCAAATTCGCATTCTTTACCAAAAAGAGTTTTGGTCAAAAAAAAAAAAAAAAAAAAAAAAAAAAAAAAAAAAAAAAAAAAAAAAAAAGTCACCCCGCTCTAGTTTTTGGCTTTATCGGGTGGGATTTTCAAGAACACCCATTGGTCAGTGGCAGTTAGGCCAATGTTGAAAGTAGAACTAGGCCAGTGGCTGTCACTTGAGAAAATTCCACTCCTCTTCAACATCACGTACTTTGCTGGTGCACACAGAGCTGTCTGCTTTCTAGGTTACTATTATTCTGTAAGATCAAAGTGTTCATCACGTTGAGATTTGACAGGCAAACCTATGCTGCTTTGTGTGTTTAAAAAAAAAAAGTGCTCTAAACTGGAGGGCAAGAGGTAACTACTATTACCATCAAAATGAGAAGATATCAACTGAAAACCAGAAGAGGACAAGAGCAAGGTGTTTTGGTTTAAGTCCTCTGCTGAAGTTATG
Organism: Chrysemys picta bellii; assembly: GCF_011386835.1. Classification (NCBI taxonomy): domain Eukaryota; kingdom Metazoa; phylum Chordata; order Testudines; family Emydidae; genus Chrysemys; species Chrysemys picta. The sequence goes on along the minus strand of NC_088791.1, from coordinate 332,856,553 downwards.
GCAACCTGCTATTTCTCTTACTACAGTTTGGATCTATTTGGCAGAAGTGCCTAAGAACAGAGCCAGCGCTAGGTATAAGCAGACTAAACAATTGCTTAGGGCCCCAAGTAGCTCAAAGGGGCCCCCTCTTTGCTTTTTATTATGTGTTTTATGTGAGGGGGACTCCCCAAAAATATTCCTGCTTAGAGACCCCAATGGACTAGCACCACCTCTGCCTAAGAATGTCACTTTCCAGACCTATTTAAGAGTTTGATTTTAGGGAAGTTATTTATGAACCTGTCCATTTCAGAGATTAAAAAAATAAAAAGAACAAACAGAAGAAAGGACATTATAATTACACATTTCCCTATAACCATTCTTTGGCAAATGGACTGTAACTTCTTAGACATGCACAGATAATTATTAACAAGGTAATGGAAACTTACATCAAAGCTAGCATCTCAATGATGGGTAAAACAATTCCAGTTATAGAGAGACCTATTATGCAATTGGTGATGAGAAGCAATATGTTAAGTCCTAGAACATGAGATAGTAGAATCTTGCTAATTTGTAATAATTCACATGACCAAAGACAATTAAAAAACCCAGCAATATTGCATCACAGGGCAGATTTATTTTTATATTTATATATTTATATATTTATATATATATATATATATATATATATATATATATATATATATATATGATACCTTATAGATTATAGGCCTTCATCCCATGGATATGTGAGAAATGTTATGCAGAAGTAATTCCATTTATTTCAATAAAACTACTTGTATGAGTAATATTTAGTACATGAATAACCATTGGAAGAATTAGGGGGCGGATCCTCAACTAGTGAAAACTGTCAGATTCACTGCAGTCAGTGAAGCAATCACTCCTTGATGGCCAAGTCAACAGGTGTCAGAGTTTTGCCGTTACCTTCAGAAGGGTGAAGATTTAACCTCTAGTAATTTAAGACCCTACTACAGTTCTCTGGAGCCAAGTGTAGCAAGACTGAGGTATATATGTGAATTGTCCGGTTTCTGATTAGCTAAGTGAGAGCAAGCAAGTTTCACCTGTAAATATTTAAATTCAGTTTTTATCCACTCTGTTCATATTCTCTCCCCCCGCCCCCCAGTAGTTCAGCTGTGTGTAATTATGAACCCTGGTCCCATGCAAAAGTAGTTTATAGATACCTTCTTGTTTGGCGTAATCAATGTGCACTTTATAAATCTAAATAAGTAAATAGAAAACTAGTTAATTCTAGATTGAGGGGAGCTTCAAGGTGATTTATAAGCCTGTAGTCTTAAAGTAGAACAGATCTTTTTAGTAACTGCATTACCTAAAACCGTTCCACTTAGGGACTGTGCCAGAACTATGTTCAGTTTCAAGGATCAGTTATGTTTCAAAAAGAAATACTTCTTTCTATTTACGTATTCTATAGGCAGCAATTGGGACTTTCCTTGGCAACTGTATTAACAGCTGTACTACTTAGATATTGTATCCAAGGCGGGTCCATGTTTGTTTTTAGGGAAAGTCTGCTTCTTACTTCTCTGGATCGAATTCTTAACCCTTGACTTAAGCTATAATATCCCAACTGTGCAATACAGGTTCTTCAAGATATTGTCATTGTAGGTATAGTGGGCATAATTGCGGTAACTGTAGATATGGAGATACCTATACCTCTCCTTGAGGACACCAGATACAAGGTAAAATAGGAATAGCTGAACCAGTTGACACAAAACAATCAGCATGAAACTTCAAGAGTCAAAGACTATTAGAGAGACGTGGGGAAATCAGATAACTGGGTTTTTAAAATAAATCATATTTGTGCCTGTGCAATTCTTGATTCCAGGCAAAAGCAGAATAAGACTGCTGTTCTTTTTAGATTTCTGGACTTTAGAAAAGCGAAGAACCAGTTATGTCACAAAAGCCTGTTCATGATATTTTCAACCTACAGTCTTTGTTCTCAGAGGTTCAGATTATTTGCCAAGAATTCTTAGAATCCCGAAGGTTAGCGTGACAGATACAGCAATTTCCTGTAATATCCTGAACAAACCTTATTGAATTATGTTTAAGTATTTTAGAAGTTCATTGTACTAAAAATGCAAATGTTTGTGGATTATTGTGGATACACACTGCATGTAACTTCTTTAAAGGGGGAGAACCGACTAACATAAACCCCGGGAAGTGGTATGACCTCCACAGGACTAGTTGAAATAATGTGAACTTTTAAAGTGAAGTTGGTTTCCCAGGAAATTTCTAGAGGGAGGTGTATGCAAATGTGAAGCCTCTGGTTATGCAAGAACTAGGCCTTCTGAAGCTTCGCCCTAAGGTGGGGATCTGATGATCACCTGAGGACAGATCAAAGACCCAGACCATATAAAGAAGTGACTCAGTTTCCTGGGCGTGCTTGCTCTGAGCCAAGATGGTTATCAACTTGTTATCAACCCACTGGTGTAGTTTGAAGGACTGTCACCTGCCAGAGCCCTTGTTGAGCTGGGGTGATCTCTGGTCAGCTTATTAACATGCTTGTAGGTTTTTAATGTTTTTGTCTGTAACGTTTTCACCTCAAGAATACATGTGCTTGCTTAAAAAGTGCTGGGGGACAACTTAACTGTGGGCAATTATGCTGTTAATAGCTTCTGAGGAAGGAAGGCAAAGCAGGCCTGCTGAGGCAGTCTGTCTTGCTGGGGAATTCACAGTGTAGGCAGGGAATTGTTCTCTCCCACTTTGACAAGGGTATTTCCAGGCTGCACACGTCTCTGCCCACAAGAGGTGATGGCTAGCGAGCCGGAAACCTGACAATGGGTGCCCTTTCTAGACCACAGAGGGGACACATAGGTGCAGTTGCCCTGAACTGTGACAACTGGCATGAAAAACACATGTAAACTTATAGATGCTTAGTATCAGAGGGGTAGCCGTGTTAGTCTGAATCTGTAAAAAGCAACAGAGGGTCCTGTGGCACCTTTGAGACTAACAGAAGTACTGGGAGCATAAGCTTTCGTGGGTCAGAACCTCACTTCTTCAGATGCAAGTAGAAAGCTTATGCTCCCACTACTTCTGTTAGTCTCAAAGGTGCCACAGGACCCTCTGTTGCTTTTTATAGATGCTTGATACTTATCTGTATCTGATCTGTTGAGATTTATTCATTACTACTGCAAAATAATCAATATCCCATGATCTTCTATAAAGTGTAAATTTGCAGTGCAATATAAAAAATGAGTAACAATTATACAGAATTCTGTGCCATAAAATAGGAAATACAAGAGATGTGAGTTTATTAAAATAAAAAATATTAAAATAAAGACAACTGCAGATAGAAACAAACCAAGCAATGATCAAGAGAGTATCACAACTGCTAACCAGATACTACAGTAAAACATACTGTAGGAAAAGGATCACCATTGAAGACACCATTCTGCAGTGCTTCTGGGCTTACAGAATCACGTGTCTGCTAAGCTCAACGCAGATATGTGAACCGTTAGATAGAAGATACTAGTCTGGGAAATGTATTTGCATAAAAACCACATGCTACGTGGAGAACGCACAGTATTCTAAAGAGCTATTGCTTCACCCTAAAGTTCTCGGTCCTTTCCTAAGAAAGTTGGTTAGAATAGATTTTCTAATTTTCTATTTCTGTATAGGTCCTTATACCACAATGTCCAAGTGCATTCCCATCGTGCATTAAGTGATTTTACTAACATAGTCACATGCAGGTTGTTCCATCTCATTCCTTTCCTTATGGGAGAGTTGTGTGTGCAATGTAGTGTTATGGTTTGGTTTCGTTAGTGGGGTTGGGGTTTTTCATATACACTTGCTCTGTGTTAAAGAAGGCAGGTTGAAGAAATGCACCTTGGAACAGAAAGCGGCAAGGGTTGTGAGGGTCCTTGGTTTCGGAGGGAGTTCATTCCACAGTCATGGACCAGCCACTGAGAAAGTTCCATCTCCTGCACAGATAAATGTTTCCAAAGGAGTTGAGTTGTCAATCACAATCTTCATCCCGAACCAGTAGGTGTTTTAGCTATCCTGGATCCAGGCCACTGAGTACCTTGAAGATGGTGATTGAGACCTTGAACTTGACTCTATAGTCTACGGGAAGCCAGTGAGAATAGAGGACTGGTCTGATGCATTCATGGTAGCCAGGATAGGTGAGGAGACATGCTGTAGGGTTCTGTACTAGTTGGAGTTTCCGAAGGGCTGATGGCTTCATGATGAACCCCCATTAAATTTCCCATAGCAACAGCCAGCACATAAGAGCCTGGAAATGGCCATAGAAAAGTTCTCAGAGCTAATAGATTTGTTTGCCAGGTCTTAAACAGAATCCAGCTGGGAAAAAGATTAAGGATTTGAGGGGCTGGCAGGAAATCTAACAACTCCATTTTAGTGTTGTTTCAGCTGCAGTTTCCTTGCATATCATATACACACACGCACACACACACACACACTCAAACATAATTAATTGTTAATTGGCCTGCAACAACAGCAAAAAGACTGCAACCTCTTGTTCACACACTACAAGCAGCATCTAAATTATCAGGATAAGAGGCAGGAAATCCAGAGCTGAAGATAGCTCACAAGGATGTGCCCGTGAAGATAGGGTAGAGCCTCCTATGTTGTATCACCATGATCTATGCTTCCACTAACAGAGGGCCATACTCGCTCCAGAAGCTGCACACAACAGGGTAGCAGAATCATACAGGTTCAGCCTTCCATTTTCAGTTTCCCATACTTCCCACCCCACATTTATCCCAGCATTAAAGTTAGAGACAAACTTAACAAAACCCAATTTAAGACACCGTTGCCCTCACCCCCCCCACCCCCGCCCCGGTCTGTTTATTATTTAAAAAAAAATTGTTGAGACACTTGTGAAAATTTCAAAGCGAGTTAATCTCCTGAGCCATTATGGTCATAATGTGTAGGGTGTGAACACGGGTGCATTTGGTCACACCATGGCAGATGATAAAATACATATATAGGTCTTATTTGAGTCAGGCCCATTGAGTAGTGCAATAGCTATCCCAGGGATAGGCAACCTATTGCACATGTATCAAAGGTGGCATGCGAGCCGATTTTCAGTGGCACTCACATTGCCCAAGTCCTGGCCACCGGTTCTGGGGGCTCTGCATTTTAATTTAATTTTAAATGAAGCTTCTTAAACATTTTAAAAACCTTATTTACTTTACATACAACAATAGTTTAATTATATATTATAGACTTATAGAAAGATCTTCTAAAAACGTTAATATATATTACTGGCACGCAAAACCTTAAATTAGAGTGAATAAATGAAGACTTGCCACACCACTTCTGAAAGGTTGCCGACCCCTGAGCTACCCTATGCCATGGTGTCACCTCATCACTGTTACCCTGCTGTTGGTTGTTAAACCTACTTATTGCATCTTTAAATTAGACTGTAAGCACTTGCTGGCAGGGACTGTGTCTAATTATATATTTGTACAGCACCTAACAAAACAGAGGTCCCATTCACGATCAGGACCGTTGGGCAGGACTGCAACATATTAAAGAAAAATAATACAGCGTGTGGGCTGCTGGCCTCTTTCCCCAGCCCATAAAGGACTCACTGCCATGCCTGTAATTTTTCAGGCCCCCTTCCGTCAGGGCACCATTTTATTAATTCAAACAAAACCTCACAAAGTAACAAAGTTCACAACCCAAAGTACTCTGCCAAGATCCAGAGGCCTTTCGCTTTGCTCCCTCTCTCTGCTCCAGGGCTAATCACAGGAGCCAACCTCCATCCTGCTGCCCCCTTTCAACTGAGCCCTCTCATCCCTTCATAGGGAACATTTGACCCCTTCCCAGTTGGGTCTGATAATGGAACTGGCCTGACCCTTAAACCCACCATAATTCTGCCCAAGGAGAGCCCTGGATGGTACACGAGGCAATGCTGTTCCCAAGTCATCTGAAAGGGTTGCTATTGCACAGCCAGTGAAAGGCCATGTGAAAAACTTAGGCGGAAATACAAAACACAGGAAAGTGAAACTGACAGAATGCCAGCCTCATTTCTCTCTCTCTTCCCCCTCCCGTTAGGTTGCCACCTATTTAAGTTTTCTTGGAAGGCCCTGTGACTATTACTCTTTTCCCTCCAATAGCCTTCTAGTACAGCCAGCCTGTTCTTCCCACCCTGGACACACAGCAGCAAATTGACCTGCTGTTCCCCCTCCACCAATAGGGAGGCACTTCAGATGAGTGAGGCTGCCTGCTAACCCCATTCCTTCCCTTTTCTCACCCCACGCCTCCCGTCTTCAGCAGCAGGACCATGAAATGTTCCTTCAGTCCTGCTTTTGGCCATACAGATAGCCCTTACCCAGTTCTATGGCCTGAGATTCCCTAGACCGGGTCAGTGGGTAGACCCTGCCACACCTTGAAAAACAAACCCCAATGAGCCCAATCAAGCAGGATTCACACAACCATGATCACTGACTCCACCATACTTATGGCCCCAATCAGAGATTACTCACGCATTTACCTTCGGTTTCCCCTACGAGTTCTGAGGTCCACAGGAATGAGAATATATCAATCTGAGAAAGGCCTTCCCAAAATTATAGGAACACAAATAGACCAGCCTCTAATTTTTTCTGCCCTCTTATAATTTCAACAGGCAACTAACCCTATATTTTTTGTGCTTTTAATTAAAAAAAAAAATTGCTTCCAGACTCTGGTAGCTACTGCCAGAATTTAGCCTGAGCAAATTACAGTCAAGTTATGCAGCCTCTGAAATATATCACTTTACAAAGTGGGAATGCTGACAGAAGTGCCCCCCCCCCCATTAACTAATATATGGGCTCATTTCTACTTGCACTGTGGAGTCAGTCTGGTAGTTACATGAGTCAAGAACAGCAACATGCAAAACAAAGAAAGCAGCCAGTTACCAAGAAATTTTCATCAGAGGCTACTGGGAAGTGAGACATTTCCTGGTTTTTTGTTTTCAATTTTAAACGCTTTTTTATGTAGTCAGGATTATTCAGTTAAAGTTTACCTAGCCCCTGGGAGCCAGAGTAGAAAAACTAGCACATCCACAACATCTAATACAGTGGAACCTTCTAATAAAAGTGTGTTTTTCTGCAGATTTGACAATGTTACCCTCAGATACTATAGATGTGGTGCTAAAGATCCCAGAAACATGTTTATGTTAGGGCACCCACGAATGTTAAACCAGTTCTATAGAACCAGTGGCAGTTTCTTGCTAAGTTTCCTAGTGGAGGACAGTTCTGAAGATCTCTCCAGTATGTGGTAATTGCTGCACTCCAAGAGGATTATCAGTGTGGAAACCACTAGAGTGAAATGAAGATTCGCTACAAAGACTTGTCCACGCAAGGGAAAATTCTGCAGACTTCCCATCACTGCTAATGTAACCCCCTAGTCTCCATATGTTGTGTCCCTCCTCCCCTATGCCTCCACAGAGGATACGCCTATTACAGCCCAAAGCTAGAGAGCATGGCTCTGCAGAAACTCACATTTTCAGCTCTGGAAGTCCCTGGTTCAACCCAGGTTCAAGATGGCTGCTGCCATATACCTTCACTTCAGCACCACTGGTGGTGAATGAGATTCCCATTGTCCCTACCAGCTATCTAACAAAACCACAGCCAAGGGAATGGGCTTGGCAGAATTAGTGGCGAAAGACGACCCTGTTGAGCTCGAGTCTAGTCCGGCACTGAAGAGACACATGAGGTGCAGAATAAATGAAATACCACCACCGGTGTTAGCAACATTAGAAGCCCTAGTGTAGATGGGTTGCTGGCATGTGTCTTTAGACCTGCTGTAAGCAGAGTTAACCGACAGAACTTAAAACTGGTGGCAACATTTGCCTTATGTACATGTGGGCTCACAACACAGCTGGTATTCATGGAGCTGAGCCAATGTTAGCAACACCAGGAAACCATTGCCAAGGTTTCTCTAGCATTTATAAGACTTAATAGTGAAGCTGTAAAAATGCAGCTTGCGGCCCTCTCGAGGTACCATATCTTACATAAGGAGATGCACCATTGCAAGCCTAATGCTTTGATTCTCTGTTGCCCTGCACCTGATGGTGACATTTATATCCATGCAAGTTGAGTGCAAAACACTATCAGATCGGAATGGTAGCATTTTATACCCAGTTTGCAGTGACTGCACGAGGGGTCTGATTCTCCATTGCCTTGCATCTTAAGTCTCAATATTCAACACACAGCATTCAGCAGAGGGACAGAGTGATTTTGCTTGTGGCATAGTACTAAGCTGAGATCATGCATTATGTTGCCAAAGGCCAGTGTGCCATTATCATACATTTTATTGGGTAGGAGGCACAGTGTGGCGAGCCAGATCATCCCTTACCATCCGATTTTAGCTGTTTTGCAAGCATAGCCACTGCTTTTGTTATTGACACTATAGCTCTGTTGTAACTGATGACTACTCCATGCAAATAGAGAACTTTTGGTTCAGTCCCTGGGCTGTCTGTTCTTTCCTACATGATGGCTTTGAGCAACGGAGACCCCTCTTTTAAATGCTTTTTGAAACAAAATATACATACACATTTAGAGAGAAAAAGTCAGGGCACCATTTAGGCTTCGGGCAAGATCTTAGGGTTGCAAAGTTTGGGCATCCCTTTTATGATGAGTACAGAGTAGAAGTGAATCTAGCCTTCAATGCTAGTGCTTCAAGCACACACCTATTCCAACAGCAGGACTCTGCTTAGAATCAAGTTAGCTGTTGAGACAGGTGCCAAAAGCACAAACAGGGCAATAGTCTTCAACCTTCCAGCAGTGATGCGGACAACAGTGGGATAGGGATGGGAAATAGGACTTCAATTTAGATCGTGAATCAAATCAGCACTTCAAAACGCACATAGTTTGCAAAGCAATACTGTGAGATGTAGGCTTCATCCAATCTTGAGCAGAAGTTTACCTTGGGTTTTCCAACAAAACAATCAGAAATTTAAAAAGTTAAATAGTACTATGTCAGCCATAATCCCTTCGACGGAGAAATCAGCATTGATGCACATGGCACATTTACCTTCATAATTTGATATTTCACTAGCTAGTGGATTCACCCTGGCCTGGTGCAAAAATTGAAAACAAGCTGCAGCACCAGTCCCCCTTCATGTTATTCTCAGTATCTGAAATCACAATTAAGTCAGTCAACGGGGAAAACGTCACTCTCAGTAGCAGATTGTTGGAGTTTCGCATGATACTGCACAGCTCAGCAAGCCAGGTGTTGGTCTGAATTATCCTCTCCACGTTTCAAATAATTGAGTTCTCTGTGAAATAGGTGCTCAGTTTTAAAACCCACTTTTGAAGCAGATAAGCCATTTACATTTAACAAAATGGGGTGAGTGGAAATGGGAGAGAGAGTTGTAGGCACTTTTAAAATCTGTTTTCCTGATACTGCAGGACTAAAACATTTATCTAACCCAGTAGTTCTCAAACTTCCTGACCTAGCAAAACATCTAAAATTCAGACTACTTGGCATGCCACCTTCAGAATGACAGTAAGTGTCATTATAATGGATTCTTATTCTGATAAGCCAGGCTGCACACCACTGATCGTGTCCCACAAGCAAACGTGAGTACATGGTTTGAGAAACTCCCAATTTAATCTGAATACACTAATATAAAGCCTACGCCACCTTCCAAATAAGTCAATAGCTGATCTTCCAAAGGCTTTAGTGACAACAACATTGAGTCCATAGTATGAAATCTTTTCAAAGTTCAATACCGGGTGGTGGGGGATTTAGTTCGACTCCCTCCTCTGCAACAACCCAAGTCAGGGGCAGAAGTTGACATCTCATTACATATTCTGTGCATATTTACACTGGAAGGAGTACAACTTGGCTCAGAACTTTTGGAAATATTCATTTCTGCAAAGTGCTTATGATTCTTTGCTAAAATGCTATAAAAGCAGAGAAAATTTCTTCTAGCACTCTTCTTCCTTTTGCCATCCCAAAAGCAATAAATGGCATCAAATTACAAAGCCAAAGCAAACCATATATTTACCGCGAGGTGAGAATCCAGCAGAGCTAGTTGCTGTACCTGGGTGAAACCAGATGACTCCCTACCACAGGAATGAAGTACTGAATAAGTCTGCTAAAAACCAATGCCATCAGCCAATCCTCTGAATCACCAATAAACCAAGTAACTGGAAACTAACCTCAGCCCATTGCAGCAAAACCCATGTCATGTCCTAGGCATGCAATGATGTTGAAACATCCTAACACCTGAAGACAAGATCTAGGAGCCTCATATAATTGATTTGGTATTAAGCTGCAGTAAAACTTTCCAACCTTGTGTGCAACAGCCGGTGAGCTTTGATCATGAGAAAGTGAACTATTACTTTAGGAGCTTGGATAGCACGCAGCATCGGAACTGAAGACCACTACCTGACTAAGTACAGCACTTCTTTATTACAACAGCTAATGATACGTTTCATTAGTAGAAGTCACCAGTGCTAACTAGAGAGGGAAGTAAAAGTAAACAATATACAAGAAAACATTTCCTTCATTGAGAATTTAAGCATTATTTTATATTCCCCTTCAGATAACGGATGCTTGTTGGGGCTTTATTTAAAGTCTTATTCAAAAGAATGTATCTGATACCTTTACAGAAGAAAGAAGTGTTCTATTGAGCATAGACAAGCCAGATTCCTTCGGTCATGAGCGCAGGAAATTTGATAGAGGGCAGAAAACAATGAATTCTTTTGACTTCTTATGCTGTTTAGTTTCTTGATTAATCTCTGTTACTAACTGTTGCAGTTTGTATTCCACATTCTGTGCTAGCAAAAAATCTTTGGTCCCAAGTACTAACCTGGAACCATATTTGTATCTGATATTGGGAAACTGGCAAGTCCTATGTTGCAGGACAAAATTAATTTGGTACAGAACAGTGATCTGTCTGGTATCCGGACACCGGCCATGGTCAATATCTTATGCTTCAGAGGAAAGAAAGCCACTTTTTAGGAAACAAAGAACCATGACACTGTTAGATCAAACGGTGCTGTTTGCCTGGGTCTTAGTCTGAACAATGAGAACAGAATGATCAATTCCACTCTCTTTATAATCAAGTACCCTTTCAAGGTTTTAAATGCTGCAATTATTGCCACGGACACCAGAGGGCTGTTTCCTTAACAACTTTTCCAATAACATTGTCTAAATATTAATGGCAGTGTTTTTGTTGGCTTTTTTGGTTTTGTAAAAAAAAGTTACTGAATTTGTTATTTAACTCTAAATTTAGTATCCTTTTAAACCTCTGTTTTAGTTTCTCCCACTTCTTTACAATGGGCATAATGCTTGCCTACCTACTTGACAGGGGTGCCACAAAGTTTAAAGGCATCCTGTGTTGACAGACTCTTTCAGCCATATACATTAGATTTCACGATCAGGCCAAAGTCTGTAATGCACAGAAGACAAAAAGTGTGATATAGAAATAATTTAGCTCTTATTGTTTTGACTAAGGATTTAAGATTTCCCTTTCAGAAACGAATGATCCTTATGAAAGTCCTATACAATTCAAAACCGTTCTACAGAAATTCAATTCCATTCTATTTAAGTTCTTATACCATCCTTATCACCAGAGTAGCCAAGCCCTTTCCAGTAGTGCAATAAGTGAAAGATTAACTTCTAAAAAAGTATAAAACTTAAAAGAGAATGAGATCCTTTAAAGTAGGCTGGTTACAAAATCATTATTCTCTGTTAAGTTCTGGTAGACTTCTCCCACAACAGAAAGCATATATTAACTCCCAATTAGTTATCTAGCTTGGTTTACAGGAGAGTTAGTGTATAGAATATACAGCATTTCTGTTTACTTTTTGTTAACAGCCAGCTTGATAGAACACATACAAATAATTAATACAAAAGCCACACTACACATTCAAACACTAAAGATATTTTCCAAGTTTATAAGCAATCTCAGCAATTACCAAGTTGACATTCAGTACAAGAGACTTCCAGAGCAATTATGCACCCATTCAGTTGCTCACTGTTCCCCCTTCATTCACAGAAAGCTAAGCAAATTAGACTATATTTGCATGCCATTAGGTTTTGTGGTTTTACATTGTTTCAGAATTACCGGGAATGGGTGGCTTTAGTGCAATTTTTATTATTGAGTCACTATGTCAGCGAAATAAACCCTGTTTTTAGACTAGGATAATGGGTACCTTGAAGGAAAACAGCTGTAAAGAGCTAAACTCCCACAACCTGTATATTTTGACCATCAGGTGCAAAAGTTCAGAGCATGGTAAGTCATTTCTGGACACGCTCAACATGTCACAGCCAGAATAGCAAACTCTTTTCACCTTGACACAGCAGAAAGAAGTGGGCCACCATACCAGAGGACACTCACCTTTCCTGGACACTTGAAATAACTCCTTCACAACACAGCAATTGCCATGTTTCTAGCTCAATACTTTTAATAAAGTATATTAATTATTTCTGTCTCCAGCACCTTGACTGTGTTTATACTTCTGTCAGTCTTTAGTTTCTTCTGCCCTACAGGAGATCTGTTTGTTTTGCATATGCAGAAAACACAGCTTCAGAGTTTAACTACTAGATTGATAAGAGGTTACAGTGATACATAGCCAGAATACTGTAGCTCTTTCACTATCTAAACATCTTACCACGCCCCCATTAATATCTATCGAAGAAAAATAAATATTTGCCAAACCATATGAACATATCTGACAACATTTAGCACCTGTATAGGTAATAACAGAGGAACAGCGTGGAAGCATTGTTTTATCTCTCTCTCTTCTGGTTGTATCAACGCTGTGCCAAGAAAAAACACAAACATGCTGTTGTGTCCCCACAATACTCGGAGCACCTTCTTCCATACAAACGCATTAGCTTCTGCAACCACCTTACCGGGTGATTTAAGGAGAGTGTGGATCAGAAAACTGGGTAACAACAGTTTCTGGCACATCAATTTAAGTTAACTAACTGGAAACTGGCGGGGGGGGGGGGTGAGAAAAGCAGTTTACTTGGACACAGCTCTCTCCAGCCAGTACCCGACTCCGGAATCACCCCCAGCCTGACAGTGCAGCCGCAGCTGCCCCTGCTCCGGACACGCGCTTGTTTTGCAGCGCACATGAGAGCAGCGACGGGATTTATGCTTCCTACGCGGATCATTCCTCCGCTTTCACTCACCCCCTCGCTGGGTCTCTTCCTCCCCACGGGCACCCCGCAAACCCCAGGGCTCCTGGGCTGCCGCTCCCCGCCTCTGAGTCAGGGCACTGCGCGTATTTCCTGCCCGCCCGGCCAGGTTGGCAGAGCTGGGCACCGCACGGGACCTTTCCGCCTCTCGATCGCCCCGCCCCGCTCCCTGCCGCCCGCACTAGCCCCGGGACAGGGACCCAAGAACGCGTTACCTCCGCCCAGCCAGCTGCTTCCCGGCCGCCGCCGCCGCCTCTGAGCGGGGAGAGGTGCGCGCTGCGCCCAGGACAGGAGCCGTCCGGCCCTCCGCACCAATGGGAGAAGAGCATCTCTCCAGGGAGGGGAGGTTCCCCTCTGCCGCGCCCTCCCTCAGGCCAGGGACCTGCTCAGGCTGCCTGCCCTGCGCTGGTCTCTCCCGCTGCCTGTGCCTCCCTTCCCCAGTCACCCTCTCCCCCTGCCTATCCCTCCATTCCCTTCCCCAGTCACCCTCCCCCGCCTATCCCTCCCTTCCCTTGTCATCTCCCCCTTCCTTCCCTCTCCCCCTGCCCATCCCTCCCCTGTCACCCTCCCCCTTTCCTTCCCTCTCCCCTGCCTATCCCTCGGTTCCCTTCCCCAGTCACCCTCCCCCCTTTCCTTCCCCTGCTCCTTCCCCCTGCCTATCCCTCCATTCTCTTCCCCAGTCACTCTCTCCCTTTCCTTCCCTCTTCCCTGCCTATCCCTCCATTCCCTTCCCCAGTCCCCCTTTCCTTCCCTCGCCCCCTCCCTATCCCTCCCTTCCCTTGTCACCCTCCTACTGCCCTTCTTCCTTCCCCTTGTTCTCTCCATTTGCACAAGGCAGACCCCAAACTCTCTGCACAGGATGCAGGGGGGGGGGAGCTCCCTTCAGTGTGTCCTTCTCCTGGAGGGCAGGCCCCAGGATACCAGAGTGGTCTCTGTAGGAGATCAGTGTGGTGCCCTCCTTCTCCATGGGTGTTTCACTGCCCTGTGGCATCCAACTTCTGTAACTAGAAGCGTGGATTGGGGGGAGATCTTGTGTGAGGTAGGTTCTAGGGGTTTCTGCTTTCACTCAGGAATTTTGTTATTTAAAACACCTGCACTTTGGTGCCATGGCTTATATAGTCCAAAGGCAAGAGATTAGCTTCTCAGATGCATCTTTATGAGCCATGGGGATGATCTGACTGCTCCAGCAGTAGCAGGAATATCCGTTGGGTGTCAGGATTTCAACATGAGCTCTTTTGGCCTGGCCTTCATTAGAGACGTTCAGCTTGGTTCCCACTTCTCAGGGCTAGAACATGCCCATTTTATGCACAGGAGCTCCTCAGTGGCCTTCCAACCATGCTGCTAGTCATGCTGTCATAGGGGTCAACAGCAACTGAGCCTTAGGCTGTGTTTTTCACTCTAGATAACTAGCAGGATGTAAAATCTGAGGGGAGATGAGGCACTGTGCTTTTACCTCTATATAGCTAGTTGAGTTAAACCACAGAATACAGGAAATAGGGTTGATCTTGACTAGCTATATCAAGGTAAAACTGACTTGTGCCTTTTCTCCCCTGAGATTTTACAGCAAGATAGCGATCTCAGTGTAAAAACAGTGAAGACATAGCCAGTGACAACTGAGGCTCAATGACTGTGTACACCTGTGTACTGAGCTCATTAGTGCACACAGTTAAAATAGTCCTACCACCAAATGTAAGCGGAGCTCCTCTCTCTTCTCTTCCAAGAGCTACTCAGCCAGGAAACTTTCTATCATTTGCTGGCTGAGAGTCCTTTGCCTTCCCACCCTGCTTCCTCCATGGCATCCATAGTACATCTGCCATCCCATTATACTTCCCCAGCCATGCTCTCCAGGGAGTTCTCCCTTCCCACCATAAGTGCCTTCCAAGGATCCACAAATAGGTTGCCACCAGTTCTCCTTCCCTAATTTTCACCACCACTGCATTACTTCAGGTAGCAAGGCAAGATGAGCAGCTGAGTCTTTGGGCATTGTGAATGCTGCTGTGCATGCTTAACAGGTGTCAGAGCTAACAGTATTAAGAAGAGAATTTTTTCTCTACCCAGACTAGATATGGTCAATGCAGCTACAATTTTCATTTTCTATTCCTTTAACACCACCCTCATTCTTGACTCATTCAAAGCAAATTTTTGAATGAGTTCATTTTGTTTAAATGAACAAAAGAGAACTGATTTCACCTCTGTGCTATGTCCCTGTTGGACTTTCCTTTGAACAAAGAGAGTGAATCTTGGTGAAACATTGCAAAGCTAGGTTTGGCTGTGTGACATGGTCAGATGATTCCTATCAGAACACACCAAATTTCAGACTGCAAATCAGGCAGAATTAGGTCACCTAATATGAATGTAAGATATATTATGCTATTCAGTACACAAAACCATTCACTTTAGTAATTTGTAAAGAGGGATTGTAATCTGAAAAGTTATTTTGTAGAAACATATATTATTTGTTTAGCACCAACAGTGTATTTGGTACTCCTGCCCTGAAGTCTTTAAATAACCAGAAATTGACTCCTGGGATCTAATTGTAATCTAAATTACATTAGTCTAAATAAGAAATAATCTCAACGAAGCCTGCAGTGTAACCAAGATTAGAATTTGGCCCTCTGTATTTAATACATTATTTGCAGAGTTGAGAAGCTATGGATTTGTGTGCATAGTATATAATGTTTTGTTACGCATGGAGGACCCAAATGGATTCTCCATCTCTGGCAATTTTAAAATGAAGATTAGATATTTTTCTAAAATATATGCACTAATTCAAATACAAATTAATTCAGAGAAGTCCTATGGCCTGTGCTATAAAGGTCAAACTAGATGATCACAGTGTTCCTTTCTGGTTTTATAATCTAGGAATCTCTGAAAAGCAACAGCTTTTAGGAAGGGGGAATTGTTTTTCTTTAACTCTGTGTGTGTGGGCACGTTATTATGGTAGATAAATGAGTGCTATGGCATGGTTACAGATCAGCTGGAAGGAGAAGAACAAACTCATAACTCCCTCAGAAGCAAATAAAGCTAACGGAAGTAGCTTCCTCTGCTCCAGCTTGATGAAGAAAAAATTGGGATCTCCTTTTAAACTTACTTCCTGGTAAGTGCTGACATTAGGCTCTAGTTAGCCCAGTTGCTACTAATTTCACCATGGTAAAGAATTTTTCTGGCTCATCACTTTGACCACAGAGGGTCCTGTGGCACCTTTAAGACTAACAGAAGTATTGGGAGCATAAGCTTTCATGGGTAAGAACCTCACTTCTTGCATCTGAAGAAGTGAGGTTCTTACCCACGAAAGCTTATGCTCCCAATGCTTCTGTTAGTCTTAAAGGTGCCACAGGACGCTCTGTTGCTTTTTACAGATTCAGACTAACACGGCTACCTCTCTGATACTTGACACTTTGACCACATCACCCTCACTTTGCATCCCTTCTTCACATCAAACACAAGTACTTGTCTTCTCTTTTAAGGTCCTTCATGGCCTATCACTGTGTCGACAAGTCCCAGGGTCTGATCTGTGCCCCATCCTTTAACCAGTCTCCTGGGTGCTGGACCCCAACAATTCCCACTGTTTTACAGGAGCAGGCCTGTGGCCTCCATAACTCTCAGGCATTCAGGCCCCAGCAATCCCTGTTGCTCTCCGTGGCTCTCTGCAGCTGGTCCAGCCAAGCCAGACTCCTGTGAAAGAATTTTTCCTCCCTTCGGGGCACGGTGTTCTTCAGTCTGTAACTGCAGTGACACAGGCAGCCCTTTAAAACAAGGGAACAATTTATTAACCACCTGGAATACAAAATCTGAAAGCCTTTGGGTTAGTGTGAGAAAGGCAGACTTCAGATAGAGTTCCTGTGGGTGGAAGCCAGGGCTTCGCTATGCCCTACTTTCCTGAGCTCCATCCTCACTCTACATCCCCCCACAAGTCTCTCAGTCCCCAGAGAGCTGCTGTGAGTCTGCAAACTCTGTTTTTATCACAGGTTCCTGACACCTCCAATCCATTTTCCTCCCACTGCAAAACCATGCTGAGTTCACATGTTCAGCCTGCCTGAACAGCCCCTGCTAATCATTTGATCATTGGGGTTCCTATTGTCTTCTGATCCTCCACTGATTTGTGGAGACTCTAGCTAGCTCCTGACAGCTCACATTCATACCACCCCAGACAGCTATGTGACCCAAACATCTCATGCCTTCCCTCTGTCCTAGGAGAAGGATTTTAACCCATCTGCACCCACTGGGTAGCACTACCAAGCCAAATGGGTCAAGTAATATTCATATTGTCAAATATCAGGGGGTAGCCGTGTTAGACTGTATCCACAATACAACAAGGAGTCCGGTGGCACCTTAAAGACTAACAGATTTATTTGGGCATAAGCTTTCGTGGGTAAAAAACCTCACTTCTTCAGATGCATGGAGACATTCATATTGTTCATAAAAATGTTACCAAAAATGTCCTCTTTCATCGAACCCTGCCCTACCTTTCCTATCATTTCTAATAAGCTATAGAGACATAGACTTCTGCTTCGGTTGTGCCAGTGATGCCAATTCTGGAACAAGCACCTTCATACTTTCTTCAGTGCTGCCCCACTCGCTTTGGAGGAGCTGCCTGTAAATCCCTGCCAAGTCACCACGTTGTCCTCCTTCAAATGTCTCCGTAAGACTCTCTTCTGTTGTTATACCTACCAAAAACAAAAAAAATAAAAACAGAAAAACCTAGCCAGTGGTTAGGCAGATAGTGTGCTGTGACTGCTGCTTATCATGCTGACTACAGTTGGTCAGAATTTTTTACCACAAAATGTTCCAGTTAAAAATGTGGTTTTGCCATTTTGATTAAGTGTTTTGATTTTCCAACTGGAACATTTAAAATGGAAAAAATTGTTTCTGATCAACATGTTGAAATGAAGTGCAATGGTCCATTTCACTTCTACTTAAAATTGTGGTGTTGGAAAAGGAAAAATTGTTTTTGATTTTCTTGTTTCTGGATTTCTTCATCTCTCTCTTTTTTTACTTCCTCCTCTGCACCTATTGTAAAAAAGGAATTGGTAAAGTGTGGGTAATTTTGTTGCATGATAGGGAAGAGATAAGACTGGATAATGAATATAAAAGGGATTCTTTATTGAGTGTACCGAACACAGACAGGGGACAGGGCCTTATACTTTTCCCTGACTCTCTTGCTCCCATATAAGCCAAACATATAGTACCTATTGCCAATACGCAGGGTTTCTCTACATTTTGGCTTTAATTCAGCAGTCCTGGGAAGGACTACTGAATATACAGTAGTGCTTTGTGTAAAAGATCTGAAGCCCTAACTTTATGCTGACATTTGCTAGGAGCTGAAGAGGAATATGAGGAAAAAGCCCTAGTGTTGCCTCAAGGGCAAATCAAATGTCCTAGATTCTGGTTGATCTTGTGATTTCTAGGAGGCTGTAACTCATGTTTAATTTATCATTTCTTTGTCAGTAAATGTTTTATTTTTACACCTTGAATCAACTTGTTCTGAGTCATCTGTTTCTAGGCCCTACCCAAATCACCTGGCTGGTGACACATGCTGTTGTGTCAGTAGCGCTGCAATTATGGTGCTTCCTCACTTGCATTTGTTAGGAATTCAGATCTTTTCAGATAAATTTTTATGTTGTCAAAAATGGTGTGTGTGTGTGTGTTTGTATAATGATTTATTCTGAAGTGCTCAGAATATGGCAGAATAAAAAGTGGTGGGGAATGATACACATTAAAATTCTTCCAATATATTTTTTTTTGCACTCATACTTTCAAGCTTTCTATACTATCAATCCTCAGTTAGGATGGTAGGGAACTTTAAAGAAATGTGGTTTTAAAAATCACTGTACAGGTTGTAGCTCAGAACAGTGACACCTCTTGTTTTCTGTATACTGTATCTTTATATTTCTAAGACATGCCTGTCTGCAGAGACAGCCACCATTTTATTCTTTTACAGTTGCTAAATTACAGAGGAAACAGGGTCACTGTGCTATATGATAGAGACTTTTCTTTTGTTCTTTCTTGTTGATATTTTTCTTAATCTAAAAGGAAGTCTCTAGACTGAAATGCCTGTTTTGCTATTTTTGTATGAAAACATAACAGAAATAACTAACCATTTTCAAGCACAACTTTGTGTACTTGGTAAAGAGTTCCTGACTCTGTTACAGGTATAGAAGCAAGATTCCAAAATAGGTCATTTGTCTATCATACCTTAGACCAGATAAAAAGTAGATTGGCTACTTATCTAGCCCCCACTTATATTGTAAGCAAGCACCTCATCATGCTTAATGTATTTCTTGTCACAACACCCCTGTGAGGTAGGGAAGACCCCATTTTTCAGATGGGGCACTGATACATAGAAAGGTTAAGTGACTTGCCTAAGGTCACACAGGAAGTCTGTGGTAGAACAGGGACTTGAAACCAGGTATCTTAAGTCCTAAGCTAGTGCCTTAATCACAGGACCATCCTTTCTCTGGCTTTCTGGAAGTACTCACTTACTGGAAGGTGAGACAATCCTACCGAAAGCAGAACATGCTCCTTAACAGGTGTTAGCTTTGAATAGCTAGGGGTTTTCCAGTTTGGCACAGGAAGGTGGAGTTTATTGGGAATCAACTCCATTAAGACCTTGTTATTTAAATTATGACACATGACATAGTTATTTTTAAGGGTGAGGAAAGAGAAATAATTTATGTACAGTTTTTATGGGCCCTAACTTATAAAAGCCAATAAAAATTAATAGCATTATTCCACAATTCTTAGTGTTGCAATGCAACAGAAGGAGAGTGGCTCTGATATGCTGTTGACACTACTGTATTTATCTGTACATTTTATTCTGTCTAGGGCTGCTTCCCCTGCTGGTATTCTTCCCCCATCTCTTCAAAGGGACGCTCAGCACTTTTAAAAAACAGGTTACTTACTCAGGTCCTAAATATGGATTTAGGAGTCTAACTTTAGGCACCCATTCTTGGAAATCATGGCCTGTATCTTGGGTCTAGTACATGGGCACTCACCTGAATAACTTAGCAGGGTATTCCCAGTTGAAACCTAGTCAGACTAAACACACGCTTTGAACTAACATCAGCCTGAACAACCATCTGAAAACTCACAGGGCTCTGTTTTCTCTGGAAAAACAAACAAACAAACTTGGATACTATGTTAAACCTACTGCACGAGCTTCTGGCTCTCCACTCAGACACAGAATTCCATCCTGAAGAAAAAGAAACCTCAAACCTCCTCAAATAGAACAAAAGGCCTCATGCCCCACACTCACTTCCAGAGGAGTGTGGACTAACCTCCACCCTCATTTGTGCACTGGGGCACTTCAGAACAAAACTCAATTCAGGGAAAGAGAGTGTCTGTGTGTTAGACTGCCTGCATAGGACATAAATACTCCCCTGTGGCTCTAAGGGGAGGAGGAAAGGGAGAGAGACCTTGGGTATCATGCTGTTAATACCTTCGCTTCCCCACAGGGGTGGCTCTATATTTTTTGCTGCTCCAAGCACAGCAGTCAGGCAGCCTTCGGCGGCGTTTCTGCGGGTGGTCCGCTGGTCACGCGGATTCGGCGGTGTTTCTGCGGGTGATCTGCTGGTCCCGCGCCTTTGGCATACCCACTGCCAAATTGCCGCCAAAGCCGCGGGATCGGCGGACCTCCCAAAGGCATGCCGCCGAACACTGCCGGACTGCTGCCCTCACAGCAACTGGCACACTGCCCCCTGTGGCTTGCCGCCCCAGGCATGCGCTTGCCGCCCCAGGCATGCGCTTGCTGCGCTGGTGCCTGGAGCCGCCCCTGCTTCCCCAGCACACATGAAAGGACCAAGTCTGCCCTGACTTAAACTCTTGAAATCATGTTAAAATCAGTGGGGTTGCTGGGGGTGGTGTTACATCAGGGGCAGAACTCGGCTCTGGTTCTTGGGGGCTGACACTGCGTTCCCCTCTACTCAATCTTCTTGCACCCAGTGTGGGAAAGAGGGTATCCATAGGGAAAATGCCAGGTTCTTAACCCTGATGCCCAGTCTCTGGAGGCATTGAGGGCTGAGGGCAAGATAGAACCTCAAAACATCCATCCCATTGTTAGCTTAAGAGACATACTTTCATGGAAACCACAATAGCCCAATTAATGGCAAATACATTAATTCTTTCAAGGCTCTGCCCATCCTCAGTTCTGAGAGGCTGTATAAATAGTTTCCCTCTGTACGACTAAAGTGTAATTAACCTTTGGCAAATATTGATATTGTAGGAGTGGAACCTTGTAGAGAATGCAGCAGTGCTAGCCAAGATGCAATGCAGATTTTTAAATGAATGGGCAGCTTAAATAAATAGCAAGCAAACATTCAAACGGGGAGAAAAGGAGCCAAATCCATCCCATGGATTATGCAATTTTAATTTTTTTAAATTAAGCAATAGAGCAAATTTCTACATCATAGTAAATGTTTTCACTGGCTTCTTATGGCTGCTTTTCAAGTAATCAAGCTTGCAATTATACTATATTATCTAAGTTAGCCACATAGGCCTTTGTAGCAGGCCCTTCAGTATAGTATCTAGAACAGGGGTCGGCAATGTTCGGCATGCGGCTCGCCAGGGTAAGCACCCTAGCGAGCCGGGCCAGTTTATTTACCTGCTGACGTGGCAGGTTTGGCCGATCGCGGCCCCCACTTGCCGTGGTTCGCCGTCCTGGGCCAATGGGGGCGGCAGGAAGCGGCGCGGGCCGAGGGATGTGCTGGCCACGACTTCCCGCCGCTCCCATTGGCCCGGGACGGCGAACCGCGACCAGTGGGGGCCGCGATCAGCCGAATCTGCTGCGTCAGCAGGTAAATAAACTGGCCCGGCCCACTAGGGTGCTTACCCTGGCGAGCCGCGTGCCGAACGTTGCCGACCCCTGATCTAGAATCAGGCCAGGCCAGAACTTGGAAGTGAGACCACCAACGAAAACTTAGCTGCTGCAGACAATGGTGCTGGAGATATAGGAAATGACCCTGTGCCCCACATGCTGTGAGGGGGCTCTGTGCCGTTTTTCAGAAGGGATGTGAAACAGAGGTTCTGATCTCTTGTGGTCATTAAAAATACTAGAGCACTTTGCGCAAGAGTAGTGGTCTGCTCTCCAGGTCCCATTGTAATTTGGATGACTACATTTGACCCACCTAAATCTCCTCTGGAGTCTCACTTGCTTATGTGGCATTCTTCTCTACTTCCTGTCCTAAATTGTTGGGGAGTTTTGCTCCTGCGCTTCATGCCAGAAGCACTTGCATTTCAGAGGCGAGTGAAACCATTTTAAAAAGTATATTAGGAACAAAAAGAATTTTAACAATGGTATTGCTCCGTTACTAGGTAGAAATGGTAGAATTGTCAAAAATAATTGAAAAAAGGCAGAAGTGTTCAATAAATATTTCTGTTCTGTATTTGGAAAAAATTAGATGATGTACTCATATCGTATGATGATAAAACACTTTCCATTACACTAGTATCTCAGGAGGCTATTAAACAGGAGTTACTCAAGTTAGACATTTTAAAATCAACAAGTCTAGGTAACTTGCATCCAAGAGTTTTAAAAGAAATGGTGATGAGCTTGCTGGACTGTTAATGTTGATTTTCAATAACTCTTGGAACATGGGGCAAGTTCCAGAGGACTGGAAGAAAGCTAATGTTGTACCTATATTTTAAAAAGGCAAACAGAATGATCTGGGTAATTATAGGCCTGTCATACTGTCATTGATCCCAGACAAAAAAAATTCATGGTTGGTACATGATTTGATTAATAAAGAACTAAAGGAGGCTATATAATGAATGCCAATCAACATGGGCTTATAGATAGATCCTGTGAAACTAACATAATATCTTTTTTTTATAAGATTACAAGTTTGGTTGATAAAGATAATAGTGTTGATACTTAGACTTCTGTAAGGTGTTTGATTTGGTACCTCATGACATTTTGATTAAGAAACTAAAATGATATAAAATTCATGATATGGATTAAGAACTGGTTAAATAATAGGCCTCAAAATGTAATTGTAAATCAGAATCAGAATCAAATGGGTGTGTTTCTAGTGGGATCTCACAGGGATATTATTGGCCCTCGGCTATTTAACATTTTCATCAATGAGCTGGAAAAGAGCATATAATCAGTGATGAAGTTTGCAGATGACACAAAGAATGGGAGAGTGGTAAATAATGAAGAGGACAGGTCACTGATACAGAATAATTTGGATCGCTTGGTAAAATGGGTGCAAGCAACCAATATGTGTTCTAATATTGCCAAATGGAAAGTTATATATCTAGGAACAAAGAATGTAGGCCATACTTACAAAATGGAGGACTGTATCCAGGAAGGCAGCAACTCCAAAAAAGATTTGGGGGTTGTGGTGGATAATCAACTGAACACGAGATCCCAGTGTGATGCTATGGCCAGAAGGGTTAATGGGATCTTTGGATATGTAAACAAGGGGATATTAAGTAGGAGCAGAGACATTATATTACCTCTGTATTTGGCACTGGTACAAGCCCTGCTGGAATATTGTGTCCAGTTCTGGTGCCCACAATTCAAGAAGGATGTTGATCAATTGGAAAGGGTTCAGAGAAGAGCCACAAGAATGACTAAAGAATTGAAAATATGCCTTATAGTGATAGACTCAAGGAGTTCAATCTAATTATCTTAATGAAGAGAAGGTTAAGGGGTGACTTAATTACAGTCTACACGTATATACATGGGGAACAAATATTTAATAATGGGCTCTTCAGTCTAGCAGAGAATAGTAACTTCCAATGGCTGGAAGTTGAAGCTAGACAAATACAAACAGGAAATAAGGGTAAGTTTATAAAAGTGAGGATAATTAACCCTTGGAACAACGTATCAAGGGCTATGGTGAGAAAAGGTGGGTGAGGTAATATCTTTTATTGGACCAACTTCTGGTGGTGAGGGAGACAATCTTTCAAGCCACACAGAGCTCTTCTTCATGTCTGGTAAAAGAACTCCCAGTGTCACAGCAAAATGCAAGGTAGAACAGATTGTTTAGCATAAGTAATTAGCGCATATTTTGTAAGGGAACATTCAAGGTAGAGTGACCTGTTAACACCTCTAAAGTCATAGGACAAAAAGAGGAGGGTTACAGATTTTTGTAATAAACCATAAATCCAGTGTCTCTGTTTAGCCTAGCAGAGTAATTAATTTAAGTTCCTAGGCTCACCTTTTGAAAGTGTTGTGCAGGTTTCATTTGAGGATGAGGAATGAAAGGTCAGATATAGAGTGATTGCTTTCAGGGGTGCTGAAACAATTTTTATAGTGGGGGTGCTGACAGCCTTCGAACCACACTGTAAACCCTGTATATAATGGAAACCCCTTCAAGCCAGGAGGTCCAGCAGCACTTTGTGAAAAGTGTTCACAATGATAGAGGTATTTTTGTCTTTTGTCATTTTCCTGTGTGAGTTCATTCAATAGCATAGTGATTGTCTGGTTTCACCCACACAATTGTTATTGGGGCATTTAGTGCACTGGATGAGGTACACCACATGTTGTGATAGGTATGTGTAGGATCAATGGATCTTGAAAGATGTGTTGTGGGAGGTGTTGATCGTTGTAGCAGTGGAGAGATGTCTGCAAGTTTTGCATCTGTTATTCTGGCAGGGTCTGATGCCACTTTGAGTTTGTGTGTCCTGGTCAGTGAGAAGCTTGCTTCTGATTATGAGGTTGGGGGGTTGTTTGAAGGCCAGAAATGGGGGGTTGGGAAAGATTTATTTCAGAATGGGGTCCCCATCAAGTTTGGGTTGTAGTTGTTTGATGATACCCTATATGGGTCCCAATGTGGGCTGGGAGATGACAACTAGGGGTGTGTGGTTGAAGGAGGTTTTATTTCTGTATTGAAGCAGGTTCTGTTGGGTTATTTTGGTGGCTCATTTCATTATGTGATCTACTTCTCTGGTGGACTGTCTTTGTTTAGTGAAGGTGGTTTTGAGTGTGTTTAAGGTTTATATCCTGGACTTTCTCCTTAGAGCATATTCTGTGGTATCTGAGTGCCTGGCTGCCGATAACAGATTTCTTGATGTGTTTAGGGTGGTTACTGGATCTGTGAAGGTAGGTGTGGTGAGCCATGCGTTTCTTGTATATGGCTGTCTGTAAGGTTCCATTATTGAAGCTGATTGTGGTGTCTAGGAAGTTCAGGCTGGTGTGGGAGTGTTCCAGAGAGAGTTTAATGGAGGGGTGGTGGTTATTGAAGTTGTGGTGGAACTCTATGAGGAAGTTTAAGCTGTCTGTCCAGAGGATGAAAAAATCATTGATGTATCTCAGGTACGTGATTGATTTTGATACGATCAAAACTCCCTCCACCCCCACACACAACACGCCATTTGTTCAGAAATTCTTCTTCAAGGTGGCCCATGAAGAGGTTGGCATTTTGGGGAGCCATCCTAGTACTTATGGCTGTTCCCATGGTTTGGACAAAGTGTTTGTTGTTGAACGTAAATTGTTATGGGTGAGGATGAAATGGATGAGTTTGGCAATGTGTTTAGGGTGGATATCTGAGAGTTGTCCATTGACTTGTAAATATTTGAGGCAGGCAGCTATGCCGTCATTGTGAAGGATGTTGGTGTCTAGGGAAGTGACATCCATGGTGGCGAGGATGGTGTTCTGAGGGAAGTTGTTAGTATCGTGGAGTTTGTGGAGGAAGTCATTTGTGTCCTGGAGGAAGCTGGCCCTTTGTGTGGTGAGTGGTTTGAGGATGGTTTCTATGAGTCCCCATATTCCTTCAGTAAGAGTGCTGTGGCCAGATATGATGGGTCTGCCTGGGTTCCCTTGCTTGTGTATCTTGGGAAGCATGTCCCTGTGTGGTGGGTTCATGAGGAATGAGTTTGTAGACAAAAACACCCCATCACCTGTGTGTGTAAACACTTTTCACAAAATGATCACTCTATATGTGATCTTTCAGTCCTCATCCTTAGGGCCTGATCTATACTACAGTTATGCTGACGCAAGGCAATTTCCGTTGACCTAACTGTGTAAATGTCTCCACTAAAATTTCGCACATGCTGACATAACTGCCCCACTACACCGACTTAATAACTCCATCTTCACATGAGGCATAGAATCAATGTTGATGTAGTTAGGTCAACACAGTGTCAGTGTAGACACCACATTCCTCACATCAAATGTTACTGACTTTGAGAAGCTGTCCCACAATGCCCCAAACTGACAGTGTACTGACAGTGTACCGCCGACACAAGAAGCATAGAGTGCACATGCAAAAGCGATTTAATTACTCAAGCGTCTATATGGCAATGTAACTTAGGTTAATACAATTTTGTAGTGTAGACATGCACAAAGGAAACCTGCACAACACTTTCAAAAGATGAGCCTGGGAACATATTTGTTCTATGACTGTAGAAGTGTTAACGGGCCACTCTATCTTGAATGGTCTCTTACAATATGTGCCAATGACTTATGCTAAACAATCTGTTCCACCTGGTATTTTGCTGTGATGTTGGGAGTTCTTTCCCCAGAACTGAAGAAGAGCTTTTTTTGGCTCAAAAGCTTGTCTCCCTCACCAACAAAGGTTGGTCCAAAAAAATATATTACCTCATCCTCCTCCTCTCTAATAATATCCTGAGACCAACACAGCTACAAGTACGCTGCATACAAGGGTTGTGGTGTGGTGGATTTTCTATCATGACTGGATGTTTTTCTCATAGATTTGCTCTAGTTCAAACAGGAATTAATTCAGCACAGCCCTACGGCCTGTGTTATACAGGAGGGCAGACTACATGGTAACAAAGCCCTTCTGACTTCGTAATCTATTAATTTGTTAGTGTGAATCCAAAGAGAGTTTGTAAAGCACTTTGGGATCATTTGATCTGAAAGGTGCTACCAGCATCTATCATCTATGTAGATAGAAGGTATAGAAGTATAATTCTCTCGTTATAAACAAGGCCTTTACGTGTCTAAATATTTGCCATTCGACTTTACCATTTGTCCATTTTGTGTTTCATCTCATATGTATTATATTATTAATCATGTGTGTTACAGTAGTGGCTAGGGGCCAGCTGAGAACAGCCCCCCATTGTGCTAAGCAGTGTACAAACACAGAATAGAAGCTCTTTGGGGCAGGGACTGTCTTTTTGTTCTGTGTTTGTACAGCAGTAACGACAGTGGGACCCTGCTTTGTGCCCTGGGGCTACTAGGCACGACAACAATACAAATAATAAAAAGTTCCAATGCTGCAGTACTGGCACAAGAGTTGGGTTGGGTCTTCCCTCACCCTCACCAATTCCTCTTGAGAATCTCGGCTTTGAACTTGGCCAAGAGATTGCCACCCAGGGGACAATTCTTCCTTCCTGAGAGGTGTCTGCAGCCCTTTCTGTTGCTGACCTTCAGCAAATCACAGAAGAGTCTGAAAGCAATTTTGGCAGGTGCTCCTTTTTGGCCCCAACCCTGCTGCCTCCTTGATGGGTACAGAGGGCCCTTCCCGTGGAGCAGGTACTGAGGTAGGGATTTGGAGAGATGCATGCTCCATGCACAGCAAGGTAGACCCCTACAGATGCCATTGTCCTCCATACAAAGAGTGTGTGTGGGTGGCCGGGGTGCTGCAGAGCTCCCTAGGGCCCGGCTACTCGAATGCGGAGGGGATTGTCCCCCCGCTTTGCGCTGGAAGCTGCAACTCCCACACGGGCCCACCAGGGGGCGCTGCTTGAACGCGGACACCACAGCAGCGCCGCCGCGAAGGGCGGGGAGGGGGCTGAGGTTGCCGGAGTTACGGGAGGAAGTTTGGGCTGAGGAGCCCGAGCGAGGCCGGACGCGGAGCGCGGGAAGTGGGGGCGCCACAGCCGGCCAGGCCCTGGTAACAGCCCCGCCGCCCGCCTGGGCCCGCGGCAGCTGGGGAGGGGGATCTGTAGGGAGGGGGCGGGAGTCGGAGGATCGGGAAGCGCCAGGGTGGTAGTGGCGATAGTGGCTGGGGGTGCAGGAGGGTGACAGCAGTGATGGTGGGGGTGCAGGTGGGTGTTGGTGATAGTGGCTGGGGGTGCAGGAGGGTGACAGCAGTGATGGTGGGGGTGCAGGTGGGTGTTGGTGATAGTGGCTGGGGGTGCAGAAGGGTGACAGCAGTGATGGTGGGGGTGCAGGTGGTTGTTGGTGATAGTTGCTGGGGGTGCAGGAGGGTGACAGCAGTGATGGTGGGGGTGCAGGTGGTTGTTGGTGATAGTGGCTGGGGGTGCAGAAGGGTGACAGCAGTGATGGTGGGGGTGCAGGTGGGTGTTGGTGATAGTTGCTGGGGGTGCAGAAGGGTGACAGCAGTGATGGTGGGGGTGCAGGTGGGTGTTGGTGATAGTTGCTGGGGGTGCAGGAGGGTGACAGCAGTGATGGTGGGGGTGCAGGTGGTTGTTGGTGATAGTGGCTGGGGGTGCAGAAGGGTGACAGCAGTGATGGTGGGGGTGCAGGTGGTTGTTGGTGATAGTTGCTGGGGGTGCAGGAGGGTGACAGCAGTGATGGTGGGGGTGCAGATGGGTGTTGCTGATAGTGGCTGAGGGTGCAGGATGGTGACAACAATGATGGTGGGGGTGCAGGTGGGTGTTGGTGACAGTGGCTGAGGGTGCAGGAGGGTGACAGCAGTGATGGTGGGGGTGCAGGTGGGTGTTGGTTATGGTGGCTGGGATATGAGTGGGTGAGAGAAATGGTGTCTGAGGTGCAAGTGGGTGTTGATGGCAGCTGAGGGTGCGGGTGTGTGACAGCAGTGATGGCTGCGTGTTGATGATGGTGACTGGGAGTGTGGTGATAGCAATGATGGGTTCAGATGGGTGATAGCACTGATGATGTGGGTTGGTGCGTGTGGCTGGGGGTGCAGGTGGGTGGTGTGATAGTGGTGGTGATGCTGGTGGGTGACAAGAAGGATGGGTGGGGGTGCAGGTATGTGTTGCTAGTGGCTGAGGTTGCAGGAAGTGGTCCGCAGTGATGGTAGAGGTTTAGGAAATAACAGTGGAGACAGTACGGGACTATGGTGGGGGCACAGTTGTGTATGACAGGTGGGAGATGCAGAGCATGTGATGTGATAGGAGAGTGTGAGAGTAACTGACAGTAGTTGGGGGAGCAGGTTGTGTGTGACAGTGTTTGAAGTGTAGGGTTAGTAGTAGGGGGCACAGTTGATAGGGATGGTGGCAGTGATGGTTAACAAACAATTTGGATGTGGGTGGTAATCATGCTGGTGGTCACGGTGATGGGGTGTGTCATGACTGTGATGGTAATAGTAGTTTGGCTGTGGTGGAAGAATGAGTATTGCTGATCGGTGGGGAGATCACAGCAGCAGGGGTACTGATTGTAATGGTGGTGGTGGTGTTAGAGCTGTGACTGAGGGTATGTCTTCACTACCAACGTTAAAGCGCTGAACGTGGCTGTGTAGTTGCAGCCCCAGTGCTGGGAGAGAGCGGCACCAGTGCTGTAAAAAAACCACCCCCACGAGGGGAGTAGCTCCCAGCACCGGTGCACTGTCCACAATGCTACTTTATAGTGCTGAAACTTGCATCACTCAGGGGTGTATTTTTTCACACCCCTGAGCAAGAAAGTTTCAGCGCTGTAAAGTGGCAGTGTAGACAAGGTGTGACAGTAGTTTGGGAGAAGATAAATAAATCATCCTTCTGTAAATTTTTTTGTTGTTGACTTAAATCTGTAATCAATTCTCAGCCCCCAGAAATGTATCCTGCTCTCTCTTGTCTATGTATTTTTCTTTGTTTTGCATTATCTATTAAATGTGTTATTACAGTATGTTATTCACCTTGGTCCGGCTTGGAGGCTTGTGTGGTGTTTGCCTCACTGAAAGAATTTCACAGATAAATCACTCGAGCTCAGCTGTGGCTTGAGCTTCAGAAACAAGCGCTGCCAAAAACTTGCTGCTTGAAATACTTTCTTGATCCCTGTATTCTGCACTAAGCATGGATGCATGGAATCCATTTAGAGCAAGACCCAGAGACCATAAATATGGAAGAGCCAGGGAGGAGGTGTGGGGTCAGGGGGAGAGAATGATCCACCATTTTCTATTTCTTAGGAAAATCACTACAGTAGATGCACAGATGGAAAAGGCAAATGGTTATTTTCCCCCCCCTTTGATTCTGTATTCTGATATGAGGTTGCCCAGAACCTAACCTGATCCTGCCTGCATTTCAAAACATGTTGTGCACCCCTGTGCTTGGGCTGGAAGTTTCAGAGAAGCCTAAGGGAGTCAGGCACCCACCTCCCATTGAATTTCAGTAGGATTTGAGCACCTAACTGAGTTAAGCCCCTTGGAAAATTCCAGCCTTAAAATCAGCATCCACCCCTCTCTTTATTTTTTAAATCTCTGCCTGTGGCCAACATTGAATTTGATCAATAAAAATGAACTTAACAAGTAATTGCTCGGGGGCAGTAGGCATATTAAGGACAGGTCTGCGGATCAGGGCCTTATACCCAAATGGGTTCCTGGGGCATGGTGGTTTCTTCATGTATGGCAAATGTTATGATGCTGCAGCAGACACATCACAATATGGTTCCATAATGCAAATATTTACTACTGTAAAAAGAACAGGAGTACTTGTGGCACCTTAGAGACTAACAAATTTAAATGTGTTAGTCTCTAAGGTGCCACAAGTACTCCTGTTCTTTTTGCGGATACAGACTAACATAGCTGTTACTCTGAAACCTGTCATTTACTACTGTGATATAAACATGGAAATGTTGATCTAGGCCCCTTTGGATAGGTCTACACAGCATATGGCTGTGAGGATCCCAGGCCAGGTCACGTGTCCCTGCTGGGAGTTTGAAGTTTCCAGGACTAGACTCTTATGATGAGAATTAGCTGTCACTGATAAATAATTACCTGGGGGGAGTGGGGGACACGGGTGGTTGCCTGGTCTAAGCATCAGATTTGAAACAATCAGCCCTTTCCTAGAACCACATAATCATAACGAGCAAAATTGACTCAGTCCTTCAGGGCAAGTAGGTTTCCTATATGCAGCTTACTTGGAGTGGTGAAGATGCCTTTGAATAAAACATCAAGGGGGTTATTTCAAGGAGAAGATTTTTCAAAGGCATAAATGATAGGTTCCTAGCTCCCATTTTCTTGTCCAACCCTAAATCTGCCTCTCTAGGATTGCCAGCCTTCTATCACTCCCTTTAAACTGCCCTTTTGCACTTGTCCTTTACCAATCTACCTTCTGCCAACGCAACCAACTACTATGCCAAACAATAGCCACTCATGTTGGGCAAAAAATAATCTTATAAAAGCTGGGATGTAGACTGGCAGGTTGCATGGTCTGTGGTAGATGGTTTTTGTAGTAATAGTAAGCTTGGGTCCTATGGGTGGAGGACTAGACAGTGTCTAGAGTTAGGTGGCTTAAGTTCATTTCCTTGTTTTAATGGACTTGTGTCGGGTATGCTGTGCTGCTGCCCAACAATTTTCATGTGTGTTAATTTTAATAGGAAACAGCCTGTCCTATTGTGGAGGTGGTGGTTGTGACTCAGAGTTAAGGCTGTATGTAAGGAGCTGGTGTGGGTTAGAGAAGCCCTAATGCTTAAGCCACCTGTTCTACCCCTTCTGGGTCCGGGAGAGCTCTGTCCACTGCAAGACGAAATAATCTAGCCTGCTGTGTATAATGACATTAGTTTTGTGGACTAGTAGCAACCTTTGTTTAAGTTTTGTGTGTGTTAATTAACATTTGGAACTCAAGCAGCTGGGTAGTTTCATATTAAAATGAAAATACAGCTGAAATGTAATAATGAAGAAACTCTATAGATGCCCTTTCATTGTGATTTGTTTTTCATATATGTATGCTACCAGCCTGTCAACAGAATCACTGTCACTTTATTCCTGAGCTTGGCATTGCAAGACAATACACGTAGGGATTACTGTTGACATGCATATCCCTTCCGAAAGCAGTTTTATTCCCAGCCCTGACAATCAAAACCCATGTCAGAGCTACAGCAAACATTCATAGTTCTGGGAGAATATAAAGAAGGGGAAGAGAGATGCATACTAAGAAGTGAGCTAGAGCTGGCCTGATAAAGATGGACCTGAAACAGAAGAAAAATGGCTAGAAAAGAAACAACTGCTGGTGGCTGGATCTGTGAGAATGAAATAATTCCAATCCTAAGGAATGCAATTACTAGTTGCTACATAGACCCCAGTTCAGGACAGCATTGAGTTCATGTCACTAGAACATAAGCATGTGCTTAAGTGCCTTCCCGAGCTTATGAATTTTCCTGAATTGGCGGCCATAGCTCCCCACTAGCTTGAAGGGCCTGATCCTGGAAGCATTTACAATTGGGTCTAGTGCTTACTGCCATAATTTGTCCTGCTGAAGTCAATGCAACCACTCATGTTACAAAGCACCACTAGTAGTATATATTTGCAGGATTTGGCCCTTATTTAGCAATGGGACAGTGGGCCCAGTTTTGTAAGCCCTTCTGTATGGATTGACTAAATAACCTCTTGAGGTTCCTTTGAGCCCTACTTTCCCATGATTCTATGACTGAACTGAGGTCCTAAATTTAAACTTTTTCAAAACCTAAAATCAATAGAAATATTTTGATATAATTATTGTTTAAAATTTCCAGTCAACATTTTCAAACAACACATTTTTTTTGGAGTGTTTGAAACTCAAATCCTAAAATATTGGACTAGAATGTGAGATTCTGACAGTGAAACCGAATAGAAAAATAAGGTGAAATGGGCTCATTTTTGTTGTCCAAGTTGAAATAAATGTAAAAAGTATGTCTGTGTGGAAGCATAAACAATAAAAAGTATATTAGATATTTAATCACACAATCACAGAATCATAGAAGTGTAGGACTGGAAGAGATCTCGAGAAGTCATCTAGTTCAGTTCCCTGCACTCAAGACAGGGCTACATAATAACTAGACCATTCCTGACAGATGTTTGTCTAACCTGTTCTTAAAAACTTCCAATCATGGAGATTCCACAACCTCCCAGGGCAATTTGTTCCAGTGCTTAACTACCCTGACAGGAAGTTTTCCCTAATGTCCAGGCTAAGTCTCCCTTGCTGCAATTTAAGCCCATTGCTTCTTGTCCTGTCCTCAGAGGCTAACAAGAACAATTTTTCACCCTCCTCCTTGTAATGTATTTTAAAACTGTTTTTTTGCAGCATTGTTACACTGTTGTCTCATATTTAGCTTGTGATCCACTATAATCCCCAGATCCCTTTCTGCAGTACACCTTCCTAGGCAGTCAATTCCCTTCTTGTATGTGTGCAATTGATTGTTCCTTCCTAAGTGGAGTACTTTGCATTTGTCCTTATTGAATTTCACCAGTTTACTTCAGACCACGCTGCTGTTTGTAAACATAGGTAAGGAAATTTGTTTTCTAAACTATTATTTTTATCTCCCCAAGTAACTTTTTAATATTAGGTTTTTGAAAAAATAACCTATCTGAAATTGAAAAGATTTTTGGAAAAGTGATTTGTTTTAGCCTGTGATTTAATATTATTTCACTATTTCTATTTTTGCTGATAAAACATCCACTTTTTGAGAGCTGTTTGTTGCAGGTGCCACAGCCAGGTAAGACTGTGAAGTTATATAGATCACTAATTTCCATTGTTTGTTTTTCTTAGATATGTTCTAAATTCCAGTACACATGCAGCATAAAACATGGGAAAGAAGAAGAAAAAAGAAAATCCGGTTGGGCAGTTTAAAGAAGCTAGATCATCTTTCCCAGAAGCTCTGCTGGCCTTTCAGTATGTTTCATACATTTAAATTCTTGAGTTGTATAAAACATATGTCACTTGTAAAACAGACAGAAAATAGCACTTACCTCAGTCAGTCGAAATATTTGCTGTTTTAACACGGAGAAATGTGATGATTGTGATTTTTTTAATATTATTTTGTGATACAATGTACAGATTGTAAACCTGTGCATATGGGAAAAAACATTTAAAATGGGGCAAACATTTTCTTTTTTCCTCGGGTTAGAAATTAGGAATTTCGCTTGCTTGAATTTCCTCAAAGTTTTTTTTTAAGCAACATATCTATACACTTGTACCTAATGGGCTTTTTGTCTGTTAATAGTAAATATTTGATAAAAAAAAATCTTGAAGTTGACATCTGGTTCTGGTAATTGTACATTTCTAGGATTTCCTAGACTTCACATGGATATGAAGTCACTAGGCCAGATTCTCAGGGCGGGCAGTTTGGTCCCCTGGTGCAGCGCAGGGTGGGGCACAAAGGAGGCTGTGAGATATCTTTACATCCCCCAGATCCTCATGCTGCCAGGCACCAGTCTGGTCCGAAGAAGTAACAGAGCAGCTTTAGGGGTACTTAAAGTTGTGCCACTGCCCAAGACCCTACGGGGGCCGTTCTGGCAGCTGGGAATCACATGAGCTCAAAATGGCACTCTCCCTGTGTCATCCTTAGGCTCCCCATGGAAAATCCCATAAAATAAAGAGCAGCCTTAATGGGATAAATATCCAGCCCACAGACATTCTTCAGTGAATATAAAGGACCTAATTCTGATCTCACTTACAGCAGTGTAAATCAGAAGTTATTTCATGTAAAATCAATAGTTATGCTGGTGTAAAACCGATGCGAGTGAGAGCAGAATGAGGGTCAGAGATTCCTCTTTTAAAGCTCAGTGATAAAGTTTTCTGAAAAGTTTCCAGTGCCAACAAAAACCCTGATGGATCCTGTTGAATCTCACAAATATACCTCCTAAAATAGATAATCTAGAAATGATCTTCCCCAAATCATAGACTCCTTCTTTTCTCTCTTGTGCTCCTCCTGGATTTTTTTTCAAAGACAGATTCGAATTACTGTTGCCTTGCAGTTAATGAGTCGTCATTGCTTTGAAGTATTAACAAAGATCAAAAACAGCAACAAAATAATTCTTAGTAGTCAGTGTTATTTAGCATCCTCAGTAGAACTAGAGCCCAGGGCAAAATTGCAGCCTTAACAGCTCTGTCTACGCATCATTGGACTACAGATAATTCAACAGTTCACATCAACATTTGAAGAATAACAAGTACTAGTTCAATGTCTGGAAAAGGAACACAAGGCCAGACAGCAGAATAGCAGATGCCTACAGATAGAGTGTATTTTGCCAGAGTTTGCAGGACTTTGTGTAGGGTTTCTGTAGAACTGTATGAACTTTATTTAGCATTTTGCAAGGAGCACAGTGGGAGCTCCCATAGAATAACAGACCAGATTCAGCTGAGTTAAGATAGGGATGAATATGGCCCAATAAATCAACAAACAAAGCAATGTATCATCCTACTAAAAAACAGCCAAATATGTTATTAGGATGAGAAAAACAATAGCTTTCTTGTCCGTTCACAGTTTTGGCAGTTCCAACATCCAAATAGATGACTCATTTGTCAGGAGAGTCTTCCATTGACATGGGAATTGCACTAATTTATTTTTTAATCTCCTAATACCGTAGTGGCAGATATGCACATTTTATTTTTTTCCTCAGTACCTCTGTAAATGAGAGCCTTAACATCTGCCTCAGTTTTCTTATTTGTACAAATGAGCATAATGATACGTATGAACCTACCTCTCAGGTGTTTCTTGAGGATTAATTTGTCAAGTTTTAAAAAACTTCCACATCTGCTTTTTCTCCCTTGGGTTGAAATTTCCTAGTGTTGCTGTTCATAGATTTTTGCTATTCTTTGCATCATTAATAGAATTTCCTAATTCAATGATAGTAGCAACTCACTTGTGAACTAGTGGGGCCTGGTGATGTGCCACAGGTGAGTTACCAGACCATTTTGGTGGTGGATTTTAGTGTGGTTTAATACTGCTCTCTACGTATTATAAAATATTGCATGCAATATACATTATTCCAGAAAAACAGTACCAAAGAGATTGTTAATCAAGCATGTTCACTAGCGTTTTGAATCTGACATTTTAATAGACAGCACTTTCAGGGTAAGAAAGTTACGTATAGTAACAAAAAACCCTGAAAATGCATTATACATCTACATATTTTTGATACTGAAAAAACAAAAACAGAGACATTAATACCATCCGATTGGCCAGTCTTGAGGTCCCATTGAAGCTTCCTTCCCCCATTATGATGGAAAAAATTAAGATCAGCATCAATGTTCAGAATAGCAAAATAGACCAGAAGAATTTTGATAAAATGAATGTAATTTAAATAGTAAATTAGTAAACAGTGGGCATATGCTGCCGAACCATAATCTCTTTGATCTGTAGTACATTTTTACTGTAGCCAAAGACTCCTCCATGTCTTCAATATATACTTTCCTCTTAAAATCCTTAAAAAGAGGATCTGAAGAATGCCTTGGAGCAGATACTCAGAGTGGCATATTGATAGCAGATGATGCAACGCCTTACATGACTAAATCCAGATCAAACTTATTAAGGAAAAAAAAATCTCTTTTCGACTCAATACACACTAGTAGGAATGGGGAAAAAAAGAGAATGATACTTTTTGGAACAGTAGAGGATCTAATTGTAATTGGTTACACATGCCTTTATTGGGCCCCAGGGTAAGACAGTTCTGGAAAGAGGTATGACATAGATTAAATATGGTTTTGGAAATTGACATAACTAGTAACCTAATATATCTAATGTTAGGAGATTTCAGAGTGTGAGAGAATTGGCAGTGTCTACACTACAGATTTCTGCTGGTGTAGCTATATTGGTCAGGAATATGAAGAGGTGAGATCCCTGACCAACACAGATGTGCTGAAAAAAGGCAGTAGTACGGACACAGCATATACTGGCAAAACTGCACTTTTACCGGTATGGCTTGTTTCACGCAGGGTTGTGTGCATGGGGTGCGTGGAATAAGCTATACTGATAAGAGCACAGCTTTGCCGGTAGTGTTTTATGGGTATAGTATATCAGTATTCCTATATACTTGTAAAGCACTCTTACTGTAGACATAGGCTATATGGACCACTGGAAAAAGTTGCCTTTATGAGATCAGTGGATAACCAAAACAAAAAAACAAAACAAAAAAAGAAGTCATCCAACAGGAGGCATGAATGTTGTGAGCTGGTTCACTGGGCTAGGTTTATCAGCAAATTCAGAATAAATTACTTATCAGGTCTGAGCCTGCATTTCTTACTTACTCAGTGCTGCCCTGGAAGCTAACAGAAGTGTAGATGAGCAAGAAATACTGCATTAGGCTCACTGGGCCAGATTTTCAGAAAAGTTCTGCTCCCATTTAGGCACCAGAGCAAGTGGCCAGATTTTCAGAGTTCAGAATGTTGCACGCGGCGCTCTCTTGAAAAGCCAGCCAGAAGCATCACAGTGGGAGCTGCTGGGCATAAAGCATTTTTGAAAATCTGGCCCCAGCTATGGAAACAGCCCTTGAAAATGTGTCCCAGTGTTTGCATGATAAACTAGATAACTGGACTACTATGGTACAATCCTATATCGGCACAGTCAATACAACAGAATGTTATACATCAGCATACCAAGGTGCTTTGCTGTTAGACCTGCAGTCAGTATGGTTTATTTATACTCCTAATCCCTCCCCTTTCTTTCCTGTAGAAATAAAATTGTAAAATAGGAAATGCAGTTTCGTAGGCCAGTGCCACAGGGAGACTCATGGAAGCAGCTCATCAAGGTTTGGGAAGTTCTTCTTTCAGTGATTGCACATTTCATTCCACTGTAGGCTTGTGTGCACCCTGTGAACAGTTCACCATGCACCCCTGCATACGGTATAAGACGGTGAGGCCCTGAACCCCCTCAGTTCTGTCTTACCACCAGTGGCAGTTGTTGGAGCAATTCCAGACTTGTTAAGTCAAGTGCTTCCCTCATTTCTTTCTGTATAGATCCTGTCTGTGGTAAACTACTACTACGTTCTTTAGTGCTAGGTTTGCATTCTAAGTCTTTTTTGACCACTTTTTATCATTTGTACTGGGATTGGTACCGGAACGATGCCTTGTTTGCCAGGGTTTAAGTTCTGCCAGACCTGTGTTAAACCCATGCCGGTCAGCAACCCACTCCACCCTGCTTGAAATATCTGGGAGAATCCCACATTAATGACAGAGGTCACATCTGCAAAGGATTCAAGCCCTGCTCCAAAAAGATAGAGGAATAAGACTCAAATGCTTGCTCATGGAGGCAGCATTTTGCCCCCCACCAGAATCGTCACGCAGGGAAAGCACCCCAAGTTCATCAGCTTCACTATGGAGCACTCAACAAGAGATGTCTGTGGCTCCTCATTCCCATTGCCAGTACCGAAGAGACTTGGGCCTTCCTCAGGTTTGGTATCTCTCTTGACTATGTTGGTACTGAAGTCAGACAGAGGCGGAGACTCTACAGAGCATTCAGGGAAGTGGCTGTTCCAGGAACACTTGTCATCTCCCAAAAGGGGACTGCCGCCTCCCGAGCCTCTGCCAGGTCTGCCGAGGCCAGCCCCTGAAGACTTTTGTGGAACCATCAAATAGTGCCACTCCCAACCATGCCGGAGGCATATGCAGCTGCAAGGGACCTGCTTAATCTCTCGTTATCATGCACCGAAGATATCCGCATTGAGTGCACCATTCTCCAGGAAGTGGTACTGAGACTGGTACCAAGCAGCCAGAAATCACTTGGGCAGCTTCTCCACCGCAAGTCGTAGACCAATCACCACCTCAGATGCCTATTGCTTCCTCGTCCTCATCACCAGACGAAGCTATTGAGCAGTCAAGTGTCTCACCACTGCCAGGGCTCATCAAGATCTTTTAAAAAGAGTGGCCTCTGTACTTAACATTCAGGCAGAAGAGGTGAATGAAAGCCCTCACAAGTTGGTGAACATTTTGGTGTCAACTATCTGGCCAGGGTGGCTTTACCAATTAATGAAGCCACCCTGGAGCCAGTCAGGGTTCTTTGGTAGACACTCTCCTCCTTGCACCCCAAAGCAAAATGAGCTGAGAGGACATGTTTTGTCTCCTCTAAAGCCTTTGAATATTTTCACTCTCATCCTGCCACCCCTGCCAATGAGCCGGAAAAACAGCACAACAAGCTTCCACACTGAAAGGCAAAGACTCAGAGACTGTATTTGTTTGGTCAGAAACTTTATTCCTCAGAAAGTCTGTGACTTAGGATTGTAAACCAACAGGCACTCCTGAGTTGCTATGACTTGACCCTCAGGGAGAACGTTATAAAATTTAAAAACAAGTTAACAGAGGACTGTAGACAGAGTTTGCAATAATGGCTGACGAGGGAAGCTGATTTCCAGGTCTGGTCTCCAGGACCGATCTTCAGGACCGTTTGGATAGCGCAGACTCAGAGGCTCGAACCCTGGCACCAGCTATTCCTATGAGAAGAGTGCATCTGGCAGCTATTTCGGCCTTCCATGTCTCAGTGGATAGTAGATATCTTTCCTGCAACCACATGGTCACCCAGTTCCTAACAAGCTTAGTCAGATTGTACTCCCACATACAAGATCAGTCTTTGGGATCTGAACTTAGTCCTAGCAAAGTTGATGGGACCAGCCTTTGAGTTCCTTGCAACTTGCTTTCTCCTTCACCTCTCTATAAAGATAGTATTTCTTGTGGCAGTTATCTCTGCCAGAAGGCTGGACGAGTTGAGAGCCCTGGTTTCAGAGCACATCTCTCCCCTCATCCAAAATTCCCCCGAAAGTAGTCTCTAATTTTCATGTTAACCAGGCAGTCTATCTGCTGACCTTCTTCCAAAACCCCATGGGCACAGAGATGAGGAAAAACTTCATTCATTGCATGTGAGAAGGGCTTTAGTTTTCTACCTAGGGTACTGTTCTTTAGATCCTCCACGCAGTTCATTGTGATTGCAGACAGAGTTAAGGGCCTACCAGTTTCCATGCAGAGAATCTCATCCTAGATCTTTTCTTGCATTTGTTTGTTACCAACTGGCTAATAAACCCCACCAGAGTATTGGTGCATTTTACTTGAGCACAGGCAACTTCGGTGGCTTTCCTGGCACAATTGTCGATTGTAGGCATTTGTAAAGTAGCGACTTGGTCATCAGTCCACACTCCTATGCCATTTCCCATCAGACCAGAGAGTCCCAGTTTCAGACAGATTGTCTTATAATCACTGTTCAGTTAGACTCCCGGCCGACCTCCATGCGAGTTTGCTTGTGAGTCGCCTACAGTGGAATGGACATGTGCAATCACTCAAAGAAGAAAAAGTGTTACCTACCTTTCTGTAACTGTTGTTCTCTGAAATGTGTTGCACATGTCCATTCCACAGCCCACCTGCCTTTCCTCTCCTTCAGAGTCTATCTGGTCTGAAGAAACTCGGGGTTTAGGACAGCCCTGCCCACCTATACCAGCATGCCGGGGTGTGTGGCACTAGCGGGAGCTCAAGCCACCCTGACTAGTATTGCTGAGGGGAAAAAAATCTCTGACAACTGTGCCTGGGGCATGTGCACACCTACCGTGGAATGGACATGTGCAACATATCTTGAAGAACCACAGTTACAGAAAGATAGGTCACTATTTTTTTATCTAGCAATCAGTGGCCACATGCTAACCTCTGCTGTGCAAATTGTGAC
This sequence comes from Chrysemys picta bellii, assembly GCF_011386835.1. NCBI lineage: Eukaryota > Metazoa > Chordata > Testudines > Emydidae > Chrysemys > Chrysemys picta. The sequence continues at coordinate 332,816,010 of NC_088791.1, read as the reverse complement.
AGAGCTGGTGAGAACAGCAAGCTTGCTGTGTACTCTCCAGAGCCTCCTGTCCCCCAAACAGCAAGGAAGCCTTCCACACAGTTGGGGTAACAGCCTTTCTGCATGATCACGTCTGGTCTGATCAAATATCTGCACAGAAAGTTACTGCAGGCCAAACCATTAAATAATTCCCTCTTTTGCAGTTACAAGTTGTGTGTGTATATGCACAAGCATATGTTTGCGTGTTTCAGTGCAGCCCGCCAGCAGGGAATGCATAGTTTGTAAGGTGTTCAGGAAGCCGAATCCCCAGCTGTTTCTGCAGGGAGCAAACTCCAACCCTTGACAGGACACCCATGGAGTTTCCCACCTCTCACTCAAAATTCTGCATTGAAGAGGCATTGGCCTATTAGGGAGACAGCATGATCCTGGGAATAGGGAAGCTGACAGACTCAAGAGACCCGGGTCCTACTCTTGACTATGTCATTTGCTCACTGTGTGATGCTGAGGAAGTCACTTAACTGCTCTGTGTTCCAGTAATATGGGGATAACCATGCTTACCCACCTTAGCAAAGCAATTTAAGATCTACAGGCAAAAAGCACTAACTAGTATTTGTATCTAACTTACTTTAAAATAACTACTCGCTCCCTCTCTCTTCTGTAGCTGTGTTATGACTCTTCATACATGCTTCTTTCTTCTCAGAATTCAGATAAAAGAAGAGGCAATTGATCAGCTTCTATTTGAACTAAAGCAACTGAAAGAAAAGAACAAAAAATATCATGAAAGAGTAAGTAAACATGCATCTCTCTCCCATCTCATGCTCCCTAGTGTATTTTAGCTAGTAAAGCTAAATCATTTGTCATTGTAAACTAAATACACTTATTGTAACTACAGTATTGGTAACAATTAATATTTTGCAAAGCCTGTTTTGAAAACAAGGTTAGTGAATCACTTTATATGCTTAAGGAGATATAATTTTGTCATTCTAAATTATATGTAACAAAGTGCAGTTCTGCTCTAAAAATAACTGTAAAAATGGGTTGCAGGGTATAATGATTTGGAACTTAGTAAACAATTCTGTGGCTGTTGCACAAGAAGAAATAGAATCCAACTCCCTCTCTATTACCCATGCTGGCTGTGCAGGGTTAAGAGGAATAAAAATCAGTATGATCTTATTTCTGTCATTTAAGTGAGCAGATAATGACTCTGAATACAGATCTGTTGAATAAGAAGGTGCCATTTTTATAATCACTTCTGATGTAGTGGAGTTGCACAAGTGAAAATGAGGGACTAGTGTGGCCTTCAGAACCTCAAATATAGTGAAAAATGAGGAAAAGAGCTCAGCTCAACTCTCCAGGCTGAGTTTGCAGCGTTGCCAGATAGAGAAATAACTTACGTGTAAATTAACCACATTGAGTCACTTTAGAAACAAAGAAACATGGAACCCCAGGGTACTAATTTTACATGGTCACTGTTCACACTTCAAAGAGAAATTTAGTACAAGGCCCAATTAGGTTGATACCAGAGCACAGTGAACTTTGAACTCCAGAAATATATATAATGTGTTGATCAAGAAAGACTGTCTCTCTCAAGGAAATGAAAGAGTTGGACCTTGGCAATCAAACAGTTTTGCAGACTAGGCTTCTTCCAGAAGGTGAAGTGGACAATAAGGTCCCTATGCTCCCCTTGCCCTGTGTTTGTAGCGCTTTACTAAGTGATAGAGTGTGATTAGGCCACTGATTTTAAGTCTCCTCTTAGGAGAGCTGTAGCTGCATGTGGCTGGTGTTTCCCAAATTCCTGCAGCATCTATTCTCTTCCAGCTGTGGACTGCTGACATCACTGGGAGCAGCTAATTTGGCTCTGCTCTCCACCAACAGCTGTAGTCTCTTGTGATTTTTTTCCCCCTAGTTAGCAGCCAACTCAGAGTCTCTCATGGGACTCTTTTTACTTCTTGGAGGATATTTTAGAGTATGCTGTAGTACCATTTGTTTCAGTTAGCCTACTTTTGACAGCTCTTTGGGCTCCCTCTTTTTTCCACCCCATTTCTCTGGTCAGTTGGGCATTGATCCTTTGAGAAGCAGAGTGTCTCTGATGCTTTCTGGCTGTGTATTTTATTGGCTGTGTATTTTACCCCATTGTTATGTATTTGGCTTGTATAGTACTTGGATCTCTCATGGTGTGGCATTGGGAGCAAACTCACTAAATTGGTAGCTGTAGACTGTTTCCAACTAGAATTTGGGCGACATGATAGAGAGACATGGTGTAGTGATCTGAGTATAGACACGGGAACCAGAAAACCCCGGAGTTCTAATATTGCCTGTGATGCTAATTTTCTTCTGTGGCTGTAAGCAAGTCATTTAACCTTTCACTGTCTTAGTTCATCATGTGTAAAACAAAGGTGATAGAACTTATGTGGTATGTTGTTATAAGGAATGTTTGTATGGTGCCCAGAATTCTGCTGAATCTAAGCAAATAAGTCAGTAATAAGTATTATTGTTAAAACGCAACATGCAGCCTATATTCTCAGCAATGGGAATATTGAGCAGACTAACAGTCATTTGTTTCCCTTTTCCTGGTGGTAACATGCTTGTGCTTAGTTAGAAACTTCTGGGACTTACAAAACACCTTCAACTCTACTTTTTGCAAGGGACCATGTTGTCACAGATCCAAGTGATATTTCAATTTGTTACTCAGGAAGAGATTTTAAACCCCTTTTATTATGTATCTTATTCTTGTTCCTCTCGTAGAACGACTATCTGAAGGAAGAACAGCTGGGACACATCCGCAGTCTGCTAAGCAACTTGAAAATACAGGACAAAGAACTAGAGCAAAAGGAGGTTGTAACCAGGGATGATGTAGAGGCAGCAATGAGGGAGAAATGGCAGTATGTTAAGGACCAAGAACTGCTTCTGAAAGGTGAGTAGTAAGTTAGTTATGGAAGTGCTGTTTGCAGTTTTCCATAGTTAGGATTGAGTTGAATTTTGTACTAAAGCAGAACCACCTAACCCCAGTCTGGTGTCAGGCTAGCATTTTCCTCAGTTTCCCCTCACTCAAGTTGCATCTCCCAACCTTCCAGCCTGGTTTGATTGCTACAGTGTTTTGGCTAGCAAAGTCAGTAAAGAAAAATTCCCTGAAGGGTATCCACATTGAAAAAACATGACACGGCCTTTCACCCTCAGTCTCAAACTGGGCACAGCTCCCTCCTTCCTGAGGGCTTTGTCTTTTCATCTGATTTCAGAACTCTTCAGCTTGCCCTCTGGAATCAGCTTTCCACCTTCCCTGGCTCTGCTCAGTCTCTTCCCTCAGACCAGGGCCATCCCTATGGGGGAGCAGGGCCCGGACATAGGTGCTGAGTTTCTAATCTGCTGGGGAGTGCTCGCCACAGCTCTGCCCCTATTCCACCACTTCCCCCAAGGCCCTGTCCCGCCTCTTCCCGCCCCGCCTCTTCCTTGCCTCTTTCCACCCTGCCTCTTCACTGCCAAGTTCCACCCCTTCCCCCAAGGCTCTGCCCCCCTGCCCCGCCTCTTCCCTGCCCAGTTCCGCCCCCTCCCGCAAGCACGCTGCACCCTCGCTCCTCTCTCTTCCCCCTACCAGCGCCTCCTGACGCTGCGAAACAGCTGATCTGTGGCAGGTGGTAGATGCTGGAAGGGGGAGGGGAAACGCTGATTGGTGGAGCCCGCCAGTGGGCAGGAGGGGCTGCGGGGAAGGGGAGGTTCTGATAGGGGGGCTCTTCCTCGCCCTCCCCCCATCACTCGCCTCCCCATTTGCCTCCTCACCCCGCGCGTCTGCCCGCCTCCCTCCCCTCCTGCATGGGGCCTCAGACCCTCCTTTGGGGGGTTCGTTTGGGTCTCTTCCCGGTCTCCAACAAGCATCAATTCCCAGCACTGGCTCTCCACAATCCTCTGCCTTATCTCCACTTCAGAAAGCTTGATTTAGCCTCATGACCTGCCTCTCATGTGACTTTGCTCATTTTCTCCACGTGGGAAAGTGAGTGAAGTGTGTTACTGCTGGGACTGGGCCCCTCATCTTCACTTAAGGGCCAGTCACCAAGTGACACAGAGATTCAACCTATTGGTTACATAGAAAGAATACAGCTTTTCCTCCCCAAAATTACAGAACTTACTCTTTGAGTATAGAATTAATTGTCTGGGAATTTACAAATAAATCAGTAAATCCGTTTATTGGTTTGAGTTATAATTAATTTTAAATGATTCCTGTAAGAAATTAGGCATCCTGTGTTGGTCCTTTTATGTCTCAAGTTATAATGGAATAATACAAACTCTTCAAATTTTCCATGTAGTTAAAACTCATTGAAATGTTGTGCATTGACTACATGCAGAAATTTTTTGTTAAGATTAGTAGCCATTTATTGCTGTTATGCTTCACAGCTGAAAGTTTCTTTTTCCTCAGAGGCTGATGAATAATGTTCTACTACAGAAATTCCCAGCACTGCCCTCTTTCGAAGTGGCTGCCGTTTCCTATTGTTCTTAGTAGGACTGGTGCCCTCAGTTTAAAATGGTCTCTTTCAAAATGGCCATGGTCACTTATTGTTTCCAACCAGGTGAGACCAAGCTGGAAAATGGTGGCCCCTGAGAATGTAGAGGGCCAGGATTTTGTAATAAGTTGTAGGATATGAGATTTCCTCCTCCACTCCCATTGAAAGTTCCCTAACTGAAAAAAAAATTGATACAAAAAATTGATAGAAAAAAGGATTCACCTTTCAGGTTTTGTTATTTTAATAGAGCTACACTCCAGGATAAATGAAGTTGAGCATAAACTACTGGTAAAACAGGCTGAGAAGGATTACTGGTTAGAGTACAAAAATGTGGGAAGTGGAGAACATGCCAAACAGATCAAGCTCCTAGAAAATGATATCCACGGACTCAAAGATGACCTTGAGCAAATGACAGGTCAGTTACGGCAAGGTCAATACAAGTACAGATAGTGCATAAATAAGCTACAGTCTTCATTTGCAGAAGGTAGTTTGTGCTCAGACTAATTACATCCATTTAAGCCAAAATATTTAAACCTATATACCTGTTTGTAGGCAACTAAATAAAAGCAACATACTTTTCCGAGGTACTCCACTGAAGTCCAGGGAGTGTTGCAGGTGTGCAATACCTTTGAAAATTAGGCTGCTTTTACATAGGTGGCTAAAAACAGATTGTGGAGCCTAATTCTAGGTACCTTAGTTTGAAAGTGTTGGTTTGTGCTACTGTGCTGAGTGCTTCTCATCGTGTACCATGCTTCACAGGTTTCCAGTTGAAAGCTTCTTTAACACAGGAGAAATTTTAGATCATTTTTGGGATTGGTGAAATTCAGATCTAGCATAATCAGGAGCCCATGGATCTTCACCAGGTTATGTAAGAACTGAATTTAGCCTACTGGTAACAAAGTCCTGTATCTGCGGCTTTGCAAAATCCCCAACATGAATTTGTGCAAATTCAAGGCACAGTTTAAGTTCTGATGTAGCATATGTAAGAGCTTAGATATAGTGGTGTGTGCTCTATAAAACCATTATATAGATTCATTTGTATAGAGGACTTTTAAATAATATGCCAGTTATTTAGGTGTTATGTAACTCTTATTATTTAAAAAAAAAGTCCTGATTTTTTTCCCCCTTGTAACACTCTTAGTATTCATTACCACAGCCAAGCAGCTGGTAGTGACAGGCAGCGACACCACTGTGAGAATGGTCCCCGTACAGTCGGTGCCAGCCATTACCAAGCATCAAGTGCTGCAGATAAGAACCATTCAGTTATTCTCTTTGTCTTCCCCAGGGTAATTGTTCTGAAAACATACTTTATCTTGATAAAGATCTGAACTGTTTTTCCTATTGCATATTAGCCTGTCAGTTAGTATTTTAAGTAACTACCAAGGAAAGACTGGTATTTTGCACTTTGTCTTTTCCCTGTTTTAAATCAGTTCAAAATGTTATTGCACCAAGATGTAAAGCAGAAAATAGAGTGAACATTTATATAGATTCATAGATCTTTATGGCCAGAAGAGACCATTATGATAATCTAGTCTCTTTCATACAGTGATTCTTGCATCTAATCCAATAATGTGTTTGAACTAAAGCATATTTATAGAAAGATTTATTATTATTTATATTGCTGTAGCATTTAGGAGCCCTAGTCATGCACCAGGTCCCCATTTTGCTGGGTGCCATACAAACACAGAACACAAAGACAGTCCCTGCCCGAAGGAGCTTACAGTCAAAAGCTAAGATAAGAGACAAAAGATGGTGGTTCTTTGGGTGACTGCACATGTCCATTCCACTTCAGATGTGTGTATGCCCAATGCACAGTTGTCAGAGATTTTTACTTCAATGGTACCCATCAAGGTGGCGCATATGCCCTTGCACTGCTGGACCATGGGAGAAATGACCGAGCTGCCCTCAACATTCCTCAGTTCCTTCTTATTGCCTGTGATGGAGGTTGGAGCATTCACCATGCTACTACAAGCTTTCCCTTGCTTCTAGCATTGTGTATATAGTTGGTACGTGATTAACAGCTAATAGTTTTAGTGTTAGGATAGTTTAATAGTAGCTTTCCTTTTATTGGGGTACTTTTTTGTACTCTTAAGTTCCTGCCATTTGGGAACAGTGATCCACACTCCAGGTGCCTGAAGTGCCTAGGAAAACCTCATGTCCAAGACAAGTACCAAATATGCACGGACTTTAAATCCAAAACTACAAAAAGGATAGGAAAGTCAGACTAAAATACTTTCTGATGGAGGCAGCCGTATGCCCATCCTCAGAGCTTCCCCATTCACAGCGAGTACCGAGCACATCTGCCTTCAGACATTTTATTCTGGCCCTCAAGCTCCTGCCAGGGAGCGGGGTCTGGGGCTTGCCATGCTCTGGCACTCCAGCCGGGGGCTTGCCCTGCTCCGCATGTGCTGTGGCTTTGTGTGGCTCCCGGAAGCAGCAGCATGTTCTCCGTCCGGCTCCTATGCATAGGGTCAGCCAAGGGGCTCCGCAGCTCCTATTGGCCGGGAACCTTGTCTAAGGGGTCCGCGAAAGGTTGTCATTACCATAGAACATTGGTTTTCAACCATGGTCCATGGACCACTACTAGGGGTCCGCAGACTATGTCTAAGATTTCCAAAGAGGTTCACACCTCCATTCAAAATTTTTTAGGTGTTTGCAAATGAAAAAAGTTGAAAACCACTGGTCTAGGCTATATTTCCCTAGTTTATGAGACGGTCATGAGAGAGAGTATCAAAAGCCTTACTAAAGTCGAGATATATCACCTCTACTGCTCCCCACCCCCAGTATCCAGAAGGCTTGGCAGCCTGTCAGAGAAGGATATTAGGTTGTTTTGACATGATTTGTTCTAGACAAATTGATGTTGACTGTCACTTATCTTATTATCTTCTAGGTGCTTACAAATTGATAGCTTGTTTATTTGCTCCATTAGCTTTCTGGGAACCAAAGTTAAGATTTTGATGATTCCCCAATGACTATTACTTTTTGAGATTTGTCAGTTGGCCAGTTCTTAATCCATTTAACGTGTGCTCTATTAATATTGTATAGTGCCAATTCTTTAATCAGAATGTTGGGCAATATGAAGTGAAAGCCTTACAAAAGTCTAACACTATATCTACACTACAAGCTAAGGGTGTGATTCCCTTGTTCATATACATATACTAATCCTAGCTTTCATTGACCTAATGTGAGTATACACAGCGGAGGCATGGCTGAGCAGTGCCAAGTACGTACTCACCATTTTCAGTTGGGTTTGCACGCCTTCGCTGCTGTTGTCTGTGAGACCAGGGCTACACTGGTATGTATACTTGCACTCTCTCTCACAAGTCTGTGTACATGAGCAGAGGAAGCACGTTCCTAGCTCATAGTGTAGATATAGCCTATCTATATAGGATATAAAATCATACAAAGCACAGGACTTGGTGGTGATGGGGGCTTGGAATAGCCACCTGGGTACATACTCTGACTCCCTCTCGGGTTTGTACTTGCGTTGCTCACCCAAGCTGAAGCCTGTGCCTCCACATCTACACTACTCCTTTTACCCATGCTAGCTAGAGTAAACCTAGCATGATACACTTCCCTGTGTACAGTCACACCCTCACTGCAATATCGACATGCTCTAAAGAGATGCTGGCTGTAGAGTCCCATGAGCTCAGTAACACCGAGACAGTTATCTCATCATCTGCAGAGGGAATCAGTGACTCCTAATGATTTCTGCTTTGCTTTTGAAAGAATATTATAGACATACTCTGGAAACGACAAAAGAAAAAATGGACAGATTGGTTGAGAAACAAATGAATGAAAAGAAGGAATGGGCTACTGAGGTACTTTTTCTGCTTTTATACTGAATGCTAATCGTGTCTTGATTACAAATACTCATTCTCTTCTTATTGATTTTAAACTGGATTTAAAAAAAAAAAGACTGACTTGGGCCTTCATTAGTGGAATGACAGGGTATCTTATGGACTGGAACAGAATAAAATGAACTGTAAAATACTTCGTTGACCAATATTGTCATGCTCTTTATTCAAAGAGCTTTTACAAGGTCAGTAGCATCATCCCTATTTTACAGTTGGGGAAACTGAGGCACAGAGGCTCACTCAAGAACTTGACATTTTACTGGGAATTTAATTTTGAAAAATTAAAATTAGTGAAAATTTCTAAGAGTGTGGGATTTACAATAAAATGTTGAATTTATAATAAAAAAATACAGAAAGTGGCATGTTTTACATTTACAGACAAATGTTAATGTCCAAATATTGATATTTCTCGCAATTTAAAAAAGTCTCAAAAAATAAATGTAAACATGAACATGCGGAACAAAAAAAGGCAAATACAGAGTTTCAGTTTAGAATTTCAACTTAAATAACTTTTGACATTTCAAAAAATCATGAATAAGTATTTTTCGAATGCTGTCTTTGCAAAAACAAAACTGGCAATGAACAAAGCCCTGTTCCTGCAAACACATATTCTTAGTTTCAAACATGTGAGTAGTCCCACTGAAGTTAAACATGTGCATAAGAGTTTGCAGCCTTAGTATGTTCTTTTTTTGAAGTTTTATATTATGTTGTTTTCTCACTCAAGCATTAAGATTGATCCAAGAGTGGACCAAAATGGTCAGAAAGTTAGAAAAACATACTTCAGTTTTCTGTAGTCTAACGACAAACTGTTAGATTTCATCAATATATGTGGGATCTGATTCTTCTCTCATTTATACCAGTGTTAATATCCAATCAACAAAGTGATCTATGCTGATGGATCTGTATGTCCATCAGTAGGATCCCACACTTCATTAGATCCCGTTGAAGATTAGAAGTTTAGCTTCACTGGGTATGTCTACACTACGGGATTAATCCGAATTTACAGAATTTGAATTTTGGAAACAGATTGTAAAAAGTCGAATGTATGCGGCCACACTAAGCACATTAATTCGGCGGTGTGCTTCCATGTACCAGGGCTAGCGTCGATTTCCGGAGCGTTACACTGTGGGTAGATATCCCATAGCTATCCCATAGTTCCCGCAGTCTCCTCCGCCCATTGGAATTCTGGGTTGAGATCCCAATGCCTGATGGGACCAAAAACATTGTCGTGGGTGGTTCTGGGTACATCCTTCCCCTCTCTCCAGGAAAGCAATGGCAGACAACCATTTCGTGCCTTTTTCCTGGGTGAACAGTGCAGACGCCATACCATGGCAAGCATGGAGCCCGCTCAGCTCAAGACAGCAGTCATGAACATTGTAAACACCTCGCGCGTTATCGTGCAGTTTATGCTGAACCAGAACCTGCAAAACCAGGCGGCGAGGAGTAGGCTACAGCAGCGCGGCGGCAAGAATGATGAGGACATGGACATGGAATTCTATCAAACCGCGGGCCCCGGCACTTTGGAGATCATGCTGTTAATGGGGCAGGTTATAGCTGTGGAATGGCGATTCTGGGCCCGGGAAACAAGCACAGACTGGTGGGACCACCTAGTGTTGCAGGTGTGGGACAATTCCCAGTGGCTGCGAAACTTTCACATGCGTAAGGGCACTTTCATGGAACTTTGTGACTTGCTGTCCCCTGCCCTGAAGCGCCAGAATACCAAGATGAGAGCAGCTCTCACAGTTGAGAAGCAAGTGGCGATAGCCCTGTGGAAGCTTGCAACGCCAGACAGCTACCGGTCAGTCGGGAATCCATTTGGAGTGGGCAAATCTACTGTGGGGGCTACTGTGATGCAAGTATCCAAAGCAATCGTTGAGCTGCTGCTACGAAAGGTAGTGACTCTGGGAAATGTGCAAGTCATAGTGGATGGCTTTGCTGCAATGGGATTCCCTAACTGTGATGGGGCAATAGATGGAACCCATATCCCTATCTTGGCACCGGTGCACCAGGGTACCCAGTACATAAACCGCAAGGGGTACTTTTCAATGGTGCTGCAAGCGCTGGTGGATCACAAGGGACGTTTCACCAACATCAACGTGGGATGGCCGGGAAGGGTTCATGACGCTCGCATCTTCAGGAACACTCTGTTTAAACGGCCGCAGCAAGGGACTTACTTCCCAGACCAGAAAATAACGGTTGGGGATGTTGAAATGCCTATAGTAATCCTTGGGGACCCAGCCTACCCCTTAATGCCATGGCTCATGAAGCCATACACAGGCAGCCTGGACAGGAGTCAGGAGCTGTTCAACTATAGGCTGAGCAAGTGCAGAATGGTGGTAGAATGTGTATTTGGATGTTTAAAAGGTCGCTGGCGCTCGTTACTGACTCGGTCAGACCTCAGCCAAACCAATATCCCCATTGTTATTGCTGCTTGCTCCACAATCTCTGTGAGAGTAAGGGGGAGACCTTTATCTCGGGGTGGGAGGCTGAGGCAAATCGCCTGGCTGCTGATTATGTGCAGCTAGACACCAGGGCAATTAGAAGATCATACCAGGAAGCGCTGCGCATCAGAGAAGCTTTGAAAACCAGTTTTGTGACTGGCCAGGTTACGGTGTGAAAGTTCTGTTTGTTGAAAACCCGCCCCCTTGATTGACTCATTCCCTGAAAGCAAACCACCCTCCCCCCTTAAATCACAGCTTGCTTTTAAAGGAAATAAAGTCACTACCATTTAAAAATCATGTATTCTTTATTAATTGATTATAAACATAGGGAGAGAACTGACAAAGTAGCCCGGGTGGGGTTTGGGAGGAGGATAGGAGGGAAGGAAAAGGCCACTGAAAAAAATTTAATATAAATGACAGCCTTTTGGTTGGGCTGTCCACTGGGGTGGACTGGGAGGGTGCATGGAGCCTTCTTACACATCTGGGTGAGGAGGCTGTGGAACATGGGGAGGGAGATTATAAAACGGCTGCAGCGGCACTCTGTTATGCTGCTGCCATTCCTGAAGCTCCACCAGACGACGGAGCATGTCAGTTTGATCACGCAGCAGCCCCAGCGTTGCAACCTGCCACCTCTCATCTCGAGCGTCCCTCATGACCTCACATTCACTGGCATCTTTCCTGTACTTAGATACCGTGTCCTTCCACTCATTCAAATGAGCTCTTTCATTGTGGGTGCATTCCATTATTTCCAAGAACATCTCATCTCGCGTCCTCTTTCTCCGCCGCCTTATCTGAGATAGCCTTCGGGACGGAGGAGGGAAGCTTGAAAAATTCGCAGCTGCTGGAGGGATGGAAAAACAGAGAGAAGTTTTTAAAAAGATAGCATTGTTCTGTAAAATGTTATACTCTTTCACGGTGAACAACACTATTCACATTACATAGCACATGTGATTTCAGTACAAGGTCGCATTTTGTATCTTAATATTGAGTGCCTGTGGCTTTGGTGTTAGAGATCACAGACGCAGGTCCGGGCAACAGAATTTGGCTTGCATACGGCCATGGTAAGCCATTGTCTTTTGGCTTCTGCGCCCTCCTTTCCCACATACCAAGCAAAGCCTGTTGAGTGCTGTGGTTTTCCTGTTAACCTTCAGCAGCAGAAAACAAACTAACCACGCCCCCCCCCCCTCCAATTCTCTGGGATGATCACTTTATCCCTCCCCCCACCGCGTGGCTGGTATCAGGGAAGATCCCCGCAGAAACCAAACTAACCCCCCCGCCGCCATGAATTATCTGGGATGATCGCTCTACCCTTCCCCCCACTGCGTGGCTGGTATCAGGGAAGATCCCTGCTAGCCAAACATGAAAAGCTCATGGCCAATTCCCTCCCCCCCCATGCTTGGCTAACTGCAGGGAAGGATTTCTTTTGAGCCACACAGCCCAGTAGGAACGGCCACCTCTGTCCCCTTAATTAAATTCCCGTATTTCAACCAGGTTACCATGAGCAATATCACTCACCTGAGGATTACACAGCGAGATAAAGAACCGATGTTGCTTGAATGCCAGCAAACACTGGGACCATACGCTGCCAGGCTTTGTTGTGCAATGATACCAGATTATTTGCTACTAGCATGGCGTGGTCAAGTGTCCTACCATGGAGGGCGGATTAAGGCTGCACTGCCCAGAAACCTTCTGTAAAGGCTTTTGGAGTACCTCCAGGAGAGCTTCATGGAGATGTCCCTGGAGGATTTCCGCTCCATCCCCAGACACGTTAACAGACTTTTCCAGTAGCTGTACTGGCCGCGAATGCATCCCAAGTCCTCAGGGCAAATTAATCATTAAAAACGCTTGCTTTTAAACCATGTTTTATATTTTAAAAGGTAAACTCACCTGAGGTCCTTTCCATGGGGTCATGGTCTTGGGTACTGGCTTGGGAGGGTACTTCAGTCAGGGTGAGAAAAAGATCCTGGCTGTTGGGGAGAACGGAGTGCTTTGTGCTCTCCGCAAGCTCGTTGTTCTCCTCCTCTTCCCCGTCCGCAGAATCCTCAGGTGTGGCTGATAAGATTACCCCCGCCTCGGAATCCACAGTCAGAGGTGGGGTAGTGGCGGCGGCCCCCCCTAGAATTGCATGCAGCTCAGCGTAGAAGCGGCATGTCTGCAGCTCTGACCTGTCTGAGCTCCTTGACTTTCACGCAGCACTGCTCTGAGTCCCTATTGTGGCCTCTCTCCATCATGCCCTTGGAGATTTTTTCAAAAGTTTTGTCATTTCGTCTTTTCGAACAAAGTTCTGCTAGCACTGAATCCTCTCCCCATATAGCAATCAGATCCAGTACCTCCCGTACGGTCCATGCTGGTGCTCTTTTTCAATTATCGGACTGCATGGTTACCTGTGCTGATGAGCTCTCTGTGGTCACCTGTGCTCTCCTGTGCTGGAGAAACAGGAAATGAAATTCAAATGTTCGCGGGGCTTTTCCTGTCTACCTGGCCAGTGCATCCGAGTTCAGATTGGTGTCCAGAGCAGTCATAATGGTGCACTGTGGGATAGCTCCCGGAGGTCAATACCATTGAATTGCAGCCACACTAACCCTAATTCGAAATGACAATATCGATTTTGGCGCTACTCTTCTCGTCGGGGAGGAGTACAGAAAATGATTTTAAGAGCCCTTTATTTCAAAATAAATGGCTTTGTTGTGTGGACGGGTGCAGGGTTAATTCGATTTAACGCTGCTAAATTCGAATTAAACTCGTAGTGTAGACCAGGCCACTGACTTCAATTAAGTTACTCCTGATTTACAGTGGTGTGAGAAGAGAATCAGACCCATGGATTGTAAACATGTGATGCTAAACAAGGGATTCCTGGTAGTTCATTTCTTATAGGAGTCAATAATGAAGACAAATCTCTGATCCTGCAATCAAATTCACTAGTACGGACTTCTGTACCTGAAAGGAGCCCCACAGGATCAGGGTCACAACACTGAATTTGTGGTATTGCCTTCCTTCCATTGCAAAAGTCTGATTTCACACAGATAAGATTATAACTTCAGTGCAGGATAAATCAGAAATGGCAGATATGGAGGGAGGGAGGGAGAAAGCTCTTATTTAGGGAAACTCATATCAGAAATAATAACTGGTCACAAATTGCATTGGACTGGAACATCTGTGAGGAATAGCCGATTTGAGGGCTAACCCTCCTGCCTACCCCAAGCTGAGCCTCTTCAAGTCTCCCAAGAAAATGGTATAGGGGAACCTTGCACAGTTTCTAGTTCCCTGTGTGGATGTTTCCTGCCTCGAGGACTAAACTGCCCATTAAAAATGTTTTCCTCAAGTATGTGCCATTGTCAAAGTTCTGTCTTCAGAGAAGATCTGAAATTCTGTTTTCTCAGAATGCCGTAAAGCACATTGACAAAACCAGTCACAGGGAGATTGAAGAAAATGAATGGCTGAAGGAAGAGGTAAAAGGAGTATCTGGTTTTTCACGCCATGATAATTAGGGTTTGAATTTAGTGGTGGTCTGTAGTCATCACTTTGCTTCTTATTGTAGGCCTCTAAGGACTTCAGTGAGAAAGGTGAGCAGGATGTTGTCCTAAGTAAGCCAGAGTTGTGAGGGAAAGACAGGTTCTCGGTTTGTGACGTCAAGATGCATATCCTGTCACAATTGCAATGACAGCCAGAATCATGGCCCTGCTAGTGACTACACCACTCCATACAAGCAACTGTTTAATAAGTAGAAATGTACAAGATCATCCAGGATACAATTTTAGGGCTCAGTCCTTCAGACATTTACAGAATGTAGTTTAAATTTGTATTAAAAGCCGGTGCTGCAATAAAATAGGCACATGCTAATTTTTTTCCGTGGGTGCTCCAGCTTCCAGATGAGGTCTCACCAGTGCCTTAACACTTCCGTGTCTCTACTGGAAATACCTAGTTTGATGCATCCTAGGACTGCATTAGCCTTTTTCACAGCTGCATTACATTGATGGCTCATAGTTAAGGCTACGTTTTAGTCATGGGTATTTTTAGTAAAAGTCATGGACCGGTCACAAGCAGTAAACAAAAATTCATGGCCTGTCCATAACTTTTACTATATATCCCTAACTAAAACTTGGGCAGGGGGGCTGCAGGTTCTCTGGAGGAAGGGGGTGGACTGGGGATGCCACTGATGCTAGGGGAGGTGGCCTGGGACCCCTGCTGGTGCTGGGTCGGGGGGAAGGGTTGGTGGGGCTGGCTCCCTACCCGGCTCCGCGTGTCCCTGCAGCTCCTAGGCAGCAGAGTGGCCGGGGGCTCCACATGCTGCTCCTGCCACAAGCGCCGGCTGTGCAGCTCTCATTGGCCAGGAACTGCAGTCAATGGAAGTTGTGGGGGTGGGGCCTGCGGTCACGGGCAGCGCACAGAGCCCCCTGGCCCTTCCGCCTAGAAGTAGCTACAGGACCATGCCGGTGGGAGCCGGGGAGCCCCCCACAGAGGTAAGTGCCCCCCCATGTCCCACCAACTCCTAGCCCCCTCCCACACACCCAAACTGCTGCTGCTGCCCTACGGGCTGCCTGGCTCTGGCAGCCCCTGAGCCAGCACTGGCTGCTGCAGAAGTCCGTGACAGACTCGCAGCCTTACTTGTAGTCATCCTGTGATCAATCAATACATCCAGGTCGTTCTCCTCTTGACCTTCTGTGTTGTCTAAGGCAACAGAGGGAGCTAGTGTGAGACAGGATAAGAACTCAGGAAGCTCCAGGATCGTGACCCTTTGTGCAGGTCCCCCTCTCTTTCAAGATTGCCTCATGTTTTTCTCATCTGCGACAGGTTGAAATGTACCGAAAGGAAGTAAGTGACTTGGAAGCATCTGCTCAGCTACTAGAAGAAGAAAATATATATATGATTAGGAGCCTGTTTAACTGCAGACTTCAAAATCTTAAAATATCGGGGTAAGAATGGTTCCATTTACAGACCTAGGCCCAGATCCTCAAAGGTATATAGACACCTAACTTCCATTGATTTCAGTGGGCATTTGAAACCTAAATACCTTTGAGAATCTGGGCCCTAGAAACTACTTCTGCTGCCTCCACAGCTATTCAGTGTCCCTGGGCAGCAGAACCAATGCAGCTTTCCTATTCAAAAGAGGTAGAATTTGAGGATGTTGGGGGCATGCTTTGAAGCTCAGCTACCTTGTGACTCTGTATGCACCAGCACATCGGGATCAGGATGTGGGGGTGGCAGAGCTGGATTATCTCCTGCTGTACAGATCTCCCTTCTCCTCCTCCTCCCCCTCCCCCCCAAGGCTCACAATTTAGGGTTGCAGTCCTATGGTGTTGGGAGGAAGAATTCCTTCTTGCCACACCTCCCCCTATATCTAGCTGTGCAGGCTGGACAGCTCCTTATTGTTGGTTCAGATATTTGGGGGCGTGAAGGCTAATGCTCTAATTCAGTTTTTTCAGTCCCAAGTACCGCAGATGACAGGCCGTATTAAGCAGAAATAAGGGAAGAGGCTCTTGCATGGCACTGTAAGGGTACATTGCACAGCATGAAGTTCCTTCACATCTAATGGCGCTAACTTATTCCCCAAAAGAGAATTAATTTAGCACATGTGGTATGATAAACATAGTGTGTAACACCAGAGGTTATCAGTCATCTCTTTACTGCCCCTGCCCCGGGATTTCAGCCCTGCTGTAGCAGTCACATTTTAACCACAAAAGGGGTCTCTAACTCTCCTTGCTAGAAGAACCTTGGACTGCTTCTAAGTGAAGACTTTCAGCTCTGGTTTGGACCGTGTACTGATCCGAGACTGCATTTGTTTTCTTTGAATTTTATGGCAGACTTGAATTAGGGATACAAAAGAGCATAGTCATTAAGCTACCTGGCTGCCTCAATCACATTTTTAAACCATTGCATTATTCTGAGCTTGCGGTTAAATGTCAGCTGGCTTTTCGAGTACGTCTTTTCTGAAAACAAGGCATCGTTAATTGTTCCAGTTTCTAGGGAAATATGTTCAGAGATCTAATGTCATGTGTTTTTTTTTAAATTTCATAGGCATTTATTTCTTACCCAGGGAGCTGGCCTGCAAGTTCAAGGAGAGGAATTGCTTAGTGAGGACTTGGAAGGACTACAGGGTAGAGATTATGCAGGTAATGCACATGTCAAAAAGTCATGGAACTTTATAAGTAATCTTACATTAAGTACTTTTTGTCTGCAAAGTCCTTTGAAAACATTCTAATGTACATGGTGATCATTTAATCTACCACTGAAATGCAGTTATCTCGGGTTTAGCAGCCTGCACAGCAGCTCTACATCACAGTGCAGGACAGGAAAAAAATAATACACTATTGTATTAAGTGAAATAGATATTTAGGTCAGTAGGATGTAGTTTCCCAAAATGGAATTGGGCCAGGCCCGGATGCTAGGATCAAAAGATGCCTTGGATTTTTACTGCCCACGAATCATCATATACTGTCTTACATCTCATCTCAAAGATGGTCCCTCCAGCAGTACAGTGGCCCATGGTCTAAGAGGATGGTCTCAGTGTGTCTGTCCAAGACACATGCAGAATTAACTGTCAATTTGAGAGATTTTCCACTGGATTGTGCGATATACAGTGGTGCTATGGGTAGAGCAGCAGTATCTCAGCGGCTTGCATGTGCATTTGGCATAAAACTATTTACTCTTGTCCATTGCTCTTTTTTTACCTGTCCATATTGTATATTTGGGAGTCTCCCTGGCAACCTCATAGTAAAGATTACAAAATTACAATTTCCATGATAAGCTTTATTTCTAACCTTCACAAAGTATAACCCCATTAACATCTCATTGGACTTCCCCCCCCAAAAAGCAAAGACAGATGCTGGAGATGAAAGCACCAAGAGCACAGCACCCCTAGCCATGGAGAAGGAAGTGTTTTCAGATACTCAGTCAGAGACAGAGGCCGAGAAGCAGGAAGACAGCTATGAGGATCTGTGGGGAGAGCCAATGGCTCCTGCTCTCAACTATCTATTGTATGAAGATGAAAAAGATATCCAGGTAAAGGATAAAATCAATGGGGCTTCTTTCACTTACTGTGGCACTAGCTTTTTTAAAATCAGGAAATGAGCTACCAGCAGCACTGTTATGGCGAAAGGTGCTGTTGGCTTCCACATTTGGGATTATAGATTGTGACAAAGTTCCTCCTCTATCTTGGTGGGTCCTGCGCTTATTGGCGGATTTTCTTGCCTCAGAGATTCACCATGTGGGTTGGGGAACAGCCCAGAGACCTTCCCCTCTGGAAGAACTCACAGTCCAGGTCAATTGGGAGGTTTGGGGGGAACCCGGGCCCGCCGTCTACTCCGGGTTCCAGCCCAGGGCCCTGTGGACTGCAGCTGTCTATAGTGCCTCCTGTAACAGCTGCATGACAGCTACAACTCCCTGGGCTACTTTCCCATGGCCTCCTCCAAACACCTTCCTTATTCTTACCACAGGACCTTCCTCCTGGTGTCTGATAACGCTTGTGCTCCTCAGTCCTCCAGCAGCTCACTCTCAGCTCCTTGCACCTCTTGTTCCCAGCTCCTCACACTCACACCACAAACTGAAATGAGCTCCTTTTTAAGACCCAGGTGCCCTGATTAGCCTGCCTTAATTGATTCTAGCAGCTTCTTAATTGGCTCCAGGTGTCCTAATTAGCCAGCCAGCCTTAACTGGTTCTAGCAGGTTCCTGATTACTCTAGTGCAGCCCCTGCTCTGGTCACTCAGGGAACAGAAAACTACTCTTCCAGTGACCGGTATATTTGCCCTCTACCAGACTCCTGTACCCCACTGGTCTGGGTCTGTCACAAGATATACTGTATAAGTAGCCAGGGTGACACTCCCCATGAAAAGAGTTGGAGATGCTGCCATAGAGACACTGCACCCCAAGTGCCATTAAGGGTAATGTGTGGGTTCAAGTGCTCTCCTTTGTCTGGGCCTTAGACCTTTCTGAAGTTGGGGTTGGGAAGGGTAAATGGCCAGGCCACCTCTTCCAGACCTCACTGTCTGCGGGGAGGCTTGGGCTATGTCTACATGGCACTTTTCTCATTAAAACTTTTGTTGGTCAGGGGTGTGAAAAAAAAAAAAAAAAACACCTTGTCGGTGGGAAACGCCCTCCCGCTGACAAAGCTACCGCCCCCCACTGGGGCTGGTTTGATTTTGTCGGCAGGAGAGCTCTCTGCTACCGACAAAGAGCGGCTACACAGCACACCTTATGGTGGCAAGACTTGAGTGGCACAGCTGTGCCGCTGTAAACTGCACAGTGTAGACATAGCCTTGGACTAGGGCTTCCCAGGTGTAAGTGCAAAGGGGCACAGAGTGTATTTAAGGCTATTAAATCCCAGACTGAGTTGGCAGGGCTGACAGTTGGAATGGGAACCTTTTTTTACTTGTAAACTAAGCACATTTGATATGGAAATTATTGAACATGGAATCCCTTGAGGACATCTTTACCGAGTCTCTTTAAAAAGAAAAATAGTAGTCTTCTGAAGTGCCTCTCTTTTGCCATGCAATTGCTGATGAACAATAATATTCCCCGTCTCTTCTGCAACTCCAGGAACACTCAAAACTGGGTCCCCTGGGGACGAAACTGATGAGTGCAGTGGGAAGAGCCATGCCTATTCATGAAGAATTGAGAGAAATGTCAAGCAAATGCCAGTTTGAAGACAGTTTTGATACCTATAAATCAGAGGGCCACATCACATACCGCATGATCAAATCTGTATTTACTTAGGAACAAAAGGTCCTGGTTGGTTAAAAATAGACTAATTTATATTGCTCATTTAGAAATGTAATTTGAAGTTCATTAAATCTTTGATCTGTTTTCCAGGTAATCTGTGACACAATGCTTTATGGACGCTCTTTTCTTAAGTACCTAAAGCATTAGATTTAAATATTAGACAATTGAAATAGCTGGCTGCATTAACAGGAATGTCTCTAGATGGCTAATATAAAGGTTTCTTTCCATAGTACTATAGACGGTGGGCATGAACCTGCACATTCCTTGTGCAGTGTAAACTCCCACTAATGTAGATGGGGTGTAGCTAATGCAGGATCAGGGTCAATATTTGACTTCTATGGTCCCTACTTGCAGTCTTCCAGATATAGAATTCTAGTTTGATTAGACATTACAAACAGATAAACGTAGGCTGACATAAAAGGTGGAAGCTGCTAAGTATTTACTACTCGGTTTAAGCAAAGTACAGTATGTTGAGAATAATCCAAACTATTGCCAAAATATTTGGTTGAATGATTTTCTTTTCACCTCCATAAATCGAAGGATCAGATACATTTTAATAAATGGCATGAAATTAAACTGCAACACCAGAAAGTGGATTTAAAAATGTATATATTCTTCAGTTAAAGCAGGGGTCTCAAACTCAATTTACCTTAGGGCCAGTGCCAGTCCTCAAATCCTCCCAGTGGGCCAATGTCACTCATGCCACCCAGAACTCGCCCCCACAAAACTCCACCCCCCAAAAAACCTCCACCCTCCACCTGCCTAAGGCTCTTGGACGGAGTTTGGGTGGGGAAGGACGTCTGGGCTAGGGGATTGGAGTGCAGGCTCTGGGAGGGAGTTTGGGTGGGGGTAGGGGTCTGGGGTGCAGGCTCTGGGATGGAGTTTGGGGGCAGTAGGGAGTGTGGGGACCAGATGCAGGCTCTGGGAGGGAGTTTGGGGGATGAGGGGGTATGTCGGGAGGGGGTCAGGGGTTTGGCACTTACCTGGGGCTCCAAGGCGGGGCGGGCGGGCCTCCGTGCGCTTCTGCCCCCAGGCACCGCCACCACAGCGTCCCATTGGCTGCAGGAGTGCTCGGGGCAGTGCGCGGAGGCACAGCTCTACCCCGCCTCGCCCCTGGGCCTCAGGGAGGGGCCGGCAGCCACTGGAGTGAGCAGGCAGATGCCGCTCAGTATTGCTGCGCTGCCGGGGTCCCTGAGGGGGGAGCGCCTGGAAGCGGCAGGTGGGGCCAAGGGAGAGACCGGGCCCCAAAACTGCTGGAGCCTCACAGGCCATGCTGGGGAGGCTCGCGGGCCACAGATGGCCCACGGGCCGGGAGTTTGAAACCTCTGAATTAAGGGATTTTAAAACATGCTGGGCATATTGTTCAGACCTGTCATGATTATGGGGCTGGCTGTGTATCTGTCTCCTTGATCACTCTGAGTGCCTTAGGCTACGTCTACACTGCCACTTATGTCAGTAAAACTTGTGTAGCTCGGGGGGGGAGGGTGAATATTGTACCCCCTTGAGCAATGTAAATTTCACTGGCATAAGCACTCCTGCCGACAGCTCGTTGGGATTAATTATATCGACAGAAGAGCTCTCTCCTGTCGGCATAGAGCAACTACATGAGGGATCTTACAATGGTGCGTGCATTGGTACAGCTCTGTTGCTGTAAGCTCTCTTATGTAGACATAGCCTTACTGATTTTTCTGCTCTTTGAGCAGGACCTGGGTACTGTACCTCCTGTCTACCAACACCTATCGCCCTGCAGGCCTGACTGGGCTTTGGACATCTGTTTCCTTTTTTCAGGAGCCACAGTGACCAACAGCCTGGTTAGAACAAAGTATGGTTGTTTAGTAGTTGGAACAAAACATTGGACGAAAAAGAGTTTTCAAAACAACAAACAGCCTGTATGCATATTCAGTCTCATCTAATCTTACACTACATGACCAGCTAAGTTAGACAGGCTTTTCTCTTAAATTACAGGAACAGAACCAAAGCAATTTACCTTCTCACAGCAAGCCTTGAGCCTTCAGTGACCTAGTCTGTTCTCCACTCATGTGCCCTGCTCTGGGCTGTAGGTTTGTCATCACTGCAGCCGGCAGGTGATAACTGGGACTCTCCGTCAGCTGTTGCCCCCACCCATCTCACATCCCAAACACACAAATCTCTCACCCAGGTGGCAAAGGTTAGTCTGGCAATTCAGAGTTAAGGGTACAATAATTAGGAAGTATGAACATTACCCAAATTACCTGAACTCTGACCTCCTACCAATGCTGGCATTCTCCCAGTGCACTGAGTGTCAAATAAATAGACACATTTGAAAGCAGTTTTTGATAAGGACTAAAGCTAATAGGCTGGAAGTGTAAACATCTTGAATCCACTAAACTCCTCTTTATGAGCACAGTCCTGCAATGTGCTAAGTACTTTGGCCCCCATCCAGCAAAGCCCTTAAACATGTGCTTAATTGGATTGCAGCCAGTGCTTAGGATTGACTCCTCTCTGTATAATTTTCCTGTTGAGCCAAGCAGTTGTGGATTACATGGCTATGCATCTGTTTTATGTAAGTGTTAATCTTCACCACCCCAGGAGTGTCTATCACTTATTTGTAAAAAGTGACAGTCCTGTGGCACCTTATAGACTAACTGACGTATTGGAGCATTCACCCACGAAAGCTCTGATACATCACTTATTTAATTTTTGGTCTGGCTGATTCGCGGGAAGTGGGGGCTCAGAGAAGTAGGGGTGGAGCCTTCAGGGGAGGAGGCGGAGAGGAGGTGATTACGCCCCTCCCCTTTGTGCACGCGAGGCAAGTGCCTCACTAGCCTCGCCCTTGTTACGGCACTGCCTGTAGGAATTACTCAGTGACAGGAATGAATGTTGCAGAGCCCACTCCTGTGGGATCCTCCCACCCTGTCAATGGACCAGGTGCCATCCCACCATGTAGCTCCTTGCCTCATGCTTTTGCTGTCCCAGTAAGAGACGACAACAAAGAGTGCTACATGGGGGCTGGCTATTGAGCGAGCAATTTCTGGAACACTGGCCAGGTTTTCTTTCCTTCCCTCTACTCTCCTGTGTCTGTCTCTCTCACTTCTTGGCCCCCCTCCTGCCCAGCGTGTACACTTCTGCCCTCCAGTGTGGCTCTAGTTCTCAGTGACTAGCCCCACAGGTGGTTCCCTACTGCAGCTCTTTCCTCATCAAGACAATGAAGTGTTCAAACTGCATTGGAGCTATAATTCATGGACACTGCCAGCAGTCCCCACCAGAACTATAATTGAAAGCAGGATTCCTTGGCAAAGGCCCCAGTTTTGGAAGAGTTTCTAGGCAAAGCCATCCTGGAGTTGGGATGAAGAGGGACTAAGGAAAAGTTTGTCGGAGACATACAAGTGAGATCTCTGTCACTGCAGCCTCATCTCTCTGTTGAATCAGCTTCAAACTTTTCAGAAAATAAAAACCACACATGGAAATTGCAGGTGTGTTGGTTTGGCTCAGGGATGTGCTTCATCGCTGTTATTCCAGCTTTATGCTAGTGTCTCCATTAAAATGTATGGAGTTTATGGGGTCCCTGCAGCAGTGAGAGACTCTGGATCTATGGTTAGAATGGAAGGTAGCTTCACCCCACAAATACAGTTCTACTCCGAAGTGACTAAAAATGGCATCATTTTGCTCAGCATATCTGCTAACTTTAGCAAGTAAAACTAGCTTCTACTTATTCCTGTTTGCTCTGTACAGCCAGCACAGCTCTGGGACAGCAAGCGGCCTTCTATTCTGGCTCATGGATTATTAGCATGGTCAGGTAACTCACTGGGCTGTGTGTTTGTCCCCAGGGGTGAAAGTAACTTAAAGGACTTACTGGTAGGCCGGAGTCCTGAGCGGGGGCGGGGCCTCAACCAGAAGAGGCTGGGCCTTTAAATCGAGATTTAAAGGACCCGGGGCTCCGGCTGTGGTAGCGGCAGCTGAGAGCCCCAGACCCTTTAAATCACTGGCCTGGGGAAGCTCCCCCGCTGCCGGTACGGTCGGCTGTGTACCGGCTCTTGCCATACTGGACCGTACCGGCTTACTTTCACCGCTGTGTATCCCCCACCTACAGAGGGTAGGAGTTGTTACAGACATAACTACGAAGTCTGGCTCTTTAGTTCAAGCTGTGGAGATTGATGCTTTTAGCCCTGGAAGTCTCCTGTTCAATGCCTGACTTGTTGGACAAGACAAAGGCCATCAGAACTGCTTACTCACTGCTGACTGCAGAATCTTGATGGGTGGTGTTGGAGCCAAAAAGAACCTAACGTGACCTGGATTCAAGGTTTAATCTACAGGAAGTCACTGAGAACCCATCAGTTGGGAACACCATAATGTCATTTTTTGAGTCACTTTTCAGAGAACCTCACCAACTGGTGAGTGCCCTGTGGCTCTAGCATATTATCTTCTAGAGTAGATGCTAGTCTTCACTCATCTTTTGAAAATGCTTTTTAATGCTGAATAAGAGCATAGTAGGCTGTTACCACAGACACGACAGCTATCCCCAAAGAAAGATACCTAAACATTTTAGAAAAGTTAGACGTGCACAAGTCCATGGGGCCGGAGCTAATGCAGCTGAGGGTGCTGAGGGAGTTGGCTAATTTGATTGCAGAGCCATTAGCTGTGATCTTTGAAAACTTGTGGTGATCGGTGGAGGTACTGAACAATTGGAAAAAGGCACATACAGTGCCCATCTTTAAAAAAAGGGATGAAGGAGAATTTGGGGAACTACAGACCGGTCAGCCTCACCTCAGTCCCCGGAAAAATCATGGAGCAGGCCCTCAAGGAATCCATCTTGAAGCACTTGGAGGACAGGAAGGTGATCAGGAACAGTCAACATGGATTCACCAAGGGCAAGTCATGCCTGACCAACCTAATTGCCTTCTATGATGAGATAACTGGCTCTGTGGATATGGGGAAAGCGGTGGACGTGATATACCTGGACTTTAACAAAGGTTTTGATATGGTCTCACACACTATTCTTGCCAGCAAGTTAAAAAAAGTATGGATTGGATGAATGGACTATAAGGTGGATAGAAAGCTGGCTAGTTTGTTGGGCTCAACAATTAGTGATCAACAGCTCGATGTCTAGTTGGCAGTCGGTATCAAGCGGAGTGCCCCACGGATCTGTCCTGGGGCCAGTTTTGTTCAACATCTTCATTAATGATCTGGATGATGAGATGGATTGCACCCTCAGCTAGTTCGTGGATGACACGAAGAGGTAGATACATTGGAAGGTAGGGATAGGGTCCAGAGTGACCTAGACAAATTGGAGGATTGGGCTAAAAGAAATCTGATGAGGTTCAACCAAGGACAAGTGCAGAGTCCTCCACTTAAGTTTAAAGAATCCCATGCATCGCTACAGGCTGGGGACCAACTGGCTAAACAGCAGTTCTGCAGAAAAGGACCTGGGGATTACAGTGGATGAGATGCTGGGTATGAGTCAACAGTGTGCCCTTGTTGCCAAGAAGGCTAACAGTATATTGGGCTGCATTAGTAGGAGCATTGCCAGCAGATCAAGGGAAGTGATTATTCCCCTCTATTTGGCACTGGTGAGGCCACATCTGCAGTATTACAGCCAGTTTTGGGGACCTACAGAAAGGGTGTGCTCCTCCCCAGCACTCAGAGGTTAAAGGGGCCATGGTGTGTGTGTGTGTGTGGCGGGGTGCCCATGGTGCCCACCCATACAGCTGTCCCTGCTCCCCCCAAAGGTGATGTCCCCCCATACCATGCCACCCTCACGTCTACGCTGCTGCTGGTGGCGGCGGCACTGCCTTCCGAGTTGGGTGCCTGTCCAGCAACCACTGCTTTCCAGCCGCCCAGCTCTGAAGGCAGTGCAGAAGGGTGGTAATTTTGCAATCCCCTTATAATAACCAGATGTCACAGGGGAGACTATATTTCACTGCTGTGAATTTGATAGGGCCCTACTTATAAAACAAGGACATCACCACATCAGAGACACTTCATTTTAAAGATTGTTGGTTGCAAACAAAGAGCTATAGACTTTTCAAATGAACCTCTGAAGTAGTAGGTAGCAGCCTGGGAGAAGTGCATTAGTGGGGGATACTAAAGATTCAAAACCTTTTACCAACCTGTACAGGCAATATGTCCACTTTGCATACTAACAGAACAATATTGGCTCAGCCCTGCTCAGAGTCCTTAAAGTTACTTGTGTAGTAGCCATTTTACAATGTGTGCCAATATAAGGTCAAGATTTAAACATCAGGGCAAACGTCAGAACAGCTGAAAACAGCCCTACTAGGTTCCCCTCATTATGAACAGGCCCTTGCATCGTTCTTCCTAGACTTTGAGTAAGCCCTTTGCTTTCATGATGGGAACTCTGTCTCCAAAGTAAGCGACTGATGTCTCAGCAAGATGCTTCCAGCTTGTCAGCCATGGCCCAAGGCTGGAACCTTTAAGGTAGTTGTGTAAGGGAAACCGGTGTAAGCCTGTTCATGCTTCTTTCTATGTGACCCAGTTACAAGCATCAAGTTGGCTGCTATAAGCATTTTGAGAATGTTAGGGGACACCAGACACCAATGATTTCAAGTAATAGATCCAGCTCTTGGTGAGAAGCTGTATTCACTCACTTCAATAAAACTAAGGTGCTGTACCACCATGGCGGGAGGCACAGTATAAAAATCTAGACAGATTCATATTGGTGCACTTCCTAGCATGTAATATGCATGTAATTAAATAGATTTGGTACTGTAAGTAAACAAAGCAATAATCCTTGCCCATTTTAAGAGGCAAAAAGAAAAGAAGTACCTCATGCTTTCATACTGTAACAAAAGTTCTGTGGAAGCTGCATTTTATTTGAAAATCCACCCATTTTTGCTAACATACATTTTAATATTTTAAACAAAAATAGAATCTGCAGAGACAATGCAGCAAGTATGCTTCATTCATGTACAGAATTGCTTTCATATCATGGACTATCCTTCTGAAGGCCCCTTTCGACCCAAAAGTTACGATGTATTTACGCAAAGCACCGATCAACAGTGCTGCTTTAATTCTTCATTAACTAAATTCTTGCTAGTCATTTGTAAAGATGCTACTTCCCTTATTTATTTTTATTTATTTATTTTTTTAAAAGGTACATGATCATAAACATGGCACTAGCCAAATGAAAATCAAGGCTTTTTTCACATAATACCTCCTAGAGTTTTTAAAGAAAAGGAAAGTCTTAAAGTGAAAGCAATTCCTCACATTCATTCTGGAAAGGCCTTATGTCAAATGTAAAATAATGACATGCCAAGCACAAAGCAATAAAGTTCCTTCCCAATGCACTAATGCTGAATTAAAAATGTAGTGCTTCTCTTTGTCAGTTAACTGTTCCCTTGCAAAATCCTAGGCACAGAATTGACTATAAAGGATTAATGCATTTTATAACTTTCCTAATTCCCATACAGACTGAGAATTCATAAGATTCAGGCCTTTAAAATAGTTAGTGCTCTATATGTCAGCTGAAAAGCATTTTGAATCAAAATCATTATTGTGGATAAAAAAATCAGACATACTGTATACATCCATACTCATTTTCATAAGGAGTTTGATACAATATTAATGTTACTTAAATTGATAATCATAAATAAATACAAACAATACATAAGGAATGTCTACTGCAAACTGAATATATAATTTTTTTTTAAAAGAAAAGTTAATTTTCATTGCTGTGTCTACATTTGTGAGGACTGAAGAAAAGATAACTGCAGAAGTAAGAGTTAGGATCTGATCCCCCAAAGAAAATCTTGTTTTGAGTTATGGTAAAGGACACTCATCTTCATTCCTCACAGCATTTCCAAATACAAATCTTACAATTTCAGAATAAGAGCTTCTCTTTGTATGTTACTGATTATGGATATTAATAGGAGTTGAAAGTACTGACGCATTAGTCACCAGAAAAGAACATCTTAAATCAGGGGAATTCTTGGCTTTATATCATGTATTGACACTTTCCTAGAGAGTCGTCCCAGTTTCCTTTGTGGGCCTTCATGATTTTCCTGCATCATTTTAAAGGAAGAGGAGTTAAAATACAGCAATTTGGATTTTGCTGGAAGTAGGGGTTTGCTGTTGAGCACGTGTCTTTTGGGAGCTGTTCCTTTCTCATCTGGCGTGATTACATAAACTGTATCTGGAAAGACAAAAAACATTCCAAGTTAACTTTTCTCTACTCAATATAATGAGACTTACTAAGAAATAAAGGTCTCTGATCCCTTAGTATGTGTTGGACATGGAAAGTCCTCCATATCCAGACTATCAGAAATAAAAGTTCCAAAGATGCTGATCAAAATAAAAATGTACAGCAAGAATGAAGCTGTATACAAGCCCTTGGGATTTCTTTCCAAGTACGCACTCTTCTGTAATGTTACTGTGCATTGGCTGCACTGTTTGTCCAAAAGATCAGAAAAAGGAAGTCGCCATCACAAAATTGTCACTGCCCAAGCATCGTAAACTAATCTAGCACTAAGACATCAAAAGAAAAGCTCAATGTCCTATTTCTCTTTACTCTAGAAAGACAGCATTCGGTTTTCTCTAGGTTATGCACACTAAAATCAGTACTTTTAAAGGGTAATGTTTCCAAAGTAGTTTATATTTGCACACACATTTCATTATATACCTTTAAAAACATTTAAAGCAGACACATTAACATCACTGTTTATGCAAAAGAAAACTCCAATGCCATTTACTGTATAGAAACAGTTAGCAGGTGTAGTATCTATTTCTCCATAGTAGATAATAGTTCAGTTCTCTCATCATGGTGAGAATGGTCAATTAGATTGTATACCACAGATGGTAAATATTCATAAGAATTTTGTACGCCTGTTGCAAAAAGACACAGATCCACAAATTTTCCTACTGAAATAATTGCCAGGTGGTCTCCGCTCGATGAGCACAATTGTCCCCCATTTTTCAGTCTGGAATTTGGGATGCATGCTGCCAGCAGTCTAGTAAAGAAGGAGCTCAAAACAGGGAGAATCATATTGTGTTTCCAATGGACAGAAGCAAAATTAGTATTAATGGGCTTCAGCAAGCTTTGTAATGGCACTGCTTGAGCATAATTTCTGTGAATCACTGTTTTTGGAGTTACACTTCAGCCAAAACAACCTGAGGTTACTTACCTGTAACTGAATGTGCTTTGAGATGCGTGGTTCCCATCCGTATTCCACTGAGGGGTTATGTGCATGTGCCATGTGCCCAGAGTCAGAGCTTTTGAAAGTAGTACTGTTCGGCAGTCTGCACATGTGCCCTGTGTAGCCTTGTGGTCTCGCTCCAGGTGATAAAGGGTGCGGGGGGGTTGCTGGCATCTTTAGTTCCTTCTCTACTGCAGAGCTACTGACTCCGCAGCAGAGGGGAAGGAGGGTGGGTTTCAAATACAGATAGGGACCACACATCTCGAAGAACATTCAGTTACAGATAAGAAACCTTGTTTTCGTCTAGTGATGGTCCCTATTGTATTCCACTGAGGGTGATTAACAAGCAGTACTTATGTCAGAGGATGGTGCGAGGAGCCTGTGGAATGGACGACTGCTGCTCCGAACAAAGCATCTGTTGCAGAATCATTCACTAGAGCATAGCCCATCAAAAAAAGTGTGTACCGAACTCCATGTGACCACCTTACATAGGTCTGCGAGGGGCACGTTGTGGAGTGTAACTGTAGTTGATGCTTGCACTCTCGTGGATTGGGCCCAAATCCTTTCAGGCGGAATTGATAGAAGTGCATAATGCACCCTGAGACCCACTTGAAAATTCTCTGGGTGGAAATGGCTTGTCCTTTCATTCTCTCCACTATGGCAACAAAAAACCTGGGAGATTTCTGAAAGGGCTTTGTTTGCTCAAGATAAAAAAACCAATGCCCTTCGAACATCTAACAAATGAAGCCTTCTTTCCTTGTTCAAGGTATGAGATTTGGGGAAGAAAGTAGGTAAAAGTATATGTGTTGAGTGAGGTGGATTTGGGAAACCACTTTCAGAAGGAACTTGGGGTGCAATTGTAGAGAGACTTTGTCTTTATGAAAAGTGGTGAAGGGGGTTAGCCATCATGGCCCCCAGTTTGCTAACCCTCCTAGCCAATGAAAATGGCGACTTTCATGGAAAGGAGAGATAGCAAGCATAGGTTTGAAGATGGTGATCAGCAAGATGAGGACTAGTTAAGGTCCTTTTGGGGGCGATAGGTTGAATGGGACGGTATTTTCACAGGAGACCCTTCCTGAACTGCACAGTTAAAGAGCGGGTAAAGATTGAATGACCGTCTACCAGCAGATGAAAGGCGCCTATGGCAGATGCACGGACTCTAATGGAACTGGCGGTCAGTCCTGAGTCCTTCAGATAAAGGAAATATTCCATGAGTAGTGGGATGCCCACTGCTTCAGGGACAAGGTCCTGTTTGGTAGCCCAGGAAGTGAAACATCCACTTGGCTTGATACAAGCGCCTTGTGGACTCCTTCCTGCTGCCTGAGAGGCCATCTCGTACTGCCATAGAGCATTCCTGCACTAGTGGAGGTGTGCATTCAAAAACCAAGCCAAAAAGATAAAGAGTGTGTGGGTGGGACTGTCTGAGTCTGCCACTGTGTTGAGTCAGCAGCTCTGGGAATGTTCAAAGTGTGATTGGAGGGTGCTTTGATATTCAGGAGGAGCAGATGCCACGATCAGCAAGGCCAGAATGGGGCTATCAGGATGGTTGTTGCCTTCTGCTGTCCGATCTTGTGGATCACTTGCGGTAAGGGGGGAGAAGGGGAAGGCATAATTCGTCTGGTCCAAGCAATTGAGGACTAGGGCATCCCTGTGATTGAATTCCAACTCCTCCTCTCCAACAATATTGGGTACATTTGGTATTGTTATGGGGTGCAAAAAGATCCCTCACCAGGGTTCCCCATTGGTCAAAGATGTCCATGATTACAGAGTCATGCAACTCCCATTCTTGGCTGGTTGCAAAGTTTCTGCTGAGAGCATCAGTAATCGCATTCTGGGTGCCAAATAGGTAGGCTGCTGTCAGAAGAATATGGTGTGTGATGCACCATACCCAAAGGTGTATAGCTTCTGCACACAGGGCTCGGATCTTGTCCCCCTTGTTTATGTAGAAGACTGTGGTGGTGTTGTCTTGACATGACAAGAATGTGTTGGTTTCGGATGGTTGGCAGGAACGCCTGACAAGCTTTGCGTAATGCCTGGAATTCCAATATGTTTATGTGCATCCTGGACTTTCATGCTGTCCAGGGGCCTTGTGTCATGCAATCGCCGATGTGGGAGCCCCAGCCTGTGACGGATGTGTCGTATGATTATCATGGTGGGCAAGGATGGGAGGACGCTCATCCCTGATCAGACTTGTAGTGGGTTCATCCACCACTGGAGAGAGGAGAAATCTTCTGATGGCATGTGGAGCAGTGTGCATGTGGATTGATGCATGGGGGAGTAGACCTTTTGTAGCCAGAGCTGAAGGCAGTGCAGGTGTAGGCAAGTGAAGGGTGTGACGTATATACAGGCTGCCATGTGAGGAGGATACCAAAGTGATTAATCCGTCCTTGTCTGGAATCTTTCCCTTGGTAGATAAGTTCAGGCAGAAGTCTTGTCTTATGAGAGCTCCTATGAACTCCAGGGATTGTGTAGGGTTTAAAGTTGATTTTTTGACGTTGACACTGACACCCGGGGAGGAGAGGAGTAGAAGCAGTTGGGATGTCGACTCCTGGGCTGCTGCTTTGTACAGTGTTGCTATCAGCCAGTCATCTAGAGAGGGAAAAACAAGGATCCCTTGACGTCTGAGATGGGCTGCCATTACCAAGAAAACTTTTGTGAATACTCGTGGGGCAGTGGTGAGTCCCAACAGTAGGACCTTGTATTGAAGATGCCAAATCCCCACCTTGAACCTCAGGAACATTCTAAGAGTTGGGAGTATATTGATATTTTGTATATCTATCAACCAGATGCCTTTTTTTAAGGAGGTAATTATTGTTGCAAGTGTGACCATACAAAATCTTGGTTTGGAAATTGAGCGGTTGAGGCGGAGATCCAATATCGGTCTTCACCCTCCAGTCTTTTTAGGGATTAAGAAGTAGCTTGAGTAGAACCCTGTTCCTTGAAAGGAGTCTGGGATTAGCTCCACAGCTCTCCTCTGCAGTAGGGAGTCTACCTCTAGTTGGAGGAGGTCATTGTGTGTTTCATGCATGCAGATCGAGGATCGCGGTGAGATGGAGGTGTCACTGTAAACTCTATGACATAGTTACTCTGGATAATATCTAGGACCCATTTGTCCGCTGTTATGGTTTTCCATGCTGGCAGGAAGAGTTTGAGGCGTCCTCCAAAGGGAATAGATGAAATGGGCATTGGTGTATGGAGTGGTTGACAGTTAAGGCACTTAAATACCATTTATGTGATGTTTGGGTGTACTGCACTGATGGCTGGGCAATTGATGTAGGTTGACAGAACCTGTGGACCTTAGGGTGCTTTTGAGGCGGCTAATAGGTATATTGGTGGAATAGCTGTGTGGCCCTGTAATTATATGATTGGTGCGGGCGGTAGAATTTCCTCTTGGGTGTTTTTGTGTAGATGCCCAGAGATCTTAGAGTGGCTCTATAGTCCTTCAGGGAGTGTAGGGTCTTGTCTGTCTTCTGACTGAAGAGGTGCGATTAGTCAAATGGGAGGTCTTCTATAGTGTTTTGCACCTTCCTGGGGAAGCCAGGAGTGTAACCAGGATTCCCTCCTCATGATGATCCTTGTTGCCAAGACATGGGAGGCTGTGTCTGTGGAGTCCACTGCTGAAGCATGGATCTGATGAGTAACTTGCCTTCCTCCAACACTGCCTGGAATTGATTGCGATCCTGTGGTGGTAGTTTGTCTGCAAACTCTGCCAATCGCCCATAGTTCATGAAATCATATTTGGCCATCAGGGCTAAGTAGTTTGAAATATGAAACTGGAGTCCGCCGAGAAGACCTTTCTGCCCATGAGGTCCATTCTCTTACCCATTGTATTGGATGGGGTGGAGGCATTTTTTGAAATGTTCTGAGGCTGCCTGGATAACGAATGAGTTGGATGGTTGATGAGAAAACAGGAACTCTGACCCTTTGGTGGGGACACAGTATCTCTTTTCAGCCCCCTTTGGGCGGGTGGACACGTGGCTGGGGTGTGTCATACTTTGTGTACCAGTTGGAGGATGGCATCGTTGATTGGCAAGACCACTCTCGTTGGTACCGAAGATGTCAAGCAGGTGGCATTGACAGTCTTGTACCTCCGCTAAGGGAATCTGTAGAGTGTTAGCTATTTTCTGCAGCAATTCTTGGAACTGGTGATAGCCATCTGGTGGGGAGAACGGATTGAAGAGGCGGCTGCATCCGGGGAAGATGAGGGATGCCTCTTCAGATCTATCAGTACTGTTTGAGTTGGGCTAATCAGTGCATCATCCAGTGCTGTCTTGGAGCACCTACTTGACAAGGATTGTGGTGGTGAAGTGGGGGAGTACTCCCGGATTGAGTGGGACTGTTTGGAGGGTGAATATTGTGGCCACGAACTCCAGTATGGCCAACCCGGTTGACCCTGCTGTTGTGTAGCCTGAGACAACGGTGCCAGAAACCAACTCTGCAGGTAAGGCAAGGTGGGGAATGTTGCCATTGGAATCTTCCAGTAGTCATGCTTCTGGAATGGGAGTGGTGGATTGTGTTGACCATCCGTTTCATCTGAATCAGAAGAGTCAGAAACCTCACCAAATGGTGGTTCAATCAGGACTGTCAGAATGGGAGTCAGCAGGAGCGTAACAGGTGAAGGGTCCCTTCGACTTGGTGACCAGATCGGTGGTCATGAACATCTAAGTCCCTTTGGTGCGAATAACTCGTGGGGATCCAGGGCAACTCTGAGTCTCCCAGGGGTCAATGGCATCCATTCCGCTGGAGGAATCAGTATTAGGCGGATGTGTC
This sequence comes from Chrysemys picta bellii, assembly GCF_011386835.1. Taxonomy (NCBI): domain Eukaryota; kingdom Metazoa; phylum Chordata; order Testudines; family Emydidae; genus Chrysemys; species Chrysemys picta. The sequence continues at coordinate 332,782,626 of NC_088791.1, read as the reverse complement.
TGGAGATGGATGGTTCACGGGACGCTGGCAAAGTCGCCGCGTCTATGATCAGTACTGGTGGATCCGGTGATCAGGATGGCCATTTCTTGTTCTTGTGACACTTGGAACACATGGATCCTTCAGGGCCGGAACTCAAAGTTTTGGAGGAAGACTTACTGCCATGCTTACGTACTTGCTTCCTTTGTTCACGGCTGGGCCCCAGCATGAGGTTCTTAGCACTGGTACTGACAGAGCCTAACGGGGGTTCCGTGGCAGAGGAGGCACTCTTCGTCTGTTCAGGCCAATGTATGGGGGGGGCTCCGTGGCCAGGTTCTGATGTGAATCCTATGGCAGACTCCATAAGGTGTTTCCTAAGATGGAGAGTCCAGTTCTCCCAAATACAACAGGTAAGGAGAGGCAGATACTGCACCTGGACACGATGTGGGCTTCCCCCAAGGAGGGAAGAGGTAAAGTTTGGCAGGAAACCCTGCTGAAGCCGCGTCCCAACTCCTAAATCCGGTACGAAAGGAAGAATCGAACAGAAAACAAAAAGTAAATGCAGAACAACTAAGAAATCTAAACTACTAAGAGTACCAAGGATAGTTTTGAAAAGTGCATCACAAGGACAACGGAGGAGAAGTTCTGACTTGGACCATGCGGCGGTGTGAAGGAACTGGAGATGCTGGTGACACACCATGTCCTTTATCACCTCAGGCAAGACCACGAGTTGGCACAGGGCGCATATGCGGACCACCAAACAGTACTACTTTCAAAAGCTCTGACCCTGAGTGCATGGCGCATGCATATAACCCCTCAGTGGAATACAATAGGGACTATCACTCGAAGAAGAAACCACATTATTCAGGGTTTCCAGTCATATACTATAAAACTCCTTCAACAATAATGTGGGTTTAACATATATAATTAATGAACTGGCTCTGTAAGCTCCAAGAAAAAAATAAAGTTCTGCAAGGCTAGGGAGCTCCTGGCAAGTATCAAATGATTCTTCCTGGTTTTGCCCTAGAGTAGATGCAGTGAAGATATGTCATGTCTAACAAAGCAGCTAGCAGGAGTACACTAATCAATTGGTACTTCCACAATGCCCCAGTGCGACACTAACTTTAGTGTATTAATGAATATCACTACAGAACTATATAGGTTTCCAAGAAAATAGAACTGTCTCTTTAAATGATCTTTCACTTTATAAAAACCACCATCTCCCCAGAATAGTGAGCAATACCTAAGTTGTTTTACAAGAAATCCTGGAGAGAGAGCTCTGCAAAGGGATCCTTTCCTGAGGCTCTGTGAGGACTCTGACTGGAAGGGCTGGATGCTGCAGACAGCTGGTAGAGAAGACGACAGAGAGAGGGAAAGAAAGAAAAAAGGTCTCAGCATGACAGAATATGAAAGCAGAAAATGTAATGAAAGGGGGAGGGATCTAAAAAAGGCATTGTGGACAGAAATGGATTATTAAAACCAGACATTTGGTTGCATGGGAAGCTGAAGACCAGTTCGCTGGTATGTGTAATGTGGAAACAAGCTGGGTGTTACCCTACTCTTGGTAAAGGGAACAATTCTGGGTGGAGTGTCAACCCAAGTTCACGATACTTCACACTTACATAGTGATTTTCTCCTTCAAAGCACTTTACAAACATTAGGCCTAGTGACACCCACCCTGAGACGCAGGCTAATATTCTTCCCATTGTAGAGCTAGGCAAACCAAGGCAAAGAGATTACAAGGCTTGCTCATCGTCACAATAGGAATGTCAGCAGTGGGGTTAGAATTCAGGAATTCCCTATGCCCACGCAGAGCCACCACAGGGAAAGCAGTGGCATCTGGTTTTACAATCTACACATTGACCAACTGTATTTGTGGCTGTGAACAACATACTAGCAGCCTACATTTCATTAGAGCTCTGACCCTGTTCTAAACTCCAGTGCGAGTTTAACAGAATAGGGTTTAGTAATAGACTGTAGTATTAAGATTTCTATGTAGCCAAGGCCTAAATAGTAAATTGTACTATTTGACTACGTTGGTTTAGAAATCAGAATCAGTGCAAACCTCTTGCACAGTGGACGCTTATTTGGTTTCAAGTGTGTTTTAAAAATATCAATTAAGTTTACACCTTCCCGACATAAACTACGTCAATAAGGGCTCTCTCAAATTGAACCAAGTGTCCACTACCAAAGGGGATTGTGCCCATTTAACTAAATCAGTATCTAAGCCAATTTAATTAAATCTGCATCGTTTTTCTGCATAGATTAGACCAATGTTTTTAATAAGTTAAAGGTACTTTTTAAAATGCTGGCTCTAAACTCTTGCTTAGAGGGGGGAGGGATAGCTCAGTAGAGGGAAGGGATAGCTCAGTGGTTTGAGCATTGGCCTGCTAAACCCAGGGTTGTGAGCTCAATCCTTGAGGGGGTCACTTAGGGATCTGGGGAAAAATCAGTACCTGGTACTGCCAGTGAAGGCAGGGGGCTGGACTCAATGACCTTTCAGGGTCCCTTCCAGGTCTATGAAATAGGTATATCTCCATATATATTCCCCTGTAGAAGCAGGAATTCTAGAACATCTCTTCTTACTGGAAAGGGCTAAGGACCTACAAGTTCTAGTAGCAGTAGTAACTAAAGTCTCTTTTCTGGATTCCCAGACACTGACATTGTCAAGCAGTTAAATCCTTATTAGTTTTCAACTATAGCTTATATTTATCACAAACCCTCCTCTTTGCCAATGATGTGTATTATCTCCTTATATTCACTCCACAGTAATGTGCACTTTTGTTGATAAAAAGTGCTTGGGTCACTTACAACATAGGAAGATGGGAAATGCCACTCTAGATCAGACCAGTGGTCCACCTAGCCCAGAATCCTGTCTCCAGTAGTGGTCAGTACCAACTGTTGCAGGGTAAGATGCAAAAATCCATAAAAGAAGGAAGTTGTGGAATAACTTGCCCACAAATAGAGTTGTTTCCTGAACCCCACTATTAGAAGTTGGTTTATGTCTCTTCCAAAACTCTTGGGCTTCTTAAAATCTTTACTATTAGAATTCTGGATATTCTTGTCACCATACTAAAGTCTACTCCTTTTTTGAATCCTGCTAAACTTTTGACAGTGATCTCATGGCAATGAGTTCCACAGGTTAGCTGTACATTGCCAGAATTCATTTTGCTTTTATGGTTTTAAATGTGTCATCTTTCAGTTTCATTGAATGTTCCCTTGTGCTTGATTATGAGAAAGGGTGAACAGTAGTCCTGATCTCCCTTCTCTATATGATCCATTATTTTGTTTAATTATCATGCCCCCTCTTCATCTCTAAACAATCAATTTTTTCACTCTGTTACTCTAGTGTTTCCATGTCTAATTCTTATTGCCCATCTCTGTATGCTCCCCGTCCCACCCTCCATTACTGCAATATCCTTTTTGGAATGGGCTGACCAGAACTGAACATAGTAGTAAGTTCAGCTAAGGGAATACCATTGATTTACACAATGATGTAATATTTTCCACATCATTTTCCATCCCACTGTTTAATGTATCCTGATACTGTTGGCTTTTTTGACCATTGCTGCACATAATGATGTCTTCACTAAACTGTCCACAATGATACCCAGATCTTTCCCCCAAGTTTCAAAGCTAATTTAGAAACCAGTTAGGCATATGTAGTTCACACTATTCCTATGTGAATGACTTTGCATTTGTCAACATTGAGTTTCATATGCCATTGTTTTGTGCATTTGCTTAGAATCATAGGATATCAGGGTTGGAAGGGACCCAGGTGGTCATCTAGTCCAACCCCCTGCTCAAAGCAGGACCAATCCCCAAGTAAATCATCCCAGCCAGGGTTTTGTCAAGCCTGACCTTAAAAAACTCTTTGTCCTTCTGATGTTACTGTTTTCGTCAGTCTTTACTCAATTAAATTGTGTCATCTGCAAGTTTTGCCACCATACCGTTCACCCTCTTTTCACTGTAAAATGTACTACACAACGTACTCCAGTCCTAACACAGAACCTTGAAGCATCCTGCTGTTTAACTTTTACCATGAGGAAAATTGATGATTCTTATTCTCTGCCTGTCTAAGGGTACGTCTTCACTACCTGCCGGATCGGAGGTAGTAATCGATCTATCGGGGATTGATTTATTGTGTCTCATCTAGACACAATAAATCGGGCCCCGAACACGCTCCCCGTCGACTCCGGAACTCCACCAGAGTGAGAGGCGGAAGCGGAGTCACGGGGGAGTCAATCCCGCGCCATGAGGACGCGAAGTAAATCGATCTAAGATACGTCGACTTCAGCTACGCTATTCTCATAGCTGAAGTTGCGTAGCTTAGATTGACCCCCACCCCACCCCCCAGTGTAGACCAGCCCATAGAGGCAAAGTACTGACACCATGTAAGTTTCCTGGTACCTTTGCTCCTCCAAAAGTGTTGAACTTAAATTGTGTTACTATTAATGGCACAACTACAGCAACTTCTTGAACTGCTGTGTGTAACTCAGTGCTAAACTGTGACTAGCATCTCCTTTTAGTGCTTCTCAACTGTTTCAAAATGGCAAATCATTTGAAGTAAAAAATGTTCAAGCCTCCTCCCACCGCATTTACCATAAAACTGAGTTAAAAGAATATCAGTGTAACAAGCCTATATTATATCTGTGTGCTTGAGAGCTTGACAGAATACTTGGCTTTGAAAAGTAAAGGTGTGCAGGGAGTAGGGGATTTTTCTTTAAATAATATTTTCAACGCTTGAAGATAATGATTTGAGAAACACTGGTTTAAAGGGCAAAGAAACTAACTCTAAATCTTGTCCAGTTTAATTAGTTTCTATGCAAATCACTGAAGTCCCCAAATATTACATTTTACCAGGTCTAGTTAGATGGTCAATATATATTGGTTGCACTGACCCTCCAGGGCATTGGTATGCATCATGTCTAATTTCTAGGATTTTTACTGGCAGCAACTTTGATGGAAGTGGCCAGAGACAAGAGAAGTGCAGTTGGTACTTGGAATTAAAAAAAGCGCTCGACTATAAAAAAAAACCAAAAACCTAGCTGGAGACAATGCAATGCCATATAAATATCTGATGGGTTTTGCTACTTAACTGTAGCTGAAGCAGACCTTTCATGTTTCTACTAAGACTCAGATGGACCTATCTGCTTCCCTTTTTATAGCTATATGTTGGGGTCATCCAAGTTACTGCAAATGCACTATCTCGACTCCTGGCAAATACACAGTAGTCTGATACTAAGGAGACACGAACACAGTCAGGCTCTTGTATACTTTTTTTTGTGCAGAAGGTTTTCTGAGCAGTGTGGTGGCACATTACATGGAAGATTATAATGCTGATTCCGCACTGTTTTGTACTGTACAGTTTATACCATCATATACACTACTTGGTTATTTAAAGTGACATGCACAGATTTTTAAGAAGTCAGGCTTGGCTTGTGCCTTTTTACTACTGTTTGAAGAATAAAGGCAATCTGAAAGGTTTAAATAAAAACAAAAATCTTTCCCTTTTTATTCTTCTGCTTTTCTTATAGGCAACAGGAATATCAAGTCTGGTCTTCCCAGGTTTTGCTACAATACTGTGTAGTGAATCTTCTCACTCCTTACCTTCAAGAGAAGGGGAGTTCAATTTTTAACCAAGATATCCTGGCTCCAATGTGTTCATTAGTCAATGAAGCTTAATAGGTATAAAACTAACTAATAAAACAGTCTAAAACAGTCTAAGTAAAAATTACTTTCTTGCTCAATTACTCAGTTTACATTGTTTTGACTTATATCAGACTTTCATCACTTCTCCAGTCACCAGAATCTTTCAGGGAATATTAATTATAATTTTCTAAAGTAAACTGGGGAAAAAAGTGTTTTGGGGAGAATAGGTCCCGTCCCTCCCATGGAAGGCACTTTTAAGAGCAAATAATTCTAAACCCTAACATTTGGCTTGTTTGCTATTTCATCTAATGGTAAGATCAGTACTATTATCTAATTAAAAACTGAAATATTTTTGTTAATGGGCCAATAATTAGCTAGGCATATTGCCCAAACAATTCATTAATGAATGGCCTTATGGTGACTACTTTGAAGCAGTTTTCCAAGGGCTGTATAGAAGGTAAAAGCCAAAATAGATATTTGGATTAGTGTGCTTTAAGGGAAGAGGAATGGAGGAAGGGAGAAAAGGCTGTGAAGAATGAACATACAAATGGACAGGGAAAGCAGGGAGCAAAGTGTTCAAGGTATTTGTCGAATACATCTTGTGACCAAAGGCAGTGGGCATCACCTTCATGGCACTGACTGTGGCCTAGTAAGCATCAACCAATAGCTTATTTTGCAACACAATAAATTGTTAACAAGCAATAAGCCTCACTTCAGAGCAATCCAATTGTGCAGCTCAACTAACAAAACCCCTGCCAACATATCACCAAAAAAAGATCTTATGAAAACTAAGCCCAAATATAGAAATGATCATTGAAACTCTAAATATACAATCTTTCTAGTGTAACAGACTATTATAGTCAAACTCAGGAATTATTTAAATATCTACAGCCAACACTGTCCCTATTTAGCATGGTGAAGAGGCCCCCACAACAAGCCTTTGTTTTCCTTCTAAGATTTTATTGATCTCAGACTTATTTAAAACTCAGCAACTGCAAACAGATGTGATTGGGCCAGTGTCAGACTTTCTTTAGTTGCACAGTAAATGCCTAACAAAAGGATGTGTTTCCAGTAAAATCAATAGTTTCTGAAGAAACTGCAACTCCTAATGTTTTGTCTATATGACCCCAACACACAAAAATGTAAATAAAAATTTTCATGCCAAACCTGTGCCTCTTCACACATTCTCAAACTAGGGTGAAGTCCATCTTTCTGCATTGGTTTTATCATCCTACCTGCTGAGGTTTTGGGGGAAAAAAGTCATTAAAAAGGTAATGGGGTCAGTTAGACCCTTCAATGTTAATCACTGGGGAAAATGAAAGTACTACACTTCCAAGGGGGAAGGGATAGCTCAGTGGTTTGAGCATTGGCCTGCTAAACCTAGGGTTGTGAGTTCAATCCTTGAGGCGGCCACTTGGGGATCTGGGGCAAAATCAGTACTTGGTCCTGCTAGTGAAGGCAGGGGGCTGGACTTGATGACCTTTCAAGGTCCCTTCCAGTTCTAGGAGATGGGATATCTCCATTAATTCTTTTTAAATTATTTTATTATAAGGTCTTCGGGGATCTCTTGGACCCCAAACGTACAAAAATTTAAGTAAAACATGATAAGCAAACCAGTGCCTTTTATTTCTTTAAGTATTCTCAAAGCATGATGAGAACAACAGTTAGCACTGGTTTTGTCTGTATACCTGTTGTGGTTTTAGCATAGCAAAAAAAAGTCACAAAAGGTTATTGGGGTCAGTTAGACCTCAAATTAATTATGCAGGTATTCCAGCATCAGTTTGTTTTTATTTTGAGGCAGCAGTTATGATACGAGTACATGAATCTTTCAGCATTGTTTTTCCCATAGTTTCAGTGGTTTTTGTTTTTCAAAAAAATGCCACAAAAGGGTCTTGGGGATTTGCAATAACGCAGATAACATCTGCCTCACATATTATCACGTATTATCACAATAGTCTGCAGAAGAGACCATCAAACTGATTTTCTGGGACACCTATGCTTGCTAGGATGAGTTTTCTGGGGAAGCCACAATTGTCAATAAATTCTTTTGGCAAACCCACATTTGGCAGATTCTGTTGCTGGGACAAAGATTCACCACTGCATTGCACATGCACATTGCATGTCTGAATGCACATAGACTTTGGATTTTGCTGAATCTCACGTGGCATAACAAATCTTTGAGTAAGACCCGGCTGTTTCCCAGGGACCTGGGTACAGAAATGGTGCAGACCCTGGTGCAGGAGAGAATCACTGCAGCCTTGCCTCAGGGCTCTAGGGAAGAAGTGTCTAGTGTGCTGGTCACTGACCCAGAGCCTGAAAACCGAGAAAGTTGTTACATCTGTTCCAGAGAAGGAGACAGAAAAACACATCAAAAATGCAATCTGTCAAAAACATCCTGGGGTCAGTTAAACCCAACAAACGCTGTGTAGTGTGCTTCTGAATCTATCCAAGTTTTAACTTGTTCATAGTTTTATAGTTCACTGGTTATAAAAAAGTCAGTTTTAAATGCATCCATGTGTTCCCCCCCCCTCCCAATTCTGACATACTGTGGGTCTCCAAGACCCCAATACAGAAATAGCTGGGTGATTTTTAGTCCAATATGAGGGTTAAAGGAAACCTACAAGTCACCAGATTAAGCACACTGCCCACTTGCAACTGCATTCTCTCATCTCCTTCCCCTCCTCCCTCCCCCCCGCTTTATGGCAGTCAGCTGGGTCTCAATCCAGCCCCAAGACCTGCAAGGTCAGTGGGAATGGGTGGGTTGCACTTTTAACAGTTCACATTAAATCTAAACACATGTTTACTCTAGAACTGAATTCATTCAAGTGACAGAATAAATGTGCAAGAAGTAAAGTTTGCTTCTGCTTTTAAAAGGACTTTCTATTTCACTAAATTTCAAATTGACTATGAAGTACACCTATCTTTGAGGCACCCTAATAGCTATGAGTGAAAGCTACAGATGCAGGCATTATATACAGACACATGGAGAGCAGGGAGTTACTTCACAAGTGGCGAACCAGTGTTGACAAGGCCTTGTCAACACTGGTTCGCCACTTGTGAAGTAACTCCCTGCTCTCCATGTGTCTGTATATAATGCCTGCATCTGTAGCTTTCACTCTATGCATCCGAAGAAGTGAGGTTTTTACTCACGAAAGCTTATGCCCAAATAAATCTGTTAGTCTTTAAGGTGCCACCAGACTCTTTGTTGTTTTTGTAGATACAGACTAACACGGCTACCCCCTGATACCTAATAGCTATATTTTCCTATTTTAAAAAACATCTCTTTCCATCCTTAGTGCTGCATAAAAGATCCATAGAGATGCTGACTGACTAGACAGGAGAACTGTGATAATGATTATACACAGAGGGCTGTTATATGCCCAAAAGAAACAATGAAAGGGAAAACATTTCTTCAGACTGAAAACCACATTTGTATCTGACAGTGCCCCTCCCAGATCATCATGTCTTCCTTTTACTCCAAAGTCCCCACTTCAAAGAGGTGAGGCTGAATGTGAACATAGCTACTCTGATCAACCTGGGATGAGGGGCAAAGCACTGCAATACAACGTGAGGCCCTTCTCCTTGATGAGCACTGCCGCTGCAGTGTTCCTAAACACAAGGAGCAAGGGAACCAGGTAGAGTCACTACATCAGCAATATTAACAGTGGCAGACAGACATCTAATCGCTGTAATTTAAAAATATGGATACTTCGTATATAGGCACGTTTTATTTACACACACATGCATTTCTCTGTATGTGACAACACATATTACCCCATGTTACATAATATAGTACATCTATATTTAAATGGCCCATCGTGATCAATGATAAAAAGGCAAAGTTCTCTGCAGCAAAAGGAGTATGCTCTAGCCCCTCGCACCCCCCGATCACTGCTACTTTCAGATGAAAAGAAAAAAGCTAGCTTTCTTAACCAAAAAACTCATTTAATTGGAACGTAAAAAATTTAGAGCTTCAGTATTTAATCCCACCAGCCTGTGAAGATCAGACATCCCTAAATTTAGATGTCCTCTAATATTATGGAGGTGGACATGATTTCCTCAAAGCAACCTCTCTTGTTTTAGAGTCCTCTCAAAGGTTGGAACAAAAGCACAGGAAAACTTTTCCCTTAGAGCCTCTCATTCAAAATTCCATCTTAACTTGAATAAGAGGATGAGATTTCTTATGAGATGGAAACGTGCTCTGGACTAAACTAAAGAAGTGGCATAGATCAGGAGAAAAAAGGGTGCAAACCCAACTCCAATACTTATTTGCCTGTACTCACTTTTCAAAGCAAGGCTTCCATCAGACAAGCTAATATGAACACAGAAGGGGAGAATATACTGGCTTCTTTTTTACTCAGATGTCTACAATGGAGTACAGAAGCAGGCAGTGTGTGACAGATTAATCAGAGGCTGTCCCTATTTGGTACAATCCATTACTCAACAGTGAAAGTCAAGATTTTTTTTTTTTAAACTGCCAACAGAAACTAGGTATCCTTTATGTACGTACATACAATAGAACATGAATCTATCCCCCATGTGCGATAGGGGACACACAAAAACTTGGAAAGACACGGTGTTTGGCAGAACTGGGGATCCATCCAGGCTTTAAAATCTGCACGTTAGTTCTCTGAGCCGAAGACTGGTTTAGAGGTGCTGGTCAGCTTTAAACTCTGCAGTTAACACAGGCGAGCGAGTACATTCAGCACACTCAGAAAAAGGGGTCAGTAGAATCTCTGGGAGGCATGGGGAGAATGTGGTTCCTAGAGTTTGGAAGGTCAGGACTACATTGTGACACAAGATGCTGAAATCTTTCACAGATTTGCAAAAGCCTATATTGGGTGCCCAAATTTGACCTCTGGAATTACCTGCAATTTTGACACACACAGCTATAATAAAAGGGCTTATGCTATATCAGCCTTGTGTTATTTTACTTGTGAAAAGTATGAGTTTAAGAATACAAGAGGTAGCATTGGAGTGCAATTCAGGAGTCTGGCATGAAACATGTTTGCATAATGATATGCTTCCAGGAGAAGCTGCAATGAACAACATGAGAGTGAGATACAGTGGAACACAAGCTTAGTGATTAAAGGGGATGCACAAAAGTAAGACTAAAAATAGTTACTATCACCATTCATCTAAAGAAAAGGGAAGCAAGACATCAATCACCACCTCCTTCAGGGAACTGACCCTTGAGAATGCCATCCTTTTACTTTACTTTTGCAGAACAGGAATTTGTTGACACAAAATTTTAATAAGCAGCTGAGAAGCAATCCCTTTTCTATATAGCACAATGGAAATGGACTCCACATGCCACCACACTACAGGACAAAACCATCATTACAACAAACAGTGAGGGTGTAAATAAGACACCAAACTATTTGTGGCCTGGCTATCAACCAATTTCCAGGATCATGTAAATATAAATATTTTGGATTTATACTCACCTGTCCTCCTGAAACGGGGCCAAAAGGGTTTGGTGGTCTCATGATAGGTTGGCTGTATATTAAAGTTGGTTGTGTCATTACTGGTACACCTCCCATCTGTGTTGGCTTAAAAAAAAAAAAAATCCAGAACAGCATAGAATTACAAAACACAATTAAACACATGTGGGGGGGCGGGGAGGGGGGGCGCGGAGTGACTCTTAGCATTTGGCCTGATAAAACTGGAAAGGATTTCTGAAACTGGACTATAAACTGAGGGTCCCTAAAAATGAACATTGCAGACCTTTACTTTAGATAACATGTTTGTGCTGGAGTATAGATGCTGAAGCTGTTTCTATGTAATCTTCCCCCAAAATGTTTGGGGCATCGAAGCAGCTGTTTATAATATATGAAGAAATTGTGTTAGCACCACAAACATGCTGACCACAAACACTGAGGCTTTGACAGAGTTCTCACCTCTCCATTATGTTGGAGGTACTAGAAAGCAGAAGTCACCTTACACAGCATGGGTATTTAACATGCCGTTGTTGTGGCTGTTTTGCACTTTCAAGAACTGATGAAATATGTATATAAATCAAGATAATGAATTAATTCCCAATTTGTCTGACTGAGAAGTCTAGGTTTTCTGAAGAAGATAGTGTCAGGTTAGAGTTCAGACGCAAGAGTCACACATGTGGTAACATTTTTTTTTTTTATTAATTCTAATTTTATTTCCCCCACATCAATGTTGGGTGTTTTTGCATTTCACTCAGTCATGACAATAAAAATATGTGGATCAATTTTGTTCTCTTTTTAACCATATTGACCTAACTATGGGTGTTTACATTACAGTTCAGCCACTGTTTAGTGGAAAAATCCTGGTACTATTAACCTCAAAATGCAGCAAAGGTCTATCCTGGTTAATTTGTTTACAATAGTAATTATCCACTAATGGATGTTTAACAGGGTGATCATTCTTGGAAAAAGAACAGGAGTACTTGTGGCACCTTAGAGACTAACAAATTTATTAGAGCATAAGCTTTCGTGGGCTACAACCCACTTCTTCGGATGCATCCGAAGAAGTGGGTTGTAGCCCACGAAAGCTTATGCTCTAATAAATTTGTTAGTCTCTAAGGTGCCACAAGTACTCCTGTTCTTTTTGAGGATACAGACTAACACGGCTGCTACCCTGAAACCTGTCATTCTTGGAAAAGGATCCCCAGCTGTGGCAATCCTGAACAAATCTGGACTGTTTTCAGAACACGATAGGAAACCTCCTATTGCACATAGTCCATCCCTCAATTATGAGGCCTCCAGAACACATCGTGGTGCTGAGGTGATGGAAGCTTTAAACAAGTAATAACAGCTGGATTAAGTGGAGGACTGTAGACTCCTATACAGGATTTTTTGTGCAACCCTTCCTTCTGTGTTTGGTACTTCGCTACTGTGGTTACGGGTGCCTTTTGGTAGGGTTCAGAGGGAATTAAATTCAGAAGGAATGGTTAATTATCTAAGCAAACTTTAAACCTGAATTAACAATAGCATTTTTATAAATATAGTCACTGATTAATTAGTAAAACAACTGAGAAAGATTTTTCAATTATTTAGCAGAAGAATTATTTTTAGATGTTTTTCCCTCCGTTCAGGAGCAGGCCCCGGTGCATGTAACTCCTTCCTTATTAAGTAATGTGGCACTCATTCCTCTTAAAATCTACACAGAATTGTCCCATTCATATCTGGATTAACTGGACAATTGGAAGTCTCCACCTTTTACTGTTATTTCAAGGAAGTACTTACTGTGATAGCAATGCTAGCATAGTGCAAAAAAGGGATGCATCCATGTTAAGGGTCAATAATAAATTTACTGTGATGTTTTCACCATTAGATTTTCTTGTACCATTAATTATATGGCAAGTCAGTCTTGCATACATGGTGGGTGAAGAGCGAGATTTCTATATATTTGTGTTGCTACTTCAGATTTGAAGTTCTAGAGACAAAGATCTGACCAACATACAACTACATGAGTTTTCTTTCTTCATGATGTTGAGTCTCCTGAAATATAGCTCTAAGTATTTCCTTAACAGTCATCCAATAAAACTCTTCTGCCTCAATAAGGACATTAAAAAAGGGGAGTCGCTAAAGGGGAATTCTCGGAGTTATGGAAAGATGAAAACCTGAGGAAGAATTTAGTAAGTAATGGAAGATGAACAAGGAACTTGGTGACTACTTCATTCAATACACACTAAACGTATGGAATAAGTCATCCAGGGGCTAGGTGAAGAAGAAATGGGTAGAGATGAGGTTTAAGAGCCATAGTTTATTTTCCTGCAGAAAAAAGGGATTTGAGTGATTCAGCGAAGAACAAACAAGAGAAACTGGTATTAAACTTACTTAACATGTTTAGGCCAAGTGACATATTGCTCCTAGAATGCTTTATGTTTGCAGCTAACTCATAATAAAAGTAACAAGTAAACCATGTTTATGGCAAATTAAGTAACAGGAAATTTCACTAACCATTCCATAGCCCATCATTCCTGTTGGTGTTGTAGCAGGATAGGCCATTACAGGCGGTGCCTAACACAGAAAAGAGAGAACACTGAACTGCATGGAAGACTGACTGAGTTGCATACAAGATAATCAATTGCCTTTAAGTGTCAAACGGAGCACTGACTAGACAGCATATTACTAATATAGCAACTGACACCTATTAGCATTTGTAGGTTTCTGTTAAAGTTTATCTGATTTCAGATCAATTGCAATACTTATGCTCAAGGTTTCTAGATAGACTCGACATATGTATAAATTACAGACAAGACCAAATCTGTTAGGATTTTGACTCACAGTAATCTAAAGTTCCACCTAGAGATATCTGAGTCTTCAGTCTAAAGAATGTATAGAGATCTAAAATATGTATGTTTTGTACTTAATAGGAAATTCAGGAAATATTTACATATAATATACACAAATAAAATCAATATGATTATATGACAAAAGTGAATACTGCTCGAGTCCTATGAAGTATAAAACTTACTACTTATTTTACTGAACTGTGCCCAGGTAATTCTAAAAATGGAACCAAATATAAAGGCAAAGTTACTGCGGTTATAGTAAGAACATCAGAAGCTCTCTCTTTTCCAACCAGGCTACATACACACTAAAGATATTAGGGGGGTCTCCATTACCTTAGCACTGATACAGCTGCGCCAGTCCTAGCAATGGTGGGAGTTCTAATGCTGGCTGGCTTTCAGTGTTTTACCAGCTTGCAGTCTAACCCCATTCATAGTAGGTCTAGGTGACATGGTAACACAGTTCAATGCTGGTCACTGGTGGAGTTGCACCTGTGCTAGAGCAATGATAAGAGGTAGCCCTAAAATCCCAGTGCAGACATTGCCCACAGTATTTACAAGTGGGTACAGAACATTGATCTGCTACTCTAAAATGAGTTTCTTTTCAATTGTTAGGAATAGCCTAGTTATTACAATGAATTAAAACATGGTAAATGACTACCAATACCATTCAGTCTATATAAATTAACATCATTACATGACAGCTACTGTGAAGTGGAAGAATGAGACTGGCATCCCTGCACTAGGCTTTATCTGTGTCAACAGTAAACTGATAATATATCCCCTACTGTTTAAAAAATGCAATGCATATATGAAGACCCTCTGATACCTCTTAGAAAGCAGGAGGCGGCAAAAGATATATTCTGTTTAAAAGCAATTCTGCCTCCTTATATATTCCTTCGTCTTTCCACGCCCCTGACCCTATTTATTAGGGCAGATTTTGGCATGGAGACAAGAACTTTGTCTAAGAACGTTATCTAGCTGAGTTCTTATCAAGTACCAATAGACTGTGATATCTAGGGATCTTTATCTGCTCCACCTTCTGTTAATCCCTCAGTTGCAATTAATAATGCTCTGCTTGTGACATCCCAGTTCTTCGCTGTGTAAATTATAATTCATGACACTTCGGAAGATTGAACCAGACAAACTCCAAGATCACGCTTTCATGCATGTCTCTTGTATTACAAAGATTTTATTTGGGAAGAGACTCTCAAGGAAAGTGGTGGAGTAATTGTTACTTGTGACATTCAGAACTACACTGGAGAAAGAAGATATGTTGTAGGGAACAATATTCCACAGGCAGGTAATTTCACCCTCACAATCCAACCCCAGAAGTGTGATATAAGGAGGACTATTTCTGAATAGAACATTAATTTTTTGAGGTATCAGCTGCTCTTTAATATGCACTAGCCAATGGTAATTAGCATTCTAGCAGCTATTAGAACAAGTTTCAGTGTATAAAGAATTACCTAGATTGCACAGTAACTATCTAAATATTATTCAGTTCAAAAAGCTTTGAACATTCTTTAAATCATTCACATTATATGTATGTGTACACATACATATACACACAAATGCTGGCGATTATATATTTTTTTAAGAGTGCTCCAGTACAGATTTTACATCCTCCACTGTTAAAATTATCCCATAATGAAAACTGAATACAGGGAAAGACCAATATTGTTGAAATACAAAAAGATTATCTGTGAGTAAGACTGCATTCCTCCAAGAAAACAATGCACAAGTTATGGCTTGCCCTTTATAAACTTAATCATGAGCTGGGATTTTCTCTTAGTTTATTTGAGCATAAATGACATATTGGTCTCTCCCTACTTGAAAACAAGATCTACAATAAAAGTGAATAAAGTGCCAATTATAACAGAAGCCTGTGAGATTTCATGCAATTATTCAAACACACACAACTTATCTTCATTCAAACTTTACCAGATGCATTAAAGGCAGCACAGACACAGACCCAGCTATCTGCAGCAAATGGCAGTTTTAAGCAAGGAAAAAAAATCTCAGTATTTCCCATGCCATCATTCGAGTCAAGAGCCTGCAAAACACCCATGAGATTTGTATATGCTAAGAAAAGCTCAAATCTTCTGCACACCAAAGATCTTAATATGAGAAATGTGGAATAGCAGGAAGGTTATGAGATTCTGCTACAGCAGTGGTTAATATAGCATGCCAATTGATTGCAAAAAGGCTGTTGGGTTTTTTTTCACTTACGTATTGTGGAAAATGCATGCCATTCTGTATTTCCCAGGGAGAACAATTACATAATGCAATAATACTGGATTAGAAACACGTACTTACATAACAGAATATACACAGATAGCATTTTAGTTCACAAATATACTTAATGTCTGCCCTAAAATAAAAATTCTTGTAATTCAAGTCATTGAATAAATCTTTTTAAGTGACACTGTCAAGGTTGATGGGTTTCATACCTGTCTGTATAATCCATTTATTTTTGTGTGCACTTATTTTCCAAAAACATAAGCTTTTGAAAACAAGGAAGAATATCAAGCAGCAGCACAGCGCTTAGAATCAACAATACAATAAATAGACTAATGGACAAAGTGGAGAAGAATTTGATGAACAAACCAATTTCCTCCTCCTAAGTTTTTTCAAACAATTTAATAGTGAGTAAAAAGTTTTGTATAAAACAAGATGCCTTGACAGTGTCTTTAAAAATTAATAAAAGAACTGGTTAGAAATGGAATGATAGGCTACAAGATGCATATAAAGATATTGTATATTTTGCTATGACAACAATTTAGTATTTTCAAGCACATGAGAAATATCCAACTGCTAGCAAGTCATTCAGGTAGTAGGTGAGTACTACAGAAACTGTAATATCCACAACCACTTTCACCTGCATACAAGATCTGAGTTGGCAGCTGCCACCCAAAATGAGAGCAGGTAGATGACCTGAAGAGAGATATTGTTTCTCTTTCCAAATCTGTAACAAATCATGTGTTTCATTGTTAAATCACAAAATCATTTAATACCGTTTGATATAATAGCTCAAAACACTTGTTTTGTTAGGTTTCCTACACTCGTATACTATTCTCCAGTTTGTGGTAAAAGGGAGAGTAGAATTTACACATGTAGGTCCCACCAGCATAACTGGGAGCTACTCAAGTATATCCTTCCCTCCCTCTCTCAACACATACATTAATGGATGGGAGAACAAACCACTTTGGTAAAAACACGTGATCCACAAGACATGCTAGCTGTAATGGAGTTGTAAGCTAGAGAAAAATCAGATCGGTCACTGAAGGTGTTAAGTGGAGACATGTATTAAAAGCAAGCACACACTTCAGAGTGTGACTGTACTACACCTCTACGCCGATATAACGCTGTCCTTGGGAGCCAAAAAAATCTTACCGCGTTATATCCAACTGTGTTATAGCCGAATTCGTGTTATATCGGGTCGCGTTATATCGGGGTAGAGGTGTAGTTGTAAACATTTCTGAGGCACCTATCCCTATATCATCACTTCCCGCACCCTCAGGTAGCAGAAGATGCACTACTTCCTGCCTCAAGTCACAGAGCAGGCTCAGTGTTGTGACATACAGCAGTGGTTCTTAGACAGTTTGTGGAGCCCCAGGCTAAGGGGTCCACGAAAGGTAGTGGTTACCACAGAACAGTGGTTTTCAACCTAGCGGTCTGCAGACTTGTCTAAGATTTTCAGTGGGGTCCACGCTGCCATTTGAAAAGGTTTAAAACCAATGACATACAGCTTCACCACACAGGATTATATTTCCACACTTCCAAACAGCATTCAGAATGAAGAGTAGCCCCTACCACTATTTCCAAAAAGTCAAGTTACCCTACTCAAATAATTACTAAGGGTTTGATGTTCTACAACCTAAGTTTCTGCCCTAGCCATACTTTTAGTTTACAATATAAATTCACACTCACGCTACAGAATAAGTCATATGTAAGTCTGAGTCTGCCACGGAGATCATGGAAGACAGCCAGCAGGTACGACTGACTCCAGGGCTGCTGGAGCATCTTGGGCGGTCCTGGGCCCCCCCCAGCACCAGTGGCAGCGGTCCTGGACTGCCGCCCCTGGAGCATGCACGGGGGCTCCAGGGCCCATCCCAGTACCAGCAGGTACCCTGGAGCCCCCACTCCAGAGCAGGGCGTGTCCCAGAGTCCCCCTGCCCTCCTGACCAGCCGGCGACCCCCCCTCCAGAGCAGCAGTTGTGCCCCTAGAGCCCCCCCAGAACACTCAAGATTTAGTCAGGAGTATATAGTACAAGTCATGGATACGTCACAGGGCTGTGAATTTTTATTTATTGCCTGTGACCTGTCCATGACTTTTACTAAAATTACCCATGGCTAAATCTTAGCCCTAGTCATATGCAATGAAACAGCGTATCTGATAATAATCTAAATGAAGTTGGCCATCCAGTTACTGTTACTATAGCAATATACATTCTCGAACTGACCATTTATGATTCAAATAATCTTCAAAACCTATCCACTGTAATGACTCATCACCTCCACACCTTTATATTGCATGTTTGCCTATATTTTAAGTTACATAGATTCACTACTTCAGAATCTTCATTCACTTACAATTGTTGGAGCATTCCATGCAGTTGTGGGTGCAACCTTGGGCTGCCAGTTGGAACCACCAGTTAATTTCTTTTCGCCTGGCTGAGTCCAATTTACATCACTTCAAATAAATTTTTAGAAAACATTAGAAAACAGATTTTCTTTGCACCATCCTCAGATATAGTACATTAGTCAAATAAGCTCACATGTTTCCACAAGGTGAAAATCTACATTAATAATGACCCCTTAAGAGCTTAGTACTAACTCCTTAAGAGCTTAGTCACCAAATCAAGTTGTAGTCACAGTAAACCTGGTCTGGACTAGGGAAAACATAGATCAGATTCAGCCAACAGAAGCTAGCTAAGACAGACCTAAACTCAACTACTTTTCTTAGCCTAGATGCAGTGCAATACGATTAGCTCCATTTTTGCAGGTCAAATTATAATGTGGGCAGGAGCAAATGTGTACAAATTCCTGGATGGTTTCAAGGCTAGAACAGTGTTTGTGTACAGACTACTCTACAGCAGCCCTAACTGGATTGACAGGATTCTTTTCTTTGCAGTGGTGCTGGAGTTGCTGAGGCTAATTGTGCTTGATGTTAAGTACAACATCAAAGCTGATCACAACTATTCTGGATCAGGAGTTCACTTGCCTCCTACTGGCCCATCACGCCCCAGATTTCTTCAACTTCATGGGATACTACACACAACTAATTTTATTTCAGATGTTTGGAAATGGGATGTGTTGAGGTCTGTTAAGGAGCTGCTAGTTATTGTAGGCATGCATTGTAATACTAAAAAGCACATACTGAATGACCAATAAACTACATTTTTTATTCACTAAGTAAGAGCAACAGGCATCAGGGTCCAGAACAATTAACACAGTAACAGCAACAGGATTTAGACCTAAACTCTAATCCGAGCTTTGTTGCTGCTGTCCTGCTCCCACCCCACAAGTAGCTGTGGGTCAAGTCAGCTAGGTTTCAGTTTCCTCCTCTGTAAAATGGAGGTAATACTGATTTCCTCAGAGATGCTGTAAAGATTAGTATGCACAAAGTGGTTATGAATATGAAGCGCTAAATACTATCAAGAATAAGCCGTTAAAAATCCAAGAAATTTTCCAAGTTTGATTAAAAACAAACACTCACTTTTTAGTAGTTCCATTTCCAATGCCCAAATCTGCCACAGAATGGGAAAGACATTACTGAAATAGCCTGTTCATTTTATACAATTACAAACACACTTATCTTAAGATTTCCAACAAATACTTACTGCCTACAAGGTTGGCTAAGGATGAATCCAGATCATCTGATACTAACTTGTTAGGTGGCAGCTTGGCAACCAGAAGATTCTGGTTTTGAGAGGTCACTGTTGGTTTTAGGAGTCCACCTAATTCATCAAAGCCTTAAAATGATAAAACATATAAAACAGGCCTTAAGCTTGAGGCTTCCACTGAAGATCAGATTACACATTTACACTAAGGGGGGAGGGTGTAAGGAGTCCTACAAAACATTGGTTAAAAATATGGAAGACTGAATCAAGTGTTGCACAAAACTACAGTATATAAAGGGAATAAAGCCATTATACCTCAACTGCAAACAGGGATATTAATGGCACAGAAGAATAGCTGCTTTGAGACTGATCCTTCAAACCCTATGTGTGAGAAACTCCTATTGACTGCGATGCAAATGCCAAGTATGGAAGGTTTTCAGGATAGCATCTATAGTTTTAAAGGTCAAAACTCCTCTAAATTGTCCTGTTGCAGAAAAAAATCTTTTTTAAAAAAATGCACAGGAATGCTAACCCAAAGGTGCATAAAATCCATCAAGCAGAAAAGATTTAACTACTGAGCGCTGAAAAGAATTAAAAGTACTCAGTATAAATCCAATTTCTCTGTTAAGTGTGTACCAACTGGCAATTTGCTATCATGATCTTAAAACGATCATGCCCTAAAAAGAAGATTAATTATCCAAATTATTTAAACACAAATAAAAAAAAATCAGAAATTAAACAGATTTGAAAGCTTAGGTTAATTGTTAACCTTCGGTTAATTAATAAGAGGGAAGGTCCTCATGGATCAGAACCCGTTAACATATAGGAAACAGTCAGTTTTCACAGTGGAGAGATGTAAATAGCGGGGATCCCCAAGGATCTGTAATTGGACCAGTGCTGTTCAACGTATTCATCAATGAACTGGAAAAAGGAGTAAACAGTGAGGAGGCAAAGATTGCAGTCAATACAAAATTACTCAAGACAGTTAAGTCCAAAGCGAATTGCAAAGGGATCTCACAAAACTGGGTGATTGGGCAACAAAATGGCAGGTGAAATTCAATGTTGATAAATGCAAAGCAATGCACATTGGAAAACATAATCCCAACTATTCATAGAAAGAGATAGGGTCCAAATCAAGAAAGAAATCTTGGCATCATCGTGGATAGCTCTCTGAAAAATCTGCTCAATGTGCAGCAGCAGTCAAAACACTAACAGAATATTAGGAACCATTAGGAAAGGGATAAATAATAAGACAGAAAATATAATGCCACTATATAACTCCACGGTACGCCCACAGCTTGACTGCTACATACAGTTCTGGTCGCCCCAACTTAAAAAAGATATATTAGAATTGGAAAAAGCACAGGAACAAAAATAATTAGAAATATGGAAGAGCTTCCATATGAGGAGAGATTAAAAAGACAGACTTTTCATCTTTGAAAAGAGACAACTGGGGGGGGAGGGGGGGATATGATACAGGTCTATAAAATCATGAATGGTGGGAAAAAATGAATAAGGAAGTGTTATTTACCCCTTTCAGATAACACAAGAACAAGTGGTCACCCAATGAAATTAAAAGGCAGCAGGTTTAAAATAAACATAAAGTACTTCTTCATATAGTGCAGACAGTCTGTGGAACTTACTGCCAGGGGAAGCTATGAAGGCCAAAAGTATAACCAGATTCAAAAAGAATTAGGTAAATTCATGGAGGATAGGGCCATCAAAGGCTATTGGGATGCAACCCCAAGCTCTGGATGTCCTTAAACTTCTGACTGCCAGAGGCTGGGACTGGACAACAGGAGATGCCTCATTTGATAATTGTCCTGTTCCGTTAATTTCTTCTGAAGCATCTGGCATCATCCACTGTTGGAATATAGGATACTGGGCTAGACAGACCATTGGTTTGACCCAGTATGGCCATTATGTTAAACAGTGTAGAAAAAATGCCTTTTAATTTCACAGCACTACACAGTGAAGATAGAATTTAACTTTGTAGTTCATGGCATATTAGCTTAAATTATATAGCCTTTGATCAGGTAGATAACTAAGGCTAGTCCTGCAAATATTTATGCATGTGCTGAACTTTGTGCTTAGTCCCACTGAAGTAGTAAAAAATAACCTGTGTGAAGTTACTTGCATGCATAAGTGTTTGCAGGATGAGGGTCTAAATAAAAGGAGTGATTCTAAATATTAGAGAGCAATCCCTACAAAAATATTCAGTAGAAAGGAGCAGCCCTTTAATTAGCAAAATACAAAAAGGACACACAAACAAAGTGAAAGATGCTGCTATTGCAAGTTTAAATCCACTTTGCTTTCACCAGTTGGAGTCTCTTCATAGCAGTCTGCATTTGTTTACACCAGAAACAAATGTCCCCAGCCTCCGTTTGCCAGAAACTGGGAATGGATGACAGGGAATAGATCACTTGGTGACTCCCCATTCTGTTAATTCCCTCTGGGGCACCTGGCATTGGCCACTGTCAGAAGACAGGATACTGGACTAAATGGACCTTTGGCCTGACCTAGTATGGCCGTTCTTAAGAGATCTACCTTCCATAGATGCCAAATGATTAAAGCACATTTGTTGCCTACATTGATATTAATGAAAGCCTCTCTTACCACCAGAATCTACGACGACATTAGAAGATTTGTTTCCAAACACAGACTCAAAGTCAACATTAAGGCCAGCTACGGGCTGTGGTTGAGCAACAGGAGAAGGAGTGAACCCTGAACAAAATATAAAGAGTACAAATGGATTATATAGCAATTGTTCCACAACTCCACTTTCTGTCTGAAAGAGGATATACCAAACCATGTGTATAGATTTGAGTATTATCCAATAGCTGCAATGACTGGATAAGTGAGTGTATGGAAAAAACCTCCTAAGGCCCAGATCACTCCCTGAAGTAGAAATGCACACAGGAAAGTATCTGGGTAGTGGTTTGCGCCAAGTAGTGTTTTCCAAATCCATTTTCCTTCCCTTAAAAAGGGCTGCCTTTTTATCCCCAACAGATTCCCAGGAGGCAAGGTCAGCAATATACAGGCACAGAATCCCAAGACACTAACATTTTTTGGGTGAGACTTAGGGCATGTCTCCATTAGAGGCATTATAGCAGCACAGCTGCATTGCCATCATGTAGAAATGCTTTCCTACATCAATGGAAGGGGCTTTTCTGTCTATGTAGGTAATCCACCTCCACAAATAGTGGTATGTAGATGGATGGATGAATTCTTCTGTCAACCTAGATACATTTACACCGCGGGTTAAATCAGCTTAACTATGGGGCTCAAAGATGTGAATTTTTCACAACCCTGTGCAACATAGTTAGGTCCATCTAAAATTTTTAGTGTAGATTAGGACTAAATAATATACAGCTTTTTCTTACCAAATGCTCACAGCTGTGCCACCACCACACCTTTACATAAACGGAAAGTGGGTGGGTAGAGAATCCTCCTCAAGCTTAACACTGTTCATATAATCTCCCTGCCAAATTCTCCCATGTCTCTATGCTAACAGGTGGAGTGCGACTACTTAACAGCATGGTTTTATTGCAGCAAATCACATTCCTAGGGCAGATTTCTCACCAAGGTACAAAGACAATCTACTATGAGCCAACTGATAATAGAAGCTACTTGGACACTGTTACTACCAATATTTTTATAATGTCTGTTCTGTTTGATACAATTCTATGTGGAATGCAGTAGTAATATGTCTAGTAATTAAGGCGGGGGGCTGGGAGTCAGACAAATTCTAATTTCAGTTCTTTCCCTAACTGTGGCCCTGTCAGAAGCGATACCACCTCATTTTCTGTGCATCTGCAGAATCAATAGGCAGTCACTATCTCACATGTTGCAAGAATTATTTAATGTTTGTACACCACCACCTTGGAAGTTTAATATACTATTAAGTACTAGGTAATAAGTGGAAGTTTATCCTATCCTATCTCCTAGAACTGGAAGGGACCTTGAAAGGTCATCGAGTCCAGCCCCCTGCCTTCACTAGCAGGACCAAGTACTGATTTTGCCCCAGATCGCTAGGTGGCCCCCTCAAGGATTGAACTCACAACCCTGGGTTTAGCAGGCCAATGCTCAAACCACTGAGCTATCACTACCCCCCCAGTTCACTATATTAAATACAGGAAAATAAAACCAAAATTAATACTGAGTTTTATTTAAAGTGTTTATTGCAACTGTTGCCATTTTACTTTGGCGGATAAATTAGTAAGATAACTATTATATGAAAGGCACCATAAAAATATTTAACATTTTAAAACTTGTTTCCCTGATGAGTGTAACAGTAGCAGCTCTGCTTTTTATACCACTGAGTCAAGGAAAGGAGATTAGACAAGATCAAGTTTACCTAGGAATAAAAGTATCTTAATCAAAAGAAACAATTGATCAAAGACCATACTCCCCCCCCCCCCCCCCCACTTTTCTTACTTCTGTTAAAATGTATCTGTTTATCTACAGTGAAAAACTATTTCACCTCAACAAAATTAGTGTTTAAAGTTGTTTAACCTTGACAAAATATAAACCCGTTGGAGAAATAAAATTTCCATTACCAGTCACACCATTTTAGCTGCCTTAAAGGAACACACAGTTAAGTTGAAGCAAAAGCACCAATAAAGAGCCAAAGAACTGCTAGACAGCTAATTTTTATTACAAAGCAACTTTAAACACTGTGTTTAATGGCAAGACAAGGGAAATAAGTGCATTTCAGAGATTTCAAATTTTAGTGAGGAATTCATCTGGCAGGATACAATGTGGCTCTTTTAAAACAATCTTTGCAGAAACAGAAAGATTGATTTAAATAAAGTCTATGCTTTTACTTTAGAAAATGAGTCTGCTTCTGCAAAACAAGTGTCCGGCTCTCATACTTTAGGATTTTTTCAGCTGTAAGAAACAAATCAAGAGAACAGCATTAGGGACTCATCAATTTATAACTGTGGAGTGGGGGAGGGCAGTTTTACCCCTGGGTTTCTGCCACCAACCCAGTCAATTACTCAGCCACAAGTTTATTTTGAAGATTTTAGCAAGTGAGGAGGGGAAAACCCAACTTTAAATCCTTAAGGGAGTTTGTGTTTAGCAAAAAATAATCCCGCCGGGAAATGAGAAAACAGGAGTTAGCAAGAACCAATGATTCTGCATGTTTTTCTTGATAGAGAGTAAGCTTTTTGCTTTGCATTGCTTTTTCATTAACCTTTAAATGTGCATGGAAGAATTCTAATTAAATGGATGGGGGACTGCATCCTGGGAAGCAGTGACTCAGATAAATTTGGGGGCTAGAGGGATAATCAGCCGAACTTGAGCTCCCAATGTGATGCTGCAATCTGGAGCGCTAACGTGATCCTTGGATGGATAAACAGGGGAATCTTGACTAGGAGTAGAAAGGCTATTTTACTTCTGTATTTGGCACTAGCTGCTGGAATACTGCATCCACAAATCAAGGAGGACATTGATAAATGGAGAGGGTTTAGAGAAGAGCCAGAAGAATAAAGATTAGAAAACATGCCTTATAGTGATAGAACTCAAGGAACTCAATCTATTTATCTTAAAGGAATGTTAAGGGATGACTTGATCACAGTCTATAAGTATCTATAGGGGGAATAAATAGGCTCTTCAGACTAGCAGAAAAAGGTACAATACGATCCAATGGCTACAAGTTAAAGCTAGACAAATTCAGACTAGAAATAAGGCATACATTTTTAACAGAGAATAATTAACCATTGGAACAATTTACCAAGGGCTATGGTGAATTCTTCATCACTGGCAATTTTTAAATCAAGATTGAATTATTTTTTTTTAAATATGCTCCAGGAATATTTTGGGGAAGCTGTATGGCCTTTGGTACACAGGTGGTCAGATGAGATGATACAATGGTCCTTTCTGGCCTTGAAATCTATGAATTATTACCCAAGAGGTTAGTTTCTCTAACTTAAGCAATTCCTGTATACTTCACTGAAAGGCAATTTTGATGAGTCTTCAAACAAAAATTCCTCTGACAATCTCAGAAGACACCCCTATAACAGCAACAGGGCCCATAATGCACATCCACACCAGATAGCCAGTGATTGACAACCTATATAATGACTTGTAGACACACTATAATGTCATTGCGGGGGTTGCACGAGTATCAGGTTGCTGTATTGACACATTACAACCCTGCAAGTGGAGAAACCAATAATTTCACACAACAGATGTCTTTAAACAGTGGACTCACCTAGCACAGCGGGGCTCTACAACAGAAGCAGAGATAAAGAACGAGGGAAACAGGAAGGTATGCCAGCAAATAAACCAGTCAGCAGAACACAAAAAGACCCCCCCTAACTAAATTTTGGTATCTCTTCCTCATCCACCTTAGAGTACTGGGGTAGGGTAAAATCACTTATGAATAGGGCCCTGTGTAAATCACTATTTTTTTAAAGAAAACATTGTAAATGGAAAAGTATTGAATTTCATGGAGTTGCACAGAATGAGTTTTACAACTATATTTAATCAAATTTGCCACTAAAATTAGCAGCAAACAAACACATGCAATTCACTAAAATGTTTACTTCTGTCACATGCACACAGCAGTTTAGAATTCCACACAAATTCATTCCATCCTTGAAATTGACTAAGGTCATTTTTCATATTAAAAGGACTTTGTTGTAGACATTCTTGTCTTGTCAATCACTTGTCTATCTGCAATGATGCATTTAAGGTAAGCAATGATACATGAGTAATTGGAAATTGTTAGCCAATATATCAAAACAATGCAGTTTTGTCAGCTAACTAATACATCAAGAGGTTTTCCTTCTTCTAGGCCAGTGGTTCCCAAACTCGGCTTTGTGAACCCCTGGGGGTTCATGAAATGTTACAGGGGGTTCTTGGGGAAAAAATTCCCTAATGGCGGGCAGAGCTGTTCCTAGGGACCCCGGACAGCAAGGGGTCAGCAGCCTGGAGCCCCTGGACTTCCAAGAACTACACAGATCAAAGCAAGCATATTTATCATACTGAGGAGATTTAAGCTTCAAGACTCCTTATAAGAAATGGAAAGGGAAGTGGATATTTTTTGCTGTTTTTAAAATTAAATAGGCAGTTAGTATTGTTTTTAAAATTATTATGAAGAACAAGTTTAAGCTTTGTTGTAACATGCGTTGTTTGCCTGGACTGCTCAAGACCTGAATGCTTGTGTAGGAGGAACTCTTTGAGTTGGCTTCTTAAATATCTTCATGCTGTTTCAAATCTGATACTCCTTGATGAAACATAGGAGCCTTGTCTCATAACAAGCTTATTCAAAGTGATACAAGCTACGGAAGTGAGATCTTGGAAGAGTGTTGCCGTTTTCATAATGTAATAAAAATAACGTAATTATAAATAATAATTAATAATACGTAGTGTGTAATAAGCATGTCAAAAACAAAATTTTATATTTCCAAGATCACTGCTTTTATAATTTATACTCAGGTAAAGGAGAAAATCCCTGGAAACATTCATTTTTAAGAGGGGGTTCGCGAGACTTGACATTTTAGTGAAAGGGGTTCACAGGTTGTTAAATTTTGGGAACCACTGTCTAGGCACATATCAAATTAATTCAAGTTGCTATGTCTGTGATAAAACCATATCACATTACCTACCTCCAAATAGACCAGCTACAGTAGAGGGCTCATTGCGGAAATGAGAAGCATTAGGATAAGCTTGAGGGCCACAAAATGAATCTGATAAGTCATATCACAGAACAGAAAGAGCAGAGAAAGAATAGGAAGAGTTACAGAAAGAAAAGAACCAAAACATACTATTTATACTGTCAAATACTTTGAACTGAAATTAAAAAAACTAAACCTGTGTATACTCTAATCATAAAATGGAACCAAAGGAGGAAACCTAATATATCAAACACCTTAAAAATGGAAACAAGTTTTATATTATCTAGAACATCAAGGGAAAGACACTGTTGCAAAATTACAACTAAAACACATGTACATTTTTTAGCTCAAATGTCATGTTTTACATCTTTGGAAGACACAAATGAGTGTAAAAACCTCAAGTGCCAACTATTTATGCTAAACAATCTGCTCCACCTTGCATTTTACTGTGACATGGGGAGTACCTTTCCCAGACCTGAAGAAGAGCTGTGTGTGGCTCAAAAACTTGTCTCTCACCAATAGAAGCTGCTCCAATAAAAGATATTACCTCACCCACCCTGTCTCTGTAAAAACCTTAGGGCATTTTCTCTAATACCTGAAGTATAATAATATAGTTGAATAGTGGATTAATAGTGGATTCATATTTTGCCGCCACAAGGGGGTTTGGTTCGGCAAATGGACTGAAATGATCTAAAGAACCAGGAGTTATCTTAAAATCACATTTACATTGTAGGTTTCAGAATAGAAGCCGTGTTAGTCTGTATCCGCAAAAAGAACAGGAGTACTTGTGGCACCTTAGAGACTAACAAATTTATTAGAGCATAAGCTTTCGTGGACTACAGCCCACTTCTTCGGATCCGAAGAAGTGGGCTGTAGTCCACGAAAGCTTATGCTCTAATAAATTTGTTAGTCTCTAAGGTGCCACAAGTACTCCTGTTCTATTTACATTGTAGCAACTTGTTTGTACTAATACAGTTAAAGTAATGCCTATGGGACTTTTTTCACATTAAAAACCTAGTTTTCAGGGAATTATGATTTGGCTATAAGTATATATTCTAGGTTGTGACTTGGTTTTTACATAGACTTATCAAGGCTTCCCCTCCCAAGATCAATTTCAAGAAAATTTTTTATTGTGAAAATAAAAGATCTGCCAGACTGTCTTCACAAATAGCTTTGCTCTAAAAAACAAAAGCTGTCATGTAATTAGTCTTATTTTTTAATAGGTTAACTGACAATTCTTCACATTGAGAAATAATCCAATTACTATGTACCTCCCCTAACACAAGTTTTAGGAGGATTTTTAACATAGCAGCCCTGATGTTTTGTCTACAGTGGCTAAAGTTGTGGGGGCGGGGGGTGGGGGGGGAAAGGGGTGTTGTTTTTTAAGCAAGTTATAGAAATGGTGATTTATATGGTAAACTATTACCTGTCCGCTGAGTGAAGAAGAATTTTTAAAAGTCAATAAAGTAACAAGATATTTTAGATCAGTGATGTCAATATTAATGTTATCACCACAATTAAAAAACTACGATTTCTAAACAAAAACTCCATGCCTCCAAAGAAATTCAGATTCAACTGCCACGTTTACAACAAGGTCATGACAATCCAACAAAAGCAAAAGCGGCATTTTCATCCATTCTCATTCTTGCATGCCTATGAATTTTATGAAATATGGTCTTTAAATATACTTATTTCAGAGCCCTTTATTACATAAGCATACTTGAGCAAGAATGCTTCAACTACAACTTCGAAATGTCTGACAATGACTACTTATGTATACTAAGCAATAATTTTTAATATAGCTATGATAACGTCTAGTACATCTAGTTCTAAAATGAAACAGCGAGCCCACACCAATAATCAAAAGTAGAACACGGATTTTAGTTTGTTTCTCGGGAAAAAATTTACTTGATTAAAAATAATTCAATTTCTGAAATATTTTATAGCAGTTATTTAGCTAAAAGGTACATTACCAACAAATATTTCATGGGTGGGTGTCCTAGTGGTGAAAGTAGATACATCAGAAGATACAACAGACAGATGAACAGCATCATTAGTTTTGGTGAGGAAAGGATTTAGGCTTGGAATGGCATCATCAACAGC
This sequence comes from Chrysemys picta bellii, assembly GCF_011386835.1. Taxonomy (NCBI): domain Eukaryota; kingdom Metazoa; phylum Chordata; order Testudines; family Emydidae; genus Chrysemys; species Chrysemys picta. The sequence continues at coordinate 332,753,155 of NC_088791.1, read as the reverse complement.
ATCAACAGTAGCAGAGAATGGATCTGTGCAATGCCAGCGAGTAAGATAAAGAAGAAAGGGGAATTGAATTAGTAAGGAATTAATTATTAGAAACAGCAGAAGAGATAAGAGTTCACATTGTTTTCCTCTCTGGGCAGCGACTGTTTTAGTCTGCACTGCATCTAGAACAACAGGTACTGGTTCTGGAATGAGATTCCAATGTATTACCATAATACAAATTAGTAATTTACATGGCAGAATTGTAAGCCAGTAAACCGGTGAGAAAAACCTAAGACAAAATTACAGCCTTACCCAGTCTCTAAATGCCATGTTATTTTCTAGAAAGAATGTATGCAAGGACAGGATTAAAAATACCATACTTTGCTTCCTGTTTCTACAAAAGAAAGTCTCCCCATTACTTGGAACACAAGCAGCAATAAGCTCAGTAGGAATGCAGCATTGGCTGCAAAGGAGCAAAACCTGGCTGCTTCTGCTTCAAGAAGCAGCAGCCAAAATTGAGGCTGCCTGCCCCCCCCCCCCCCCCCCCAAAAAAAAAAAGTCCAGGCTGGGATTGGGGCTTGACAGCAACAGGAATATATCCGGCTAAAAGAAGTCAAAGGTGGACAAAAGGGAGTTCCAAATCCTGCTGAGGTGGGCTGGTAAGGTATTCTTTTCCCTCCCATCCGAAAGCAGGAACAGAGTAGGTCAAGCCAGTCAGCACCAACCCCATGGATTAGCAGGTGGCAGAAGGTGGGTTAGTTTTACTGCTGCCTCAGCCCTATGCAAGACCTCAGATCTCCCACTGAAATGAGTGGGAGTTGGACCTGGCTCTAACTGCAATTTACTATTTTAAATAATACAACTATACAGGAATTCCTGAATAATAGTTGTGATTCTGCTATTTTTAGTAGTAGTTTTCAATTTCTGGCACTTTTACACTTTGCTGTAGAGACAAACTGATTTCATCCAAAGCTCTCCCAGATCAAACTAAGACTTGTCATAGTTTCTCAAATGCAACTTGCAAAATATTATATACTCAGCATGAATCTGAGTTAATTCATATCAATTTGCCACAACAAGTACTGCATAAGATAGGCTAAATCATAGCTTTCAGTCTCACCTTAGCTCTGAGCAACATGAAACTTCAGAATTGTGGCTGCAATTTTTCTTAGCATCTAAAAAACACTTTGAAATTGGCTTCAGACTTAGACTATTTTACACAAAAAAACCACAGACCTACATTTGCCCCAGATTCAGTTAGGTTCAACTGCAAGAGAGGAATAGCTCAGAGGCCTTGTAAGAAAATGGTTTTTAGTCAACTGCTTGACAAACACTGCTTTAGTAAAGGTCAAGCACTATTAAATAATGCCATAAGATTATTATAAAATGGCAATACAAAATCCTATGCTCATGTGCCTTACCCACAATTTAGGCTTTAACGTCAAAATCTTGTAATCATTGTCTGCAATGGGTGCTAATACAAGAAAATTTGAGCTCTGGCACAAGCAGATTAAAACAGTGTGAATGAAATTAGATTTTCATTTGACATCCTGCCCTTCCAAGTTTTGTCCTCTCTTGGTTGTATTTCCTTCCCTTGTAATCAACAGAAAATAGAACATTTAAGACAAACTATGGTTAACTCCAAGTTTATAGAAGTTTCAAAATACATCTTCTGCCTTTTGATTTCTGAAGCTTAAGGTACATATTGGCACTTGACAAAACAGAACACACAAGTCAGTCAGGCAACTAAAACACTAGGTATGGTCCTTTATAGTTTGCAAATACTTCATTTTTTCAATTATGCACCAACTGTTTGATTAAATAATTCAGACAAAAACAGCAGAAGGTTTAAGAGAACACTAAAGAAAGCTTTAAAAGTGTTGATCAGTTTATGTTGCTTTAAAGGTATTGTAAATGGAGCTCTTAGTATTTTATGTGCACAATGAAAAGGCTACTTAACACACTGGAACAGCTTCTGTTCCCTGAACACCAAGTTTCAGACTGCATTAGTATTGTTTGTCCCACCTGAATGTCGAGTAACACTGTCAAAACACTAGTAAAAAGCTATAAACCTCCTGCCCATTTTTTTTCAACAATCAGATCGTAATTTTTGAAAATTTTAGATTCTACCTACTGTCCCACCTTGATTCCAATTAATGTATTTCCAATTTTGTCTAGCTCTCAGTGTGACTTACTGTACTTACACTTTGATATAAGAAATGCAACTTCATCAGACTGAAGTACATTGGGTTCATTTAGGTCCTTACATACTCAGCATAAGAAGCATGACAGAGAAGCATGCTCTCTTGCTAGCAGCAATTTTCAGTTCTTAAAGCCATGTTCCACCCTTGGATATGCACAGCCCCCATTTATTTCAATGGGAGCCCTGCTTGCACAGTGAAGGCAGAATCCAGCCTGTATTGCTGTATTGGAGCTAAAGACTTTTTCCCCCCCCAAACAGTCATTTTCCATTTTGCAGGCCAACTTCTCTTCGCAAATAACTGCACTATAAGTATTTCAGCAACAGCAGAGGACAAAAGAAACCCTCAACTTTTTCAGTGGCTTCTATCATGTTACTAAAAAAAACTCTTAAGTGACTCAACATGTTCCCGCTCTTGAATAGCTGGTCAACTTCTAATCCCCCTAGATCTGAACAGTTTAGAAAACTAGAATCTCAAGACACTACCAAAATATTAATGCCCTTGTAGCTGGCTGTACATCCATCTGCACATCCTTAATGGATTGGTGAATAAAATTTTCAGACATGCCTAACTGATGTAGGCGCTCAAGCCCCATTGTAAGCCAAGTTATACCTGGTCCATTACCCTTTCATTATCACATATACCCTTAAACTATCATTCTCTAGGTACAAACATTACCAACATTAGAGATTTACCTAAGGGAGGGATGCTGTGCAGTGGTTAGAGCACAGGACTGGAAATAGTTCAGGTTCCAATCTTGCCTCTGCCATTGACTTGCTGTATGATCTCAGGCAAGTCACTTAATTGCTCAGTTTCCCCATCTGTAAAATGGGGAAGAGGAAGTTACTCACCTTGTGCAGTAACAATGGTTCTTTGAGATATGTCCCCCTACAGGTGCTCCACTGTAAGTGTGTCTGCGCCCCTCTGCCTCTGATTGGCGATTTTAGGTAGCAGTGTCCATTCGGCCTGCACATGTGCTCTCCCTCCCTCTCTCCCTCCTGCTCAGCCTCGGGGCTAACTAGCACTGCGTGGATGAACTGCCTTCAGTTCCTTCTCTATTGCAGAGCCCCTTTGTTGAGAACTCCAAAGTAGAGGGGAGGAGGGCGGGTTGTGGACTACACATAGGGACCCATCTCAAAGAACTATCGTTACTGCACAAGGTGAGTAACTTCCTCTTCTTCGAGTAGTGTCCCTATGGGTCTTCTTAGTTTATGCGCAATGTACCTCAGGTGGGATGTAACCAGGATTCATCACCACTCCACTGTAGGTGACTTCACAGCTGTATCCTATATGGGGGGGCTGTGGCTTCAGAGTACAGTCTATTACTGATGATACTACTGTGGAGCCAAAGAAGTCTCAAGTAATCACATAGTGTTCCGCAAAAGTATGACCACAGGCCCATGTGCAGCTGTGCAGATTTCTGGGCTGGGAACATCTTTAACCAATGTGACTGAGGTGGAAATGGATCTCATGGAGCGTGTGTGAATTCCTGATGGAGGTAGCAGGTAATGGGCACGGTAACAATAGTTAATGCAGTTCAAGACCCATTTGGAGAGCCTTTGAGCTGATATTGTGAAGACCTTGGATCTATCCGCAATGGAGAGGAAGATTTCAGATTTATTTCCTAAAGCACTTTGTCCTACCCAAATAAAATGCTACAGCTCTCCTAACATCAAGCATATGTAGTACTGCCTCCCTGTTGTTGCAGTGTGGTTTTGGGAGAAAGGTCGGGAGGTGGATGAGTTGGTTCATGTGGAAAAATGAGGCCATCTTGTGCAGGAACTTCGGGTGTACTCTCAGAGTGCCTTTATCTTTAAAGAAGACCATGAAGGGTCGGTGCACCATCAATGCTGCTATTTTCCCTATTTGTCGTGCTGAGGTGATGGTTTTAATTGACAGGTGTAGAAGAGAGCCAGTTGCCCATAGGTTCAAAGGATAGTCTAGTTAGGGTCTTTAGAACTAGATTGAGGTCCCATATTGGAGTGGGGCATCTGGTATGGAAAGAGGTTTCCCATGCCCTTGAGGAATGTGTGTGTTCTTGGATGGGCGAATACAGAATATCCATCCACCTGCTGGTGGAAGGCCATTATCGCCACAAGATGTACTCTGAGCGATCTAAGAGAGAGACCAGTCTTTTGGAGATCTAGTATATAGTCTAGGATCAAAGGGAGGGAGGAAGATGTTGGAGCAACTTAATTGGAATTGCCCCCAGGTAAGTACAATGTAGGTAAGTATGATGAGTCGGTTTCCTACTGTGTAGTAACACTTCCTTCACCTCCTCAGAGCAGCAGCTCTCTGTGTTGGAACCACAAAGGAGCCAAGCCTGGAGCTGAAGGATCTGTAAGTTGGGGTGATTAGATCTGTCTGTCGTAAAGGAATCGGAGGCCACATTGCTAACTGTCTCAGCCATGGGTACCACATTTGTCTCAGCCAGGTGGGGCAATCAGTGTAACTCTTGCTTTTTCCTGCCTTATCTTTAACAGGACCTTCAACAGCAGAGGGAATGGAGGAAAAGCGTATGGCAGTTCTCTGCCCCATTGAAGAAGGAAAGTGTCTCCTAGGGACTGTTTCCCCAATCCGGCTCTGGAGCAGAAGCAGGGACATTTCTTGTTCTGGTAAGTAGCAAACAGGTCTATTGTTGGGGTTCCCCATCGACCAAATATGTTGTGGAGCACTGCTGGGTTCATTTCCCATTTGTGGACGCATGAGAAATTTTAGCTGAGACTGTCTGCTGTTATATTTTGTACCCCTGGCAAATAAGCAGCTGATATGAGTACATTGTGGTGGCTGCACCAATTACAGAGGTTTAGTGCTTCTGTAAAAAGGGACGGTGATCTGGTGCCACTTGACAATTTATGTAAAGTGTGCATGCTATGTTTATGTTGTCTGTCATGATTTTCATGTGAGTATCCCGATGAATGGAAGAAAGTTTGCACAGGCATTTCTGACAGTTCCTAAATCCAAAAGGTTGATGTGGAGCACAACTTCCGTTGCGGACCATTTGCCCTGAACTCAGTGATGGTTTAGGTGGGCTCCCCACCCTATCAGAGACTGGTCAGTGTGTTGAATCTGCCATGGGAGGAACGCTCTCACTTGCACTGTGTCGAGTTCAGCCCCCTGTAAACGCCAAACACTGTACTGGACTCAAGGTTGATTTCGGGGTATTGAGTTGTAAACCTAGTTGCGCAAATCTGTTGCATACTCCCTTCGGTGGCTTGTCTGGAGTCTTTGAAGGAACAAGGCAGTCGTCCAGATATGGGTAAATGTTGATACCTAATGTTCGTAGATGTGCCACTATGATGGAGAGAACCTTGGAGAATACCCTGCGTGCAGACAAGAGGCCAAATAAAAGGGCTCTGTACTGGTAGTGGTCCTGCACCAAGCTAAATCTGAGGAATCTTCTGTTGGACAGAAGGACTGCGACAGGGAAGTAGGCAGACTGTAAGTTGCGGGCCAAGAACCAATCTCCCTGCTCCAGAGATGAATAGTTGCTAGTGTGATCATCTTCAATCTTTGCGACTTCACATATCTGTTTAGTGCTCTTAGATCTAATATGGGTCTCCAACTTCCTTTTTTCTTGGGGATTCCTTTGGTAGCCATGAGAGGTGAAACCACGAAGCCCGCCTCATTACCACCACCATCAAAACTGAGTGGGGGCCACTGTATCCATGGTGTCCAGTGTGATCTGTAGCACTGTTCTTGCTACCAGCTGGCTCTCATGGATGATGGCTTTAAATTGTTCTCGTTGTGCTTCTGGCAAGTGGTCAATAAAGGTGCTGAGTTTCCCATAATTCATGTGGTCAGACTTTGCCATTCAGGCTTGGTAGTCTGAAATCCTGAATTGCAGAGATGCCGAGGAGTATGCCTTCCTTCCAAATAAGTCTAGCCTTTTCCAGTTTCTATCATACGGGGTTTATTTAGCATGTTGTTGCTTTCCTCACAAATTATCGGCATCTACAATAGAGTTAGGCTGAGGGTATATAAAAAAAAGTCTGCCTCTTCAGGGGGCACATAATACTCCTTGTCTGCCCTTTTACATGTCAGCACAATAGAGGCTAGTGTCTGCCAGATAATCTTGGCAGGATCTAAAAGCATCTCGTTGACTGGAAGGGCAATGCAATATGTCCAGCAATTTGTGGTGAGTGTCCTTCACCTTTTCGAGAGATATTTGTAATGTGTCAGCAACCCTCTAACCGATCCTGAAAAAACTTGATATTATTGGCCAGTAATGGTGGAGAGGACATCACCACCTCAGCTAGTGAGGAGGAGATATTTGTCGGTTGTGTAGTCTCCTCTTGTAGTCCGGCCTCCTGCTACTGAAAAGTTTCCTCCTGAGGTGCTGGAGTTCTAGATACAGAGACTGTAGGAGACTGTCTAGTAGACTCTCTGTAGGAGACATTAGATGCCTGAGAAGTATGGTGCCTGTATGCTGCCCACGGGTCCCAGTACGGCCATTAGGGTGGAGGACAAGGCATGAGTAGTGGCACCCACACGTGGCCATACCAGGAGGGCTGGGGACCGGAGTGTGAGTGGGAGGGTCCTGGTTGTTGTAATGATGGGGCATGGTGTGAGGCCAGAGACATTGTCATTTTGGTCACTGTCTGCCTCCTCATTGGAATAGGGTGGAACTTACAGAAAAGCTAGAGGCGAAAGCCCCAAAGCCATTAGTCATTTTGGGGGAGCAGGACATGTTCAGTACCAGAGCCCCGGTACTGAGTAGTAGGAACTCTGGAATTGCCACGATCATGATGTCCCTAGAAAAGTGAAATTCCTGCGATACCGTCGTTGCAAACTACCATCAGATGTTGCCGGTGCTGAATCGTTGGTACCGACGATCTTTTATGAGGCACGCAGTCCGATGCGGATTGTTTCGAGGCGGTTGGTGCCAAGGATTTCTTCATTAGTGCCGATTTTGCAGAGGTGGCAGGGTATCTGCTGTTATCTTTGGCAGATGGTGCTGCCACTTCAGAGCCTGTCCCCTTCAAGTTTTAAGGCATTATGGCAGAACTTGTACCCAAGGATCCTGTGTCTTCTGGGTATCGTGTTTTGGAGCCGCTGGTGCCGAGGTGACCGATGGCACTGTGGATCTCCACTGGCTGGTCAGGAGCTCAGCTTGAGGGCTTGCAGCCCTCTTTTTGGAGGTTCTGAAAGGGGAGTCAGACAATTTTCTCTGTGGTTCTTCCTCCCTAGAATTTGAAGGCTCTGGGGATGATCTTCGCCGTGGAGGGATTTGGCTCAGGGGTCGGATGCGAGTTTAAGAGCACCCTCCATGAGGAAGCGTTTCAACTTTAACTCCCAGTTCTTTTGGGATCTAGCCTTCAATTGCTGGCAGAAGGTGCACTTCTGCAGAATATGAGCCTTTCCAAGGCACCGGACACAGCAGAAGTGTCTGTCCGTAACCAGTATTGCCTCCTCACAGGAAAGGCCACATTTAAAACTGGTGGAGCTGGGCATTCCCCTTGCAGGGGGCAATGCCCAAATGGGGGGGTGAGGGTGTGTGTGTGGGGGGGAGAGAGAGACAGGGACAGGAAGAAAGAAAAAAACCTTTTTTGTTGTGTTTTGGAAAAGTGAAAATGGAAGCTCTAGAAATGCTACAAAAACAAACTCTATAAGAAGCAATAAAACTAAACCCTATCAACTATAATGGAACACGAGATAAGTAAACCAGATTGCTACTCACTATCTCAGGCCAAGAGCGGCTGAGAAGGAACTGAGGGCGGTTTGCCCCACGCAGCGCTAGATAGCCTCAAGGAAGAGCAAGCAGAAGGGAGAGCAGGTACGTGGGCCAAATGGACACTGCTACCTAAAATCTCCAATCAGAGGTGCAGGGGTGCAGACACACCTATAGTGGAGCATCCATAGGGACACTACTCGAAGAAGAAAATACTTCTTACCTACCTGACGTAAGTGTTGAGGGTTAACGTTTGTAATGCTGCTTAGATATTTGGATGAAAGCAATGCAACAAAAACAAAAAGAATTTTCAGGCCCATAATCCAAAACAATTTAGCACCAGCCAATCCTGAAACCTTTGTAGCTATTGATATGATCTCTACAAGTATTTAAAAAGAGGTTCATACCTATGCAGATAGAACAGTCTGGAATGGCTATTATTAGGGTCTCTTACTAGAAGAGAAATTTAGGCTGAATTTCAGAAATGCTAAAATAGTGAGATATTAGCTTACGATGTGGTTTTTGAGAGGAAGTGGTATTAATCCCTTTCGCCTGTGACATTTAAAATTGGACTAGTCAAAGTACTAGAAAGTCATACAAGTTCTAAGGAGACCAGTAAAAGCAGCTAATATTTTTTTTCCATTTCTAAATTCTGACTCATCCTAAGCATGCAAATTTCAACATATAGCTTGACAGGCCCTCCACCGACTCTCTTTCTGAGGAAGGTGCTTTGCTCAGTAGTGTTTTGTATTAAAGGAAATACAGATTAATTATCCTATTTTTGAAACCACCACCACAGCTGGTGAAGCACTGGAGAATGAAGCAAAACTTTTAGAAGTCCTTGTGAAAGCCTGAAATCTTAAAACTTAAGTAAGGCACAACATCTCTTCAGTAGTAGAACTACCATGCATTACCTGGAATGGCGTGTAGGAAAGCTTTGCACACAAATGTTAATTGTCAAGGTTATACAGAATGTGCACACATACATGCCCACAGGGAATAGCAGGTAACATACACACAATGTGTCTTATGAAAATTTACTCTTGCTGGTAGAAAAATTAGTTGAAGCAGGCCAAAGCTCACAAAATGAAGAATGAGATAAGATGTTGAGTGATTTCATCCTGTTAAAGAAAAACCAGGAAACAACACTGTTCCAATGCCTATATTTTCATTAATCCAAAAGCATTTAAGTAAAGTATTCTAATGCCTGGGCTGAAACCAAATTCTTTTCTCAAATCCAAATGGGAGTTTAGCACTCAGGGCTCATTTGGAAAGGTAACGTGTGTATTTTTCAGATCATTTTATGTCTACAAAAATCTGGAATTGAAATGTGATCTCAGTTAGCTCACCATTTTACTAAATCCAACATCTTTATGTACAGAGATTAAAAAAAATACACCCCTTCCTTGAAGTTTCTAGTGCTCTACTGATACCTACAATTACAACAGTGATCTTATATATCAATTACATGTTTCATCATTATTTGCAAAATCCTAGAACACTCTTAAGTAATAGGCAAAGAAACATGAAAGGCTGGGGCAAGCCAAGAAATATTTAAATATGCTAATACCAGGTTGCTAAACATCCAAGGTCTGAATATTCTTGAAGGAAAATGGTTTAATCTGTTGAATTGCCTTGTGGAATGTTGTTGGCTACCCATACGGAAAGCCAAATTTTACGTACACAGATTTACAACATAATCTGCATCAGAAAAGACCTCTGTCTAATGGATCATCTAGACCACACCATGCAGAATGACAGGATAATTTTACTATTCTTAAACCAAATCTGAGAGAGATCAGTCGATTCTAATCTTCATTAGCTTCAGTCAAAGTGGTTCAACAGCGTCCCATGCATTTTTTTCCATTTCTTAACTATTCTAGGAGGGTGGTGAAGCACTGGAATGGGTTACCTAGGGAAGTGGTGGAATCTCCATCCTTAGAGGTTTTTATGGCCCAGCTTGACAAAGCCCTGGCTGGGATGATTTAGTTGGGACTGGTTCTGCTTTGAGCTGGGGGTTGGACTACATGACCTTCTGAGGTCTCTTCCAACCCTAATCTTCTGTGATTCAGTTAAACATTTTGTTAATATTCAACCAAAATTCTCTGCTGCACTCTTAAGCCTTTACCTTTGTGGTTTGTATTCCTTGCCTAATCTGCATCCTTGTTTTATGTGGTTATAGGCCACCCTGTCTACTTTCAGCCTTCTCTCTCTAGAGAAGATGCCCAACTCAAGCTTTTCTCACAGATCTTAGTTTAAAATATTTTAAATAATTTTATTGCTCTTTTCTGCACTATTTCAAATTCGTCCATTTTAAAATTCTGTGCTCAAAACCAAATGTCTCTCACACGGGGATATTTGGTACCAAGAAAGTGGTTGACAACTAGTTGGAAGATTCCTCCCAGCTGTGGATGAAGTAGTTTTGCAATCTCTGGATTGCTGGATGCACTGAACAAAGTATTACAGTACTGACTCATACAATTTGTCATACTAAATTATTTTACCAATAGCTCCCTTTCATCCTAAAGCACTTTATAGAACCCCCAAACCATTCAGTATGATCTGCATCCCTCTAGTTCAGCGGTTCTCAAACTGAGTCGTGAATTTTAATGGTGCCACCAGGGCTGGCGTTAGACTTGCTGGGGCCTGGGGCCGAAGCAGAAGCCCGAGCCCCACTGCCCAGGGCTGAGGTTACAGACCCCCTGCCTGGGGCTGAAGCCCTTGGGTTTCTCCTTTGGCTCCCTGCCCTGGGTTGCGTGGCTCAGGCTGTCTCAGGCTTTGGTCCCCTCTCCGGGGGACCAGAAGGCATTGTCAGAAAGGGATCGTGGTGCAGTGAACTATGAGAACCCCTGCTCTAGTTTGCACCTGTGTTTGTTTGATCCTTCCCTCTCATACAGCACTTACATTTGTCCTTGCTTAATTCATCTTAAAGATTTCAGAGAGTTTCCCTATTTTAGCAATAATAGACTACACTATGGAGAATACCACTGATGGGAGAGTGGCTATACAGCAATTAGAAGCATGATCCAAGTTCTTACCTCCCCATGTACCTCCTACTTGTGGCCCAGTGGATATAGGATGTACAGATGGATGAAAGGTTGGCTGCAAATCAAGTAGATCATTTGGCAGATTTGATGTGCTACAGAGACAAATTAGGACAACTGTTTGAACTGTATCAAATAGTTTTCAATACAAGGCAGCATTTTCAACTATTATGAACAGATTCACTAAACATTAAGGGGACATAACTATAGCAGTTTGTTTTTAATTTCATGGGGAATATCTTTGGATTGTAAGCATAGCAAGGTCAATTCTCTGCCATGCTAAAGCCCCTCTGTGCCAATCCATCAGCACATAGCAACCATAAGCCTGGTGGGTATAGCCTACTGATTTCTCACACTCTCCTCAGACCCTGATGTCCAAGTAGTGGCCAGAGCATGTCTGCACTTCAATGATGCCCAGCTCACAAAAGTGACCTCACAGGGGCTACTGGTAGCAAGTGGCAGCTCTAAACTGTGCCATGAAATCCAACTTTGACATAGAACTTGTCCCAGACTGGAACTACAAATGGCTCCTCTGTGACCACTGCTCAGCTACACCATCATTTATTGAGTACAGCTGAGAATTTGGCTCAATGACTATAATGCTGATAAACTTTTTTAAAGCTTTTGAAGTTTTTTAAACACTGGCCAGAGCTGTACTGTCATCAGTGATACTGATGCATAAAAAAGGGTAAATTTAATTACCTCTCCATTGGAAACAGATTCAAACCCCAAGAAGTGTCAAGCCACAAAACTCATTGAGGGGAAGAGGAAATATTTCCTTGGTTAATACATGGAAATGGGGAGAAGGGCACACAAGTCATTATAGCAATTGTATTTAAGATGTCAAGTATCTTTCAAACAATGGAAAGGAAAAAACATTTTAATGAGCCCTCTTAAGTTCATAAGATTTTACAGTTATTATACATTTTTTCAAAACGCTGGAGTAGTGTGTCCATCCAGGTCCTAATCATATTTTTACATATAGTACATCAAGAGTTAAAGTCTCCTTTAATCACAAGCAATATAGGAGACAGAATAATAAATACTTTTAAACCCAGTGCACAAAATCACTTAAATCCAAGTTATGTTGGCAATACTTTTTAAGTGAAAAGGTTAATCTAACTTTTGTACTGGTGCCCATCACTGTAGTATCTGATGACTTCTCAGAATAAGTAGATTAGGACAGCAGGAGTCCTTAATTGAAATTCAGGGAAGCTTCTGCTCTAATCCAAATTCTACTCTCAGAATTCTACCTGGGGTAATTTTTTGAAGTGAGAGAGAGAAGAGGAATTCTATTCTTTCTATCTAAAGATTATGGGAGAAAAGTGACAAATATAGACAATGCATAACATCTAGTAAACCATAGAAATAAATTCCTTTCTATGCTCTTTTGCCTGGATTTCAGTTAAAGTAATATGCATTAAGTATGTGATGAGTCGGAAGAAGAGATTCTTTACCTGCACACTAATTTGCGTTTTGAGATGCTTTGTCCCTGTGGGTGTTCCATCGTAGGATGCGTGTGCACCAGTGTGCTCTCAACTGGAGATTGCAAAGGAGCGCCCATGGGACTGTGCAGAGCAGTTCCTCATGCTCCCATATGAAGTCAAATAGGGAAGTGCGGACCCCGCCACCACTCAGTTCTTTCTCAAGCCCAAAGCAAGAGGGCAAGAGGTGGAGTCCATAGGGACAAAATAGCTCAAAGAACTCAAGTCACTCTCCCTTGAGTTTATGTCTCTATGGGCGCTCCATTGTAGGAGACCCCCCAATAGTACCTTAATGTGGAGGTGGGCGCTAAGGATGCAAGCACAAAACAGTTCAGAGGACTGCATCATCAACTGTTGTTTCAGTTCTAGAAGCAGGTAAGACAGCATAATGCTTGGGAAACATAAGGATGGAGGACCAAGTTGCAGACCTGCAAATATCTGCTACGGAGAGCTTTTCGAAAGGGCTGTAGACATGGACTATGTGCTAGTGAAGTGTGCTGTCACTCAGAGTTGTATTCCAGCAGTCTCATAGCATGTTAAGATGCAACTTGAGACTCACTTCACGCAGTCTGTGTGAAAATTGGTTGTCCCTTCATCCTCTCCGCGATAGAGATAGTCTGGGAGAGCCACTGAAAGTCTTAGACCTGTAAAGGTGGAAGGCGAGATGTCCTCCTGACATCTAGTTAGTGTATATAGGCTAGTTTCCTCCCGGAGGCATGAGGCATTGGATAGAATACTGGTAGATGGGTTTCCTGATTAATATGGTATTCCAAAGAGACCTTAGGGAGAAAACCAGGATGGAGATGTAGGGTAACTTTACCTCTGCAGAAAGTAGTGAATGGTGGTTCTGTCATGAGAGCACCGATTTCTCCCATTCATCTAGTCTAAGTGATGGTTATAAGGAATGAAGTCTGAGGGAGAGGAGGAGGAGGAGAGAGCAGATAGCCATCGGTTTGAAGGAGGGTTTCCACAGGGCATCAAGAACCAAATTTAGATGCCATTGGGGGGCTGAGTTCCAAACAGGAAGAAATAAGTGTTGAGAGCCCTTAAGGAATCTGGTCATGGGAGGAACTGAGTGGAAGGAAGAGGATTCAAGGTCCCTAAGTTCTATGACAGTAGATCCCTCCTGAGGGGAAGGCGGAGAGGCACTGAAGAGAGGTGAAGGAGGTTCGAGTACCACACCTGTCTTGGCCAGGACTGTGCTATGAGGATAACCCTCACTCCTTCCTATTGCAGTTTGAACAAGATCTGGAGAATTAGAGGTAGAGGCAGGTAAGCATATTGCAGGGTATGGGGCCACGGTGTTCTCAGGGCATATCCCAGCAGTATCCTCCTTTGGAGCAGAAAAGGTGACATTTTGTGTTGATTGGAGTAGCAAATAAGCCTTCTTCTAGGAGACCCCAGGTTTGGCAGATGCTGTGGAAGACAGTTGCTGAGTTCCCTTTCGTGGTCCTGATGGAAGTTCCTGCTCAAGGAATCCACAATCATATTCTGGAGACCTGCTAGATAGACTGCAAGTGTTTTCCATGTAGTTCAAGTACATGTAGGCAATAATATAACCTTATTGACTGGTAGAGACATCTTTCCTTGGGGGGTGAGGGGGGTGATATTTAAAATATCCACCAGGGAGTGTTGAGAATTCTGACCTCTTCTAACAGGATCTGGAGGGATTCCACCTTGTGTTTCATTAGGTCCTGGAAGGCCCTAAAGTCACCAGCATAAAAGAACAGTGGTGGTATTACCACCATGGAGGAAGAGGACTTGGCTGATGGGGGTGAGGTTTCCTCAATCTGTGACGTCCGTTCATCTTGCGTCTCTCAGTACCAAGGGAGCAGACTGTGCTGGAGGATAGTCTGTCAGACAATGATGTGGTACTGGCAGGTGTTGAGTTTTCTTTTTGGCTGGTACCCTTTAAAACTGCTCATGAAAGTGTCCCCAGGAGTTCCAGTAAGCCCATTGAGCAGGGAAATGTCCTCAAGTGTATTTACAACTGCCAGGTCTAGAATGTCTTATACTGAAAAGTTCTCTTCAGTGTAAGAACTTAGAGGAGTATGCTGGTACAGTATCAAAGAGCCCTGTACCGATACTTCAGAGTCAGAAACAATATCCTCCTCCAGGCTGAAGAGGGGGCTTCTAGCATTGGTGTTAGTACCAAGGGTAGGGGTTCTGATCCTGGTCAGATGAAGAGGGATTCAGGCTGCAGATGTCAGAGCAGTACCGGGGGGGCGGGGGGGGGGGGGGGGAGGAGGAGGGGTGAAGGGGACTGACTCTTGTGGAGTTCCTTAAGAGAGGAGACTCAGGTTCCTCCAATATAACAGTCTCCTGGGAAGAGAAATCTAGAATGCTGGAGGACTATGGTAGCCTGATGCAGCTGGTACTGGGGCCTGGAACAGGGATCAGTACCAATCAGGAGATGGCCTCTCGGGTACCATATACAGTGACACCAGTCTGAGTGCTCTCTTTGGCTCTGAGATGAGGATGACATCAGAGTTCATGTAGAAATGCTGTGTGCATCTTGGTGCCTAGATGTGTCAGGGGGTATTGAGGTAGGTACTTTGTGCTACCTGGTAGATATCTGATCCTAGCTACTTAGGCAGTACTGATGCCTTGGTATCAATTTCAGCAAGGTCTCTTGGGAATCAGATTTATGGGGCAACCGACCCCTTTTCTTTGATTGCCTGACAGAAAAAAGAGAAAGAAGCCTCTCTTCCAAGTCTTTATCTGTGGAATGGTTGTTTGGGCTCCTACAGTCACTGGAGTGGCCTGACATGTTGAAGCTGATTTATGGGGGAGAAGGGGAAGCAGACCCACACTGGAGCTAGGGAGCACAACATCAGGAGGAGCTTCAACCTAGCACATCTATCCTTTCAAGACCTGTCTTTGAATCCCGTGCAGACCTTGCACTTCGACAGCACATGGGTGTCTCCAAGACACCAGACACAGCTGGAATGCTTATCGCTATGGGGAGAAGACCTGAGACAGCTCTGGACAGGGCTTGAACCCTGGTGTCTTCACAGCATAACCCTGAACATCAGAGTACTAAGGCAAAGGTTCTGCAAAATAAATGTGGCGGGAGCCCCCTTTTTAAAGTGCAACTGTGCTGAAATATCAGAGAACAACAAATGAACTAAATAACTAAAACAAAAAAGAAGGGAATAATAAGACATGCACAGCAAGTGAAAGGCAGGAAGCTGTGAAAACAGCAGACACTGAATGTTCTGTTTCAAGCCGCAGGTGGGTGAGAAGGAACTGAGTGATGGCAGGTCCACACCTCTCTCTAGGCCCTGGTATGGGAGCACGAGGGTGTGGGCCTGCAGACACTGCTTTGCAATTTCTGATCAAGAGCACACAGGCACATGAGCGTCCTATGGTGGAGCATCCACAGCAGGGACATATACTCAAAAAAGAATACAGCATTTCTAGATGCTGTTCATCTGGATCTGAAAGCACTGCAACCTGTATTACAGCTTGTATAGAATGATAAAAGTATACTTTAGTGATATAAATGTCCAGATAAACAAAACTTATAGTTTTCGGATAATATGCTTGTTTTTTGAATTAATCTAACTTCCTATGAACTGGCTCATTTATAGTTACTGCCCAACTTTAATGGGATACCGTAAGTTACATCAGTATGTTCTCTTCAACGCACTCTGAAGTGCAGCATTAGTAGGTCCGGTAGATCAGCAGGAATAGACCTATGTTGCCCACTAAGAGACTCAAAATCTAAGTGCCCAAAGATATGCACCATTCCTATCTGAAGGCAGACATGCCTTTGGCCATAACTGAAGATATTAATTAGAAAATTCTTTAGGATCCTTTGTCAGCCTATCAATACACTGGCGCTGGCTCTGCTGGGATCCACTCTACTACTCTCGCTTAACCAGAAAAAAAGGAAACGAGAGAACATTAAGAAAACAAGGAAAGTAAAATCTGACTCATAAGACTACTACTCAAGGTATGTTCTTGAAATACTTTATCTCAGCAATGAGAGAGAGGGTCAGTAGAATTGTATTTTGTAACATGTATTTTGAAAAAAACTAAAGTAGGCTAGAATAGATTAAAACACTTATGAACTTTTCATCTGCAAATGATGTCTGTCTATAATGTAACTTTTCTGGCTGTTAAAGTAGCTTTGCCAAAGCTTGGGTTTCAGATAACTATTGGTGTGACTAACAAATGTTTTTGGATATCCAACAAATAAAATTACATCTGATCATTTTAAATGCTTTGTCCTTTATCAAGGAAGAAACTCAAATGCCATATACTCTTCTGTTTTTACCCTCATGACTTCCGGTTACTAACACCAACTGCTCATTTCTGTAATTCTGAATGTGTTTTTTGATTCAGATAAATGGTTGGTGTCCTATAAATCATTTCCTATATTTGTCGTCTAGTGGGAAATAAAGCCCACCAGAGTGCAAACAGTTTTTGAAGAACAGCAAAGAGAAGAGAGGAAATGTGCACGTTCCCCTGTGAATTCCACAGCAATGGTTAAACATTCTTTGGGTTCAAATCCTGACCAAGTCCCTGCACAATATGGCACTATTTTGTATGACTAAGGGCATGTCTACACTACAAACTTAAGCTGACCTATGTTAGGTCGACTTACAGCCACCACAGTAATTACTGCAGTGATTCATGTCCACAATACCCTCCTTCTGACAGTTATGCACATCCTCACCAGGAGTGCTTCCACAGACTTCAAAGGGGCGGGGGCAGATCTGAAAGCCCAGGCTCTCAGCTCCATGCACAGCTCCCCAGAGGGAGCACGGCTGCCCCACACCCTTGGTTCTCGGTTCCTTACCAGGAACCTGGGCAGGAGCCTGTCTGGGAGCAGGGAGCCCAGGCAGTAGTCCAGCAGGGACCCCAGGGGGCTGCCCATTTGGGAGCAGGGAGCCAGAGGCAGCCTGGCTGGGAGCAGGGAACCCGGGCAGCATGTCGGCTGGGAGCCTGGAGCCCCAGGTGAGGGTGGGGTGCAGCTGGGCTCTAGCTGGAGCCCCATGGTGACAGCCCAACTGATCAGCCTTCTTGACAAGAATGACAGCCAACAACCAAAGTAAGTAACCAGCAGTGTCTATATGGACACTGCATCACCCTAAGCCCTACAACTCTTGTGGAGGTGGAGTTATTATATCGATGTAATAGGGCACTTACATCGGCGGGAGCAATGTGGTAGTTTGTACACGGACATAATTAGGTTGACATAAGCTACCTTATGTCCATCTAACTTTGTAGTGTAAACCAGGCCTAATAGTATTTTTATAAACTAAGCCCAGAATGGAACAGCAGGAACCATTGGTATGGGAGACCAGGACAAGCATTAAGTAATTCTCTGTGACAGAATTTGCATAGCTCCTTTACCCTAGTGGCACTCACCCCTTCATTCAAACTCCTGCCCTCAAATTCTCTTCTGAAACACCCACTAACAGTCACCCACATTAGTAACCCATTTCAAAAATACAGATGAGAGATTAATTAAGCACCATCCTCTGGACCCATCAGTGAGAATTTATATCTGAACTTTGCCAATCTATTCAGTAAGGTCCTTGAGGGCAGGGAGTACATGTGCTGAGCATAACTGGCATTTAGATTAACAAGAAGAATCACAAGGGTCATTAAACAGCTTGTTATCAAATTAATCTGAAGAGGGAGGAAAAAGTATTTCTACGTCATGCTTATATGAATGGGATGTTCTCATTGAAATACCTATCAAAAATCACTTATGGATGGATTCTAGGTAAGAGTAAATTTTTCCAAACACACAATGGCAGTGCAGCTGGATGAATTCAGCTGGAGCTAACTAATAACTGAAACATACCTGTTCGAAGAGCTAGGGGTGGAAAAAATATCAATGGCTGGGGTGGTCATTATGCTTCCCGCTGCAGTAGACACGGGAGAGGCTGCTGTCGTTAAAGAGGTATGAGGTTTCTTTGCAAGTTCTTTTAGACGTTGTTCCTGTTGGGAAAGTGAGCTGGCATAAGAAATCCAGAAACAAGGTTTGTTTATATGGCTTCTGAAGAAAGTAAAACAAAACTCTAAAGAATTCTCTTCACTTATTTCATACAATAAGATGGCAGTCAAGTATGAATGTCTATTTCCATACAGAAAGAAAAGCCAGTACATTTGCAGGATTAAAAGATGTTACATGCCTGTTTTAGAAACTGAATAACTGATAATGGGAAAACTCTCCACAACTTTTATGACATATTATAAGAAACTCCAACGAGATGCATTTGCACAGTACGTGTGATTACAAAAGTGACCTTAACTTTTCTGTAAACAGGAAAACACCTACCTTTAAAGCTTTTAAACGAGCTTGCTCTTCCTCTAATGCAGCTTGTTTTTCCCTTTCATCCACTTTGGTGAGAGACAGGCCAGTGCTTGCAAGGGAAGAGACTGCATTGGAAAGTGTGGTAGCCCTGATAATTGAACAGGGGGGAAAAAAACTGGTTGTTCATATGTGTGTCACATGATGGGAACAGCTGATACGAAAATGCTTTGCTTGTTTTTTCTCAGTTCCTTTATAGAATTTGTAATCTTAACCTGTATGACACACAAATCTGAGATGATATATAAAGTGTTACTTTAAAAAAATGAAATTACGTTAATAAATTATTGCAGTGCAAAATTTAAGTGCCTATACTGCAAAATAGGAATGTTTAGAAATGGTGCTATCTCCTCTCTTGTACATTGGCTCTGTGATCACTCCCCTTAGATATGCCCCTTCCAAGCGGCCTCATATGAATTCATGTTGTAGATTTTTTCTGTTCTTCTGTTAATTTATGAAAATTCAACTTAAAATGAGAGATTTGTACATTTTATGGAGGAATAGAAAGTTCTGGTAAGTTATCTACTATTTTCAAATACAGTTAAATTAAGCAAGTTATCTGGCTCAATTATGAGACTATGTGCTTGATACAATGCATTACATTCCCAGGCAAAAGAGTTTTCACAGATTCCAAGGCCAAAAAGAACCATTGTGATCATCTAGGGTAACCTCCTGTTTAACACAAGCCATAGAAGTTCCCCAAAATGATTTCTAGAGCATGTTTTAGAAAAACGTCCAATCTTGATTTTAAAATGATCAGTGATAGAGAATCCACCATGACCCTTGGTAAATTGTTCCAATAGCCAATTCCCCTCACCATTAAATATGTGTACCGTATTTCCAGTCTGAATTTGTCTAGCTTCAACTTCCAGCCACTGGACCACGTTTCACCTCTCTGATATACTGAAGAGCCAATTATTAAATATCCATTACCCATGTAGATACTTAAATGCTATAATCAAGTCACCTGTAAACGTTCATTTTGTTAAGCTAAATAGATTGAGCTCTGAGTCTCTCACTATAAGGCAGGTTTTCTAATTCTTTAATCAATCCCGTGGTTCTTTCAAATTTGTGATCACATTTTAAAAACATAATGGGAAAATAAACAGTTAGAAAAAAATCTGGTTTGACAAATCTGGTTTTACTTTTAAGATAGACCAGCAGTTCTCAAACCATGCATCAGGACCCCAAAGTGGGTCTCGACCCTGTTTTAGGGGCCAACGCCCGAAGGATTCAGCCCTGAGCAGCAGGACTCAGGTTACAGGCCCCTTGGCTGGGGGGCTGATGCCTTTGGGCTTTGGCTTTGACCCCTACCCAGGTCAGTGGGGCTCGGGCTTTGGCTCCCATACCTGGGGCAGTGGGAATCAGACAGAGTCAGGCTTTTGTCCCCCGTCTTGGGGTCGTTTAATAATTTTTGTTGTCAGAAGGGGGTCGCAGTGCAATGAAGTTTGAGAACCCCTGAGAGGAACAAAAAATGTTATTTTAAATACTCCAGTAAAAAATTAACCAGTTAGATTTTATTTTACATTATTGTAATTTTGACAGTACAGGAAGAGGACAAAATCATTGAAAACTAGCACTAGCCTACTAAAATTTAGTTTTAAAAGTTACAGTCTTATATTTTAAGGTCAATATAAACATGTTACATGGAAGTGAAATTTTTAAGTTTGTTTTTCTTAAATTTTAGTAGCAACACAACAAAGAGCAGCTGACTGACTGTCATGATTTTATCGCCAGGGACATTCCCAAAGAACCTCCAATTTCCTAGACTATTTTGCATTTTAACAAATGTTACAAAAGCAGTGGGGCCATTCAGTGCCTGATCACACTCATGTATTTCGACTCTTTATTTCAGTATTTTTCTGAGAAACAAAAGGACAACTTGAGATATTAAAAGACATAGTGAAGAGCATGCATATGTGTTGAGTATTTTACAGAAATACCAACACTGATTTATAAGAACAATCTAATTAATAGTATGGAAAATTAAAGATTTCCAAGCAGCAAGCAAAGGCACCAAAAGTTAGAGTCTCAAGGTGAAGTCTGAAAGTTCTACCATTATGAAGGCTTCTGCCATTATGTGAATTGTTCTCAGTTCTGTCTACTCTAGTTGCACTACATTTAGGCCTGGTCTACAATACAAAGTTAGGTCGACCTAAGCCTACTTGTGCATTTGTCTACACTTAATTTGTCTCCCACTGATGAAAGTGCCCCATTATGCCAATGTAATTACACGAGCTCCCTGAGCGGCATTAAGCCATGCTTGATGTTCAGAAGTCAACGCAGCGCAGGTGTAGACACTGCATTACTTATGTCAACCCTAGAAGTTCTCCAGCAGCTATCTCACAATGCTAAACACTGACCGCTCTGGCCACAATTGTGAACTCCACTCCAAGGGTCATGTACACCTCCAGCTCCCCCTCAAAACCCTATTAAAACCCCTGTAATTTTTTGAAATGCCTTTTCCTGGTTGCACAGGATGGTGAGCACACCTCTATCTGCTTTCCATTATTGTGCAAAACTGCCTGGCTGACCATGCTGGCTACATACTCCAAATGCACTCCTGCCTAGAGTAGACAGGAGATAATGGATCTCTTGGGCCTGTATGGAGAATAGGCTGTGCAAGCATAGCTCAGAACAAGCTGTAGAAATGCTGACATCAATGAGCAGATTGCTTAGGGGATGAAGGAGAAGGGGTACAAGGATCAGCAGCAGTGCACTAGAAGAGGTAGTGGTAGAAGTAGTGGTATAACAAAAAGGCAGGAGTTGCTATCTGCTTTTCATTCCCATCTAGAGTTAGGCAGGACAGTTTGTTTATGTACACAAGAATGACCCTTGAATCCTCCTGAGAGATGTTGATGAAACTTCCACAGAAGTACACTGCAATCCTCTCTCAAAGCTTTTCTAGGGATGGCAGCCTTATTTCTTCCCCCACGGAAGGACGCTTTCCCTCAGCGATTACTGCAATGGGCCTGCAGAAGTTAACAGGCTACTGGCATAAGAGGATGGAGCTCATCTGATAATCCTTGTGTCTGGCTGTTCAAATTCAGCAAACAGCCAATCCATTCCACCCTCCACCCCTTTGGCAAATTTTCTCCCAGGGCTTCACAGATATTACGCAGGACACAACAGTCAACTATAACCAATGGGATATTTTTCCCACAGATCCAGTCTAATGAGTAAACAATACCAACGACACTTCCATCTATCAAAAGCATATTCAACTATCATTGTGCACCTGCTGAGTCTGCAGTTGAATCTTTCCTTGCTGTTGTCAAGGTGGCTGGTGTATGGCTTCATGAGCCAGGGGAGTTAAGGGGTCAGCTGAGGAGTTAAGAAGGAAAGAAGCAGACGCAGGGAGCCAAGTATGCACGCAGACAAGCAATATAGTAACTGTAGCAGTTGTCTGCTGATGTAACTTGAATTGGCAAAACTTTGTAGTATAGACATGGCCTGAGACTGGAAAGCTTTATGTTGTTTAACCAACAAATACTATGCTGTCAACAGCACCAAATTCATCAACTGTTTCAGTGCTGCAAGAGCAACATAATGTTCATTTCAACACAACCCATACAGACTGTTTCAAAGTAAGGAACCTAACATTTGATTCTTAACACACTGTATAAGAGGACAAAGGCACATATACCTGCTTGCAGCTGTGGAGTCTTTGATTTTCTTTCCTTCTAAAGAGGCTAAATGTTGTTCCAAAGCATCAAGAAGACTGCTTGGTGCCTGCAAAAGGGCAGTGAGGGCATAGATATGAAAAATCCAAGACAAAACCAGGCACCAGCTAAAAAAAATAAAAAAGAAAGGTATGATCCTGTCACCACAGTGCCAGAGAATGCAACTGAGGGTAACCGGACATGGTCTACAGCTCAAAATATTGACACCACAGTATTTTGACACTAAGAACATAACTTGGGCAAAGTATTTTATATTATCAGGTGGTACAATATCATCCACTACCATGCCAGTTCTATTACTCATGATTAGGGCCCTACCAAATTCACAGTCCATTTTGGTCAATTTCATGGTCATAGGATTTTACAATCATAATTTAATGATTTCAGATATTTAAATCTGAAATTGCATGGTGTTGTAACTGTAGGGGTCCTGACCCAAAAGGGGGTAGTGGGGGCACTGCAAGGTTATTGTAAGATGGGGTCACGGTATTGCCACCCTTACTTCTCCGCTGCTGCTGGCAGCAGCACTGCCTTCAGATTTGGGCAGCCAGAGAGCAGCATTTGCTGGCTGGGAGCCCAGCTCTGAAGGCAGCGCCACCGCCAGCAGCAGCATAGAAGGAAAGACGGCATGGTATGGTATTGCCACCCTTACATGCTGCCTGCAGAGCTGGGCCCTCGGCCAGCCGCCGCCAATCTCCAGCCACCCAGCTCTGCGGGCAGCACAGAAGTAAGGGTGGCAGTGCCACAACCCCGCTACTATAACCTTGCAAACCCCGCCCCGTGACCCTCTTTTGGGTTGAGACCCCCAGTTTGAGAAACACTGGTCTCCCCTGTGAAATCTGTATAGTATAGGGTAATAGCACACACAAGATCAGATTTCATGGTGGAGACCAGATTTTATGGTCCGTGACACTTTTTTCACGGCCGTGAATTTGGTGGGGCCCTTCTCATGATGGCGCCTATCAAAAAAGCAATCCATGAAAATGTTGGAAAATAAATACTAAGAAAAGGCATAAAGAAAACAGACAATTGAAATGAGTAGTCTATGTTCCAACTGAGATTAAAAAGGAAGCTGTGCCCATCTGAGGCAATACACACATACACAAACTGAAAGTCTTTACAAGTAACCAACTAATACTTTGAAGCCTTCTGCTTAGAGTAGCCACCTTGCTAAGGGATCTCATTTGTGAAAGCTGTATTACGTAAGCCTCTACTACAAACAGATCAGTTTCCATCATACTTTAAAAATGGTTTCAATCTTAGGAATTTCATGTTTCTTCAAATATTTGATTTTAATTCTCTATTTTCTGCTCTCAAAATGATATTAATTTGACAATTGTAATATATTACAACTGTAATTAGTTTGCATTTTCACACATTAGGATCCTGAAATTTGTGAGTGAAAGACTTTCTGGTTAAGAGTTCAATTTAGTCACGACTCATCTCAGAATTTAAGAATATGGTGATAATGTATGCAAGAAAACCAATACATGACTCCGCATTTTTCTGAACACGCAACCCAAGAAAGAAAGAAACATGTATTCACATATGCATAACAGTTTATGTACCTGAGAAAGATCTGGTATGTCTCCTCTGTCGATTCCAACTTGCTGTAACAAAACAGATTTATGAGCTTTAGAACTAACTAGTGTTTATTTAAAGATTACATTGCTAAAAAGGAGAAACTACGTTAACGTGCTCTCATGCAAGGAAAGCAAAAATCCTCTGTACTCTTTTTAGTTTACATAATTTGAGCTCTACATTTTTAGATTAAAACAGATGTAAAAAAAAATCAAAGGAAATCAAAGTAAAATATATGTATACATTAGGCTGTAGTGAGTTTAAAATGTTACCAAACCTAAGTTTGGAGTGCCCTTCCTGAAGGTCCACAGAAGAGATTTTGAGAACCAAGCAGGTGATGGTTTGTGTAGGAAGGGAAATTCATGAAAGCATTTCTCTTATGAAGTAAATTACAGAACGCAAGCATTGAGAACTACTGACACAGTACGTATTTGGAAGTACAAAAATAGTATATTGCATTGATACAGCCTCTTTTATCCTCCAAGTTCCAAATCACTCTACAAGCTATACAACATAGACATCTTAACTGAACAGCAGCCATCCCAGTTGTAAAACATCATATGGGTTTCACAGTGCAGATTGACACTACACAACAGTTTAGAACCATCAAGTGAGGATAAGTACCATATCAGACAAACTGCAGGGAGAATTTTAGATAGGCAGAATGTAATTACCCTTTCTGGAATTTGACCAGGACACTTAGATTAGCACTCTACTGCTCAGACTGAAACCTCGTTAGTTCAACAAAGCTTCAGAAGAATGCATGCTGCTACCACTGAATCAACAAGAAAAACCAAGAAAAAACACATTGCATACAACAGAAGGTTTTCAGATGCTGTAAAACTCCTTGTGAAATCCCCTATCATCAACTTCAGCCATTGCTTTCTCATTTAATGTTGATCCTCAAATTCTTTTATCCCTCAAGTTTGACATAGCAGAATTGATGGTGCCAAACAAAAAAGGGCTAGATATGGTGTCTCAGAAAGAAAAAGACCACCACACACACTTTTCTTCTTCCTAAGTTTACCTTTAAAGAAAACTAAGCACAGCTATATTTTGTGTGTGTATACAAGCTAACACGCAATGTCTCCCCGGACCAAAGTAGCCACTAGCCCTTTATACAGTAGGAGATTTATATGTTTATTCTTATATCCTCTTCTCAGCAAAGAAAAGCTACTTCTCAGCAAAGAACTGTTAAAAAATTTCTTTCTTTCAATATGCAGGCCCTTATTGAGCTTGTCCCCTTGTTATTAAACTCTGATAAAATGCTCCTTGATGGACATTAAATCTGCCAAATGGAAAGGAAACGTAGCTGCTTTATCAGAGTTAAGTATTTTATAAACCGTTTGAGCATGAGGGCAATTTTGGCATAGTGAGGTTTACCTCTGCAACTTTGAGGAACTCTGAGATCCTTGTCATTCTAGTGAGAAACTTCTTATATATGTCAAGGCCTTCTTTGCACTGGTTTTTTTTCATGTCAAAGTATTTTTCTGAAAATGGGAAAGTATTCAAAAGTCACATAAGAAATAAATATACTGTATATATTTTAAACAGAGAGCATGTACAAGTAACTATAATGCAAGACAAGTTACTTCACTCATCACTATAAAAAAAGTATCTGCAGCCTTGTTTCTTCACTTTTCCACGTTAACGGTGGAGGCCACTATGATACTGCATGAGAGATGGAAAAGCAGGCAAGATTAATATTGGAGTCAATGCTTATGCTGGCCAAGATAAAGACACAAATTAATGATTTTTGTACATTTTCCCTTCTCCAGCACTTGATGTATTTGGTTCAGTCTCCATGTTTAACATGGTCAGAGATTTTAGTGTATATATCTATATCTGGAAATCAAGTAAGGAAACCCCAATGCCAAGCCACAAGGTTATCTGACAAACATAAAAAGTTGGTCAAATAGGTGGAGTTACTAGTAGGCTGTTTACAGAGGTAGCTGTAACAATGATCACAAATTAACTTCCTCCCACCAGTTAAAAAATACCAAAGTGGGTGTGACTGAATTGAAACTGCTCTGTAATTTCTGAATACTGTATGTTGACCTGGTTATTGGGGATTTTTTTTCTCCGCAAACACTTGTGGGTTGCTAGGGACAATGCTTGAACTGTTAGCTTTGAAGATTTTACCTACTTCCTAGCCAACTTGAGAAACCAGTTTTGTACCAGAAAGGCCAAAGCCCAGAAACACAGAAGAAAAGAAAAAAAAAAAAAAAACATGCCCATTTAAAAAGGCTTGTTCCCTCAAGAGAAAACAGAGTTTGGGGGAGCCAGAATGAGCCAAACATGCTGGGGTGCCTGAAGAAGTTCGAAAGAACAGGAGTACTTGTGGCACCTTAGAGACTAACAAATTTATTTGAGCATAAGCTTTCGTGGGCTAGAGCCCGCTTCTTCGGATGCATAGAATGGAACACACGGAAAGAAGATATTTATACATACAGAGAACATGAAAAGGTGGACGTAGCCATAAGAAGTTAGGTATGCCTAGTTTACTACCAGGAATAAGCTGCTAAAATAAGTCATTCCTTTTAACTTAAATTTTAATATTACTTACAGGTTTAAGTTTCTCTGCCCCTCCAGCGTTGTGGCACATTAAAAGATATAAGTAATTCAGCCTTTAAGGCATACTCTGTGTGTAGGGCCCTACCAAATTCACGGTCCATTATGGTCAATTTCATGGTGATAGGGTTTTAAAAATCATAAGTTTCATGGTTTCAGCTATTTAAATCTGAAATTTCACGGTGTTGTAATTGTAGGGATCCTGACCCAAAAAGGAGTTGTATGGTGGTTGCAAGGTTTTGTTGGTTTTTTTGGGTGGGGGAAGGGTGTTTGCGGTACTGCCAGCACCGCAGAAGTGGGGGTATCTTCAGAGCTGGGCAGCTGGAGAGCGGTGGCTGCTGGCTGGGAGCCCAACTCTGAAGTCAGAGCCACCACCAGCAGCAGTGCAGAAGTAAGGATGGCATGGTATGGTATTGCGGCTCTTACTTTTGTGCTGCTGCTAGCAGGGTGCTACCTTCAGAGCTAGGTGCCTGGCCAGCAGCTACTGCTCTCTGGCCACCCAGCTCTGGAGACAGCGCAGCGCAGAAGTAATGGTGGCAATACCGTGACCCCCCTGCAACTCCCTTTCAGGTCAGAACCCCCAATTTGAGAAACGCTGGTCTCCCCCATGAAATCTGTGTAGTATAGGGTAAAAGCAAACAAAAAAACAGATTTCACGGGGGAGACCAGATTTCATGGCCTGTGATGCATTTTTCATGGCCGTGAATTTGGTAGGGCCCTATCTATGTGATAGATCATGCTATCGTTTAGAGCAGGTACTCATTTCACAGGGATAAGCAACAACATAAAAACCTTCATAGCCAGCCAAATAGAATACATACAAAAAATTATAAACACTGTTAGAATTAAGTTTTAACTATGGAAGTTAAACTCTCTATGCTTCTTTAACAATTCAGAGTGGAGAAAAAACTGTCAATTTTGCTATTTGATTTTGAGTCGAGGTTTTCAGTGACAGGCGGAAAACTAGTTCAAGGAAAATAAATTTTCCATGCCAAAAATTCTTGGACTTTGTTTTTAGGAAATTGCATACTTTGGATTACATGTAAGGAAAGTACTAACAAAGCAAAAGAATCCTTGGCAATAAAGCTGTCCCAAAAAACTGAAGATTTTCTTAAAACATTCTATCTTCATGTACTGCTTTGTCTTATTCCTTAAAGATCCAAACAGCTATAAATTCTGAAAAAAATTATATATCCTTGCTTATTGAAAACACAAAGAACTAATTCTGCAGAGTAGAGTAATATTTACCCAGAAGGTTAATAATTCCTTCATTATATGCTGCAAAGAGTCTAATGGCATCTTTGAAGAGGAGCATGAAGGCAGCATTTATTACACCATTTGTAAGCTCGTTGCTATTGACCTAGGGAGATTAGAAAAGAAAATTAGCTCATCTGGATTGACATTTTATCAGAAAACTTCCAATTAATAATTAAGTTTCAATATTCTAACCCAAAGACCTGCTTTCCATTAGCAAATGGACTGTTTATAGAACATGGCAGCATTCCAAGTTAAATGGAACCTCTATCAGCATCAAAGATGACAAGTTAAATAATCAAAGAAAAGCAGGTCGGCAAAAATACATGACTAATATATCACAGATTAAGAGGGGCCAAAAGAATAATTAGAATAAGTTTTGTTTATTTAAAAAACTTCTTAAAGGCATGTACTCCTAAATGAACATTAATGAAGTGGTCATCTTATTGGGACATCAGTACTTCAAATTAAGTGTACCAGCTACAAGGCAATGTTCCAGGTGTATTTTGCTCCTCAAATTAACTATATTAGATTGGACACAACATGTTAAAAATATGTAAGGGAATTTTACTTTGTACATATTGCATCACTTGTTTTCATAGCTTGTGAAAAGCTGTGGAGGAAAAGTCCAGCTGTGTTAATTGACAGTGTCTCTGATGTGTGCAGAAATTAAACTTACATTGAAGTCAAGAAGTGCATCCATCTGATTTTGTATAATTGGTACAGTTTTAAGGAGTTTTTCTGTGTTCATTGTTCTCATGACTCCATCAGCCCTATTATG
Source organism: Chrysemys picta bellii (assembly GCF_011386835.1). Lineage (NCBI taxonomy): Eukaryota > Metazoa > Chordata > Testudines > Emydidae > Chrysemys > Chrysemys picta. The sequence continues at coordinate 332,724,575 of NC_088791.1, read as the reverse complement.
CAAACAAAACAGAAAACAAACCACCAATTGGATTATGAAAGAATATTTTATTAGTTAATATGAAACACTGGAGCATATGAAACAGATCAAAAGAACAGCAATGCCAGAGGCAGCATATTCAGACGACTGAAGTAAGAGGCACGCCTTGTGATACTCAAGTTGTCTGGCCAAAAGAATGGCAATGATTGTCCAGAAGAGCCACATCCAACTCTCCTTGGCCAGAAGACAGCACCTGTGACAGGGTCTTCAAGGACTGATCTTTGTTCTCTGAGACCAACAGAAATGGCCATGCTCAAAACTATTACACTACCTCACCCATCTTCTCTCTCTAAGATCTTTTAAAAGCATTCGTAAAATATAGGATTATAAATACACTGTATGTGGAAATCTGCAGTTACAGAAACACTGAACAAGATTTTACAGTTACATTCGACAAGTTTTTTTTAATAATAAAATTGGATTTTTTTTTTTTTTTTAAAGAGAATGTCAGTTATCTGGGTCTATTTAACTTTCATTTGGTTGATGTTTTAAACTAGATACCCAGAGAAGACAAATGCTAAGAGAAAAAGAAGGTGCCCTAGGAGCAAATGAACAATAAACAAGAATTATTGATAGTAAACATTTGCTTTCTACACTACACGGACTTAAAAATAACATTCACTTTATGTAAAAAGGCTTGATACCAAAGTCAAAACTTATACCTCTTATAACCTCTTGCTTGTTCAAACTAAAAATCAGAATCCACTGGACTCTGGAGCACAAAAGGCTGAGGATTATTACAGCTGGAAAAAGCCAAAAATGTCAAGGAACGAACACCATCAAGAACATCCTCCTGTTAACAGAATTCCTTACAATTAAAAATAGTCCTCTTGCCTGTTGGTCAGGTGGTGAAAGAATGGTTAATTACCCTACATTAGATGAGCTTCTTCAAGAGGGGTGTCCACATGGATCACACTCTTGGTGCATGTGTGCCCCAGGCGGACAGATTGGTTTCTTTTCGCTAGTAGTGTGTGTTGGGGCCACAGTTGCACCCTAGCTATTCTTGCCCACCCCAAACACCCCAAGGGCATAAAAGACAGATCAGGACCAATTGTCCCTCAGTTCCTTCACCAATACAGAATCTCAGAGGCGTATGACTTTGCAGTAATGGGGAAGGAGAGCAGGTCATGGAGTCCATGTAGACAACATCTCTAAGAACCACAGTTGCTGCAAGTAACCATTCTCTCCAAATAATGGTCTATAGGGATTCCACCTTAATACCATTAGATAGAGTGCATGAAGTTTAACATTCCCGGGACTAGTGTATAGTCCAGTGTAGCTGAATGGGTGCTGAGAGAAGACCGCTGGTGACAAGATGCCCAAATAGAAAGCCTCTTTCATTTATGAGGCTAATTCAGTCTAGTTGAGGCTTTCCTTTTCAGATCAACAGATTCTTTTGGGGGATGTCACTCAGCCATGATCTAGGCTGTCAGATAACAACAACAATGGGTCCAGCTGTAGAATTTGATGGTTCTGCAAGGCTCTTCTCAAATGAGATGCGTAGTTAAACACCAATGGTGCCAAACACAAGACAGCTTTCTGGCATATCAAAGAACACCTTATTGGCCAGATTAGGTAGCTACCACCGGTTGCCTCAATCCGACGCACAGTCTGATTTCCATTTCATTTTTTTTTTCCCCAAAAGACAGTGTTCCCCAAAATTTCTGAAGACAGACACATTACAACTCAACTGCACTGACATTTTTGGTGCATAATGCACAGAGTATATTGATTAATACCAGTGAAAAGATATTCAACTTGGTTATTTGAGAACAGCTTGTTAGTATGTACTGCAAGCCAGATCTTAAAGAGAAGAAAAATAAAAACTACAGTTCTTACCCTCTTTTTACTTTGGTGAAGTCAAAAGCCACTTGTCTGTAAGAAACTGCTTTTTCATTCAGATACCTACTATACCGTCTGATAAATGTGGACATGTCATACCCTAAAAGAGAAAAGGTTTCAACAGCTTATCGCTCCTCCAGTCAATTTTTATACAAAGCCAATTATTCTGACTAGGCAATAAGATATACACTTATAGCTTGTTTTTGTTTACAAGTTTTCCCTTAATCCACCAATATATAAAAACGGTTACAAAAGACTGGTCTCAATTTTTTTTGACACACATAAAAATATTGTGGTGTTAAGAGCTATACTAAGGGTAGGCAACCTATGACACACATGCCAAAGGCGGCACGCGAGCTGATTTTCAGTGGCACTCACACTGCCCAGGTCCTGGCCACTGGTCCGGAGGGGGGGGGAGGAGGGGGCGCTCTGCATTTTAATTTCATTTTAAATGAAGCTGCTTAAACATTTTAAAAACCTTAAAATATATTACTGGCACGCGAAATCTTAAATTAGAGTGAATAAATGAAGACTCGGCACACCCTCACTTCTGAAAGGTTGCCGACCCCTGAGCTATACACTGTACAGTACACACCCTGAAAATCTGAATACATGATGTAGCAAATATCTAAAGATGTCACATAACTGTGTAATTTCCTTTACCATCTGAAGTTAACCATCTCCTGGAAGTCAGGGAGCAGATTAAGTATTTTTATATAAATCTGTGGATACTAGCATAGAAAGTGCCTATATATGCTTACTGATTTATTTGTTGTAAGATTTCTTAACTAGCATACGTGTATGTACAAAAGTCTTACATTTTCAGAGCCAATCTCAAAGTCCATACATACTCTTTTAGAAGTTAATACAGCAAAATGCACTGAACTAAATTGACATTAATAAGTGGGAGTTTGCACATGCAAAGATTGTAGGATTAGACTGACGTATCTTAATTACATCCAAAAATCTTTCCTATGGGTGCAGGCCATGAAATCCTATCCTCTGCTTTATTCCCCAGAGGAAACACGGGAGTTAGGTGGCAAAGGTCTCTTTTCATATTCTATGCCAGTCTACCATTGAAAATTAAGTCTTAGCTTGACAGGTTTGAGTCATTTACCACAATGAAAACTGCTGTCCAAAGCCATCAGCAAGAGTACATATATTATGCTATAATTATGGCAAAACAAAATTGAAGCAGCTATATAAAGTGCAAAGTTGGAGACAAAACAGCTATTTCAGTACAGGCAAATTAGTAAATTTTTAAGAATAGCTCCGTGCATGAACAGAATTACATGCAGCAGTGGGGAAACCTAGTAACAGGGACCAGTAACTGTTTCTTGCCCGATATCTACTCTAAACAAAGAGACATCTGACTGAAACAATTATAGTTTCAAGCAATTGGTCCCTACTACAGCATGTACAGGAGTTCATTTAGTTTTGGCCTTTTTATTTTGTTATACTTCTCCCAGCCTTGCAGAATACATGAAAGTGAGTAGCTCAGGCACAAAGATGTATTTGTCTACCCTTTACCACGACGATGGATAATTTACAAATGTTATTTCCTTGTTAAAAATTTTATTTACCCCTTCCTTGCAAGGAGGCAAGTAGAATTTTGCAAGATGGAATTCAATCATTCTATAATAATTAATAATAATAAGCAGTATAATAACAACAAAAATAAAATAATAATAAAAATAAAAGGAGGACCCCACTGTGTGAGGTAGTATATGTGAAGTTTTTGGTGTAGAGCAGCGGTTCTCAAACTGTGGGCAGGACCCCAAAGTGGGTCCCAACCCCCTTATAATGGGGTCGCCAGGGTTGGCTTAGACTTGCTGGGGCCCAGGGCTGAAGCCCGAGTTCCACTGCCCGGGACCGAAGCCAAAGCCTGCGGGCTTCAGCCCTGGGTGGTGGGGCTCAAGTTGCAGTCCCCCGCCTGGGGCTGAAGCCTTTGAGCTTCAGCTTTGGCCCCCTGCCCGGAGCGGTGAGGTTCGGGCTTTGCCCCCCTTCCCACCCGGGCAAGCTCAGGCTTCGGTCCCCTGTCCTGGGGTCGTGAAGTAATTTTTGTTGTCAGAAGGGGATCGCAGTTCAATGCAGTTTGAGAACCCTTGGTGTAGAGAATACAATACAGTCTGATCTGATCAAATCATTATCTTTGGAGCATGACCTGTCTCTTACTATATGCTTGTACAGGGTTTAACACAATGGGATTCCAATCTCAGCTGGACCTCTATGCAACATTAATAATAGTTTTTGAATTGATTTCTTCCCTGGTAGAATTGATTTCTTCCGACCTGGAAACTGAAAATTTTATTTCATATTTATTCATTTAATTAATCCTACATAGGCATGGGGATAGGCTGGATGACCACCAATTTAAATAAAAATTAAGTGCTATTGGTCTTCTTGTTTCAACCAGTACCAGCCAGCATCAAGAACAAATCTCTCCTGCCCCATGGTGAAACTGGAATGCATTATGGGAGTTTTAACCTCTCATTTTATCTTGTATTGGCTGTTGTTGGAAACTGGTTCAGAACTATAATAAATAGCATGACTAAAATCAAACTTATATAAGATAAAAAATTATATCTATTATTTCCATGTGGCACTATTTTCTACAATGCCACAAATGCTAGTCAGTTGGAAGATTATGAATGACATCCACAGAAGTGTTCTAAAATGAAGAATTTCACTTCTTGGAATGATATGCAATTTTTTAAACCACTGAAGAGAGGCAGTTCATCATAACTTGTGAAAATACAGTATTTATTATTCCCTAAAATACCATGTTAGTTTTTATAATGAAGATACCTTACCTTGCAATCCACTTTTGTCTAGGAAATTGCTCAAATTAAACAGTGTGTTTCTGGAAGCTAGATACTGGATAAAACGCTAGATGGAGAAAAAAAGATTTTGAATCAATAAGAAGTTATTGCTTTGCTGGAATTTTACTTAATTCTGCACTTAAACAATTTAGTTAACTCAGTGCTATCAAACTTTCAAAAAATTTGTAGTGTAACTTGCAAATAACACAAACAACCCATACACTTCTGGACAAAGCTGTAAGTGAAGGAATACAGGGTTTAACTACTATTTAACTAGTATTGGTGAAGGATTAAAGGACCCTTTGTTCTAAACTAGAATTAGCCACAGGAGGGCAAACTTCTCATACAGACATTAAAATTAGATACAAGGCATTAAAATTTGGCATTACAACTTTTTTCTTCCAACATACTCTATTTGTAGAATCTTTCTGCACAGCTGGTAGCAATTTTTGAGCTAAATAAATACAAAGATATACTGAATGCAAATCAATTTCAAGTTAGGATAACTGATGGCACGTAACAATCAGTTTGACAAGTTGCCTTCCAACTTGCAGACGATTTCTCCTTTACTTACAAAGTAAACCTGGCAATTCTAATGCCAAACCAATTTTATGAGGATTATGAGGCTAACAATATTTCTTATGATGGAACTTTTTGGTAACTAGAAATGACAATTGGAAGATGAAACTCCTAAAAACCAGGATCAAGTGGTCTTTTTAAGACTAGGGTCAGATCAAAACCTCTAAACGAAGGTTGTAGAGCATCCTGCAAGAAACTTGAAAAAACTCAACTTTGGTTTCAAAGTCCTTGTGGTCTGTTCCAATTTAGTGCTGGCTGTAGAACAGTCTTGTGATTCTTTGGTTCATATTGCATTGGTTTCATGAAGTACTTATTTGAGGTCTGATTTTCAAAGACACTGAGCACCTGCAGCTTGCATTCACATTATTTGGAGTTGGGTGCTCTGCACCTCTCAAAATCAGGCTTTTAGTTACTACAAATAGCGAAAGTGTACATTTTAACAATACATAATCCTATGATTGCCTGCTTTAATGGAAGTGAATTAGCAGTAAAAGTATTGCACACCTGAACTCTTCTGTTTCTCAGTTGCTTTATTTTGTCTCATTCAAAACATTAGCAGAGACTTGTTTTTCATTTGGTTTACTTTTGTAGCAGAGCTCTACACAAGGAATTCTGGTTCACGAGACAAAATCTCCCTACCCCCACATACACAATGTCAGATGCTCTGACATGTACTGGCAGAGAACTATACTATTTTTTTTACCAGATCAGATTAGCAGTAGTCACTCTATGAAATGTAAACCTTTCAACTGAAAATGAGTGTCTGTATTTCAAAACAGATTACTTAGACATAAGCATGTTGCTCTGCTCTAGCTGAAAAAAGGGACTCATTTTTCAGTGTGCACATTGTGGTTGGGGCGGGCTAGCGATCATACCTCTGTAGAACCTTTTTTTTCATATCTGTTTTATGGTGTATAGCGTGCATCCACAGCCAAGGTCTCTTTCAAAACTTCTTACTCAGTTACCTCTCACATGTGGTGGCTTCCAGAACTGATTGTAGTACAAAGGCTTTCTTCACTTACACTGCCTACATCAACACTTTGGCATTTGTAATCAGGGTATCAGTAGATTACCAAGAAATAATGTCTACCTGTACCAAGAAGTGAGCTAGGGGTTCTTGACAAGCTTTATCTTTAGTTCCTTGTACACTTAGGTTAAATTTAAAATATTTACCTAAATGTTGTTTAATTTAATTACCTTTAAATATAATTATGGGATTTTATTTAAGAGATATTCAGCAGCATGAAGATTTACTATTAATACTACATAAAGATTCTTATTCATATTAAATAAATTCAGGAACCTAAAGGAGAAATGTTCTTATCAATTCAGGTTTCATCCTGTCTAGTCTGTATCTCATACTTTAGGAATTGCATGTCTAACCAACACCAGTATTGTATTTGGCCTTCTATACTGAAGATTACATTTTCTTTCTTTCCATTCAAAACATTTTAGAAGAGCAACTTTACTGTACTCTTCATGGATTATAAATCATATTTCAGAGGATTAGAGAGACAAGCATTTTATTCCCTTTCGTTCTCCCCCCCCCCCCCCACCGACCCCCAAACCATGGTGGTGTTAATTTTCATCAGTAAAGAAACCTCTTCCCCAGCCTTCTAAGCAGCCACATGGCTTTTCGTACTTGTACTCTCAATGCTACATTCTAGCCTGCACAGGATTCTCGAGGGGAAACTCTCCAGAAGTTGTGAAATATTTGCTTAATCCTGCTATTCTAATGATCCTTTCAGCATTTGTTTAGGATTAAATACTGTTAAATCCCTACTGGGCACATGAATGCTTCAGAGTCCCTTTGAAGAAAGGAAGAGTTTTTTGCTAGCCAGTAAGAAGGGTTGCTATGAAACAAATTCTGAATACTGACTCGCTCAGCCCTATTTTTAGTCTCTTTAGAAGTTTTCCGATGTATAAAGAATGAAGAGGAGAGCTAGGTGGAGAATGGTCATTCCATTTTGTGAAGATCCTGGGAGCGCTGGGTCCAAGGCAGTTTATCAGGAAGGCTGAAGAGGAAGTAGGCAGGTAAGCCCGCAAGAAGCCTGCCTTGTTTCTGGCAGAATTTCACTGATATTGAACCATATCTGTGAAACATTTCCATTTTAACATATTAACAAAAAAGTTTTGTCAAAATGTTTCCAACAAGCATTTGGAGTGAGCTGAATAACTTGCACCTATGGGAACAAATTTATTTCCTCTTCCTCCCTGCTGGTCTGAGTAAGTGTATTACCTACTACATATATTACAAATGTCTTCCTGAAAGTCATCCGTCACATAATTTTTCCTTATGTGCTAACTTTAGAAAAAATGAGATGGGCAGAAAAGCCAGTGCCATTGGAAAAAAGAATTTTGAGGCAGCAGTTTAGTGAATTTTCAAATCAAGTCTCTTGCTAAAGGGATTCAGGGCCTGGAAGAAGTTACATCCTTATTGTAATCTCTAGTTTCATCCATTGCAGCCAATTCTACAGCTCAAGGATGACATGGATTCATTCATAGGGTAAAGATCTTGATAACTGCCCTGTTACAGGTATGTGCATAAAATTAATGCTAAATCTTGTCACTGAGTATTTCTGTCTCTGAAAACTGATCCCCGAGAACTGATACAACAATGAATACGCACTAGTGCTAAGTTTTGCTAAGCTATATGTGGGGAGTTATAAGTTATCACTTGGTGGTAAGGGTCTTTTTTCCCCCACTCATAACTCTTGGCTTTTTGTAAGTGTACTATCTGAAAATACCATTGTAACCTAAAACATCACGCAGAGAATGGTTATATAGACATTGTACTGGGTCCAAATATACAATGTATCAGATAGGACTATAGCAGAAAAATTCTGTTTTCAGCTGAAGTGACTGATTTTACATAGTTTGGGGTGGGGGTGGGGGGAGAGGAGATAGCCTTGAACATTCCAAACCTAGGCCAATTGAATCTCCATTGAAGTTCCAAGGATTAGACCACTTTCAACACTCTAATATGACAAGTAGTCTGTCTGGGAGTAGGATTTGTTTTTGAAAATTCCTGCTGGTCTAATTTAAAAAAAAAAAACTTATGTTTACAAATGGGCGAGGAAAAAACAAGAAATAATTTAAATCATAGCTAGTGAGCAAAATAGCTGCATTTTCTTCTCTCCCTACGACACTCCTCACAAAATCCACAGTATTGGGACCCATACATGAAAAATTTGTATCAATGATTGATTATAAATGGGATTAGAATCTTAACTATGATGATTCTTGCTCACATGAACAAGATTAAACTGTATGACCCATGAACAACTCAATGCCAACTGGCAACGGGGTTACAATAATATCCTGATTCTGGTAAGTACATTCTGGTTCATCGAAGAATGCCATGTGAGGTCTTAAATGAAAACAATGGTCACATTAGTCATTACTATCGTTGTGAAATGTATCTACAGACACTATGTAAGGAGCTATGTATGTATACTGAAAATATGTTCTTAAGAGTCTGTATCACAGCAGAAGTGGAGAAACAGGTTTCCGGTCACAAAAAAATGGTTATTCACCTGTCCGCATGTAAAATTAAGCATTGTAAGCTAACACAATGGTGGCCAATTTACATACAAAGTCAACAGAAATATCAAGTCAAAAAAGGAAGCATACAGAGGTGGAAGGCAACCTTATCTTGAGATACACTTCAAAGGTTTGCTGGACTATCTGGGGAACAGAGAAGACACCCTGTGATCCCGGACCTAGGAAGTAAAAGGGCAGTGCATTTACATTCGTGAAACCAGTCTTAGTTGAAATGCTGCAGAGGACATTTAGGGTGAGAAAAACTTCTTTAGACTGGAGGTTAGCCTGTTAAGTCAAGTCTAATCTCTAGAAAGTGTGTTATGATTTTGTTTTATAGGTAATCTTCTTGCTTCCATTATCCTTACTACCTCTTAATTCTTGGATAATAAAAACTTAATATTGTTTTCACTATAAATATATCCCAGTGCTGTGATATTAAGCAAGAAGCTGATCCTGAGTTGAATCATACCAGCTGCTGTACACACTGTTCCTTTGGGGATTTCTGTGAGCATTCAGTGGAAAAGAGGCTGGACACTACAGGGGAACACTTCAAAAAGACTTGAGGACTGGGTATACCAATTGTTAACCTGAATGGCAAAATAAGGGCTGGCATAACCCAGAGGAGATTGTTTGGGTGGCTAACAGGCTGGTAGTATCAGGGAGCCAACATCCAATTAAACACAAGCAAGTCTCCTTCATGCTGTAGGCTGGGGGTAACAAGGTGATCTCAGTCCTGGGTACCCCAAGAACTATCACAAACTGATTGCCAAATTCAGTGATAGGAAAGAAAATTCTTTCCCAGCATATTGGCAGGGACTACTAGGGAGGAAAGAGCTTCTCATCTTCTCTGCCCACACTGAGCAGAGATCATTTGCTGGGCTCAGCTGAAACTATCCCACATACATTTCCCTGAAATTCTAAATGCCAGGGTGCAGGAGAGATAAGAGCCTGTGGATTTCAGTCCTTCCCATCTTTTATTTATATTTTCTCCATTACACTGATTTTATCATTGCTCATTACATACTTTAACTGTGCAAATACAATATGAACCCTTTATAGAGGGATCTCAATAGTTTTAATTAAAAAAAAAAAGTCAAACATAATGGGCTCACAGTAGATCAGGGGTGGGCAAACTACAGCCTGCGGCCTGCATCTGGCCCACCACGGCCCTCCAGCTAGGGAGCAGGGTCGGGGGCCACTGCGCGCAGTTCCCGGAAGCAGCGGCATGTCCCCCCTCCGGCTCCTTTGTATAGGGACAGCCAGGGGGCACCGCTCCACACGCTGCCCCCCGTCCAGCGCCACACCCACTGCTCCTATTGGCCGGGAACCGTGGCCAATGGGAACTGCAGGGGCAGCACGCAGCAAAGCTGTCAAGCTGTGCCTCTGCATAGGAGCTGGAGGCGGAACACGCTGCTGCTTCCGGGAGCTGCTTGAGGTAAGCGCTGCCCAGAGCCTGCACCCCGACCTCCTCCCACGCACCAACCCCCTACCCCAGCCATGATCCCCCTCCCACCCTCCAAACTCCTCCGTCCCAGCTCAGAGCACCCTCCTACACCCCAAACCCCTCATCCCCAGCCCCACCCCAGAGCCTGTACCCCCAACTGGAGCCTTCACCACCCCCAACCTGTCCCAGCCTGGAGTCCCCTCCCGCACACTGCCCTCCTCATTTCTGGCCTCATCCTGGAGCCTGCACCCCCCAGCCAGAGCCCTCACTCCCTCCTGTACCCCAACCCCATTTTCGTGAGCATTCATGGCCCACCATACAATTTCTATACCAGATGTGGTCCTCGGGCCAAAAAGTTTCCCCACCCCCGCAGTAGATCCAGAACAGTTTTCCATTCACATTCTGACTCAGTTACGCTTGGTCTACATCGTTCAAGGCTGTGAAAATTTTTGCCGCCTGAGCACCGTAGTTAAGTTAGTCTAACCCCTGATGTTGATGTGGCTAGATCGACAGAAGAATTCTTCCACTGACCTACTTACTGCCTCTCAGAGAGATGGCAATTATAATAGACAGAAAAACCTCTTTAGTCAACACAGAAAGCTTCTACACTATGGCGCTCCAACGGCTCAGCAGCAGTGCTGTAGCAGTTGTAGAATAGGCTTGTCCTTAGTATCTGAGGGTCTTTCAATTCCTGTGCAGATCCTAATGGAACCAAAGAGTAGCGTTAATGGCTTTGTAGAATCCCATGAAAAGTCAGAAAGTATTTTTCTATTTTTTCCTTATGACAAATATATACTATGAACTGTATGAGAAATTTCATTTCAATTGTTTCAATGTAAAAGAAATTTGACTGAACATGAAGGGGAATCTGAATATTGCCCATACCATATGTATTATATCACGTATGGATTATACACAGTAGCCACTTTTCAAACTTAATTTTTAAAATTCAAATGGTAGTTTAAGAAAAAAAGGCCTCAAAATGTCTACTGTGCTATACATCAACAGAGCTAAAATTTTACGTCTTTTTTTAAAATGCAGGAAGTTCACAAGCCACAGTTCATTTGGATTAAGCATCTTAAAAAAATAGGGCTGTATCACGGAAACACCACAATACCTATTTTGTCTGTGGAGAACTGAGGGCATGTAGCAGGATGGGGCTTACCGCTTTTTTTAAAATCAGTTGATATGTTAATTTTATTATTTTGGGCTGTTAGCTCATATTTAATTGATTGCAAACTTAATTGTTAATTATGGGTGCCTACTGCTCACATGTAAACATTCTTCATATTTTTAAATCAAATATAAATAAAAAGATGGTTGGTCCCCAACTAAAAAGTTTGGAAAAAAACATACGATTTACGAACAATTCTGACTATAAAGAAAAAGCCTGTTTTGTCAGAGGCATGACTAGGTGATCTAGTAAGTCTCTTTAATCTTTGGCTCTTATGATCTTAAGTCATACTTTTTTTTATTTTATTTTTTTATTTCTCTGAATTTTTTTGTTAATGATAATAAAAACAATATTGGCATAGAAAAGGAACCCTCTCTTACAGTCCTCTTACTTCCCAGTAAGTAGAAGGGCAGAAATATTGAAGATTTTCTTATAAAGGTATCTAGTCAAAGACATCTCCATGATGTATCTTTACAGAAGAGATACGATTTTTGTACTGAAGAAATTGTATTACCTCATTTCCATACACCATTAGATGGTGAGTTGTGATGAGGGACTTGAAGACCACCACCCAGCTACTATTGGTAGTTCTTTCAAATAAGCTGTCCGCCAGCTGGGGGATGTTTACATTCATCTCATTTGTGCACTGGATTAAGTCTGTAATAAAGAGAATTGATTATTGTTATTTTACTTGTATATTTAGTATTCTTGAAGCTTGGTTATCATGATGGTACACATATATTTCAAGTATTGGGGGTAGCCGTGTTAGTCTGTATCTACAAAAACAACAAGGAGTGTGGAGCTGTTAGTCTTTAAGGTGCCACCAGACATATATTTCAGTTTTTCATTCAATGGAGCAATCTAGAGATTATGGAGCCTTTCCCTGAATACCTCTGATTTAGTTCTCAAAGGTTTTCACTCTGTGGCCCACTAGGAAGATGGCAGAGAGCTGCAGTTTGAAAGCCTTTAAAGTATTTCATTCATCCACAGAATAGACAGTATGAATAAAAATAAGCTTCTCAAATTTATTCTAAAAAGGACATTCTGCAAGAGTCACTTTCCTTGCCCATTTAATCCTTGGTGTTTGCTTATAATGTTACTATACCATTAGTTAACTGTGATAGCAATTTTCATGATTAACACCTATCTATTAGAAACTGAACTGAGATTATCAATTTCATATGGATCACTGAAAAGCCATGCAATGGTAACATTATCATCACGGACACTGGCTAGACTCAAACTAGTGAGCTGGATATGAAAGTCTTCTTTTCCTGTATTCGGATCCCTGAGTCATGTAATCCCCTTCCTAGGGCTCTTCTTAAAGTTATTTCTCAATAAAGAGTAGGGTTGTGGTTTATTTGCAGATAACTCACGCGATTTACTCAAAAAAAATTAATCGCAATTTTAAATTAGTTTTCTAAACTAAAAACTAAAAATGTTTTAGATTAGTTTTAATCACACTGTTAAACAATAGAATACCAATTGAAATTTATTAAATATTTTGGATGTTTTTCTACATTTTCATATATATTGTATTCTGTGTTGTAACTGAAATCAAAATGTATATTATTTTTATTATAAATATTTGCACTGTAAAATAAGAGAAATAGTATTTTTCAATTCACCTCATACAAGTATTGTAGTGCAATCTTTGTTGTGCAAGTTACGAATGTAGATTTATTTTTGTTCCATAACTACATTAAAAAACAAAATGTAAAACTTCAGAGCCTACAAGTCCACTCAGTCCTACTTCTTGTTCGGCCAATCACTAAGAAAAACAAGTTTGTTTACATTTATAGGAAATAATGCTGCCCTCTTCTTCTTTACTTCACCAGAAAGTGAGAACTCGCATTTGCATGGCACTTCTGTAGCCAGCATTGGAAGATACTAACATGTCAGATATGCTAAACATTCGTATGCCCCTTCATGCTTTGGCCTCCATTCCAGAGGACATGCTTCCATGCTGATGACGCTTGTTAAAAAAATAATGCATTAATTAAAATTGTGACTGAACTCCTTGGGGGAGAATTGTGCATTCCCTGCTCTGTGTTTTACCTGCATTCTGCCATATATTTCACGTTATAGCAGTCTCGGCTGATGACCCAGCATATGTTCATTTTAAGAACACTTTCACTGCAGATTTGACAAAACGCAAAGAAAGGTACCAATGTGAGATTTCTAAAGACAGCTACAGTACTCAACCCGAGGTTTAAGAATCTGAAGTGCCTTCCAAAATCTGAGAGGGAGGAGGTGTGGAGCATGCTTTCAGCAGTCTTAGAAGAGCAACACTCCGATGCCAAAACTACAGAACCCAAGCCACCAAAAAAGAAAATCAACCTTCTGCTGGTGGCATCTGACTCAGATGATGAAAATGAACATGCGTCGGTCTGCACTGCTTTGGATTGTTATCAAGCAGAAGCCATCATTAGCATGAACTCGTGTCACCTGGAATGGTGGTTGAAGCATGAAGAGACATATGAATCTTTAGTGCACGTAAATAACTTGCAACGCTGGCTACAACAGAATCATGAGTACACCTATTTTCACTTTGAGGTGATACTGTAAATAAGAAGTGGGCAGCATTATCTCCTGCAAATGTAAACAAACCTGTTTATCTGACTGATTGGCTGAACAAGAAGTAGGACTGAGTGGACTTGTAGGCTCTAAAATTTTACACTGTTTTTAATGCAGTTTTTTTGTACATAATTCTACATGTGTAAGTTCAACTGTCATTATAAAGATATTGCACTACAGTACTTGTATTAGGTGAGTTGAAAAATACTATTTCTTTTGTTTTTTTACAGTGCAAATAATTGTAATAAAAATAAATATAAAGTGAGCACTGTATACTTTGTATTCTGTGTTGTAATTGAAATCATTATATTTGAAAATGTAGAAAACATCTAAAAATATTAAATAAATGGTATTCTATTCTTGTTTAACAGCGCGATTAATCACAATTAATTTTTTTATTCGCTTGACAGCCCTAATAAAGAGTACTTTTTCCATGTACACCATTGACACATTTTTCAATTTTAAGCCATTCTAAAAGGAACAAATGAATCATCCATCTTTCCTATGTGCAAAAACCACTCTTGTACAAAACAATTTCTGCATATAATTATTTGGGAAAATATTTACTTTCAGCTTCTCTCTCAGCTCAATAAAAGCAGCAAAAACAGGATTTAACGTTTCCAGTTATCATATCACAGGGTTTGTGAAAGTTAATATTAGAATTAAGAGTCCAAGCACCAAAAAGAGGATTGGTGGTTTGTTTTTTGTTAAATGACTTCACAACTTGTGCATATATGATTATTTTAGATATACGGGGGAAGCAAGAAAGTGTAATTTGGTGATTTCTTTTCTCTTAAGTCTATTGGAAGTGCAAAGGAGTTTCTTGTGGAGATGGAATCTATTTTTTCCATTCATTACTATGATGTAGGTTAATGCAGTTTTCGTTAATGGGATTTTCCCTTGGTTTTCAGGAATTGTGTGGGTGGATTTTGCATGTAGCCAACATTAATTTCAGAAAAGTTATTATACTGAACGCAAAAAAAATTAGCATTAATGAAACAAGTTAAGAAATCAAGTTAGCCATTGCAGAGTAGAGGCTGAAAGTCTGACCATAACTCTTGTGCTAATTAAGTTTTAAAATATGTTCTATTTCACAATTATGTCTAATACAATGAAACTGGGATTTCTTGTGCAACTTATAGAAAATTACAAATACACCATCTTCAGATATGGTTTGATTTTTCTAAAGTCTTAATGGGACTTATAAAAACATGCCAAGTTTGAACACAATATGGTCAATAGTTTTACAGTAATTAATCTTTAAATTAATCAGATTTAAATATATTGTCTAAAGAAGAATGCATTCAAGAGACAGTAATCTATAGCAAGAAATATACTTGAAGTTACACTGGTCCAGAATTTTCTACATTCAGGAGCAGTGCGACAGAAAGTACTGGTTGAACAAGAAAATAGCACCCAAAATCATCACTAATGTACTGAACTACCATTTACAAAATCCAATGTTTTGTACCATTGAAAAGCTGGGCTTTCCAATGAAGTAAGTTATTTCTTGTAAACTACTACAGACCTTGCCATGTCAGACCTTAAAAAAGGTTCACATAATTCCTATATAATTTATATTCTCCTCCCACTGCCAAAATTTCAATTCTACAATGACTTTAGTCGTTGCCTTTAAGAAGCCCTAGACAAAACAGCAATTATCTAAAAGCAACTTGGGACTCCCAGCTTTCAAACTGTACAGAGCATTAAATGGCTATCAAGGAGTTCACACGCGGTATCATTACTTAAGACTTGTCCAAATTTACAGGAAAAAAAGATTGTGACCAGCGTTATGTGATCTTAAAGTCTGATACCTTATAACTTTGAATAAGTATCAGAGGGGTAGCCATGTTAGTCTGGATCTGTAAAAAGCAACAAAGAGTCCTGTGGCACCTTATAGACTAACAGACATATTGGAGCATAAGCTTTCGTGCGTCTGACGAAGTGGATATTCACCCACGAAAGCTTATGCTCCAGTTCGTCTGTTAGTCTATAAGGTGCCTCAGGACTCTTTGTAACTTTGAATAAGAGCACTTAATGGATCAACTTTTTCCCAGTGGGTCAGTAAACCTTTTTAAAGAACTGTTCCCAGCCCAGCAATCAGAAAAGATTTACAATTTTAATCTTGGTATAGGTTTAGTTTCTGTAATAATGCAATAATCAAACAACACCTTCCCACACCCAAAAAATTCATAAAAAGGCAGCTAAGTGAAACAACGTGGCTCCAACTACAACTTCAGAAGTAAGTAGAATTTAGTTAGTGGATAAATCTGTGATTAACTGAGGACATGGTATAAAGCTACTCTAAGAATTCAAGGTTGGGTACAAGGGCCACCTGAGCTTTGCCCAACTGAATTCAAGGATAGAAAGTGGTGAAGCACCACAGAAGTGACTAAGCACCCAAACATACTATTATAGGGCAAGTTGATCACAATTAACATGAAATTCAGCGTGATACAGTTGATGGGCCTTAGTGGCATTTTCAATGTTCAAAAAGTATCAAAATACAGTTTTACTGAAATCTTGTACCCCTACCAATGGCCAGGACAGCAGAGAGCCCCATAATAAAACTCTGTTGTTCTTCTGCCCTTTGGCTGCTCCAGCTTACACTAATGCCACACATCAAAATTTGAACATAGCATGTTGAAGGAACTTAAAATGAAGTCAACCCTTTACCTTACGAGAAGACGTTTTGTATCTCCAAGTCTAAAAAACAGCCTTTCATACTGAGGGATTCCAGAATGCTTTAGAAACGGATACAGGGATCACTTCTTCCAATCAAAATGCAGCACTCTCTATGTGTATACTATCACCCCAGCAACACAATAAAATGATACAGGACAAGATAAAAAGAATACCCATCTGCTAATGAAATTGCAGGATGAAATTAACAAACAAGATGTAATTACCAGATTTGAAATTTATTTGTGATATGGAGATTAACCACTCCACTCTTGTAGATAAAACCTTCTATGACCACAAGCACTTATGACCTCAATTTTAAGTCACATCTAAAAGTAGCCCCCAACAACAGTACTAGCCAGGGTGTATTTTTATTTAAATCGGATTTTGTTGATAAAATGTTTTTTTTGAGGGAAAAACCTATCTAAAAGATAGTTTTAATTAAGATACATTAAGATATCTCATCATGGAATAGGGATTATAAATTCTAATTCTGTAGCATGAGACAATATATTCATGGAATGTTTAAGAAAAGTTTTGTAAATGAGTTCCAATAGTCCATGGATTAGGGATCCAATCTTATGGGGTTCCAGGAACTTCTGTATAGATTATTTAGGTTAATCTTTCTATCTACCCAATGGGACTCAGTGCTCAGTCTAGAAGATACCAGAGATGCTTAGCTTTGCAGTTCTCAAACTATGGATTTGGGTCTCCAGAGATAACATGCTTGTTAACAGCAAAAATGTTTTTAAATAAATAAATATATAGAGGTGAGAAATAACAGACCTCAACCCTATTGTCCCTCTGCAAATTTGTGTACACGAAGTCAATCCCTTACCTCTCTCTAAAAGTGCAACGTTTCAAAAAGTTCAATGAATAGGAGATTGTTGGGGGTGGAATAGATCTGGACAAGGAGAAGAAGTCTGGAGATAAATGTGAGAAGGGAGGGACAGGTAGTAGAAACAAAAGTGAAACTATTTGAACAGCATATTCCAGAAGTATTGAGGTCTTTCTCAGGGCAGGCTCCAGCTTTTTTGCCGCCCCAAGCGGCGAAGAAAAAAAAAAGCCGCGATGGGCAGCAGCTCTACCGCTGCCGCTTCATTCTTCAGCACCAATTCAGCGGCAGCTCCTTCCTTCCGAGAGGGACTGAGGGACCTGCCGCCAAAGACCCGGACGTGCCGCCCCCTTCCAAGGGCCGCCCCAGGCACCAGCTTGCTGCGCTGGTGCCTGGAGCCGGCCCTGGTCTTTCTGAGTATAGCCTTCATGGATTTGAGATCTACCATACCATTCTCACACTAGACAGGAATATTTTACCTGTGGGTAAGACAAGCACACGTGCAAAATGCAAACAGTGCAACAAAGAAATGCAAGGTCTGGTTGCCCGAATGAAACAACATCTTAAGAAGTGTTCCTTCTCAGGAAAAAGATGCACTGGAAGATGATGAAAGGAACATGTCTGAACATGCAGGATCTTCAGTTTGGTAACAACCAACAAGAATGCACTTTTATTAGAAATCCATGATTAAATCGAGTCTTCCTGACTAGTGATTTAAATCAATTTGATTTAAATCAAATCCACCCTTGTACTAGCTAACATTATACTAGAGCATGACTCAAGATCTTGTTTGCTAAGTCACTAAAACCACTTCCTACAGCTTCTAGATCTTCTTCAGGTCTCTCCATCCTTATCTTGTGGAAACCTGCTTAGCTTGTGCTATGTGTTGGAATCTCATATCATAATGTAGTATGACTGAACACCATATGCAAAGAAATGCATAATAGCTCAATTAATATAGTAAGTAGGAAATGAGTAATGTGAATGAAAAAAAACTACTGAGAAATTCTCAAATACAGAGTTTTGAAAGCTAGCTAAGAAAAGAACTAAGAATCTGCATGATACATTAATGCACTACCTAAAATTCCTGAAGCGTTATACAAACCTAGAATTTTGTGTTTTTCATGCTGAAGGGTTTTTATTTCCTGAAACTACTTCAAAACTTCTAAGGGTATGTTTACACTACGAAATTAGGTCGATTTTATAGAAGTCGATCTTTAGAAATCGATTTTATACAGCTGACTGCGTATATCCACATTAAGCGCATTAAGTCAGCGGAGTGCGTCCTCACTACTGTGGCTAGCATTGACTTACAGAGCGGTGCACTGTGGATAGCTATCCCACAGTTCCCGCAGTCTCCGCCGCTCATTGGAATTCTGGGTTATGCTCCCAATGTCTGATGGGGCAAAAACATTGTTGCGGGTGGTTTTGGATATATGTCGTCAGTCGCCCCTCCCTCCGTGAAAGCAATGACAGACAATTGTTTCGCGCTTTTTTTCCTGGGTTACCCGTGCAGATGCCATACCATGGCAAAATGGAGGTAGAATGTGCCTTTGGACGTTTAAAAGCTCGCTGGTGCCGTTGGTCAGACCTCAGCGCAACCAACATTCCCACTGTTACTGCTGCTTGCTGTGTTCTCCATAATATCTGTGAGAGTAAGGAAGAGATGTTTATGGCGTGGTGGGAGGTTGAGGCAAATCGCCTGGTGTCCAATTTTGAGCAGCCAGACACCAGGGTGATTAGAAGAGTACAGCAAGGCGCGCTGCGCATCAGAGAGGCTTTGAAAACCAGTTTCATGACTGGCCAGGCTTCGGTGTGACAGTTGTGTGCGTTTCTCCTTGATGCAAACCTGCCCTCTTTGTTGATTTAATTTAAAAAAATGAGATAACGGACAAGGTAGCACGGGTGGGGTGGAGGAGGAGGGAAGGACAAGGCCACATTGCTTATTGTAGCCACACTAAAAATCGAACTGTTTGAATGAGAGCCTTCTGTTGCTTGGGCCATCCTCTGGAGTGGAGTGGCTGGGTGCCCGGAGCCTCGCTCCCCTCCCCCCACGTTCTTGGACATCTGGGTGAGGAGGCTATGGAACATGGGAAGGAGGGTAGGCGGTTATACAGTGGATGCAGCGGGGGTCTGTGCTCTTGTTGGCTTTCCTGCAGCTCCAACAGATGCTTCATCATGTCCGTTTGCTCCCCCATTAGCCTCAGCATCGCATCCTGCCTCCGCTCTTCATGCTCATTTAATTCTTTCCTGGCCTCTGCCATTGAATGCCTCCACGCATTAAGCTGTGCCCTATCCATGCAGGAGGATTGCATGAAAACATGTCATCGCGAGTGCGGTTTTTTCACCTTCTAATCTGCGATAACCTCAGGGACGGAGATGATAGGGGGAGCGTAGAAACATTCTACGCTCTACGATTCTGAGGGGGACTGCATGGTCACCTGTGCTGCCGAGTTCACCATGCTGACCAAACAGGAAATGAAATTCAAAAGTTCCCGGGGCTTTTCCTGTGTACCTGGCTAGTACATCCGAGTTCAAAGTGCTGTCCAGAGCGGTCACAATGGAGCACTCTGGGATAGCTTCCGGAGGCCAATACCGTCGATTTGCGTCTGCTTAACCCCAAATTCAACTCAGCAAGGTCGATTTTAGCACTACTCCCCTCTATGACCACAAGCACTTATGACCTCAATTTTAAGTCACATCTAAAAGTAGCCCCCAACAACAGTACTAGCACTACTCCCCTCTATGACCACAAGCACTTATGACCTCAATTTTAAGTCACATCTAAAAGAGGAGTACAGAAGTCGATTTTAAGAGCCCTTTATGTCAACGGAACGGGGTTGGTTGTGTGGCTGCAGTCATTTTTAAATTGACCTAACGCAGCTAAATTCGACCTAATCCCGTAGTGTAGACCAGGCCTAAGCCTATGTTAGTGTCATTGTGGCACAGCATAAAAGAAAACAGTCCCTGTGACCCAGCAGAATCCCTTCCCTTGCATAAGTGACCTGTATCTGAGTGCAAGGCATATGAATGAAGGTGTGGGGGTTGGCAGGAAGAGAGAACAGGGTGAGCACAAAGTACAAGTCACACAAGTTTATGCCAAGGAAGGGGAGATCTATAAATGCAGGAAAGGAAAAAGTGAAAAAAAAAATCCCATTAAGATTTTTGTAAGCATTAAGAAATAATCACAACACACAGAGAAATTCATAAAGAACGCTATCCTCTAGGACTTAGTTTCTCTTACACAGACACTATTTTTTGTGCTCACAATACACAGACAATGATTTAAACTCAAGATGGAATGACAACAGCCTTAAACATATTTAAGTCAAGACTACTTTAGAAATATTTACATATTTAACTCTAATCAGGTCAGGCTACACTGTAGTCTGGTACCATAAAGCAGCAGAAGGTACCATCTGTGATTGGCTGAAGCCACAGGAAATACCAATGGTATGGTATAGATGAGCGCCTGTGGTGAGTAGTGGGACCTGCAATGGAGGAAATGCCATCGAAAGGCAGATGAGTTAAACCACAATGTAACCAATGGCAGCCACAAATCAGAAGGTAGGCAAAGGGAAATCAAGCTCTGTATTTTCTCCCATGAGAACTATCATGCCATGTTAGCAATGGATTGATAAGGTTTCTGAATTTTCTGCTATCATGTTAACAGTATTTAGACATGAATGGACTTCACTTAACACTAACTAGTAAAATATTTTGATAGCTACATTTGACTTAAATCAGCAGTTATTGCACCAGCAGTGGTGCGAAGAAAGTATGGTATGCTAGGGGCTATCAGCTCAGAAAGACCTTACTACATACACAAGTAGCTTTTCTGATTAGTCCTGCACATACATACAAATAACTGTCAATACGGAACAAGAACAAGGAGGATAGTTTTTTTAATCTTCCACTTCCTGCACTTAGCAAGGAACAACCATACTCCCGTCATACCACCAGATAAGAGTCTGGAGAAAGCATAGGTTGCTGCTAGGCACTTAGAAGTTCTAATGTAAATATCTCAGCTGTATTTTATTCTTACTGTCTGAATATACTGTTTTTCATATCGTTAACTGGAACATACGTTTCACAGCTTTTGTTTACGAGGGCAGGCATGAGAGGGTGAACACTTATTCCAGAGGATCAAGCTTATTAGTCAGAGGTAAATATGAACGATGAGGGTGGGGCCCTCACCAGCAATACCTCAGGGCAAGGCACTATAGAGTAGGGTGACCAGATGAGAGGAACAATACATCGGGACACCGGGGGTGGGGGGCAGAGAGAGATCGGTTGGAACGTGGGACTAACACTGAAAAATTGGGACGGTCTTGATTTTATCAGGACGTCTGGTCACCCTGCTATAGAGAACCCCTGCAACGCTTACTAGGAAGGGAAAGAGTGCTAGGATTTCTATCATTGTGCTGTCCCTAGACCCTCTTTGGGAGTCCCATCACTCATATCTTCTTACTAGGATGAATCTTAATCTCCTTTCCAAAGGCTACAAAGGGTGGAATGACTACTCACTCTCTTCCCCACCCTTCCAGCCAGCAAGGGGGAGGTTCTATGCTTCACAATCCCTCTTACAGAGCCTCCTGGCAGCTGTGATGGTGGAGAATCTCCATCAAGTGCAAACCAACGTACTGAAGATAGGCAGTGTTATTCTTGCTTGGGCACTATCATGAAACACGTGTAACAAATTCCTCGTCGTTCTTGCATCTCTTCTTATGTGTACTGGTTCAATGCAAAGCCATACAAATTTAAGGTTTCTAACAATTATGTGGGACATTTCAAATTCTTTCTGGTTTGAAAATGAAAATTGATTTATAGTTCAAACCTTTTGGTTTACATCATTAGCATTGACTAGACATATTGCAGGCTGAACATTATCCAAAACTGTGTACATACAGTATATCAATATTTCCAGAGTGTTTTAGCTACAGCCTGCAGTATGCACAATGTTCCTATTCATAACTGGCAATCTGAAAATGTTTCCAAGACTCAGATCTACCACTCCGTGAAGAAAGTGTTTCCCATACCTATGACCACTCCTAAGAAGATCAGTCAAAATTCAGGAACTCAGACTGCTACCATAAGAACCACTGCTTTCATCTTTCAGTCTAGATCAGTGGTCACCAACCAGTCGATCGTGATCTCCAGCAGCAAAGTAGTGTGGCTGCCGCTAAGGCAGACTCCCTCCCTATCCCGGTCCCACGCCGCTACCGAAAGAGGACAGGCACAGCCCTGCAGGGTCTCCCTCCATGTGCTGCTCCTGCTTACAAGCACCGCCCCTGCAGCTCCCATTGGCCGGGAGAGCTGCAGGGGCCGTTCTTGCAGAGAGGAGCAGCATGCAGAGCCACGTGCCCCCTGCCCCCTCCCAGGGGCCGCAGGCGCGCACTGGCCCCTTCCGGGAGCCGTGTGGGGCCAGGCTACGCAGGGAGCCTGCCTTAGCCTCCCTGCGCCCGCTGACGACCGGGAGCTGCCAGAGGCAAGTGCTGACCGGCAGAAGGTCGCACCCCAAAACCCACGAGCCCCCTCCCAGAGCCAGCACCCCAAAACCCCTCCTGTACCCCAATCCCCAGCCTGAGACCCCTCACGGAGCCAGCACCCCATACCCCCTTCTGCACTCCAAACCTCCTCCTGCACCCCAAACCCCAGCCCTCACCCCCCTCCCAGAGCCAGCACCTTGTACCCCCTCCTGCACCCCAACAGTCTGCCTCAGCCCTGATGGCCATCCCAGAACCAGCACCCTGTACCCGCTCCTGGCACCCCAAGCCGGAGCCCCCTCTTGCACTCAAACTCCCTCCCAGAGCTTGCACCTTTCACCCCCTCCTACACCCCAACCTCCTGCTCAGGGCTCATCCCAGAGCCCCCTCCCACACTGCGAACCCCTCGGCCCCAGCCCAGATCCCACACCCCCTCCCGAACCCCAAACCCCTGCCCCAGTGAGTGAGGGTGGGGGAGAGCAAGCGACAAGGGGGGGGGGGAGAATAGAGTGAGCGGGGCAGGGCTTTGGGGAAGGGGAGGGGTAGATCCTGGATTGCTCTTAGATTCAAAAGTGATCTTGGGAGTACAAAGGTTGGAGACCATTTATCTAGATAATACCTTCCCTGTAATAAAAACTGTAGTCTGCCTTCTCTCACCTGTTAGTGAGGTAGGATTGCTGTGATTTTTCCCAACCTTTAAAAACATGGAAGAGCCCACTCAGGGCATGGCTACACTTGCAGATGTAGAGTGCTTTGAGTTAAACCAGCCTTCGTAGAGCGCAGTAGGGAAAGCACTGCAATCTGTCCACACTGACAGCTGCAAGCGCACTGGCGTGGCCAGATTAGCAGTTCTTGTAACGGCCAGAGAGAGCAGTGCATTGTGGTAGCTATCCCAGCATGCAAGTGGCTGCAACGTGCTTTTCAAATGAGGGGGGTGGGGTGGAGTGTGACAGGGAGTGTGTTGTATGTATGTGGGGGAAGAGAGAGTGGGTTTGGGGGGGCTGAGAACATCAGCATGCTGTCTTGTAAGTTCAGACAGCAACAGACACCCCCCTCTCTCTCACAGACAGCATTCCACAGTAACGGTTGCTTTGTCTCGTAGCAGATAAGCATGCCGGCTGTCAGAAACGGAGCTTTCAAAGGGCATATCGGCATGCCTGCAGTGATTCCAAAACAATGACAAGAGTGGCCACTTGACTTAAGGGGATTATGGGACGTTTCGGGAGGCTGATCAGAGCGCAGTAATGCAACACCTCGTTCATGCCCGGACATTTCAGCCAATGCGCACCAAGTGTTAATCTTCTCGCCGAGGTGGAGTACCAGGAGCGCTCTAGCCCTAAAGTCAGAGCACTCTACGTGCCTTGCCAGTGTGGATAGGTAGTGAGGTAGGGTGCCCAGGGCTGCTTTAATGCGCTCTAACTCACAGGTGTAGCCAAGCCCTAAGCTTTTATGAAGACAAAACATACGCTACATAATTTAACCACATTTATTCCTCAGTGTAAAAAGGAATACTGCCGAAATGGAAAGCTTTCCATTCCACACATACGACACGTGAGCACAATAATGTGTACCCAGTTTACTAACTAGTTTAATAGATAAATAGATTCCAAAGCCACAAGGGACCATTGTGATCATCTAGTCTGACCTCCTACATAACACAGGCCACAGAACTTCTCCAAAATAATTCCTAGAGCAAATCTTTTAGAACTCCAAATCTTGATTTAAAAATTGTCAGTAATGGAGAATCCATCATCATCTTTGGTAAACCATTGGTGTTACAATGGTTAATTACTCTGTCACAAATGTGTGCCTTATTTCCTATCTGAATTTGTCTAGCTTCAACTTCCAACCATTGGATTGTGTTGTACCAGTGGTTTTCAACCTTTTTTCATTTGCGGACCACTAAAAGATTTCAAATGGAGGTGTGGACTCCTTTGGAAATTGTAGACACAGTCGGTGGACCACAGACTGAACACCACTGTGCTATACAGAAAAGCCCATTAACAAGTATTTGTTCCCCACGTAGGCAACGAAGTACTTACAGATTGTATTCAAGTCACCCTTTAACCTTCTTCTTAAGCTAAAGAGATGGCGCTCCTTGAATCTCTCTTTTTAAAGCATGCCTTCTAATCCTTTAATCATTCTCGTAGCTCTTCTCCTGAACATCAGTCTTGAATTGTTGACATCAGAACTGGACATAGTATTCAAGCAGCAGTCATATCAGTGCCAAACACAGAGGTAAAAATCTCTATTCCTACTCGTGATTCCAGTTTATGCATCCAAGGATCACATTAGCCTTTCTGACCACCATGCCACACTGGGAGCTCATATTCAGCTGACTATGCACCCTTCTCCACTGCTGGAGAAAAGATTATAATTTAGTTTCTTAGCAGGCATACAAGTACAGAAAATGAAAACACAAAAAGCCCACTGTAGTAAAGAGAAGTTGGGACTCTGAAGTGCCAGATCTGAGACCACAATAGCATCCCGTGTGGACACTATTCTAAAATAAATGTGACTTTATTCTGGAACCAATAATCCTCTAACAAAGCGGAGTAATTATTCTTTGCCATATCAGCTTTGGGTATAACTCAAAGTTGTGCTTTTTTGCAGGAGTCAGATGGGTGAACAGGAAGAGAGTCTGAAGTGGAGGTATTGCAGTCCTGGGAAGTAACCAGTTTACAGAAATCAAGCGGATTTTAGGGAATCTGCCAACCGGAGGAACAGTAAGGAGAGGAAGATGGAACTATGCCACAAGCTATCATTGTTGAAATAAACCCAAGAAAATTAAGGCCGTGGCCATTATCCTAGTTTTTATTGTATTCTAATTACATATTTCATCATATAAAGAATTCCACAAACTAGTTGAATTTATTATTGCTCTTGCTTAATATATCTGACTTTCACATTAAAGCAATCTGGTATGCAAACAAGTGGCATTTTGCTTGGCTGATTTGTTTTTCTGTTTTTCCCTATCATAATTGAAAGTATCGGCGTTCTAACGAAGGCTGCCTGCCCCTCAAACCAGCTTCTTGATGCCCAAGTGAAGTCATATTCCTGTGTTTGGTATTAATCTGTTGCTACATAAACTGATGTCACACATTCAGCATTATGACTTCACTGAAGGATTACATAGGAAAGTGGATAGATGAGCTATATGTAGGGTGACCATACATCCTGTTTTGGCCAAGACAATCCCTTTTTTAAGCCCTGTTCTGGCCGTCCTGACTTTTTTGGCAAAAGTAAACATTTGCTCGGTTTGCTCTTGCTGACTTGATCAGTTGGCAAGAGCAAATGGGACACTTTTGTCAAAAAAGTGGGGTGCGGTGTGGAGAAATGTGCGGTGGGCAAGCGGAGATGCTAGCCCTGTGCAAGGGGGAAGGCAGGGCACCGGCAGAGGGCCGATAGGGTTTGAGCGACAGGCTTGCAGAGGGTTCCAACAGCTGCTGGAAAGATGCTCTCGTCACTATTAATAAATTCACAGAAGTTGAAGAGAGGAAAATAAAAATAATAAAAAGGAAATAAAAGTTTGGCTGCTAGTCCAAGGAGATTTTCAGAAATTCTTCCTTCTACTTACTCTGGCCTACCACAACTATATGTTGAAAGCACAAAAGTTGTAAAAGATCTATACAAGTAATAAGCCCTAAATTAAACAATTCAGATAAAATTCTGGGAATGTAGCATCCCAATGAAACAGATATTTCAATATTGTTATGAAAGAGATAATTAATTTACTAAACTAAGCAGATGGCTTAACTTTTCTTTACCATTACCCTTCACCCACCCTAAAATATTGATAAGTAGGGCTGTCAATTAATAGCAATTAACTCAAGCAATTAACTCTGAACAAATTAACTCAAATAAAAAAATTAATCGTGATTAATCACCGCTTTAATTGCACTGCTTAACAATAATGGAATACCAACTGATATAATAAATATTTTGGATATTTTTCCACATTTCCAAATATATTGATTTCAATTACAACACAGAATACAAATATATCTGAAAATGTAGAAAAACAACAAAAAAAAAAAACCTAAATATTTTTGGAAGTGTGATTAAAATTGCGATTAATTTCAATTTTTTTAATCTCATGATGAGTCACAATTAATTTTTTTAATCATTTGACAGCCCTAATTCTTCGCCCTATCACAAAAGTGTTCAAATCCTGATGTGTTAAACCCTTTACAAATACTATGCTAGAATATCAGGGTTGGAAGGGACCTCAGGACCAATCCTCAGACAGATTTTTGCCCCAGATCCCTAAATGGCCCCCTCAAGGATTGAACTCACAACCCTGGGTTTAGCAGGCCAATGCTCAAACCACTGAGCTATCCTTCCCCCCGTGTCTCAGAAAAGCCAGCTAAGGAAAATGTTACATACACAATCTGCCTAACATGTGTCTTTTTTTTCTTTTTAAATACAAACAACCACACAGTAAGAACTTTGGATAAAAATGCATATTAGTTTCAACTTTCCAGGAATACAAAGAGGTGAACTGCTGACAACAGAGCTTGCTGGATTTCACAAAGCAGTTCTTTATTTGCCTCTTACCCTTCATACTCTTGGGTAAACTAATTCTAATAAGTAGATACACTTCTACCCCGAGATAACGCTGTCTTCGGGAGCCAAAAAATCTTACTGCATTATATCAAACTTGCTTTGATCCGCAGGAGTGCGCAGCCCCCTCCCCAAGAGCTGCTTTACTGCGTTATATCCGAATTTGTGTTATAACAGGTCGCGTTATATCGGGGTAGAGGTGTAGTTAGATTAATAATAATTCTGGTCAAGAAAAAGTGGATTTCTTGATTCAAACATGGGTCCATGGATCCATTCCATAAAACATACACCAGTTATATATTGGATTAAGTTCACATTTTGTGCACAAAAACCCTTGAGTCCAAAACACAAAGGAGGAGGAAGCAGCTGATTCCACTTTTACATAAAAGGAACTGTAACAAGTCATTTTTTAATAGTTTTGGTAATTTTTCCTATGAAACTTTTCTAACTTAATTCTACAGAACACACACGTAGCCAATAAAGAAATCTTTTGCAGTAACATATGGATTAACTTCAAATGAGCCGAAGAGGAAGATGACGTGACCAAGAACTACATGGCGAAGCAGATGCTATGTGCTTAGTCATTGGAGGCCAAGCACATAGCAACAGCTATAATTAATGGAGCCGCAGGGTTTCCTGTCTAGAAGGCCTCTGCAGTTGGTTATCACCAACTCTAACTTTTCCTTTCAGGATTAATACTCAACATGCCATCTGTGTGAGGAGGATTTGTTTTAAATCTGAGCACAGTACAGCTATTTAAATATTGGAGGGGAGATATTTATTATAAAAAAAACCCAGCTCTCATAGCTCCAGTTTGCGGTAGCACATTCAAATTCATCATTTAGCTAGTCCCTAAGCTTAAGACATATGGTTTTAGGTGACCTAATGAAAGTGAGTTTAGACTCTGCCAAGTACTAGAAGCAAGTTAAAAAGTTTTAAAGCAAAAAAAAACAAACAAAACTAAAAAAATTCACCAAAAAAGACTTCATGCATGTGCACTGATTTTAAAAACAAAGTTTTATAAAAGTCCTGCCACATTTTATTGGACATAAATGTGTGTTTATGCAAGATTTCTCATTCCACTGCAAATGGATGTAGAATAGGATATGTAACAGTGAAAACAGGCCTGAGACAAAAATAGTGCACAAATGAACTGGTGTATCCCCCTGCAACATTCACTGCGCATCAACCAATAAGCATCTAAATGAAGCAGAGGGGCTCCAGAAAAAAAGATGAAAGTTGTGATTATATAATTAAAGACAGTATTATCCATAGGCACACACCAGGGGCAAAGTTAAGGTTGCATAGGCAGTTTTGACTTAGACTCAGACTTTAACACAGAAGGGACAATCAATCACCTAGTCTTACCTGCTGCACATTGCAGGCCACATAACCTGACCCACCACCCACTCCTGTCCATAACATCTGGCTGAGTTACTGAAGTCCTCAAATCATGATTTAAGGACTTCAAGTTACAATGAATCTATAATTTACACTTGCTTAAACCTGCAAGTGACCCATGCCCCATAGGAAAGCGGAACCCCCCCAGGGACTTTGGCATTTCCTGACAAGTGCTGCACATAGCAACTTCAATGTTAGCAGTTCAAGTGAAATTAAATATTGGATTAAAGCTAGCCAAACTGCTTTTAACACGGTTGTTGGGCTTTCATATTGATCCACTTTTAGTTAGCGTCAGACTTTGCAGGAAGAAGTTAGTTAATCCCTTTTGGCTCACTGTGGTATGTGCAGCTCATTTTGGACATATGAAAAGTCTGAGTAGCCCCTCTGGTCAGAGGGACCTAGGGTCTATGATGAGGGTAAGTGGTCCTACGGCAGAAACCAAGGGGAAAGAGTTTTTCAATCTGTGTCCAGTGACCATTTTGGAACAGGGCAGAGGATGCTGAGTGTTCACTCTCCTTGATACAAACCCTTTATGGAGTTAACCAGGTCCCAGTTGTTTTTCAGAGTTTATTCTCATTTGAACCAGATACTCTAGAACAGATTTAGCAGTCTTAGCAGCTTGTCTATACATGGGGTTTATTCCTGATTAACTCCATGTGTGGACACTTATTCCAGAATAAATAAGGAATTCCATGTGCAGAAAATATTTTATCCAGATCTTTCAGAAAATGTTAACCTGTAACGAGGGAACACTGAGGCAGATGAACAGCTACAACAAAAAATTATGCAACACACTTTCCAAAAAATCAAGGGATTAACTTTATTTCAACAAATCCAACTTTGGTAAAACCTTTTGGAAACTAACTTTCAATTAGAGCAGTTCAAACATCCATATACACCATCCCTAATCAATATTCAGACACTGATGTATTCAAATACAAATTTCCAAAATCTATCACTACTCAAATCAATTGCATGAAGTCACAAATGTCACAATAAGAGTGAACAGACCACTAGTCAGATCAGAGTCAATAAATCTTATTTGATATATCAAGTACAAGCAACATTGAGAGAACTATCAAAGTGCGAATTCTGTCTCTTCAAGCTCACATGCAAGGAAGGTAGCCTAACTCTATGTCTACGCTTAAAATGCTACTACATTGATGGGAGGGATTCTCCACCTCCCAGAGAAGCAGTAGCTAGGTTGATGAAAGAATCCATCAATCTAGCACTATCTACACCAGGAGTTAGGGGGGCTTAGCTACATCTCTCACAGGTGTGGATTTTTCACACCCCTGAGAGACAGCTATATCAATCTAACTTTTCAGTGTAGATCATCCCTTAGGTCATCTTAACTACACCGCTCAGGGGATTTTTTGCACCCTTGAGCAATGTTGCTGGGTCAACCTAATTTTCTAGAGTAGTAGGCTAGCCATCACCTACAGCCCCCAACTAAAACCTCTCCAGAGCATCATCAAGGATCTACAACCTATCCTGAAGGACAATCCCTCACTCTCACAGACCTTGGGAGACAGGCCAGTCCTTGTTTACAGACAGTCCCCCAACCTGAAGCAAATACTCACCAGCAACTACATACCACACAACAAAAACACTAACCCAGGAACCAATCCCTGCAACAAACCCCATTGCCAAATCTGTCCGCATATCTATTCAAGGGACACCATCATAGGACCTAACCACATCAGCCACACCATCAGGGGCTCATTCACCTGCACATCTACCAATGTGATATATGCCATCATTTGCCAGCAATGCCCCTCTGCCATGTATATTGTCCAAACTGGACAATCTCTATGCAAAAGAATAAATGGACACAAATCAGACATCAAGAAATTTAACATTCAAAAAACAGTGGGAGAGCACTTCCATCTCCCTGGACACTCAACAACAGACTTAAAAGTGGCAATTCTTAAAAAAAAAAAAAAAAAACTTCAAACACACACTTCAACGAGAAACTGCAGAACTGGAATTAATTTGCAAACTGAACACCATCAAATTAGGCCTGAATAAAGACTGGGAGTGAATGAGTCACTACAAAAGTAATTTTCCCCTCTCTTGTTATTCACCCCTTCTTGTCAACTGTTGAGAATAGGCCACTTCTACCTTAATTGCACTGACCCCTCCACTTGGTAATGCAACTCTCAACTTTTCATGTGCTGTAATGTTTATACGGACACTCCCCAGGTTACGCAAACCCGACTTACAAAAATCCGCACTTACGGAAAAAGTTCTGTAAGCTATAGTACTGCTTACTATATTTTTCAGTCCATGCATCTGATGAAGTGGGTTTTAGCCCACGAAAGCTTATGCCCAAATAAATTTGTTAGTCTTTAAGGTACGACAAGGACTCCTCGTTGTTTTTGCTGATACAGAGTAACATGGCTACCCCTCTGAAAATAGATTTGGGAAACTTATTATCTGTATACATCTTCTAAATCAGTGGCTCTCAACTTTTCCAGACTACTGCACCCCTTTCAGGAGTCTGAGGCTGTCTCTACACTGCCACTTTCAGCACTAAAACTTTTGTTGTTCAGGGGTGTGAAAAAACATCTTCCCCCACCCCCCGAGTGACAAAAGTTTTAATGCAGAAAAGCGCCAGTATAGACAGTGCTTTATCGCTGGGAGTGCAAAGCTACCACTGCTCGTTCGGGGTGAGGTTTTTATCATCGCTGGAAGAGCTCTTCTCCGGCGATAAAGCGTGTCTACACTGCCCACATCACAGCGCTGCCACGGCCGTGTTGTAACATTTGTGGTGTAGACATACCCTGATTTGTCTTGCATATCCCCAAGCTTCACCTCACTTAAAAACTACTTGCTTGCAAAATACTATTACTGAAAAATTGCTTACTTTCTCATTTTTACCATATAATTATAAAATAAATCTCTTGGAATATAAATATTGTACTTAAATTTCAGTGTATAGTATATAGAGCAGTATAAAAAAGTCGTCGTCTGTATGAAATTTTAGTTTGTACTGACTTTGCCAGTGCTTTTTATGTAGCCTGTGGTAAAATTAGACAAATATCTAGCAAAAGGAACAGGAGTACTTGTGGCACCTTAGTAGGGTGACCAGATCACCCAAGTCAAATATCGGGACGCCGGGGTGGGGCGTGTCGGGGGGTGGGGTGGGGCGTGGCCAAAAACAAAAACAAACAAACAAACAAAAAACAACACTTCCTCCGCAAGCGCTGGAGGAAGGCCCGGGAGACTCAGGGGAAGTGCGAGGCCGGGGTGAGTAAGAGTCCGGCCTGGTCCCGAGCAGGCAGGACTCAGTTGGGTGGTAGGGAGAGGAGGGGGGCGGCCCGCGGTGCCAGGCGGCGGCTGTTCTCATCCCCGGGCAGCGGGACTCGGGAGCAGCCGCTGCTGCAGCTCCCACTGCCGCGGGGGAGGAAGCGGCCATGGCGCTTGGTGGCTGCGGCTCTGGCGCCCCCGAACCCCCCGAGCTGGGGCCTGCTGCGGGGACCCAGCAGCGTGCACGCTGCGCCCAGCCCCTGGCCAGTCGCGTCTGGGCTGCTGCCCAGCTGGTACTATCCCGCGGCGGCCCCGGAGCAGCAGGCCCCAGCCCCCCCGTCCAGCTCGGGTCCCGCAGGGGAACGAACGGGGCTGGGCTGCCGATGCCTCCGCCCCGGGGCCGCCGCGGGATAGCACCAGCTGGGCAGCAGCCCAGGCGCGACTGGCCAAGGGCTGGGCGCAGCGTGCGCGCTGCTGGGTCCCCGCAGCAGGCCAAGGCTCGGGGGGTTCGGAGGCGCCGCAGCCGCCGAGCTTGGCCATCGGCCGCTTCCTCCCCTGCGGCAGTGGGAGCTGCAGCAGCGGCTGCTCCCGAGTCCCGCTGCCCGGGGGGGGGAGAACAACAGCTGCCGCCTGGCCCCGCGGGCCGCCCCCCTCCTCTCCCTACCATCCAACTGAGTCCTGCCTGCTCAGGACCAGGTCCGGACTCTTATTCACCCCGGCCCCGCGCTTCCCCTGAGTCTCCCGGGCCTCCCTCCAGCGCTTGCGGAGGGAGGAGGAATGGTGAGCCCGGGGAAGAGGCGGGGATTCGGGGAGGGAGTCAATCGGGGGAGGAGGGGGTGGAGTCGGGGCGGGGGGGAGGAGGGGGCGCGAGCACTTCCGGGCTCCAGGCTCCGGCGCATTTCCTTGTTTGTCCAGTGTCCCGACCGCACGTCGGTCGGGATGCGGGACAAACAAGGAAATATCGGGACAGTCCCGATAAAATCGGGACGTCTGGTCACCCTACACCTTAGAGACTAATAAATTTACGTTCTGCAGGCCATTATCCTCTGATCCCACTGAGGATTACCTAAAGAAACTACACCATCTGCTAAAAAAGCTCCCTGACAAAGCACAGGAACAAATCTGTACAGACACATGCCTAGAACCCCGACCAGGGGTATTCTATTTGCTACCCAAGATCCATAAACCTGGAAATCCTGGACGCCCCATCATCTCAGGCATTGGCACCCTAACATCAGGCTTGTCTGGTTATGTGGACTCTCTCCACAGACGCTACGCTACCAGCACTCCCAGCTATCTTCGAGACACCACTGACTTCCTGAGGAAACTACAATCCATCGGTGATCTTCCAGAAAACACCATCCTGGCCACTATGGACGTAGAAGCCCTCTACACCAATATTCCACACAAAGATGGACTACAAGCTATCAGGAACAGTATCCCCGATAATGTCACAGCTAACCTGGTGGCTGAACTTTGTGACTTTGTCCTCACCCACAACTATTTCACATTTGGGGACAATATATACCTTCAAGTCAGCGGCACTGCTATGGGTACCCGCATGGCCCCACAGTATGCCAACGTTTTTATGGCTGACTTAGAACGCTTCCTTAGCTCTCGTCCCCTAACGCCCCTACTCTACTTGCGCTACATTGATGACATCTTCATCATCTGGACCCATGGAAAAGAAGCCCTTGAGGAATTTCACCATGATTTCAATAATTTCCATCCCACCATCAACCTCAGTCTAGATCAATCCACACAAGCGGTCCATTTCCTGGACACTACTGTGCTAATAAGCGATGGTCACATAAATACCACCCTATACCGGAAACCTATTGACCGCTACATTTACCTACATGCCTCCAGCTTCCATCCAGGACACACCACACGATCCATTGTCTACAGCCAAGCTCTAAGATATAACCGCATTTGCTCCAATCCCTCAGATAGGGACAAGCACCTACAAGATCTCTATCAAGCATTCTTAAAACTACAATACCCAGCTGCTGAAGTGATAAAACAGATTGACAGAGCCAGACGAGTACCCAGAAGTCACCTCCTACAAGACAGGCCCAACAAAGAAAATACCAGAACACCACTAGCTGTCACCTTCAGCCCCCAACTAAAACCTCTCCAGCGCATCATCAGAGATCTACAACCTATCCTGAAAGATGATCCTTTACTCTCACAGATCTTGGGAGACAGACCTGTCCTCGCTTACAGACAGCCCCCCAACCTAAAGCAAATACTCACCAGCAACCACACATCACTGTACAAAACCACTGACCCAGGAACCTATCCTTGTAACAAAGCCCGATGCCAACTCTGTCCACATATCTATTCAAGTGACATCATCATAGGACCTAATCACATCAGCCATACCATCAGGGGCTCATTCACCTGCACATCTACCAATGTGATATATGCCATTGGCCAAACCAGACAGTCTCTCCGCAAAAGAATTAATGGACACAAATCTGACATCAGGAATCATAATACTCAAAAACCAGTGGGAGAACACTTTAACCTGTCTGGTCATTCAATGTCAGACCTGTGGGTGGCTATCTTACAACAGAAAAACTTCAAAAACAGACTCCAACGAGAGACTGCTGAGCTGGAATTGATATGCAAACTAGATACAATCAACTCAGGATTGAATAAGGACTGGGAATGGCTGAGCCACTACAAACATTGAATCTATCTCCCCTTGTAAGTATTCTCACACTTCTTATCAAACTGCCTGTACTGGGCTATCTTGATTATCACTTCAAAAGTTTTTTTTCTCTTACTTAATTGGCCTCTCTCAGAGTTGGTAAGACAACTCCCACCTGTTTATGCTCTCTGTATGTGTGTGTGTGTGTGTGTGTATATATATATATATCCTCAATATTTATTCCACTTTATATGCATCCGAAGAAGTGGGCTGTAGTCCACGAAAGCTTATGCTCTAATAAATCTGTTAGTTAGTCTCTAAGGTGCCACAAGTACTCCTGTTCTTTTTGCGGATACAGACTAACACGGCTGCTACTCTGAAACAAATATCTAGATGAGTTGATGTGCCTCCCTGGAAGAACTCTGGGCAAGGGTGTGGATTTTTCAAAAAAAGGGTGTCAAAAGCCACCTGTAATCTGAATCAATGTTTGTAACATGCTGTTTGCCAATACCAGAGGACTAGTTTGACTAGAATTAGATTTATTGAGATCAGAGGAAAAAAATTAGATTTGGACAAAACAAATGTTAAGCATAGCATGTCTTGACCTGTAATCTGCTAATCCAGACTTCCTTTGTGTAGTTACAAGAAAATAGACAGTATCTTTCATTTCTAGACACACATACTTGGTAAAAAAATCAATTTGGCAATTTGGGACTGTCTACATTAAATTCCCAAATAGGTGAAACAATTTCAGTCTCCTAGGCAGTAAAGAAAGGGAGTATGGAGCCTACGCTGCTAATGTTTCTCAAGCAAAAGAGCAGATTAAGCATCCTCTTCCCCACCGTTTGTCATTTCAAGAGCTAGGGTTCAAATGATGCAGAGGAAAAGACCTCTAAAACATGGATAGAAATCAAGTTTAAGGGGCATCTACAGTACACAAATATACTCCAAAGTCTTTCAAAATATAACAGGCAAGATGAGATTCAGGGTTTTTTTCCCCCCAGTCTCATTATCTAACCAGACTGATCAGTGTAGAAAGGCATAACAGCAACCTTTCATTTTAATATGAAACAGTAATTGTTGGCTGTATATCCAAACGGTTTTCACTGGATGATGTCATCAGTTTGTACTTTCCTTTTTTCTTTTGAATGGAGGAAAACAGTCATCCAAACTAAAATTTTAAGTTTCATACTGTTATTTACACCTAAAAGTCCTCATTTAGATTAAATCAGACCATGTTTCAACGGACACAAAAATTAGTGCTCTTGCTTTAGCTACAGCTTCTAAAGGCACGCCTACCCTACACCCACTAAAGTGACACAGCTACAGCATTGCAGCTATGTCACTGTAGCGTAGGTGCTTCCTACATATATAGAAGGGGCTTCTCCATCTTTGTAGTTTTGTCCATCTTGCTGAGAGGCTGTGACTACGTCAACTGAAGAATTTTTCCATCAACCTAGCCAAATCTACATCCAGGGTTAGGTCAACTTAACTATGTTGCTCAAGGCGTTAAATTTTTCACAGCCCAAATCGATGTAGTACGGTCAGTCTAATTTTTAAGTGTAGGTCATACCTAACATTTACTTCTATGGCAACTGTTTGAACAGACCCTTACTACTCTGAGATGTTAGGTAAGGTAAGGTCTGGTCTACACTACAGACTTACATTGGTATAATACATCACTCAAGAGTGTGAAAAATCCACAACTTTGTGCGACAGTTATACGGACCTATCCCCCGTGTAGACAGCTTTATGTCAGCAGAAGAGTTTCTGCCATCGACATAGCTACCGCCTCTCGGGGAGGCATCTTCATTAAAGTGCTACAGCGTTTTAAGTGTAGTGTTTTAAGTGTAGACCTGCACTCAGTAAACTTAAAACAGCTCAAGTCTCAGGCCTTGTGTACTCCAGAGAGGGTCTGAAAGTACAGTTCTATGGGCTTGATTCCTTGATTGGGCGGGAAAACTGACATTTCCCAAATGCCATCCACTTTGGTCACCGAAATAAGACATTACTCAATAAAATGATTACAGATCTATGATCCTCTGTCTTTCTTACACAACAAATTAAGAACTGTTTGATGTCCACATTCACTCTGACTTCATCCATTAGCTCCCCCTTTCTCTACTATACCCACAAACTGCTCATTCTTACTTTCAAAGCTCTTCACAGCCTGCCCTATCATCTCTTGTTCACTATCAAAATATCAACTTCGTGCCTATCGTGCCATCATCCACTTGTTAATTTTTCTAACCCCTCTGGGCTTTGTCCCATGCCACCATCACACCTGGAAGGAGCTCCCTGTAAACATCTCCAAAGGTAACTTTTTATCCCGCTTTTGCTATGATGCCTACAAAAATAACCAAGTTAAGCCACTGATGAGTTGAAACCACTGCCTATCCTGCTGA
The DNA here is from genome assembly GCF_011386835.1 of Chrysemys picta bellii. Lineage (NCBI taxonomy): Eukaryota > Metazoa > Chordata > Testudines > Emydidae > Chrysemys > Chrysemys picta. The sequence goes on along the minus strand of NC_088791.1, from coordinate 332,687,275 downwards.
ACGTTAGCCTCTCACATTTCCTTGTACTCCTCCATTTGTCTATCTGTATCGACTCATTGTTAGATTGTAAACATCTGGGGTCAGAGACTTTTTTTGGACCCTAGCACAATGGTCCTGATCCATAATTTGGGCTCCTACTTACCATGGTAATACAAGCTGTAATTGAAATGATCAGTGGGGATCGGGGATCATCTCATTTGAGCTGTTAATGGGCAGTTCATGCCTCTCAAGGCTATTATTTCAAGTTCTCTGTAGACTCAAAGACATCTCAGCATTGGGTAGCTTACATTTGAGGTTCTCACCACCAAAAGCTAGAAGCTGAGGTTCCTGAGAACAAATATGATAGCTTCAGAAATGGGTCAGCAGAGCAAATGGGTATATGCAAGCAGTTTCCAAGCCCTGGTTATTGGGTAAATAATGACTTGTATTAGTTTAATACTCCCAGATTGCAATCTGAACTCTATGACAATAATGCAAATGTGGTCTACCTGCAAGCCAAATAGAGAGAGAGAGAGAGATTACTTTCAAACAAATGCATTAGGAAGCAGAGCAGTGTGGCGAGCACCACTTCAGATTTTTAGAGTTCATAAAATCTTCACAAGTGAAGCCTCAAAGTCTTGAATGAGGAGAGTAAAAAAAAAAAAAAAAAAATCTTCTGCCTAAATGCCATGGGTAACTACCTCTGGTTATTAGAATTAGGCTTCTAACTAACAGATTAGTACATTTTTCAAGTCCTGCTGACCACTATTTGCTAAATTATAGAAGTCCTTTAGGTGACTGAACTGTTTACAACATGGACAAATGGTGTTGGTAATCAACAAGGCAAAAGAATTCCCCCACAATCTAATGCAGGCCAAGATGGAGGCAATGGACAAATTGTGTCAACCTGATAGACAAGTAGGGCCTGGTCCACACTAACCCCCCACTTCAGACTAAGGTACGCAAATTCAGCTACGTTAATAACGTAGCTGAATTCGAAGTACCTTAGTCTGAATTTACCGCGGGTCCAGACGCGGCAGCAGGCTCCCCCGTTGATGCCGCATACTCCTCTCGCCGAGCTAGAGTACCGGCGTCGACGGCGAGCACTTCCGGGATCGATTTATCGCGTCTAGACCAGACGCGATAAATCGATCCCAGAACATCGATTGCCTGCTGCCGGACCCGGAGGTAAGTGTAGACGTACCGTAAGGAACAGAATTAGCTAGCAAGATGCAGCATTAGGTACTGGGCTGGAATTTTAGCTAAATGTTTGTGACCTGCAACTACATACCACCTGTCGCTGGAAGCTTTTCAGTGTTAGGGGGTCAGGCTGCTTGACATGCCATAATTTTTATAACAAAAACAGCAGACATGACAACTTTTTAATTATAGAGCCATTTTGCACAAGTAAGGAACTCAGCCACAGTGTCTTAGGTAGATTTTAATTATCTAGGTTGGTATTTGGCTATCTAAATATTTTCCATGCATTTTCAACTACAGAAATAGAGGGAAAGTGAGCACAGTAATACTTGAAGCATGCTGACAAAGCTGCTGTATCTCAAAAGCACAGACAGAATACACTGTAAAGTGTTTTGGGATGCTTCCTAGACACAATGCTGTTATTTTTCCTTTGCAATGGATTCTACAATTTTGGAGTAACATGGTGGAATAACATTTTGTTTATATTACTGTAGGATCACTTACAGGAAAGGAGGAATTGTCATAGGAGATGAGATCCAGAGTCCACCTAATCTGACAGTGGTCAGTAGCACATTCTTCAAAGAATGGTGTAAAACCCCATGATGGACAATTATGCAGTTCTCTTGAAACAAACATTTATATACCTTAGAGGTGAGTGTTTACTGTAACTGGGTATTATTCATAAATGTCTAATACTACTTTTGAACCCTGCAAAACTCTTGGCCAAAACTTGAGGCAGTGAGTTCCCCAGTTTAATTATTCAACATGAATAAATTTTTCAAAGGCTTCAAAGTCACACACGTGCTTAAGTGTCAATGTATTTCAAGGGGACAAACTCCTAAATCACTTTTGACACTGATGAAAGGAAACTGTTTTTCACAGGGTAAGGTTCTCAAAAGCTTTCATACGTGTTGCCTTTCAGTTTCGTTGGTGACTCCTTAATCTAGCATTACATCTCACGCCTTAGTTTCCCAACAGAGTTACTTGGGGAAAAAGAAGTTTTGGTGGTAGGTAAATGAAAGAGGCTTGCTCCAGTTTCACTATTTAAGAGAAGTTGCTCTGAGTAAAAAGGTTTCAGAGTAGCAGCCGTGTTAGCCTGTATCCGCAAAAAGAACAGGAGTACTTGTGGCACCTTAGAGACTAACAAATTTATTTGAGCATAAGCTTTCGTGGGCTACATCTGAAGAAGCGGGCTGTAGCCCACAAAAGCTTATGCTCAAATAAATTTGTTAGTCTCTAAGGTGCCACAAGTACGCCTGTTCTTTTTGAGTAAAAAGGAGCACCCAAATAACTTGCCAACTTGATTACCAGTCTATATCTCCAGTACGTGTCCAACTTAAGCAGTATTAATCATTTAAGGCTGCACACCACTGGCGGCTCCATGCAAGGAATGTGTAGCTACACACTGCAGCAAAAAGCAGGCTGAGCACACACTACAATATGTAGCTACGCGTCAATGAAAGCCCCAGTGGCAGGAGGTGCCTTTCCTGGCTACTTCCCCCCGGCCAGAGCCCTTCTGCTGGCAGGGAAAGACTCCAGCAGTGGGAAAGCAGCAGGACACTACACTGTTAAATATAGCAGTGCAGACAAGAGAGGCACCGCTTGGTCACGTAGAGAGCCGTGTAGAGTAGAGGTGCATCTTTAGTTGCTTAAGCTGTGCCTCACTGTCTACACTGTCATTTATAACTATGATACAGGGTGTGCAGGGCAGATATACCCCAAGTGTCTAAGCCAGGGGTGGGCAAACTACAGGCCGTGGGCCACATCCAGCCCTCGAGCTCCCGCCGGGGAGCAGGGTCGGGGGCCACTCTGCATGGTTCCCAGAAGCAGCAGCATGTCCCTCCTCCGGCTCCTATGCACAGGGGAAGCCAGGGGGTTCCACTCCGAACGCCCGCCATACAGTTTCCATACCCCAACACAGCCCTCGGGCCAAAAAGTTTGCCCCATCCTGCTCTAAGCACATACGGGTCTTCCCGTGCTTCTAGTTTTAGTCATCCTTCTCTGGATGCTTTGTTTCTCCTATGTAGCTTTTGAGGTGGGGTGATCAGAAGTGAATAATCTTCAAGGTGAGTGTGTACCATCGATCTATGTCATGGCATAACTTTCTGTATTATTATTGCATATACATCTTAACATTGATTCTTTTATTTTTATCACTTCTCACTGAATAGAGATTTTCACTGAGCTAGCTACAATGTTGTCTAGATCTTTTTTTCTGACAATGTAGTTAGTTCAGAACTAATCAATACATATGTGCAGTTCAAATTATTCTTTCCATTCAGCATGACCTTGAGTTCCTCCCACCTTTATTTTCACCTGCCTCTGTACTGCCTGTTCACCCCCTTCCCTAGCTTAGTAATAAACAAACACTAGCCCTGTTAGGGGTATCCTATTTTAACCTTCCATATTAAAAACTGACCACTTACCACATCTTCCTCTATTAACTATTATCTATTCCAGAACAGAACTTTACACCTCATTCCTTAGTTTCCTTTCAAAGTTACTTGGGGAAAAAATAAGCTTTGGTAGCAGGCAAATGCAAAAGGCTTGCTCTGGTCTCCCGATTTGAAAGAAGTTACTCTGAGACAAAAACGGCAGGACCCTTAAGTATATGCCCTGCCCAGTGGCAGATTAGCAACTGGGCGAACACGACCCACGCCCAGGTGCCCAGGGCAAATGGGTGCCCCCTCGCCCAGACCCACTCCACCCAGCACTCCTGGCAGGGAGCAGGGTCAGGCAAGCCCCTGTGCCTCAACCCTGTACCCCGGCAGGAGTGCCAGGCAGAGGGGCAGCAGGCCCCCGCGCCCTACCCCCTTTTCCCCTGTAGAAGTGCGGGGGAGGGACTGCAGGCAGAAGGGGTGGGGAGAGGCCACCACTTGCTCTGGTCCAGGGCCCCACAAAAGCTTAATTCATCTCTGGCCCTACCTCTCCTATGAAAAAAACATCTTGGCAATAGCATGAAAGTATCCCATGGTCAAGCTATGCCATTCACTATACCAGGAGGGCTTCCTTTCCATTTCTGTCCCTCTCTCTTTCAGTAGAGCTATTCGTTCATTTTTATTTGACTTAGGAGGGCAATTTGTGTAGTCATGCCTTTTAATTTATTTTGTTTTACCGAACCCGAAGCATCTTGGCAAACGGGAACTTCATAAATGTAGAGTGTAGAAACGTCTCAGCAGTCCTTCAATTACCCTATCACTGACATTGCAATGCTAATTTTTAAAAAATATATTTAAACACTACTTTTGTCTTGTAATTCAGGCAGGTTGACGCACTTTTCCAAAGAACTATTTACGTTTAGTTTTAATAAGATAAACCAAGATCCTAGATTTAGCTCTTGCATTGGCATCGTTAAAGCACTCCTATAGATTCAGTATTCCAGTTTCTGAAAAGCATTGATGCTGAAAGGCCTTTCCTACTACAAAGTGCCTTAGACCTGTGTAAGGCATTCCAACGTACATATGCAGCTTTGAAGTCTGCATGAAATTGGAAGTTACATGGCAAAGTTAGCTTATTACAAGACCACATATTAACCTTTAATTTTATTGAAATGACTAAAAACATCTGCCAGTGAGAAAATGTAACTAATGTATGCACTGTAGCTGAGGCCATCCACTAGAGGCCTCGTCTAGATTAATGTTTGCCAGTATAGCTAGTGGAGTTAAATCAAAGGAGGCTGTAAATGGGGAAAACCCAGGGGACATGAAACAATAGAGATAAGATAGCCTAAGAAACACACCTTCAAAGCGACTGGGCTATCAGTGGGGGAAGGAACTACCTGTATATCTCCATCCAGTCTAGAATGTTTAGTCTTTCCAAGGCTATAAGTCTGGGATAAAACAAGATCTAAAACCTAAAAGTCCTAAAAAAGGAAGAACTGGGTAGGCTAACAACCCCATTCAGAGATTCAGACTTTTTCAGCCAGGGCTATCTACTTCTCGCAACTGATGGAGTTAGCTGGGCAGAGAATGATTTACCAAGGTGTTAACATTACTCTTTTATGTAGGCCTGCTATTGTTTTTATTCTTTGCTCTAAGTGCTTTGTACCTATGAGGAATGAATAAATAAAGGATACATTTATCCTATCTTAAGCCTTAAAACACTTGAAAAAAATACAGCTGAAGTGTATTTTTTTATTGAGAAAGGGTTTTCTGAGCTATATTTTGACCAAAAAATTCAACAATGTTCAAAATCAACAGTGCTGCAGTGATCATGCCAAACAGTTTAGTACATGCAGAACAAATTCTCTGAATTGCCGAAATCAGAGAACTGCTAGATTATGCCACAGCTTTTAATACTCTCAACCCTCCCTCCCTCTCCCTCCCCCAAAACACACCCCATGTACTACTTTAGTCCGTGTTCTTCCAATGTTTATGGATCTACCTGTCACTGGTCAAAACTCTTTCCATCAGATAGTATGAACGAAGAAGAGAAAGGGCTACTGTGCATTTCAAATGCTTGTTAAGAAAAAGAAAAATCCACCAGAACAGAAATTTAAACTCAAGGTGAACACACACTGAAATGTGGACACTATCCCCTATTAATGAAGAGGTTGGTGGGAGGGGTCAGCACACAAGTATAAACAAACCTTTCAAAATCATCTTTATAGCTAGAAAAAAAGTCTTTGCTTTTGACACCCACAAGTTAGTCCGTGACATTAGATACTAGATTTCCAGCACTATTCTCCACAGCTGAAATACAGCCATTACTGGGTGAAATTCAGAAGTAGGTATACAGCAATACAATACACAACAGTTTAGGGAAGGAGGAATAATGTATACATTTGCAACTGGATTAAGAATTTAGAAATAAATCATTACCCAAATTAAAATTAGTCTATATTAGTGAAAGACACTAAGTGGCATGGATTGTCATTCAAAAGACTAACAAATTTTTAATCAAAGTGAAAGATGAAATATTTTAAGAATCATGGCACAGAAATTTAAACACCAAAACTGTCCATTAAAGGGGTGTCACTGTCTGAGATTAGCTAACAGGGAAGCAACACTGAATGTAGAGGGGGAAATAATAATTACATTTTTAAGAGATAAGGAAAATATTTTCATGTTATTCAACAATACAGTAACTCCTCTATTTTACAAACAGCTGGTCGCAGTTTTAAGAAGACAGCGTAACTAAGAATAAAACAATATTATGGTTTCAGCCATACAATATGGAAGGAGGCAAATTATCATATGAATCATAAACCTACTAAATGGATCTCAGGAAAAAAATACAGGCTAGTTCATTAATTACATCAGCTTTTCTACCAATGTAAAGTTAGCTTGAACAAATATTAGTGCAAGAAAGAATTTGGAATACTTTGTTGGTGTGCATATATTTATCCGTATCTGTATCCAATAACATGTACTGAAGTGATTCTTTCTAATACAAAGTAAGAATGAGCTGCAAACAAATAGTTTAAAAAAAAAAAAAAAACCTCATAGCTACACTGCCTTTACTCTTGGTTTAATTATGCAGACACATCAATTTGAAGTAAATAAATAGAACTGAAGAAAGTAAAGCCAAGACTCGGAAAAATTGGAAACATATCGTATGTAATAGTTGGTTGAGATTTACAGCCATAATTGTAACTTATGAATATTTCACTTGCAGTTAACATTTTCACGTTAAGAAAATAAAAATGAATCTAATTTTCAAACTGAACAAAGACCCACTCGTCAGTGAGAATGCTGACTTCAATCAATTTATAGTTTAATCAAAATAAATGCAAAAAAAATTACCTCAATCTTTCACTTAACATAAGAACTAGTCCCACTGCAAAAAAGGAAAGCATGAAATACAAAAACATGCACTAAATCCTTACATGTTACGGTTATAACAAAGAAGAAATCTGTAACATAGCGAAGCAAAGTACAAGAAGCTGTAATCCACTGAAAACTGCAAAGCGGAGTTTGAAGAGGCATAATTTTGCAAATACACCTCTACCCCGATATAACATGACCTGATATAACACGAATTCAGATATAACGCGGTAAAGCAGTGCTCTGGGGGGGCGGGGCTGTGCACTCCGGTGGATCAAAGCAAGTTTGATATAACGCGGTTTCACCTACAACATAAAAGAGTTTTTGGCTCCCGAGGACAGCGTTCTATAGAGGTAGAGGTGTAATTATACCCCAAATGGGATTTTAAAAACAACAGCTTTAGTTTAGTATCAAAATATAAAGTTGTCTGCTTATCTAGATATTTTGAATTTAAACATTAGTAAGCTAATGAGATATTAGAGATGTTGCTGCTTAACTTATGGCCGCGTTACAGGGGCATTCAATTTAAGGAGATTTGTTTAAAATTATTTACTAACCTGGAATTTAGTAAAACACTTCCTGAATTTCTCCCATTGTGGACTGTGAAAGTCAGTTTTACTGTCAGGTTCTCAAAGCTGCAATATTTGGGATGCAAACATCGCAGCAGAGTATTTAGTTCAAAACAAATCAATAGTTTTATTGCATTTTTAAAAATAGTTTCATGAAAACATTTTTCATCTGAATTTTCTAAAATTTGAACTGTGAATGTTAAGCATGTTAAAAATTTCACTAGCAAAGGTGTTCGAGAATAAAGAACAGTTAATGTTGAGTACACCCAATATACTGAAGAAATGCAAATTTTCAAAGAATTAAACTGATGTTTCACAATTTGCATTAAAATCCCTCTAGTTTCTAGCCAAGCAGGAATGATGCTGCTAAGTTTGTATGCAGTGCTGATTTTAATGCTGAAAAAGTAGTTTTCTTCTCATCTCAACTCTAAAGAATTCCTCAACCTCATCTCAGAATGTCACACAAAGTTTCCTTCTATAAATTAATTTTTCCTATAAATTTACAAAATAGGATTATCACTTGGCATACAAGTAAGGATTATCACTTTTGGATGTTGGTTTCACTAACAAATAATTCTGTTCTCAGTTAACATTTGTTTTACGTCAATGCTGATCAGAATGCCAACAATATTAATTACATTTGTGAAATTCCATCATGTTCAAACTAAACCCATTACAACAATATGTTAGAAAAGGAAAGGGACAGAGTTTGTTTCAGACTACAGAATTGCTTCTTGGGCACATTCCACCATCTCACTATGGTTCATGTCCGACAAATGTTGATAGATAGATATCCATTGCTGACACAGTGGGTGCCTGCAGTAGTTAAAATTGGAAACTACTACAAGGTACCATAGTAAGTGTACATACAGAGAATACTAGAGAGCATTTTTAAAGGGTGCTACCTTTAGCAATTCTAGTGCTAGACAGCAGAACGGCTGCTTCTATCTAATACTAAGGGTATGTCCACACTACGAAATTACTCCGAGTTTCCAGAAGTCGATTTTTGGGAACAGATTGTATAAAGTCGAGTGCATGCGTCCACACTAAGCACATTAATTTGGCAGTGTGCCTCCAGAGTACCGTGGCAAGCGTCAACATTCCGAGCAGTGCACTATGGGTAGCTATCCCACAGTTCCCGCAGTCCCCGCTGCCCATTGGAATTCTGGGTTGAGCTCCCAATGCCTGATGGGGCCAAAAATTTGTCGCAGGTGGTTAATGGTAAATGTCGTCAGTCAACCCTCCCTCCGTGAAAGCAATAGGAGACGATCATTTCGCGCCCTTTTCCCTGGACTGCCCGAGCAGACGCCATAGCACGGCAAGCATGGAGCCCCGTTCAGCTCACCGCAGCAGTTATGAACATTGTAAACACCTCGCGTATTATCGTGCAGTTTATGCAGAACCAGAAGGCAGCCAGTACATAAACAGTAAGGGGTACTTTTCAATGGTGCTGCAAGCACTGGTGGATCACAAGGGACGTTTCATCAACATCAACGTGGGATGGTCGGGAAAGCTTCATGGCACTCGCATCTTCAGGAACTCTAGTCTGTTTAAACGGCTGCAGGAAGGGATTTACTTCCCAGACCAGAAAATAACCGTTGGGGACGTTGAAATGCCTATAGTTATCCTTGGGGACCCAGACTACCCCTTAATGCCATGGCTCATGAAGCCGTACACAGGCACTCTGGACAGTAGTAAGGAGCAGTTCAACTATAGGCTGAGCAAATGCAGATGGTGGTAGAGTGTGCATTTGGACGTTTGAAAGGTCGCTGGCGCAGTTTACTGACTCGCTCAGATCTCAGCGAAACCAATATTCCCATTGTTATTGCTGCTTGCTGTGTGCTCAATAATCTCTGTGAGAGTAAGGGGGAAGACGTTTATGGCGGGGTGGGAGGTTGAGGCAAATCGCCTGGCCGCTGATTACGCGCAGCCGGACACCAGGGCAATTAGAAGAGCACATCAGGAAGCGCATCAGAGAAGCTTTGAAAACCAGTTTCATGACTGGCCAGGGTACCGTGTGACAGTTCTATTTGTTTCTCCTTGATGAAAACCCGCACCCTTGGTTGACTAATTCCCTGTAAACCAACCACCCTCCCTCCTTCGATCACAGCTTGGAAATAAAGTCACTATTATTTAAAAACCATGTATTCTTTATTAATTGATTATAAAAATAGGGAAATAACTCACAAGGTAGCCTGGGTGGGGTGTGGGAGGAGGGAAGGAAAAGGCTTCAAAACTTGTTGAATGATAGCCTTCTGTCCACTGGGGTGGAGTGGTTGGGAGTCTGGAGCCTCCCCTCCCCCCCCCAACACACACATGTTCTTGGGCATCTGGGTGAGGCGGCGGCTATGGAACTTGGGGAGGAGGGAGGGCGGTTAAACAGGGGCTGCAGCGGCAGTCTCTCCAGCTGACGTTCCTGAACCTCCACCAGATGCTGGATCACGTCCATTTGTTCCTGCAGTAGCCCCAGCATTGCATCCTGCCTCCTCTGATCTTCCTGCCGCCACCTCTCCTCACGTTCACTGGCCGCTTTCCTGTCTTGTGCTATTGTGTCTCTCCACACTTTCTGCTGAGCTCTTTCAGTGCAGGACGCCTGCATGAGCTCAGAGAACATTTCATCGCACGTGCATTTTTTTCACCGCCTTATCTGAGATAGCCTTTGGGATGGAGGAGGGAGGCTTGAAACATTTGCAGCTGCAGGAAGAAAAAAAAAGGGAGAGAAGTATTTAAAAAGATACATTTTACAGAACAATGGGTATACTCTTTCACGGTGAACACCACTATTCACATTACATAGCACATGTGATTTCGGTACAAGGTCATTTTTTGCATCTTGTATTGAGTGCCTGCGGCTTTGCTGTTCGAGATCAAACACACCGGGCAACAGAATTTGGCTTGCAGGCGGCCATGGTAAGCCATAGTCTTTCGGCTTCTGCAACCTTCATAACAACAGCACCCTCCTTTCCCATACCAAGCAAAGCCCGTTGAGTTGTCCATTTAGGGCTGTGGTTTTTGTGTTAACGTGCAGCAGCAGAAACCAAACTAGCCCACCCCGATCTTTTTCTCTGGGATGACCGCTTTAACCCTCCCCCCACTGCACCGCATGGCTAGTATCAGGGAAGATCCCTGCTAGCCAAACGCGAACAGCTCAGCACCAATGGCCCCCCCACCCACCCCTCCACCGCTTGGCTAACTGCAGGGAGGATTTCTTTTCAGCCACAGACAAACAGCTCAGTAGGAACGGCCACCTATGAATGTCCCCTTAATTAAATTCCCATATTTCAAAAAGGTTACCATGAACGATATCACTCTCCTGAGGATATCACAGAGATAAAGAATGGATGTTGCTTGAATGCCAGTAAACACCGGGACCATACGCTGCCAGGCTTTGTCATGCAATGATACCAGATTACTTGCTACTAGCGTGGCGTGGTAAAGTGTCCTACCATGGAGGACGGAATAAGGCTGCTCTCCCCAGAAACCTTCTGCAAAGGCTTTTGGAGTACCTCCAGGAGAGCTTCATGGAGATGTCCCTGGAGGATTTCTGCTCCATCCCCAGACACCTTAACAGACTTTTCCAGTAGCTGTACTGGCCACGAATGCATCCCAAGTCCTCAGGGCAAATTAATAATTAAAAAACGCTTGCTTTTAAACCCTGTTTTATATTTACAAAGGTACACTCACCAGAGGTCCCTTCTATGGCTTCATAGTCCGGGATACCCTCCCAAGGCGGTATTTCAGTCAGGGTGAGAAAAAGATCCTGGCTGTCGGGGAGAACGATGTGCTCTCCTCAACCTTGTCCTCCTCCTCATCTTCCCCGTCCGCAAAATCCTCAGGCATGGCAACTGAGAGTACCCAATTATCGGAGTCCACGGACAGGGGTGGGGTATGGTGCTGGCCTACAGCTCAGCATAGAAGCAGCATGTCTGTGGCTCTCTCCCGGAGCATCCGTTTGATTCTTTGGTTTTCTGGTACGCTTATCTCAGCACGTTAAGTTTCATGCATCACTGTGTTGATTCCCTGCTGTGGCCTCTGTCCATCATGGCCTTGGAGATTTTTTTAAATGTTTTGGCATTCCGTCTTTTGGAACGGAGTTCTGATAGCATGGATTCGTCTCCCCATACAGCGATCAGATCCAGTATCTCCCGTATGGTCCATGCTGGAGCTCTTTTTTTTAATGTTTTGACCTTTCGGTGTCATTTGAAAGACAATGACCCATCTCAACACATTTCTGAAATGAATCACAGACTCAAAACCACAGGAGTCAGAGATTGAGGACACCTATTAAGTCTTCTACTCCATCTTCCAGCCACTGCAGCATTGTTCCCTCCAGGACATATTCTAATGCTTTGTCCTAGAAACTGAGGGGCTGAGTTATTTTTTGGTGTAGAAGGACCAATTATTTCATGCCTTAGATTCCTACAAGCTGTCATTTTCCTTAAAAAAGAAATATTTTGATCAGGTTTAAACATATAATGGTCCATTCAGACATTACTCAGCAAAAGAACCACAGTCAAAGGTAGTTTAATTGTACATTTTACTATGTTTGTTATATCAGTTTGTGAAAAGCTTACCTAAATAAAATTAAATCCAAAAATAAGCATATGAATTACTTCAAACTGACTGCCCTATTGCTCACCTGGACTTCCAATACCCAACCTGTTGCAAACATCTTGTAACATGAATTTTCTGTTAACACAGACTTGAGTACGACATTAAGGCCTTGGCTACACTGGCGCTGTACAGCGCTGCAACTTGCTGCACTTAGGGGTGTGAAAACGTGTCCGTCCCCCCCCGAGCGCAGCGCTGTAAAGTGCCAATGTAATCAGCGCCTGCAGCACTGCATGCTCGCTCGCAGTGCTGCAAGCTACTCCCCTCAGAGAGCTCTCGCAGCGCTGGCGGCGCGACTACACTCACGCTTCACAGCGCTGCCGCAGCAGCGCTGTGAATTGCCAAGTGTAGCCAAGGGCTAATAATAATTATACTAAAACTGTTCTGAGGTTAAAAAGGTGTTAATTGCTGACCGACCACTAGTCATAATATAGAGCAAACGGAAAAGTATGCACTGTCTCCAAGATCCACTTCTATAAATTGCAGAGTATGCCAATCAATATTCAACAAATACCATAACACCACTTTACATACAATGTCAATCACTATCACAAAAATGCACTACAGATTCCAGCAGAGTTGCTTGCTTGAATTATGTTCTAAAACACACACAGAACCTGTGAAATAGCAAGAGAAAGCAACTAAAACAACAATTTGATGCCAAGTTAACTTTGGCTATCATTTCTTTTTCTTATGCTGTGCTGCAGCCACGCATTCAGCTACATTTAGCTAAACATTCATTGCTTAGATATTTCTTTCAAATCCAATGCAAGGGTGACCCTTAACTTTTAAAGGCCTCCCTGTGCTATGCCAGCAAGGTATTAGTCCCAAATTATTACTTCTCTTAAAGAAGAAACTTGAGTTGGCAGGAAACTGGAGTGAGTGCATAAGAATGGATATTATTAAATCATTCTTAAAACACAAAGCAGTGTTAGGTTTCAGAGTAGCAGCCGTGTTAGTCTGTATCCGCAAAAAGAACAGGAGTACTTGTGGCACCTTAGAGACTAACAAATTTATTAGAGCATAAGCTTTCGTGGACTACAGCCCACTTCTGATATGCATCCGAAGAAGTGGGCTGTAGTCCACGCAAGCTTATGCTCTAATAAATTTGTAAAGCAATGTTAGCAAGCTACCACAGAAGAAGAGGTTCCTACTAAAACACAGACAGTAGTTTGCTTTTTTGAACACCTGGCCACTTAAATCTATTGTAGCAAGGTAAAAGGGGATGTTATTCTTAAATTGGAACTATTTGGAAATGGTAAACAATCTAACATCTGTTACTGAACTACAAGGGGACTTCCAAGATTCCTAACAAGCACGTATGCACGTTATACTAGACCAAGTACATGTATACAGAGTTCCTGCACAATTTAAACAAATTTAAGACTACTACATTGGGACAAGTTTATCTGACCTTGTTAGGATTCATGCATAATTTGATTTAAGACTGCCAATAAAAGATCAAGTTTTTAAAGAAATATGAAGCATACAAATACTACCAAAATGTGTGCTTTAGAAAAATGCATAACATTTAACATGCAGATTGAATTCTCAAGTTTTTTAGTAGCTTAACACCTCAAAACTCTCTCAGCATTTCACTCATATCACTTGATAAATCTTATTGATAATCACCACCATGGAGTTTTTATAAAATGCAACCTTTAAGATGGAAAGGAACAGAAAAGCAATTTAATGTTGGATAAACCATATCTTTTGCAATATTTGTCATTTAAAGTATTGTTACTTTGTGCTCCAAATGTAAAATCTCTAAACAAGCTAATTAAAATTAAATTGAAACCTTTAATTATCATACAAATGAGAAACAGTTCTCAGAGTCAGAAGCTGGAGATGGAAATGGCGTATTAGGTCATTTAGTCCAACCCACAAAAGAATGTGGGGAACCTTTCCTGTGCAGCACAAGATATTAAGGTTAATGACAGCCCTATTAAAAGTCAGACCACCGCAAAATTGCATGACTATTGAACAAGGTCAGTTGGTGAGGCAACAGAAATCTGAAGATACCTGGCATAAACATAGCAAGTGTTCTACAGATGAAGTAGGATGCAGAAACTCAAAAGAAGCTGAGAACTGATGCAAGCTAAAGACAACAGTTGCACAACCAAATAACCCATTGGTGATTTGAACAAGAAAGCCACAGTTCTTGTACCCTGATAATGGCAAGACTAGATGTTCCTGAAGAAGTCCAGGGAAAGCTAGGAAGAGTGATATAAAGCTAGCATCATATAGGAATCCAGAAAGGAAGATGGAAGAATAGCTTGAAAAAAGTCACAATACTGTAATTATCTGGATTTGCACAATAATCAGCTATCATAATTCACCTTCAGAAATCTCTCAATGAACTATAAACTGGGAAGGCCAAGAGACTTCAGGTGATCCTGCGACGCAGACTAAAAATATGAAGCTGATAAAGTACCATAACATCACCAAAGCAAAAAAGGAAAAGAATCTACCCGAGAACAAAATAACAAAAAACAACAGTTATTAAACAACAGTAATTAAAACTGACCCACTCATTTGCTGCTGTATTTCAAGAAGGTTGATCTTCTGTTTAACGCACTGGACTAGGACTCATGAAACCGGTTCTATTCCCAGCTCTTCCACAGACTTCCTGTATGACACTGAGCAAGCCACTTAATCTCTGTGCCTCTGACCTTTATCTTTAAAATGGAAAAAATACTTCCTTTCTCCCCCATTGTCTATTAAAAATTTAAGCTGAGAATGTCTGTGTGTTTGTGCGGTGCCCAGCAAGATTTTACTAATTGTATTATTGTGCCATCTAGGAACTGAACTGACACATGCATGGTGTGAAATTACAATCAACTGCTTAGTTTATCAACTTCAGTTAATATAATAATATTACTGCTTTGATAGAAGGATGCCCCTAACAAATGGCTAAATAGTATCATAAGAACATGGTGGGAAGGAATAGGAGGATTTATTAGGGACATACCTATCAGTCACGTGCATCTTTTGGGGGCCTATGATTGTATGCATTGAGGTGAAGGCAGAGAACTGAGCTATTCAAAGTCTACATGCTGCACTTTGGCTACATAACCAGGTGATTTCAGGAATGGATGCTGATGGTCATAGGTTTTGATGTCAATACAGATATATTCATAGTGCAGAAGTTTCTTCTTGAACTTCATAATCTCATGTCTTAGAAGTGAGCTGGAAAGCCTTATTACTGTAGGACAGCCTTGCAAAATCCAACTCCCCTAGTTGACCTGAGCTAGTCTTTTTTCTGACTGAAGTAAAAATCTCAATTTTCATTATAATCAACATGGTAAAGCTTGGCTAGCAGATTTGTGCCTAGATTAGTAAACGTATTATAGTTCTGTAAGTCAGGTATGTGGAGTAGAGTTCCTCACAGGCCAAATATTAATTCTTGAGCCTCTCAACCTTATGGTTAAAGGGAATAGGGTAGGTACGGGATAATTCAAAGAGTGATTGTAGGGACAAGATAAGAGGTACAAGAAATTCAGGTGGGATCTAAGCCATCAATTTCTGCAGAATGTAAATATTCATGTTAAAAGACGTGTTCTGACCCCCCCCCCCCCGCACCCTTTACAGTTGCAAAGAAAAATATTCCAAATGTTGTTTTCCCCGATGTCAGTAAACATGCAGCTCCAGTGCAGCTGCTGCCTCTCCTACCTTGTCAAACACCAGCGAAGTAAAACTGAGAACTATAGTCTGTTTCATTGCTCAGTCAAGTGGGCAGAGGTGAAATTGACAAAAAAAAAACCCAAGTTAACTTGACTCTGCTGCAAGGAACAGCTATGCCAGGTAGAGACAGGAACTGGAAATATTCATAGGCCAAGGGAGGAGTAGAGCAGCAGAAACCCCAGTGACTTGGATCCATGAAGGGGCTTCAATGTTGAGGGACCAGGAAAGAAAGAATAAAATCTTTCATCCTTCTGGCAACCAGAGGTAGGCTTTTATTGGGAAATTCAAAACATAAAGCACCTTCTAGCCAACGATTTGCATGAAATCAAATGCCCCTGTACACAGTACAATTCTCACATAAATCCCAACAACCTCTCCTTTAACAGTAGCTGTTTATGGTGAGAGAGTGGCTCCTGGGGACTCTGGTGAAGCTCACCACCCTCTCATTTGTACTGGCCTCTGAAAAGTAGCTGAATTCACCTGTTGAATGTGGGGGAGTTTCAGTTACTCAGAGTACACATGCTTCTCATGCCCTCTCTCTGATGTTGTGCATTGATCAGTGGGCCCAGCAGAAGCCCAAGGGGGATCCCCTAGTTACTTGCTATCCCGTGGTCCCATGATTCCCTATGTATAGAAGCTAAGGGTCTAGACAAGTATTTGAGCAGTTTGGTTACTTGCAATCCAGATGTTTTACCATACCCCAGGAATGGGTGGAAAACGTTCAAGATGTCCCTATCAGGCTCCCAGAGGAATCTCTTCTGCCCCACCCCATCCCCAGACTCTCAGTCCCTTCAGCCCCCAGAGGGGACCTTTCCTGCCCTCCCCCATGGTACTCAGTCCCCACAGTCCCTGGAGGGAACCTCTCCTGCCCCCCCCCCCATACTCTCAGTCCCCTTGGCCCACAGGGGGAGGGGTGGGGGGGAGGGGGAGAGAGAGAAAGACAACTCTCCTACCCTCCAGGGGAACCTCTCCAGCCCCCCCCCAGTACTCACAGACCTCACAGCTTAGGGGGGGGGGGAGAAGAACCTCTCCCACACACACACACACCCTGTACTCACAGATCCCACGGCTCCCGGGGGGAACCTTTCCTGCTCCCCCCATACTCACAGTCCCTACAACCTCTGGGGAAACATCTCCTGCCCCCCACCTAGTCAAAGAACCCCCACGTACTCACAACCCCACAGCTCCTGGGGGGGAACCTCTCCCATCACCCCCCCCCCCCCAGTACTCTCAGACCCCACGGCTCCCAGGAGGGAACCTCTCCCCCCTCATCCCCGGTACTCACAGACCCCATAGCTCCCAGGGGGGAACTGCTCCAGTCCCCCACTACCCCAGTATTCACAGACCCCACGGCTCCCATGGGAACCTCTGACAGTTGCCCCCATTACTCTCAGACCCTAAGTCCCCAGGGGGAACCTATCCGGTGCCCTCCATTCCCCCCAGCTCCACCCCCCCCATACTCACGGACCCCACAGCTCCCGGAGGAACTTCTGCCACACACACCCCGTACTCACAGACCCCACGGCTCCCGGGGGGGAACCTCTCTTCCCCCCGATACTCACAGACCCCACGGCTCCCGGGGGGGGGGACCTCTCTTCCCCCCCCCCCGATACTCACAGACCCCTCGGCTCCAGGGGGAACCTCTGCCACACACACCCCGATACTCACAGACACCACGGCTCCCCGCACAGACCCTACGACTCCCGGGGGAACCTCTGCCACACACACCCCGGTACTCAGAGACCCCAGGGCTCCCGGGGAACCTCTGCCACACACACCCCGGTACTCACAGACCCCAGGGCTCCCCGGGGGAACCTCTGCCACACACACCCCGGTACTCACAGTCCAGGTGCTTCTTCTTGGGGCCCATAACTTCGTGGGTCGTGGCTTTGCAGACGGTCTTGGAGACGGCCGAGCCGGTCACGCTGTGCTGCGCCGCCGTGATGCGGTCGGTGAGGCTCTGGCCGGACATGGTGCTGCGGGGCCGCGCGGCGCCGGGCTGGGACGGGACAGAGGGACGGACCCGCTCAGACACGTCGCTCTGCCCCGCCGCGGGCAGCTGCGCTGCGCTGCGCTCCGCCCCCGGGGACGGCCCTGTCACCCGGGCAGCGACCCCTCCTCCTGCCCCCCGCCCCCGCCCTTCGCTCCTTCCCGCTCGGCCGGGGTCGGGGGGACACACGCTCACTGGGCGCCGCAGGAAAATGGCGGCCGCACAGCGCCTCCTCGGATCGTTCCGGGCCGCCCGAATCACGTGACTAATCCCCCCTCACGGCCCGGCCCCGCCCCGCACGGGTCACGTAGCTCACTGTGCTCCTCCTCCGCCGCCCCCCATCACGTGACACGCCTCCCTCCTGGCGCCACAAGGGGAAAGCTGGCATAGAAGGTCACGTGGTGCTGTGCCGCCTTGCCTGTGTCTTCTTAGCGCCAGCTCGGGCGGGTCCCAGGCGGTGCCCCGGGGCCAGCCCTCGTAGTGCTAAGGGCTGCTGACGCTGCCCCATCGACTAGCTGGGACCCCCAGGACTCCTGGGTTCAATCACCAGCGCTGCCTTATTGGCTGGGACCTTGGACAGGTCTCTTAGTGTTGCGATGCCGCAGTTTGCAGAAGTGGGGTGTCGGCGCGGTCCCATGTCTGCCAGCGTGCCCGTGGCCGCGGTGGGAGGCAGGGTCAGCCCTTGCTGCGCTGGTGGGGACTTGCCAGGGCCTTGTCTGAATTCATCCCGCTGGCTCTGTCTGCAGCGCTCAGCACTTCTGATCACAAAATGCCCCTCCCGCCTCCAACAAGCTACAGGAGGGAACGTAAGTGCCAAACCCACAGGCCCGCAAATGTTCTTCCACTCCCAGAACTGCTTCCTGAAGCGTTCTTCCAGGTTGGGTCAGTGCTGCACCTCATCCACGGGAAGCCGTTAGGCTGGGGCATTGATTGGTAAAGTAAACACCGAATGAAAGGGAAGCAGCGTGTAGATGATGCTCTCAGCTCAATTTCTCTTTTACAGGATGTGTAAAAGTTCTCTTGATGCCAAATGGAGATCTGCACCAGGATGAAAGATAGCTGGCAAATGCTGAAGCCAAGCAAGACTAAAGCTGTGCAAGTAGGTAGAAGGAAACACTTTAAAAGAACTTGCCTCCTCTGCCGTGCCCCCAACAACTTCAGGAGAAACTCTTCGAGCTCATCGCCCACGAACCACCCCACGGACATTCTACATACTTCCCAGGGTACACAAACAAGGGAATCCAGGCAGACCCAATGTATTTGGCCACAGCACTCTTATTGAAGACTGTCAGGACTTGTAGACACTATCCTCAAACTAGTCACCATACAAAGCACCAGTTCACCAGTTTCTTCCAGGACACAACTGACTACCTCTAGAAACTCCACAACATTAACAATCTCCCTCAGAACACCATCCTTGCCACCATGGATGTCACCTCCCTATGCACCATCTCTTATAATGACAGAATAAGTGCCTGCCTTAAATAGCTAAAAGACAATGGACAATATTCAGATATCCATCCCAAACACATCGCCAAACTCATCCATTTCATCCTCACCCATAAGAATTTTATGTTCAACAACAAACACTTTGTCCAATCCGTGGGAACAGCTGGCTGTAGTAGGATAGCTCCCCAATATTCCAGCCTCTTCATAGGACACCTTGAAGAAGAATTTCTGGACAAGTGTACCATGAAACCAAAGATATAAATGTGCTACATCAATAATATTTTCATCCTCTGGACAGATGACCTAAACTCCCTCAGATTTCCACCACAACTTCAACAACCACAACCCATCCATCAAACTCTCCCTCTCCCACACTAGCATCAACTTCCTGGACATCATGATCAGCTTCAACAATGGAATCCTACTGACATCAAAACCAAGAAACCAATGGATTTCCATGCTCATCTTCACAGATT
Source organism: Chrysemys picta bellii (assembly GCF_011386835.1). NCBI lineage: Eukaryota > Metazoa > Chordata > Testudines > Emydidae > Chrysemys > Chrysemys picta. Next base: position 332,667,552 of record NC_088791.1, on the reverse strand, counting down.
TAGGAACTACCCAGACACACCAACTGTGCAACTTGCCACCATTCAGTGCACTCTTTGTTGTGAAGTTTTGGCATTGCATAGTGGGGCAGAAACAGCTCACACAGGGGTGACTGGGAGCAAGGGGTCAACTTCTTGTAATGCAATGATATCCTATCCCATAATATCTCTATAATTTTTGTGTCTCTTTTCAATTTCCCATAAACCCACACAGGACTTGTTGGTGTCTGCAATCTGTGATAGAAACATGGAGCCTGCACAGCTCTGCACTATTGTCATGAACATTGTAAGCACAGGACACATGATCCTCTGGTATTGGCAGAGCCGCAGGGAACATGACAATTTCCTGCTGGTCAATTTGCTATGGGATGTAGTGAGAACTAATTCAAGGTTGTTGTTGCTGTTCATGGAGCGGGATGGAGTGCTGCTTCTGGCTGAGATACAAGCACTGCCTGGTGAAATTGTATTGTAATGCAGGTTTGGATGTGCAAGGCCACATTCCTGGATCTGTCTGCCGTGCTTGCCCCAGCCATCCAACGCAGGTATACCAAACTGAGAGCTGCACTGACAGCGGAGAAGCAAGTGGCAATCACACTGGAAACTTGCAATGCCGGATTGGTACAGCTCAGTGGGAGGTCATTCTGGAGTGGGACAATCCACTCTGGGCACTGCTGTCATGCAAGTGTGCAGGGCTCTTAATCGTCTCCTGCTATGCAGGACTATGACTCTCTGCAATGTGCAGGACATAGTGGATGACTTTGCAGCTATGGGTTCTCAAACTGCAGTGGGGCAATAGAAAGCATGCACATCCCTATTTTGGCCCCAGAGCATATCAACAGAAAAGGGTACTTTTTCATGATTGTACAAGAGCTGATGGACCACCACCACTGATATCAGTGGGGGCTGGTCAGGGAAGATGCATGATGCCCTCATTTTTAAGAACACAGGACTCTTCAGAAAGCTACAAGCAAGGAACTTCTTTCCCAACCAGCGGATCATCACTGGTAATGTTGAAATACCAATAATGATCCTGGGGGGATCCAGCCTACTCTTTACTCCCCTGGCTCATGAAGCCGTACGCCAGCCACCTTGACAGTAGCAAGGAAAGATTCAGCTATAGGCTCAGGTGCAGAATGACAGATGAATATGCTTTTTGGTTGACTGAAAGGTTGCTGGCATTGTTTACTCACCAGATGGGGTCTCAGAGCAAAAAATATCCCAAGGAGAAAACTTGCTGAAGAGTTGGAGGTGGGACGGCTGTGTGCTGAGTTTGAACAGCCAGACACAAGGGCTATCAGATTAGCTCAGTGAGGAGTGATATGGCTTAGGGATGCTTTGAAAGAGCACTATAATAGCAAGCCACAATAACCAGGTGCTCAGCCTGGTGCCGCAGTTTGAGGATCTGTTAGGAATCTTGTGGTGCTTTCTGCATATCTATACATGTATCACTGGCAGTGCTCCTATTACATTGGGGTGCTTCCTGTACATTTTATGATGACTACACTGTTTGGCACTGATCTTATGGGTTGTGAGTGTACAAGGCCACTGCGTTCACTGCCAGCAGGCATTATACACCATGTGTTGTCATCTAATAAAGGTGAACAACTTTTTAAAACAAAAGCGATCTATTCATTTACAAGAACAGCTAAAAAAATCTGAAGAACTTGAAGTAAACTATAAGAACTTGAATAAGTAAATAAGAGGAAGGAACACTGATGTCCAATGTAGCTGTGAGAGCCATGGTTGATGTATGTGAAGCTGTGGTTGTCTCTGCTTTCCCGCGGTATGGAGTGGTAGGCATGCGGGTACTGAGGCCTACGTTCCCACTAAGCTGCGTGGCCGTGCAGCAGGCTATTAAGGGCCATGCAGGCGCGCAGCGGGGAGAGGCGCTTTGGCCCCAGCCCCACCAGAGCTGCTGCGGCAAGGGAGAGGTGCCTCTCCTCTGGCCTTGCCGGAGCTGCCATGGCTGGGGAGAGGTGCTTCTCCCTCTCTCCCAGTCCTGGCACAACCAGAGCTGCTATGGCTGAGGAGAGCTGCCTTGGCCACAGCCACAGCCCTCTGGAGCTGTTGCGGTGGGGAGAGGTGCTTTCCCTCAGCCCCGGGCTTCTGCAGCAAGAGAGGGTGGGGGGAGTCCTCTCTCCACACCGCAGCCCCGGGGCAGCCTGCACCCCAAACCCCTCATCTCCAGCCCCACCCCAGAGCCCTCACCGCCACACCACACCACAACCCTCTGCTGTAGCCCTGAGCTCCCTCCCACACCCCAAACCCCTCATTCCCAGACCCACCCCAGAGTCCGCACTGCCAGCCAGAGCCCTCAACCCGCTGCATCCCAACCATCTGCCCCAGCCCTGAGTCCCCTCCCACACTCTGAACCCCTCGGCCCCACCCCTGCCACACATCACCTCCATATTGGTGCACATAACAAAATTCAGTCCGCACATGGATGTAAAATTAGAGGGAATACTGCCTGAGGCTATGTGGAATCGGGGGGTGGAGCGAGGTAGGGAAGTGCTACGCTGCAGTTTTCCACAGACTGCAATTGGATTCGAATGCTGGATTGTTGAATCTGGAGGTCCACAAGAGTCTTCAGTATTTGAGTTTGGTGACTGAGAAGCCCCATTATGTCCTGATGCATCTCCCTCTCCTTTTCCTGCCCTTTCTCCTGTCTGTTCTTTCCTTCACCATAAAGTCTCAGTATTCACCCTCCAGGCCCTCTGTTCAAGGCCTGATGCAATACTGGCTTGCAGGATCTTGCAGAACATAGCGTCCTACATCTTTTTTTCCCTCCTCCTTTTCTGAGTCAGTTGTTCTAGTGGCGTACCCCTCCAAGCTGCAATGGCAACAGCTACAGATAAAACACACAGAGGCACCATTGTCAGTATAGTAGGAATGGAAAGCAAAACTTAAGATTCAGAACTCTCCCCTTCCCTCGCGCCCCTACAGTGTTAAACAAGACATGCTTCTGGACACCTCTGCTTTGGACTGCTTGTGCCCAGTGCCAATTTTAGCTCTAGCCATGGTGAGTATGACACCATTTTCTACAGGTGCTGGTGGTTTTCGTTGATATTTCACTCCTGAGGGTAATAAAGGCAGAGACTGCACAGCTGCTGCTGGCATCCCAACGTCGCCCGGGCCCATATGCCGCGAGCTTGTTTACTGCAATGAAGCTTGCTGAGGTTATCGCCGACTGGCATGGGAAAGTGCCCTACGGTGGAGGAAGAAATACGGCTGCAGTGTATCTCCATGGAAGTTTCATTGAGATCTTTCAGGAGGCTGCAGTGTACATCCCAGTGTACATAAACAAACTGCTCTGCATGCCCCCTCCTCTCCTCTCCGCATATCTAACTCTACAGGGGAATGCAAGGCAGATAGCAAACTCTGCAACATCTGTGTAAATACAGTGAAATGGGAGGGGGTGGGGACCAAGTGAAAATTATATACCGGGACCCCATATTTCTCTTGCCTGGCCTGGGGATAATAGTCATGCGGGGTGGAGCATGGCCCCCTCTATGTGTTGTAGGGTGCCTAACATCCTAAATGGACTGGGCCCCCCCACAATGCATTATATGGCACCCAGTACATTCATGGGACAGTATCTTCTCTATGTTGTAAGGCATCCACCATGGTAATAGAACCAGGCACCCCACATTGTGTTATAGGGTGCCCATCACACAGCTGGCACCACATCGTCCTCTCTGCCTCCCATGATACCGAACACATTGACAGTACTGTGCAAATTGTGAAGAAAGATTCACTTTTGTTCATTTTTATAGTATTCATATTTAACTTAACTGTAGCCAGCACCACACCAAAACCCAGGGGTTTTGCCTGAGATTCGGATTCATGGGGGAGTTCAAACGTACTTGGAACTGCCTCCACGATCTTAGGACTTCTGGAGTGCAGCCATGAAAGTGATACAGGTTCCATCCAAACATGCAGTAATGAAAACAGTTCTTGAGATCCACCATTATTGGGATTAAGTTACAGTGGTAAATATACTATTCCCCCCAATTTTTAATAAAAAAAATGCATAGGAAGTCGGCCTTGTTTGTTTTTGTTGTTGTTTGTTTAAATTACAGAGAAAAAATGCCAGAAGGAGGAAGTTATGGGTGCAAACCTCAGCCCTTCAACCTCCCAGCGTAGCCAGGTATGGGCTCTACATGTGCCTCTGATAACATTATAATACATCTATGGCCTCTTTTGTCACTTATGCTGCACCTCATGGCATCTCAGAACTTTATGGTGAAAGCAGTGCTAGGACTCAGTTCCCGTTCCTCTAGTAGCACAAACCCTTATCTCTTGCTAATGGAAACTTTTTGTTAACACTACTCACCGCCTAGGGCCAATGGCACTCAGGCTATGGCTGCACTACAGAGCTTACAGTGGCACAGCTGCACCGATGCAGCTGTCCCACAGTAGCGCTGCGAGTGCAGACGTTCTAAGCTGACAGGAGAGCTCTCCTCCCATCGACTTAATTACTCCAGCCCCAGCGAGCAGGGGTAGCTACATCGATGGGAGAAGCTCTCTTGCCGACAGAGCGCTGTCCACACCAGCGCTTTGGTTGGTGTAACTTACGTTGCTCAGGGGGGTGGCTTATTTACACCCTGAGATACATAAGTGACACCAACTTAATCTGTCGTGTGTACATAGCCTTAATTGAACAGTTCCAATTGTGCCAGTAAAGGGACATAAGCACTACTCAATTTCTTACAGTATAATAATTTTAAAGACATTTTCAAAGCATTTTGCAAAGAAAGATTTATTTTCTGTGCATTTCTATGAGGCATTTAGAATAATATTCAACATTGACTACAGAAAGCACTAGCTATAATTTGCATTGCTATAACACCTTCCATCCAAAAATCATACACATTAATTAAATTAAGCCTTATGATGCCCCTGTGAGATAGGTAAATATTACCCTACTGTACTGATACAAAACTGGTAATTTACAAAAGGTGAAGGTCAAGTGGCACTTGTTAGTGGCACAGTTGAGAAGAGAGTAGATCAGGAGCACTGCTCTAACCACTGGTGTATGCTGCTTCTGGCATTGCCAAATGGACTACAGATGTCCCTTTTACAGGTGGGGAGTCAGATTTAGGGCTGCTGCTATGGCACAAAATAGCAACAACACACTACAGAATCAGATTCATTTTCTCTCATTGTTAGCTCTCTCCACTACCCACTTTATGGCTGCTTACACCCACATCATGCCTGCCACTCAGGCCCATAAACTGGACATCAACTCTTCCCACTCTTCCTTCCCTTACACCAGTCCATGGCCACATCCTGTTTATCCTCCTCTTCTCAGGGCTTCTGTAGATACTCACATCAGCTCCCTTGAATCTATACAAAATGCTCCTGCCAAAATTCTCTCTCACCCTTGTTCTGACCACATCCTCCAGCTGGCTCCTCGTTGCCCTGTGCATCGAGTTCAAACTCCCTGCCCTTGCATTCAAGGAATTACATCACTCAGCCCCAACCTATATCTGACCCCATCTCCTTTCAGTCCCTTCCATTCAGGGTCCCACTGCCCTTCTTCGGGCTGTGTGGATTTAGACCAGATACAGCCCTAGATCAACTTTTCCCAGCTGGCCTCTTTTTATTTAGGCCTACTTCCCTAAAAGTGTTTAGGCTTCTAATTTAGGAACCTAAATACCTTTGGAAATGCAGGCCCTAGACCATGAGCTAGGAGATCAGTCCTTCCCTGTTATGAGGGAAGAGGCAGACTATATACTGCCCTCTTTTACGGTGCTTATCCTGGTTGCTGGGGAAGAGGAGAGCCTTGCCCCACCCTACAAGGCTCCTAGTCCCAAGCCCTTAAACAGCCAATAGTCTATGTTTTCTCCAAACACTAGCTATTCCCTGTGACCACTTCCTCTTTCCTAACACTTGCCTCTGCTTTCCCCTTCATCTGCTCCACGGGTTTAGAAACCTTAAAGGGTCATGCCGTCAAACGGGTTGACTGACCCCCTAGTCTCTACTACCCTTAAAGGGTACACGTGTTACACCCATCCAGTTGCTAAAAGAAAAAGTCCACGTAACCCTACCCAACCCCAGTGATAAGTGCCCTGGTTAACACTCCCCAGGTAGCTACAAATTCCTCAAGACCATCTCCAAAGGCAAAGCAACTCACCCATTTCCAATTAAAGAAACTGTCTCCAACCCTTCCCCTGCTCCTCTAGTAGTGCCCATTCTCAGCTGCCAAATGCTACCAATGCTGTTTTCCCCATCATACCAGGCTGGCCATGTTCTTGGGACTTGGCAGGAGATCGAACTTAATAAGGATCCTTCTCTGAACACTTCACAGAGGGCCACACTTAACTAATTTCACTCCCATACTAGCTCACAAGGACTAAGGCATCAGAGAGAGCCCAGGAGGGACTGCATTCCTTTCAAGCTCATTTAACTCGGAAATAGCCCCTATCATTTTCTTCAATCACCTTTGACCCAAGAGCAAGGGTAACAAATTTCAGCCCCAAAGGAATACTTTTAAAGGAAGTTATAATCAACTGGAAGTAGAGGGTTAGAATAGAACAGCCACTTCAACCTTTTGCCATGCTATAATTAGTAGTTACACACGTACACAGAGTGCAGAATTTAATAGCATTTAGGCTCACGCTCTCATATTCTATCAGTGTCTGGCAAAGCTTTACAGCTACAAGAATTTTGATGTAGAGATAAAAAACGTTGATGCTTACATTGCTAACTACACCAGGGGAATAACTACATTTGGGCCCAGTCCTGTAAGCACGTGAATGAATAGTCCCACTGACTTCAATGGGACTTCCCACTTAAAAGGAAAGCTACATGTGAACGTTTTTTTCAGGATCGGGCCTATAATCAGTACAACAAGGGTGTATCCTGCTTCACTTACTCATATCACTAATTCCATGTATGCCAATGAGCCAAATTCAGACCTGGTGTAAGCAGGTGCCACTCCTTTGACTTCATCTTACACAAGGTCTGAATATAACTAACAGGATGACTCCTGTGAATAAGGCTCTCAGGGACTAGCCGTGTATTTCTACATGTCAGTAATTTGTGTGTGCAAACTTAGCGCTCATCTGTAACCCAGAGGCTAATTAGATTGTGTATAAGGTTTCATGAAACGTGAAATTAATAGATTTTTCATAGATTCATAGACTCTAGGACTGGAAGGGACCTCGAGAGGTCATCGAGTCCAGTCCCCTGCCCTCATGGCAGGACCAAATACTGTCTAGACCATCCCTGATAGACATTTATCTAACCTACTCTTAAATATCTCCAGAGATGGAGATTCCATAACCTCCCTAGGCAGTTTATTTCAATGTTTAACCACCCTGACAGTTAGGAACTTTTTCCTAATGTCCCACCTAAACCTCCCTTGCTGCAGTTTAAGCCCATTGCTTCTTGTTCTACCCTTAGAGGCTAAGATGAACAAGTTTTCTCCCACCTCCTTATGACACCCTTTTAGATACCTGAAAACTGCTATCATGTCCCCTCTTAATCTTCTCTTTTCCAAACTAAACAAGCTCACAACACACCTGTTAATGCATCCCAGAATGACGTTTGCTTTTTTTGCAACAGCATCACACTGTTGACTCATATTTAGCTTGTGGTCCACTATAACCCCTAGATCCCTTTCTGCTATTTTAATACATTCCAATGTACCTGAACACAAAAATGAAAGTGACTTGATGTTTGCCACTGGGCGAAATAAAGGACATACAAAATGGCAAGGGATTGTGTATTTAAATTAGTTCAGTTTTAATGATCTGAGATGTTATTAGTAACATAGGAGCAAGGAGGAGATGTACTCAGTCCTCTCAGCACCCTGTGTTCTTTGCTTCTGTCTCTGAGCCCTAATCCTACAAGCTTTTATGCACATGAGTAGTTCCATCACAGTCAATGGAATTAATGATGTGCTTAAATGTACTCACTTGCCTCAGTGTTCCTAGAATTGGGGCCATAGTTTGTAAACTCTTTGGGTCACAGACTAGGTTTATTTCATGTTTTGTACAGGTCAACACAACTATTATTATTCATTAAAAAATGAAGAACACCCTGGTTTTTTTTAATGGGAAAGCCAGACAAGTGGGCGGTGCTTATAATGGTAGGAATGAAGGAGCATGATCCATAGGAATGGGATACAGTTGCTGAATTGCATTGAGATGTCATCAAGTTAGGCACTAATCCAGCATATATTGTATCCATTTTTAACTTTCTCTTAGCCATCTGCTTAATAATGCCTTTGTTCATTGCAACACAAGTCTGAATGCAGGACGAGTTTACTATTGGAGCTGTACTATTGAGCTTGGTGTGCGACATCATTTTATTAGCCCCCATAGCCCATAAAACAGCAAAAGATAATAGGCATTTTTCTCCTGTTATCTGAGTTGTACTTGTTCATATTACATAAGCCAGTTGCAGGGAAAGGAGAAGATAAGTAACTTGTGCAACAGTTCGTTGACCCCAAAGTTCAGATGCTCAAAAGAACATCTCAGTAAGAACAGCTGTAAGGAAAAGAGAATGAAATCGGCAGGTGAAACCACACATCTGATATTTTGCAGGTACATATTTTGTCATGGGCACTATATTTTCAGAGCCCAAATCCCAGTCCTGTTGAATCAATGGCAAAACCCCCATTGAGAACAAACAGAGAAGGATTTGTCTCAGTTGAGAGCACGCAGAGCAGTACTGATGGAGTGACTATAGAAAAAGGTGCTCTGGATGTGGAATAAACACTAAAAGTTCAGCATCTTGACTCTCTTAACACTTTATCCCCAAATTAACAAAAGCAATGTACTTTTTGACCTTGCCCCCTTTTAGCTATCTTATATTTTTAAAATCCTAAATACCTTAAAGTCTAACTGCAGACACATTTAATGCTAGTAAACGTTGTTGAGTGGTTTACTTTAGCATATCTAAACATTGGTTACACACAAAAAATTCACTGTAAAGCAGAGATTTGACAGCAATTTTTGCCCATCAAGTTTTATAAAAGCTCAGCACTGTTATTCTCCCTCTTTCCCTGTCCCCAGCCAGTGACATTATGATAACTGAGATTCTGTCAGAATGTACATTCTTAGGCCTTGATTCTGCAATTGGAACTGCATGGCTAGACCCTTGCACTCACATGGAATCCCTTAGCATTATGGCATGGGGCGGGGAGGAGGGAGAAAGAAATAACCTTATATATAATTAAATAATAGTTCACCAAAATAGATCTATTTGTTAAGAATTCATCTGTAATATTTAAAATAGAGTAAAAATAGAGCTGTTGTATTCTTTACTATAATTAGCAGAGTTTAAAGATAGCCAAATCAGCCTTGGACACAGCAGGAGATATCCAGTTTGTCCTGATTGTGTGGGAAATGAAAAAAATTGTAATACTTGGCACACAAAAGAAATGTGTTAACCAAAAATGCTGTTGAAATATTAAATGAAATATGTTAGCTTACTAGGGGGAATAGTATGTACTTTCTAACAAACTGGAAGAACAGACCTTAAAATTTTGAACTACAGAAAAAAAATTAACCAGTGAAGTTTAATGATCAACAATCCTCTATAGACTTGAAAGATGACGACAATACTACATAAATCATTCAAGTCCTTGGGACATTTTTGGATACATTTATTCTCAATGAGTAGCACTTTATCATACAAATAGTCTCATTAGCTTCAGAATCTAGTCTCGTTACACAATTTGAGTTGCAAACTGTTTAAATTAGGAACAGCATTTTCAGTAGCAGCCATTGATTTTTGAATGGCTCTGTTTCTGGGGTGTCCAGCTGGAGTGTCATGTAGCATTGCAATGAGAACTGAGGTTGTGGGATACATTATTACTGTTAGTTAAATAAGTTAACAAATCGATGTTTTATCAAGGCTGTTGTCGTTTAGCCTAGATGTAGTTACTGTCTGTGAGAGAATCAGCAGTACATGTAGCACTGCTTAGTATCCGGAAGGATGTGTGGCAGCTTTGCATTTTCTGCTAAGTGTGACCCTTCAGTGCAAATGGAGGGCAGAGTTATCAGAAGTGCTCAGCCCTTGCTGCTCCCATTGATTTATGCTGGAATCGGGGGTGCCCAAGACTTATCATCAGGCCCCTGTTGCCTCATGTTGGGCATCGAACAATGGAGCACCCAGAATCAGTGGTCTTTTTCAAAAATCCCATTGGAAAGACTTTATTTGGAGGCCCACAAGAAATCAGTTGGTGGTTTCAATACAAGTCAGTCCTCAGGGGACAGGTGTCCGCATTAGAAAATACACCGCTGCATTTGGCATTAGTTTGTAGCCTTAGGGCTTGATTCACCCCCTCTATCAAAGGGAAAACTGATTCTTCAGGAGGCAGTTCAGGACATTTCACCCCAGCGGACGTTCACCTTTGGGGATGGGCACTACTGCCTTTCTTTGGAAGTTCCATTGAGGGAAAGCAGCATGAGGATGTGAGGTGAGTTCCTGCCAGTGGAGATTGTGCAAGAAATGCACTGAATTCGTGCCTACAACAGCTGCTCTGGCCATACCTGCTCCCCAGCCAGCATGATTTGGGGCATGTGTTCGCTACAGCTGTGGGCCTCTCAGTGGTCTGTGCCACTGCAAACCTCTTCTGGGTAGACTTTCTGCTGCCAAAGCCCATTGGTGGTCTGAAGGGGCTTCCCTTAGAGTTGGTCCCTCCAGGGTAGAGATAAGGCATAGTGGTGGAGTGGCATGGTGAAGAGCCGTTGGCCATGCTCTGCTATTCCGTGCATACAAAGATTATTTTATTATCTAGGCCAGTGGTCTCCAAAGTGGGGTGCGCAAGAGGATCATTGGGGGTGTGCGGCAGGAGGAACGCTTTTTTTTTTTTTTTTTTTTGCTTTGGCAAAAATGGTAGAGCCGGCGCAGCAGAGGGAGCATGCTCAAACTTTTTTTACTGATGGGGTGCACGATCAAAAAAGTTTGGAGACCACTGATCTAGGCTGTCAACCCTGCACTTTTCACTAGCAGGAAATTCACTTAAAATGTTTTCTAATATCCACAGCTGTGGGTTCTGAAAAAAACATGATTCGTTGATAGTGAGTTAGCAGATTTATTATTTACCAGCCTTTTCTATATTTAGAAATGTGTACCATTTCCCCCCCCCCCCCCCCAGAACTTAATTATGTGGATGTTTCTTCTTGTTTATGGACTTGACATTTCATAGCCCTGCTTTAGAGGAAGAGATTAACTGAAGAACTTCTCCACTGTGCAGGGAGGAACATATCCTTAAGTGCTTCTCATCGCTGGTGCGTTCTGTTTCCTTGAAAGGACAGCTTACAGTTTCACAGGCATTTCTGCAAGAGTGTCCTTCCTCTGTGGAGATGGTCTGCCTGATAAAAATACCATTCTTCCAAAGGTTAACAAGTGTAGCATGCATAACCTGAGTTCTCGTCTAGGCTACAAAGATTTACCAACAAAAGTCCTCTTCTGTCAGCACAGCCTGCTGTGTGTCCATACTTAATTTTGCATCCCACCAACAAAACCATTTATTTTTGCCAGCACAGATATTCCCTTTTCTAGAGTGACATACATCCTTTGTCGGTACTGGACTATTAGCATAGTTGCAGTATGGACAAACATGTAGTGTCCTCTTGAAATTTATCTCATACTTGTAGTGGGAGGATAGAACTTAAAAGGGTTCAGGCCAACTTTGAGGACCTTTGTACCTCTGAACAAGTTGCTTTTGGATGTGCTCATTCTTTGTGATCTTTCCTAATCTCTTCAGGCCAGATCCTGAGATGCTGAGCACCCAGATCTCCTGTTGAAGTCTACAGGAATTGCAGAGCCTCAGTACCGCTCCACAGACCGGATTGCCCTGCCTGGTCTAGAACACACAGGACAGGGCTAAGAGGAAGGAAGATCCCCATGCAGAATTTCTCCCCTAGTGTTCAGTGGAAGGTGTGATTTATCTTTTTCTGGAGAAGGGCACAAGGCTAGTCCCCAAACCTCACAGCCCTGGTAGGATTCAAAAGAGAGCATGTACAAACTCTTGTTGGCTCAGTGCATCTGTGTCCCCTTTCCCCCACTCTCTGGCTCAAACAGAGCTGTGCACCAGGGATCCCCACCCCCACTCACAGCTGACACCCGCCCCCTTTCACTGGCAGATGTAACTTAAAAAATTATGGCACAATTTGGCCATTTGTACTTCTATACTGGCTTTCATCTCAAACAACTTTACAGACAATTAATGCATCATCTTTGAGGTAGGTAGGGATAATTGTAAAGCAACCCATTTTGCAGTTGGGGAAACCAAGGCACAGAGATATTAAAGACATGAGGATTTGATGGTGGGACAAAAACCTTCCCCAGAGGCAGATCACAACAGTGACCACCACAGACTCACTTTACAGCCAACCCCACACAGCTGCTGTGACCTCCCCATATGAGGGGTATTTGACCACCTTTGATCCCCATAGTTAGAGATCCCCAGACCTCGTCTCTACACCATCTCTGAAATCCCATTCGTGCTAGGGTGCATGACTCTCCAGCACAGCTATGGTGCATGGGAGGCAGGGGTTTCAGAATCCTTGCACATGATTCTCACCGTTTCCTCCTGACATGCAGCAGACCTCATTAATGCCACTGCATCCAAGGCCTTCTGAACCAAGAGGGTAGGGCGGGGGGATTTGCCTCTAAGTGATTTGCCCAAGGATAGACAGTGGCAGAGCTGAGAAGACATTCCTAACTCCCAGTCCTCTGCAATAAGCCCTGAACAATACTGCCTCCTTTCTTAAAAAAATGTGTTTCTTAAACACATTAGTAAACCAAACTGCAGCTACAGCCACGTAGGGCCAAAAAAGGAGCAACTATGGATTGTTATTTATTGAAGGCGTTTTCCTGTGAGTGGAGCATTTGATAAAAGCTTATTTAGATCCAGCCAGTCCAGGAGCCTCAGGAGTCATATCTTCCGCTTTAGAGCTGTGCTGATACTTCACTGAGGCCAAAAAAGCTGCATGGGGTTTTGACGCAGCACTGGGAGAGAAGGAGTTTTGAAGCTTGAGACTGGAGCTTGTGCAGCATAGGGCTGAAACAATTTGTTTAATTAAAACATTCTGCCAATTAGATCATCTGAGTCGCTTGCTTCAGACCCTGGGTGGCCCACCACCAGAAAATGTGGAGAAAGACACGGCCTCCCAGACTCTCCCCTGGCCTTCTTTTATCTATCTCAAACACTGCCGTAAAATCCATCAGTCTCTACAACTGCTCCAGCCGGCAGCCATGATCAAACAGACCCTCTTCGGATGCCTTCCACTTCATATCTAAGCTCCTTCTTTTCCCCTTCAAGGCCCTGCACAGTTTAGCACCTGCCCCTCTCTGTGCTGTCATTTTTCTTTCCCCTCCTTGCTCCCTTTGCTCCACCTAAGCTACATATCAACCCCGCTTCCCGCACACACTTTGTGCCCTACGCCCAGTCTGATCTCAACATCATCTTCCCTGTGACTGCTCTACCTGGAATCCCCCATCCCTGACCTGCCCCCTCTTGAGGCACATTGCTTCTAGCAAGAGGCATAAAAACCCCAGCACTCCCTACAATATTGTTAGCCACCACCCATGTGTCCCCTCCTGGCCAGGGGTGCCTCTGCACTGCACTGCCCTGCTCTTTATTCACCTTCATTCAGGCCCATTTACACAGATTCCACACACATCTGTTCATCCAATCACAACATCCCTTCTTGGGCTCTCAGTTTGTTTAGATAAAGGCCAGGTCGACCCAACGAACTTACATTGGTATAACTGTGTTTCTCAGGGGTGTGAAAAATCCACACCGCTGAGCAGCGCCGTTATAACCACAGTGTAGACAGCTTCTCCCATCCACATAGCTACTGTCTCTCCCCGAGTTGGATTAACTATGCCAATGGGATAAGCTCTCCCGTTGGTGTAGTATCATCTTCACTGAAGCACTACGGAAGTATAGCTGTGCTGCTGCAGCTTTTTAAGTTTAGACCTGCCCAAAGTAAACTCAAAAGTAAAATGTTTAAAGTCCCAAAACCAAATCCATCAATTTTTACCCTCTTGTTGGGTCACTCCCCAGCCTTACCTGCCTATAGTTTCAATCCCCCATCCTAGGGCTTTCAACTGGAGCCTACTCACACCTGGTAATTTCTTGTCTCTCTAAGCATGCCCACCCCTCCCCTGACTACAGCCTCCAGATGATTTTTATAGGGAAACCACCTGATCCCTATTAGGTATAGCTAATTATGTAATCAGGGTTGTCTGACTCCTGACTTTCCAGCCTGTGGGGCAAGCCACCAAGTTACACTCCCCTTAAAGAATGGTTAATAAAATAGCGAATGAAAATATATCAGATAAAAACCATGCAACTGACAAGGCAAGTGCTAAACAGCATCACTCAGTCATGTGACTGTCATATCCCATCATCCATCAGCCTATGTAGCCTGATTAGACCTCTGCAGTGAGCTCCATGTAAGTACAGGGTCCATCCATGCAGAGCTCCTTGCTGAATCAGAGTTGTAGGCCTATATCATGCAAAGACTTACTCATGTGCTTAACTCAGCATTATTAATGCCAAGCTTTCAAAAATTGTGAGTCAGAGCCCAAAAATCACGAGAGTGGCTTAAAAATCATGAGATTTAAAAATATTTTTTTAATTTGCCTTCTGGGTTTTTGGTTTTTCTTTGCGCCTTTACAGTTCATGTTTTCAAGTTTTCCTCTGCAACCAAGAGGGCTAGAAACTAACTTTCTATTTTGAAATCATAGCTGAAATTCTCACAATCACATGACTCCATCAGCTGGGGCTTTAAGAAAAAAACCCAATATTAAGAGCCTCATAAAATCACAAAAGTTGGCAACAACATTAAACTTTATGCAATGTAAGTAGTCCTATTGAAATTAATAGAACTACTTGCAGTGCTTAAAGTAAATAAGCTTAAATCTTCAGAGGATGATGGCCTTAGGACATGTCTACACTAGCACCTATGTCAGCAAAACTTTTGCCACTCAGGAGTGTGCAAAAACATTCCCCTAAGCGACATAAGTTTTGCCGGCATAAGTGCTCATGTGCACAGCACTATGTTGGCAGGAGACGCTCTCCCTCTGACATAGCTACTGTTGTTCATTGAGTTGGTTTTAGTATGTCGACAGGAGAGTTCTCTCCAGTCAGCATAATGGGGCTACACGAGTGCTCTTACAGCAGCGCAACTGTATCAATACAGCTGTGCCGCTGTAAGCTTGTAAGTGTAGACAGGGCCTTAGACTGCAAACGCCTCAGAAAAAGGACTATCTTCTCCCTTGCCTGTAAAGCATTTGTTGCAACTTTGGTGCTATGATGTGTTTCCATAACTACTGCAACTGTAGTTTAAAAGGGACAAACATGGTTAGTAGACTTGCAATTTACCTTCCAGCCCTCTTCCCTTCATATTCCCCCATTATTTGTTGGCAGGGTCATCTAATTTATGTATTTTACACACACAAAATAAAATACTCCACTGTTTCCACCAGCCTTCTTTTCAAAAATAAACCAGTGCCAACAACCAAACCCTCTTAAGCAACAAAGCAGTGTGCGCCTACAATGGAAACAACACTCAGTAAAGAAGGCACATTTTCATTTCAGGCATTTAAGGGTTTTTAAACAGTGAGTAAGAAACATTTTAAGTATTTCAAAGAATAGAATCCGCAAGTGACTTTGAAACTGAGGAGCATTTGAAATGTTACTAATTTTAACAGTATCCATTCCTGAGGGCCTGTGTGGGAGTTCTGTGCTCAGGTCAAGAGCACTCCATGACCCCAAGACAGATTTAAAATTCTACTTGGCTGAGACACTGCTGTTTAAAACGGATGTCAGCATTTTTATTTTGGGAAATAAAGTTTGAATTACAGTTTAAGGACAAGGGGATTTATAGTGGATTTGTTCAATTAAAAAACTATACCTGAATGGGGAAAAGGGAGTCTGGTCTCAGCCATTTGAATATTTGTACCACAAGACATTGTCCCTGGCTAGCATGATTTCCTCATGCCTTTGATATCCAGCCAAATAAGAATGAATGAAAGACACGTAGCTTTCAAAGTCCGGTTATAGGCTTAACACAGCTGAGGAGAGATAATTACAGTTGCGTCGCATTTTGCATGTTCAAAGTACTATACTAATATCTCCAGACTGGGACATACAGCGACTTGCCAAAGGCCAGACATCAAAGGCCTGTTTTTCAGTCGTGTCAAGCATCTGCAGCTCCTACTGATTTCACTTGGGGTTGTGGTTGCCCCACACTTGTGAAAATCAGGCCCAGAGTCAGGAACTGGAACAGGATTAGAATTCAGGATTTGCTGGCTTTCCAGTCCTGTGCTGCCTCATAGGCATCAGAATCTCCCACAGGATTTGCTTAGCACCCATTATAAAAACTGGACTTTATTTTATCTGGGCCTAGAGAAAAGCTCGGTTGGCTGGAATGTGTTTTTTGGAAGTTTTTCTTGTCTTTGTTTCCACCATGGAGAAGTTCCTCCTCAGGGACCATTCTGGGTATTTTCACTTTTCATTATAAACAGCAAATTTAAAAAAGCAGCTTTTCTCTTGCACGTAGCACAAATGTCCAACCGGCAGTAACACAGCTTGTAATTAGACCTGAGCAAGCATGTACTTAAACCTTGGATGTCATGCAGTCATACCTTTGACACGGATGTGGGAGTTAGCAGAAAGAAGGGTAAGGAAAGCCAATCCACTGTTATTCAAATTAACAGAGCGGCCTTATTTGCAGTGTGGAGGTGTGATTGCAACTATTTTTAAATTTAATTATGGGATAGGTAGAGTTCTTTGGCTTTCAGGCTACTTGAGCTCCTCACCTACTCTTTTTATTTTTGCATGGTGTAAGTATTGCTATTTATGTAACAGGAAAGGTGTTAATCACATCAGTGCTGGCTAGTGAACCATGTGAGGCCACACTATGTTCTTGGATAGAATCATAGAATTGTAAGACTGGAAGGGACCTCGAGAGGTCTTCTAGTCCAGGCGCCTGTATTCAAGGCAGGTTTAAGTAACATAATGGGGTGACATTCAACTCTGCGCATGGCGCTAAGGCAAACCTAGCCACTACTTATACTCTATTATAAGGACTGTTGCACTAGTTTAGATGGAATAAAGGGGCCCAAAGAGTGCTAGGGTAGGTCTACACTTACTTCCTGGTTCGGCGGCAGGCAATCGATCTTCTGGGATCGATTTATCGCGTCTTGTGTAGATCCCGGATCGATCCTGGAAGTGCTCGCCGTCAACGCTGGTACTCCAGCTCGGCGAGAGGAGTACGTGACATTGACGGGGGAGCCTGCCTGCCGCGTCTGGACCCGCGGTAAGTTCGGACTAAGGTACTTCGAATTCAGCTACGTTATTAACGTAGCTGAATTTGCGTACCTTAGTCCGAAGTGGGGGGTTAGTGTGGACCAGGCCAAAGATGTTAACATGACCTGTAACTGTCTCACACTGAACAGTTTTGAACAACATTCGGGGTTTGGCTTACAGACACCTCAGGGTACTTAGAACCATGGCAAATACCGTTACGCATTCTTTTAATCTTTTATTAAAGATACAGAAAAAGAAGAAAAAAGTTAAAGCATTTGAAAAGCAAAGTATTAAATAAGACTTTAATTTTAACAACATCCCAGCTTGTTCCCTTTAGCTAGAGCAGAGGTGGGCAAACTACAGCCTGCGGGACCCTCCTGCCAGGCCCCTGAGCTCCTGGCCTGGGAGGCTTGCCCCCAGCCCCTCCCCTGCTCTTCCCCCTCCCCCACAGCCTCAGCTCACTGAGCCATGGGTGCAATGCTCTGGGCGGTGGGGCTGCGAGCTCCTGGGGCAGTGCAGCTGCAGAGCCCGGCCTGACCTGGTGTTCTGTGCTACGCGGTGCATGGTTGGCTCCCGCCGGGTGGCACAGCTGTAGGATTCACTGGGTTTGGGACTGAACCCCCATTTGTTCCATGTGGGGAGGATCAACCACCTGATGATGGAACAGTTAACAGAAAGAAATTCTGAACAGTGGAGTGGGAGATTGTGGAGGAATTCCCATGACTCTAGTTACCCCTTCTGTCTCTGAAACAATAGTCTCAGGTCAGGAATTCCTGCATCCCCAGAGAAGAATGGTATTCCCCAGAACCCACCTTTGCAAGATGCTCATTTCACACACATTTCCTGTTCAGTGAAAGTAGTACACGGAAGGTAACCAGGGCCGTAGCAATAAAGAACGTGGCCCCTTCCGAACATATGTCTGGGCGGGACCCCTTACAATGCAGAAACTGGAATGCGGTATTTATTTTGCCACTTTTAGGGGCCCCCTTCCTTGCGGGGCCCCCTCCGGTCGGAGGGTACGGAGGGCGCTCACTACGCCTTTGGGTAACACCTTTGTACCAATAATACAGAATAATCTCCCTGTAGGAATTTTGCAAGCAACTTGCACTTGGAAAAGCTGCACTTATGCAAGGCTACAGCCAGCTGCCAATTAGACAGCAGCCTTGACTCTCCCAAATTCTGTTCTTCTTTTCCTGCCATTCTGTATGTACCAGAGTCCCCAGGATGCTCAGTCAGTTCACTGCTGCCCTAGTACTGACTTATTTGTCAAGTGTCTGTCAGTTTCTCTAATTCACCCAGGGATGCTTGGAGGCTTCCCATATAGACTCCTTCAAGACATCTGAGCACAGCCTTCAAGCCATTTGAAGCAGACAGAAAGCATGGGTGGATGAATTCAGTGGTAAGCATTAGCAGTATGCACTCAATATTCAGCAAGCATCCACACGGGGCTTTAACATTTCTATTATTTTGCCTCTCCCCACATCAGATTGGCCCAAATGTTGGTGCCTCAGGTGATCACCCAACATGACCACATAAGGGTGCAAGTCGATAAATAAAAGAGATATGGGAAAAAGAAGATTCTTTTCACTCCGGAGAGGCTGCAGTCAGTGTTATCAGTTTGTAAGTGCTTTGGGATCCCTTGGGAGGAAAGATGCTATATAGCTGCAAATTATCAACATCAGTGCTACTATCAAGAACCCTCCCTTATCCTTCACTAATTGTTCATTATTGACAAGTGGGAGACCAGGGCTGAGAAAAAAACTATAATTGCACTTGCAAAATTAGTATTTCTATGAGTAAGTCTTCTATCAGTCTCCTAAGGCAGTGTTTTGTTGGCCAGCTGCTACTGGTAAAATTCTGACCGTGCCTTCATAACTTATTTAAATAAATAAATAATCTCACTGCTGATAAAACTGGGAAAAATGTGAGGTTGGAGACGGCAGTGTTGTGCATAGGTGCTGACTTCCCCTTTGCCTGGTGGGTGCTCGACCCCACCCCCACTGGCCCTTGGCCCCTCCCCTGGCCCCACCCTTTTCCAGCCTCTTCCCGCCCCTGCACCACCCTTGCCCCGCCCCCATTCCACCCCTTCCCCAAAGTCCCTGCCCCCATTCCACCCCCTTCCCTCAAGTCCCCATCCTAGCCCTGCGGCGCAAGGACACAAGAATGAGAGCTGCCCTGCTGTTGGAGAAGCACGTGGCGATTGCACTGTGGAAGCTGGCTACGCCACACTACTACCAATCGGTTGCTAACCAGTTCGGAATGGGAAAGTTGACCATTGGACTCGTGTTGATGTAAGTGTGCAGGGCCATTAATCGCATCCAGCTCCGAAAGACCATGACATTGTGGATGGCTTTGCACAAATAGGTTTCCCTAACTGTGGAGGGACGATAGATGGCACACATATTCCAATTCTGGCACCAGACCACCTAGCCACCGAGTACATTAATTGGAAGGGGTATTTCTTTATGGTTCTCCAGGCACTTGTGGAATCACCGTGGGCATTGCATGGACATTCAAACAGGCTGGTCTGGAAAGGTGCATGAGTGCAGTGGGTGCTGGGAGTCTGCGGTGCTGGACTGTGAGGGAGGGAGGAGTGGAATGCCGCAGGTATAGACTGGAGTCAAGAGGTTGATAAGAGTGTGTTGGTGGGTCTGGGGGGTGCATGGGAAAGAGTTTTGCAACAGCGGCTGCAAGGGAGGGCGGGTGCGGAGCTGTTTGGTTTGCAGTGCTTGTATCGCCTGGAGCATGTCCACTTGGTGCTCCATAGCATTTAAGAGCTGCTCTGTGGCTTCATTCTGGCATGCCACTTCTCCTTTTGGTCCCTCTTCTCGCTGTCCCACCACTCCTTCAATTCCTGTTTTTTGGCTGCAGCGTGCATCATGACATCACACAGAAAGTCCTCCTTAGTTCTTCATGGATTTAAAACACTATTCACGTACCTGTCACTAACTGGCTGACCCCCAGCAAGCACACATGAGCCAAGAGTAAGACCCCCAAAATGGTGAGCAGCCACAGAGGCAGAGCAAATCAGTGTTCCCGGACTTTACTGTACACTGGGCACGTAGCTCTTGGGGAGAGTCAGCACTATGTGGGGGCCTGATAATCATTCCTGTCCCCACATTTTCCACAGGCTGTGTTCATTATGGAAGATATCTCGCTGCTGAAGGTGAGCAGGGAATCAAGGGAGGGTCTTCTCCAAGCCTGCAGCTTCTGCCCTGGCCCTTGTGCAGCTCGCCTGTGTGCAGCAATGGTCTCCCTCCTCCCCCCAGTGACGGCAGAGTGGCATGGGAAAGTTACCGTTAATGGGGCAAGAAACAACTTGACGATGACTAGCTGTTAGGCTAATAATGTAATACACTTCCCAAAGATATCTGGCCTCCAGTCTGTGATTCCTCCTTTATGGTGTTTCCCAGTCTCAATCCCACTGACTTCTGTAAAATTACAGGAAATTTCATTGAGATCCAACTTCAGATTGAGGGTTTGTCTACATGTACAGTGCTGCAGCTCTGCTGCTGTAATGCTTAGCCTTGTCTACACTGGCAAGTTTCTGTGCAGTAAAGCAGTTTTCTGCACGGTAACTCTCGAGGTGTATACACTGCCAAGCCACTTAGTTCACAGAAACTGTGCAGTTGCAGTGCTGAAAAAAAATCACCCCGATGAGAGGCGTACAGCTTTCTGCGCCGGAGCTACAGTTCCGCGGTGCCAGTGTAGACACCCGGGTCATTTACAGCGCTGCAACTGGCCTCTGTGAGGTGTCCCACAATGCCTGTTCTTGCCTCTCTGGTCATCCATTTGAACTCTACTGCCCTGCCCTCAGGTGACCAAGCGTCATTCCCACTCCGTAAATTCCTTTGGAATTTTGAAAGTACTCTTTCTGTTTGCTCGGTTATGCGTGCAGTGGGCTCAGCGCTCTTTCCAGGTGACCATGCCTGCTCCACGCACCAGGCAGTCCACCGCTTGGAGCAATGCCGAGCTTCTGGACCTCATCAGCATTTGGGGAGAGAAGGCTGTCCAGTCCCAGCTGCGCTCCAGCCATAGGAATTATGATACCTACAGGCAGATTTAACGATGCATGACAGAAAGGGGCCATGGCCGGGACACACTGCAGTGCAGGGTCAAAGTGAAGGAGCTGCAGAACATCTATCACAAGGCATGGGAGGCAAACTGCCACTCCAGTGCTAAGCCCATGAACTGCCGGTTCTACAACGAGCTGGACGTGATACTCTGTGGCGACCCCACCTGCACTGTGAAGACCACTGTGGATACTTCGTTGGCTTGCATGCCAGTCGAGAGTGGACCGAGCCAGGGGGAGGAAATCTTGGACGAGGATGTGGAGAGGGAGGGGGACCAGAGGCAGAGGACGACTCGGAGGTCAGAGGTGCGTGCAGCCAGGAGCTCTTTTCTATCCCGGAGGAGGCTAGCCAGTCACAGCTGTCAGATCTTGGCGAAGCACAAACAGGAGAGGAGGTCCCTGGTCAGTGGATTTGATTTTGGGAATCGCTGAAGCGAGTTGTTGAGGGTAGGAGGGTTGCAGAAAGCAGGCTTGTCTACCACCACATGCCTAGTCTGAGCGGCGGAACAGGCTGTTGATTGACTTCCTCATTTCGTGGGAATCTGCCACAGAGATCTCCAGTGGAGATACTAGGCAATCCGCTGTTGCTGGTTCTTTGGCAGAGCTGATTTGTTTCTTGTTTTTTCTTTCATATTTGAAGTTGTGTATGTGCTCAATAGTGCTGATGCTGAAATAATTGGTGATATAGTACAACTAAATGTTTTATTTTGTCAATATAATATCCATGGAGAGCCTACATGAAAGCAGATCTCCAATTGTCAGAAGTCCCAATCCCTGTATTTATTTGTAAAGTATTATAAATAGATAGTGTGATAAAGTTCCTCCTCTATCTTGGTGGGTCCTGCGCTTATTGGCGGATTTTTTTGCCTCAGAGATTCACCATGTGGGTTGGGGAACAGCCCAGAGACCTTCTCCTCTGGGAGAACTCACAGTCCAGGTCAATTGGGAGGTTTGGGGGGAACCCGGACCCGCTCTCTACTCCGGGTTCCAGCCCAGGGCCCTGTGGACTGCAGCTGTCTATAGTGCCTCCTGTAACAGCTGCATGACAGCTACAACTCCCTGGGCTACTTCCCCATGGCCTCCTCCAAGCACCTTCCTTATTCTCAGCACAGGACCTTCCTCCTGGTATCTGATAACGCTTGTGCTCCTCAGTCCTCCAGCAGCACACCCTCTCACTCTCAGCTCCTTGCGCCTCTTGCTCCCAGCTCCTCACACTCACACCACAAACTGAAGTCAGCTCCTTTTAAAACCCAGGTGCCCTGATTAGCCTGCCTTAATTGATTCTAGCAGCTTCTTCTTAATTGGCTCCAGGTGTCCTAATTAGCCTGCCTGCCTTAACTGGTTGTAGCAGGTTCCTGCTTACTCTAGTGCAGCCCCTTCTCTGATCACTCAGGGAACAGAAAACTACTCATCCAGTGACCAGTATATTTCCCCTCTACCAGACTCCTGTGCCCCACGGGTCTGGGTCTGTCACAATAGATTTTTGGGTTTAGGCCCTGTGTTATAGTCTTCATTTAAAGCAAAATAACAAATCTCTATTTAGTGATGGTAGTCTAGGTAGGGTGCATTGTAACTTCTGTTCATCCGAAGAAGTGGGCTGTAGTCCACGAAAGCTTATGCTCTAATAAATTTGTTAGTCTCTAAGGTGCCACAAGTACTCCTGTTCTTCTTTTTGCGGATACAGACTAACACGGCTGTTACTCTGAAACCTGTTCAGTAATGGTTTATCTTTGCAGGGTTATTCATAAAAAGGAATTTGAAATTGTTATTTGTGTGTGTGTGTAACTATCTTAAGATAAAGATTAACAGAGGATTCCTAAGAAGAGGAAAAGTGAATCCTAGTATAATTTCCACTTTGGGTATTTAGAGGGTTCCTATAGAAAAAACAGCTCTCGTCTTTTACAAGGATAGGAATTAATGGTCTGTGCAAATATTTTAAGTCAGATAGAGGAATTCCGTAGCACAGAATTGGTAAATAAATTGACTTATCTCCCCTCTTTGTAGGTTACACAGGCATGACTCATACATGTTCTTTGCATCAGACATTGAAAAGTGATCTTATCTTGTCCAGGTATGATCTGGGAACTTTCATTAGTATAGGCCCTGAGCTGGCACACCAAGTCCAAAGTTATAATTCCTGAACAAACTGGTTTTCAGTTAAGACTTGGACACTCAGAATTTTGTAGCAACATTGAGAGTAGCACTCCATTCCTCCTGGGTCAAAAATCACAGAGCTCTACCACTTGAACTATAAAAGATCTTCCATTATAGTGCCTATGTCACACAACGTGGCTGTTCTGGCTCCAGCCTGCAGAGGGCAATGATGATTACATGCACACACAAAATGATTCATTCCTTACAATCCTCTGCACTTCTACATTGCCTCGTTCACCCAAGGGTCTCACGGCATTTTCACACACACACACACACACACACACACACACACACACACACACACACACACACACACACACTAATCTCTTTAAAGAGCAAAGAAAGCTAGAGAAGTTTTAGAGACATAGTGTTGTCCAAGGTATTAAAGTGGAAACCAAATTGTTTTCATCTTACTCAAGTAGAGTAAGATGAATATACTTTAACCAGACTACTCGTGAGAATAAGGCATGTAGAATCCAACAAAGTCAGTGACAATCAGGAATAAAACTCAGGATTTCCTCCTTTTCAGTGCCCGACTCTAACTAACTTTTCATGCAGGGAAGCACTCAAGTACTAGGGAGTGGCTGATCCATCAGGAAAGGGTACACTGAATGAATGAATGAATGAATGAATGAAGCAAAACTTAGCTTATATTTGCAAAAACTTTAACTTCCAGTGAACAAAATTCATAGGAAAAGAAATAATATAAGTACAAGAAGCCAAAGCAGGTCCTCTATCATATTAGGAAGAATTTA
This sequence comes from Chrysemys picta bellii, assembly GCF_011386835.1. Lineage (NCBI taxonomy): Eukaryota > Metazoa > Chordata > Testudines > Emydidae > Chrysemys > Chrysemys picta. Next base: position 332,643,290 of record NC_088791.1, on the reverse strand, counting down.
TTCTAATGGACTGAATGTCACAGTGATGGATAGATATCTTATCTCCTACCCCTCAGGCAAGGCATTCCGTTACTAATGGTCTTAATTTCTACCAGCAGATGATGAATCCCATTCTGGATCCAACACCTTCTACTATAAAAACCAACTGATCAGCATTTCAGAACAGCTGGTACCTTACCAAATGCCTATGCTATTGTGCTTAAATTTAGGGTGCTAGCCACACTTCCTGCATCCATCTGTCCTCCTCAGTAATTACTCCTGTTTCCTGAACAGGACGGAGATGTCTACAGCCATTATCTTATTTAGGACTCAGTTCACATACCCCTGTGATAGTGAAGTGCCAGAAAGAGAAAAACGCAGTTGGTTTGGACTCTTCTGCTTTCTATAATTTCATCTGGTGCTCAGAGAACAAGGTGATCGATGCCTTGTAAATTCCACAGATTAGATAGGTGGCTGTCAGGATCTGTTTCCATATTAAGAAATATTTTTAAGCTTCCACTGTCAATTGTTCCTCTTCTGTTAAACTGGGTTAAATCCACGGAAGACAATGGGGTTGAACTATTCTGAGAGCAGAATTTTAAACCTCCTCCATGCCAAGTGCCCTTCTTCATATCCATCATCTATGAGACTATTAAAACCCAGTACCTAAACAAATTGATCTACAGACCATTCCTTCTTCTCCTCTTGTATTTGCATCATAACTCCGTATATTATGGGTCATATTCACCAGCATGTTCTGGCTGCTTTGTGCTGCTCTGGTGATGCGAAGCACCGTCAACTTCATTTCACTGGTCATTTGCACCAGGTTCATGGCTACAACCCTGGAGCAGTGCAAAGCAGCCAGTGTAGTGATGAACCTGGCCACATATTTAATACAACTGAGACTCCCTTCAAGCAACGGCCAGGTTTTCTTAATTATTTTATTAAGCGTGGTATACACATGCCGTGCTTCATATATAACATCTGCATCTCAGTACTAGAGCAGTATTATGCTCCTGCTCTGTACAACCAAGCACTCAGCATAAAACCAGACTGCACTTATATTTGGCTGCTTTTACGTTTGATGTTCAACTTCTATTGCTGGAGGAGAGCTGTCATTCCTACAGTGATTGTCAAAGCCTGGCAGAATGCCCAGGAAGAGCCATTCCCCAGGCAGCCTAACGTAGACACCATTAGTGAACAAGCCAACATGAGATACTGGCACAAGCTGTTGCATATGCTATCTTGAGGTCTCCAAGATGCAGCTTTTAACAATTGCTAACAACAAGCTACGGGAAAAAGTGGTTCTGTATTGTAGCTACAGGAGGTGCAGAAAGTGTTCTGCAAACAGTGCACTGGTACAAGGCCAAATACCAAAAGATGCTCAGCAAAAGCACTATTCATCCCTCTGAAAATAAGGCTATATGACATATTTGACTCTTAAGAAATACTCCAATTTCCTTTTGCTTTCATGAAAGGGCAGATCTTCCTCCCCAACCATTTGTCTCAAGGGATATTTTTTCAAATTTGGACACAAAATGCACAACCTGAATATCTGTCAACAAGTCAAGGCAGCTTTTTTTTTTTTTAATGTAACTTCATTGTCACACAGTGGAAGGAACATGATCTTTCTCATGCTTCCTTCTTGGTGGAGTCTATCCCAGGTGCTCAGGAGAGTGAGCGAATGCTTTTCTCCATTTTCCTCAGCAAGGAAAGAGGCTGCACCTTGTGTGAGCTCTCTGAGCCAGTCAGAAAAAATCTGCCTGACAATTGTTTACAGCATTTAGTGTTGTCAGGGAACCAATTTTGGAGGGCCAAGATTTTCAAAAGAGACTGATTTGGGGCACCGCAATATATGGAGGCTCAACTTGAGATACTGCAATGGACCTGCTTTTCAGAAAGTGCTGAGCACCAACCTTTAGGGTACGTCTACACAGCGTTTAAAAACCCCTGGCAGTGACTGTCAAAGCCCAAGCCTACAGATGGACTTGTGCGGCTCATGCTATGTTGCTAAAAACAGCTGTGTAGACGTGGCTTGGGCTGAGCTTGGGCTCTGAAGCTCAGGGAGAGGGGTAGGCCTCAGAGGCTGTGCTCCAGCGCATGCCCAAGCATCTACACTGCTATTTTTAGCGCTGTAGTGCAAGCCCCACAAGCCTGAGTCTGTGGACCCAGGCTCCGAGACTCGCTGCCATGGGTTTTAAAATGCAGTGTAGACAGGGGTGATGGAACAATTTTTGTAGTGGGGGTGCTGAATCAGAAACTATGTATTTGGGTTGTTATTACTACTTCAAACAGGGGGTGCAGCCGCACCTCCAGCACCCCTAGTTCCAGCACGTATGAGTGTAGACGTACTGCTAGAGGGGCTTCAAGTTGGGCATCCAAAAATGGAGGTGCCTGAAGTCATGGTCACTTGTGGAAATCTTGGCCTAATTAATCTTCACATTTTTATTAGCATATCATTTTACAAAGGGAGTGGCCCTCTGAAAATCTGTTGGGTTGTCACAGAATATCAGGGTTGGAAGGGACCTGAGGAGGTCATCTAGTCCAACCCCCTGCTCAAAGCAGGACCAATCCCCAGACAGATTTTTGCCCCAGATCCCTAGATGGTCCCCTGCAGGGCTGAACTCACAGCCTGGGGTTTAGCAAACCAATGCTCAAACCACTGAGCTATCCCTCCCCCCTGTTTCTGTATGTGTGATTCCTGAACTCTTCTAGGCACATATTCTATTCAAGTCTGGATTTAGCAAAGTACTTCAGCATCTGTTGGACTTTAAACATGTGCATACTTCAGTGGAACTATTCGTGTTTAAAATTAAAAAGATGCTTATGTGTTTTGCTGAATTGGGGCTGGTACAGCCTGAAAATGTATTTTGTCCTCAGAATTTGGTGGGATAGGTTGGTGTATGTCTCTGACTACGTAAACTATATAGACAGTGAGGCAGATATGGAAAGAGGTCCCCAGTATGTGTAGTGGGTCAGAATTAAGGTGGCTAACAAAATGTGTAAGGGTGAATGTTCACATATCGGTATTGTGTACAGTAATGTATGAATGGTAGGGCCAAGAGAATATTTATGTAAGTAATTTTAATTGGTCATTTCCATTCTTTCTAAGGCTTAGGTTTCTTAATTGTAAAGATCTTACTATGATTTTGTATAAGGGATATACAAAATCATGTAATTGTAACTGAAAGCTTTGTAACTTGGAAATGTCTTTGTTTTTATTGTATTAAAGAAATATAAGTGGTATGTCTTATAGCTGCTTTTATCTGTGCTAGGGGCCAAATTGGCTCCAGTTGGACGTAGGATCAGTGGATTGTACAAATGAAATATAGATTCCTTTCCCCCCATTCTGCTGTGGTCCTGGGACAAGTGGAGCTCAGAAGATCTGAGATCCAGTCTGTCGGGTATAATCTGCTACATACACTGAGGAGATGGTATCAGTCACAGAAGTTAGAGATGGAAAAGGCCAGATAAGTGGTTGTCCAGCTCTTTCCCCTGCATTCATGGTTTGAGACAGCAAGACTGATAAGTGGTGCTGGAACATTTTTAATAGGGGGGGTGCTGAAAGCAGTTTTTACTTTTTACCTCATGCTCCCCCTTACCCTTGTCCGTGTTCCCCCCTCCCCACAAAATCCTCCAGAGCTGGGGCTGGGAGCAGGGCCGTGTTTCCGGGAGGGTGGTATCCGGACAGAGGTAAGGGGGCCAAGGCTGGGGCCACAGCTGGGGGAGAGCATGGGGTCAGTAGAGACCCAGGCATGGGGCCGGCAGCCGGGACCCTGCATGCAGGGCCAGGAGCAGAGCCCCGGCGGCAGGGCCGGTGGCCAGGACTCTGGGAGCAGAGCCCCAGCTGTGGGGCTGGGAGCAGGGCCCCGGGACCAGAGACCCGGGAGCAGGGAGAGGGATGGGGAGCAGGGCCAGCGGCTGGGACTCCAGGAGCAGAGCCCTGGGCACAGGGCTCCGGGCACAGGGCCAGCAGCCGGGGAGCGGGGCACGCACAGGGCCAGTGGCTGTGACCCGAGCCCTGGGCGCAGGGCGGGAGCGGAGTCCTAGGTGCTGGGCCCCAGGTGCAGGGCTGGGAGCGGGGCACTGGGCATGGAGGCCCATGCAGGGGCCAACAGCCAGGGAGCAGGACATGGGGCTGACAGCTGAGCCCCGAGCCCCGGACCTAGGAGTGGAGCGCCGGGCGCGGGGCTGACGGCCAGGGCCCTGCATAAAATCTGGGGGTGCTGCAGCACCCCCCTCACCCCTAGATCCCGCACCTATGAGACTGATGCATTATGTGATGGTGATTTGATCCACATTCACTTCTTTGCAAAGCTTCAGGAGTTTCATTTACAAAAACCAAACCCAGCTGTGTGCTGTTCCTGCTTGAAATGCCATGAGTAGAAGTGGCTTGTTGCAGTTTTGCATGATTCAGTGGGAAAAGGAGCAAAACGGGAAGCTTCTAGGGCCATGAAATTACCCCAGAGAGAACAGCAAATACGTTGACACGAATTTTTTTTTTAAATGTCACACAGCTCATCTTGAAAGTGATGTGCCAACATCAAACAACAGCCATGGCCATGGAGTTGGAACAGAAACAATCAGATCAACCTCATCTGCTATTTAAGGAATTAGAAGTTTGATAAAATGCTCTAAGCCGTTCTAGGGCTATGGTAGATACAAGGGAAGCTACTGGAGCAGCTGTGTTGTAACAGGCTTTACTGAGAGAGCATGGAGACTATTTGACTTTTTCTAAGCAGGGGTTTGGCAGCTGCTGAATAGATCAGAGAGTGCAGACATGAGGAAAGGGACCAGAGCTGCATGCAAAAAACACAGACCGACAGAGGCTCTTGAAGTTGAACTTCTGTTTTATGTCAGCAGAGCATCCAGATGCAGGGAGCTGCCATCCCCACTGAACTTGTCATTAACATGGATGAGGCTGATGTGGAGAATGGGGCCAGATTCTGTCCTCATTTATACCAGTGTAAATCCAGAGTAACTCCACTGATCTCAGCAATGGCCTTGCAGTGAATGAACTCTTCTAGGCACCTAACCTGTTTATAATCCCCTCACTGGAGTCATTCTGAATTTAAGCTGGTATAAATGACATCAGGATATGGCTTGTGTTGTTAGATGGGCAAGACAGAATATGGCTGACAGCTGATTTTAGATAGGAGAAGACTGAAAGGAAGTTTGGGATCTGAGATATGAGAGACTTCTTCTCACTCTGTATATTGGCATAGCAGGTCAAGAGGAGCTAAAAAGAGTTTAACTCTTTTTGCTCCTTTATGTTGTATAAAGAAGATTTGGGTGGTTTGGCTTGTTTGTTTTTGAAAGGGATTTTTATTCCACGTTTTTTAAAAAAAATGCTCTTTGAAATATCTGGACTAGCAACTCTGTTCTTCCTGGTTTTGCTGGAGAGTCTCTCAGAGGTTTCAGGAAATGTGTATTGCAAGCTAAAGAGATGGGATCCTTAGCAAAGCTTTCTCCAAAGTGTTCATTAGGGAATGGAGTTAAATAGGCCTTAACAATAACCATGAAATACCCAAGTTTTAAACAGTGGCTAAAAATCCTTTCCCCTCTCACTTGCTCAGCCATCAGGGTTTTGTGAGGGTTTTTTTGTCTTTTGTGTTGTCACCATTTCACATGTTCCCCAGTCTCTTGCAAGGTACACAGAAGTTGAATTTCTAATACAAAAAGAAAGCTATTTTTTTCTTAGGCAAAACCCTTTTAGGCTTCATTATTGATCACAAAGAAACAAAAAATGGCCCAAGCCTAATATATATATATATATTATATATATAATGTCCAGGTCATCTTTAAGATCAGCTGAGAATCTTTTGTTTTCTGAACCTAAATTTGATACCTCCAAGCTAAAGTCATCCTTGGCATAAGCAGGCACAACACCACTGATGTTAATTTAACCCTTCATGTGCTGTGGTGGTGAACAAAACAAGGAAATAAATCTCTATTGTTGGATTACAGTAGTTGAGAGAGTTTGACTCCTGTATCAAGGCAAGATAGCCATCTCTGAGGCACTAAGTGCATGTCTGCATTGCAGCTGGGAGTGTGTCTCCCAGCCTTGGTAGACAGACTTGTGTTAGATATGCCCCATGTGGCCCTGTAATGTGGACACTCATGTTTGGAAGTTGGGACCCCAGTGAACTGCAGCTAAATCATTGATCTCAGTCAGAACCCTAAATACTTTCGTCTGCTCCAGGTGGATATGCACACAATCAGTCCATCTTTAGAAAAAGCTTCAGGGACCAACCAGCATAAAAGGAAGAACACATCAAAGTAAAAGGGGAAAAACCTGTTCAAATAAACTGCTTCACTTGGATCTTAGAACAAATTAGATGCCATCCAGGTCTTCTCAAGGGAGTGTGGCAGTATGAGGATTTTCATCAGAGGCACCAAACTGGGCACAGCTTCAAACCACTTCAGAAAAAAACAGAACAAACATCAGCCCTCTTACACTGAAATGGATGTTTTTTTAAGGTGGTACATGGTATCCATCCATCAAGGAGAGGAAGGAACACATAACACCAGGCCTAAGTGGAAACTGCCAGTTTTTGCAGGCTTTATTATTATTATTTTTAAACCAGGGAACTCTTCTACATTCCTGTTGGAGCTATAAAGATCCTTCTGTTTCCCCCACTTTAAACCCCATGCTATCCACGTCTAGAGCTCTCAAACTTTTTCATAGTGTGGAATGCATCTTACAGAGATTGTTTCATGAGCACCTCTCCTCTCATTCACTGTTTCATAACATCCCAGTGGCAAATACAGCAATTGTATACATGGAAAAATATCAGGCAGGAATTTAATGTATTTTTAATATCTTTTAATGCAAGTCAGCAGTGGGAAGAGAGCCAGCATCAGGTAACTAGGGATCTCTCTGTGCACAACCAACAAGTGCTCCATGGACCTCAGTTTGGGAGCTTTAGGCCAGCTGCATGCAGACCTCATTGGAGCCTGTCAGCAAATCATCTGGAGAGGGGCCCAGGGGCCTTTCTTCAGGGACCAAGTGGCAGCTGCTGCTACTTCACCCCCCGCCCACACACTTTAAAGATCTATTTAATTTCATAGAAAATGATGTCTTTTCTATAGGCTTTCTCCCCTTTTTGGACCATTCTATGAAGTTGAATATTCCTGGTATAGAATTCTATGGGAAGGTTTAAAAAAATACTATAGAAAGGATCTCATTCTCTAGTCAACTCTATAGGTTTTTAAGAACAATTTGTATAAAACCCTATTGGCTTAATAGCTGTTAAAGTCTATGGACTTTTCTCTCTGGGTTTTGATGTTTTTTTAGTGTACATGATTGTACTTACAAAATATGTTGGTTTAATAATTCTGGCAAATCAAATCCTTCCTGTATGCACAGAACGGGGGAGGGTTTGGTCAGCTGAAGTTTTTCAATTATTTTTTCAGTATTTCTCAAGCTGCGAGTCCCGACCCAAAAGGGGGTTATAAGACTATTGTGGTGGGGTCGCGAGAGTGGCTGCTGGCTGGGCGCTCAGCTCCAAAGGCAGTGCTGACGCCAGCAGCAGCACGGAAATAAGGGTGGCATAGTATACGGGAGGGGGGGTCCATCACTTTTTGGGAGAGGGGTCATCACAGCCTGAAAGAGGGTCTCAGCAAAAAAAGTTTGAGAAACCCTATGCTAGACTGAAAGTTGTTACAATCTCATGGCTGGGCAGTGGCATATTGAGAAATATTTGGTGGTTTCAGTCTGTTTCCAATGGACAGAGGCCAACATCACAAAGCCAATATTGCTTGGCATTAGCTGTGCACTTGAGGGCAGTACAAGCAGAAAAGCTAAAGACTGAATGGCATGAAGAGTGACCTACTTCCTCACCTGCAGATGTTGTGTTGTGTCCCCAGGTCTGGTGCAGTGGGTCTGGGGAAGCTTATGCTGTAATTCTTTGTGTTCTATCTATTCTGTGAATAAAGAGAGGGCTTCATGGTCCAGGAATGTTGAGCTGGTACCATTCACATGCTCCACATTTACAAAAATGTAGCTTTTTTAGATGTTAGTACAGAACAGGAGTAGCATAGACAGCAGCAGTGCATGGTTCCTTGCTGTACTCCACCTCCTGGGAGTTTCAACTCTCATCTGGAGGGACCTGAAAGGATCATTTAATTTCTATATTGATTCAGCACTTGGCTTCTCTGCTGAGAGGCCAGTAATTATGCCACCTGGGACAGTGGATTTGTGAAATGGACTTCTGCCTGCTAGCAACTGGATGGAGACCACCAACTCTTTCAATAGAGCTTGGCAAAGATAATTAAAGGCTGGTTTACACTAGATATAGGTAAGCTGACCCAAATCCCCAGTGTAGACAGGGCTAGGTTGATGTAAGAATTCTTCCGTATACCTAGCTACCACCTCTCATGGAGGTGGATTACCTATGCCAACAGGAGAACCCCTCCCATAGCTGTAGTGTCTATCCTGAAGCGCTACAGCGATGCAGGTGTGACTATAACATTTCAAGTGTAGACAATGATAAATGTTCTAAATTGGGAGGTGGCTGTTTTCAGACTGTAAAGCACTATTCTTGCCCCTGTAGTTGTGACCACTGTACAAGCTCATAAAATAATCCCACGGGACATCAAGGTCTGGTCTTCATTAAGGATCTAATCCAAAACCACTGATGTTAATAAGAATTTTTCCATTAACTTCAGTGGGTTTTAGATTAGGCCCTAAATAAGGAATTTAGTGCCAGGAGAGTTTTAGGTATACATGTTTGTGACGGGTCTGTGAGGCCTTCTTTGACCCCTGCTGGAGGAATCAATGCTTTGGCCCTCCCTTGCTTAATGATAACCAGTTCAAGATGGGCTACCAATAAGACTTAGTCCTCTAGAGGTCTAGGAGGGCCAGGAGAAGATACTGACCAAAGCAAGCCAGCAGGCTGGGTAAGAAGGCTTGCTTGCTTCTTCTAAAGGGTAGTGCTGAGTGGAGCTGGGACAGCAGTGGAGTACTAGACCAGACCCAGGTCAGGACCCTGGATTAAACACTGTGAATAAAGTCATCTTTTGTGTTAGTTTGTGAGTTTAAAGAGACAGACAAATATTCAGTTTGTTTATTGTGAACCATGCAAGACTGATGCTGAGCTTACAACACAGGCCATTCTGCTCCAGCCCAGTTGCTGCATTGTAGAAAGTGACAGGTGGGGCTAAGAATCATCAGCATGGTTGTGATTAGTGACATTGTACTACCAACAGTGGATTTAAAGGGGTGGTGTAAATAGTAAAAAAACAAAGATTCCAAAAAAGAACAAGACCCAAATGATAGTAATGGAATGCAAGTGATGTCTTGAACCAAAAGAGAGCAGTTCCAAGCAACACCAACATTTGCCCTAAACATTGCTAAAGACTATAGTATCCAAAGCCGAAACCAGTTCAAGGAGCACTGATGAAGAACAGCCATATGGCTCAGCTGGCTGCAAGAGATAATCACAAACTTTCTGGAAGCCATTATCGGTGCAATGCTCCAGTCCAAAACATAGGCTAATTTCCTTTGTAAGACCTCTTCTAGGAAATAAACTATTTCATTGAAGAAGTTATTACGTTAAACAGAGATGATTAAGAGCCAGATGCTGTCACCCTTACTCATGTTGAATATAACCTTAGTCCGTGAACACTCAATTCTTAAAGGACATGGACTTTCAAGAAGTAAACTTTTAATTTACACAGTTGCAAGTATTTTTAGCAGAGCCTTAGGCTTATTTCTGAATTTTTTGGCTCTTGCCACAAGGACTTACAACGTCTCTGGATTTAATATGGAATAATGCTGAGTTGCCACAGAGTATGATTTCATTTGTTAAGGAGGATCAGGCCTGGTGAGAAACTCTAAGGAGCTACAGGAATTGGTAAAGGGCGTACAGTAGGTGGCATACTTTTCCATATCTGTACTGAGCAATGCTCAGCCTCGTGCTGGGTATTTTTGTGAATACAAGCAAAGAGTTTGGTTTGCTCTGACTACTGGGCTCAGAGGTATTTGCGAGAATTCGGATGATGACCAGACTTGTGTGAGAGAATGGTCACATATCCTGACTTTTTCCTGAATTTTAGTACAATTGTGTATTTGGCACTTTAATTATTGACTGTTCATTGCCCTTCTGTTTTAAAAGTTTTAGTCATCCATTTAGGGAGCAGAAGCAATGCCATGTGACAAAGGGCATGTCTAGCAGTTCAGTCTGTGGGGGTGTAAATAGCAGTGTACACCAGAGTGCTGCGCTGTAACTCCCCCCATGTGGACGCTGCGGGTGCGAACAAAAGGGTTCTTAGGGTATGTCTACACTACGAGAGTAGTTCGATTGTACTTAAATCGAATATGTGGAATCGATATTACAAAGTCGAATGTGTGTATCCACACTAAGAACAGTAAGTCGACTTTATGCACACTAATGGGGCATGCGTCGACATTGGAAGCGGTGCATGTGGGCAGCTATCCCACAGTTCCCGCAGTCCCCGCTGCCCATTGGAATTCTCGGTCAAGCCCCCAATGCCTGCTGGGGAAAAAAATGTGTCGAGGGTGGTTTTGGGTAACTGTCGTCATCCAACCGTCACTCCCGCCCTCCCTCCCTGAAAGCGCCGGCGGGAAATCAGTTCGCGCACTTTTCTGGTGAGTGACAGAGCGGACGCCACAGCACTGCGAGCATGGAGCCCGCTGCGACCATGGCTGCAGTTATGGCCGTTGTCAACACCTCACACCTTATCATCCACCTTTCCCAGAGGCAGATGCTGAGAAATCGGGCGAGGAGGCTACGGCAGCGCAGTCAGGACATTAAGTCTGAGAGTGGCACAGACCTCTCGCAAAGCACGGGACCCTGCGCCGTGAACATCATGGTGGCAATAGGTCATGTTGATGTTGTGGAACGGTGATTCTGGGCCCGGGAAACAAGCACGGACTGGTGGGACCGCAAAGTGCTGCAGGTCTGGGATGAATCACAGTGGCTGTGAAACTTTCGTATGTGGAAGTTTGTGAGTTGCTGTCCCCTGCCCTGAAGCGCAAGGACACCTGGATGCGAGCAGTCCTGACTGTCCAGAAGCGAGTGGCCATAGCCCTCTGGAAGCTTGCAACGCCAGACAGCTACCGGTCAGTCGCGAATCACTTTGGTGTCAGCAAATCTACCGTGGGGGTTGCTGTGATGCAAGTAGTCAATGCAATCGTTGAGCTACTGCTGTCAGAGGTAGTGACCCTTGGAAACGTCCAGGTCATCATAGATGGCTTCGCCGCGATGTGATTCCCAAACTGCGGTGGGGCTATCGACGGAACTCACATTCCTATCCTGGGACTGGACCACCAGGCCAGCCAGTACATTAACCGAAAGGGCTACTTTTCAATGGTGCTGCAAGCACTGGTGGACCATAGAGGACGTTTTACAAACATCAACTTAGGATGGCCGGGCAAGGTTCATGATGCTCGGGTTTTCAGGAACTCTGGTCTGTTTAGATGGTTGCAGGAAGGTATTTACTTCCCGGACCAGAAAATAACTCTTGGGGATGTGGAGATGCCTATAGTGATCCTCGGGGACCCAGCCTACCCGCTAATGCCCTGGCTCATGAAGACCTATACAGGCGCCCTGGACACTGATAAAGAACTCTTCAACTACCGTCTGAGCAAGTGCAGAATGGTGGTGGAGTGTGCTTTTGGATGTCTCAAGGGGAGATGGAGAAGCTTACTGACTCGCTCTGATCTCAGCGAAACCAATATCCCCATTGTTATTGCAGCTTGCTGTGTGCTCCACAATCTCTGTGAGAGTAAGGGGGAGACCTTTATGGTGGGGTGGGAGGTTGAGGCGAATAGCCTGGCTGCTGATTACGCCCAGCCAGACAGCCGTTCGATTAGAAGAGCCCAGCGGGACGCGCTGTGCATCCGGGAGGCTTTGAAAGCTAGGTTCCTCAGAGAGCAGGGTAACCTGTGACTATTAAGTTTGTTTAAAGAGAAGCTGAACCTGCCCCTGTTTCTTTACCCACTTACTGTTGACTATCCTCTCCAGCTACATACCCCGTTCACCCCCCCCCCTTCCAACACACGTTTAAAAATAAAATAAATGGAACTTTGTTAATGAACACCGTTTTCTTTATTACGGATTTCACGGTAAAGTGTTGAATCTGGGAAACAGACTGTGGTGGGGAGCGGGCATAGTGATGGAAAGAACGCTTCTAAACTCGAGGAATGACAGGCTCCTGCTCCTAGAGAGGTCCGCAGTGGTGGACTGGTTGTTTCAACGGAGCCTGCCACCCCTCCTTTTCGGGACTCTGTGTGTGGGGGCTATGTGACTTTGTGGCGGGGGAAGACGGTTACAGATCCCCTGCTGCGTGGCTCTGTGATCCAGGATAAGGACCGCAGCATAAGATCTCTATCCACCCTCCCCCGCCACAAAGTCACATGCCCGCCCCCCGAACATGAAAACCACCTCCCAGACTGAACAGCGTGCCTAGTGACTGCAATGTGTGTGTGATCTTCTGCTGAACCTGCCCCCGTGTCTGTACTCTGGTAAAGGTGACTGTCCTCTCCAATTACCAACCTCCTTTCCCCCCTTCAAACACACTCTCCCCTAAAAGAACATGATGGAAACAGTAATTAACAGAAATGTATCTTTTATTAGCAACTACACAGTTAGGGGATGAAACTGGGACGGGGGCTTGGGTGAGGCGGGAAGGAAAGGACTTATCAAATTTTTGGGAATGAGAGCCTTCTGGTACTTGAGCAGTCTGCAGGGGTGGAGTGACAGTTTCCACGGCCCCTGCCGCCCCTCCTTCTTGGGACTTTGGGTGAGGGGGGTATGGCAGTTTGTGGCGGGGGAGGGCGGTTAGAGATAGACTGCAGCGGGGCTCTGTCCTCCTGCCTCCGATCCTGCAGAACATCCACAAGGCGCTGGAGCGTGTCCGTTTGCTCCCTCATTAGTCCAAGCAACGTTTGAGTCGCCTGCTGGTCTTCCTGCCGCCACCTCTCCTCCCGTTCGCTGTGTACTCGCTGGTATTGCGACATGTTCTCCCTCTACTGGGTCTGCTGGGCCACATCGGCTCGGGAGCAGCCCATAAGTTCTGAGAACATGTCGTCCCATGTCCTTTTCTTTCTCCGCCTAATCTGCGCCAGCCTCTGCAAGGGGGATGCCAGGGTAGGTCAGGAGACAGTCGCAGCTCTGGGATGGGAAAAAGGGAGTGAATTCCTCACAAAGATAATTTTTTGTGAACAATCAACATAGTCTTTCTCTGTGAACAAGACCATGCACAGCACCTATCACATGCGCACTCAGGACAAGGTTGAATTTTCGGCCTTCGCATTCAGTGCCTGGGGTCTTGCAGTGGAGATCAGACAAGTGGGGCAGGATAGTGGAATTCGGGTAGAAGGCGGACATGGTAAGCCGTAGACTTTTGGCTGCTTAAAACTTAAATTAGAGCAGTGCCCTCCTTTCACGTTCAAAGCAATGCTCCTATCGTTGGGCAGTTCCTGCTGCCGGCAATCCGGCAAGCATGAACTCTGCCCCTGTCCCACCCCCTTGCGGCTGTCCCCGGGAAAGATCCCTGTATGCTGCCCCTCTCCTGCCTCCACCGCGTGGCGGTAAACCGCCGGTGACAGTTCTGTAAAGGAACAGGCAAGCAGTCCCAATAGTAACATTCCCCTAATTCTAAGTAGGTCACCATGAGCGACATCACTCTGCTGAGAATTTCTGAGACCGAGAAAGAACACATGCTGCGTGAAAGCCAGCAAAAACCAGGGCCGTATGCCGCCATGCTCTGCAAGGTAATGATCCCAGAGTACTTGATGATAGCCTGGCGAGGAAAAGTTTCCTACCACGGAGGACACAATAAGGCTGCTATCCCCAGGAACCTCATGCAAAGGCTTTCCAATTACCTCCAGGAGAGCTTCGTGGAGATGTCCCATGAGGATTTCAGCTCTATCCCCAGACATATAGACCTTCTTTTCCAGTAGCTGCACTGGCAAGGACTAAAAAGTAGAGCGCCTAGGGCAAAATAATCATGATAAACCGGACATTGTTAGATTCTTTTGCAGTAGTTGCACTGCCAAGGACTAAAACGTTAAGCGCCTAGGGCAAACAAATCATGAAAAACCCATTGTTAATATTCCTGTTCTGTTCAAAATAAATGTTTACATGTTTAAAACACTTACCGACTGATCCTTCCCCTGATTCAGGGTCTGGGTTAACGCCTGGGGACGGTTGGTAGGGGATCTCTGTGAGGCTGATGAAGAGATCCTGGCTGTCCAGGAAATCAGCATTGTAAGCGCTGTCGACTGCCTCATCCTCCTTCTCACCTTCCTCATCTTCCCCGTCCGCTAACATCTCAGAGGAAGCAGCCGTCAACAATATCCCATCCTCAGAGTCCACGGTCAGTGGCGGGGTAGTGGTGGCGGCCGCACCTAGGATGGAATGCAGTGCCTCGTAGAAACGGGATGTCTGGGGATGGGATCCGGAGCGTCCGTTTGACTCTTTGGTCTTCTGGTACGCTTGTCTCAGCTCCTTGATTTTCACGCGGCACTGCGTTGCATCCCGGCTGTATCCTCTCTCCGTCCTGGCTTTGGAGATCTTCTCGTAGATCTTTGCGTTCCGTCTTTTTGATCGCAGCTCCAAAAGCATGGACTCATCGCCCCACACAGCGATCAGATCCAAGACTTCCCGATCGGTCCATGCTAGGGCCCTCTTTCTATTCTGAGATTGCATGGTCACCTCTGCTGGAGAACTCTGCATCGTTGCCAGTGCTGCTGAGCTCGCCACGATGTCCAAACAGGAAATGAGATTCAAACTGCCCAGACAGGAAAAGGAATTCAAATTTTCCTGGGGCTTTTCCTGTGTGGCTGGTCAGAACATCCGAGCTCGGACTGCTGTCCAGAGCGTCAACAGAGTGGTGCACTGTGGGATAGCTCCCGGAGCTATTAGCGTCGATTTCCATCCACACCTACCCTAATTCGACATGGCCATGTCGAATTTAGCGCTACTCTCCTCATTGGGGAGGAGTACAGAAATCGAATTTAAGAGACCTCTATGTTGAACTAAATAGCTTCGTTGTGTGGACAGATGCAGGGTTAATTTGATTTAATGCTGCTAAATTCGACATAACCTCCTAGTATAGACCAGGCCTAAATTGAGTTCACGTAAGGATTACTCGAATGCGAACTAGGAACCTTTTGGCTTGCAGCCCCAGCATCCACATGGGGGAGTTACAGCACAGCACTTTGGAATGCACTGCTATTCACACATCCCCAGTCTGAACTGAGGGACAGCATAGACATGTCCTAAGGCTATTGTCTTCATTGCAAACAAAGGTGTGGGTTTCAACTGATCTGAGAGATTCAGCTAATCTATCTCAATGTATAAACCTCATAGAGAGAAAACACTAGTTTTTAATCTTGATGTAACTAGTCAAAGTAAACCCCAGGTAGTGGAGAATAGAGTTGACTGCGTCGCACTTCCTTTTTCTTCAGTGAAGACAGAGCCTTAGATGCCAAACACACAACATGAATACTGAATAGCAAACAGTGTAAGCAAATGATTCACAAAAGACCCATAGGCTGAGAATTACTCATTGAAAATATTTGGTGAATACTTATGAATATCACAGATACATTTGAAACAAAGATTTACTAACCAAAAAAAGGTGATTAGATTCATAAAAAAATATTATTCAAAATTATTTGTTCACCTCGCTCGTTTTTTTCTAGCTCCAATGCTAGCAAGCACTGTAGTGATGGAAGTACCTTCTTCTGGATGAAACGTAACGCTAAGGATGTGGCCACTTGTAACCATTACTATTATGTCACTTTTCACAGGAATAGGGGTGTTAACTTCAGTGACCTGGCTAAATTCTAACTTGTGTTTTTCTTTCTTTCTCGGTTTTCTCTATAGTTTTAGTTTGATGAGATATTTCTCACTTCCCATCCTTTGTATAATGTTGATCGCATAAAACGGCTACTGCATTTCCCACCACAGACAGAGACTGCCTATGGCCAGATTGCCTGAAATGCAGCTAAGGGATCTCTGTACAAAAACCACCACAAATATGCCCTCGGGACACATTCACTTAGGGGGAGCTGCATATTGGAAAGCAGAAGGCAGTCCAAAGCCCAAGAACTTTGGGATCCTTGTTGATTAATTGTGCTAGAGAAATGGAAGGCATTATTATATGGAGGAATGTCGGCTGGACTCATTCTTCATATATGGAATTCAGGGTTTTTTTTTCATGCCAAATAAATGAGAGGAACAACTGGGATTAGCTAATGAACTATGAAAAGCCAAAATCAAATGTGAGGAGCAAGGCTGCAGCATAATAAAGGGGAACTGCAATGGAACAAAATAGATAGGCTTGTACATTTTCCTTTATGATGTACAAAGGAGCCCTGAAAAGATCGAAAGGGGGTCTCCTCTCCCTCTCTCACCTTTTACATTAGAAATTCAGGGATTGTCTTATCCTGGAACTTTGTGAATGGTTGCAGAACTACACTGACTGGCTTTAATTCAGCCAACACATGACATGACTGAGGGATTTAGGAGTGTGGATGGAGGGTGAGTTAGAGTTGAGCTAAGGGAACACTCAAACTATAACTATCTTAGGTGCTTATATAGTCCCATTATATAATATCTGAACACCTCACAGTGTTTAATGTATTTATCCTCACCACACCTCTGTGAGGTAGGGAAGTACTGTGACGCAGAGAAGCTAAATGACTTGTCCATGGTCACACAGGAAGTCTGAGGTAGAGCAGGGACTAGTCTGCCAAATTCTAGGCTAGGGTCCTAACCACTACACCATCCTTTGTGCTTATCTACACTTGTAACGCTACAGCCGCACTGCAGCTGTGTTACTGTAGCACTTCAGTGTAGACACTACCTATGCCAACGGGAGGGGTTCTCCACAAATTAGGAAATCCATCTCCCTCAGAGGTGGTAGCTAGGTCAACAGAAGAACTTGGATGCCAGTGGGTGCTAAGCACTTGCTAATTTTTTTCCGTGGGTGCTCCAGCCCTGGAGCACCCACAAAGACAGCACCTATGGATGTAGCTATACCAACCTAGCCCCATGCGTAGACAGCGCTAGGTTGATGGAAGAATTCATCTATTGATCTAAGTCCTGCCTCTCAGGAAGGTGGATTAACTTTGATGACAGGAGAACCCCTCCCATTGGTGTACATAGTATCTGCGCATTTCAAGTGTAGACGAGCCCTGAGGGACTGAAAACTGACTGGTTGAGGTGAACTGTGGCTTTTATTCAGAATGTGTAAAACTTTTGTGTAAAACTTTTCATTTCTTGGTAATACCTACTTAGTTACAACAGTTGGACAATCTCATTGTCAAAGATTCAGGCAGCCCTTCCCCTTCAGTTCAGGAGTGAGAGAGCTCGCATTACGCATCTCAGAGCCCCAAAAGGTTCTCCAGCAAAATCAGCTGTGACAGACCCAGACCAGTGGGGTACAGGAGTCTGGTAGAGGGCAAATATACTGGTCACTGGAAGAGTAGTTTTCTGTTCCCTGAGTGACCAGAGCAGGGGCTGCACTAGAGTAATCAGGAACCTGCTAGAACCAGTTAAGGCTGGCTGGCTAATTAGGACACCTGGAGCCAATTAAGAAGAAGCTGCTAGAATCAATTAAGGCAGGCTAATCAGGGCACCTGGGTTTTAAAAGGAGCTGACTTCAGTTTGTGGTGTGAGTGTGAGGAGCTGGGAGCAAGAGGCGCAAGGAGCTGAGAGTGTGTGCTGCTGAGGAGCACAAGTGTTATCAGACAACAGGAGGAAGGTCCTGTGGTGAGAATAAGGAAGGTGCTTGGAGGAGGCCATGGGGAAGTAGCCCAGGGAGTTGTAGCTGTCATACAGCTGTTACAGGAGGCACTATGGACAGCTGCAGTCCACAGGGCCCTGGGCTGGAACCCGGAGTAGAGGGCGGGTCCGGGTTCCCCCCAAACCTCCCAATTGACCTGGACTGTGGGTTCTTCCAGAGGGGAAGGTCTCTGGGCTGTTCCCCAACCCACATAGTGAATCTCTGAGGCAAGAAAATCCACCAATAAGCGCAGGATCCACCAAGATAGAAGAGGAACTTTGTCACACAGCATAGACCAGACTTGACATTGCTGAAATTTCTATGGAACCCCCAAGCAAAACTGCCATTTATTACATTTTAAAAATCCTTTCAGGCCTTCTTTATACATCATAAACAAAAGCACAATCCTAATTTTCCCAAACACACCTTTAAAATTGCTTCTAGGCAGAGCAGGGGCCACGTCCCCAGCTCAAAACACCCCCAAACTTTTGAACAATCCAGATGTGACATTTGTAGCTTGGGCCCCATCTCTGTTTCGTAGCTTAGAAAACTATTCCAGCTCTACGTGTGTGATTTTAATTTTTAAAGCCGTCTGGCAGGCGTCTCTCCTCTCTGCCTATTACGTAAAGCAAATTATTGACAGATGCAGACCTGTTGAGCCCATATTCTCTGCTAAATTCAAGCCTTGTTTAAAAAGTGCAGTTTTAACATGTTGTTCTTTCAGAAATATTCCACAATATGGGCTTTCACTTTTGGTTATATAACTTTACATTCTTTTATAATAATAAAGCACAGTGTATTCTGGATTTCTCTACAGACTCAAGCAGTTTAGCAAGTGGGGCAGATCCAGATGTGAAAACGTTCTGTGGCTTGGCTAGACGTGTTACTAAACTTTTGGATCAGATGCCCAAATGACACTCAATATGAATTTAGATTTCCTTTCTGAAAAGGAACCAACTGCTTTCCTAATATACAAATCAGAGTGTTCCCCTCTGCCCCCCACTTCTCTTTTAAAGGAGACCTGCAGTTTCACGTCTAACTATAAATGCCAGATTGAATGTTAACTCTGTAACCTTATATTTGTTCACACCCTTTATTAAGAAGGCTGTAAAACCCACTAACAGAACGTGTAAATAATGGTGTTTTATTGAACCCAATGACTTCTGCTTTAGAGAGGGAGTTTTTTTGGGCACGCACTCAGTTGAATATTAGCAGGTTGCTGGTAGGTACTAAAAGGCAAGTGACAGGAATCTGGCATCGCAAGATATAATACAATAAATATAAAAAGTTAAATGTATAAAGCACCTTTTAATGCCAAAAGATCCCAAAGCCACATACAGTTCTTACAACACCATTGAAATACGATATTCTCAGGGGTAGAGGTAAGCAGCCAACGGGCTGCACAGCCGTGAGCGAGAGGCGATTCTGACAAGGGCACCAGGACAAGCCCATTTCTCATAAAGAGTTCCATAATACCTTTGATGTCCATACAAAACAAGAAAGGTGCTGGTCTATTCCTTTCAGTGAGCAGCTCAGAATACCTGGACAGTTTTGCCCCGCCTGCTGCCCCGTAACATCATTTGCACATCAGGCCAGGAGCTTCAGAGAGGAGCCAGCTTGGGAGTTGTGTATGTCTGGCTACTTTGCTCCTATACAAGGGGAATTCTCTGTTGAAGCTCCTTTACAGCCTCTATACATCACTAAAGCAGCAGGCAGAATATGGCGCTGAGTGTTTAGAGTCTCTAAGAGTACATCTCCAATGCAAAGAAACCCCACAGCAAAAAAGCAAGGTAGTGGGTCTCAGAACCCAGGTCTACAGACTCAGGTGCAAGGGCCTCATGTGACGGTGCTAAAAATAGCCATGTAGATGTTGGGCTCTGAGACCCACCCCCTTCGCCAGGTTTCAGAGCCCAGGCAGGAATGTCTACATGGCTATTTTTCACACATGCCGCAAGCCCTGTGAGCCCAAGTCTGTAGACCTGGGCTCTGAGAGTTACTGCCATGGGTTTGGTAGGTTGTTGTTTTTTTGCAGTGTACGCGTATCCATAAATACATGATTCTTGATTTATCTACACTATCTGGCGAAGATGAAGGGCTAAGAAGACTGTATCAAGATTGGACATTGTGATTCTAGTGGCCTGATTCTGATCTCACTTACACCAATATCAGTCAGGAGTAACCCCATTAAGTCAGCAGCATTTACAATAGTGTAAAACCAGTGGGTCTGAGTCAGCATTGCATTACTCCATACACTAGTCCTGGGGTACCACCAGTGAAATCAATTGAGTTACAGTGGCATCAAACTGCACTACACAATGGTGAATCTGCCCAGCACAAGTTTTAAACCTACAGCTTCGCCTGTTTGTCCTTTTCAGAGCCAACTGTAGGAAACTCTGTGTTGATTGCCTTAGAACAGTGTTTCCCAACCTGGCGATTGCAAGATGGGTTTAGAGGGGTCATGGGTTTGGGCTGTCAGCCCGGGTGGCGGGGCTCCAGAGATTCAGCCCTGGGCGGTGGGTCTCCAGCTGCTTCTGTCCCAACCCCGCCCAGGCGGCTTCATCCCCCTACCTTTTCAAGTCTTAGTAGGGGGTGACATTTTTTCATATAGGTCCAAAGGGGGTCATGAGCACAAAAAGGTTGAGAAACACTGCCTTAGAGCTCAATATTTGCTTTTGTTGTTGTTCCAGTTCTTGGTTATTGTTCTTCCCAGCATTATCCAGATGCTTTGCAACCACAGAAATTGATACAACTTCAAATTCCCTTTTTATTTCCCCCCAAATGACTTATGAATATCTAGATGTAGAGGCCAAATGTTACAAAGTGCTTTTATCCCATCCTTCAAACAGACGTAATGCACTGATTCACCATGCTGCTTGGTTCTTTATGTTTATTTCCCTGCACCATTTATTCAGAGGATTAAATCTGATGCATTTCAATTTATTTTGCTGGTGAGTAGTGAGTTAAATAGTTGTGCTATGTTTTTCTTTATAAAGGTAACCATTTTAGCATCACACTTATCTCCATGTCCCATTCACCCACAAGACACATGTTTGTATGGGGGATAGGTGATAAGAGAGCATATACAAGTTCATTATTTTGTAGTCGTAGTGCTTAAGATACAAAAGAAATGTATATGTCCAATGGATGTATATATCACACAGACACGAACACTAGGTGTTTAAGGCAAATCAGTTCTGTAAAGTTAAGTTTAAACAACTTTTCACATGAAGTTCAAGGTTGGGCTTTTTTTTAGGACTGTCAATTGCAGTTAACTCACATAATTAACTCAAAACAAATTAACTTGATTAAAAAAATTAATCGCGATTAATCACAGTTTTAATTGCATTCGTTAATAATAGAAAACCAATTTATATTTATTATAAATATTTGTGGATGTTTTTCTACATTATCAAATATATTGATTTAAATTACAACACAGAAAAGTGTACAGTGCTCACTTTATATTAGTATTTTTTAGGGCTGTCTATTAATCGCAGTTAACTCACGCAATTAACTCAAAAAAATTAATCACAATTAAAAAAGCAATCATGATTAATCACAGTTTTAATCTCACTGTTAAGCAATAGAATACCAATTGAAATGTATTAAATATTTTGGGATGTTTTTCTACATTTTCAAATATATTGATTTCAATAACAACACAGAATACAAAGTGTACAGTGTTCACTTTATATTATTATTTTTATTACTAATATTTGCACTGTAAAAAAGAAACAAAAGAAATAGTATTTTTCAATTTACCTCAGACAAGTACTGTAGTGCAATCTCTTTATCGTGAAAGTGCAGCTTAACAAATGTAGATTTTTTTGTTACATAACTGCACTCAAAACCAAAACAATGTAAAACTTTAGAGACTACAAATCCAGTCAGACCTACTTCTTGTTCAGCCAATTACTAAGACAGACAAGTTTGTTTATGTTTACAGGAGATAATGCTGCCTGCTTATTTACAATGTCACCCCAAAGTGAGAACAGATGTTCCCATGGCACCATTGCCAGATATGCTAAATATTTCTATGCCCTTTCATGGTTTGACCACCATTCCAGAGGACATGGTTCCATGTTGATGATGCTCGTTAAAAAAATAATGCATTAATTAAATTTGTGACTGAACAACTTGGGGGAGAATTGTATGTCCCCTGCTCTGTTTTATCTGCATTCTGCCATATATTTCATGGCATAGCAGTCTCGGTGAGGACCCAGCACATGTTCGTTTTAAGAACACTTTCACTGCAGATTTGACAAAACGCAAAGAAGGTACCAATATAAGATTACTAAAGATAGCTACAGCACTCGACCCAAGGTTTAAGAATCTGAAGTGCTGTCAGAAGTCTTAAAAGAGCAACACTCCGATTCAGAAACTACAGAACCCGAACCACCAAAAAAGAAAATCAACCTTCTGTTGATGGCATCTGACTCAGATGATGTAAATGAACGTGCATCAGTCTGCACTGCTCTGGACAGTTATCGAGAAGAACCCGTCATCAGCATGGAAACATGTCCTCTGAAATGGTGGCCGAAGCATGAAAGTGGTCCAGGATCGGGCCCAGCTCTCACCTCCTCTTGGTGTGGGTCCCCTGTGCGGGGCAGGCTGGGCAGCACCAGGGCTGCAGCAGCCAGGATCGTGGGCAGTGTGGGGATCAGCATCTCCCATCCAGAGCACAGAGCTGCCGCCGTGCCTGGTGCATCTTGCCCGCTCCGACTGTGCCGTGTGCCTGCTTCGCCTCCCGCAGCAGGGCCCTGCCACCAGCACCAGGGATACTTCCTGGAGTTCCCATCCTGCCCTGGTGCCCAGCTCCCTCTGCCCTGCACTGCACGGTCACTTCCCCAGTCCCTGATGCCTCACCTCGCTCCTCACTGCCTGCACTGGGGAATCTCTGCCTCTCCTGGGCCTCCAAGAGGCAGCACTCTCCTTGCAGGAGCCCCCCAAGAAGTGAAGAGGGTGCTGGCGGAAGCGCTGCTGAGGGGTGATGTCCCCAGCCCTGAAGGACTTGCTGCCCAGGATGCAGGAGCTCAGCTTGTGCCGATTTAGCTGCAACTGCACCTGCTGGGCGTCAGGCAGGCTCAGCATTCTGCTGGCCTTGCGCAGGGGTGCGAGTGAAGTGGCTGAAGCCCCAGCGCAGACAGGGCACTCCATGGCCAACATGTGCCTCCTACTGCCCGCGCCAGGACCAGTAACTGATGCGGCTAGCCCAGAGGTGCCAGGGCTCAGCCCCTGCAAGCCCTAGTGCAAATTCAGCACTGTCCTGAGGTGCCAGGGCTATGACCTGCCAAATCCAGAGGCTCAAATTAAGCACTGGTAACACACTGGACAGTGGCTTACCTATGCATGTCTTAATTGGGTCTTCAGTTTTGAGCTGTGCTCCATTTCCCCACCTTCTCTCACCAGAGTGAGTTCTAAGGAGGGAGGTGGAATTGAACTAGAGGTGGAATTGAACCACTTCTTAATTAATAATAAGGTAGTCTTCACTGTTCTAGAGGTAAGAGACACCCATACCATTATCAATCCACTAAAAGCCACCATTTCCCAAACATATGAAAGCTGACTCCCCACTTCCAGTAAAATGAAACCAATCTTCCCTCCTCCAGCTCTGCCAAGTATCGTTAAAGGCCTATCCATCTTAATTGACACATCTGCTGTGCTATCTGACCCCAGGCTAGTCCTTCAGTCTCCCCCAGGAGACACTTCCCAGGCTTGGGAAATGCTGCAGTACACTCAGAATGAAGACAGCAGGATTTTGTGTGGGCAGGGAAGGGGGTTAGCTTTGTATAAGGAAAGGTTCCAGAATCCATTGTTGAAAGCTGTCTGGCTAAAAAATCTGGAAGCCGCAGAAGGTTTTTTCATGTCAAATACTTGCTGTAACTGGAGTAATGCCTTTTCCAGAAGAGGCAAGATCTGTAAATGTAATAGTTTTCCAATTCTCTGATGCGGTCTCCAGTGTTGTATCGATAACTCTTTTGGCGTAGGGTATTTTGGAGTAGGGTCGTCCTCAAAAGCAGGGTTTAAGAGAGGCAATGAACTCGTCCCCTGTTAGTTATTGATTGCAGTGGTCACTGTTGTTCAGAATCTGTTGATACTGGCACTCTGGTGACATCTGGACAAGATTTTCGCTGTTACAGTTCCAACCAATGTCACTTTCCCTCTCATTATTAACGTTTTGATCTGATGCAATGTCTGTGCAGCTTTTTGAAATTAATCACTTTTATATAACAGCACAAGGACATAAAGCATTAGTCCAAAGAGCAAATCCTTCTACATTTCTAGCCTTAAAGGACCTGATCCTGAAGTCAGTGGAGTCGCTCACTCACACCAAGGCCGAATTTGGTGCAAAAATAATGAGAATAAAGATTGCAGCCCTTAGTTTAGTCCACTTATTTTTTAATTGTAAGAAATCAATAATGAATCAGACTTGCATTATTTTGCAGTCCTTCACACTAATGCTTTCTTTAACATTAAATGTAGATTTAATTCTTTAAGATGAAAAGACCTAAATATCCTGAGACTCCTGAATGTTGTTTTCGGTCTTTTGAGCATAAGTGAGACATCATGTGACCAAGTACATGGCACCAGTGGCTCACCCCTGCTCTGGGATAACAGCCTTCTACTGCTGCTAATATAGTTAAGTCCTGTAACTCAAGTGATAGAAATATTTTTTTCCAAGTAAATTTGGGAGGACTTCCCCCCGGCTGGACTCACCACGGCGGGGACTGCTGCAGTGTTCTATGAATCCCAAGGACAAGTGGGAATATAGTGCTTGTAACTTGTGTGGATCAAGGGGAGTGAATTCAGAATTCCAAGTTTCCATTTATCTTGTGAATAGACTCACAATAGTACCTCTGCGCATTGCATCTTTTGCAGCTGGAAATGTGGCCTGGAGGGTCTCTCCATCCACACCAGTGAAGCGGCTCAGCCAGATAAGGAGAAGGAAGAGAATGTGGGATGACATGTTCCAAGAGATCCTGCAAGGCTCTGGTGCTTCAGATATCGAACACCAGGGCTTGGAGGATCATCCTCGCAGACGAAAGGGCTAGAGTGGAGAGGAGAAAAGCACAGGAAAAGGAGAGAGACATGCCAAAGGAGATGCTAGCACTTCTCAAGCAGCAAACAGACATGCTGGAGACTCTTGTTGATCTTCAAGCTCAATAGACCCATGCTTGCCTTCCTCTGCAATCTATAGAGAACTGCATTCCGGGTCCTCCTTACATGCACCCCCATTCCACATCTGGGGCCGCTGCACTATCCCTACCATTTCACCCCAAGGGAGAGTACAGACAATCACAGCCGCACATACACTGTTGGGCTGCTTCCCCACTCTGAACTTTAGGGTACAAATGTGGGGGCCTGCATGAAAACTTCTAAGCTTAACTACCAGCTTAGGTCTGGTCCGCTGCCACCATCCCAAAGCTAGTTCCCTTTCCTGGATAGCCTTGAGAGACCTTCACCAATTCCCTGGTGAATACAGATCCAAACCCCTTGGATCTTAAAACAAGGAGAAATTAACCATTCCCCTCCTTCCTCCCACCAACTCCTGGTGAATACAGATCCAAACCCCTTGGATCTTAAAACAAGGAGAAATCAACCATTCCCCTCCTTCCTCCCACCAACTCCTGGTGGATCAAGATCCAAATCCCTTGGATCTTAAAACAAGGAAAGATCAATCAGGTTCTTAAAAAGAAGGCTTTTAATTAAAGAAAAAAAGGTAAAAATCATCTCTGTAAAATCAGTATGGAAAATAACTTTACAGGGTAATCAAACTTAAAGAGCTCAGAGGACCCCCCTCTAGCCTCAGGTTCAAAGTATAGCAAAGAAAGATAAACACTTTAGTAAAAGGTACATTTACAAGTTGAGAAAAACAAAGTAAAACTAAGACGCCTTGCCTGGCTTTTTACTTACAAGTTTGAAATATGAGAGACTTGTTTAGAAAGATGTGGAGAACCTGGATTGATGTCTGGTCCCTCTCAGTCCCAAGAGCGAACGAACTCCCAAACAAAGAGCACAAACAAAAGCCTTCCCCTGCCCCCAAGATTTGAAAGTATCTTGTCCCCTTATTGGTCCTTTGGGTCAGATGCCAGCCAGGTTACCTGAGCTTCTTAATCCTTTACAGGGAAAAGGATTTTGGAGTCTCTGGCCAGGAGGGATTTTATAGTACTGTACACAGGACAGCTGTTACATCCTTCCCTTTATAGTTATGACACACCCCCATTCCACATCTGGGGCCGCTGCACTATCCCTACCATTTCACCCCATGGGAGAGTACAGACAATCACAGCCGCACATACACTGTTGGTGTATGTGTTTGTTCTTTCCCCTTCTCAAGTTCTTTTCCCTGTATTTATAAAGCTTCATTCAGTTATAAATATGTCTGTTTGCATGGAGTTGGAATAAAAGTGTATTTTTAGAAACTTAATTCATCCTTATTAGTTCACAGCATATGCTGGCTGGGGCTGACGTCATTCACAAATAATACCAATAGGTGCGTTTGCAATGTTCTATTCCTATACACACAGCGCTCATTACAAGGTTCATACTGGGATGCAAAAAAAAGCAATACCACGCAGAGCACACTACAGCAACACACATTACTGGGGCTCAGTAATAAAATGGTCTTTCAAAGCCTCCCTGAGCTATATATCTCCCTGATGAGCTCTTCTTATAGTGCTGTTATCGGGTGGCTCAAAACCATCAGACAGTCATTCCACCTCCACCCTGGCGGAAACTTCCTCCCTTTGCTTCACAGATATTATGAAGCACACAGCAGGCAGCTATAACCTTTGGGATTATTTTTTGCACTGAGGTCTAATCTAGTGAGTAGACTGTGCCAGCAGCCTTTCAAGTGGCCAAAGGCATATTAAACTGTCATTCTGCACCTGCTGAGCCTGGAGTTGAAGCGCTCCTTCCTGCTGTCACGGTGGCCGGCATATGTCTTCATGAGCCACAGAAGTAAGGAGTAGGCTGGGTCTCCCAGGATCACTATTGGCATTTCAGCCTGTCCAATGGTAATCCTCTGGTCTGGAAAGAAAGTCCTTGCTTAAAGCTTTCTGAACAGGCCTGTGTTCTTAAAGATGTATGCATCATGCATCTTCCCTGGCCATCTTGCGTTGATGTTGATACAATGTCCCCGGTGATCCACCAGCACTTGCAATACCATAGAAAAGTAGCCCTTTATGTTGATGAGCTCTGTGGCAAGTTGGTCTGGTGCTAAAATAGGGGTGTGTGTGCCATCTATAGCCCCACTGTAGTTCGAGAACCCCCTTGCTTCAAAACCATCCCCTATGTCCTGCACATTGCCCAGTGTCACAGTCCATTGCAGAACACAATTAATGGCCCTGCACACTTGCATCACAGCAACCCGCACCTTGGATTTCCCAGCTCCAAATTGATTCCCGACAGATCGGTGGCAATCTGGCATTGCAAGCTTCCACACAGAAATTGCCACTCACTTCTCCACTGACAGTGCAGCTCTCATTTTGGTGTTGCTGTGCCCGAGGGCTGGGGCTAGCTCTGCACACACTTCCAGGAATGTGGTCTGGCGCATCCAAAAGTTCTGCAGCCACTGCTCATCATCCCATACATGCATAATGATGCAATCCCACCAGTCAGTGCTTGTTTCTCAGGCCCAGAACCAGCGCTCCACCATCTGCAGCTGCTCCGTGAATGCCAACAACAATCTTGAATTGTTTCTTTCTACGTCCCACAGCAAAATTAGCCCCCAAGGAATCATCATGTTCCCTGAAGCGCCTCTGGTGGCTCTGCAAATACTGCAGGATGAGGCGCGTTGTGCTCACGATGCTCATCAAAATAGTGCAGAGCTGTGCAGGATCCATGCTTCTCACAGAGATGGCAGACGTGTGGGTTTGCAGGGCTTCTGAAAAGAGGCACAAACTTTTATGGGATGCAGATAAAATTATGGGATGGAGAAAACTTCATCATGGGATGTTGAAACTATGTTCCCAGTCACCCCTGCATGACTTGTTTGCCCCCATGAGGCATTGCAAACCCTTCCCAAAACACTCTGGGCTAGACGGTGGCAAGTTGCACAATGGGATAGCTACCTATGATGCACTGCTCTGTGCATCATGCAAGCGCTGGAAGTGAGGACGTGCACCACTGAGACAAGGAGTGTAGTGTGGACATGCAAAAGCGATTTAATTACTGTGGTGGCTGTATGTTGATGTAACTTAAGTCAACTTAATTTTGTAGTGTAGACTTGCCTTGATTAAGTTTCCCAGACCTGAAGAAGAGGTCTGTGTAAGCTCAAAAACTTGTCTCTCTCACCAACAGAAGCTGATCCAATAAAAGATATTACCTCATCTACCGTGTCTCTCTAACCATAGGGCAGACTGTTAAGAAGCAGGGCAGAAAACCCAAACTGGTTGTGTGTTCTATAATTATATTTTACCAACTTAGTAACAAATATGAACTCCTAAAACAGTCTTACCACGCAGTCAGAGATAGTCCCCTTGGGCATTCCTTTCTATCTTGCCAGGCAAGCTGGACTTAGTGATAGTTAGTGATCCCTATACACCAGGGATCAGCAACCTTTGGCCCGCGGCCCACCAGGGTAAGCTCCCTGGTGGGCCGGGCCAGTTTGTTTACCTGCCGCGTCCACAGGTTCAGCCGCGGTTCGCTGCTCCAGGCCAATGGGGGCTGCGGGAAGTAGCGGCCAGCACATCCCTCGGCCTGTGCTGCTTCCCACAGCCCATATTGGCCTGGAACGGCGAACCGTGGCCAATGGGAGCTGCGATCGGCTGGACCTGCGGACGCAGCAGGTAAACAAACTGGCCCAGCCCACCAGGGGGCTTACCCTGGCGGGCCGCGGGCCAAAGGTTGCAGATCCCTGCTATACACCAAAGATCACAAAATATTCAGGCCACTCCCAGTCCCAAGAGACCAGTCACTTACCCCAAGTCAATAGGTACCTTGGATCTTACACCAAAGATAATGCTTGTAGACAATCCTATAACAAACTAACTAAAGAAACAAGGAAACTAAGGAAAAAGAAATGAGAGAGTTTTTTACAGGTTAAAGTAAGCAAACATATATATACACAAATGAGTTACTTTCAGTACTGACAGACTGTACATTCAGTGCTGACAGACTCCTATTACTCTGACACCAAAAGATGACAGAATTGTAGCAGTCTGTCAGCACTGAATGTCTTTTAGGGCTAACCCAGGCTGACACTGGGGAATCTCTGCTTCTGTTTTGTAGCTCCAGCCCAGTGAGAATCCAAACAGTCAAAGAGATGAAAATTTTCTTGTCAGCTGTCTTGATTTCCTTCTCCCAGAATTCAAGTGGCTAGGATGAGCCCTTTTCACATAGCCTCTTCTTGGGTGTGCAAGAGCAATTAGCAAAATCTTTGTATTGTGATGTTTCACAATGCCCCATTGAGTTTTGACAGCCTTTGTGATGGTTAGGAGATGAGCCCTCCTGACTGGATTAACAGGTTCGGAACAAACATTTTTTACAGTCATAAAGCAAAAACTTAAATATTATCTTCCATGCAATGTAATAAAAATATTAAAGATAATGAAGATATTATAAGTGAGATCAATGCATGCAGCAGCTTACAAGCATTTCATAAAGTCTAAACATATTGTTAAGAGGTCTTAAAGTCACAAAATTTTCTTTGCAATATCTATCAAGAATACCTGGAAAATCGGGTCCAATTCTTCTGCAATTCTTAAAGAATGCAGGAAAGGTGCAAGGTTCTAAAAAAATCATGAAAGAGATACAAAGTACAGTGCATAGTGTAGACAGGGCTGCCGAGAGCGGGTTCGGGCCCCAGTGAAAAAAATTTTCGGGCCCCTCAGCAAGGGCGCACCGGCTAAACAGCCAGGGAAACCGGGTCCCGGCCCCCTTCCGGACTGCCGGGCCCCGGTAATTTGTACTGGCTTTCCCCCTTCTCGTCGGCCCTGAGTGTAGGCGAGGTCTCTGAAATGGTCTCTGAAATGAGAAAGTGTCATTTTTTGCACAGTTCTAGAAACATTGCAACATGACTATGACTACAGTTATTATTGTTTAAGCTAATTTCAACACCTTAATGTGACGTTTTATTGGTCAAATCTACCAAATGATAATGTACTAATATATTTTTATTGGTTTTGCATAGGTGAGTATTTTTTTCCAGATGTGATTAAGCTGTTTAGGATGTGGTAAAAATGACTAATACTAATATTATGCAGTATACTAACATGAAAGGTTTTCATATTGCATAGTCTTAATTGTCAAAATATCTCATTTGTGATTATAATCATTGTGTATATTTTGAATTGAAATTTGCTGACCAGATCAGTCTCATACTGGTTGTGCACCAGTAGCAGTAGATTGCATGCCTCTAATTTGTACTGCATAGTGGGTAGCTATAAATGAATGTGAATTCCTAATGTAATGCTTCTCCATTTGTATGCTTTTGTACCTACCATGTAGCATCTAGTCTGCATGTAGAAGAGTTTAATTTGTAATTGTCTAGGTACTCAGCACTAGCCTTTGAAATATTCTAGAAACTAGCTTTTAAATTCAGTGACATTTATGCACGGGTCAGTATTGGTGTTAGAGATTACAATACACAGTTTCATATTGGGCTTCATTCAAAGTACTCATTAAACAAAAATGGCAATTTTGAGACCAACATACAGATCTAATTTATATCTAATTTAGCACAAGCTTGTATATTTGTATAAAATGAAAAATGGTGGTGATGGTAAAGCTAACAATATACTTGGGGAATTTTAACTTTACAGAGAAGTTATATTATATGAAGACATGGAGGGTACAAGCCCCTTACAGCTTACATCAAAGAGACAAGGACTCCCCACAAACTCTGAAAAATGTTATTTGTTAAAAAAAAAAAAAAAAAAAAATCAAAAGAGTGCAAAACTATCAAAAGCAACCAGTGCTGGACAGAATTCTGTGATGCTGGCAGCAGAAGCCGGGAGACATGAATTGTGCTGGTGGATACTGGATGAGTTTTCTAGTTTAGATGATGTGCTACCAATACTCTATCACAGGGTTGCTTTCAGAAATACACAAGCAAGTTGAATTTGGCACATGTCCAAGTCATATTGAACCCAGGAAAGAAAACAGACTCTGAGTCTGATCAAAGATTATCATAGCCACCAGAGAAAGCACGACAGCACGTCCTCCAGTGATTGGTCCTGCTGCATTGTTTGCTTGAGAAAAATGCAAGGAAGATAAGAAACTTCATAAAATAGAAACATCTGAGACAGAAATCAATCTAAGGGAGGCAGCTTTTCAAAAAGGGCTTGGTGACATGTTGCACAGAATATCTGTGAAAGACTTGATTGCCAAGTCTCACTCATCATGCCTCTCTTCCTACTTGAGTAAAATCAATTTTAAAGCAAAACCATCTAGTCACATTGCAACAACAGAGTCACCTTATGACATTACATTTTATCAGCTGACTCAAGAGATAGTCAATGATCTTATACAAGGTTTATTTCCCACCCAAGCTGCTACAAAAATATACAACCTGACTTCCCTTGGATGTAGAAACTGCAAGCTATGCCAGTAGCAAATTACAGGCAAAATTAGAAAAATCACTATCATTCTACAATTTCATTCCATGCACAGCATGGACAAGGCAGTTCCACACATTTGATAAATTGGCTGCTGAGTTCTTGAGACAGGTCTTAGAAGGATTTGACAAAGCTAATTCTGTAATCAAAGACTGACAGATATGACAACAGTAACTCTGTAAAAACTACAGAAACAGAACTCCGGACAGGATCTAAGGTTGGATGCAAGAAATACCAAATGATTGGTGGATTCCCTGTGTCTCCAGGGGAAAAGTTTCTAAATGTGGCATCTAACAACAGTCCATATTGGTTAACTGGGAGGCGGGCGGGCTCACCCGCCCACTTCTAAAGGCCCCTCCCCCAGCCTAGCCGGAGGGACCACTGGACCCAGGAACCAAATAATTTATTGGGACAACTAATGAAAAAACAGGAAGTGAGGTGATGGTTAAAGGTTCAAAATCAGGGTACCGGATGGGGACACCGAGCAGAGAACCCCGGACAGCGCCCACTGCTCCTCAAAGGTGGCAAAGGAGCCAGCGGACGCTGCCCAGTGGAACTCTGCCCGGAGATGTGAGACTAGGGAGGTACAGAAATAGGCCCCACAGTCGCAGAGCACCCCCTCGTCCAACATCCTCTCCCTGGTATTATAGATGGCGAGTTTGGCTAAAGCCAGGAAGAGGTTGACGAGGAGGTCTAAATTCCTGAGAGTGTAGTAACACACCCAGCACAAACATTCCTCCTTGCTGGAGGCTCTTCCAGTGGTGAAGTAGCAAAGTTCACTACCAGTAGAGGTGTTGAAGAAGCCCAAGACTTAGTACTCAAGAGAACCGGACACAAGGATGCTTCTGCATGCTGTATGTACCAATATGGCTTTTGGGTCTCTCGGTGTCAAAAGAACCCTAGTAATAAGGTCACCTGGTACAGATGTTTTGATGTTCACTATTTTCCAAAATAAAATGCATAGATACCATGTGAATTGAAACAGTTAGCATTACCAGCACAACTGACAAATGACATTTCATATCTGTGCATACAATCTGTGATACAGTCACTTCTGACTTCTGCCACATGCTCCCTGCTGTGTGCTCACATGAACAGGATGTGGCTCTGAGTCATCTCTGCATGGTATTGGGGGGAGAAATCTGTGTTTAATGTTGTCAAAACAAAGGGATCTTACTGCTTCAGAGATCTTGCCAAAGTGGGACAGAATGATGACCAAGCCACAATTTCTGCAGCAAAGAAGTTGGTAGACTTGCTATATGACCCAGGCAAGAAAGAAATGGAGACCCACAGAGACCTGAGTTGCTGGTGCATCAATCTAGCCATCAAACAGGACAAGTCACTGCGGCATGCTCCCATCATGTGAGGACAGTTTTGAAGAGCATGTCAGAAGAACATTTTGGCAAACAAAGATTTGGATGTCTTTGCACATAGGTAAATGAGATATTGGATCAGCAATGCAACATGGATAATGGAAAAATGTGGATGATGAACTACTTCCAGTATTCTTCAAGGGCCTAATGGCATCTAAGCTTCTACAAGACCTTATTTGTGCCTGTATTGGTAGGGGTCATTGCACAACCAACTGTGTCTGCAGTCAGAACAATCTTCCCTTCACAGAAATGTGTATGTGCCAGGCAAAGAAGACTACAGTAAACAAAAAGAAGAACAGGAGGACTTGTGGCACCTTAGAGACTAACAAATTTATTAGAGCATAAGCTTTCGTGGACTATAGCCCACTTCTAAGCTTATGCTCTAATAAATTTGTTAGTCTCTAAGGTGCCACAAGTCCTCCTGTTCTTCTTTTTGCGGATACAGACTAACACGGCTGCTACTCTGAAACCTTACAGTAAACAATGCACTCTTGACAGAGGTTATAATGGTGAACATTGACAAGATGATAATAATGATGTTGACTAGAAATGTCACTAATGCTATGACATTTCAATGATGTACACATTTATTACTAAGATTTTGTTTTGCCCTGTAAATTTTTGTTGTGATGCTTCGAGGTCACAACGCATCAATTTTATGTCTTGAAATAATATACAGAGTCATTAAAACTAACAGAAACCAATGCAAATATTTCAAGGTGGTCATTTTAACATGGTGATGGTGTCATTGTTTATCCCCGTTTCTATGCCAATGGTACCACTTGACAGCTCCACATCATTTTATCTTAAAGCAGACATAATACACTTTCAAATGATGTATGAAGTGCATGGGTGTTGAGAGGGTGCATTAAATAGACCACATTGGTGGTGTCTGCTGCTCGTTTAAGGTAGACACATTGGCTTTGGAGCTCACTTCTGACTGAGGGTGTCTGTGAGTAGGGCTTGGGGTGGCAAAGGCAGCTTTAAGCCACCTTCGCAGTCTCCATATTCTGAGGCAGCTCAGCTGGCAATCTTTGGGCTGCTCTAATTTACACTCTGCTTCTCCTGGTCAACTCCCTACAATTTCCTCCTTCTCCCTGCTCCTAGTTCACCCCTGACAGGCTGGGGACTGGAAGCAAAACTAGCGCAGAGCCAATATGATAGTTTCGTGCTACTCCAGTAGGCTCCCTGCACAGGGGATACACCCAAGTTGTCATTTCCACCCCCTTTACATTGGCAAAGCAGCATAAAGGGACCTTAAGTGTAACTGAGAATCAAGTCCATTATTTTTAAAAAGTGAGAAAGATCTTAATAACGCTAAAGACTTTGTCATGCAAAAAGAGTTAACAGCTTTACAAGGATTTGCTCCATCAGAGGAATGGCTTGAGAACAGAAAAGCTAGATGCCATTCATCACGTTACAAGGTTCACATTCAATTTAAAGAGACTTCTCCAGTAACTACGTATTAATAAATTGAAATATGCGCTGAGTGAAAAATCCAATTATTTAAAAAAGTTGATCAGCCTGGGGTGTGAAACCATTTTTCAGGTACATGATTCCAGCACCACACAGCTGAAGAAATTCAGGGTGTAACAGAATTAACAAGTCTCTACCTATCTTAACATTTTTCTAAATCATCAGTTGCTGTGGTATCTAAGCACTGTACATAGTATTTTGGCATTGCAAGTAGTTTTTGAAGATGATGCCAAAACCCTCATCTGTGGCTGTTTCAATGAAAAATATTTAGGACTAAGTGTTGAGTGGGGGTTTCAAAGGAAAATATTTAAGGCTTGGTCGGTATGATCTTTTCCAGGGAGTGCCCTATATGATGGAAATGCCTATTTAAGGGGATTCCCCATAGTCAGGGAGAGACCAGGGAGTGAGTGGGCTGCCAGGGTCACAGAGTGATAATAGAGGTTTTTGAGTGGATGACCCTGGCCTCCGGCTTATCTCCCAGGATCCATGCAGGGGCCAGGGGGATCTGTAGAGTTTGTGGATGAGCCCTGTGGCCTCTGTGGGAATGACAGGGAGGGAACCCTCGTGAGGTATGTACATGTTTCTATGCCCAGTATACAGATACAGAAACTGAGTCACAGATAGGCATTATCTGAACATTTGCGTTTACCTACCTGTCCTTCAAGAGTCTTTGGCTGCTCACCTGAATTGTCATTGCCTTCTTGAGAAGACACCTCGGCACTCTCTTTGTCACTCCAATATGGCCAGATTCTGATTGCCATTGCATGACTGTAAGGCCTCATCTATATGAGAAAGTTTTATCAGTTATACTGTCATAGTTATACAGTAGATTAGAACCTCAGAGTTACGAACTGATCAGTCAACCACACGCCTCATTTGGAACCAGAAGTACAGCAGCTGAGACAAAAAAAAAAAAAGGCAAATGCAATACAGTACCATGTTAAGTGTAAACTACTACAAAAATAAAGGGAAAGTTTAGAAAAAAAGATTTGACTAGTTAAGGAAACTTTCTGTGCTTGTTTCATTTGAATTAAGATGGTTAAAGCAGCATTTTTCTTCTGCATAGTAAAGTTTCAAAGCTGTATTAAGTCAATGTTCAGTTATAAACTTTTGAAAGAAAAACCATAACATTTTGTTCAGAGTTATGAACATTTCAGAGTTATGAACAACCTCCAATTCCTGAGGTGTTCGTAACTCTGAGGTTCTACTGTACTGGTATGGTCATACAAGTATAAAAACCTCAGGTAGACACTCTTATTCTGGCATAAGAGTATCTTTTTTTGGTATAACATAAAACTCCTTCCCAAGCAGCATAAGTTACACTCGCATAACAAAGCACCAGAGAGCTCTGGTGCAAGAACAGGGTAAGAGGCTCCTTCCCAATTCCAAAATCCACCCACTCTAATTCCCCCACAGCCCCATCCAGGCCCTCTGTCCCCCTAGCTCCTGCCTAGGTCCCAGATGCCACTCAATCTGCTAGGTAATACTTCAGTGTGCTGTCCCTCAGGCCCCTCAAATTTGGCCCAGTGAAGTTCAAGATAGGAGAGCAGTGAAATGGCAAATTTTGTAGGCATTGTTGGTGACTTCGATGAAAACCGTGAATCATGGGTAGTGTACCTCGAATGTTTGGAACAATTTATAGCTTGCAACTCCATTCCAGACAGACAAAGAGTTTCAAACATGCTGACAGCGATGGGTCTGAAGGTATATGGATTGCTGTGTGACTTTTGTCTCCAACTGTGCCTGGAACTGCAATTACTGCAGCAATGCAGGAAAATTTTTCTCCGATGCCATCAATGATAGCAGAATGATATTGGTTCCATCAGCAACACCAGGGAAGTGGAGAGTCAGTAGCACGGTTTGTTGCTGCTCTCAGGAACTCGTCAGAGCACTGTCAGTTTGGACAGACACTAAGTGATGCCCTGCGTGACCAGTGAGTCTCTGGATTATGCAATGACAAGATCAAGAAAATATTACTGACTGAATCAGCGCTTACTTTCAAGAAGGCTGCTGAAACAGCAGTTATCATGGAAATCGCAGAGAAAGATTCTCTGGAATTTAGTGTGAACCAAGAAGTTCACCTCCTGAATCAGTGAGACAGAGGACCACAGGAACGTAAGGAAGTTCTGTGTGGTGTTGTGCACAAACAACGCACGGTGAGAAGGATTGTTGGGCACCCAGGTAGGGTGACCAGATGTCCCATTTTTAAAGGGACAGTCCCATTTTTGGGGACTTTTTCTTATATATGCAGCTATTACCCCCTACCCCCTGTCCCATTTTTTCACAGTTGCTATCTGGTCACCCTACACCCAGGTCATTTGCACAAAGTACCAGAAGAAAGGACAAATCACCGTGACCTGTCACACAGTTCAACGACCAGCAACATAGAGTAATCCTCCACCCAAGAAGACACCTATGAAGACTGAACCTAATAAAGGATGGCGTTAGGGGCGCAGTTGGCTCCCACCCTGGTCGGTAGGCAACTTAGCAAGCTCAGCTGAGCCCAATGAGCCCCCTTCAAACAGCTGCACTTCCTGATTGGGCAGGGAAGCCTGTGGTCTGCTACCTGAGTTCTGAGCAGCAGCAGCACATCAGCTACTTAATGCATACCATGCCCATAGCTGCACCTACTGTGCTTTCACTTCCACTTCCTACTCCAGTCCTTGCTTCAAGCCCTGCTCCTGTCCTCTTCCTGCTCCAGCCCAGCCTCCCTGTCTTGGTTTCTGGCTCCTGGTTCTGACTCTTGGTTATGTCCTCACTATGACTCCAGCTTACCCTTTGGCTTAGTCTTCGACCTCTGACTCCTGGCTCTGACCCCCTGGCTATGTCTCTGTCTATTATTCTGGCTTACCCTTCAGCTTAGGTTTTGGCTTCTGACTCAGGTTCTTACCTTCAGCTTGTCCCCTTGACCATGACATTGGCTTTGGCCTGGTGCCTGATCCTTGGACCTTTGCTGGACATTACCCAAACTCCCACTACACCCACAAGACTGGATCCTGCTCCATCCACTAGGTAGGCAGCCTGTGCCCCAGCAGCGTGCCATTTTAGCAGCCCGCAAGAGACCAGACATAGGGAGGGCATTGGCTTAAAGACATGGAAATCCCTTTTGCAATGACCACAGCGGGAGCCCTGCTCACTCTTTTGGTCTCAGTAGGGGCATTACAGGAGCTGCAGGCTCAGGTTGCCATGGTTTGAGAGCAGAATGCAGTCTTGCAGGCCCAGGTGCAAGCCCTCAAAATGCAGGTTTAGGCAGCTGCATTACAGCACCGGAATGCTTCCCTCCAGGCCCACATGCAAGCCCAGGTGATGGCTACATGGACCCTGACTCTCACACCTACTGTCCACAAGACCAAGGTTCCCCTACTGGACAAGTTCACTGGGCACTGTGCCAATTTTTTTTTTTTAAATCAATGTCACCTGCTGTTTGTAGTGCGACTGCCGTCATACCTAATGGACCTGTCAGAGCACTAGTGAGATCCAGCCCAGTCCTGCAGGGAGAAGATAGAGCTGCCAGGGGTAACCTAGACTGAATGTGTGGGTTGGGTCTTAATACGGTTTCCTGTAATTTTACAGAAATCAGTGAGAATGAAACAGGGGGTGGGGGAACCACCATAAGGGAGGAAATGCAGACTGGAGGCCAAATGTCTTCAGGAGGTGTACTAGAACACTGAACCAAAGACCTTGTTTGTGCTTAACAGCTACAGTAATTGACAAGTTTTCTTTTTCTTTCATATTTGAAGTTGTGTAAATGCTTAATAGTGTGGAAGCTGAAACAATTGGTGATGTAGTACAACTAAATGTTTTATTTAATTGTCAATATAATACCCAGGATAAGCCTACATGAAAGCAGAAGATCTCTGATTGTCAGATGTCCCAATCCCTGTATTTATTTCATAAGGTATTTTAAATAG
The DNA here is from genome assembly GCF_011386835.1 of Chrysemys picta bellii. NCBI lineage: Eukaryota > Metazoa > Chordata > Testudines > Emydidae > Chrysemys > Chrysemys picta. The sequence goes on along the minus strand of NC_088791.1, from coordinate 332,605,229 downwards.
ATAGATTTTGGGGTTTAGTCCCAGTGTTATATGCTTCATTTTAAAAGAAAATAACAAATCTCTATTTAGTGATAGTCTACCTGGGTACATTGTAACTGCTGTGCTGTAATGGTTTATCTTTGTAGTGTTAGTCATAAAAAGGCATTTGAAATTATTAATTGTGTGTGTGTGTGTAATTGTCTTATGGTAAAAACTAGTAGTGGATTCCTAAGAAGAGAAAGAAAGTGAATCCTATTATAATTTCCACTTGTAGTATTTGGGAAGGTTTGAAACTCCAGCCGTAGTCTCTTGCAAGGATAGGAATTCATGGTCTGTGCAAATACTTTAAGTCAGAGAGATGAACTCTGCAGCACAGAATTGGTAAGTAAATTGACCCACATCCCCTATACATAGTTTACACTACGTTTAATTCATCTTGAAATAAACACGAGTAGATGAGAGCCTTTTAAGTGTGTCAATCCAGGGTCCAGATGTAGAAGGGCACACATGGTGCTGAGATTCATAGATTCAAAGGCTAGAAACTACATTAGATCCTCTAATTGGACCTCCTATAAATCACAGACCATTAAATTTCACCCAGTTAACTCTATACTGAGCCCAATAACCTGTGTTTGGCTAAAGCACATCTTCCAGATCAACATCCAGTCTGAATTTGAAGACATCAAGAGATGGAGAATCCACCATTTCCCTTGGTAGTTTGTTCCAGTGGTTAAACACCCTCACTGTTAAAAAATTGTGCCTTGTTTCTAATTTGAATTTGTCTGGCTTCAGCTTCCAGCCGTTAGTTCTTGTTGTGCATTTCCCTGTTAGATTAAAGATTTTATCCCCATGAAGATACTTATACACTGTAATCAAGTCATCTCTAATCTTCTTTTGAATAAATTAAATAGATTGAGCTCTTTAATTCTCTCCTTGTTATGCATTTTCTCCAGCATGCCAGTGGATTTTGTGGCTCTTTTCTGCTCCCTCTCCCATTTTTTCAACATCCTTTGAAAATGTGGACACCACAACTGTATGCAGTATTCCAGTACTGGTCTCACCAATGCCATATGCAGAGATACAATCAACTTACTACTCCTACTCCCTTGTTTATACATTCAAGGATTGCTGTAGCACTGCTATGGAGACACTTATTACAGGGAGAAAGAGGATCTTCCATCAGTGTAGTAAATCCATCTCATCTCCCTGAGAGGCGGTAGTTGATTTTTTCTGTTGACATAGCACAGTCTACTGTGATGTTATTGACATAAACTGTAACCGTTGTGATAGACCCAGGCCAGTTGGGTACAGTACAGTAGTAGAAGGCAGGTATCCGGACCACTGGATAAGCAGTTTTCTGTTCCCTGACTGACCAGAGCGGGGGCTGCTCCAGGCTAGGGTGGACACATGACTCCAATTAGCCTACAAAAAGTCAAGTGAGGCTGTTAGGCTAATGTGAACACCTGACTTTAATTAAGGCCCCTCTGCTACTGTACAAGAGTTCACTCCGATCAGGCCGGGGGAAGGAAAAGGGAGCCAGAGGAAAGGAAGTGTGGCTGAAGGGCTGGGTAATGAAGACACCCTCAAGCCACTGGAAGGGAACCCTAAGGTAAGGGTGAAGAACACATTAAGAGAGAGAAGCAGGAGAGCTGTGGGGAAGTGGCCCAGGGAAATGTAGCAGCTCTGGCGGTGAAAGGTTGGCTGCCAACAGCTACTGCCACTAGGGTCCCTGGGCTGGAACCTGGAGTAGAGGGCAGGCCCAGGTTCCGCCAACCCGCCACTACAGAAACACCTCCTGGGAGGGGAAGACAGGCCCCTGTCAGGACAGGAAGCTAAACTGTTCTTGAATAAGCCCGTAGGAACAACAGAGACTGTGGGAGTTCTCTCACCAACCTACTTGCTGGCTTATGATGAAAAGGGCTCAATAGACTGTAACCCTGGCCCCGGAGAGAGAAGAGCTACGTGGAAGGTCGCAGTGAGCCTCTGAGGCTAAAATATACCACCTGGAAGCGTGGAACCCACGGAGACAAGGTTGGAGCTCTGCCACCATATAGCTCATTGTTACAACCACTGTTATATATTTGCAGCAAATATTGAACAAAGGTTGTCGTGTGAGGTGTCTATAAAGAAGTTATGATTTGCTGGTTATGATTATGATGTTTGTATGTGTGTATCGTTTTTGTAGTTGAAGTTATGAATATTGGCTATGTATTTGTATCTCAATGTGTTTTGATTCTAAGTAGCCTCAGTGAAACATTTGGTCAGCTTCTTGAGAAAGGACTATTCTCAGTAAGTCCCCAATCAAGAAACATTTAACTGACAATGGACTTTGGGAGACGCCAATCCACATCTGAGCTTTCCTGGGAATGTTCAAACTAACATGTAAACAATAGCATCAGCCTGTAAAGAACTGAGTCATGCATGGACATGTGACTTGCCCATGTGACTCCAAACTCCATCTTGCTGCTGTGATTTTCCACAGGGCAGAGAATATAAAAGGCCCTGAAAACCCCTCCATCTTGTCTTCAATCCTGTTTCTGACCTCTGGGGGGCTTTGCTACAAACTGAAGCTCTGAACAAAGGACTGAATGACCTATCCCAGCTATGGATGTACTCCAGAGACTTGATTTGAATGTGCAGTTTATTCTATCACTGCTACAAGCCTGAACCAAGAACTTTGCCATTACTGTATCTAATTGATTCCATTTAACCAATTCTAGCTCTCATCGCTATCTTTTTCCTTTTATGGATAAACCTTTAGATTTTAGATTCTAAAGGATTGGCAACAGCATGATTTGTGGGTAAGATCTGACTTGTGTATTAACCTGGGTCTGGGGCTTGGTTATTTGGGATTGGGAAAACCTTTTTCTTTTACTGGGGTATTGGTTTTCATAACCATTTGTCCCCATAACAAGTGGCACTGGTGGTGATACTGGGAAACTGAAGTGTCTAAGGGAATTGCTTGTGTGGAAACTGAAGAAGAGTCTACTGGAGAGGGAGAATCAATAAAAAAGGGGGGAGGGGATAAAAGAGTAGAAGCAGAAGCAGGTGATGATATCAGCACCAAAGGAAAGCTGAGGAAGGAAATAATCCAAGATGATATAATTGTAAGATCAATAGCCAATGAAATACGAATAGGTGATGTTAACCTTATGAAAGTAGCTGACTGGATTACAAAAAGAGAGACGATATGGTAAGAGCTAGGAGGCTGGGAGATGGGGATCTTTTAGTTGAATGTACAAACAAAGTGCAAGCTGATAAACTGATAACAAATAAAATGCTAGAGAAAGTTAAAATAAGTTGCCAGCTACCAAAGTATTTGACTGAAATAAAAGGGTAATATATGGAGTGCTATTAGAGCTGACCAATGATGAGATAATCAAAAGCACAGGAGAAGATAAGCGACTAATTAGTAAACAAGAAGGAGAAAGGAAGCTATCAACAGCTGTACTGATTATGTTTATATTATGTTCTCTACCTGAGAAAGTAAAACTGAGTTTTCAGATACTCAGAACCAAGTCATATTTCCCCCACCACACCCCCTTAAGGTATTATAAGCACCAATGATATGGGCATGTAGTAGCTGTTTGTAAAGGGAAAACAGGGTGTGGTAAATGTATAGAAGGGATAGAGGTAGTAATCACAGTCCAGCATACAGAGGGTGAATTGCTAAAGAGATACAAAAAAGAACAAAGTGTTCATAACATATCTTACGTAGAGGCTGTAATGAGACTTTCAAAGCATCAGGTGAAGAAGGAAGAAACAATCAGCACAAGTATCAGAGAGGTAGCCGTGTTAGTCTGAATCTGTAAAAAGCAACAGAGGGTCCTGTGGCACCTTTAAGACTAACAGAAGTATTGGGAGCATAAGCTTTCGTGGGTAAGAACCTCACTTCTTCAGATGCAAGCCTGACACAGCCTTATTCTATAAACACTGGAAGAATAGGGCAATGATAGAATAGTAATGAAAAATGAAAGCTTTATTGCATTTATGATAGAAGTGATAAATTGTACATCACAAACTGGGGAAAAAAACAGAAAAATGAAAACTATAGCAAAGGCAGTGGAAAAATACTTATATATTAGCAACATGTCAATGGACCTTATTCATGCAATTCTGCATGAAGTTAATGATGAAATATGTTCAAGTGTGGGGACCTCAATCTTTTACTGGAAAGCACACAGTCTGAGAGCACATGTTCAAGAACGATCCTGGAAATGAAAGCTAAACCACATATCATATGTATCCAGGAAACATGGTTGGGGGAAAAGCTTGCATTTAAAATTCCAGGGTATATTGCCTTTAGCTAGACTGAAAACTTGGAAGAGGAGGAGGCATTTGTACTTTCATAAGGGAAAGATTAAACTACTTTGCAGTAGAGAATAAAGAAATAAGCCTAGAATATAATGCAGAAGAGTAATATTTCTTTAAGGATTCATAATATCTATAACCCATGTAGGAAATTAGAAAGTTCAGAGCTACATGAAATAGTGAAGAATGCTAAAAGACCATATATTATAGGCAGTGACCTGAAGAGTCATAATAAATTGTAGAGAAGTAAGACAACTGATAAAAATAATGCATGCTTAGAAAACATTCTAGTGGTTTCAGATGATGGAACCTCTCACTGTGCCTGAGTGGGTCACAGCTGAGGTTGCCAAATTCAGGACCGACTGCTGAGAAATAGGACAGACTCACCCCGAGCTGGAGTCAAGTATCAGGGGGTAGCCGTGTTAGTCTGTATCTACAAAAACAACAAGGAGTCTGGTGGCACCTTAAAGACTAACAGATTTATTTGGGCATAAGCTTTCGTGAGTTAAAACCTCACTTCTTCGGATGCAACCTCCGAGTTGGAGGTTATTCTATCATTAGATTATACCAAGCCAGTAACAAAACTGTATTGCCACACTGGTTAACAAGAAGTCAAAAATGCAGTCTCATAAGGTATTCCAGCCTTTGGCTCACCACCCCAGACACTAGACTTTATGATGAGTGATTACTGAAAACCAATTTAATCAAATATAGGGTCCTTCTAATTCCAAGGGATCAGCCACTTAGGTCAATATATAATTCAGATCTTACCCAATAATCACTCTGATGCTAATCCTTTAGTAACTAAAAACTAAAGGTTTAATAATAAAAGAAAAGAGAGTTATAATGGTTAATAGATTGTATATATACAAGCGATGTTTCAGTGTTCATAGTCCAGGATCATAGTAGTGGTTGAATAAACTGCTAGCTTGCAAAAGTCTCTCTGGAGTTAACCAAACATATTGGAGTTCATCAGTCCTTGTCCAAAGTTTCCTTGTTAGAAATCCATTCCAGAGAAATGAAGCAGGAAATGAAGACAAAATGGAGACATCTCGGAGGTCCTTTTATATCCTTCATGTGTGTATGGCATTTTACTGTCCCAAACAAAGCCCACAGGCCACACACAGCCCAATGAATGGAAAATTACTGGCCCAAGATGGAGTCCAGGGTCACATGAGAATATCACATGCCCTTACATGCTTTGATGAGTCACGGGGTGGTCATTGCCCATATTCTTTCCAAGTTGTCCACAGGAAAGGCTTACTGCGTGGAATGAGTTTCTTCAATGGCCCATTGTTAGAGTGAAGAGTCCTTGATGGGCCATCAATACATAGCTGTCTGGCATCAATGTAAATTCTAGCTGGTGGGTGTTACCCAGAAATACAATACATGTATAAGGCCTTGTCTACATGGCCACTTTACAGCACTGAAACTTTCTTCCTCAGGGGTGTGAAAAAACACCCTTCCCAGCGATGCAAGTTTCAGCACTGTAAAGTGGCAGTATAGACAGTGCACCAGTTCTGGGAGCACTTTAACATTGGTAGTGAAGACATACCCTTAAATCAGTGGTCTCCAAAATGCGGTGTGCAAGAGGATCCTTGGGGGTGCGCGGCAGGAGAGCGCTTTTATTTATTTATTTTTTGCTTTGTCAGGCGGAAGTCTGAGCAGCTTTTTTTTTTTTGCTTTGGCAGTTCGGGCGGGAGTCCAAGTGCCTTTTTTTTTTTTTTTTCTGCTTTGGCAAAATGGTAGAGCCGGCGCAGCAGGGGGTGCATGCTCAAAATTTTTTTACTGATAGGGGAGCGCGATCAAAAAAGTTTGGAGACCACTGCCTTAGATACAAGTCCATAGCCAATATTCTAACTTTAGATACAAAGATGATACATGGAATTAGCCAGGATAATCATATCTGATAGATTGTAACTTTTCCATTGACATGATAAACTTTGTACAAGATTTGTTGCAATTGTATTACAGTGGTAATATCAATTATATAAATTGTCATATTCAATCATACAGCATCACAGCACCCCGACTGGATAGTTTTTCCTGCTTAGACCTGGGAATTAGAACAGCAGATATCACAAGTAAATGCAACTGGGAAATATATAAGGAAGAAGGAATGGAGAGTGATCATTTCACTATACTTATTACTTTTCAAGGGCAAGGTAAGGTTGAAGGTCATGGAAAATTAGCCACCTGGCATTTTAAGAAAGCTAATTGAGATCTATTTACAAATAAATATACTGAATTTGCTAATAATCATTGTGTGAGTGATGACACTGAGAATTTCAATGATAACGTAACAAAGGGATTAATAGCAGCAGCTACTGTAGCCATGCCTAGGATATTAAAATACCCCAAAACTAAAAACTCACTTCCATGATGGAATGAGGAGTGTAAAATGGCTGTTAAAGAACAGAACAAAGTGTATTAAAAAAAGCAAAAAATACAACAAATAGTGAAGATCTAATGAAGTATAAAAGAATTATTTTAAAAAATCAACAAAGAAAGAGAATTGGAGGAAGTATTGTGGATGGATAAACAAGACATCAGAAATATACAGGGAAATTAGAAGAATGAATGGTATTCAGACTCAGAGCCACATGCCATGTCTTTTTGGGACTGACAATATAGTTAGAAGTTCTGATCATGAGAAAGCAAAAGTTCTAGCAGAAACTTTTTGAGGGGTGAGTAATGAAGAAAACCAAAGTGAAGTTTCCCACCAGATTAAAAGGCAATTCACTGAAGAGAATCATGATCGATTATGGTAAATATGAAGATACTATACTGAATGAATGGTTTTGTATGCAAGAACTTGAGAAAGCTAGTGATATCAGCAAGAATACATCCCCAGGTAAAGATAATATATGTACCATAATGTTTAAATATTGTTCTGAAAGCAGTTTGAGGGTTATCTTGGAATTATTTAACACTATATGGGAAAAAGAAGAGATAACAGTAAGGGTGGAAACATGCAGTAGTAATTCCAATACGAAAACCAGGCAAACTATCCACAAAAGTGGATGCTTCTAGACCAATTGCCCTTATGTCTGGGTAAAATTATGGAGAGAATGATGAATGAAAGATTGGTTGCCTATTTGGAAAACAATGGCATTATGGATAGGGTGCATCATTGTTCACATTGTGAAATTACAAACTGAAATACAACAATGTATGAGGCACAAGGGTTTTGTGACAGCTGTCTTTCTAGATATTGAAAAGGCATATGACATGCTATGAAGGGAAGGCTTATCGTACAAGGTCAGTATACTAGGATAAGGAGAAGAATTAGGGTAACCAGATGTCCAGATTTTATAGGGACAGTCTCGATTTTTGGGTCTTTTTCTTATATAGACTCCTATTACCCCCCACCCTGTCCCGATTTTTCACGTTTGCTGTCTGGTCACCCTAAGAAGAATGTATGTTGCAAAAGTTATGTTGAATATATAATACTAAAAATGGTACACCATGGGGAAGTGTTATCAGCTCAACCTTATTTAATATTCTGATAATTTATCTCACTAAACAAATAAGTGCTGCGATAGGTGTCACTCTAGTCACAGATGACTGAGAGTTAGGAGCAGGAATACTGAGGTGGCAGAAAAGAGAATCTACAAAGCATTACGAGAAACATCTGACCCAGGAAATGCATGGGGTTTCAGGTTTTCCATTGCCAAAGGATTGAGCTTCACAAAAAAGAAAGTTACAAAGGAATGTAAACTGTATCTGTCTGGAGAACAAATGGATACAGTTAAAAGATTCAAATTCTTAGGGGTAATATTTGATACTAACAGGTTTCAGAGTAGCAGCCGTGTTAGTCTGTATCAGCAAAAAGAACAGGAGTACTTGTGGCACCTTAGAGACTAACACCGTACGATATGTTCCATTCTATGCATCTGAAGAAGTTGGCTGTAGCCTACGAAAGCTTATGCTCAAATAATTTGTTAGTCTCTAAGGTGCCACAAGTACTCCTGTTCTTTTTATTTGATACTAAATTACTTTGGAAGGATCATATAAACTATGTTAAAGATAAGAGAAGAGTGAGGGGGGATTTGATATCAGCCTTCAACTATCTGAAGGGGGTTCCAAAGAGGATGGAGCTCGGCTGTTCTCAGTGGTGGCAGATGACAGAACAAGAAGCAATGGTCTCAAGTTTCAGTGGGGGAGGTCTAGGTTGAATATTAGGAAAAAATATTTCACTAGGAGGGTGGGGAAGCTGGAATGGGTTATCTAGGGAGGTGGTGGAATATCCATCCTTAGAGATTTTTAAGGCCTAACTTGACAAAGCCCTGGCTGGGATGATTTAGTTGGTGTTGGTCCTGCTTTGAGCAGGGGGTTGGACTAGATGACCTCCTGAGGTCTCTTCCAACCCTAATCTTCTATGAATCTCTGATTAACCTGCTTATGTCTCCCTGGGACTAACTGGGGGGTGGATACGAAAACACTGCTGATAGTACACAGAACCTTCCTCAGACCAGTTACTGACTATGGCTGCCAAGCTTTTGGGTCAGCATCAAAATCAGAACTTAAAAAATTAGATTTAATACAAGCCCAGGCACTATGAATTGTGTGTGTTGCATTTATTACAACACCTAGATGTGTGCTACAGATAGCTTCTAGTGAAATACCAGTTACACTATGAAACTACAGAACCTATCTTTCTGGATCAAAGGTAATGGGAACTGCAATGATCAAAGACTCAAACAAATCTATGAGGATTGTTGGGGAACTCAGTGGGTGAATTACAGCACATGATGTTAGAACTCCACATGCCATTTGAGTTAAAGTGTGGATGAAGGAGATTAAAGACAAGGAAAAGCTGAATGAAGCCAAAACTTTCAGTCATGGCAAAATTAGCTATGGATGGAAAGTCCAAATGTGGATTAAGATTTATTTCACAAACGTACAGGCAAAAAAGAGGCAGTAGTTATTAAAAATGAAGTATTCTAGTATATAGGTGAAAAGTGTAGTCATTTTTGTCAAATATATACAGATGGGTCCAAAAGAGAAGAAAACCAGGAAGAATAGGGATGGCAAAATTGGGAATTAGTACATCTAAAAGAATATCTGACTATGTAGCTATCATGACAGCCAAACTAGTAACAGTAATGCTAGCATTAAATTGGATCTGGGATGTATGTCCAGCAGCAGTGGTCATTTTTCCAGATTCAATCTCAGGCCTTATGGCGATCAAAAAGATTGTCTCAGTATGTAGAAGTGATTTCATAGAATATCAGGGTTGGAAAGGACCTCAGGAGGTCATCTAGTCCAACCCCCTGCTTAAAGTAGGATCAACCCCCAGACAGATTTTTGCCCCAAATCCCTAAATGGCCCCCTTGAGGATTGAACTCACAACCCTGCGTTTAGCAGGCCAATGCTGAAACCACTGAGCTAGCCCTCCTCCCTAACTCAATGCTCCTGACTCTTAGTCCTGTGCCCTAGCCACTCAACCAGGTTGCCTCTAAATGTTATATTTCTAATAGCAGAGTTAGTACTGATGGGGATACACGTAGCATTAGCTTGGATTCCAACACATATTGGGAAAATAGGGAACAAAATGGTGGACAAAGCAGCTAAAAATGCTATAAGAAATGGAAGGATTGACATAGAAATACCCTTAAGTAAACAGGAATTCAAATGCCTAAACAGACAAATTTAAAAGAGGAATGTCAAAAAAATTTGGATTAATGAAAAAAGAGGAAGAAAAAAATTTGAATTATGCCCTACAGTTGATGATTATGATGTACTCCAGGGTCTGCATAGGACTAATGAAGTGCTTTTGTTTAGAGTACTAATTGCCCATTTTGGCTTAACAAAATTTTTTTCTGAATAAAAAGGACACAAAGATGGACTATGTGCACTCTGTCAGGTGGAAGAAATGATCACCTTTTATGGGTATGTAAGGGCGTTCATTTTAAAAAATGGAAAAGCTTTTTGAGGAATATAAACATTTTAAGGTAAAAAAATACATGATGTGATTTAATAAAAATGTGGGGGAAATGGAGTATTATGAATAAGGAGCTGATACGTTATTGGAAAGACACAGGGCAGCGTGAGAGCATAGAAACCATGAATAAGTGAGGAATTCCAGTTTCTGGCAGCTATAGGCCATTCAGTGAAGACTGTTTTGCCATAAAAATGAGAAAAGGGGGGGAAAAAAAAAGCTTTGCCACTAAAACCCAAACCCTAAAAGGTATTTAGGCTCCTACCATCCATTGAAATCAATGGATGATATGAGAGTAAAAAAGACCCCTGAGATCATCTGAGCCTGTCTACATTACCCACCTCTCTCTCTCTCTCTCCCAGCCAGCTCTAGCAGCTGCAGGATGGCTGGGGCTAGGCTGGATTTTTCAGCAGTGTGGCAACTCCCTTCACTAGGCAGTCAATCTGCTTTGCGGCGTGAGGAGGACTCTTTACGGTGGTGCGTCGGCCCTGGTCCGGGCGCGCTTTACGGCTCCGCGGCGGGGGGCGGGGAAGATGTCTGAGCGGGCTGATCCCCCGGCGGCGGCGGGAGCGGGGAGCGAGATGCCGGCCAAGAAGCAGAAGCTGAGCAGCGACGAGAACAGCAACCCCGGGGACCTGTCGGGGGACGAGAACGTGAGTCGGGAGCGGGGCCCCCCGGGAGCCGGGGGTGGGGGGCCTGGAGATGGCAGCCCGTTACTGGGGGGTTCCCCACCCTTAGCACGGGGAAGCCCCCGACCCTGGGGCCTTCTCCTCCCGGGGGGGTCCCCACACGCCTCCCAGCAAGTATGGCAGGGTCACCCCATTATCGGGAATTGCCCCAATGTCCTCCCTTATCCTGGGGCCTTTTCCCGGGGGGATCCCCACACTCCTCCCAGCAGGCGGGGCTGGGGTCACCCCATTATCGGGAATTGCCCCAATGTCCCCCCCTTATCCTGGGGCCTTCCCCTCCCCAGGGGGATCCCCATATCCCTCCAAGCAGGTATGGCTGGGGTCACCCCATTGCTGGGGAATCTCCCCAAATAGCCTGTAGCTTGGAGCCTTCCCCTTCCCCGGGGGGGATACACGTCCCTCACAGCAGGCTGGGCGGAGAGTACCCCCTTAACTGGGAAAACTTCTCAAGTAGCTTGGGATCTTTCCCTTAACTGAAGGGTCCCACCATAATATATGGGTGTGGGGAGGTGGGGGACCCTACAGCAGTGAGGAGGTTCTGGGATTTGTATTTTAGACTGCATCCACGGGGGGGGGGGGTGGAGGAGAAGGTCCTACAGCAGAGCCCTCCTTCACCTCAAAATAGTGATGGGGAAATTTCTGTTTGATGCTCCCTGCACTCTAAATAGGGAGAGGGTGTTTTAGGTCTCAGGGGGCTGAGGAGATACCGCATTCCTAAATAATTAAGTAAGGTGGGGCTGGGAGTTAGGCAGGCACCTCTGAGGTAAGGTGTGGGAGGTGTAGAGGTAGAGATTTTATCATTTTATAGTCTGGTTAATCAGTTTCTAGTAAAACATCTTAAAATGGAAAAAATAAAACTGTGCGCGTGCTGTGTCTGTTTTTAAATCTTGTACTGTGGAACAATATGTTTTGCAATATTCCTACATACATGTAGTCTTTTGGTGAAAGGAGACTCTATTTGAGAATGTTTTTAAATTAAAGTTATTACAGTGGAAGAAAACTCCACTTTTGTGCAAAAATTTATCACCAAATATGTGCCACTAAAGACTGTCCTAACATAAGAACAAAACAAAAGCAAATGATTGGCTGCAACAGAACTGCTGTATAATACCAAAAGAATGTGCTTAAAATGATAGAATTATACAAGCCAATGAGATTCATACCTAACTTGTTATAAATTTTTTTCTTTCTTTTGCTTTTGTACCGTAAGTTACATTATGGTCATTCATTCACACAATACAGTTTGCAAGTCTTTTCTGTTAGACTGTTAAAATTAAATTCTGAGGTCCCAATTCTGCAATGAGCTGTGGTGTTAGATTTCTGCAACTGTGTGTAATCCATTGGAGAACAGAGGCTTAGTGATATAGTCTTCTATAAAGGTGAAGTCCTTAGTTATTGTATGCATATACAATATTTGTACAGTGATTTAAGTACCAACCATTAAGATCTCTGGGCACATTTATGTAGTTTAAACTCTGAAATGATAGGATACAATACTAAAAAGTCCTGTGTGTAACCCTGGTTGGTCACTTCTGCTTTACCCCTCTTTTTCTCTACATACAGGCTCCTGCCATGTCAAAACAGTAGTTAAAATAAGTCAAACTGAGAATATGTGAGCAGATGGCTTTGGAGGAAGTAGCTGTGAAAGACTTAAATGAAAGAGGGCTTGGGGCAGAAAGGGAGAGGAATCCATTCCAAGAGGTTTCAGAGTAGCAGCTGTGTTAGTCTGTATCCACAAAAAGAACAGGAGTACTTGTGGCACCTTAGAGACTAACAAATTTATTAGAGCATAAGCTTTCGTGGACTACAGCCCACTTCTTTGGATGCATATAGAGTGAAACATATATTGAGGAGATATATATACACACATACAGAGAGCATGAACAGGTGGGAGTTGTCTTACCAACCAAGAGGTAGAAGCAAAGTAAGGGAAGGGAAAATTTTGTGGGAGGAAAAAAGACAAAGGGAGCAGTTGGGAGAGAGGATTGGGTGGAGCAAGAATATGGAAAGAAGCAGGACCAGAGCTATTCAGACCCCTGAAGGTAAAGATAAAGAGATTGAAACCTGAACAGATGAAGAGAATAACTGCATCAATCCCCCATCCCCCACAAACTTCACTTCTTCCTCTTTTCATCCACTCAGATTTCAAGCACCTTATCTTCACCTTCAGGGGTCTGAATAGCTCCGCTCCTGCTTTTGTCTTCACATTCTTGTTGCCTCCAGTGCTCCACCCAGTCCTCTCTCCCAACTGCTCCCTTTGTCTTTTTTCTCCCACCTTTGGCTACCTTCATTCTGCTTCCAAACCAGCTTTTTAGGGTATGTCTACACTGTCCATGTTATGGCAGTGCTGCTGCAGCAACACTGTGAGGTGGGCAGTGTAGACATGCTTTATTGCTGGGGGAGAGCTCTCCCGGTACTTAAAAAAAACCAAAAAAACCCACCCCTAACGGGCGGCGATAAAGTTTTAGCGTTGAAAGTGGCAGTGTAGACACAGCCTACATAGGCTTAGGTATGTCTGTGCTTGAAACGCTGCAGCTGACTGTAGCACAGTAGTAGTGTAGACACTTAGGGCTTGTCTACACTGGCAATTAACAGTGCTGCAACTTTCTCGCTTGGGTGTGAAAAAACACCCCCGTGAGCACAGCAAGTTGCAGCGCTGTAAAGCACCAGTGTAAACAGTGCCCAATGCGAGGTGTTTCAAAGGGAATGAACAGAACAGGCAGTCATCCATCCCTTGTACACTCCCAGCTTCTGGCAAGCAGAGGCTTGGGACACTCAGAACATGGTGTTGCATCCCTGCCCATCCTGGCTAATAGCCATTGTTGGACCTATACTCCAGGAACTTATCTAGTTCTTTTTTGAATCCTGTTACAGTTTTGGCCTTCACAACATTCCCTGGTGAGGAGTTCCACAGGTCGACTGTGTGCAGAAGTACTTCCTTTTGTTTGTTTTAAACCTGCTGGTTATTAATTTCATTGGGTGACCCTTAGTTCTTGTGTTATGTGAAGGAGTAAATATCACCTTCTTATTCACTTCCTTCACACCAGTCAAGATTTTATATCATATCCAGTCGCCTCTTTTCCAAGCTGAAAAGTCCCAAACTTTTAAATTTCTCCTTAAATGGAAGCTGTTCTATACCCCTAATATTTTTTGTTGCCCTTCTCTGTACTGTAGCTGTGCTGTCTGGAAGATCAGTGGAAAAATCACTTGAGATGGAGTTCCTACAGCAGTGGAAAACCCCCTTCTGTCACTGTAGTCTGCGATTTATCTATGGAGTTATAGCTGCGGCCTATGTTGCTATAGCATAGATGTGGCCACAGCTTTCTCCCTTTCTGCCCCAAACCCACTTTGCTTTCTCCAAGCCCATCTGCCCACACGTTCTTAGTATGAATTAATGTTTTAATTATTTTTTTTTATGTCTAGAGTCAAATCTTGCAGTTCCTGTTAACTCCCACTGATTCCAGGTATCTGTATGGTTGCAGAGTGCTTCCTAGCATCAAAAAGCAGGCAGACAAAACTGACATGTAAAGGTGTGCTGAGAGCCTGTGTACTACAGCAAGTGAAGATAGTACTGTATCTAACCAAAAAGAACAGGAGTACTTGTGGCACCTTAGAGACTAACAAATTTATTAGAGCATAAGCTTTCATGGACTACAGCCCACTTCTTCGGATGCATCCGAAGAAGTGGGCTGTAGTCCACGAAAGCTTATGCTCTAATAAATTTGTTAGTCTCTAAGGTGCCACAAGTACTCCTGTTCTTTTTGCGGATACAGACTAACACGGCTGCTACTCTGAAACCTGTATCTAACTACTTCGCAGGGAGTCTTGCCTGAGTAAAGATTGTGGGATTTGGTCTTTGCTAGTGTAAGCTCAGTGTGTGTGCGGGGGGACTTTGTCTTCTGTGTTTGTAAAGAACCAGATTTACTACATAAATCCAGGTTTCAGAGTAGCAGCTGTGTTAGTCTGTATCAGCAAAAAGAACAGGAGTACTTGTGGCATCTTAGAGACTAACATATGTGTCTCTAAGGTGCCACAAGTACTCCTGTTTTTACATAAATCCAATGAGAATACTAGTGAAAGCTGCACATAAGACCATCTACATTGTCTTAACTCAGATATACTATCTTTGCTTGCTGTTGTACATTGGCTCTGAATGCACCCGTGTGTCAGTTTTGCCTGCTTGCTTTCAGATGTTACCAGGATTATTGCGTATTACAGAAAACATAATTTTGAAGTATCTATAAAATGTGTGCTTTACAGCTCATAAAGTTTGTTAAAATTTTAACACTTGTTTGTGAGGTATAGATGGGGGAGGGGGAAAAGCCTCCAGTTAGTGTTGTTTTTTTCAGTTAACCGTTCCAGGGAACTAGCAAGTGTGTGTTGTATTTTTGGTTGTCTTTGTGTTTCATACAACACATACTTTTAGTGGTTAGTTTAACAGAGTGCTGTGGGGTCAGCTTGAGGATAAGGAATAACCTGAGGACTTGGGTTCTCTGGCTTACTGAAGAATAGGCTCACGATGGAGGAGAGAGGAGGAGACCACTTTATCCAAGAATCACAAAAGAGGCTTCTTGGGGACCTACACTTAAAAATTGTACTGACATAGCTCTGCCAAGTAGATTGTGATCATGTAATATTGCATAAACTATACTGGAATAAGCATTTTTATACCAATATAACTACATCCACACCATACTGACAAAATCCTACTAATGCAGACAAGGCCTGTTTTTTGACAAATCCACTGAAACTAGAATTTCCTTAAGTTTAGTGGGGGTAGGAAGAGAGATGGCATTAAAGACCACAAACTTCCTATGGCTCAGAGCCTGTGAGGGCGGGCAGTCAGCCTTCCCCTGGGAAGCTGTCCTTCAGTGACAGAGATTGCAAGCACATGCGGTATTTTTGGGTACCATATTGAATTTGTTAATGTTCTATATATCTGCTGGGCCAGGGACTTTATTCAGTTCCATGGGGAGGAGGGTTACCATAACTCCTCCAGGAAGTAAAATTGTGGGGGGTGATTACTGCAGTCCCAGGGATTGTAAACAATTCAAGAGGGGTACCACTCCCTGGGTTGGTTTGTATATACTGGTTCAAATGGGTATCAGAAACCCAAGGAACCAAAGAATTTCTGGCATAAAACAGAGTTTAACCTAATATGGGTGGGGCGGGGGAGACTTCTTTCCATCCTAACAAATGGACCTTATCTTTGATCCAAGGGGGCCCCCGAACACTGCTACATGTTGGTAAACTCCCATTCAAAGGTCCCTGTGCAGAGAAAGATGATGGTCTCAGGCCTCTAGACTGAGTGTGCCTTCTTTGAGAAGAGCGCGGGGTCAGGGAGGTAAAGGTGCAGTTACACTGAAACTGTGCCCCATTCTATGGGGGGAACATGGAGGTAGGGTGACCAGACAGCAAGTGTGAAAAATCGGGACGGGGGTAGGGGGGTAATAGGATCCTATATAAGAAAAAGACCCAAAAATCAGGACTGTCCCTATAAAATCGGGGCATCTGGTCACCCTACATGGAGGGATGATTCCCTCTGAGTTAGATGATTCACTTATGACGTGGCTTTCAGAGGTACTGAGCTGCTGCAGCTCTTCAGTGGGAGCTGTATTTGGTCAGTACCCTTGGAAAATCAGGCCGTTACCGTCTGTCTTTTGTGTCTGTTTAGCCCCACAACACCTCTGAAGTTGCTTAATCCGTTACTGTTTTGTATTCACTTTTATTTCTGAATACTTATTGACACCATACAGAAGACAGCACTCCTAGGAAAGCTACATTCCTGACAGGAGTTAATTTATAATAATTCTTTGCACTCAAATATTCTTTTCATTATAAATATCTCAGCAGTCTTTACAAGCATTGTTTATTCCTGTAAAATGCCTGTGAGGTAGATAATTACCATCCCTTTTTTTTTTAAGACCATTTCCCTGCCCTGAAAAAGTTTAGTTTCTATTTCTTATCTAACCAAATTCCATGTGATGAAATGAGAAATTGAGTGTCATTTAGTCTCATTACAGATAGCAAATTTGTTGGTAAGAGTAGGAGGCTAAGCAATGAAAATGTCCCCCTGCTTCTGGAGTTCTTCTGGAGTCTTGCAGTTGTCTGGTCTCTTTTTGACATATCTGAATCAAAAAAATTAAAGGGCTAAAGTTTCTGCCTTTAGAAAGGGTACGTCTGTACTTGCCTCCGGGTTCGGCGGTAAGCAGTCGATCTTCTGGGATCGATTTATCACGTCTTGTCTAGATAAATCGATCCCGGAAGTGCTTGCCGTCAACACCGGTACCCCTGCTCCGCGAGAGGAGTACGCGGAGTCGACGGGGGAGCCTGCCTGCTGCGTGTGGACCCACGGTAAGTACCTTGTAGTTCGAACTAAGATACTTGGACTTCAGCTACGTTTTTCACGTAGCTGAAGTTGCGTATCTTAGTTCGAACTGGGGGGTTAATGTTTTTTTTTTTAAAGTCCTTGTGCAGAGAGTATTCCTATTGGTGGAAAAAAATGTAAAAGCAGCTAGTTTTCCATTATTTGGGTTTCTTAAGTTAGGTACTGATATCTACCCATTTTGTATATTTTCAGGATGATGCTGTTAGTATAGAAAGTGGTACTAACACTGAACGCCCTGACACCCCAACAAACACTCCCAATGCACCAGGAAGAAAAAGCTGGGGAAAAGGAAAATGGAAATCCAAGAAGTGCAAATACTCCTTTAAATGTGTAAATAGTCTGAAGGTAAGGCTCAAATAGATGAGGTTGGAAACTAGACACTAGTTGTGGTGACCACTTTGATTTAGAGACACTATCAAGTCTGATATCTCAACTTTGCTCATGCTTCAGAGGTGATCCTTTTTCTCCCTTTCTCTGTCCTTCCAAGCTAATTATGCAATATTGGGCAGATACTATCGTGATGAAAACCACAGAAATAACCATAATTAAATGCTGTATATGGAGTGGAGATGTCATTCATGATCCCTAGGGAAATAGCTTATGCCATGTGGTATGAAATATATTTTACCCATCTTTGACCTATACAAAAGTGTAACAAGACTACACTAAGAGTGAAAAATCACCAAAACAACTTAAAGGAATGGAATCTCACGTTATCTTGTAGAGATGTGTGGAGCAGGATATTTCTGCCTTCCTAGACTTGCTTTCCATTACTTTTACTGTTTTTACACATTTGCCCTCAAGGAAACCATGAAGTGTGTCTATTACTCACTGCTGTAAATTTTAAACACTGTTTTGACTGAGTCTGAAAAACCACTCTAAAAATATTTTTTAAACACTTGTGTAGGAGCTCCCTTAGGTGTAGTTTAAATGCCAAGAAAACAAAAGTACAACTTTCCAAATAAAGCAAACCTTTATTTCCTGTTTTTGTGCTTTTATATATATATATATATATATAAATAATATTTTTTACAAATTAGTTGTCAAAAGTCCCTTAAAAATGAAGTAAAATGTCTTTTTTGGGGGGGTAACTATTTTGAGAGCTCAAATATGTATAGACATAAAGGTTAAGCAGTAAATAAGTGTGTGCTGGGATGATTTACAGCATATAGATAGCCTATGGGGCAGTAGGTTTTTCTGAGAAAACAGTAGTTTCTTGATGTAAGTTGTTTGAGCTGTTCTGACACATTGCCTTTTAAAACAAAATACTATTTTTATTTACCTTCGAAAACCTCAGCTGAGCATTGTATGATTTTCCTTGTAAGAGTTAATATAATTGCAGATACATTTCTGCTTTTCCTAAACTCAAACTCAGATTTGGACAGATGTATTTAAACAAACTAACCTATTGTCATGATTACATGGCTAGCTGCACCCTTTGTCCTCTTCCTGGTGTCTGAATGACTGAAGTCTTGTGCCTTTAGCTCTTACCTGCTTCAGAGTGGTATTTTGCAATTTTCCCACTCTTTCAGTAGGACCAGGACCAAACTGCCCTGTGTGTACCATTCATTTCTCACCATGCTGAGATCTGGGCACCTATTTTCTTTCCATGGCAATCTGTGACTGGTGATATTGACTAGTAGCCTTCTTAAAAAGAATATATTTTCTATAGCAGTTGGAGCAAAGTTTTAGAAAAAAAAAACAAACTGATTTTAAAACAGCCAACTTTTATGCTGTATCCCATAATGGTGACCTAGGCAGGATTAACGACTTCAGAGGTGAGTTCCTGTGGAGGTCTTTGGCTGTTTTCTGTTTCCCTGTCTCTCTCCCTCCCCCAGCCACGAGAGTGTCTGTTAGCCCTTTTATTGTACCATCTTCTGTTGGTGAAAGGGATAAGCTTTTGAACAACAGAAGCTCTTCAGGACTTGAGAAGGGCTCTGTGTAGCTTGAAATCTTGTCTCAAGTTGGTTCAGTAAAAGATATTGCCTCACCCAGGGACCAACACTGCTACAACAAAGCTGCAAACAACTAAACAGTGTCAGCTTTTTTTGTTCTCCAGGAAGCTATTTCAAATATTGGTGGCCTTTGGCCTCCCCCTTTCCTCTACACTGGTCAAACCAGTTCAGGGGCCGGACTAGAGTTGTCAGCACTAATTGTTCTGGTATTGTTTCTTAATACCTTCCATTTTAAGGTCATTAGACGACCATCATGACACATCTCTTGTCTGCCTGGGCTGTTCCAGATGGTCTCTTAACACCATGGCAGTGGCAGGCCAAAATAGTGTTAATAAATCTTTTGCCTTTTATTAAAGAGCACCCCCGTGTTTGTCACAAAAAAGAAGATAGGCCTGTAAATATACATGTATCTTAGTAATATTAAAATCGTTTTTCTCACTTTTATAGTACCTTTCATTTGAAGATTTTAATCCACTTTGTAAGTGCTAACTTCCTAGGCATATTGTGACCTAGGTTAGTATTGAAGTCATTTGTAGCATGGCTTAACTAAGGGTGTGTCTACACTTGCTAAGTTTTTTGCGCTGTAAGTTTCACTGGTGATAGGGAACCGGTGAAAGTAAAGCGCTGGTTTGTGTACTCAATTCCTCAGGCATCAGAGTGTGTTTACATTAGCAGCACTTCCATCACGGATGAGAGTAGCGCTCTAGGGCAGCTATCCCACAGTGTAGCTCTCTCCATTTTGACGATAGGTCTTGTGGGAAGGGGGTGGGGGGGCGAGCAGAAGGCATTCTGGGTCCCTGCTCAGTGCCCCATGTTGCACTGCTTCATGTCCCAGCAGCCCTATTACTTCCTTGTTTCTTTTGCGGCATTTTTTAACACTCTTGGCTGTCTGGCTGCTTTCCCTACCACATCTACAAGCAGGAATGGATCCTGCACTGCTGTCCACTACTCTGATAGCTGTCACTTGCACATCATGCATGGCAGTGTAGCTAGTCTTAAACTTGCAAAGAGAACTCCAGTCAGAAATGCCTGATGAGCTGCTGAAATGGAAATAAGACCTTGGCTACACTTGCAGGTTAGAGCATATTAAATCAGCCCCAGTCGCCCTAACTCCTGAGGTGTCCACACTGGCAAGGCACTTAGAGCGCCTGGACTCTGCAGTTGGAGTGCTCCTGGTAATCCATCTCCACGAGAAGCATAGAGCTTGCTGCGCCCCAGCTGAAAAACTGCTGTGATTGGCCTCCGTTGAAGTCAAGTGTCCACTCTTGTCATTGTTTGCAGGCATGCGGATATCCCCTTTCAAAGCTCTATTTCTCACAGCCAGCCTGCTTATCTGGGACAAAGCAAACCATTACCGTGGAATGCTGCTGCCCCGAGGCAGGTGGGGTATATGTGTGTGTGGGGGGAGGAGGGGGGCAGATGTCTGGGTTTCCCCCTGCTGCTGTCTGAACTTACAAGACAGCATGCTGACACACTCTCTGCCCCCCACAACACACTGTCTCTCCCCCCACATACACACAACACACTCCGTGTCCCACTCCACCCCTCTGCCCCCATTTGAAAAGCATGCTGCAGCCACTTGCACACTGGGATAGCTACCACAATGCACTGCTCTCTGTGGCATTGCAAGAGCTGCTAATGTGGCCATGCCACTGCACTTGCAGCTGACCATGTAAACACACAGTAGTGCTTTCCCTGCTGCTGTCTCCGATGGCTGGTTTAACTCCCAGCGCTCTACATCTGCAAGTGTAGCCATGCCCTAAGTAACATTTGATTGCTTTTAGCATTAACTGAGGAGCTGAACACTGTGGAATGGTGTTTTTGGGGCTAGGTAAAGTAGCTCAGAGTGGTGGGATCGTATCATTATGCATGTCTGGGATGATGACCAGTGGCTTCAAAACTTTCGGATGCGGAAAACCACCTTCATGGAACTGTGTGCTGAGCTTTCCCCAGACCTGCGTCACAAGGACACCAGACTGAGCTGCAGTCACTGTCAAGAAGTGTGTGGCAATCACATTGTGGAAGCTGGTGACTCCAGACAGCTACCGGTCGGTTGCGAACTAGTTTGGAGTGGGGAAATCGACCATTGGTGCTGTGGTAACTCAAGTATGCAAGGCCATTAATTGCATCCTATTGTGCAAGACCGTGACTCTTGGTATTGTGCGTGACATTTTGGATGGCTTTGCAGAAATGGGCTTCCCTAACTGGTGGGACCCACCTTGGCACCGAGTGCATAAATTGTAAGGGGTACTTCTCCATGGGTTTTGCAGGTGCTAGTGGATCATCATGGGCATTTCACTGATATTAACGGTGGATGGTCCGGGAAGGGGTACGATGCACGTATCTTTAAAAACACTGGCCTTTACAGAAAGCTGCAAGCAGGGACTTTCTTTCCAGGTCAGCGGATCACCATCGGGGAAGTGGAAATGCCCATTGTGATCCTGGGAGACCTAGCTTACCCATTGATGCCATGACTCATGAAGCCATACACTGGAAACCTAGATGTCAGTAAGGAACATTTCAACAACAGGTGCAAGTAGGTGCAGAATGGCTGTGGAATGTGCTGTTAGAGGTCTTATTCCTTCACCCACTCACTTCCCTGGTCCTTCTCGCATGAACAAAGAGCAACAATACCCACGGTCCACAGGTGCAAACAATTCGATGTTTATTGGGGTGAACTTCCAGCAAGCAATGATTCCAATTTCCTTCCTTAGTGTCCCCCTTCCCAGCTCTGACACCACAGAGCCTTGCCTGTGTCCCTCTTCCCATTCCCCCCTTAGCAAAACATGATTCCAATTCCCCCATCCCCATTCCCTGTTCCCATCCCTCCCCTTACTTCCTGATTGACTGCAGACTATATAATAAAACTTGAGTTCTGCTTAGCTATACCATAACCAATCATTTTACTGAAATTGTAACTAACCAATCCTAACATATTGTAACAGGATTATCTAACCAATTATATCCCACCACCTTAATTGGTTTACACCCAACAAAATTAATTATACAGCAGGCAGAAACAATCACAGAACCAGACAGGGAAATGGGCACTACAGTGATAGAACAACAAGGAAATGAGGATTTCACATCCCAGCTATTGATAAGTTAGTTCTTGCCAGACAGGATGCGATCAAACTAAGTTTCCTTTAAATCTTCTAGGCACTTCCCTTTCTCTGGAGGTGATAGACATTATCAGGACAGGATCGTTTCCTAACAGCCCAATAGCACCTTATTTCAGTGTGACTGGTTTGGGATGTGAGGATGTGACCATACGCTTCCCAGCTTCTGGCTGCCTCTGCTGCCTAGCCAGAGGCCTGAGCCTAAGACTCACAGTACGAGAAGACCCTTACACCGGCAGACAGTGATTTTGATTCTTTCTTCTACACCTCTATAACTAGCTAAGTGATAAGAATAAATTCTTAAGAAGTATAGGCCTTTGCAAACAGGCCTGCACATCTATATCCTAACATGTGCATTTGGCCATTTGAAAGCACGCTGGAGATGTTTGTACAGTAGATTGGAAACGAGTACGGAAAATATTCCCATGGTTATTGCGGCGTGTTGTCCTTTACATAACATTTGCGAGGGGACGGGCGAAAGGTTTACCCATACGTGGAGTGTGGAGGCTGAATGCCTGGCTGCTGAAACTCAGCAGTCAGATACCAGGGCTATTAGAGGGGCACAATGTGTGGCAGTTAGGATCTGGGATGCCTTGAGGGAAAAGTTTGAAAATGAAAATCATTAAACTTTGTTGCTGGGCTTGGGAAAGGAAGCGTTAACAGCATGTGCTGTGCTACATGGCGGTTCTGTCTGTAATTTCAGTGAAGATGAAGTGCTAGTTGACTTGTAGCTGTGATGACATGTACAGAAACGTGAACACACAAATAAAGCTTGCTTCTTTTTGAAAATTTTGTGCTTTTATTTTAAAAAAAGAGAAAACACCATATGCCCATATATCTATCCTCAATAATGGTGGGGGGCCCGTATACCTCACAGCTGTGTATAACTCCAGCTGTTGTTTGACAAGCTGTCCTGGGGCTTTACAGGGGAGGGGTGGACGTCCGTTTACCTGGCGTCAGAACAGCGGAGGTGCTGGCCAGAGTGGTCACTTTTGGCACTGTGGGATATCCTCCTGAGGCCAAAAGGTGTTTACACAGGAAGAATGTATCTTCACTTTCATATCACCGCAAAGAGAATAGCGGTAAGAACTGTATGCCTGTCGAAGGTGGTTTTCTTTTTGCGGTGAAACTTCTCAGTTTCCTTGCAAAAAGTCATTAACAAGTGTAGACGCTCCCACGGATTTTGTGCAAAAAAGGGATATTTTGCGCTTTAAATGGCAAGTGTAGACATGTCTTAAGGCTTTATTCTAGAGCGGTGGTTCCCAAACTTTAATAACCCGCGAACTCCTTTCACGAAAATATCAAATCTCGCGAACCCCCTCCTAAAAACGAATATTTCCAGGGATTTTCTCCCTTACCTGAACATAAATGATAGAAGCAGTGATCTTGGAAATAATGTGGGTTTTTTATGACCCTATTTATTATTACATTATTAATGTAATTACTTTATGAAAACGGCAACACGCTTCCAAGATTTCACCTCTGTAGCTCATTCCACTTCGATTAAGCCTCCTACATGTTTCATCAAGGAGTACCAGACGTGAAACAGCTTGAGGATGTTTACGAAGCCAACTCAAATAAAGAGTTCCTCCCACAAGCATTTGGGACTTGAGCAGTCCAGGCAAAAAACGCATGACTACAACAAAGCTTAAACTTGTTCTGCCAGGAAGTCATGGTTACTGGGCTCGGGCTGTCGGCCCCTGTGCCTCACGGGGCTTCTGTTGCCGGCCCCCACGGGGGTTGGGATCCTTAGGGACGGCTCTGCCCCCCCCCCCCCCCCGCCAATATGGACACAGTTATTCCAGTATTGCTTTTTGTCTATCCCCATAAGGAATAAGGTATGCTGATAAGGCCCTTTATACTGGTATAACTGCATCCCAACTAGGGGTTATATCACGATAACTATTTGGGTTTTTAAAAAAAAAATCACACCCCTAACTGAAATAGTTATACTGGCACAAAATTTGTGTGGACCAGGCTTTAGACCCAGAGGTTGCTTTGCCCAGGATCACAAAACAAGCAAGTAGTCAAGCTGCAAATAGAACCAGTACATAAGAGGTGGGGTTTTTTTTTTCCACTTCGCCTTTAAAGCTTTGAGCAGAGGAACACATTTTTATCTCCCCTGAAGATGAACAAGTTAATGTGCTGTGCTACTCTTTTTTTTTTTTTTTTAGAGCAATTATATTGTGTCAGAATATATAAATGGCTATAAATGTAGTGCCCTTTTATATGAGAAGAGGTTGGACAAAAATAGGTTCCTTTTGCCACAAATCATGAGTTTCTGAGAAATAATGTCTGGTCTCCATTCTCTCACATGTTTCCTTGACCTTATTTTTCCTTTACAGGAAGACCACAGTCAGCCATTGTTTGGAGTCCAGTTTAACTGGCATAGTAAGGAAGGAGATCCATTAGTGTTTGCCACTGTAGGCAGCAACAGAGTGAGTATATGCTCATTTTTGTCTAATCATGTTGCCTCTAAACGTGGTTCTGTTTCTGCGTGCAGTTTCTTCCTTCTCCAATCCAGTTACCAGTGTTCAGTATTTAAAATACCGTGGTGGCGTTTTGTATTCCAATTTTCAAGGCTGTAAATGCCTGCAACTTTAAAATGGGTGAATCCAATGGACTGCAGTGTGATGGTACGCTTCAGCGGTTTGAGAATAAGGCTCATATTTTACTAAAATTTCTTCAGTTGTGTAGAAGTTGGAATATCTATGAAAGGGAGACACTAAAATTCTTTTCAGGTGAAGTGTTGGTTCTCAGCTGTAACAAGTTTAAAGGGCTAAGTGATGTACAGCAGGATGAAAGAAGCATCTTTATTGGTGTCAATGTGCCAAGTACTGATAGTAAGTAAAGATTAGTGGCCTATGTGAGATGAGTTGATGGATTCTTGGTGAACAGACCTTCACTTAGCAGCAGCCTTAAGAAATAGTTAACAGAGAGCACTGCATGAGTTGCTCTGAATATCTGTTTTATGAGTAAATAAGAGAACTTCATTTTTCCAAGTTTGTCAGTGCGGCAGTTATCACAAACACTAACTAATGTAGAGGAATAAGTAACAAGGGCCATGGTTCTTTGCAAAGAAATTAAAGCAGACAATAGAATGACTTGTCAATATCGAATAGAAGTAACAAGTTAGGTTAGCGCTAATTGTATTTATTTCAGGGTATGGTATAGCCTGTCAGCAGCCTTCATCCCTAGGAAGTGCCACCATGAGGAATGTTTAAATAAGTCATTTAGTCTGATAAGACACATGAATGCTTTTCCATCGAACCACTTCCACATTCCGCTAAGGAACAGATAGTAGATGGGACTTGTGTGGTAAAAGAACAAGACACCCTTCAATTTGCACAGATGAATGTGAAAATCATATGCCATATTGCATGAAACTAATAATCCATTAAACCTTTTTTTTCAGGTTACTTTATATGAATGTCATTCCCAAGGAGAAATCCGTTTATTGCAGTCTTACGTGGATGCTGATGTATCCTTCTAAAGCAGCTGGTCATAAAATGGTTTTTTAGTAGGACTAACGTGAGAAACATTTGTTTATTCCCTCTTATACTGTCTGTGATAAAAAGAACAGAAATACTTGTGGCACCTTAGAGACTAACAAATTTATTTGAGCATAAGCTTTCGTGGGCTACATCCCACTTCTTTGGATGTCTCTAAGGTGCCACAAGTACTCCTGTTCTTTTTGCAGATACAGACTAACACAGCTGCTACTCTGAAACCTGTCTGTGATTAAAATACTGTAAACACCTGTTGATAATGAACATTCTTCACTTCAGATCCAAACTCCTGCCTGTATCCCACAAATTTTAGCTTTACTTTTCTAATATTACAAATGCAGAATCATGAAACATGTTATATAAAACATTGTTAAAAAGATTCTACATAATCTTATGCCTCCCAGCGCTAACACTTGTATAACAGGTTTCATGTTTGTAGCTTCTACAGTCTTCTAGCAGCCCTATGTAGTAGGTAGCATTCCTATTTTACTGCTGGGGCCAAGGTTGGAAATGGGAATTCCTGGCTTCCAGTCCTGAGCTTAAACCACTTACATGGCAAATAAATTATTGTCTCACCTCCATTTTAGTCATTTAGTCCCACCACTTGAGTCCTTTTGAAGAAGAAATTGCTGATAGATCAGAGGGCATTTCAGGTGTATGGTGCAGCTTGAGGAAGCAAAAAGCAGCAAGGAGAGAAACAAGCACAGGAGAGGGAGTGGAGTTGTAGAAAGCTTAGAAATCAGAATAAATGTTAATCTGCTTATCTTTGGTCATATTCTAGTGAGCTTTTTTGCAAAACGGCAACTGTGCTTCTAAACAAATGTATGAATACCTTATTCTCTCGAAGGAAACGCTACAGCTGCTTCTGTAGTCCTTAACATGGCACTTATTAGGCAGATGAGAACTTTTATACTTGTGCATGGACCTATGATAGCAATACAAGTCACCCTCTTCTGGCTGTGGCTGGGTCAAGGGGTATTATTAGAATAATTAATCCCATTACAATGCAGTGCATAAAGGTGAGTGGTCACTGCTTCGAACTGCAGATTGTATCTATTCTAAGTATCTCAATGTGAGAGGGGGAAATAATTTTATGTTTGAAATCTGTTCTAGCACTACGTGGGTCATGGAAATGCAATCAATGAACTGAAATTTCATCCAAGGGATCCAAATCTCCTCTTGTCTGTAAGCAAAGGTATGAAAGTTTTAGCTTCTTATTTTTTTGTTTAGGAACCATCTACTTAATTTTTTTTTTTTTAAATACCATGCAGGTGTTCTTAGGGTTTAGCTACTCTCATTCACACCCATCAGAACACAAAGATTAATGTGTGACACTTTAAGAATTGAGGTGGACAGGATGGGTGAGGTAGTATCTTTTATTGGATCAACTTCTGTTGGTGGAAGTGACAAGCTTTTGAGCTTCACAAAGCTCTTCTTCAGGTCTGGAAGAGATAACCAGTGTCAGCTCTTTTTCCAGATCTGAAGAAGAGCTCTGTGAAGCTCGAAAGCTTGTCTCTTCCTCCAACAGAAGTTGGTTCAATAAAAGATGTTACCTCACCCACCTTGTCTCTCTCATATCCTGAAACCAACTTTAAGCATTGAAACTCTAAAACAAATTTACTCCGTTAATTTGGATTTGTGTGTGGATGAAACCCATTGCCTGTATTAGACATAACTGCATCCATTAATGCCAAGGGACTGTAAACAGTGTCTCTGTAGACAGAAAGAAAACATCCATGGTTAGGTGTGACAGTTGTGCAAACCATTGGGCATTGATGGAGCTTTGTGATTATCATTTAAACTTTTTATATGCTGAGTTGTCCTGCCATCTAGTGGTGTTGGTTACATGGTGCACACTACTTTCAGTATGGAAAAAGAACAGGAGTACTTGTGGCACCTTAGAGACTAACAAATTTATTAGAGCATAAGCTTTCGTGGACTACAGCCCACTTCTTCGGATGCAGACTAACACGGCTGCTACTCTGAAACCTGTCAGTATGGAAAAAAATTCTTAACTTGATTCTCCTGTCACTTACACGAGTATAAATTAGGAGGAAGTGAAAGGAGAGATGGTTCGTATGGTCTTGATTAGACTATCCAACCAATCATAACCTCTTAAACTTGACTAACTTAAAGCAAGACTGTGTGTTCACAAGAGTGACGTTTTGCAAGTGCTAGAGTTAAAAACTTATTCTGTTCTAAATGCAGAACACCCTACAGTTGTGCAGTGTTGTGAATGAGACTTCAAGAACAAGAGTGGAGAAACTGAAAGTGATTCCTGCAGCTTTGTGTATAGTGTGGTGTAGCTGTGCGAACCATAATTTTTTGAGTTTATTTTATTTGTAATTAAATAGTTTGGAACTTTAAAGAAGGGAAAATCATGCAGTCACACTATTGTATGATCGTTGGATCAAATTCGGCCTACCCGACAATGATTTGACAGTGGTAGCGATGGAGGGCCAAGAATTTCTTGGCCACTTCCAATATAGATAAGGAGAGAGTCGGGGGGAGAAAGGGGAAGCAAAATGCAACTAGTCTGACATATTCATCTTATATTGTACTGTACTTTAGTGGAACCATAAAATCTTCTTTCAGTTCTTTCTAAATCTGATGTTTTTAAATGTCAGTGGCTCTTCATTGAAAATTGGCACCAAATTCTGTCTTATGAAACAGCTAGACATGCCCTGCTGACTTCAGTGGAAGTTGCATGTAATTTATGGTCCATTTCTGCCCTCAGTCCACAGTGTATTAAAAGTCTTTTTTTTGGCTTAACAGAGCACAAAATAATAGCTGAATAATTTAAAGAGTGAAAAGCACCCTTTTGTCCTGCATACTTGGATAACTCAAATGACTGAAAAAGAACAGGAGTACTTGTGGCACCTTAGAGACTAACAAATTTATTAGAGCATAAGCTTTCGTGGGTTACAACCCACATCCGAAGAAGTGGGTTGTAGCCCACGAAAGCTTATGCTCTAATAAATTTGTTAGTCTCTAAGGTGCCACAAGTACTCCTGTTCTTTTTGAGGATACAGACTAACACGGCTGCTACCCTGAAACCTGTCAAATGACTGAAGGGATTTTTAGTGCACACTCCAAAATATAAAATCATCATTGAGCTGAGAATGAATGAGACATTAACTTTTGGCTGAAATGTATTTTTCCTTCCCCTCCCCTGGGAAATGGCTTAAGGCAGGGGTGGGTAAACTTTTTGGCCCGAGGGCCACATCTGGGTTGCGAAACTGTATGGAGGGCTGGGTAGGGAAGGTTGTGCCTCCCCAAACAGCCTGGCCCCCCACCCCCCATCTGCCCCCTCCCACTTCCTGCCGCCCTGACTGCCCCCCGACCCATCCAACCCCCCCTGCTCCTTGTCCCCTGACCGCTCCTTCCCAGGACCCCCCGCCCCTAACCCCCCTGGGGCCCCACCCCTTATCCAAGCCCCCGGCTCCCTGACCCCTATCCACACCCCTGTCCCCTGACAGGCCCCACGGGACTCCCACGCCTGTCCAACTGCTCCCTGTCCCCTGACTGCCCTCCAGGATCCCCTGCTCCTTATCCAACCCCCGCCCCCTTACCATGTCACTCAGAGCAGCAGGAGCTCGCAGCCTGGCTGGAGCCAGTCGCACTGCCTGGCAGGAGCGGCGGACCAGAATGCTGGCGGCGCTGTGAGCTGAGGCTGTGGGGGAAGGGGAACAGCCTCCCCGGCCGGGAGCTCAAGGGCTGGCTTTGCCCACCTCTGACTTAAGGCCTGAAAATAGGCTAGGTAGGAATTCATCATTAGAATGAAAACTTTCTCAACCATACCTCGAGTAGTGTTAAAATGATACTAACATTCAACTGAAAACAATTTTTTCTTGTAGTAATGGAAGAACATACTTTTCATGCATTATAAATGCTACCGTGGGATTCCTGTTCTTGAAAGAGGTGGCTACATTAACTTTATTCAGGTACAAATGGATGATAAAGGTTAACC
Source organism: Chrysemys picta bellii (assembly GCF_011386835.1). NCBI lineage: Eukaryota > Metazoa > Chordata > Testudines > Emydidae > Chrysemys > Chrysemys picta. Next base: position 332,575,365 of record NC_088791.1, on the reverse strand, counting down.
TGTCAGCTTCTGTGTTTTTATTCTAGATCATGCACTGAGACTGTGGAACATCCAAACTGATACGTTGGTTGCAATATTTGGAGGAGTAGAAGGGCACAGGGATGAGGTCTTAAGTGCAGTAAGTGGAAATCTGTAGGGTAGTGCCTTCAGCCTTATGTACGGGAATCCCAATCTCTCTCTCTCTTTGAATCATGTTTAGGCTTAAATATTGTGCCTAGCAAACCCAAAGTACATGAATTGAACACTTTTAAAAACACATTTAGGCTAATATAATTCTAAGATTACACAACATCAGCACTAAAATACTTGCCAGTCCATTAAAAACTGGACACCTGCGTCACTCAAACTCAAGAGAAACTGGATATTTTGCAACATGTCCTGAAGGTAAATAAACTAGGACGCTGTGGGATTAAAGAGTGGTGCTGGAGGGAAATGGGAAAGAATTGTTCAAAGCCCTTCACTATGAACACCTTGTTCTAATGAATGCCTCTAGGAACTGTAAGTATCCCAGTTGACCTCACCCTGTGATGAGTTCTCTCAGCTAAGAGAAACTGGTCAATTGCTATGCTAATGTTTAAAAGGTTTAGTTTTAGTAGGTGGTTGGATGAAGCAACCAAAGTTTAAAATAGCTTTATCTTTCAGTTTTTGCATTTATAATGTATAGCTTAAAGTGTGAAAGATTGCATAGCTTTTCATGGAATAAAGATACAATTCCTACCCTGAAGACCTTGCAGTCTAACGTCCTTATCCTACCTGTGCTTAATTTTACAGATGTGAGTGATTCCTTTTGACTTCTGGTGGTAGGCAGGATACAAATATCTTAAGTAGGCTAAAGATGAAAGAAAAACAAACAAGCCATAGTGCCAATTAAATATTTTAAATCTCTAAAATATTTATAATTTTTCTGTAAATTTGCAACCATATTTAGAATAGACTTCCCACTATCTTATATTTTAAGTGGATAAAATTGATTATATAAAAATGTAATTAATTTTTTAAACAGTTTTATTTTTACAAGTAAACCTATTTAAAATTTGAAATTATTACATGTTTTAAGGCCTAAATTTACTATAATCTGTTAAAAAAGGATTAATATTAATCAATACATGTTTGCAGTTGCAGTTTTAAAGAAAGTCATAGCGTTGAACTGGTGGAAGTCACTGGCTAAGCACCTAGAACCAGAATTTGTTGAAGTGCTACACCGGCTTTTGATAGCAGTAGCTTCTTCAGGTGTAGAGAGAATGTTTTCTTCATGTCAGGTTGTTCAACTAGTCCAGTTCAATTCACTAACTACAGATAGTACTTCTTTTGCTTTAATAAAACAGTTAGCTTTAACTGCAAAACATGTTATGTTTTGAAAAACTTTTTTTTTCTTGTGTAACCAGAACATTTAAGGTAGTTTTATTTAACTAACAGAAATCATTTTGAAATGTTCTCTTGTGCATTTAATTTGAATTTTAACTTCCATCCAAATTAGAGCTTGACACAATTCACAAGTAAAACTTAATCATCTTCTAGTAAATAAGAAATGCATTGTTCATTTCTTATTATTTATTTAATTAAGAAATATAATACCTTAAATAAATGTATGTAGATACACCATACCTTTCTGGTCAGCAAAAAGCACCAAATTTAGTGTAAAGGCTAAATTTAGTTGTGAATCAACGTGTTTTAACAGTTACAAACAGTGAAAATCAACCTTTCTCTATGAAAATGACTAAAAAGTACAAATGCAAAATGAGATTAAAATCAATTATTTAAATTGCTTTGATTTTAAAGCAATCCCTCCTGGGGTCTCTTTTTTTGATACTTGTTTAGAATGACTTACAGTACACACTCTCCTGTAGATTCACCTCTCAAGTGATGCAGTTATTGCTTCATGCCACCAAAACCTTAATACCTATTTCTGTCTTGTACTTTTGATGTATACAAATAATTTATCTTTGATTACATAAATGTTTCTTGGACACTTGTACAAACTTTTATTTGGGAGACCCAACAAACTTTGCATAATCCAAGCATCACATAACTGTGGAGTTTATTTTTCTGTCTACAAAAAAACTTTCAAAGGTGACTTAGTGTTGAAAGACTTTGCACAAGTGAGCTTTAAGGATGAATAGAATAAAAAACCTGGTGCTTTCATCCACAAGAGAATATAGTCACACTTACCACAATTCTTGTTTTGGCCTACAGTAGTATACTATTATTTCAGTACTATTTCTTTAGTAATTAAGGACTTGACACAAATTTCACATTCAACATGGTTTACATGTAAGATGAGCTTTCAGTACTGCCCTGTCCTCATATATTTCTTAGTCAAATTGTACACACAAAACAAAGGAAAGCAATAAAAAATATGAAGGGAGAGGAATGCATAAGGAAGGAAAAGCCTTACATTAATAAAGGAAACAGTGACTTAACTTTGTTATGTCTGCTTACTTATGGCTCTGTTTATGTACAGATATTCAAATGTTATTGGTATGTAACAAATATCTAGATAGAATATTTGTGCTAGAAACAATCATTTGTCTTTGGTCGTTTTTCACATAGAAACATCCGTATTACCATAATGAATCAGATAAGCGGTTCTTCTAGCCCAGAAATGTTGCTGATATTGGCCAATACTAGATACTTCAGAAGAAGATGCAAGAAACCACGCAGTGGACAATTAAGGAATAACCTACCCATATAAAAACATTTTCTTAACCCATGCCACTTGCTGGCTTATGCTGTGACGTATAAGGGTTTATATCCTCTTAAAATCATTTTTTGTTCTGTATATTGTAATGGTGGATGGCCCTCATTTGTGTCCAATCCTTTTCTAAATTCTATTATAGTCTTTGCCTCACTTAAATCATGCGGCAGTGAATTCCACAGGTTCTATTTTGGGGAAAACTAGTCTTCAATTTGTTGTCTTTCAGCTTCATTGAATGTTCTCTTGTTTTTGCATTCAAGAGAGTAAAATAGGCGTGCCAAGATATGATATCTTTTACAGGAAGCAGGCTTAAATTATATTTAATACTTTTCTATTTTAAAATATGCTTATTTAGCTTGCTCTCTAGACTGAAAATATGACTTAAACGTATTATGCATCTAGTGTAAATAAAGAAGAAAATAGAATCAGTGAGTTAGTATGCTGAAACTTAACATTGAGAGCTTAAAGCGGACTCTTTTTGTGTAGGATTATGACCTTCTTGGTGAGAAAATAATGTCCTGTGGTATGGATCACTCTCTGAAACTCTGGAGAATCAATTCAAAGAGAATGATGAATGCCATTAAGGAGTCTTATGAGTACAATCCAAATAAAACCAACAGGTAAACACAATCTTGATATCTATTCTTGGATATATCTACTAAATCCGAATCTTCTCAGCAATGGCACATATCAGCTCCCGCTGTAATGAGGGAGTTTTTCCATTGACTTGGGAATTGTCAGTCCCTAAATTGCTCTAGAAGAAGGCTTCTCTTACTGATATGTGGTGCCAATAGAGTTCTGTTTAATTACAGGTCCTGACACTTATTTAAATAGTCTGACTTCTTCCATTTATGCGTAACTATAAGGTGTTTGGAATTGGTATTTTAATACAGTTCTAATTTCTGAAGCATCTATATAAATCGGGTCGGCAACCTTTCAGAAGTGGTGTGCCGAGTCTTCATTTATTCACTCTAATTTAAGGTTTCGCGTGCCAGTAATACATTTGAATATTTTTAGAAGGTCTCTTTCTAGAAGACTGTAATATATAACTAAACTATTGTATGTATGTAAAGTAAATAAGGTTTTTAAAATGTTTAAAAAGCTTCGTTTAAAATTAAATTAAAATGTAGAGCCCCCAGACGGGTGGCCAGGACCTGGGCAGTGTGAGTGCCACTGAAAATCAGCTCGCGTGCTGCCTTCGGCACGCGTGCCATAGGTTGCCTACCCCTGATATAAATATATATCAGCAGCCTTCCCTGTCCCCTCGAAGTTTTATAGTAGGGTAACAAATACACATCAGAATAATTGACTAGATTGTAGTAAATAGTTCCTTTAAATTCTGAAAGTGAAAATAATACAAATTATTGTAATCAGTAATTTATTTGGGGGATATAGGGCAAAAATGCTTACACAGTTGGAATGACACTTGAAATTTTCAATCCTCCAGTGATCCAATCTCTCAGAAATATGTTGATTTGAATAGACAGTTACCCTTCAGTTACACTACTAGCAAAATTTGTCCTTAATATTAAGAGAAACTAACTCATGCAATTACCTGTTTGTACTAATCCTAGTGTTGAGTAGCCTCCAATTTGTGAAATAAAATGAGAAGGATCTAAAACATACTAAACACATTTTACAATGGGACTAATATTAGAAGTGTGCCTTCTTCTTAATGTTACCAAATCTTAAATGGCACTTCAGACAAAACAAGATCCTTAGTGTGTTCTTACACATACCTTGTCAAAACATTTTAGATTTTGCTTGAAGAGTGTTGGGGGCTGAAGGAATCCCAGAAGTTGCTTATGTTTTAACACGATTTGAAGTGTTTGACAAAGGGATTGCTGAATTCCTTTAGAGCTAACATATTGTCTTTCCAGTGCCTCCAGCCCTTTCTCTCCCCTCTCACCTCCGCACACATATATTGGGACCTCAAATAATTCACTGATGATAGTCTTGTTGTATTTACCTTACAGATAAGTTTCTGAAATGTATGCCTCAAATTATTAGACACAGTAGAAAAGGTTCTACTGACAGTTATAAATTAACATTTTAGTGTGTGAAATTTTTTTTTCCCAAGTGCCTCTTTTTGCCCTTCTTGATATGACTGACTTTTTTTTCCCACAGGCCTTTTATTTCTCAGAAAATTCACTTTCCTGACTTTTCCACCAGAGATATACATAGGAACTATGTTGACTGTGTACGATGGTTAGGAGATCTAATACTTTCCAAGGTAAAGTGTCTGCTGTTTAGCCATATTGTTCAAGGTTATTTGCTTACATTCAGGGCCTTAAACAATAGTTTTTGGGTGAGAGTGGAGTAGAATGGGGTGTTTTTCTGCTGCTTTGATTTATTGGCCGGAAAATTAACTTACTGTGCAATGCAGGGTGATTTTTTTTCTAAGTAGATTGTGAGTTTAACTAATTGGGTTTGGGTATATAAGCATCTTACATTAAAAATCTATATAAATTCTTCTAGCAATCAAAGCTCTAATAAAAGTATATCCGAACTGAAAAGCCAGGATTCGGGTGGAATGTTCATTAGAGAAAAAAGCAAGACTGTTCATTTCTGGGAGTTCACATAGATCTTGCAACAAAAAGGAGAAATGAAATAGGTGCACTAAATTGGAAAGTCTACATCATGGAATGATTTTGACTTGTGTTGAAACATTGATAATGTTTGCTCTGCAAATATTGGGCTAAGACCCTATCTACTCTGAGACTTAGCTCATTTCTAGCAAGAAACATGTTTGGAACATTACTAAAATTCTTCAAATTTGCATGGAGACAGAACTAAACCTCCCTTTTGTGTTTGAATTGTCCAAGTGCACTTCGCTCTCACTTCTTTGGCAATTAAAGATCATTGGCAAGTAGCTTGGGGTGAGCTGGCTCTGTTTGGACTGCATGGTATAAGATCTGTGGATAAATAACTAAGGGCACGTCTTCACTGGCAACGGTAAAGTTCTCCCAGCGCTCTAAAAAAATCACCTCCACGAGGGGCGTAGCTCCCAGCGCTGGGAACGCGGCTCCTAGCGCTGGTGCACTGTGTATACTGACAGCGCTGAAACTTGCAGCGCTCAAGGGGGTGTTTTTTCACACCCCCGAGCAAGAAAGTTGCAGCTCTGTAAAGTGCCAGTGTAGACAAGCCTTAAGATTCCAAGTGACATCCTTGATTCTTTTTCTTCTTTTTTATGTACTTGAGGGTAATTGTACAAGAAGTTATCTATCAAATTTATAGTTGAAAAAAGCATGGGTGGTGTTTGGTTTTTTTTTTGTTTTTTCCCCCCCCCAAGTAAGTGATTTTTTTCTTACTCTTCCCATAGTCTTGTGAAAATGCTATTGTGTGCTGGAAACCTGGCAAAATGGAGGATGATATAGATAAAATCAAGCCCAGTGAGTCAAATGTGACTATACTGGGGCGATTTGATTACAGTCAGTGCGATATCTGGTATATGAGGTTTTCAATGGACTTCTGGCAAAAGGTAAGAGTGAGCTTTGCACTTTTTGCTGTATTTGAAGAAGATCCCAGTTTCGGAAACTGAAACTCTTCCCCGGTTACATATTTAGATGCCTTAATGGTATATGAAGAAAAGTTTTCAGCTTGCATGAGCTGATGTGATGGGAGGCAACATGGTCTGGAGCAAGGAGCTTAGTATTGGCAGTCAGGACTGCTAGACTTCAATCCTGACTCTCCATTGGTGATATTGGGGAAAGATTATTCAATCTTTTATCTCCATTTAACTGATGAGGAAACTGAGGCAAATACATAAGAGACATGAGTATAGTGTGGATCATTGGCTTTATAGTGATTTGAGTATGTGAAGTGCTGTGTGTGTGTGTGTGTGTGTGTGTGTGTGTGTTAGTGTGTTATCAGTCCTACAGGCTTTATGAAGTCTGGCTTCCGTTCTTTGATACCATATTTTAAAGTATCTATATTCTCTTGTTTAAAGATGCTTGCATTGGGCAATCAAGTTGGCAAACTTTATGTTTGGGATTTGGAAATAGAAGATCCTCATAAGGCTAAGTGAGTATATATAAGTTTCTAAACTCCCCTAGATTCCTTTATGATACTGAGACATGGAGTTGGGGCACTTGTCTTCTTTACACGACTCATACTCTTCAATGGTGGTAGGGCACTTTCCTTTTTACTTTACCCATAACACAAACTCTTGAGTGGTGGTAGCCACACCTTCAATTCTAACTTTTACAGTGAATGAGCATTTTGACCCTGTAAAGTTAACATTATTATTTGTATTACAGTAGCGCCCAGAGGCCCCAGTCGGGTTGGGGCCGCATTGTGCTGGGCACTGTACGTAGATACAGTAAAAGAAAGTCCGTGCCTCGAAGAGCTTACAGAGTAATTAGGAGGAAAGTTTACAAAGTAATTGAGAGGAGACTTACCAGGTGGGTGTGGCGCACAATGGAAGGGGGAGGGGAAAGGACTAGGGTAATAGTAATAGAAATATAGTTTTATAGGCTAGCTACGTGCATATGACTTTTCAGTTGACCACCTGTGCCTGGCCAGGTGACCTACTGAAGAGTCGTATATGAGGTCTTCCTGGAGATCTTGCTATCTTTCATCACCCAATTACAATACTGTATTCCTAAGTAAAAATTACGTATGGTTATTACAATAACCTACCTAAGATGATCCACTTTCAGTAGAGCTTTATGAAAATTGACCTTGGGTGGAGGAAGAAATTGCAATGAGAGAGAATTAATTTCCTGTGGGTTCCAACGGCTAAACGAGGAGTACAGAATACACTAAGGGCCCAGCCTTGCCAACCTTTCCTTTGTGAATGGGGTTCCACTGGCGTCAGTCAGATAACATGTTAAAGTTCTGATCCAGCAAAGCCCTTACTCACAAGTGTAATAGCAAATGCAGACTTAACATTGCAACTAAATTATTTCTTTATTTGTAGATGTACGACACTTACCCATCCTAAATGTGCTGCTGCCATTCGACAAACCAGTTTTAGCAGGGATAGCAGTATCCTTATAGCTGTTTGTGATGATGCCAGTATCTGGCGCTGGGACCGACAACGATAAATTACTTTTTTTTTAATTAAAAGTAGAAAATACATTGGTTTACAGTGTAACCTGTTAACTAGCTTCTACTGTAGTTGCGTTTAGAATAGTTTTTCCCACTGTTCAGTTGGCCGGAGCTGAACTTAGTGATGTTTACATTCTTTGTACTGTTGTCCTGCTCAGACTCTGGTGCTTTCATTAATAAAAAATATTTTTGTAAAGCTTTATGCATTGTCCACTTCAATTATTTAACCAAAATGAATTTCATGATTTCACTGTGACCTGTAATGTTGTTTTACATTGTGTATAGCTGGTACATATCACATGCATGTTAGCTGTGTGGTAGGAATTGAGTATACGTGAGATTGCAGTCTTCCATGTGTGCTTTTTTTAAAAAAAATAAATGTGTTTTATATGATTTTTAAAAAAAGGAGCGTAATGTAGCTACAGAAATATTTCTTAGGGTTCACAATAATTTAAATTATGTTCATCTGTATAACAAGTTCCTTAAAGTATAATATAAGAGAAATGTGGCTGTGCTAAAAATATTTTGCATCTGTTCCTCTTCCTACGTTACTGTCACTGTAGAGTATTATTATTAAAACTGAAGGAATTTTAAAACCCAAATGTGCTTTTCACCCCTTAGCATAAATGGCAAAATACTATGTATGTTTGTTTACTTTTTGCATTTTAATGTTGGATAGTGGAAAAATAAGATAAGCCATTCTGGCTTCCTGATTCTTATTTACTAGCTCAGTGCTGTAATGTTCAGATTTTAACTGCTGTAGGGGAATACTTTAATCCTAGCAGTTGTTACTGACACTTTAAAATAGGGTATTTAGGTTTATAAAACATTCCTTTTCCCAAATACAACCTAAATTTTGGGTCTTCTATGGTGTCTCGTCAAAGGTTTAGTTGTAAGAGCAAATAAACTATATAATGATTCTTGTTACTATTTTTAATATTTTTATTAGAACTTAAAATGTGTACAGTTAATCAAGAATGAGGAGAGAAACTAGAACAAAATATTACTGCTAATGAAGTGTCTAACCTTTTGGCAAAACACATTTGTGTGGTCTGTTTTTGTCACTGTATAGTTCCAAATCCAGTAGTGTGCAAGTGATCTAAGAAAATGCAAAATAGTCATCTGACTATTTTAAATAAATATATAAATCAGAATTTGCTGTCTGGAACCAATTTATCTCCATTCTTTTCACTTGCCCTCTTCTGACTCTATAAACATGCACAACCCAGGAATAATGTACTATGGTAATATAGAAACAAACACGCCATCCCTAATAATGCATCGGGTGCTCTTTTTTTTGGTCTGTAGAGCTGGCTCAAAGGTTGTCCTCCACAGCACCAATTTGAGGCATGTCTGGCTCTTCCTGTTAGAAAAAGCCACTTCAGCTATTTCTTAACTAATCCTGCGAGATTGTAAATGTTTCACTTTCACAGGATCACCTGTCCAGTTAGGGAGTAATATGACCAACACTCATGTTAGAATTTGCTTAGTGATGTCTTCTAATATCTGCAGGCTCTCAGGAAGAATAGAACTAAAGCTGAAAGGCAGCTCGTAAGTGTTCAGTACGTGAGATTCTGAGTTTTAAAAAATACTACTTGTTTGGACATAAAGCGTCGCTGGAATTGGAGAAACTATACTTCCCACGTAAGTCTGCCTGAGCATCTCTACTGAAGTTGCCTGGGTTCTAGACCAGCGGTTCTCAAACTGTGGGTTGGGACCCCATTTTAATGGGGTCGCCAGGGCTAGTGTTAGACTTGCTGGGGCCTGGGGTCAAAGCCCAAGCCCCATCGCCCAGGGCTGAAGCCCAAGATTTTCAGTCCTGGGTGGCAGGGCTCAGGTTACAGGCCCCCCGGCCAGGGCTGAAGCCCTTGGGCTTCAGCTTTGTCTGGCTTGCCCACCCGGGGTGGTGGAGCTCGGGCTTTAGCCCCCCTTGCTTGGTTAGGCTCAGGCTTCTGTCCCCCCTCCTGGGGTCACATAGTAATTTTTGTTATCAGAAAGGAGTCACGATGCAATGAAGTTTGAGAACCCCTGTTCTAGACCATCTGACTGTTTTGTACTGTATTTTGCTGCTTTTAATTTTTGACATGCCCAGCAAACTAGTCGATTCATCCCTCTTGCACTATGCGTTTCAGCTCAAAGTGAGGGAGGGGATTAGACAGATCTAAGGAAATAATCCTTCATCTTCTCTGCTTTATATATGTTACTGTCACCGTGAGATGTCATGGTTAATGCTGTGAAAAGTCACAGAACGATGGCACAAGCCAGGAAAATCTTGGCAAAAACCCTGAAACAGCAAGGGTGGCCCTATCCCCAGCCTTATTAGCCACTGCAGTGGAACCCTTGGCTGCACAGTAGGGCAAATCCCCAGTTATAAAGGGGTTCAAACCATTCAAAGGGGAAGAGATTTTTAGTCAAACTTTCTAAGATTTATAACAAACTTAACAAATACTTGAGAGAAGAGCTCCATGAAAGGTTAAACCACTACGGTACATTGAGAGCTCCCACTCTCATTGAGTCTGCTAGCAAAAAACAAAACACTCTCTCCCCCACCAACACACATGGCTTCATCTTCCTCTTGTATCTAATAAGGTATAAAGCACAGTGCTTTCAAAATCCTCCTCTCAGGCTGCTTTTATAAGAGCATAATTATGTTCTTCCCTCTCTTTCCCTACCCTTTTCAAGCCACCTTTAATTCAGTGTTCATCTCTTTGCCAAAGTGCATAATTCACTGTCTCTCATCTTGTCTCTGGGTTTGCTGGAAGTGGGATAGGTAGGGTCATGGCCCCTCTTCCTCCCTACCTTTCTCTGCCGCTCATAGGATGGTTTGTGGGCCAAGGAGGAAGTTGTTTCAGGAGACTGCAAGTTTTACAAATGTACCCCATTCGAAGCGGCTGTAAGTTGTGAAAGTTCTTGTAGCCTTTGCTCCACTGCACCCACACTTTGTGCACCCACTTATAGGTTGGCCACACTTGGTCTCCTTGTTTACTCTCGGCGCACTGGGGTCCTCCTGCCGGTGTGGCTGGGAGCTCTGGGGGCCACTTGCTGCCCGCAATGACTGGGAGCTCAGGGGACCACCTGTGGCATCTTGGACCTACATGGGCTCCTGCTGTGGCTCAGCTCTGGCGGCTTGGAGCTCCGGGCAGGCACCTGGCAGGCTCCCTACTGCCTGCGGGGGCTGGAAGCTGTGTGTGTGTGTGTGGGGGGCCCGCTACAGCCTAGAGCTCCCGGGCTGGCAGCTGCAGGGTTCCTGTAGCTGACAGCTCCAGCCCCCCCGCTGGATTCTGTAGCCTTAATTATAAGTATGGTCAGTAGAAGCGCCTACAATTAAGGTAGCCCAACTCTTCCCATTATAAGACTTTTCAGTTGCTTGGACTTATACTGTTTGGGATGAAATTTTCCATGTCGGATGCTTTCCCCAGGGTGAGTTTTTCTTTTTTCAATTTCAGTCAAAACCGTTCAGCCATTTCCAAGAATGAGGCTATGGAAATACATGTTTTGTCCATGTTAAATTCTAGTGGCTTTTTGAACGTCTCTAGCCCCTGTGCTTTGGAGCAGGAACTTGAAATGTGTGTCAGGGAAGTGCCTCTTGTTATCCCCCCTCCGCCCCCCAAATCTGCCCCAATTTGCAAGCCTTTGAAAAATCTCAGTTCATACTTGCTCACCATAAGCTTCTTAGATTTCACTAGCTATAATTAGGCCCTACCAAATTCACAGTCCATTTTCATAAATGTCATAGTTAGTATTTTAAAAAAATCTTGAATTTCACAATTGTAGATATTTAAATCTAAAATTTCAGAATTGTAACAAAGCATGAATATTTATTGAAAAATTGCAAAATACAAACATATAAAGCCCTTAAGTCAGCATTTCTCAAACTGTGGTCCTACCCAAAAGGGGGTTGCAAAGCTTGCGTCTGTGTGTTTGTGTGGGGAGGGGGGAGTTATAGTATTGCCACCATTACTTCAGTGCTGACTTCAAAACTAGGTAGCTGGAGCACAATGGCTGCTGAGCTATGAAGGCAGCACTGCTACCAGGAGCAGTGCAGGATTCAGAGCTGAATTCCCAGCCATTCCCACCAGCTGCCGCTCTCCAGCCACCCTGCTCTGAAGGCAGCACAGAAGTAAGAGTGGCAATACTGTGACCCCTTTTCAATAGGCTTGAGTCCTCCAGTCCGAGAAACACTGTGTACTTGTATCTATGTTTACCCTACAGTATAAAAGAGTATAGTATAAGGTAAAAGTATAAAAAAGACCACATTCACAGTCGGTCCAGGATGTGTTTTTCACAGCTGTAAATTTGGTAGGGCCATAGCTATAATCTCCAAAGATTCTGTCCAGCCAACACTTGCAGCTGGTAATGCTGCCCAAAGTACACATATGCTATCCCCACTGAACATATTCTAGCCAAGGGTTACAGGGGTGAAGATGAACTTTCCCTATAATTAGTGGTCCGGGCTGGGCACCAGCTAAGAGCATGGAACCTGTCTCCTGTGCTCTCAATAACACCCCCCTCCCTTTTTGGCATCCAAGCACTGAAGAGGAAGAAGCTGCCTAGCTCAAGCAGAAGAAACAAGAGCTGGACTGTGGGGCGGGAAAGGAGTAGAACAGATGGGATAAAGAGCCCGGTGAGATGGTACTCTGAAAAATCAGGTCCTAGGCCTCTTGTAAGGGGCACCCTAAATTAGTGGACAATTTTGATCTTAATATCTGTGCTTCCACTCCTCTCTGAGGATAACAAAGTGAAGGTTATGGGGTGATTTGATAAGTCTATAACAGGCGTTCTCTCAAACTGGGGGTTGCAATGCCTCAGGGGCTTGCGAGGTTATTACATGAGCGTCATCAGTTGTTAGCATCCACCCCAAACTCTGCTTTGCCTCCAGTATTTATAATAGTGTTCAAAATTAAAAACACCTTTTTATATATTTAAGGGGGATCACACTCAGAGGCTTGCTATATGGAAGGGGTTACCAGCACAAAAGTTGGAGAACCACTGGTCTATAATTACCATAGTGAGCAAAAAAAATTGATAATGGGTTGTTCAATCCAGCAGACAAATGTAGAATAAGATTAAATGGCTGGAAGTTGAAGCTAGAGAAATTCTGGACTTGCAGATTTTTAACAGTGAGGGTAATTAACCATTGGAACAATTTACAAAGGGTCATGGTGTATTCTCCATCTCTGGCAATTTTTAAATCAAGAGTGGATGTTTTTCTAAGATGCTTTAGTTCAAACAGGAATTAATTCAGGGAAGTCCTGTGGCCTGTGTTATACAGGAGGTCAGTTTAGAGCACTACTATAGCCCCTTCTAGTCTTATTTATGATTCTGTAAAATGGGGATACTACCTGTTATAAGGTCATTGGCTCTTTAAGGGATGATAGGTCCAGCCCCACTTGAGAGAGACTTAGCTCACATCCTCAAGTGGAGAAAATAAGCAAAGTCACACGACAGGCAAGTCATTTTATGGCTTATTTATAGCTGCTTCTTGTGCCTTCACAAATACTAGTTTTAGGCGCCAGGAGAGAGCATGTTGAAGGAATTGCAAGAGATGAAGATAAAGTGCTGGAGAACTGTGCTTCACATGCTCTAGTTTGCATGTGTATTTGTTATTCCATGTGGCTCTTGCTAGCGAAGCCTGTGCAAATTTAATGGCTTCTGAAACACGTTTAGGGCAGTACAGGGCCCCCAGAAGCTGTTGCATCATCTTGATGAATAGATGCAATATGCGAATTTGTGTCCTTGCAACCTGCCCACATGATCACAATGTGGTATGGTGCTTTGCTCTTGTATGTCAGGGTACCTGGGTACCAGTCATCCACTGTAGAGAAACCCTTAGGACAGGGCTACCTACAATCTTCTCTGAAGGACCTTCTTGGCAGCTAGATACAAATCCAGAATGCAGCATGCACCACCCGGTCTCACCCCCATAAAATCAGAGTCTCTAGCACGCTCTAATTTAGAACCCAGTAGGACCCAGACTGACAATACATATCCCAGCATGCATTGCTCCACAGCTATCGGAGCGGGGGCGTTAGGTGACAGACTACACGTCCCAGCATGCACTTCCCTATCCATCCGCGGCGCAGCCTGGGACTACAGGTCCCGGGATGCAGCTCCGGTAGCGCGGTTCATACTGGGATGTGTAGGCCTCGACGAGCCTAGACGAAGCCCCGCCCCTTCCCCGGAAGTAGTTCCGTAACCAGGGGTCACAGGCAGGGGCTGTTTCCGGGGGGACCAGGCATTATGTAGGCTGCGGAGTGGTCGGCTGTTTCGCGAAGCTTCTGCGGCTGTAGGGCTCTGTGGCTGCCGCCATGTTCGGCTGTTTGGTGGCGGGTAGGCTGGTGAGCGGTTCCCCGGGGCTTGGCAGGGCGGCGCTTCCGGAGGGGCGGGGCCTTGGCGGGCTGGGTGGAGCCTCTGGAGAGACTAGGGTGGGGGAGGGGCTCATGGAGAGGGGCCTTTGGGAGGTGGCCGGAGAGGCTGTGCGGGAGGCCTCGTACCGTTCTGGGGCAGCCTGGCCTGGAGGGCGCCTGAGGGAGGCGGCTCCAGCCGCTGGGGGTGGGGTTCAGGGGAGCGATCTCGGGAGGGTCCTGTGGGTGGGAGTGTTTCTGGGAGAGGACGGGAGTGGGGGGCTCAGGCTATGGAGTAAGGGGTGTCTCTGGGGGAGGATCTTGAGGAGTGGTGGGGGGTGGGGCTCAGCCTATTGAGTGGGGGTGAGTGTTAGGGGGAGGATCCTGTGGGGAAGTTGGGGGCTCAACCTGTGGAGGGTGTTTCTGGGGGAGGATCCTGAGGAGTGTGTGGGGCTAAGTTTAGGGAGGGGGATGTCTCTTGGGGTGTGGGCTATGCCTGGTGATAGCATTGGTTGTGAGGAAGTTTGGGAAGGGCCATACTGTGGAGGGCAGGTTCCCAGCTGGGGTGGCTCTGATTTTTATTTCCCATTGTTGCTTTTTGGGAGCAGCTCCCATATAAATGAAATGTGTCACTGTGTCTTCCTCCCTCTCCAGATGTTCAAGTTCTGTGCAGACCCCATCCCAGTGTGCCTTCCTTCCACTCATACAGGGTGGCACCCAAATTTTATTGGCTAAGGGGTGGGTAATGTCACCTTGCCAGTAGATTGCCCCAAGTTGCAGCAGTCTGCAGCCATGTTTGGTAATATCGATTTTTGGGCATATGGGAGGCGATAGATAGGGCCAAGCATTTGCTCCGAGTAGGAGCTACCTATATCAAGATGTATGCAGTGATGTGTCATGTACATGGAGTCAGTAATAAAGACAAGGGTGGCTCTGTGCCCTGACCTTCAGCCATCCTTGAACTAAGTGTATAAAGTCATGTCTTATTTCTTAGAGGTTTCCGTGATTAGGATTCTGCTAGCCATGTGGTTGACAGCCACTACTTTATAGACTTGGGGACTTCTTCTGCACCATATTTTACCACTATTCACATTGGGGGCTAAGGTACTCTGATACTCCAGCCCTAGGTGTGATCTAAAGCCTCTGTAGCTAAAACAAGGACTGTGAATCCTTGTTAGCAGCCTATTGCACAGTTCCCATGCGGTTGTGTTTGCCACTCTGTTTACAAACTAGGACTGGCATGTGCCTCACTTCCCCTTCTTTCAAACACTAGATGGATTTCTGAAAAGAGGGCTCACAAGTTTCAGAATTAAGATTTCTAAACTAAAACTTGGTTTTATATTCTAGGTGCAAGCAGTGGCACAACAGGTGGCCCAGGATAAGTTTGTATTTGACTTGCCTGACTATGAAAACATCAACCATGTGGTGGTCTTTATGCTGGGAACTATCCCATTTCCAGAGGGCATGGGAGGATCTGTCTACTTCTGCTTTCCTGACCAGAGTGGGATGGCAGTATGGCAACTCCTGGGATTTGTCACCAATGAGAAGCCAAGTGCCATCTTCAAAATTTCTGGTTTAAAATCTGGTAAGAGCAGTGAAATATAGCAGTTAAACAGCAAACAGTTAGACAATGAAGTGGATGTTTAGTCTCTAATGAATAAATGTAATAAGATCTTGGAACATATTGTGTTATTTTTTTTTATTTGTATTATGTAGCACCTAGGAACCCTGTTACTACTTCATACAATGCACCATCAACTTGTGGAACTTGTTGCTGGGGGATGTTGTGAAGGCCAAAATTATAACTGGGTTCAACAAAAGAATTAAATTCATGGGGGATAGGTCCATCACTAGCTGTTAGCCAAGATGGTCAAGGATGTAGCCCCATGCTCCAAGTGTCCCTAACCATCTGACTGCCAGACTGGACTAGTCGACGGGGGATGGATCATTCGATAATTACCCTGTTCTTTCTCTTTGAAGGATCTGACATTGTCCACTGTTGGAAGACAGGATAATGGGCTAGATGGACCATTGGTCTGAACCAATATGCCCATTTTTACGTTCTTATTCATAAACCAGGATCCCATTGTGTGACATGCTATATGCTGCAATGCTACTTGAAAAGCCAAATATATGTGTCTTTTCAAGTGGCTCTTAGTAGACCTAGCACTTATATTCTAAACAAAGCGACGAAGAGTCCTGTGGCACCTTATAGACTAACAGATGTCAGATGCACGTAGTGGAAATTTCCAGAGGCAGATATAAATATGCAGGCAAGAATCAGTCTATATTTTAAACAGTTCATCAAAACTGGCAGTTGTAGTATCTGATTGTAAATGAATGCTTGTGGCATTGTGTTTTTCACCCTTCAGAGTTTGCAGGCAGTTTTCACATGGAAACTTTGAAAACTAGAAGCATAGAAAATTAACATGGCACGCTTTAAATGGATTAAAAACTAGCTACTTGATAGATTTCAAAATGTAAATGGGGAATCATTGAGCAGGAGTGTTTCAAAAGGGCTCCCACAAGGCCAAGAAGCAATCCTTATACTATTTGTGAGAAAACCAAAATTGTCACTGATAAAGTTTACAGATGATCCAAAAATTGGGTGAGTGGTAAATAATGAAGAGGACAGGCAGCTGATACAGAGAGCTCTAGAGTGCTTAGTAAGATGAGTTTAAGCAAACTGTTTTAATCCAGCTAAATGCAAATGTATTAATCGAGGAGCAAAGCATGTACCTCATACTTAAAGGATAGGGGACTCTATCCTGGGGAGCAAACACTTTGAAAAAGATTTGGGGGTGGAGGTGGTTAATCAGCTTAACACAAGCTCCTGGCGTGATTCTGTGGCCAAATGGACTAATGTGATACCGGGATGCATGAATGGAAATCTTGAGTAGGAGTAAAGAGGTTATTGGGCCTCTATATTTGGCACTGGTTTGACTGCTGCTAGAATACTGTGTCCAATTCTGCTGTCCACAATTCAAGAAGGATGTTGCTAAATTAGAGAAGGTTCAGAGAAGAGCCACCGGAATGATTAAAGGATTAGAAAACCTGCCTTGTAGTGAGAGACTCAAGGAGCTCAATCTATTTAGCTTGATGAAGAGAAGTTTAAGGGGTGACTTGATTACAGTCTAGAAGTACCTGCATGGGGAACAAATATTTGGTAATGGGCTCTTCAGTCTAGCAGAGAAAGGTAAATGTGATCCAATGGCTGGAGATTGAAGCTAGACAAATTCAGACTGGAAATAAGGTGTAAATTTGTAACATTGAGGGTAACTAATCATTGGAAAAACATATACTTGTACACTTTGAGGTAAGAGGGGGACCATCATGATTATGTAGTCTGACCTCTTGCACATTGCAGGCCACAGAACCTTGCCCACCCGCTCCTGTAATAGACCTGTGACCTCTGGCTGAGTTACTGAAGTCCTCAAATCATGATTTAAAAGCTTCAAGTTACAGAGAATCTACCATTTACACTAGTTTAAACCTGCAAGTGACCCGTGCCTTATGCTGCAGAGGAAGGTGAAAACCCCCCAGGGTCTCTGCCAATATGATCTGGATGAAAATTCCTTCCCAACCCCAAATATGGCAATCAGTTAGACCCTAAGCATGTGGGCAAGACCCAGCAGTCGGACGCTAGATCTGTTCTGTGTGTATTTAGTAATATCTGCTCACTTTATTGAGTAAAATATGTTTTTACTACTCTTAGTGTTGCAGAGCCAACTTAAATCTGATAGAGCAAATTGGAGTCTTAGTTTTCTTGACTATCATCAGTTAAATTGTTAATTAAGTTTAAGTTGCAGAATCTTTATTGTTGAAGTCAGTCAAAAAACCAAACCTTGACTGTGGGCTCTATGGCTGAGTTTGCAAGGCTTGCAGTTATACTGTTCCTTCTTGTAAACTGGGTAAGATACCTGTTGTAGTTGAGATAAATGTTACCCCACAAGTCCATACTTAGAGTAGAACCACACTTTACTTTGACGCTACTTCCTCTTCCCTACCCTATCCCCAAGAATCCCAACACATCAATCCCCAAAAGATAACTTGTGCTCAGTGCCATAAAGATACAAAATTTATGACATCATCCACGGTATAAAATGCAGAGGGATAAATCCTACTAAGAGGGCTAGGAGAACCCTTCATCTAATCTCACAATTTCTAACTCATACCATAACCAGTTGGAGGATGGTCACCTGACCAGTTACAAGTAACACGATTCAGCTTGTATTTATACAGCAGCTTTACTGTCACAACTGAGTTAAAAGAAGAACAGGAGGACTTGTGGCACCTTAGAGACTAACAAATTTATTAGAGCATAAGCTTTCGTGGACTACAGCCCACTTCTTCGGATGCATATGCATATATCCGTGGGCTGTAGTCCACGAAAGCTTATGCTCTAATAAATTTGTTAGTCTCTAAGGTGCCACAAGTCCTCCTGTTCTTCTTTTTGCGGATACAGACTAACACGGCTGCTACTCAACAACTGAGTTAGTGCACCTGCAGTTACCAGTCTGCCTATCTGGGTTTCTATTGGTGCACTTTGGGAAAATCTGGACAGCTGTCCTATGTTGCCTCAACAGGAGTTAAGGTGCTCAGGGAGGTACCCAGAGAGCAGAGCCAGTCGCAGGAAGACTGGTTATGCACTTTGAAATGTCCTACTATACATGGAGCTGAGAGGAAAGATGACTGGCCAAACTGGCACATTTAGGAGTCTTGTCCATTCTGTAGAAAACCTAAACACATGCTGAACTGGATACAGGAAGGCAATCATGTGCCAGCCTAGCTCTCTGACAGAGGCAAAATCCAGTAACAAGGCAACTAAACATTTTTAACCATGTGTTGTGCAAATGCATCTTGTGTTTAGAGTTAACTATGCCAGTAACTGGTTATAAAGTTTGTTCAGTTGTGACTTGGACTGGGTTTTTACTTGCCTAATGACCATGGGGTAGCAAAAAAAAATAAAAATTACTCAAGTGGATGGGAGTGCTAAAACTTAAATGTATTGAAGGCCAAGCAGTACAGCTGTGAGAGATCAAATTCAAAATCTCCTACCTACCACATGTTAAGATCACACTTAAGCATAAAGTCAGGGAATATAGATGTTAGCTTTCACAATGTAACTAACTTGTCCAAGTTGCACATAATTATGATGACTAGTTGGATTATTAAATGCATACATTAATATAGTGTGTGCAATTGTTTTACTATTATGGGAACTTCACTAATGCATTTTTTAACTCTTTGTGTATACACTAAAATTGCATTGACAAAGATTTCTCTTTAGTTTCCAAGGAGAGAGCAAAACTGCCTGTGCATGTGAATATTTTCCTTCCAATTCAGCTTTAAAGTTCACACCTCACTGAGGCGAGGGCAGGATGACATTTTTGTAAAGGTGGGTCAAAGGGGTAACAGCACATCAGAGAGAGTAATGGGGACAGCAATAGGAAGAGAGGAAATTAGTACTTGGTCCTGCAGTCCCAACTGTAGTTGGTTACAGTTCCCAATTAAACCAATGGGAGTCTTGTCTGAGTAAAAGATTGCAGGAATGGACCTCTAATTTGAACCTCTTGGATGATGCAGCTGTGTTTCAATGAGACACTTTACAATCTTTCTCCGGCGGACAGGTCCAGCAGCAGCCCTCTCAGGCTGTGCAGAGAAACTATATTTTAATGTCTGCTTAAAATCTTAGATGTTTACTGAGTATGCTCCAAATTACATTATTTTTTTCCATTGTTTAATGTTCTAATTTCTAAACTTCCCAGAAAATCTACTATCATTGAGACTACTCTAAATTAGTTGCATGACAATTTGAGAATCTTTGTACAGTAGTTTGTATTATTGATGAGTAAAAAGTCTTGTGGGAAGTATCTGTTTTTGTACCTCAGTAATTCAAGCAGGTGAAAGAATTTTTCTGTTTCTTAAAAAAAAAAAAAAAAAAAATCACTTTGAAACCAATCATGACAGGAAAAGCACTTCAGAAAGGTATAAAAGTGTGATGTTAGACTTGGAAGTCCTGACAGAACCTTTAACTGCTCTCTTGCTACAAAGTGATTGTGAAGTCTAGACCACAAGCCACAATATCAAAATAAGTTATTGGTAGATTTAATTACAGAAATTATCCTACTTTGTCAATTAGAAGGACTTAAAGGAAAAAAAGAGAAGACCTTAGTTATATAGATGTAATCGCTCTTAATAAACCTAGACTTCCTACATTTTTACCCTCTTTTGTTCCTTTTTTTTTTTTTTGAGGTTTAGTTGACATGAATGCTGACGATCATCGTAATAATGATAAAATCTAAATCTTTTTCTCTTCAGTTTGGCCGGAAACAAGGCAACCATATCTAGCTTCAAATCAGAAGTCCCTCAATAAAGAAATTATCTATCTTCTGTAGGCCTAAGTGGCTCTAGCAATGTCTTGAAAAACATGAACGCAGTGACCATGGTAACAAGTCACTGGCTTTTCCGAGATTGCTGTGATCCATTTTTGTCCCCATGTTACCAAAAGACACAAATCAGGGGAATATTTCTGGTTTCTCCCTACAGGATTTTAAGGTAACCTGAGTAGATCAGAATTTTTAATAGGGAATCCAAAGGTCTCTGTTTAATGATACATTTGTATTTTTTCCTTTTGATCCCTCTATCAAACCTACAGATAGGTTCTTAGTCCTTTTCAATAACATGAAGGGAATGTTTCATATTAAATGCAGTCCATTTGCAGTACTAAATGTGTATATGTCCACTTAACCAATGGATATGGGAGTGAGCTTCTGGCAGCTGTTTAGTCTGGAGCAGGGGGTAGTTGAGCTGAAAGAGTAGACTTCTTCTCTGGGTCTCAGAAGTAAAGCAGGGTCATCCACTGCTCCAGGTCCCTTTCCTGCAGCCTAATAAAGGTGGTGAAAGATCGAACATGCTGCTCTGACCACTGCTGATGTAACACATGCATTGGATCTCAAAAGTTAGAGAAAATGGTGGTATACTCTGAACAAAGTAAAAACAATGTCATCTTAGGGATGCTTTGTATTTTATCAGCTCAGTTCATATAGAAGTTTTGGTTGCTACCAACACTGTAAACTCCTCCAGGGATTTGACAGTCAATCTGTTGCTCGTTTTGGATCCTGCATCTTCACCAGTAATAAGGATTCTGCAGTGGGGAGTGATTTAAGTGCCAGACTAGAAACTTCCTCACATTGCCAAAGCTTTATTGCCTCTGCAACACAAACAGGAGTAAAAAGAAAATAAATGTACATTTATGGGAAAAGTGAACAGATAGGATAGAAATACACAGGGAGCTGATCTTTTTAGTAAGAGATGTAAATTTTACTCTTTCTGATCAAAGCTACTGTTTATAAGTGTTTTTAGTAACAAAGGCTCTGGGGTACCAGTTTGTTCTGGTACAATAAGCACCCAGTAGAGTTAAGTGCCCCTAGCGTTGAATTAGGTACTTAAATATCCTTGCCATGCCATGAACTGATGCTGGGTCTTCTCACTTAAATCTTCAGAAGATGTCCTGCTTTCAAGCTCATTGCAGCATTTGACTTTTTCAGCTTGATACTGTGATCTCCTTTTAGGATTTGCTTATTCTCCAGTAGCAAAAGTGGGATCAGATCAATTTTGACTACGCTCCTAACTGAGTTTAGAATCTTTGAAATCATTCTTGTGGATACTGTACTGGGTTCCAATGATATATCATCATCTAGAACTTCTTGGCACAGAAATGCTGAGGTCTGAATGCTTCCTTTCCTGCTAGGCATGGGTCCAGAGGACAGGAACTTGTCTAGCAAGCCTTCAAGATTGTCTTTGCTATGCTGTTTTGGTGGCCTTTTTTTATCAGGTAGGAATGCCATAAGGAAAAGGTGCAGACCAAAAGCAGCAAACTTAAATGAGAACAAAATGGCACTGATGGAAGATGCTACCTCTCACAGCAGTTGTAGCCAGCCACCAGATCTTTAGAGCAGGAGCAGCTGTGGTAACACCATAGCAAGTGCAACTGCTTGCAGCTGTCTGCTCACTTTGTGTGCCAGCTTCCAAATCTTCCTTTAAACAGTGACTAACTTAAACAAATTACATTTGACTCTCACCAGGAAAGCGAGTGTAAAGATGATGTTTCCCTCATGAAGTGGGGAAGTTTGCTTTTATTTATTTTTTGCTGTGCCTAAAGTGCTAGGCACTTTGCTGTGAAAGAGGAAAAACATGCTCTTGACACCAAAGAGCTACAGTCTGATTGTAGACATGAGATGACAAGTGGGGGTAATATTTAGAGGTATAGGTCACCATTTTGCTCCCTCTAACTTTGTGCTATCCGGTGGTGTGATGGTTTACATCAATCTTTAGTCTCCCCCTCTCAAAACTTGTGGTGTAAAACCATGTTTGCATTTGATTAATGGAAATGGCTAGGGAATAAACACACACTTTCTGTTTTACCCAAACTAATTTCAAAGCCTGAAAGCACTCTGAAATGGCTGAGTACTGTGGCTAAAAGTTGGATAAAGGGAGAAAAGTGGGAGATCAGTATGAAGAGCCTATCCCTGCTTGCTCTTTTCCTGAAATGCTGAGATCTTTTGCAGCATTGCTGCAGAGGGTAAAATTGTGAATCAAGCATATTTAGTAGTCTGTATCTTGAGAAATATTTTGAAATACTGCATGTTCCTTGAAATTTATGATTTATATGTTGTGACTAGAAGAGCTAGGTACTCAAAACACATGTATTATTTTATAGGGATTGTGATGGTAGAATATAATCCACATACAGAAGAGGATAACTTCATTTTATCCCCACAAGTGGACAAATCTTGAGTATCTGTTCTGTGCTGTGTTCAACACTAACAATGTGTGCATGCTGGAGCATTGCACGGAGGAGCCAGCAATCCAAAGAGGGTCTGGACTTGCATATGAAGTGGGAGGCTGGGTATGCTTTTGGTTTCAAGTACACTGATGTCCTCTGATTATTTAGAAATATACTAGTGCTCAAAAGTTGTTGGATTGTTTTATACAGATGAAAAGCTGATTTGTTCAAAGGAAAGGGAATTGTAAATTTAACATCCTGATCATAAAGATATGGAGAATTCTACCAACTTGATTGCTATCAGCATTTTCAATCGGAGAAAACTGGATAGAGTTGGAATTTGAATATGATCTTCAGTTAGTCTGGTTTCCAATGGCTTTATTTTCTACTCTTGTAGAGCCTAATTATATAAAGCAAAGGGCTGTGATGTCTCTCTGCAGCATAGGCTGACTTTAAGTAAATATGCTACACAAAGCACTTCTAAGTAGTGGGTTAAAGCACCATGTCTGATTGTTACTTGCCTTGTGCTAAATTTATGTATTGAAGGACCAGTATGTGCTTTTCTCATGGGAGACTTCATATTACAGATTTTAATATTCAGTCATGGAGTCAGATTAAGGAAGCTGTCTGACATCTGAAGGTGTGCGTGTATGTACCAAACAGATGTCAGTTGAGGAGGTGATACTTGAGACAACTAGGGAAGAGGAGGGCAACAGCATGTGGGCGGGTTAAACCACCAGTAGATAGTGAGAGGGCTCTGGCAGCTGCCGTTTTTGGTGCTGAGACACTTGTGGTATGTTTGGATTGGGTTAAACTAAGAAGATCTCTTGTGAATCGGACCGTCTCTTATTGAGCTCAGTAGCTATTATTTGGCAAAACAAATCTAGATTTAGTATACAGTAAAGGTGGCAGATAATGTAACTGCTAGACTTACTTCATTGCACACTGTAGTGCTACATGGAAAATTAACAGACTCTTAATTGAGTTTCTACATAAGCCATGCTCTCCCCTGCTTTTTCAAAAGTGGGTGTTAATGAAGAGTTTTGGATGTGCTTTCCTAAGGAAGGACAGGGTACCGCTTCCTACATACTAATGATTTAGGCTAGGGGTCGACAACCTCTGGCACGTGGCTCGCCAGGGTAAGAACCCTGGCACCTGGGCCAGTTTGTTTACCTGCCGCGTCGGCAGGTTCGGCCGATCGCGGCTCCCACTGGCCGTGGTTCGCTGTCCCAGGCCAATGGGGGCTGTGGGAAGTGGGGCGGGCGAGGGATGTGCTGGCCGCGGCTTCCCGCCGCCCCCATTGGCCTGGGATGATGACCCACGGCCAGTGGGAGCCGCGATCGGCCGACGCGGCAGGTTAACAAATTGG
Source organism: Chrysemys picta bellii (assembly GCF_011386835.1). Lineage (NCBI taxonomy): Eukaryota > Metazoa > Chordata > Testudines > Emydidae > Chrysemys > Chrysemys picta. The sequence continues at coordinate 332,551,117 of NC_088791.1, read as the reverse complement.
CCTGGCCCGCCAGGGTGCTTACCGTGGCGAGCTGCGTGCCAGAGTTTGCCAACTCCTGATTTAGGCCTTCGCTGAAGAATTAACTGTCTTCTGGAGTCTTCAGATTTCCTTGATTCCTTTGAGTTGGGGTAGGGCAGAGACTTATGCTAGTTTCACTGGGTGAAATTTTAGCAATTGAGCTAGGTCACGTGGTGGCGTAGTCTTCATTTAGCCCAGTCAGCAGCTTGTGATACCACTTATTGGCGTGTGGACTATGGCATAGCTCTTAAATGGCTCTGCTCTTCCCTGCTAAGATGACCCAAAGGCTGGTATTGAGCAGTTGCTTCTTTATTGGGAGGATGTTCTTCTACAACATTCACTAGAACTTACGTGCAGCTGTGTGTCTCGTTCACATCTAATGGCATTACAGGCATTCTCTCTAGCTTCCCATACACGTTGAACAGGAGGGAGTGACCGATTTCAGTGAATTTAGATGATTGTCTTTATTTTTGGTGAGCCCCTGAGACTTGGGTTTAGAGCTGATTAAAACTCAGTTTAGAAGAGTCCGAAGTGATGCTGGAAGTCTGGGATGATGCCTGCACAAAAGGTTTGCTATTTATTAGTGCTTTTCAGCCGGATTGTTAATGGATTCTCTAATGGCTTTTGTGACCAACAGGGCCTCTTTATTTTGCAACCATTTCTTTCTGATGTGGACTTTGTTACAGTCATTGATGGCTTTATAATGCTGAGATTGGATTACTGCAGTGCATGCTACATGGGATAGCTTTGAAGATCACTCAAACCTCAGAAACAGCTGCCTACCTGTTTAGTGCAGTGTGAACCTCTGGAGTGAACCATTATACCAACCCTCAGAAGTGTTCACTTACTTTTTATTTGCTCTTAGGTGCTGTTCAAGGTGGTGGTTTATTTACATTCATTAAAAAAATTATTCAGCATCCAGAGACCATGATGGGGGGCTGTCTAAAAATAAATGCTGCATAATAGTTGTGTGATCCAAGGTGCAAATATTGTCATTTCTTTAGTTTGAATGAACGAACTAAAGGACTGTGGATCAGTACCAGGGGCGGCTCTAGGCACCAGCAAAGCAAGCACGTGCTTGGGGCAGCCCATTTGCAGGGGCGGCAGGGATCCAGCATGGGAGCTGAGAACCAACAGGGGGCCCTGGGAACTGTAGTTCCTTGGTTAGCTCCCTGCCTATAGAGCCAGCCCTGGAGCAGGGAAAGAACTATATTTCCCAGCATTCCCTTGGCCACTACCAACAGGAAAGAGGGGGAGGGAGTGAAGTAGCTGAGACCTCATGCTGCAGCCTGCTATGAATGGAGAGCTGCAATCTGAAGGGTAGGGATACCATATTTTAACATTCAAAAAATAGGACACTCCACAGGGAGGGAGGGTAGCCCCACCCTGCCCCCATCCACCCCCTCTGACTGCCCCCCACAGAAACCCCAACCCATCCAACCCCCCCTGCACCCTGTCCCCTGATCACCCCCTTCTGGGACCCCTGCCCCCCAGGACCCCACCGCCTATCTAAGCCTCCCTTCTCCTTGTCCCCAACTGCCTCCTCCTGAGACCGCCCCAACTTCCCCCCCTAGGACCCCACACCTACCTGTCCCCTGACAAATCCCCGGAACTCCCATGCCTATCCAACCACTGCCTGTCCCCTGACTGCCCCCCCAACCCTGACCCATCTAACCCCCCCTTCTCCCTGTCCCTGACTGCCCCCCCGAACCTCCGCCCCATCCAACCCCCCAACCCCCTTACCGTGCCACTCAGACCAGCATGTCTGGCTCCGCACAGCGCCAGACACACTGCTGCATACGTGCTGCCATGCTCCCCTGTGGAGCCACAGCCCCCTTACCCCCCCCCCCCCCCCCCCAGCACCTGCCTTCCAGATTTGAACACCTCAAAATTCAGGAGTGCTCAAGCTCAGTTTGGGCAGCTGTTACTTCATTTCTCCCAAATCAAATATACTGATCCACTGTAACTTGCTGTAGAAAAAGTAGGATAAAATTGAGCAAGAAATGCTTCCCAGTGGTTATTAGAACTGGAATTGCTATTTTCAACAGCCACTGCCTTTTTGTTTGTTTGTTTAAAAGGAAGACAGTGATATTGCATTGGCAAATTCCCCATAGAAAGAAAGAGTGGAAGAAAAGAATAATAAAGGCACCTCAACTTTTCCTCATTTATGTAGGACAGTCTTACAATATGCATCCAGATATCCTCCAATCACGCAAGCTGAAAATTGTTCCACTTTACTGCAGTTCTGTAACCATATGGGAACCAATCCTGTCTGTGTTCTGTGCACCTCTAAAATTCATGCTGAATGACCTGCCGTGGGAGCGAGTTACCAGTGACCCAGGGCTGCTGCGTAAGGAGGGTGCAGGTGGGGGAGGGGGGAGAGAGCCCAGGGCTGGGGCGGCAGGAGATGTATGTGGGGGGCAATGGTGGGGGGGAATGAGGGAGCCCAGAGCTGGGGCGGCAGGGGGCGTGGGTGGGTGGGGAGAGCCCAAGGCTGGGGCAGCAGGGGGTGCGGCGAGGAGCCCAGGGCTGGGGCAAGGGGCAGCCAAAATGTTTTTTGCTTGGGGTGGCAAAAAACCTAGAGCCGGTCCTGATCAGTACTTACTGGTTCTGGATTTTTCTGTAAACGTTTCTGTGGATATTAAAGGATGGGGTAGTACTGTAAAATCATACTCAGAGCTTTAAAAAAAAAATACACCCTGTTGTACTGGAAAAGTCAGTAATAGTAAGAGGTTCAAACGCTTCTGAATCTTGCATACAAATATACGACCCAACTGGTTCAATGGGGAGGTTAATTTACTACTTAAGGGATTTTAAAAACTGATTAACTCTTCCTTACAAAACTCCTTCCCTGTAAGGGTCTGTTAAGGATTGTCACTCTATTCCTCAGTTATTAGTAAGAGAAAAGATATTTTTATACATTAAAATTATCCATTGCATTTTTTCACACGCTTAGTATATGAGCTGTACACATTTTTTTTCATAATTCTGTATGTAGAGAAACCTCTACTTGGCAAGTAACAAGAAACCTCACACACAAGAAATCTTGGTGACTTAAGTTTAATATAATAGTTGCGCTGATGCCAAGTTTGACATTTCTGCTGCTTATGCTATTTCTTTCAGGGAAAGGCAGCCAACACCCCTTTGGAGCAATGAACATCCCTCAGACACCATCTGTAGCCCAGATTGGGATCTCAGTGGAATTGCTGGAACATTTGGCCCAGCAGACTCCTGTAGCAAATGCTGCTGTATCATCAGTAGACTCATTCACGCAGGTAATTTAAAAACATTGTTTCCAGCAGTCTTTTGCCCATTAGCATAAGAGCCAGTTAAGAATCAAGCTTTCTGTGAAGGCAGGTGTGAAAAATTGGCACAAGTAGTTCCAAAACTACAGCCCCCAGTTGTATGTTATCAAGCTAACCATAATCTGGTAGTCTGTTCATTCAGCAGAATACTTCAGATGAGTTTTTTCCTTAGGAAAATATAGAAATTGTGTATTTTTTGCCATTGCCATAGTCTGCATACTTACTCTAGCGTAAAATGCTGGTATATTTCCCTCTTCAGTCAAGTAGTTCTATGTACATGATTTATAATTCAAGTAAAATTTATTTAAAAGAATATTTTAAGCCTTTCCATCACAAGAGCTGAAACTGAAGCTTTAGTGCATTAAGAAGATAGCTAAAGTAGGACTCTCTAGGCTCCTAACTGTTGGGGGATCTTAAATACAGTGCCTAGACTTGGGGAATGGGAAACACTTGGGGTGGAATACCAGCTCTAATAGTGAGGTAAGTCTTCTGTCACAGAGTTACAGGGCTAGCTGCACCTCTGTCCCCTTCCTGGTGTCTCCAACTTCACTTGCCTTAGGCCTTGTGCCTTTACCAATTTCAGGGCAAAAGTTTGCAATTCCCCCACTTTTACACCAGGCACTGAGGTAGGTGTGTGTGTGTCAGTCAGTCAGTCAACTACACGTACCCTGCAGGTCTGACTGAGTTTGGGCAACTGTGGTTCGTCCCTTGGGAGTCTGTGACCAGTTGTGTACAGTGATCAGACAGTTTTCTTAAAACAAAAGTATTATTTTGTTTAGTAGTAGGCCCAAAGCACTAGAGGTGGGGAAAAGATTTTAACAGTCTACATACATGTGTGTCTAGAGTCTTAGGGTATGTCTACTCTACCCGCCAGATCGGCAGGGAGTGATTGATCTATCGGGGATCGATTTATTGTGTCTAGTGTAGACGCGATAAAATCGATCCCCGATCACTCTGCCGTCAACTCCGGAACTCCCACCGCGGCGAGAGGTGGAAGCGGAGTCGACGGGGGAGCGGCAGCGGTCGACTCGCCGCCGTCCTCACGGCCAGGTAAATCGACCTAAGATACGCTGACTTCAGCTATGCTATTCGCATAGCTGAAGTTACATGTTTTAGGTCGACCCACCCCCCCTCCCCCAGTGTAGACCTAACCTTAGGGCAGGCCTACACTGCAGGACCTATATCGGTATAACTGCATCGCTCAGGGGTATGAAAAAACACAACGCTGAGTGACATAGTTATACTGACCTAATCTGTGTATAGACAGTGCTATGTTGATGGGAGAGGTTCTGCTGTTGACATAGCTACCATCTCTCAAGGAGGTGGATTAACTATGACAATGGGAGAAGCTCTCCCATCTCAGCATAGGAGCATCTTTACTTAAGCACTACAACGGCGCAGCTGCATTGGTGAAACTGCATTGATGCAGCATTTTAAATGTAGACCTCCCCTTGCTGTCCCCTGATGTAACTTTGGTAGATCTAACATCTTCAGGCACCCCCACTAGGTCCCAGGCTGTTTCTCCACTAGAAAGACTATGCTGACATAACCCCCTGGTGCAGCCTACATCAACAGAAGAAGTTTTTGCATCATTATAGGCCCACCACCTCCCCAAACAATACGGTGTGTTGACAGAGTCACTCTTCCATTGACATCACCACTTTTGCATGGGAGTTTTACTGGCATAACTATGTTGAGGGGGGGTATTTTTTCCCCCACACTCCTGACTAAAGTAGCTATGCCGATAGTATGTTTCAGTGTAAATCAAGCCTCAGTCTGGTTCCCCGAACACCTACTGCTTCTCTTCTGAGAAAGGGTCCCTTTTAACCCTGCTATAGGTGTCTTTGTGGGTTTTTTTTTTCTTCTGTTTTCCCAAGGTTTGACTCTCCTGTTTAAAACCAATCCTGTAGGTACAGCAGGATAATGAGCCAGTGATTCCTGCATTGTCCTTTAACAGCTCACGTGTTTGCTGAAGAATGGCTTTATCTTGAGCCATTTTCTTTCCTGCTTGTTTTTCCAGACACTCTTGTCGGTTTAAACCAATGTAGTCATATAATAAATATTCCAATAACCAACATGCATTATTTATAATTATTACTGAGAAGCTCCAAATCTGTCACCAACATACTCTGAAGAAATTTACTCTTGATACACGACTCTGCTGCACATTGAAGCTCAGGACTGTTACTTGGGGAACAAAGGGAATGGCCAAAGCAGTTGGACTGGGCTTGAGGCAGATATTGTGATATCTCCATCAGCAGGCTTGTGCTGCTGCCTTAGCTAGCTGGATCCTCCTGCTTCTTGTGATATGTCGATGCACAGCTTTGCTGCTGGTGCAGGGACCCTGATCTACTCTATGCTCAACTGGATATATAGTCCCTTTGCCACGACCACCCTTTCTTCCTGCTCCAGCACCTCTGAGCAGTACCTCTGGCCCATTCTCTCCTCCCAGTCTCCTGACCATTCAGTGAAAAGGTACCTTTAAAAGCCCCCCCTCTTTTCTAGGGAAACTGCCCTGTACACTGAGGACTGCCATATTTTGGGCCTAGATTTAAGCAATGTCCCACCTCTCCAGGCTCATCTCAGACAGAGGGGGAGGTAAATGGGTTTTTGATGTTCACCTGGGCAATTGAACAGAGAGAGGGGATGAGTGTGCAGAACCACAGGAAATTATGCCAGTGGCAGCTGTTTGGGACAGACCCAGCTTTGGCTTCTTGATCCAGACAATAAATTGTTGCTTCAGTTCTGCAGAAACTTTTCAGGCATTTATGATCAACTTCGCTGCAGATAATTAACGGTTGTGGTGTGATAGGATCAATGACTCCTAAAGAGCTGTAATTGAGCACTTTGAGAAGCCTAATTTATTAGCAGTGTTAATCACACTGTTCACTGCTGTTCACAGTTGCCAACTTTCACGCGGTAAATAAGCACCCCGACTTTCACAATCAGCCAAAAATCAAACTAATCCCATTTCAAAACAAGGCCAAAACAAGCCAATCCCTAAGAACCCCAACACTCTGACTAGATGACCCCCGACGTGCTGTCTGGGACTGTGATGGGTCCGCTATGTACCACTGACTCTCTTTTCTCCCCCCTCGCCCCTGCTTCCCAGGAGCCGATTTAAAAAAAAAACAAAAACTTACAAGCCAAAAACTAGCCAACAAGCAACTCACAAGCCAGTTAAGCCAAAAACAAGCCCAATTTCTGCGGGTTTTTTGGTGGGTTTGGCATGTCTGCTGCTGCTTCCTCCAAATAAAGGTATAATCCAGTCTGCCATCACAACTAACTGTGGAGGTGTGATGGACTTCAGAGTGACTTTCAAGTGAGGAGTACTCAACAGGCGTAACTGGCACACCTAAACAAGTCCAGTTTTTATGTAAATATACTAAACATGCATGGGGAGGGAGAAGAGAAAAACGGGATGGTTTCTGAACAATATTTCTCTGAAGCACCAAATCTTCCATTACTGTTTGTTGCACCACTAAGATAATGTACTTGTGGGATAATTGACAAAGCAGCTAATGCCTTTTGTTGGTAGTTACAGTTAAGGGAGAGGTTTCAGAGTGGTAGCCACGTTAGTCTGTATCAGCAAAAACAAGGAGAAGTCCTTGTGGCACCTTAGAGACTAACAAATTTATTTGGGCATACAGCTTATGCCCAAATAAATTTGTTAGTCTCTAAGGTGCCACAAGGACTCCTCGTTGTTTTTTTTGTTAAGGGAGAGCCAGTTATTTGCAGATTACTTTTTACAAGTATATTCCAAGTTCAATTAATATCTAGTTATAAAAAATGTAAAAATGTGCTTCAGACTTAGTCTGCACTACAAAGTTTTGCCAGCATAGCTGTGTCGGCTAGAAGTATGGGGGGGAAATCACACCCACTAGCCAACACAGCAATGCTGATACCTCCCCTCCCCCTTGCAGATCCAACTATATTGACAGCAGAGTACTTCTGTTGGCTTAGTTAATGTTGTTCAGGGAGATGTTCTAACTATGCTGTCAGAACTCCTGTCATCTCCCACTATATCTCCACTAGGTGGCTCTGCTGGCACAGATATACTGGCAAAGGCTTGTACTGTTTCTCCGGAATATGGTTGCTCTAACACTAGGGATTATGACTAGGATGAATTACAGCAGTCCTTGGATTTACAACACAATTGGCTCCTGAAAATTGTGTCTTAAGTCGAAACGTCATAACTTGGAAACGCAATACACTCCATTGCATAACTGAGCATCGTAAAGTTGAAACCAATTGCTGTAAGTCGAATCAGGGTATCAATTCAGAAACGTTTGTAAGTGCCGTTCGTCGTAAATTGAACGTCACAAAGTCGAGGACTGCCTGTACTAGTTAAGGACCAGTTTGCAAAAGGAACAGTTGCAACTCGCCTGTATTAAAAAAAAAAAAAAAAAAAAAGTGATATGATTGGAAACATAGTTTTTAAGAGGTGGTTGTTCCATTTTATATTTAATCTTAATTTATAGCAAACTAAAATTAAGTTGAATTAGCTTGTATTGAACTTGGATTGTTCTTCTTCAAGAGATAGTCCCTGTTGTATTCCACTGTGGATTATGCATACACCCTGTGTACCCGGAGTTGGAGAACTTGAAAGTAGTGTCTGTTGGCCTGTGCATGCACCCTGGCTTGCCTCGTGCTTCTGACCGAGGCGATAAAGGGCAAGGCAGACTGACCATCTCCTTAGTTCCTATGCACCACGGCATGGTCAGGGTCAGAATCTTTAGCGTCCTCAGCCCCATCCTTCCCCATATCCCATTTGAGTACCAGACTTATGCCCGGTACTCTGGGCTTCAAACTCTGCACCTTCAGCCCAGGATCCTTCTCAGTCAGCGATGACCATCAATGCTGCCTCTACTGTCTCGGAGAGGCTCACATTGCGGCTCAGTACAGTATTTGTCAGTCCTTCACCAGCCGTACCTGAGAAGGACGGGCACTTTGCCTCTGTAAGTACCTCATGGAATTGACCATGAGGCCTCAATCGGACCCAGGCTGGGGACATCATTCTCCCTGCTCCCCCGCCTGGGTACCTGGGCCTGAATCCGCAAGGATTGCACCTCCTGCTGCAAAGTGTGACTTCAGTGGTGGAGGATCTGACCCCACAGCAGGCCCTAGTTGGGAGATTAGGAAGCATGGGACTAAATCTTCATCTAAATCCATTCCAAAGATACCGGACATACCTAGAAGCAAACCCACTGGCTCGGCTCATGAGGATGTCTTATGTCCGGATACCATCATCATCGCTGCCACCAATGGCCTGGACAGTAGGAGTCCCTCTTACGCTGGGAAGATCTGCACCACAGGATGTTTTTTCTGCCCTGGACCCAGAATTCCTCCTTCCATTGGGATTCTCCATTTTTAGGGAGCTTGTATCACCTCCGAGAGACCTGCTGCTGGGACAGAATTTATCACTCCCACTTATACAAAATGTACACCTCTCAATCAGCACCGACAGTACCACCATCAGAACCCGAGTCAACTGTTTCTTTCTCAGGAAACTTGGAACCATCAGAGGAACCACTTTTTCCTGTCCTGCTATTCCCCACGAGGCCCACATGACCCTAGGACCAACCACCACCTCCCCTGAATCAGTTTCACTGGTACCTGATGCCACCACCTGTCCACCCCACCTACTGGCCATATTGTATCCCCCTTTGGAATCTTTCTGATCCACTAGTGTCATCACCTGCCTCCCCTATGAGAGAACCTCAAATTTATCCCCAGTTCCAATAGAAGAGGCAGGGTATTAATTACACCCTGGTTCTGGCAGTTCCACCTGAACCAGCCAGACTGCCATCACCATCGCTGGATGAAGTGGTGGCTTTGGCATCCCCCACACCTGTGTCACTCCATTTGCAAGACAAAACCTTTGTTGCTTTCAGGCATGGCTACAGTCAGTTTACTCCCCAAGCCCCCATTCTATGAACCTCACACTGAAAGTTCCCACTAAGGTACCATTGTCCCTCCTTGGTATGCTTAGGGGTCCCCTTTCTCCCCTCCTTCCTGGACAAGGCCATTATTACAGATGTGTCCCTACTAAGTTGGGGAGCCCATGTGGGCAACCACATGCCACAGGGAACATGAACCTCTCAAGAGTCCAGAATGCACATCAATGTCCTGAAATTACAGGTGCTATTGAAGGCATGTGAGTGTCTTCTTCCTTTCATCAACTCTCACCAGGTATGTCCTCATAATGTCAGAAAACACTCCGATAGTTTTCTACATCAACAAACAAGGGGGGAGTGAGATCGGCCTCTCTGTGTGCAGAAGCAGTCAATCTTTGGAACTGGTGCATCAGCAATCAGATCTGCCTACCTTCCGGGTATGCAGAATATGCTTGCAGACACTTTGTGATTGACCACAAGTGAGAGCTTCATGACATGGGGCTTCATGACATTTTCACATGATGGGGGAACCCCAACCAGGGATCTGTTCACTTTCCGGGCCAACAACAAGTGTGCCACATGTTGCTCCAGGGGAGTCCTAACTTACTGCTCCCAGGGCGACCCTCTCCTTTTTCACTGGTCATACCAATTCAACTATGTCTTCCCTCCGCTATTGCTTCTGCCACAAGTGCTATGCAAGATCTGACAGAGCGACAGTCATCCTGATAGTGCCTTTCTGGCCCAGGTAGTTTTGGTTCCCCAAAGACTCCCATGCCAGTCATCTCATCCTCTGATTACCTTCCCAATCTTCCCTGAGCTCCTGACCCAGTGCAATGGCAGGATCAGGCATCCCAATCCACTACAACTTCACCTCAGGGCGTGGTATTAGATGTTCATCAGCCCTAGAATGGGTGTGCTCCTCGGCCGTGTAAGACATCCTTTCTAATAGCAGAAAGGACTCCCCTAGGAAACGTTACCAATCTAAATGGAAATGCTTCTCATCAGCAGAGAAGCGTTCTACCAGAAGCTATGGGTATCCCACTCATCCTAGACTGTATCCTATCTTTGAAGACATCGAACCTATTCCTCAGTTCCCTGAGAGTCCACTTGGCAGCTATCGGTGCATTCCATCCCCCTACGGAGGGTTTCTCTTATTTTCGCACACCTGCTAACCACTCGATTTTGGAAAGGACTGATAAGAACTTGCCCACCCTCTCAAAAGATAATACCCTATGGGACTTGAATCTCACTCTTTCAGTTCTGCCACAAGCTCCTCTGCCCCTTTGAATCCTTAGTGACTTGTTCCATGTCCCTCTTCTCCATGAAGGTCGCCTTTCTTGTAGCTATTGGCAAGGAGGGTTGTTGAACTTGGCACAATGATGGCAGACCTTCCATACACTGTATTTCACAAAGATAAAGCTTCTTTATACCTACACCCCAAATTTATCCCAATGTGTTTTTGGAATTTCACCTTCACCAATCCATTCCTGAAACTACACACATATATAAAGAGCATAGGCTCCACTCCTTCGATGTTTGACAGGCCGTGGCCTTTTATCTGCAGAGAACAAAACCATTCAGAAAGTCCCTGAGGCTGTTTGTCGCTGTCGTGGAGAGAGTCCGAGGTTATGCCATCTTCATCCAGAGAATTTCCAAATGGATATCCGTTTGCATTCTACTCTATCAGCTCTCAAACCTCCCTCCTCCATGAGAGCTCAAGCCACGACTGTAGAGTCTCTTCAGGACGTACCCCTCTTAGACATCTGTAAAGCGGCCACATGGAGCTCCATCCACATGTTTTTACAAGATGTTAATGTTCTGGTACAAGATTCGGCTGCTGATGCCTCATTTGGGATGGCAGTTCTCCATATGACCTTACCATCCTCATCCTTGCATCTCCTCTTACTTAGGTACTGCTTGTCAGTCACCCACTGTGGAATACCATAGGGACCATCACTCAAAGAAGAGGAGGTTACTTACATGTAACTGGAGATTCTTTGAGTTTTGTGGTCCCTATATGTTTTCCATAACCCCTCCTCTTTTCCCTCTACTTTGGATCTTATCTGATTTGTGGTGGAGAAGGAAGTGATGTGGCTGTTGGTCCACCCTGCCCTTTTTTGCCTTGGTCAGAAGCATAAGGTGAGCCAGGGTGCATGCACAGACCAACAGATGCTACTTTAAAATTCTCCAACTGCAGGCTCATGGTGCACATACATAACCCACGGTGAAATACATATAAGGACCACACATCTTGAAGAACCTCTAGTTACAGGTAAGTAACCTCTTCTTACATGGAATTATTACGAGGTGAGCAAATACAAAAAATGAGGTACTTGTAGGCAAAATCATCAACAGCAGGTGCTATTGGTAGGCTGCCACTAACTTGCTAGTCTAGTTTGTAGGACAAGGCCCAAGTCTTATCACTACATCATCCATTAGTCCCATAAGACTTTACAAATTTTAATTATGTTTATCTTGAGGTCGTTTAAGGCTTTCCTTCAGAAACTTACTCCAGGAAACTAATCTTTTGGAAAGAAACAATAATTGAATAAAAATCAAAATACTTTTAAGTTTCTAAGAGATAATCTCTTGAGAGAGGCGGTGTCTGAGGACAGGACTGTAAACTAGTAACTCTAGATCTAATCGTCTCTTAACACAGACTTCCTTTTTACTTAACCTCTCTGCCTTCCTTTCCCCCATCTGTAAAAGAAAGATTTAATCCACCCAACATGAGGCGTAAGGATTAACAGCACTTTAGATATCAAAAGCACAATCAAAGTTCTAAATATGGATTTGATTTACAATGTGGTTTTTTGGTATTTCAGTTCACTCAGAAGATGCTGGATAGCTTCTATAACTTTGCCTCATCGTTTGCTGTCACACAGGCCCAGATGACACCGAATCCCTCTGAAGCTTTCATTCCTGCAAACGTGGTTCTGAAATGGTAAAGGAAAATATCTCCAGCAATAAGCTAATTTCTAGGCACCAAAATTATGGGTTTCATAGCACTGAATTAACTTTCATGCCATACTGCAATCTTACTTTGAAAATACGTAACTAATAGTTCTCCTGTTAACTTTGCTACACTATAGTAGTTTCTTGTATTCTGTTCTATGTAGCCTCCTTAAATACTAAACTTAGGTACAGCATTTTAATTATCCATCTCACTCTTGTTTGCTACCAGGCAGTTTTACCCCTACTTGCAGTTTGTGGCTGATTCCGGAAGCTGCCTTTGCTCCTTGTAAAGGTACTGACCATGGGAAAGCAGAACACACTGCCGTCTCTTGGGCTACAATCAATGTCTCTTAAGTTCTCAGGAGTACTTAGTTAACAACATTGTGTGAACACTCCTAGTCCTTTCCCCACAAAGTCATCACCTCTTGGCCCAGGGTACATGTATTCAAAGGATGTTGACCTAGACTAGGTTTTAAAACACTACTTAAAAATGATTCAGACTGCCTGAACATGGTTTGATCATCTAGCGTGGGCAGGGCAAAGTATGTTAAATTAGTTTAGCCTAATTAGTTAAAAATTATGCCCCAAACTGGTTTGGGTAACAGTTCCTAGCCACTGTAGGTCTGGAAGTGTTGGGGGACAGACTTTTAATATACAGTAGAACCTCAGTTATGAACACCAGAGTTATGAACTGACTGGTCAACCAGACACCTAATTTGGAACTGGAAGTGTGCAATCAGGCAGCAGCAGAGACTCTCCCCCACCCCACCCCCCCAAAAAATAAAAGCAAATGCAGTACAGTACTAAAAAAAAAGGAAAGTTAAAAAAAATGATTTGACAAGGTACGGAAACTGTCTTTCATTTAAATTAAGATGGTTAAAAACAGCATTTTTCCTCTGCATAGTAAAGTTTCAAAGCTGTATTAAGTCAATGTTCAGTTGTAAACTTTTGAAAAAACAACCATAACGTTTTGTTCAGAATTACGAACATTTCAGAGTTTATGAACAACCTCCATTCTCAAGGTTTTTGTATCTCTGAGGTTCTACTGTAGTTAGTGGTTCTCCTTTGGGCTGGGAATTTTAAATCCTAAGATTTACCCTGAACATAGCTGGTCCGTTCTTATCCTTTGATTCTAATAGTACCGAGAATGTGCTAGGCACTGTACAATTGTAAAGGAAGGCAAGATCCCTGAAAGAGAAACAAAGGGTAGGGGAAAGGAGTTAAACAAATAGTCAGGATAGTGACTGGTCAAGTCCTGATACAATTTTGATAAGTCACAGGGAAGCTGGCCCTTGAGTGGCAAAACCCCTAGGGATGCCCAATCCCAGCAAAAGGACCTTTCCAGAGAACGGTAGGAGGTCCATTTCACTGGGGAGCTACACTCTATGCCCCTGCTGGGATTCTGGCGTGAAAACTTGCTTAAGTGTCCTTTTGGCCTTTGGTTAAATAAGTTAGGTTCCTGACGGGACATTGTTCACTACATAAATGCCTCATTGAATCTGTTGAAAAGCCATAGAGGCAGGGATGCACCCATTGCATTCAACCAAGCCATCAGGGGAACATGAAAGGTTAGGCCAGGACAGGCACTCTGGAGGTCTGCACAGGCTATACCAATACATTTAAAAAAAAAAAAAATTAGAAATAGAAAAACTGAAGTGGGCCAGAGCAAGACAGGATAAAGAAATCTCCTTAGCTGACAAAAGTTGAATTGATCTATTAATCTGATCACAGCCATATAGGGTACCAGTAGTTTGACCCAGCTGGAGCAAGAGTTTGAAGAGCTTCACACTCTGCTCTCATTTGAAGTTGTATGAGGTCTTTTCAGAGATGACTGTTTCTTTCCTGTGGCCATTGACTATTTCATCAATATGATCTGTGAAGTGTGAACAGCTTGTGTTGAAGTGAGGATTTTGAAGCTTGTTTTTTGGCTTCTGCAAAATCAAAGCCTGTAGTATATTTATTAAAAAGTCACACAATAAGTCTCCTATTCTGCCCTGTTTTTGGAACCTCTTAGATCATTAACTTTGATTATAAAAATTCATTGTTTTCATCACTTATGCTCTTTGTCCAAGATGGGAGCAATAGAGAAAGTAGGATGGTCTGTGAATAGTTAATTTCACTAAGCGTTAGCACACTGTAGGGAATGTTAGCATCTAAAAGCCCATTATGTCTTTAAATTCAGCACTGGATTTTTGTGAAGTGTACTTGTATTCTTAAAACATAAATGTTGGTGTTGAAACTACTGTCATTTCAGCATACATAGAAAAAATGGCAAACTACTTATCTGGTACTCTTCCTATGAATTATAAGGGAACATGACGCATATGCATTAATCTTCAATTACATAATCAGATATGATATTTTCCACAAGAATCAAGAGCCTCATTTATTTCACAAGATGGAATCAAAGGGGACAAAATTAAGGGTATATTGGCCACCTTTACAGGCCATTTTACAACTTTTGAATGCTTGACTTCGAAACCTGAATAATATTCTTATAATGTAGTTTAGTATGTAATCCAAGAAATGTTTTGGTTTTGTTAAGTTAAGCATGACTGGGAAAACAGGGTTTGAGAAGACCATCCAGGGGAAAGATATATTTAAACAGTTTTCCATGTGGTGTGTGGGGGAAATATTTTAAATATTGCCTCTGTACAGATGACTCTGTGGGTACATCTACACTACAGCGGGGAGTCGATTTAAGATACGCAAATTCAGCTACGTGAATAGCGTAGCTGAATTCGACGTATTGCAGCCGACTTACCCCGTTGTGAGGACGGCGGCAAAATCGACTTCTGCCGCTTTTTGTCTGCGGCGCTTACTACCACCTCCGCTGGTGGAGTAAGAGCGCCGATTCGGGGATCGATTGTCGCGTCCCGACGGGACGCGATAAATCGATCCCCGAGAGGTCGATTTCTACCCGCCGATTCAGGCGGGTAGTATAGACCAGACCTGTGATCTGGGCTAGTTTTTCAGTAATGGTTTGGAAAATTGAAAGCTAAAATTCTTGAGTTGCATCATTGGGAAGCCATTTTAATTGTGACAAGCTTTTGTCTCTTCTAGGTATGAGAACTTCCAGAGACGACTGGCTCAGAATCCTTTCTTTTGGAAAACATAAACTTCAATCAGGTCTTTTGAAGTGCTTTCCGACTATAGTCATGTCTTAAAGATACAGTAAATCACCCCACTAAAGAAAATTGGTGGAGTAATCAAAGTCAAAGCAGACTACGTGGATTTTGTAGTACCATTGAAACTTATTTAAAATTAAAAACCTGAAAACAACTACTCATCTTTGTTTTTTCTAGCTAAAAAATATTAAACTTCAAGAAGCCAGTGTTGTATCTATATCTTTATAAGTGTAATTGTATCAATTTGTAATTATGTCCCCTTTTAAAATGGCTGTACACCATATTTGTACAAATTTTATGAAGTATTGCAGCTTTTTGTTTAATGGTAAAGAAACCAAATTGAACCCTGTTCATCTTATTCTTAAGAAATGCTGTCAGCTAAATCACATTTTTACATTACTAATATCTTGGAACTAGAGATAAGAAGTGATCACTTCTTATGTTTTGCTCAGCATAACAGTCTAAGGGCTGGATCCCCAACTGGTCTAAACTGGCATAACTTCATTTTCCCTCTTCCTTTCAAGTCTTTGCAGGGCTTGATCCCAAGGGGTATGTGCTTCCTTCCACTTGTGGAATTCAGGGGCCCAAATTAATATTCTGTAATGTCAAGCAAAGGACTTGTTAATGGGTGAAAGAGGGAGGAAAGTTTGGGCAACAGAGGCTATTTATACTGGAGGCTCTTGTTGGGTTCCTACTTAGCCCAAGGGGTTTACTTTTTGTTTATGATGCACGATCTACTATGCAGGGAGGGGAAAGTTTAATACTTAGTATTCAGAGTTTCTTTTTCACTAGTATATAATAGATAGTGAGGTTGCAGCAGTATCTTACAACAGTAGTTTAAAGGGTCTTGGTTCTCATAGTCTTGCTTAAATAAGCTTATCATATGCAGTCAGTAACAGTCTTGTGTTGGCCTTGCTCAACGTGAAGCTGCCCTGACAACCAGTTAACATCTGTTTGACATTCTAGTCTCCTTTGTACTTTGCTGTGATTCTATTCCAAGGAAAAACAAAGGCACCTCCTATTGTTTCTGGTAAACTTTTCCTTCCCTTGTGTATTCCCAGTCTCAGGAATTTGAACTAAATCAGTGCCTTTTCATAGCCTTTTGTTAGAGGGAATCTTAACATCTGTTTCATGCTTAATGTCTCAGTAAAGTTCCGAACGCTGCAAACAACATTATATATTAATTTTACACACACACACACACACACACACACACACACACACACACACACACACACACACACACACACACACACACACACACACACACGTGTTATAGCTGCATTATACATTGCTCTCAAATTATCTAGCTCTTCACCCCTAAATTCTTATGCTGTTAACCGGTTTGCTGTGAGGCAGTGAAGTATTATTCCTATTTTACAGAGGGGCTAGAAATCAGTGAGTTGCATAATATGTTGGGTAGAAGATACTTTGCAGTAAATTGTTCATGCCTAAAAATAAAAAATGCAATTTGGAATTTTAAAGTTCACTTTAAGATTGTTTAAATCTAGTCTGTCTTGTTTTTCTAAGTGAGACAGTGGCTCAAATGTCAGTGGGAAGGAAGATAGTCCAGTGGTTAGAGTATTAGCCTGGGATTTGGAAGACCTGCTTCAACTCCCTGTTCTTGTAGACTTTGTAGTGACCTTAGAAAAGTCACTTAATCTGTCTGTGCCCTATCTATAAAATGGGGCTAATAGTACTTCCCTTCCTTACCTGGGTGTTATTCTTAACACCTTAAAGATTGGGAGGTGCTTTTAAGAGGACAGCTACTCTGCACCTCCTGAAGATCATTCTGCTTTACAGGGTCTCAGATTTGGTATGAAAAAGCAAGGCATTCAAAAATCACTAGTCACTTCTGAAAATCATGGCTGAGTTGTTTAATTGCCTGTTTCTCTGTGTTAGGGTGACCAGATGTCCTGATTTTATAGACAGTCCCGATTTTGGGGGCTTTTTCTTATATAGGTGCCTATTACCCCCAAACCCTTGTCCTAATTTTTCACACTTGCCCTCTGGTTACCCTCTGCTGTGTGTAAAAAAGATATTTGCCTTTGCAAAGTGATTTGCAATCTATGGGTGTAAAGCACTGTATCAAAGATGAGTTCTAGGCTTTATTGGCTAAATGAGATTCTTGTGTGTGCATATACACTCAAAGGAACATGTGCAGGGTAAGATACCAATAAATCAAAGTTTTACAAATGCAAGACTGAGGGACTGCTTCCAGCCTACTACGGGAAGTGCCTAGTTTATTTCCATTGTCCAAGGAAACAGCAATGCAGAAAGTAAACAGCATAAACAGTAGTGAGGTTAGTGGTCTATTACAGGAGTAAGTGGGTGAGATTCTGTGGTGTGCCATGTGCAAGGAGGTCAGACTAGATGATCATGATAGTCCCTTCTGACCTTAGTCTATGAGCACTAAAAATGAAAAGGAAACTAGATTTTAAAACTACATTTGAGTTTTAAAACTCATGTTATTCTTTTTCAGCAGATAATGTTCCTTTAATTCCTAAAATGTGGATAACTATTCCTCCACCTCATTAGTTGTTTTTTCATATATACTTATTACATGTGACAATACCCTTTCTTTATAACTCTCCATTTCCTTTGTGGCAATCTAAGGGCTTGGAAACGCACACATTGTACTGCTTTACATATACTAGTCTAGTTAAAAAGTAGTGCACCTCCCTTTAAGGTGGATGCAATTATACTGGTATATTCCTGGAAGGGAAAACAACTACACCACTCCAAGGCAACTTTCATACCACTCTAACTGTCCATGCTAGGGGTTTTACTGATATAGCTGTTTTGGTAGAAAATCACATTTCTGATAGCTAAATCAATAAAAAAAACTCGGTGTAGATCAGGCTTTAGTCCAGTCCCTGTAAAGAATAGTGTGCATGAGGAGGCAGAGGGGGGGGGGGGGCTGTTCCCATGTCAACCTTAATACTTTTCCTGGCATAGCTCTGTCAGTGAAGAGTGGCAGGGATCCCACCCTTTCACCAGATATAGCTGTGCCAGCAGAACTATGTAGGGTAGATGAAGTGATAATAGCAAAATTACACTTTTGAGAGTGTAGCTTATCTCGCTTGGGGGCTGGAATAAACTATACCCACTAGGAGTGCTTTGCTGGTATAGTATAGTGGTATAGCTACCCTCACAAAGTGCTCCTGCTGTAGACGTGGCCTTGATCTCCATCTTCCATCTAATGTACAGAACAATGCTACGTAAAGAACACACTGTAAGCAATGCAGCATGTTAGTTTAAAGGTAAACTGTGGGGGTGGTTTCGTATTTAGATAGATCAGCATGCATGTCCCAAAGGAGAGAGTCTGCATTACTCTCCCCAGTTGACAGATGGAGAGATAACCACATAGAAAGTGACTTGCCTGAAGTTGCACAATCAGAGGTGGAATGGGGGGGGGGAGAACCCATCTCTACACCCTTTCAGGCCTTATTGAACCCACCAGCACCAATGTATATAGCAAAGGTTAGGGCTTTTCTGTGGAAAAGGATAGCTTAGTTCTCCCCAAAGCTCTTCCTTTTTAAATGCTTAGTTGTGATTGATAGCCCAAGAGAGGCTAGTCTGACCACCCTATACATTACAATGTATTTACATGTGTCATTTTGGGGCTCTAGTAATGTGCTGTCAGCAGCTCTAGGAATTCCTATGATGAGATAAAACTGTCCTGGGAATGTTATATAGCTGCAACTGGGTCTTCTACTGTCTCTGTTTATGCAAAAGAAAATGTGTGTGCACACACTAAATCCTCACTCCCACTAAAAATCTGTATTCACCCCCCATTTAAATACTAATGTGAACTGTAGGCAGCTAAGCTCTGCCCTTTGCCCTACAGCGTGCTGCCTTTCATTCTGAATAGATTTTGATGACTATAAAAATTATTCCCAAACCACTCCCACAATACACAGATATTTTACACAGCAGTATTTTGCGCTTTTGTGCAGTGGTTATCTGCATTTTGAAGAGGATTCAGGTTGGATTTGCTTTTTAGTCTTTTTATTATTATCTGCTGGGAAGAGAGAGCAAACTAACTTCACTAAGGGAAAGGGGAAATGTTGTCCTCAAGCAACCAGGGGCTGTGGCTATTTGCATGGTTAGGTCTTAATGAAAGAGCAAATACAAATAAATCCTTCCTTCCCAGACTCTTAAGCAATGCATTAAAGTTCATCCAAAAGGAGGCAGAGTGGGCAGGTAAGCTTTCCACTGCCTGGCTGATGCTTGGAGTGCGACACACCCACCTGGGATCACCTCCCCTTGCGCTCCAGGCAGGAACTCACGGGTGGGCGGGGCCCTAGAGCCCCTATTATGACGTAAGCACTAGCAACAGTGAGCTTCTCTCGCGTCCTGGATACGGCTCCCCCCTCCCCCTGAGCAGCCCATTGAATCTCTGGCCCCAGCAGCTAGGTCTGTTGCCTTCTCCTTCCTTCTCTCCTCAGGGGCTCAGGGAATGGGGGAGAGGCTAGGAGGGCAGTGTGCTAAAGTAGAGAGAAGGTGAGAGGTGGGGAAGGCAGGAAGGTGACAGCCTCCTGGAAGAGGAAAAGCAGCACACGCCTCTCTGCTTTCTGCTGCTTCACCTTGGTGGGGGATGTAAAAATGCTGGACAATATCCATGCTGCAATCCTCGAGTCTGGCAGGACCGTGTTCCCAACGCTCCCGAAGCTCACGGCGGACGGTAAGGCCTTCACGCCCCCCGGAGCCTGATTCGTGTGAATTTCATCGGGGAGACTCCTAACTACAACAGTGTTCTCCGGAGGGCCTTTGTGTGTCTGGTGCATGCCGGGGATGCCCATCCATCCCGCCACTTGCCCTACAGCGCTATGTACAGTGCCTTAGGCACAGACATGGCAGTCAGGGTGTCTGGGTTCTAGTCCTGATTCTGCCAATGACTTTCTGCATGACCTTTGAACAAAAGTCACTTGCCAAAAGTCTGGGCCTCGGTTTCCCCATTTGTAAAATGGGAGAAATAGTAGTCTCATGGGAGGGAGATTTGTCCAACTTAACTCATCTTAGTTAGTGTTTGGTGCTCTAGAAGAGTATAGTGTGTGTATCTATCCAAGGATAAAATACAGCTTAAACATAACATGGTGTGTGAAATATAGGAGGATTGTTGGATCCTGTTATGCCTCTCAGTAGTCCAGTTCTCTCACGAGCATTTGCATGGAACTTCCATTGACAAGTTTCCCTAGTGACTGGGTTTAAGGTTTGCTTTTGGAAGGAAGAGGGGTATTAGGTTTTTTAATGAAAGCTTTAAGCTTCCTATGGTGCTTTGCTGTGCTGTAGTGACATTGCCAGAAAGGACAGGTCCTGTTCTAAATTAAAAATCTAAGCTTGTGAAAACTAGTTTTTAAACTCTGAACACCCGTCCACTTTTATGTGTCAGGCTGCAAGAACCCCTTGCCCAAATCATTTAGAGTTTGTAGAAAAAATCTTTTCAACTCCAGACTCTCACTGAGGGTTTTCGAAGGGACTGAAGTCCAAATCAGGTTTAAAATGGAACTTGATTGAAAACTTAACTATGGAACAAGTACCATTGCTCTGTAGTGAATGTATAAACTATGCAGGATGCTTGTGATTACACTGCAGTCTTATTAGTCAGAAAAGAAGAGTCCTATTTTCCATGGAGTGTGGTGAATTTGTGTGCTTGCCATCTAGAGATCATGACATATTGTGTTTCACTTGCATTTCAGAAGTCTTTAGTATTTGGGCCAATGTGTCTGAATTTGTGGAACGGCAGCTCTCCATGAACAAGGTGGGACTCACATCTTATTCCTCCTCTTGAACCCAAATGTTTCTAATGATTCTGATGCACGCCCATGCCACTAAAACCTGTTACACACGCCTCCTCTTAAAGCAAGAGGCATGCACAGGCAGATCAAACCAAAGGTACATTGTAGTCCACAAATGTGCCACAGGCTTCTCTTACCTAGTTTACTGGGTTATTCAGCACAGTGTAGCATAGTAAAGTTAGATTAAAAAAAAACCCCATAGATCTATATGTAAAGAAGCTTAACACTTTTTACAGAAGTGGGAATTTTAGCCCTTTATGCCTGTTTTACATGCTAAGAACAGATTAAAAAACCCCATTGTGCTCATTTCTTTTGTTTTTAAAGGGGAAGTAACCCCCTTATTTTAAAAATTAGCCATCCACAAAATGGCAAATATATTAAGATTGGTACCAAGCCAATAGATTGCTCTGGGGATTCCAGAAAAATCTAGCAGTACCCTAACGCACATCTTTGCCAATTTCAATTCACTGTGTCTAACATGCATCCGAAGAAGTGGGTATTCACCCACGAAAGCTCATGCTCCTATACGTCTGTTAGTCTATAAGGTGCCACAGGACTCTTTGCTGCTTTTAAAGAAATATACGTTTCATAAGGTATTTAGATTGCTAAGTTAAGCACTTAGATCTTGCTCCTGCCAATCCTTGCTTGTAGGAGTAGTCCTTACTCGGGAATGTAGTCCAACTATAGCCTCTGGTGCTACTTGTGTGGGTAGGAGGCTGACTCATTGGGGTGAGGATTTGCAGAGTCGAGCTCTTTGGGGCTTCTCTAGATTAGGGATATTTATTTTGCTGTTACTACATCAATGATTTTTTTTCAAATAGCGAAAAGGGAGGGAGAGGAGAAAAATAGGAAATATTTGGTGCTTTCAGGGAGCTCTGAGAACTGCCCCATCCTGCTCCCCTGCACCGGAAAACATAAGGTGTGGATGGGATGTCAATCACCACCATCACAATGCTCTGGCATAGAATGACAAATTATGAATTGATTGCGATTATTTAGAAGCAAAAATGTTTCCCCTCCTTCCTGAATACTTATTATTGGTTATTTTTCAGGGTGTCCAAATACCAGGGCTTGGAACATTCTCTTTTTTAAGACAAAAATTAGATGTTGGCAACAATAAATTTATCCTTATTCAAAGACCTGTGTTTCTTCTGTCTGAGAAACTAGCCCAGATTCATGGACTCAAACTTGCCAAAATACACACTCCTGGTAAGAAGTTTGATTATGGCATTTGCCTTTCCTTGAAACATATTTGTCCTGTGCTATAAAATATCTGACAAGGTTAATAGTTAAGAAACCAAATGTGATACATGTATAGAATTCCTTCACTGATAACAACTTAAGCTCTGTTGAAAAGACACCAAGAGGGATTTCTTTACAAGACACCGTTGCTTTTATGTTTATATCTTGTGTAAGGTTAGAATGTTTCTGTTCGAAATGTTCTTTTACCTTCTGACTGTATAATGCCACATCTGTGGAGCTTTTATGGTAGCTGCAATATATTCTAATAAAACTTTATTACCACTGAAGTTCCACATGCATCTTGCACAAGACTTTAGCTCTGCAAATTCAAAGCTTTGTGTCAGGTTTTACGCATGCACAACTCCAAGTCAAAAGTGGCCTGCAACAGCTTTTTTATTTTATTTTAGTGGCACACACCTTAATATAGTAATCAGCTGGAGACAGCTTAAAATAGACCCAAACAAACAATAGATTTTATGAAGCACATGTACAGCCGTATGCATTCTGAACAAAAGTAGTTTCACATCAATACCACCATGTTTGCACAGAGTGGGGAGCAATGGTATTGATTATGCCTCTTCTGCAGCACCATGGGGTTGCTTTAAAAAAAAATCCTCTTTTGAGTTTGAGTCTCAGTCTGGTGCCCCCCCGGTGAGAGAGCACTGGTACTGAAGGCAGAGAAATTGGCAGACAAATTGTTAGGGCACTGTACTGTCGAAGGTAACAGATCTAAGAACTGGCCAGCACAGTCTTTCTACCATTTTAGCTATATTGGTTTGAAACTGGTATCATTAAATCGATGATGAGTATGGATGCAGTTACACTGTTTTCAAGGTGCCTTATATGGGTATGGCTTCTTATGGGAATAAGCTGCGCTTATACAGTAATGCTTATTCCCATCATAAGCAATGCAGATATACGGTACCTTTATACCTGCATAAATAGTGTACACACTTGGGGTTGTCCTATTTAACTATATCGGTTTTAAAGAAAATTGCACTCTTAACTGGAACAGTTAATTTGGTACAAAAACTGAGCGTAGACCAGGCCTGATTCTCCTCTGCATTATGTTGGGCTTATGCGGATTTCAATAGTAATGCGGAGTTAATAGTTACACTGGTATGCAGCAAAGGGTGTAATGGAGTGCAGAATCAGCCCCATATCTCTAAGATGAGTTGCAAAATGAAAGTTCTGATCACTTGTGGTTATCAAAGATCACTGTATTTAAGAATGGGGTCCTGGTTAAATTCTCACTCTGGTTTCATGTTCCATCCCCCTGCAATTTCAACTGCACACAGTATTCTTCACTTCCTGTCCTGAAATCCTGTGCTGTATAGCTGCCATGTTTCATTTTTGTATTTTCATATTGAGGAAGTCATCCCTGTATAGCTGGCATATCAGTTTGCTTTTAAAGAGCTTGGGGTCCTTCAGGATGACGAGGTATATGGAGTTGTAAGAAGGTTAGTAAAACGGATATGATAATAGCCTCATAAAGGTTTTGTGAGGCTTTATTCAAGGTTGTAAAGTGCTTTGCGCCTCTTACAGGAAGGTGCTACGTAAGTGCAAAATGTGACCCATTAATTCACAGCCTTGTTGCTGCTGTTATTTAGGAAGTCTGCTTGCTGTTTGAATTACTGGGTTCCCCTGATTGTTGATTTCAGGTGATATCCCAATTATTCAACTGAACTTCATCATGTTATCCCTGGAGGGTCCCTTTAACAGGGAGATAGTGGAAGGATGTGTAAAAGAGACCCTGCTTTTTTTCTCACGATCCATCGCTATCAAACAGAATGTTGAATTCACTTTCAAGGGAATTGGAGTTCTCGTTATCCGGGACAACAAAGTGAAAATGAAATTTTACAAAGATTTCCTTCAAGCCATGGATGGCAGTGGCAATCTCGTGAAAGCTCTTTCCAATGTAAGTTTATCATTTTCCCAGGAGAACTTAAATTATTTTGAGTCAGTATCAGTCAATAATGCCTATTAGGCAAGTGGTGAGTCACTCTGTGCACACAGCCAGTCTTGTATTGTATTATTCTTACCTTGTCCTCCCATATTATTATAATTTATTTATTATTTGTTTTCTGGTAGCGCCTAGTGGCCTCCACTAAGTTCAGAGCCCTGTTGAGCTTGGTGCTGTGGATACACATAGTAAGAGACAGTCCCTGATCAGCAGTGCTTACAATCTCAACAGACAGGACAGCTCAAAGGAAACACAGTTATCCTTATTTTAAAGATGGGGAACTGAGGCACATACAAAGTCAGGGTATGTCTACGCTATAATCGGAGATGCAATTGCAGCATATGTAGACATACCCAAGCTAGCTTTATTCTAGCTAGCTCAGGTGAATAGCAGTGAATCCATGGTGGCACGGTATGAGTCTGCTAGGGGGTCTGAGTATGGACGCAGGTGGCTAGCCTGTGCTGTCATGATTTCACTGCTATTGGTACCTGAGCTTGCTAGATTAAAGCTAGTTTGGGTATGTCTACATGTGCTGCAATCACACCTCTGATTGTAGTGTAGACATGCCCTAAGTGACTTGCCCAAGGACACGCAAGAAGGCTGTGGCAGAGTCTGGAACAAAACCCTGATCTCCTGAGTCCCATCCAGTGTCTCTCTCCCAATCCTATGTATTGCATCTTGTCATAATGCTCTCTGGAACAGGGACCATCTCTTGACTACATGTTTGTTCAACCTTTAGCACAACAGGGCCCTGATCAGCACCTCTAGGTGCTACTGTTGTACAAATGAATAATAGTACTCTGGGCAAAGAAAAAGAAGGCCTGAGTTTGTGTCCTTCCTTGGTACGAGGACAGACATTTTAGTAGTGGGAAAGACTTGCTGCAACTTTGTGAATGAAACCTTAACTGAACTAATTGCAGTCTGTTCAAATCCATAATCTGCAGGAACTGTACAAACCAACCAACCAAGCAGTGCTTTAAAACCATGCTAGTAACATGTGTTAACCATGTACCTGTCTCCACTTGCTTCTCTACTGGAAAGTAAATAGCCTCTTTATTGAGTCTAATGATTCCTGACCACTCAGAAATCATGACAATATTATCATTCATTATCAGTGATTGGCTGGGACAGTTTCTATCAGTTACAATGAAGGGCAAATGTGAATGAAATAGGATTTTGTGACAGGATTTTGAAGTAGCAGCCTGTTGTTTTAGAAGTAGAAAGGGTTGCCTTGTTTGTTACCTGCTAGACAATGTCCTCTGAGTTATCTCAAATGTTTGTTGTTGTAGAGGCCCGGGACGGGGGATTCAGTTATTTCAGGAAGAGAAACTGCAATGTCTCAGTCCCGTGCTTGCAGTGTTGTCATGTTTCCAAGGTGAGTACTTTTGCTTCTTTACCAGTTCACTGACCAAGCTAGCATCTCCTATCTTACATTTGGGAGCCCTGAATCTATTGTGTTAGGGCTTGTCTCCACATGGAATTATTACTCCAGAATACCTATTCAGGGTAGCTATTCCAGGATAACTCTGTGTGAGCACTCTTATTCTTTAAAAAAAGATTAAGCTAAATTGGAACAAGGCACTTTTATCCCAGGATCAGAGAGTCCACTCATGGAGTTATTTAGGAATAGTTGTTGCACTTTAACTTCACACTTTAACATAATCTGAATTAACTTCCAAGTGTAGACAAGGTTAGATAATGATTTTCATAATGCTTCACTTGCCTCATCTCTTTCTTTTGTGTAAGATTTCAAAAAGTTAAAATATGTACACTGTCTGATTTTTACATGAACAGCTTCCCTTAAATTATGGATCTGGCCTTGGACTTACAAAAGTCATATGGTCATGTAATTTTACTGGTATTTGTGGCATTCAATTGAATGAATACCTACCACCAGTCTTCCTGGGTAGAAGATCCACAGTAAAAAGTGACAAGTCAAAAAGATATCTTGCTTCCCTCTTCAATAGCAATGGAATATGGTAATTCCCTTCCCTTCCTAACCTAACTGAGGTACACAACCTCCCAGGGAACCATTTGCTCCTTTCCCCCAGAGGAGGAGTTCCACCCTTTCTCCCCCTTCCTGCCCCCATGACACTGGTTCAGAACAGGAACTATCCATTCATGTAACAGTTATGGGCTTAAAATATGACACGTTGTGAATCATCGGGGTAGATTTTCACCATTAGAAAACAAGGACTTTCCAATAGTATAAATCATTTATTTCTAGTCCTAGTACCTCATGATATGTTGAACTGTAAAATTACAGCACTGTCATGATATTTTAGGTAATTTTTAGAGGTTTTTAAAATATATTAGTTATATTTTTTCCTCTCCCTCCGAGTCCCATTTGGGTGGACTTTAGGTAACTGAAGGGCTGATCCTGAGAGGTGCTGAGTACCCATTACCACCTTTACTTCTGCACTGCAGCTGCGGGGGCCGCTGCCTTCAGGGCTGGGTGCCTGGCCAGCAGCTCCTGCTCTCCGACCACCCAGCTCTGAAGTCAGTGCAGAAGTAAGGGAGGCAATACCACAACCTACCTACAATAACCTTGCGACCCCCCTCCCCTCACAACCCCCGTTGGGTCAGGACCCCAGTTTGAGAAATGCTCGTCTCCCCCATGAAAGCTGTATAATATAGGGTAAACGTACACAAAAGACCAGATTTCACGGGGGAAGACCAGATTTCACAGTCCGTGGTGCGTTTTTCATGGCCGTGGATTTGGTAGGGCCCTAAACATAGAGCTTTGGTGTCCTTCAGTATAAAAGGGGTTATAGAAATGTAAATGCTGAGAATAGTTAAGTAAATTGAATACTTTCTGCCTTACTTCATGACATAGATTGCCATAAAGAATAATTTTTGTTACTGTCCATTTTTATGTAAATCATTTTACATGCATAATCCTTAAGGCTGCTATATATTCTGCTTTTGAAAAGTACAATCTTTACAGTCGTGCTAAAGATACTTGTGTGACCAGGTTACTAATACAACACTGTGCCTTCTATTCTGGCATAGGTTCTACAAAAGAAACTGACGTCTTTTCCTTGTTTCCAGGATTGAGTTGAAGGAAACAGACAACAAAGCAGCCATGGAAACCATCATAGAAGAACGTGAAAAGTCCAACAAAGAAAAGGAGCTAATAGAAAAAGAGAGAGCTCATAGTAACAGTAGCAGTAAAAAAGGTAGGTTGTCAATTGAATATTGATACAGGTTCATTGTCATTCACTTGTTAGACAATAGGGGCCAGGTTTAAAATGTGCAGTTTGCACATCGTCTGGGACACATTTAACAGTTGTAAGTATCCATCGTGGCAATGATCAGTCATGCTAACCATCGTGGAAAGGAATCACAAAAGGGTCCAGCCTTTTCAATTCAAGAGGATATTTCCACTCAACTCTAATACCTAGGCTGTATTGCAAAAGGCTCTCTGCAGTTTTATGAGTTTGGCTAGGCAAAAAGCATTGAAAGTTGAGAAAATCTATTAGCATTCCAATATGGTGTGTGCCTCGTACAAAATCACAGCTGGCTTTTCTTTGGAGAGAAAGCATCCTCCTGTGATGATCATTTGAAGGCTGCCAGCCTATGCCAGTACCGAATTCTATCTTTAAAGCTGGGAAGCAATTTTCATTCTAACCCTCACTTTCAAGTTGCTCATAAACTTCACAAAAATAATCCGTTAGGGCTGTAAATTCTGATGCTTAGGGTTTATCTCCACAGGAAAGTTTTATCAGTATATTGGTAAAAATAAACTAGTATAACTCCCTGTGTGGACACTTTTATTTTGGTATAACTACAGTATATTGGTTTACAGTCACACCTTAGCTTATACTGGTGTAACTTTCCTGTGTAGACAAGTCATGAGTCTCAGCCCAATGAGCCACGTTTTGCATTGTGCTTTATCGATGGACAGGGAATGGGGTCTGAGTCTAGCTGGTCAATTTATGGATAAGTTAGGAAGAGACAAATAAATCAGAAGTTATTCAGAGAAAAGCAGCTAAAAATGCTTTAACCCGGAGGGATTGATAGCATTGATAGAAAGTGGCTGGCGTGCTTTGGAGGCTCTGAGCACCTGCAGCTCTCATTGAATTCAGCTGAAAATCAGTCCACTGCTGTATAGTTTTGCCAAATTAAGCAGGGCTGAGATAACCATCTTCAGTTATTTATTGTTTTGGGGCTATAACCAGGGCTTATGGGATGAAATTAAGCAGAGGAAAACTTAGACTAACTGAGCCAGATGCTGGAGCTACATCATTTTATACCGGCTGAGGCTCTGTCCCACTCTCATGGAAAATATTCCTGACACTGAGATCTATTAGGCTGTGCTACAGTCTCCCTATGGCACTGATAGCCCCATTCGTTGGAGCACAGTATAGTGTGGGGAATGATGCTGCACTGTAGAAGTTAAGAGCTGGGAAAGACCCATGATATGATTTTGTGTCAGACAAGTATTAAAACCTGTAGGCAACTGAAACTCCTCCATAACTAATGTAGTTCAGTGGTAAAAGAATGGTTTTACGGCACTGGAATCAATGGATGTACTCACAGAATAAGTGACTGCTAAGGCTATCAGAATCTGTTCCCAAGGCATTTTTAAATCATGGAAATGCTGCAGCACATCTATTGTGTGTGTCTTGTGTGAGCTCCCATGCTGTCCTGGTCTAAGTTGTCACAGAGATGCTGTTCTTGGGATTTTCCTTGTTTCACAATTACAGAGAATCTTCCCATTAAGCGCCTTCTGTCCCGACAATCTATTGTTCCTGCCAAAGTGTCAGGGTTCAATCTGACTGATGAGCTGGAGAAGAACATCAAGCAAAAGAATGCCCCTGAAAGGTGAGACTCCCTGGGAGCTGTGGATAAGGGTAACTATAAGCTTTTCAGTGTCTTGATCTTGCATTTAAATGCAGCTACAATGTCTGTATTAATTGTGAAAAGGAAAAAAGAAAATTATTTATTAAACTAATGAGGAAGGGGGATAAAATTTTCAAAAGTGCCCAAATCCCATTTTCAAACATGACCTGGGGGCAGTTTTCAAAGATATTTAGGCAACTAAAGATGCAGATAAGCGCCTAGTGGGATTTTCAAAAGCACCAAACAAGTTCCACCACTACCTTTTCCTGCTCCTCCAGTGGCTGTGTTTTGGGCGGGGCCTGATCGATAGACATGCTCTAAAGTGGCCCCTGAGCGTGTCTACTAAATCAGGGCCTGCAGGTGAGACAGGCAGGGGAATGCCTAGTTTGTGAATCCCATTGGGACTTATGAGCGAGTCAAGTTCTGAGCTTCTTGGTGGTGTCAGGACACCGGCTGTGCGCTGACAGAAATTTAGGCACCTAGTGGACTTACCAATGGAAACCTTGGTGCTTAGGGACCTTAGACTCCGACAAGGTTAGCCAGTGGCTGAGTGGGTTTTGAGGACCTACGTTTTGGACTTAAATGCCTAAAGTGGCAGTTAGGCACCTAAGTCCCCCTTGTGAATCCCACCTTTAGGAGCCTAAGTTCCATTGGCTTTCAATGAGATGTAGGCTCCTAAGTCCCTGAGTCACTTTAGAAAAATGGCAAATAAGCTCCCACGTCATTTAGGTGCTTTTGAAATTGTTACCTGAATCTGCTTGATGTGGCAGACTCAGGCTCTGAGTAAAGGCTTTAGAATGTGGCCAATATTTTGTATCTTTGTGTCCATTAGCAGTAATCCTCTGAAGTTGGCTAAGTAAGTAGATTTAATTTGTGTTTATTAGAATTATTGTACAAACATGTCAAAATCTAAGCTATTTGGGGATGAATAGTATAAATGGGCATCTTCCGTACAATGTCCCTGGGATGCCAAGTTCCAGCTTATCCCTCGATCAGTGGATCAGTGTACCAGTTTATTTTCTTGAGATAAAAGTTAATTACCTAAGTAAACTAAGATTAAAAATTCCCGTTGACTGAAGCTTTTATCATGCAACAGCCCTTTAAAAAACCCCAAGTCTACGGTAAGGGTGTGCTATTGGCTCATCTCACAGTGCCATTGGGTCATCTCACATTTTCTTGCTGGCTGGGAGGTATGGTACAGGTTTTTGTGAACGTCTGGTGTCTACTTCGTTTTTGTCTGACGCCATCTCCATTTTGTATCTGATAGTTTGGTAACTAAATGCAAACAATTATTCAAGAGGTTCAGGATCCTCTTACTATTCACTGTGGAGTTGAGTGAACCTGATCCTCCTCCTTGCTGAGAACAGTCTGCAGAGTTTATAAACATTTAATGGACGAGAGACTCAGAGTGCTCGTCTAATGGCTTCTAAATGTTTTCACTGCTTGTCTGAGCTTTGTTCGACACTATCAGTGTTCCGGGAGGTCACTGAGACCCAATTCAGCCATGATTAAACATGTAGGAGCTCTTTGTTTTAATTTGATGGATACTGCTTTACAGAGCAAAGTGAAATTCAAACTTCTCATGCACCAAGGGGATAGAACAGTGCCCGTCTCCATTGTTTGTCTGGGGTTTAATCAGTTAACCTAGAGGCTTTTTCTTTTGTACTAAAGCTTATTACTGTGATGGGCACAATAGAATCACCAGAGATCGATAGGTAGATAGAGTTGTTTCTCTCACCACATTGCTTTCTCTTCATTTACAGCTTTCAGAGTAGCAGCCGTGTTAGTCTGTATCCTCAAAAAGAACAGGAATACTGGTGGCACCTTAGAGACTAACAAATTTATTAGAGCATAAGCTTTCGTGGGCTACAACCCACTTCTTCGGATGCATATAGAGTGAAAAGTTTTCACTCTATATGCATCCGAAGAAGTGGGTTGTAGCCCACGAAAGCTTATGCTCTAATAAATTTGTTAGTCTCTAAGGTGCCACCAGTACTCCTGTTCATTTACAGCATTCGCCACTAGCAATCTATCTATACTGATCTTAGGTACTTATATGGCCCCCATCACCGTAGTGCCTCACAATCTGTAGTGTATTTAAATGTATGTACAATGCCGGGTGTAACTGTCCCCCCAAGTGCCTGACATTTAGATTACGCTGTTAGTTAAATAGCGAGAGGGGCCTGGATCTGAGACACCTTCAGCTTTAGGGAAGTTCAGACAAGATGAGAGTTGCTGTTCAGGATCGTCGTCTCCCCTTCTCTGTTCATTTGAATACAGTCAATGAAATAGGAGAAAACTGAATGCAAGTTTCCATTCCCTGCCTTATTTATTGGTCATTTAAAGATGTACATCGCTGCTTTGCATCTGAACCATCTCTCTGCCTCTGTGTCCCTTATCACCACAGCAGCTGTGCACCTCACAGACTCTATTGAATTTATTCTCGCCATGCGCCTGTGAGGGGGCAAGTGCTGTTATCCCTGTTTTACAGTCACACAGGGAGTCTGCATCAGAGCTGGGAACTGGGCCATTGGACCATTAACCATTGGACGATCCTCAGTAGACGATGGATTGGACCCTAAATGATTTGTAGCACATTTTTTATTCAGCAACTATAAATGCAAGTGAATTCCTGCAGAGTTCTGTGTACTGCTTTTCTGTTTCTCCATGTGGTAATTTAGTTTACTGAAGACTTGTTTATCCCTGTATTTAGGTATTCCTTCCTGGGCACATTTGGCTAACTGCGGTTTTACTGTGTTTCTACTCCTAGAATTGTTTCTGGGTCAGGCTGTGACGGGGTGCATGGTAAAGCATCATATGTGCACCCTGATGGCAAATTAGTTACTGGCTGTGACACAGGGTATGACCACACTGGCACTAGAGGTTTATTTCCAGCTCAGGTAGACATACCTGCACTAGCTCTGATCAAGGTTGTGATGGGTTGGATCACAGAAACCCCCTTGGAAGCTGACAACTGATGTGCCAAGGCTACCTTTGCTCCTGTTTTCCCTGCCAGCTCAGGACTCCAGCACCCTGTCTTGCTGAACCAGACACTCCCGTCTGCTCCAACAAAGACCCAGGGTCTGAATTACTTGTCCCAAAGCTGCAGGTTTACCTGAAAACAGCTCACTGAAGTGTGCTTGTCTTTATCACTCAGATGCCCAACTCCCAATGGGGTCTAAACCCAAATGAATCCGTTTTACCCTGTATAAAGCTTATGCAGGGTAAACTCATAAATTGTTCGCCCTCTATAACACTGATAGAGAGATATGCACAGTTGTTTGCTCCCCCAGGTATTAATACATACTCTGAAAAAAGAAGAACAGGAGGACTTGTGGCACCTTAGAGACTAACAAATTTATTAGAGCATAAGCTTTCGTGGACTACAGCCCACTTCTTCGGATGCATATAGAATGGTGGGCTGTAGTCCACGAAAGCTTATGCTCTAATAAATTTGTTAGTCTCTAAGGTGCCACAAGTCCTCCTGTTCTTCTTTTTGCGGATACAGACTAACACGGCTGCTATTCTGAAACCTTACATACTCTGAGTTAATTAATAAGTAAAAAGTGATTTTATTAAATACAGAAAGTAGGATTTAAGTGGTTCTAAGTAGTAACAGACAGAACAAAGTAAGTCACCAAGCAAAATAAAATAGAATGCGCAAATCTATGTCTAATCAAACTAAATACAGATACTCTCACCCTTAGAGATGCTTCAGTAAGTTTTTTCCTCAGACTGGACACCTTCCAGGCCTGGGCACAAGTCTTTCCTCTGGTACAGCTCTTGTTCCAGCTTAGGTGGTAGCTAGGGGATTCTTCATGATGGCTCTCCTCTCTCTCCCTTTGTTCTGTTCCCACCCCTTTATATATCTTTTGCATAAGGCGGGAACCCTTTGTCCCTCTGGGTTTCCACCCCCTCCTCACTGGAAAAGCACCAGGTTAAAGATGGATTCCAGTTCAGGTGACATGATCACATGTCACTGTAAGACTTCATTACCCACTTGCCAGCACACACATATACAGGAAGACTCACAGGTAAAACACAGCCATCTGCAGACAATGGTCCTGGTTAATGGGAGTCATCAAGATTCCAAACCACCATTAATGGCCCACACTTTGCATAATTACAATAGGCCCTCAGAGTTATATTTTATATTTCTAGTTTTAGATACAAGAGTGGTACATTTATACAAATAGGATGATCACACTCAGTAGATTATAAGCTTTGTAATGGTACCTTACAAGAGACCTTTTGCATGAAGCATATCCCAGTTACATTATATTCACTTATGATCATGTTTTTATAAAACCATATAGACTGCAACGTCACAAAGGTAGCATGCTAAAAATAGAAGTGTAGCTGTGGCGGCGCTTGTGGCAGGACAGGCTAACTGCCCCAGTACGATCCTGTCTGAAACCCTACTTGGGGGGATAGCTGGTCCTGTGGCTTGTGTTGCTGCAGCCACCTGGCTATTTTAGCATGCTACCTCGGTCAGAGCTAGCGCAGGTATGTCGACTGAGCTGGGAATTACACCTCCTACTCCAGCATAACCATACATTGGAACAGTCTGTCAGTTGAAGCTTATGGTCCTGATCTTATGGTTTTGAAGCCAATGCAAAGACTCCCCATATAAGCCCATGAGTTCAGAGGCCGATTAAGGCAAGGTCCAGGCCATGTAGCTGAGGAAGTGCAGGAGCCAATATTGCAGCTGTGAGCAACCAGGGGAGTAGCACACACTTGAGCACTGCTGAATGACTCGTGCTGCAGCAGGAACAAGACAGGGGCTAGCTCTCCAGTGCTCTGGGTGACAAGACCTAAGGGAAGAAAGGAGGGCAGCAGTTGAGAGCCCTGTGACTTGTGACTGGCTGTTTGGGAGCACCAATGAGGTTTTTTCTTTGTTCTTTTTACTCGAAGATGTAGCAACTATTTAGAGAATTTGGGCCCCGCTTAGTCTTAAGCCACCTCTTTATGTGTGGACACTATCCTCTGGTGTGCATTCATGAACATGTGTTTAGTGAACATGTGGTGAAGCAAACTCCACTGCAAAACAGCCTTATGCCCAGTGTGTTGGTGTCTGTACACAGCACTTGTAATAAACTGATGCACATGTCCTGTTGTGTATTCCTAGTGCAACATCACCTGCTCCTCCGTGTTTCTCAAAGACAGAAACTGACTGCGGTCCCAACCTAATTCATGCTACTGGACCCAGAACCCCATCCCCTCTTTGTCAAGATCATGGTAGGGCTGGACAGGTACAATATATGGATTTTATGTACTTATTATGTCACTTTTTAATCATAGCAAAATGTGGTTACCTGGGGATTGATTTTAAAACTGTCCCTAATGGCTGTTCACTATAACATTCAATTACTGTTTGTATAGGCCATATTGGATCTTACTTAAAAGAAGGGTAGCCGTGTTAGTCTGAATCTGTAAAAAGCAACAGAGGGTCCTGTGGCACCTTTGAGACTAACAGAAGTATTGGGAGCATAAGCTTTCGTGGGTAAGAACCTCACTTCTTGCATCTGAAGAAGTGAGGTTCTTACCCACGAAAGCTTATGCTCCCAATACTTCTGTTAGTCTCAAAGGTGCCACAGGACCCTCTGTTGCTTTTTACTTAAAAGAAATGCATTTCATTATACATGTATGAGCAAATCTTGTCCACCACTGTATTTTGAAGAAACATATAGTAATACATTATTTGAGACCTGGTTATTATGGAAATGTTAACCATAAGGCTCTTGATTCATTAGCGATTATGGGATTTAGAAAATAAATAGTTTCCCTTTTGTGCACAAGTGGTTTGCCAAAACAAGTGCTAAGGTTGCATATTTTGTCAATTATTGAAGTTTTCTGGCAGCTACTAAAGCAATGTGGGGACACTGCACTTCGCTGGTAATTAGTAACAATGGTCAATGATGGGATATTAAAAGTTACTACAGAGAACTTTTTCCAGAGGGTCTGGCTAGAGAATCTTGCCCGCATGCTCGGGGTTCAGCTGATCGCCATATTTGGGGTTGGAAAGGAATTTTCCTCTAGGGTAGATTGGCAGAGGCCCTGGAGGTTTTTCGCCTTCCTCCGCAGCATGGGGCAGGGGTCGCTTGCTGGAGGATTCTCAGCGATTTGAAGTCTTTAAATCATGATTTGGGGACTTCAACAGCTGAGTCAGGGGAGAGAATTATTCCAGGAGTGGGTGGGTCAGCTTTTGTGGCCCGCATCATGCGGGAGGTCAGACTAGATGATCATAATGGTCCCTTCTGACCTTAGACTCTATGAGTCTATGATTTGAAAAGGGATTAGATATTTATGTGGATATCAAGAAGATCCGGTGTTGTCATAATTAATGACAACAAACATTTTTAAAAGGATATTAAACCTTGTGATTCAGGGTTTGAGCCAAACTCTAAGAGAGACCAGGATGAGACCTGTGTGTGGGGCAGATTATCCCACATCTGCCTACTTAGGGACTCTTACACCTTCCTCTGAAGTTTCAGAGTAGCAGCCGTGTTAGTCTGTATCCGCAAAAAGAACAGGAGTACTTGTGGCACCTTAGAGACCAACAAATTTATTAGAGCATAAGCTTTCGTGGGCTACAGCCCACTTCTTCAGATGCATACAATGGAACATATATTGAGGAGATATATATACACATACAGAGAGCATGAAAAGGTGGGAGTTGTCTTACCAACTCTAAGAGGCCAATTAAGTAAGAGAAAAAAACTTTTGAAGTGATAATCAAGATAGCCCAGTACAGACAGTTTGATAAGAAGTGTGAGAGGGGCATTGCTGGCACATGATGGCATATATCACATTGGTAGATGTGCAGGTGAATGAGCCCCTGGTGGTATGGCTGATGTGATTAGGTCCTATGATGATGTCTACCAATGTGATATATGCCATCATGTGCCAGCAATGCCCCTCTGCCATGCACATTAGCCAAACCGGACAGTCTCTACCCAAAAGAATTAATGGACACAAATCTGACATCAGGAATCACAAGAACCAGTAGGAGAACACTTTAACCTGTCTGGTCATTCAATGACAGATCTGCGGGTGGCAATTTTGCAACAGAAAAGCTTCAAAAACAGACTCCAGCGAGAAACTGCTGAGCTGGAATTGATATGCAAACTAGATACAATCAATTTAGGCTTGAACAGGGACTGGGAATGGCTGAGCCATTACAAACATTGAATCTATCTCCCCATGTAAGTATTCTCACACTTGCTTCTTATCAAACTGTCTGTACTGGGCTATCTTGATTATCACTTCAAAAGTTTTTTTCTCTTACTTAATTGGCCTCTCAGAGTTGGTAAAACAACTCCCACCTGTTCATGCTCTCTGTATGTGTGTATATATATCTCCTCAATATATGTTCCATTCTATGCATCCGAAGAAGTGGGCTGTAGCCCACAAAAGCTTATGCTCAAATAAATTGGTTAGTCTCTAAGATGCCACAAGTACTCCGTTCTTTCCTCTGAAGTGTCTTTTAACAGTGAGGGTAATTAACCATTGGAATAATTTACCAAGGGTTGTGGTGGATTCTCCATCACTGGCAATTTTAAAATCAGGACTGGATGTTTATCTACAAGATCTGCTGTAGTTCAGACAAGAGGTATTTTGGGGACATCCTATGGCTGGCCTGTGTTATGTAGAAGGTCAGACTAGATGATCACAGTGGTCCTTTGTGGCCTTAGAATCTATGACTCTGGTGCTGGCCACTGTCAGAGACAGAATACAGGATTAGATCATCCACTGTGGCTGTTCCTGTGTTCAAACCATGAGTGCTGGCAACACTGATTGGGTCAGATCTTCAAAAAAACAGAAGTATAAAATTAGGCTCCTAAATCCATATTTAGGATCCATAAAATAAGATTTGTCAAAAGTTCTGGGCACGCAGCACCTCTGATTGAGGCTTATGTCCTAGTAATGCTGGCATAGTACTTGCTGAGATCAATAGGAGCTGGTGTCTGCTCAGCAGTTTTGAAATCAGGCCACTGATTTAGGAGCTTAAATATGTATTTAGGAGCTTAACTTTAGGCTTTTTTTTTTTTTTTTTTTAAATCTTGGCCACTAGCTATTGTGTCCTGTTTTTAACTAACCAACCAACGGAACACAGACAACAAATATACTAACAGCTGGGAAAATTTTCTGTTCCTCTCACCTGCAATATGCGCTGTAGAACCCTGCTCACTAATATATATAAACGGTGCAAAAACAACAAAGAGTCTGGTGGCACCTTAAAGACTAACAGATTTATTTGGGCATAAGCTTTCGTGAGTAAAAACCTCACTTCTTCGGATGCATAGAGTGAAAGCTACAGATGCAGGCATTATATACAGACACATGGAGAGCAGGGAGTTACTTCACAAGTGGCGAACCAGTGTTGACAAGGCCAATTCAATCAGGGTGGATGTAGTCCACTCCCAATAATAGATGAGGAGGTGTCAATTCCAGGAGAGGAAAAGCTGCTTCTGTAGTGAGCCAGCCACTCCCAATCCCTATTCAAGCCCAGATTAATGGTGTTGAATTTGCAAATGAATTTTAGTTCTGCTGTTTCTCTTTGAAGTCTGTTTCTGAAGTTTTTTTGTTCAATGACAGTGACTTTTAAATCTGTGATAGAATGACCAGGGAGATTGAAGTGTTCACTTACTGGCTTGTGTATGTTACCATTCCTGATGTCCGATTTGTGTCCATTTATTCTTTTGCGGAGGGACTGTCCGGTTTGGCCAATGTACATGGCAGAGGGGCATTGCTGGCACATGATGGCATATATGACATTAGTGGATGTGCAGGTGAATGAGCCCCTGATGGTGTGGCTGATGTGGTTGGGTCCTCTGATGCTGTTGCCAGAGTAGATATGGGGACAGAGTAGGCAACGAGGTTTGCTACAGGGATAGGTTCCTGGGTTGGTGTTTCTGTGGTGTGGTGTGTAGTTGCTGGTGAGTATTTGCTTCAGGTTGGGGGGTTGTCTGTAAGCAAGGACTGGCCTGCCTCCCAAGGTCTGTGAGAGTGAGGGAGAGAGGTTATGGGACAAACAACATCACTTGTCCCATAACCTCAGCCGTACAGAACGCAATGCCATCCACAGCCTCAGAAACAACTCTGACATTATCATCAAAGGGGCTGACAAAGGAGGTGCTGTAGTCATAATGAACAGGTCAGATTATGAACAGGAGGCTGCCAGGCAACTCTCCAAGACCACATTCTACAGGCCACTATCCTCTGATCCTACTGAGGAATACCAAAAGAAACTACACCATCTGCTCAAGAAACTCCCAGCTACAGTACGGGAACAAATCTACATGGACACACCCCCAGAACCCCGACCAGGGGTATTCTATCTGCTACCCAAGATCCATAAACCCGGAAACCCTGGACGCCCCATCATCTCAGGCATTGGTACTCTGACAGCAGGATTATCTGGCTATTTGGACACTCTCCTCAGACCCTATGCTACCAGCACTCCCAGCTATCTTCGAGACACCACCGACTTCCTGAGGAAACTACAGTGCATTGACGTTCTTCCTGAAAACACCATCCTGGCCACCATGGATGTAGAAGCACTTTATACCAATATTCCACATGAGGATGGACTACAAGCTGTCAGGAACAGTATCCCTGATGAGGCCACAGCAAGCCTGGTGGCTGAGCTTTGTGACTTTGTCCTCACCCACAACCACTTCAGATTTGGGGACAACTTATACCTTCAAGTCAGTGGCACTGCTATGGGTACCCGCATGGCCCCACAGTATGCCAACATTTTTATGGCTGACTTAGAACAACGCTTCCTCAGCTCTCGTCCCCTAGTGCCCCTCCTCTACTTGCGCTACATTGATGACATCTTCATCATATGGACCCACGGAAAGGAGGCCCTTGAAGAATTCCACCTGGACTTCAACAATTTCCACCCCACCATCAACCTCAGCCTGGACCAGTCCACACAAGAGATCCACTTCCTGGACACTACAGTACAAATAAGTGATGGTCACATAAACACCACCCTATACCGGAAACCTACTGACCGCTATACGTACCTACATGCCTCCAGCTTCCATCCAAGACACATCATACGATCCATTGTCTACAGCCAAGCCCTAAGATACAACCGAATTTGCTCCAACCCCTCAGACAGAGACAAACACCTACAAGATCTTTATCAAGCATTCGTAAAACTACAATACCCACCTGGGGAAGTGAGGAAACAGATTGACAGAGCAAGACGGGTACCCAGAAATCACCTACTACAGGACAGGCCCAACAAGGACAATAACAGAACACCACTGGCCATCACATACAGCCCCCAGCTAAAACCTCTCCAGCGCATTATCCACGACCTACAACCTATCCTGGAAAATGATCCCTCACTCTCACAGACCTTGGGAGGCAGGCCAGTCCTTGCTTACAGACAACCCCCCAACCTGAAGCAAATACTCACCAGCAACTACACACCACACCACAGAAA
Organism: Chrysemys picta bellii; assembly: GCF_011386835.1. Lineage (NCBI taxonomy): Eukaryota > Metazoa > Chordata > Testudines > Emydidae > Chrysemys > Chrysemys picta. The sequence continues at coordinate 332,511,501 of NC_088791.1, read as the reverse complement.
CACCAACCCAGGAACCTATCCCTGTAGCAAACCTCGTTGCCTACTCTGTCCCCATATCTACTCTGGCAACAGCATCAGAGGACCCAACCACATCAGCCACACCATCAGGGGCTCATTCACCTGCACATCCACTAATGTCATATATGCCATCATGTGCCAGCAATGCCCCTCTGCCATGTACATTGGCCAAACCGGACAGTCCCTCCGCAAAAGAATAAATGGACACAAATCGGACATCAGGAATGGTAACATACACAAGCCAGTAAGTGAACACTTCAATCTCCCTGGTCATTCTATCACAGATTTAAAAGTCACTGTCATTGAACAAAAAAACTTCAGAAACAGACTTCAAAGAGAAACAGCAGAACTAAAATTCATTTGCAAATTCAACACCATTAATCTGGGCTTGAATAGGGATTGGGAGTGGCTGGCTCACTACAGAAGCAGCTTTTCCTCTCCTGGAATTGACACCTCCTCATCTATTATTGGGAGTGGACTACATCCACCCTGATTGAATTGGCCTTGTCAACACTGGTTCGCCACTTGTGAAGTAACTCCCTGCTCTCCATGTGTCTGTATATAATGCCTGCATCTGTAGCTTTCACTCTATGCATCCGAAGAAGTGAGGTTTTTACTCACGAAAGCTTATGCCCAAATAAATCTGTTAGTCTTTAAGGTGCCACCAGACTCTTTGTTGTTTTTGTAGATACAGACTAACACGGCTACCCCCTGATACTTGATAAACGGTGCAGTTTGTGCATGTCTGACCATACGTAAAACCAGGCTCTTCTGTGATTTTGTTGCCTCCATGTTTGATTGCCAATCTGAGCTAGAAAGATTCTACTTCATGTTCTGGGTTGGAAATTATAAAGTCTAAACCGACATAGCTGATAAGGGTAGGTCTACACTTGGGGCAGTGAATAGCGCACAGACACTGTGCACTCAGCTAGCACAGGTATAAACAGCAGTGGAGACGGTGAGATAAGGCTTAGGTGAGTAAAGACATGCCAGAACACTTACCTTTGTGGCTCTCTACACACCCAAGCCATGCCTCCCAGGTCTCTATTTTTAGTAGTGTAGTGTCCCATTGCCTTCCCACTGCTAGAGCTTTTCTCCACTGCAGTGAAAGACGCCAGCAGCAGGGAAAGGCTCTGGCAGAGGGAGGCAGCGAGAAAAGGCTCCACCACTGGGGAGCTGCCGGAGCCTTTTCCCACTGCCAGAGCCTTTCACTATGGCGTGTAGCTACATGTACCCTGCACGTCACTGCAAGTGTAGCCATTGCCAAGCTTTAAGAGAGAGGCTGGTAGCTTGTTTTTTTTTTTTTTGTCAATTTCATGTACCTCTCCTGCTGTTGGTCCCATGTAATCTTTTGCACGGACAGACTGTTCCACATCTAGCTGTGCTAATAGTTATCAGGGATGGGATTTTCTGAAGTGCATACAGATTTAGGAGCAAATCGAATTTCAAAATACGTTTTTTGCCACTACACAGGAACTGTGCATCTAGCTGCCTTTAGTAAGGAGGAAATCATTTCCCCCTAGTATTTGTAATTAAAACACCACTTGTAAGAAGGTTGGATTTTTTGAAGACTTGTGGAAGTTCATTGTAGGTGGAGAGTGACTAGAGGGTGAAAAATTAAAAGAGATGAAGGTAATGTGCATTCTTTTATATTTCTATGGGCCTCCAGGAAATGTGCTACCTGTGTATGCAGCGTGCTCAGAGGAACATCCCAGTGTACTTAAGCGAAGAGAGGCGGAGGAAAGAGCTGGATGATGACAGAATATTGGCGCAATACCAAACTATGAAAGACCAAGAGGCTCTTCATAGGCAGCAGGTATTCCATGCATCTGAAGAAGTGGCTCTTTTTACCCACGAAAGCTTATGCCCAAATAAGTCTGTTAGTCTTTAAGGTGCCACCGGACTCTTTGTGGTTTTCATTCAACTTGAAGCACTCAGAGAAACAGGATTCCTACCACCGGGGGGGACTGAGTTTTGAATGTTTCAAAGAAGTAGGCAGGAAAGGTGTCTGTAGATCAGTGGTTCTCAACCTGTTTGCCATTGTGGGCCACTTATGCTGCTCTCTCTTATTTCATGAGCGGGAGCTTAAGAAAAAGAATAAATATCACAAGACTGCCTATAAAATCCCAAGAGTTGTGAATGCTGAGCTCTCAAAGAGACATAAAGTGATCACTGCAAATATACAGCAAAATATCAACACACAAATCTGCTAGGTGGATTGGAGAAGAGACTTGTGCCCTTAGGGGCAGGGCCGGCTCCAGGCACCAGCCAACCAATCACGTGCTTGAGGCGGCACCTTGTAAGGGGTGGCCAATCTTGGGGTGGCGGGGCGGCGCTCGGGTTTTTGTTTGTTTGTTTGTTTTGTTTCGGCGGGGCGGCGCTTGGGGGTATTTATTTTTTTTTGGATCAGCGGGGCGGTGCTGGGGGGTTTGTTTTTGGTTCAGCAGGGCTGTGCTCAGGGTTTTTGTTGTTGTTGTTGTTGTTTTTGGTTTGGCGGGGCGGCGCTGGGGGGGTTGTTTTTGGTTTGGCGCGGCAGCGCTGGATTTTTTTGTTTGTTTTGTTTTTGGTTCGACGGGATGGTGCTGGGGTGGGGTTGTTACGGCGGGGCATTTGTTGTTGTTGTTGTTGTTGTTGCTTGGGGCGGCAAAAAAGTTAGAGTCGGCCCTGCTTAGTGGAGGTTGTGTGGCCTAGTAAATAGGGCCCTAGTGGTCAGGAGACCTGAGTTCTGTTCCCAGCTCTGCCACTGACCTGCTGTGTAACCCTGGGTAAATCATTTAACCTCCGTGCCTCAGTTTCTCCATCTGTAAAGGGAAGATGATGATACTCCCTTTGTAAGGCAGTTTTAGGTCTATGGAATGAAAAGTGTTGTAGAGAGCTAAGTGGTATTATCATTATTCACTATAAATATATTAGTTTTAGAAAGTATTCAAATGTTATCAGTAATATTCTTATTTTATGTAAATCTAATCTTTTAATGGTCCAGTAATAATATTAGGACCTAAACTATTAGGACTTGATCCAAAGTCCATTGATATCCATGGGAGTCTTTCCACTGAATTCAATGGGCTGGGGCTAAGGCCTTTAATGTACAGAATTATCTATTTCATTATAAAAGGAAGAACTTTAAACTGCACGTCCAGAGAATAGACATGTCATGACTGGAGGATTTCCTGGCTGTGCAGTGACATTACTTTTGTTTACACCTTCATTTAAAATGCCTCTCTTTTCTTTTCCTCCCACGACAGATGAAATTCTTGGCGAACAGAGAACAGAACCAAAAAAACGCTGCCTTTAACCTGGGGGTGGCTGAAGCAATGAGAAACCACAAGAATGAAAAATCCACAGAATTTTATGTAAGAGCTTTTATTTTGTTTTGTTTTTTAAGAAGAATAGTGCCATCCTGGTAACTTTTCTGCCCAAGCTGTGTATTGACTTTCCATTAGCATATATAACATGGAAAGAAACATCAGAAACTGGGTCACCCAAGGCATTAATAGACAAACCCTTTCAGTGTGAGAGCTTTCAGCAAGGGAGACTATTAATGCATTAACAGTGATGCTCAGATTTTGTCATCATTTAGTCTGACCTGCCTAACACAGGCCACAGGACGTCACCAGTAATTCCTGTAATGGAAGGAATTATTCTTCCCTGCGATGTAAGTGAACATTATCTAGCACAGAGTAACTGGAGCACAGTAATAACAATAGTGATAGTGGTGGGGCTACTTGGGGGCATTAGTGAGACCTTTGTCAACATTTTGCCACCAACCTAAGGGGAATTTTGGGGCGATTCCCCTGGTTCTGATGGGATTGTCTCCTTTCTGGATACTCCAAATGCATCTCTGCCTGAAATGATTCCGCAGTGTTCGTATTTAAGGAAGCGATGCCATGTTTTCATGGTATTGTCTTCTATCTTGTTTCTCCCATCAGATATGAAACATGTTTCTTTCCTTGCAGAAATCATTTGTTTTTGTTAAACGGCCGCCCAGCCCTCCCCCCTACATCAAGCAAGAGGAGTATTCACAAGACTTGTTGAAGCAAATGGAGGAGAAGAAGGAGAAGGAAGCAAAACTAAAGCAGGACAAAGAGCTGATGGATCGGCTGGAACAAGTGCAGCTTGCAGAAGAGTGAGTCTGCCTGTTGTCTCTGCCTAGGGTAGGAGCTGGATGTGGTGCTGGTGGGAGTGGGTCCGTTCTACACGTCTCTTGGCCTTGGCACTAGAGTTAGGACCCAAAGGCAATGGTAGTAAAGCCAGTTTTGTTTAGAGCTGAGTGAAAAATTGATTTTTTGGTTCTGTTGCCAAACCACTTAGTGTCAAACTGAAACTGAATTTTTCATTTTTTCTCGCCAAAACAAAAAACAAAAAAAGTTGTGTTCGGGCTGAAACGGAATGTTTTAAATGTCGATTTGAAATGACATTTGGAAACGAACCATTCCAACATTTCAGATTTTTCTTTTCCATTTTTTTTGTCCAGCTGAAACTGTTCACTGAATTCGACCTGAATTTCATGAATAGCTTTGGTGCCCTGAAAAAGGCATGTGTCAATGAAAGAAGTATATGCACGAAAAATGTTACCTACCCCTTGTCCTGTTCTGGTTTGAATGCTGGATTGGAACCCCCTTGAGAGTGTGATCAGAAATATGATTTTACAATATTTCTATTGTGTCTCTATCCAGTCTAACCTATCGAATCATTCCACACACCTACTGGTGTCTAAGCACCTGATGTTACAGGTCAGTTCTACAGCACAGGTCAAAGAGATACATATTGAAATACAACAACAAACCATCCCATAAATATCCTTAAAAATCTACATTCACCAGTTCACTCCTATACAGTTAGTATGGGGAATGAGGGGAAGCCACTGCTGCCTTATATGAAATGGCACAAAGATCAGGATTGTTGAGTTCAGAGTGACTTGGATTACTCTTGTATGGTAGAAAAGGGTCTTCTTGGGGGTAAGGACTGTTTTTATGTGTCTTATTCAGTGTCATTGCTAAGGTAGAAGAAAGTAATATTAGGCTCACAAATAAACATAAGGATCGAGATTCTGATTACGCTTATGCTGATGTAAATCCATTGAAGTCAATGGAGACACTTCTGGTTTTACACTAATGTAACTGAAATCAGAATCTGGTTCAGAGAGTAGTTAAGATGTAGATTTAACAACGTTTGAGTGCTGTGAGTGTAATGCAATATCCCTACAAGCAATTTAGGCAGAATTTATGCGCATGGGTGTGGAGAGAGAGGCTAATAACGTGGCACTAGCTTCCATGTTGATTTGAGCCAAAGGTTTTTGTAGCCAGAGCTAAAATTCAAGCTGAACCACTGTATGGGATTTGAAAAGAAAAATATGTGAAATGGTGAACGAGGACATTGTAACCATGAGGAATCAACTCTGGTTTTGTGTGTCTGCCCTGCATTTCATTTACAAGCAGGCACTTTGAACCAATCAGGGCAATGGGTAGCAGCCATTTCATTCCGTTATAGAATTACTCCAATCAGCGTTCTCTACAATAAAACGTTATCACCTCACCTTCCTATTCTATATAGCGTTCGCTTCTATGGAGATTCTTATTGCCGTAGTATCGAAGCGCCTTCCAGTCATGTATTAAATGACATGATTATATGTGCAGTGTAACTTCTTGATTTGGTCTGGGTTCAGTTTTGGGTTGTGTGTTGTTTACCTACATGCTACTCTGTGTTTGTGTTAGAGAAGGCAGGTGGAAGAAGTGCTCCTTGCATTTGAAGTGGAAGGTAGGGGGTGGTTTGTGATGGTTCTTGGTTCCTAGGGGAGTTCATCCCATGGTCTCGGACTGGCCCTGAGAATGCTCTGTCTCCTACACAGATGAATTTTACTCTTATGGTAGGAAATTCTAGAGGTTCAGACACTTGTGAACTGTTTTTTTTTTCTTCAAACATAAGGACAATGATTTAACAAACTAGCTGGCTAGGGTTCACTGTATGCATATCATTGCCCCCTGCCAGATGGAATCAGCTCATTTATGTTGTGTGTCTTAGGCCCTATACTGCTAATAGCCAATGGAGGCTTTCTTTGGATCAGATTGTAGGGGCTGACTGTGTTTTTGGAGCACGAGGAGGTCTCAGTTCAATTCCTGCTGAATTTAGGAAATTCCAAGCTACCGAAGTATGCAGCAGCATAGTGACAATCCTAATAATCTGACGTGGCCAGTGATTTGTTGCTATATTATCGCATGTAACCCAGGGTGATGCACACAGCTCAAGCTCAGTGTCATAAGTTGTCTTACTCTATCATGGAAGTCATCATTATTAATAATTATTGTTATAATCATTTTTGAGGGAGCAGAGCCATCTTGGTAAGAGAGAGAATCATGGGCTATAACCAGTAGCTAAGTGTTATGGACTCAGATGTACTATTGGCAGATCTGTAGTTCACAGGGCATGCCTGGATGAATCCTGCACACTTATTTCTTGGAAATATCATCTCAGTAAAACTCTTGTGACTCTTTTGTATTTTTATTTCTAGGCTAGCTGCCCAAAGAGCTAAATACCTGAAGGGCAAGATGGAAGAAATGCAGTGCTATAAGAGGGCCTTGGATACACAGGTAAAAACTTGTGATTAATAATTATGTGTTCCTCACCAGGCCAGGTCCACTGACCTGATAGTGACAAAGTTTTTAAAATAAAAAAAAAAATCCTGTGTTTAATAACTTTCTTACCTATTATGTGGCTAAGTGATGTGTCTTTAAAAACTGGAATGTTTCTCAGAAAGTTGTGGAGAAGGGTGGAAATACACCATATCTGAAGTGACATATTAAAAAACTCTATAATGATCTAAGCCATAATAAGATCTTCCGAAGTTTTAAGAATTATCACTATAGCCAGTATTTTAAAGCTGTTAAGATGGTGAGTCCATTTAGCACCTAAAATGAGGCGCAGTTTACAATGTTTCTATTGCTGGCTGAGAAATAGCCCGTCCCCCCTCAGACTAGTTATCTAGAAGTATCTGTTTGGATTGAGTAGAGCTATACAAAGTCATCATGGAATGTTTTGAGAAATTTTGAATGAAATTGCCACTAGATTCCAAGAGCTTAGGTAGCATTCAGTCCCTGCCCTGAAAATCTTACAGACTAAAGGGACAAACACACAAAGGGCAGGAGGGGAAACAGCGTCACAGAGAGGTGAAGGGATTTGCCCAAGGTCACAGAACAGGTCAGTGGCATAGCTGGGAATAGAACCTAGGGTGTTCTGATTTCCAGTCCAGTGCCTCATCCACTACATCATGCTGCCTCCTCTATAAGGTGATATTTAAAAAGGAAAAACATGGACTTGAATATCAATAAAAAATGCTTCCTGACTGAACTATAAAATAATCAAGGGAAGTGGTAGAATCCTCATTGGGTGTGGCATTTAAATCCAGAATTGAGAAAGTGGATTAGCTGATTTAATAGGTCTTTTCCCATCCCTACCTTCTGTCATTCAAAGTTTTCAGAGCCATGCATGAGTAAAATCTTCATATCAACCTAATACAGATAAAGTTGAAGCCGATACAGTTGCCGGTCTGTGAGCCTGACTCAGCAGATCTCATCTTTGGGAAGAGTGATATGACCAATGAGAAGCTTGCGGAAAAAAGGCAGCGAGCCCAGGAGTTCTACAAGCACCAGCTGCACGCCACAGCCCAGCGGAAGAGGACAGCTATCCTCAATCAGTTGGTGGAGCAGAGGAGAGAAACTGACATGCTGCAGAGAGCCAAGAGAGAGTAAGCCTGCAGCTCAGTCCAGTACACCATTTCCAATGAAGCCTTGAGAAAATTCAACAGCAGTAATGAAATTGCCTCACAGAGCTCTGGGGTAGGGCAAGAGGGTGCATTTTCTCCTCTTTAAGGCCCCAGTCTAGCAAAGCATTTAGGCACAGGCTTAAAGTTAAGCATATGTGTAGTCCTACTGTCTTCAGTGAGAACTATTCACATGCTTACAATTAAGCCTGTGCTTAAGTGCTTTGCTGGATCAGATCTAAGTGGAGAGACTTGGAGCCTTCTGCTGGGATTAACTCAGTCAGAGCTGAACTTTGTGGATTGGGCCCATTTCTGGCTGAACATTTCAGACCAGCGCCTGAATTTGTAGTTAATCTTCTCAGCTGAGCTGGTGGCCTTCATAGGCTCTGCCAAGAGCAGCCAGATCTGCACAAGGCTATGTGGGGTTTCTAAGCACCACAGGGTTTCTGGCTCAGGTAGTGCTCTCGGTCCACGTGAAAGTCATTAACTTTGTCACAGCCTCCAGCAGCTCTGTGGCTGGCAGGGAGGGGGAGTCATGTTAGACAGCCCACCACGCTGGGGCTGTGGTTAAAGAAACCCAGGGACAAACTGAGAAAGCGGGGGAGTGGGAGGTAGATTCATCCATGAATCATAGGAGAGACATTTTTAATAATGTTTCAGGTGGATTGCAGACAGAGGAGCGCAGTTTGAGAAAATATTCCAGATGAATTTAGCAGTGCAGGACGACTGGCAAAAAAGCGCTGGAATGAAAAGGCTAAGGGAAGTTGAAGAGAAGCTATTTGAGCGGTAAGATTCCCAAACACTGAGGGGATTTCCCCTTTCCCGTCTTCCTTTTTCTCCATTTTTGCCACTTTGCTACAGAGCCCATCTTTTCGCCAGTCATACCCACTGCAGTGCTTTGCCTTCAGTGCATGGGGAAGTGGCAACCCCCTAACTGATCTCAGTACTGCTTTGTGCTTGAATGGGTTAGAAGCAAAACCATATTAACGCAGTACAGGCCTTTGTCCCACTGTAGTAGCTGGACCACGTAAGAAATTTGAGTCCACCATGATCTCCAAGCTAATGGATGTAAGGACCAGATTTCTAAAGGTATTCAGGTGCCTAGAGATACAAATAGGCACCCAGTCATAGAGTTTAAGGCCAGAGGGGGGTCACTAAATCATCTAGTTGGACCTCCTGTTTATCACAGGCCACCAACACCAGAAGCTGGGTATGGGTGATAGGAGAGATAACTTGATGATTGCCTGTTCTGTTCATTCCCTCTGGGGCACCTGGCATTGGCCACTGTCAGAAGACAGGATACTGGGCTAGATGGACCTTTGGTCTGACCCAGTATGGCCGTTCTTATGTTCTTATGTAACACCACTCTGCACCTGCACACTACACCCAGCTACCAAAATCAGACCAAAGTATCACAGCCCACAGGAGACTAAACTGTTATGTGGCCATAGGCAGAGAACAGGAGGGGACAAGGTGCACCAGGGCCCTAGGCCCCTGCAATGGCAGGGACTTGATTAAGTGAGATATACCCAGTTAATCCTGGCAAGTGACCTGTGCCCCAAGTGCAGAGGAAGGCAAAACTCCCCACCCCCCACCCAGAGTCACTGCCAATAGGACTTGGGGCAAGAAAACGTTTGCTAGTATACTCAGTTTGAACAGAATCACGGGATTAGCATTCTTCACTTCCAGGATTTTTATTGCGGATTTGTACTGACATTTTATACTGTCTGTTTTTTGTTTGGGTGGATGGCAAGAAAGCAGGAGACGACAGTTAGTGGAAGGCTAGCCAAAATAATCGAGTTTTAAAGTGCAATTCTTTCCTATACAAGTGGCTCCACATACACTGTTTCTCACTGATTTACGGATCACACTTGCTCAAGTAAAAAGATGTTATTTCAAACGGGCAGCCCTGGAAACTCACTGAGGGCTCTGACAATCAAGCTGGGACTTTGCCATCCTGTGCATCATCACCAAGGCTCTGCAGGTCAAATTATGGCCTAAAACAGTGGTTCTCAACCTTTCCAGACTACTGTACTCCTTTCAGGAGTCTGATTTGTCTTACCCCCAAGTTACACCTCACTTAAAAACTACTTGCTACAAAATCTGACATAAAAATACATACGGCATACTATTAATGAAAAATTGCTTACATTCTCATTATATAATTATAAAATAAATCAATTGGAATATAGATATTGTACTTACATTTCAGGGTATAGTATATAGAGCAGTATAGCAAGTAATTGTATGAAATTTTAGTTTGTACTGACTTTGCTTGTGCTTTTTATGTAGTCTATTGTAAAACTAGGCAAATATCTAGATGAGTTGCTGTATCCCCTGGAAGACCTCTGTGTACCCCCAGGGGTATGCATACCACTGGTTGAGAACCACAGGCCTAAAATACATGTTAGAATCATAGAATATCAGGGTTGGAAGGGACCTCAAGAGGTCATCTAGTCCAACCCCCTGCTCAAAGCAGGACCAATTCCCAACTAAATCATCCCAGCCAGGGCTTTGTCAAGCCGGGCCTTAAAAACCTCCAAGGAAGGAGACTCCACCACCTCCCTAGGTAACGCATTCCAGTGTTTCACCACCCTCCTAGTGAAATAGTTTTTCCTAATATCCAACCTGGACCTCCCCCACTGCAACTTGAGACCATTGCTCCTTGTTCTGTCATCTGCCACCACTGAGAACAGCCGAGCTCCATCCTCTTTGGAACCCCCCTTCAGGTAGTTGAAGGCTGCTATCAAATCCCCCCTCATTCTTCTCTTCTGGAGACTAAACAATCCCAGTTCCCTCAGCCTCTCCTCATAAGTCATGTGCTCCAGACCCCTAATCATTTTTGTTGCCCTCCGTTGGACTCTTTCCAATTTTTCCACATCCTTCTTGTAGTGTGGGGCCCAAAACTGGACACAGTATTCCAGATGAGGCCTCACCAATGTCAAATAAAGGGGAACGATCACGTTCCTCGATCTGCTGGCAATGCCCCTACTTATACAGCCCAAAATGCCGTTAGCCTTCTTGGCAACAAGAGCACACTGTTGACTCATATCCAGCTTCTCGTCCACTGTGACCCCTAGGTCCTTTTCTGCAGAACTGCTACCTAGCCATTTGGTCCCTAGTCTGTAGCAGTGCATGGGATTCTTCCGTCCTAAGTGCAGGACTCTGCACTTGTCCTTGTTGAACCTCATCAGGTTTTTTTTGGCCCAATCCTCTAATTTGGCTAGGTCCCTCTGTATCCGATCCCTACCCTCTAGTGTATCTACCACGCCTCCTAGTTTAGTGTCATCTGCAAACTTGCTGAGAGTGCAGTCCACACCATCCTCCAGATCATTAATAAAGATATTAAACAAAACTGGCCCCAGGACCGACCCTTGGGGCACTCCGCTTGAAACCGGCTGCCAACTAGACATGGAGCCATTGATCACTACCTGTTGAGCCTGACGATCTAGCCAGCTTTCTATCCACCTTACAGTCCATTCATCCAGCCCATACTTCTTTAACTTGGCGGCAAGAATACTGTGGGAGACGGTATCAAAAGCTTTGCTAAAGTTGTCAGCTTATGCCCTCAATGTTACCTGTGCTAAACCTATTGTCTTCGGATTACTCCTTCAGTAACATCTGTCCAAGCCTGCTTAAGGTTAAAATCCTAGTGGGATATCTAGGCACTTTGATATACACAGGTTCCCTTCCTATCTTCTCACCTGTCTACTCTGGTTTTCCAGAGGTGGGACTCTTTGCTGCATAAAATGCCAAACAAGGTGGATTTAAAAAGATTTCTGAAAAATGAATAATAGTGTAAAGAGCCTAATAACAGGCATATCTAGGCACTTCAAATTGTGTTTTAGTGCTCCATTACCACAGCTCAGGTGGAATGTCTTAATGCCAAGTTATAAAGCACTTTAGCATCACATAGCCAGTCAGATCTCTGACATGGCTGGACATGGCTGGACATGTCAGAAGGGGGGAAGGATAGCTCAGTGGTTTGAGCATTGGCCTGCTAAATCTAGCGTTGTGAGTTCAGCCCTTGAGGGGGTCACTTAGGGATCTGGGGCAAAATCAGTACTTGGTCCTGCTAGTGAAGGCAGGGGGCTGGACGCAATGACCTTTCAGGGTCCCTTCCAGTTCTATGAGATAGGTATATCTCTACATATAATAATTGCTAGCCTTCTAATGCAGTACAGAGAGGGTGATACCTCCTGCTGTGTGGCTAGTGCATAGAGGGATCCCTTTGTTTACCAGGTCTGTTTGAAGGACTCACTGACAGGAGCCAGCAATCTTCATTTGAAAAAGACCAACAAAAACTAAGTACATTAGGTGTTTTGTTGTTTGCCATAGATGATGTATAGATGGCCTTAGAGGTGCCTTTGAGTTAGTGGGTCTTCTGTGGCCACCTCTTGTGGGCCAGAACCACTCTGCTCTGCCTTGTGCGTTGGGAGCCTTGTATCAGAACAGCTGATCAGACACCGCTCACACACAGAGGGGCACTTCTAGAGCGCCCTATACATTAAGACAGAGGTGGATTGCGTCTAAAGGGCTCTCTAGATTTACCAACAGGTGGGCTCCAAAGTCCAGCTTAGTCTGGTCTTTCTCTCATGCCACCTCCCAAGCAACCAGACTGGCAGCAGTCAGCTGTGTACTGCATTGATGCCTTCTGCACTGGCTTACTTCCGTTGAAGGGCCCAGATCCTGCCTTTCTCAGCCCCTATATGGATAGCTGCAAACTTTACCCTCCAGTTGTATTGTACAGGAGGGCTCTGTGTGATCCGTGACCCAGACACAAAGCCAGTTCTAACTCTGGCATTAGCAGGTATAATTCCCATTGACTGCAGTGGGGATGAGGCTGAATGGGTGCAGCTTATTTCTCTGTTTTCCCTTAGTCAATAACATTTAACACATTTCTCTTTACCTTTAGTGCCGGGGACAAGCTCATGCTACTTGATCAGTGCGAGAGGTACCGACGCTGTTTCCAGTGTAAGAGGCGCACGACCAACTGCGGGGAATCCAATGTGTGGTCAGAGTCTAGATACATTCCAGGATCCCGGTTAATGGTTTGAAGCAAGTTTTCACCCTATTTTTGTTTTCTTCGTGCGGATTTTTTCCCCCCCGAATGTGGTGAGCTATGTCTCACAGCTCAATGAAAATTGCTCTAAAGATTGTTGCTTTTGGACTTAGGTTTTTATGAGAATTATGTTGAATTAAACAAAGTTCCAAAGGAGTAATTTCCTTGCTTTGGTACCAGATCTGTAGGTTAGCTGAACTGATGGTAAGATCTGGAGGGGCAGAAAGAAGACAGCGTGGGAAGCAGGAGATTGTTACCCTGTCAAGTTGTCATTGAGTGATCAGCAATTTCTACTCCTCTGATCACCATTTAGTGCCCTGTAGGAAAGGAGTTGGTGTCCTTGGTCCAGTATCTAGGGGACAGCTACCATTATTTAACACCCTTCTTAGCAATCTCAGCAGAGATGAAGAACTGAATCAGCATGGAGACTGACCTAATCTCACACCAAGTGGTTGTACCTCCTGATCCGAGAGCAGGCCTTGAAGGTAAGGCAGCTTGCACTGCCACTGTCCATGGTGTCGTCTATTTGGCTGTCCACAATTTCACTCACCAGGGCTGTCATATAGACTGGTGCTTTTCAAGCCATTCAATTCACCTAATCATTGACCGTTGATGCCAGTAAACATTAATCTCTGCTGTGGAGTCTGATAGCAAGAGGCATTCTGAAAGGAAGTTCTGTTACAGATCCTGCCTGCTGTCCCACAAATATTGGGGGTACTAAGTGGAATAAGTATTTCCAGATGAACTCCTTCACCCCTTCTATGTGCTACAGTGTGGTGCTTGGGTGTGAAGAGCCCTGTGGGCGCTCTGCTGAAATACTAGCTCACGCAAGCCTTTTAGAAAATCCTAAACTCCTAAGTCTCATTTTGAATGCAAGCTCTGCAACGGAGTCCTCGGCTCTTCAGGCACTTGTCCAGCTGGAAATGCTGAATTGGAATCGGACGTGTTTAAAGGCTGAGATGCTGTGCGTTAGTGGAGACTGGCCAAGAGCTGGATCACAGCCATGGAAGCAAGGAGAGAAATGTGCTAATTAGGCGAGAGATCAACCAATACTGCCAATTTGCTACAGAACCCAAGAGAATACAAATTGTCCAAATGCGTGCCCTGACTCGCACTCCAGAGCGCAGCAGTGCTCTCTCTCACTATTGCTAAAGCCCTTGAGATTTTAAAGCCTGATCCTGCAGTATTCCTGCAAAGCTTGTTGAGCTCATCAGGCGTTTTGCAAGGGCTATAGCATTGGGGGCCTTACTTCTAGCTCTTCTTCTCCTTCCCTTGGTAGGGTGCAATAGCTGGTCTGTTACTGACAGCTGTAGGCCCCCCCCCCCCCCCCCGAAGGACATCACCAGCTACACCATTCTACTGTCTGAACAGACAGATCCCCAACATGAGCAGGGACAGAGATTGTTTCTGTACACTGGAACTGTATTATTATTGAATAGTTATACTGCAGTAGTTCCCAGCAGTCCTACACAAGCCCTCATTGTACTAGATGCCGCAGAAATGCTTTGGGAAGACATTGTCCCTACCTCAACTAACTCACTTTAGCAATCTGTGCAATCAGTTAACTAAGGCCTCCAACAGCCCGGTGAGGTAAATAAGAGAGACCCAATGCAGGCCTCCTTTGGGGCTGCAGGGGCTCTTGGACAGTGAATAGCAGTGCTGCATAGCAGGCTAGGACAAGCACTGAGAGTATCCTATCCAGTTGAAGCTGTAGTGAGGCATGTATGTGAGCAGGGCTGCAGGACTAACATCCGTAAGGTGCCATGGGATACATAATGGTCACAATTGTTCTGGTCTAGACAGGTTCTTAGCCCGTGCTCATCACCGAGCACTATGCAGGAGTGCATTAACCGCTGTGACTACCCATCTGTCACGTGTTTCTCTCATGCGCTCCACAGGTGGAGAAGTGGCTGGCGTGTTCTGTTTTGGAATTGATTTTTCTATACAGTGAGACGTTGTGAGGCTCATGGCTTGCTGTCTGAAAGGCGGGCGCTCCAACAGCACTCTGCCCCTAATGCACAGGTTCAGTCCTGACTAAGCAAAGAACTTGAACACATGAGCAGTCCCATTGACATTAATGGGAACCCTCACCTGCTTTGCTGGATTGGTACCCAAGAGGACAGGCAACACTGCATTAGCTTCCATTTTCAGGTGTAGTCTGCATGCCTGGCTCTCACTGACACATGTCTAGTACGGCATATGCAATGAATTTAAAATACCCTTCAGAAACCATTTGGCATACATGGTTTTTAAAAGAAGGGATGGTGTTGCACTTTTTAAGTAAGCTTTAATTGATTATACAAATGAAACATACACAGTACAGCAATCTGTCATTGCATTACAAAAGCACTGCATGTACAATCACTTACAGGAGCTGTTTAATGCTCTCTAATAAAATGGCCAGCACATTTAGCTTGTCTGAGGTCTTCATAAAATAACACTAAGAATTACTGAGGCAGTTTAACACAGTTTTACGGACAAAGTAACAATGAAAGGGTTCCATTGGACCTGTACATGGGAAAGCAGAAGACTATTGAGATTAACCTGTTATTATAGCACCTGATGACTGGAGGGGAGAATAAAGACAATGCCAAACTCCAGAAGGTGTTTTGGGCTGGAAGTGTGCATTGTTTTGGGAGTGCTTTCTTCTCCTGCTGCTTTAGTCACTGACTGAATTCAAAATGTGGTTTATGTTAGCTCATGAGCAGAGTGGGGTGGGAGCATGCCACCTGGGGTGTTCTGAATGCTCCTCACAGATTGTAGGCACTCATGCAAGGTATGCAAATAGCTTGAAGTAAGGGAGAAAAATCATTAGTGATTTCAGTTCAGATACCGACTCTTGTTTAGCGACAGCTACAACCTCCACCCTCTGTCCCGGTGGGATGCTGAATGTTTTCCTCCAAAATTTGGGGGTGATCAGCTCGGATTCTGGTGCATGCCCATCACTGGAGCTGAAAGTAAAGCTTTTATTGAGCCAAATACTGACTGAGGAGAACCTAAGGTTAAACCCTGAGAAGCACAGTAAAGCTCACTGCTTGCTGAAACATGAAGTCAATGGACTCAATGTAGAGTCAGACAGTCCGAATGGTTTAGGCCCTGATCCTGCAAAGACTTACACACACACTTAACTGAACCCACTGTGAGTAATTGATCCCATTGATGTGAGTGGGACTACTCAGTGTGTAAAGTTAAGTCTGTATGTAAAGCCTTGCGTGACTGGGACCTTAAAGCAACTAGAAAGCTCTCAATTTTGGCTTTACATATCAGATATGTTGCCAGTTTTCATTTTAACTGATATTTTAATTGGGAAAAGAAGTTAGAGGTCTTAGCTAATCAGGAAACAAACATTTACATTGCTGAACTGGTTGCAGCAGTTCAGAGAAAACTATTTGACTGCTGTGATATTAATGGGGAGGCATCAGATGTGATCTAACTGGTTCATCAGCGTTGCACATGGCAGCATTGCTGACTTTTGATACGGTCATGCTGAATTTCATTATGTGATGAGTCTTGTTTTCAGCCAACCATGATCTAAGACTTTTTGTTTATGCATCAATTAATAACATTTTAAAATAGATCAGATTCTGTTTTCCTTTTTTGTGTGCTAGTCTGAAAATAAACAGATGTCCATCCCTTTGCATTGGCAGTCAGATTTGATGAGGCAAGACTTGTATGGTTAAAGCCTGTATTTAACCCAGCAGCAGAAACATAAACTTGATTTATTGGATATGATGCTTTGGGTGCTATTTTATGTTAAGTAAAAAAAGACCCTCTTACTATTCCCTGAGACCTTTCTTGGCCATATTGGAGCCAGGTAAGGAGAATGTGTTAGGAAAATCAAATACTCTTAAATCTGTGGAGTGTAGGATCTTGATTGTCATTATATAGGTTACAGACATTTGATGATATGAACCAATAGAATAAGGCTTTAAATAAACAGAACAAACTTACACAAGGTCGGTGAAGTAATATATTATTGGACCAATGTCTGTTGGTGAAAGAGACAAGCTTTTGAACTACATAGAGCCGTTCTTCAGGTATGGGAAAGCAGAGTGTCACAGCTAAATACAAGTTGGAACAGATTGTTTAACGTAAGTAGTTAACACATATTTTAAGAAACCATTCAAGGTGAAGTGGCCCCATTAACATCTCTCAGTCATAGGACCAAAAATGAGGAAGAATTTTTGGACAAATGCACCATGAAACCAGCCATATGCCCTATCTTGTATTTAGCTGTGACACTCTGAGTACCTTTTCCAGACCTGAAGAGGAGCTCTGTGTAGCTCAAAAGCTTGTCTCTTTCACCACAGAAGTTGGTCCAATACAAAATATTACCTTACGCACCTTGGCTCTCCAGTATCCTTGGACCAACATGGCTACAACAACACTGCAAAGGACAAACTTGGAACTTCAAGTTATCATCTCTTTAAACACATCTTCAGGTTGGGCTGATATTATTCCCTTTTAGAGGAATCAATAGGGAAAGGATACTCCTCACTAATACATTCAAACTGATTGTTAAGGGACATATGCAGTGTTGTTGTACCCACGTTGGTCCCAGGATATTAGACACTCAACGTGGAAGATTTTTGAAAGGTCTTCCTAAACTTACAGCAAACTCCATTGGCTCCAGTGCAGCGCCTTCTGATTTCTGCTAGTGTCACTAAAAGGAGACTAGAGCGCCAAAACAGTAGTGATGCCACAGTGCCTTTGATTGCAATTCTTTTTGATTACTAATAAAAATAAAAAAATCACTGCGGCACTCTGTGTATCAAAGAAATGAAACGTCAATGACAGTTTTGGCCTCTACCACCATCGCTTTGTAGAAGAGAGCACCCAAGCCAGTTCCTTGGGAGCTATGTTTCCTGTGTGATTTGCTACTTTACAATTCATTCTTTTGATACAGAAGTGAGACAATTTGTTTAGAAGAGAATACTGTTTATGCAAGGTCACAGGAGTGCTTTGAAGGAAGGTGGAAACTACGGTGCAGGACTTCTTGGGGTAAGCCTTTAGACATATATGTCTCTGTCACTGCACATGTTGGCTCTGGCCTGTTCCCTAGTCAGGTACTTACAAAGTAAAAAGGCAGCTGCAAGTAAGAAAGTGCTTGTTTCCAGATACAATACAGTTTTGCAAGCCTGAAGATCGGCAATGATGGTAACAACTAGGGAGTATTAAGGATCAGAGTTTTAAAAAAATTATACATCCTGAATGTGCATGGCTGCTTGTGGCCACCTGTAGTTATCGATAGCAAATGACTCATATTCAGTGCTATAGATGAGGGCTTTGACAAAGGCTTCCTTGTCTTCTGGTTCTGGGTACCAGGAAGCCAGATTATGTTTGTAGGCGTAGTCAACAATCTGCAAAGAAAAAAAACCAAAACAATAATGAATAGCTCAATCTCTACTGCTATTTCTCCCCAAGACCTGGTCTACACTATGAAGTTCGGTTGACGTAAGCCATCCTGCGTTGACGTAGTTGTGCCTGTATCTACACTTTAATTTGTCTCACACCGATAGAGCCCCATTATGGAGACATGGTAACCCCACCTCCCTGAGCAGTGTTGAGGCAGAGTTGATGTACTGAAGTTGACACAGTGCAAGTGTAGATACTGCATTATCTATATCGGCTCTAGCAGTCCTCCAGCAGCCGTCCCACAATGCCTGACACTGACTGCTGTGGTCACAGTTGTGAACTCCACTGCCCAGAGGTCACAGAGACTGAAAGGCCCCTCTCTCTCTCTCTCCCTCCCCCACCCCCATAAAACCCTGCAAATTTTTGAAATGCCATTTTCTGATTGTCCAGTTTAGCAAACACACCTAGCAGTTCTCCACTGTTGTGTGCAACTGCCTGGGTGACCAGGCGGGCTACATGCTCCAGACTCGCTCTGGCCAGAAGTCGATGGGAGATCTTGGATCTCCTGAGCCTGCAGGGAGAAGAGCCTGTGCAGACATAGCTACGGACAAGCCATAGAAATGTGGACAGCTACGAGCAGCTTACGCAGAGGACGCAAGAGAAGGGGTATGACAGGGATCAGCAGCAGAGCCGCGAGAAAGTGAAGGAAATGCGGCAGGCCTATCAGAAGGCCAGGGAGGCCAACAATCGATCCAACACCGAGCCGCAGACCTGCTGCTTTTCCAAAGAGCTACATGCCGTACTTGGTGAAAACCCCATCAGTATCCCATGGATACCTCTGAAGAGCCTAAGACACAGACTCATGGCATGCACAGCGAGGAGGAGTGAAGGAGACTGGGGGACATGCAATCGGGGTTCCAGCTATGTCGTGAGCCAGGACCTGTTTGAGACTCCACCACAGTCAAGTCAGTGCCAGCAGTTGAGCATCAGTGAGCCCAATGCAGGGGAAGGAACCTTGGGTAAGTGTGTAAATGTATTTCCCAGTACCATGATGTCCCCCAATGTAACAGGCCACAGCTATTGACTTTTCATTAGTTTACTCATCCTAGAAGAGGTAGTGGCACAACAAGGAGAGGTAGAGTTGTTAGCTGCTCTTCATTCCTCTGTAGAGTTAGGCGGGAGAGTGGGGGTTTGTAGAGAGGTTTGTTTATGTACACAGGGATGTTCCTTGAATCTGCCTGAGAGATCTCAAAGAAATGTTCATGCTGGTACCCTGCAATCCTCTCCCGAAGGTTTCTAAGGATGGCAGCCTTAGGTCTTCCTCCGTAGCAGAACATTTTCCCACGCCAGTTGGTGATGACTTTGGCAAGCACCATTCCAGTCAAGAGGCTAGTGGCATACGGGCCCGGGCGACTTCAGGACACCAACTGCAGCTGGGCTGTCCAAGCATTTGTTACCCTCAGGAGTGAGATATCAGCTAAGATGACCACCGCCTGTGGAAATTGGTGCCAGTATTCAATGCCACTGCCCTATACTCAGTCCTTCAAGCAATTCCTTTCTTATTTCTCTCGCCCCTGGGGGGCCATGCTCACATGGCTGGTGCCAGTAGCGTAGCTAAGGGGGTTCAGGGGAAGCAGCTGCTTCCCTTCAGTAAATTTTTCAAAAGCGGCGCCTGCCGGGCCGCCGCTGGGGTCCTGCAGGCAAGTGGGGGGCAGCACAGCCGGACTCCGGAGGAGCCATTGTGGGGGGGCGGCGGGCGCGGCCAGAGGAGCGAAGGGGCCAGCTCCTCGGCCATTGCGCCCCACGCGGCCCCAACATCGCTGCCGCAGCCGCCTCCTGCGGCGGCTCAGGGCTCGACAGCTGAGCGCTCCGCAGTTGGCGGGCAGCTTCCCTCTCCCCGGCAGCTATGAAGAACAAGCATGTCTTTTTAAAACTTTAGGGGAACAAGGGAAGGGAGTTCTGAATCTTAATTTTTGCTGTCTGTAGTGACTATTCTGACAACCTGTGTGTTTGTTAGGGGTAGCTTGAGGGGTTTCCCCTCCATACTCGCAGGGTGCCTGAGCCAGATATGGAGGAGAAAGAAGAGGACTTAGAGTGACATGTTCAGCAAGATCCGGCAAGCCAGCGCTGCATTAGACCATGAACAGAGGGCCTGGAGGGTGAATACTGCAGGATGTATAGACAAGGAAAGAAAGGACAGGAGACAGGCCCAGGAATCCCAGCAGGAAAAGGAGAGGGAGATGCACCAGGACATAATGGGGCTTCTCTGGCAGCAAACACAGATGCTGCAGCCTCTTGTGGACCTACAGATTCAACAGCCACTCCCTTTGCCGTCTATGGAGAACTCCACTAGAGCACCTCCCTACACACAACCCCTTCAGCATTCCACGCGGCATCAGGAGCTGTGTCCCTATCTCGGCTACTCCACACCGGGGGACAGTAAGGCCAACCACAGCTTCACATACACTGACCTATTGGAGCCAAGGTTGCTGTATGTGTGTAGCCAAAATGGACATAAATGCATGACAATGGCACCCACCATGGATTTTCCAACTCCAAAATGATTTCCTGTTAATCGGTGGCAATTGGACATTGCAAGTTTCCACAGGGCGGTTGCCACTGGTTTTTCCACTTCAGTGCAGTTCTCATTCTGGTGTCCCTGCGATGGAAGGCTGCGGCAAGCTCAGCACATAGAGCCAGGAATGTGGCCTCCCTTGCACATGGAAAAGTTCTGCCGCGGCTGCTTGTCATCCCAAACTTGCCTTATGATGCGATCCCACCTGTGTGCTTGTTTCTTGGGCCCAGAAGTGGCGCTTCACTGTCTGCAGCTGCTCTGTGAATGCCACCAACAACCTTGCATTGGTTTTCACTATATCCCATGAAATCATCGTGTTCCCTGCTGATGTGGTTCTTTCTGAGGTTCTGCAAATACCGGAGGATTGTGTGTCCGGTGCATGGAACACTCATGACAATAGTGCAGAATTGTGCGGGTTCCATGCTTCTGTCAGAGATAGTGGAGAGCAAGGAGGGCCACGTAGGTTCGTAGGTTGTTTTTTTTTTTTTTAAAAGGCACGGAAATTATGGGATAAGTATGACATTACAGGAGGGAGAAAGATGCATGCTAGGATGTTGTCCCCTTGCTCCCAGTCACCCCTGCAGGACTCATTTCTGCCCCATCATGCATTGCCAAAACTTTCCAAAAGACAGTGCACTGGATGGTGGTGAGTTGCACCCTGGAATATCTACCCAGGAGGAGGGAGATTTCATTATCTGAGTTGCACTAAAATGCGGAAGAGAAGACTAACTGTTCAAGATCAGCCACGACTTCTGTGCTAGAGGCTGCACCATTAGTCTGTGAAGCAAGATGTGCTGTTGTATGTTTTGCACGGAAAGTGAGTGGTTTTTCTGCTTTATTTTCAAAAATCTATTACTGATCAGTTGCATATAGCACTTTACAGACTGCTGGATTCTCAAGACACCTCTGGGGGCAGCTAAGTATTAACATCCCCATAGTCAGAAAAGGTGAAACTGAGGCATGAGGTAAATTTTCAGAAGTGGTCTCTAAATTGGGGGGTACTATAGACACTAAGGCCAAGTTATTCAACCATGGGTGCCTACATGTACCCATAAATCCATATTTAATCACTGGCCTTGACTCTTCGTGGAACACTTGCAGCTCCAAGGATGATGGAACATGCCCTGGGTGCTCAGCACCTCTGAAAATCAGGCCACTTATTTAGGTGCCCAAGTTTAGACACCCAAAGTCTGACCATAAGCTCACTGAAATCAGTGAGCTTATTACTTCAGGCATCACTGGATCAGGCCCCCAAAGTCTGCAAATGTTGGCCCTGATTTGCCGAGGTGTTGATCACTCTAAGCTCCCACTGACTAAGTGCAGTTAGGGATGATCTACAATTCTGAAAATCCAGCTGCTTGCACCTGAAGATGGGCCACTTTTAACATTTGGGTCTCAACCATTTGCCCAAATACAGAAAGAACCACTGGAAAATCTCGGCTGAAACTCAGGAGTTTGTGAGTACTATTGCTTTGCTCACATCACACAAGAAAGCCACACAACTTAGGACAAGAAACAGAGCATGGAGCTTTAAACCACATGGGATTCATTTTCTTAGCATTATTAAGACTCTCTTCACCTCAACATCCTGATTCAGTATTTACAATGTCAGTAATTTGGAATGGATAAGGAGGCTTCACCGATGTGTGATGGAAGCTAATTTGGAATTAATGTCAGGCACATTGGGAGCCAACTGGGAGTTACACAGCGTGGGGCTACCTGGAATTGTGATTGGCCCATGGCACTGAATCAGCTCTGATAAACCTGAAAGATCTACTCTATCCCATGGAAAGTCACGGGGGGAGGGGCTGAGAGCAGCGAGCGAAGGTGTGGCCTCGGCAGGAAGAGGCGGGGCTTCAGCCAGAAGAGGCGGAGCAGGGGGCTAACCTCCCCAGGGGGAAGCGTCACCCACCGCCCATGTTTCTGGGTCTAACATAGCCAGTGCATTTATATTGGTAGTCATAACCACATCAAAGATGAGGGCAAGAGAAAAATCCTTGCCAACGTTACGAGAGGTTATATATAAACAAAAACTTCACAAGAATACTCGAATTCTTACTTCAACAGCAATTTTGAAGGACACCTCTCTGATGGTACTCAGGGGAGGATAGAGTCTCCCTTCAGCAAGATGCTCCTCCGTGACCTCTTCAGCAATAGACTAGAATGAAGAGAAGGTAGGTTATAGATGATGTTCTCAATCAAGTACAGCATGCACCCTCTTAAGGCTTTAACAAGGCAGTGTGGAGCTGAGACTTCAGTTGCTACGAGAACCGGGAGAAGTCCTTGTAATCAAAAGCAAAACCACTCAAAATTCAAATTTGCATACATTTCATTCTGAGCTTGAAAACGCAGCCCTTTCAGCAAAAAATGTGTGCACGACTAGCTACCATTTTTGAAAGAAGTGAGTCCATTTCTGAGAAACAGTTGGCTCTGCCTCCCAAACATGCCGCTTGGCTATATGTTATGATCTGAAAACAGACATTTTCCTAAAAATACAGCCTACAACAAAGGCTGAGGAAAATGCAAAGTAATGTCTTTGTGAGAGCTGCTGGCATGGCGGGGAACACTGGCTGCTTGCTTTTCCCTCCGCTGACGGGAGCCAGGCATCTCCTGCAGTAGGGGAAAGGCTATGGAATAAATTCAGCTGTTTCAAATATGATCAAAGGCTTTGGGGGATTTTTGTTTTCTTTTGGATTTGTTATTTTTGCCTGTAAGTAAAAATACCCAGGACTCCAGAGGACATGTCCCCTCGCCCCCCCCTCAGCTCCCTCCACAGAGGGGAACCAAATACTGGCTCATGCAGAGGACTTCTGTTGGCACAATGGAAGCTCTAGCATCCTGCTGTGTTGGGAAAGTCTGCAGCCTTTTGCTGAGGGGTTGAAGTTCACATGATACACATTGCCCTGGGCCCGTTCCTAGCCAAGGACTTAACTAGACTCCTGGGGCTCAACAAGCCTCATTCAAGCTGCTTTTTTATTTTTTAAAAGCACCAGTTAAATATAGATCTGAAACCTCTGCCGTGGTGAGGAAGATATCGTCGGAGATATGCCGGACCCCGCAGGCAATGACTCCCAGCGCCACTCCGGGGAACACGTAGGCATTATTTCCTTGGCCGGGGAAGAAGGTCTGTCCATTGGCCAGGGTAACTTTAGGGAACGGACTCCCACTTGCAAATATGCCTCGGCCCTGTTGAGAGAGACAGACACACACAGATATTGGAGAGGCAATGTCTACAATTGAGGGGATCCCAGAACCCAGCTCTGGGAGTACAGTGACTGTGATAGCAAATTCATTGATTATTCAGCAACAGCTCCACCACCATTAGGATCTGACTGCTGTTTAAACTGACATACAGTTTGTTTGCAAAGGGGAAAGAGCCATGTGGCATTTAGTTTCCATTTGGCCTGGTACCAGACAACGTCTCATTCTAACCTATTTATCTAGATACATACATGGCTCCTGTCAACACAGTGTCCTGTGATGCAGGAAAATATTCCCATTTTACAGAGGGGAAGGAGATGCGCAGAGATATTTAGGCCCAGATCCTCAAAGGTATTTAGGCTTAACTTCCACTAAAATCAATGGAAGTTAGGAGTTTAAATACCTTTGAGGATCTGGGCCTAAATGACTTACCCAAGGCCCCCCAGAAAGGCTAAGGTAGACCCTAGACTTGAATCCAGATCTCCTGAGTTCCAGTCCCGTGCCTTACCCACTCTCTTTCCCCTTGCCTGATCCAAATACCAAAGTTGCCTTCCATGAATACCTGAGCTAGAGCCCTCATGCATTTGAGGAGCTCACTGAGGAACACAGCTCTGATGGGCCAGCCTGAGAACGGAGTTTGGGATGGGATCAGGGCCTCCCTCCTCTCCACCTAATAAAAAGATTCAACCCCAACAAGGTTGTGTAGCTGGGCCCTGGAGGGGAGGAGGGTCTCTACATCAGGAACGCCCCCCTCAACAAATCACCACCATTAACGCTAAGGGTATGTCTCCGCTGTGCCAGCGTAGATGCTTCCTACATCGAAGGGGGTTTTCCATCGATATAGTTAAGAATTCTTCTGTCAACCTAGCCGCAGTCACTCTGTGTGTGTGTGTGCGTGTGTGCGCACGCGCACGTACCGGGGGTTAGTTCAACCTAACTATGTCGCACAGCGTGCAACATGTTTCACAGCTCTCCGAGCCGGGTAGCTAGGGTCGACCTAATTCTGGGGTGCAGACTAGGCCTGAGAGTTTATGAACGGAAGTTGCCCCCGCGGGACTGATCAACTGCAAGAGCCCCTCAGGCTGCCATTTTACTCGACATGAGCTGTACGTCAGTGGGGCTCTGCCAGGAGGTTACATTCATCTATGACCCACCAAAGAGCCCTCTGATCACTGTAGCACACAGAGAGGTTGCGCTGTGTGTTAAGTCTCTTTGGTTGTTCCACTCAGCTGCTGTGCTGGGAGAGACAGTCGCACATTTACCTCTGTTAGGTGATAGCACTGCTCGGCTGTGCACTCTGCTTTACTCGTGGGGTTACTTAGGGCAAATACGATGGGCCTGTCATTGAAAGACGCCATGTCCTTCAAAATCTTCTCCGTGAAAGCTCCTGCAATGGCAGCTACACCTGAGAAGTGAACAATTAATTCCTGATTCACTCTATGATTTCCAATGGATTGGGCCCATGTTTCCTTCAACCTCCGCTCTTGTTAGTGCTCAGTAAATTGAACTGTATGACTCTGAGGGAAAAGGCCACCCCTTTCCAGAGACCCCATGCAAGTCAGATTTACAGCGGCAAAACCACCTTCAGGACAAAGCCCTCCACTCCATCGAGCAGAGGATCAGCAAACAGCCCAAACCAAGTGTTTGTCTGGGTTGGCTTTGTGGCTACGCTCAGCACTATCCTTCAGGAGGCCTGGCACTGGTAACTGCCACCAGACTCTTGCTCTGCTGGTCAGTTGGGGATATATAGGGCCCTACCAAATTCATGGTCATGAAAAACGCATCACGGATCATGAAATCTGGTGTCCCCCTGTGAAATCTGATCTTTTGTGTGCTTTTACCCTATACTATACAGATTTCATGGGGGAGACCAGCGTTTCTGAAATGTGGGGGTGCTGATCCAAAATGGAGTTGCAGGGGGGGTTGCGGTATTGCCGTCCTTACTTCTGCGCTGCTGCCTTCAGAGCGGGGCAGCCGGAGAGTGGCAGCTGCTGACTGAGGGCCCAGCTCTGAAGGCAGCAGTGCAGAAGCAAGGGTGGCAATACCATACCAGGCCATCCTTACTTCTGTGCTGCTGCTGGCAACGGCTCTGCCTTCAGAGCTGGGCTACCGGGCAGCAGCCACCGCTCTCCAGTTGCCCAGCTCTGAAGGCAACGCTGCCACCAGCAGCAGTGCAAAAGTAAGTGTGGCAATACCGCAACCCCCTCTACAATAACCTTTGCGATCCCCCCACAGCTCCTTTTTGGGTCAGGACCCCTACAATTACAACACCATGAAATTTCAGATTTAAATAGCTGAAACCTTGAAATTTACAATTTTAAAAATCCTATGACTGTGAAATTGACCAAAATGGGACTTGAATTTGGTAGGGCCACAGGGATATACATGCTCAGCCTCTAGGAGCAGCAGAACTCTGCTTAACTCACGAGTGCCCCCTGTGGCCAATTAAGGGCAGCGCCGATTGGCTCCCAAGGGATCCCTATTCAACAGAAGGAGGGAGCTTGTGCTTCATAGCCTCAAGAGATGGGGCATGCTGGGAAGTAAAGGAAAAAAATGCAGGCAGGGAGGCCTTGGAAGTCGGACTGGACAACAGAGGAGCCCCTGGAACAAAGAAAGAAACCCCCCAAGAACTGGACAAGTGAGACGGAGCTCCCTTTTCTGGGACTCTACCTATAATAGCTGTCGGCTTCACTCTTTGCACTACCTCCTCCAGAGTTCTCATCTGGGGGTGATCTTGGGCAAACATTTCCTTCTCGTGGTTCAGGTGACTTCTCCCCTGCAGGGAAAAAGGAACAAACCAGCCTCTGGCAGGTGAGAAAAGTCTAGATCGATTATTTGCAAAATCTTGTTTGCAAGATTTCAGTGCCTCACCCTATTCTATATTCTGCTATATCGCACTTATCCCTGTAGTATCTGCGCACCTTCCAGTTGTGCATTACGTGACTAACATCTGTCACGTGTGGTTTGTTCTCCCATCCTCTCGCATGGGGGAGGATTGTGTGCAGTGGAGTGGT
Source organism: Chrysemys picta bellii (assembly GCF_011386835.1). Classification (NCBI taxonomy): domain Eukaryota; kingdom Metazoa; phylum Chordata; order Testudines; family Emydidae; genus Chrysemys; species Chrysemys picta. Next base: position 332,484,520 of record NC_088791.1, on the reverse strand, counting down.
TTGTGTTGGTAAGTTTCTTTTTTGATGTGCACCTTGCACTTTGTGTGGAAGGCGGTGAGGTTTCTGATGGCCCTTAGTTCGGGTGGAAGTTCATTCCAGTGTCTTGGACCAAATCTCAAGAAAGCTCTGTCTCCTGGTGAGGAGATTTACAAAGTCCCCTTGGGCCTGAGGAGCAGAGTGGTCCCTGACCCTGCAGCTGTAGCTATCCCCAGAATGTCCCAACGCTGCTGGAAAGGGCATCAAAAACAGGAAAGCAAAGTCTACCCTGCTGTGTATAAGCAAGTGCAGCTCCATTGACTTCAACAGAATTGCAACCACTTACTCCAGGGCTGCCTGTGGCCCACTGGATCTGCTTGCTCTGGGTTAATGAGTCAGGCCCCATTGTACCCTGTGCCTGTTACACTGCATCTATCATGCACCACAGCACAGTAGTGCAACAGAGGCAGATTTACCTTGACAATTAGTCCCTTGGAGTCCACCATCCAGATTTTTTTGATGGCGTCTTCCCTCGAAATTCCTTCCTTTTCCATGGCCATAACGATGAGCTGGGCTATGCCCATGGCAGCCTGAAACCCATAAGCAGAAAGCAAATTCCGATCATTTCCTCAGAGGAACGTGCCTCATTTTGGAGAGGTTTAAAAAGATGACAGTTCCCCCCCCACTCCTCCCAAAAAGCACATGGATTGTAAACTCTGTTTTTGTTCTGTACAGCACCTAGCACACCGGGGCCCTGGGCCATGACTTCAATGCACACAGTAATACAAGTCATCATCATCTAGCTGAAACGTGTGAAGAAGGAGGGAGTGATTGATGGCTTCGAACACAGCAGACTGGTCAAAGAGGTTGAAGGTGGAGCATGGCCCTAGGATCTGACCAGGAAGAGGTTGTCTGAGACCTTCGTACTAGCAGTTTCAGTGGAGAGAGGAGGGTGGAAGCCAGACTGGTGTGGCTCCAGGATGAAGCCAGCAGAGAGGAACTCTAGACAACAGTGGTAAATTTGAAATGTTGAGAGGGGAACAGTCCCCTCTTTCTTCCCCCAGTCTCATGATAAAAAAACAAAACAACCCTGACTTGCTGGCTATAGTTCTTGGCATTACAGTTTCACTGAGAGGCCCCACCTGAGAGCTGGGTGGAAAGATGCTGAACACACCCATCTGTCGTGACTGTTAGATTGTAATCTCCATTTTACAGAGGGGCAACTGAAGGGTTAAGTGATTAAGTGATAGGGGGCTGGAGCACATGACTTATGAGGAGAGGCTGAGGGAACTGGGATTGTTTAGACTGCAGAAGAGAAGAATGAGGGGAGATTTGATAGCTGCTTTTAACTACCTGAAGAGGGGGTTCTAAAGAGGATGGATCTAGACTGTTCTCAATGGTAGCAGATGACAGAACAAGGAGCAATGGTCTCAAGTTGCAGTGGGGGAGGTTTAGGTTGGATATTAGGAGAAACTTTTTCACTAGGAGGGTGGTGAAGCACTGGAATGGGTTACCTCGGGAGGTGGTGGAATCTCCTTCCTTAGAGGTTTTAAAGGTCAGGCTTGACAAAGCCCTGGCTGGGATGATTTAGTTGGGGATTGGTCCTGCTTTGAGCAGGGGGTTGGACTAGATGACTAGATGACCTCCTGAGGTCCCTTCCAACCCTGATATTCTATGATTCTATGATTTGCCCAAAATCACACAGGCAGTTGGTGACAGGAATTGAACGCAGATCTCACAGGCCTCACGCCAGAGCCTTAACCACTAGCTACCCTCCCTCTCCCTGTTGTGCTAGGCACTGTACACATACAGAAGTAGAGATGGCTTCTGCCTCAAAGGGAAAGTGTGGCTCAACTCTGACAAATGATTATAAAAGTGGCCTGGGGGAGTTCTGTGTTTGTTGTTCCTCTGTGACGGGCTCAGATTACAAGGAAGAAGATTTTTGTTTTCCCTAACTGCCAGCTTGACAGACATGCCCTGATAGTCAAGCTGGACTCCTTTCAGTTCATGCATCATCAGTAATAAAGGTTCTGCAGGCCAAATTAAAACCCCATTGACACCTGGGCAGCCTCATGGCATTCAGTGGGTTTGCACGGAGTTGACTGTAACTTAAGTAAACCATTCTGTTGGTGATGCACAAGGAGGAACAGGCCCCAGCTCCAGCTTCATTTCAGATGTGCTGACTTCGGGCTAACAAGCAATGAAGACCACTCCTGGTCAGAAAGGTACACTAAGAGTAGGTTTCCCCTTTGCTTCTCCTTACTGAATTCCAGCCTGGCTGAAGACTTAGGCCCGGATCCACAAAAAGATTTTGGTGGAGCACTGCATGAAAAAAATCACTGGAACAACACTGATCTGCAAAGCCAAGTGAGGCACCCACGCTCCCTATATAATGCATGGGGAGAGACAGGTGCCTTAGAATGTGACCCCCACAAGCCAGCATGCTAAGCGAGGAGCTGCCTAAACTAGCCAATGGGAGAAGCCGGCAAGAGGGGTGTGTCCTAAGCCCTGCCCTCTGACGGAGATAGGCACCTGAGATGTTTCTTGTAAGAATGAGTTAGGTGACTGCTTCACACCACACAGAACCGTGGGGGAAGAGAGGAGGTGGTGCCCACCCGCTGGGAGATTCTGAGGTGGGCTCCCTCACTCTCTCCAGTTGAAGCTGTTCTATTTTGTATACATAATTAAACAGTGATTGAAGCAGGTGGACTGACCCAGGATCTCCCACGTGGGTGCCCTAACCACTGGAATACAGAATTGTTCTCATCCTTTCTCTGGCCCCATGACTCTATATATCCATAGCTTCCACAGGACAGACTGAGGGACCCCCACTTCAGAATATCCCAGAGCGTAGTGGTTAGTACACTCCCCTGAGAGGGTGGAGGCGCCTGTTGAGATCCTTCCCCACCTCTGCCTCAGGGGAGGATAGAATTTTAGGTCTCACACCCCAGGTGAGGGCTCTAACCACTGGGCTACAAATTATAATGTGGTGGCACCTCCTTGATTTTGAATGGGACCTGATCCAACAGGTGCCTCTGAGCACGATTACCAGATTGGGCCCATGGGTGAGACAGGCATTCTTCTGCCTGTCTTCCCCTGCTTTGTGGATCGCTCTTGGAGATAGGCCTCCAGGGACCTGGAGTGGCGTGGCAGTGCGCACACCAAGAGTCAGAAACTTAGGCCCCCACAGGATTCGCGGCAGCTGAGTGGGACTTTTGTGGATCACAATGGAACCCAAAACTGGGACTTAGGCACCTAAGTTGGTGGATCTGGGCCTTATGCTTCAATTTTTACCCCCTTCAAATGAAAAGACAAATACTGTATTTAGGGCCGAACCCGGGTGAAGCCTACCTCTCCGGCTCCTTGGAAAACAAACTTATGGTCGGAGAGCTTGTTCTTTGTGATTCTTAAGGCTGCGAAGATGCCAGCTACTGCAACAGAGGCAGTACCTGAAAAGAGACCAGAGACACAGTGAGCAAGAGGAGCAAAGGCAGAAGGTGCCATTCACTAAATCCAGCTGCTAGTTGTTTGAGAACTTGCAGGAAACCATCTCGCGGGTACTTAATTGGCCCCCTGTCACTGTCGTAGTATCTGAGCACCTCACAACCTTTAATATATTTATCCTCATAGCCCCTCTGTGAGGCAGGGCAGTGCTATCATCTGTTTTACAGATGGGGAACTGATGTGAAGAGAGACGTAGGGTGTGTCTACACTGCAATCAGAGATTGGATTACAGCTTGCCTGGGTATAGCCACACTAGCTTTAATCTAGCTAGACTAGTTTATTATAGCTAAAAATAGCAGTGAAGACACGGTGGCCTGGGCAGTTCATGCCCTCCTGCAACACTGGGTACATACTCATGGTTCTAACCTGTGCTATTGCGTCTTCACTGCTATTTTTAGCCATGGTAGCTAGATGAAAGCTAACCCGGGTAGGGCTACTTGGGTAGCAATTGCACCTCTAGTTGCAGTGTAGACATACCCTAACTGACTAGACCAACGTCACCCAGGAAGTCTGTAGCACAGCTGGAAATTGAAGCCAGGTCTCCTGAGTTCCAGGCTACTGTCCTAACCCCTGGACCTCCCTTCTCTCTTCCAATTCCCTTTCAGCTCCCTGCTATTTCTCTTCTCCTTCACTTCCCTCACACTCACTCCTGGCTCAGTGCCCAGCCTGTCTATTAGCCCAGAGCTGGGGAGAAAACTACCACTCCAGAGTCAGCAGGAGGAAGTTGGGTGGTGGCGGGGGTAGGGGGGGCGGAATTAGGGTTAGGGGGGAATGTATGGGGGGGGAGGGAGAGTGTCATGAAAAGCACAGATCAGCTGGGCATTGGCTACACTTGGGGCGATGTGTAGGCCGGGTATCCGTAGCTACACACCGCAGTGAAAGGCAGGCTGTGTCCACACTGCGGTGTGTAGCTGCATACAGCAGGGAAAGGTTCCAGCAGCGGGGAGGCAGTGGGACACTACACTGCTCAAATAGCAGTGTTGACATGGGAGGTAGGGTTCTGGCGTGTCGCTACTCGCTGAAGAAGTGCCTCAGTGTCTAGGCTGCCATTTATAGCCACTTACAGTGTGAGTGTGTGTGTGTGTGTGTGTGTGTGTGTGTGTGTGTGTGTGTGTGTGTGTGTGTGTGTGTGTGTGTGTGTGTGTGTGTGTGTGTGCGCCATAAGTGTAGCCATAGCCTTAGATCCACTGGTGTTACAGCCTCAGCCAGATGCTCTGCACCAGGGCCGGCTTTAGCAAGAGCGGGGCCCGATTCCTGGGGGCGGGGCTTGCAGCAAGCCCCGCCCCCAGGACCCAAGCCGCGCCGCGGGGGAGGGGGGGACGGGGGGGGGGGGGGGACCCGAGCCGCGCCGCGCCGCGGGGGGGACGGGGACAGGGGGACCCGAGCCGCGGGGAGGGACGGGGGGACCCGAGCCGAGCCGCGGGGGGGGACGGGGACGGGGGGACCCGAGCCGCGGGGGGGGACGGGGACGGGGGGACCCGAGCCGCGGGGGGGGACGGGGGGACCCGAGCCGCGCCGCGGGGGGGGGGGACCCGAGCCACGCCATGGGGGCTGCGCGGGGGGTGGGGGGGATCCAAGCCGCGCCGCGGAAGCCGCGCCGGGGTGGGGGGACCCGAGCCGTGGGGACCAGGCCGGGCCGGAGCCGGGCCGCGGGGGCCGGGCCAGCGCCGCTGGGGCCTGCAGGAACGGGCCGCGCCTCCCCGGAGCCCTTCTCCCGCCCCCACCCCAGCTTACCTCGTGCTGCTGCCTCGCCCCTGCTTCGTCTCAGACTTCCCATGAATCTCTGATTCGCGGGAAGCAGGGGAGGGGGCGGAGCGTTCAGGGGAGGGGAGAAGGGGGAAGTGAGCTGGGGGTGGGGCAGACAGCTGCAGCGCGGGGCCCTCTTGGTGCGGGGCCCAATTCAGCCGAATCGGCCTAAAGCCGGCCCTGCTCTGCACCATCCCAGCTGCTTCATCAGGACAGTTCAAAGTTTCCTCCATCTTCCCCTCAAACAGGGTTAGAGTATCTTGGACTGAGTCATTCCCCACCCACCCATGAATCACCAGAAGGGTGTATCGATGGAGTCTGGCCAGGCAAAGGGCCACAGTGGAAAGGAGCAGAGGGAGTTACAGGCTGGTGAGGTGCTTGTAATTGCGACAGACGCAGGGTATATAATATGGAAACACAGGCCCAGAGTTATGTACAATGTCTTGTGCTGGTGCAAAGGCTTCAATGGATATGGCGGGTCTGCTCCTATGCCCCTCCCCTGCTGGGCAGCCTGGATCTGCTCGAGGGGCCTCCCACTAGCCTCTCTGCTCTCACCATGCACAGTTAAGTAAAGAACCCTCCATACTCCAGGCAGGCTAAATACCCTGTTTTCCCCATGCTTCCAGCAGCTCACATTTTCCTGCCCTTCCTTCCCCAAGTCCAGCCAGGCAGAGTTTTCATCAGCCAGAGAGAGGGGGTGAGCCAGCCCAGTGGCTCGCCCTGATGTTAGCGCAGGGGAAGTGCAGCTTTCACCCCTCCACCCACGCCAAGGAGCTTAATGGAAGATGATGCTAATTAAGGGTGCATGAATGTGAGCTGTACAACCACCAGATGGCGCTGTACCTATTTCAATAGTAGGAAATCTCCCAGCAAAGATCATCATGGGATTGTGTGTCTGAAGCTTTCTAGTGTTAAGTGTGTGTGTGTGTGGGGGGGGGGGGGGGCATCAGTGCAAAACGACTGTTATTGCTTCAGTTTGATCCCCCTTCTCTTTCCTCCAGCTTGCACATAAAGCAAGGCTTTGGGGATACTGCAATTTAGTGCCTTATCGCCTACCCCCTGCATCTGGTCCACTTCAGAGAGTGGCTGCCTGTGGAGCAGAGAGAACCGCATGCGGTTGTGTTTTTGGAGGTATCTAATTCATGGTAAAGGCATCCAACACTCTGATAATTGCCATAGAAAAGCATATAATAACAAGCAACTGCTACTATAGAGAAACCCTCCGTCGGGGGACTAAGCAAGTTCCCAGGCTATTATAGAGATTCCAGTGTCTCTGCTTTACAGAACAGGCTAGTTGCTTTCTAAGTAGGTAATAGGGTTGCCAGGCATCCAGTTTTCGACTGGGAGGCCCGGCTGAAAAGGGACCCTGGTGGCTCTGGTCAGCACTGCTGACCGGGCCACTAAAAGTCCTGTCATAGAATCATAGAATATCAGGGTTGGAAGAGACCTCAGGCGGTCATGGAGTCCAACCCCCTGCTCAAAGCAGAACCAATTCCCAACTAAATCATCCCAGCCAGGGCTTTGTCAAGCCTGATCTTAAAAACCTCTAAGGAAGGAGATTCCACCACCTCCGTAGGTAACCCATTCCAGTGCTTCACCACCCTCCTAGTGAAAAAGTTTTTCCTAATATCCAACCTAAACCTCCCCCACTGCAACTTGAGACCATTACTCCTTGTTCTGTCATCTGGTACCACTGAGAACAGTCTAGATCCATCCTCTTTGGAACCCCCTTTCAGGTAGTTGAAAGCAGCTATCAAATCCCCCCTCATTCTTTTCTTCTGCAGACTAAACAATCCCAGTTCCCTCAGCATCTCCTCATAAGACGTGCTCCAGCCAGGGGCGGCTCTAGGGTTTTGGCCGCCCTAAGCAGCCAAACCAAACAAACAAACAAAAAAAAAAAGCCGTGATTGCGATCCGTGGCGGCAATTCAGCGGGAGGTCCTTCGCTCCGAGCAGGAGTGAGGGACCGTCCGCCGAATTGCCGCCGAACAGCTGGACATGCCGCCCCTCTCTGAAGTGGCCGCCCCAAGCACCTGCTTGGTAAGCTAGTGCCTGGACCCGGCCCTGGCTCCAGCCCCCTAATCATTTTTGTTGCCCGCCGCTGGACTCTTTCCAATTTTTCCACATCCTTCTTGTAGTGTGGGGCCCAAAACTGGACACAGTACTCCAGATGAGGCCTCACCAATGTCAAATAGAGGGGAATGATCACGTTCCTTGATCTGCTGGCAATGCTCCTACTTATACTGCCCAAAATGCCGCTAGCCTTCTTGGCAACAAGGGCACACTGTTGACTCATATCCAGCTTCTTGTCCACTGTAACCCCTAGGTCCTTTTCTGCAAAACTGCTTTTTAGTGATTCGGTCCCTAGTCTGTAACAGTGCATGGGATTCTTCCGTCCTAAGTGCAGAACTCTGCACTTGTCCTTGCTGAACCTCATCAGGTTTCTTTTGGCCCAATCCTCTAATTTGTTTAGGCCCCTCTGTAGCCTAGCCCTACCCTCCAGCGTATCTACCACTCCTCCCGGAAGCAGCCGGCATGTCCACTCCTAGGCGCGGGGTGGCCACGGGGGCGCCACACGTTGTCCTTGCCCTGAGCACTGGCTCCGCAGCTCCCATGGGCCAGGAACCATGGCTAATGGGATATGCTGCGTGCTTCTGGGAGTCGCCTCAGGTAAGCGCTGCCTGGAGCCCGCATGCCTCACCCCCTCCCACACCCCAACCTCTTGTCCCACCCCAGATCCTGCACCCCAAACTAGAGCTCTCACTGCCTCCTGCACCCAACCCCCTGCCCCAGCCCAGTGAAAGTGAGCGAGTGTGGTGGAGAGCTAGCGACAGAGGCCAGATGGAGTGAGTGGGGGCAGGGCCTCGGAGAAGGGGTGGGGCAGGGGCATGGCCTTGGGGCAGGGATGGGGGAGGGGGCAGGGCAAGGGTGTTTGGTTTTCTACAGTCAGAAAATTGGCAACTTTAATAGGCCATGCTGTTATGTATATGAACGCTGTGTATGTGGTGGGCAGACAACAGAAGGCTGTTGATGAAGAATGATGCTCTATATCACTCGACTGGGATTCAGGAGATCTGGGCTCAAGTTTCTGCTCTGCCACAGACTTCCTGTGTGACCTTAGGGAAGTCACTTAAGCCCTCTGGACCCCAGGTCCCCACCTGTAATGGTGGGCTGGTATTTTCCTCCCTCTGGTGTTATACGGATAAATTCAGTTAGGTTGTGATGTGCTCTAATACTCCAGTAGGGATGAGTGTGACGTAAGAAACCAGAGAGAAAGGCAGTTTATGTTTCACAAGAGTAAAGACACACAAAAAAACCCAAAGCAATAGGGATGTGCAAATGTATGACTGGCTATTGGGTGTATTTCATCCTTTCCTCTAGCATCTTAGGCCAGGTCCCCACTAGAAACCTTTGCCAGTATGGTAATGTCTGTTTGGAGGCCTTGCGATTTCTTTTTAGTGACATTTCTATACCGGCAAAAGCCCTCATATGGACACAGTTATTCTGGCATAAGAGCGTTTCCTGGTCTAATTTGCTTAGGGAACCCGGTATGAGCAATATCAGGAAAAGCACTTTTTAGCCAGTAGAAGCTGCATCTACACTAGGAAGGTTTACTAGTAGAGCGATACCAGCAAAAAATTTTTAGTTGTGACCTAGTCTAACCTACAGGAGGGAAGAGCTACTGCCACCTAATCAAGATTCTGACTTAGCATAAATATTGAGGTCGCTTCCAGTCCTACACCTCTATGATTCTACCAGTGGCAGAGGCCTGTTTCCAGAGCAAATTGTCCTGTGCTATCACCATAATGTGTGCATCTAGGCATGCAGCTAGGGACTGGTAACAATGTAATTTATCAGAGGCAACAGTAATTTAAGCATATAATTCCTAGGGATAGCTAGAGTAGACGGATAATTTAATTTCTCAGGCCAGAGTCTCTGAAACCAAGAGATCCTCAGATCTGTACCAAAGAGGAACCCCCCATTGTCTGCTCAGAGAACATCTCGTGCCAGTTTGTTTCCTGATATGGAACTTCTGGATTCAATCTCTTTGAAAGGAAAAAGACATCCACATCTTTAAAGGAATTGCTGTAATTGAATGTCCTGCTCAGAGGGGACTAAAGTTCATCAACTCTGGAAACCGAGGAACCGGAGGATCCTCGGTATGTGGGAAGCGTTTCCTCTTTGTTCCTCCTGTAATAAATCATCATCCCCTGGCTGGCATTGTTTGGAAAACCCAGTGGTCTCTGCCCACCGAGATGCCCATTACCTATGGCAGAGGAGAATAATTAACCCTTTCCTCAATGCAAACTTTTACACACTCCATGATGTTTATGGGAATGCAGGGAAACTGTGCCAGCTTCGATGTTGCCTTCCCATGGTGTCACTTCACTTGGCTTGTTAATGCTTCAGTTTTCTAGTATCCCCTTTGTTCTGCTTGTTCACTGGATTTCAGCAAACCCACGACCAATAGCGGCTCAGCTGCCACTGAGTCACAGAATAGGACCGTTCAGAATTCCTGCCCCAACCTCTTGAGCTAACAGAGAATGCTCCAGTATCTGGCAGCAGTACTGGACCTATGACCCCGAGATGAACAGATCCAGTTCCATTCAGGACAAAGGTATTCGCAGGCCATTTCATTACAGCGTTTTGACTGCACAAAACTCCAAACACCACAATGAGGTGGGGCAGAGCAATTGATCTGGGGAGAAGCAATTCTGGCAGGTGCAAGGGCCATGCAGGTCTCCATAAGGCACACAGGACTAGCAGTGATGGAAGCCTGGATATGGCCAGAAAGTGCATGTGGAAGAATATTAGAGAGAGAGAGAGAGAAATGAAACTGGAGAAACTCCATATTTCTCTTGGTTCTGGCCCATGTGAAATTGCTTTAAACCCCAGTGGTCATCTAGGGGCCAATAGGGAGTAACCCTTATTGTTGGATGTGTCTGTGAACCCGCATTAAAACCAGTGAAAACACAACTGGAACATGCTGCAAAAGAGACTTGATTCTTTTTAAACACATGTTATTTAAGCATTGTGGGAGAAGAGTGAATAACGGGTGCCCTGACTCAGGCTGCTATGTGATGTGCTTTCGAGCAGCCCATATGCCTATGGGACAGGGCGTGCCATTACTCATCCCTCTGCACTTTAGTTGCAGATATGCCTGAGCGATGGCTGGACTCTGCTCAGCTTTGCTGTTTATAACAATTCTCCTCTCTCTCCAATGTGTTTCTAATCCTCCTTCCTCTCTCCCCAACTGCAGCTCCCTCCCATTACTCAAGTAACAAAATTATGGTACCTTGGCTTGGGATCAATAGTTATCTTTGAAATTACAATTTCTGCACTTGAAGCAATAAAGCATCTCTGTGGAGAAGGAGAGCTCACAGCTGGTTTCTGTAAGACATTGGCTAATCAATGCGCTAATTCCAAAAGGGCCACAAAGGGAAAAACCTTACCAGAGGCTGTGGCAAGAAAAAGGCCTTCAGCAAGTTGGTCTCTGTTTTCCAAACAGATTGAATGTCATTATTTCAGATAACTACTTCCTGAAGTAATTACTGAATGAGGGCCAGGTTGGCTAGTCTGTTTTTGAGGCGGGGGTGGGGGGAGGTGTGGAGAGAGAAGGGTGAACGTTCATAAATCATGTTGTTCTTCAATCTTGAATGGAAAGCTCAACAGAGTATCACTAAATAGCTGACCAGCCCTCAGAGCCCCTCCTGGGCGTCCAGAGAAAGTGTCAGGAAAAGAAAATGGTGTCATATGTTTAAAAACAAAGCTGATACAGGTAACCAAAGCCAGTCTAGTAAGAAGAACCCCAGAGGCCATTTCTGAATATTGTTCTCATTGAGGGCTAAAATACTCAAGGCCTGATTCTCCTCTCACATTGGTGTAAATCGGGAATAACTGCACAAGATGTCAATGGAGTTGCGTTAGTGTAAAACCAGGCAGAGAGGATCACGCCCCTCACAATTATATACAGCAAATTACATCTTCGGGGCGTTGGACAGGCATTAAATAATTAAGCCCAGAAACACCCATGTGGGGAAGGCAAGTATTAACCCAGGTTTGCAAATTGGGGAAGCAGTTATGGAAAGGTTACACAATGAGTCAGAGGCAGAGATGGGATCAGAGTTAAAGGGAGAGTTAGGTCTAGCACTGATGTCACAATCTTTCCAGCATGACAGACACTAGCGGTTAATTAAGTGACACCCAAAGAATTGGCATGAACCGCGATCCTTTCGTCTTTAACCACAGTCTACTTCCACTGGGCCCCGACAATACTTTTGGGCAGAATAGTTCCTTTTTGCTTTGAGTCTTGGAGCTGGTCTTTCCCCCCATGGTCCTCTGAACCAGTTACTCTGCTGCGACAGATTAAAGGAGGAGCGGAAGAACCTCCACATTGTGATGGGCTGGCGACGGGGCTGATCCTGCCCAGGAGAGTGGCGTGTGGGAGTGGAGGGGCTTTGGGTATCTCAGCAGATGCACCAGGAGACATTGCGGGAGAAGAGAGGTCACCTCTTTGCATGCCTCTGGGCTGTGTTTATATACCTCCCGTATGGGCCCCACGTCTAAGTACACGAGGATAAGCGAGAGAAAGGGGCACAGAGCAGCCGCAGTTGTCTGAATAACTGGAAATACAAACCCTAGCCAGCCCAGCAGTAAGCAGCACAGGGCGCAGGGCTGCCACTGTGTCTACTGTAGCAAGTCCAGAGCCTCTAGAAGTACCCAGCTGCTGCTCTGCCACACACCATCGCAGAGCCAGTGGGGCAGAACTCAGAGCCGCCTGCTCCAAAAGCACAGATCCTACCACCTGAGCTCAGGGGGGGATCTCTAATAGCTATTAGCTGCATAGGGCCTGTGACAAACAATTGAGCAGTTCCAATTCCATCCAACAGGAGCAGTCACTCACACACGCGCACGCCACTTCACCACATTATCTTGGCCTTCGGGACAGGTGATACTCCCTAGCAGCCTTTGTATCTCCCTTGACCACAGTGTCCAATGCACCTGGTGGAAGGAGCTGACACTCAGCTGAGCCAAAATTCTAATCTCTAAGCCGGGCTCTCCGCCTCCTCCTAGTTCACTCCACCAAAGCCTCTCAAGAATCTGACCCTTAGCAAACATCAGGCACAAGGGAATAGCAAATGCCATTTTAACTGCTTTGTGAAAGGGGCAGCCAAAAATATGCGCTTTTATGGACATGGAGCAAACAAGCCCCAGCTGTGCAGCTTTTCCAAACCTGCCTTCATATTAATCCTCTGCAGCCGTTGCCATTCAGATGGTTATTGGTGAACGGCGAGTAGCCGTCCCAGATGCAATCCAAATACATAATTGAAAGTAAAACATAGCAAAATTATAGCGAGGTGAAGATCTCCGAATATTTTCAGTTTGACCTCCTAATCTCCTCTAAGTGTAACCAGAGTGCTCTTATTCTTCCCAAAGAGGATCTAGATAAAAGGTTAAAAAATAAACCATGAAATGGTATGGAGCCAGTCAGGCCGGGCGATCTAGCAGTACAGTAACGTGCTGACACTCAGAGGATGCTAGTTCAGACCCTTCACTCTCTAGTGTGACAGGTTTGGGACCACTGGAGATGCCGAGCATTTCTCACGGTGGGGGTAGATCTGCTCAGCTCATCAGTGACACTGAAGAGATTAAACCTCCTTCCCTTCAAAGGAAGGCAGAAGCCACTGCTATCCATTGCCCCAGCAACCTTGCCGGGGACAAAACTGCAATAGGAGAGTCAGTGCTGAGACCGGGCGTCAAACACCTTTTTAACACATTTTTAATATATATAAAAATCTTGTCTCCCCTGGAAAGTGACTTTGTATCATGCGCTTCATAGGAGGAGCTTAACAGGGAGGCAAATTATGTTGGTCTTTACAGCATGGGCTATAGGAATGGTTCAGAGACAGGGTTAGTAACACTGTCCAGTGAAAGACAAAAGCTGAATACAGTCTCAAATCTGTGCTGGTGTGTATGTGTGGGGGAAAGTGCAATGTTCCATACCCGCTTAATGGATCATACACATTGGGCCAGACCCTCAGCAGGTCTATATCAGTGTCGTTCCACTGAGGTCAAGAGTCTGGTCTACTATGTAAGTGTAACGCCGACAGACCCCAAGTTGTCGGCGGGCGGGATCGAACCTGGGGCCTCTGGAGCTTAGTGCATGAGCCTCTACCATATGAGCTAAAAGCCAACCGGCTCTTAGCTAAGGCTGTAGAGCAGACTCAATTAATGCTCTCTCTAAGGGCTGGTCTACACTGGGAGGGAGGAGGGTCGATCTAAGATACGCAACTTCAGCTACGTGAATAGCGTAGCTGAAGTCGAAGTATCTTAGATCGATTTACCTTGGGTCCTCACGGCGCGGGATCGAAGGCCGTGGCTCCTCCGTCGACTCCGCTACCGCTGCTTGCTCCGGTGGAGTTCCGGCGTCAACTGGAGGAGCACGTTCGGGGATTGATATATCGCGTCTTAACGAGACGCGATATATCGATCCCCGATAAATCGATTGCTACCCACCGATATGGTGGGTAGTCTGGACATACCCTAAGTGCTCTCGGTGCCACTAGAGAGGACAGAACCCCACACCCAGGAGGTGTGTGGGTTACATAAGCAGCCCACACAAAAGTCAGTGGGACCTCTGGGTGCATAAGGGATGCAGGAGGGGGAGCTGGTCCTTAGTCAGCAGCAGCAACTGCAAAGTGCTGGAGCCTCGTCTCTCACAGAGCACAGCAGGTCAGAAGGGGCAGGATAATGGAGAATCCCGGCAGGACTGAGAAAAATCTCCCCCTTTGCCTTCCCACGAAGGATGGGAAGGTCCCTACAGGGACATTGCCCTGTTCAGAAGCTGTCCAACAGCACATAGTTTGCTTTGTTTATAGCATTATATCTTCCAGTGCTCTCTTCCTATTCTGCTTCTCTTCCCTCTTAGTTTCCTGTCATAATGACCAATGCATATTCCATGTCAGCTGAAACAACAAAATAAAATACTGTACAGTTCAGTCTGCGGAAATTACAGAGCACATTGCCAGACCCTAGTCCGAGTCTACTCGGCCTGTGGACCTGTGCCTTCAGCCTGGGTCACAGCATGGAGCTCTGGAGTCCAACCCACCCAAACAGTGGAGTGATTCAGACTGGGAGGGCTGCAATAAACACACCTCTCATCTCACCTAAGACCTGGGAGTAGCATTCTCCTATAGTCCAAGGACTATGAGAAGACATAAAGAAGTTCTGAGGAATGAAATGAACCCTGTGCACAGAGTGCATTTCAGTTTCATTGTGCAACTGCTTTATATAAATAGCCAAGATTTTCAGAAGTGGCTAGTGATTTGGGGTTTTCATCCTGAGACACCTTGAAGAGGTCTCATTTGCAGAGGGCGGGTGTGCTGCTCTTTCTGAAAATCAGGCTGGCCATAAGGACACCCAGAAATAGAAGCACCCAAAATCAATTGTCACTTTTGAAAAATCTTAGTAAATATTATTATTCCATCAAAAAACTAATGTAGAGAGAACATCCAAGTTACTCAAAAGTAAGGAAATGCCAAAGTAGGGACAGCCATGCATCCTTATCTCTGCCCCTACGCATGATCTAGTCCTTTAATTACATGATCAAATACTACTTGTCAAGAGCACATCATAATTCTTTTCTGCAAGTGTAGATACACTTTGCACAGCAACCTATTCTACTAGGTACTGCTCTGGGCATGGCAGATGATCAGAGCCCACAAAAGTCATCCATATACTTGATATGCAGCAAATAAGTGGAGCTACTTGGTCCTGTTCCATGTGAGGAGTACCTTTACTGAAGCAAGGGCCCCTGGCAAGACCTGTTCCTTTAATCCATTGGTGTGTACAATTTTCCAAGACATGGAAAACTGTGTGCTGGTTGCACAAAAATTTCAGCGGTGTAAGCCAGACCTCCCACATTCAAGTCCACAGAAAGACTTCTATTGGTTTGGATGGCGCTGGATCATCACACACTTCAGCACACACTTTAGAAGGCTGAGTTGAATGAGACAAAGCTCTTGACTGAACAGTGAACGAGGCATGTGGCCATGTAGCTTTAGAACTGGGCAGATTTGCATGAGGCAGGGCTCCGATGGGCTCCTGCTTAATTCAACAGGTGCTTTCCTCTATACAGTGACGAGGCAGAAACATACGGAGCCCTGTCTCAATAGTGCACAAGATTTATTCCACTGCAGGAGTTCTGAATTGTTTCCTTTCTCTTCCCCATTGTCTGTGGGTAAGGGAAGTACACAAACCACAGAAGGGTAGGATATTCCTGATGCCTCTCCAGTCAAACATCCTGCTGCTCAGCGCATCCCTGACTTTTCAACGGGGTGAGGGAACAGGCAAAAAATAATCCCTTGTAG
Organism: Chrysemys picta bellii; assembly: GCF_011386835.1. Taxonomy (NCBI): domain Eukaryota; kingdom Metazoa; phylum Chordata; order Testudines; family Emydidae; genus Chrysemys; species Chrysemys picta. Next base: position 332,468,925 of record NC_088791.1, on the reverse strand, counting down.
CTGAAATCCCAGCTGCTGCCCCATGAATGAACCGAGACTGGGCTGGGAAAGGAGTGATGTCATCATCCCCGGGGAGAAATGAGGAACAGTCCCTGAATGGGGAACTCCCACACAGCCGGGCACTGTGAGCCAGCGCCTGCCTCAGGCCTGGGCTAATGGGTTTCGTAATAAAAACAATCACCTCTTCCCAGTCTGTGATATATACATGGCAAACGTCCCACTCCGCGTTAGCAGTCTGGACAGGGCGGGGGAAGGGTTTTTATCCTCGGAGTCACTCTCACAGTGTTGCGTTAGGATGCTCTCTGAAGGAAGTCAGCATTGTTAACCAAACAATGGTGGGAATTAATCTTTCAAGAGATGGCGTCTTTTCTCTCAGACACCCCGGACCAAAGAAAGGGAGGCCGAAGCGATTCTGAGGGGTGGGATTCAGTATGGGCATTCGTCAGACCTGCTAATCCTCCCAGATTCCCGTTTGGCTGCACTGCCACTACAGAGACTAAGCCGGGACAACCCCGCAGTGTAGATGCAGCCTACTCCAATGGAAGGGGTTTTTCCATGGCTGTACTGCCTCCCAAAACGATGGCAGCACTCTTCTGTCAACGTAGCTTTGTCTACACTGGGGGTAGCACAGATAGATGTTTTTTTCACACCCTGCCTGACACCGCTATACCAACCTAACTCTTGTGTGTTTACCAGGCCTTAGATTCAAATCCACTTACTGATGGTGAATTTCCCCTGGGACTTTGGCCAATAAGCTTGAACTGTAGCCTGGTTGCACCATTTTAGCTAACAACGTGTTTTTAAATCTGATTTTGTTAAACCCGTGCAAACCCCTGTATGGACACTGTTACACTAAATCTATATAAGTCAGGTTCAGGTTGAAGTAAATCTATTCCTTAATGACTTGAGCTAAACTGAAGCAAGAGTGCTTACACACAGGGCCAAGCACTGGTTTAACTAAATCATTTAAAACCCGATTTAAGTTAAATTGGCACAACTTTGAAATGTAGACAAGGCCTGAATTATAAAGGGATCAGAAGAGGAGGCACAGCAGGAAAAGCAGGAAACAGGAGGGTATAAATTAAAGTCAGACTCCCCCTACTTTATCCCACACCTGAGCTTAGGGTGACCAGACAGCAAATGTGAAAAATCAGGACAGGGGGTGGGGGGCAATAGGAGCCTATATAAGAAAAAGACCCAAAAATCGGGACTGTCCTTATAAAATCGGGACATCTGGTCACCCTACCTGCGCTACACTTCTGTGCAGTCCCATATTTCTGGACTTAAGTATCAGAGGGGTAGCCGTGTTAGTCTGGATCTGTAAAAAGCAATAGAGAGTCCTGTGGCACTTTTAAGACTAACAGATGTATTGGAGCATAAGCTTTCGTGGGTGAATACGTCTGATGAAGTGGGTATGACATGCGTCTGACAAAGTGGGTATTCACCCACGAAAACTTACGCTCCAATACATCTGTTAGTCTTAAAGGTGCCACAGGACCCTCTATTACTTCTGGACTTGTCCTCCCCGCCTTTTGCTGTCTGACATACAATTAAAAGGCAACCTCATAAACCCTCCAAGACAATGGTTAACTTCCCTGACACATCTCACTGCTACCCAAATGATTAATGAGCAGTTGTGTCCTCATCTGCTACAATGCAACCAGCCCCAGCTGTGTGCTTTGCTGGAGGGGAGATCAGGAAGTTTGGAAAGTGGGAAGTGTCTATTGTTTTAGCATGTGGGGATTTTGCCTATCAGCCAATTTCCTAAGGGTCAGATCTTCAAAGATGCACATGTGCAACTGCACATGCCTAATGGAGGAGCACCAGCCAATACCTGTGCGCTGGCAGAGCCCCGCATGGCCACCCCCAAATCCTGCCGTCCTTCATAGTGGAACCACGCCAGCAGTGCTCTGGCGAGTTAGATCCAGAATTTGCTCCCAGGCACTCAACTGTGGGGTCTCCTCAGAGAGGGTGTTAATCCTCTCCCTAGATGGGCTCTCCACACCATCTGCCCTGTCCCCCAGGCTCAGAGCTGCCATGTCCTTTTCATCTCCTCCCTCTCTTCCCTCACACTGACAGTCACCAAATCCTGCTACTCTTCCCTTTGCAAATCTCAAAAAAGTCTGCCCAACCCTCTCTAGCCCCCTCACCAAAACCCTGTGCTCCAACCAAGCCCAGTCCTTCTTCTAATCTCTTTACTAGCGCCACACCTCTTCCCCTCTCTCCCCACCCCGCATATCAAATGTAAGCTTTGTCCTGGCTCTCAAGGCCTTGCAAAATTTGGCTCCTGCTTCCTGGTCTGCTCTCACCTCCTTCCTCCGTCACTCCACCCAAGCAGCATGGACTTACCATCCCCTTTTGTGTTCTTCTCCTACTCTTTGTCACTTGGACTTCTTCCCTGTTACTCCACATGTCTCCCTTTCCCAGTCTGACATGTCGCCACAAAATCCCTCCTCAGAACATGGTTCTTCCAGGATGACTGCTCATCCTACCTCTCTCTGCCATACACCTTCATCCCCCAAAGTCCCTCTGGGGGCCTGATCACTCTTGGACCTTCATCACTGTGAAGGACCTGTTAGACAGCATTGCAGGATGTTGCTGGAAGGAGTGTGTACATAGATACCTCTGGGAAGCACCTTGTGTAGGGACAGGCCTTGTGTGAAACTGGTACTGGCACAACATTTCCTTTCAATCTTTTTCAGACACAGATTAGGACAAGTCCCATTGTTTGTAAATAGCTGATTAAGATCAACCCTCTGAAACTCCTGCGTGTGCCAGTCAGGATGAGAAAAGGAAGAAAAAGGTGAGGAGACAAGAAGGAGAGGAAAAGGGCAGCCAGTTTCTAATGTGATAGGAAGATCCTGCTCTTAACTTGATAGGTGGAAGCGTATTTATCACAGAGACTTAAAACAAACAAAAAATCCCCACATGTGAAACACTGGCAGTGCAGCTGTCAAGGAAAGGAAGAGTTTATGCATTTGTTACGGAGACAGAGGGAGGAGGTCTAATGAGCTGAGCATCAGACTGGGACACCACCAGCTCTGATACTCACTCCCTTCCACATGTTGAGGAAACAGGGGGCATTGTGGGCTCTGGGACTGAGACAGGACACGGGTTCTAATCCCGGCTTTGTCACTCTCGCTGTTCTGTGGTTTTGGAAGAGTCACATTAATCCCTTTGAGGAAATTCTTCTCTTAGTTTCCTTAGTGAATACCCAGAGTTGCTCCATTTAACCTGGATTTACCCCAGTGGGGCTGACTGCAGAAGCTGTATACAAGGAGGAAGTCAACCGGCAAGATAATAGCACAGAGGATTTGCAAGGTTTAGGCTTGTGGAGCATTTGAAGACTAAAAGCCCTACAGAACTGCTAAGTATCATTTGTATTGTCTCAACCAGATTGCAGAAAATTAAGTCAACTCACTGAACTAACTAAAGCACTGGGAGAGCACACATGGTACATTTTCTCGCAGTGACAACTGCTGCAGAAATTTGCAGAGCAGCTAGCTTACTGGAAATGACAGGCACACTTTTCAAAATACATTACTGTGCTTTTGTTTACATTGTTATTGCTTGTGCGTAAACTCTATCAGGCTCTGAGGAAATTTGAGCTCAGTATATTTAATGGCCTTGTGAACTCAGTTGCATTTCCCTGTGAACCGGTCAGGATTGCATTGGCACTTACCCTGAATATCATCGTTGAATGTACAATATCTGTTGCGGTATTTGTTGAGAAGACGGAAAGCGTTGGCATTGGCAAAATCTTCAAACTGGATCAAGCAATTCATGCCATACCTGTAGTTTAAAGGACAATTAGAAGTGGATAAAAAACCCCACAACACAGGAAGAAAAGTATATATCTGCTAAAAATGTTTATAAAGAGAACATGGTTGTATGTACAGAAAATATATATAGAAAAAAGACTAGTGGCGATAACCATCCAAGGAAGTGGTATATTGAGAGTGCCTATGTGAGACATCAAAATCATCCACTCTAATCAGAGGGCTTGTCTCCACTTACTGGGGGATCAGCGCGCGGCAATCAATTCATCAAGGGTCTAGTGAAGACCCGCTAAATCAACCGCTGATCGCTCTCCCATCAACTCCAGTACTCCAATGGAACAAGAAGCATAAGGTAAGTCACTGCAATAGCATGAGGTAAGTAGACACCACAATAAGTTGACCTAAGATATGTCGATTCCAGCTACGTTATTCACTTAGCCCCGTAGTGTAGCCCTGTCCAGAGACTTTGCTGCCACTCTAGGGAAATGTATTTTAATTTGCACTGCATCAGGCCCTCCCATCTGAGTATCTCAATGTACTACAGAAATGACAATGAGTTAAACCTCATAACATCACACCTGGAGATAAAGAAGTTTTCAAGAGGAGGAAACTGAGGAACAGAAAAATTAGGTGACTTCCCAAGGTCACATAAGGAGTCACTGCAGAAATTGGATCCCAACTTGCTGACTCCATGCCTGTGTTTTAAGCATGAGATTATCCTTCCCATTTGTACTGATTATACAGAAGGAATTATGGCTAAGGCAGAGCAAGCAAGACATCTTAGTTCTATTACCTGGTCTGCCACTGATTTGCTACATAATCTAGGGCAAATCACGTAACCCCTCCTTGCCTCAGTTTCCCCCTGGGAACAACAATATTTTCCTAACGAGGGTATTCTGAGTATCAGTGCATTCATGTTTGTGACTCTGTGGAAGATCCCCAGAGGGAAGGCACTACAGAAGGACTAAGAAGTAGTATTACAAAGTCCCATCCATAAGGGACATTGAATTTGTATTTGGGATAATGTTAAATACTGAACTGACCAATTTTCAAAGGAGAGTTTGCATGCAAATCTCAGAAAGGGAAGGAAATCAACTTTTGAGCTTGATTCGGGTTATTTCTTTAGAAAGACAGTACCCTGCCTACAAAAGAAATATCAGTTAAAAGAACACCATCAACACCACTTGAAATCTAGGTGCTTGAAAGAAATTATTTTCACTGCATGCACCAGCCTCTGATCCCCCTACCATTGTGTGATTTGACTACTACATTCTCCTACATTAAAAAATGTTCCTCTCTCCCATGTTGCACTGAAGAAGATTGAAACACAAACAACGTTATACAAAAATCACAAAGTAAATGAATTAGAGGAAAATCCTTCTTTTCCCCTAATCTCTTTCTGTTACAGTCACCCTAGTTGTTACTTGTAGATAATTTTTTTCCAGACAGCAGTATGATTTCAGGTTTATGCATCTCTTTAAACTTTCAACAGTCATCTGACGCCTGTCTTTACTGCTAAACTAGTAAAATAAAAGAGATAGTGAATAGGGTTGTCTCTCAAATAACCATCATCAGACAACGGGAGGAGCATGAGGAATGAGCAATGCAGCGATTAGCAACCTCAGTGCTGTAGTTATGTCAAAGGAGGCTAAATGATTGTTGAGGTATTACAAAAATGACCCTCTCTGGGACCTTAAGCAATGCAAAGGCAGCACTTCCATTCATACCTGCCAGTCTCTCCCTTTTGCCATTGACATTTGACATGAAAAAGTGGGACACCAATACTTTAAACTAGAAAGTGATACCAGCGAATCATGCTTTGTTTAAAAGCCAAGATTACAGCCATCAAAAGCTCCATTCACAACTCTCCGAGTGGCTAGGCTCAGGCGCTCTCAGAGTGTCCCAGATTTTTTTTGTGCTACTTTCAATTTCTACCATGTCTGTCGGCAAGGAGACAATGACAAGCACATTTATTGTCCCTATTTACCACTCCATCATGAGAAATTTAATCAGGCTGGTCAGACATGTTTTATAAACCATCTGGCCTCTCTAAGAGGCAGCCTATCAACTTTCTCTCTCCCCACTTCTCCTGCCCCTCAAGAGATGTAGGGTAACATTTGTCAAAAAGTGCATAAGTGACTTAGGCACCTGCATCCCATGTCTAAAGTGACTTAGGCACTTAGAAGCCTAAGGCACATTAACTTTCAATGAGACTTAGGCTCTTAAGCCCCTACATTTTCTTTGAAAAATTCACTTGTAGTCAGTCTCCTTTTCCACTGGTCTCTTTCTTCCTCTTTTCAGTCCAATACACAGAATTGATCTATAAAAAGCATTGCCCTGTTCTCCATGTCGGTGTTTTTTTCACACCCCTGAGCGACAAAAATTATATCTACGAAAGTGGTAGTGTAGACAAGCCCTTAGTGCATAGCAAGTTGAGGTGTAAATCTACAGTGCTCCTAGCTTGCTGGGCACTAACTGGCTGTGTGGACCCTGCTACCAGGCACTAAACGGTCTGTAATGTGCTTTGGGGTACTGCTTGTGGTGTATTGAAAACTGTAAAAATCACAAGCTGCCACTTTATACCCTGATCCTGCTGACAGGCTAGAGGGCTCTGTAGGGAAGAATCAGGTTTTAGGCAGCCAGCTAGGTGAGTTGTGCCACGCTATTTTAGGGAGCAGCCTGCTTTGTTTCTCTCTGTTTTGGGGTTCTTGTGTTTTCTGCATTCTAAGCAACAAAGAAGTGTTATGTTTCAACCTTCAAGCATGAGCATTTTATGTTTTTATCTAATGTCTCTGGGTGTTGCTGCTAGTATATCAAAGCACACTAGAGAACTTTTAGTGCACAGGAGCAGGGTCCACACAGCCAGTTAGTGTGCAGCAAGCTAGTGCGCTGTACATTCACACCTTGGTTTGCCATGCACTAAGGCTCTGTGTAAACAAGCCCTAAGTCACTAGTTGGCAGAGCAACAAAGCAAGTCCACATTTCAGATACCTGGGCCTGTGTAATGGTTGTAGTTGGAGACCATATAGCAGGACTGGGTCCTATTCCTATCATTTACACTGACTTACTATGTGACCTTGGGTAAGTCACCCAGACCAACATTTTCTTACATGGTTGGCTATATCTAGGCACCTATTTACTTAGGTAAAGATTTTTCCCTGGTGCTTGGCACTGTAGTATTCGAGCGCCTCACAGAGAACAGCAGATTTCTCCTCACAACACTGCTGCAAGGGAGGGAAGCATTATTATCCCCCTTTTAGATGAGCAATTGAGCACAGAGCAATTAAGTGAGTTGTTTCAGGTCACACAGGAAGCCAGCCCACTGCCTAAGCCACAAGTCCATCCTTCCTTTCACAAAAATCTGTTTTATTAGTTCTAGTGGCCATAATGGGCTAGGAGCTTTCCAAACAGAAGGGAAGGTCCCAGTCCCTGCCTTATGGAGGTCACAATCTAATGAGAGACAGACATTTTCAGAGGTGCTGGACACCCACAGCTCCCAGGGATTACAGCTGGGTGGGGGTGCTAAGCACTTCTGAAAATCAGGCCCAGGGTGCCTCAGATCAGTCCCCCCAAAACGGAAAGCAACCAAACTTAGGGGCTGCTTTAGAAAGAATTGTCCTTACTGTCTAGAGCATGGGGAGGGGGGTAACCTATGGCCCGTGGGCTGGATCCGGCTCCTTGCTCATTTTCATCCGGCCAGCAGGCCAACGTACAACTCACCTGCCAGGGGGCGGGAGGGGGCTGAGACTCAGGGCTTCCTCCCATGGCAGGGTGAGCTGGTGCTCATGGAGGGACGCTGAGTTTCGGTGCCCCCTGTGGGGCTGGAGCCGCGAGCGCCGGCTTGCACCACTGAGGGGGGAAGCCCCGAGCCTCCGCACCCTCCAGCAGGTGAGTTGAACGTGTGTGGCCCGCCATTGATTTTTTTCAGTGGGTCAATGGCCCCTGACACAAAAAAGGTTCCCACCCCTGGTCTAGAGAACTGTTCCGCTGCTGAACGATCGGTTGCCCTCCTTCAGCTATTTTGGCTCATAGGTCACTTTCCTACCTCTACTTTGCCAACTTCTGGAATGGATATACTGCATCAGCCAGAAGAACATGAACCTTTGGGTCATGCTGCCCCCTTTAAAATTATTTTCCCGCTAATAGAGCAACCATTGGCTGAGATGAGAATGCCCCTGAATTCAGATATTGGGGTATTCCCTGACATCCTCCTCCCTCTCCCATTCCCTTTATCACACCACCCAAAGAGCTGTGGACTCCATCCTTGGGAATGGCTGGAGAATGCCTATTCTATTCTATTTATTAGAGCATAAGCTTTCGTGGACTACAGCCCACTTCTTCGGATGCATCCGAAGAAGTGGGCTGTAGTCCACGAAAGCTTATGCTCTAATAAATTTGTTAGTCTCTAAGGTGCCACAAGTCCTCCTGTTCTTCTTTTTGCGGATACAGACTAACACGGCTGCTACTCTGAAAACTATTCTATTCTGTTCTCTTTGGGTTCTTAAACTGTGCACCCATCACCGTGGCTTCATAGAGTCTTAGATGTTAACGTCAGAAGGAATCATTAGATCATCTAGTCTGACCTCCTGTATAGCCCTGGCCATAACATTACAGCCAGCTGTCCTTGTACTGAGCCCAACAGTGCTTGTTTGGCTAACACAGACCTTCCAGAAAGGCATCCAGTCTTGATTTGAAGACATCAGGAGATGGAGAATCCACCACTTCCCTCTGCAGTTTGTTCCCCAGAGGTTCATCACCCAAATTTCTGTCTTATTTCTCATTTGAATTTGCATGGATTCAGCTGCCAGCCACTGGTTCTTCTTGTCTCTTTTCCACTAAATTGAAGAGCCCTTTAATACTCAGTGTTTTCTCCCCGGGAAGGTACCCATACGCTGTAATCAAGTCGCCTCTCAAGCGTCTTTTTGATAAAATAAACAGATTGAGCACTTTAAGCATCTCACTATAAGGCGTTTCCTCCAGCCCTCAAATTATTTGTGTGACTCTTTTCTGCAGCCTCTCCAATTTTTCAACCTTCTTTTTAAAATGTGGACACCAGACCTGAAGTCAGTATGATAATTATTTGTATTATCGTATTGCCTAGTAGATGCTGTACAAACACAGAACAAAAAGATAGGCCCTGCCCCAATGGGCTTACAATCTAAGTAACAAGACAGAGACAGCAGATGGATACAGAAACAAACGGGGGCGTACAAAGAAATAATGAGACAGTATTGGTCAGCAAGCGTGATCTCAGCACATCAGCAGCCTAATCCTTAAGTTTTCTGTATTCTACTCTCAATCTCACCAAAGAGGTAAAATAACCTTCCTACTCACTACTCCCCTCTTTATGCACCCAAGAGACACATTGACTCTTTTTGCCACAGCCTCGCCCTGGGAGCCCACGTTCAGTTGTTTGACCACTGTGACCCCTAAATCCTTTCTAATATCTGGGTGCCTTCCAGCAGTGCAGCAACACAACCAGCATCCACAGTGTTTGGCCTTTCCTCCTCTCTCCAAGAGGAAAGGGGTGTGGATTATTAAAAAATTGCTTTAATAGTTGTTTTTATTGTGCTGTCCTACAGCTGCAATTGAGGGGCATTTACTCTAGAGACGACAGAGTCGTCTCTGGAGCTGTAGAACCCAACAGAACTTCTATAGCCTGATGGACCCATCAGGCCTTACTGTAGTAAACCAGCTACTTCTAATCTCATTTGGTCTTCTCTTTGGGGCAAATTGCGTTAGCTCTGGTTCAGGTACAGAGTGCTCCATCTTCCCATTATAATCACCTCTCTCCCTCCCTCCCCCCAAACATTAGAGCTTAAGGTTGAATTTTCAAAGGAGCCAAAGGGCTTTGAATTTCAATGGCAATGAACTGCCTTAGACTTGCCTAAAATATTTAGCTGAATGAAACTAGTTTTCATACCACTTATAAAATGGTTTGTATAATTCAGGGGCGGGCAAACTTTTTGGCCTGAGGGCCACATCAGGTTTCAGAAATTGTATGGAGGGCCGGTTGGGGGAGTCTGTGCCTCCCCAGACAGACAGGCCTGGCCCGGCTCCACCCCCTATCCGACCCCCCCTGCTTCTTGCCCCCTGACGCCCCCCCCCCCCAGGACCCCTGCCCCATCCACCCCTCCTGCTCTCTGTCCCCTGACTGCTCCCGGACCCCCCCGCCCCTAACTGCCCCCCGCCGCCCCATCCAACCCCTCCTCTCATTCCTGACTGCCCCCCCGGATCCCTGCTCCATTCATCCCCCCTGCTCCCTGACCGGCCCCGGAACCCCCACCCCTGACTGCCCCCCGCTGCCCCATCCAACCCCCCCTCTCCTTCCTGACTGCCCCCCCCCCCCGAGACCCTGACCCATCCAACCACCCCTTCTCCCAGACCGCCCCCCGGAACCCCTGCCCCCATTCAACACCCCTGTTCCCTGCCCTCTGGGACCGCCCCGACCCCTATCCACACCCCTGGCCCCTGACCACCCCCCAAACTCCCCTGCCCACTATCCAACCTCCCCTGCTCCCTGCCCCCTGCCCCTGCCCCTTACCACGCTGCCTGGAGCACCAGTGGCTGGCAGTGCGGCTGCACCAGGACAGGCAGCTGTGCCACCTGGCTGGAGCCAGCCACACACCATGCAGCACAGAGACCGGGTCAGGCCAGGCTCTGTAGCTGCACTACCCCAGGAGCTCGCAGCCCCGCTGCCCAGAGCATTGCACCCCGGCGCAGTGAGCTGAGGCTGTGGGGGAGGGAGGACAGTGGGGGAGGGGCCAGGGGCTAGCCTCCCGGGTCAGGAGCTCAGGGGCCGGGCAGAACGGTCCCACGGGCTGTAGTTTGCCCACCTCTGGTATAATTACAGCATAATGGGATAAACCAGAACAAAAATGGGGAAATACACGGTGTAAACAGAGTGAAGGAAAGAGCTTGACACCCATTTCTAACAGGACACATTCTTTTCCTTGCCCTATAAGGTTTCAAAGGGTCTGAGACCATGTTGTTTCAACTGAAATACCTCGCTGATCTTTTTAATTCCTTTCCTAGAGGCCACCAATCTGCTGCCAATTATCTGTGAGTTACACAGTATCTTTTGGGGGTGGAGCAGTTACAAGTTCCATGCACTTTTAATCTTTTCACATCATTGATTCTGGAAGCTACGGAGGAAACATCCAATACCATAATTCCTCCAAAATGCTGACCAATGACCAATGCCCCTTCCTCGTAATTGTGAAGCTTCCCAAATTTCTCTCCTCCACTAAAGCTTGGCAGCTAAAAGGGGTAGTCTGGGCTCCCATGGAATATATTCAAGGAATGAATAACATGGCAAGTATCTGGCAAATATAATTCTCTTATCGATTATCTGCCAAGTGAGTGGTTTTGCACTTGCAAGGGAAAAAGTCATGATCAGCAAAATGCCACATCACCGTTAACATGTGCTGACATTCGCCAGAGCTGAAGAAAAATACCACAATTGGACTATGTGGTAGGTCTCCTCTTGGCACAATGCAACTTCAAATACTATACAAACAATGGGATTAGCAAATCTTTAACTAGGCATGCAATTTTTAGACCAAAATACCAGGCAAGTTATTTCCATTAAAACCAGTCTGACCTCTGAATTAACATTAATTGGTTAGGAAAAATGGTGTTCTCGCACAGCAATAATTTGTGCAACCAGCACTTCAAACATCACAATGGTGGGATGGTCTCTATGACTATGAGATCATATTTTCATGAGGATTAATTACGCCTGAACCATTTCTTTTCTGTGTCAGGCACATAAATCTTTTCCTACCACACACAGTCCTCTCCAATAGCAGGCAGATGTGATGATACGGGGAAATTGTCTATGTACAGTTATGAATTCTGTTTGAGACTGAGGGGCTGGTTATGAGTATCTGAGCCAGACTGCAGCCTCCATTTTGAATGTGTGGTTTGTTTTCCTTCCCTGTTGTCCTTTTACTTCCATGTTGAACTGGAATTCCAAGGGGCAGTAAAACAATAACAAAGGGTTGTTAGCTTAAGTGCTCTCCCATTGAAATGGAACCACTCTAAACAGCGGGCTGGCTCCTATCCAGAAGGATGAGTCTACCCAGGTGGGTTAGTAACTAAGTAATAGATTAGCTGGTAGAGGATTCTGATCACCTGATGGGGCTGATCAGAGTCACTTGACAAAGGGGCTGCTGGGTCCCCATTTGAAAATATTTCAGGCTCTGACGAACACTTCCCGCCCCACCCCCAACATCCCATGCCACCCTTACTTCTGTGTTGCTGCTGGTGGTGGCGCTGCCTTCAGAGCTGGGCACCCAGCCAGCAGCCGCTGCTCTTGCAACCCCTCCCACAATAGTCTTGGGACTCCCTTTTGGGTCAGGGCCCCCAGTCTGAGAAACATTGGACTACGGGATATAAAAGAGAGGGTCTCTCGACAGCCATTTGAGAGAGAGTGGGATTGATTGGTTGATTGATTTATTCCATATTCTGGAAGAGAACCCATGTGCAGAAGGGATGAGGAAGGATCGTGACTTCCTGCGAGGATTCTGGCCTATTCCCAAAAAACTCTGCTGAGTGGTGAGGAAACTGAGGCAAGGAAATGTGTATAGGTGTGTTTATTATTTTGCATATGTCTATATATTTCTTGTGCTACCTGGGTAAAGAGCAATTGGGTTCTAGAATCCTGGGCAAAGTCTGTCTGTCAGCTTTCACGGTTACTAGCCCTGAAGAGGTAAACGCTAAACCAGAAGTCTCACACCGTCGGTGGGATTCTGGGGAATGTGCAAAAGCTGCTAATGAGGCTTGAGGAAGATGGCACTCGAGTACTGGACCGTGGGTTTCCCACTGCAAAGAGGGGTATTAGAGGTCTGTTCCTGGATTGTGTGCCTAAAGGCCCCAAACCAGGGACAGTGCCTGAACTCTGCCCAGCCCCAGCAAGCTGACACATGCAATTCAGCAGTCTGGTGAGTGTCCAACAGGGGGCACTGGAGCAGCTCTCCTTCCATCTATTTTTATCTTTAACAAACATTTCCTGAGGACAGTGCAAAGAGAGTATGATGCTCCATAAATATTTAATTTCTCTCTATGCCCCTTCAAGTATGGCAGGACAGTGATGGAACGCTGAATCTTTTTTCACCAAGGTATTTTTGAAGGTTCAGAATGGAATCAATATTGCCAACCCCAAATGTTCAAAAATCATGAGTCTGCCCCTCTCCCCCACAAAATCATGAGATTTTAAAATATTTTCTTTGCCTTCTGGTTTGTGAGATTACAGGCATTCTTAGGTCACATTTTCAGGCTTTTTCACTGTAACCATGAGGACTAGAAACTCAAGAACAATAATGAGAGGCGAACAGCAGAGGCTAACAGCGGGAGTTTGCCTGGGAGTTCGCGTGGGGAGAGCGCACTGAGGCTTTCATCTGCAGGTTTCTCTGAGTAGTTCCTGCAGCAGTTGAGGAAGCTCTTAAGAGGACTGTGATATGGAAGGTGAGCGATCAGCTGTTGTAACCTGCACAGGTTGTGCCATGTTTGTCTTTCTTCCACAGGACAGAAGCGACTTTGTCTGTACAAAGTGCAAGCTGGTCTCCATGTTGGAAGAGAAGGTTCGAGGGCTGGAGAAACGAGTGTCGACTCTGCGTTGCATAAGGGAAAATGAAGATTTCCTGGACAGACGTCAGGAGATGCTTCTACGGCCACAATGTTCTGAAGATTCAGAGCAGGCGCAGCAGGGACAGAAGGATTGTGAGGAGGTTTGGCAGCATGTGACCTCCAGAAGTAGAAAGAGGAGCGTCCATGCACCAGCAATGGAGATACAGGTGAGCAATCGTTTCCATGTTCTCTCTACAGGTACTAATGCGGAGAGTGGACTAGATGACCCATCTGAGGGAAGGGAGCAGAAGGAGATTCCACCGATTGGAAGACAAAAGATGCACTGTCCTAGGGATGGGGGTTCCACGACCACCACTCCCAAGAGGAGGAGGAGGGTGGTGGTGGTCGGGGACTCCCTCCTCAGGGGGACTGAGTCATCTATCTGCCGCCCCGACCGGGAAAACCGAGAGGTCTGCTGCTTGCCAGGAGCTAGGATACACGATGTGACGGAGAGACTGCCGAGACTCATCAAGCCCTCGGATCACTACCCCTTCCTGTTTCTCCACGTGGGCACCAATGATACTGCCAAGAATGACCTTGAGCGGATCACTGCAGACTACGTGGCTCTGGGAAGAAGGATAAAGGAGTTTGAGGCGCAAGTGGTGTTCTCGTCCATCCTCCCTGTGCAAGGAAAAGGCCGGGGTAGAGACTGTCAAATCGTGGAAGTCAACGAATGGCTACGCAGGTGGTGTCGGAGAGCAGGCTTTGGATTCTTTGACCATGGGATGGTGTTCCAAGAAGAAGGAGTGCTAGGCAGAGACGGGCTCCACCTAACGAAGAGAGGGAAGAGCATCTTCGCCAGCAGGCTGGCTAACCTAGTGAGGAGGGCTTTAAACTAGGTTCACCGGGGGAAGGAGACCAAAGCCCTGAGGTAAGTGGGGAAATGGGATCCTGGGAGGAAGCACAAGCAGGAGAGCGCAAGAGGGGAGGACTCCTGTCTCATGCTGAGAAAGAGGGACGATCAATGAGTTATCTTAAGTGCCTATACACAAATGCAAGAAGCCTGGGAAACAAGCAGGGAGAACTGGAAGTCCTGGCACACATGACTGGAGTACTGTCATGGATGGATATAAACTGTTCAGGAAGGACAGGCAGGGCAGAAAAGGTGGGGGAGTTGCGTTGTATGAGAGAGGAGTATGACTGCTCAGAGCTCCGGTATGAAACTGCAGAAAACCCCGAGAGTCTCTGGATAAAGTTGAGAAGTGTGAGCAACAAGGGTGATGTCGTGGTTGGAGTCTGCTATAGACCACCAGACCAGGGGGATGAGGTGGACGAGGCTTTCTTCTGGCAACTAGCAGAAGTTGCTAGATCGCAGGCCCTGGTTCTCATGGGAGACTTTAATCACCCTGATATCTGCTGGGAGAGCAATACAGCGGTGCACAGGCAATCCAGGAAATTTTTGGATAGTGTAGGGGACAATTTCCTGGTGCAAGTGCTGGAGGAACCAACTAGGGGCAAAGCTTTTCTTGACCTGCTACTCACAAACAGGGAAGAACTAGTAGGGGAAGCAAAAGTGGATGGGAACCTGGGAGGCAGTGACCATGAGATGGTCGAGTTCAGGATCCTGACACAAGGAAGAAAGGAGAGCAGCAGAATACGGACCCTGGACTTCAGAAAAGCAGACTTTGACTCCCTCAGGGAACAGATGGGCAGGATCCCCTAGGAGAATAACATGAAGGGCAAAGGGGTCCAGGAGAGCTGGCTGTATTTTAAAGAATCCTTATTGAGGTTGCAGGAACAAACCATCCCAATGTGTAGAAAGAATAGTAAATATGGCAGGCGACCAGCTTGGCTAAACAGTGAAATCCTTGCTGATCTTAAACGCAAAAAAGAAGCTTACAAGAAGTGGAAGATTGGACAAATGACCAGGGAGGAGTATAAAAATATTGCTCACGCGTGCAGGAGTGAAATCAGGAAGGCCAAATCACACTTGGGAGTTGCAGTTAGCAAGAGATGTTAAGAGTAACAAGAAGGGTTTCTTCAGGTATGTTAGCAACAAGAAAAAAATCAAGGAAAGTGTGGGCCCCTTACTGAATGAGGGAGGCAACCTAGTGACCGAGGATGTGGAAAAAGCTAATGTACTCAATGATTTTTTTGCCTCTGTCTTCACGCACAAGGTCAGCTCCCAGATTGCTGCACTGGGCAGTACAGCATGGGGAGAAGTTGACCAACCCTCTGTGGAGAAAGAAGTGGTTCGGGACTATTTAGAAAAACTGGACGTGCACAAGTCCATGGGGCCGGATGCGCTGCATCCGAGGGTGCTGAAGGAGTTGGCGGGTGAGATTGCAGAGCCATTAGCCATTATTTTTGAAAACTCATGGCGATCGGGGGAGGTCCCAGATGACTGGAAAAAGGCTAATGTAGTGCCCATCTTTAAAAAAGGGAAGAAGGAGGATCCGGGGAACTACAGGCCAGTCAGCCTCACCTCAGTCCCTGGAAAAATCATGGAGCAGGTCCTCAAGGAATCAATTATGAAACATTTAGAGGAGAGGAAAGTGATCAGGAACAGTCAGCATGGATTCACGAAGGGGAAGTCGTGCCTGACTAACCTAATTGCCTTCTATGATGAGATAACTGGCTCTGTGGATGAGGGGAAAGCAGTGCTTGTGTTATTCCTTGACTTTAGCAAAGCTTTTGATACGGTCTCCCACAGTATTCTTGCCGCCAAGTTAAAGAAGTATGGGGTGGATGAATGGACTGTAAGGTGGATAGAAAGCTGGCTAGATCGTCGGGCTCAACGGGTAGTGATCAATGGCTCCATGTCTAGTTGGCAGCCGGTTTCAAGCGGAGTGCCCCAAGGGTCGGTCCTGGGGCCGGTTTTGTTTAATATCTTTATTAATGATCTGGAGGATGGTGTGGACTGCACTCTCAGCAAGTTTGCAGATGACACTAAACTAGGAGGCGTGGTAGATACACTAGAGGGTAGGGATCGGATACAGAGGGACCTAGACAAATTAGAGGATTGGGCCGAAAAAAACCTGATGAGGTTCAACAAGGACAAGTGCAGAGTCCTGCACTTAGGACGGAAGAATCCCATGCACTGCTACAGACTAGGGACCGAATGGCTAGGTAGCAGTTCTGCAGAAAAGGACCTAGGGGTCACAGTGGACGAGAAGCTGGATATGAGTCAACAGTGTGCTCTTGTTGCCAAGAAGGCTAACGGCATTTTGGGCTGTATAAGTAGGGGCATTGCCAGCAGATCGAGGGACGTGATCGTTCCCCTTTATTCGACATTGGTGAGGCCTCATCTGGAATACTGTGTCCAGTTTTGGGCCCCACACTACAAGAAGGATGTGGAAAAATTGGAAAGAGTCCAGCGGAGGGCAACAAAAATGATTAGGGGTCTGGAGCACATGACTTATGAGGAGAGGCTGAGGGAACTGGGATTGTTTAGTCTCCAGAAGAGAAGAATGAGGGGGGATTTGATAGCAGCCTTCAACTACCTGAAGGGGGGTTCCAAAGAGGATGGAGCTCGGCTATTCTCAGTGGTGGCAGATGACAGAACAAGGAGCAATGGTCTCAAGTTGCAGTGGGGGAGGTCCAGGTTGGATATCAGGAAAAACTATTTCACTAGGAGGGTGGTGAAACACTGGAATGCGTTACCTAGGGAGGTGGTGGAGTCTCCTTCCTTGGAGGTTTTTAAGGCCTGGCTTGACAAAGCCCTGGCTGGGATGATTTAGCTGGGAATTGGTCCTGCTTTGAGCAGGGGGTTGGACTAGATGACCTCTTGAGGTCCCTTCCAACTCTGATATTCTATGATTCTATGATATCTGAGATTCTCACATACTCACAGGATTCCAGGAACTGGGGCTTTACATAAAACATCCAATATTGCATGACTTCCAATAAAATTGCGATAGTTGACACCATTGGAATGATTTTCAAGGACAGGTACTATGCTGAGGCCTTGGCTACACTTACCCGCTAGTTCGGCGGCTGGCAATCGAACTTCTGGGTTCGACTTATCGCGTCTAGTCTGGACGCGATAAGTCGAACCCGGAAGTGATCGCCGTCGACTGCGGTACTCCAGCTCGGCGAGAGGAGTACCGCGGAGTCGACGGGGGAGCCTGCCTGCCGAGTGTGGACCAAGGTAAGTTCGAACTAAGGTACTTCGAACTTCAGCTACGTTATTCACGTAGCTGAAGTTCCGTACCTTAGTTCGAATTAGGGGGGTAGTGTAGACCTGGCCTGAGACTTTCAGAGGATTTTAAGGGATTTAGGTACTCAAATCCCACTGAAATTAAATGAGTTAGACACCTAGTTTACTGGGGCCGGGTTGAAAATCTCACCATTAATGTTTACTGCTCCTTCCTAGCAATACATTTGCAGCTTTGTTTAATCAGGTCCATCCCGAGCCTGGTCACAATTCTGAGGGTGTTTTCAACACAAATTAGTTTATTTGTGTTTGTCAGAATTTCTGAGGAAAAAAATCTCCATTGCTTGACCCGCTCTATTCTGCTTACCTTGTGAGAGCTGCTGTGATCTCACATGCCCCAGGTGAGATAAGGCTGCAAGCGTCCATGACTTGCTTTATTATCTGCAGGTGCAGGATGCCTCTAAGAAAAGCAGTTGCCAAATGAGCAGTGTACGGATTTTGAGGATCTGCTCTATTATATTTCAGCACTCTTAAGTTTATGACAACGATCAAGGACAGCCAGAGAGAGAGCACCTGCAGCAGCTTCTAGTTAGAGGAGAGTCCTCAGGTCGGTCCAGCTGGCATGTTACCAGGTCTCATACAGCCATTTCAGACCCCCTCACTTCCCAGTTATGGCTCCCAGTCTGAGGAAGGATTGGGAGTCACATTAGGACTGATTGTTTTCCAGCAGGGGAAAGGCCAGGTGAGTTAGGACAGGCTTCTTCCAGGAATCTCTCCCTACCTGCTATTTGCTCCTCTTCTCTAGCATGCTCTCCTGAAGTCCATCTGAAACCCTAGGAAAATGTTCAGTGCCTAAGGAGTTAACCACCCAGAGTTTAGCTACCTTTATCATAAAGCAAAGCTGCAGTACAGGGATCGGCAACCTTTGGCACGCGGTCCGCCAGGTAAGCCCCTTGGCGAGCCGGACAGGTTTGTTTACCTGCCGCATCCACAGGTTCGGCCGATCACAGCTCCCACTGACCGCAGTTCACTGTTCCAGGCCAATGGGGGCAGCGGGAAGCAACGGCCGGCACATCCCTCGGCCTGCGCCGCTTCCAGCAGCCCTCATTGGCTTGGAGCGGCAAATCGCGGGCAGTGGGAGCTATGATTGGCCGAACCTGCGGACGCGGCAGGTAAACAAACCAGCCCGGCCCACCAGGGTACTTACCCTGGTGGGCCGCATGCCAAAGGTTGCCGATCCCTGCTGTAGTACATAGTATGTGGGATTTTGGTTTAACCTGGCTGGGGAAGCTTGAACAGATGGATGCCAGCATCCAAATTGCCTACTTCCATCCAATGGATATGCTGAGCAGATTGTTTATTCCCCTCTTCCAGTAAAATGCAGCTTTATTGCTTGACCTTCTCGTTTTGGACTCCAATATATTCCTGTTCCTCGAGGGCACATTAAAGTGTGTATTTATTGGGACTATCTGCTCTTGTAACTCTCTTTATGTAAAGGCGCCTTTCCAGTTTGCATGAGTAATTTTCATCTTCGCTGGCTCTTAAAAGTTAAGTTTTGGGAGACTGTTTTTGCATTTCTCAGCCCTCCTTCCAAAGAGCAGAAGACAGACTTAAAGGAATTCAGGCACTTTAAGACAGAAATGTAGGTATGAGTAGCAAAAAAAAACCAACCGTCCCCACACTAATATTAAACAAAATTTTCGTTTAAAAATATTTTTAAAAATGGGCTGTTTTGGAGTTGCAGCTGGAACACTGCAGGACTGTTTTAGTGCTTGAGAACTGGGCAATTATACTGATTGCAAATCGATGAGGCTAGTTTCAGGTGCACATTTTTAAAGTCCATGCTTAGGGCTCTGTATGAACTTTTGCACATGTGCAGAACACCTGATGTGCACGCACACCTGGGCCGTGTGGGTGGGCAAAGCGTGTGAATTCCCAACTTGGGTACAAATCACCTGAAGAAAATAAGTGTATGAGCACTTCTGAGCATTGGTTTTAGGTCTTCACCTCGCTACAAGAAACATCTGTATAGACCAGAGCTTGTGCACCACTGGGCAAGTCTGATTAAGTGCTGGCAATCCCAAAACACGGTCATGTAAGAGATCGGGAGGTAGATGTGAGCTGAGCACTCATCGAACGAGCCAAAGCCTGTCTATTTCCAGAGCGTGCGGCAAAGCCCAGCTGTTTGAAGAAGCCTTCTCACAACAGCAGGAGCCCACGGACTACGGGAATGGCCTGGGGCTTAAAACAATTCCAAGTTTAAGCAGCAAACTCATGGATGGCAGGAGCAGAGGCTACTAAGGACTAAGCCCTAATGAAAGGTTTCAGAGTAGCAGCCGTGTTAGTCTGTATCCGCAAAAAGAAGAACAGGAGGACTTGTGGCACCTTAGAGACTAACAAATTTATTAGAGCATAAGCTTTCGTGGGCTGTAGTCCACGAAAGCTTATGCTCTAATAAATTTGTTAGTCTCTAAGGTGCCACAAGTCCTCCTGTTCTTCTTTAAGCCCTAATGGTTTCTTAATTCTGTGCTCACCAGCTAGAGCTTTTGGTAAGCAGCACTCTGCAAACTTTGCCATCAGTAAAACTCTTATTTCTCAGCCTAAAGCAGATCATACATGCCAAGTTCCCTGCTATCCATCCATTCATCCCTTGAATACTTATACAGACCTCATTGCTATAGTATGCAAACACCGAAGAGGATGAGGTTCTCTCTCTTCCCCCAATGCTATCAAGAAGCAGGTTTATTATTTGTTTTGTTTTTTTATGAATCAGTGAGATTGAGGGTGCTAAAGCAGCAAGGTCCAATGGTCACTCTTATCTGTTCTGGCACCGAGTTCCATGTTCCTGGTCCAGCTCCTGTCTCCCATGGTCACAAGCCTCCTCCTATTGGTTGAGTGAACCATTGTTCTGGTGGAATGCAGCTGTTGTAGGAGGTCCTGCTTGCAGCGGATGAGACTGTCTCTCCGGTAACCAAGACTGATGCCATGCACATCTGTTAGGTTAGTATATACCATATTATACAAATGCCTGGCAGTTATAAGAGCTGAATGGGCCTATGTTTTTTCCAGAGTTCTGTTCACTCATGCTAAGCTACATCCCACAATCCCTTGTAATAGTGCAATTCAGCATATGGCATAAGCAGATAGGAAACATGTCAAAATCAAGATCCATTCGTTCTACGTCTTAGTACAAGTTAGGGAGGTAGTTTAATGGACTAGTGCCTGGAATGTTAGTATTAAAAAGGAAGCCATAGGTCTGGGTTACGGACTGTTGGGTCAGCCACGCTCACAGGGACTCCTGGATGCAGCTCTGTGCCTGGAAGTTTTGGTGCCCAACCACTCCTCCAGAAGAGCCCAGGCACTGCACCATGAGCCCAGTAGTCTGCCTCTGTCTGTGAGATGCAGCTCATTGTGATCTAATTGCCTTCACTTATTCCAGAATATATATTCCATTCTAATACTGAGCAAGAGTCAGACTGGGTCCATGTCAATGTGAATCCAGGGGCTGGGCCCTAGAGGCATAAAATCTGCTGAGGAGTAAGCTAGGGTTATACCAACGAGGGTCTGAAAGGGATAGTGCAGCTAAAATGGGGAACAGCACGTTCTGGGATTGGGAGTGGCCAGGGGATGCAATAGAGCTAGCATGGAGTCCTGGGCACAAACTAACCCTGCCTCATGGCAGAAAACACCAAAGGCAGCAAAGCCACCTGCCCTCCCTCCAGACATATCTTTTACCTAGAAAAGCTACAGTAAATCAGGTCTAGCTGTAAATGCACAAGCCAGAAAGCCCCAGTGAAGGATAAAACTGTTGCATTCCAAATCAGTCAAGGTCAAGTACAAAGTGTGAACGCCCATTACCAGAGGGACAGCATAGCAGCAGTGGCTGAAGTTCAGTCCTTAATCAGTAACAGGAAGTCGTGCTAGTGGAGCCAGGAGTACAGTATCAGTACTGCTCTCCCACACTCAATATCATACCCATCTCAAAAGCAAGTCACTCTGATCATGTGAGGAGTTCAGCTCTTTCACTTCATCACAGGGGTCACTCGAAGAAGGTCACTGGAAGGACCACAGGGACATTCCCGTTTAGGATTCCATGGCTGATCTGTCTTGTCTGTTTTGAGAGCCGTGCTGCAGCTTGGTAGTTTCGAAAGGGCTGCTCTGTGCATATTTAAAGCCACTTCACTCCAATTCCGGGTGGACGTAGAGGAAATTCAAGCCCCAAGCACCATTGAGGTAGAGATGAGGGACATGCAGCTAGCTCTCTGTGAAACCTGCACATCAAAAACTGAAACTAAGCCAATCTGGCCTTGATTTGAGGAGTTATTACTAAGCCCAAAATGGGGCTGGGTTCACAAAGCAGGATCCATTTATAGCTCTGGCCGAGCATCACGTTGATATTTTCAGTTCAATAAACGATATTAAATGTAAAGTCCAAATAAATAACACAGGGGATACTGTACCGATTATTTCGCATCATAAAAGCGACCACTGGATTCCCAGTCTGATGCATTAGAGAGCTGCTGAAACCAGAGGAACTTATTGCAGAACATATGCCCAGCTTCCTGCAGGGCACTTGGGACCTTGTCTTTAGCTCTGTACGTGGGTAAACTACTGGGCGGAGCTCAGGGGAAAACAAATCTAGTTCAAACCAAAATGAAAAGAACTACTTAGAGCTACTTCCCCTCTCTTTCCATTCGAATTCCCCAACACTTGGTCTCTGATTGTCTCCTGCACCCTGTCAAATGGAACAGGCTCATAAAAGAGACAGCTTCTGTTTTCACAATTACCCTGGTAATCAGCTGTGATGGGAAAGGAAAAGGGAGAGAAGTTATGACAGCTTAATGAGGCTTCAGTGACACAATCTGCTGGAGTGTGGAAGAGCCTCTCCCAGGGTCTATACTTTGTTTGCTCAACATCTGTCAGCAAGCGAGCGAGGCTGGCTTTCACAAGGGAGGCTGTTCGCTTTGGGATGGCCCATCCATCAGCACTTCTGGCCATTTGGAATCACGGTAACACTGTTACTTTACAATGGGACTATGGAAGAGATGATGGGAGGTGGAAGTGGAGTAAGAAAGAAGGAATTCAAGAGAAAGGGAGGAGGAAAAAACGTGACAATCTTTTTAAAACTCCACAGCTCAATCCCAGATCCTGATTAGTTTTTTTTTTAAGGGAGTTTGCCAATAAAACACATTATTAGTGTATAGACTGAGTCTCATCACACTGCAAGGGCATCTAACTCTCCACAGCACAAAGAAAATATACCCTGGCACATCAGCACCCCACTCAGGTCTTTAGATTTCGAGCAGTTTTCTCTGATATGTGGAGATTATGGGATATTCCTTCTGATAGGATCCCTGGATGAAGCAAGTGAGTTTTTATTCCAGCCTTGAAAATGTACCAGTCCAGGTGCGAAATCTACCCAACTCTCCTTTTGCTCCGGTGACTGAAGATAATGTAGATAGGTATATGTTACATGCCCATCATGTAAAATAAACCCCACCCCAATTACTTGCTGTGGGCAAGTAGCATTTTGCAAGGCTGCTTAATCCTAAATCCAGCCTGAGCTCAGTGGGCCAAATTCTGGCTTCCACTGGGGATAATGAGAGCTGCAAATACAAAAATTTGGCCCTTAATAGGAAGTCCTTTCTTGCTTTCTAGGTGAAACAGTAACAAATGGAGGTTTAGACACTGGGAAAATGCAGATAATTCTTCCAGCTGTTTTGAGAAGGGCCTTCATTAATAATTTGGTCTAAAAATGCACATAAGTCTCATTTTATTGGCAAATACATTAGTGCTAACTGTGGAGCTACTGCTATACCCATCCATTATTCGGTGGCTATTATGAAGCCTTGAGCCTTTGCCTCTGAGTGGAGATGCCTCCAGCCATAGACATTGGAATAGCATCTGTTTGATTTTATTCATACATTAGAACAATGACTTCACTCTATTCGCCTTCCTGTGTTCTGACACATTCCACTTCCTTGACACATGTCGCTGAAGCAGTAGTTACTAGCTGGGACAGGAGGTGCTCCGGCAAAAGAGCTGATCACTGACTTACATGAGAATTTAAAGGACCCTCATAAACTAGATTAAACTTTTTACATGACTAGCATGTCTCCATTTTGGAGAATTCAAGAATTGTTCTTGCAATACCTCTCAATATGAACCAAATTAACCTGGTTAATTAATCATTAGGGACCCAAAAGATCCCCCCCAAAATAATCAGACAAGCGCTCCCTTCAGATTGTGGGTTTATTCTCAGATGATTCTCGGATGATTCTGAGAAGTGCTATTCTTATGAATAACAAAAGACAGAGCCCAGAGTCCGGATTTCAGGGATCAGAGCTTTTCAAATTCAAAGGTCGCTGTACAAGTACCACTGAGGTTAGCTACAATATGACAGCACTTTCATGCCATTTTCTGCTTCATCTCATGACCTGGATGGAAGTTCAGGGTAACTGTTCAGGTGGTAATCCAAGACCAAATGAATGCATTGCATTCAAGCCTGCTGAATCCAGTTCAGCCTAGAGTTACCACCTTTCCCAACACCAGGGTCTTTGCAATAAGAATAACTATTAGAACAAGCACTAGAAGAAGTGGTAATAATACAATTCTATAATGCCTTGCACCCAGGTCTCAAGGCACCTAATGTACACAAATGGATTTGCCCTCCCAATACATCTGCAAAGTAGGTATACCAATCTGGAGATAACCTCTCTGGGTCTCAGGCTGTCTAAGTGATTTGTCCTGCATCCACTGGAAGAGTTGAGATCAGAAGCCAAGGCTCTTGACCCCAGCACCTTGCTCCAATCACTAGACCACACTGCCTGGGCATGTCATTCCGCTGAGTTCCATGGCTGAGTCCCCCCTGCCTTCTCCTCTGGGATTAGCCCATCTAACCCTGCCATAGGGAAACAATGGGCAGTCTTTTCCCAACAGCAAGCCCAGAAGAGGCATGCTGCCCGGGAGCACATTCCGATGGGTCAGGTGGCAGGCCAGGCCTGGCTAGCTGCCTATCTGTTTTGCCCTGTTCCCAAAATACATCTCGCAGTGGTGTCAGGGTTCATATCCTGCATGCTCAGCAATCTTTGCCATAGACACCACAAACAAAGCCCAGAGCCAGACAGGTGATGGGAGGGAGCCATTATCTAGGTCCTTATACCACTCATCACCATAGAAACCAAGTGTCTCAAGCTGTTGTCGCAGGACCCTGCTGAGCTCTGAATTCTCTCTCCCTGGTCCTGTTGTGGCCAGAGGAGAAGAGGAAACTTTAGGAGACATCCTTTCTCCACTGTGTTCATTAGAGGCTGGAGTTCAAATAAGAGAGCGTGCCAACAAAATACCAACTGTAAACAATCAGACGACAATTCCCTTCACCTCCCAATTGCTTTCAGTCTCTTGTGATTCCATAGATGTGTTTCTCTACTGCCAGAGTCTTCCAGATTAGACAAGACAGAATTCCTAATGTCAACACAAGCCACAAAAGATCCAACTTTTTAAAAAGAATAATCAGGCCTTTGTCCCTTATAAAGAACAAAAAGGCATAAGCTCAAATTTTCCCACTCTCTTTTAAGGTTCTCTTTTAAGCATTTCTAATGCACCCCTTGCCGAAGTGATAATGTTTATCACTAGTATTTTTTATCCACAGATCCAGGGGCTTCTAAAGCTATGTAATAATTATTAGCCCACGTTGCAGATGGGGAATCTGCAGCCCAGAAGAGGTGAAGGGCCTGGCCTAACATCACACAGTGAGTCAGTAGCAGAACTGGGAACGGAAACCTGGGGTGAAGTCCTGGCTCCACTGAAGTAAATAACAAAACTCCTATTGACTCAATGAGGCCAGGATTTCACCCCAATTCTCTCAGTCTAGCACCCAATTCCACTGGACCAAGGGCCAGTCACAAAAACTGAGGGTTGCACAGACACTGTCTCTAAAGCAGTCAGCTCCTTCAGGACCTACAGCTGCTGAAGGCACTGACCAATCCTCACCATTTCCCTCCTTACTGCTCCTCCCCACTCACCTGGGCATGGGGGAAGGGCACTGGTCATTTTTTTTTATAGGTGTTGCCCATAGAACCCTCCAGTCCTCCCTTATGAGAGACATAAGCCTACAGTTCGCAGCAGTGCACGCAGAAACAGCCTGCTGAGACAGAGGGAAACCTAATTCATTTAACTGACGTGGTGCCTTTAAATGCAAAGAACTGAAACAACAACAGTGTGGAGGGAAGACAAGCAAACATGAAGCACCTTATAAATCACTCTGCAGTCCCTGATTAACATCATCTGTTACTTTAGCAGAGGCAGAAAATGATGCTCAAGAGGTTAGGGCTTTTCCAGTCTGTTTTAAATAGCTGTTTTCTCTCTCTTCCTTCCAATATCCCCTTCAGTGAGTCGAGGGGATTGTCATGTACTTTCACCGTCCCCACCTGGGCACAAGAATGCACTGCAAAGCACGTAACCAATAGCCATGAGCGATGGTTCTCAGCTTTTCCCATACCATAACCCTGTGTTACAACAGAATACTATTCGGGATGGCCATCCCCTCCCTCCCAAATAGCCAGAAAGAAAGGAGAGGTGGTCGTGACCTTGAACCTACTGTAAGGATGAGAGTCCAGCGGAGATCAGCCCCAATCTGCAAAATCTGAATCCAAATTCCCCAAAGCTCAGGACAAGCAGGTAGGAGACTTTGGAGTGCCACGTGTAAAGCTCCAATCAGGACCTGAACTGCAGAGGTGTTTTTGGTCTGCTGTGCAGGTTTGGGCCCATATCTACAGATTTAGGGTCCAGTGCTGCAGTCCTTACTCTCGTGAGCAGTCCCAGTGATTTCAATGGGAAATGAGTGAGAGCTACAGGACTGGGCTTCATGCTTATGTATCAAACTCATTCAGTGGAGAGGGCTTACCTCCATTTTGAATGATGGTCCATGAGTTGAGGTATAAACAGAGAAACCCATACTCCCTTAGTTCACAGTGGATCTCCCACTGATGTCAATGGAAGGTTTGCATGAAGATCAAGATAAGGGGAGAATATGGCCTGTATATAGTGTAGGCCTTGCTGGAGCACTAGGCATAACTAACAGTGTGACTCAAAGGCTCTGAACCAGAGTAGGCCTGGCCTTGGCAAAACAACAACACACTAGATATTCACAGAATCATAGAATATCAGGGTTGGAAGGGACCTCAGGAGGTCATCTAGTCCAACCCCCTGCTAAAGCAGGACCAATCCCCAACTAAATCATCCCAGCTAGGGATTTGTCAAGCTTGACCTTAAAAACCTCTAAGGAAGGAGATTCCACCACCTCCCTAGGTAACCCCTTCCAGTGCGTCACCACCCTCCTAGTGAAAAAGTTTTTCCTAATATCCAACCTAAACCTCCCCCACTGCAACTTGAGACCATTACTCCTTGTTCTGTCATCTGCCACCACAGAGAACAGTCTAGATCCATCGTCTTTGGAACCCCCCTTTCAGGTAGTTGAAAGCAGCTATCAAATCCTCCCTCATTCTTCTCTTCTGCAGACTAAATAATCCCATCTCACTCAGCCTCTCCTCATAAGTCATGTGCTCCAGACCCCTAATAGTTTTTATTGCCCTTTGCTGGACTCTTTCCACATTTTTCCAAATCCTTCTTGTAGTGTGGGGTCCAAAACTGGACACAGTACTCCAGATGAGGCCTCACCAATGCTGAATAGAGGGGAATGATCACATCCCTCGATCTGCTGGCAATGCTCCTACTGATACAGCCCAAAATGCTGTTAGCCTTCTTGGCAACAAGGGCACACTGTTGACTCATATCCAGATTCTTATCCACTGTAATCCCTAGGTCCTTTTCTGCAGAACTGCCTCTTAGCCAGTTGGTCCCCAGCCTGTAGCAGTGCATGGGATTCTTCTGTCCTAAGTGCAGGACTCTGCACTTGTCCTTGTTGAACCTCATCAGATTTCTTTTGGCCCAATCCTCTAATTTGTCTAGGTCTCTCTGTATCCTATCCCTACCCTCCAGTGTATCTACCACTCCTCCCAGTTTAGTGTCATCTGCAAACTTGCAATCCATGCCATCATCCAGATCATTAGTGAAGATATTGAACAAAACCAGCCCCAGGACTGACCCTTGGGGCACTCCTCTTGATACCGGCTGCCAACTAGACTATTAGCTAACACCAAGTAAGCATATTCCTGACTGGAGAGGATGGTACAAAACCACACAGATCATAGAATCATAGAATCATAGAATCATAGATTATAGGACTGGAAGGGACCTCGAGAGGTCATCGAGTCCAGTCCCCTGCCCGCATGGCAGGACCAAATACTGTCTAGACCATCCCTGATAGACATTTATCTAACCTACTCTTAAATATCTCCAGAGACGGAGATTCCACAACCTCCCTAGGCAATTTATTCCAGTGTTTAACCACCCTGACAGTTAGGAACTTTTTCCTAATGTCCAACCTAGACCTCCCTTGCTGCAGTTTAAACCCATTGTTTCTGGTTCTATCCTTAGAGGCTAAGATGAACAAGTTCTCTCCCTCCTCCTCATGACACCCTTTTAGATACCTGTAAACTGCAATCATGTCCCCTCTCAGTCTTCTCTTCTCCAGACTAAACAAACCCAGTTCTTTCAGCCTTCCTTCATAGGTCATGTTCTCAAGACCTTTAATCATTCTTGTTGCTCTTCTTTGGACCCTTTCCAATTTCTCCACATCTTTTTTAAAATGCGGCGCCCAGAACTGGACACAATACTATATTGAACTGCTCCTTAGTATTGTCCAGGGTGCCTGTGTATGGCTTCATGAGCCATGGCATTAA
Source organism: Chrysemys picta bellii (assembly GCF_011386835.1). Taxonomy (NCBI): domain Eukaryota; kingdom Metazoa; phylum Chordata; order Testudines; family Emydidae; genus Chrysemys; species Chrysemys picta. The sequence continues at coordinate 332,440,621 of NC_088791.1, read as the reverse complement.
GGGATAGGCTGGGTCCCCAAGGATAACTATTAGCATTTCAACATCCCCAACGGTTATTTTCTGGTCTGGGAAGTAAATCCCTTCCTGCAGCTGTTCGAACAGACCAGAGTTCCTGAAGATGCGAGCGTCATGTACCTTTCCCAGCCATCCCACATTGATGTCGGTGAAATGTCCCTTGGGATCCACCAGTGCTTGCAGCACCATTGAAAAGTACCCCTTGCGGTTTATGTACTGGCTGCCAAGGTGGTCAGGTTCCAAGATAGAGATATGCGTTCCGTCTATCGCCCCACCACAGTTAGGGAATCCCATTGCTGCAAAGCCATCCACTATGACCTGCACATTTCCAAGAGTCACTACCCTTGATAGCAGCAGCTCAGTGATTGCGTTGGCTACTTGGATCATAGCAGCACCCACAGTAGATTTGCCCACTCCAAATTAATTCCCGACTGACCGGTAGCTGTCTAGCGTTGCAAGCTTTCAGAGGGCTATCGTCACTCGTTTGTGAACTGTGAGGGCTGCTCTCATCTTGGTATTCTTGCGCTTCAGGGCAGGGGAAAGCAAGTCACAAAGTTCCATGAAAGTGCCCTAACGCATGCGAAAGTTTCGCAGCCACTGGGAATCATCCCAGACCTGCAACACTATGTGGTCCTACCAGTCTGTGCTTGTTTCTTGGGCCCAGAATTGGCATTCCACGGCATGAGCCTGCCCCATTGCCACCAGGATGTCCAAATTGCCGGGGCCCGTACTTTGAGAGAAGTCTGTGTCCATGTCCTCATCACTCTCGTCACCGCGGTGCCGTCACCTCCTTGCCTGCTTTTGCAGGTTCTGGTTCTGAACATACTGCAGGATAATGTGCGAGGTGGTTACAATGCTCATAACTGCCATGGTGATCTGAGTGGACTCCATGCTTGGCGTGGTATGGCGTCTGCAGGAGAGCAGAGTTGCAGCGGAAGCGGTGGCTGATGACAGATGCCACAAGAATAGATATTTATAGAGAACGACGAGAGGACCTGCAAGGTGGATTAATGACAGCAGGAGAGCAGAGTTGAAGCGGAAGCGGGAGCCCATGACAGCCAACATGGAGAAATTCGCTATCGATCGAAACAAGAGCAGGAGAGCAGAGTGGCAGCGGAAGCGGTGGTTGGAAGACCAGTTTTCCAGACCTATTGCACCGTCTGCTGCCAGCAGCACCAGGACACAACAGCGGCGGTGTCCGTTAGCTGAGCTGAGAGGGCTGCACGCTTGCCATGGTATGGCGAGACAACAGCAGGAGAGCAGAGTTGCAGCAGAAGCGGTGGATGACGACGGTCATATAGAGGACCTGCGAGGTGGATTCATGGCACCAGGAGAGCAGGAGAGCAAAGTTGCAGGGGAAGCGGTCATTCGATGATGATGGTTAGCAGTCCTTCTGAACTGTCTGCTGAAAGCAGTATGGCATCCGCACGGAAAAAAGGCGCGAAACGATTGTCTGCCATTGCTTTCACGGAAGGAAGGGCGATTGACGACATGTACCCCAAACCACCCGCAACAATGTTTTTGCCCCATCAGGCATTGGGAGCTTAACCCAGAATTCCAATGGGCGGTGGAGACTGGGAACTGTGGGATAGCTACCCACAGTGCAATGCTCTGAAAGTCAACGCCACCCATGGTACTGGGACGCGCTCTGCCGACTTAATGCGCTTAGTGGGGACACACACAATCGACTATAAAATCGCTTCCTAAAAAATCGACTTCTATAAATTCGACCTAATTTTGTAGCGTAGACATACCCTAACGATGTCTGGAGTGAAATACGTAACTCGTTTGTATAAAAGGATAAGTCATCGGAGGGGCAACTTTGTGCCAGCCTTGGGAACAGCAGCATTGTGATGTGCTGACTGAGCAGGTACCATTGCTGCAGGCGTACATGTGTTAGTGTACCTGTAGCTCCTCGGGGCGCTAGCACCTTGCTTTGTTGACAATAAACCTGGTCGGGCACCTTCACCACTGTACCAAGCCTGTGGTCTTATGAATAATATCGAGATCTGCTGCATGAACATGCTGCCCTGTCTGCTAGTGCAGCTGACACCGGAGCTCCAAGAACAGCAACCCTGGCAGCAGTAACAACGCTGCAGCATCAGCAGCAACATTCACAGAGTCACTTTGTTATTAAGTACCTTGTCGTGGCAGTCAGGCTCGCACAGTGGGAAAGTGGGCTCCTGCACTATTTCTGCCTTTCTCCTTCCAGTTTCGTTGCCCTAGCTCCTGGGATATTTGTCTATTTTAAATATTTATATGGCCCCCACTACCACGGTATCGGAGCACATCACCATGTTTAATGCATTGCACTACACTGGACAGGGGAGATGAGGCACAGACAGACTAAGTGACTTGGCCAAGGCCTCACAGGAAATTGAACCTGGGTCCCTAGTCCCAGAACTATCACACTAATCACTGGACCATCTTTCCTCCCGGTTAGTGTGTCTCTTCTCTTTTCATTTCTCTGTACTTCTTTCCCTTCCACTTCCACATTCTTTAGCCAGGGAATTCACTCCTAATACCTTCCCTGTTCCACCGCTAAACTAAGCAATATGATGGTTGATGCTTATATGTCTTCAGGCTTTAGGGTTAATACTAATGTGGTTACTGGCAGGCAGGGAAGCTCACACCTCTCAGAGAAAGTCATTTACAGGCTGCTTGCAGATTCAGGCAGACAGCCCCGCATTGAATTACACCCTGTTTACTTTTAGAAGGTTTACTTCACAACCATGACAGCTAGACACTTAACAAAACGAAAAAAAAAAAGAACGCTGAGATCGTGAATCTGCTATGTAGCTCACGTAAATACACCATGGAGACCGGATACAGCCCACAGGGCCCATTTGACACCTCTAGCCTAATGTATGGACAGGAAATGGATTATAGTCAGTCCCCTCTCAGCTCTCTAAAGACATAAATAATTTTGACATGGCGCGTTTGAGCACCCAGGGTCATTTCCAGACCACCCAAGGGGTTTGCATTAATGGATTTTCTTTGCTTAGCTATCAACTAAACTAGTGTTTACTTTGAGTGTTTTAACATCTTTTAAATGGAAGCAGCTAAGAGGAGACTCACACAAAGCCCCACTTACTTGTTAGTGACTGCTTGCATAAACTCATCAATCAGTTCATCGTATTGTTTCCCACGGACCCGCTTGTGTTTCAGTCCAATATAGAGTGGATCATTCAGGAGAGCCTAGGACACAAAGCATTCTGTTTATGGCACCTGCTTCTCTGCTAGACAGAGATTTACATCCAAAATGTACATGTGTCTCAAATTTATGTCTGCTTCAATCATTATTGATAAACAACAAAACATGGCGGCTGTCCAGTTCCTGGGCATGATGCAAACACAAATCCCTTCCTGAACACCAAATGTAGCTTTAGTTCATGATAAATAAACCCACACCAAGGAGCGTCTCACTGTGGAAATACAATCATAGGAATTGAGTGCTTGCTGGACAGCACTGGGAAGCAGAGTCCTCTCTCCACAGGATGAGGAGAGCTCATGCAGTGACAGTGCTTCCTTACGCCACCTTCCTGAAGTGTTTCACTCTTGCCCTGTAAGGCCCAGCTTGTAGGTAGTTCAGTGTCCATTGCTCATTCAGTTCTGGGTTTCTTACCTGAGACTGCTCATGTGGGGTTCACTAGGGACAGTCATGATTTTTGCAACATGGACTCCTCTCCATTAGGAACTAAGGAGGCCATCAATCCATTTCTTCTAAGCCACCAGATGCTAACAAGCTTTCTATTTTATTAACCTGAGCTGGATTTGAACCAGTGATCTGATTGCAGAGCCCTTTACTCATCTCCTGAACCATTTAGTCCTCAACTTCACCTGTATGTCTTTGCTTGTCTCCTTGATTTTGCTGCCATTTTCTAACTTCAGACTCAGATTTCTATTTCTCAAAGCCTTTTGCAGATATTGGACACAACTGCATACATTCAAGAGACTTACAAAAAACTGTTTTTCCAATCAACCCAACAGGTGCTGAACTGGGACCTGCATCCTATCTATGGCTGATAAGAAGCAGTTGCCTCCAAAAGTGGCGATTCAGCATGGAAAGAAATAACATCCGGGAGAATGTGACAGAAATAGCTGTAGCAGGAGACAGATGGGCCAGCTAGCGGGATGTTTTGAAGGTCTCAGTGAGTCATCAGAAAGAGATCCCACTTCCCCCGGCCTCAGGAACTGAATCATGGCTATCAGAGGGGGGCATCCTACCAAAGCCTATTGTCCTGTATCTTTGCAAACCTTAACTGTTGGCAGGTATGTTAAAACTAACTCTGTTTCCAGAGCCACAGAAACCCAGCTGTTTTTCCTTTAGCAGGGAATATGAAAGGGGTTTTCCGTTGATTTTGATTAGGTCTGTTCTTCTATGCCATGGTTCTTTAAAGAGAAGACACATATTTCCATTACTATATAGCACTTGAATACATTTTTAAGTGGTCTATGGCCTGTTGCTGGTTCTCTAAAGTGAGCTACCTGGGCGATTCCAAGTTCTGAAAACCACAGGCTGAGTTGCCCAAGCAGTACATGGAAGTATTCTGTAACACACTGACCAAGTATCCCAGTAGATGTGGGAAACTTCTGATTTAATAATGTTATCTCCTGCATAAAAATAACAAAAACCATCAATTTATGCCAAATTCAAAAACTCAGCTACATTACCTAGAATCATACATGTCAGCCCTGGGTGTGCATCAGCATAGGCTGTGGAGCTGGCATTGGGAGGCAGACCTGAGGCATGGCCTGACCATGTTTGGCCAGGCCAAACCTGAATGTGCATGACTCCATGGGCCAGATTGCAATGCCACTCACTCCAATTTGGCCTGGCCACCACCACAAATCTTCCTGAAATTAATTTGAAAAGCTTGATCTGTATGCTCTGGAGTACCAGAAAGATGGCAGGGAAGTGCTTTTAAATGGATCATTATGCACTAAACACAGACAGAGGCAAGTCATTTAAAAATTAAATTTATTATTTTTTTCATGAGAGTAGGATAACCTTGTGGTTTGAGCACAGACCTGAAAGCCAGGAATGCTTTTCATAAAAAGCCTGAGTACCAACCCAGTGTGGAGAACATGGGGAATATCTGCATTATTTTTATGAAAAGCATTTGTGATTCAGTTTCCCTCTCACTTTTGTATTGTTACCCCCTAGATAGGAAGGGGATAATGTCTTTCCTGGAACAGGGGATAAGTAATGACCCGACTGTGTGAGAGTCACATAAGGGTTGGTATGAATGGTCTATCAAGGACTGTCAACATGAGAATGGAGCTACAATGGAGACTAACAACCTGACCATTGACTTTTAATGAATGCCGACCAAAGGGGCTTTTTGGATCAGGATGGATAAATTACTTGTCTGACCCCAGTCCCTCTCCTGCCTGAGCCAGGGGAGCAGGGGAAAGTATCTGTACAAACCATGTGACTGAAATTAGAGACAAACAACTGACTCTGAGGTGTGAGCAGAGTGGAATAAGAATCTTGCTGGCCCAGTGGCCAGTGCAGGGTGATTGAACCCAGGGCAGAGCCATGGGTCTTCCCCTTGTCCGATATGGAGACCCAGCGTACGCTCCCAGAGAGACTGTACAAAGGCAGAGGGACAGTATGCCCTGTGGATCCAAGACACCCCAATTCTGACACTTACTCCCCTCCTGCTGCTGGCACGGGGAAGTCACTTAGACCTGAATTTTCCATAATGGCCTTTAATTTGGCTTCCTCAGTTTTTAGGCGGCCCAACCTGAAACACTGGGCCCCCCATCTAAAGAGGTGTTGAGAACCCACAATTCCAAAGGAAGCCCATGAGTGCTGAGCACCTCTCAAAAAATCAGGCAACTGATTAAGGTGCCTACGCTTGGATTGAGGTGACTGCCTTTAGGCATTCGAGTTCGAAATGTTTTCCCCACTGGTTTTTCTGTGCCAGCTGAGATTCATATATTCAGATGGCTTATGGTCAAATGAGAAGCAAATACATTTTAAAATAGTTTATTGCGTATTTGACAAGCATTGGCCATAGCAAATATCCACAGGAATTTATTTTAAAAACATATCCTCACAGCTGTCTCTTCTGGCATCAGTAAAATGTTGCATTTCAGCCCTTCTGAGCCAGAGTCATAAGGCAGAAAACTGTGAACAGATGGAGTCCTCCTGTCCTGTTATCATGTGCAGTAAAGTGTGCAATCTGACAAAACACTGCCATTAATTAAGCCCAAACCACCCAGTGGGGGTTCTCCGTTTGCTGAAATATAATCGCTTCCAAACACACCCAGGGATGTGTCAGTTTCCTTATGCTTTTCACAGGAAAAGTCAGTCTGTATCTGCATGGCTGAAATCTTTTAACTCACCTTATCATGCTGAAAGATGGAGCTGACCCTTCCACTCCCGTTGGCCCAGCTCCAGCTTCGCCTTCCCATCAGTGGAACATGAGGACAGCCAGTGTTTATCTGACCTCATACTACGAGCAAGAGTGCAAGCTGGCAACAGGGCTGGCCCACAACATTTTGGCACCTGAGGCGGGGAGCTCAAATGATGCCCCCTTGTCCCCTCGCTTGGGTCAAAACTTTGAAAGGTCTCAATTCTGCCTTCTTCCTATTCTGCTCCTCTCATGGTACTGCTCTGCTACCTACCTCAATAAAGGAGAACTAACAACTGAAAATGCCTTGTTCAAAAATTTTAAGTAACACATAACTTTCAAACACCTGAACAGCAAATGTAACTTTTCTTGTCTGCATAGTAAACGCTGGCATTTTTATCTGTTTGAATAATCAAAGTGGTGCTTTCTGTGCCTTCTTGTTTGCAAAGATTTGAACGGCTTCCTGCTGAAGGTCCACAGTCTGGGCCAGCTCATGCTCTATTGAGATGGTTGCAAGGCCGACCAGCCTCTCCTGTGTCGTTGTGGAGTGTAGATGTGTTTTTATTAACTTCAGCTTGGAGAAGCTGCGTTCTCCTCTGGCAACCGTTACAGGAAGTGTTAGAAGTATGCGCCGAGCAACAAAAGCATTTGGAAAGAGGATGGTCATCTTATTTGTGCACATATATTCCAGAGCAGCCTTTGGAGTTAATCCTGCTGAAATGTATCTTGAAAGTGTTTTCAGTTCATCACCTCAATCACTCGCATCAATATTGTGCATGTCATCATGTGTCAACACTGTCCCTAGTGCCCTGCATTGCTGGTGTAGGTCTTCTTCAGGTATAGTGAGGAGTTTTGGAATATCATACAACATCCCAAATATACTGCTGTGTTCCCTGAGCTGCCTGAAATGTTCTTCAACTGACTGTATTGCACAATCTAACACCTGGTTAAAGAATTCAACTTTGAATTGTTGTTTGGGGTCTCTTATGGGATTATCCCGTGCCTTGTAACCAAGATGTCTTCTTCTTCGGTGACTCTTGTATTCTTGAATGGGTGGGAAAATAGCTTCAGTGTGAAGTTCCTCTGCCAACTTCTGTGCACTGTTCAGAACGTTTTGAAATCCCTCATCTGACTGGTAAGACTGTAGGTATGATTTTGCTTTGTCCAGTTGTTCCATTGCTCCAGATATATCAAGGTCAACACCTTGGAGTCTCTTGCTTACAACATTTATTTCAAACAGTATGTCATGCCACAACACTAAGCCACACAGAAATTTTAAGCTATGTATGTTTCTGGTGATTCCATTTCCCTCTGCCACTGTTCTCCCACGAACAGTTCCTGTCATAGCATTATCCTCTATAATGGCAACTATGGCATCATCTATCTTCCCAATTTGGTGTTTGATAGGCGTTATCGCCTCCACTCGACTTTCCCATCGGTGGCACTCAGTGGTTTCGGTGTCAGAGAGGATGTTCCCAGATGTTGCTTCAAAATTTGCCATTGATGAGTTGATGCAGAGAAAAATACATAGATGCTTTGAATTACATTAAAAAATTCAGCAGCCTCACTGGAAGCTGATGCTGCATCACTGACCACCAAGTTCAATGAATGAGAACTGCATGGGACAAAAAAAATCTCAAGGGCTTAACTCTCGGATCTATGTCTGCACACCTCTGTTCTTTCCTCTCATGTTGGCATCATTATCGTAGCCCTGACCTCTCATGTCAGCTATCGCAATTCCCGTAGCTTCCAGCTTTTTAAGAAGCATATTTGTCATACCAGCTCCTGTAGTATCATCAATGTCAATAAATTCTAGAAAATGCTCTCTAACAGTCACCATTGCAGGGACATTTTCACTAGGTTCTGTTGTTGTTACAAAACACACCATTCAAGTCATTTGTTCCATATGGCTGATGTCAGGTGTGCAGTCCAGAATAACAGAGTAATATCTTGCTGACTTCAGATCTGCCACAATCATCTGTTTGACTTTTGTTGCCAGTAACTGAATGATCTCATTTTGAATTGTTTTTCCATGGTAGTGGTGTGTGTACATTTATTGGATGGTGACTCTTCTTAGATGCTCCTGGAGTACAGCATCAAACTCAGCCATCAACTCCACAATTTTAAGGAAGTTTCCATTGTTTGGCACATACAGCTGATCTGAAGTGCCACACAGTGCTAGGTTTTGGGTAGCAAGCATTCTCACAATGGCAATGAGCCTTTTCAGAACATTTTGCTAGTAAAGAGACTCTGATGCAATCTTCTCTTGATGCTGATCATCTATGGTGGCCTTTAACCTTAGTCTCATCTCAAGCTCTTTCCACCTATGGATGCTTTCTGGTGATTTGCTGCCTTCTCATGGCATGCCAGATTTCTAGCTAGATTTTTCCAGTCCTTTGTTCCTGTAGAACCCAATGTGGCTGGAACATTAGACTGGAAGAGTTTGCAACAAAAACAGTATGCAGCATTCTGGGTTTTTGAGTACATAAGCCATGGCCTCTCCACTTTGTCACCATTGGGGATGTCACGCCAGTAATGTGTTGGATGGAAACTTCTATTTTCATTGTCTTTGGGGAACATGTATCAGAGGGGTAGCCGTGTTAGTCTGAATCTGTAAAAAGCAACAGAGGGTCCTGTGGCACCTTTAAGACTAACAGTAGTATTGGGAGCATAAGCTTTCGTGGGTAAGAACCTCACTTCTTCAGATGCAAGTAATGGAAATCTCCAGAGGCAGGTATAAATCAGTGTGGAGATAACGAGGTTAGTTCAATCAGGGAGGGTGAGGTGCTCTGCTAGCAGTTGAGGTGTGAACACCAAGGGAGGAGAAACTGCTTCTGTAGTTGGATAGCCTTTCACAGTCTTTGTTTAATCCTGATCTGATGGTGTCAAATTTGCAAATGAACTGGAGCTCAGCAGTTTCTCTTTGGAGTCTGGTCCTGAAGTTTTTTTGCTGTAAGCTGGCTACCTTTACATCTGCTATTGTGTGGCCAGGGAGGTTGAAGTGTTCTCCGAGGTTCTTACCCACGAAAGCTTATGCTCCCTATACTTCTGTTAGTCTCAAAGGTGCCACAGGACCCTCTGTTGCTTTTTGGGGAACATGACGTTTTTCACTTGCTGTGGCCCATGCAGTACAAGGAAGTCCCTCAGACTACTGCTCAAGTGGGTCCACAGTCCTGGATCATCTAGACTTAGCAGCAGCTGTTTCTTGCGCCTCCACCACACTCTTCTCTGATCTACACTTTTCTTCTGGAATGTGCATGGTTACATCCATTTGAGATGGAGATATGGATGCTGCAGTAGCTGCCAGGTCACCTGCACTCTGACTAACAGGAAGATCAGGCATCTCCTCACCACTCACATCCTCACTGGGACCGGAAGGCTCACCGTGAACATCTGTGTCTATGTATCTCAGGAGAGCTCCTTCCTGCTTAGATAGAAAAGCTTCCTTTGCTTTCTTTCTTTTTCTGAATGCTGCCCCAGAGGGGCGTTTTCTTCTTTCACTCATGACTCCTGTTCTGTGCCAGCTATAATGGCCTGATTTAGGGTGTACTGTAGCCTGATTTAAGGTGTACTGATAATATTAATTTGGATAATATGGGAATTTAATTTAATATTAATTTAATTTTAATAAATAATAATTATTAATATTATTATTATTATTATTATTATTACAATTAAATTAATAAATTAAATCCCCATATTATCCAAATTAATATTATCAGTACACCCTAAATCAGGCTACAACACTCAATTGAAGGGGACAAATAAGCAGGCTGGTAGCAGGACCTGAGTGAGGGAAGATATCAGCGTCTTAAGGTCCTAACTGACTCCTACTACTTCAGTTGACTGCCTGTTCTCCTCAAGTGGGTTCAGGGAAGCAGCAGGAAACAGGAAGCTCCCTGAGAAGCTGGTGTTAATTAGTCCAGGCTCCTGGGGGTGCTAGAGAGGTACATAAGAGGCTCCTCCTCCTTTCTCTCCCTGCAGCTCCTGTTGCTTTCTGTTATTCTCTCTCACCGCTTCTCCTGCCTGCCTGTTATGTCTCTTGTGCCCTCCTTCCTCCAGCACAGCACTCCACCATCTCTGTGCATCTAGAGCAGAGAGAATACATATGCATCAGCAGCAGACACAATTTTCTGCACTCTGGGTCCTAGTGGCGCCCCCACCCCCACAGTCTGGCACCTGAGGTGCCGCCTCAGTTCACCTCATGGTAAGGCCAGCCCTGGCTGGCAACTTCCGTACACTGTTGGGTTAGCTGTCTTCTTATCTTAGATGTCTTTGACTCTAGCTCCGAATTCAAGGATGGAATCTCTGAGTTAAGAACCCAGCTTTAAATAAAACAGCTATTCTTTTTTTTAAATGCACAAAATAAGCAAGTAATCTTACCTCGTTGTCTGTGCCAACATCAAGCAGGACAGGCAGACACTGTTGTGGGTGAACTCCACCACAGGCTGTGTACAAGGCAAGTTTCCCTACTGGGATCCCCATGCCATAACTTCCTAGATCTCCTAGGCCTAGAATTCGCTCTCCATCTGTCACCACGATGGCCTGCAGATAATGAAGAGTGTCCATTATATAGCTTTGCCAATGCTTTATTTAACATTGTTTGCAATACCAGCTCCCTAGATTTTTATAACAATGCAGTTTTGTAGCCACAGTACGGGATGGAAGTTTCCCCCTTCATAGGTTACTGTACTACTAGTTATCACAAGTCAGCCATGGGGAGATGGCTAGGAGGGCAGCAAAGCATGGTGGAGAACATCAGTGAAGGACTCTGAGCCCTGGTCTGCCCTGCAAACGTATGTTGGTATGACTATGTCACTCAGCGGTATGGAGAATCCACACCCCTGAGCGATGCAGTTACGCAGTGTAGACAGCACTATATCGATGGGAGGTGGCGTACCTGTGCCTACAGGAGAAGCTCTCTCTTTGGCATAGGTCGCATCTTCACTAAGTGCAACAGTGGCACACGTGCACTGGTGCAGCTCTATAAGTGTAGACAAGCCCTTAGGTCAGCATTTCTCAAACGGGGGTCCGCGAGGGTACTCCAGGGGGTCCGCCAGCCCCACTGATCAACTCCTCCCCCTCTCTCCCTCAACTCTTCCCCCTCCCTCCCAGGGCCTCCTGCACGCCGGGGAACAGCTGTTCAGTGGCGTGCAGGAGGCGCTCTGAGAGAGGGGGAGGAGCGGGGATGGGGCATGCTTTGGGAAGGGTGCGGAATCATGTCCGGGGCCACTGGCCCCGCTGATCAACTCCTCCCCCGCCCTCCCAGTGCCTCCTGCACGCGGCAGAACAGCTCTTCAGCGGCATGCAGGAGGCGCTGAGAGGGAGGGGGGCATGCTCGGGGGAGGGGGCGGAAAAAGGCGGGGAAGAGGAGGGGCAGGGATGGAGTGGGGGGCGGGAAGAGGCGGGGTGGGGTGGGGCCTGGGGGGAAGGGGTGGAGTGGGGCCAGGGCCTGAAGCTGAGCAGGGGGCTTGGGAGTCCATGCGAAATTTTAAATCAAAATGGGGGTCCTCGGGTTGCCAAAGTTTGAGAACCGCTGCTTTAGGTAGTTAGTAATTATCCCGCTCCATGCCCCACCCGCCTTTATCTATTTTATCCACCTATCAGGTCCCTCACTAGCAGTCTTTGAAATGAGCCAATTTTGAAGACATGGGAAGGGCGAGACTGGATTAAAATGATATAAACTTGTTTAATTAAAAAGCCGTGTCATTTAATTACGTCTCTTTGCCAACGTCATCTTCTGCATCAGCCAATGCTATAAGATCTCACTTGTAATTCTACACTGGGTATAGTGATCACTATTCCCTTCACAGAACTGACCCAGACACAGGTCAGCTGGCATTAACCTAATGTTCTCTAATTGTTACAGCCAAGTTCATAAAGAGACAACTTGGCATTCATGTAGTGCCTTTCACCCAAGGATCTCAGAGCACTTTCTATGTATTCAGAAATTAAGCCTCACAGGCCCGTGACCCGACACCTTGGTCAGTATTATTGTTCCTGTTTTCCAGATGGGGACACTGAGATAGAGAGAGAGGCATAAGTGGCGTGCCTTAAGTCATGGCAGAGCTTGGAATGGATACTTGCTTTCCTGACTCTCATTGCGGTGCCATAACCCCAAGACTATTCTCCCCATCACGTTTTTCTTCTCTCCACTCTTAGGCCTAGCTTGACCTAGCTATGTTGCTCAGAGGTGTGAAAAATTCACACCCCCTGAGAGATGTAGTGAAGCTGACCTAGGCCCTAGTACAAATACCAGTAGGTCAACAGAAGAATTGTTCTATTGACCTAGTACTGCCTCTTGAGGGGGTGGATTAACTACAGTGATGGAAAAACCCTTTCATCGCTGTAGCAAGTGTCTACACTATGGTGCTAGAGAGGCCCAGCTGCAGTGCCATGGTTGTACCACTGTAGCATCTGTAGTATAGACGTAGCCTTACTTTAGACTTTTCTCTCATCCAGGCATTGACATCTACACTAGATTTGAGCGTGAGTTAGTCAATTGTCAGGTAACACTAGTATCTGACATGTGTGTAGGCGGTTAGTGTAGACACTTCCCATTCTACCAACTTCCCTTTTTAGCACTACGATGGCAAGCAAATATCTAGGTTGATCCCTAAGGGAATGTCCACTGCACTTATGTGTTTATTTGACTGGTGGTTTTGTTTGTTTCTCTGTGACAACCAGGGGGAAAAAAGCGTGGCCAAGATTTTCAAAATTAGAAGTTTGAAGTTAAGCAATTTAATCACCAGTCTGAGGTTAAGAGTGTCAAGGACCCAACCACAACTCTACCCGAGGTTAATTAGGCTCCTATCTTTGCCAATCTTGTTGGGTATAGGTGTGTGTGGTGGTGGTGAAAATTAGTAAGAACAGGACAAAATGGCAATTCTGCCTTAATGCAGGAGGAAAGTGCCACAGTGCCAAGACCTGGACTTCCAAACCTGGCCAGGAGCTTCAGGGAACGGAGCATTCAGATCCAGATCATGTGGATTATTCGATTGAGGGTGACTTAAATACCAATCTCTCTTGGATATCAAAGGAGAAGTACATGGCAAAATTGTTTTTATTTACTGATTCACTGACTTAATGCCAAAAGGAGACCCACATGCACTTTTAGAAGAAATAAGAGAATGAAGGATTATAAAATATCTCAACAGATCTCCTTTCTTTGGTGGGGGATCATAAAGGTGGGTTTATTGGCTAGGTCTATTTGCTAGGGCAAACGGGCTTTGTGAACTCAGGGAAAGAACAAATCACGTGATCAACTCTTTTAGTTCAGGAGGAAAATTTATTTTCGAATGTTCTCTTTCAGCATATTTCTGATGATTAAAGGGAGATACCATTGGAGGATTTAAACTTGTGCCATATGGTTTTAATTTCATTGCTGATGAACGGTCATACACTGTTATTCAACGCACACAATATAGATCTCCCAAGGATCCTGCAGTTCTTTTCTCCCCCGAGTTAACCCGTAATTTTAAACTGGAAAAAACAGAACTGCACAGAATTGGCTCATGAAAAATCATGAGACGGGTGAAAGAAATGGCTTGTTTGGCACAATGCATCCATGCATATATTTGTGTTTTGTCTCCCTGCCAAAAACTGCCGCACATTTGTGTAATATTGGGTGTACTAAAGTTATCATGAAGTGTATGCTGTGGTTGCTCTTGTGACAATCCCTGAGTAGGTGCCAACTAGGGTTGCCAACTCTCTAATGGCACAAAACCGAACACCCCTGCCCCACCTGCTGTCCAGCCCCTTCCCCGAGGCCCTGCCCCCACTCGCTCCATGCCCCCTCCCTCTGTCACTTGCTCTCCCATACCCTCACTCACTTTCACTGGGCTGGGGCAGAGGGTTGGGGTGCGGGAGGGGAGTGAGGGCTTTGGCTGGAGGTGGGGGCTCTAGGGTGGGTCTGGGAATGAAGGGTTTGGGGTGTGGGAGAGGGCTCTGGGCTGGGGCAGGGAGCTGGGGTGAGCAGGGGGGGTATGGGCTGTAGACTCAGGGTGCTTGCAGGCTCCGGGTGGGGCCAGAAATGAGTGGTTCAGGGTGCGGGACAGGGCTCTGGACTGGGGCAGGGGGTTAGGGTGCAGGGAGGGATAAGGACTCTGGCTGGAGGTGCAGACTCTGGGGTGGGGCTGGGGATGAGGGGTTTGGGGTGCAGGAGGGGGCTCCGAGCTGGGGCCGAGAGGTTTGGAGTACAAGAGGGGGTGTGAGCTCTGGCTGGGGGTGTGGGCTCTGGGGTGGGGCCGGGGATGAGGGGTTTGGGGTGCAGGAGGGAACTGGGGCAGGGTGTTGGAGTGGGGTGTGGGCTCCGTGAGGGTGTTTGGGTGCGGGAGGGGACTCCGGGCTGGGGCAAGGGGTTGGGGTGTGGGAGGGGGTGCAGGGTCCCGGTGGCACTTACCACGGCTCCCAGGAAGCAGCTGTCAGGTCCCTGCAGCCCCTAGACACATGGACAGACAGGGAGGCTCCGCGCGCTGCCTTTGCGCCCACAGGCGCTGCCTCCGCAGCTCCCATTGGTTACGGTTCCCAACCAATGGGAGCTGCAAAGCCGGCCCTCGGGTCAGAGGTAGCGCGTGGAGCCTCCCTGGCCGTCCATGTGTCTAGACTCTAGGGACTGCAGGTACCTGGTGGCTGCTTCCGGGAGCCACATGGACCTAGGGCAGCCTGCCTTAGCCCCAAGCGCCCACCACGCCGCCAACCGAACTTTTAACAGCCCGGTCGGCAGTGCTGACTGGAGCCACAAGGGTCCCTTTTCGACCGCGCAAACCGGATGCCTGGCAACCCTAGCGCCAACTCCTTCCTACCAGGAGTCAGGGTGAAGTTTCAATACAAAATGCATTAAAAATAACAGCAGGGCTGCAGACCTAGCAGAGGTTAAGCAGGGAATGCCATCAAGTCATTACAAGGCCATTGTAGTGGCAAGCCAATCACTAAGGGAAAACAGCACATGTCCTCTCTGCAGTAAATGCATTCATTTTCTTGCATTTGGGGAGATTTTCCTATTTACTTTTCTTTGTGAGTCAACACTAAGTGCTAGCCAGAGCTAGGAAAGCCTCTTTTTGGGTGGGCTCCATCTGTTTTTGGGTGGGCACTCCCTCTTTAACCACACCCGAGGCACACAACTGGCATTGGAAGATGGCAGATGTGGGAATATGGAAAGCAAAGAACACCTGCTTTGATGGCAATTGATGGTGAATCTAATGCAAATTCCATGAAAATTCTCTATGCAGAGATTCTTGTTTAAAATGCAAGTCATAACTAACCAAATGCACCACGAAACCAATGATATACCTGAGATAATGATATTTTCATCCTGTAGATGGATGACTTAAACTCCACCATAGTTTTCCACCACAACTTCAACAACCATTACCCATGAATTAAACTCTCTTGAACACTCCCACACCAGCATCAACTTCCTGGACAATCAGCTTCAACACTGGAATCTTACAGACAACTATATATAAGAAACCTAGGGATCATCCGATCTACCTCATAAATCCAGTAACCACCCCAAACACACCAAGAAATCTTTATTTACAGCCAGGCACTCAGATACCACAGAATATGCTCTGAGGAAAATACAGGCACTCCGGGATATACACTTTAACACACTCAAAACCACCTTCACCAAACAAGGACCAGAGAAGTAGATCACATCATGGAATGGGTCACCCAAATACCCCGAGAGAACCTGCTTCAATACAGAAATAAACCCCCCTCCAACGGCACACCCCTGGTTGTCACCTACCCCCACACTGGAACCCATATGGGGTTTTACCAAACTATAGCCCATGCTCAATGAGGAACCCATCCTGAAAGAAATCTTTCCTGAACCCACTCTCCTGGCCTTCAAACAACTCCCCAGCTGCTTCAAGCTCATCATCAGAAGCAAGCTCCCCACAGACCAGGACACAGCAACTCAAAGCAGCACCAGACCTGCCAGAACAACAGATGCAAAACTTGCAGACATCTCTCCACTGTACAATGATCAACCCCCCCACGACACCCCTTTCAAGATCCCTGGGACCTGCACTTGCCTATCATAACATGTGGTGTACCTCATCCAGTGCACTAAATGCCCCAATAACAACTATGTGGGTGAAAACAATCACTGCACTCTTGAATGAACTCACACAGGAAATGATAAAAGACAAAAACACTACATCACCTGTGGGTGAACACTTTTCACAAAAAGAACAGGAGTACTTGTGGCACCTTAGAGACTAATATCCAGGACACACCACACGATCCATTGTCTACAGCCAAGCTCTAAGATACAACCGCATTTGCTCCAATCCCTCAGACAGAGACAAGCACCTACAAGATCTCTATCAAGCATTCTTAAAACTACAATACCCACCTGCTGAAGTGAAAAAACAGATTGACAGAGCCAGACGAGTACCCAGAAGTCACCTCCTACAAGACAGGCCCAACAAAGAAAATAACAGAACACCACTAGCTGTCACCTTCAGCCCCCAACTAAAACCTCTCCAGCGCATCATCAAAGATCTACAACCTATCCTGAAAGATGATCCCTCACTCTCACAGATCTTGGGAGACAGACCTGTCCTCACTTACAGACAACCCCCCCAACCTGAAGCAAATACTCACCAGCAACCACACATCACTGAACAAAAACACTGACCCAGGAACCTATCCTTGCAACAAAGCCCGATGCCAACTCTGTCCACATATCTATTCAAGTGACATCATCATAGGACCTAATCAATCAGCAATACCATCAGGGGCTCGTTCACCTGCACATCTACCAATGTGATATATGCCATCATGTGCCAGCAATGCCCCTCTGTCATGTACATTGGCCAAACCGGACAGTCTCTACACATGCTCAAATAAATTTGTTAGTCTCTAAGGTGCCACAAGTACTCCTGTTCTTTTTGTGGATACAGACTAACACGGCTGCTACTCTGAAACTTTTCACAAAGCGATCACTTTATATCTGATCTCTCAGTCCTCATCCTTGAAGGAAACCAGCACAACACTTTCAAAAGGGTGAGTCTGGAGCTTAAATTCATAACTTTGCTAGACACTAAAAATCATGGACTGAACAGAGACACTGGATTTATGACTTATTACAACAATGTGTAACCCACTAACCCCTCCTTTTTGTCCTATGACTGCAGCAGTGTTAACAGGCCACTTCACCTTGAATGGTCCCTTACAGAGTATGTGCTAAACTGTTTGAGCTTGTATTTAGCTGTGACACTCGGAGTACCGACCTTTCCCAGACCGAAAGAAGAGCTCAGTGTAGCTCGAAAACTTGTCTCTCACCCTAACAAAAGTTGGTCCAATAAAAGATATTACCTCACCTACCTTGTCTTGCTAATAACCAACCAAATCATTTTCCTGAGTCTCAGATCCTGTCTCGTCCAGCTTAGCATCCTCAGCAAAGCATGCACATTTTCATTTAGGTCTTGTATTCCCATTATAGTGGGCAATTTCTTGAATCACAGATTCACCAGGCCAGACTGATGGTGCTGCACCCACTATGCACAAGTGCCATTGACTACACAAGGTGTGAGGCTGAGAATTGGAGAATTGGGTTGGCAGAGTGCAGAATGCAGAAGTTGTGCATGGCTGTATGGATTGGAGAGGAGAAAACTCACCCAAGTTTGCAAAGTGCTTTGGAACAAAAGGAACTATATAGACATAAGCTCAATAGACCAGCTAGTGTAAAGTTCTTAGTTGTACAGCTCCTAATGAACAAAGCTCAATGAACAGGGCATTTGCCTGTAGTTGAGAAAGGCAGGCTTGTGACTGAACCCTAGGATTAGGACTCAGGATTTCTGAGTTTTTTCCCCAGCTCTGCCACAGATGTCCTTTGTGACCTAGGGTGAGTCACTTAACGTCTCTGTGCCAGTTTCCTCCTTGGCAAAAACATATTTATCAGCTTCAAAGGGGTGCTTTGAATCTTAATTAAATAATGAATGGAAACCACTTTGAGATCTTTGCAAAGAAAGCCTACAGAAGAACAAAATACTTATGAGTTCTCTTTTGATTTGTTTGTTCCGATGCAAAACTTGAGCTCAGAGGGATGGGCTGCATTTCCTTTTGGAAGCTTCAAACTCTGTTGGATTATTGTGAGAAATGGAAAATATTTGAAAGCTTTTCTCAGCTCCATAAAAAGAAGTCAAACATACCTTTATATCTTCTTCAGGCCAGGAGTTTAGCATTGTTGCAATATGGCCTTTGTCATGAATGGTGATAAACAGTCCACTAAGAAATGAAACAAAAACAAACCATGCTATAAAATCAGTAACTACAAGGTAAGAGAGGACAGTAGGTGGGAGCTGATTTACTGAACCTAATCATTAGACAGTTATTACTTATTGGTGTGGAAATACTACCCCATTGTTAATATCAATGTTAGGGCTGATCTTATAACCTTTGGGCTTAAAGGCTACATGATTAGGCCTTTAATGTCACCTATGTTCAACCACCGAGACCAGTTTTGTCACTTTTCCATTTCAGTCTGGCAAGAGTCAGATTTAGCTCAATGGAAATTTCCTTAAAATAAGACCTTAAACATAGCAGAGATTGGTAATTCCACTTTTAGACCTTTAATAAGTGCATGGTTTTGGCTACAGAACACATGAGGAGGCAATGTGGCTCAGTGACTGGGGATACGGAGACCTGGGTTCCATTCCAGACTCTGCAAGTCATTTCACCTCCCTGTGCCTCTGTTTACTCACCCACCCTTTGTCTATTTTGTCTATTTAGACTGTAAACTCTTAGGGGGAGGCTGCATCTCCTTATGTATTTGTCCAGCGCCTAGCACAATGAGGCTCCCAATGCATCTAGGACTGTAGGCGCTTCTGTAATACAAATAATAATAATGGACTAAATTTCCAAAGGTCTGCACAAGGGGAAAACTGAAAGATACGTGCACTTCTGTTTCACCCCCCCTGCACTGGGTTTGTAGACACATTAACATGCAGTTTCATTCAATTACCCCGCTTGCAAACACAAACCCCTTGTTTGCCCAGCAAAATCCATTTTAAGTGAGTCAAGGGATGTATGTGCATTCTACGCAGCTCTCCCATTACGTAGTTCCGATGGCTGCGATGCCCAGGGTAAAATTTCAATATTCAAATATTTGCGGTAGTAATGGTGTACACCGTTCATGCTAGGTACCTCCAAAGACAAAGGTAGCCACCTGCCTATTCACTGGGAAAACAGATCAAGATGACAGCATTACCAGACCATCTCTCTTAACAGCTGCTTAGTGTTTTCAGATATAGTGTTTTCTTTGCTGTCACTCCGAGATGTACTACCCTCTGAAAGTGGTATTTCTAGAATAGCCTCTGCAGTGTTATTCAGAGTAACTGGCTTATGTTGTGATGTCTTTTTTTGAAACACTACTTTACCAGCGATAACGCAGAAAACAGCAGCCTGATGTATCCATTATATATATGGAAAGTAGGTGCCCAATCCTGCAAGGCTTGGTCTATACTGAGCTCCCTCCACTCCTGTTGGCTTGCAGATTAGAGCCCTTGATTTGGACTGGGTGTAAGAAATTAGAGGCAATATAAAAATGTGCTTTGGATACTTTGCCATATATAAATATATAGATCCATTATATTTTTATTTTTTATTATATATATCAGAAAGCAAATTTTTATATTGCCTCTAATTTCTTACAACCAGTCCAAATCAAGGGCTGTAACCTGCAAGATTTCCTGAAGCCAACAGGAGTGGAGGAAGCTCATCACTTTGTCAGATTTCCATTTCACAACCCTCTCTCTTAGGGCTACAAAATTAAGTCGACTTAAGTTGATGTACAGCCACCCCAATAATTAAAGTGGTGGTTCACATCCACACTTGCTCCTTCTGCCATCGGTGCGCGTCCTCACCAGGGACACCGACAGCTGGAGCCTGGCAGCTCTGGGGCTGACAGCGTGAGGTGTCAACACCATGTGCTGACAGCCACCCCAGCACTGACAGCCTGAGCTGCCAGCCAAGCACGGGTCTCAACTGGTGCTCGGCTGACAGCTTAGACTGTCAGCACTGGGGAAGGGGAGGGAGGGCACCAGCTGTCAGCCTCACTTGGGGTTGACAGTCAACAGGTGATGTAAATAACGCAGTGTCTACACAAACACTGCGTTGCCCTAACTACATCGACATAAATGCTACACCTCTTGTGGAGATGGAGTTATTATGTTGGTGAAGCAGTGGACTTACTTCGGCAGAAGCAGCATTCTAGTGTAGACACTGACAAATTAGGTTGACATAAGCCACCTTGCGTCACACTAACTCGGTATTGTAGACCAGGCCTTATAATGCTGCAGCTGTGTCACTGTAGCGTTTAGTGTAGATGCTATCTACGTTGATGGGAAAGCTTCTCCCATCAGCACAGGTACTCAACATCCCTGAGAGGCGGTAGCTAAGTTGGTGGGAGAAGCCCTCTCATAGCGCTGTTGCACCAGGGATTAGGTTGATACAACTGCGTTGCTCAGTGGAAAATTTAATTTAATGGAAAATTTAATGGAAAATCCACACCCCTGAGCGACGTAGTTATACTGACATAAGTTTGCAGTATAGACCAAGCCTTACTATCTGTCCCAAATCAGGGAACACATGCTAGTGATAAGTATTATTCTGTAAGACAGTTATAATTATTAACAACATAGCATCATGAGGGAGCTCTGGAGCCGCTGGAGAAGTAGCTCGGCATTTCTAAGCCACAAAAGCTATTCAGTCCATGCAAATACAGATCATTTAATGGTTTTGTCTTCCAATATAAAAACATTAGCTACAAAGGAGATATTTTATAGGGCTTCGAAAAACCATCTCCATTCCAAGCCCAGAACACTGCTGCATGAGCAAACCTAACTGGAAAGCAATGATTCATTTGAGAACAATTAAAACAGAAGAGTATACAACTTTTTACAGCCATTAGTTGCTTTTGGCAGCAGACAAAAGGAATTTTGCTGTGCACTAGACTCCTGCTGAGAATCTTGATAAAAAGACCATACTCTTTTAAAACAGAGGAAATACAAAATATAGTGATAATTTCTGTGGTAATCAAAACCTGAGCACACAGGAAAACTGGAAATGTAATAAAATTGAATCTATCGGTCCACGTACAATGCTTTTAAACAGTCCCCACTAACCAACAACAAGTTAACCACATACACATAGAATCATAGAATCATAGAAGATTAGGGTTGGAAGAGAGCTCAGGAGGTCATCTAGTCCAACCCCCTACTCAAAGCAGGACCAACACCAACTAAATTATCCCAGCCAGGGCTTTGTCAAGCTGGGCCTTAAAAACATCTAAGGATGGAGGTTCCACCACCTCTTTAGGTAACCCATTCCAGAGTTTCACTACCCTCCTAGTGAAATAGTTTTTCCTAATATCCAACCTAGACCTCCCCCACTGCAACTTGAGACCATTGCTCCTTGTTCTGTCATCTGCCACCACTGAGAACAGCCGAGCTCCACCCTTTTTGGAACCCCCCTTCAGGTAGTTGAAGGCTGCTATCAAATTCCCCCTCATTCTTCTCTTCTGCAGACTAAATAAGCCCAGTTCCCTCAGCCTCTCCTCATAAATCATGTGCCCCAGCCCCCTAATAATTTTCATTGCCCTCTGCTGGACTCTTTCCAATTTGTCCACATCCTTTCTGTAGTGGGGAAAAATTGGATGCAGTACTCCAGATGTGGCCTCACCAGTGCCAAATAGAGGAGAATAATCACTTCCCTTGATCTGCTGGCAATGCTCCTACTAATACAGCCCAATATGCCATTAGCCTTCTTGGCAACAAGGGCACACTGTTGATTCATATCCAGCTTCTTGTCCACTGTAATCGCCAGGTCCTTTTCTGCAGAACTGTCTCTTAGCCAGTTGGTCCCCAGCCTGTAGCAGTGCATGGGATTCTTCCGTCCTAAGTACAAGACTTCGCACTTGTCCTTGTTGAACCGCATCAGATTTCTTTTGGCCCAATCCTCCAATTTGTCTAGGTCACTCTGGACCCTATCCCTACCCTCCAGTGTATCTACCTCTCCCCCCAGCTTAGTGTTATCTGTGAACTTGCTGAGAGTGCAATCCATCCCATCATCCAGATCATTAATGAAGATGTTGAACAAAACCGGCCCTAGGACCCACCCGTGAGGCACTCCGCTTGATACCGGCTGCTAACTAGACATAGAGCCGTTGATCACTACCTGTTGAGCCCGACGATCTAGCCAGCTTTCTATCCACCTTATCCACCATTCATTCAATCCATACTTCTTTAACTTGCTGGCAAGAATACTGTGGGAAACCACTTCAAAAGCTTTGCTAAAGTCAAGGTATATCACGTCCACCACTTTCCCCATATCCACAGAGCTAGTTATCTCATCATAGAAGGCAATTAGGTTAGTCAGGCATGACTTGCCCTTGGTGAATCCATGTTGACTGTTCCTGATCATCTTCCTCTCTTTCAAGTACTTCAAAATGGATTCCTTGAGGATCTGCTCCATGATTTTTCCGGGGAATGAGGTGAGGCTGACCTGTCTGTAGTTCCCCAGATTCTGCTTCTTCCCTTTTTAAAAGATGAGCATTATATTTGTCTTTTTCCAATCGTCTGGGTCCTCCCCTGATCGCCACGAGTTTTCAAAGATAATGGCCTATGGCTCTGCAATCACATCAGCCAACTCCCTGAGATCATGCAGATCTCCTTCTCTGGCCTATTTCAAAAGCATTAACAGATGCTAATCTCCATTATAAAGATATACAGTAATCAAAAGCATATTCCTTATGATGGTCTTCACATAATTCTGCATGAAAAAGGGACTAGTTGACCAGATTTTAAAAGTACAAATTAGCAACATAACTAAAAAGCATATCCAAAAATAAATAAATAAATAAAAAATGTAAACTGTAGTAAGAATGTATTATTTCATGTATTTAATAGAGACACCATTGTGTTAATTTCTGGGCAAACTTTACATAGATTAGAACATTCATAATTTTTTTTAATAATAAAGCATATAACCTTGAAAATCCCATAGGATCTAATCAGCTATTTAGCC
The DNA here is from genome assembly GCF_011386835.1 of Chrysemys picta bellii. Classification (NCBI taxonomy): domain Eukaryota; kingdom Metazoa; phylum Chordata; order Testudines; family Emydidae; genus Chrysemys; species Chrysemys picta. Next base: position 332,417,207 of record NC_088791.1, on the reverse strand, counting down.
TCTTTAAAATGTCCATCCCTAGACATTATATGTGCCTTTACAGACCAAGAGCCAAATTTAGTGATGAGTCTAATTTGCATGATAACTTGCCACAAATTTAGTATAAAGTGTCCTCTGGGTTTGCCCAGGTGTAACTGACCAGCTCTGTCAGTGGAACCCAGCAAACAATTCTGTTGATGACTGCACAGGGAGGAACAGCATCCAGCTCCCATTCTGAGCTGCACTGGCTATGCAGGGACTACAGCAGGGAGTGGATATAAGGCAGGGTCATTTTTACAGTCACTTTTCAGAGTAGATGTAACACAGAGAGAGACACAGTTACTTGCTAATGAACTGGGAAATCCTCATACCTAATTAATGCCACCAACCAGAACACAAGAAGTATCTGAGTTACCGAAAGATAAAGTTCACTTAGAAGAAAACATGTAGCCTGAAGAACAGACTCCTGCTTCTGGCGTGCCCTCTATTCTTCTTTGGATTAGGTTTGTTTCCTGGAAATTAAAAGATAACTATATTCATGCTAGCCTACTTGGCACTTAATGAGAATGAAATTAGTTAACAAAAGGCCAATGACATTGCTCAAACCACTCGGGGGAACTGAGTACAGTGCATGTGCAATTCTTCTGACAGACTCATTTTTTTACTATTAATCTGTCATTCCAAGCATATTTCACTATAATGCAATGTGTGGTCCCTTCTCCCCACTCAAAAAATAAAAGAAGTGAATATATAAGTGGCTAGCTAGAAGCCAAACAGGTCAAAGGAAACAAAGCTGATTAAAAATTAACTGCGGTAAAATTAACCGAGTCCAGCCAGGATGCACAAACTCTGCAATTATCCCAGCTAAACAATAACCTAAGGAAGGAGCTAGCTTCATGGGAGGTAAGGTCACATGCCTTTCTCCAATATGCAGCACACAGTGATCCAATCTACACTTGTGACTGGGCTTTGGAGCAGGGCAGTTGGCACTGATATTGTATTTGGCTGCTTCCTCAATGCTGGTTTCACTCTAGTCTGCTCAGGGATGATGAACGCATATTTAATTCTAACATGCCTCTCACCCATTCAGCCTGCTAAACCACATGACCTCTATGGAGGACCATGAGATTTTACTCTTTCTTCTTTCCCAGATCTTCCCTCAGAAGATGGTTAGTCTCAGGCCTGGGAGACAGGAGACCTAGGGTCCATTTTTGTCTTCTCTGTGCCTCAATTCCATGATCTGTGAAATGGGGATAAAAAAGCTAATCTGCCTCACAAGGGCATTTTTCATCCACATGTCTGAGGCAGTCTGTCCCTTACACTTTCCTTTCTGCTTCCGTTCATAGAAGTGCTCTCTGAATAAACTCTGAAGCTAAAATTTTTTGCCTTTGCATTTGGTTACTTATCTCGCTAGCCATCCAAAACATACTGTTATCACTTAATATCTGTTAAGCCTGGACAATGTTCTTGGCACTATACAAGACCTGAAAGGAAGACAGTCCTGGCCCTAAAGAGCTTCCTGACCAGTAGACCAAACCCAAGAAGACAGGACACACTCCACGCCCGGCAGAGGAAACTACATCGGTTTATTGCTGATTTTTCTAAAAATAATGTTTGAGTGGTTCACTTCTCGTGGGCGTCCTGGAAAAAGCATAGCAGATGTTTGCAAATAAGAATGTTATTTTTCTGCTTTCATTTAATGAGATGCTAGTTTTCCAAAGACAAACTACTAACAAGAATACTGGTTAGGTCATTGGCCTAGGACGTGAGGGAGCTGGGTTCAAGTCTCTGCTCCACCAGACTTCCTTGGGCAGGTTACTTAGGCGCTCTGTGTCTTGGCTTCCCATCTGTAAAACCGGAATAAGAGCACTGCCCTGCCTCACGGGTGTTTGTGAGACTCCAGCCAGTGGGAAACGCAGAAGCCAACGCAGGGACTGTTCTATTAAGGGAAGGGGGTAAAATGGGACCCAGCTGGGCAACCCCTTCCCCCAATAACCTCTGGACCCCAAACTGTGCAGGGAGACCCTCTGCCCCAAATCTGGGGACACTAGGATCCCGGTGGTGCCTTCCCTCCCACCCACCATGTGGTCTTGGGGGAAAACTGCAGAGAGGAGCCAGTCAGAGCCCACAGCCAGTAGGGGCAGAAGCAACCAAAGCACCGGGCCTTTTTTCACCTCTGGACATCCCAGTCAAAACTGTTCTCTGGCCTGTGCTGGTTGGCTGTTTGCTCCAACCTGCTGCCTCCCCCCCCCTCACAGTCTCTTCCCCTGAGATTCACTTCACATCTGCCCTCTTCTCCCCTGCCCTGGCCCTGTTACCCCTTCCCTTTTCTAACTACCCCCCCAAAACAACCTAACAAACAGCCCCTTCTCCACTGCCCACATAGAACTAACCCGACATTGGCTGCTATCACACTGCTCGCTTTGCTTGTGTGTTCTACCCCTTCCTGCACCCTGGGTCTCTCAGGTCTATTGCGATTGTAAACTCTTCAGGGCTGGGACACCTACTACCGTGTTTGTACAGCGCCTAGCACTGGGGCTCCGAGATGCTACCATAATACACATAGCAATAATAAGTAAACTATATTAAAGATTGTGAGGGGCTCAGATGCCATGGTCATTGGAAACATAAGTACCCAAGATAGACAGGAAAACACAACAAACTCTAAAGCCCCCTAAAAGGGCTATTCTCATCTCAGAGGGAAAAAAGCATGATCAAGTGAGAGAGGAATCAATTTCTATAGTATTATTAAGCATTTCGATTTCAGCTATCGGCATACGTGGTGCTTCTCAGAGGGATGCGGTCCCTGGATCAAGGACCTTATTGTCTAGCTATTGGAACATGAAGAATGCAAAGTGCTTCACACACAAGCAATTAATGGAGCACCTTATCGTACAGCATTAGAGGAGAGAAACTGAGATAACGTGCCTGAGTCTCTAGGTAGCCACTCAGACATGCGCAGAGTGAGTGCCGCAGATCAAAATGGACATGCAAGGCCCCTGATCCTGCAAACACTTGTGCACATTCAATTGGGTCATCCAGTCTGACCTCCTGTATATCACATACCATTAAATTTCACCATGTGCATAGTCCCATTGAAGTCAATGGGGCTGCACACAAAGGCACTGCTCTTCCTGCATACCGTGAATTGTAGGACTGGGACGTAAATGACGAACAAGGCAGAGAATTATGGTTTATTAAAAACTCTTAAAATTGTGCTCTGTGTCTTTAACTTCTCAGGGGTTTTCTCAGACCTATGTGCAGGCAAGCAGGGGGTTCTGTATGGAAGCATGCAATCAGAGTAATCTTGCAGCCAGCCAGCCTAGAGTAAGGTGGGGAGAGTTGTGCCTCTCTATTTTTTTAAAGGAGCAGCCTGCTTTGTCTCTCTCTATTTGTGATTCTTGTGCGATATTGTTCCGGATTCTAAGAAATAAAGTAGTGTTACGTTGCAACCTTCCAGCAGAATATTTTATGCTATTTATCTAACTTCTCAATGTGTCTGCCATAAGCATAATGTGAAGAATCAGTGTTCTATTTTTCTATTTTGAATACAGGGATGGTGCTCAGGTATAACTGCAATGAGGACCTTATAGTAGACAAAAAGTAATTGAACATATCAGCTATCAACAGAGCAATATACATTACAGAAAATAAATGAAACAGATTTATTTGGGCATAAGCTTTTGTGGGTAAAAAAGCCACTTCTTCAGATGCATGGAGTGAAAATTTTGACGAACTGACGAACTGACTGAAGAAGTGGGTTTTTTACCCACGAAAGCTTATGCCCAAATAAATCTGTTAGTCTTTAAGATGCCACCGGACTCCTCGTTGTTTTTGTGGATAAAGACTCACACGGCTACCACCAAATACTTGAGAAAATAAATGAATACACCTAAACAATTTTGGCTAAGGGCAGACTGAAATACATCACAATTCAGTGCTACTGTCCAAAAAGGAAGATTGATTCTACAGATCAAACTGCTGACACGCAACAGGCAAATTTCTACATTCACCATTTGACAATTAAAGATAGAAGGTTGAAATCCTGGCCCCAGTTAAGTCAATGGACGTTTTGACTTCAGCAGGACCAGGATTTCGCACAGCGGAAGTAAGGAATCTGTGGAAAGCCGCTACTTACAAAATTATGGGCCAGATCCCTGGCTACATCTGAGGACTACAACATGGAGTTCAGAAATGGGCTACGAAGGTGGCTTTAAGCGACTTTTGCTTCTCTGATTCTGGGCTGACTGTGCACCAAGCCTAGTCCAGTACAGTAGATTGCTGGCTGCCAATAGCTGCAAAGGGGCCTATATAGCAGCTGGGGCTCAGCAGGGCATCAGTGATGCCCCAGCCACACCTCCTATCCTGGCCATTGCATAGTGGTGAACTACTTCATCCCTTTTCCTAGCTTTATGGGCCTGGCGGATTCCCCCTTCAGGGAATTTGGGGCCATTTTGTACTGGTGATGCAGTGCAGAGCAGCTACAGCACAGCCAAGGCTCTGGGCCTTTATGCTTCCAAAATCAAACATGAAACTGACACATTATGCAGCTTGGGTCTCCAGAGCCTTCTCAGTCAGCCACACCCCTTATTATTATGATTATTCTTTTGTAATCACTGTGGTAACAGGATTAGATGCTCTGATATAAACTTTAAAACTGGCTCTTTTTGGAAAGCTAGAGTTTGTAACATGCCTCTGGGATATCGTCTTTGGAGCCATTATGTTTTAATATGCACGTATTTGTCTCAATATTGTATAATCAATCACCAAACTGGACAAAATCAACATGGTAACTCAGTGATTTTTAGAAGTTTGTTTACATGTAGATGGAAGACTTTTTGGCAATAGTCAGATTTATTTATAATTCATGGAAATAATAACGTGTGGGTACTAATGAAAAACAAATAATACAATCCAAAGCAAGAGTGATTCTTATTATAGTCAAGTCAGAGACTTATAGGACAAAACCCTACTGTCTGTACATGATAAGCTTTATCCTGAAATAATCCATTTGTGGGAGAGGGAACAGGGCTGCCTTCACTAGTCATGTAAACATTTCTAAAGCTGTCATCACATACTTCAGATGGGAAAACCAGAATTTAATATCAGACCCAGAAGATGCAGTTTCCAAAGTTCATGATAAAAAGCCCCACATGTTTAAACATCCAGGATCCTGAGGGACTGGAAGTAGATATGCAGTACAGAGCATTTAAAATACTGTTTATGAATAAGTAAAGACAATTAAAAAAACAACAGATTCTCAATACTAATTAGTGCACAAGTATTTCAGATGGAGACCTGGATCCTGCAACTTCTTTCATTGGCATGGGCAGACTCCTTGCACATCCCTGGAGCGCCATTCACCACTTTGGGGTTCTGTGGAGGGGAGAACCCATGGCAGGATCAGGGCCTCTGTCATAACTTTTTGATCCAATTCATAGTTTTCCTCATAATTATCAGATTTTTTTTTAAATCACCCTAATATAGTACATAAATAAATGAGCCTTTCCCCCAGTTCAGAAATGGAGGGGTTAGCGGCAGGGACTGAGAGTGACAAACATCACGCAGAGCGCTTGTGAAGCAGCATGGGGGTGGACTGGATGCTCTAAATCCATCTCTAATTCCATTCTAAATTCTGATTAAGGATCGGTAATGAGCCACACGGCTGTGTCTGATCACAATTAGTTGCACTTATTCGAGCCTAATCACTCTCACGGGCAGGCTCTGCTACTAAGCAGAAGGGCTTTAACCCAAGTGCTCTCATGTATCCTTTGCCAATCCCAATGGAATGCTTCACATTATGATATTCAACAGTACAGGCCCCTCTTGGGTTTCAAGACTCAATTGAAGGCTTTATTCAGCCTTAATTTTCAGCAATTGTCGTATTTTTAAGTATAACCCTGGGAATGACCCTTGCATTTTAGAGGGCTACATGAGGATTGAGCCACAGAGCTCCTATTAAAGTCAACGTGTGGTTAAAATCTGTGCAATTCTGAAGATTTACAGCCTTCATTTTTACATGTTTGGAGCAACCGCAGCTCCCACTGGTTCACCAGTGCTGACTTGTGAAAAATTAGGCCGACAGTGGCTAGTCTATTGTATGATGGAAATACATAGGTGTGGATGGATCAGAGCCATGCTTCTGGCAAGACAGGAGATGCTGAGGGATCCCATCCACCATCTAATCAGTGTGCAGGTCAAGACTAGACTCATTAGACACTGCCCACGCGTGAAGAGCAGAGTGAGCCATAGGTTCAGGCTCAGGGATAGAAGGCTGAGTTCATTCCTCAACCTGTTCTGCAGCTGAGACCCCCAATCCCAGCCTCATAGCATGATGGACACTTGGCAATACCTAGGCAACTGAGAATTAGAGAGGGGAAAAGTGTACCAGTTTACCAGCATTAAGCATTGCAAAGGGAGGCAAACTGCTGCCTATGGCCTGTCTTCATCTATTATAACTGTCAGCACATCCTTTATTTCATTTTACGGGCTCATGCAAAGGTTAAGAGATCAAGTTTGCCTGGGGAAGTTAAACTAAATCCTAGCCTGATTGCATTTCCTTCTCATGCTGAGAAAACTCCACTGAGACCCACACCTACACTTTTCAAATGCACCGCAGGGAGCCCCAAGGATAAATGAAGAACTTGGACAAAGTGTGACACAGAGAACAAAAAAAGGAAAGAAAAATATTTGTACAGCATCAGGGCAATTTGCCTTCATTTGCCTAAATGAAGTCTAATCTGGCACATTCTGTCCTGGCTAAGTGGATACATTTATAAAAATGTCCCAATCTCTATTTTAAATTGCACTTATCAGACACACAAACATTAATGGCTATAAATTTTTCAAGTTACGTGCCTAAGATGTACATGGCTTGCTGTATCCTACGTTTAGCAGTTTATCTTCAGGGGTCTGCATATCAGGCATAAGACATGAAATGTTCGGAATTACAGCATTAATGACCCTCTGTTCATCCCACTCATAGAATTATAGCTGGAAAAGACCTATAAGGGCCTAGCTACTAGCCCCTTGGCTGGCACAAAATCGCTCCCTACACTTTATTTTCTAACGTTTTGTCTGGTCTATTTAAAAAAGCCTCGCAAGACCCTGATGCACCCAGAACTTCCTTTGGGAGACTGTTCCACCACTTAACAAATCTCTCCAGTAGAAAGATTTTCATGATAATCAATTTATCTTTTCCCTTTCACTTTCATCCCATTACTGCTTGTTATACACCCAGGCACCAACCTAGATATTTCTTCCCCCTCCTTGGTGCTTATCCCACTGTAACTCCTCCTTATATCGAGATGTACAAACATAGACCAGGGCTAAATTAACTGCTCTGATTCTCTTTCCTGAAAGGCTCCTGTACCTCAACCCATGGCATCTCTTTTCTATTTTCCGTTTCTCTATCAGCCCTCCTCCACTTCTCCTCCTTCCCGTCTCTGCCTAAATTCTTTACTAACAAAACTGATGCCATCTCACAAGAGCTCTGCTCCCTTCTGTGGCTTCCCTACCCCTCTTCTCCCTGTCCAAAGCCCTCCTGCCTTCATTCCAGTCACAGAGAAATCTCTCCTACTATACACCTCATACTCCACTTGTCCTGCCTCCTTGACTGCATCCCCTTCCACCCTGATACATATCCACCTTGCTTTCTCAGCTGGCACCTTTCCTTAGTCTGCAAATACATTCTCCTGCATCCCCTATCCCTGATCAACCCTCGCTTGACCTCCTCAAGCTCCTCCTTTGAACCTACCTAATCAGAAACTGCTTAGGGAATTCCACTGGCCTAATTTCAAAACAACTCTGACATCTGGAGTGAAATCCTGGCCTTCTTCAAGTCAATAGGAGTTTTGCCATTGACTTCAATGGGGCTGGGATTTCACCCCTGTGTTAGGCAGTTAGTTTTGATCTCAAATGTCACGGGTGCATATTCTGCCCCCGAGAGACTAGCAGGTGAGAGAGGAGGATGAAGAGAAGCAGAGAACTTTTTCCAACTGAAACAAATAGCTGCACTACATTATACACTATGTGCCAGCCATCCACTTAGGCCTGCTTGGCTTTGAGGGAGCATGTGGAAGGTTCCTGAACCTAAGACACAGCACAGACTTCCCTTAGCTAGAAAAACTCTTGAAGATATTGAGTTGCCTTGAAAAAGACCCTATGAGTTTAAATTACAATGTGGGGGAGAAAGGATGGTGACTCTTCCTTTCCCTGTCTCCCTCCTGGTTAACCCAGCTTCCTGCTTTGGGGGTCCCAGGGTGTGTCTACACAGCTCTTGGATGCATGTTAGGTAATTCACGGTATGGGAGTAGGGTTGCCAGATGTCCGGTTTTTGACCGGAACACCTGGTCAAAAACGGACCATGGCAGCTCCATTAAAAGTCCGGTCAGTGGTGCAGCAGGGGCCTTGGGCTAAGGCAGGCTTCCTACCTGCCTTGGCTCTGTGCGGCTCCCAGAAGCGGCCGATAGATCCTTGCAACCCTGGGTGCAGGGAAGCTCCATGCATTTCCCCCGCCCGAGTGCTGAGTCTGCAGCTCCCATTGGCTGGTAACTGCAACCAATAGGAGCTGCGGGGGCAGTGCCTGTGGGCGCGAGGGCAGCGTGCATAGCCTCCCTGGCTGCCCAGGCATCTAAGGGCCGCAGGGACCTGGCGGCTACTTCCTGGGAGCTGCGGTAAGTGCCGCTGGGACCCTGCACCCCCTCCTGCACCCCAAACCACTCATCCCCAGCCCCAAGCCACTGCCTGTACCCCAAACCTCTCATCCTTGGCCCCACCCCAGAGCCCGCACCCCCAGCCGGAGTCCTCACCCCCTCATGAGTCGCCACTGCTATCTGGAAGTTGGCTACTCCAGAACGCTTCCGGTCTGTAGCCAACCGATTTGGCATGGGGAGATCAATTGTGGGGGCCATTCTTAAGCAGTGGTGTCAAGTATCAGAGGGGTAGCCGTGTTAGTCTGGATCTGTAAAAACCGACAAAGAGTCCTGTGGCACCTTATAGACTAACAGATATATTGGAGCATAAGCTTTCGTGGGTGAATACCCACTTCGTCAGACGCATGTGGTGGAAATTTCCAGAGGCAGGTATAAATACACAGGCAAGAATCAGTCTAGAGATAACGAGGTTAGTTCAATCAGGGAGGATGAGCACCAGGAGCGCTGAGGAGCTGTTGAGGCTGCCACTTGCCGTTTACCCTGCTCCCGTCAAATTTTGAGGGTCCCACTCCCAGTGATTTCAACCGAGAAGTACTGGCCTGCTGCATTGAGCCAAATACTCTGTCAATCCAACCGCTTTGCTCCACAAGTTCCTCCACAGGAACAAGCACTACCACACAATTATAATCAGATCTGAATAAGAACAACAACATAAAATGAATGTTTCTCATGTGAATCTCATCACTGTAAATAATAAAATAGGAATTTTTCTTGTTCGAAGAATGACTATTTGTAAATAAGACTTGGGAAAACAACCTTTATCAAAGTCAAAACTGAAATTAGACTGCAGCTCACAGTATACCAGAAGAGAAACAGTATCCTCTGTAAAATAAGAAATCAACTGCAATCAGGGCATTATGGTTTGCCCTTTTCTGCAGAAGCCACAGGCTGGAATCCATAACAGTTCCTTGCCTAAGTTCAACAACAGAAACTCTTTGCAATGGGACACCAGTGCACGAGAGCAGATGTTCTTACCACAGTGGCAAAATAATGTAGGCTTTTAAAAATGAGTTATAGGAAGGGAATTCCTCCAACAGCAACAACTGCACAAAGTCCTGCGTGAGGAAAGACACTGCTGCTTTCCCTGAGATAACAAGAGGATTGGGAACAGAACTGAGGACAAGCCAAAGACATGGTTTAATCTCAGTGTTTGTTGTGTAGACTTTAAATCAAACTTCTCAAAGGGGGAGGCAGTGTGTTCTAGCAGTGTGACCATAGGACTGGAGGTCAGGAGCTCCCAGTTCTAACCTTAGTTGGTGAAAAGCCAACAATGTGCTGTGAATAGTGCAACAGTCCTTGTCTCAGAGTGCTCACAGATAGTGATATCCAGGAGGAGGGGCAACTTTAGGTTCTTTTCCCTTAGGACAAGGGTTCTCAAACTTTTGTACTGGTGATCCCTTTCACATAGCAAGCCACTGAGTGCAACCCCCCCCCCCCCCTTATACGTTAAAACACTTTTAAAAATATTTAACACTATTATAAATGTTGGAGGAAAAGCGGGGTTTGGGATGGAGGCTGACAGCTCGTGACCCCCCATGTAATAACCTCATGACACCCCCAGTTTGAGAACCCCTGCCTTAGGACCAGATTGAGGATCTGCCTGCACTACAGCAGCACATCAGCTGTAGCATCATAGTGTAGATGCTTCCTACATTGATGGAAGGTTTTTTTCTCTAGATGCAGTTCATCCACCTCACTGAGAGGTGGTAGGAACAATTCTTCCGTTGACCTAGCTGCATCTATACCAGAGGTAGGATCGACCTAACTACTACACTCAGGGCATAAACTTTTCCACAGCCCTGAGCGAGGTGACTAAGTCAATTTAATTTTTAAGGGTAGACCAGGCCTGGGACTTTAGTCTTGTCATGTGTAAAGGGCAGCACACCACAGGTCCTTCTCTTGTTTCCCTGTGCTTCAGGGCAAAGGGGTGGGGATGGGGAGGCAATCTGTTAGCTAGAATGGGCAGCACAGATGACGTCACCTTCTTCACTGCACACTGGTCAGTGAGTTTGAGAGTCAGGAGGGACATTAAGTTTCCCCCCACCCATGGGTGGTGGGTGAAGCTTCCCCTTGGGGAGGTTAGCCCCCTACCCTGCCTCTTCTGACTGAGGCCCCGCCACTACCCGTCCGCCCCTGGTGGCACAAGGTTTGGTGAGACTTAGCCTCCCCACGCCTCCATCATGCGCCGCCCATGCCCCCACCTCTGTGCAATGGAGGCAGGGGGAATAGCAATCCCATTCAACCTGCTTTCTCACACACAGAGCAGCGGGCCGGGTAATCCACTTAAGGGAGAAGGGTGGCTTTTCATTTCTGCATGGCATCATAAATACAAATGAAACCTGTCCCTAATCTATTCTTTTTCATATTTTGTGGAAATGGTCTTCAGGCCTCACTTACTCAAGGCCTTCCTCATACAGTACCTTCTGGGTATGTCTACACCGCATCCGGGAGTGAACCTCCCAGCCAGGGTCCACAGACACGTGGTAGTGAGGCTTGTTCTTGCACCTTACAAATAGCCCTGCAGATCTTGCTTTGATGTTGAGGCTCTCACAGGCTTCAGAGCCTGAACGCCAGCCCATGCTGCACTATCTGTACAGTTATTTTCAGAGCAATAGTATAAGCCCTGCTAGCACGAGTCTGCAGATCCAGGCTAGGAGAATCGCTCCCAGATGCAATATAGACATGCCCACAGTGACCTTGGGCCAGTCACATAAAGCCTGCCTCAGTTTCCCCACCCCTTATATAGGGGTCATACTCCTCACCCACCATCACTGGAGGTACAATGAGAGTGAAAATAGAAAGTGATATATTAATTATTATTATTATTATTCCACTCCTTTATTAGATGCAGATATTCTTGTAATACAAGTCTTTAGAGTAAAGCCTATGTTTTTAGCCTAGTGATGCATTTGAGGGATGGAAGAATAAAACACTTTAAAGGAATCTTCACTATTGAACTTTCAGGAAAGCACTAAAACCCTCATAGCTAACAACTATTATTAGAGCATTAGCTAATCAAAATTATTTATTTTTTAAAACTATATTATTACAAGGAATCATGCAGAATATTTCTCCCAAAAAATGCACTTTGCTGTGCAATCCATTGCAGGGCATATGAAACAACACAGGTTCTCCGAGTCACCAACAGGTATTTAAAGCCCAAATGTTCCTCAAAGGGCCGTGCTGTCAAAAGAACTTCAGTGCTATGGAGACAGCAGAGGAGAGAAAGGAGGGCAGGGAGTGGAAGGGTGTGGCTTCGGAGTGACATTTGTGGCTAAGTTACACAGACTGTACAGTACTGTTTCAGAACAAAACCACCCTCTGTTCACAGTTTACAGGAAGACAGCAGAGTTACTCCCGGCTACCCAGCTTGTCATTAAAAGCACAACAGCACAAGCTGTCTGACAAACCATCTTTTGATCAAGAATCAAATTTTATTTTTGCTGGGCCACGCACAGAAATATGGGTGCTCAATACAAAGGAACATTCACATCCAACTAAAGAAGGAAAAAAATAGTCAGTCTACTCACCGTGGCCTTCTGAAAGCTAGACCATACTGCTGACAGGCCAGGCCGACGGTGGGAGTATAAACTATGGGCATGAATCTCTCAATGTCAGAGGTCAGCACTTTGTAGAAAAGCTTCTCGTTTCTGTCTTGGAGTGTCATAAGAATAATGTATCTAAAAAACAAAAAAAGAAAAAAAACAGATACACACATCAAAGAACCTGGGTATGCATAATTCCACCAATGCCGTGTATGACTGAAGAAGCTAATGGACTCTAGATTCATAATGTCTCACTTGCTAAGAATGCAGGACACTCCCACAAGGGCCAAGTACCAGTCTTTTGATGGGCAGCCCAAGCCTGAAGTTCCAGAGGTACTCAGCTTCCATAGCCCCATTACCTTCGACAGGAGAGGTGCATGCTCAGTGCCTCTGAAAATCAGAAACTGCAGTATCCTCAGGATTTGCAGCACAAACATCGCTAATGAGGAGGATCAGAAGAACTATGCTGAAGGCATGGTTATGAGGGCCAGTGCCAGAATTAATCTATATCTGATTTAAATGTATCAAGTGATCTGCATGCTATACATATTTTAAGGACTACACATATACAAACTGCAATAGATTCATATTCCTAAAACTCTCCAACCTACCCCCAATAAAATTCCCGCCCATCCACCCACAGTCTTCAACACACATCAGCCTTCAAACCTTACATACCCCAATCAACCTATTCCCTTAGAAAGAGTGTGGGAAGATATCAGTGTTAAAAATGAAGAAGGATAGTTAAATTCCACACCAAAAAAAGAAACACTCAAATAATAATAATTTTAAAAATGAGGTAATAAAAAAAAAAGTTAGGTCACCTCTGTAACCTTAACTTTGCCCACCTGTGCATATGCATCATGACACAGTCTTAGATGATCACATATTATTTTTTGTGTGGGATGTAGGATTCGCTGATGTGCTTGAGCTATGTCAAAACATCTCTCCTATACTCTCTTCTTTCCTGAAAATGATTCCTGGGCTGAGAATGAATTTGTCAAATTTCAGCCACAAAAGTGCAAGTCTGAAAATATTCTAAGCAACTGGAAATGGCCCACTTACAATGGAAACGTGCAAACTTAACCGTACTATGTGTTCAGGGCCTAATCCTGCAAAGTATAGCATGTGGGCAAACTGCTGGGCTCCTCATAGTCATCGCAGTCTGTCTGCATGCTACATAATGCAAGACTGGTGCCTAAGTCTACGATAAAGATGGGCCAATGCTGCTGTAGCAGAAGTGCTAAGCCAGAGAGCAGGGTACAATTTGTCTGAATTTCTCAGTTGCTAGGCCAGCAACAGTGATGTAAAAGCAAAACACACAGGCACTGGGGAAAGGAAGCACCTAACATTTTTCCACAGTAACTCTTATGAGTAAGGATACGATTTCGTCATGAAGGTCACTGATTCCGTGACTTTAACGGACCGCTGTGACCGCCTGCAGCAGTGGGGCTGGAGGAGCTGTCAGCCCCTGCCACAGTAGTGAAGCTCCAGCTGTCAGTCGCCCCCAGACAGGTCGTGAGCTTCTGTGAATTTTTGCTTATTGCCCGTGACCTGTCTGTGACTTTTACTAAAAATAACCATGACAAAATCTTAACCTTACTTATGAGCAATACTGAAAGTGATGGTGGGTTAGGAATAGGAGGAGAAGCAAATGTTTATCACTGCATAGGATTTTTAAATTTCTCTTATCTGCTGGCAGGTTATTTTTGTTCTTCCATCAGGCATTTTACTGAACATGCTGATAGACAGAGTTAAGTGAATGCACTATGTTAGTGATCATGTTCTGTGTAGTGTCATATCTACCTTGGGAGACAACTGGAGTGAACAGAGGAGACAATGAGCAGGCTAGAATAGACACAACTGGCAAACTGTTAGGCCTTGGCTACACTTACCGGCAAGTTCGACGGCTGGAAATCGAACTTCTGGGTTCGACTTATCGCGTCTAGTCTGGACGCGATAAGTCGAACCCGGAAGTGCTCGCCGTCGACTGCGGTACTCCAGCTCGCCGAGAGGAGTACCGCGGAGTCGACGGGGGAGCCTGCCTGCCGAGTGTGGACCAAGGTAAGTTTGAACTAATTCGAAATAAGGTACTTCGAACTTCAGCTACGTTATTCACGTAGCTGAAGTTGCGTACCTTAGTTCGAATTAGGGGGGGTAGTGTAGACCAAGCCTTAGTTAACAAAGTATCCTTAGCTGGAAGAACAGTGATTCTGAAGAAGGGCTCTGAGCATGTAAGGCTTAAAACTGGGGATCCTCACATCTCCATGCGGATTGTAAAGACCACAATCCCAGCCAAAAATTGAAAACGGAGGAGACTTTTTCAACATACTTGTCTAGATCACTGGATTTGGTCTCGTAGCTTTTCATGACACGGAGAACTTGAACATCTTGGCTCAAGAAGCATGGAGGAAGCAGACCATGAATTCCAAGTTGTAGCCTCTCTTCAAGTGTAAAGGCCATCCCCTATGAAGGAAAGGCAAAGGCATATTTAAATAACAGAATATATCACAGTCTGCTCTTACCAGCCACAGTGACCCCTCTTCAGAATAATCTGCAGACGAGCCTGTCTTGATAAAAAAATATCATCCAAGGAACTTGCAAAAGGTGTCCTTCTACATTAAATGCTAAATATCGACTAAACTGTAATTCTACACACATTTATTATGGCAAATAAATAGGTTAGTACAACTGAAAATAAAAAGATGTAGACACTGATATAGAAATAAAAATAGAAACTTTAATACAGGAGGACCTGAGGTGAGCTCCTCCACAATCGTGTGTGTCTGGCACACTCCTCTGAAGGAGCTAACATCAGACAGAGTTGAAGCTAGGACATGGAACTGGATAGACCATTTCTCTGTTCTAATAGCACCTCTGAACCCTGTTTATACAGTAGTGCACTCCAGATGGATATGCAAAAAATGCATTATAAAACAATGGAAAGAGACTAAGATCTTCTGAGAGCAGTCCAAAAAATATTTCCCAAAAAAGCATGCCTGATATTGCCCAACTAAAACAGGAAGAAAAGTGTATTTTTCTCCTTTGTACTTTTGACATTTAGTCTCCAAACCTGCAAGGCTTCTGAAATAATAGAGAATAAAATCAACCTTGGACACCAGCTCTAAGTCAGTTCTGGGCTGTACAATGAAAATATTGTGGCAAAGCAGGGAAAAGGCTCACAGCTACTACAAATGTCAAAGTTTAGCTACAATGGATGTCAAAGAAAGAGATAATCACAAGTTCAAGCCATCTATTTCCTACAAATACAGAAGAGTGACAAGGCCAGCAGAAATGTTCAGCATTAAAGCAAGGCTTGAAAAACCCACATGCCCAAACAGAATGATCAATTTGGAGAGACTTATTAAGGTTTGGGAACAAAGCAGCTGATTTCATCCCTAGAGGGAAAGGGACAAACCTAGAAACAAAGAAATCCAGTGGCTGCTGCTCCTTTAGAAGAGAACTGGGTATAGTTACTGGCATAGCTATGTCTGTTAGGAGTGTGATTTTTTTAAATCAATATAGTTATGCCGGTAAAAACCTTAGGGTAGACAAAATTATACCCATATAATGTGCTTTATACCAGTATATCTTATTTTGCTTCACTGAACTAGAATATGCTATACTGAGATAGGAACTTTTATACTGGAATAATTACATCTACACTAGGATTTGTTTGTTTGGGGTTTTTTCATTTGTTTTGTTTTTTGCTGCTTTAACTACAGTTACAGCAGTAAAAGTTTGCAATGTAGGCAAGGCCTCAGTCACACAAGGAGGAGTCTGTGGCAAAGCTCGGAATAAAACCCAGGCTGCCAGTCCTCTGGGAGCATTGCTCCAGTAAGGTTATTAGAAGACTTAAAACAGGGATCGGCAACCTTTGGCATGCGGCCCATCAGGGAAATCCACTGGCGGGGCGGGACGGTTTGTTTATCTGGCCATGGTTCGCTGTTCCAGGCCAATGGGGGCTGCGGGAAGCGGCAGCCAGCGCATCTCTCAGCCCATGCCACTTCCCGCAGCTCCCATTGGCCTGGAACAGAGAACTGCGGCCAGTGGGAGCTGCGATTGGCCGAACCTGCGGACGAGGCAGGTAAACAAACTGTCCCAGCCTGCCAGCGGATTTCCCTGACGGGCCACATGCCAAAGGTTGCTGGCCTAATAGTAGGTCTGTGCAAAGAACCACTTGGTAAAACGGTTCTATGCACTGAGTTAATACAGCATAGAATAAACTTGGAAACAGACAATGTCCCAGGTCAAAAGCTTTGATTCACTGAGGTTTTTTGTTTTGTTTTTGAGATTCAAGAGTTGTGCCTAAAAGCCATATTGCATGGGTCATTTTTCTTGTGTTGATATCATTGGTAAGTAATGTGGCTACCTACTTCCTAAAAGAGCTAAAACCAATCAACAAGCATTCTGATCATTTTAAAAAACATATGGAAAATGAATCATTGTAGTGGATGGCTATCACTTCATGAAAAATAAAACAAAAAACAAATGGGAAAATCCAACCACTAGCAAAGCATAACATTACAAGGAAACTTGTTGGGGGGGCGGGTATTGCTGTAGATTCTAGCTCTAGTTAAGCCTCCAATGTTTAGATGATCATGATGGTCCTTCTGACTTAGTCTGTGAGTCTATGTTCATACCCGCTCTTATTTGAGAGGGCATTTAACGAGTAGATAGCAGCTTCTTTGCAACTGTATCCCATTCCCCATTTTCCAAGACGGGGAAAGGAAGATACAAAATGTCAGTTACAGCAAAACTACAGGGCCTGATCCTATTACTACTAAAATCAATGGAACACTCCTACTGCCTTTAACAGGAGCTGGATCAGGCTGTTGGAGTCTGATCTTATAGGAAGCCAAGTGTTATGTTGAGGGCATGCAGAGACGTTAGATAAAAACATAAAAATGCTCTTGCTGGAAGTTTTCCATGAAACATAACTTTATTTTTTAGACTCCAGAATGATAACACACAAGAACCTCAAAACAGAAAGAGACAAAGCAGGCTGCTCCCCAAAACAGAGAGGCACGTCACCCCTCTTTACTCTAGGCTGTCTGCCTGCTTAGCAGACTCTGATTGCACACCTCCTTTCAGAGCCCCTGACTGCAAACAGGACCAAGAAACCCCAGAGAATTTAAAGTAAGGAATCACAATTTTAACAGTTTTCAATACACCCCACTGAGCACCCACAACACCCATTAAAAGTCAAAGCCAGATGTAGGTGCTCAGGACCTCTCCAGATCAAGGCCTTAATTTGCATTGTCCTTCAAAAGCTCTGTATCCTACAATGCAACTAATTCCCACAGTACCTAGCAGTCCAGGGGCTGGTTGGGTGGCAGGACCAGTGATTCTGTTACAGGGAGCCATGGGCCAGTGCTTAGGAAACATGGCACAGAATGGCAATTTCCCTGTCTGATGAGAGCAATGTGATTGGCAATGAACATGGGTGAAATTAATTTACCTTCCCAATCCAATAGGGACAGAATTCATCCTGTAAACCACAAGCAGGTCTGTAGCGATACTGTTCCAGTCTATGGGCTGCAAGAGTGGCCAAAACTCCTTTGCAACCACTATTTGGTCAAGCTTATGGGAAAGCCTTACTGAATGTAATGAACTAAAAACAATTGGGTTCTACATAGACATTTAATAGGGTTCTATAGATGCTCTTTAAAATCTGTAGAGAATAACATCCTTTCCATAGGTATTTGGACCTATAAAATTCTATAGCAGGGCTATACTTAGATTGTAAACTCTTTGGGGCAGGGACTGTCCTTTTGGTCCATTTGTACAGCACCTAGCACAATGGGTCCTGGTCCATGACTGGAGTACCTAGGTGTTAGTATATACATGCAATAATTAAATAATAATAATAAATCTCTATTAAATTCAAATAATAAATTCAAAGTTTATTGTTTTCTGCTATGGTCAATAGCATTTTCCATAAGGGGCCCGCTCCTCTGACCCCCTCTGCACCAGCCAACTAAAGGTGGGTGCAGAGTACCAGTCTATCATGCATGGGATAGGGGAGGGATGGCGACCACACCTTGCACAGCTCCCATCACTCCTCAGTCCTTTCCCTGCAGAGCTCTATGGCAAAGCTTTAGTGGCACAGAGGGGCTTGCACAACCCCTCCCTTGCCCTACAGGAATTGTATTTTTTAAATATATATTGCATGAGTGGCGCGTGAGCCCCCCCTTTCAGGGAGGCTAGCCCCGCGGCCCCGCCCCTTCTACCTGAGCCCCCGCCCCTACTGCCCCCCATCCGCTGGAGGTTGGAGGAGCCCCGGTTGAACTGCCCAGGGCCACCGGCCGCCCCCAGCGTTGGGCCGCCTGCAGCACAGCCACAGCACAGGGCCGCCGGCCGCCCTCAGCACCAGGTTGCCGGCCGCCCCCAGTGTGGGCCCCAGCACTGGGCGACTGGCCTCCAGCGGCAGCTGAGCTCCCATCAGCTTGGGGGAAAGGGCGGAGCATGGGCAGGACTTGGACTTAGGGGAGGTTTAGCCTCACCTGGCATATTATACCTGCTGCCCATGATATATTATTTGTATAACATGGATCGAAGGAGCATGAAGGACATGGGGATGGTGCCCTCTGTTTTCTTATATCTTGTGGAGTATTGCCATTTTGATTTTTTAGTAAAAAACTAAAAAAAAAAAAAAAAGACAGTACTTGTTGCTTCTGGATTTTCAGGCGGCTTTACTCAGCATGTTTTGAGATCTCCTCTGAAACCCCAGAAGGATTTCCCATTACACATTCCCACTGATTATTGTTGTGCAAACCTTTTGTTGACCATGATTTACAAATTCCCTTTTAACAGTTTCTCTCTCTGGGTTCAAATCCCACGCTCCTGGTCATCCCTTCTTTACAAACCGGTGCAATTGTTGTTGGTTTCTAATCCAGTCGGACGGTAGTCCTTCCTCTCCCACGGAAACTAGGAACTTTCAAAAACGATCATTTAGCAGCTCAACTTTTCCTTTGCTTTGTAAAGACCTTTAGTACAAATATCGGAGTCTGGGGATTTAACTAGAGAAAGGTCCACTGACCTAATTATGGCATCAAGTGTATTAACTGCCATTGGGGCTGTAATGATATTTATTGCTTTGTGCAAGTTTGATTTATTTGGTTGGGCTACAACCCCAGGACCAAATACTGCTCTTGTTTACACCAGTTTCACAGCCGTGCAACTCCAAAGACTTCAGTGCAGTTACTCCTCATTCATGTTGAGTAAATGAGCACAGAATTGGGCCTATAAATTAAAAGAAGGTCCCTGTCCCAAAGTGCTTGCAGGCTAAGGGCTCATCCTGCAAACTCAACACAATTTGCATTTCCATGATCAGGACATCCCTAATATTAGATGCGAAACAATGAAAGAGTGACAAACAGTCAGGGGCACAAAGGCGAAGTACTGATAGTCCATGGCATTATTGGAAAGTTTGTTTATTTCACATTTTCTTCCACGTGTTAATTCAGAACCAAAGTGTTTACAAGGTTTTATTTATTGAACCATATGAACAATTTTGTTGTAAAGATCCCAAATCCTCACATTAGCCCTGCAGACCCCAGTGATGGGGTTATGCATGACACTTAGCAGAGAGCTCATTACTATTTCCCATGGGTTGCCAGGCCCCGGGGCACCAATTTTTCCTCACAAAAAAACAAACAGATCCATATGTTAGAAATTATAAGAGTTTTGACTCCCTTTAATATCCAGGCAAACAGATTTTCAAAACAGGTCTAGGAAAACTCCATAAAGAAATAATTACTAGTCCGACTGAATGCTTTTATAAGGGATCTTCCAACTGTATATATATTTAAAAATACCCTTACTAGTGTATTAGAAGGGGATATTGAGATGTTTTGATAGATAGTTTTTCCAAGGTGACTGTCAGGTAATAAATTATCGTAATTGGTTCTTAGAAAGCTCGAATGTTGGCCTGATTCATTTCCTGTTTCTTCTGAAAAAAGCCCCCAGCATTACCATAGGCCTGAGAAATAAAAACAACACTTATAGAGGCTGATCCAATAACTATTCAAGTCCATGGAAACACTTTCATCGATTTCATTAGTATTAATTCAGGTCCATAGTTGTTTTTCCATAGGAGATTCTCAGAGGGCTTTATAAACACCAGTTCAGTAAGAACCCTCTATACCCCAGTGAGATAGAGAAGTAATACTGTACCCATTGTACAGAATGGGTAAGCTGAGCCTAACGGGCACTCTGGGGTAGAACCTGGAAGATGACAGAAGAGACCTGACACATTATTATTTGTATTACAGTAACAAAGAGGCCCCGATCAGAATTGGAGCCCCATTGGGCTGGACGCTGTGTATACAGAGTAAGAGACAATCCCAGCCCTAAAGAGCTTAACATCCTAATACACCCACTTGCTGCATCCTGTCATAGAACAATCAGAAGGAAAAGGTAGGCGAGGGTAAGGCAAGCAGTAATGAGACTGTCAGCTTACATATACCAGCTATGTGCATAGCTAGATCTCAGGGAAATATTCTCCACATAAGACCTCTGCATCCTGCATTGGGAAGTCTCTCAATTCAGAAAGAAAGAAAAAACCTGACCCCAAACATATTGAAACATGAACTGGTGGCTTTCTGGTTCCTAGGCTCACCAAAGCTTCTGGCGGAACAGTTCCAAGCTCAGCCAGTAAGGGGCTCTGTTACACACATTATTACACTACCCCTAACCTTCTGTGGAGTTACTTGGGGATAACCAATTCCTCTAGTAGTGAAATACCACAACATCTCCAGTTTCATTTGCTAGGATCAAAGCTATAATGTTTGAGATCTTCTAGAGCATACGTTGATCACCAGCTGAGGGAGGGAGGTGGCTGATGGAGCTCTCCCTGACCCTATGGTATAGTACTTCATAAGTAGATACATTATGCTATGCATAGAATAATAGAATCACAGAAATGTAGTGCTGGGAGAGACCTTGAGAAGTCATGTAGTCCAGGAACTATGCTCAGGCTGGACCAAGAAAGACCATTCCTGACACGTGTTTGTACAACTTGGTCTTAAAAACCTCCAATGATGGGGATTCCACAACCTTTCTTGGAAGCCTATTCCAGTGCTTAACTACGCATCATGTCTTCCTTTGAAACATCAGGCAACAGCCATTGTAAGAGCTCCTCTAACTAGATGGAACATTTCTCAATTACAGTACAGCAGTCTTTATGATCTTATAAAGTCATGCTGATCCCAAGTACAGTACACACTCCCCCTGGACAAAAAGAATTCTACTTATTGAGGACTGCAAATATAAAATATAAGTATGAAAAACAGCCCCCCATGTTCAGGTCAAACAATCAAACCTGTATCCGGACAAAGATCAAGGCAACATCAAGATTTAAATTTGATCCTGAAATTTTGAATGGAAAGAGTAGAGTTTAAAAAGTCATTATTTGAGCTTGTCTGGTAAATGCCTCTGTTATGCAGACAGCAGATCATACTTGCATGTTATAGGGATTCCAAACTATTGAGAGTAATAACTTCATTTAGAGATCCTAGACACAACTGGAAAGCTAGCTAGCTAGTTAGCTAATTTTACTGTTAGCACAGGATCAGCACTTTAGTTTTTGGAGGACAAAAGTCTTCATGCTTACAGCACACAACTAATTCACTACAACAGTCATTCTGCCCCTTCTAGGTTTGCCCCTGTTTGAAGCATTTTGAGTTTGCCGTAGTGGTGGCCAGTTGTAGTCCTATGCACTTGAAGAGCATAGATGGAGTCTACTGTAGGTCACTGCTCATGCCATGGTGCCACAGACTAGCTTTATTAATTACTTGTATCACGGAGAGGCTTGGGAGCCCCAATCCTGGACCAGGATCCCACGGTGCTGCACACTGTACAAACAGAACAAAAAGGCAGCCTTGCGATACAAGTAGGGATGGGGTGTGTGTGAAATCCTAGCCCCACTGAAGTCAATGATAGTTTTGCTGCTGATTTTAATGGGATCAGGATTTCCCTTACCGTGATCATTCCCACATCAGGAATAACTACAACTGCAAAGGACCCCAAATTCAAGGGAAAGTATGGACATGGGGAGACTCCCTTTTCTGACAACATCTCAGTACACTGTAGTGCTCTCTATTCACTGCTGTGAGATCTTGTGCAAGACACAGTCTCTGTCCCTCAGTTTCCACAGCTGTAAAATGGGGTCATACTTGCATCCTTCACAGCCCACTGAGGGACATCATTAGTATATTCACCTCTACCTCGATATAACGCTGTCCTCGGGAGCCAAAAAATCTTACCGCGTTATAGGTGAAACCACGTTATATTGAACTTGTTATATCCGCTGGAGTGTGCAGCCTCCACCCCCCAGAGCACTGTTTTACCGCGTTATATCAGAATTTGTGTTATATCGGGTCACGTTATATTGGGATAGAGGTGTATAAAGCACTTTGACATCCTCAGACAAGAGGTGCCACAGAAATGGGAAGCATTAAGTCTCTAGACCCTGCCTGTCCCATCTTATCTTAAATGTGAAATTTCCTCACATCTTTTAAGTAAAACTAATACACTAATGAAAGTAATCCTAAATACTGTTTTCTCTATGTTATTTAACCACCAACACTCTAAGATGTAGAGCTGAATCTCTGAGACCCAGTGACAGTGCTGAAGCTAGCTGGGGGCTGAAACCCTGTGCCCTGTGGGCTGAAACCCCGCCCCCACCCCCAGCGGGGCTGAAGCACAAGCCCTGGCTTCCTGTGTGAAAGGTGGAGACTCAGACTTCCGGGTCAGCCCCTGGGGTGGGAGTCACCCTGCCTGCAGGTCAGCCTTAAGTACTTCTGGCCCAGCTCTGACTCTGCCTCCAGAGACTTTGCCTGCAAGGACTTCACTCCTTGGTTTCTGCCCATGGCCCAGTGAGTCTGATGCCAGTCTTGCAAGTTAGCTAGCTCCCTTTTCTGGTCATAAAGGAGCTATTTCAACAGGAACGGGACAAGTTCCACAGCACAGGGAAAACATTTGTAAGTGCAAACAATAAATATCAGATATGGATAAATTTGTAATGTGACCATCAGCTTTCAAAACAACAAAATCCACAGAGTGATGATAGCAAACTTCCTTCAGCAAGTTCAACCACTATAATGGTTGAAGAACATCAAGAAGGTGATGTGAGTAAGATACATAAAGCTGTTATTAACCTTGCAAAATGTAGTTAATATGAAGACAGCTATTTGAATTTCGGTTTGGGAGATATACCTCAGCCACAGTGTGTAATTTGTGCACAAGTGTTATCCAATGAATGTCTGAAACCCTCCAAATTACAGAGGTATTTAATTACAAAACATGACATCTATAAGGATAAGCACCATTCATTTTTTGAGCAAAAGGCCAAGGAACTGCTTGGTACTAAAGCAGTAATGAAATTCACAACTATTGCAGATAAAAAGCTTTTAAGGTCATACCACATAGTGGTGTAGAAAATTGCTTAAACAAAAAAATTACATACGCTTGCTGAGATTTTGATAATGCAATGTGCTATTGAAATAAATAAGGAAGTATTTGGAGAGGAGAAGGCCAAGGTACTGACAAAAATACCGACATCAAATGACTCTGTCAGACGACGGATCATTTCTATGTCAGAAGACACAGTTTCTCAGTGTATTGATCAGCTGCATGACAATGATTTTGCTGTACAACTAGCTGAATCCACAGACATTTCAAAAATGTCCCATTTACTTGCCTATGTTTGGTATGTGTAGAATAAGAAAATAAAGGAAGACTTTTTGTTTTGCAAAGAGCTCAAGACAACAACCAAGTCAGATGACATTTTCAAACTGTTAGATGATTTTTATAATTTCAGCAGAAATCAGCTGGACTAATTGCATTGGGGTCTGCACTGATGGAGCTGCAGCAATGACCCGAAAGCATTCTGGTGTTGCGCAAAAAATAAAAGCCGTTGCACCTCGCACTATTTGGACACACTGCTTTTTACACCGAGAAGCACTTGGTGCAAAAGATATTGAACCAGGTCTTCACAGTGTTCTGTACACAGCGGTAACCCTGGTTAATTTTATTAAATCCAGAGCAACAAACTCTAGGTGTTTTGCTGAACTTTGTGAGGAAGTGGGTGCAGAGCACCATTCCTTGCTCATGCATGCAGAGGTGAGATGGCTGTCTCAAGGCAGAATGCTTGCCTGTATATTTAATTTCAAGGAAGAGTTATGTATTTTCTTAGTCGATAAGAAAACTGAATTTGCCAAAGTGCTGAAAGATGATGTGTGGCTGGCAAAACTGGATTACCTCACAGACATATTCAGTGAAATGAATAAATCGAATAAAACTATGCAAGGTGGGAAACACTAATTGTATTGCCCAGCATGAAAGAATTGAGGCATTCAAAAGAAAACTACAACTCTGGAAAGTTCGTGTCTGTGGGGGCACTGCTGATATGGTTGAGCTCTTACATTCTTTCATTCAGAAATGAAACATTGACTTTGACGTCATTAAACCTCAGCTAGCAGCGCATCTGTCTGGTCTGCTTAACAAATATAATGCTTATTTTCCCAAACTCACACCAGAACAAGCTGCTACAGATGTGTGCACTACAAACACCTTTAGTGAGAACACTGAAGCTAAACTTCCATCTGCTGTTCCATCAAAATTGTTAGAAGAGCTCATTGACATTTCGTCAGACAGTTTCCCTCAGAACCAGGTTCAAAGAAATGCCCCTAGAGACATTTTGGTGTGAGTGTTCCGAAGCATACATCACAGCATCTTCTGCAGCGCTGAAAGTTTTGATCCGCTTTAGTACCACCTACTTAAGCGGAGCTGGATTTTCAGCCATGACATCAATGAAAACAAAGTACCGAACCAGGATGAACACTGATCATGACATCGTGTGTGCTCGTCAAAGATATGCCCAGGTCTTGACAGAATTGTTGATCAGCACCAACAACAAGTTTCAGGCTGAGTAAATAAAAAAATAATATTCAGTTTGTTTTTGTGCCTATATTATCCTTTTATGTATATTTTGTGTGTGTGTGTGTAACTGTATAACAATCCATTTAATACAGCTTTTAATCTATGGGATATGCAGAAAAAATGTTGTTGTGGCACAGGTGGGCCTTGGAGTTTTTGTAGCATTGTCGGGGGCGGGGCCTCAGAAAGAAAAAGGTTGAGAACCCCTGATTTAGAGCCTCCTTCTGCTCCCACTAGTCAATGGGACATTTACCTGAGCAGGATTAAGCCTTTAGTTTCTTCTACCCTTTGGCATTGGGACTAATTCCTGCCTCCATCTTCCCTTTAGAACAGTGGTCACCAACTGGTCGATCGTGATCTCCGGCCGCTAAAAGTCCAGCGGTGCAGCGGGGCTACCACTAAGACAGGCTCCCTGCCTGCCCCGGCCCCACACTTCTCCCAGAAGCGGCCAGTGCACCCCCGCAACCCCGGGGGAGGAGGAGGCAGGGATCTCTGTGCGCTGCCTGCAAGCACCGCCCCCGCAGGGCCCATTGACCACAGTTCCCTGTTCCCTGCCAATGGGACCTGTGGGGGCAGTGCCGGCAGAGAGGGGCAGCGTGCAGAACCACGTGCCTCCCCAGCACCTCGTACCCCCTCCTGCACCCTGACCCCCTCCCAGAGTCAGCACCCCATACCCTCTCCTGTACCCAAAGACTCTGCCCCACCCTGGAGCCCCCTCCTGAATCCAAACCCACTCCCAGGGCTTGCATCCCTCACCCCTCTTGCACCCCAATCCCTTGTCTCAGGTTCAGCCTAGAGCCCCCTCCCATACTGCGAACCCCTTGGCCCCAGCCCAGAGCCTGCACCTCCCCCACACCCCCCAACCCCCTGTCTCAGCCTGGTGAAAGTCATTGTGGGTGGGGGAGAGCGAGCAACAGAGAGAGGGGGGTGATGGAGTTAGTGGGGCAGAGCTTCAGGGAAGGGAAGGGGCTTCGGGGAAGGAGTGGGGTAGATCCTGGGTTGCCCTTAAATTCAAAAAGAGATCTTGGGTGTAAAAAGGTTGGCGATCGCTGCTTTAGAACGAGCTGTGAGAGAGAGGAGCCCTTTGTGCTGTTCTGATTTGGCAGCTGTCCCCGAGCATCTGAACTTCTCTCTTTTCAGCTTGAGGACATTTTTCTTTCTCTTCCCCAGCCTCCCATAAGACTGCACCATGGTTGTCTTCAGCCTGCTGCAATTTTCTTTTCTTTCAAGGCATCAAATGCCCTGCGCCTCTTTTTTTTTTTCTGAAGAGTGATAAATGAATAAATAAAGAGAGAAACTATATATGTTACTCCAAGATCATCTTTAGTTCTGGAAGGGCACTAGGCTGGGAAGCAAATCTGCTTCTCAGTTTTAACTTGTGTGTATCTCTCTCTCTCTCTGTTGCTCACTCACACACACTTCCTTCCCCGCCTAGCACGCTTACAACATTAACGGCCGTCTTTGTCCTGACGCCTGGGGGTGTTATTTTGCCAACACATGTTTTGTTCAAATGCTGGACTCAATCCAGACACCTCTATTGACGTCATAAAGGAAAAGAAGCTAGCTTTCTGTGACTGCCCTCTGACCCGAACCATCTCATTCTAGACTTTGGCCTGATATTTTAGTATAGTCCATTTTGATTTCATCCAAAGAAGAGCCAGGATGTCTAAGTACCAATAAAGATTTCACTTGACCTTTGACTTTTGTAACCCTCATGATCCTCGTATGCCCTCTTCCTGCACCTTGTGTTAATTATCAGCCTTTGCTGTGTTCATTCTAATTACATTGTGTCTAAATTTTATCCTATATATATAGTATTAGCCAGATGGTCAGGGATGGTGTCCCTAGCCTCTGTTTGCCAGAAGCTGGGAATAGGCGACGGGATAGATCACTTGATGATTTCCTGTTCTGTTCATTCCCACTGGGGCACCTGGTACTGACCATTGTCGGCAGACAGGATACTGGGCTAGAGGGACCTTTGGTCTGACCCAGTATGGCCATTCTTATGTTCTTATTATCCAGCATGATGGGGCCCCCATACAGAATGGGGCCTCTGAGCACTATTGTTATATAAATATTAAACAATGTCTCACACTTCTATTGCACTTTCCTTGCAAGCAGCTCTGAGCATTCCACAGACATTACTGAGTCCCAATGCCTTCTAATCTTCATGCCTCTCATCATCCACTACACCCATTTCTGCACCCTTTCTATCTCTGCTCTGTCATTTCCCCAGAAGGTCTGATCAGAACTGTACACAGTATTCCAGGTGAGGCCATACCATAAATAGCTTTATAACATTTTTATTATTATTGGATTTGGTAAAATATTCTTTTTTCAAAAAGTGCCCAGAGCACTAGAGAGGCACCTACCACTATAAATCAAATAAATAAATGAAAATAAAGTCTCTGAGATCATGCAATGAAAAGGGCTAAAAATCTAAGCTATGCATCTCCTCCTCCTCCAATTGTTTTTGATCAAGGACACCAATATAAAACAAAGACTAAGTTCTTCCAAGAACAAGATGGGAAGAAAATGTCTTGCATTGTTCAGTGATGAAACCGACAATAAAAATGCTTTCATGCTGCCAGTTGTCTGATAAACATTTCTATGAAACAAGAATTGTGGCAGAGATTTTATAGAATGTGTGTGTCAGTTTGCTTTACCATATGTCGATCAAAACAGCGATTGTTATTAGAAAGCCGTAAATCACCCTTCTGGTAAAGCTTCAAATAGGTTTAATAAAAAGTTTCAATTTTTGATTCCCCTAATATATGGAGATATACCTTCCTCATAGAACTGGAAGGGACCCTGAAAGGTCATTGAGTCCAGCCCCCTGCCCTCACTAGCAGGACCAAGTACTGATTTTGCCCCAGACCCCTAAGTGGCCCCCTTAAGGATTGAACTCACAAGCCTGGGTTTAGGGGGGCCAATGCTCAAACCACTGAGCTATCTTTGACCCCTGAGATTGGCAACCTTTGGCACGCGGCTCACCAGAGTAAGCAGCCTGGTGGGCCAGGCGGCTTTGTTTACCTGCCGCGTCCACAGGTTTGGCCCATCGCGGCTCCCACTGGCCGCGGTTTGCTGTCCCAGGCCAGTGGGGGCTGCGGGAAGTGGCGCAGGACGAGGGATGTGCTGACCGCGGCTTCCTTGCCCTAGATGCTATCACCTAAATGTAACGATATTGTTCTTGGCACAACTGCTGGCTGTCCAGCACAGCACAGCCATTGCTACAGCCTCTGCCTGCTAAGAGGAAGACTGGCTGAGGCCAACAAAGCAGTTTCCTTCCTCTGGCAATACAACTAGTCACTTTGATTATATCGCAGAGTAAGTCAAGTGATTCAGAGGTGAACCGTGACTATAGCAGGGGAAAACAAAGAGTGTTTATTCAAGGAATCTAGACTAATGTTAAAAATCTTTAATATGACGATCCTGAAAGGGAAATGGCAGAAGCAGCGGCACAGGAGCCAGCAAACAGAGCTAAAAACAGGGGAGTGGAGCGGGAGTTCGGGGGAAAGTGTGTGGCTTTTGGTGTGGGTGGGTGGGTTTCTTGGCAGGAGTTTAGGAGGGAAGTCTATGACAGCTACAGAGGCAGCAGTGGTAGTGACCAATAGAATGGAAGGGACAATGAAGATGACTGGATGTGGAAGCTGGGGGCAGTCTGCTGATGGGGGAAGGGGAAAGGGTTCAATTGCTCAAGGGGCTTGGCTACTTAAAAGGGCTTGGAAGGATGGGATAGTGGCCAGGCTCCTGCCGGGGCCTTTTATAGGCACCTCCTGCTGTACTGGGCCGACCGCTGATGTCACCCTGGCCCAGCCCACCAATCAGCAGGTGCCACTGCAAATGCTGCAAGATCCCTGCAGCATCAGCACCAGCACATCCCTCGCCCGGCCCTGCCTCTCCCCACCCGGCGCCCAGCCACAATGCAATAGCTGCCGCGCACCAGAGGGCAGCCAGGGACCCCCCAGATACAGCTGTGTGGGAGGGCTGGCTCAGAGTCAGCAGGGCTGTCTCTGTGCCTGCTGGCAAGGAACCCTCCATGGGGATATTCCCTGGGCAGTGGGGCCAGACAGCTGCTTTCTAGGGGGGGCATTGTCTGTTCTGCCCTGGGGCCTGGAATTGCTGTCAGTGGGCCTATCTGGGGGATGTACATTATCTTGGAGCGAGTATCTGAAAAGTGCTTCGTTTGTATGAAGTGCTGCTTGACAGATCTGATGGAAGGGAAGATCCAAGGTCTGGAGATGCAGGTAGAAACTGTGGTTGAGTTTTGAGGGGGATTTGAATGGATAATGGCGGGAAGGCAAGAGGAGGCTGAAGGGAAAACTCAAGACTTGCAGATGCAAGTTGAACTGGAGAACTGCGAAGATAGACTGCTGGATGAGGAAAGTGGCCAATGGAAATATGTGACTAAGAGACCCAGGCAGAGGAAAAGACTGCTAGTGAAGGAGAAATAGAGATGAAGAACTGGTTTGCTGAATCGGAGAAGCAGCCAGTAACAGAAGGTCGGAGAGCAAGGAAGAAGAGAAAAGCAGCTAGCCCTACAAGAAGAGGGGAAGAGTCAATGAAGATAGCCAGAATTTGGAGCCCCAGGAGGATACAGGATGACTTGCAGAAGACTGCAAATGAGAACAAAAGGCAAGAAGACTTCCAGCCAGAAAGAATAAAAGGAGGAAGGCTGGAGAATTGCACCAACACCAGGAAGAGGCAGGTCTACATGACTGGGGAGTCTCTACTAAGAACAGACAGATCTGTCACCAGAGCTGATCCCAGGCACAGAAGGATGTGCTGTGCACCAGGAGTTGAGATATGGGCTGTGGACCTGAGGCTGAAAGGATCCAAATGGGAGCAGGAAAGAATCCACTGATTGTCCTTCATGTGGGAACAAATGATACTGCTGGATTCTTGCTGGAACATATCCAGGGAGACTATGCCAGACTGAGGAAGATGCTTAAAGAAATGGAGGCTCAGGTGATCTTCAGTGGGATTTACCTGTCCCTAGAGGAGGAGAGTGAAGGCAAGACAAGATTATGATGATCAACAGATGGCTCAGGCAATGGTGCTATAAGGAGGGCTTTGGGATGTTCGACCACTAAGAGGCATTCAGCGGACAGAGGATTGTTCTCCTGGGATGGACTCCACTGAGTCACCAGGGGAATAGATTTCTGGGATGGAGGTTGACACAACTGATTAAAAGAACTTTAAACTAGGAATTCAGGGTAGACAGTTGGGAGATGCTCATGTAATCGCCAAACCTGATTCTAATATTGAGTGGGTGAAAAATCAAGAGGATACAGCAATGGAGAAAAGAAGAACAGAGGGTAGGAGAATGGATATCAAGAGGAACGATAGTGTCATTGGTATTGGCACTAACAGTCAGGTAGGAGATACTGGCAGTAGAATGACTGTACCTAATCAGCTGAGGAATCTGGGCGAAGTGAAGCAGAAACAACTAAGATGTCTGTACACCAATGAGAGGAGCCCGACTAGCAAACTGGAGGAACTAGAAGTACTGGTGCAGGATGAGAAACCAGATATTATAGGGATAACAGAAACATGATGGAATGATAGTCATGACTGGAGTACAGGTATTGAAGGGTATATGCTGTTCAGGAAAGACAGAAGAAAAGGTAAAGGTGGTGGAGTAGCATTGTATATTAATGACAAGGTAAACTGTAAAGAAATTAGAAGTGATGGAATGGATGAAACAGTATCTGTTTAGGTCAAAATCACTTTGGGGAAGAAAGCTAACAGAGTCTCTACTGGGATAGTGCTTGGGGTCTGTTATAGCCTCCCAGGATCCGATCTGGATATGGATAGAGACACTTTTTATATTTTAATTAAACAAATTCTCCTGGGAATTGTGTGATTATAGGAGACATTAATAGGAGGGGCAAGTGCTACTAATAATAGTAGGGTCCAGATATTCCTGGATGTGGTAGCTGACAGATTTCTTCACCAAATGGTTACTGAACCAATAAGAGGCCATTTTAGGTTTAGTATTGGTAAATAGTGAGGACCTCCTAGAAGAACTGATTGTAGGGGACAATCTTGGTTTGAGGGATCATGAGCTAATTCAGTTTAAGCTAAATGGAAGGATCAACAAAAATAGGTATGCAACGAGGGTCCTTGATGGAATTACTTAAAGTCAAAGTTGCAGAAACTACCTGAAGCCTAAATCCCAAGCAAGGGGGAAAAAATGTGTAGGGAACATTTGGAGACGAAACTGGATGAACAAGCATCTCAAACAGGTGATTAAGAGAAAGCAGAAGGCCTACAAGGGATGGCTCAGCAAGGAAAACTACCTCTTGGAGGTCAGAAAGTGTAGGGGAAAAGTGAGAATTGCCAAAAGCCAAGCAGATCTGGACCTTGCAAAGGGAATTAAACCAATAGTAAAAGGTTTTTGTGCCATATAAATAAAAAGAAAAGGAAAGAAGTGGGACCGCTAAACATGGAGAATGTGGTGGAGATTAAAGATAATCTAGGCATGGCCCAACAGCTAACCAAATACTTTGCCTCCATTTTTAATAAGGGTAATGAGGAATTTAGGAGTAGTGGCAGGGCGGTTTATGGGAACAAGGATATAGATGTAGAAATTACCACATCCATGATGGAAGTCAAATTCAAACAGCTTAATGGGAGCAAATCAGAAGGCCTAGATAATCTCCATCCAAGAATATTAAAGAAACCGGCACATGAAATTGTAAGATCAATAGCAATGATTTTTAATGAATCCATAAACTCGGGGGGTCATACCCTATGACTGGAGAATTGCTAATATAGTTCCTATTTTTAAGAATGGGAAAAAAGTGATCCAGGAAACTACAGGCCTATTAGTTTGACATCAATTGTATGCAAGGTCTTAGAACAAATTTTGAAAGAGAAAGTAGCTAAGGACATAGAGGCAGGGCGAGTGCAACCCATTAGGTGACCTAGGCGGTTGCCTAGGGTGCTACAATTTGGGGGATGGCAACTGTGGCGGTATTTTGGCGGCGGGACCTTCCACCACCTCTGTGGGGGGCGGCATTTCAGGGCGGGACCTTCCGCCGCCTAGGGCAGCAGAAAAGCTGGCGGCGCTCCTGCATAGAGGTAAATGATAATTGGGATAAAATACAACATGATTTTACAAATGGTAGATTGTGCCAGACCAACCTGATCTCTTTCTTTGAGAAAATAACTGATATTCTACACAAAGGAAATTCAGCAGATCTAATCTACGTGGATTTCAGTACGGTATTTGATATAGTTCCATATAAGAAATTATTAGTTAAACTGGAGAAGATGGGGATTAATATGAGAATCGAAAGGTGGTAAAGGAACTGGTTAAAGGGGAGACTACAATGGGTCATACTAAAAAATGAACTGTGAGGCTGGAGGAAGATTAGTAGTGCAGTTCCTCAGATTCCATCTTGGGATCAATTTTATTTAGCATTTTCATTCATGACTTTGGCAAAAAAAGTGTGTGCGCTAATAAAATCTGCAGATGACACAAAGTGCAAATATGGAGAAGGACTGCAATATATAAAAAGATGGCCTGGAAAACTGGAGTAGAAAAAATGGGATGAAATGTAATAGTGCAGAGTGTAAGGTCATGCCCTTAGAGACTAACTAGAATTTTTGCTATAAGCTGGGGACATACTAATTGGAAACTACACAGGAGGAGAAAGACCTGGATGTACTGGTAGGTCCCTGGATAGCTATGAGCCTCCAATGTGATGCGGCTGTGAAAAAGGTTAATGCAATCCTAAAATGCATCAGGCGAGGGATTTCCAGTAGAGATAGGGAAGTGTTATTGCCATTATACAAGGCACTGGTGAGACCTCATCTGGAATACTGTGCGCAATTCTGGTCTCCCATGTTTAATAAAGATTAATCCAAACTGGAACAGGTGAGAGAAGGGCTACTAGAATGATCAGAGGACTGGAGAACCTACCTTATGAGAGGAGACTTAAGGAGCTTAGCTTGTTTAGCCTAACCAAACAAAGGCAGAGAGGATATATGATTGCTCTATAAATACATCAGAGGGATAAACACCAGGGAGGGAGAGGAGTTATTTAAATTAAGGGCCGATGTTGGCACACAAATAAATGGCTATCTACTGGCCATCAACAAGTTTAGACTTGAAATTAGATGAAGGTTTCTAACCATCAGAGGAGTGAAGTTCTGGAACAGTCTTCCAAGGGAGCAGTGGGGGCAAAAAATCTAACCAGTTTCAAGACTGAGCTTGATAAATTTATGGAGGGGATGATATAATGAGACTGCCTACAATGGCATGTGGCCCATCTCCGATTGTTAGTAACAAATATCTCCAACGACCAGAGCTGGCACACTAGATGGATGGGGCTTTGAATTACTATAGTGAATTCTTTTCCAGTTCTCTGGCTGGTGGATCTTGCCCACATGCACAGGGTCTAACTGATCATCATATGTGGGGTTGGGAAGGAATTTCCCTCTGAGTCATACCGGAAGAGACCCTGGCAGTTTTTCGCCTTCCTCTGCAGTCTGGTGCATAGGTCACTCGCTGGTTTAAACTAGAGTAAATGGTGGATTCTTTGTAACTTTCATATTTAAATCATGATTTGAGGACTTCAGTAACTCAGCCAGAGGTTGGGAGTCTATTTCAGGAGTGGGTGGGTGAGGATCTGTGGCCTGCAATGTGCAGGAAATCAGACTAGGTGATTATGATGGTCCCTTCTGGCCTTATAGCCCATGAATAGCATTGATTTGATCCATGTGCTGTGTGGCTTCAGCAAACCTCTGTCCATACATCAAACCCGATAACATGCAATACTCCAATTAATTCTTGGCCTCAGTTGAGCAACTCCCACCTTGCTGAAGTTGCACCAGATGGTGTGCTGTGTTACAATGCCCATTGGGGTCCACAGTAAGTGACAAGGCCAAAATAATTTCTGCTTACGACCTACTATCGAGGATCTGATCCTGGAAGATGCAAAGTGATCATTGCTTCTACCTCTTCAAAGGCAGGTGCTGGAGCTCAGTACATCTCTGCCTCAGACCCCAGAGTTTGGATTTTATTACCTAGGGGCTTGATTCTTCATTGCCCTGCACCTTATGCAGTCAAGGCACTAGTGCAGAGTAGGTGTAAAAGCTACTGATCAGAAAGGTGAAGTTTTGGGCCTACTTAAATGACTTCATAAGGTACAGGGCAATGGAGAATCAGGCCCCAACTAGTCAGCGCTGAAAGGCTTGTGTATGTCCTAGGGAATCTAAAGTTAAAGAGAGGCTGACATGGATCCAACAGTGCTCGATGGACATGTGATGTAGTATGTACACCTGATAGTTATATTTAATGTGGCCTTTACTGCCTTTTGAAATGAAACTCATATGTGACAAATGTGCTGCGTACTAAGCAATTCCCACAAGGCCAAATCCTGCAGCTTCTTACCAGGCCATGAAAGGCTCTACTTCAAACGCAGCAGAAGCACTGTATTGACACTGTCCAATGAGGCCAGGAAGTACCGGTAGAGGCCAGAGAGCCAGCTCAGATACTTAGGAGAAGGGCATCCTAAGGACCTATATTGATAGACTTCACAGACCCTCATGTCCCAAGAGAGTGAAGAAAGTGAGTGAGAGAGTGTGTTCAGTGTGAAAGAGAGAGGACAGGATGAACTGTGAGGGTGCGCATGGCCAGTGGGTTTGTGAATTGCACACATCCACAACCCCACATGAAGTGGATGGGGGAAATCCAACAGGTGGTAACAGGCTGACCAGCTGTGCCATACACTACCTAATGGGAGAACTCCACTGCCCACGTGCCGGTGTGTTTCCTCCTTCTTTGACTTCAGGTTTGCACAGCATCCAGAATTTCATCCCGACAGCAGTTTTATTTTTTATCTTCTTCCATTATGTTTGAGCCATAGTGTACCTTTTACACTCATGGGTTCAAAACCCCAACCCTCTTCATCTCTTCCTTCAAGCATTCCTGGGGACTTCCTTTCAAAGAAAATGCAAGACGTTTAAATGCAAAGTCAGTCCCAGTTTTTAATTCCATAATCAACAACTAACAAGTTAATTTACAGACCAAGAATGGCTACACATGAACTGTAGTAATATCATTCAAATGAAAATAAAATAATCTAATTCCAGGATCTATAAAATCCTGGATATAGGGTGTGGGCCTCCCATGAAAGTCAGTGGAAATTTTGTGCATGTTATAGCAGTAACACAGCAT
The DNA here is from genome assembly GCF_011386835.1 of Chrysemys picta bellii. Classification (NCBI taxonomy): domain Eukaryota; kingdom Metazoa; phylum Chordata; order Testudines; family Emydidae; genus Chrysemys; species Chrysemys picta. The sequence goes on along the minus strand of NC_088791.1, from coordinate 332,381,838 downwards.
GGGTGTTCCTGTGATGATTTCCTGATGGGGTATTTTTGATTTTTGTAAATATTAGCATGAAATATGCGTGTGTCAGAACCCAAGGAAACAACATGCATTTAGTGCCAAACCAGCAAGGTCAGCTTTGCTCCTCTTGGACCAAGTATTAAATACATTTCCCTACTTGACCTTGGTTAATATTACAGCTTATCATGCACTAAACTTTATTAAAAACAAAAATATCTGCCACTTAGTCCTCATAATAAACACGCCAGAAATATCTGAAATTTCTCTGTCTTACAAAAGGTACCACAAACAACTAACCAGCATCTACTTTCATCTCAAGATGAGCTTCTGGGTGCAAAGTATGAATTTCACCTAAAACTAGAACTAAGCATCATTTTTGCTTGACAGATTGAGTTAACAGCAAGAAAGTGAATACTATGGGCTTGTTGAACTGGAAGAACAGTGCTTCCCTAACAGTCAAAATTGATATGTAGTCTTGCACAAAAAATGCCAATTTTCACAGAAGAATAATACAAAGGTGTAATATGAAAGTCTATCCAATTTTGAAGGGTACTGATTGTAACAGGACTTTTGAGAGAAGGTAACAAGTATTTGTAAGGTACAATGTTTAGTGGTATAGTTGTTATTAAAGATGGTTAAAAATTGTTCAACAATGTTTTTAGCTAACAAAAATACCAAAGATGTTGGGTGTTGGCTTTTGGAACTGTGGTGGTTTGGTGTTTTGGGGTGCGGAGGGGTTCTTTTTGAAAAACCAGAAATCGTACACAAATTTTTTTGAAAAAAAGGCAATGCAATTTTTTCTTGTCTTTCTATATTTTCCCACAGAAGATATTTACCACTTTCCAAGCAGCTCTAGTTGTTGTAATAAATCTCTTTTTGAAAGCATTTAACTGTCTAGCCATTGATTGCTATTTAACAGAATATCAAAGTTAGAAAGGACCTCAGGAAGTCATCTAGTCCAACCTGCTGCTCAAAGCAGGACCAATAATCCCCAGACAGATTTTTGCCCCAGAACCCTAAATGGCCCCTGCAAGGGATTGAACTCACAACCCTGGGTTTAGCAGGCCAATGTGCAAACCACTGAGTTATCCCTCCCCCCTTCTACTCACAGCCCCCTAGGGGGGGGGTGGTATCTGCTCATCACCGCTCTCTCCTCCTTCTCTTCCCCTCCCTCTCCCAGTGTTCCTATGCCGGGAGGGAGCAGGGAGAAATCTGGGCGCCACCCCAAGCAGCACTTCCCTGCCAGCCGGGCGCAGTTTCTGACTTTACACCGGCAACACACACCTCTCTGCTACCATATAGCACCGCCCTTGACCCTGGTACTCCGGGGCGATTGCCTGGTGGAGCCCACCCCTAAGGCTGGCCCTGGCTATGGGCTTCAGAGGGAGTAACCAGACCAGGCGGCCATGGAGAGATTCAGCCCCTATAACATATAACACCACAGGTGGGCCTGGGATATTATTCCATTGTACTGACACAAGCCTCTTACCGGCACAAGTGTCATTCCACTGGATTCAGATGAGTTACTCTTGCTTAACATGTGTAAGGAGGAGGAGAATCAGGCCCATAGTCTCTGCCATGAGGAGCTAGAACCAGCTTGGGTAAGAAAACACAAAGCCAGGAGAGATGATATTAAGCAAAGGAGACAGAGGAAGCCTTACATAAAATACAGCTTTGTGGTGAGGACAAGAGTCCAGAATATGTTATCGAAGAAGAGGTGAAGCCATTTCTCTGTCTTTGCAGGGTTATGAGTTAACTGATCATCGGGGTCCATCCAGCAAAGCATGAAGCTCAATGGGATTACTCAAATTCTTGAAGTTAAACACAGGCTTAAATTCTTTGTTGGACTAGTGCCTTGGTTATGGAATGTAAGTAAATGATTACAAACAACAACTTCTTTATTGTATACTTTGTTTTTAGTAAACACTTAAGATGAAACAGTAGTCAGAGTAACATGTACCTTTGTGCGTGCAAGAAGCACTGCTACCATGATTAGAAATACACAGAGTGTGTTTTTTCCACCAGAAAAAGGCCGATATGCATGAATAATACTAAAGCTTCTAAGGACCATGCTCAAGTCCCCAGCCAGCTTCTGATGCCCGGTTAAGTCCTTGGTCCTAATTTTCAAAGCAATCAATGGATCAAGCCCTAGCTACACCAAAGGCTGAATTTTAATCTATGAACCACTGTGACAGATGTGTTCTTCTGGGACAAGGCAGATCACAAAGCCCAGGATGAAGCATTTGAGATCTGGGGACAAAGCATTCTCTGTCGAGGGGTGTCCTCAATCTTCCAGAGGAGTGCAGGCAAATCCAAAGTTTGACCATTTTAGGAAACATGGCAAAATCTTCCTCTTTGAAAAACCCTTTTCACCCACAATTCACATATCCTTTTTATTCCCAACCCCCTGCCAACTCTGCCTCCTTCCAAGAAAGACCCCCCCCCAAACCAAAAAAAAAACCTATTCCTAGCAAAGTCTCTACCTCATAAAGGGAGAAGTCCCAGAGACTCCATGAAGTCCATTGGGGACTTTGCTATTGACTTTATGTGGAAGACACTCAGATACTATGATGATGCTGGGCAGTATAACACACTAAGATAGTGCTAGTGTATATCTCATGCACAACACTTTAAAGCCAACTTAAAAGGGTTTTCTAAAATCTGAGCAGAAAACAGAAGCTGGCAGAGTTGTTTCAAGCATGGTGCAAACTTTGCTCAGCCAGGATCTGTGACTGAAATGATGAAGTTTGTGGCTGCAAAAAGCCACTGCCACACCCTGTATGTCCTGAAAAGAAAGAAGAAGAGAAAAGTGAACTAAGACTTCTTTGTTCCTTAGCTGGGGGGTATGGCTTAGTGGCCAGCCCAACCCTTCTTCCTCCAAGTTTAGGCAAATACTGAACTCCAGTTGTGAAATCTTGGCTCCACTGAAGTCAAAGGCGGCTCCCACTGACTTCAATGCAGAGTGAATTATAAACAAATTGTGTCCCAGATCTGAGCTATGGCCTTGAACAGGCTCTACTGACTCAGTTGTTTTTTGTCATGTAAACGAGTCCTTAGTTATATGGCTGAAATTTTCCAAAGTGACCTTTCAATTTTGGGTGTCTAACGAGATTCCTAGGGACTGGTTTTCAGAGGCACTGAGCACCCAAAAACTCCCCAGGGAGCTGTGTGTGTTTAGTACTTCTAAAATAACAGGCTGGAGATTTCTCAAGCTGGGTATCCCCAAATGAGACACCCAAAACCAAAAGTTACTTGGAAAAGCCTCTATTAATGGATTTAATCATTTAATTTAATGGAGAGAACAAACAAACAAACAAATCACAACACACCTTTTCAAATTTAACCACCTAGACTTTTCAACAATTATTTTTAGTTTAGAGGAATAGGAAACATTAATCCGCAGATATGAATAGCCTTGGATACAGATGCATTCAGTTAACATGGTTTTGTCAGCAAATCTGATTACTTGGAGCTGTCTTGGAGCCTGGAACAGTGCCAGTGGAGTGCTTGTTTACTGTGTAGGTCAGTCACTAAAAGAGATCCTTCTGCTTCCACCCACTGCCAAATCACTTGGAAAGGTGGCTGATGAAAACAGCTTGCTTTTATTGGTTACAATGCAATTCTTTCAGTGCAATGCTCTCTCCTCTCAGACATATTGTCAGCATGTACACAGGCTGGCGCTTCGTGACTTCAGTAATGAAGTCACCATAGAAATGAAATGACAGGCATTTATGACCTCTCAATAGCCTTTCCCGGTTTTGACATAAACTCAGCCTCAGTGTTATTTTGGCAACAACTGGCTTTTTTTGAAAACACTCAAATAGCTGGGCAGTTCAGATGGAATCTTTTCTTAGGCCAAATAAATCTTGTCCCCATTGTAGCCTATGGGAGTTTTGCCACTGGACTTCAATGGAGCCACAACTTGGCCAATAATACATGTAGATTTGCTACTGTTACTCAGGCCTGCTTTAGGACCCTGCTGTTTGATTCATTCTGTATTGGCTTGTTTCTACTGTAGAGGGAAGGGCAATGTGACCAGATAGACTCTGGAAATAACATTGTTATTCATGGGAAACTAAACACTAAGAACTGAGTAAGATCAAGGAACATCAAGATCTGGCCTCACTAAAAACAAAACAAACTATGCTCCAATTATGCGGGTTGGGGTGGGGAGGGATTTTAAATTCATGAATAGGTCAAAAGCTTTTTTTAAATTACAGCCTCTCCTGCATCTGGCTGTTGGGGCGACAGGGACAGTAATACATTTTTCACAGGAGCTACTTAACAGGGTATGCTGCTATTTAGTTAATATAGGATTTATCCAATTGGAGTAATCATTGGTATAATCATGCCCTCTTGAGGAATGTCCTCTACAGTCTATAAGTGTCTGTGAGGGAGCGGTTTCCACCTTTTCCAAGGATGCAGCAGAGAATTTGTCTCCACTATCTGTGTGGATTTCAAGTATTCTGTTTGAAGCACAGGGACATAAGAACGGCCATACTGGGTCAGAGCAATGGTCCATGTTGCCCAGAATCCTCTCTCTCAACAGTGGCCAGTACCAGATGCTTCAGAGGGAATGAACAGAACAGGGCAATTATTGAGTGATCCGTCCCCTGTCGTCCAGGCCCAGCTTCTGGGAGTCAGAGGCTTAAGGACACCCAGATCAGGGGGCTGCATCCCTGATCATCCTGGCTAATAGCCACTGCTGGATCTATCCTCCATGAACTTATCTAATTCTTTTTTGAACGCAGTTATACTTTTGGCCTTCACAACATCCCCTAGTGACCAATTCCACAGGTTGACCAAGCTTTGTGTGAAGAAGTACTTCCTTATGTTTGTTTCAAGCCTGCTACCTATTAATTTCATTGGGTGATCCCTGGTTCTTGTGTTCTGTGAAGGGGAAAACAGCACTTCCCTATTCACTTTCTCCACACCATTCATGATTTTATAGACCTCTGTCATATCCCCTTTTAGTCATTTCTTTTCCAAGATGAACATCCCAGTCTTTTTAATCTCTCCTCATATGGAAGCTGTTCCATATCCCTAATAATTTTTGTTACCCTTCTCTATACTTTTTTCTAAATTCTAATATATCTTTCTTGAGATGGGGTGACCAGAACTGCAAGCAGTATTCATGGTGTGGGCATACCATGGATTTATATAGTGGGATCATGATATTTACTATCTTATTATATAACCCTTTCTTAATGGTTCCTATCCTAACATTCTGTTAGCTTTTTAGACTGCCACTGCACATTGAGTGGATGTTTTCAGAGGATTCCACAATGACTCCACAATCTCTTTCTTCAGTGGTAATAGTTTAGGCCCCATCATTTTGTTTGTATATTTGGAATTATGTTTTCCATTGTGTATTACTTTGCATTTTATCAACACTGAATTTCACCTGCCATTTTGTTGCCCAGTCACCCAGTTTTGTGAGACCCCTTTGTAACTCTTCGCAGTCAGCTTTGGACTTAACTATCTTGTGTAATTTTATATTGTCTGCCAGCTTTGTCACCTCACCGTTTACTTCTTTTCCCCAGATCATTGAAGAATATGTTGAACAGCACAGGTCCCAGTACAGATCTGTGGGGACCCCCGCTATTTACCTCTCTGTGAAAACTGACCACTTATTCCTACCCTTTGTTTTCTGTCTTTTAACCAGTTACTGACCCATGAGAGGACATCCAGATAGATGCGCCAGCTCATTGTTTCCGTGCTGCTCTCTCCATGGAATACTGCCAGGGCTTCCTCAGCCAGCAGCTCATCCCAGGAAAATCCCGTGGGAAATGAGCCACAGCTAGGGGAGCCTCTATTAAGAAGCCATTATAGCTTTATGCTGTATTAAGTCTAGATTTACTGCTGGATGCTGAGGGAACCGTACAAAAAACTCCATTCCACCCCAACCCTCTTCCACACGTGGATTTCCCAGACTTGCAGGGAGCCAGCAGGTCCAGGGATGACACTGATGACAAAGATGCCTCTCAATCCCCTTCAACACAGGAAGACCAACCCCACCTTCACACACACACACACACACACACACACACACACACACACGTTGGGCCAGAAAAGCATCACTCGATCATCTAGTTTGACCTTCTTCAGAACATCTCTAATAAGGTACAGCATTAATAGTGTCAAAATATAGATATATATAATAGCATAGGCGGGGATTTTCAAAGCCATACATTTGAGAATGGGAGTTGAGTGGCTAAGACACCTAGTTGGCTCTGAAAACTCTCCGCTGTGGAGTCTGCCTGTCACTCACAGAGAACACTGGCTAATTTTAAGCCAGTCCTCAGACTTCCTATTCATATCAAAATTCTTTAACAGCTGTAGAAATACCATAATAACAATGGCAGAGAAATCTGTGGAAGGGCATAATGTTAGAGGACATCCTGGCTTGAGTGTCTCCTGGTAACAAGACTTGAGGCACTCTTCCCCTCATGTTTAACAATCCACATGAAGCCAGACCCCCGGTATTGAAGTCAATGGGACTACACGCATGTAAGTTAAGCATGTATGCAAATCTTTGCACGTTCAGATTTTCTTCTTTGGTCTAATATCTTAATTTTTCTCTCCCTCTGCCACTGCTAACTGAGGTCTACAACATGCTATCCATTTTTAAGCAGAACTCCCCTTTGAAAACAGTGATGAAACACTACCACCACTTAGCACCAGGGCCGCTGAGAGCGGGTTCGGGCCCCGGTGAAAAATTTTTTTCAGGCCCCCCAGCAAGGGCAGACCGGCTAAACAGGGCTGACAAGGGGGGGGGGGGAAGCTGGGCCCCGGGCCCCCTTCTGGACCGCCGGGCCCCGGTAAGGCGACGGGGGGGGGAGGGGGAAAGCCGGCTTCTCCCCCTCTCTCGTCAACCCTGCTTAGCACTTCTACAGCATTTTACATGTTCAAAAGCCTTTACAAAGTAATTCATCTACCTAAATTCAGGATTAAAAAAAAAGTGATCCAGCCCTTTATTGAAACAACTCCACACTGAGTATTTGGACAGAGTTTGTACTGAAGACTTTTAAAATGATTATTTATTATTTGTTTTTGGCAGCACCCATAGCCACAGTACTTTCCAAACATTCAAAAAAGGATAGTCATTATTCCAAGGAACTCACTAAAGAGACCCAGTCAGACAAAGATTAGGGGGAACAGGGACTACAAATATTAAAGTTGCGTTTCACAGTGTTAAAGCCCCCCCCCCACACTATTATTTGTTTTATGGCAGCATTTAGGAGTCCCAGTCATGGTCCAGGATCCCATTGTGCTAGGTGCTGTACAAACACAGGACAAAAAAGATGGCCCCTGCCCTGAAGAGTTTACAATCTAAGTTTAAAGCAAGAGCCAACAGGTAGATATGACAGTGGAAACATAAGGAAACAATGAGACAATGCTGGTCAGCATGATAGGCAGTGGCCTCAGCACAGCCTAACCATTGGTAATAATTATAAAATAAAACAATATCAGCTGTATTTTTATAAAAGATACACTTCTGTGCAAGTAGTTTTGCTCTAGGCCATACATTTTCCCTTAAGTACTGCAGAAAAGGTGCCTGGCTGAATTTTTTCTGTAAGAAATGAGCAAATCTCCCCATGGAAGGCGGATTTATTGTTTATTGGCCCATTGAAATGTTAGCATAGGAAATTACTACTACCCCTAAAAGACTACACACAGCCAACTGAGCATGCCGCGCAAACTAGAAACGTTTCTGCTGCAGTTCTCAGCAATAGCTGTGGGGAGAGACGCAGCTTAGCAAGAGACCAGGCTGAAGAAGACAGATGATGAAAGAATTTTTCCTCCAAGGGGCAGCAAGGCTGCTGAACAAACACTTGGGACTTGTGGGGAGAGAGCATGATTGTTTATTGTTTTTTTTTTAAAAAGGGGATCACATGACAAACCTGGCCTGTAATTGGGATGTGTTACCAGTCACAGCTGGTGCTTAATTAGCATAATTTACTTGATCATTATATAATATAATATAAGTGATATACCTATCTCATAGAGCTGGAAGGAACCTCAGAAGGTCATGGAGTCCAGGCCCCTGCCTTCACTAGCAGGACAAAGTACTGATTTTTGCCCCAGATCCCTAAGTGGCCCCCTCAAGGATTGAACTCACAACCTCGAGGTTTAGCAGGCTATTACTCAAACCACTGAGCCATCCCTTCCCTGTCTAATGAGTAACAGCTACACTCAGAATTAAGCAGGTGAACCAGAGAGTAAGGCCCAGCAAAGTAAACAAAGATGATAGTTACAGGAGGGTGGACTTTTTTTTCCCCTTGGCATTCCCCTCTGATATGGCTTACCTGCTGGTAAAAGTACTACATATCTGTGCTTTAACCACTGCATGGTCTAGAAGTGTTCAGAGAAAGTCTAGAAAATATGCTGGCTAAATGTTGGTGACTTCCCTACAGTAGGACTCCCACTGCTGGAGCTGGGGAAATTCCCAGGAAAAGATTCCAGTGTAGAGGAGGCCTATCTCTTTTTGATGGGGACAGCGGTTTGAGAAGATAGCACTTACCTTAAACAGACTACTGTAAACCTGCACTAGGAGGAAGGCACCGAGTATTGCTATGTATTGCTTTATGTATCATCAGGCTTAGTACCTGGTTATAGTCAGGTGGATGATGGATCTATACAGATACTACTTCTGGCAGGCAATACAAATAAGAAGGGGCATTAAAAAAATCAGAACACTAAACAAGTGCTGAAAGGGATAATTGAATGGTCCAAGCATCAAGTGTAAAATACCTAGATTCTCGGGAACCACAGGTCTGAATTCCAAGAGAGCTGATATTAGTCACTTATATCTTTCCAATGTAAGTGAATTCAGTGACATGCAGGTCATTGTGTAGGGATCCTTCTGAGGAGACTTTGAGAAGACCGCCAGTCCTGTTGAATCTGCATATGTACTAAAGATCCGGTGGCATTTTTATAAGAACTAGGGTTTGCCCCTATTCAGGAAAATTCCCTCTGACTGTTATGCAGAGCTGCTGGGCAACTGTTTGCTGCTGCTGAAGACATGGTCTTGTGGTTCAAGCAGTGAAGCAGGATTTGGAGGTCGGGGTCAGTTTCTGGCTCTGGTTCTCAGTTCCCCATATGTAACTGGGGAATCTCACTGCCCTAGATCATAGCGGAGCTGCGAGAATAAGTTAACTAATGACTGTGGAGATACTCAAATATTACACTGAGAGCCACATAAGAAGATGATTGCTACAGATGTTCTGACTCAGATGGCAGCTGCACTTCAATGCTGCTGCATTTATATACCTTGTGACGTGCTTCGGGATCTTTTGAAATGGACATACACTAAATGCATGCATGTACTGATTGACCTCGATTCTCCCAGTCTCACCTTCCATAAACATTTTACTGAAAATACGGACACACTTAGGCTTCCCAGTGCTGCTGCAACTCAAATGTACAAATAGCATTTCTTGATCTGTCTCTGGAGCATATGATGAGTTTTCAGTTTCACAGCACCAGAGGGATTTTTTCTGGGCTGGAGAAGAGCTACAGCCAAAAATTTAAATATACAGTTTCAACATTTCTATGACAGTGTACAAAATGTATTCCAGCACATTCCTTTAGGGAGAATGCTAGTTACAGTTGCATAGCACTTTATAGACCAGAGTGGTATTAATTCATTGCCTGATTTTACTTAATAAAACAGTAAGAAAACAACACTTAGAGGCTAAAAGAATGTTGTCTTTCCTTAACCCTTGGGCCACTGGGGAAGTCATGTGATGATCTGCACTACACAGATTGCAGACAGAAGCTACTCGTGGGTAACAATATTTCTTCTTTGCCCCAGTCCTGATGGGTGCAGTTTTCAGGAAGTAGGTGCTTGGGGCGGCCAATGGAGAGGGGTGGCACGTCCGGGTCTTCAGTGGCAGGTCTCTCAGTCCCTCTCGGAGGGAAGGACCGGCTGCCGAATTGCCGCCGAAGAATGAAGCGGTGCGGTAGAATTGGCTTTATCTTTTTTTTTTCTTTTTTTTCTTGGCCGCTTGGGGCAGCAAAAAAGCTGGAGCTGGCCCTGCACTCAAATTAGCTTCATCATCATCATCACTCCCATAACCACATTGGTCATTGGGGCACCATCATTGATGAGCAATCAACCAATTGTCTCCACCCCTGATGATTGTGTGTCAGTGCTTGAGTCTCCGCAAAGTCCATTCCTGTCTACTCTTTTATGTTGTCAATCCATCTCTTCTTCTGTCTACCTCTTCTTCTCTTCCTCTGTACTCTCCTTTGGAGGATGATCTTGGATAGGCCAGATGATCTTGTTACATGGCCGTACCACTTCAGCTTGTGCTTCTTCACGGTCATCAGGAGGTCTTCATATGACCCAGAGCATTGGGTGATGATGTTGTGGACCTCTTCATTCGTGACGTGGTTGAAGTAGGAGATGCCCAGGATTTTACAGAAGCATCTCATCTCTACTACCTGTAGTTTCCATTCAAGTTCTGCCGTAAGGGTCCATGTCTCACACGCATACAGAAAAATGGAGATGACCAATGTGTGCAGCAATTTCAGTTTGGATTCCAGGGAGATGTTCTTATTCCTCCAAATTGGCCTAGCACCACTGAAAAGCCCTCTTAATGCTCATTAAGAGGCAGGCTGAAACCAATGGAGGCATCTTAGTTGTGTTGTAGCTTAGCTTAAGTTACAACACAGCCGGCTGATTCAACTGAACTAAGACGATGGAAAACCACACCTTTTTTGCCCATGAAGACAAGGCCTTAGAAGTACTACGGCTTTAAGATTATGATTATATATACAGAGAGAGAAAGAGAGAGAATGCATTTTTAGAGCACCGTTTCAAAACTTCCCCTCCACAGCTCCCCATCCATAAGGCTGGAAATATATCACTATATTAGAGACGACCGTCATCCTTTCCAGAAAAGCTGTATCTGAAGTTACCTTAAGGTAAGGACTTTCATCATAGATTGTTCCCTCCTCCCTCCTCCCCCCTCCCCCCCAGTATCTCAGACCAAGTATTTAATCCATTTATTGGGGCTTTCACACATTCTTCATCATTCTTCCTACCACGTTTATTTGAGAGATTGGGGCAGAGGACAATTTACTCCCTCACAGTCCCTCCATGTTCTTCTCTTTTTTGATCATGGGGTCAAGTGATAAAGCCAGTTCAATGTGGCCCTTTGGGGAGAATCATAGCAATGCAGTGCAGGACTGGAAAGGACCCCAAGAAGTCATCTAATCCAGCCCTCTGCACTGAGGCAGGACCAAGTAAACCTAGACCCATCCCTGACAGGTGTTTGTCCAACCTGTTCTTAAAACCACTCCAGTGATGGCGATTCCACAACCTCACGTGGAAGCCCAGTCCAGAGCTCAACTACTCTTACAGTGCTGATTACTTCTTGTCCTACCTTCTGTGGACATGGGGAACAATTGAACACAGTTCTCTTTATAACAGCCTTTAACGTATTTGGAGAATAATTCCCAAAGCCACAGAACTGACACTCGACACAGGGACTCCAGTGGGTCTTTCACACTTTCAGTGGCAGAAGGATGAGCGAGAGCAGGGCTTAGAGGTCAGCAGGTGAAACCTGCCATTTTAACAAGGATTCCTGGATACTCCCTGTGATCACTATACATCATTCTTTTATGGGGATCATGTCTGTTTCCAGTGTAAGCATCAGCATGGTTGCCAGAGTCCTTTAGAACACAAAGGCATGCTGCAGGAACTGGGATTTTGTTGGTGCTTGTTATTTATTTCAAAAGGGTAAAAACCCCCAAAGCAGCCAGAATTTGGTCCATTATCTTGAATTTTTTTAAATTAAATTAAATTAATGGAGATATCCCATCTCCTAGAACTGGAAGGGACCTTGAAAGGTCATCAAGTCCAGCCCCCTGCCTTCACTAGCAGGACCAAGTACTGATTTTGCCCCAGATCCCCAAGTGGCCCCCTCAAGGATTGAACTCACAACCCTGGGTTTAGCAGGCCAATGCTCAAACCACTGAGCTATCCCTCCCCCAAATTTGATGTCGTAGTCATTTCCGCTGCAACAGACTGTGATATAAAAACAGCTTTACAACTTCCCGAAATAGAACCTGGGCTGCAAGGGAGAGGAGAGTGACTGAAAACACAACAAAACCACAGATGGGGTCAGGTAGAGCAAATGGACCAGAAATATCCTGGCAGATATTTTCCCAACATTGCTTGTTACAAGTAAAGTTTTACTAATTTCCCAATGTGAAGGTCTGCCTTTAGAACAGCCCCAAATCATGATAGCATGCTCACTCTCTACCAAACAGCCCCTTTAAGGGGTCTTCAGTTGTGCACCCAAAAAACTCACTAGTCACTTTTTAAACTGTTTAGCCCATTTTCCAAAATCCTTGACGTTTTTAGACAGATAACCAGGGCCACGTCACCGGGTGAGCATTACCCACAATGTGGGGCTCCTTGGCATAGATCTCCTTATCACACAGAAGGACATTTAGCCATCGCTGCAGTACTGTGCCCATCAACCTGGATCTTGAAGACCCACCATGGTCAGGAATCAGTGGCTGGGAAGTGGGCAGCAGCCTGGGGCAGGAAGGGATGTGTGTTATGAGACATCCCCCTCCCCTGAAAAGCCAGTGGTGAGTCAATGCAGTGCTCCCCTCTGCCCTGAAGGGGAACAAAAATCCCAGTTAAAGACTGGATCTAGGAAAAGCAGAAACTGGAAAAAGCCTCTGTAACATGGTTCCCATGCAGCTGCCCTGTCAGGAAGCTGAGGTGATTCATTAGGGTGACCAGATGTCCCAATTTTATAGGGACAGTCCCGATTTTTGGAGCTTTTTCTTACATAGGCACCTATTACCTCCCACCCCTTGTCCCGATTTTTCACACTTGCTATCTGGTCACCCTATGATTCATGAGGCGAAGGGTGGTGGGTAGACACGTCTTCAGGAGACTCGTGGTTTGGAAGGATTTGTCTGACACTGCCAATGACTAGTGCATGAAGCTCAGTCGCTATGCACAGCTAGCTTCTTTACTGAACCTGCCAACAAAGCAATGCTGCTGTCAATCAGGGTGGTGGTTTTTGTGAGGTGGGCACCTGTCTGGGGGAACTGAACTGAGATCCTCAGCTCTGCCAGGAGCCTCATTTAATTAATATTGTGACAGAGCACAGAGATCAAAAGGGATTTTTCTTTTTTTTTTAAATTTTCTCTGAATCCAAGAGCTCATCATTTATGACACTTGGATCCAAGGAAAAAAATAACTTGAATTTTCCTAACATAGGAAAGTTATTGCATATTTTTCCCAGCAGCACAGATCTTTGCTTATAGTTCCCTTGACTGCCATCCACTTTCACTGTTCACACCACAGAACATTTTATATTTATAAAGCGATTTTTCATTCAGTATTAAAAAAATCATGCCTTAATTACAGCCAGATGTATACTCAACTCTGTGACAAGGCTTTTCTCTACAAGCTTCACTTATTTTATTCCTGGGTCTGCTGCATATTTCAGGAATGAGTAAAATGCTTGATGAATTCTCCTTCTCTCATCCAGTGTTAATATTTTCAATGTGTTTAAAAAAATCCACATGCATACACACACTTTCCATTTTTTAATTTATTTACATAACTTAATTCCCAGATCTAACCTAGAAAATTCAGGGATAGATTGGAGCCAAAATACATCCATCCACCCACCCAGACCAACTTTCCTGGTGCTCCCACTGAAGCCAGTGGCAAAATTTCAAGGGACTTCAATGGAAGCAAGTTCAGGCCCACAAGAGCCTCATGATTTTTTCATCTCCTTTATTTATGGAGAAGGCAAAAAATCCACCAGTAAATTATTTGTACAAGTCAATAGCAGAGTCTGAGTTAGAACTCAAGAGTTCCAAGCTCCCAGACTGTGTTCAAACTACTACGCTGCTCCATGGTGCCATCATGTCAGAGCTAGGGGGGTTTCTTAGTTAGTTTTATGTTGAACTGGACCCCAACTTCGATTTCTCCCCTGCCATCCAAGTAAATATGCAAGGCTGCCACAGCTGCCTAGATAAATCCCAAATGATCTGATATTTTATGATCCTGAAACACTGGAGAGAGAAAAAATAAAATCTTTTTGATTCCTTAAAGTGTGGAGGAAAGCTGGTTCATATTGGGAGTTAAACAGCAATCTTGTTAAAAATCAGCTTTCACCAATACCAATGTTCCTCTTGGTGAAAAGGGCCATTGTTGTGTGAGGGGAGGGGGGAAAGCAGCTGTTTACAGGGCAGATGAGAGACCAGATTGGAGGGGATGTGAATGTCAATGAGCAAAGGGGTGCTGACCTGGGTGCCACATACACTTCTGTGTTTAAATTCTGATCACAGAATGCACTTGCAACTGAGGCACTAACTAACCTCAACTCAGCAGCATCCAGGGCAAATCTGATATTTTCAGTTGAACTAGTAACACTCACACGAAAGCTAATTCTCTTCGCATTTCATTGTCCCAATTGTGTGCTTCAAGGAACAAATTCAGCTCCCTCCTCCATGACAGTTCCCTGCCAGCAGAACTAGGCCGACACCATTATGTGGTGGGGGAAGGGGCAGAAGGCATTTGGAGGGAAGCCACACAGAAAATTCCCTGCCAGTACAAATCCCCCTGTGCAGCAGTGAGTGGATGAGGAAATGGGTGTGCGCAGCTACAGGTGTCCCAGCTCTTTGGACCCTCTGGCAGTGGTTCTCATCCGTGGTGGGGGTCTACTGGAGCTATAAAGTCTGGAAAAGCCTCTGCTGACCTGGGAAGTGCACCCATTATGGATCCGAATGAACAAAGCCCCAGCACACCGCTTTTTCTGGGGGCTGAAGCATAGAGCCATTCCAGCAATTCTCCAGCACCAAGAGAAGCCCCTTATGCCAGCGGTATTCCCCAGGCCTTTGACGTGGCTGGTTCACGGCCCTTTATGATGCTGGAGCAGCCAGGCAGGAACCAAGAATCAAGCCCTCAGCCATAAGTATTTGCATGAGGACATCACAATCATGTGCTGCACTAGGGGGAGCTCACTGGAGGAGAGTGTTTAACTGCAGCGCAGCAGCCAGAGTTGGGGGCTGGGTGGGTGTCTCTTCTCTCCTGGACCTCGGAGAAGAGCACAGAGGCAGCCAGCAGGGTTTCTAGTACCACCTCAGGACTCCTGTAATGGAGCTGGAGGAGCAGCAAGGTTAGGCCAGCAGCTCTCTTCCTTCCCTAGCCTCTCCACAGAGCCAGGGTACAAAGGAAGGGGAAGCAGGTAGGTGCAGCAGGGCACCTAGAGTGCAGCCTAGAGTCTCCTGGGATGCTACAGGCAGCTTTTCAGGAGCCTCGGAGGACAAGCTATGTCCTACTGCCTCAAGCCACCACCTCTTGCTCTGCCAGGGCCCTGGGCTTTGTGTCAGCCTCGCACTCTGGTGCCTGACGACACAACTCTGCTGTGGGAAGGCCGAGCCAGGAGCAGGAAGGCTCCCCAGTAAAAAAGAACCCATCTTAGCAGAATCTCCCTGGAGCCTGGGTGGACAACAGGTGGCAGCAAAGGGGGCAGGAGTCTGTGGGGCTGGAAAAAATCCAGCAAGCAGGGTGGCCTGCCGCCAGGTGTGTGTACACAACCCGGGCTCTGAACCCCTGCACAGAGGAATGGGGACAGACTAAGGGCCTATTCAGTCCGGTAACACCCTTCGGACAGTGGCCACACCTGATGCTTCAGAAGGAGGTGCCATAAATACTGAAGTGGACCAACTGGAAATTGCCTTGCCCATAAAGGCAATCTTGACCCAATCTCAGGAAGGTGGTTTATGAACTGAAGCCTCTATTTCTCTTTCGGTGTTTACAGAGCTCTATCGGTTAATGTATTTAACCTCACAACACCCCTAAGAAGTAGGAAAGTGCTAATATCCCAATTTTACAGATGGAGAATCGATGTACAGGGCATATTAAATTACTTGCTCAAGGGCATACAGTAGCTCAGTGGCAGAGCCAGGAAATGAACCCAGGGTTGCCTGCGTCCCAGTCCAGTGCTCACTGCCCTAGATCATCCTTCTAACAGGAGACCATGTTATACTTGCTCCATGCATAAAGTTTTATGTCCCCTATCCATTTTAACCTTATCTGGTGTAACTGTATTAGAGATCAATATTATCCATATTGATCTCTAATTGTTTTTTGAATCCTATTGAATTCTTGGCCTATTGTAATAACTTGAGCCTGACAGACCTGCCAATTGTGAGCTCAACTGTGAGAAAGTGGCTTAAAAGTTTATAAAATGTTCTCATCACCTATAACAAACGTTGATGGGAAAAGGTACAAGAGGGAGACACAAGACCAGGTTAATCCGAACAAAAAGGCCCACTGATAACATAACTCAAGGGCGGTTGTTAAGATCACATGTTGTGAGCAAGAGAAGTGGGGGATCGGAAAAAAATGGACTAATGCTGGAAATCAGACCTAATTGGCGAGCAGAATAATGAGAAGATGGGCCCTTTTGGGGTCCTTAAAAAAAAAGACTTCACAGGGAATGATCATAATACATGGCTGGGAGATGGGTGAACTGAAAGGAATAAGTTTCATCAGTACGGCTGCCACCCCCATCATTCCCTGGGTTCCCTGGATCCACCATGACATCACTGGACCTTCACTATCCTGTTCCTAAGAGAAATGTCCTGAGCAGAGAGAGGGACCCAGGTGACGTCGCCACCTCCACCAACTTTGGCTAAATACCAACCACCACCCAGGACGTGGGACTCTGGCATGTGCCCTTTTCTTTCCCCCACCTTATTTCTTCTCTTTCCTGTCTTGCTCCCTTTGCCTTACATGTAAGAAGAGTCTGGCGTTGATAGACAAGACTTTTTTGCAACACTGCTGTGAGCCTCTAATCAGAAAGGCAGGTCACAATAGCTACATCTTAAACAGCCCAATGCTGGCACAAGTTTGCCAGCTCTCAACGTGGCTGATACGACCGCATGGTGGGCCCCGGGGATCTTTAGAAGAGGGGTCGCATGGATTCAGCAACAGAGAGAGAAGCTGCAGCCTCTATCTTTGCTGTTCTTTTCTCTCCCTTAGTGTGTGCTTGGCTTGTTTTGTCTTCTAGGAAATGGGATCCAGCTTTAACAACAACAGTCATAGCAGCTCCAGCCCATCTTGCGAACTTTTCTCATTTCCCCAAAAAGGGTCGTTAGTGCCATCTTTAACGCCAGCAAAAGGACTGCCAAACCAAAGAGAAAATACAATGAAACAAAAATGGACAGCAGCAGGTAGAGTAACTAAACCCACCTTTATTTTTTTTTAAAGCCAAACTCATCTGAATTCAGTTGACAGTGTCCAATTTTATAACTCACAACATAGCATCTCCCTCTGTACTGTGGAAAAAGCAAACCACAGTCACAGTCCAGTGGTTTCATGTGTTCCCAATAGAGCCATTTAAGGTGCAGAACAAAAGCTGAATGGAGCCAGTTTAGAAAGCAGGGGTTGGGGTGCGGGGTGGGGGAGGGGGCGAGAGGGGAATGTACAAATCCTGCAAAATAGTCAGCATGTAAAAATGCAGGTCAGATGGTACAAATGACTTTAATTAGGAAAGTGAAACATGTTAATGGAATTGCTCCCTGTTTGGGTTCCATGTCAAGGCGTTTCCGCTTGACTGTCCCAGCAGACGTTTGGGTCTAACAAAGGAGATGAAAAAATGACAGGAAATGTATGCTCTGGCTGTATCTGTGTAAACCTGCTCACAGCAGAGATGTTATTGCAGGCTTCCGTCATCACAAGGGTACAAGAAACAAGAAGTGCCAGACCCCTGATGTTGCGTGGCTATTCTTCACGTAAAAGCCCTTCAACAACCTGCATCCGTATCCAATTAAAATCTCTGGCACGTTAGCTTATGGCTTTAGCAACTCTGGAAAGTTGCAGCAATAATATGAACAATGCTATGGCTCAGGGTATCAGTTTTGATAATGGAAGAACAAACAAGTTGTGTCACTGACTGCTAGGAAATTACTTTTATCCAAAGCACCTGAGCTAGTTTCCAATTGCAGTGGAACGAGCAACTCTCAAATACACCTAAGCAGTGGAGATAAAGGATTTCTCTCTCTCTCTCTCTTTTTTTTTTTGGTTAAAAATAATATTGCTCCTTGAAATCACTTACTGAAATTTTTTTTAAAAGGAACCAAATTATTTCCTTGACGTGTCACAGAAACTGAATCAATTACTCCCTGACTTTAATATACCTGTAGTGATAGAAACTGAGTAGTACCCCTTTAAATACTTTGTGAGCCTTCTAGTGACCCTTACTGTCTTCTGTGTTTCAGAAGCCTCCAGACTTGGTGGATGGGCGAGCTAAGGCATAGGTGCTATGGGTATGTCTACACTGCAGCTGGGAGCGAGCCCCCTCAGCCTGGGTAGCCAGACTTGTGTTAGCAAGGCTCACACTAGAGTGCTAAAAACAGCTGTGTGGCTGGTGGAGGTTTGGGTTAGCCACCCACGCTCAAGCCTTCCTTTCCCCTGGGTCCAACCTCAGGTGGCTAGCCTGAGCCTCTGCCAGTGCCGCAACATCCACACAGCTGTTTTTAGTGTATTAGTGTGAGTCAGTCTCCCTGGGCTGGTTGGCTCTCCCCCAGCTCCAGTGTAAACACACCCTGTAGGGCTGTGCCTAAGGTCCCAGCACCCAGAGTCACATGAGGACATCAGGCTCATCTTTCATATAGATATAAAGAAAAACTCAAAACACATGGCCTGAGTGTAACCAATAGCTTCCTGAATCCTAGACACTGCCAGCTGTATTGGTGGGGCAGGGCGGGGCAGGGAGAGGGGGAGCTACAGAATATTTAGATTTCCCGAGGAATTCCACCCAACTCCACACATGCTGGCCTGGCGGACAGTGTCCTTGAAGAAGGCTTAGCAAACTGTCCACTGCTCTGCTAGCTGGTATGGGAGGGACATCTCTACCTAACTGATAAGTCTAAAAATGTAACTGTAAATGGAGAATCATAATCAAGTGGGTCTGTTTCCAGTGGGGTTGCACAGGGATCAGTTCTTGGCCCTATGCTATTTAACACTTTTATCGGTGACCTGGAAGAAAACATAAAGGCATCACTAAGAAAGTTTGCAGATGACACCAAAATTGGGGAAGTGGTAAACAATGAAGAGGACAGGTCACTGGATTGCTTGGTAAGCTGGGCTCAAGCAACCAATATGCATTTTAATATGACTTAATGTAAATGTATACACCTAGGAACAAAGAGGTAGACCATACTTACAGGATGAGGGATTCTATTATGAAAAGCAGTGACGCTGAAGATTTGGTGAGATGGGTGGATAATCAGCTTAACATGAGCTCCCAGTGTAATGTTGCGGCCAAAAGAGCTAATGCGATCCTGGGATGCATAAACAGGGGAATCTCAAATAGGAGAGGTTATTTTACCTCTGTATTTGGCACTGGTGCCACTGCTTCTGGGATACTGTTCTCAGTTCTGGTGCCCACAATTCTACAAAGATGTTGATAAATTGGAGAGGGTTCAGAGAAGAGCCACCAGAATGATCAAAGGATTATAAAACATGCCTTATAGCGAGAGACTCCAGGAGCTCCATCTATTTAGCTTAATGAAGAGAACATTAAGGGGTGACTTGATTACAGTCTATAGGTACCTATCTGGGGAACAAATATTTAATATTGTGCTCTTCAGTCTAGCAGAGAAAGGTATAATGCAATCCAATGGCTGGAGATTGAAGCTAGACAAATTCAGACTGGAAAAAAGGCGCAAATTTTCAATGGTGAGAGTAATTAACCATTGGAACAATTCACCAAGGATCATGGTGGATTTTCTATCACTGACAATTTTTAAACCAAGATTGGATTTTCCTAAAAGATCTGCTCTAGGAATTATTTTGTCTGATGGGCTGTGCTCTGAAGGAGGTCAGATTAGATGATTGCAATGGTCCCTTCTGGCCTTGGAATCTATGAAAAAACTGTCTCCCCATCCTGCCTCATTTTAGGAACATACCATTAAAAGAGATTCGCAGGGGGAACAGGAATTGTACTTCCCAAAAAAATGTAGGCTGGGGGGACAAGCAGAGGCAGAAGAACCTTTGTGCTCGCCTTGCCCACCCACACTCCCTTCCACAGAGGCTGACCAGACTATGGAGATGAGCATTATTAATTGAAACTGACATTACCCTTAAACAGAGGATTATAGAACAAGGCAAACCAGCGTAGATTTTGTGTTTTTAAACAACATCAGTTATTCCTGAGTGTTTAATTAGGTTTGTAGCTGCCCTGGCCATTAGTTTACAAACAGTGTGTGTGAAAAATATATTCCATATGTCCATATTTCACCGAAGCACTGGAATCTAATACAGATTCTGCCCAGCATGAATGCAGAAGGTACTTGGAGCACATATTTTTTCCAAACCTGGGAGACAAAAGCTACCAACACATTTCTCGGCCTTAAATCTAGCAGATTAATTCTGACAAAAATTTCATTAGTTGGGACATACTTCACCTCCTGCAAAGGGTGAAATGGGCAGAGATGGTAAAAAGTGCTCCTGTGAACTTAGCCAGGCCTGAAGAAATACCAGAGAGATTCCACTGTGGGGAGCTGCAGACCACACCACCCTTCAGTTCACTCAGTGTACAGGAAAATAAATAAAATCAGAACCTAAGACCATCAAGTATGATTTGAAGAAAAGAGTGGCTCCTAGGAGATTGTTTAAACAAATAGCCCAGCGAGCAGGGACCAGAAGAGATGCATATCTACAACTATAGGAACAATCAGACCCATGATCAAGCCACTGGCCAATCCAGTCTTGTATGTGACCCCCAGCAGTGGCCAGTAGCTGATGCTTTAGAGGAATGTGAACCCTTCCCTCCCTCAGGAATGCTCCAAGCTAATTGTGCAAGGCTCTTGAGGGAGGAATTCCTTCCCAACCCCCAGCAGGTGATCAGTTTATGAATGTGCATTAACTCATTGACAGCCTGGTATTCTAGCCAAGCATTCTCCCTAAATCCTTCAAGTTTACATCAGATCATAGCTAATGGCCAAGAAAACATACATTCACTTAAAACTATAGCACAAGTGGGGAACCACATGACCATGAACAGATGACCTGATTTTACCTGGCAACGGGGGAAAGGGAAAAAATAAAGTAACAACGGCTATTAACCAGGAGAACTTGAGTTAGTGAGGCAAAGTAGCCAAAGGATTTCTCACTCAAGCCAAGTGCATAACAGCTCAGCACGCAAGCGGAAGCCAGACGCAAGTATTTGGGTCCCAACAATAAAGCTTTCACAGAAACGTGCTGGGTACAACATAGAAAGCCATGGATGACTGGAAACAAGTCAGCCATATTCGGAAGGGAAGACGTCACTCCCTAAGCTAGGTCCAACTCAAACATTTAAAATCTAGACTGCCTGTGTGCCTGGGACTAGGAAATATATATATATATATAGAGACATACCTATCTCATAGAAATAGAAGGGACCTTGAAAGGTCATTGAGTCCAGTCCTCTGCCTTCACTAGCAGGACCAAGTACTGTCCTTGAGAA
Source organism: Chrysemys picta bellii (assembly GCF_011386835.1). Taxonomy (NCBI): domain Eukaryota; kingdom Metazoa; phylum Chordata; order Testudines; family Emydidae; genus Chrysemys; species Chrysemys picta. The sequence continues at coordinate 332,360,326 of NC_088791.1, read as the reverse complement.
TTTTTTGTTTGTTTGCCCCAGATCCTTAAATGGCCCCCTCAAGGATTGAACTTACAACCCTGGGTTTAGCAGGCCAATGCTCAAACCACTGAGGGGTGTATGAGGACACCTGCTTCCCACAAAGCTTGAATCCTCAACAAGTAACAGATAAAACAGGATGAGAGTAGTTACAACTTTCCAAATGCCCAGACCTAATGGGAAAAATCCAGCCCTGTCATCAACGGAGTTGTGTCCTCTTGATCCAAAGTCACCCCTGTCTGAAATTGACGGAGTTCTGCTCACTTACACTTTGGCTGACTTTGACCCAATGTGTTATGGTCTCTTCCAGTTTCTTTATGTTTAAGCAAAAGTGGGGGGGTCCCAAGTCTACCGAGTTTGGTGGATCCTGAGATGGAGGAGGGTATAAAGTAACGGGAGGGGGAACTAGGTCTCTGCAACCAGGGCCGGCTCTGGCTTTTTTGCCGCCCCAGGCAAAAAAGCCTCCGGCCGCCGCCGGATAAAACTGATCAGGAACTATGGCTGGAGTGCATGGTTTGGGAGCACCCTTTGATGGGACCCCACACTGAGAGTGGCCATATACTAGTAAAGTTGGGAAGTGAAAGAGGGGACAGGGCTGGGCTCAAGGCGCTGAAGCCTGACCAGCTGAGGCTTTCTTGCTGGGAAGATAATGAGACAGAAAAGGGTTTTCAAGGATCCTGTAGGTTTCAGCACAAGTGCGGGCATTGTAGAGGTGAGCACGTGTCATTAGGCTGCCCGTGTGTTATGTGCGCTTTCCCTGGGGTCTGGCTCAGCCCAAGACCATGTGCAATGGGGGTTGGGCCAACATGGCTGACAAAGGCATCATCTTCAATGTCTTAGCCTCCCTGTTAAGAGATTATACCAAGGAAGAGGTTGCAATATTTTTGTGGAATGGCTTTGTTCAGGGGTTTAGGCTCCTTTATGAAGGGGAGAGGGTGCATGTCATGGCAAATAACCTCAGATCTGTCCAATGCATGGAGAATATGGCCAGGGACAAGATTCAAAGTCTCACGTGCAAAGAGCAACATTAAGTCACCCTTCTGCCTCCACCAGACCCTTCAATGGATTTTGACCTCTTGGGCATTTCTTATGATGGCCAGTTTTATGTGGACAAAGCAGTGCCCATGGGCTATGCTACTTTGTCTGCCACCTTTGAAAAATGTAGTACAGTGCTGGACTGGGCAGTTAGGAGGTGTGCAGAATGCCAGCAGGTGATGCAATGACTGGACGATTTCTTGTTTGTGGGGAGGGTTAGGTTGGGCAAGTGTGGGTGGCTGCTTCAGGTTTTTCATGAGCTGGTGGATAAATTAGGGGGCCCCTACTTAATTAAAAAACTGGGGGCCCTGCTACCACATGGATGGCACTGAACTCGACACAGTCCCAGGGCAGTCCTGACTTCTTCGAGACAAACTCACAGAGCTAAATCATCTGGTCATCTGTGTAAGCAGGGCCAAAAAAGGTTTGCCTGGGGGATCTCCAATCAATCACTGGTGGACCATTTGAATTCTGCATGCAAAGTCACACCCCCTGTGTTTCACTACTGTGAGCATCAGGTATGGACCATGGGCCACTTTATAAGGGTTACGATGGAAATGGGGGAAGACCTGGCAACTCGGCACAGTTTCCTCACTCACTATAACGGGATGTCCATGTGGAGGGATGTATATATGCTCAGTGCTGACCTACAGGTGCACTTGGACACAAGAGGTGTGATAGGTTTCAGTTTGTATTTCAGGGAGTGCTGGTGTGCCCATGAGTGGTCCTGGGAGTGGAAGGAGGCTGGAATTTTGAAGGACATCACATTCCTGGAGTTCTTCCTCATTCTGCTGGCAGTCACCATGAGGGGTGGGGAATTCAGGGAGAAGAGGGTCAGCTGTTGGTGCAGCAATCAAGCAGTTGTCCACCTGGTGAACTCTGAGTCTGCTAAAACTGCCAGGGTAATAAGATCGGTGAAGCCTTTCATTCTTCTCTGCCTCTAATGCAATATTTATTTCACTCTTAACGATGGCATAGTCAGAGCTCTCCCTGGACTGCAGATCAGCAGATTCTGAGCACTAGCACCAGGACCCATGGAAATGCCAAACAGATGTCGGCAGCCCTATGGAATCTTGATTGCTAGAAGCAGTACCCACAGCCCAGGGACCACTTACACTATATACACCTTTTTAGCCTATATAATGGTGTTTGAGGTGTTTCAGGCATTCGGGGAGACCGTGAATCTACTCAGAGCCCGGCCTATACCAGAACCCCAAATTTGGCGGTTCACAATCTCACTACATAGGCAAGGGCTGGCTCCATCAACAACAGCTAACCAGTTAGCTAGAGTGGCCTTTAATTGCAGGTCTGCAGGTCATCTGGACCCATTGGGGATTCATGGTCCACAGGATGCTGGAGGGCTGGGCCTGGACTGCCAGGACACGAAGTGACATCAGGAAGCCAGTGACCTCACAGTACTATTTGCAGAACATGATCTTAGGGAAAGCTCAAATGTAGCTCCATATTAATTAACCATATATGCAGTCATACTGAATAGAAAAGTGACCTAATCAAAGCACACACTTTAATCGGGATGGTTCTCATTCAGGAATAGGCATTTTAAACTATGGCCAGATCCTAATCTGTTTGCCAAGTAGCACATAAAACATCCATTATTGCAGCTGCATATGCAATAGAAGTCGCACATTATTCAGTCTAATAGCCAGTCTGCACTATGTATCTGAGATCAAAGTCGGGCCCCTGGTCTTGTCTTCACTTCTATCTTAATTGTAAGGCTATCACCCTTACATTCCTAAGGCAAATGTGACTAACTTTCAAAATTCTCTGAGGCTTTCAAAATCAAGTTTTACAACAGCTTTTCAAAGACTTCAGAGAAAGGGAATAGCTGTTCCCTTCACAGTTATTGCATCACATGTACAGCAACATTTTGATATACAATGTATGGGATTTCACCTGACAGCCCAGACTTCTAAGTGATTCAAAATTAATTCATGCTGATCCTTATTAGAATGCTTGAAATGTTTTAATGTATCCCACATGAGCACAACAGGACTTTTATTTTCAGGGCAATGATTTAATGCTCACTCCCACATAATGAAGTAACTGTTTTTAAATGGCTCACTGGGAAAAACTAACAGATATAATTCTTTGGCCCACAGTATTTATGGGAGTTTCTTTACTGATCACTAATACTTCTGAAACAATTCTTATGCAAATAAATGTCAACTGTATTTGGGCTGGGTTGCCACATGAGTGCTGCCCATCCTTCTAGCCACAGTTAAGGGAACAGTCTCACTTTGCAAAAAGAACAGGAGTACTTGTGGCACCTTAGAGACTAACAAATTTATTAGAGCATAAGCTTTCGTGGACTACAGCCCACTTCTTCGGGTCACTTTGGTGTGTGCAATGAGCCTAATTTACAATGGTCAACAGATATGAGGTTTTATTCTGATCTCACTTACAGCAAAGGAAGTTAGGATCAACTCTCATGAAGTCAACAAAATCACAACTGCATAAAATCAGGCTAAGTGAAAGAAAGAATCAGGTCCACAGACATACCTCCTAATATTTCCAGTGGCTAAAATGGTGCCACTCAGCTTTGGCCCATCCACCCCTCTGTAGATGGAGATGGAAAGGTGGACAGGTCAAACATGACTGGCATTGTGACCCCCATACAGCAGATTGCAAGGCCACTGAGTTTGGGGGCCCTCTCAAATAGGAGGCCACGAGCACATTGCCCTTTTTCCACCCCCCACAGGCAGCCCTGAATGCAGACAATGTTCACTTCAACCGCTGGGGTGGTGGAACAATTTTTTATAGTGGGGGTGCTGAGAGCCATTGAACCAAACTGTAAACCCTGTATATAATGGAAACCACTTCTAGCTAGGGGATGCGGTAGCACCCCTAGTTCCAGCACCTATGTTCAACAGGGACAGGGGATTTTGGACATCAAAGCAGGATAGTCCCATGAAACCCAGGACTGGTGGGAGGTTTGCATAGACATCAAGAAAGTTGCATCTACATATGCCAGGCCTCAAGCCTCAATTTGGCCTGATCTGTGTAACTGCTCTTTATGTTCATGTGAGGCCAGCATGTACAGTGGAGGGGAAAACAGGCATCAGTTTGGGGAAATAATGCATGTTGAAACAATATTCTTGGTTATTTCTACTCTCTGGTTTCCATGTTAAACCCGTTGACACAAACCATTTTAAACATGAACTTCATTCTGGATATAAATAAATATATGAAGAAAATTTCCCCCACATAAATTCCTCCTTTCACTCTTATGGAATTAAAACATTTTTCAGAAGACCATAATTTTAATTACATAGCCTGCATTTTTACTGCTGCGTTTCATACCAAACTTCATCTGTTGTGTGTTTTAGAAAAAGGTTATGAAAGCTACAAATTTACTGTGTTCAGTTCTGAGTGCTGCACTTTAGGAAGGACATGGACAAACTGGAGAGTCCAGAGAAGAGCACCAACAATGATAAGTTTTAGGACCTATGAGGAAAGGCTAAAAATCCTGAGAAAAGAAGACAGATGGAGAACCTGATAGTCTTCAAATATGCTAAGGGCTGTTATAAAGAGGACTCTAATCAATTGTTCTCCACGTCCACTGGAGGTAGGACAAGAAGTAATGAGCTTAATCTGCAGCAAAGCAGATTTAGGTTGACTATTAGGAAAAACTTTCTACGGGTAGTTAAGCTCTGGAATAGGCTTCCAAAAGAGGCTGTGGAATCCCCAACACTGGAGGTTTTAAAGAATAGGTTAGACAAACACCTGTCCGGGATGGTGTAGGTATACTTGGTGTGACAGGTTCCTCTCGGGGTGCCATCTGGAATTGGGGTACCACTGAGCCCTCTGACTCACCAGCCTGGGGTCCCTTTTACACTGTGCTGCTGTGACAAGCTGCAGACATGCTCCCGGTCTTACACTTCCACCAGCACATACACACGTAGGGACACACCGAGTTGCAGTTACATGCAGGCTCTCTGACTAGCCACTGCACAAACCAACAGTAGAAAGGCTAAAGCCAAGGTAATTCTCAGCTCATAAGAACATAAGAGTGGCCATACTGGGTCAGACCAAAAGTCCACCTAGCCCAGTATTTTATCTTCCGACAGTGGCCAATGCCAGGTGCCCCAGAGGCAATGAACAGAACAGGCAATCATCCAGCGATGCATCCCTGGTCGTCCATTCCCAGCTCTCCAGGCACGGACCCTCTCTAGAGCATAAATCCAAAATTATGCCATCCTGTGCTGCACAGGGAACTGTACAGCGTAAGCTCATAGAATTCACCCCCTCGCCCCGAATGTGGAGAGGAATAGGCAACAGCCTATGCCCCTTGAGCTACAATTTACCACACACTTCACTCCAACTCACTGGTTTAGACAGAGCAAAAACAAGTTTATTAACTCCAAAAGATACATTTTAAGTGATTATAAGTGACAGCAAACAGATCAAAGAAGATTACCTAGTAAATAAACAAAAATGCAAACTAAGTTTAAGATACTAGAAAGATAGGATATGAATTAGCAAATTCTCACCTGGCTGATGATACAAGCAGGCTGCAGATTCTTGAGGGACAAGCTGCACTTATTTTACAGCTTGGAATCCCCAGGTCTTCCATACACAGGCTAGAAATCCCTTTAGCCTGGGTCCACCACTTCCTCCAGTTCAGTCTTAGTTCCTTGGATGTTTCCAGGAGTCTTCTCATGTGGAGTTAAGAGCAACAGATGATGCCACTCCCTCCTTATATAGCTCTAGCATATGGCAGGAAACCTTTGTTTCAAAACTTGGTTCCCAGACTGGTTTGTGGAAAAATACTGACATCCCAAGATGGAGTCCAGAGACATGTGGTCTGGTCACATGCCCTTGCAGTGTTATAGTAGCCATTGCTTACAGGCTGGCCAAAACGTTCACAGGAAGATTAAGTTCTTCCAGGGTCCATTGTCTTTGCTGATGGGTCATCAGCACTGGCTGGCTTCTACATTGTTGTATCAGAAAGGCTAGTCGTGGGTGTCACCCAGAATAAGCATGATTGAAATACAGATACATAGTCAATATTCCTAACTTTAGATACAAAAGTGATACATGCATACACATAGGATAATCATATTCAGCAAATCATATCTTCTCCAATGACACCTCACGTGACCCATCCTGTACACAATGCATGGTAATTATGATATAATCATGTAATGATATCAATATGAAGAATATGGAGGCCAGTGTCACACTTGGTCCTGCCTCAGCGCACGGGCTGGATGACTTCTCAAGGTCGCTCCCAGCCCTACGTTTCTATGATTCCATGATAAATCTAGAGTTGGTGGGAAGTATTGGACTGACAGCCCTGGAAAGTGATGCCTTCTAGCCACAGAAGAGTTACACAGTGGGCAGCAGCAAAGCAATCTTCCACTACTCCCCACCCCAAGAAAACACCCAAATCCTTCTATTAGGAGTTTGTTTGGCATATTGTTGTGTGCTGTCTTGTTGATAAAGCACTGGGCTGGGAATCAGTAGATCTGAGTTCAATACCAGCCCTACCGCAGACTTCTTGCGTGACACTGGGCGAGTCACTTAGGCCAAATGTGTTGAAAGTGGCCACTGATTTGGGGCACTCAACTTGAGATACTTTGGACTTAATTAAATAGGAGGTGCAGAGTACCCGCAGCTCCCAGTGATTTCAGCTGGCATCAAGTACCACCTGAAAAATCAGGCCCAGAGTGTCTGAAGTTGGAGCCCCCCAAAATAAATGGACTGAAAATCACTGGCAGCTTTGGTCTCTTGCTTCTCTGTACTCTAGTTCTTTTTCTATTCAAAGTGGATGAAGATACTTCCCTACCACCCAAGTGAGTTGTGAGGATAAGTTCATTAATGCTTATGAGGCACTCAGATGTTATGAGAATGGGGAGTGGAGCATACAAAGAACTTACATAGATTAGATAGGGGAAGTCCAGCGGCATTAATATAGTAGCATAGCATAAGCTCCATTAGTGGACCAGGATCTCACTGGTGTTACACAATGTACCCTGGGGCGCTTTAGGGGACTTCCTCTTTTTTTGATGTGAAACTTGTAACTTCAAGAGCTTTGTCCCTAGGAAAGAGGGAAGGAAAATGGAAACAGACGTTCTATTTGGCATAGATTTTAAGAAAATATCACCCAGTGCCAAGAGTTTCAATTTAATGTCTGTCTCCTTTGAAAAAATAAATGTTACAGAACATTAAAATCCTACATTTTACATTTCTTTGCTGCAACAAAGTATCAATTAATGTCAAATGACATAAAAAGAATCCAACCAGTCATTTTTTTAACTAGTCATATGTTATACATTGTTCTTTAGACTCTTTGCTCGTGACTCAAACACAACCTTCAAGAGTAGACTTGCTCTCCTTGGTCTTTAGGACAGTACTGAAACAATACCCAACTGCCTAATGACTGGACTCCTCCATTACCATGTCTAAACAGTCTGAGGGGCAGCTGCGCTGCCTATTAAAGAAACATTTCTCTCAGCTAGAGGAACATCTCCTCTCAAAAATGAACAAGAAGCTAGGAATGGGGGACAGAGGATGGATCACTTGATGATTATCAGTTCCGTTCATTCCGTCTGGGGCACCTGGCATTGGCCACAGTCGGAAGACAGGATACTGGGCTAGACTGACCTTTACTTTGACCCAGTATGGCCGTTCTTATGTTCTTAAGGAACAAATAGCATTGTGGTCTGAAGATAATGGGGCAAGTTCTGTCATCGCTTATGTAGATTCACTTTGTGGGATAAAAAGAAAGAAAATGTAAATCATGTCCTTAAAAATGAGTCACGTTTCTGAAACTCTCATGAGCAACAAAGTTTTTTATAAACAAACCAATCAGGAACACACACCCCACCTCTCCAAAAAAACAGATCTGGACACAGCAGCCCGAGCAGTCTGACCCCAGTCAGGCAAACTGGACACCCTATGCCCCTGATCCTGCAAGTTCTACACAATCCCTCATCCACTTCAGGGGGGCTCCACACAGGTGTATGGGTCCCAAAGTGCAGGATCAGAGTCTGTGCACCCCCATGATCTAATGTCATTCTCATTGGCACCGACTCCGTGGGTGCTCCAGGGCTCAAGAACCCAGGGAAAAAATAGGGGTTGCTCAGAACCCACCAGCTCCAGCTGTTCGGCGGGGCTGCCAATCAGCCGGCAGGAGGTGCTTGGGGGAGAGCAGCCAGCAGAGGGTGGACAGAGGGCCTCAGGGAAGGGGCAGAGCCATTGCGGGAAGAGGTGGGGAGAGGGCGGGACCTTGAGGGAGGGTACGAAGTGGGAGTGGGAAGAGGTGGAGTGAGAGTGGAGCCTCAGGGAAAGGGTGGAGTGGGGATGGGGCCTTGAGGCAGTGCGGGGGTGGAGCACCCACCAGGAAAAATATAAGTCAGCGCCTGTGCTCATCCTTCTGCCCCACTTCTCTCCTTTTATCACCTCACTTGCTACCTGTGATCTTAAATTGTGAGTTCTTCACAGCAGGGAACATTTCTCACTATGTGTTTCAATAGCTCTTAGTACAATTGAGCTACAGGCTGCAACCAAATTTAGGGCCCCAGATGCTACTATCACACAAATAATACAATAAACTTAGTATAAGGTATTTAAAGATCATGCCTATCTCCAATGTATCTCTGGTGCTTATCCAAATGGTTATTTACTTCTTCCCCTCTCTGACTTTGCCTCATTTCTTTCCCACCCACCATGATACGGCAACAACAAAATCCCTCTTCTATTTTCCTTCTTCAGAAGAGCTCTGTGGAGCTCAAAAGTTTGTCTCTTTTGCCGACGGAAGTTGGTCCAATAAAAAATATTACCTCACCCACTAAGACATTTTATGAAACTTAGTAAGTAAAAACCCAAAGGTCATTTTTAACTTACAAAATGTTTTCTACAGTCCTTCTTTACCACTCCCCACTGTTTATTACCTCTCAGCTCATATTCGATCTATTCCCAGCTCTGCCATTGATTTGCTGTAAGTCCTTAGACAAATAACTAAGGCCCAGTTATTTTTAAAAATACCACTAATTTTCTGAGTAACAGCCGTGTTAGTCTGTATCCGCAAAAAAACCAGGAGAACTTGTGGCACCTTAGAGACTAACAAATTTATTTGAGCATAAGCCTTCGTGGGCTACAGCCCACTTCTTTGGATGCATAGAATGGAACATAATATTGAGGAGATATATATACACATACAGAGACAGGTGGGAGTTGTCTTACCAACTCTGAGAGTTGTACCATGTATATTGGCCAAACCGGACAGTCTCTACGCAAAAGAATTAATGGACACAAATCTGACATCAGGAATCATAACATTCAAAAACCAGTAGGAGAACACTTTAACCTGTCTGGTCATTCGATGACCATTCTATGCCTCCGGGTGGCAATTTTGAAACAGAAAAGCTTCAAAAACAAACTCCAACGAGAGACTGCTGAGTTGGAATTGATATGCAATCTAGATACAATCAACTTAGGCTTAAATAGGGACTGGGAATGGCTGAGCCATTACAAACATTGAATCTATCTCCCCATGTAAATATTCTCACACTTGCTTCTTATCAAACTGTCTGTACTGGGCTATCTTGATTATCATTTCAAAAGTTTTTTTTCTCTTACCAACTCTGAGAGGCCAATTAAGTAAGACAACTCCCACCTGTCTCTGTATGTGTATATATATCTCCTCAATATTATGTTCCATTCTATGCATCCGAAGAAGTGGGATGTAGCCCACGAAAGCTTATGCTCAAATAAATTTGTTAGTCTCTAAAGTGCCACAAGTACGCCTGGTTTTTTTCCACTAATTTTCTGTGCCTCAGTTTTTGGTGCCCAACTTAAGTTATCCAGGGTACTTGACTTCAGTGGGAGGAGCCTAATGGTATGTCAACACTGCAATACAAGACCCGCTGCATGGCCATGGTTGGGCTGCAAGCTTAAAAACTGCTTTGTAGATATTTGAGCTCCAGACTGAGCCCAGGCTCTGAAACCCTGCTCCAACCTGAGTCCACACATCTACTTCGCAGTTTTTAGCCCTGTAGCCCAAGCCACGCAAGCCCAAGTCAATTGACCTGAGCTCTGAGACTTGGTGCCGTGAGTTTTTTATTGCAGTGTACACATACCCTAAGTAGCTTGGCCCAGACCACACCGTCAGTCTGCTGCAAACAGAACGTAGACCTCTTGTCTCCGAGCCCGGTGCTCCCACCTCACAGAACTGAAAGCATTCTGGAGATGATTGCCATTTGGAAAACACCTAACTACCACTCCTGTGCCATGTAAAGGGCAAAACTAGGCAACCGGTTACTCTCATCTTAAGTTTGTTTTACTCAAACAAATTACATGTGATACAACAAGACAGCGCAGAATATGAAGGGTAATTTAGTTGGCGTAACATAGTGAAACCCCAAATAAGTTCAAATTTCTCATGTGTTTGCTTTTAATATTGTAATTTGGCCACAGGCATCTTAGTATTGACTTTCCCAGGCCCATCCATCCCAGAACCAAGGCACATGCCAGGGGCTCTCACCACAGTTAGAACAGAATTTGGAATCCTGAAACTACCAGAAAGAGGCTTGTAATAAGATCCCCTAATAAGGCAAAAGTATGTTCTAGTAGTTCACAAAGCACTAAAATAGCACAACTCCAAGAATGGCACAAATGGCTCCACATTGTACGATAGATATGAACCCTAACACCACAGTCGTATTTTCTCCTGAATATCCAAACTTTGTACCGCATGTAACAGGATTGATATTAATCAGATGCATTCGCTTTCCTAATGACAGGGGACTGGGAACGAGGTATTCAGTTTCAGAGATTTCTTCCCTTTCAGGTGCTTCCTTTCTAAATCTAGGGAATAGGGAAAAACAGGTCAAAGGGTGAGTGGAAGGAGGAAGGATACTTTGAGTCATTTTGGCTGGCCAAACTGCATGAACAGAGACAAAATACGTTTAGAAACTATTGATAGCCAACATCTTTACGTAGGCTGGAATGTGTTTTCTAAACAAGTTATGGTACCAGCCACCATAGGCAGCTAAAAATGTTGACGTGGAGTTAGTTTTAACATGGTTCAGGTGGCGTTATGAAAACGGTTCTGCTAAACATGATTCAAAGGCCCAGTGTAGCTTTGGACACAAGCAACATATACAAAGCAACCAGTGTCTTGCTCTAAACTGGAGGTCTCCGAACTAAAAAACAAAACATGTTTTCAAATTTGAAACATTTGGATGCAAGAGTGTCCCTAACGCAAGGCTACCAAGAAAAAAGGCTTCTACGGAAAGCCAAGTTACAAATCAGTAGCATCTTCTAATGATTGAATATACACAGTAAGTCATACAGTTTCCTGGCATTTCTGCAAGTCTGTATGGCCACAGATTGTTTTCAGAAAAGCAAACACTATTTGGACTGTTTCTAAAAAGACTATCAAGACACAAAGATCATCTTTGAACCAAAATAGGTACACTGGACCGGTGCTTTAAAAAACCCTCCAAATACCATGCGCTACATCTGTTTATACTTTATCTTTTTAACAGCACTTGCTGGATAACGTACTTGTTCTGTTCAGGTGAATAAGAAGGATAAAACTAGTGGTCTGTGAACTGAGGGGCATGGGACTGAAGAGCAGTATCACTTGTAAAATGGCTAATGTATCTGTGATTACGTGAAAGTCCTTTCAAAAGGAGAGAACACACAACACGGAAAGAATTTGTGTCACCCAACCAACTTCCTCCCCTCCATCAGCAGATCTGGATGAAACATAATACATAAAAGATGTGACAGTGATTCTGAACTGATTACCACCAAGGACACAGCCAGCAGGCTTTTCTTCGAGGCTGCCTAATATATAGGATTACCATACGTCTGGATTTTCCCAGACATGTCCGGCTTTTTGGTCCTCAAATCCCCGTCTGCGAGGAATTGCCAAAAAGCCGACATGTCTGGGAAAATAGGGAGGGGTCTTGGGGCTTGGGCTGGGCTGGAACCGCTGGGGCCGGAGCCAGAGACACTGGGGCTGGCGCCGCTCGACCAGGGCCGGGGCCGGCCCCAGCCGCTTGGCCGGAACCAGGGCCCGAGCCGAGCTGGGCCAGAGCTGCAGGGACCGGGGCTGGGGGTGCTTGGCCGCTGGCCGGAGCTGTTTGGCCGAGGCCAGGACCAGTGCCCTGGGGTCCAAGCCGAGCTGGAGTCACTAGGGCCGGGGGTGCTCGGCCCGGGGTGGGGGTGGTCGGCCGGGGCCGGCACGCTCGGCTGGAACTAGGACCGGCGCCCCAGGGCCTGAGCTGAGTTGGGCCGGAGACACCAGGGCCAGAGCCTCTTGGCTGGGGCCGGCCGGCTGCCAGAGGGAGCCGCTCGGCTGGGGGGGCCAGACTGGGCCGCGCCTCCTCGTGCCCCCCCCTGCCACCACCCCAGCCCCAGCTTACCTGCTGCCTCCTGGTTTCAGGCTTCCCGCAAACATTTAATTTGCAGGAAGCAGGGGAGGGGGAGGAGCAGGGGGCGGAGTGTTCAGGGAAGGGGGTGGAGTTGGGGCGGGGACTTTGGGGAAGGGGCGGAGTTGGGGCGGGGCCGGGGCCCCATGGAGTGTCCTCCTTTTTTTATTAAAATATGGTAACCCTATAATATGAGGCCCATCCCTAATAAGAAAAATAATATGGTTCCCTTTTAAAAGTGGCCTCTATACAGTACACGTCTTTATTTGTATTAGAGAAACTGGATAGGTCTACAAATTAGTGGACTACATTGGCAATGCTCCCCTTCAGCCCCAGCTGAAATCATGGCCCTGTAACTTTCCTTCATAGATGTATCAGATCTTCAAACACCCCTGGGCCAGCTCCAGGGTGGCACCGTGTGATGCTATAATTAAAGGTCATGTAAAGGTTTTTAAGTTGAGATAATGACAAAGTTTGACACTCAGTCATGAACAATTGCTTTAGGCTGAAACTTGTTCCATGAGGCCTTCGTCTCAGGAAAAGAAAAAGTTGAGAAATGTGAAGGAAAAAACTCATGGCAATATTCCAACTTACTAACAAAACTTCCACCTCCACCAAGACATTTGTTTTTGTAAGATCCCACTTCCTCGTGTGTGTATAACGCATCAGTACTACTGCTTGTATTACAGTAGCACCTAAGAGCCCCAGTCATAGGCCAGATCCCATTGTGCAAAGCTCTGTAAAACACGGAACAAAAGAGACAGTCCCTTTCCTAAAGAGCTTACAATCTGTGTTCTGTTTTATTCCTGACTGGGGGGGAGGAGGGTGTTATTTTATGGATGATGAGTTTTAACAAAGTTTTAGAGAAAAGTCCAGTTTCCCTTACTGTAAAATATTTGTTATGAAGCAGTTTCTTGATATTGGATTGAAAACTTTTTTTTGAAATACCAGTTACATTTTGCAAGTCCTTAGAGCTCCTCTTGTGGATTATATAAAAAAGATGTAATGCAAACTCATCCCTGATGTAATTCCAGTGAAGTACCATCTTGAAAGGCTTTTATTTGATGACCACAAATTTGTTTTGACTCTTTGTGACAAATTCAGAGGAGCTGAGGAAGGAGTGCACGTATCCTGCATGTGCCACATGTCAATAAGTGGGCAAAAGTCTAACTCACTCAGTGTAAGGGAGCCTTACCCAGTATAAGGACAAATGTTGAGGAGTTGCAAAAAGGTCTAAGGCCTTGGCTTAGCAAGGCCTGGCAATTCACAGCACTGCACTTGCTGCGTTCAGGGGTGTGAAAAAACACCCCCCCAGAGCTCAGCGAATGCAGCACTGTAAAGCGCCAGTGTAATCAGCGCCTGCAGCTCTGCACGCTCGCTCGCAGCACTGCAAGCTATTCCCCTCGGAGAGGTGGAGCTCTCGCAGTGCTGCGAGAGAGCTCTCGCAGCGCTGGCGGCGTGACTACACTTGCGCTTCACAGCGCTGCCACGGCAGCGCTGTGAATCCGCGAGTGTAGCCAAGGCCTAAGTCACACTAACTTACACTCTTCTAGGCTCCCCTCTGAACTTAACCCTTTAGCTTAGGGTTACCATTCGTCCCGATTTACCCGGACATGTCCTCCTTTTTGTGCTAAAAATAGCGTCCGGGGGGAATTTGTAAATAACTCAAAATGTCCGGGATTTCCCCCCTCCCCCGGCAGAGCAGAGCGAGCGGCTGGGAGGGCTGCAGGAAAGTCCCGGGCTGGACTCCGGAGCAGCTGTAGAGGAGCCGGATCCGCCCTGCATTCTGAGCCAGGGGCAGCTCTCCCCTGCAGCCCGGCTCCGGCAGCACTGTGCAGGGCCAGGGACCGGGTTTTGTTGTGCTGGGGAGCGCAGCCACGTGTCCGGCTCACACAGAGCCCAACACCCTGTTCTGAGCAGCAGGGTAAGGGGGCCAGGGGGCAGGAGAAGGGGCAGGGAGGTTCTGGAGGGGGCAGTCAAGAAACGGGGGGGGGGGTCGGGAGTTCAGGGGGGGGCTTTTTGGGGGGAGTGGAGAAAGTTTTGGGCAGTCAGGGTACAGGTAGGGGGTAGGGTCCTGGGGGGCAGTTGGGGGGGTCTTAGGAGGGGGCAGTTAGGGGACAAGGAACAAGGAGTCTTAGGTAGGGGGTGGGGTTCTGGAGGGCAGTTAGGAGCAGGGGTCCCAGGAGGGGGCAGTCAGGGGACAAGGAGTGGGGGGGTGGGGGGCTGGGAGTTCTGGGGGGAGCTGTCAGGGGGCAGGAGTGGGGAGAGGGATCGGAGCAGTCAGGGGACAGGCAGCAGAGGGGTTTAGATGTGTCGGGAGTTTTGGGGGGGGCTGTCAGGGGGTGGGGAGTGGTTGGATGGGGCGTGGGAGTCCCAGGGGTCTGTCTGGGGGTAGGGGTGTGGATAAGGGTTGGGGCAGTCAGGGGACAAGAGGCAGGGAGGCTTAGATAGGGAGTGGAGTCCTGGGGGGCAGTTAGGGGCAGGGGTCCCAGGAGGGGGCAGTCAGGGGACAAGGAACGGGGGGAGGGTTGGGGGTTCTGGGGGGCGGGAAGTGGGAGGGGCAGGGGCGGGGCTAGGGCGGGGCTCCTCCCGTCCTCTTTTTTGCTTGCTGAAATATGGTAACCCTACTTTAGCTCCAGTACTCCACGTGTTTTGGATATCACTAAGTAATCAAATATCTCACTTTAAAAATGTAGCTTCTTTGGAAGGAAAAAAACAAACCCTGGTATTTGAAACAGGATAAATGATTATTTTCTAATGTTGACAGAAACACCAGCCTTTGAAGGACTGAGACTAGACTGCTGGTAATATAGTCAGAGCCTCTTCCACCCAGCAGGCTCCCTGCACATTCTCTGCAAGGCTTGTGTGTATCGTGCACATTTTAGGTGAGTTATTTGTGTAAGGGTAAGCTTTCTTTAGGAATTTCAGACTACAAATGAATTGCGATAGAAAATAAGCTGGGGCTGAAGGGGAGCATTTCAGCTAAATGCTACCTCTGCTATAGGCAATGAAAAGAGTTAAAATCACCTAGAACACCACACTGGAACCCCATATGAGGTATCATCATCAATTGCAACCCATACTCAATGGGGATCCCATCTTGAAAGAAATCTTTCCTAATCCCCTCCTTCTGGCCTTCAAACAACCCCCCAACCTCTCCAAGATCAACATCAGAAGCAAGTTCCCCACAGAACAGGACACACACACTCAAACTGGCACCAGACCCCACCAGAACAACAGATGCAAAACCTGCAGACATCTCTCCTTTGCTACAATGATCAGCATCCTCCACAACACAACATTTCAAGATCCATGGCTCTTATGCATGCCTATCACAACATGTGGTGCACGAAATGCCCCAATAACAACTATGCTCTTGAATAACCTCACATAGGAAATGATAAAAGACAAAAACACTACTTCTGTGGGTGAACACTTTTCACAAAGCGATCACACTATATCTGACCTCTCAGTCCTCATCCTCAAAGAAAACCTGCACAACGCTTTCAAAAGATGAGCCGGGAGCTTAAATTCATAACTTTGCTTGACACTAAGGCTTTGTCTGCTACCACAGCCGTGCTGTTAAAAGGCGTGCAGTGTAGCCGCTGTTTGTCTGCAGGAGGGAGCTCTCCCACTGACAAAAAACTTCCACCCCCAACAAGCGGCAGGAGCACTCTCCTGACGACAAAGCGCTGTTCACACTTTTCCCCCACAAAACTTTTGTCTTTCGGGGTGTGTGTATTTTTTTAACACCTCTGAATGACAAAAGTTTTGTCGTTCATTTGCCAGTGTAGACAGAGTGAAAATCATGCACGGAACAGAGACACTGTCTGATTCACTGAGCATACCAATTCAAATATTATTACCACCACGAGATGTACGAACTTGTGCTATTAAAATATGAGTGTTAAGGGATTGCAACTGGGTTCTAAAGATAAGCACCAACATTGAATTATCATCAGTGATGATACTAGTACGGGCAGCAAACATGCTCATCCAGTGTAGTTTGACAAGTATGTTCTGACACTCATTTGTATTAATATTCTAGTGATCAGCTTAGAGATGACAAGTGCAGCTGAACACTGGCACTGTACCCTACCCTCATGTTTTGTTTTGATTCTGATGACCACTCCTCCACTTCCTATCCTTTTCCCCACTCCAACCCAAAAAAAAAGAAAAAAGAAAAAAAACCAACCTTACCAACTTGCACAAAAGCCAATGAGCATGAGCTCCAGGAGCTCATGCTTTCTGATCTGTGATTTCTACCCTTTAAGGATTAGTTTAATACTTAATAAAGTCTACTACCATGCCATCCTGGTACTCAGAATCTGAGACTGATGGCGCAAGAGGGACGACAACTAGAGCTTCAGTGGAGCATCAGGTGTTTTCCAAGTCAGGCGCTGAGTCAAAGGGAGCTTGCCTCGGCAGAGTCCAGCAAATCTTGATCAACCAAACTGTTCTGGGTGATTATTAGCTTAGTTACCTAGTTGTTCGCATCTGGTGACAGAGTTGAGGATTTCCCACAGTAAGAAGTTGGGATTATTTTATGGGTAACAGGGCCTGGCTCTGGGCTGCCTGCCCTCTTGACAGAAGAATCTGCTGTCAGAGGAACAAGAGCTAGGAGTATTTTCTGAGTGTCAGTTTATGACACCTTCTAAAGAGGATATGATATATCTATCTTCAAATGTGAAAGACTGTGGACAGTCAGTGCCTCAGAGGGGGCAAATTCTAGCTCAAATATCCAGCCATTGATTCAGATACTCTCCCCAATTGTCACACTATTGAACCTTCTAGTTGGGGGAAGATAACTACAAAAGTTGCAGCTTGAGCCGTAATGCCACATCTGGATCCTTTAGCTCTACCTGACCCCAGCCCATCTGTTTTTAAGCTTAGGGATGGTACTGAGCCAGCACTGCTGCTGGCATCAGCTGAGGATTTTCTCCCGATGACAGATACAGTCCGGTGTCCATGTGGGTTCTCCCATACCCACGAGGTGCCTTCAGCATCACTGACTATGAAGTGTTGGCCGAACTGGACAGGTCAATAGGGTCAACCAAATGGCTTTGCTCCCACCTTTCTGAAAATGCCCAGCAGGCAGTATTGGGCAATTGCTCACTTGGTTTAAGAGCTCTCTTATTCAGTGTACTTTAGGCTCCCAGTCTGCCACCCACATTGTTTAACATGGATGTAGGGACATGGAGGGCTATGACAAAACACAGGAAGTATACAGAGGACACGTTTCCTTTCCCATCTCTTCTGGTTCTTCCCAGAAGCTTACCCACCCCGTGTGCAACAAAGACTGGAAAGTTGGCAAGAGTGATTATGTCTAAGACTCAAATTGCTTGAGATGGAGCTAATGCATGTGAGATTGTGGAAGGTGAGGGGAAGAGATGGCAGAAGTTATGGGCTCCTTAACACTAAACCACAAAAATAATATGTAACAAAAAACTTACAGCGACAAGAACAAAATCATGTATCTGTCCATGCTATTCCCACAGACCTACTTAACCCCTGATGGTGCTAGGATCTCTGCCTTCAGCCAGGTATAGTCAGTGGTGTCCATTGCTGGCAAGTCAAAGTAGGCCTTCTGGGCCTCTCCACATAAAAAAGGGGCGAGAATGCTGGCCCACTGCTCCTGGGGCCACACCTCACCCTAAGCAGTCCTTTCGAATGAGAGGAGATATGCCTCTACGTCACCTGATGTCATCTTTGGCAGACAACCAGTGGCCCTCAGGGTTCACGTCCCCTGGCACCCCTGGACCTGGGTGGTGAGGATCTTCAGCTGGTCCACTACCTCTCGCAAGAGGGCACGATCTTGGGTCGCCTGGCTCATCAATAATGGATTGGTTTCCTGCTGTAGCCGCATAGACTCCTGTTGCGCCACTGCCTGAACCTGGGTGACCTCCTGCTGGGCTGCCATGGCTTGTACCAGAGCTCTTACCACCTCCTCCATTGTGGTGTAAAGCAAACAAACAAACCAAAACAAAAAAAAATCCAAAACCCCAGTGCACTTTTTTTTTAAACCTCTTTCTTCCGCCACGCTGTAAACGAAATCCCACCCCTGACACCATTTGTGACAAAGCTCTGTCCTTGTCTCCGTAGGTCCTGCGTTTCCTGATGGATTTTGCTAGCCTCAGAGGCTCACTGTGACCCTCCACTTAACCCTTCTCTCTCTCTAGAGACAAGGATCACAGTCTACTGAGCCATTTTCATCATAAGCCAGCGAGGGAGGTGAGAAGAAGCTATCCTCCCTTGCACAGTCTCTGTTGTCTCCCAGTCTCAGTGATTAATCAGGGGGGCAAAGAAGGGGGAGCCCGGGCCCGCCCTCTACTCCGGGCTCCAGCCCAGGGACCCTAATAGTATCAGCTATGTTAGCTGACCTTTTAGGAACTGGACACATACAATTCCCTGGGCTACTTCCCCACAGCAGCCCCCACTTTCTCAAGCTCCACTTCACCCTTACCTCAGGGCCTCCTTCCTTGTGCCTAATATGGTGTGTACAGCTCAGTCTCTCCAACAGCACAACTTCTCACAGCTCCTGACATGCGCACCCACCTGACTAACTGGGAGGCTTTTAACTAGTTTCAGCCAGCCCCTGATTGGCTTCAGGTGTCCCCATCAACCTAGCATCCTCCCTGCCTTCTGGAAAGCTCTTAATTGGCCCCAAGTGTCTTAATTGACCTGGAGCAGCTGCCATTTACTTATCCTGGTTTACTGTTTAACCTGGGGCTAATACACCTCTACCCTGATATAACGCTGTCCTCGGGAGCCAAAAAATCTTACTGCATTATAGGTGAAACCGGGTTATATCGAACTTGCTTTGATCCGCCAGAGTGCATAGCCCTGCCCCCCCTCCCCCCGGAGCGCTGTTTTACCGCGTTATATCCGAATTCATATTATATCGGGTCGTGTTATATGGGGTAGAGGTGTATATCTATCTCCCACTACTTTTCTATAGCCATCTGGCCTTGCCCCATCACAGTAGTCCACGTGGTTAAACATAAAAAAACCAGTCCCTCCTCCTACCAGCCTGCTCTTCATCATGCTGACGTTTTCTGAGCGGGGTGTCGGGTAGGGGGGGATGTGCGTACTCCCAGAACAATATCAAAATATACTGGGGAGGGGAGAGGTACAAAATCTTGTACAGAACATGGTAACGCTATGCCAAAGCTACTACTTGTGCCATTGTTTTCACATTCCCACTGAAATGAGCACAAGAGACCCTTTCTGATCCATGTCTTCTACTCTTTACTCTAATACACACTAGTGCCTATTGCTTAAACTCTTTTTCCTGTATGCATGTGTCTGGTATGTAAGAGAAGGATATATGAATAACATGAAACAGTGAAATATCACACCTCCTTATAAAATACTAAAAAGTAACCACAGAAAACAGACTGGACCATACTAGCGTGGAACTTCAGAGTTGTGATTTCATTTCATTCCTTTAAACCACAGACTTGAAACTATATGTTTCCCAAACATTTCCACTGATGATTTCATAGAATCATAGAATATCAGGGTTGGAAGGGACTTCAGGAGGTCATCTAGCTCAAAGCAGGACTAATTCCTAACTAAATCATCCCAGCGAGTCAACATTATTAAAAGGAGAACTCTGTAAAAGAGGCAAAAGAAATAAGATAGCTCATGAAGCACATCAAAAGGGCACTTCCTGGAAAACTTGCATTTGTAAGCAATTATTGACATAAAGACATGCTTATCATCTGATTGTAAAATACTGAAGTGCATAAAAATGATGGATCAGCAGAAAGTGGAGAAAGAAATTAGTTTCCCACAAGGACACAAGATCTGAAGCACGGAGTAATCACTGATCATAAGTGCCACAGATCAACCAACATGCACTTAGCAAAATACTGATATGATGCTATACATAATCTGTCTCTATTTCATTGTTAATAGAAGACAAGACTATGGTTTTGAACGTTTTTGTACTCGTCATGCATTCAGAGGCTCCAGCAGATTTTTTTACTGTGTCAAAGAAGCTGATAGTTTGCAGGTCCATGCAGAAGTCTCACTTATTCTATCACTAACTATCTTTGCTGAAGAATCAGAGAGGGGTTTAATTTCAGAGAACAGAGGGAAGAGGGAGTGTCTATTCAGTTCTCAGGATATGAAGACACCAAATACTAGCAA
Source organism: Chrysemys picta bellii (assembly GCF_011386835.1). Lineage (NCBI taxonomy): Eukaryota > Metazoa > Chordata > Testudines > Emydidae > Chrysemys > Chrysemys picta. The sequence continues at coordinate 332,339,714 of NC_088791.1, read as the reverse complement.
TAGCGTTCTTACCATGGGCCACGCCTTCATAACTGGTGTCTAGATTGTATATACAGTGTCTATAAACTTACATGCCTAAATGCTTAGTTATGCACACAAATATGGGGGGAGAGGGAGGGTGTTGTATGCACATATGCACAATTTGGGCCCACGTTACTTTTAGAGGTTTGCCTTGTGACTTGCCTAAGTTATATAAATAGGTGCTCAGCTACTATGTTGTTAAAGACCATATAAACAGACAGACAGCCTTAGAATATTCCACTGCAGACTAAAATCTGTCATTATGGGCACACCGCTACAGTCCAGGATTCAAGTTAGTTTTCTATTATAAGCCCAATTTTGACAGTGCAATAGCCTCCCCCATGAATTTCAATAGCCTCCATCAAAATTTACTTTAAGTTGTGTTTATGATATTTCTCCAGCATGTTCTCTAGTCAGAAGAGAACTGTTGAACAAAGTTCAAGGTTACATGGACAAGGCAACTTGAAGATATGAAACATTAGATTTTTCCAAAAGCCTCTAACTTTGTTTGTCTTGGAAGATCATTGCTCAAACACAGCATGGTGTAGATGCTCCAATTTATTTTGCTCAATCGTCCTCAATGAAAATTCATGACTGAGTATTTTTAGGTCGTCTGGGTTGTTATTTTTAGGGTTATTCCCACCTTTGAACTCTGCTAAACCCTGATGGGAGAGTTCATGAATTTTGGGCTCAATCCTGAAAAGACTACTGGGCTTCAGGATCATAAGCAGCCTCGTTGAGATCCTGCGTGTGGCAATAAGCACTATGTCTAAGTAAATGGCTAAAGAAACGGGCCCTTTTAAGATGAAACCTTTAGACAGCACTCTGATCTCCACCTTCATTTTAAAAAAAAGTTTCCAGTCTTTTTGACCGCAAAGAGACGTGTAAGTGGAAAGCCATTAACTAAAGTTGAAAGTTTGTCATGGTAATTCTTTCTTCCGGAAGTTACAGGTTATTCACAGTCCTCCCCAGGAAGTAAATTAAATTAAATGCTAATCCTAAAATTGATGTGACATTAACATTGAGAAGTCAAGCAAGCTAATTAAGAGCATTCATTTCTACAGTACTATTGACTGACTCACATGTAGTATTTACTACTCGTGTCTTCCTGGTTAAATGTAAATAATATATGGCAAGTTACTTTGAATTGGCTGAGTCTCACTTCTCATCTTTAACTGGGCATTAGCCTTTGAGGTTTTTGTATTTAGGCATTTACCTTTCAGATCTGTCTTAATACAGTATATGCTATTGCATTTCCTTTCTGCACCTTTCCTTTCTGAAAGCAAAGCCACGGGACCCCAGAACAGGTTTACACTGTTAAGTACAGGCTTAAGGGCTTTGCTGAATAGGGATGGAATTACGCATGGACTTTTGGGCCTGATCCAAAGCCTTAAAAACTACCGCCAACTTTAGTGTGCATTGGATCAGGCCTTAAGTGCTTTGCCATAAGGCTCCAATTCAGGAGAGTAAAGCAAGAGGAAAATTGGAACAATAAATGCTCAGTCTTCATCAAATCCTCCATCACAGCACCCACCCAGCCAGTTGTTTAAGAGGCATCATGTACAGCAATCAATAAGGAGACAGACCGACAGACATCACAGCCAGACTGCCTTCCCACCAGCTTTCAGAGTAAGCTTTCATCTTACGTGAGCTCTCTATTTAAAATATTACTCATTCAATAACACACTCCAGGTACTTATCACAAATATACAGACGTTCACTTCTATAATCTAGCCACAACATAGCTGGAAATGTAATCTAAGTGATTAATGAAGTGCTTCGAATGGAAAAGCAAAGGACCCAGTTTTAGTGCTAGAATTACACCTCTCCCCAGATCAGCGGTTTCTCGCTGCTTGATTCTTTTCCATGCAACCTTTTGGCAACACAACATGAAATGTTTCTCCTCCTTTTATAAACATGAATGACTAGGTGACGCAGCAAAGGAATGCAGCAGCTGATCTGCCTGCTGAAATATTAGTATGTGTTATTCAATGAGCTGAGAATCGCATGCTTCCTTGGTGGAGACTGGAGGCAATACACTAAAGGATCTAGGGTGAGTAAATGGATGATCCAATGGTCAGGGCATTAGCTTTGGGAGAATTGGGTTCAATTTCCTGTTGCGCCAAAAATTTCCTGTGTGACCTTGGCCAAGTCATCTACACTCAAGCTGGAGGTGTGATTTGGGCAGAGGTCCGTGCTAGCTTTGAGTGAGCTAGCATGCTAAAACAAAAGTGTAGTTGTGGTGGCACGGGTAGTGGGATGAGCTAGCCCCTTCCCTCCTCCTCCAAGCACAATTCTATCAGAGACCCTAAAATTCTTCTATCACTTAGCACAGGGGTGGGCAAACTATGGCCCGGGGGCCGGTTCCGGCCCCTCAGGGCTTTGGATCCGGCCCGCAGGATTGCCCCCATGGGACGCGGGCCCCGCGCTGCTCTCAGAAGAGGCGGGCACCACGTCCCTGCGGCCCCTGGGCAGGGGGGCAGAGGGCTCCGTGCGTTGCCCTTGCCTCCAGGCACCGCCCCCCATAGCTCCCATTGGCTGGGAATGGGGAACCGCGGCCAATGGGAGCTTCAGGGGAGGTACCTGGAGGCATGGCAAGGGAAGTGCACGTGGAGCCTCCACCCTCCGCCCGTCCTCCAGGGGCCGCAGCGCTTCCTGGAGTGGTGTGGTGCAGCGTGGGGCCAGGGCAGGCATGCAGGGAGCCTGCCCTGGCCGCGGTGCACGCCGCTGCCACCCCAGAGCTGCTTTAGGTAAGCAGCGCCGGACTGGAGCCTGAATCCCTCCTGCACCCCGCCCCCCAACCCCCTGCTCTAAGCCCCCTGCCTGTATCCCGTACCCCTCCTGCACCCTGTCACGGAGTGTGGGGGGGACGACACAAGGCCCTGCACCTCCGGCTTCCTGCAGTTCACCATGACTCTCAGCCAGCCAATAAAGCAGAAGGTTTATTTAGATGACAGGAACACAGTCCAGGACAGGTCTTGCAGGCACAGACAACAGGACCCCCTCAGTTAGGTCCATCTTGGGATCCCAGGGGCACCACAGCCCCGTTGCGGGGGTCGGAGCCCCGTTTGGGCTCCCCTCCATTACCAGCCAGCTCCTGAAAAAACTCCCACTCCCTCCAGCCTCTCTCACCCAGCCTCCCCCGGCTCCTCCCCCAGCCTTTGTCCAGTTTCCCAGGCAGAGGTGTCACCTGGCTCCAACCCTCTTCCTGGGTTCTCACGTTACATGCTCAGGTATCTTCCCTCAAGGCCAGTCTCCAATCCCCCATTGCAGACCGTTCCAGCCAAACTCCCCACTCAGCATTCAAAAACTACATTAAGAACAGTCCCAGTTCGTTACACACCCTAACTCCCTGCCCTGAGCCCCCTTGTACACCCCGCACCCCAACCCCCTGCCCTGAGCCCCCTGCCGCACCCCACACCCCTCCTGTACCCAACCCCCTGCCCCGAGCCCCCTGCCGCACCTCACACCCCTCCTGTACCCAACCCCCTGCCCTGAGCCCCCTGCCGCACCCCACACCCCTCCTGTACTCCAACCCCCTGTCCTGAGCCCCCTGCCGCACCCCACACCCCTCCTGTACTCCAACCCCCTGCCCTGAGCCCTCTTCCACACCCCACACCCGTCCTGCACCCCTGCACTGAGCCCCCTCCTGCACTCTGCACCCCTTCTGCACCCCAACCCCTTCCCTGAGCTCTCTCATACACCCCGCACCCCTCCTCTGCCCCAATCCCATGCCCTGAGCCCCTTCCTGCACACCGCACTCCCTCCCACACCTTGCACTCCCTCCCACACCCCAACCCCCTGCCCTGGCCCTGCGTACAATTTTCCCACCCAGATGTGGCCCTCGGCCCAAAAAATCTGCCCACCCTTGACTTAGCAAGTGTGTAGAAAATAACTCAGTCTGGAACTCCCTATGTACACCCATATAAGTGGGGAGCAGCCACTGGCCTCTCATCAAGATCAAGACATCAAAATTTTTGTCCAATAAAAAGCAATTTTTGGTTTAGTTTTGTAGTCAGCTCAGATTAAACAAACAAACACCCACTCCCCCAAAACTTTAACATTCACTCCCTTTATTTACCTTCTCTGTGGGAGAAATCTTAAGAGGTGCTGAGCCCCGGCCATGGGAGGTTGAGGTACTGAGCACCTGAATTGTGTTATTCATTGGGCCCTGTGTCTCAGACTCATGTTGCCAAGAATTCCTGCACCTCCATACACTGAGAAAAAAAGTGCCATAAAAAATAACCAACCCCTCCCTGCACCTGGCCGAAGAAGGATCTGAATTCTTGTTAAAAAACAGATTTCTATTAATTAGTTAGACATGAATGTTAGTTTATTTTCAAACTAGGCAGCACAATGGAGCTGTGACCATTGACATCAGCTGAGGAGCTGCCCCCATGTTTTTAAAATATCACTTGCATCTCCCATCTGCCCTCCGTATTTGGTTTGAGGTTTTTTCCTCCAGGGATATTGAAATGGCCGAGAATCTCTGGTCTCCACAGGTATGTCTTGTGGGAATAAGCTGGGGAACAAAGCTATGCAATGCAAAAAAAGATGGTTGAAAACAGCTGTCTGCTTATTCAGTTTTATCATAGCATTATTTTGCCCTCTGCAGAGCACCATTCCTCCTGGCTCTCAAGACAGGTTGCAGACATCAGTCCTCCAAAAAGCCATGTGAGGTACGTAAACATTGTGACAGTCTTTATACAGTGGGGTAAACTGATGCATGGGGATTAAGTTACTTGCTTGAGTGACTAAAACTTTGTCTACACTACACACCTTTTAACGACACAGCTGTGCTGCTAAAAGGTGCGCGGTGTAGCCGCTGTTTGTCGGTAAGAGAGAGCTCTCCCTCCGACAAAAAACTTCCACCCCCATCGAGCGGTGGTAGCTTTGTCAGCAGGAGAGCTCTTCCGTCGACAATGCACTGTTCAGACAGGCGCTTTTCGTCACTAAAACTTTTGTTGATCGGGGTGTGCTTTTTTCACACCCCTGAATGACAAAAGTTTTACCGATGAAAGTCCAATGTAGACAAGGCTTAGGTCACACAACAAGTCAGTCAAAGCCTGGAAGAGAATTCCTCCAACTGCTGATATGTTGCTCTGCTACCTTATCCAAAATGCTATACATATAGAAAGTATGTAATATAAAATAGGCATGTGCACACCATAGGCACCGGCTCCGTGGGTGCTCTGGGGCTAGAGCACCCACGGGGAAAAAAATGGTGGGTGCTAAGCACCCACCGTCAGCCCCTCTACCAGAACCTCCCCCTTCCCCCAGTGCCTCCTGCCCACCAGCAGGCCCCACAGATCAGCGCCTCCCCTGCCCTCCCAGCACCTACTGCCTGCCACAGATCAGCTGTTTTATGGTATCTGGAAGTGCTGGGGAAGAGGAGACGGAACTGGCGGGGACGAGGTGGGGCTGGGGTGGAGTAGGGATGGGAAGAAGCAGGACGGAGGTGGGGCCTTGGGGGAAAGGGGTGGAGTGGGGCGGGGCCTGGGCAGAGCAGGGGGGGAGCACCCCCCAGCAGACTAGAAACTTGGCACCTATGGTGCACGCTATAATACGTGAGAACACATATCCATAAGGCTCCTATACCAACGAACCTCACTTCCACCTAAGTATTCTCTTGCCTGTAACCCAGCATTTATAGTTAGCTGTCTCAGAACTATACTGTAAGCACTTTGAATTCAGAAGGGACACACGGTAATTCTCCTTATAAAATGTGAAATGTAGTCTCTAGGGATCTGATACAAAGGGAAAGACCCCCATGACTTCAATGCGCTTTGGAAGGGTTTACAGTAACCAGCCCAGTTTTAGAGTCCAATCTTGAAACATCTTGGGAAAATTAAAACCAGCAGCTACCACCCAAGTGACTATTTTATCAAAGAGACTGAAATATATGCCTCCCACAAGCACACTTGATGGGACACAAAGACATTGAGAAACGAAGTCGTGGGCTGTATATTGCTTCCCTGAAGAGCCATAAACATGTTTACCCCACCTGCCCTAGTGTTTACAGTCCTGTGAACTGCTCTAATTATCCCCTACCAAAAATGAAGAATTAAAGTCAATTTGTTATTCCCATCGGAATAGACATTCAAAGATCCTTGCTCTGCATTGCAATCTGCAGTGCAAGCACTGTCATAGTTGCAAGTCAAGTGAGATGAACACGTCCCTGGGAAATCCTAATAAATGCCAGAAGGGTTTTCAGCTTTCCAGGAAGTAAGACTGCTGGACTCCCATCTACTTTATTTCTGGCTTCAATGGGAAGCTCATTTTGTAACTGTACTGCAAAGCTGTTGGGCTGCCGGTAGAAACGATATTTGACCTTGCACAGAAATCTGAAAGGGGTTTGTGCTAAACAAGATCTAGTTACATTTGTACCCTCACTGCCAACCTCATTAAGGTTTATCTTTAAACCTTAACTAACTTTTAGCAAGTGGACAATCACAGATGGCACTAACCAAAGCCTGATTGCTGCTTTCCTGCACCTTGTTTCTGAAGTATGTGAATTAGTTTAATTAGCTTCATTTGGAAATTGCATGAGCTAGTGAGTTAAATCCACAAAAGCAGGTCACCCTTAGGTAGACCTTACCAAGTCAGTATGCATTGATCATGAATCCATGCTGGCTTCACATTGATAATTTCATTTGACTGATAAAAATTTGCAAAGCCAGGTCTCAAAGGCATTTGTGTAATTTCCATAGGTAGTGTAGCCTAGAGGATAGAGCACTGGACTGGGACTCAGGAGAACTGGATTCTTGTCCTAGCTCTGCCACTGGCCTTCACCTCTGTGCCTCAGTTTCCCCAATTTACAGATGGGGATATGATACTGACCTCCTTTGTAAAGTGCTTAAAGATTTACAGACACAAGCACTATATAAGAGCTTGGTATTACTATGGGAGAACTTTAGGCTGCTACTAACCTTTCCTGGGCTTTTTAAGAAATACTCCTAACTTTTCTCCAATAACTGCTGTGAAAAAAATCTGAGTACACTTCCCAGCAGGCCACGGGGCTACTGTCAGTAATGAAAAGCTTCATTTAAATAAAGGCCTCCAAATGTTACAGGGAAAACTTACACTCAGAGGGAGATGGGTAGCATTAAATAGATGAAGTTAAGGGACAAGGTGCCACAAAGCAGTTTTGTTTTGGTGTTTTTGGCAGTGGCTGTTGAGGCAGTGTGGGCCTGCACAATAAGCATCAGTGAGAGTCAGTCACCAGTGCCAAACCCCATTGTCACCTGCTGAGATTTCAGCTTAAATAACTAAGAAGCTGCAAGTGTGGATAGATATTCCTGGTTCTACCGCACTTCGGTTACAAAGCAAGACTGGGAAGTTTCACATGGCACTGCCCGTAGTTCATACACTGAGCACCAGCAGTGACCCATCTCAAACTGTGTAGCTCCTTTTACTCAGAGGGGGCCTGATGTCCATGGAAGCCAATGGAAAGATGCCCAGTGGATAAGCCCATGCTGCCTTTTGGAAGGCAGAGTGCTGGAGTGATCTCTGTGCTGCAGCAAACAAAAAATTCCACCAGATTGTGTTTTCTCACAAAGACTGATCACTAGAAGTTGCTGGCGGTGGCATGTGAAATGAATGGAGGGATAGCTCAGTGGTTTGAGCATTGGCCTGCTAAACCCAGGGTTGTGAGTTCAATCCTTGAGGGGGCCACTTAGGGATCTGGGGCAAAATCAGTACTTGGTCCTGCTAGTGAAGGCAGGGGGCTGGACTTGATAACCTTTCAAGGTCCCTTCCAGTTCTAGGAGATAGGATATCTCTATTTATTTATTTATTTATTTACACATCATCTTATGATACACACTACTGTTACTCACGGCAGAGCACACCTGAGGTGCCTCCCACACCCATGAAGCAGCACACCAGTGGAGAGAGAGGCATGTTTCATGACTCCTCAGTATGGGCCCGGGAGACCCTTCAAAAAGTGAGAATGAATGAGTCCCATAATGCTTTTGAGTGGTGGAGTTTACATTCGAACGTGATTTAGCTGACAGGTGTTTATTAAAAAAAAATCCTATGCAAACAAACAACTCATTAGTGATGATACTGTGACAGAAGCTGCAAAGTACAAAACTATTCTAGCTAAGGTCAGCATTAATTTATGATTAGAACATTTTTCTACATCCTCAGGAACCACCGTATGGTTTATTGTAGTTTTTGCACCAGTTTCACCTATCAATCAAGCCATCCCCTCCATTAGAGGGTGGGGAAGGGTAAGGAATCTCTCTTAGCATAATACACACTTACAGACTCACAGAGATTTATTGGAACACTGCAAGTACCAACTCTAGCACATGGGCAGGACTGAACTTCCTGCTGACCCCCCAGTTCAGATCAACAGTAACAAACATGACAACAATTTAACACTAAGATAAAGACACAGCACCATCTATCGGAGGAGGTGCTGTCTACACACATCATTACATTTTTATTAATAAATCATGCTTATTACAGTAAAGCCTACGAGCCAACCCAGTATGGGACTCCATTGCGCTAGGCAGTGTGTCAATGCAGAGGAGTAGATGATTCCTGCCACAAAGAGCTTTCAGTCTAAATAGACAAGACAGACAGAGGGAGGAAGAAGGGGCCTGACACACAAGCAGGATGGCTAGTTTAGTCACGAGGAGGGTCAAATAGAAAGGGAAAAAGGGATGAGCGGGACAGGGACAGTCCAAAGGAGTTAAGTGTGGAGTGAAGCTGAGGTGATAAGATTGAAGACATTCTTTTTCCTTCCCAATCTTCCCTAGAGGAGAGTCCTTCTGAATTCTAAGCCAGTTCTCACTGCCCCGACTCAAAGGATTCAACCTGTAGCAATTCGTCATTCTCCCAGCCATGTTTTTAAAAGAGACCATATTTTAACAATCCCAATCAATGTGAAGTATGATTTCATGGCAGATGGTATCTAGACCTTCACAGTACTCAGGTCCTTAGTGCGTCCTCGCAGAATTTCCTTGGCTTGGTGAATCTTTCAGCAAGGGCCTGAATGTTCTTTTACCATGTTTTTTTTCCTGTGGTTTGTCTCTGCAGCAACAGTATACATAGGGCGTTATTTTCAGAAAGAGCAGTGTTGTACCTGCAGTTAGTTGTGGGCATAAACGACAGCATGCACCCATTTAATTACCTGAATGCTTCCACAGATCCGAGAGTTTGACATGTATGGTACATTCTCTCATTTGCACAGCAAATTGCAAACAAAATTTGCAGTTACAACACTGCACCCATAACACTGGAGATTGGGCTGAGGCACTTCAAAACAAAACAAAACTAAATTCATAATGAAACAGTCCTCTAGGAGGGGATGTGAGGAGTTATTTGCCTAGGACTGAACCATGCCAATAATTAAAGGCGCTGACATGTATCTAATGCTGCAGAACATAATGCTGCTTTATCTGAAATATCTGTAATACTTCCCTTACAAGCCTTGTTATGCAACATAATAAAGACTTAACTGCGTGTTTTACAAATCTAAATACACTTAATCTGTTTGGATGAGGGAGAGACAGGCTCGTCAATTCATAGTTTAATCCCGTGGAGAAAAATTCTCGGGGCCATATTGCTGATTACTTACCCATAACAAGCATGTTTATTGCAAACCCATCCTCGTTCCACACACAGAATGGGTCAAAAATGTACAGTCAGGGTGAGGTGAAGTGGAAAATTTTACCCATACAATATAAAAACAATGTTAAGATAGCATCCCTGCTAGGAGTGGTGCCTGAGCACTGCAACACATTTGGATCCCTCGAAGATTATACTGCAACACTGGCTGATGCCACATGCGATGGGAACAAAATCCATGATAAGTAGTGCCTTTAATCCATCCATCCATCCACCAGCAATACGAAAACGAGGAAAAACCCTCTGAGAGAGCACTTTCCTCTGTCTCCCAGTTCATTCAATGCTTTACTCTGTCATATATTAAGTGTGCCCAGAGCCACGCAAAACAGAGAACAAGATGGTTCCTGTCTTGAAGAATTTACAATCCAAAAGTGTTTGCAATCTGGTTAGAGCATAAACATCCAGTGTAGTGACTGTCTTCTTATGTTTTGTACTAAGCTAAGCACTCTGTCAAAGCTTAAAAAGATGATACATCATAAAGCAATGGCTCTTGGTTGGAAAGGATGATAAAAATGTTGAGTGCAGCAAATAAAACTATAGGGTGTAGGTTTGGGCTGGGGGCTGGCAGAACCTCTCTCTCTCTCTCTCTCTCTCTCAACACACATACACATACCCCTACATCATTTTAGGACTAAATTTAGTTTTTAGCACCTTTCAAAGTACAGAAGGCTTTGCTGTTTCAAACATTCTTAACAAAAAGAAATTACATTGAGGCAACAACATGTCGCCCAAGCATCAAAGATTTAAAAAGATAGATATCCTCCCAAAAGTGAGGTTTAAAATGGAAAGGGGCCAGCTTATCTTCCCTGTTGAAGAACATTAAGAATGGAGAGCAGATAAGTTTGCTGTTGTGCTAGCTAAGCCTTCTATTGATGTAGGCCACTCACAGAATGAGAGAGAGAGAGAGAGAGAGAGAGCGCCCTACTAGTATGAAGTGTTTACCGTCCCCAAAGCCTTAACGGCTTGTCTGACCTGTTTCTATTCATGGCAGTTCTAAAATTAAGCTCCTCCAAAAGATACACAGGTCTGAATAAGGAGTTTGAGTTTTAATAATAGCTCCAATAAAACGAAGTAGCAGTCTAAAAAGCTTCAATTTTTCAGCCTGACTTACCTCCTAGGTTTTGCTTGTATAATATTCTTGGCTTCAAAATCCCCAGCTTAGTTAAAACAATCATTTGTCTTTTAGCTCACTGCTCCCTCTACACTGAATAGAGATAGGACAGTCTGTGATCCCGTATCATCTCTAATCACAGCTGCTTAGCCAAGGTTTCTCTTGCCCAGGGCACCACACAGCACTCAATGACCAGTGGGGCATTGAAAAGGTGCATTTCAGCTAGAGAGTTGTGGGCCAGTTTTCCAGGGACTGCAGCTGCCCCAGTGCTACCAGTGGAGATAGAGCTTCCGCATTTTCAGCACTGTTCTAATGCGCTGGGCACTGAACCTGCATGGGGCTGAAAATGCCAGAGTCCCATCTGCACTAGTGATTACACTGTTGCTAGCACTAGTGCCTCTGAAGAATGGGTACAACATCTTCTAGTACAGAAAAGGCCCAAGAGGTGCAAGTGGGAGAATTTGTCTTAAGGCAAAAATGCCTTCCTTTGACCAGACCAGGTGTGATGCATTAGGGCCCAGGATGGTGAGTCCCTTCCACACCTGAAGGAGCCAATCATCACTAGGCCTCACTTGTAGGAACCAGAGAAAGGAAAAATATACCACCATTAGGAACACATTAGGTGTTATAAACAGTCATTCATGTCATTTGCCCCTCTCGGTGACAATGGAAATAACAGTCTATTTGATACACAAGTGTGTTGCTACACCCAAGGGCTCAATGCTGGTCCTCCTGAAATCAATGGGACTTTTGCCATTGCTTTCAATGAGATCAGGATTTGGCCCTAAGATTTGGTTCCGCCTCTTTAAACATGCTATACTTAACTCTCCTCCTTAACCATGATCCTGGATATTGAGGGTTCTGTATACTCCTGGGTATTAGAATAGTCAATATTTTATAAACAGGCGAAAATTCTGCTCTTGGACACTCTTGTGTCTCCCACTGATATCAAGGTGCCAGGGACAGAACTTGGCCTTACATCCATGCACCTCAGCAAGCACAAATTCATTGCTTAAATAACCCCAATGCCACCTACCCCAAAACAAGCTGGAACTACTCTACAGTCCGCTACATTCATTGCAGCATAATGACAACTAATGTACTAGTTTGGCTTGCCCTAGGTATTTCATCCCTTATCAAAGGCAAAGTAAAAAATTTAGATGAATCATGTTTAGTCTTCTGCAGATGCCAGAATAACGGGTTTTGGGAGGAGATTACTGCTAACTGGGTCTTTGAAAATCTCCCCCATTATTTTGTTAAAAAAGCAACATGCAGGCTTGGAGTTTAAGAAATGCTGTAAAGGTTTAGTAATTTTGCCCTAGTTGGCTCCAAAACAGGAACAAATTAATATCACTGTGAAATCCATGCTGATATTTTTTTAAAAAGAGTTTACATAATTTGACCACATCAGCAAATGAAAGAAAAGCAGAACAGAAACGATGCATGTGGTAATTAAAGATATCAGGATAAGGGTCAAGTTTAATGTCCAAAGTTATCCTATTTAAGGTCTATAAACTCATCTTGCATGTTTAAGTCCAATCTGCCTTGAGATCAGTAAATCAAAGTCCAAAAGAAATCTAATGTAGATACCCTCTCATCTCAACATTATATTAAATAGCTATGGAAAAACAAGAGCAGAGTAGGCAGGAAGCAGAAACAAATGGAAAAATAAGTTGACTTCACATAATTAAACTTTTTACTGAAGGCTGCTACATAACTCCTTTTTCCATCATCCTCTGTAACGGATTTAAACTTTTTTATGGGCTGCTCCCACTAAAGAATAAACTTTAACACTGTATTTCTATTAGCAAGTAAGTCCCCAGGAATTGCTATCCCAAGGGCACGTAGGACTAAGGGGTGCTTCTCTCCATAAGCAAGGACTCTGAACATCAAGATCTCAATCCAGAGGGGTCCTGGGCACTCAGTAGCTCATAGGATCAGGCTCTAGGACAGTTCAAGAGTGGAATTAGTCAGGTTTCCCATGCCTTCATTCCAACACATTGTTTGTCTTTTCTTTCGAGTTCCCATCTTCTCCGTATGTAGCAGCAGCAGCTCTCAACCAACCCTACCAGCCAAAATGGTGGCAACATCAGTTATGAGTTTAATGATGCTTTATGGCTGCCTACAAAGGGGGGCTCCAGAGAAATTCCGTTTGCATTCTTTCCATCCAAAACCAAGTCAGAGTTGCACCTGCTTAAACCAGAGCTGCATCTGGCCCAGTAAGCACCAAATCTGTAAGGCACAAAGAACGAGACCGCAGAAGTCAATCTCAGACGTGAGTCTGCCACAAAACAATGCAATAGCCCAGCCACTGAATCATCAATTACATCGGTATCTTCAAGAGAGGCACTAATGCGTGGCAAATCCAATGACATGTCTAGAACAAAAATAAACAAACAACACCCCATCCCACTGCTCCCCCACCCCCATGTTCTCAACAGCCACTTGAAAATGAAAATGTTAAAATTCCAGGTGCATCGAACCCAGACTCATTATTTCTATTAATATTTCACGTACCAGTGTATGTTTTACAGCACATAACTCACAGAAGGTCAATGACAATGTTACCCAGTAGCTGTAATTACTGTGTGCTACTTATTAAGGGCCAGATCCAGAGCCCGTGAGAGGCAATACAAAAAGATCTCCCATGGTCTTCAACTGGCTTTGGATCAGCTCCTAAGAGAAGAAACTCTACAGGGACTCACCCCACATACAGAATTCATCAGCCCAAAGTCTTCCTCAGACATCATGAATCCATCAATTTCCCAGTGAACTCTACTGGTTGTTTGCCACTGACTTCAATGGGGGCAGGCCCTAATAAAAGGTAATGTTGAATGTGCTATAACACACAGCTAGAGATACATTTAAAGTACAGTATTATGAAAACCGTTATTGCTGCAATTTTCAAATAATAGCTCATGTTGTTTTAAATGTGTTTCTCTTTTACACACACACACACACACACACACACACCCCTAGATTCAGCCCAGGCACAAAATGACTGAGCCTGGCTTGAAGAGAGCAAACTTTTCTTAAAGAAGACCTGTGGGGGTGGGGTAAAAAGCATAAGAAGTTGCCAAACTAGGGAACCTCTGTACTTTATGGGTTTTCATTTTTACAGTGTAACTTGCTTTCTAACCTGAGATTTCAATTTAAATTCCAGAGATGGTTTTTGGTCTGAGTTACAATTCTGGTTCATTATTTTGTTCCCGTTTTTCTGTGTGTGAATTTATTGCCCTGTGAAAGTTGCCCTCTCCTCTTATTTATTTGCAAAGGGCTAACAATGAGCAAGCGCTTATCTGTCCACAGAACTGGTACAGCACAAGCAGCAGGAGCACTATCTTCCTCACACTGGCCTGTCAGAATGATTAAGGCCTAGTCTATGTGTAAAAGTTTTGCCACTATAGCTATACAGGCAAAACCCTCCGAGTGTTGACACAACTTATATCAGCACAAATGTGCTTTCGCTGGTGTAGCTCATACTGGCTCAGCAAGTGAAATAAGCTATCCCAGCACAAGCTTTTTTTGTTGATATAAACGTATCTGACACGAGGGCTTTTGGTAGCACAGAAACATCACAAAATCCCACCCTTAACTAACACTGCTAGGCTAGCAACCATTTCCAGTGTAGTCCAGGCTTAAGCCCTGATATACAAACACGACCTTTAGGGTGAGCATCCAGGTCTCTCTCTGATCATTCAGTTCAGTCCAAATTCTTTATTGTTAGGGCATGTTAGGCTCCAAGGCCTAGTGTACATCGGGGATTTGCCCTGACTACAGCCACGGTTGCTGGTCAGCCACCAGGATAGCAGCATAGATGCTCACCCCTAGTGTAGACAAGTCATGCTGCTATTAGCACTTTGAAATGAGGGTAAGAGGCACCAGCTGGACTCCATGAAAATAAGGGTTAGCTAATATTGCTGCAGAGGGCTGCTAAACATTAGCCACCAAAACCTCATTCTCCACTACTGGATTTAAAAGCATATGAGCGTTGCATTTTGTAAGTTTCATAGCATCAGTGGATTGAGAATCAAACACAAAACACATCACATTCCTCCAGTATTGCAGAGCATTGCATGAAGGGTCCCTGCAGCCACAAGTGCATTTTCTCCCATTTTCCTGCGTACGTCAGTAACAAAATGCTAGGACGGTGCCTCTTGAACCAGGCTGCTGAGCAAGTATTTGGGGACAGCATGATCACATGTTATTGAAACGTTGACCTTGCTTCCCGCTGTATTAGGACGCATGCCAGCACATAGAGAGCATCTTTTGTGCTTTGTTCACAGCACCAAAGGACTTCTGAGAATGGATCTGGAACACATCAGAATAAACACAGGCCTGTGAAGCAAAGTATGGATGTAGATACAACTTCTCTGATGTGCCGGGGGAAGGGAGGGGAATAGAAAGGGGGTGTTGGCTCAAGAGTTGCTATATCAGTAGCCACACCTGTCACTGAGCATAGCTTGGCTTCCTTCACCATTAAAGAACTTTCAGTTAGGGCACGGACAATCAAAAACCTTCCAGGCTCGACTATGACAGACCCTGTATGCGTGTGCTAGCGTACGGGAGAGAATAAGGTACAAGACTATTCCCGTCCCCTTGTGCAGGAACTAATCTCATTCCTTATGCCCAAAGTGCATGCAACTAACCTCATCAACTGCACTAGCCTTCCCACAGGGAGACAACTGGGCAGGGCCACAGCCCTGCCTCCTCCTCTGCACCAGCCAAAGATTGCAGTAGAGCTAAGCTGGTCTATGCTCCAAGATTCACTATGGTTAAGTCAGGCTCTATGCCCCCAGGAGTTTCTGCTGGAGCAGAGCCTCCCCCACCAAACTCATGGTGTCAGATTTCACCATGTCGCGATCACCGCCATTCTCCCTTCTACACAGCCACTGTGTTTGTATGGTTTGATACCAGGAATAGACAGCAGGAACGTCCTAATCATTGTGATGGACACTTGAAGGAGAGGCAGCCTCTCAAATGGTCCCAACACATTTTGGGCCTTAGAGACAAAGCACAACCCAAAATCGTATATTTCACCCGGAAGTAAAGATGCGACCAGGGCAGATCTCAGAGCACCAACATTATACCCTCCTAGGACCCCAGACTGAAGAGGAGAATGCAGTGCATTCATCACCACCTACTTTTCAAGGGTAGCCCCAAGTAGAGAACACTGCAGTGATCCAGCCTGCAAGGGATTATGAGACAGGTAAGTGTTGCAAAG
This sequence comes from Chrysemys picta bellii, assembly GCF_011386835.1. Taxonomy (NCBI): domain Eukaryota; kingdom Metazoa; phylum Chordata; order Testudines; family Emydidae; genus Chrysemys; species Chrysemys picta. The sequence goes on along the minus strand of NC_088791.1, from coordinate 332,323,719 downwards.
TCTATAGACGGGGAAGTTTACACTCTCCTAGCATGCCTTGGATACACATAAGAAGTACCAGAAGCGGCTGCCAAGTCAAAAGACAGAAGTGCTCACAAGCCAAACCCAGTTCGTGCCTTACGTAAGTTGCTTGTTCATAATACGATAAGCAGCGTTTTAGATTGCTGTCGTCAGTTGCTTCCTACATTCAATATCCTTGACTCATCTTCTCTGTCCCAAAATGCTACAATCTGCCCTTAGCAGGAAATATTTGGAAGCGAACTAAAAGCTTCGCATTGTATATGCAGGGCCTTGTATAAACAGTGACAAAGCAGTGGTGGATCTGGAATGAAAGAGATCTCCCAGGATACAGAGGCTAATTCATCCTTGCTGTAATGCCAATGAAGTCAATGGAGTTTCACCCAGGATGAATTTGGCCCAGCAATTGCAGAACTGGAGGAGACATTTCTCTCCATGTCAAATATTAGCAGAGACTCGGCATGCTGCGTGCTCCACTAGCCAGCACCATGGATTATGAATGTATTAGCTCTAGACCAAACAAGGCTTAAAAAGGATAACCTTCTAGGGAACACAACTGCCTCAGGTATTGTTTGTTCCAGTCAGCGTAATCTCCTGGGGTACTGCAGGCTGAGGAATACCGTGATGGAAAAGCAGCCATCTGTTTGGCAGCCAGAAGGGGACTCCTTAAAAATCAAAAGCACAAGCTCAAAACTCTTCCCATCCTACACCTAGATCATCAACTGAATAGAAAGGATAGAGATCCTCCCCTCCCCACAGCTCAGAGCATAGACACAGAAGCCTACTGTGATTCAGTCTTAGCACCCACCCAGTCTCAGCACCCATCTTATACCATGCTCATCTCCTTGATAGCCGTTCACCTCAATGCCTCATTTTGCCCTACATACACCCATCTTATTATTCTGGCTAATTTTAGGCTTAACCCCTTAAATGCTGCCTCATCTATTTGGTAGCACCCACATGGCTCCATGTGCACCAGGTTGTGTCACTGATTCCCAACATTCCAGTGGAACATTAGGGATGGGATACCCAGAAGCACTCAGCCTAACTCTGCACCCAGAGAGTGGATGGAAAAGCTTGAAAGCACACTCTGGCGTTCTCATGATTCGCCAGATTCCGGTGGTACATTCCAATGATGCTGCAGCAGAAACCAGCAGTGAGGGAGTTAATTTCCCTCCCCCTAACTGGGTTCATTCTTAAGTATCCAAACTAGTCAATTTGGTTTTGTATCAGTCCCCAAGATAGACTGCATGAAAAGTCCACGAGGGCAATCAGTGTACAGACAAACTATAATATATTAGCCAGACATAAAGACCTCCTTCTACCCACTGCATCTGCACTGCAGCTGTCAGAAAAGCATGTTATCTATTCGAGAGGCTGACAGGAACAATAATGCCAATATTCTGCCATCCTCTAAAAAGTGCTCACTTCCAGATCATCATGTCTTTAGTGTTTGCAATGGCAGATCTTCAAAGGAAAACATTGATTTGGCTCAAGAACGGACATTTCAGCAAACTTCATGAGTAATCCCTAAGCTACCAACTGAAGAATGCAGAACTTAAGGCAGTTTGGTGCGGGAGGAAAAAATACAATTGATTTCGGAAGCAATAACTTAATTCTTGAGCCTCCACAAATGTGTGGTCCAAGAGGGAGCTGTTTGGCTAATGAGTTTACACCTCTTGCAGCTCAATTAGCTGCCTAAATGCATTTGCACCCCGGGAGGCACAGCAGGTGGATTCACAACAGCCCTGGAAAAACTGGGGTGAATAGAACACATTTATGGATCAACGCAGCCAGAATGTGCAATAAGTAACAATCAGTAAATTGTCTTCTTACTTGAATTGCCCCAGTGCCAAAAGGCCCCAGACAAACCCTAGATGGCACAAGGAAGAGGATACAGCACCTGACCATATGAGGGCTGTGTATCATGAGACAACTCTGGGGAGGAAAATAGCAGGAAAAGGTGCCTCAGCCTCCTTAATAGAGTTCAAGATTCCCAGAGAAAAGTCTTCATGCTCAGCCAGGCACAGGTCGCACAGGTTCACCTCTAAATCTACCCAGCACCACCTTCTCCCCCTTCAGCTGATCACAGATAGGGCAGTCAGAGGAGCCAGGCCCTTTCCAACCCAATCTGTGCTGGGGTTCTACATCCTTGCCACACGGCCCTTGCAAAGGGTCACAGTGAAGATGCTACTGAAGTCGGTGTCTGTGACACAGATCACGGTTGCTTTTCTAGGGATAGACAGGCCTTACACCAAAGTGATGCAGGAGTTCTGCATCTTGGACAATATCCCTTCTATACTGGATACTGTAGCTGTCATACAACCCCTGGAGAGGATCAAGGACAGAAAATACGGGGTATAGAGATACAAGACACAATTAATCCATCAGTGAGATAGCTGTTGGCCATCCAGGAGGGAAAGGCGGTGTTTATGACTGCGTTGGCTATAAATCCAGAATCCCTATGTCCTGCCATTTCCTCCCTCAGAGTATTTACCCAGCTTACATCCTGAGTAGAAAGCCTCTGCTCTGTGTTGGCAGAAAGGGCTTTTGAGTGTTTAATCAGTAGCTCTTCCTGGAGGGGCATCATTTCTGTGACTATGGTGTTGATTTTGGATCTGAGTAGTTAGATTCCTCTTGCTCCCTTATTTTCTAAGCCATTTTTCCCACCACCTCTGCTTGTCCCAAATCTGGGGATTTGGACACTCTCCAAAGATATCTGAAAATAGACTGTGTTTATACTGTGCACGCAGGCCTCTAACATACATAAAGTGAGGACATCTGTATATATCTAGTGGGTGCATCAGCTCAGTCATAAGAATAACCATACTGAGTCAGACTACTGGTCCATCTAGTGCAGTGTCCTCTCTTCCAACAGTGGCCACTGCCAGATACTTCAGAAGGAACGAACAGGGCAATTACCGAGTGGCCCATCCCCTATCATCCAATCCCAGCTTCTGGCAGTCGGAGGTTTAGGTACACCTAGAGCATGGGGTTGTGTCCCTGACCATCTTGGCTAATAGCCATTGATAGACCTATCCTCCATGAACTTATCTAATCCTTTTTTTGAACCCAGTTATACTTTTGGCCTTCACAACATCCCTTGGCAAGGAGTTCCACAGGTTGGCTGTCTTATCTGAAGAAGCACTTCCTTATGTTTGTTTTAAACCTGGCGCCTATTAATTTCATTGGGTGAGCCCTGGTTCTTGTGTTATTAAAAGGGGTAAATAACACTTCCCTAGTCATTTTCTACACTCAGTTCATGATTTTATAGACCTCTATCATATCCCTGTCAAGTTCAGAGGAATAATAAGGTTATTTTTTCTCCTCTAAAGAGACAAAACACATGGCTTATCACTTCAATTCAAACAGCACTGGGTTGGTTTAGATTAAAAGTAAAACAAGTTATTAAGAAAAGGAGATAGGACTTTTAGTGAGTTCAAGTATAAAGGATAAAGTTAGAAATGGTTACAAGCAAATAAAAGTGAAAAGCACTTTCTAGAGATTAAGATTTAACAAAACTACAGACTTGGTTCAAGGTAAGCTTCTTACCACTCTTCTTTCCAACAAGATGTATGACTACACGCTGGGTCAGGATCTCCCACAAAGTCAAAGTGCTCAGTACCTTTGTCTTCTTAGGTGAAAGATAACTTGGGGTTCTTTGCCTATCCGTTTTATAGTCCAGTGACCCTTTGAAATGGATTCTTCTGAAGGTTACCCCCCCAAGATAAAGTTCATTCAAGCTGTGAGGAAGGAGACATGGGATCTGGTGGTGAAGGAAGTTCCATGGTGGTTTCTTCCCTCACTGGTGTTTGCTAAAATGCAGATTGATCCGTTCCTGCCCTCTGCCGATGCAAATGAATGGCCACTTGACGTGTGATGTTTTGCTAATTTAGGCCTCATCATTTTGTATGTACAGTTGGGATCATGTTTTCCAATGTGCATTACTTTTTAGTGAGATCCCTTTGTTACTCTTCGCAGTCAGCTTAATTCTCTTGAGTAATTTTGTATCATCTGCAAATTTTGCCACCTCACTGTTCATCCCCTTGAACGGGAGAGGTCCCAGTACAGATCCTCGGGGGACCCCAATACTTACCTTTCTCGATAGTGAGAACTGACCATTTATTCCGATCCTTTGTTTCTTAACTTTTAACCAGTTACTGATCCATGAGAGGACCTTCCCTGTTATCCATGCTTACTTTCCTTAAGAGCCTTTGGTGAGGGCCCATGTCAAAGGCCTTCTCAAAGTCAAGTACACTGTATTGATTGTTTCACCCTTCTCCACATGCTTGTTGACACCTCAAAGAAGTCTAATAGATTAAAGCATGATTTTTCTATAAAAAAACCTGTTGACTCTTCCCCAACATATCATGTTCATCTATGTGTCTGATAATTCTGTTCTTTCCTATAGTTTTAACCAATTTGCCTGGTACTGAAATTAGGCATACTGGCTTATAATTGCCAGGATCACCTCTGGAGCCTTTTCAAATGAGTGTTACGTTAGCTATCCTCCAGTATCTGGTACAGAGGTTGATTTAAGTGATAGTTACATACCACAGTTAGTAGGTATGCAATTTTGGATTTGAGTTCCTTCAGAACTCTTTGATAAATACACTGGTCCTAGTGATTTATTACAGATTAATTAAACAATTTGTTCCAAAATCTCCTCTATTGACACCTCAGTCTGGGAATCCTCTGAGGGGAAGACTGATGCAAAGAATTCATTTAGCTTCTTCACACTGGCTGGTCTTCTTTGCTCCTTTAGCACCTCAATGGTCTGGAGGCCCTACCAACTGTTTGGTAGGCCTCCTGCTTCTGATGTACTTAAATAACTTCCCTGTTAGTTCTTCTGTCTTTAGCTAGTTGCTCTTCAAATTATTTTTTGCATGCCTAATTATACTTTTACACTTGATTTGCCAGAGTTTATGCTCTCTCTATTTTCCTCAGTAGAATTTGACTTCCATTTTTGTAAAGATGCCTTTTTGCTTCTAACCACCTATATTACTTTGCTGCTTAGTCAGTGTCTTTTTAAAAAAATTTATTTGTGGTATACATTTAATTTGAGCCTCTATTATGGTGTTTTTAAATTGTCTCCATGCAGTTTGCAGGCATTTCACCCTTGTGACTATTCCTTTTAATTTCCATTTAATTATCTTCTTCATTTTTGTGTAGTTAAATGCTACTATGGAAAATGCAAAAGAAACTCACCAATATGAATGTTAAATTTAATTACGTTACGGATGCTATTACTGAGCAGTTCAACTATATTTACCTCATGGACTAGTTCCTATGCTCCACTTAGGACTAAATCAAGAATTGCCTCTCGCCTTGTGGACTCCATGATTAGCTGCTCCAAGAAGCAGTCATTTATGGTGTCTAGAAATTTTATCTCTGCATCCACTCCTGACGTGACATATATCCACTCAAATATGAGGATAGTTGAAATCCCCCATTATTACTGGATTTTCTGCCTTTGTAGCCTCTCTGTCTCCCTGAGCATTTCATAGTCACTATCACCATCCTGGTCAGATGCTCAGTAGTTTATTCCTACTGTTATACTCTTATTATTCAAGCATGGCATTTCTATCCATAGAAATTCTATGGTACAGTTTGAGTCATTTAAGATTTGTACTTTATTTGACTCTGTGCTTTCTTTCACATACAGTGCTACTCCCCCACTAGTGTGACCTACTCTTTCATTCCTATATATTTTGTACCCTGGTCGTCAAGTTGCAGTGGCTCAACAGCATGTGTACCAACCTCAGGGCAGACTGTTAAAAACGAGGGCACAAACCCCAAATTGGCTATGAGTTCTGTACTTAGAACCAACCAATTACAAAGTGCAAACTCATCACACACTATAACAGGAAGTCACAGACAGTCCCCTTGGGAACTCTAGTCTGTCTTGCCACCCAGGTGAGCATGCCTTTGTGATACATGGTCCCTTACACCAAGGATTACAGCAATATTCAGGTTGCTCCCAGTCCTAGAGAACCAGTCACTTACTCCAGGTCAATAGAACTTAAGATCTCACACCACAGACAACACTTGTAGCCAATCCTGTAATAAACTATATACAGATTTATTAATAGGAAAATTAAATAGGAGAGTTCTTTACAAGGTTAAAGCAGGCAAACATATATACACACAAATGAGTCCCAGTCTTACCTTTCAAAAAGTAATAAAAGCTTCTATGATAAGAAAACTCTATATGTCCTTAGGGCTAACCCAGGCTACGCACTGGGGATCTTTTGCTTATGCCTAGTAATCCTTGCCCCCAGAATCCAAGCAGCATAAAGATATAGTTCCTCCTTGTTAGGGCTTTTTATTCCATTCCCTACTTCTCCTTTGAATGGCAAACTCAGCTGGTGGGAGGAATTCACTAAGTCTCATCTTCATGGCAGGAGGGGAGAGAGTAAACAACAAAGGCTACATCTACACTACAGCCAGGATCGACGCTCTGACATCAATCCACCGGCGGTCGATTTAGCGGGTCTAATGAAGACCCACCAAATCGACAGCAGATCGCTCTCCACTCGACCCCTGTACTTTACCCCCGATGAGAAGAGTAAGGTAAGTCGATGGGAGAGTTTCTCCCATTGATCCCCCGTGGTGTAGACCCCACGGTAACTCAACCTAACATACATTGACTCCAGCTACATTATTCACATAGCTGGAGTTGCGTAGCATAGGTCGACTTACCGTGGTAGTGTAGACATAGCCAAAGTCTTTTGCCCTCTTTAATGTTCCACTCTAGTCCATCTAGTGTTGATGGGCCTTCCTTGACAGGCAGGACATAACACCTTATGTTGGAGATCTGCATTCACACTAATTAGGGCATGTCTACACTTGCCATTTAAAGTGCAAAAAATCCCCTTTTTGCACAAAAATTGTGGGAGCGTCTACACTTGCCAATGACTTCTTGCGGTGAAACTTAGAAGCTTCGCCGCAAACAGAAAACCACCTCCACGAGAGGCGAACAGTTCTTACCGCTAATTCTTTTGCGGTGATGTGCAAGTGAAGACACATTCTTCCTGTTTAAATAGCTTTTAGCCTCCGGAGGATATCCCACAGTGCCTAGGGTGATCACTCTGGCCACAGCTCTGTTGCTCTAACGCCAGGTAAAGAGACGTCCACCCCTCCCCCTGTAAAGCCCTGGGAACTTTGAAACTCCCTTTCCTGTTTTGTTTGCAAGTGCTCATCTGGCCAAGTGACCATGGCTGCTCCATGGGGAAAACAATCCCCCGCTTGGACCCTGTGTTCACTCCCCCTTCCCACAAGACCTATCATCAAAATGGAGAGAGCTGCACTATGGGATAGCTGCCCTCAGTGCGCTGCTCTCATCAGCGATGGAAGTGCTGCAAATGTAGACACTATATGACGCCTGTGGAAGTGAGTGAGTACACAAACCAGCGCTTTTCTTTCACTGGTTCGCTATCACCGGTGAAACTGACAGCGCAAAAACTCTGCAAGTGTAGACATAGCCTTAATGTCTCTCTCTTTTCTGGGGATCTACATGGTTATAGAGACTTACAATGCAACTGCTCAAATATGTTACAATATGGGATCCAGATGTTATAAATGAGATTAATTCAAAGCATTCAGTAATGTCTAAACACAAATACCTATTTAAACAATATTAACACACAGATGACCCAGACTGGTTCCAGCTATGCCTTTGTCAGTGTTCAGTGGAGATATGGGGAACCTGGCATGAGCTGGTACCTGGTCTGCCAGTGTCACACTGGTATCACCATGTTCCACTGATTATCCTCATTCCACCAGGTATCCACAATGCCTATTATATCAATAACCTCATTTAATGCCAGGTCATCTAGTTCATCCATCTTAGTATTCAGACTTCTGTATGCAGTGTTGTTGTAGCCATGTTGGTTCCAGGATACTAGAGAGACAAAGTGGGTGCGGTACCATCTTTTGTCGGATCAACTTCTATTGGTGAGAGAGACAAGCTTTTGACATTACATAGAGCTGTACAGCGCTGCATAAATGCAAAAGCTTGTTTCTCTCACTAACAGAAGTTGGTCCAATAAAAGATGGTACCTCACCAACCTGGCCTCTCTATTTAGACTTCTAGCTTTTGTATATAAGCACTTGTACATTTTGTCAATATTCAGTTACTTGCTTTCATGTGTTATATGTAAATGGGACTCTTTTACATTTGACTGTTCCTCACTGCCTCCTACCTGTACTTTACCAACTTCTTTCCTACCCTTTTTACTAGGATATAGAGTTCCCCCTTTACTAAACTCATCCCTGAGGATTTAATCCCGTACGCTCGACCCTTGTGCTCCCCTGCATATCGGCTTTCCCCCAACTTTTAGTTTAAAAAATCCTCCACAACTCTTAATTTTACATGCCAGCAGTCTGGTTCCATTTTTGGCCCATCCTTCTTGTACAGGTTCCTTCTTTCCCACAAGGTTCCCCAGTTTCTAATCAATTTAAAACCCTTTGCCTGATACCATCATCTCATCCACACATTAAGACCCTGAAGTTCTGCCTGTCTTTCTGGCCCTAAGGGTTGAACTGAAAGAATTCCAGAAAATGCTACCATGGAGGTCCTGGACTTTAATCTCTTATGTAGCAGCTTAAATTTGGCCTCCAAGACCTCTCTCCTTCCTTTCCCTGAGTCACTGGTACCTATACATACCAAACCAGTATGGCTCCTCCCCAGTACAGCACACAAATCTGTTTAAGTGTCTCATGAGATCCACAACCTTTGCACCCAGCAGGCAATTTACCATGTGGTTCTCATGGTCATCACAAACCCAGCTATCTAGATTTCTAATAATTGAATCCCCCATTACTATTACCTAGCTCAGGGGTTCTCAAACTTCATTGCACCGCGACCCCCTTCTGACAACAAAAATTACTACATGACCCGAGGAGGGAGGACCAAAGCCTGAGCCCACCTGAGCCCTGCTGCCCTGGGTGGGGGGGGCAAAGCCCAAACCCCACTGCCCCGGGCCGCGGGTAGGATGACCAGATAGCAACTGTGAAAAATCGGGACAGGGGGTGGGTGGTAATAGGAGCCCATATAAAATAAAGCCCCAAATATCGGGACTGCCCCTATAAAATCGGTACATCTGGTCACCCTAGCTGGGGGGCCAAAACCAAATGCCAGCCCCAGGCAGGGGGCCTGTAACCTGAGCCCCACCACCCAGTGCTGAAGCCCTTGGGCTTCGGCTTGGGTCCTGGCCGGCTTCAGTCCCAGACCCCAGCAAGCCTAAGACAGCCCTGGCGACCCCATTACAATGGGGTCACGACACACTTTGGGGTCCCGACCCACAGTTTGAAAACCGCTGACCTAGCTCTGCCTCGTATCTGGAGTTCCCTCCCCTTCAGGGCTAACCTCAGTGCGAGAGGAGACCATGACATCATCGAGAAGGACAGCTCACAGCCCCAGATATGGGATTGTTTCCCTCTGCTCCAGCTTGCTATTCTCCTTCCCTGAGACTTTCATCCTCCTTAACAGCACAAAGTCTGTGAGGCTGGTGGGGATACTGCTCTATTGTGTCCCTGAAAGTCTCTTCTGTGTACCCTTCTGTCTCCCTTAGCTCCCACAGTCCAGCCACTCTGGCCTCGAGAACCCATACTATGTCTCTGAGGGCCACAAGCTGCTTCTACCATATGCACACATACAGTAACTCCCCACTTAAGGTCCTCTCGCTTAACGTTGTTTCGATCTTACGTCCCTGCTCAATTACAGAACATGCTCCATTTAAAGTTGTGCAATGCTTCGCTATAAGGTCATTTGGCTGCCTACTTTGTCCACAGCTGGCAGCCCCCAATCAGCTCCTCTACGCCCCCTCGACCCCCAGTGCCTCCTGCCTGCTGGCAGACCCCGCAGATCAGCGCCTTCCCCCTCCTCCCCGCGCCTCCTGCCCGCGGCAATCAGCTGGCTTGCAGGAGGGAGGAGGGAGGAGCAAGGACTCAGTGCGCAGGCTCCCCCTCCCTCCCCTGTCTCCCGAAAGCCACAAACCAGCTGATTGCCGTGGGCAGGAGGCAGGGGAGGAAGGGGGGAGCCTGAGTCCTCGCTCCTTCCCCCTCCCTCCTGCCCCTGAAGGTTGCAAGCCAGCTGATTGCCGCGGGCAGGAGGGAGGGGGGAGGAGTGAGGACCAGCGCACAGGCTCCCCCTCCCTCCCCTGCCTCCTGAACACCGCAAGCCAGCTGATTGCCGCAGGCAGGAGGAAGGGGAGGGAGGGGGGAGGTGTGAGGACGCGGTGTGCGCAGTAAAGGGGGAGGAGGGGGGGAAGAAGAGGCGGGTTAAGGGTGGGGGCTTGGAGGAAGGGGGGGCGTGGGCAGGCTGAGGGTTGAGCCCCCCGCCCCTGGTGCTTGCAGAGTAGGGGAAGCTGCCGCTGCTGCTGCACAACGTGCTTCTCCTAGCCTACAGCACCTTCAGCCTCCTTGCCTGCCTCATTGTCTCCAGTGCCAGTGGGCTGTGCCTATGTGGGGTAAGGCGGGGGCACCTCCCAACTATAGTACTGTACTGTACTGTATGGCCAAAAAAAATTTCTCTGGAACCTAACCCCACCCCATTTACATTCATTCTTATGGGAAACTGGATTCGCTAACATCGTTTCACTTAAAGTCGCATTTTTCAGGAACATAACTACAACGTTAAGTGAGGAGTTACTGTACGTTTCTGGAATGTTGCATTCAAATTTGTTACATTAGTATTGCTACAAACAACTCCAAACACCCTCGCTGTCTTAGAAATACATCTCAATGTAAATATATACAGCTAGGAACAAGGAATGTAGGCCATATTTACAGGATGGAGGACTCTACCTGTGAAGCAGTGATTCTGTAAAAGATTTGGGGATTGTGGTGGATAATCAGCTGAACATGAGCTCCTAGTGTGACACCGTGGCCAAAAGAGCTAATGTGATCCTCGGATGCATAAACAAGGGAATCTCAAATAGGAGTAGAGAGGTTGTTACTTCTGTATTTGGCATTGGTGCAACCACTGCTGGAATATTGGGTCCAGTTTTGGTGCCCACAATTCAAGAAAGATGTTGATAAATTGAAAAGGGTCTAGAGAAGAGCCACGAGAATGACTAAACGATTAGAAAATCTGCCTTATAGTGATTGACTCAAGGAGCTCAATCTATTTAGCTTAACGAAGAGAAGGTTAAGAGTGATGATTACAATCTATAAGAACATAAGTCTGGAGCACCCAGGAAATTTAAATGACTGCTTTTGAAAATCCCACCAATGGCTTCTTAGGCAACTTGAGCATGGCTAAAATCCCTTGGGCGTTCAACTACCACTTGAACCCCTAGATAGTGGCCCAAATGCCTATCTGCATCTGCATCTGCCCAAGCTTTTGAAAATGTTAGCAAATGTGTGTAGACACCATCCCTTATGTGTTTCATGTTCTACTTCTGCCACATTCAAGGACAGGAAATTAAAAGCTGCTATATCTGCACTTTTAAAAAACCCAGTGACTAATTCCTCTCTCCTCCCCTCCATCTATTTTTGAGGCTTTTCTATCAATTTGAGGGCAGTAACCTCATTGTATTGCCTCAGTAGGCCAAGGGTGCCCTAGCATCTTGAGTGATTTTGGATGGGAGGAAATGCAGTAACATTTACAGAAGGGGAGAACGGCAGCACTTGGAGAGCATAGGATGACACAGGAGTAAGCTTGTGAAAATCCCAGCATCTTGTGCGCAGCCGAGCCCGAGCTTTCAAATAGCTTGGATGCCTGTCCTCAAATCATGTTTTTAAGCATCCAGCCATGTTGTTCTTTGAAAATGTCCCTTGTTGTAGGTGTGTCTAAAGCTGGCTGCTCAAATCCTCTGCAGAGCATCCGAAAGAGGTCACTTGAAAATTCCTTTCCATGTGTCTTTCTCCAAAGCCACATAAGAAGTCAGTGACAGAACTGGTAGCAGAACCTAGGCCTCCTGAATCCCAGTCCTCTGCCTTAGCCACAAGACCATCTTTCCTTTGTGCTTTCTGAAAGAGGTTGCAATATGTCCAACTCAGGCAGGACACACTGGTGCACTTTTAAGTCATAAGGATTTGCAAACTGGCGGTAAATATCGATCATAAGGATTTGAGACCCCAAAAGTTAAAGCTCCAACCACCACATCCCAAGCTCTAGATATCCTTGACAAATACTTAGAAATAAAATTCTTGGGCTTTGTGGTCTCCCCTGAATATCAGTCGATTCAGGCTATTTTAGGCAAAAGGGCAGGTGTGAGTTTCAAGTTTGAAAGGCCCTCACAGAGAGCCCCGAAAACAGCGCCCTTTGTATTAAACCAATAGAGCTCAACCATTTACACTGGTTACTAAACTAACTCACTCCCCATGTGACTCTGCTGCAAAGATAGTATCAGAGGGGTAGCCGTGTTAGTCTGAATCTGTAAAAAGCAACAGAGGGTCCTGTGGCACCTTTAAGACTAACAGAAGTATTGGGAGCATAAGCTTTCGTGTCTTGCATCTGAAGAAGTGAGGTTCTTACCCACGAAAGCTTATGCTCCCAATACTTCTGTTAGTCTTAAAGGTGCCACAGGACTCTCTGTTGCTGCAAAGAGACAGTCTTTTGGCCAATGGCGTCCTAAGCCATTAATGTAGACGTCAAACCCCACACCTTAAACTTCACCGGGGAGCTATTAGGCTACCACAGCAGCCAACAGAGTGTAGAGCACCAAGGTGCTCATTACACAGGACAACACTACATTTCTGCTATCTGAAAACGCAAGAGCATCTGGAAACCTAACCAGACCCCTAACTGGGAAATTCACATAAAAACAGCAGACTCAGACCTGAAACCAAAGCAGCAGCTATGATTCTTATCACATAGCATTCCGTGATCACAGATAAGTTGGATAAACTGCCTGGAAGATCCCACCTCAAATGAAGATAGTTTATTCTTTAGTAATTATAATATTCTGTGCTATGTCCAGTAAAGAAATAAAAGCCTGTTCTGAATTGCTCAGAAAGAACAAAGTACATGGCTCCAGTTTACTGGAGAGCCATATACAGGTATATATATCTATATCTATAGATATATATAAACCATGGACCATAATGAGCAGATCTTCCCTGCCTCACAGGGGTGTTGTAAAGATAAATGCATGAAAGATTGTGAGGCACTCAGCTCTTATCCTAACAGGGCCATATAAGTACCTAAGATAGAGATAGGCAGAAACATGGAATTTGAAACTGAGGTGTTGCACATTGTAACATATTTCACCACTGACAGAAGTTCTTCTTCTCCCCTTCCTCTGCATGCATCCGAGTACATTAATTCTTAACAAGAGTCTTCCATAGGACTCACGGAAGAAAAAAAACCCTTCACAAAAGGTTTGATTCTTAAGGAAGTGCCCAATGGGAGCTTAGCCATTGACTTCAATGGGAGTAGGATCATGTTCTAAAGAAATATCATGTAGAGATGATTTGTACCGGGTGTGCGAGCCATGCCAATTTAAAGCAATACTATATAGCATCATACCAAGTGATTCACTTTCAAAGGTTAAGGTAATAATTATTCAGTAATAATCAACACATGTAATCTCAGTAGCAACACCAGATATTTTGCTCTGCATAAAGTACTATTGCACAAGGCTAGATGACAAGATAGCATCTGAACAAAAAATATCTGCAGCGCTTTAGCAGTAGCAATTGATCAGTGTTCATGTATAGCTGACAATGTTCATAATCTTTTCAGCCTTACAGATTTTGCCATAGAATGATTCAAAATGACGCAGAAGTCCAGAATCCTAATATATAGATAATCTGCAAAGCTGCATATGCAGAACTGCCTTGAGTCATAGTGCTCCTATATATTTGGAGATGCAAAATCATATATATTAAAATAGCACCTGAAGGCCCCAGCCCATTGCACTAGGCACTGTACAAACATTAAAATAAAATATGGTCCCTGCCCCAGATAGTTTACAATCCAAGTACGAGACAAGAGATAATGGGTGGATACAACAGACAGCAGGAGTATAAGGTAACAGACAATTTTGATTAGTACAAAAGTGTTCACAGCATGTTAACTATCTAATCATTGCCAAGTTTATGGTAGGCATGATTTCATAGAATCATAGAATATCAGGGTTGGAAGGGACCTCAGGAGGTCATCTAGTCCAACCCCCTGCTCAAAGCAGGACCAATTCCCAACTAAATCATCCCAGCCAGGGCTTTGTCAAGCCGGGCCTTAAAAACCTCCAAGGAAGGAGATTCCACCACCTCGCTAGGTAACGCATTCCAGTGCTTCACCACCCTCCTAGTGAAATAGTGTTTCCTAATATCCAACCTAGACCTCCCCCACTGCAACTTGAGACCATTGCTCCTTATTCTGTCATCTGCCACCACTGAGAACAGCAGAACTCTATCCTCTTTGGAACCCCGCTTCAGGTAGTTGAAAGCAGCTATCAAATTCCCCCTCATTCTTCTCTTCTGGAAACTAAACAATCCCAGTTCCCTCAGCCTCTCCTCAGAAGTCATGTGCTCCAGACTCCTAATCATTTTTGTTGCCCTCCGCTGGACTCTTTCCAATATTTCCACATCCTTCTTGTAGTGTGGGGCCCAAAACTGGACACAGTACTCCAGATGAGGCCTCACCAATGTCGAATAAAGGAGAATGAACACATTCCTCGATCTGCTGGCAATGTCCCTACTTATACAGCCCAAAATGCCGTTAGCCTTCTTGGAAACAAGAGCACACTGTTGACTCATATCCAGCTTCTCGTCCACTGTGACCCCTAGGTCCTTTTCTGCAGAACTGCTACCTAGCCATTCGGTCCCTGGTCTGTAGCAGTGCATAGGATTCTTCCGTCCTAAGTGCAGGACTATGCACTTGTCCTTATTGAACCTCATCAGGTTTTTTCTGGCCCAATCCTCTAATTTGTCTAGGTCCCTCTGTATCTGATCCCTACCCTCCAGCGTATCTACCATGCCTCCCAGTTTAGTGTCATCTGCAAACTTGCTGAGAGTGCAGTCCACACCATCCTCCAGATCATTAATAAAGATATTAAACAAAACCCGCCCCAGGACCCACCCTTGGGGCACTCCGCTTGAAACCAGCTGCCAACTAGACATCGAGCCATTGATCACTACCCGTTGAGCCCGACGATCTAGCCAGCTTTCTATCCACCTTACAGTCCATTCATCCAGCCCATAAAAGAGCTAAAGTATTTTGAATAATTAGTAACAATATTAATGTAAAATATCTGAACCCAACGTTGCTGAAACATACATTTGATTCTCAAATTAAATCTAAATATGGAGCTGTATAATTCATAGCTAAATTACTTTCAGGTCCTATTTTGGATTCCCTGTGAGTTCTTCCTGAGTAAGGTATGCAGCATAGGATACTCTGCGATTAAGTTGGTCTATGGTGCAGCTCGAGCAATACTGAGAATCAAGTACTGGGAAATACTATTTAGGGCATAGTACAGACAGCTATAAACCCATTCAAGAGAAGCTTAAAAACCAAACGAAGCCAAAGCAAACAAACTCAAACTTGCTTGTCTTAATGCAAAGAAATAAATGTCTGGTTCTATATCTAACTACCAAGTACTGGGAAATGCATTGCAGTAGAAATGTTAGAAACCTGTTAGAAATGGTCTTTTAAGGAGCTATCATGTTTTCCCCCTGCACTAATTTTTGGTTCAATGGAGTTCTTTTGAATAATACACACTCGATTCAGTTAAATGTGTACCTGGCACAAGGGGGCCCCAATCGGGTCGGAGTGTTACCACAATACACACAGAAAGAGAGAAATGGGAGACTGCCCCAGAATGAAAAGGCAAGTGTCTGTGGCCATACCTAGGCCCATCAGAAAGTGAACGGTTCTGAGAGGTGATGGGAGAGAAATTTAAACGCACGCTGGGGTTATGTTATTTCACCCAACCCGTGACCCGAGCTAGAACCATTCCCGGGCTACATTCGGGACACTCATTCTGCGGACAGCTGAGCTCCTGTCCTGTCCGCGGCCGGACCCCACGCACCAATCAAAGCCGCTGCTATAAAAGCCGGCTGCAAGGCCGGGGTTTGATTGGTTAATGGCACGCGGAGGGCCCCCCCGGCGCGCTCCATGCCATAACAACAATAGCCAAGTAGCCCATAGCCCCTGGGTCTCTAGCTGTCCCCGCGTGCCCCGAGCACCCGCTCCGGAGGAGTCTGGCACTCGTGCCCCCGCGCACGATCCCAGCCGAGCCCGTGGGGCCGCTCTGCAGTGTGGACGCGGTGCAACATCCACGGCGCTCGCCGGGCCAAGCATCCCGCGGCCGGGGCGTGGGGCAGGCTCCAGGGCTGGCAAGGCGGGGCACGTACCTTGTTGAGATGGGGGTTCCTGGTGATGTCGTAGCCTCTCTTATTGGTGGCCTTGGAGGGGGCGCCCCGGGCTTCCCCCGAATGGCAGCCTCTGCTCAGCGGGGGGCTCAGGAGAGGCAGCCACTGGCTCGCCCCCGCCACCCGCAGCAGGCGGCGCCCAGCTCGGTTGCAAAGCGGTATCATCGCCTCGGGAGCCCGGCTCCACCTGGTCGGTGCAAGCCCCAGGCAGAGCGGTCAGCGAGGCAGCTTTCCCCAGGTACCTGCAACGGTGGGGGAGACCTGGGGACCTGCAGAGATGGGGGGCAATCCGGGGTGGGGGACCTCACCACCAGCTCTGGCCCAGGGGCGGGTCTGGAGCAGGTGCTGCTCGCTGCTGGTTCCCAGGCAGCGCAGGGCTCCGTGCTCATCACCCAGCACCAGCAAGTACCTCAGCCCCTGGAACGACCCTGCAAAAGCGAAAGCAAACCCAGGAAGCAGATCAAGTAGCAGCTGCAACCCAGGGCCTGGCTGCGGCGGAGGCAGCGCCTCCTCCCAGCCGTCCCCCCCACCCCGGACCCGTCAAAGCTCAGATGCTCGGGAGAGGGAGGGTGATCCCGGCATCTGCTTCTCCAGGGTCACCGGGCTGCCCCCCTGCGCTGGAGGGACGGAGAAGGTTGGTCCGGTGTGAGAGCGGCCTCCCCAGGATCGTGCAGCTGCTGGGCCACCAGAACAATCACAGCGGGCTCTGTCTTCCCTCCCCCCCCCCCCCCCCCCATCGTCCCCAAATCTAGCCCCAGGCACCGGGAGTCTGAGCCTCCCTCCTTCTCCTCCAGCCAGCTGGCAAAGGGGAGAGAGCCTGGAGTACAGGGGCTAGGTTCATTCCCCCTGCGCCACCCAGCCAGGAACCGGAGTGATGGAGCTACCCCCATCCCTTCGCTGCACCCCCTGAGCCAGCAACAGGGAGAGAACATGGGGGTAATGAAGCTTGATTCCCTGTGCCGTGAAAGGCCGCTGCAGAGGTTCAGACGCTGCCACGCTAGCAACAAGGACTTAGGGGGCAGGAGCTCTATGGGCCCCACCATCAAAACAAATAGATCTGGGGTGCCTGGAGGTGTGATCCCTGCAGAGCCGCACAGGAGTGCTGTGCTCACGCCCCCTCTCATCAGAGCGTGTTTATGGGACATGCTGCTGGTGGCATATTACGTAGATTACATACCCAGCAAATAGACAGAGGACAGATAGAAGCTTAGATATGTGGGTACTTTTTATTCAGTACTCAAAATACATTCACCTGCAAAAACTCCAGCACATTTGTCCAAATGTTTTGAATATTAACATTTGAGAGACATACTGGTCTGTTAAACCCATAGATAGAGATTGTACTCAATTTAATAAAGTCACTAGAAATGACAAGTGTTTTCATGAGACTCTCTGTATAATCAAAAACAACAAGGAGTCCTTGTGGCACCTTAGAGACTAACAAATTTATTTGGGCATAAGCTTTCCAGGGCTAAAACCCACTTCATCAGATGCATGGAGTGAAAAATACAGTAGGCAGGTATAGATATTACAGCACATGAAAAGATGGGAGTTACCTTACCAAGTGGGGGAGGTGGGGTCAGTGCTAACGAGCCCATTCCCAACAGTTGACAAGAAGGTGTGAGTATCAGAGGGAAAATTGCTTTTTGTAGTGACCCAGCCACTCCTAGTCTTTATTCAGGCCTAAGTTGATGGTGTCCAGTTTGCAAATTAATTCCAGTTCTGCAGTTTCTCGTTGAAGTCTGTTTTTGAAGTTTTTTTGTTGAGGAATGGCCACTTTTAAGTCTGTTATTGAGTGTCCAGGTAAGTGCTCTCCTACTGGTTTTTTGAATGTTATAATTCTTGGTGTCTGACTTGTGTCCATTTATTCTTTTGCGTAGAGATGGTCCAGTTTGGCCAATGTACATGGCAGAGGGGCATTGCTGGCACATGATAGCATATATCACATTGGTAAATGGGCAGGTGAACGAGCCCCTGATGGTATGGCTGATGTGGTTAGGTCCCCTGTTAAACAGAAAGATCTGAGGACTATATTCTTGTATAACGTCTCTTTAAACAAAAGTTACCTGTGGTAATGATTGTTTTGTTTCTGATATTTACATGGGAAGGATTTGTAAACTTGTTAAAACTTCCCCTCCCCCACCCCCCAAAAAAGAAAACCCCAACAGCTAAAGCAAGTGGCATATTAAGTAGGGCCAAATTAGTGTGACATTGGGGTCATGGGTTAAAACTGAGAGCTCTTTGCAAATCTAGGGAACATCAGTCCTTTCCCAAAGCCCTCTCACGCAACCTTCAACCATGAACAAGGAGGGAGATTGGGACAAAGGACTGAGGCCTGGTCTACACTACAAAGTTAGGTCGAAATAAGCGGCGTTAGGTCGAGTTAATAATGTGGGTGTCTACACAACTGAGTCCCTTCCGCCAACCTAAAGGGCTTGTAAAATCAACTTCTGTTCTCCACCTCCGCGAGAGGTGTAGCGCTTCAGTCGACATCCACACATCGACATGGGGATAGTGTAGACACTGTGCTGTATAATTTGAATGAAAATTGGCCTCCAGGAGGTGTCCGACAGTGCTTCACTGTGACCACTCTGGAGAGCACTTTCAACTTCACTACACTTCAGCCAGGTACACAGGAAATAGTCGCCCCCTGGTTAAAGCCCCGGGAACTTTTGAATTTTCATTTCCTGTTTGATTGGCGTGGAGAGCTTGTCAGGACAGCCAACAATGGATGATCAAGACCACAAACGTGCTCCAGCATGGAGCACACAGGAGGTGGTGGATCTGATTGCTTTGTGGGGAGAAGAGTCTGAGGCAGAGCTCCATGGACACCTCCCAGGCTGTCTTAAAAGCTGCAGCACAAGATCTCTTGCCCATGCCTTGTGGCCTTATTCACCATGGTTGTAGCAGCAACCCGACTCTTGCAGTAGCCAGCTCTTCTGCTTAAGTTGTGGTTTGCAGGGAAGTGCATTGAGGGGTGTTTCTTTTATAAAAAGATTTAACCTTGCACCAGACACAATGTATGCACTGTCAATACTACCTTGTGCTTTGTATTCTTTGCAACTGAAACCTAGTCCGTAGGCGCATCCTCCACGCTGGGACAGAGACTTTCCCAGATTAGAAGGCGGAAAAAGATGACTCGGGAGGACATGTTCAATGAATTAATGCATGCCTCCAAGAGTGACAAGACGGAGCTCAGCGCATGGAGGATTACACTGGCCCACAATGACCACGAGGACAGAAGAGCGTGCAGGGAACACAAGCGTGTCACGCAGGATGAGATGGTGCAGATTATGAGGGAGCAAACAGACATGTTGAGGCATCTGGTTGAGGTTCAAGAAAGGCAGCTGGATGCTAGAGTCCTGCTGCAGCCTATGGTGAACCTGCTGCCATCGTTGCCAAGTTCCACATCCTCCTCTCCGGGGGGATGTGTGTATGGGGGGGGTGTCCAGTATCCCTTGCATTCAACTCCAGGGGAGGGTACAAGGACCAGAAGGCACCCATTCCCACACTTTTGATTGTTATTGCAGTGCAATTGTAAGCAAGCTGTCCTTGTTTCTCCCTCTCCCCCCCCACCCCGCCAGTGTTATCAGCCCTTTTGCCCTAGGTTATCTTACTTTTCTTTGCTGTCTCAGTGTTTGTGAGCATAATAAAAATCAATGGATCGAAGAGAAAAGGCTTTTTATTCATTCAACGCACAGCAGTTAGTGGGGGTGTAGTTTACAGGAGAGTATATGCAATGAAGGGGACTGCTAGATAAGGAACAACACACAAGTGTCACATTATTGTGGGTCATTGATTAAATTAGTTTTCAAACTAGACTCAGTGCGCCTCGATGTGGTCTTCTTATTGCCCTGGTGTCTGGCTGCTCAAAATTGGCTGCCAGGTAAGCTGCCTCCACCCCACCAGAAACTTTTCTCCCTTTGTTTCACAGATATTATGGAGCACATACCCATTGTGGTTGCTATATTGCTTTCACTAAGGTCTAACCTAGTAAGCAAACTACGCCAGTGGGCTTTTAAACATCCAAAGGCACATTCCACCACCATTCTGCACGTGCTCAACCTATGATTGAACCGCTCCTTACTGCTGTCCAGGCTGCTTGTGTACGGGTTCATGAGCCATGGGAGCAAGGGTAGGCTGGGTCTCCCAGGATCATGATTGGCATTTCAACATCAGCAATGGTTATTTTGCAGTCTGGAAAGAAAGTTCCTGCTTGAAACTTTCTGAACAGACTGGAGTTCCTAAAGATGCACTCATCATGCACCTTTCCTGGCCATCCCACGTTGACGTAGGTGACATATTTCAATAGATGTTAGGAGCCTAAATACCTTTGAGGATCTGGACCTTACCCTTTCTGTGAATGGGGGATAGCATGCCTTACTTCGCAGGGGTATTGTGAGGACAAATAAGGTAATGGGGACCAAGCCTGTACGTTATCTAGATAGACATATTACCCACTTGAAATTTAAACAATTAAAAAAAAAATAGGTTTTGCTCCTACATTCGCCCAGGAGTCCCCTTCTCAATTTCATTGTACAACCCCATTTTCCTGTTTTTAAAACATGTCTCTCTTTCGTGCATTGTTGTGTGAAAGAAACAAACAAAAACACAACCAGGAAAACTGACTAACTCAGAGGAAACAGTGGTACTGATTATACACAAAGTGTTGCTCAACTGCACACGAAAAAATGAAAAAAAATGAAGAACTGGTTTCTCTCCTTACTTTCCTGCATGTTACTTGTGACAACAGTACTGAAACCATTTCCGGACATTACTGATTGGTGGCTCTTTCATTCACTAAAGTTTGGAAGATCCTCTGGAACTACAAAGATAAATGCCACAGAAATAGCTACAAATAAACAAGTCTGAGTTCAAAGCAGATCATTCCACATTCAGCCTTGCCAAATTACAAAATAAGATTATACTTGGCTCTGTGCATATATTTTCTCCACTTGCTCTAATAAGCTGAGATATAAAAAAGAACGGTGTAATTACAGAGTTCCTGCTGTAAATTATGTGCTGACACTCTGAGCTCCAGTTCAGCACTGATGTTATTAGTCCCAAAAAATACTTTGTATTCCTATAGCAACCTCCCCATCACAGAGAAGTACACTGTACAAATATTTGAGGCATCTAGATACCACAGAGATGGACAGGTAGAATTTAGCTTCTCTGAGGGAGATGAGTATTGTCATCACTACTTTACAGAGGAGAAACTGAGGCATAGTGAGTATCTATGTATCTGGATACTCATAGGGCTCCCAATTAGACTCACAACACCCCTGTGAGGTAGGGAAGTACTGTCATTCTCCATTTACAGATGGGAAACTGAGGCACGGAGAGATTAAGAAACTTGCCCAAGGGACACTGGCAGCCAGTAGCAGACAGGGAATTGAAACTGGGTCTCTCACATTCGTGGCTAGCATCCTAACCACTGGGCCATCCTTCTTCTCTTTAAGGGTAACATTTTCAAATCTGTGGTACTGATCATACACAAAGTGTTGCTCAACTGCACACAAAAAATGAAAAAAAAAAAAGGACCCTAGCTATGACTTGTGGCACTAGTATTTGAAAAATGCAGCAAAAGTGACCAAGCATTGTGACACAAGAGGTCTGTGGCTGAGCCAGGGAGAGAACCCAAATCTCCTGACTCTTAAGCCTGTACTTCAACCACAAGATCAGCCTTCTTTGGTGCATCACAAAAAAGGCCCAGTCATATATCTACATTTCCCAGGCGGGAGGTGTCCTTGGAGATCCTGCATCACTTTCTCCTCTGTGTACATTCGCGCTTCATGCCTTCCCTTGGGCTTACTCAAAGTCCCTCACTTCTAGACCACATAGAGTCAATCAGTTGTGGGTGTGCACCTTCAACCAATGGAGACCACACATGCTTTCAAACTCTTCAAAATGCTTTCCTCTGCTCACCAGCATCACCACTATCTTGCTTGGGTTCGGGCTCAGCTTCATCCAAGAGCTGATCTCATCCACGCACTGGCCAGCTCATTGGTAGTGGTGTGGTCATATGTGGTGAAAGATAGGTAGCGCTGTGTCTTATCTGCATATTACTGCCATTTGAGTCCATGTTGTCTGAGCAGTTCACCTAGTGGCTGCATGTAGATGTTGAAAAGGACCAGAGAGAGAATTGATCCTTGTGGAACTCTGCAAGTGAAGGGTCTAGTGGTGGAGATGCAGTTTCTCATCACTACTCATTGGGTGCATCCCTCCAGGAAGGACTCAAACCATTGTAGTATTATCCTGGATCCCTGTCACCTCTTTCAGGTGAGGTGGCAGTATCTTATGCTCAGGAGTGTTGAACGGGGTGGACAGGTCCAGGAGGGTGAGAGTGTATGCCCACTATCTGTTGACCAGAAGAGGTCATCTATCAGTGCCACTAAAGCAATTTCAATTCCATTTCCTGGCCTGAATCCAGATTATGCTAGTTCTAGAATGTTAGCTTCAGTTAGGTGAGTTTGTATTTGGCCTTTGGCTAGCTTTTCAATGAACCTGCTTCTCAGGTTGGATACTGGGCAGGAATTGGTTAGAACCAATGTCTCCAGGGTGGGTTTTGTTAGTGCTGGCTGGACTATTGGGTGTTTGAAAAATCTATGCAAGGGTTGAAAGAAGATCATTTTAATGGCAATAGTGAGGTGAGATGCAGAGAGGAAGTTAAAGTAGTCAAGATGAGAGGAGTCCAAACCATGGAAAACTAGTTAGCAACATTATTCTGTGTAGGGTTGTAAAGCACATACATAGTATCTAAGTCGGGTAAATTAGTTCTACATGGCACTATAAAGGTGGACAGGCTTTGAATTAGTCTAATCTCCTCTTTAAGCCCATTCCACAGCTGAACCCCTTCAGATGAGAACACCTTATTTCCAGCTCTCATTTGCTTTCTCCTTGGCTTTATAAATTGCCTTGTCCCAGAAGAGCTGTCTTAGAGGATGGTGGTCTCGTTGCTGATGTGGCCTGTTGATGGCTTTGAAGATCAGGACCAAGGCCTGGAAAGGTCAGTGGAAATGGCCTGAGAGTGAATAGAGGGATCAGAGTACATGTGTGATGTGCTCATAGAGACCCGACTCACTGAGGAGGTGGGTCGCTCTATTCTGCATGAGCAGGAACCTCTGCATGGCTTTCACTTTTAAGCCCGGGTACAGTGCGCTGCAGTAGTCCAGATTGGAGGTGATGAGTACATGGATCACAGTTGTAAGATCATCAACTGGGAGCAAGGGGCAAAGTTACCCAGTGCTCTGAAAGTGGAAGAAAGCATTTTTGCCACAAATGTTACTTTGTTGCTTAGCAATGTCAGACAAGACCCTGAGGCTTCATACTCATTGACGAATTGGGGCAGGGAGGGAAAACTTAGATAACAGTGAAGGTCAGTGTCTGGACAATTCTTCACAGCTTTTCCCCCTGCCAACCAGCATCACATTGGTTCATTTTGAGTCAGCTGCTGTCCATCCAGATGCTGATCCACTGTAAGCTCTGTGATGTCATGGGTTGTCTACGTACAAAATAGGACATATGACTGGGGGTCATGAGCATATTATTAGCAGCAGAGCCTATGGCAGGGATCGGCAACCTTTGGCACACGGCCCAACAGGGAAAGCCGCTGGTGGGCTGGGACGGTTTGTTTACCTGCAGCGTCTGCAGGTTCGGCCGATCGCAGCCCCCATTAGCCTGGAACGGCGAACCGCGGCCAGTGGGAACTGCAATCGGCCGAACCTGCGGATGCTGCAGGTAAACAAACCGTCCCGGCCCACCAGCGGCTTTCCCTGACAGGCCACATGCCAAAGGTTGCTGATCCCTGGCCTATGGTATCTCACCACCTTTAAGGGTGGTCTGATGTAGATCCTGAGAGACTCATAGACAGCAAAGATTAGCAAAGAAGAGCAACATCATGATTGCTTCATTAAGTCTAGCATGACTAGACTTTCCTAAAGTGAATTTTGGTGACAGGAAAAAAGTACCAGATTGACAGCATTGAAAACTGATTGCCTCTATGCACAGGACAAATACATCACAGGCAACAGTGCAAACGGCCCCACTAATGAGCCTTAAGCACAGGGCTCATAAACAATTGGGGGCACATAATAGCAGTCTTCAAATACTTGAAAGGCTGCCATGAAAAAGATGCAGAAAAGTTGTTCTCTCTTGCAACAGAAGGCAGGACAAGAAGCAATGGGTTCAAACTACAGCATATCAGATTTAGATTAAATCTCAGAAAAAAACTTCCTAACTGTAAGAACAGTAGGCCAATGGAACAGACCGTCTAGGGAGGTTGCGGAAGCTCCTTCATTGGAGGTTTTCAAAAGGAAGCTGGATAGCATCTGTCTTAGATGGTTTAGACCCAACAAACCCTGCATCTTGGCAGAGGGTTAGACTAGCTGACCTTTGCGGTCCCTATGATTCTATGTCTTGGAGAATCCAGAAAGGATCTTTCTACCTCGCCTTTTTTGCAACTGCATCACATTGCTGAAGTTTTCAGTTTGTGATCCACTATAACCACCAGACCTTTTCAGCAGTACGGCTGCCTAGACAGTTATTCCCCATTTTGTAGCTGTGTGTTTTATTTTTTTTTCTTCCCAAGTGTAGTAATTTGCACTTGTCTTCCTTGAATTTAATCTTGTTGATTTCAGACCAGTTTTCCAATTTGTCAAGATCATTTTGAATTCCAATCCTGTCCTCCAAAGTGCATGCAACCCCTCCCAGTTTGGTGTCAGCTGCAATACTTTTTTTAAGCATACAGTCCATGATCCAAATAATTAATGACAATATTCAGTAGTACCATCTCCAGGACAGACCTCTGTAGGGAAGGGTTAGCTCAGTGGTTTGAGCATTGGCCTGCTTAAACCCAGGGTTGTGAGTTCAATCCTTGGGGGGGCCATTTAGGGAACTGGGGTAAAAATCTGCCTGGTGATTGGTCCTGCTTTGAACAGGGGGTTGGACTAGATGACCTCCTGAGGTCCCTTCCAACCCTGATATTCTATGATTCTATGACCCCCACTAATATACAATTTCCTTGTTTGAGATCAAGCCATTGATAACTACTCTGAGTACATTTTTGTGTACCCACTTTATACTAATTTAATCTAGACCACATTTCCCATTGAATTGCACCCTTTGTGTCATACGATAACAGTGCTGGCTAAAATCCCTTTTGACCTCACTCATCCTAAGCTAACATCTCAAGTCACTGCCCTGTATGTGGTTGAATTCTAATTTGGGGTGTCATTTAAAACTGAACTGGAGAATAAACTGCAGGGAACACTCCTGCATTGGCCCAGGGATGGACTAGATGATCTGACTCAGTCTCACATGGCAGGTGCTATGGAACTACAAAGATTAGGTAAGAACTGGAGCTGGTTGAAATATTTGGAAACATTTTTTTTTGACCAGAATAAACATTATTACAGAACATTTTTGTTTTGGTTGAACTCATCTGGATAACTAAAACATGTTTTTTCAGTTAAAAATATTCTCAATTTTCAAAAACTAAAATGTTTTTTACTGAAAATAGTTGTTGTAGAACAATTTTTTCAGGTTTGCTTATTTGTTAAAATACCAATTACAAAAAAAAAAAAAAAACCTGCTGTCAATAATTTTCACCCTCCATTTCCTGTGAACAATAATGAACATCCTTCGACTAGCTCGAGCAAGACCATCTATTTTTCAGACTATTGCTTCGGCTGTTTGGAATCACTCAGCTGTAGGAAACACTGACGAGATAGTGCCTTTCGTGTTGGGGGCAGGGCAGGAAATTCTTGGCTTCTATAGCTACCAACCATGTAGCAAGCCTCCTCCTAATCCTCCCAACGGGCACTTCCTTTGTGCTCTGAGACACACTGCCTAGGCCTGCGTCAAGTGTTAGACAATTGGGCAACTGTTAAAGGCAAGATGCAGAAGCCCAAAATGAGCAGAACAGCTGCTGTGGGAAGAGAGCAGCTGATAATGAAGAGCAAATTTGCTCCCTGTGTTTGCTCGACAGAAGACGGGGGAGTTGAGGGGGAAGGAAAGAAATACTAGTGGGTATTTACCAACCCCGTCATTCATGACACTGGATAGATCTGCAGCTCAAGCTGATGTTGTTGGCTCCCAGCCAGATCCCGCAAGGTGCTGAGCACTCTCACCTCTTATTAAGTCAATGGGAAATGAGGGGTGGGGGTTCAGCAACTCTCAGGACTGGGCCCACTCATTACTCTGCTTCCTAATGTACTTGGAGGTGCACTTTCAGAAGCAGTGAGTGTGTCCTTGTGAATGAATCCAGCGTCAGCATAGGGGGGATGGGCTAGAGGACCTCTTGAGGTTCCTTCCAGCCCTACATGTATAGGATGCTGCAAGGGTGTGATGTATGCTTTCTCGCTACATGCACACAGTCTGAAAAACACATGAATTAAAGCCCAACTGAACTGACCCAATGCCAATGAAAGGACTCAACAGCTTCCCCCCAAAATAAACCAAACACCCCCCACCCCAATCCACCCTTTCATGCATGATGAAACAGGTAGGCCTCACTATGTCAACCAGTTCCAGCTCTGGTGGAGCCGCTGGGGAAGCGAATTCTAGACTCGAGACTACTGACAGCATCCAAGTCCAGAGAACACCCTGCCTTCAGCCCCAGACTGTGGAGTCAGCTTCTACTGAACCACTAGCATGAGGCTAGGGGAGAAGGGTGTTCTATAAACCAGACAGTATCTAAACCCTAAAGAGATCAAGATCAGGACCTTGATTTGCACCCTGTCTAGCCTGTGTCCATCAATTTATCTGATTCTCTGACAAAATTATAGAAATCCATATGAGTGCTCAACAACTCGTCCTGAGTTTTACCTTCTCTATCCAAGATCAGGTAGGAGGAGGAGGAAGATCACAGTAATGCCTAGAACCACCCCATTGTGCTCTACAAACACATAATGAGCTTTTGTCTAAACATACAAGACAGATAAAGATGGGAGGAGAAACAGAGGCACAGAGAGGTGAAGGGACTTGCCTAAGATCACTACACTGCAGGTCAACTGCAGAGCTGGGAATTGAGCCCAAGTCTCTTGAGTCTTACTCCAGTGCTCCAGCCACTACATTAAAAGAAGCACTGGGTTATTGCTTGCTGCAGAGGGCAGGACAAGAGGCAATGGGTTCAAACTACAGCATAGCAGATTTAGATTAAATCCCAGGAAAAACTTCCTAACTGTAAGAACAGTAGGACAATGGAACAAACCGCCTAGGGAGGTTGTGGAAGCTTCTTCACTGGAGGTTTTCAAAAGGAGGCTGGATAGCAACAGTCTTGGATGGTTTAGACTAGGTGACTCTTACGGTCCCTTCTAACGCTATGGTTCTATGATTCTGCAGAGGTTGTTTTCTGAATAGTCTTCAGATGTGGCTGCAGGAAGTCACTGCTGAGACCCACTGTGACTACTAATTTATACACACCTGTTTGACACTATCTTGTTCTCTTCTACCCCTAACACCATTTGTTGTGTATTGTCAAAATCCTAGCTACTGAGCTTTCAGGGCCCGGGAGCATCTTTGTGTTACTTTGGTACAAAGCCTATTGCAATGGAGCTGTGATTTCAGATTGTACTACCACAATAGAAATCATGATTAATAATAATTGCAATAATCCAAGCTGGAGCTGACAGAGGCACAGAAAACCGTTGTGAGGTCTCTATCCAAAAGAAAAGGCTGTCATAATCTTAATGGGCATAGGATGAATAAAACACTTCTGGATATTGTGGCTATCTAGCATAGACACACGTATATAAAGGAAGGTATGGGCTCAATGCAGGAATTTCTGAGTGAGATTCTAGGGCTGTCTTATGCAGGAGGTCAGACTAGATCACCACAATGGTCCCTTTTGATCTTAAAAATCTCTGAATCTGCAGCATGTTCCATAGCACCCCTGAGAGTTAAGTATTATCGTACCCACATTAAAGATGAGGAGACAGAGAGATTAAGTGATTTGTCCAAGGTCACACAGTGAGACAGTGATGGAGTCAGGAATAGAATCGAATCCATAAGTCCCGACTCTGGCTCCTCTGCTTATCACCCCCGAACTCCCTTTGCCACAATTTACTTCATGGACTTCATCACTAGCTATGTTGTTATTTTAGTGGAAATGGATTTAACCATCATCTAGACAAAAACCATCTGTAGCTGTGCTGTGAATTGCCTTGGCTAGACTTACAGACCCCGTTCCTAGCTTTGGCTGGTTGTAAATGATAATGATGATGACTTACTCTTATGCCTCTTAAAGTGAAGAATGGAATATCCTTATCTACATACTCAGTCATACTGACAAAGTAATCTCTCCTGCACTGTGAGGTCTTAATGGTATCAGTCTTTATTTGTTGGCAGATTTTATTGTTGTTTTCCATGTCCTGTCCAAAGTATTACATTAACCCTGAAATGCAAATGTATAATTCCCCAAGTTTGCTACTATCAAAAGCACAGCCACATGGGCACAGTTCTAGTTTACTCTTTTTATAGATTCAGCTCCTCCATTCATATAAGTTATCAGTGTCGTGGTATTATCACTGTTATCATTCAACCCAACAAACCAGCCATTGAGATTGCCATTGAACTCTGAACTTGTGTCTTGACAATAAGGTTAATATTTCTGGCTCCAGCCCAGAGTTATTGTTCCACATGTAGGTTATTCATTACCATGAATATTGATACCTTCCAAATCAAGAGATCAGAGATCCCAGCTGACAGATTGTAAGGCAAGTTCCGTCCTATTTCCCTCCTAGATCAGACTCAGATCTTGTCTTGGAAGTAAATAAAAGTTGGTACCTAAGTGTAATACATAAGGAGGGAAGGGGGGCAGAAGAGCAAAGACATCACACTACATAAAATCATACTAGTTCCTATTAAAATAAATGACAATGATCTGAAATTAACAAGTTTCAAATTTCTTGTTAATATCACATTAGTCCTTTGATAGAAATAGGCTCTGAACCTGCCCCCATGGGAGGCAAGAATTTCATTTTTTCCCCCTGTTGTTTAAAAACAGATCTTGGCAAAATGCAAGTGTAAGTTTTCATGCCTACACAATAACATCACTGCTTCAGTTATAGGGAGTATATTTTGAATTCCTCTGGCACAGTATTGGTGTAAGAAACAAGTCTTTGAAAAGTAAAAGTAGGTGAATCTTTCCCCCCCCCTAAATATTGGACAATTTAATGCTAATGAAAGGTGCTAGATTGACAGCAATGAAAACTGAAGTTGTTTATTCATCGACAGTGTACATACCGCACGTACAGCAGTAACAGGAGCTGAGTTACCATCCCTCAGCCATGCTGGAACCTGACCTTAAGGGATCATCCCTGAAGCCTTGTCTTCAAAATTTTATCATGTTGGACTGTGACCTTGACAAGCTGAGTTACCTAACACAATGCTGGCCATGACTCTGCAGACAAGGCCAAGTCCTGGTTAGTATCGGGTCAGCTAGTTATGATTAAAGCCTGGTCCCAGGAGGTTTAGCCACAACTAGCTGAAACAATGCTAAACACAACTCGTCCTTCTCTACCCCTACTGCACATGAATGGTCAGCATCCTCTGTATTAGCTTAGGTCTCCTAGGCCATGTTCTAACATTTTGTACTAAGGACAAGCCTTTAGTGAGAGATGGTAATTCTAGCTCCATACCCACTTTACTTATTGGCCTCCTTGCCGAGCCTGCTTACCAGGGTCTCCAGTTTTTATGAGTGTGTGTGTGAAAAGTTTGGTTTAATTTTGTTAATATTTTTTTTTTAGTGCCACAAAGTGAGACACACAACATTTTATCAGGCTGCATAAAAGTGAATATCATGAAAACACATCGGAGAACCAAAGTGAACAATTCCATTTCCTCACCCATCCCTTTGTGAACCCCATTGCAGTTCTCTCTTCATTTGAATAACCCTGTTCTTAGGAGCCAAGCGTTCTCAGTGTTATGCAATGACATAGGGAATTACTACAGCCCATTACTATAGCACTTATTCCATTACAGACCTTACAAACAATGTCAGGTCTAAGTATGAATAGCAGCAGCTACAACAGATCAAAAACTGCCACCTATGATAAGGTTTCTGAGTCCCCTAGAATGGTCTATGTAGTCCTGGTTTTTATCACTGACTCTGAGAATCGATTTATTTGATGAAGACTTTGGCACCCCATAATAACCAAATCTTAACTAAAGTTCTGCTTTATAACCAACAACCAATAACGGCAAGTTAAATGCCAGCAGTTCCTTCTCAGCATGAAACTGGTGTGTTCCGTTTTCTGTTTCATCATGGCCACCTATTGGTGAGTTCAGTGCATCAACATTATATCAGAAAGTGTGTTATCTTCAACCTTAGTAGTGAAGGAAGAATATATAGGAAATCTGCAGGTGTTAGCCAATTTACTGAGTGCAGCAGGCTTCCCTCTGGCTTTGTCGGTCCTCCTAGTTGCACGTTACACAGCACATCAGAACAACATTGACAAGATACCAAACTGATAATGAAAATAAACAAAGGGAAAGTGAGAAATAGTTTGAAAGGTCACTCAGGTGAAATAGATTATTCAGTAGGTACAGAAGTTCTGACCTACTGGAATGTTATCATTCCCAGAGCAAATCTCTTCTGAAAACAGCCATGTCTCTACCATTTAAAGAGATAAGGATGTAATGGCAACACACAAATACTTCAGCACCACACATTAGAAAAATCAGAGCTGCAAGGCAGTTAAGTGATGTAGTACAATGTTGTACTATCTCCTGAATTAAAGCAGAAATGTTATCTTCATGATTCTTCTTCTTATACATCCTTGTAATTAAAACATCGCAAAATCTTGTCCTTAACTGGTCCTGTAAACTCCAAGGAGAAACCATCAGAGACACTTGGGTCTGACCCTACTTACACTGGCAGAAATCAGGAGTAACTCTTTTAAAATTAGCACATCATATCCTCAGTTGGTGTAAATCAGTGTAGACTATGCTGATTTACACCATCTGAGGAGCTGGTCCAATGGAGTAATACACCTCTACCCCGATATAACGCGACCCGATATAGCATGCATTCTGATATAACGCGGTAAAGCAGCGCTCCAGGGGGGCGGGGCTGCACATTCCGGCAGATCAAAGCAAGTTCGATGTGAGGTGGTTTCACCTATAACGTGGTAAGATTTTTAGGCTCCCAAGGACAGCGTTATATCGAGGTAGAGGTGTACTATACAGCTAAGTTTATCAAGGCAATACCAATATAAAGCATTTTTCTTTTGTGTGTATATATTATTATGGAAACCCCCCAAACAAAGTCATAGGAAACTGACACACAAACAATATAAATTAAAATAGCAGTAAGGTACAGCCTGATAAAAGCCAATTAATCCAATTGAAATGCTGTATCTGTGATTAGGCCAGAAATGAGGAATACTTGTGGTCATCTATTCTTGCTGAGATGATGATAATGCAATCCAGGCAGTGTAGCTTGTGTCTCGGAATCTGCTTGTGTGTGTACAGTTGTAGGATTAGGGTTAAGGAGTTTTAATAAAGTATTTTTTATTACTGGCAGACCTGCTTAGCACGGTCTTTTGTAAAGTTTACCTAACATTTTTTCCATTATAACATCATCTTGAATTACTTATAACTTTGCCAAACTTTAACTATTTGGGTGAAATTTCCCATGTTGGGTGTCTGCCCCAGCTTTTACCTAAAATGGTTCTGCTGCTTCAGAGAACAAGTCTAGGTGTTACAATAGATTGCTTACCAACAGAGGGCATTACAGCATGATAGTATGCTTATGTATAGGATAATGTCTAGCAATGGAGAGAACACTCCGTTCACAAAGTGCTTGATGAGAGAGGACAGCATATGTAGAGCAAGGAATAAAGCCTAAATGTTGCTTTGTCTTGAATCTCTCTCTTTTTATGACCCCCGAACATGGTGTCAGAAGTGTGTTGGCTCCTGTTGGTATGTGAAATCAGAAACTAAGAATATGGGGGGGCGGGGCAGGGGGGGGTGAGAGAGAGAGAGAGAGAGAAAAGAATAACTGTGTCAGCATACCTGATTCCTGTCCAGGAGCAGATGGACATGTCACATGAAAGGGGATGTGTCTAGGAATTGGACAATCTTTAGATCACACTGGGAAAACTGACATTGCAATGGAGATGGATAAAAAGGAAAACAAGATAAGACCAGTCACACTATTCGCTTTAATAGAAAAAGGCTCCAACAGCATCTGGTTATGTCAGAACAGACCAGAAGGGCCCATATAAAATCCTAGAAGTGCTCCAAAAGTTTTTTGAATGCACCAAAAAGTCCTATACAAATGGTATCTTTTCAACAATTGTGATCAAGAACATGGAGAAACAAGAGATCAGTATATTGTCAAACGGTGTAAAATGACTAACTCATGCGATTATCAAATCTTAAAAGATGAACGAATTCTTGGTAGATTAGTAATAGGGGCAAAAGATACAAAAGCTCAAATGAGAATGCTCAGAAAGCCTTCACCAATGCTTCCAAGAGCTATACACATATGCAGAGCTAGCAAACAAGCTCACATCCAAACACAGAGTAAATGGAGGAGACACTGAGATAATTCACTAAGTAGCACAGGGAAAGCTGCAAAAAGGAAAGAAAATATATGGCAAGCCATTATTGAATGGAGAAATGCTCTCACTGAAGACCTTAATAGCAGCCTGGTACAATGCTTGATGTCAAGACATATGTGTACCTTGGTGCCTGTATCCCCAGCATTACTAAAACCAGCAGTTGTGTAAACAGCGGTGGACAAAAAGGAAGAAAGGCATGCAAAGGCTAAAGCCTACAGCAACTGACAAACTAAAGACCTCCCAACATCAAATCACCTGCAAGGTATACACAAGATGTTGTACAATAGTAAGACGTGAAAAAACAACCCCCCCAAGCCTTCATTCTCAAGCAAGTTAAGAATTAGTGTTAAAAAAAAGCTGGTATTTGTGTATATATTTATATATATATATATATATATATATATATATATATATATACACACATATACACACACACACACACAAATACCAGCTTTTTTTAACACTAATTCTTAACTAAAGATTAAGATCTAAAGATTGTCCAATTCCTAGACACATCCCCTTTCATGTATATATATATATATATATATATATACACACACACACACACATACACACATATATATAGACTTTAAGGGAGTACAATAGAATGTTAAATATGTAAGCAGGTTATGGTATTCATGTTTAATTTTACTAGCTGAAATAAATGTGATAAGAGGGACATTATGATAGCTTCCCAATAGGGGGTGTTTTTGCAGGATAGTAGCTTATGTATAGGGTAATGTCTAGGAACACAGAATTCTACTTTCAGGACATGCTTAATGAGAGAGGACTATGTCTGAGGAGGACGGAATAAAGCCTGAATGTTGCACTATCTTGACTCTTTCTTCTTAGGCTTGAACGCTGAACTAAGGAAAAAATGTTTTGCCCATGTAAAAAAAAAAAAAAAAAAAAGAAAATGGCCAAGTTATAAGCCTCAGTAGAGACTTGTTAGAGTTTGGCAGCTAAATTCTCTGGTGATTCCATCTGCACTGAGCATGCTCCATTGCCGGGATGCAGGGGCTGAGCAGGATTTTACCTGCAATTGCTTCTCTGGGCAACCAGGGGCTCCTGTCTTACCTGTGCCCTTCTTGCTGGCATCCAGGAGAAGGAAATAACCTGACTGGAATGAAGAGGGGGAAAGAGCAAGTTGGGAGAGGGGCCTTGCAAGAGCCAGTGGGATGGATCGGTGCAGAGGGTGAGGGGGACAGGGATGGGATAAGCCCAGAGGAGGAAAGGCAGGAATCAGGGAGGAGTGTGGGTGTGGATAGGCATAGAAGGGAGGGAAGTGTAAGCTTGGCTTGATATGAGTAATTGGACATCAGTGAGGCCTCATTTCTTGGCAGATAAGTTTAGGGAGGTAAATGGATCAAGCAGGCTGAAAACAGAATGTCTGTACTAGCTAAAATAAGGGGGCACACCGAGGGAACCATTTACAATGGACAAGATAACAATGGATAAGATAGTTTGGAATGAAAAGATGAGGTATAGAGTAGGTAGTGCATGGACAGTGTGGGAACAGAGCATGCTGTACAGCACTGCTTCCTACAGAGTGTCCAAGCCAATCCCAAAACGTGCTGGAACGTAAAGTAAATGCAACATAATGTGTAAATGTACATAAAGGAAGAGATTTGCTGTGGATCTGTGTTACATCCTATACCCACCCCCTACACTTGATTCTAATCAGCTCAGCGTAACTTTGCTGAATGCCAAAAAAAAAAAAAAAAGGAACCTGAGTGATGAGATTGGAGTTGAGCTGGGGAACCAAATGGAAGAGGCCTCGGGGGAACCCCCCTCAGGAATCATAGAAGCAGGAGTCTGGGTGCAGAGAAGGAGGCGGACAATAACCAGGAGGGCGGGGAAGCAGAGAAGGAGGGAGCAGGAATTAGGATGGTGGGGTGGACAGGTGCAGAGGGGTTGGGAGATCCAGGGTATTCACATTTGTATAACACTTTATATGTTCAAAGCACAGCTTCAATTGAGACCCGAGGATATCAAATTGAGCATCCATAAAATGAAGCACACACAATTAGTGACCACCTGTGAAAAGTCTGGTTTAAGTGACTTGGCTATCATCACCCGGAACTCTGAGCCAGGCATGGAATCCAGTTCTCCAGGATAGTATTCAACTGCCTTAACTATGAAACCATCCTATCTCTTCCTGCAGTTCCCTGCTTCTTTCACTAATCACTGAACACTATATTCACTATTAAAAACAAAGTTTTGATTTTTGATTGTTCCATGGCACTTTTCAGCTGTTAAGAAGAGTTTGGGTTTTTTGGGGGTTCATTTACTTCTGTTTGGGTTTTATTGTTTTATTATTGAAATGTTTATAACTAAAGAGTGAAAACAATTCTGGGAAGAGAAAAAGGGAAAAAAAATAACCCAGAGAAGAAAGAAAATATGAGCAAGAGTCCTTTACCCTAGTGAATATGTTGAAAAACAGTTGTATGTTATTTTGCATACCAGCTGCTCCAACTAGAATGTACAACAAAACTGTTTAGTGTCTTAAAATTAGCCAAACTTCTCCCACGTTTGATCAGACCGTCAGATAAAAAGGTTGACTTCCCCCACCCACTCTCCTTTCCCTAAAGTCTTAAAGGGTTTATTGACAACAGCTTGGCATGCATTTTGGAGCCCACGTGAATCAGATTTGTAGAGTATATTACTCACTGCTGAGCAATAGCTAAGAAATTAGGAGCTAAGGAGGTTGTGTGTAGGTGGCCACTGTATACACTATCTTAAATACTGAAGCTTTTTATGGGAGCCGCCAGGATCATCCCTAGTGTTTCGGCAGGGTTGTGGGACGCGGTGTTCCTGCCTTCTGGGCTATTTTTTTACTCCTGGGTGAATGAACTGACAAATCTGTCTCTACATGTAAGAAAATGATTTTTTATTCATTGTGGGAAAGTGAGTGTTACATGGGGGGGAAAAACATGTTTCACATTCTCTCCACATGATGAATTTGAGTTTCATGTGGAGATAAACCAAAAATACCCATGAAAGGGGCTTTGGTTTTTACACTGAGTTTCCACAGGAGACTCCCAGACTTGTTTGTTTGAAATAAGCAGCATAAAAGGAGACCCTGTGCCCATTCCCTGCTGCAATGCAACTGAAGTTTGGATCAGCATTTTCATTCTAAATTCTGATTTTCATGGTTTGTTTTAAAGGTTTGCTCCAGACAAACTTGACATGTAATATTTTGTACTTTGCCACAGTCTTTCATCTGAGGAGCTCAAAGCGCTTGGGGAAGATTAATCAAATAAACCTCACAACACTCTTGTGGGAAGTAAGCACCAGAACAATTATATCAAGGGGGAAACTGAGGCACTGAGGGTTACTGTCTTGCCTAAAGTCCAAAGGCAGAGAGAGGACTAGTGCACAAGACTTCTGGTTGCCAGTCCCCTGCTGTAGCCATTTGACTACAATCACTTCCTCCTTGTATTGTTTAAAGATGGCACTTTATATTTTTCCTATTTTGAAAATGTTTAAAACAGAATTGATTCACTTTTTACAAAGTGCCTGTGGCTTATCGTCAGTTCATGCAGCTTTATGATAAAATATAATAAAGTAGCTTCCACTTATATAGAATCATCCTGAATGATCCCAACCCACTTTACAAATGTAAGGTTTGCTTTGCTCACCACAGATATGCAGCCACCTCTGGGGTGACATACAGCAAATGTTAACACACTATAGCAAAACAATTAACAGATTAGGGTAGGGCATTTAAAACTAGCATACCCAGTGAAAACTGCAGAGGGAATTTTAAATAGATTGCAATTCCTGGAGCTGGAATTTGGCGAGAACTTTGTTCTCTGTTATTTTTTTGTTTTCCAGCAATTGCGTGGGAATCTTTAATGCCCAAGGGTATTAAAGGCAACTAAGACCTAAGTTTTACCTCTCATCCACAAAGAGGTGCCTCCAGCAGCATAGTGGCCCCTGGGGCATTGGTTCAGCACTTTCTCTAGCACTTCAGTGTTCCTTGGACATCTCCCATCCAAGTACTGAGCTGCCCTGGAGCTGCTTCAGGGTGATATCTTATAGGCTCACAATACAAGGCAGCAGAGTTGCAGGTGAAAATCTGATTCAGGTATCAAGGGAAAGGAATGTAAAGGTCTCAATATTTTTCTGATCATCTCTGCCCAGAAGAACGCTGGTGGTTGAATCATGGGAGGTACAGCAGGCCAGTATGCATTAGCAGAGCTCTGGAGGAAATGCTTAACCCATCTCTTTCTGCATTATGGCATGTCTGGCTCAAGCCTATTAATTATTAGTAGTAGTAGAAGTATTGCAGTAGTACCCCCTGTGAGCTGTAAAAACATAGAATAAAAGGTCGTTCCTGCCCCCCCCAAACTTACAATCTAATGTACAACAAGATGCACAAGTAGGGATAACAAAGAAATGGAAGGAATAAGGGAGGGAGGCCAAGTGATAGAAGCATGTTATTGATAGTAACAGTGATAGAAGCATGTGGTTACATTGGCCTGCAATCTTGCAGAACTAGATGGTTTCAAGTCATATAATTTTAAAAAATGGTAAGAGACAAAACATACAGTAAACGAAACAGCGCTGGGAAGTCTCTACTGGCCAGCAGCCTGCCTGTTATCAGCTGGCAATTTCCTGCAAGCATCATGATACCAGTGGGCCTTGAGGAGGTCTTTGAAGGAGGATAGTGTGATGGTTCTTGGGGCGCCCTAGGTTGTGAGTCACCCTGTTACCCCTGCCTCCAGCATGAGGGACTCTTTCTTGTGGTAGCTGGGTGTCAGCTCCCTGACACCACCAGCCTTTCAGCCACTCAAGCACTCTTCTCTGGGCTACGTCTGCCCCAACTTTACCTTGCAGGTAAACAATAGGTGTACCTGAGACCTTTGAATTGTTCCCCTGCAATATCCAGCTCCTGACACTGACTAGTCACAGAAATTCCTGATCCTCTGCATCCAAGAGTGCAGTGTACCCCAGTTTTACATTAAACCTCTGCTCCTGTAAACCACACAGCACTTGTGAGCACTTAGAATAAAACAAAAGTAGGTTTATTTCTGTAAGAATAAAGATTTAACTAGAGAAGTGAGGGAAACAAATGGGTACAACAGAAAACAAAACCCATAGAACATGAACCTGGGTCTACACTTACCAATAGTTACCTTTCCTGGCTAATAAAGTACGTTCTCCCCCAAAAGTTCAGTGTTTTACAGAGCTGGCTGGTTTCACAAGAACCAGAATCCAATCAGTCATGAAAGTCCCCCCGCTCCACAAAGGGTTTCCTCAGTGAATGGATCCAGAGAGCTTCTCCCTCCTCTAGGTTATACTGAAAACAGCCTTTTGTTCCTATTCACGCTCAGGGCAAATCCCTATCTGTGTTAATGTTTCTTTCACACCTCCAAGAGGTTTCAATTGGTCGGTAGTGCCCCTGATGGTTTCCATTGGCAGTTTTGGGAGGGAGCAAGGCGGATCAGCTGAGCCTTGCATTACCTTGCTGGTTGATTAGGGAGGAGTGACAACTCCCTCTTGCTTGGATAGGTCATCCTTTAGGTCCATTACCTCCCATTAATTAATTTCTACTCCAGGTCCACAAAGCAGACTTTCAATGTAAATACATTGTGCCTTAAATATTACCCATACATACATCTCACAATGATTATGAGTCTTGACAAGTTATGTGCTTTCTGAAGATACCTTACATGATATCCCTTACGGATAAGTACCCTGCAAGATATGTGTTTGGTGTGATGAGTTTGTTGGGTCTGAGGTGAATGTTGTTTACAAAGAACAGGGGACCCTTTGCCAAGGGCTTTCTGTGTCACAAACAGGATGTGACTTTCCAGACCATTTGAGAGAGTCTATTCTATGCTTACAGGATGGCATGGAAGAAAGAGCAGCCGTGCTTATGGGAGAAGCAGTCAGACAGGTGGAGTGGAGGAAGCAGGGGAGATGCAATGAGACCGTATCAGTTACCCTTTTCTTGAGCCCTCAGGTTCAGAAAATTAGAGAAAAATCAGACATGAAACTGTTTGTAAACTAAGAGCCACCAAAGAAGATCATTGGAGGATAATGGACATTGTGACAAATCTAGAACTAAATCTAGGTTCTAAACTGCACAGTACAACAGACTGCCAGTGATAAACACCGTCATCGCTGGGCACGCGCAGCCACTATAGAGGAATATGATCCATTCCTACTCTGTTTAAGTCGATAGGGGGGTTGGCTGGGGTGAGACTTTTGGTTCTGTGAAACTGTCCTCTCGCCGGGGCGAAATGGAAGAAAAAGTGCTTGAGCAGCCTTCTGCGCACAGTTTCACTTGCCTGCAGAAACGATTTCAAGAGGAGACTGTAGGCCTAGGTGTTTATTTAACAGGTGTGTGTGTGTGTGTGTGTGTGTGTGTGTGTGTACTAACCACGTGATGCTTGGAGTCCTCAAGGGGAAAAGCTGTAGCAGCAATAATTATACCTGCACTTACCCAGATCAAAGCTAAGATATGGCTCGTTTGGGAGCCTTAAGGGTCCTGTGTGGAGACTGTTCACAGTGGGCTTATGTGCACCCACCAAGCATCACATCACAGAGCTTTAACTAATGAATGGTGACAAGCCAGGAATGGAGACTGTGGAGTTACAACATGCCTTGAGTAAGGGGCAGAGCAGAGCTGCACTTCCTCAGAAGGAGACAAGGGACTGAATTGTGATTGAGTCATGATTCAGTCCCAGCTTCTCCTTTGCTCCAGGGGAAAAGTAAAGTGCCAGGCCTCACCTGATGCAGCTTACTTACCCCTCTGAGTCAACCCAGCTGCATCGGCCAGCACATTGAGGGGGGCCACTAATGCTCCAAGACCCCATCTAACTTGCATGGGACCCAAAGTAGCAGCCTGTGCACAGACTGGTAATGTGGCTGCCTTGCATCCCTTTACTCTCCTCCATAGGTTCAGAAGGGGGCTCACAGTTGACTCCCCCTTTGGCTGGAAGAAGGGGCAGCAGAGAAGGTTTTGAATTTGTGGAGTTCTTGATTTGCTGGCCCAAGGAAGTGGGACATTCTAATGATTTTTCCATATAACAGGGCCGGGCCTTTAAGCTATGTCACTGGGAGGGCTCAGAGCATGTTTGTTTAAAGTGATGACTAATGATGGAAGAAGACCCTAAAGATCTAAAGTCATAACAAATGGATGGGCTAAAGGAACCAATGTCCATTGCGAACTATTGTTTTTATCTTTTTAAACCGTCGTAGCACTAAAGGCAGTGGGATCAAAATCTACAAACACACTAGAGCAAAATGCAGCTTAGTTTGATCCTCTCTCCCTCTGGTGGTTGGACTCAAAGACAACTAACAGCCATTAGAGTTGCGCTGAGCTTAGCTCAGGTGATTTGGTTGTGATGCTCTGAGGTTTGATCTCCCCTGATGACCATGGGATCGACATATTTGCAATTATGGATCACTTCGCTGGCTGCATCTCCTTTAGTTATGCAGCATCACCTGTTACTCCCATGCTAAAAAAATACATCTTTTTAACAGACAGATGTTAAAAAGGAGGTCAGACTAGATGATCACAGTGGTCCCTTCTGGCCTTGAGATCTATGAATCTAGCCTGAAAGGGTATTAACCGCTACTACAGCTACCACCCAACCTAATATTTTTAAGCCTCCCTATTATAAACAAAATTAAAATCCCCTAAATGTCAGTAGGTCTGGAAATGCACTGTTAGGTGTTGAGCCAATGCCCCCACTGTGGTTTTTTTCCATGTCGGGGCAGGGTGCGGGTACACTGGCTTTTATAACAGGAAGCGTGTTTAATATTTCATTATGATGAGGTGACAATCTAGAACATATGGCCCCTAACAAGCTATGCAACACAGAGCATTCTAACTCAGAGGGTGCAGCGTCATACCTTGCTCTAATCAGAAAGGGAGGAGTTGATACCATTTGCATACGTTCAATGCCTATAGAGA
The DNA here is from genome assembly GCF_011386835.1 of Chrysemys picta bellii. Lineage (NCBI taxonomy): Eukaryota > Metazoa > Chordata > Testudines > Emydidae > Chrysemys > Chrysemys picta. Next base: position 332,282,877 of record NC_088791.1, on the reverse strand, counting down.
CAGGCTTCCATATAAATATTCTGAGGATGGGAGATATGCTGCATGAATAAGCACAATGTCTCACATATAAACTACTGTGAGGCCCCAAACCTTCATCTGTTTTCTGTCCAGCATTCACAAGCAAAATGAATAGCAAGTTTTGAAGTTTAATTTATCTCTAATGCAGCTGTTTAAAAAAAACACCTGTGATTTAATACATTAATATTTAACTTGCCTGTTTTTTACAGTTTCAGCCGTGTAAGTCTGTATCAGCAAAAACAACAAGGAGTCCTGGGGCACCTTAGAGACTAACACATTTATTTGTGCAAATTTATTTATAAATGTATTTATTTGTCCATGAAAGCTTATGCCCAAATACATGTGTTAGTCTCTAAGGTGCCACAAGGACTCCTCATTGTTCTTTTCAGGGTCTCTCCAGGATTAAGCAACAGAGGGTCCTGTGGCACCTTTAAGACTAACAGAAGTATTGGGAGCATAAGCTTTCGTGGGTAAGAACCTCACTTCTTCAGATGCAAGTAATGGAAATCTCCAGAGGCAGGTATAAATCAGTATGGAGATAACGAGGTTAGTTCAGTCAGGGAGGGTGAGGTGCTCTGCTAGCAGTTGAGGTGTGAACACCAAGGGAGGAGAAACTGCTTCTCCAGGATTAGTGCTTGAATGACTTACAGTATGAAATGACCATATCTATGTTTGTAATTTATTCACTCTAAAATACTTATATGTCCCTCTCTTGCTGCAGCATTGGAGCACCTCACAATCTTTAATGTATTTATGTTCAACACCCCTGTGAGACAGTGGAATACTATTATCCCCATTTTACAGAGGGGGAACTGCAGCACATACAGACTAAGTGATTTACCCCACGTCACAGGGGAAGTCTGTAGCAGAGCAGGGAATTGAAACTGTGTCCCAGGCTAGTGCCCGACCACTGGATCATCCTTCCACATGTTCTTTGGAGCTGGGACTCCAGCTGGGACTTATGTGTTTGTACACTGCCCATCACAATGGGACTCCCAGTGCTACCTCCATACAAGTAAATAACAACAACAATCACTGTGGTATTATATAAAACGCTAGATGGAGTGCCTGTGGGGAAGGGTACTGCTCAAAGTGATCAAGGACACCACATTCATTGTACAATATACGCTTTCACTTTCAGGGGTTAAAGACGTGCTGCATTTTACAACATGGGCAAATGCATGTGGCAGTGATCAGACATGGGCTTTCAGACAGCATCTTTTGAAGCCATACATGCAAACATAATAAACTGTTTTGACCATGTATCAGAGGGGTAGCCGTGTTAGTCTGAATCTGTAAAAAGCAACAGAGGGTCCTGTGGCACCTTTGAGACTAACAGAAGTATTGGGAGCATAAGCTTTCGTGGGTAAGAACCTCACTTCTTCAGATGCAAGAAGTGAGGTTCTTACCCACGAAAGCTTATGCTCCGAATACTTCTGTTAGTCTCAAAGGTGCCACAGGACCCTCTGTTGCTTGTTTTGACCATAATTCTGCACCAGTATTAACTCTCTTCCATACATAAAGTCAGAGTAATCCATGATATATCTGTTGGCTAGGCTTGATCATCCAAAAAATTACTACACAGAAAATTGCAGACTACAGATTACTAATAAAAAAGTTAACAAGACCTGCCCAGTGATTTATACTGATTCTATTTAAAAGGACTTGCTGTTATTCATTGCCTAAGCCACTAAATATCTGCAGTTACCTGCACATGGCCCATCTCTGAGATGTTCATTAACCACACATCACAAAGGCTATGTTTGAGAAGTGAGTTTGTCTAGACACACTGTGGATATAAAAGGGCGGAAGCAGGTTTGGTGTGTCATGCCTACACCCATCAATTCCACAGTTACGTCAATGTCTCTTTTATTTGTACAAGGTCAGCTTTGAAATGTCACTCTTGCTTCCAAAGGAGTTTTCACTTTTAAGTCTAATGAAGGTGGATCAGGTGCCTTTGGAATTTTTTTTATTTGAAGTTACTTTACTTTGGCTGATGGACAAGAGCCATATTTGAAAAGTTTGCTCAGATTTCACATGGCTGGGCACAGTATAAGAATCTAACTCGAGATAACTAGGGTCCAATTTGATTTGGATGGTGCATGATCACCCTTTTTGTTTGCATTCATTTCTCTTAAGTATGAAACCCTATCATTATTCCTCTACAAAACATGCACAGAGACAAGGTCCCGGCCCTGAATCAGATCAATCCTGCAATTGACTTCCCACAGGTAGGGTCCTGCATGCTCCACAAAAAGGTGTAACCTCACAAAGCCAGTTATGGGATCAGGGACGTGGGCAGAAATGATCCACTGGGCCACAGTTCAGAGCAAGAGTCCTGGAGACACTGTCACCAGACATGGGGGGGGGGGGGGGGGGAAAGAGGTCAGAGGAAGGCTTCACAAAAGGAGTGGCTTTTGAGGAAGGGTTTGGAGGAAGAGAAAGGAGGGTGTTAGAGGCTCAGGAAGCTGTAGGAAGCTTTCAATAATGAAGAGAGGCACTCAGGATCCCACAGTCCTGACCCCTTGAGGTGAAGAGGGATGTTCTGAGGGGACAGTTGATGAAAAGCAGCTGGAGTGCAGTTGGAAAATTGGCACTAAGTAGTGATGAGTCTCCTCGGTAACTCACAATTTCTTCGTTTTTTCTATTGACCTCAGAATTTTAAAGTAGATATTTTCTCTGAGGCCTCAAAAGCTTATCTTGAAACTGTTAGTTTAGGGGCTGTCTGATGGCATCCAGGTTGCATTAAACACTGAACTTGTCAAGTTAACCTGCAAGCATGAACAGGGGCTGCACAGCACTAAACAAATCACTCCACCTATGGGAAGATACTTGTAGTACATATAAAAGCCATTCACTGATGCATGAGGATACATGAGTCTCCTGTTCTGAGGCAACGAACCTGGCAGTGTACAACTGTTCAGCATTCTGACAACAAAGACAACCTACAATGAGCGACCTTACTTCACTTCCAAAGCCTGAGCTGGGAAGCATCATTTGAAGGAGTGCCAGCACCCAATTTCCTGTTGATCTTATTTAATGTGGGCAAGTCTGTACCTCTTAGTGTACACAGCTACTAATACGACAAGAATAGAGCACTTAGAATGGATGGGGTTGTGGAGACATCTGGGCAAACTTAAAAAAAATCTCATTAGCAAAGGAGAAACATGAACATACATGTGGAGTAGGTGTTAATGTGCTCGATTGGTCTTTCCTCTGAAGGGCACTAGCTCTTTCCTTCCATTTGTATGGCATATGCCCAGGAACACAACAATAGATGGTGACTGTACAGCTCATGAGATTGACAGTGGAATACAGATATTACTGCACCTCTTTGTCTAGATTTAAAACGACAGCAGGGAACAATAAATATGAGAAAAGGCATTTTTGTAAACTCAGCCCTCCCTTCTCTGCTATTTCCCCTCCTCCATTATGGGTTATATAGTCATTGGGCCAGATTCTGATCTCAGTTACTCAGATGTAAATCTGGAGCACTGCTATGGAATCAGTTGAATTATCCTGGATTTACACCTGTGTAACTCAGATCAGACTCTAGCTCACGGAGAACAGTTTTGCTGCAAAATGAATTAGATGAACATGTATCATCCACATCGGAGAGAACTAGAAAGTGCACTGGTCTGTTTTTCTGTTAGTCTCTGAAACAAAACTCACTTGTGTAATTCTTTTTAAGGCAAATCTAAATTAGAGGCCCCAACTAAGACTAGAACCAAATTTGTGCTAGGTACTAAAAAACACATAGTAAGAGAGAGTCCCTGCTCCGAAAGCTCACAATGTATATAGACGAAACATGGGAGAAAGGATGTATTATTTCCTCCATTTTACAGTTGAGGAACAGAGAGATAAAGTGACTTGTCCAATATCATATGGGAAAGCTGCAGCAGAACTGGGACTTGAATCAGGGTGTGATGGGACAGTCACCTCTCACTAGTGCCTCCTGCTGGCTGGGTGTGGTGCTGCAATCTTTTCTGCTCCTGGCGCCCCCTGAAGGCTGTTGACCTCACTAGATGGGTCTTCAGTGGCTCAACCCGCTAACTAAGTCACATAGTTAATAGGTGAATGGATGTAACAAAGATCCAACAAGGACTATCACTGTGCCCTTGTTAGCAACTTCAGCCCTGTCTGAGCTCAGTTCTCAGTCCCCTTCTGGGCTAACTTTAAGTCTACTGCTGTCCTGTTACAGAGCACTGCACCCAGGGCTTTCTCCCTGGACACTCTTTGTCTTCACTGGTTCTCGCGGCCCCAGCTCTACAGCCAGGTCATTTCTTAAATTCAGTCCCCTTCTGGGATCACAAAGTCCAACAAATGGGTGGCCCTCTCCATGGTCTTCAACCCCATCTCTGGGCCTGTTTAAATTTCAGCCCCATTCTTGGGCTTTTCTCAGGGCTTAGGCCACTTCCCTTCTCAGGGCTTAGGCCACTTCCCCAGGGGCCAGTGGAGGGACTTGGGCCTGCCCACTACCTCAGGTCCCAACCCAGGGACCCTATGAATAGCAGTCATGCACTGCTCCCTTCAGCTCCATCAATTAGCTGCTATGGTTTTCCTTGGGCTTCTTCCCACTTGGTCCCATCACCTTCACCCATTACCTTAGGGTTATAGTCCTTGGGTTCTCTGTCTTATCCATGCTTGAGCAAGGTCTCTCTGAGGCCTCTTTGCCTGGAAAGTTTTCCAGTCTTCCAGCCCTTCCTCACCCTTCTGGTCCCAGACAGCACCTGACTGGCTCAGGCCCTGTAGCTCCTTTTATCGGAGCCTGCTGCGCTTTGATTGGCTGCTACCTTGCAGCCTTTCTAGGCAGGCCTGGAGGACCCATCTTTACTGCTCCTTTCCTGGGTCAGGGTGTGGTAGGATTGCAAAGCCTCCAGTAGGGGGCCTCAGAGGGCCTGATACACTCTGTCACACAGATCGCTAGAGTCCCAGGTCATTGCCTTAATCACAAGACCATCCTTCCTCTCTTGCTATAACCCATTTTCCTTCATTATTAATACTTGGATTAAAGCTGTGTGATATATAATGGAAATTTATAACTATTTGAAGGAAGTAAACACTAAAAGTTATTATTTAGTCTAATAAAAGAGATGGAAAATGTAGACTAAATATAAGGAAAAACTTCCTGACAGGGAAATCTATTAGAATATGGAATCATTCCCAAGGGAAGTGGAGGAGGCCCTATCACTGGCACAATTTAAATTAAACTGGACAAAGTGCTAGTAACGGTACAGTTGGGAACAATCTTGCATTGACAGGCAGCTGGACTATATTACCTGGATTACTTTTCACCATGAATTAGTCCTAAAAGTACACTCCAGGGTCCCAGACAAGATTTTTTTTATGCAGATGATTTCTAACAGAACAGTGATCGTCAAGTGTGGTCATGGTTCAAGTCACCCACGTCGTCGGAACAACAGACTTCCCTAGGGATCTGTACTCACTCCAATATATATACAGCTGACCTGGCACCCAGCAGGTCAACTAAGGCAACTAAGATTGTGTACGCTGATACACCTGCCTGGCAAGAGCCAGAAGAAGTTTTGCGGATCTAGAGTCTTGCCTGTCATCTAACTGCGACACCTTGGCCAAGTATTTTTTGAAATGGGGACTAAAATTAAACGCACTAAAGACAGTATCATCTTGTTTCCATCCCACCAGCCAATTAGCTCATAATTATAATTAATGGAGATATCCCATCTCCTAGAACTGGAAGGGACCTTGAAAGGTCATCAAGTCCAGCCCCCTGCCTTCACTAGCAGGACCAAGTACTGATTTTGCCCCAGATCCCCAAGTAGTCCCCTCAAGGATTGAACTCACAACCCTGGGTTTAGCAGGCCAATGCTCAAACCACTGAGCTATCCCTCCCCCCCTCATCAACAGCTGCAGGTCCTTATGCACAATCAGCCAAACATTTTTGAACCATACCTTATTTATTAGAGATCAAGCTTGACCACTCTGTCCTTTCGACAACAGATTGAGGAGACAAAAGCTAAAATCCAGTCAAGAGTTGCTTTGCTCCACAGGGTTGCCGGCAGCTTACGGGGCAGTAGTGCTGTTACCTTATGGACGTCTGCCAATGCCCTAATTATTGCACTCGCTGAATACTGGGTGGCAGCATGGGGCTCCAGTTGTCACTGTGGCAAGTTGGACTCAGTGATCAGCTCTGCTCTTTGTATCATCAATGGTGTGGCCCGGAGAACTGCAGTCTCCAACCTTCTGTTTCCTTGCTGGCATTGATCCCACCGTGATTAAGTATGAAGGCAAGGCCCTTCGCTGCATTACTGTGCATAGCCAACCAGCAAGACAGCTTACTTCACAATTTCATCTCAAAGACACATCAAAAATGCCAGCTGAAGTCAAGACACCCCTTCTCTGAAACAGTTGAGCCTTTCAGACATGCCCTCAGATACGTGGTGCTGGACAATATTTGGATCAATGGAGCATTCCTTGGCAGATAGGTAACTCAGATCTGTGTCCCCTAGTCTCTCTGGATCAGCTCATGCACACCCCTCAGAACTACCATATGAACTGAAAGATCCTTCTTTGTTACAACAGAATACACTGGGGTGGTGGGTGGTTTAACTCACATTTTTATGACTGGGGCTTCTTGAGCTCTCCATCCTGTCCCTGTGGAGCTCAAGAACAAACAGCAAGCCATCTGGTTATGGACTGACCTCTATCATCTCGATGGTGGATGGATGCATTTGATATCACCAAATGATGCTGTCCTGACAGAGTGGCTACATCACTGACCCAACATCTAATTAATTGTTTGTGCTGTCAAAAGCCATATGCCAGAAGATTACTTTTTTATCTCTAGATTTATTGATTCTATAAGTGTCTGCAGCTATGTATTAAATACCTGCACATGACGGTCTAGTCTTTAACTCAATCCACTAACTTGTGTGAAAACTACAAACTGTTTTTTTTTCTGTAGGATTTTATCTCATGTTATTTAACTCAAATTAGCTAACTCAGGTGAGGAGCACAGCTTTTTTTCCTAGCAAAGACAAGGACTCTGGGACAACAGTTTTTAAATCTAATAGATTAGAGATTACTCCACTGCTCTCAAATATTAAGAATCATTGTAAAATAGTATGTAATGAATGTGTGTATGTGTCTGAGGGAAAGAGAGAGAACCACTGCCCTTTACTAGATAGAATCAGAACTGTCAATTGTGAGTCATGAATCCTATACTGCTGATCGCTAACAGAGATCTCCTTTAGTTCAAGTGATAGTAGCCTCTCCTTTTCAGAACCGTAACCTCTAAGCCAGGGGTCGGCAACCTCTGGCACATGGCTCGCCAGGGTAAGCACCCTGGCAGGCCGGGCCGGTTTGTTTACCTGCCGCGTCGGCAGGTTTGGCGGATCGCGGCTCCCACTGGCTGCGGTTCACCGCTCCAGGCCAATGGGGGCTGCGGGAAGCAGCGCGGACCGAGGGATGTGCTGGCCACAGCTTCCCGCAGCCCCCATTGGCCTGCAGCGGTGAACTGCGGCCAGTGAGAGCCGCGATCGGCCAAACCTGTGGATGCAGCAGGTAAACAAACTGGCCCGGCCCGCCAGGGTGCTTACCCTGGCGAGCTGCGTGCCAGAGGTTGCCGATCCCTGCTCTAAGCTGTTTCACTATTGCTGCTGTGAAATTCTAATGTGAAGCAAGATATCACCTGTGATGTTCTAAGTGGCTTCACTATTATAGAGGGAGAGATAGCTTGGTGGTTTGAGCCTTGGCCTGCTAAACCCAGGGTTGTGAGCCCAATTCTTGAGGGAGCCACTTAGGGATCTGGGGCAAAATCAGTATTTGGTCCTGCTAGTGAAGGCAGGGGGCTGGACTCGACTCAATGACATTTTTGAGGTCCCTTCCAGTTCTAGGAGGTAGGGTATCTCCATTAATTTATATGTATATTTATAAAAGTTATTAAAAATCACATTTTGGATGCTGCCTATGAAGTTGTTGTGCAATGTAACTTATAAGTAACAAGGTATTTTAAGTGGCCATGACCATAAAATGTGATCACATTGTTGCTCAACCTGTGTGCAGGAAGCATACACTATCATTTGGCAGAGCAACTCAGAATTACGGGACACTTTCTTTGCTTTAGCTTTTCTGAAAGCGTTGACCCTTCACACTGTTTCCTGACTCCCACACATTTATCTGACTAATAAAGTGATCAATGAAGTGATCAATGGCTCCATGTCTAGTTGGCAGCCGGTTTCAAGCGGAGTGCCCCAAGGGTCAGTCCTGGGGCCGGTTTTGTTTAATATCTTTATTAATGATCTGGAGGATGGTGTGGACTGCACTCTCAGCAAGTTTGCAGATGACACTAATCTGGGAGGCGTGGTAGATACGCTGGAGGTTAGGGATTGGATACAGAGGGACCTAGACAAATTAGAGGATTGGGCCAAAAAAAACCTGATGAAGTTCAATAAGGACAGTGTAGAGTCCTGCACTTAGGATGGAAGAATCCCACGCACCGCTACAGACTAGGGACCGAATGGCTCGGTAGCAGTTCTGCAGAAAAGGACCTAGGGTGGACGAGAAGCTGGATATGAGTCAACAGTGTGCTCTTGTTGCCAAAAAGGCTAACGGCATTTTGGGCTATATAAGTAGGGGCATTGCCAGCAGATCGAGGAATGGATCGTTCCCCTTTATTCGACATTGGTGAGGCCTCATCTGGAGTACTGTGTCCAGTTTTGGGCCCCACACTACAAGAAGGATGTGGAAAAATTGGAAAGAGTCCAGTGGAGGGCAACAAAAATGATTAGGGGTATGGAGCACATGACTTATGAGAAGAGGCTGAGGGAACTGGGATTGTTTAGTCTCCAGAAGAGAAGAATGAGGGGGGATTTGGTAGCTGCTTTCAACTACCTGAAGGGAGGTTCCAAAGAGGATGGAGCTCGGCTGTTCTCAGTGGTAGCAGATGACAGAACAAGGAGCAATGGTCTCAAGTTGCAGTGGGGGAGGTCTAGGTTGGATATTAGGAAACACTATTTCACAAGGAGGGTGGTGAAGCACTGGAATGTGTTGCCTAGGGAGGTGGTGGAATCTCCTTCCTTGGAGGTTTTTAAGCCCCGGCTTGACAAAGCCCTGGCTGGGATGAATGAGAAAAGAGAAAAGGGAGGATAAGATAATAGAGAAGACACTCCTAGATGTTATGTTGATGAGCACAGTAGAAATTCACTGGGGGAGAAGAGACAATCAATGGGAAAGGGCAAGGATCAATCAGTTGGGGGTAAAGCTGATGGTACTGGTTCCTTTGCCAGGTGCCCTCTTCACCCTGGTACAGGGGGCATGTCAGGGGAGGAAAGGCACATCATGGGCAGGGAAGCCTTTGTAAGTCTAAATAAATAACTGTCTTGGGTAAGGCACCTGTCACCATGGTATCTACGCACTGATAAGTTGCTTCTCTTTTATGGGAAAATTTGATGTAGCTGCTGCTGTGTTTGGGGAGGGGTCTGGGAAGTGTGGGGGTTGCCATTTCAGTTGTGGTATTGAGATCTGATAAAGCATTATAGGCCCACTGGTTGTGACTTACATAAATTGTCTGCGGTCAGTTATTTCCCCATGTGTAACAATGACCCTGTGGTCGAGGCACTTTTCTTGTGGCAGGAAATGGGGTAAGTTCAGCCACTCTCCAATGTTGATTTTCATTCTTTCTGCTTTGGAACCTGTTTTAATAACAGATTTGAATATTATAAAATTGCCTTGGGAACAAGAGATAACACAGTGAATTTCGTATCTGTAGCTATATCTTTTAATGTAATCTGAGCCCAGATCCCAGAGCATCCCTTGTGTATCATAAAACATGCTATGTAAATAAGTCATATTTTACTTAACTAAAGTAGGGGGTTGGGACTTTTAGCCTTTCCCTTTATGGTCTGTGTTCTGGGTATCTTAGAAACCAACACCCTCTGTGCTTTAACCAGTCATTTGAAATCAGCTGAGTTGTTCAAGATGACAGTTCTTAGATTTGTATGTAGTATTGTTGATGACCTGAAGAAGAACTCTGTGTAAGCTCAAAAGCTTTTCTGTCTCACCAACAGAAGATGGTCCAATAAAATATATTACCTCACGGTCCTTAGATTTGGCCATTTAGGAGCTGGTGTTGGGGTTTGCAAGTCTTCATTACTTCTTTTGGTCAATGCTTCCCCCTCAGTCTGACTGAGCCCAAGGCCATTGGCATTCTGGTGTATTTGCAAAGTCTAGTTATTCACTCAGAAATTTTCTAGGCAGCAAGGTTGAGTCAGTTGGGTCCTAGTGGCTCGGGGAACTCTTTTAGGGACCATCTACACTAGTAACATCACCTGTGTCTCAGAACGGTTGTCAACAACAGGCCCCTTTTGCCCTTCAACTAGTGTTGAAGAGAGTTTAGGTTGTTAGCATAGATGGAGTCAAAACCATTTTCAACACCACCTCAGAAAGGATGATAAGCCCATGTTCCACCTGGTCTTCAGCACATTATCTAATCTATGTATCTATCAATCATACCTAAATGGTCCCCATTGCTGTAACATCTGAGTGCCTCACACTCTTTAATATATAGACATAAAGGGTAACAAGAAGACATTCTACAAATACAGAGGAAGACCAAGGACAGGGTAGGCCCATTACCTAATGGGGTTGGGGGAGGAAATAATAACAGAAAAAGTGGAAATGGCAGAAGTGCTAAATTTCTTTTTTGTTTCAGTTTTCACCAAAAAGGTTAGTAGCAATTGAATGTTTAACATAATGCATGCCAGTGAAAATGAGGTAGGATCAGAGACTAAAATAGGGAAAGAACAAGTTAAAAATTACTGAGACAAGTTAGATGTCATCAGATCACCAGGGCCTGATGAAATATATGCTAGAATGCTCAAGATGCTGACTGAGGAGATATCTGAGCCATTAGCAATTATCTTCGAAAAGTCATGGAAGATGGGAGAGATTCCAGAGGATTGGAAAAGGGCAAATATGGTGCCCAACTATAAAAAGGGAAATAAGGACAACCTGGGGAATTACAGACCAGTCAGCTTAACTTCTGTACCCGGAAAGATAATGGAGCAAATAATTAAGCAATCCATTTGCGAACACCTAGGAAGGAGAACTGCAGAAAGGGATCTGGGGGTCATAGTGAATCACAAGTTAAATATGAGTCAACAGTGCAACATTGTGTCAAAAAAAGCGAACATCATTCTGGGATGTATTAACAGGAGTGTTATAAGCAAAACACGAGAAGTAATTATTTCATTCTACTCCACACTGATTAGGCCTCAACTGGAGTATTGTGTCGGGTTCTGGGTGCCACATTTCAGGAAAGATGTGCACAAATTGGAGAAAGTCCAAAGAAGAGCAACAAAAATGATTGAAGGTCTAGAAAATATGACCTATGAGGGAAGATTGAAAAAATTGGGTTTGTTTAGTCTGGAAAAGAGAAGACTGAGAGGGGACATGATAACAGTTTTCAAGTACATAAAAGGTTGCTTCAAGAAGGAGGGAGAAAAATTGTTCTCCTTAACTTCAGAGGATAAGACAAGATGCAATGGGCTTAAGTTGCATCAAGGGCAGTTTAGATTGGACACTAGGAAAAACTTTCCAACTGTCAAGGTGGTTAAGCATTGGAATAAATTGCCTAGGGAGGTTGTGGAGTCTCCATCATTGGAGATTTTTATGAGCAGGTTAGACAAATACCTGTCAGGAATGGTCTAGATAATACTCAGTCCTGCCATGAGTGCAGGGAACTGGACTAGATGACTTCTCATTGTACCTTCCAATCCTACATTTCTATGATTCTGTTTAGCTTCACAACATCCCTGTGAAGTAGGAAAGTGCTATTATTCCCATTTTACAGATGAGGAATGGAGGCACAGAAAGACTACATGACATGCCCAATGTCCCACAGGAACTGATTAGGTTAGTACACTAACCACTGGACCAGGGCCGGCTTTAGGCCGATTCAGCCGATTCGGCTGAATTGGGCCCCGCGCTAAGAGAGCCCCGCGCCACAGCTCTCCACCCCACCCCCAGCTCACTTCCCCCTCCTCCCCTCCCCTGAACGCTCCGCCCCCTGCTCCTCCCCCTCCCCTGCTTCCCGCGAATAAGAGATTCGCGGGAAGTCTGAAAAGAAGCAGGGGCAGGCAGGCAGCACCAGGTAAGCTGGGGTGGCGGGGGGCGCGAGAAGGGCTCTGGGGAGGCATGGCCCAGTCCGGCCCCGGTTCCGGCCGAGCGCGCCGGCCCCAACAGCTCCGGCCCAGCTTGGCTCCAGCCCGGCCCCCGCGGCACGGCTCGGCTCAGGTCCGGCCCGGCCCCCACGCCGTGGTTTGGGTCTGGCCCAGCCCGGCCCCTGCAGCGTGGCGCGGCTCCGGCCCCCCGGCCCGGCCCCCGTGGCACGGCTCCGCCCCCCCGGCCTGGCCTCCATGGCTCTGCTCGGCTCCGGCCACCGAGCAGCTCTGGGCCAGACCCAAGCCCGGCGAACCCGGCCAGAGTGCGGCTCGATTCCTGGGGGCGGGGCTTGCGGCAAGCCCCGCCCCCAGGAATCGGGCCCCGCTCTTGCTAAAACTGGCCCTCCACTGGACCATCTTTCCTCCGTCTCCTATAACAGCGTTGAAAATGGTTTTGCCCTGTCTTTGCTAGCAGCTGGTTTTCAACACCAATTGAGGGGTGTTCAAAGGTCACCCATTTATTATAACCATTGTCAACAGGTTATAGGTCTTTCTCCTAGGATAAAGGGGCCCTAAGTGTCACAGAGTCTTTATTATTATTATTATGTTTGTTCAGATTACTATCGTGAAGTACATTTTTAAATAAAAATGTAGTATTCTTGAACTACAGATATAATAGGTGTAATGTATACACTAATATTTATTAAATAGATCTCTCTCTCTCTGGGCGTGTGTGTGTGGATAGATGACTGTACCTTACCATGTGTTTATATACTGCCTAATCCAATGGGACTCTAATTCTGATTAGGTTACTGGGTGTCCAAGTAAATACAAGTGATTACAACTGAATACAATACAAGTAAATAAAAATTACATATACTGTTCCTTATATCCTATGAGAACAGATCTCCGAGAATACCATACATTGGACTAAATTTTCCCTCGTATCAGACTGTGGTCAAGTACGTCACTTTTTTTCATTTGTACTCATAATTGTTTTTTTCCCATAAAAGTATTTTTAATGACTTAAGTCTCTTAAGCCCTATGGCTCAAGATGCATATTTTAGTTGTTTGTCATATGCACAAAGTAACTTAGAAAGATGACCTGCCTTTCAGACCATAAATGATCTGCCAGCTAGAACCAGTTTACATGACCTTTAGCTTTAAAATGCCACTAAGCAGTTTTCATTAGTCTGAAAATAAGCCCTTGTAAAAGTGGTGTTTATGATTATTTAAAGCCTGACAGTGACAACTCAAGATTTTGTCAGCTGAAATGCCTTAAGGTTAATACTGAACTACCTATCGGGTGAAATACTGGCCCCTTTCAAGTCAATGGGAATATTCCTATTGATTTCAGTGGGGCCAGGATTTCCATCCATGCAGTTATTTACCTTTCAGCTTTATGGCATTTTGAATTACCGATCTCATAACAAACAATTAATATCTGTTTGGGGTAGGGTTTTGTACAATGCATTGCCAGGGCTTCCCTATTGTGGCTGAGCTTATGAGTTATTCAAACACACTTCTTCCAAAGTCATAGTTACATATATGCAAAATTAAACACAGATGTTTCTACAGATCAGCATGACACACTCCTCTCCTTCCCTCCATTAGCAAATATACAGCCTGCTTTCTGAGCCTTTCCATATTTCTTCCCACACGAAGCAACTAACAAACATGTCAAAGCCAGAAGCTGGACTAATAGGGATTCATTGGGCCACAGCCAAGGAAAGGCATGTGTGTACTATAGGCTAAATTGTGGTCCCACTGAAATCAATGGCAAAAAATTCCCTTGGACTTCAGTAGAAGCAGGATTTGGTCATATGTGTAGCCAGCTGCCCGTAGGCCTTACTTCAAAATGCCCCTTCATGTATGAAGCACTTTCAGGGAGGTCTACCCCTGGGAGAAGGATATGGGAACCAGAATGGGAACAGAATGCTCAAGGTCACTCAGGAGCATAAAACACCCATCTCTAAGTAGATGTCCCATCCTGTATGTTAGCCACAAGATCATCATTTCTCCCAGTTCAATTCTTTTCAAATTGTTTATGTTTTACTACATGCTAATTTTTATCCCTTGCTTCAGGAATTGTTTCAGTGATGCCCATTCAAAGGCTTTTGATCTTTTCACCCAGGAATGAAGTCAATACAAAGAGAGATTTACCTAAAAGGAAAGTGTTTTGAGTGTTCAGTTAAATATTTACTTATGCCTTTTTTGGCTTACTGATTTATTTCCATGTTCTTTGAGACATCAATATCAATTCCCACTGACTCTATGGACCCTTTTTCTGGTCAGGCAGAGTTACTCAATATTGTTTGGACTGGTCTACTACTACTTAACTGAACTGCAAATATTTTTATAGTTATGTTGTGAAGGTCAATGGGGACACCACAGACAATTTCCTCCTGTTCTCAGAGAAGCACATATGAGCGTGCTTAGGATTCAGACATTTAAAATTTGGCTTCAATAATATTGCAGGATCAGGCTGATAGTGCTGACCTAATGAGTTGAAATGGGAAAGCAACAAGACACATCTCCTGAGCCAGCTTGCCTTAAATATCAATTTGTTACTGTAAAGTTGACTCAAGATGGCCACCTGGACTGTCTAACAACAGCCTTCCCTGGTTCAACCATAAAGCTGCAGTCAGAGTTAAGACCCTGACCAGGCCAGCTTTCTTGGGTTAGGACAGGGGAAATCCTTCCTGTCTCAGCTCCACTCAGAACTGGCCCTAGAAGAAGCAGCCAGACTTTTTTTTTATCTTGCCTGCTTGGCTCTAATTGGCTTCTGCCTGCTCCATGCCCTTCTAGCCACTGGAGGACCACTCATTGGCTCTGCCCAGATTGACCCTGAATGGCCTCTCTGGGCTGCTCTTGGAGGTCTAAACTCTCTGATTTCCTGCAACAGGACACCTTCTTTTGGCAGAATGCGCCTAGGCAGTGGGGCGTTTATCAGAGGGCAGCAAATGTCTGGTAAACCCCCATCACAGTCTGCAAGAAGTTACTGAATGGATGGCTTGGATCAATTGTTCTCTCATCAAAACACATGCACTGGGTCTGGGTAAAGGGGGAATGGTTCTGGGGAGAAACCTTAAAAAAAGCCACTTTCATGTAGACTAGAAGACAGCCACACAAAGAGGGGCTTTTGAGGGCATGATTGGGCCCAGAGAGTGATAGTAAGTTACTGTTTGTACTCCAGAAAAGTGCCTTTCATGGGTTTTGCATGTCCACCCCCACTGTGATGTTGGACAAAGTCCATCTCTTCCTTGTGGGCCTGCAGCTTTCTCTCCACAAGGATCCTCTCCAACTGAACTCATTCCATCATTGACCAGCTTCTCCACTCTCAGGGACAGAATCTCTTCCAAGGCAGGGAGTAGCAGTCCCTAAGTCAGGTCTCTGCCAGAAGCTTCATTTTGCCAGATGACTTTGTATGTTATATTGTTCACTTGAAAATGTTAACGCCCAGGCTTTGTGAAATGTTATTTGAATAAATTAGACCTATCCCTAGACAGGCTTTGCCACGGTTACAACTGACACTTACATGGCAAAAATACAAAGCTGACACTGACCTTTGCAACATTACAGGATATATTTAAGATGTTTATGAACGATCTCCCCGTGTATTAAGTTTCATGGTTTCTGTCAAAGTCAGCCATGCATGTCTTTATTTGAATATTTTATTGTTGACAAACAATGTTGATGATGGTTTGGTAGGACTTTGTAATGGCTTTTTGCCGTTTATGATCAATAAAGCAGCCACTAGGTACACTTATTCCCAGTGCATACACAGAGGTTGCCATCAGTTACCAATGGCCAGGGACAGGTTATTCCTGAAGGAATGCTGCACCAAAAAATTAAAAATTCTGCACTAAAAAAATAAAAATTCTGCACACAATATTTTAAAATCCTGTAAAATTCTGCAAATTGTATTTGTCAATAAATACATGTGGAAACTCCAGCATGGCAGTGGGGAGCACAGGCCACTGGCTGCATGGAGGTGGGAAATCACCCTGCAGCCCCCCTCACCCCAGAGACAGGGACTCAGCAATGAGGCTGCATCCAACCCTGACACAGTGCAAGAGCCAGGCCTGCCCCAGAAACACCCCATGGTCCTGCCCCTCTGCGCCAGGCACACCAGGTGTGGGCAGGCAGGCTCAGCCTAGAAGGACCCAAGTGTACAGGAGCTTAGTGTGGGGGGATCCAGGTGTGGGGTAAGAGGGTTCTGTGTGGAGCAATCTGGGGGCAGGTGGCTGAGTGGGAGCTCTGGATGCACAGGGGCTCGTTGTGGGGTTCCAGGGCAATGGGACTCTACGGGGGGTCCAGGTGAAAGTGGTTGGGGCTCAACAGAGGGTCTGGGTGTGAGGGGATGGGGTTCGGGAGGGGGGTCTAGATCAGGGGTGGGCAAACTTTTTGGCTCGAGGGCTACATCTGGGTATGGAAATTGTATGGCGGGCCACGAATGCTCATGAAATTGGGGATTGGGATGTGGGAGGGGATGAGGGCTCTGGGGTGTGGCTGGGGGTGCAGGAGGGTGCTCCGGGCTGGGATCGAGGGGTTCAGAGGGAGGGAGGGAGGGGGATCAGGGCTGGGGCAGGGGGTTGGGGCGCAGGAGGGAGTCAGGGGTGCAGGCTCCAGGCAGCACTTACCTCAAGCAGCTCCCAGAAGCAACGGCATGTCCCCATTCCGGCTCCTACGCGGAGGCGTGGCAGGCAGCTCTGTGCACTGCCCTGTCCGCATGCGCCGCCCCTGTAGCTCCCATTGGCTGCAGTTCCTGGCCAATGGGGGACATGCTGCTGCTTCCAGGAGCCGCACAGAGTGGGGCAAGCCCCCGACCCCACTCCCCGCCTGGATCGCTGGAGCAGGGCAAGTCCTGGATCCTGTTCCCCAGCGAGAGGTCGAGGGCTGTAGTTTGCCCACCCCTGGTCTAGATGCTGAGAGACTGGGCCTTGTTGGGGTGTAGATCTGAGTGCAGCTGGTTGGGGCTCAGTGGAGTGGAGGTCTGGGTGCAGAGGGCTCATTGGGGTCATCCAGGTACAGGGGAGATCAGACTTATTGAGGTAGGGATTCAATGGGCCTGCTTAACAGGGGAGCCCCAGCTGCTACCACTGATGGGACACCACATGCTGGGCTCCCATTCCCCCCGGCCCTGGATTCCTCTACTCCCTTTTCTTCCCCATCCCATCCCCCTTTCCCCCTGCCTCCTGCCCCATCCCCTTCCTCTCCCCATTGTCCCCTGCCCCATCCCCCTCCCCTCATTCCCACATTACCCTCCCCCTGCCATATCCCACCCCCCCTTCCTTCCCTACAGCCTCTTCCCCTCTTTTCCTGCAACATACTGCAATTGGGATCAACAGACACAATTGAGCTGGAGTTGCCTTGGTATATAAGAAAGGGTTCTGCTGGCAGGGCATTCTCCATGAAAGCCACTTGACTGTGGAATCCCCTCCCCTCAACAGTCTGATATAGCCTGAATGTGCAGCAAAGTTCCTTTTTTTGGAGCAGGCATGTGGGTAGGGCTGTAGTAATGAGGGGCTGAGGATTCTCTGGAGAATTTTAGGGATGGGTAAATGTTGAGCTGGTTTGTAATATGTTTTTATTGCCTGATTCTTCTAAGGGAGGACCTTGAGTCAAATTCACTGGTGTCACTCCATTTATTTCAGTTGGGTGGCACTGCCTTCTGCTGGCAGTCAATTTGTCCTCTGAAATGTTGTGTGTTTGTCATGTGCATGTACGCTACAGAACTATTGTCCTGAAAATCCCTCTTCCTTGCAAATCCATGTTTCTTTACTAATGTTTAAAGTGAAACTTGGAACCATTGCCTGGGTTCCTTGTATACCCCAAATTCCCATGAAAGTCAACGGAAGTAGGAAATGCAGAACTGGGGACAGGTATCAGCTGCATTCAGTGTGTTCATATGATTCATTGTGGACTCTGGGTTCAATTCAGCACAATGCAGAGGCCCATCACAAGGTCTAGGCACCGCTTATGCCCTCAGAATGGGGTTTAAGTGATGCCTATATCTTGGGCTGTTGCTCTTAACTGGAGTGAATTTTCAACTGAGCTCTTCCTTTTGTCCATATTTGGAAGCTGCCTGCAGTACACGGTCAGCCTGCACCTGTAGTGCATCTTTTAATTTGGTGTTGATTTAACTCTATACTTGGAAAGCACAAGCATTGTCCTACAAATAAAAGCAACCATTGTGATTGATTTGCATTTGGCCGCCCACACAATTGAGATCGGCCATTCATAGTTTTGTTAAATTCAAGTCAAACAACATTTCAGTAAACTGCACCCAGAGCCGTTCTCTTGACGTTGCACAAGGCGAATATTTTAATGTAAACCAGGAGCAGAATTATGATACTGAGGATTAACCAAGGTAGTCTAGACTTCATGGAATATTCCCATACCCAGTCATTGCTGTGGTCCATCCAGAGCTCCAACTAAGCATAACCACAATGCGAGTTGCAACAAATCTTAAGCAGCCTAGTTTCAGTATTAGGTATGTTTCGTCTAACAATGTGATCGGAAAAACTCATTTAAAATGTTAAATACATTCTCTCCTTGGAAGCAGTTTGCTAAAATGATTATTTTATACCAGCTGGGTTCCTTTTATCCCCTTTCTACCCTGCTATCAATAACATCTGCAGTGTTAATGACTAAGAAATATTCCTTGGCGTTGCTGCTGTTGCGATGTGAGATTCTATGGATAGACTCAGTTTGATGGGATATAAAATGGCTGTGGCGTATAAACAAGAGAACTGAAGAGTTCTGGAAAGCTGTCAGCTGGAATGTGAAAATATGGTTTGGATTCAGTGGTATAACAAACTTTCCCAGAATGTCTCCTTTCTCTGAAACATTAGAGGGATGGCCCTTCCTCATCATTTACTATACTTGCTTGTGGGCGTGGGTGAATCTGACAATGATTAGGCTGCAATTTTGGTAGATGAACGAGAAGAACCTAGATCCTGGTTGCAGGGCATTGTGGTCAACTGGTTGAAGCAGGAGGCTGGGTGCCAGCTCCTGGATTCCATTCCTGAGTTTGCCACACCGACTCACTTCAGACCTTGGGCAAATTTCTTAACTTCCCTGATTCATTTTTCCCTGCAAGATGGGGATAATAATATGCCAGTGCAGTCAAGCTCTGTGGAAAGTGCTGTGAGAGCCTCTCATAAAAAGCACTATACAAATGCAAAGGGCCACATTAAGCAGCCCTGGCACATGTGCATTGAAGGTATGGATGGGGTGCAGAGGACAGGGGACAAAGCTTCTGCTCAGGTGGCCACTGCCTACCAAGAGCACAAAAGAGGAGGCTGCATTGTTATTAACTACTCTGTCAGCAGCACTGAACGCCCCAGGAGGGCTGTGCGTGAGCAGCTCTGAACTGCTGGACGATTGCTGAGACTGTGATCTCTGGTCTGGGCCAGTGAGGGGGCCTGAGCCTTGCAGTGGGGCTGTGCGGCGCTGGCAGGAGCCATGATTAAATCCATATTTAGGCATCTAAATAGGCAGTCTGGTTTTCAAGAGCACTGAGAGGCCAAAAGCTCCCACTGATTTCCTTGGGTGCTGCTGAGTGCTCAGCTCTTCTGAAAATCACTTCTTTAGGCATTTAATTTTAGGCACCCTTTAAAAAAATCTTGGCTAGTACTTTCAGCTGTGCGTGCCCAGGTGTTGCTCCGTCGCCCCCTTCATGTTATTAGCACTGCCACCACGGGTACCATATGGAAAGAATTAATCCTCCCATGGCCTTATACCACACAAATTCTGGTTGCTGAGCTAGATGTAAGGCAGCTGGGTGGTCTTTAGTAGCCCATGCTGTGCAGGAGGACAGACCAGATGATCTGGTGGCTCCTTCTGCCCTTAAACTCTGACTCTGATCTGATATCTTTGATTACTATAACAATACATCGACATTAAAGGCCTTGTTTTTACTAACAAGGCAAATTTTAACAGTAAAAGGTTAACCCTTCGCATTCATCCAAGGATCCCTTAGTGTAATTCATATTCTCAGCGTCCACATGATGTACACAGGCATTATCATTCCCAATATACAGACATGGTAAATCAAGGCACAGAGAGGTGAAAAGACTTACTGACATTTACACAGCCAGTCAGTGATGGAGCTGGAAACAGAACCCGCGAGTTCTGACTCCAACTCCTCCAACTGCTAGACAACACTCTGTCCAGCTGAGAAAGTATCTCATGTTATTATAATGAAGTTCTATTTGCTAGTGTCTGAAACACTTTGTTTCACAGGCGGTTAGCCCAGAATAATGGACAACAGAGAACCTTGATGGATCACAGTATGCCTTTGTAATTTGGGTGAAGAGCAATTAGTAATTGGCAAGCCAGAGCTCAGGAGCAGCTCGGTCAGTGTCCACAATAAGTATAGTTTGAGGCCAAACTGAGTCACTTAAAAGTTTCTGACCTGATGTCCCCAGCTGGGAATGGCTGCTAGTGCTGAATCTAATCCACAAGTGCAGACTCAATATGATTTTATAGCCATGTCACAAGAGAGGTTCCTGCCCTCAAGAGATAATAAGTCTTTGACATCTTTGAATAAAGTCAGGCTTGGCCTACACTTAAAATATAGGTCCACATGACTATGTCACTCAGGAGTGTGAAAAATCCACAAGTGATGTAGCTATGCCAACCTAAGTCCCGCTGTAGACAGAGCTATGTTGATGGAAGAATGCTTCCGTCAACCCAACAACCATTGTTTGGGGAGATGGTGTTCACAGTGATGGAAAAACCCCTTACGTCAGTGTAGGCTGCATCTACGCTACAGGGTTAGGCTACCATACCTATAGTGCCATACCTATGCCAGCATAGTCTCTGCACTGTAAACATACCCTCAGAAAAACAATGAGCGAAGGGAGAGGGCTGGTTATTTATATTTTAAATAGAATTGTGTTGTCCTTGAGCCCTTCTCTAAGGTCAATTTTCTTGCCAGACATTATCAGCTTCAGTGGTTTGGCTCACATTTTCGCTCAGCCTCTTTTGTTCGGTTGACTCTTGGATCAACTCTGCATTGGCTCTGTTTTTAAAGTTGCTTTATCCATATTAATGTTTAACTTAAACAAGCACTAAATCATAAATCTACCATGGAAGTATTTTGGTCTCCTCTCGGTTCCTTTCCTTGCTGGTTTTCTGAGCTGTGCACGAATATGGGTTCACTTGCCAGAAGCATGTTTGGTGTCAGTCTCATGATGCTCCTAAAGTACTGTTTGTTTTTAATGCACTCTAAGCAATGGAAAAATCTTTGACATTAAAGGCAATATTGGAGTCTAACTGGCCAAGGAAACTGATGTTAACTTCATACAGTGTCTAATCAATGCTGACCTCCCAGAAGAGGCTAGGGTCAAGCCTCCGCCCCCAACTCTGTGGATCCTGAGGATCTACAAGGAAAGGAAATGCCTCTCCCTGCCTAGTCTCCCCCTATGCACGGTTCTCCAACTGTGGTCCCTGCATGACCTTCCTACACACCCATCTGGGGAGGATAGATACAGGTGTGTAGGGGAAGTTAATGCTGGGAGGAGTTAATACCATGCAGATATCTGCTGGGATATCAGCTCTGAGGGGAACTTGCTGATAGAGTGGCTACTCCCCTACTGTCCCACCATGCCCTTGTACCTCAGAAAGGCTGAACAGAGGGCCTTCTGCAGGTTATTCTGTGGAATATGTTAGCTCCCTATTCCCCTCTTTTGCTCTTATTGGCTCCATTTTCCTTGTATCTGTTTCCCACTGTGCACAAGGTCAATACATCATATAAGTGTATTGTACACACTACACTTCCCCCTTCCAGGGCAGGGCCTCATGGTTAACTCACCAAGAGCCTGATGGCTGCCTCTAATTTGCATAAAATGGAGCTGACTGCAGTTGCCCTCCTCTTTCAGATGGAAGTGTCTCCTATAGAGACCTTGCTCTGAGAACCCCCCTGACTTTCAATGGGAGCAGAGTTGGGCCAACATAGAGCAAAAATTTCACCCCAAAGATTCAGGCTGCAGTTCTCCATGTTGATCTAAGCCGTCTATGCCATCTTCAGTCCAAGCTTCCTGCTCGTAGTGTTACCTGCACAAAATTCTGTTACTCAGATGTAAGCAGAGTCAGAATGGGCTCTACCTTGACATCTGGTGGTGAGCTGTGGAAAAGGATGTCAGGGGCTGATCTTGTTTGCATGGGCACACCCACACCGCCTAGCATGATGGACTGCTTGCCCAAATGGTCACTTTGGCTGCTGTGGGATCCCCAGTCTCTTTGTTATTGGGGCAGGAGTAATAAAGAGTTGTTATCCTGGTTATGTGAATCAAGGACAGTAGAACTGTACTTGGAGTTTTATGATGGAGGGACTCGCCCCCAAGTAAGTAGCCCTCGCTAGGCAAGGGTTCCAAAACCCAATGGATTGAGAGAGGCTGGGGACAGGTATGTGTACCTGGTAGTGTGGGCACCCAAACACCACTCTTACCCCTCCTGTCTCCACTGTGCAACAACAGAGCTAATTTTGACTCCATTAGGAGTCTTGTTATATGCTACAGAGCTGAAATCACTGGTATTGGGATCTAAGCATTTGACCTACTTTGGGCTAGTGGTGCAGCAGCACTGAGGCTCCTAGGGTGACCAGACAGCAAGTGTGAAAAATCGGGATGGGGTAATAGGAGCCTATATAAGAAAAAGACCCAAAAATTGGGACTGTTGCTATAAAATTGGGACATCTGATCCTTAGAGGCTCCCCTAATACCAGCTGAAGTCACTTAAGAGCTGAGATCACTGAGAGCTGTGTTAAGTTCGGGGGAGGGGCTGAACACAAGTTGGCGAGCGGCTAGCAGGATGGCTAGCAGAGAGGAGTGGATAGTGGAGAGACGCGGTTGCCGAGCAGATAGCAGGGTGGCTGGTGGAGTGGAGCAGCTGGTGGTGAAGACTGCAGCAGAACCCCATGGAGAGGCGTGGCAATCGGCCATCAACCCAAGCAGCAGAGCATGTAAGATGCCTCCTCCCATACCTTCCCCCACTTCCACCCAGACTGGGAGGTAAATTCTGCAGAGGAACTTCTGAACTCTGGGGGGCTGCACTGACCAAGGACAGAAACTGAGGGAGGGGTGACTGTTGGGTTGCTGGACTCAAGAACCAATCTGGGGCTGCACTGACCAAGGTCAGACACTGTGGGTGGAGTGACTGTTGGGTTGCTGGACTTAAGACCCTGAAGGAAAAAGGACACTGCCAAACTTACTTGGGGGTGGAACTTTTGCTCATGGTTTGTGTTATGAATCCTGTTTGTGGTGGTTCCCCAACATAATACCGCATTGTTTCCCTCCTTTATCAAAAGGCTTTTGCTACACTCAGACTCTGTACTTGTGAGAGGGGAAGTATTGCCTCTTAGAGGCGCCCAGGGAGGTTATATGTAATTGTCCAGGTCCCTGGGTGGGGGCTCGAGCTGGTTTTGCATTGTGTTATTGAAACCGAATCCCTAGATACTGAACCCGGCCCTTGTTGCTGCCAACTCTGACGAGCAGAAGAGTTACACACACACTCTAGGGGCCCATACCTTTACCCGGTTCCTAGGGCTCAAGGCGTAACCCTCTTAATTTAGGAACCCACCCTTACCCCATTCCTACGGCTCAAGCATAACCTTACACTTTATGGCACCTACCCTTACTCTGTTCCTGGGGCTCAGGCGTAACCCAGTCAATTTAGGCACCCATCCTCACCCATCCTCACCCTTCTGTGGGCTCAGGTGTAACCTTACACTCTAGGGGACCCACCCCTACCCTGTTCCTAGGGCTCAGGTGTAACCCAGTGGGTTTGCAGGACCTTTTACCAGTGAAAGAGCCTTACACAGTAATATCCTTATCCTCTATTTATTAACAATCACCAAAACCAGAATGCACACATTACACATACAGTGCTCACCACTCCCAATAAGAGTTAGATTAACTTTTCTTGATGGTCAGTCAGGATCAGGTCCATCTGGGGGACTCCAGTTTCTGCACAGTGTCATAGGCAGAGTGTTGAGGTCTGGCAGCTCTGATCTTGGGGCTGTGTCCTGGAGTTGGTTCCCAAAGAACTTCCTTTTGGACCCCAGTTTATACAGTGAAATTTGATTCCTTTTTAGCTATATCTTAAGCAATCATTTTACTAACATTTTACTAACCAATCCTAACATAGTGTAACAAAATTCTCTAACCAATCCTACCCCACCACCTTAATTAATTTACACCTAGCAAAATTAATTATGTGACAGACAGAAAAAATTAAAGAGACCATACAGATAAACAATAGGAAAGTGGGGACCGTAATGACAAAACAATAAAGAAATGAGGATTTCACAACCACAACTATTGATAAGTGATTTCTTGACAGACAGAATACTATCAAATTCAGTTTTCTTTAACCATCTTAAGATCTGTTTCTTTATCTGGTGATAGTGGGGGCCATTAGGACAGGATCTCCTTCTTAACAGACTGACATTACATTGTTTTAATGTAATTTAGATGGAATATGACGATGTGACTTCCTGCTTCCCAGGTAATGGCTGCTGGTCGGCTGCTCTTTTAATTTCACCGTAGATGAAGTCCTTACAATATGGCTGCAGACAAAGGCCTTATCCTTACAACAGAGGGTAACTGGGAGCAGCCTTCTAGAACTATCTGTGCTGCCTGTGAACCTGTGCATTCTAGGTTTGCTGTCTTAGGAGCAGTTCATAATAAGATTCACTCTGATTTAGTCTTTATTTTAAATAAACCAAAAACCTAAGAGCAGCATCCCTGGGATGGAATGATCTGGCAAATAGAAACTAAAGACACCCTCTTTAATGTGTTTGTTACATTTCACATATTAGAAGTCCCCTACTTGGTCTAAGTAGAAGGGAAATACAGTCTCTATAGGATCAAGAGTGAGCATGGAATGACAGCAGCTGGAAGCTTCTGCTGATGATCCTAAATATTCCTGGCCTGTGTTTACGCTATAAATTAATGTTGTTTCAACTTGGGGTGGCGACTCATGGGTCATTCGCCTGCCATGCAACAAATATTACTCATTGTTGAATAAGTGTTGTTGGTGCTCAGTGATGTACAAACAAAGGAAGGGGGAGGGCGTGGAGCTCAGCACTTCACAGGGCTAGGCCCTCAGCTATGTCACCAGTCTCTTATTAGCTTCCCCTACCTTGCCACTGTGAGCCAGTGTTATTTTTAGGACATTCTCTTCGCATTACACATGATCTTCTAAAGCCATAGCAGAACATTCTGCCTCTCCGTAGGCCATTTTTCTGAGGGTAAGTAAGCCTCTGAGTGGCTCCTACAGCTTTTTCCTCCCAAACTTGCATGCACTTTGTAAAGCTGATCGCCTACGTGCACAGTATATTTGTAGTTTAAAGGCCAGCATGCTGTGGAAATGTAAATATAGAACATAGGACAAAGTAATGTCTAATCTGATGCATTTCCAAATGGTGGTTGATTGAGGTTGCAGAATACTTCCTTGGAGCAGTTGAAACAGCAAGAAACCCCAATGGCTTTCTACCATTTAGCAAAGCATAGAGTGAAGATCTCAAAGCACTTTAGGAAATGTGACCTTTGCCTCCTCTGGTTTGGTGTGTGACAACTGTTTAACTGGGCACGCCACATTATATAGAAGAGGGAGTGAAAACAGCGTATTCAGCTGTAACTACAGGGGGAAATTTACATAATTTAGGCAGGGTGAAGAGCCAAGAGATGGCACAGAAGCAGCCTACTTGCCTGCCTATTTCTTGTTTGTGTTTCTCCATGTTTATTGCCCCTCATCTCCCAACGGGTGGGAGCAAGGCCCAGCTAGTGTAACGCCACTGACTGTTTAAAGTGAACTCTCAGGAAAAAATTCTCATCTCTTGGATCAACAACCTTTTAGCAGCCTAGCCAGTCTGGATGGATCCTATCCTAATTTAGCCCAGATGGGAATAAAATAGAATTAGGGCTGCAAGCCTCTTTCTGGCCATAACGTTTTGCTATGATTTCCAGAAAGCTATTTCTGATGCTTCTAGCAGAACCTGGCATTCAAGGTTACAGTGATGTTGCAAAAAATTACTAAAAGAGCTACAGCAGAGTCCTAAGTGCCTAAATTGGGTATTGGCTTGGACCCCAAGTTTAACAGTCTTACCTTGAAAAAAACTACAAGATCTTCATTGACCACAAGTTGTTAGGACCTTAGGTTGCCATCCTATGCAAAAGATGGCATGTCCAGCAGCACTTGTCTTTATACCATTCTGGAGTACTCATCCAGTGCTTAGTCAAAAAATAGTCATTTCCTATTTCCAGTATCGCTTCCCTCAGTAACATGGGCTCTTCTTAGAGGTCTCTTTTATAGTACTGGCTTGCCCTGCTGTTGCTTAGGTTAGGAGATCACAGCCTGAGGTTAGGTCTGTTACCTCTACCGGACTTAGAAAAACAGAAGAGAGCCAGTAGTGGTGAGCCCTACAAATCCCATGCGACTCCCTCACCACGGCTTTGGATGTGAGAACATTTTCTCACATTAGAAAGCTTACTAAGTTGCCCATGTGCACAGGATGAGGTAGGAGGGGAAATTCTGCAGTATTAGTTTGGCTTGGGAATGTGGAAAATCTCAGTGACACAGCTGAAATCTTTTGGCCTCATTTACCTCTGTTTGGCAGTGGAAAACAATTCTCCCTCTTCCAGCTCATTTGGATCCTACTGGTAAGGTCTGGTCAAGTGGTTATTAGTTGCATGTTGCCAAAGTTATGGGCTATTTAATGTTATCTGGGGTATTTTATTGGATGTAAAAGTACCAGAACTAAGCGATGGCTTTTTTGTTGCACTAAACAAACATACTGGGCCAAAGTCACCCCTGCAACATCCCATGCACTGAGGGAAGGGACACCAGGGAGGAAGCCGACTGATTACAGTTAATGGGTGGGAATGAGAGGCGCACACATAGTTTAGGTCTCCTTTAAATTTACTGGCAGTCTTCCTAGCCTCCCTTTTTTTCCAGCTATCACCAGTGATAGTTTGTTCCCACACCTCCCACTGTCACGTGAATTTTAAATTAATTAATCGGCGTAATGAAGAGAGAGGCTTTTTTTGGCTTAGGTGCATATTCTGAGTTAGGCCCTGGCTGCTGATATGAATCAAAGATCACTTTAATAAACAATTATGCCCACCCTGCTTTTGACAACTAGATGCTACAATACAGGTTAGCTGGTGTGCTTTTAAAGCTGTAGTGCGTCCCAGTGGAATCAGCTCCTTGTTACCTTTAGCTACCCAGGGAAAACGTCTCTCCTCTGTGAAGGGAATGTTACTGATGAGATCCCTCCAACGGTCTCAACAGCAAAGACTGTATCAACATTACTTGATAGATTGGAATGTTATGAAAATGAAGGTGTGGCTCTGCGGTTCCTCTCAAACTGGACTAAAATCCACCCATACCGTTAAAAAGCGCACCTTTCGTGGCACTCAGCGAGAGATGCAGGGATCCATTTGGTGCCATATGGCTATTGGGTGGATGGGGGCCTTCCCTAAGGTTAAATGTTTTCAAGGAATAGCATAATAAGAGCTTAAACAAGATTCCAGCTTTTGAGAATTGGTGACTTGCATGTCAAACTACAGGCCTTGTTCTGACTTCAATGGGTGCAGGATTAAGCCCTTATTTATAGCCTGTCTAGTGGGTTTGAGCTTCATTTATAGCAAACCCAATGAGCTGAGCTGATGTGTTTTAAAAAATCTCTGCCGGAAAAGGTTATTTGAGTCATAGTGACTCAGAGAAAGCCTTATATCAACATATCCTTGAGCACCATGCAAGGTAAACTTTGAGATTTTTAAGTCATTGGCACCAATCATAGACTGGCTGCTGGCTCATTATACTTCAGATAAGGCTTCAAGTTCACATGTGATCTTGATCTCACTGCTGTATTTTCACAGCTGTTTAGCTTCTTTCATTCCAGAGTGCAGCCTGCTCCTCCTCCAGCAGTTCGGCAGTCCCCGGGCAGCCCTACAGGGCTAGGGCTGCATCTCTTAACTACAGGTTTTGATTGCACGTAGGAGAGTGTTAGTCAGGGAGAACTAGAGGGCTGATCCTCTGGCTTTGTGTAGCTGTCGGACTCTTTCTGCAGGAGGAAGTCAGCAGCCCAGTGTGAAGAGCTAAGAGGTGGCACATATAAAAAGAAGCTGACTACTTGCCTGCCTATTTCTTGTTTATGTTTATCCCCTCTCATCTCCCAACAGATCGCAGCATTGTCCAGCTAGGGCAGGGTTTCTCAAACAGGGGTCGCTGCTCCGGGCCAATGGGAGCTCCTGGAAGCAGCGCGGGCCGAGGGACTTACTGGCTGCTGTTTCCAGCAGCTCCCATTGGCCTGGAGCAGCAATCTGCAGCCAGTGGGAGCCGCGATTGGCCGGACCTGTGGACGGGGCAGGTAAACAAACCAGCCTGGCCCGCTAGGGGCTTTCCCTACATAGGTGGTGACCCCTGTTTGAGAAACCTTGAGCTAGTGTAACTGCAGTGACTGTTTAAAATGCAGCTGGTTGTACTCAACATTCATTGGGGGTGGGTGTGAGGAATCACCTATTGGACAAAACTTTTTACCAGCTCTAAACAAGTGGCCTTCCAGGCACCCCTGCAAGTAGCTCTTTGGCTCAGTTTCCCCTCTTAGGTAACCCAAAGGACTGTACTTCAGACCCTTACTTAAAGGCTACTGTGACGGTACCTCCCATAAGGCTTTATGGAAATATGCTTAGAATGTGTTTTATGCTACACATGCCATGTAACATATCTCAAAGTTTATGATCTACTGAATGTATTAATCCTATTTGTATGCATGTATCATTTTTGTATTCAAAGTTATGAATGTTGGCTGTGTACTGGCTTCTAAATAACCTTAGTAGAGCATTTGGTCAGTTCCCGGAGAAAGGAATGTTGAAATTAAGTACCCAATTCACATAAGAGTACCCAATCCTCTACTTGAGGATGTTCAAGGTAGCATGTAAACAATGGATGCTACCTGTAAAAACTGAGAGTCATGCATGGACATGTGACTTGCCCAGGTGACTCCTAAACTCCATCTTGGAGCTGGACTTTGCATAGGAGTGAGGAGGGAGTCTCCACCCAAAGAGAAAGTCTATTTAACCCCCTGGGAGACCCCTCCATTGGGTCTTCAGCTGGCTAAAGAGAGAGCCTCTCCACCCCCCCAGGATACTTGAAAGAAACTGAAACAAAGGACAGTGACTACAAGGGGTGTAAGTGATCACTGGACCCAGGCTAAAAGGAGATTAGTCTCTAAAAGGGAGCATTCTGGAACCGGTGAGGATCTTATCTGTATTCAGTTTGATTAGACAAAGATTTGAGCATTCTATTTTATTTTGCTTGGTGACTTACTTTGTTCTGTCTGTTACTACTTGGAAACACTTAAATCCTACTTTCTGTATTTAATAAAATCACTTTTTACTAATTAATTAACTCAGAGTATGTATTAATACCTGGGGGAGCAAACAGCTGTGCATATCTCTCTATCAGTGTTATAGAGGGCGAACAATTTATGAGTTTACCCTGCATAAGCTTTATAAAGAGTAAAACGGATTTATTTGGGTTTAGACCCCATTGGGAATCGGGCATCTGAGTGCTGAAGACAAGCACACTTCTGTGAGCTGCTTTCAGGTAAACCTGCAGCTTTGGAGCAAGTAATTCAGACCCTGGGTCTGTGTCTGGAGCCAGACGGAAGTGTGTGGCTCAGCAAGACAGGGTGCTGGAGTCCTGAGCTAGCAGGAGAAGCAGAAGTAGTCTTGGCACATCAGGTGGCAGCTCCCAGAGGGTTTCTGTGATGCAACCCATCACAGCTACCCCTCCTGTGAATCATTTTATTAGAAAAACCTTGGGCAAATGGTCTATATTAAGAGTCCCCAAACACAGGCCAAGTAACCAAGTACATGTAGGCCTTGCTTTCATCATATCTTCCATCACAGTGAGGCTTTTATCAATCCTCTTCTGTCCCTCTGCCAGGACAGCCACCCCAGCACTTCCTTCTAGGGTGCAGCCCTGCTTTTCCCAACAGAATCTCCCACAGCATCCTTCCAAAGGGAGCATCCCTCACTCCCCCAACTCTCTCACTGTCCCTCCAGACCAGCAATCTAGCAAGGAGACATCAGCAGGTAAGCCCTTCTGCTGCACCCACTTCGTTCAGCCCTCTCCAGCCCATGGCTCTTCCTCCCCAACTTAGAGCCAGCAGGCATCTCCCTCTGCTGACACCACCATCTTCAGCTATCTTCTGCCCTGGCCCTCCAGCTTGGGGAGACCAGCCAGCAAACCCCTCTTACTGCACTGCTGCCTTCAGCCTTCTCCCAAAAACCACCGTCTATCTCTAGCAGCTCTCACCTCCTAGCTCAGTCTGTGCTGATGCTTGACTGACCTTTTATAACCCGCAGGGGCTGCCCCACCCTTTTAATTGACCCAACTGAGAGCAGCTGACCTGGAACAGGATCACTGAGCCCAGTTTCATGCAATGGGCCAGCTACCCTGTTACACCAGCCTATCCATGAATACAGCCTCAAACTGTATCTTATCCTAATATAGCCCAGCTAGAATTGTTTAATCTTTCATGGGAATAAATGAAAAGAAACAAAGAAAAACAATGCTTAGAGAATTAGGGCTGGAAGCCTCCTTCTGGCCAGCACATTTTGCTATGATTTCCTGAAGGCTACTTCCGATGGTGCTTCTAGCAGGACTTGGTATTCAGGGTTACAATGATTGACGGAGCTCAGGCAGAGTCCTAAGTACGCCTCCCTGCTGCAGAAGTGCGGCATTTAAAGCACAGACAGTTCAACTTGTGCGTTTTATTGCTGCATTTCCCACTGTACTGCCCTTAAATGAATACATTGACTGAATATTTGAATCAGGATCATTTCTAGGTACAGAATAATAAAAAACATTCAATATAAGTTTTCAAAATTTCCGTGATTTAGGCAGCTCCTTGTGTTAAAGATCTGGCTGTAGAGATCATTCATATACTGTAAAACAATCTACAGAGCAGTTATCCAAACTAATCCTTATATTAGGTTATGGCTAGATGAGTTCAGCAGCAGCAGTGGAGGACTACTGGGCAGTGGCCTCCCTGTTGTTCCACAGCATCATTTTCTTCATTTTCTTAGGAGGTGACCCTGCTAAAATTGCTATGGACACACTTCTTTCAAGGAGCAACTGAGTGTGGATACACCACTTGGAATGGTGGCCTGCCAAGACAGCAAATAACCACTGGCATTTTTTTGCCTTTGTTAAGGCTGTATAAGTTTCATGTATCAGATGTTGATTTGTAGGGGAATTCTGATACCTCTAGATGAAAGTGGTCCTTCAATAGAGGGAACTCAGGGCCATGTATTCTTGGCAGTGTCCTTGCTGCTCAGTGTTATCACTGACTTCAGCAAATGGCTAGGAGGGAAGAGGAATTATCTAGCAAGGTACAAGGGGAATATACTGTAACAAGGAGGAATGGGATGAAATATAAAAGGAAAATTTAGGCTGAATATCTGGAAATGGCTCTTGAGAGTGACATTCTGAGACTGGAATAATACTACCACCACCTATTTCTTATATAATGCTCATCAGTAGCTCTCAAAGCTCTTTACAAAGGAATCAGTAGCAACATCCCCATTTTACAGATGGGGAAACTGAGACACAGGCAGGGAAATGGAGCAAGCCCAATCTTTCAGAAAAGAACATAAAGGTGTTTTGGTGGTGAACTAGACAGCCACAGGGACTGACAATGGGATACTCCTCTGTCAGACATTCAGATCTGGCGCAGGTCAGTGGTCAATAGGAAAAGCTCACTGATGCTGGAAAGAAGTTGGTCCAATACATTACCTCACCTATCTTGTCTCTATCATTAATGGACACTTTCATTAGCAGTACCAGCAGAAAGGCCAAGGACTGGGTGGGGAAAGGAGACCAGAATATCCTCTCATCCTAAGAGCTGGGCTGCCAGGGCAGGGCTGAGGCATATTGCTAGAACAGCTTGGAGACAGAGGCGGATCAAGGTTTCGTGGGGCCATTGGCCAGAACAAGTGTGTGTGTGTGTATGGGGGGGTTCTCCCAACCCCTTCCACCTGCGGTCCCATCCCCGTTCTGCCCCTTCCCCTGCGGCCCCACCCCTGTTCCACCCATGATCCTATCCCATTCCGCCCCCCACTGCGGACCCGCAACCCATTTGATCCTTTCTCCCCCCCCCCCCCGCCAACTGCGGTCCCAAATCCGGAGAAGCTCTTTCCCCCCACACCAGGGCCCCGGGGCTGCGGTGGGGAGTGAGAGCTCCCCCAGCCCTGAGGCCACAGCTGGGAGCCAGAGCTCCTCCAGTCCTGGGGTCGCAGCTGGGGTCCAGGCGATGGGGTGTTCCCCACCACCCTGCGTTTCTGCCGGGAACTGGGGTTGGTGCGCGGAGACTTCCCCCACCTGCTCCGCCCAGTGCTTCTGCAAGGAAGCAGGGTCGGGGTGCAAGGGCTTCCCCCGTCCTGCCCCATGCTTTTTCCAGGGCTCTGGGCTTCTGCTGCCCTGCAGCGGATGTCTGCTGGGGGCAGGGTGCCCATTTTTCCAGGGCCCCCCAATTGGCACGGGCCCCGTCATCCCACTGGTTAATCCGCCACTGCTTGGAGAAACCCAGATTGCTGCTGCGTGTGCTGTACATCTTCTTTGTTTGGTTTAGAGAAGGGCTTTCAGGACATTTTCACCAACCCGGAAAGGAAAAGCAAGGCTTTTGTTACCTACGCAAAGAAAGGGCCTCTTTTTTTTTTTTTTTTAAAGGAGTTTCTTTTCCTGAATGGCCTCTGTAACAGGTGATATAATAAAATGAACCTCCCCGAATAAATAAACCACTCTGAGTTTCCCAGAGAACTTTCTGAAAAGCCTAGACACCCCAATCTGAACGGTGCCCTTTTCCAGCTCTGCATTTCTTTTCCTCACAGCCTCTCTAATACTTCTTTGCGGGGGAGGGGGAAGCAGCATTAAGCCCTTAATCCTTCTGCTTCAGATCTGTCTCCTCTTGTCTCTAACGCTGATAGGGAAAAAAGAAGTTAAAAAGCCTGCATCCTACTTCCACTGCAGCCAATGGAAGTTGCCCCATGGAATGAGGGCAGGGTTGGACCCTTGCTTATCAAATTTCGTACTCCATTCCTCACTCTTCTTTGGACCTGGTCCGTCAAGGCCCTGCCAGGTACTGAGCATTCAATTCCCATTGAAGTCAATAGGAGTTGCAGTCTCTCAGGGCTTTGCAGCAGATGCTCAGCCCCTAGTAGGATCTTGGGCATTTCTTTTTAGAAGGAAAAAAAGCATTTAAAACGTGAAGGGTGCTCCGATACCATGGTGATGGGCATGGACTCTGAAACCCACTAGAGCGGAGGCAGTGGGGTCTAGTAGACTGGGACTCAGAGATGTGGGTTCTATTCCTAGCACTACCACTGGCCTGCTGTGCAACCTTGGGCACATCACTGCCCCTGCTACCCTGTATCTGCCATGTCTGTTTTGACTATAAGCGCTCCAGGGTGGGGACTGTCATTGGTGTGTTTGTACAGTGCCTAGCACTCTGGAGTCCCAGTCCTGGTTGGAATCTCTAGGCCAGAGGTGGGCAATAATTTTCGCAGGGGGGCCACTCCACGAATTTTGGTAAGTCGTCACGGGCCACACATTTCTTTAATGGAGGGGGTGCGGGGTCTGGGAGGGAGTTTGGGTACAGGAGGGAGCTCCGGGCTGGTGCAGAGTGTTGGGGTGCAGGAGAGGGTGAGGGGTGTGGGCTCTGGGAGGGAGTTTGGTGCAAGAGGGGGCTCCAGGCTGGGGCAGGGGATTGGGGTGCAGGAGGGGGTGCAGGGTCTAGGAGGGAGTTTGGGTGCAGGAGGGAGTTCTGACCTGGGGCAGGGGGTTGGGGTGTGGGCGGGGCTGTGAGATGCAGGCTCTGGCCGGGAGGCGCTTACCACAGGCAGCTCCCGGGCGGCGGTGCAGCAGGGCTCAGGCAGGCTGTCTGCATGCTGTGGCCTCATGCCACTCCCAGAAGCGGCTGCGGCTGGCTGCTGCTGGCATGTCTCTCCGTGTCCCTTGGAGAAAGGGAGGCACTGGGTATCTGTGCGCTGCCTGCGCCCACAAGCAATGGCCCCACAGCTCCCATTGGCTGGTTTCCGGCCAATGGGAGCTGTGAGGACGGTGCTGGGGGCCTGCCTGAGCACCCCGCTGCACCATGGGACTTTTAGCGTCCCAGAGATCGCGAGGGGGCAGCTAAAGAGCCTGGCGGGCCGGAACGAAATGTTAGACGGGCTGGATCCGGAACCCCTGCTCTATGCTCTAGAGTAATACAAATAATCCATAATAACAAAATAGTCTCCTACAGTCCGTATTCAGCCAAAACGCCTATTGATTTCAGTGTAAGTGATGCCTGCTGGACTAGGTCACCAAATTACCAATGAAGGCTCAATCCACCCTTCCCATCTCAACTCTTTCCACTGAAGTTACTGTTGTGGCCTCATGTTCACTTTTGCACTTCTCCTGCCATTCCCTCTTCCTCCCTGCACAAACACCAAATTTAGGGTTACCATACGTCCGGATTTTCCCGGACATGTCCGGCTTTTGGGGGCTCAAATCCCCGTCCGGGGGGAAATCCCCAAAAGCCGGGCATGTCCGGGAAAATCGGGAGGGCTCGGTGGTGCTCGGCCGGGGCCTATTTGGCTGGTGTCGGGGCCGGTGCGGGGCCGGGGGCATGGTGCCGGGCCGGGAGCCGGGCCGGTTGCGTGGTGCCGGGCCGGGGTCCAGGAGCCAGGCGCGCGGTGCCGGGCCGGGAACCGGGGGCGCAGGGCTGGGCCGGGGTCCGGGCCGGGAGCCGGGGGTCCGGGCCCGCGGGGCCGGGAGCCGGTCAGGGGTCGTGGGGTCGCTGGGTCGGGGGTCGCGGGGCCGGGGTCGCTGGGCCGGGAGCCGGGGTTGCCAGGCCGGGCCGGGGGCCGGGGTCATGGGGCCGGGCCGCCGGGGGGTGCGCCGGGTCGGGCCGGGGACCGGCAGTGCTGGGCGGGCCGGGGGTGGTCGGCCGGGGGCCGGGGCCGGCACCCCAGGGCCCGAGCCGACCCAGGCTGGAGCCGCCGGGGGGCCAGCCTGCGCCGCGCCTCCTCCCCCCCACACCCCCCTTACCTGCTTCAGGCTTCCCGCGAATCAAATGTTCGCGGGAAGCAGGGGAGGGGGCGGAGACTTTGGGGAGGGGGCGGAGTTGGGGTGGGGGGGGGCGTGGGCGGGGCCGGGCCCCCGTGGAGTGTCCTCCATTTGGAGGCACAAAATATGGTAACCCTACCAAATTCACATTCAGAGCAAGATCATTCATGATGCAGTGATTTAATTCTGAGCCTGGCCTGAGGTTTCACTAGCTCTGTTAACATCTGAGCTTGCTCCGGGGCCAGGCTTTATTGTGAGCCTAATAAGTACACAAAGGCCCAGGAATTGGAAGCCTAGCAGTGAGCTTGCAAGCTTTAAGGGGCTTGCTCAGCTGGGCTGAATGACTGGGTAAACAGTGTGTTTCAGAGACTTGCAGAACCTGAGGAGGAATCAAATGCTCGGCATTAGCTGCCTTCCATGACATTTAAACAATCAAATATTTAAACAATTGCAGAAGTTCACATGGTCACTCCGGCTACTTGATAGACTTTCTGTTGCATTTTTTTTTCAGTGCAGATATGAACATGTTTACTGAGAACTTTTTTTTTTGAAGTTTCACTGCGCAGGAAGGGTACAAGTGTGGTTGTCCAGAAGTCAGATGGCGTAATATGTCAACAAGTACCAATCATAACACTGATAAGCAATGTACATTTAGACAAAGAATAACCTAAAGTGTTTCTGGAACAGATTACGGGGTAGCAGAGGGTTGGCTTTTAACAAAACATAAAAAGGGAATTCATTATTTTAAACCTGACTCTAGGCTATTAATTCTGCCTGTAATAATACAGTGGAGGCTTGTTTTATTTGCTCCTTCATAATGCGGCATGCAGGAAATATTTGGCAATTGATCTGTAGGTAATTATTTTTAAGTATCATTATTAATGGATTACGGCCCCATTTCAGCAAGGATTGAAGTCGATGTGTTTGAATGTTAGGCCTGTGGGCTAGTCTTCACTTATCGGCTGGTCCGGAGGCACGCAATCGATGTTCTGGGATCGGTTTATCGCGTCTGGTTAAGACGCGATAAATCGATCCCGGATCGATCCCGGAAGTGCCCACAATCGGCGCCGGTACTCCAGCTCTCCGAGAGGAGTACGCGGCGTCGACGGGGGGAGACTTCCGGCCGCGTCTGGACCCCGGTAAGTCCGGACTAAGGTACTTCGAATTCAGCTACGTTATTAACGTAGCTGAATTTGCGTACCTTAGTCCGAAGTCCGGACTAAGTGGGGACCAGCCCTGTGTCTAAGTACCTTGCTGAATCAGGACAATAATGCCTATCACAATCCATTTTAAGTAGATCAGGAGGTTTGCTAGCATACCTTCTACATGGGAAATTATGAACGTCTGTACATGAAGACATTGGCATGTAGTTTTGCTATAAAACATCGACTATGAGACAAATAGTTTTTAATGCTTTTCACTTCCTTTTGCCCTGCAAGACCACTCTCTCTTAGCTGTGTCAAGCTGGGGTCCAGTGCTTGTGTGTCCTCAACAGGTTTGCTGTTTACTGAGTTTCAGCCAGCCATATGTGTGCCTTCCCCATTGCCTTCAACCAGGACTGGATTAAGGGCTTGTCTTCACTGCAAAGTTAACTTCACTTGTAACTCAAGCGTTGCCCCCAACTTGAGTCCCATTCACCCACAAACCTTAACTTGAGTTGCTGGCCTGTCAGGGTGTATAGGCTAAAGCTCAAGTGAGCACAAATTGTCAGCTACTAGCACAACCACTCTGTAGTGTGGATGCAGGCCAGTTCTCCTTGAGTGCTGCTAGTCTTCTAGTACCTTGGCACAATTCTCTCCATGGGCTCAGAAAGGACAGACCATTTCTCCCACAATTCACTGGGAAAGAATGTATAGAGTGGCTCAGCATCACAAAGAACCATGGGATATGCCCCCTGGAAGTCTTAGCACTACACATGAGCGAGGGAAGTGCCAGTGTGGACACAGCAACTCAAGTGTTATTTCACAGTGTGACTCCTCTCACTCGGTCTAGGCTAACTTAAGAGGAGTAACCCAAGTGTAGATAACCTGAGTTAACTCTGCAGTGAAGAAACTCCCTATGTCAACCCAGACCTCTAGGCACATCATGACATGGGGCCCAGCATGGCGCTGCCCCCACAGCCCTGTCCCCACCTCCACTTGGAGTGGCAGTGATAGGGGGTCCCCTATTAATTCAGAGAGATAGGGGCAGAAGCAGTGGCATGGCGCCCCTTTCTCCCTGCAGGAGTGCAGGAGGTGACAGCTGGGGTGTATCTGAATGGGTGTGTGGCTTGGGCCCACTGCACTCTTCTCCTCCTGCCACACACAAAGCCCTCTGTTTGGGTGGCATTGAAGGGCTTCCCCAGAGCAGTGCAACTTGTTAATACTCCTTTGGGATGCACGGGAAAGTCCACACCTCACAGAGCTATAGTTTCAGGCTGTCAGCAGAATCAGGCAGGCATCTCTACATTGATTATGTTTGGTTCAGATTTATGAGCTTTTCTTTGCAACCACGAGGACTAGAAACTTTTTTTTAAGTGAAAGCTGTGATTCTGATGTAATCACATGACTTCTTGAGCTGGAGTCCTAGATATGGGCTGACAGTGTCCATGGTGTTATCTGGCTCTGCCTTCATTGGAGTTGCACAGGTGTAAGTGAAAGCTAGAGTTGTCCCTCAAAACCTCTTTTCTTGGAGAAGATTCACAAGATGGAAACCAGCTTCACAGGCCCAGGTTGAGTTTGCAGGGCTGTCATTTAGAAAAGCTCGGCATCTTTACTTGTAAACTGAACACATTTGAGACAGAAATTACTGATAGACAATAAAGAGGTACATGACTCCACAGTTTTAGTCTCAGAGATTGAGTTTTCAGAGGAGAAATGCACTTGTAGATACGCTAAGATATAAGCAAGTTATCAGAAATCCAGTCTTGTTGTAAATATCTTATGTGGTAGCTCCCCATACAATGTATCACCAAATGGTTTATTATAATCTACAATTGGATGCATTATAAATTCTAGAATCCTAGAATCTAGAGAAGGAAACGACCTAGTGGGTAATCCAGACTATTGCCAAGAAGCATGGGATTGCTCCCTGCAAAATATTTTGTCTAGTGCTTTGCCCAGTATCCCTAGGGATTGACTTCCCTGGGGAGAGTATTTCACAACCACATAGTTTTCACTGTTTAGCCTAAATGTTCCCTTTCTTAATCTCACCCCATTACTTATCAGTAGACTTTCTTGTGTCATGCTAAATAGTTCCTTCTTAGTCTGTTATACACTGCAAATACTTGTAGGCAGTTATCATGTTCCCCCTCAGCCAAACTATGCGAGATTAGCTCTCCATACATCAGCTCCTACCAGCCTCTTAGTCATTTTTGTTGTTTTTTTCCTGAACTCCCTCCAGTTTTGTCTATGTCTTTCTGGGCATAAGGTAGCTAGATGTGCATGTACCATTGCAGGTGAAGTCACAGCAGTTATACAAAAAGCAGCTGTTCCCTTCCTGGTTTGAGACATGATATACTGTAGCTGAAGGGGAAGGACCCCAGGTTAGCTAAATAAGTTGCTTCAGACAAAAATCTCCTCCATGATCTGCACAGTGGACACTCTCAGAGCTTGGAAAACTTTCTAGACCGCTACTAGCTAGAGGCCGGTCTCACTCTGGAAAGATGAGGGAAAGAATTGTCCAAGGGCAATGCACTGGTGAGAAACACAGTCCCTGCCCCATTCTGAGAACTGAGAAGGAAGTTGTTGGAAATCCCGTCAGGGGCTGTCCCTAAACCCTGCTCAGAGGGTTCCATTTTTCATGTCAGCCTCCAACCAGTAGATGTCTAATAAATGTCTAAATAAATAAACACCAACCGTGTCTGGCTGTGCTAGAGCAGGGAGGGTTTCTACTTCTTTACTTCTTCCCCAGCCTCTTGGCTGTTTCTGTAAGGGGAGGTGTCCCTGTTACTCTGACTACATTGTCTTAGGATATATTTGTGACATCCTGACACCCCAATATTCACCACTGTCATGTAATTAGGATATGTTTTGTACAAAGTATGTCTTGTGAGGTATCATTCTAAAAGTCTTGATCTGCTAGACATTAGTATCTCATTGGATTGTATGTGTTATCGTCGTATGTGAAGTTATGAAGTTTGGCTATGTACGTGTTACTGACACCTGTTGTGAGGCTGAAAACACCCACAAGCCGCCTTTCAGGTACAACAGTAAAAAGGCCAAACAATGTTAATGGCTTAGTGAGGAAATGCACACAAGCACCAGGATTACCCCAGGAACTGTATACAATAGAAACCTCTCAGAGATAGCACTACACAGTGGGAACTGTTTGACCCAGTCCACAGCAAAAGAGCTTTCCAGCAAGTGGGAAGATATAAAAGGGGGACAATGACATTATGGGGGGACCTCACTCTCCCTGCAACAATACACCTGGAAAACCTGAGGGGCAAGGACTGAACTGTGGGATGTGATGGTCCCAGGTTAGAAGGATTTTTAGCCCGGTGTATGAAAACCTGGGAAAGCCAAGGCAACTTGTGCCTTAAGAATCTGCCAGCCTGTTTATCACTCAGGGTGAGAATTTGCTATCTACCTATCTAGTGTGTTAAGCTCAGTTTGCGGTTTTTGTTTATTTACTAAGGTAATCTGCTTTGATCTGTTTGCTATCCCTTATAATCACTTAAAATCTAATTTGTATAGTTAATAAATTGTTTTGTTTTCTCTAATCACAGTTTGTGGAATTCATGACTGGGGCGGGGGAGGGAGGCAAAAAGCTGTGCATATCTCTGTCCACGTTGAGGGAGAGGGCAAATTTCAATGAGCTTACGCTGTACAGTTCTCTGTGCAATGCAAGACAATACAATTTTGGGTTTACTCTCCAGAGGGGGAGTGCACTTGAATGCTGGGCAATTCCCCAGCTGAGTCTTCCCATACAGAACTGATTTTAGTGTCTGTGTCTGGGTGTGTCCCTACCTGTGTGTGTGCTGGAGGAGGCTTGAGGGCCTGGCTCAGCAGGACAGGGTAAGAGAGCCCAGGCTGGTGGAATAGGTGGGCTCAGTGGTACCCCAATACATCAGCTGGCACCCTGGAGTGGGGGGTAACCTGTCACAATATTACATCAATGAGGGAATCTCACTTAACTAGACAGCAAACACATCAGATAACATTAAAGAGTCTTGGGAAAGGCCGAATGGGCCAAGTTCTGACTCATAGCATACCTTGTGCTACCACAGCATTCTGGATGGATTCACCCTAGTTAAGGTTTCCGTCTCTGTCCTGCACCAGGTAGAGGGTGCACCAGGTAGAGGGTGTAGGCAACTTGAAATTAAACTAGGGCTCCATTCCAGAGCTTCTGTCAACAGCCTCCTCGGTGAGCCCTGTATCAGCAGTGATGATGGCTTTCTGGGACATTCTCCTTTTGGTACTAGCACTGCCCACATCTGTTGCAGGCCCAGTTACTTACTCCCCTCTCCCTTCCCCATTGATCATCAACCTCATCGAAATCTGCTGCTGTCAGTGGTCCTCAATTAACCAGCCAGGATGCATGAAATCAACAACAGCATATTTATCATTCACATGCCAGGCGTGGAGTACAAGCTGCTTCATGCTGACAGAGCTCTGTGGAGATACCTTGAGAAAAATTCATATCATAGTTCTGGATATATTCCCCATAGAACCCTACGTCATAAATCCAAAGCTTTCCCCATCAGAGCTGAAGCAGGTTGAAGGAGAACCAGTCATGCACAGGATCTTGGGCTTTGTAGATGGGGACCCAACTGAACTAGTTAGAAGAGGACCTAGATTTATTTGAATTGGTTCTGCTTCTCCACCTGTCCAGTTTCTAGCAGGGCTGTGGAGCGGAGCCCGGAGCTGGAGCGCGGAGCAGCTCCGGAGCAGTGGAGCTGCAGGTTTTTGCCTGGAGCTGGAGCCGAAGCACAGCTCCAAAGCCCTGATTTCTGCCCCAGGTCCTACTAAGATACAAGGGTGATGCGAACTATAGAATAAACTAAGCTAGACAGACAGACAAATTGGCATATTTTTTCTACTCAGATAAATGCTAGTGGTGAATTTGGCCCAACCTTTGCATAACACTGAAGGATCTGTTCTTGAGGAAACTCCCTAGTTCTTGATGAGTTTAATTGTACTGCATGTTTTATTTTTCAGGTGATATTTTGGGATTACCTCACTCTATCATTATGTTGTTTATACAAGCTGTGAAGATATGCCTTGCATGAAACTTGAGTCCTGCTAGAGCAAACCCAACTGCCTGTTTTATTTTAGTCTGTTTTCATCATCTAGAAATCAAAGGGACACTGTCAACTTTAAAATGATCACAACAATCCTCACAATCAGTATAACTGCACAAGACTGCAGAAAAAAATTTCCCCGTTTTTTCAGTCTGTTTATATTATGCATTTCACACCCCTTTGGGCAAATTTTTCAAATGCAGCCACTGATTTTGTGTTCCTCATTTTCTGCGTGTTCAATCTGAGGTGCCCTACTCAGCTTTTGAAAAGAAATGAAGATCCACGGTTGCAGTTGAAGTCAATGGGAGCTGCAGGTGCTCGGCACTGCTGAAAGTCAGGACGTATGCCCAAATTTTCAATGCGGGTGCTTAACGTTAGATTCTTAAATAAAAGGCATGTGGTATTGCTCTTGATGCACGTGAACTAAGAGGAAAGGAACCCTAGAGCTGTGAAATAAATGACCTATTTTAGTCTTCCCATAGTTCTGTAACTAATCTGTAGCCACATAGTACTTCATGGATGTGTGCAGCATATAAAAGCCACTTAGAACTCAAACTGATTAGAAATTTTCTCTGTGGACTGCCCTGGGTGGGGGACCTACGGCTTCCAGGGTCTCTGACTCCGGGACAGCCGCAACATGCGAACTGCCCCAGGGCCAAGGATCCCAGGGTTTACTGGGTCCACAGTTCCTGGGAAACCTCACCACATGGCTTCTGAATCAAGCAGGCTCCCAGCCACTGAGCTGGGACCCTCAGTGCCAGGAGCCTGGCAGTGCAGGGATGGGTTTTCAGGGTCCATGGCTCCTGGGCAGCCCCCCCCAGATGGACTGTGCCAGGTTGGAGAACCCAGGGCTTCCTGACTCCTGGGCCAGTCAGCATAGTGGGGCTGTCCTGGAGCTGCAACACTGAGAGGATGGCATCTACTGACAGAAACTAACATTCTTGTCAGCTTCACCAGTCCCGGGGAGCAGATTTTGTTTTGGAAGCACTATGTGTTGGTGTTTCTGAAACAAATATCCTTAGAGATTTCCAATTCATGAGAAATTTCAAAATATCAAAATTTCTTGTGAAATGTAAATCCTGAATTTCAGCCAGTTCTACTTAGAACCTTATAGCAACTGAAGGGATAGAACACAGTCCCTACAACTTGAGTTAAAGCGAGAAACTCTGATAGATGTACAGCAGTGGTCTCCAACCGTTTTACGCCCAAGATCACCTTTTGAATTTAAGGACAACCCAGGATCTCCTCCGCCCTTCCCCGAAGCCCCGCCCTGCTCACTCCATTTCCCCCCTCTCTCCATTGCTTGCTCTCCCCCATCCTCACTCACTTTCATCAGGCTGGGGCAGGGGGTTGGGGAGGGTGTGCAGGCTCTGGGATGGGGCCGAGGGATTCACAGTGTGGGAGGGGGCTCTGGGGTGAGCCTGGGGAAATGGGCTGGGGTGCAGGAGGGGGTGAGGAGTGCAAGCTCTGGGAGGGAGTTTGGGTGCAGGAGGAGGTATGGGGTGCTGACTCTGGGAGGGGGCTCAGGGCTGGGGCAGGGGCTTGGGGTGTAGGAGGGGGCATGAGGTGCTGGCTCCAGGAGGGGACAGGGGGTTGGGGTACAGGGTCCCGCCGGGCAGCACTTACCTCAGGTGGCTCCTGGTCAGTGGCGCAGCAGGGCTAAGGCAGGGTCCCTGCCTG
The DNA here is from genome assembly GCF_011386835.1 of Chrysemys picta bellii. Taxonomy (NCBI): domain Eukaryota; kingdom Metazoa; phylum Chordata; order Testudines; family Emydidae; genus Chrysemys; species Chrysemys picta. The sequence goes on along the minus strand of NC_088791.1, from coordinate 332,239,686 downwards.
CCCTGGCCCCACACTGCTCCTGGAAGGGGCCAACGTGCCCCTGTGGCCCCTGGGGGGGGGCACGTGGCTCCGCGCGCTTCCCCTCTCTGCAGCCACCACCCTCGTAGCTCCCATTGGCCACAGTTCCCTGTTCCTGGCTAATGGGAGCTGCTGGGGCGGTGCTTGCAGGCACAAGCAGCGCACAGAGATCCCTGCCTTCCTCCCTCCCCCAGGGCTGCAGGGGCGTGCTGGCCGCTTCCGGGAGTGGGGTGGGGCCAGGGCAGGCATTAGCTGCAGCCCTGCTGCACCGCCAGAGATTGCAATCAACTGGGAGAGTCTCCAGGATCGACCAGTTGATGGCAATCGACCGGCTGGTGACCACTGATGTACAGGGTCTATGACACTGGTTGAGCAGTTCTTATTCCATCCAGGACAGGACATTGGTACATATACACATGGGACAATGTATTTACTGGCATGAAATGAGCTGCCTAACACTGTATCTGAAACAAAACAAGGTGTAGGATTAAGAATGCTGGAGTCAAAATGCTTCTCCACATGAAATACATTCTGTACATGTTGGCTGAGTTTTATTGTGCTTACAAAATGTAACGTTACCTGTTGTGTTTTCCAGGTGGTTGCAGTTCACTTTGCTGATGATTTTAAGAGGTTTACCTCAGGCCCTGGCTGTCTTAAGATGAGAGCATTGTTGTTCATCAGCATGTTCTTGCCTGCAGAAGGGAGTGCACAGTCTAATTCCTTATTGCTGCAGTGAGAGGGTTAGCTGCAAACAGGTTTAAATCCTCCCCTTTGTGTAAGGAAGAAGTCAGACCTCTGGCTCCTTAGGCCCCTACCTTATTTCACTGCATCATTTCCTACTGTTGAAAGGACTGCTAGCAAGATGGAATAACCAGAGGACTTGGGCCCTGATTCTCAAAGGTATTCAGGTCCCTACATCCTAGGAGTTAGTTGCCTAAATATTTTGAGGATCTGGGCTTTGGCTTCCAGTTCTTCCATCCAACCAACGTAGAAACTTAAGGACCAGCTTCTAGGGCTTTCAGCCCCAGTGGGTTTAGGGCCTCCTGGGAATGACATCTTGGTTCTTAATAGCACTACCAAGTGCCTCCCCCAGCCGCCATCATCTCCACAACCTTGTAAAGCTGTGGAGAGGGAATTCATACTGATCAGGGTAGCAAGCTTTTACATTGCAGTCACTCTTAGATACTTATATGCCCTCTATTCCCATAGTATCTGAGTGCTGGACAATCTTCAATGTACTTAACCTCACAACACCCATGTGAGGTTTGAAAGCATTATCATCTTCATTTTACAGATAGGGTACCAAGGCAGAGATGCTAAGGGACTTGCCCAAGGTCACACCATGAGTCAGTGGCAAAGATGAGACTAGAATATAGGTCTCCCAAGTCGTAGGCTAGTTCCCTAATCTCTGTAACATCTCTCCTCAAATTCTGCTGCCTCAAAAAGGCTATTTAGACTAAAGCACCTTATCCTTGGGCTCCTCCCCTCTCTGCTTCCATTGGAACCGCCAAACCATGATATTTGTGTGCAGGTGGTTCTGACAGCTCAGAGGGAAAGGAGTATTGCTTCCATTTCAGTGATACCCCTCTGGCCTATTCCTGACTGCATTGGATCTCCACCACAATAAGAGATGGAAAGAATCATTTGAGCCATAGTCCTCCATGTGACAATCTTTTCATTCTCTCCCCCAGACCCCACTGCTGGATTTGAAATATCTACTGTAACTCTAAATAAAGTAGCAGTGGCCACCATTTGATCATCACTTCTGGCCTTAAGTCAATGACAGTCTTTCCACTGACTTCAATGGAATTTGGATCAGGTTCAGAATGCCAGATTTCTTCACTTCCATCTCAGAACAGAGGATTCCTTCAGCCAGGAGAAATTATCTCCAGATAGTGCAGTCCATCAGGGCCCCAGCTCTAGGCTGTCTCATTTGCAACTTGTTCATGAGGTGATGACATATGTTAGCAGGTGTGTTATCACTTGATAATACTGCACTGTTAATATACCTTCACCATTATTTAAGTTGCCACTCCTCACTGTTTGCCTACAGAATGGCTTACAGTAACTCAGAGAGCTCAGAATTCAAGATTTTTTTTATGCAGGGGTGGTCTGATTTCACAAGATAGTAGGAGGTCTTGTTTCCTAGGAAATACACGTATGAATAAACTGCAACAACAATGCCTCTAATTTTAACTTAATATCCAAAGGAGGAAAAAGACCAATGCTGTTACCTTACTGCTCCCTTCATCTCCTTTTCCTATTTTCACCAGATACTACAGTGATAAGAGCCTCTGAATACCTAGATTGGTAGGGCTTTCCTGTCACTTTAAGGCCCCTTTACACTTCAAGAGTGGCATAATGTGGCTTTAGTGTAAATGAGAATCAGGGCCATGGTCTTTGCACCTTCTCTGATGCTGGCCCCCGCTTTGGACCAGGCTCTCTTGATTTTGTCCATCTGGAATTCTCTCTCTTCTTTTAAATCCTCATTCAAAATCTATCACCCTCCCTTCTCAGTGTCAGGCCTGAGATATGGGTTGTCTGACCTGTTGATTAGAGCCAGAGCCCAGCCTAGTGATTCGAGGCAGAGGACAGAAGCCAAAGCCAGAGTCAGAAACCAGGAATTAAGCCAAGGGCCAGAGCTGGAGTTAATAGCCAGAGTCAGAAGCCAATAACCAGAACCAATGTCAGAGCCAGAGTCAGAAGCCAGGCAAGGGAGCTGGGCTGAGGGGATTGGTGCAGGACCAGAACAGGGCAGGAGCAGATTGGAGCAATACAGGAACAAGGCAAGCACAGAGTGATTGCAATTGCAAACATAAGCATTGAGCAGCCAGCAACCTACTGCTGCTGCTGAGCTTAAACGTTGACCTGTTGGCTCCATTCAGCCAGTTGGGTGGGCTGGCCAAGCAGTCAATCATGCAGCAGTCCATCTGGGTTCATTAACCTGCCTGAAGGCTGTACCAACTAGCCCTGGGGGCTCCTGATGCTGAACACCACAAAACCTTAATAAATTTCTCCTCACAACAGCTCTATTAGGTTGGGAAGTGCTGCTACCCCCATTTTTCACATCGGGAATTGAGGCATGAACAGACCAAGTTACTTGTCCAAGGTCTCACAGGGAGCAGAACCGGGATCTAAACCCAGAACTCCCAGATGCCTCTGTCCATCTCTTCAAGCAACTCCTGCTCCCTTCTTTTAATCACTAATGATCCCCACCTCCAGCCGCTCTCTTCTTTTTTAATAGTTGTCCAGTGTATTGTGTATTTGTCTTAGATTATAAACTCTTTGGAGCAAGAAATGTGTCTTAATCTGTTTGTAAAGCTGTGTGAATGTATGGTTCAATGTAAACATTTATTAAAAACAATTAAAAAGCTAAAATTGAGGAGGATTTTATTCAAAAGTGTCGGGTGTTGACAGCTATGGGAACCAATTGCCTCAAGATCAATTTTAATTTAAAGCTACCGTACCACAGCACTTTACTTGTGGCTTCACCCCTCTGGAAGAGTCCTACAGACTCTATCGAGAGTGGTTTAATTCTCTACTCATATTATCTGTCTGTCAATCTTAAATTTTGCTATAGCACCTGTCAACATAATATCTAAGTGCTACTCTAGGATGGTGACTGTTTTGGCTCTTGTCTGGAGAATAAGTAATCCCTCTAGAAAGCAACAGAGGGTCCTGTGGCCACAGGGCCCTCTGTTGCTTTTTACAGATTCAGACTAACATGGCTACCCCTCTGATACTTAATCCCTCTAGAGTTATTCATAATCCCTTCTTTCCTAATATTCATTCCCTCTTCCTACTGGCTCAACAGCAGCTGAGGTCCTTGAGATGCCATGGTGATGATAGATGGACTAGATGAGCTCCAAACAAGAGGAATGGGATTTGGGGAGCAGTTGTGTGGAATGCTGAGGATTGAAGGTTCCATGGCAATTGGGAATGACAGTTTGTGCGTTGTGTGCAGTGTTGTTGTACCTCTGTTGGTCCCAGGCTGTTAGAGAGTGTGGTGCACTGGATGAGGCACACCACATGTTGTGATAGGCATGTGACAGGGATCTTGAGAGGGGTGTTGTGGGGAGTGTTGATCACAATAGAAGTGGAGATATGTCTGCAGGTTTTGCAGCTGTTGTTCCGGCAGGGACTGGTGCTGGTTTGAATTGGTGTGTCCTGGTATGTGGGATGATGAGCTTGGAGAGACTGAGGTGTTGTTCGAAGGTGTATCTCATCCTAATTGCCCTAATAACAACCATGTGGGTGAAACCAGACAATCACTGTGCTCTCACATGAATACGATAAAAGACAAAAACACCATATCACCTGTGGGTGAACACTTTTCACAAAGTGATAACTCTATATCTGACCTATCAGTCCTCATCCTCAAAAGAAACCTGCACAACACTTTCAAAAGACAAGCTTGAGAGCTTAAATTTGTAACTTTGCTAGATACTAAAAATCATGGACTGAACAGAGACACTGGATTTATGGCTTATTACAACAATGTGTAACTCACTAACATCCTTGTTTTGTCCTATGACTATGGGGTATTAACAGGTCACTTCATCTTGAATGGTCCCTTAGGATATGTGCTAACTACTTATGCTAAACAATCTGTTCAATCTTGTATTTAGCAGTGACACTCTGAGTGAGTCCCGGTCTACACTACAGAGTTAGGTCGACCTAACTCTGTAAGCGTCTCCCCAAAATGTAGCTCCCACCGATATAACTTGCGCACTACACTGATTTAATAACTTCACCTCCATGAGAGGCATAGTGCTTAGGTTGATGTAGTTAGGTCAGTATAGGCACTGTGTTGCTTACATCGACTGTTGCTGCCCTTCAGAAGCCATCCCACAGTGCCCCACATTGACAGTCAAATCAGTGGAAGCACTCCTGGTGAGGACATGCACCGCTGACACAAGGAGCGTAGGGTGGACATGCAAAAGCAATTTAGTTACTGCAGTGGCTGTACATGGATGTAACTTAGGCCAACTTAATTTTGTAGTGTAGATTTGCCCTTAGTTTCCCAGACCTGAAGAAGAGCTCTGTGTAAGCTCAAAAGCATGTTTCTCTCACCAACAGAAGATGGTCCAATAAAAGATATTACCTCATCCATCTTGTCTATCTAAGTTTGTGCTTCATCAAAAGAGGAAGAGCGACCTAAGGGCCTGATTTTGTGTGCTGAGCTCCTACACTTAGAGAAGCCCATAGTGAGATATGGTCCCCAGAAGAGGGAGGCTTGCTGAGTGAGTGGTGACTGGGAACAATGCACCTGCTGGCTGTTCAGTGGAACTCAAGAACCTTATCAGAAAATTGTTGCAGCATCTGGTGCCACATGATCCACTGTCACAAGATTTTGCCTCCTCCCAAGGCAGCTGAATATCCTTCTCCATCCATGCAGAATAGCAAAAGTTTTTTTTCCCCTGCCTCACTGAGTCTGTCGCCAAGAACCCTACAGCAGTGAGACTTCATATCTTTAATTAGGGAGCATATGTTTCAGGGCAATAGGAGTTTGAGCTTTATAGCCACAAGGCCCAGAGTAGATTTGAAGCCCCGTTGAACTCTCCCCAGGAAGGGATGGTGATTAATTTATCATCAGTATCACTCTGGAGGACCATATCCTGGTTCTACTTGTTAACCCTTGTCTAAAGGTGAACTGACTAGTAATATTTCTGGGGTTTGCTAACCATTGCACAATGTGCAATGCTAATTTCCCTCTGAGCTAGTAGTGGCTGACTTAGTACCAACTGCGTCTCCCTGTTTACTTTTTAGTGCCTGCCAGTACATTAACTTGGGTTTCTGATGGCGCTGAGTAGGTCTTTGGAAATCAATATGTGATGCTGTAATCAGCCATTTTAGGGAAGCAAGGATACGTGCTGAAGCCAAACTGGGTGACGTCATGCACAATTAATATGTATTTCTAACTGTGTTGTTCCCCCTTGCTCTTTCCAACCTTCACTTTAAAATCCTTTTGTGAATCCAAATAGGTCATTCTCATTGGCTGACAGGGCACCTACAATCTGGGATTGGTTTAAGTATCTGTATATTCTTTGAACTGAGGTTCCAGCACCATCTCAGCTCCTAAGAGTATCCACGCTGAAAAGCAATTTTTGGCTTATTTAAGTAGAGTTTTCTCTGCATTTCAAGCTTTACTAGTTCTTTGTAACGTTAGGATTAGAGAGAAGGCTCGAGTCAGCACACAAATTGATTCCTGAAGAATGTATACTTATTGCATGGACTAATGGAAATCAGCAGGGAATTCTGGCAAAAACGACAGGGATTTCCCCCTCAAATCTGCACGATTTTTGCATCTGTGTTTGTATCTGTTTTTCTTGGCTCTTCTTTTCTTTTCCTGCCAGATATCATTATAAAGATTCAACAAAGATGGGCAATTAAAAATAAAAATAGACATAATATATCATACAAATAATTAGAATCATATATTTGCATGATGTGGCAATAGCTTTGGGATACACTGCAGAGCTGTGTGACAAAATGCATTTGAACTCATCCTGCAAACATGCATGTGAGTAAATTAACGCACGTGATGAGCCCCACTGATGTTACTACTTGGGTGTGTGAGGTTAAACGTGTGGGAAAGCATTCACCAGTCAGAACAGGGGTCAGCAAACTATGGCCCACGGGCCACATCCGGCCCGTCAGACCATTTAATCTGGTCCTCAGTTCCCGCCAGGGAGCGGGGTCGGGAGTTTACCCTGCTTTGGTGCTCCAGCCGGGGAGCAGGGTTAGGGGCTTGCCCCGCTCCGCACAGCTCCCAGGAAGCAGCTGGTATGAGCCCCCTCCAGTTCCTACGTAGTACAGGGAGGCGTGGCCCCGCGGCTCTGCGAGCTGCCCCGTTTGCAGACTCTGCCCCCGCAATTCCCGACCAATAGGAGCTGCAGGGGTGGGGCCTGTGGATGGGGCAGCACGCAGAGCCGCCTGGCTGCGCCTCGGAGCCAGAGGAGGGACATGCTTCTAGGAGCTGCTTGCGGTAAGCACCACCTGGATCCTACACCCCTGAGCCCCCCCCCCATGTCCCAACCCCCTGCCACAGCCCTGATTCCCCTTCCACCCTCCGAACCCCTCGATCCCAGCCCAGAGCCCCCTCTTGTACCCCAAGCCCCTCATCCCCAGCCCCACCTCTGAGCCCGCACCCCCAGCCAGAGCCCTCATCCCCCCATGCTCCAACAGCCTGCCCATCCCTGATCCCCCTCCCGCCCTCTGAACCCATTGGTCCCAATTCGCAGCCCCCTCCTGCCCCCCAAAACCCTCATCCCTAGCCCCACCCCAGAGCCCGTACCCCCAGCCAGAGCCCTCCCACCCCTCCTCTGTACCTCAATCCCCTACCCCAGCCCTGATCCCCCTCCCGCCCTCCGAACCCCTCGGTCCCAGCCTGGAGCCCCGTCCTTCACCCCAAACCCCTCATCCCCAGCCCCACCCAGAGCCCTCAGACCCCCCGCACCCCAACCCGGAGCTCCCTCCCGCACCCTGAACGCCTCATTTTGGCCCCACCCCAGAGCCTGCACCCCCAGCTGGAGCCCTCGCCCCCTCCTGCATCCCAACCCCCAATTTCGTTAGCATTCATGGCCCATCATACAATTTCCATACCCAGATGTGACCCTCAGGCCAAAAAGTTTGCCCACCCCTGAGTCAGAACCTTCTTTATTAAACTGAATAAGTAAACTTTGTACACAGGGAGAAATCCTGTTCCCATTGAAGGCAGTAGCAAACTCCCATTGACGTCAGTGGGGTCAGAATTTCACCCATAAAATTCATACTTATACCTTAAGGTCTGGTCCCAAAGCCGTTATTAGTGTGAGTACCTGCCCATCCTGCCTTTACTTTGAATTGACCAGCTGACTCCTGCAAGATAAGTTAAGGCCTATAATTATCATTTATAATAACATCCTTTATTAAGCAATAATATCACAATTGTACACTAACAGCCGTGAACACGGCAGCCTCACTATTGTAAGTTGTGCTTTAGACCATAACTGCAGAATTCAGTGTGCTGCAGTACGGGTGTGAAAAGCCGAGAGTGGGTTAGTTCGAGGGAGTCAGCTGGTTTCCCATCTATTTTATTCATCTGATTAAGATCGTAAATTTCTCAGGCTAGGTCTACACTACCCCCCTGAATCGGCGGGTAGAAATTGCTCTCTCGGGGATCGAATTAGCGCGTCTCGTCGGGACGCGACAATCGATCCCCGAATAGACGCTCTTACTCCACCAGCGGAGGTGGGAGTAAGCACCGTCGACGGGGAGCCGCAGAGGTCGATTTTGCCGCCGTCCTCACAGCGGGGTAAGTCGGCTGCGATACGTCGAATTCAGCTACGCTATTCCCGTAGCTGAATTTGCATATCTTAAATCGACCCCCCCCCCCTAGTGAAGACCTGCCCTCAGGGAAGGATCCCTGCCTTTTTCCATGGCAGTCAAAGCCCTGCGTCTTCACATATGGCAGTGACAAGCTCAGTATTGACGCCACCGTGGATGGGGTAGGCGGCACCTCCCGCGCAGAGGACCGGGAGCTTTGGGATCCAGTTTTCAAACAGCGAACCAAGCGCCGGACAATCACCCGAAGCCGATTAGGCATTGGCCGTTCCCTGGGGCTGGAAAGGAGCTGCGGGCTGCCCCGAGGATTTTTGGAGGGGGGTGGGCAGAGGATCTTCGCCAGAGAAATGCCCGCTTGGAAGGGGGGAGCGCACCTTGCATCTTTGCAATTCTCCCCACGGGGCGGGTGCAGGGAGGCGGAGAACGGCCGCGGGCTGCTCTTGGCGCAGCGAGTGCGCACAGAAGGGGGGTGTGTGCCGGGAGGGGGGGGGGGGGGGGGGGCTGCGCGGGGGGAGGGGCAGTGGCTCTGCACACCAGGCCAGCCTCCTGCGAGCTCCAGCAATCCGGAGTGCGGGTGGGTTGGGTCACATGGCGCCTGCGCTGCTGAGGCGCCAGTCGCTGTTCGCAGGAAAGTTTTGGTAGCAGCAGCAGGAGCCGGAGGGCTCTAGGGTGACACCTGCAAGGAGGACTTAGCTGCCTCTTCCAGTCTCCCCCCCTCTCGGAAGCTTTCTAGCCAATGCAGGAGAGTTGTGCATTGGGGATCGCGAGGGAAATGCAACTGGAAACCCCGAAGTGTGTGTAGGAACCTGAGCATTTCACTGAGGGGGTGATAGGAGGAGGCAGGTCTGAGTCAGCGAGAGATTCCATCAGAAGGCATCAGATCAGCCTGGAGTTATGGGACCAGACCCTTCACCTGCCTGATCTTGCTCAGAAGGACACTTAGCTGTAAACCTGACTGAGCCTTGCATGTGAGGCGGCGGTAAGTAAAGCGATCCTGGATATTAAGGTTTTGGAAAGGAGTGCAAGTGTAAACCGACCTGGCTGGCATATGCTCTGCACAAAGCTAGAAGGGGACAGTTCCTTCTGGGGCGGGGGATGCTGACTTTTTTTTAAGGGGGAGTCGTTGGGTCTATAACTTTTGCAAGCTATAAACAATCTGCTACCAAAAAAAAATGCAAATTCCTTCAGCAAATCACTGATCCATGGATCAGTATTAGCCGAGGGTGGACAAAGGGTATTGGATGAGGATAACCAAGTTGCCCAGATAAGATGTGTTAAAACTATTACTAACTATCTCTTTACTCGGTTAAAATAGTTTTTGTGCTGAGAAAGGTAGAAGTACAAAATCTCACCGAGATCTAATCATCAGACATAGTTGACAGGGACAAAATAGAAGAGTAATTTCAGGCTAGAAGATGCGGAATCCAAAGTCAATATCACATTTCCTAATTGAGAAATAGTCTTGGGACCTTTAGACGGGTGCAGTTTATTTATGAAATCATTGGCACTAGTTATCAGAAAGAAACTAGCCAGTACATTAAATAGAATCCAGGGAATTATTTCATGACAGCTGTCTTTCCTCCACTGATTTTGCCTGCCCTCAGTTTTGTTCACACATTTTTAGGAAGCATAAGGCAATTTCTTTGGGTGGAAATTAATGTTTAACTCTTATCTACATGAATGTGAACACACCTTGGCCAACCTCCCTCCCCCCAAAAATATATCTAGCAAACAAAAAGTAGAATAATGTTTCTTCATGGATTCTGATTGTGAACTGAAATCACCTAACTCCTGAAACTATAGTATCAGTATTTGTTGGATGCAAACACTTCTTTTTCAAGCTATAATCATTCATCATTAGTTGTTAATTTTTAAAGAGAAGAAAAAACATGCCTAGTAGAAGTGACATTGTGCAAATTACATCATTTCGAAATACAAACAGGGACTGGCAGAGCATCTTATGAGAAAATAGCTGATAAAAAATCATGTTTGCTTTATTTCACACTGGGTGACACCCAGGAGACATTCACAATAGCCAGCAGCTGGAGCAAGTTCTCCTAGGTAAGGAGTTGCGGTGCTGAGCTCTGCACTGAATGGCTGCAGGTCTATTGATAATCCATTTTTGTTAAAGAAAGATATTAAATTATCTGTATTTTAGGCTATTGCTACAACTGGGGACGTTCAGTCTTGTTCTGAGGGTGGGTGATAGCTTGAGGGAGATCTGCTTTGTAATGTCCCAGAGGGCAATGGCTCTCAACCTTTCCAGAGTACTGTACCCCTTGCAGGAGTCTGATTTGTCTTGCGCATCCCCAAGTTTCACCTCACTTTAAAACTATTTGCTTACAAAATCAGACATAAAAATACAAAAGTGTCACAGCACACTACTACTGAAAAATTGCTTCCTTTCTTATTTTTACCATATAATTATAAAATAAATCAACTGGAATATAAATAATGTACTCTCATTTCACTGTATAGTATATAGAGCAGAATAAACAAGTCATTGTATGAACTTTTATTTTGTACTGATGTGGCTAGTGCTTTTTATGTAGCCTGTTGTAAAACTAAGCAAATATCTTAGATGAGCCGATGCACCCCCTGGAATACCTCTGTGTACCCCTGGTTGAGAACCACTGTCAGAGGGAACAGTGTTTTGGCAACTGCAATAATGCCTGTCACACTACATTACAGTGTGTATTGCTCAGGTTGGTTGATATCAGTGACCATGTGTATCATCACTTGCAATTTGCTAGTTTAGAGAATGGTCCATAATCTGTGATCCTGTGTAATGAAAACCAAAACTATTTTATAGCAAGGGGAAAAAATGGATGGGGGTGGGTGAGTGGGGAGGCAGACAGAAAAATCTTCTAAAGAAATTGAACTAATTGGTAAAAATATAAATATGGTTCTATTTCTTTTTTTGTGTCACTCTAGTACATGTGCCAAAATGCCCGCTGTGCCTACTGTATATGTTGGCAGATATCTCTGGCTTGCTAGTATCAAAATCTGTTTCAGGTTTTCCAGCAATTCTCTTCTTATAATCTTCAAACTAGTGGAGAAGGGACGGAGTGAGTGAAACTTTACTCAGCCACTGGCCTCACTGTTCAGTGTCACTGACAGACTAATGCATATGTGTTATGTTTTAATTGCACTGGGGGCTTTGGTAGCTCTTAAACTGGTGCTCGGTTAGTTCTGTGTTTTAACAAGTTTCATGACTAAGAAACGCAGCTGAGGTATTTTGGCACAGTGGTAACAGTAATTTGGTTCATTTCTGTCATTTGGATTGAGGTAGGTTTTGATTGGTTTTTTTGTCACAGCCCTATGGAAAAACTTTCTTCATTTCAAAATGTAATGGAGACTAGTCTGGTCATAGGATTTCACACTGTACGTACCAGGATTTATTTTCATTTTACAGTCTATTACGAGTACCACCCCTGAATGCGGAACTCTTCCAAAAATGTACTTGCTTATTAGAAGATGATTCATGTATACTCCGAACAAGGCAGTTCTCTTTCCCCAGCATTTTCTTAAGGCATGCCTGTCTATTGCAGACAGGAAAATGTGTCTGCAAGTGTCCTAGTAGCATGAGGAGCCCCAGAGTAGCAGTCAGTGTTTCCATTCCCAAAGCAATTGTAATGCCATTATCACACTTGATCATGTACAAAACACTTTCTGGAGGTTCCTATCCTGCATAGCAGAACAATATTTTGTATTGAGTAAAAGAGTATGCAGCACTTCTGACATAATTCACTAAAGTGTTATTGTAGCCGTGTTGGTCCCAGGGTATGAGAGTGGGTGTGGTAATGTCTTTTATTGGACACTCTGGTTACCTTCTCCAGACCTGAGGAAGAGCTTGAAAGCTTGTCCCTTCCACCAACAGAAGTTGGTCCAGTAAAAGATATTACATCACCTCCATTGTCTCTCTCAGAATTCAATAAAAACAGAATAATAGTTTCTACAGTATAAACAGTTGTACATTACAGAACAGTATTCTCACCAGTGAACTAAAAATATGTTACAATAATCAGTCAAAACGTGCTTCACTTCTTTTCCATTTTATCTTGTTTTCTGATATCTTTGAGCAAGACTTGCAAAATAATCATTATTTGAATCTAGTTCAAGGGTAATATGGCACAGAAATGTCCTGCCTACTATTTATTTTCTTTAAAACTAGAAATGAAGGGGTAAATACTAGGCTCCCTTGGGATAAATTTGGCATGGTGCCTAATTTTGGTTTCAGAATTAGGGAACATCCACTGGCTTTAAAAAATAGACTCATGTTTCCCTCAGACAACTTTTTAAGATGATTCCCCCACATGGAAAGAAATGACATGCGGTGGTTTGCATTCCATGATAAATTGTACAAAATTTGTTCTACTTACTGTACATCAGAATAGGCTTGTTTAGATCTATATCAACCTGAGTTTCTTAGGTTTTAACAGTGAAACAATAGTAATTTATTATCTGGATACATTACACAGATTGAAACAAATGTCCCACTCTGTAATCAGTTTTGGCTACTAATCTGACACAGAAGCTTTTGATTTTTTTCTCTCTAGTGTCTTATTTATGTTTTGATAAGAACTGAGATACTAGCTGATGAAACGGCCTTTACATCCAATAAACTCACAATGGGATCAGGCAGCACTAAAGACAGGGAAAAGTTACAGGAAGCTTTACACAAATGCATTAATTGCTGTAAAGCCCACTTTAAAAAAGTTCAGAGTAGGCCCAGATGGGATTCATTCTTTTGAAACGTGTTTTCTGGGCACATGTACAGTTCCAACACACTCATCTTCTTATTCTCCTCATTGGAAGGCTACCCTCTGCTGGCTGAAACTACATTTACACAGAGAAGGGGAAACGTGCAGCTTTGGACAAATGATGGTCTACAGCAGTGGTTTTCAACCTGTGGTCCGCAGACCCTAGGGTTCCATAGACTCTGTCTAAGATTTCCAAAGGGTTCCGTAACTCCATTTGAAAATTTTTAAAGGTCTGCAAATGAAAAAAGGTTGAAAACCACTGGTTTACAGCATGAAACAGTTTCATTCCCCCCCTTTTGCCCACTCCTAAATAAACCAGCTAAGGGTGAGTGGCAATTGTGTCCCCAGGAATGGCTTTCTATGACAAATTAATTAAAAAGGAATCCGATGTGTATGTGTGAAACTTCATCTGTCTTAAGGGGAGGTCTTCATGTCTAGAACTCTGGGAAAGACAGAGGACCAAAAAGAAGCATGTTAGTGTGCAATTCCAGTAATGGGATACATTACTTTGTGCACTACCTAGCCAGAATGACATCTATACTAAGTTCCTAATGGTTCCCATATATGGTCCTCCCTATCACAAATAAGGTTAGCTCTCAGCTGACTAATGCAAGAACATATGGTCTACAGAGCTGGAATGGTAAGATTTGTTTTTGTTAGTTTATTATTCTGTACTTTTCCTCTCACTATATATACAACCAATGCTCACTATGCCATCTTTCTGCCAATTTGCGGCTGCCTAATTCATTAGATTTAGCAAGACCGACCCCGCCAGTTTCCAATATTAATCCAACACTTTGCTGTCTAAATCGTGTATGTGTGTAAGTTCAGGATGCAAGGAAGGAAAGGGAGTATGAGAAGTTAACATTTCTAGCTGAATAAATGGGCAGCCATTTCCCAGTCTTATGAGGTCTCTGATTTTGTGATTATTATTGATATTCAAGGCTGGCTAAGATTTTCCAGATGTTCCAGAAGTGACTAATGATGGTGGGTACCTAACATCATGCAGCCTTCAGAGGGTAGGGACTCAACACTTTCTGAAAATCAGGCACCTTTAAGGTGTCTATCGTTTGGCATTCAAAAATCGAGGCACCCAAAATCACTAGTTATTTCTGAAAATCGTATAACCACTTCTGGGGCTAGGAACTGGGGCATTATGCTCAGCCCCCATTCACCAAGTCTATAATCTACACATCTTATCTGCTTTTTAGTGGTGTGACAGAAATCTAATTTGCTGTGAAACGCAGCTTATGTCCTGAATGTAAGAAGGCCATGCTAGGTCAGACCAATGGTCAGTCTAGCCCAGTATCCTGTCTTCTGACAGTGGCCCGTGCCAGATACTTCAGGGGGAATGAACAGAACAGGCGAATTATTAAGTGGTCCATTCCCTGTTGTCCAATCCCAGCTTCTGCCACTCAGAGGTTTAGTTGTGTCCCTGACCATTTTGCCTAATAGCCATTGATGGACCTTTCCTCAATGAACTTATCTAATTCTTTTTTGAACACAGTTATACTTTTGGCTTTCACAACGTCCTCTGGAAATGAATCCCACAGGTTTACTGTGCGTTGTGTGAAGAAGTACTTCATTATTTTTGTTTTAAATTTGCTGCCTCTTAGTTTCATTGGGTGGCCCCTGGTTCTTGTGTTATGTGAAGGGGTAAATAACACTTCCCTATTCACTTTTTCCACACCATTCATGATTTTATAGACCTCAATCATATCCCCTCTGAGTTGTCACTTTTCTAAACTGAACAGTCCCAGTCTTTTTAATCTCTCCTCATATGGAAGTTGTTCCATCCCCCTAATCATTTTTGTTGCCCTTTTCTCAACCTTTTACAATTCTAATATATATATATACTTGAGATGGGGCAACCAGAACTGTACACAGTTTTCAAGGTGTGGGCATACCATGGATTCATATAATGGCATTATGATATTTACTGTCTTATTATCTGTCCCTGGCCTAATGGCTCCTAACTTTCTGTTAGCTTTTTTGACTGCCATTGCACATTGAGCAAATGTTTTTGAAGATCTATCCACAATGACTCCTAGAGCTCTTTCTTGAGTGGTAACAGCTAATTTAGACCCTGTCATTTTGTAATATAGTTGGGATTTTATGTTTTCCAATGGGCATTACTTTGCACTTACCAACATTGAATTTCATCTGCCATTTTATTGCCTAGTCACACAGTTTAGTGAGGTCCTTTTGTAACTCTTCACACTCAGCTTTGGATGTAACTGTCTTGAGTAATTTTGTATTGTCTGCAAACTTTGCCACCTCTCTGTTTACCCCCTTTTCCAGATCATTTATGAATATGTTGAACAGCACTGGTCCCCGTACAGATCTTTGGGGGAACCCGTTATTTACTTCTGTCCATTGTGAAAACTGACCATTTATTCTTACTCTTTGTTTCTATCTTTTAACCAGTTACTGATCCATGAAAGGACCTTCCCTCTTATCCCATGACTTCTTACTTTGCTGAAGAGCCTTTGGTGAGGGATTTTCTGAAAGTCCAAGTGCATAATATCAACTGGATCACCCTTATCCACATGCTTGTTGACCCGGTCAAAGAATTCTAATAGATTGATGAGGCATGATTTCCCTTTACAAAAGCCATATTGACTCTTCCCTAATATATCATGTTCATTCTGAAAGATGAGCTTTGCGTACCTTTGTCTTAGTATCGATTACTATAAATGATGCTGACTGTAAAATTATCCAGAAATAATATTTGAATCAGACACCTTTGTCCTCTGCCAGCCCATGGTTCCCGAAGGGCTCCCCAGCACAGCTTAGGAACAGAGAACTGGTTTGTGAAGAGTTGGGGAGACTTATTTTCTTTTTAGTTCTTAGACACCTTCTGCAACTGTTTGTTGTAGTTTATTCACTTGAGGCATTTCAGGAATGATCATGCAGCCATTATCAGTGTAACCAGCCGGGTTTCAATATACATAAACTCAACATAATTGTGATGTTTTGTTTGTATAATCCTTGTTCAAGAGAAGTTCTGCCTGCCTTCTCGCACCGAGCAGTATGGCTCCTGCAGCGATTCAGCTGTATGGCTAATTTTCAAATCAACTTCAGTTACACATTTTCTTTGTTCTCTGCTGCTTGAGACACTCTGCCTGTGGTTCATAAACAATTTACAGTCCCTCTGCGCTGTGAGAGGGTTGGTTTGCATTTCTAATTAATTTGATTTACTGTGGAATAAGTCAATATGTTAGCTGAAAGTTCCTTCAGTACCTATAATCGTTTCTTCATTAGCTACCCTCACATAATAGCCAGATCTTCCCCATGCAAGCCTAAGGGGTAAAGTCTGTTAAGTAGACTAGAAACCCTCCTCTGTCTTAAACTGCAGGGGAAGCAAGCCTCTAATATACCAATGCTACAGAAAAATGCCACCCATGTATTTACTTCATCCACTTGATTAATTGTTAACCAAGATTATAAGCCCCTTGGAGCAGGAGTCCTCTATTTACTGCTTGTTTGTACAGTGCCTGGCACTGTGGGATCCTGATCTCAGTGAGGGCCTCTAGGGGTTACTGTAATGTACATAGCAACAGAGGGTCCTGTGGCACCTTTGAGACTAACAGAAGTACTGGGAGCATAAGCTTTCGTGGGTAAGAACCTCACTTCTTCAGATGCTTTTCTTACCCACGAAAGCTTATGCTCCCAGTACTTCTGTTAGTCTCAAAGGTGCCACAGGACCCTCTGTTGCTTTTTACAGATTCAGACTAACACGGCTACCCCTCTGATACTTGTAATGTACATAATGGATTAAAAGTCAATTCATTGTAGCTTCTGAATGCAGGTATATGCTAATAGCCTGGCATTTTTTTCTGCTCCCCTAAAGATGCTGAGTACCTGCAGTTCCCACTGATGTCCATGGGAGATGCTGGTGCGCAGCACCTCTGGAGAACCAGGAGGCCACCTATTTACAACTGTGTAGCCAAATTTAGATTTAGTTTCCTAATCTTGGCACCCACATTTGAAAGTGCCAGCCTGAGGGGTTTGTTACAATGTATACATTAACCTAGCAGACAGCCTAATACCCAGTAAAAGAGGAATTTGAAACAATTGGGACTATTAAAATTCCTGGTTGGGAGCAGGGAATTCTTCTTAGGGGGCTTATGAAGTGGAGTCTGCAGGCTGGGTGATCTAGGCTGCCTGACATAAAATTGTGCTATACCTACAATGCTACCAGGTTGCTAAGAACAGAAAAACAATCAGTTGATATCTCAGGGCTGGCAGTAGGCCACATAAATAATCCCAAGGTCAAGTACAAGCTTTAAATGAGCTATGATGTATTATACAGAACTTTTCCTTCCCACAGTTACAAATGGTCTGATCCTGTGCACTGACTTCAATAGGATCAGGATTTAGCCTTAAGTAGGGATAAAATTTCAGAACAATGCCAGGCATTTTGTTTGGTTAGCAAACTATTGCTTTGCAATGGTGAATGAATGTTTGCTTTAATAACCAGAGGATTCTTTTCTTTCCCCAGATTGGTGTTCAGCATGGCAGGTGTGCCAACTTTGATCCTCTTCCTGTGCACTGTTAAGGATGTTCTACCCTCCAATTCCCGCTGGAAACCAACCTGGCCGTCTTACAAAGTTCCAGTAATCCTGCCACAATCTACCCTTAATCTAGACAAACCACAGTTTGATGCAGAAACCAAACTGGAGGTAGTATCCTCTTGCGGCCTAGAGTGCCACAAGCGTTCCCCGCTGCCGACGTATGAAGAAGTGAAGGACTACCTGTCCTATGAGACCTTGTATGCCAATGGTAGTCTTGTTGAAACTGAAGTAGGCATTTACATTATCAGCCGTGGCGGTGATGGGTCACAAAGCAGATCTCGAACAAAGAGGCAGATCTATGGCTACGACAGCAGGTTTAGCATTTTTGGCAAGGACTTCTTGTTGAATTACCCTTTCTCCACTTCGGTGAAGTTGTCCACAGGTTGCACGGGGACACTGGTGGCAGAAAAGCACGTCCTTACCGCAGCTCACTGCATCCACGATGGCAAAAGTTACGTCAAAGGAGCCCAGAAACTGAGGGTGGGCTTCCTGAAGCCTAAAGTGAAACATGGTAACAAAGGAGCTAATATCACGAGCTCAACAATGCCTGCAAAAATGAAATTCCAGTGGATCCGAGTGAAACGGACACACGTCCCTAAAGGATGGATCAAAGGAAATGCCAACGATATCGGCATGGATTATGACTATGCCCTGTTGGAGCTCAAGAAGCCACACAAAAGAAAATTTATGAAGATAGGTGTGAGCCCACCAGCTAGACAGTTGCCTGGAGGGAGGATTCACTTCTCTGGCTATGACAATGATCGCCCGGGAAATCTGGTTTACCGTTTCTGTGACGTCAAAGATGAAACATTTGACCTCTTGTATCAACAGTGCGATGCCCAGCCAGGGGCGAGCGGGTCTGGGGTGTATGTGAGGATGTGGAAGAGACAGCATCAGAAATGGGAGCGTAAAATTATTGGAATATTTTCAGGGCATCAGTGGGTGGACATGAATGGCGCCCCACAGGATTTCAATGTGGCTGTTCGCATCACACCCCTCAAATATGCACAGATCTGTTACTGGATCAAAGGCAACTATCTTGACTGTAGGGATGGATAAAGACAATGAACCTTCCAGAAAGCACTTAATAGCCTTAATTACTTATCCAAGGAAAAGCCAAACTTCTATTGTTACAAATATGTGTGATTTGACTTTGAAACACCTGGACATAATTTATAAAATTACAAGCAGGCCACCTTGTTCTTTGGAAGGTGATTGTGTGACATAATTGCAGTTAGAAAATGTTAATTTGAGGAGGTAGAAAAACTGTTGGGAGGGGAGAGCTCAGGTGGAATTGCTGACTTTGCAGTTCTAGCAATTTAAGATTAACTTGGAGGTTGGTAAACAATGCAAAATCTGAAGGGTCTCCAAAGAGTTGTATGAAAGGAATGCTGTCGGGTAACTCACACCTGCTTTGTTTGTACCCCAAACACAGGATTAATAGAAATGTTTTAATCTGAAATTTTAAACGAAAATATTTCTATTATATCGGAGGTAAAAAAGGGTGTTTAACAACAAACCCCCACCTGCAGTGTTTGCCACCCAAACGTTGCCGTATTGTGCTAGTGCATGAGAACCAGAGTGCAAGAGGCTTACATTGTTGAAGATGAATGTCATGCAAATAACATATAGGGTAAATAAATAGATGTGATTTTTTCCAATTTTAACGTTTGAGTGATTTGAGGCTTTATGAGTAACATAGGTAGGAAAATACTTTTTAAACATCTAGGCCATAATCATGCAAAGCCAGGCATGCATGGAATTTGAGTCACGCAAGCGGTGCCATTGAGTTCTGCTCACTTAAATAGAGTTATACATGGGATTACATTTTTAGCATCTGGGCCACAATTGTTAACATGACAGTGTCCCTATACGTATATTGTGTAGAAGGTGTATAGGGGGAAGAGAGTTGTTTCCTGTTATGACTTATCTAGATTTTTAATCATGGAAAATGTCTAGCTGTCAGCGTCCCCTCCAGCAATGCAAGCCCTTTGGGAGGGGAGAAGAACCATCCTTAGTCTTCTTGGCTTCCTAAGTTGTAAGGCCTTAAAGTAAATAGAAGGAGAGAGGATCATGTAGCTGTTACTGCATTTTTCCTTCCATCCCTGGGAAATCAGTGCCCTTCTTCCCACAGATGGATGAGAAAGAAAGAAAAGATTTGTTAATTAGATTTCTATGTGTATCTCTCCCACCCCACTTTGACAGTGTACCTTAACCCAGATCTTGACTTCTTATTTTTTCTTACAGCATTTGGGGCAGTTTTCTTTAAACATTGCAAGTTATGAGCAGTTCTTGACACACACAGCTCACCAGTTCTGCAGCTGTAATAGAGCTAATTGAAAGAGCCAAATTGTAGGACATAATCTGAAATATGGATAAAATGATGCACTGGTGTCTCTTGTAGACCTTGATGCCTGTAATTTTACTGTAGCAAAATTATAATTCCAGCAAGAACTACCTTGTTATGGGTTGAAAAAACCCAGCCAAATACTGTTGTGCAGCAAACAATGTCAGTAAAACAAAGAACTTTCGACACATAATATTTCTCAGGTGGATTACACCACTGTATTTCAGTAACATTGCTAGGCTGGTGTCATGGCAGCCTGTCACCACTCTTTAAATAGGAAGGTGGACACTGGTTCAAACTCCAGTCTCCATTCCATCCATGCATCTCCCGCTACCGTCTGAAGCTCGTTGAGTTATGCACAGATGTTACCGGGGCAAAGAGCAGCACTGTCCAGGAAAATGGCTGAGTTGAGCAAGATTGAGTCTAGGTAGGCTTGTTCCTGAGCTTTATACGACAATTGTAATTCAGTTAAGCCTTATTTTTCTTTCACTTTACTAATTTTTGTGGTGTGGGAAAACACACTCCCGATGGTGCTTTATCTTTCTAGAGGCTTTGGCTCTAGTTCTGAAAGCCATTTTTGCAAGAGCAGCCTAAAGATGTTTTTGATAGCAGGTGCAGTGTTCAAAACTGTGGTACCCTTCCTTGCTGGGTGTTTGCACTCAGATACATACAGTTACTAATGCTTTAAAAATATGAGTAATCACCATATGTATTTGACAGACTTCTTCTGCCTTTTTTATTCTAGATTTACCTTATTTTGTGGCTGTTAGCCGGAGCACTTCTGTTTGAATGTATCACAGTGAATAAAGAAAAGTATTGGAATTTCAATGCAGACACTCTTGTACTTGTACCATACCTGGGTTTGTAACTTCAGTCTCTTTTAGCTGTTACTTATTTGTAAAGACATTCAAATACAAGCACAGTTGTATCCACATCCTCGATGCTGTTTCTTCATTTATTTCCTTTCAGCTTTCTTTCCTCCACAGTCATTGCAGATAATCAAATGTATTTCAGTAGAGAGGATTTTTTAACCCTACTGAAAGGCCTCTGGAAATCCTCGCCTGCATGGGATCATTGCATTTCCAAAACAAGAGTCATAGGATCATCTTCGAGATGAAAATGACCTATTACAGCACATAGTCAAACTCATTCTTAGCGTAACTCCATTGAAGTAAAGGGAGGAATTTGGCCCAATGATTCCGTCTCCTGCAAGTACAGGATATAGTCCCATGACAAAGGCCTGGTCCCCACTAAGTCCCCACTACGTTAATAACGTAGCTGAATTCGAAGTACCTTAGTCCGAACTTACCGCGGGTCCAGATGCGGCAGGGAGGCTCCCCCGTCGATACCGCGTACTCCTCTCGCCGAGCTGGAGTACCGGCGTCGACGGCGAGCACTTCCGGGATCGATCCCAGAACATCGATTGCCTGCCGCCAGACCCTCCGGTAAGTGTAGACATACCCAAAGAATATAATGGACCTGATTTTCCTCCTCTCACATTGGTGTAAATTGGAAATAACCCCTTTGACAACAATAGTTACAGTGAGAGGAGAACGGGTCATTGAGTGACAATATGTTGCATGCACTGAATTTTGGTTTTAGATGTACAAGATGGTGTGTGCAATTTTGAGAATTTAGTCCCTGATTCATTGAAACACATAAGCACATGCTTACTTCCCATTAAAGCACGTTCTTAAGTGCTTTGATGGACTGAGGCCTTAGCTCCCAGGTATTCTAAAGTATCTTAATATAAATATAGAGATGCTGTTAAGGCTGGTGGAGTGAACATTTTCAGTAGGCAAACCAACTGGTATGTATAATTTTTTATCAGTCGAATTACCAGCATGCTTATGCAGCAAGTTTAGAAAGAGGTCGTGGGGGATCACTTTCCTCTTACCGTAATGCCAGGCATGCACTAGGTTTTTAATGAGAAACTCAAGGGAATTTGTAGACATTTTGGGTGGAATTTTCATATGTGCTCAGCATTGGCTTAACTGCTCCCAGTCACTTCAGTGGAAGTTTTGCCACTGTTTTCAGTGGGAGCAGACTGAGGCCAATGATTTTTTTTAGGCCAGTGGTTTTGAAAATCCCGCTCTCTGAATGTATTTATCTTGATGTTATAATTGGGGCATATTTTAACGAGAGAAAACCAGCTCATCAAGGGGGCAAAAATAACTTTTTTTTTAAAAAGGCACAATATGGTAAACCACATCTAACAATATACCACATTGCTTTTATATCTCAGTATAGTGTGGAGAAGGAACCTGGATATTCTGGTTAGTTTTAGATTCTGGTATATGGAAAGGATTATATGGGATGAAGCGAACCTCTCCTGTTACAGCATCCTTACAAGACTGACATAGGGTAAGTCCTGGTTAGTCTGAAATAACTCCCCTCTGGATGGAGGGGTTGCGGTGGGGAGGATGGAAACTGAAAAGAAGCAAGAACACAGAACATTCTCAGCTCTCCCAGAAGACCATGCTGAGCTTGTTTCACTGAGAACTGTAGAATGTCAACATGGTCCATTGTCAGAGCAAAGGTATTCTCCTTGAATCTGTAATTGCTTTGCAATGAAATTCCCAGGCCTGGCTGCGTATAGTGCAGTGATGATCTTAAAGTTCCATGCTGAACTCTGAGCAAGTATAATACATGCTTGAAATTCTTTTCCGTGTTGCCACTTAATCTGCCATTTGTTAGCCCTTCCTGGTAGAGTGCCAACTCAATATGCACACTGTCTTTTTCAAGAGACGCTTTCAAAGAATGGAAAGAGCATGCCGGGTGGGTAGAAACATTTCTGTTTTCTTGGAGTGAAAGGAAATGGTGGACAGCCCAAAGCAGCAGAGAGAGGAGTGGAGTTAAATAGGGCATCACTACAGCATACAATAAGAACAGGACTTAAATCAGTGTATTGGTCACATTTTATAAATGATGATTTACATTTCCATAGCATTTTTTATCTGAGATTCTAAAGAACATTATAAGCATAAATTAATCAATCAAAATGCCTCTGTGAGGTAGGTAGGTAAGTAGTAGTATCTGACTTTTTAAAGACATGAAAACTGAGATATAGAGAGCTTAGGCCAAAATTTCTAAACATAGATGTCTAAAGTTAGGCATCTACAGATAAATAAGTGGCCTGATTTACAGGTGTCCTAAACGCCTATTTAGGAGCTCAAATATGGAGCTTGGTTGTCCATAGTTAGGCAACCAGACTTGAAAATTCTGGCCTAAGTGACTCCTCCATGGTCACACAGGCATCTGAAAGGTGTATTAACCATGGATACTACTTGAATGTGGATTCATGTAGGTGAGGAGAAAAAGGGGAGAACAAAACTGGAAGGGAAAACATCTGAGTGGCCTGAGCTCTTGCCAATAGTAATGAGAAGTTGGGTGAAAATTAGCAATAACACTTTGCATGTCTATGAAGCCTGATTCTGAAATCAGTTGGTGTCTTTCTATTAACTCAGGAAAAAGAACAGGAGTACTTGGATGCATCCAAAGAAGTGGGCTGTAGTCCACGAAAGCTTATGCTCTAATAAATTTGTTAGTCTCTAAGGTGCCACAAGTACTCCTGTTCTTTTTGCGGATACAGACTAACACGGCTGCTACTCTGAAACCTGTTATTAACTCAGGGAGTCTATGAATCAGGCTCATAGTGCTTTTTGGCTAAGGATTTGAAAGTACTTCACAAACAACTGCTGAGTGAGTTTATATAAAGTTTGGGGATAGTGGAGGAGAGACGCTAATATTCTTATGCAAAGATTTTATTGGATGGCTAATGTTTTTGTTAAAAGAAAATAAAACATAATTAACAGCATGAATGTAGACAGATGTGTATGCACAGCTGTAGTTAAAGAACTAGACACCTTTATTACTCAGTCAAACATATGATTATATTATACAAGAAATTCAATTCACGCCACATAATGAAATTGTCTGTTATATGTAACTGAAATTCATCAACATTCACTAACTTCGGATTCAGAAATCACTGGTTACTGTACTTTGAAGATTTTCTTTTCCTGATAAGTGACCATGGAGGATCGTGTGTAATACATGACGGTAGAGTGTAGTATGAAGGTTTTATCAGGATTTCTTTGGGATGACAGACATTCTCACCTGTAGTGAATCCATAATAGAGTTTTGTGTGTCATCCTAAAGTTCTAAGAAAATGTTTTTGCCACACCATCATGTACTTGGCATATGCCATATGTGATACAGAAAAAAACTATACTAGGAATGATGTAGACTTTAAATCTTTTTTACTGGAAATATTTCTCGTATCATTCTGCCTGTAAATCCAGAGGCGTTTAGCTAACCTGTGGGGCTTATTAGGGGGAAAATATTGATTAGTTTTAATTTAAAACATCTCCAAAAATTACTTAATGGCTTTTCTAGTCCTAAATCCAGATTCTGAGCTGGAACCAAGACATATTTACCACAGCACGGAAGGGGTTGGGTGACACAAAGATCGGTTTAAGCTGAGTTGTACCCTTACTTTTTTGCTGGGCCTTATATACTGGTACTATTCTGTCCTCAGTGTATGGGGGACGGACTCAGTGCTCAGATGTTGGTACTGTAGCTTATAATCAATACTCTAAACAGAATTCTATAGTAAGTAAAAACTCATTTGGTAGCTGCTTTGTTGTGATCTTATTTCTATTAAATAGAGGAATTTAATTACATGGGAGGGGGAAGGGGGTTCGGTAGGGAAGGTAGTTAGTGGGTAGGAGAATGCTGCCATAATGGGGATATGAAATAACACTTGGCTTAAGGGTTAAATAAACCATTTCCAGTGCTATTCATATCATAGTGATTCAGGAGCCAAATTATCAATCAACATTACCCAAAAGACCCATAATAGTTGTTGTAGGACAGGGATTGGCAACCTTCGGCCCATGGCCCACCAGGGTAAGCCCACTGGCGGGTTGGGCCGGTTTGTTTACCTGCTGCGTCGACAGGTTCAGCCGATCGCCGATCCCACTGGCCACGGTTCACCATTCCAAGCCAATGGGGGCTGCGAGAAGCGACCAGCACATCCCTTGGCCTGCGCCACTTCCCGCAGCCCACATTGGCCTGGAACGGCGAACCGCGGCCAGTGGGAGCCATGATCAGCCAAACCTGCGGATGCGGCAGGTAAACAAACTGGCCCAGCCCGCCAGGGGGCTTACCCTGGCGGGCCGTAGGCCGAAGGTTGCTGATCCCTGTTGTAGGAGCAGCAATGATCTGTACGTTCTGTATAACCTGTATGTTCAAAAGGTCTGTTACACCTTCCCCCCCTTTTTGTCTTCTTTCCCTCTTTGAATACCTGTGAAGTGGCTTTCCCCCTTCCTCTCCCTCCTGGAATGCTTGTGAAATGAATGGGCTGCTTGAACAGCTGGAAGATCAGAAGAGCTCCCAGGTAGACAAGGGGACTCTAATTAGGCAGCGCTCACACACCCAATGCATGGACACTGCCCGAGGTGGAGTATGACCAACTAGACGCGGCCAAGTCATCTCTAGTCGCTGGCCATGACACTCTGATTAGGCAGCGATCACACACCCAATGCATGGATGCTGCATGGACACTGTCCGAGGTGGAGTGTGACCAACCAGACACAGCCAAGTCATCTCTAGTCGCAGGCCATGAGGAACAGGTCCTTAAAAGGGGAAGGGGCCATGTGCTCAGGAGTGCACTCACAAGCTTGTACCTCTCATGAAGGCCCTTCGCCCGGACTGCCTGGCCCGTGGTCCACCACATTGCATTCCATCGTGCCTCGGGAAGACTTACCTCCATCGCACCATCCATTGCTGCACTGTGGGACACTTACCTTTAAGGATCCTGATATCTCCAGTGCTGTGCCTGTCCCGGGAGCGTGAGTATGCGAGTGTGACCCTCCCCCTTCTTTTGAGCTTAGCTATCAATATAATAAATGTGCTGCTTTCTGCCAAACTCTGGTGGGTCATTAGTCCTCCCTAAGTGTATTAGCTGGCCCAATTTCGGGTAACAGTAGTGTGAATGCATTGTTCCATTTCCTATAGTACTATATATCCATATTTAAACAGTATCCCGGGAAATATTTAGTTTATATATATCATTCTCACAGCAAAATGACTGACCAAGTATTATTATTTTATCAACTACAAGTGGTTATTAACACAGTGAAAGCATCCTGATTGGTTAATAACTTAGGTTGGTTAATAATTAAGTCACACACTTAATTTTGTTTTAATATCACGTGCCACAAAGAGCCGCAGGAGATACATTAAAGAGCCATTTGCGGCTCGCGAGCCTCAGTCTGAGAATCACTGCATTAGACAGTTTTCAATGGAATCCAAAGGCACCATATCTAAGGCTGTCTACGCTGCAACCTTGGGCTGTGATTCCCCTGCTTGTGTAAGCATACATGACTAGTTCTCCTCAAGCTACTGTGAGTATAAATTGCAGTGTAGCTGCACTAGCACTGATAGCAGTAGCGAGGGCACGTCTGAGCTGTGCCGAGTATATACCCACCGGTTTCAGGTGGGTTTGTACGCACCACAGGGGAGCTATGCCTCAGCGGCCTGTGTTACTGGCTACACTGCTATTTATACTTGTACTAGCTCAATGAGAGCTCGCGCGATGTGTACACGAGCAGGGGAAGCAGTGTAGACATAGCCTAAGTCACGTGGATGTATTTTGCGCCTAGTCCCTCTGCAAAACTGCAGTGAATATACTTGTTCAGTTTCCCCTTAGCTCTGAGCTGGAGGCTGTGGGTGAGAGAATAATTCCATTTCCATCCTTCCATGTGAGAATGGTGATTTGCTGGGAATGGGACAAGGATGCATTTGCCTTATTTCACTGAAGAGCTGGGGGATGGACAGCTTCCTTTTGTTACTGCCCAGGTTTTGGTTTTGAAATCGCAGCCTTCAGGTGCACTGTCGCTTTTAATGCTCTCCTAAGACACAGACATCAAGTCTCCACCAGGGGATCTGTGCTAGAATGTAAAGTGATAGTTAGCCTGCCTGGGGAGCATAATGCTACCAAACTCTTTCAGAGGGACGTGGCCTTTCTGCGAAAGCCAATTGATAACTTCTCCAGTAAAGTGTTACCAGAATCTGGCTGGCAAATAAGCTTTCTTGTGCGAGCCTTGTAAAAACGTGGGCACTCTGGCCTGCATCGTGTCACAAAAGTTTCAGTCAGCAAAGAAGTTTGGGGGCGGAAGGAAAATGTTGCAGTGGACCTAATCCCACTCCCACTGAAGTCAGTGGGGAGTCTTGCCATTGACTTCAGTTGGAGCAGAAGGAAGGTCTGTGTGCACAGTAAAATGCCATGAGACTTAACAAATGCCACTGGTCATGTGAGAGAGCGCTTCTATCAGGCCAGCTCTTCTGAAAGGGCATTGTTAGGAACAGAAACAGAGGAGAAGATGTTTTCTAGCACTTGTTGGGTCGGAGAGTGGGAATCAAATGCTCAGTAAAGCAGGAATACAGTAGAACTTCAGAGTTATGAAGACCTCGGGAATGAAGATAGTTTGTGACTCTGAAATGTTCGTAATTCTGAACAAAACATTATGGTTGTTCTTTCAAAAGTTTACAACTGAACATTGACTTAATACAGCTTTGAAACGTTACTATGCAGAAGAAAAAGGCTGCTTCTAACCATCTTAATGTAAATGATACAAGCACAGAAAGTTTCCTTCCCTTGTCAAATCTTTTTTTTTAAACTTTCCCTTTATATTTTTTAGTAGTTTACGTTTAATACAGTACAGTACTGTATTTGCTTATTTCTTTTCCCCCCTGGTCTCTGCTGCTGCCTGATATTGCATACTTCTGGTTCCAAATAAGGTGCGTGGTTGACCAGTGAGTTCGTAACTCTGGGGTTTGTCATTCTGAGATTCTACTGTAATTCAAAAAAAGAAGAACAGGAGTACTTTTGGCACCTTAGAGACTAACAAATTTATTAGAGCATAAGCTTTCGTGGACTACAGCCCACTTCTTCGGATGCATCAATATATGTTCCATTCTATATGCATCTGAAGAAGTGGGCTGTAGTCCACGAAAGCTTATGCTCTAATAAATTTGTTAGTCTCTAAGGTGCCACAAGTACTCCTGTTCTTCTTTTTACTGTATTTCAGAATCTGTCAGGATATGGCACACATTCTGTCAGTTGACTCACTGTATGTATTATTTTGTAACTTATTTTCCTTAAAATAAGGGTTTAAAACTTAAAGCCCTGTAGGGCAATATTTAGGACTTGGCTACACCAGTTATTCAGGAGAGTTAATCCTAATTAAATAAAATTATGAATATAAAGTGAATTAGTTAACCGCATCAAACCCCTGTTTGGATAGGCTTATCCAGAATAGAAGTGGCCTAATTCAATTTAGTTAACTTAATTAAGCTAAATTGAATTAAGATCACTTTAATTCTGAATAAGAGCATCCATGGGCTTAACGCAGTTTAAGTACTCCACTTTAAAAAATAATTAGGTTTAACTTTCCTTAGTGGCCCCATGGAGACAAGTCCAAAAGTGATAGTAGAGACAACATGGAAGGAGGAATAGAGGAGGAAGATTTGAGAATCAATGTTTCAGTAGGTAGAATTATTGAACCATTATGGGACGCCATGAGACCTATTCAGGACTCTTGGAATCAGGGAAGCAATAATTGTCACACTTTGTATCTTTGTGTGTGAGAGAGAACATGATATGCGGATTCTTGTCAATGGATCATTAAATACTGCTCACCTCCATTGCCCCGTACGTAATGGAGCTCTCTCCTTGGTGGGAAGAAGCACAATGAATATTTATCTGAAATTCTGCACTAGAAGCAAGATGTCGTCAGTTTAAAGAACCAGTGAAACAGCGCGTTTGCAAATGGGGGCCCCAAATGCACTAACATCTTTTCTAGAGGCTCACTGATGCATGTGCATGTCATTTAATATTTCCATGGCTGCAGTGCTTTAGGATCCCAATCAGGCCTAATGGTCCCAGTGTGCTAAGAAATGTACTAACAAGTATAAAGCCAGTAGCTGCCTCCTCAAGTTCAGAATCTAGGATAAAGCATGCACTATTTCATAACCTTCCTTTTTGAATTGTTATTTGCTAGGCTCTTGGAGATGAGACCTCAAAATCACCCTGAGCTTCAAGGTTAACGAAAAGTTCTATAGATCTGTGTTTTTTCTCAAATGATCATTCAACGCTTAAGGATCGTCTTGATTTTTTTCAGGCATAGTTGATTATTAAACAGGTAATAAACTACAGAAATTAGGAACTGCAATCACTTATGTTCTATAGCTGCCTCATTGACACTGTTGCTAACTTCTGAGCAGGTATCTTTAGCTTCATCAAAATCATAAAACAGGTCGTTCTTTTGATGAGAATGAGTAAGACGTATTTTTGATGGGACTCTGAAGCCCAGTGCTATAAAATCTGCTTTTTCACAAGTGATCATTTCTTTCGCTGAGCCTGAAAGGATTGTGAGA
This sequence comes from Chrysemys picta bellii, assembly GCF_011386835.1. NCBI lineage: Eukaryota > Metazoa > Chordata > Testudines > Emydidae > Chrysemys > Chrysemys picta. The sequence continues at coordinate 332,210,212 of NC_088791.1, read as the reverse complement.
CATCTGGAAATATATGAATCTTTTTATTCTAAAATATAATGTTGCCTTCATTTTCTCCAGATTTTGGCTCTCACGATCTTGGAAAGGTTACAATAATAGTTTGTGATGTTGGTTTATTGGAGGCTTTGGCAGCAAGCCCCTATATAGAACACAAAATATTTTGGATATTTGAAAGGGGGAGAGTTACAATCACTAATCAAATTCAGAAATGTCAGCTCTGAATAATACAATTCCTCATCCTCAACTATTTCAGGGAACCTGAAGATGCAAACATTACAGAACTTGGTATAGTGTTCTGGAGCTCCATTCTGTTTAAATCAGACACTACCATGTATCAGTGTATGTTTTTCTCTAATCTCCTTTACTGTGAAAGCCTCTCAAATTTCTGCAACATTGTTTTATTTCTCTTTGTTCTATGGTTAGTTACATGTGGGGAGAATTGCAGTCACAGGGGAAAAGAATCTAGATGTTCCATATACTTGTTACTTTACATAAAAACCTGAGACTTTCCCTGAAGATAATACCAGCAAGACAGGCATGTTTTGTGTGCTAACTGGAGACGGCCTGTATGTGGAGGGTGAAAGGGGATAATAAAGCTGAATTAACTAACTAACACATACATCACTTTTCAGCTGCAGGTCTAAAAGCACTTTACAAAAATGGGAAGCAGCAGCATCCACAGGGAAACTGAGGCACAGAATTAGTGACTTGTCCAACCTTACTTAGTGAGTCAGTGGCAGAGTGGGAATGGAACCACGTCTTCTATCTTCCAAGACAGTGTGCTACACATTGTACCATACTGCCCCCTTTAGCTCAGATGAGTTCTGTTATGTAGTTGGGATTATTTTTAAATTATATGTAAGCAGGGGTTGGGGAACTTTCCAGGTTTATGCACTGCCCCAGTGGAATTGGCTAAGGTGTCCCGACTCCGGGATACACTCTCCACTCTGGACACTTCCCTGACCCACTGATCATCACATATAGTTCAAAGCAAATACAATTTATTAAACATCAACTAATTAAAAGAAATAAGGGAAAAATGGAAAAGGTTAAAAGGAAAACATGTAACCCCACTCTGTGGGCACAGGGAACCACAACCAGCCATCTCTGGAATGTAAGGGAAGTTCACAGTCTGTTCTTCACATGTTCCAGCCTCCTTCTGAGGCCCTTGCTGTGCTGCAGGGATGCCACGGGCCAGACACTTGCTCTGGCAGTGGTAGGGTTGTCAACTTTCTAATGGCACAAAACTGAACACCCTTGCCCCTCCCCCTGCCCCGCCCCTGCCCCGAGGCCCCACCCCTTATGTGAGGCCCTGCCTCCTCACTCCATCCACCCTCCCTCCATTGCTCACTCTCCCTCACCCTCACTCACTTTCACTGGGCTGGGGCTGGGGCTGGGGCAGAGGGTTGGGGTGGAGGAGGGGGTGAGTACTCCAGCTGGGGGTGCAGGCTCCAGGGTGGCACCAGAAATGAGGGGTTCAGGGTGCAGGAGGGGGCTCTGGGCTAGGGCAGGGGAGCGGGAGGGGGTGAGGGCTCTGGCTGGGGGGGGGCTCTGGGGTGGGGCTGGGGATGAGGGGTTTGAGGTGCAGGAGGGGGCTCTGGGCTGGAGCTGAGGGGTTTGGAGTGCAGGAGCAGGCTCAGGGCTGGGGCAGGGGTTGGGGTGTGGGAGTGGTTGCAGGATGCAGGCTCCAAGTTTGGGTGCAGGACCGGCTCAGGGCTGGGATGCAGAAGAGGGTGCGGGCCCATGTTCCTTCTAACTTTTTATGTCCATGTGCATAAAATCAGCTTCATATTGGTGCACATAACAAAATTCATGTGGGGAGGTGGGACCGAGGGGTTCAGAGTGTGGGACAGGGCTCATGGCTGGGGCAGATGGTTGGGGTGTGTGTGGGGGTGAGGGCTCTGGCTGGGGGTGTGGGCTCTGGGGTGGGGCCAGAGATTCAATGTTGCAAAATCTATCTCCCCATGTAAGTATTCTCACACTCCTTATCAAACTGTCTGTACTGGGCTATCTTGATTATCACTTCAAAAGTTTTTTTCTCTTACTTAATTGGCCTCTCAGAGTTGGTAAGACAACTCTCACCTTTTCATGCTCTGTGTATGTGTGTATATATATATCCTCAATATATGTTCCATTCTATGCATCCGAAGAAGTGGGCTGTCGCCCACGAAAGCTTATGCTCAAATAAATTGGTTAGTCTCTAAAGTGCCACAAGTACTCCTGTTCTTTTTGTGAATACAGACTAATACAGCTGCTACTCTGAAACTTTTTCTGTAAAAAAGAGAGGGCCCTAATTTATCCCAAATTGGCCAAGGACCTAACCACTCTCCTTTGGGAAATTTTTTCTTGGGAGCTAGTTCAATTTTAACCATAACATGGCTTCCGATTTGCCACTGTTTGAGATCACTGTTTTCATCAAACGCCTGATTCATTTTTTGCTGTTCTGCATCTTGCTATGCTGCAGCTGCTCCTTGAAGGGTGCCCGGCCACTATTTAAAGCTGTTCATCCAGACGGTGGTTGCCAACGCTGTAATTGTTTCCCAATCTGGGGGATACAGCAAGTTTTCCCAGCCGGGCATAGGTCTCCCAGAGTATTTCATAGGGACTAAATCCTGTCATGCGGTTTGGACGGCTTCTGGGCCTCATCAGAACCCATGGAAGTGCCATGTCCCAATTTGTTCCCAGCTCATTGCACACTTTAGACAGTTCAATTTTAAGAGATTTATTCATCCTTTCCACCTGTCCCCCAGCTTGAGGGTGGTACGGGATGTGTAATGGTAGGGGAATACCGGCCCAAGTACCCATACTTCGGTATACCTGTCCAATAAAGGGGGCCATTGTCCTGTGTGGCAGACCCCATCTAGGAAAAACTTCAGTTATTAATATTTTTGTGGCGGCCCAGCTGGTTTCTTTTCTAGTCGGAAATGCTTCCATCCATTTACTGAAACTCCACGATTACAAACAAAAATCTATTTTTTCTAGGGGTGGTAGGCAAGGGTCCTACAAAATCAACCTGTAAGCTTTGGAGGGGGCCTTTTAACATTTGGTGCATCAACTCACCATGTCTTTTTCTGCTAGCAGGGTCTTGTGTAGCACATGTCAAACAGCTATGAATATGCAGGTTTAAATCCTCTTTCATTCCAGGCCACCATCCCAGTTTTTTAAGTTTTTCTAATGCCTCTTCCAGTTTTGGGTGACCTCCCACAATTGAACCATGTATCCATCCTAAAAGGAGATACTATATCTACTGAGGGATGTCATCAGACATCACCGGCGTGGTGCTCTGCTCTGTTCAATGTTGATAACAGTCGGCTGCGTGCGTGTGTTCCCTCTGTGTGCTGCCCCAGCTCTGCAGATCGCTGACACAGCAGACCCTGAGAGAACCCCCAATGACTGAAGGGTACGAAGGCACCCAGCCAGGTTTATTGTCAAACGAAGCACAGTAATAGTTTCCCACAGACTCTACAGGACATACTACGAATATGTGCCCCCTGACAATGGACAGGCTCAGTCCGTGGCGGGATTCTCCACTGCCCCCTAGGCTAGACAAAGACAACCCTTCAGGGGTACATTTTTATACACAGGTACAAACAAGTTACACATCACTCCCGACGTATAGAGGTGCAACCCCTCTACATGTTAGGGTGCCGCCTCTGACCTTGTACATGTTGGTTTGAACAAAACAACTCTATCCATCATATTATCCTCCTGCCCCTGTCTTTAGGATGGGTCAGCATGTTCCTTGTTATCTATGTGGAATGTGCTAGTCCCGGAATGTTCTGGTATCATCCCGGCGCATGTTTATATTACTAGTGCTTAGTACCTTTTAGGTATGTGTATATTTGCAACATCAGGCTTCTTCTTGCCAGCTTCAGTGAGCAGGGCCTGCCTCTGGCTCACAGCTTAACTTTGCTTTATGTTAGCAAAGTCTTGACCATTACTTTAGTTCAGGCCTTAGGTCTCATACCGGGCCTTCGATACAATGGTTTATGTTACAGGGCCTCATCTTACCACACAAAGAACTCTCCAGAGTGGTGAGGAACTTGAGGCAGGGAAATGCATTTCGGGCTGTTTATAATTTTGTATAGCTCTGTGTATTTCTCATGCCACCTAAGAGTAATGGTGTAAAGTCTGTCTGGGTGTCTGTTGGCTTTCACTATCACGTGCCTCTTAAGAGGTGAACTGTAACCCAGAAGGTAAACAGCATGAGTGGGATTCTATGGAATGTACAAGAGCTACTAGAGAGGGTTGGAAGAGATGGTACTAGCTCAAGGCCTAGGCAATGGGACTGTGGGGTCCCCACTGCAAAGAGGGATGTCAAACTGAGGTCTGAACCTGGAGTGCATGCCTGAGTGGCCCAGCCCCAGCAAGCTGAAGGCATGTGGGATTCAGTGTGTGGATTCTCTCACAGCAGTCTGTGGAGTGTTCAGTGGGAGAAGCTCAACCAGATGTGTGAAAGAGATGGACTGGGAGTCGTCTCTTTCTCTGGGACCAAACTCAGTCTTCTGGCAAAGACAGATGGGAGCTCCCCTCCACACCAGCAGCTAGAGGAGAACTGTTGCTGTTATACCCAGGAGAGGGAAGAAGATCCTCAGATCCTTGAGAGAGAGAGAGACTGGATGAGGGGTTGAATTTCTGTTCATTTGGGGCTTTCTGTACCCTGGAAGGGGTGAAGCTTTAGTGTAGCCAGAGGCAAAGGAGAGGAAAATTGAGATAATGACTATGTTTGCATGACAGAGAGGTAATCCACTGCAACAGTAGCTTCCCAGACAGTAGTTTTAACCTATAACCTTAAATAATTATGTGCAGCTTCTACAGAAAAATTACAAACACTTACATTGCACCACTGCAACTAACCAATGTGTTCTAGGACAGAGGTCACACTCTCAGACTAGTGTAGAATTTAGTGCCAAGACTACATTAATATATAAGTTATTAGTAGAGACCAGCTGAGGAGGTGCTATGTGATTCTGGGTGAAGTGCAAATTTGAGACAAAATAAGGTTTGGTTTAAGGTTTAAGTAGTAAAATCAGGTGATCTGATCTTGTGCATGATTTCCAACATGGTGTAAATTTCAAGATTAGCAATCCAGGTGAGATTTATGCTATTTTGGAAGGTAGAAATCCTGCAGGATCTACCATAGTTTCCATCTGTGACCTTCTTTAAGGAATTTAGTCCCTCTGCCTCAAACCCTCAAAGGTATTTAGGCTCCTGACTTCCATAAATTTCAATGGAAGTTAGGAGCCTAATTACTTCTGAGGATCTGGCCCTCTGTGCCTCAGCTCCCCCAGCTGCAAAATGGGGATAACAGTACTTCTCTCTCTCTCACTAGGGCACTGTGAGGATAAATACTTAAAAAATTAGTAGGTCTTCAGATACTACAGTAATGGTGGCCATATAAGTACCTTAAAGACAGGGTCTGTTTGGATCTGGAGATTCAAATGTGACCCCTTCTCCTCTTAAAACCCAAAAGGGTCTCAATTTGAGGTTCTCTTTTTGGTACACCTTTAATTATTCTATTCAGGCTCTTGTACTGTGCCCACCATCATAAGGTGAGCCAATTGAACTGAGATTATTGGGGAGATGTTGAAGGAAAAGTCAATCAACTCTTCCCCAACACAATCTAACTACAAGCACCAGCCAGCACTCTATTTGCTCACTCTGCTCTACCCTATTGTGCTGAAGAGCTTGTGAGATCTTCAGGGCAGGGATTTTACTCTTTCTTTAACTCGTGTGCCCTTACAGTGGTACAGAAATGATTACATTAACTAAAGACATTAAGAAAACTATGATTTAACCTACTGCTGCTTAATCACCTAGTACAATGGTTCTCAAACTGGGCGTCGGGACCTCAAAGAGGGTCACAACCCCATTTTGAAGCCCAAGCCCCACTGGGGTGTGTGTGTGTGTGTGTGTGTGTGTGTGTGTGTGTGTGTGTGTGTGTGTGTGTGTGTGTGTGTGTCAGAAGGGGTTTGTTGTCAGAAGGGGGTTCTGGTGCAACGAGGTTTGAGAACCCCTGACCTAGTATTTAAAATTCATTTGATTGTATTGGCTTATTCCTCCCTCCCCCGATTTTGGCAGAGCTATGTGCTTTTTGGTGCCACCCAGTTTCTTTTTCTTTCCTTTCTTAACCTGAAAGTAGCTTTTGTTTACTGCTGGATATGGCTCCCAGGACCAGGGCATGGTCCTGAACTAGAAAAAGCAAATCAGAAACCACTGTGAAATTTGGGGAACTTTGTATACGGTCTGGTTCCGGATTTGAATTCCATTGTTCTGACCCTGAGTTAGGTCAGATACAAAACAGAGATGCCCATGTTAGCCAAAGGACTTTCCCACTTCTACCAAATCTCTTCTGGGAGTTTGGTTTGGGAACACGCTCACTTTGTGACCCTCAAACAGGATTTCCTGTTGCTCTTACACCATTGGCTGATACATGCCGATTAAATAAAAAAGACCTCCGTCACTTCCTGTATCCTTGTTTCCTCTCATCAATAATCTGAAGTATTTAGCAACATAAAAGTCCCCCCCCACACATGTTAACTTTCCGAAGTCACGCAAGGGACTTGGTCACAAGCCCAAATATGTCTGATCTGTCCTCTTTGGCAGGAAAGTCAAGGCCTTGAATAATCCTGGATTAAGGGCTGGTCCACAGTGGGGGGGGGGAAATCAATCCAAGATACGCAACTTCAGCTACGCGAATAGCGTAGCTGAAGTCAAAGTATCTTGGATCGAATTACCTGGGGTCCAGATGGCGCGGGATTGATGGCCGTGGCTCCCCCATCGACTGCGCTACCGCCGCTTGCTCTGGTGGAGTTCCGGAGTCGACGGTGAGCGCGTTCGGGGATTGATATATCGCGTCTTAACGAGACGCGATATATCAATCCCGGATAAATCGATTGCTACCTGCCGATACAGCGGGTAGTGAAGACGTACCCCAAGTGTGGCTCTTTGTTTCCATTCTTCTCCCCAGCCATTAAAAATTCTAAAGCACATATTAGTGGAGTGCCTCATAGGGCCTCTTCTCCCTGGAGCAGATGCCACACAAACTACACTCACTTTTTAAAAGATTCTCTCAAGCACTACCATCAGAGCAGTAGAGAGCAGGGTTTGATCTCTACTACAGATGGGTAATTTCTTCCCCTAAACAAACATACTAGTCTAAGTCATGCTACAGACTGCATCATGGGGTTCACTAGTTCTTAATGGGGCTGTAACATTGTTTGCGACTGAGCATGGACACAAACTGTGTCATATGTGTAAACAGGTTTGAAAACTGGCTCAAGGGCAGTTACAAGCCTGAGTGCGCAGAAGGCCTTAGATTTCTGGATCACGTAATCTGACCATACAATGCCTGGTCTACAGATGCTGTGGCCCACATGAGTCTTGCTCTAACAAATAGGACTGTATCACCAGGGCCGTCCCTAGCCATTTGGGTGCTCTATGCAGCCCCCCCATGGGGGGGAGGCTGTGTGGGGCCCCAGGCCTCCCCCCACAGGATCTGGGAGGCAGGAGCTGTGGGGGGCCACTTTTGGGGGCCCCAAAGGCCCAGAGTGGCCCAGGGATTAGCGGGGGCCAGGAGCAGCCCACTCCACTTCCCCGGCCCCAGCCGTGTCGCTCGGGGGACAGGGCTTGGGGGAAGATACACACACTCACTGGCAGCGTCGGGAAGTGGAGCAGCCCAGCTCCAGCCTGCTCTACTCCGCCAGCTCCCTGCCATGGCCCTCTGCTTCCCGCCGCCGGTGAGTGCAGGGGGCGATCCTTTCCCCGCACTGACTGGTGGCAGGAAGCGGAGCGCTGCGGTTGGGAGCTGGCAGAGTAGAGTGGGTTGGGCCGGGTTGCTCTGCTTCCCGCTGCTGCTGGTGAGTGCGGGGTCGCTGGGGAAAGAGGTGGAATGGGGGCGGACCAGGGGCGGAGCAGGGGGGAAGTGGCAGGGTGGAGGGAGTTGTCTGGTGCCCCACACCCCCTAGGGACAGCCCTGCCTCTTGCAAGTGGGGCCGGCCAAGGGATAGGGCTGGTCACCAGGGCTGGTGCTGCTGCGTATGCAGCATGCAGCTGCCTAGGGCACCAAGAAATTAGGGGCAATTTGGTGCCCCAAATTTCATGGTGCCCTACGCAGCTGAGTATGCTGCGTATGCCTAAGGACTGCCCTGCGTATCACCACATCCTCCTTCACCATCATCAGCTTCCTATTCAACTCCTCCACCTGTTAGAAATCCCCCTCCCACTTTTCCAAACTTTCCATGGAGATTATCTGCCATCTAGTGCTGACTTTATATCCATGTGCTACCCTGCCCACTCCTCCAATCCCACCTATTTACTCTCCTAATCTTGTTTTCCAGTTTCTCCTTTACCTTGACTCAGTACACTGGGGGTTTCCTTTTCATTTGTGCTGCCCCATCTATCTGTCACTTGCTTCCCCTCTGAACCATTGAGCTTCTGTCCTGTTTAACATGTTGCCTTTAAAACCTCCCTTTTTTCTTTTTCTGCTGATGAAACACCAGAGTGAGTTAATCTGATGCCATGAGTGAAGGAGGTGACAGAAGAATGCATTGGATGCTGTTATCTTTGACAGAAGGCCTATAATAAGTTGCCTGCTGGTTTTGCTTCCATCTCACAGACTGATTCTGACAGCAGCCGCTAAGACATTTTCCTCTTTGTGTTCTTTCGTTTGGTTGCACTAACCTTTGCCAGTGATTTCTGAGTATTCTAAAAAGCTCATCGCATCATATTAACTGAAAGAAATCTTGTCACGAAGTCATCATAATAAACCAGCAGTCCTAGTAGGTTCATCAACTTTTACAGCAATTTATCCTTTTTCCAAATCTGTGCTGCTACTTTGTCCTTAGTAGGATTCTAATGACTTAGACTCATAGACAGTAATGTTGGGAAAGACTGATTGCATCATCTAGTCCAGCCCTCTGCTCTTGTACAATAATTCCCTAGAGCAGGGGTTTCTCAAACTTCATTGCACCGCAACCGCCTTCTGACAATAAAAATTACTACACGGCCCCAGGACGGGGGATCGAAGCATGACCTGGTTGAACCCCACAGCCCCGGGCAGGAAGGCCAAAGCCTGAGCCCTATTGCCCTGGGCGCGGCGGGGCGGGAAGAGGGGGGGTTGCCAAAGCTGAAACCTGTGGCCCACCACCCAGGGCTGAAGCCCTCAGGCTTCGGCTTCAGTCCCAGGCAGTGGGGCTCGGGCTTTGGCTTTGGCCCTGGGCCCCAGCAAGTCTATGCCAACCCAGGTGACCCCGTTAAAACGAGCTACTGTGAGCGAGCTACTTTATCCACTTTGTGACTCAGTTTCCTCATCTGTAAAAAAGGAATACTGTTGTTTACCCATTTGTACCTTACACAACAAGGACCAGACACAATTAACAATAACAAAATTCCACCCAGCCTGGAAATCTGTGCAAACCCCCCAAGCCCTGAGGAAGCAGCAATGCCCAGAAACGAGTAGTGATGGAGAGTAGTTGGGCAGCAGATCAAAGAGGGAGTGCGTACTCTGAAGGACGCGTAATGGCTTTGTTCTGAGCCCCAATTCTGTTCCCGCTGAAGCCAATGGAAGAAGTCCTGTCAATGTAAACTGGAAGCAGGAGCAGGCCCTTGTACTGCAAATGAAAATGATTTTAAAGGTTTTTTCCCTCCCCCACACTCAGAGTATGGTGACTCGTGGTTATTCAGATTGAGACAACTGTAAATTTCCCCAGTGTTTTTCCATTAACTTTAATGGTGTACCATAGTCCTTTCCTGGGCTAGGCAATGGATAATTGCTTGAAGCCAGTCGTGTGTGAACACCTGGCTTGGGAGCTGCCCCTCCTCACTTAACTTCTCACCGCCCTGCTGTGAGGTGTAGCTCAGGTTGCTAACCCTCCAGGATTGTCCTGGAGTCTCCAGGAATTCAAGATATAATCTTGAATTAAAGATTGTCATGTGATGAAGCCTCCAGGATAACATCCAGCAAAAACTGGCAACCCTAGGTATAGCTGAATATTGCAGCACAAAATTATGAACACCATTTTATATACAAGTACATACATTCATAATGATAACCTGTATCCATATCTCAAAATGATTAAGCTTAGAACATTACAAGCTTTCATAAAAGACCTTTCTTGACATTCTTCTAGCACAATAACATTGTATACAATCAGTTGATCCTACGGCTCATTTTTAGGGCTTAAATCTTCTGTTCTTCCCTGAGACTCTCATTGTTACATATGGACACTGCATACTGCTTAAATGCTGAGCTTTAACCCACATAAAATTGTGTGCTAACAAAGAGAAAAGCTATGATGAAAACTATAGCTAACTCTGCAAACTTTTGCCTTCTACTTTTAGAGACCAAGAGAATGAAAGATGTGAGAAAAAATAGCTATTGTGGGTTAACAGAGGCTCAGTGTAAAAAACACAAAGGATGCTGCGTTTTAAAATTTCTCAGCAACCATCCTTGGAAGATATTTAACCGCAACTCTTGACTGTATAGGGTGATGCTTCTCATTGCCTGAAGCAAGCTAGGAAATCACACTACAGTATCTATAGGAGTTGATTAATCTTTCAGTTTTAAAGGAGAGCTAGCAAGAATTTCACATCTCTTCTTTGTTTCCACTAGTTCTTTCTAAACTCAGATGCTCAGAAAAATACCTCCTGAGACAATGAAATATGTCTTTTCAGCACAGTAATAACTATGCTTAGTCATTCATCCAAGAATCTTAGCAATCTATCTGCCACTATATTCATGTGGTAGGTAAGCTTTGCAGTGTCTACTTGCTGCAAACACTAATTAAGCCTGACAGCACCTCTAAAAATAAAGAATTGTTATTCTTATTTACAGATTGAGACTGCAGACAAGTAATTCACCTTTTCTGTGCCTTAGTTGATCAAGGCCAGTCTTGTAGGTTTGGGAATAGGAACTACAACTCCCAATCCTTCTCTATTGCCCCTCTCCACACTAGGGCACAGGGCCGGCTCCAGGCACCAGCACAGCAAGCAGGTGCTTGGGGTGGCCAACGGTAAGGGGCGGCACATCCAGGTCCTTGGCGGCAATTCGGCAATGGGTCCCTTGGTCCCTCTCGGAGGGAAGGACCTGCTGCCAAAGTGCCGCCAATCGCGGCTTTTTTTTTTTTTTGGCGCTTGGGGTGGCAAAAACGCTGTAGCCGGCCCTGCTAGGGCCCCACCATGGAAATTAACCCTACTCCTGTAGCTCTGTTTCCTACCAGACCTTCCCCTAGGACCACCCCCAGAAGAGGGAACTCACCCTAGTGTTTTTTCTCTCCTGGATCTTTTCCCCTCAGGTGATCTCCCTCAGCTCTTTATACAGTCTAGCTCTGGGGTTCTCAAACTGGGGATCGGGACCTCTCAGGGGTTTGTGAGGTTATTACATGGGGTGGTCGTGAGCTGTCAGCCTCCACCCCAAGCCCCACTTTCCCTCCTGCATTTATAATGGTGTTATATATATAAAAAAGTGTTTTTAATTTATAAGGGGGGGGGGGTCGCACTCAGAGGCTTGCTATGTGAAAGGGGTCACCAGTACAACACTTTGAGAACCACTGGCCTAGCTCCACCTCCTCTGGCCAGGAGACAATGGGTTAATCACTTCCCCGGTGCAGAGAATCACTAATTAGGTTCTCTCTCTTGTTTGTAGGTGATGGGGATTAATCCTCATCATAGTAAGTAAAATTAAGTTGTTCCTCCTGTTTCTTTATAATTTAAAATTCAGGAACGTTATTGAGCTGGTAATCCTAGAGACTGAGGTCCTGTTTCTCCACAGCACAGGTACAGCACAAGCTTCTCTTCATGGCTCTAATAAAGCACCTTCTGGAAGTGGCCACCTTGACAGCATAAGACAGTTCCAGGTGTAGGTAGCAGCTATTTTCCACCTACACCACAGCACATAATGTTAATGTCTTTGAGAGGTTGCATTGACTAGCGGTTGGAGCGGAGGCTTGGAAGCCAGAACTCCTGGGTTCTATTTATGGCTCTGAGTAGGGCATTTATTCCCTCTATACTTCAGTTTACCCAGCTGTAAAAAGGGTATAATAGTCACCTAGTTCATGAAGTTTAGTTAACTATGTGTAAAGTGTTGTGAGATGCTCAGAGCAGTTATTTTTAGGCAGCCGTATGTGCACACAGATTGAGAGTATGACATTTTATTATCATCACCACCACCCTCTGTGCAAACCTGCAGGGAGGGAGATTCTGCTCTGAAAGGTGACTAAGTTTGTGCCATATTTATTGTCTCTCACTGGCATCCAGATCTAAGCTGCTGAATTTATAACTGCTAGAGCTGTAAACTCAGCCTCAAATCTGAAAAGCACCAATCCAGTGACCCTGAAAGTCAATGGGAATGTTTCTACTGACTTCACTGAGTGTTGCATCAGGCCAGGGTTTTCCTGGCTCTTTTATAGGATGTCAGGGTTGGAAGGGACCTCAGGAGGTCATCTAGTCCAACCCCCTGCTCAAAGCAGAACCAATCCCCAGACAGATTTTTGCCCCAGATCCCTAAATGCCCTCCTCAAGGAGTGAACTGACAGCCCTGGGTTTAGCAGGCTAATGCTCAAGCCACTGAGCTATCCCTCCCCTCACCAATATTAAAGATTCTGCAGCTGGAAGTTAATTAAAACATCTGTTCTTAGTGCAATGACTCTAGAGGCAGTTAGCAGGTGCATCTTGCTAGCTAACTGCTACAAGGGGTTAATCTGGCAGTAGTGAAATATGCTAGAAGAGATGGACGCTGTTCTTGCTAATGGTATTATGGAGTAGATGAACCTAAGTTACTGTTTCAGTTTTAATAATTCATGTGAATATGGGGATAATGATACTGACCTCCTTTGTAAAGTATTTCGCTATCCACTGATGAAACACTATATAAGAGCTAAGTAGGCATTATGTCCATTAGCAGTTTACTGGAGTAACACAGTGCTGAATCTGGCCTAGACACTTACAATCCAAGGGCCTGATCCTACAAGATACTGAGCACGCTTGGCTCCTATTGACTTCAGGGAGAGTGAAAACAGCAAGTACCATGGGTTCTTGGAAGCCTGAAGCCCATCCACTCTGGACTGACAAATGAAACATCCACATCTGTCTTTAAGACATGATTATCCTCTGCACTGTTCCTAGAAATGGGCTTGGGCCAAGATGTTTGAAGCCATATCTGGAGCTAAACTTAACCCAGAGTCTTGTTTCTGGGTCATTGATTCCCTAACTACTTTCCTCTCCATTATTTCCTTTTGCTGTCAGATCACTTAGTGTGACTCTTCTGCTGAAGAACCTCCCCACTCTATCTTCTAGTCAGATAAGGACATGAGGATTTTAATTTTTTAACAGGAAAAAGCCACTTGGCTCCACTAGTCTTTCTTCATTAATCTTATCTCAGTCCCCCCATTACCCTCCGTCTCCTATGTTGCTTGGTTACTGCAGCTTGTAATACTTCTTCTCTTGATAAAGACCCTGGCTCAAATTTAGCTATACCATTAACTTCAATTGCCTTATTTGGCAATTTGTTCTCTTTGTGATTGGCCTGTTTGTTCATTTTTTAAATTGTGGTCCGTGATTATAAAAATATATCTTGCATTAATTCAAGCACCATTTCCACAGTCCCTGAAAAGCACTGCAACCATTAATTCATGCATTCACGAAACAACCTGTGTCTTGGTATTATTATCCTCATTTTTCAGAAGTATAAATAGAGGCACAATGGGCCATATCATCAGCTGGTAAACTGACATAGTTCTACTGAAGTCAATGGAGCTTTACCAATTTACACCAGATGAGGATGTGGCCTAGAAATACACAGCAGCATACATTTAAAAACAAACCAAACCCTACTAAAACAAAACATTCCTCTACACGGGTTTCTCTCCCTGGGGAAAGGATGTGACAGATGTTAGCGTAATGCTGCCTGCCGTGACTCAAGAGCATGAAAACCAACTTCAGGGCTGACTATTGTGGCCTGGTTCCTAATCCCCAAATTGGTTGTGAGTTCTATACTTAGATTTCACCAACCATTTATCCAGTGTCAACTCCTCAGGCACTATAACAGCCTTAATATGGAGTCACAGACAGTCCCCTGGGATACTCCAATTTATCTAACCACCCAGGTGAACATACCTTTGTGATAGATGGTCCCTTACACCAAGAATCACACCAATACTCAGGTTACTCCGAAGGACTTGTCACCTACCCCAGGTCAACCGTATCTTAGATCCTACCCCAATGACAATACGTTTAGCCAATCCTATAATAAAATATATAAAGATTTATTAAGCAGGAAAAGGAAACCTGAGTTATTTATAAGGCTAAAGCTGGTAAACATAGATACACAAATGAGTTACAATCTTACGTTTCAAAAGTTCATAAAACCTTCTATTCTCAGCAAGCTCTTTATGACCTCTGGTGCTAACCTAGGCTAAGCAGCTGGGGATCTCTTGTTTATGCACAGAAACACTTTGCCCCCCAGAGTCCAAGCAGCAAAGAGATACCAAGTTCCTTGTGTTTGGGGTTTTTATCCCACTCCTGCCACGTGCTCTGGGCAGCTAATACAGCTGATGGGAAGAGTCCACTTGCATGACTCATCTTCATGGGGAGGAGAGCAGAACAACAAGTCTTTTGTCCTCTTGTTGATGGTACGTAGGGAAATTCTAGTTGCAAGATCCCACAATAGTCCATCTGGTATTGATGGACCTTTCCTTTTGGGAAGAGTGTAACACTTTCTGCTGAAGGTCAGCCCTTCACACTAATTAATGTCTCTTTCCTATCTGGTGATTTACACGGTCACAGATGTTCACAATGCAACCACTCAAATATTGCCTTACAGTATGGGATACAGATGTTATAAGTGAGATTAATGCATGCAGCAACTCACAAGCATTCAATAAACACTAAACACATTTGTATATTTCTAATATATATTTTAACATCACTAACACTTCGGTGAGCCAGACTGATTCCAGCTATGTATTTGTCAGTGTTCAGTTAAGAGATGGCGTAAGCTGGCAGCTGGTCTGCCTGTGTCACGAATAGTCGCCTTGTTTAATGGATGACTGGAAGGCCCTCGGACACTACATTGATGAGTGTGTTATAAGAACCTAAGCAGAACAGAACAGAAGGGCCTGATCTGCAGAGGTGCTGAACCCTTGCAGCTGCCCTTAACATCACCTGAAATTGTGGGTGCTCAGCACTTCTGGAAAGCTGGCCCTTAAGGATATGTCTAGACTGCAATAAAACACCTGCAGCTGGCCTGTGTCAGCTGACTTGGGCTTGTGGGGCTCAGGCTGTGGGGCTATAAAATTGCTGTGTAGACAGTCGGGCTCAGGGACCTTTGCAGAGTCCCAGAGCCCAGGCTCCAGTCTGAGCCCAAGTGTCTACACTGCAATTTTATAGCCCCGCAGTCTGAGCTCCACAACTCCAAGTCAGCTGACGCAGGCCAGCTGCGGGTGTTCTATTGCAGTGTAGACATACCCTCTGCAAGTTGGGCCATGTCAGTGGTAGACGGGGGAAGCCGCAGATGTGATAGATCTTGATTTTAGTAAGGCCTTTGACACTGTCCCAAATGACATTCTCATAAGCAAATTCCCTGATCCAGGATAGGATACCAGGGTTTACTCTCCCCCTGGACTTCCTCCTTGTCCCTACCCTACTCTCTCTTCCTTTAGAAGTGACTGCAGGCCATTTCTCTATAGCCCACCCCACTCCTGTTTTCACTTCCTTTATAATTCAATCCCAGCTCCTCCTGCTGCTGGGCCTTATCAAGCCTTGGCTCCCCTCCAGATGCAGCATATAAGGCTAATTAGCCCCTTCTGGCCCACATTAACCTGCTCAGGGCTTGCAGGGGGTGAACACCTCATCACAGATGTATTAACAGGAGGATGCAAGACACAGGGGGTCACTGCTGGTGAGGCCTTAGCTGGAATATTGTGCCTGGTTCTGGGCACTGCACTTTAGGAAAGATGTGGACAAATTGGAGAGAATCCAGAGGACAGCAACAAAAAGGGGGGAAATTTTTTTTTTAAAAACCTGACCCATGAGGAAAGATTTAAAAAAACTGAGCCTGATTAGTCTTGAGAAAAGGAGACCAAGGTGGGTGCCTGATAACAGTCTTCAAATACGTGAAGGGCTGTTATACAGAGGGCTGTGATCGATTGTTCTACACGTCCATGGAAGGTAGGACCAGAAGTAATTGGTTTAGTCTGCAGGAAGGGAGATTTACATTAGCAATTAGGAAATGTTTCTAACTATAAAGGCAGTTATTCTCTAGAACAAGCTTCCAAGGGAGGTTGTGGAATCCTCTGCATTGGAGCTCTTTTAGAACAAGGTAAACAAACACCTGCTAGGGATGGTCTAGGTATACTTGGTCCTGCCTGAGCACAGGGGGCTGAACTAGATGACCTCTCAATAGGGTTGCCAGCATTGTATTTCAAAAAGAAAGGACAGTTTCCTTAGAACCCTGCATCCCACCTCCTGATATTACTATCATCATAATCAATAATAAGCAGTAGCCACCTATATTTGCCAGGGATATTTCTTGTTGCTTTTTGCAGCACTCAACAACTCCCGATCTTGTGGTACAGAGATGAAGAAATAAGGTCTGTCCCTTGTAATAAGGGACTGTTGGGAGCCCTACCTCTCAAGGACCCTGCAGCCCTACATTTCTATGATTCCATTAGGCTTCTGCAATCAGAATGAAGCCGGATACTTTAGCCTCTTCTGATAACAAGCGATTCTCAGAAGAACCTGATTCCCTACACTACACTTTCCGTAGTGCAGTGATAGCCTCCTTACCCACTGAAGAGAAGGATCCCCATTTGACGTCTGGATCTGAACTTTCTCAAAGTTTTGGGTGTTCCTCTCAAGGATTTGGTATGGCCACGGTTGTTATCCAGATCTATATTTCAGTTACTTACACTGATCTACTTGACATTTATATTTATATTATGGTAGGGCTCCCAGGCACCTAGAGATCATGATAGGTACACTTATATACATTGTAAAGCTACATTGTGGCACTATCACATAATCTAAACACTCTTAAATGACTGCAAGAAAATTACTTCTTTTCTGTTTCCTTGCAAAGGTCTCCAGGTTATTTGAATAATCCAAATAGGGACATCACTAAAATAAAATATGTAATGTTGTTACTGCTGTAGCACCCAGACATCCCAATAAGAATCAAGACTCCATTATGCTAGGTGCTATGTGAAGAGGGAAACATAGTTTCTGCTCTGTAAGAAAGAACTAAAAATGCCTGTCAAAATGTTTAAAGCTGGGTGCCTTCAGATAAGTTGTTAAAGTCACATTTTGGCACCTAAATTGATGACCTTGCTGATTTCCTGCTGTTCTCATTGACTTCAGTGGTTTTCGGGGGGCCTCAGCACCTCTCAAAATCAGACTGCTTTTTATTTAAAATATGGATTTTGCATCTTAACTTTAGATGTTTTGGTTTGAACATTTTGACCACTGTTTTTGTTCTTAGGTTTAGCCCTGTAGCCACTGGTTCTGGATGAAGTCTAGCTAACCAAGACCACTCTGTATTTTTCCAAACCCTGCCAACTTTCCATAAGTATTATAACTTGTAATACTGTGAGTCATGTGCTTTGGCATGGGTAGGTTGCTCTATTTATACAGGGCTTTATACTTCTTTTGCTTTATAAATAAAGTTTAACTGAACAAATTTATCTACGAACTTTACTATGCATTGAAAATTCAGCTCAGTGTGTCACGACAAGGGGGTACTTGTTTCTTTTTTTGTTTGTTTTAGATTGAGTTGATTTGGGGAGGGGATCAAGCAAACAAGACTCTTTTGAGCAAGGCAGGTGCTGTGCAAATCTTTCTCAGTTTTTTTGGAGCACCTCAGTTCTGGAATGTAACAGTCCCTGTTGTTGTTGCAGTGTTGACCCTCTGTATCAAAGCCTGCCAGTTATAACAAAGGATGTAGTAGTCTGTGACATGCACAAATGGAGATCAGCAGAAGTTCCCATGCTTATCTTCACTTGACGCCTAAACCAGCACCTGAATCCAGGTCTCCAAAGGTAAGGCGAGTGCAGTTGACTACTTTAATTGTGAGCTCTTTGGGGCAAGGACTGGCTTTGTGTTCTGTGTTTGCACAGTGTGTAGGACAATAGGAATCCTAGTTATGGACCAGGGCTCCCAGTAATACCACAATACAAACAATAAATAGTTAACCCATGGCACCAGCTCAAAAGCAGGCTACCAACAGTGGTCACATACCCTCCATTTGACAAGATCTGTCCCCCACACTCTCTAAAGTCTTCACTAATCGCAACTTGTACCCAACTTCTCTGGAACTGTAGTGTTGAGAGCTCTCTGTTGTTGTTTTGGAGGCCGGGGGGTGGGTAGAGTGACCAGACAGCAAGTGTGAAAAATCGGGACAGAGGTGGGGGGTAATAGGAACCTATATAAGAAAAAGACCCAAAAATCGTGACTGTCCCTATAAAATCAGGACATCTGGTCACCCTAGGGGTGGGGGTAGGGCAGACAGCACGTCAACCAATTTTACTCTGAAGTTCCAAAAGGTTCACCACTGTGATAAGAAGCAGCATTGAAAACTTCAGCCCAAAAGAATTAGCTTGGCCAAGTTCTGGGCAACTGAAAAAGGCCTAATCCTTGAGTGCCAAACCTGCTGTCCACACTATGCATTTTCAAAGCATTGACTGGTGATTTGGTCATGTGACTTCTAGTCGAGTGAATGGTCGTTATGTGGGTAAAGGCTCAGAGAGGAAGGTTGGGCTTGCGGTTCAGGCACAGGCTTGGGTCTAAAGAGCTCACGTTACAATCCCTGGCTCTGCTATCTGACCTTGAACAAGTCACTTAAACACTGACACAATTCCCCACCTGTGAATTGGGGAAAATAAGGCTTCTTTTCACCTACTCTAGGTCTTTTCTATTTAGAAAAGAAACAATTTTGGGCAGGGACTGTCTTACCGTGTGTATGTACAGTGCCTTGGTTGGTGCCTATTGGTGTTTCCATAATACAGATTATTATAAATAATAAATTCAAAGCTTTGGGGAAAATAATGGCTTAAATGTCATTGTTGTCAGGTGGCACCAGGGAGACTTATTTCCTTGGTTCTCTAGTTTAGATCATGGATCATCCGTTTGTTCCAAATAATTCAGTTTAGTGACTTTTTTTTAAAGGAGTTCAGTTTCTTGGGACAGACATTTCTTTCTAAAGGGTATTTTGCAAAGGAAGGTCGGTCTAAATGCTAAGCAGTTCCCGAAGAAAATCATGTGCTTTTTGTCTCTTTGCTTCCAGACAGCGAGTGTTCATCAAGCATAAACAGTAAATATCTCATCCCAAAAGTGACCTTGGAGACATGCAGCTGAAATGAAAACAATGTTTAATTGCAGTGGGATTGAGTCACACTTTAACGGAGCTGACACTGAGAGGAAGGTTTTGCCGTGTTTCCTTAAACTGGATTTCCTCTGGATTTGTCTGATCTCCTCTTGACGTTTGTTCCATAGCGAGATTCCATTGACTGAAAAAAATGCTTTGTTCCAGCTCTTGTGTGTTTTGTCCTTGTGTTTGTGATCTGCATTGTCCCAGAGGAGTGCAGCTGCTGTGGTGGTTCACAGATTGAAACTCAGGCTTTGATGTAGCTGATCCATTGACTGCTTTGAAAATTAGGACCCAGGCCTTATACTGGCATCCAAAGCTGATGGGGGCCAATGGAGGGACTTGCACATGGGCCTGATAAGCTCAGGGCAGTCTAAGCCCTGGGCAACTGCATTCAGTGCCAGCTGAAGCCTGGGCATTTTTTCACATCCAGTTTTAGATACAGTCAGTTGCAGTAATCCAGCCTGGAGACGATTGAATAAGGACTGGGAATGGCTGAGCCATTACAAACATTGAATCTATCTCCCCTTGTAAGTATTCTCACACTTCTTATCAACCTGTCTGTACTGGTCTAGCTTGATTATCACTTCAAAAGTTTTTTTTCTCTTACTTAATTGACCTCTCAGAGTTGGTAAGACAACTCCCACCTGTTCATGCTCTCTGTATGTGTGTATATATATCTCCTCAATATATGTTCCATTCTATATGCATCCGAAGAAGTGGGCTGTAGTCCACGAAAGCTTATGCTCTAATAAATTTGTTAGTCTCTAAGGTGCCACAAGTACTCCTGTTCTTTTTGCGGATACAGACTAACACGGCTTCTATTCTGAAACCAATGAATTCATGGATTCCTCTGGCTAGCTCCTCATGATCTGTGAGGAAGGGATGAAATTTTTTAGAGAGCCGGAGGTCAAATAAGCCAGTTTTAGAAGCTGATACTAACTGGCCATCCAAGATTAATGAGGAGTCAAACAGAATGCTGAGGCTTTGTGCTCCCATGATGAATGGGAGTGGTGAGCCTTTGATGGAAGGTGGAAACAGTGTCTTGGCAAGTTCTTCAAGGCATTTCCTCTTTCCAACCAGCACCAGTTCAGTTTTGCCTGGGTTCAGTTTGAACCAGCTGTTCGTTATCCAAGAGCTGATTTCCTGCAGTCATTCTGACTTTTTAGCAGTGGTGGTGGTTGCATCCATTGAGAATGAGATATATTACTAAGGCCTTGTCTCCACGGCCACTTTACAGAGCTGCAACTTTCTCACTCAGGCGTGTGAAAAATCAACCCCCTGAACGTTGCAAGTTTCAGCGCTGTAAAGTGGCCGTGTAGACAGTGCACCAGTGCTGGGAGCTCCTCCCCTCGTGGCGGTGGGTTTTTTACAGCACTGGGAGAGCTCTCTCCCAGCGCTGGTGCTGTGACTACACAGCCATGTGGCAGCGCTTTAACACTGCTAGTGAAGACATACCCTTAGTGTCATCTGCATACTGTTAGCAGCTGAGCCCATGGTGTCTCATCTCTCCCAGCGACCTCATGTAGCTATTGAAGAGAAGCAGGGATAGTCTGGATCCCTGCAGGATACCATAGAGGAGGGCTTTAAAGAGATAGAGCAGTTATCCATCACCACTCTGAGTTTTGCTGGAGAGGAACAAATTGGAGCCACCGTAGTGCTGGACCATCTACTCCTACTAGATCAGCATTTCTCAAACTGGGGTCCGCGGACCCCTGGGGGTCCCTGAGGATACTCCCGGGGGTTCATGGGCCCTGCTGAGAAACTCCTCCCCCTCCCTCCCAGCATGTCGGGGAACAGGTTTCCTACCTACCCTGGCTCCGCGCCACTCCCGGAAGCAGCCAGCATGTCCCTGAGGCCCATGGGGGCGGGGGGCAGGCGGGCTCTTCATGCTGCCTCCACCCCGAGTACTGACTCTGCAGCTCCCATTGGCCAAGAACTGCGGCCAATGGGAGCTGCAGGGGCAGTGCCTGCAGGCGGGGGCAGCACACGGAGAACCCTTACCCCCACACACACCTAGGAGTTGCTGCTAGAGGGATGTGCCAGTCGCTTTTGGGAGCCGCCAGAGGTAAGCACCGCCCCCCTCACCCTCTTCCGTTCCCCAACCTTCTGCCCCAGCCCAGAGCCCGCACCCCCTCCTGCACCGAAACTCCTTCCCAGAGCCAGCACCCCTTACCCCCTCCTGCACCCCAAGCCCTTGCCCCAGCCCTGAGCCCCCTCCAGCACCCAAACTCATTCCCAGAGCCTGCACCTGCACTCACATCCCCTCCCACACCCAAACTCCCTCCCAGAGCCTGCACCCCACACACCCTCCTACATCCCAACCTGCTGCCCCAGCCTGGTGAAAATGAGTGAGGATGGGGAAGAGTGAGTGACGGAGGGAAGAGGGATGAAATGAGTGGGGGCGGAGCCTCAAAAAAGGGGCAGGGTAAAGGCTGAGTGGGGTGGCTTGAGAGTCCCCGAAAAAATGTAAATCAAAATGGGGATCCTCGGGTTGCTAAAGTCTGAGAACCGCTGTGCTAGATCATATATGTGTGTTAGCAGTACCTTATGATCCACCCTGTCAAAGGCTGCAGAGAGGCCCAGCAGTATGAGCATAGAAATCTTGGCTTGTCCATAGCCATGAGGCAGTTGCCTTTTGGTGCCACTAGAGCGGTCTCCGTGCTACGCTTTGGTCTAACCCTTGATCGTGAGGTATCCAGGCTGTTGACCGATGCCACATGTTGTTGGAGCTTGGAAGTTGCTGGTGTCGCAGTGATTTTACCCAGGAATGGGAGGTTGGAAACAAGATAGTAATTGGAGAGACCGCATGGGTGGCAGGTGAACCCTCCGTGTGGGAAGGCTAGTCCTCGGCCCCACCTCTTCTGGTTTGGGCTATGCAGGCTGGGTTCATTATGTGGGATATCTGTCGGCAGTGATTCTGCCCGGTTGATTGCAGAGGGGTAGAATGCTCATTTTTTGCCTCCTTTGTGGCAATGGTATAGTCCTACAGAGTCGTTTGTACTGCTGGTGGAGGGATTCCGAATGTTTGTTTGCTTTCTGACTTTCTCTGCAGTATTGCTGTAGCTACGTTGGTCCCAAGCTATGAGAGAAACAAGGTAGGTGAGTTAGTATCTTTTATTGGGCCAACTGGTGTTGGTGGAAGGGATGAGCTTTCAAATTTCACAGAAGACTTTCTCCAGACCTGAGGAGATAACCAGTGTCCAAACTAAATACGAGGTGAGACAGGGCTCTTCTGCAGGCGCATTTCATTTGCTATAGTTAATCTGTGAACTATGCCATTCTTCGCAGTCAATGTGGGGGAGTGGGCAGCTTGAGGCCAAGATGCTGATAATAGAGAACATCGGGTAATTGTACAGTTGTATTAACTCTCTGGTATGTTGGCCTTGAATTTCTGTGGCTTGTTCTAGGTCAAGTTGAAAACCTAGGGAGTTTAGCTGCTTTTGGGGGTGGATCAGTCAGCTTTGGTTGTTCGCTATCCTGATAGGAAGGAGGGGAGGGTCTGATCTTTGTTCCATGTGGAACATCTTCCGTATGTGACATCAGAGGGGAACAGGACTGCTACTCCACCTCTTCTTTTCCATTTTCTTGTGCATTCTGGGGACTGCCTTGGCGTGTGACATTCTGAGTATCCTGTGGGGACCACCTGTGCTAGGGTATGAGTGGAGGTGGCATTGAATCATATCTTGGCGAAGCAAGGCTGGGTGCTTAATCCAAAATGAGATCATGGATGGTGCTGGTCTTTATTGACTGCTTTAGGTTGTTTCTTCTTCTCAATGTTTAGCAATTTTCCTGATAGAACATTGGCTTCAGGTGCCTGGGCTTTAGGATTTGTCTTTTGGTACGGTGTGCTTGGAAGATTTCTTTTCAGTCTAGTGATGGTTGGGATTTGGGAGAGTGTGGGGGTAATTGGGTTCCAGATATGCTGATGGTGCAGGTAGTCCAGTTCTCCAGATTCCAAGGGTCTGATAGTGTTGTATTGTGCTGTAGTCCATAAGATGTGCATGAGGGTCCTTCCATGGGCAATGCTGACTATGGGTGGTGGTGGTGGAGTGTGCTGAGAGTGATAGGGGGCATTTCTTTCCTCCTCCTTTTACCCCTTTATCAACAGCATGGAGCACATCATACTCCTGTGAAGGCTGATGTTGTGGAGAGGATATGCAGCTAAGATGGGCACCACACAGGACACTAGGTGGCAATATGGAGGACTGGGTAGCCATCTAGGTGGTTACTAGTCCTTTGAATCATCTAGATGCTGGTGAAGGGGGAGAGCATCACAAAAATACCCACCAAAACAACAAAAGCCAGGCTTATGCGTAAAGCTGTGAGGGTGTTTTTAAAAGTTCCTGTCAGGTGCTGGTGGCAGCTGAGGCCCTGTGATCCCAGCTAGCGGGGGGACATGCATGAGCAGAGCGAGAATCCTGCAAACAAACAGGAATTCACCGTCCTCAAATACAGGAAAGGAAAACAGGAATTCACCACTTTGAAAATAAATGAGCTAGTTTAAGATGTTGATGAGAAATTGAGATATAAATAGAAGCTCCCGAGTAAGAAAAAAATTGTGTGTGACTAACACTGAGTTCAACTGCAGTAAAGAAACACAAAGCAGGTTAGCGCTACCTGGTCTGCATTAGCTGAAACATTGGCCAAGCCTGTGGAAGACTTGACAAGTCCAGGCTGAGTTCAGGTGCAATGGGAATTTGTTCAAGCTCAATCCATACAAAACTCAGTGGTTTCACATAGTTTGACTATAGAGTGAGTATGTTTGATCCCTTGTGGAACTCAGGAAGATTGTCTTTATTTATACCTCTTTCATTATGGATTGTTCCATTTGATTCTCTTAGAAGTTAATCTTCACAAACACTTTTATCCATTAGACCCCTTCTGGAGTGCCTTCCATCACAGTCTTCAACTACATCAAGGCCTTCCTGAGTTCATAGATTCCAAGGACAGAAGGAAGCCATCTAGTCTGACCTCCTGTATAACACAAATAATTCCTACAGCAAATCTTTTAGAAAAACATCCAGTCTTGATTTCAAAATTGTCATTGAAGGAGACTCCACCATAGGTGCAGGGCTGGCCTTACCATGAGGTGAACTGAGGCGGCCACTTCAGGTGCCAGACTGTGGGAAAGCGCCACTAGGACCCAGAGTGTAGAAAATTGTGACTGCTGCTGGTGCATATGTATTCTCTCTGCCCTAGATGCACAGAGATGGTGGAGTGCTGTGCTGGAGGAAGGAGGGCACAAGAGACATAACAGGCAGGCAAGAGAAAAGGGGAGAGGGAATAACAGAAAGCAGCAGGAGCTGCAGGGAGAGAGAGGAGGAGGAGCCTCTTATGTACCTCTGTAGCACCCCCAGGAGCCTGGACTGATTAACTTCTCAGGAAGCTTCCTGTTTCCTGCTGCTTCCCTGAACCCACTTGAGGAGAACAGGCAGTCAACTGAAGTAGTAGGAGCCAGTTAGGCCCTTAAGACACTGAAATCTTCCCTCACTCAGGCCCTGCTACCAGCCTGCTTATCTGTCCCCTTCAACTGAGTGGTGAGAGCCACTATAGCTGGCAGGAAGGAGCTCTCCTGAGATACATAGACACAAATGTTCACGGTGAGTCTTCCAGCCCCAGTGAGGATGTGAGTGGTGAGGTGATGCCTGATCTTCTAGTTAGAGTGCAGGTGACCTGGCAGCTACTGCAGCATCCATATCACCATCTCAAATGGATGTAACCATGCACAATCCTGAAGAAAAGTGTAGATCAGAGAAGAGTGTGGTGGAGGTGCAAGAAACAGATGCTGCTGACTTTAGTTCCTTAAGTCTAGATGATCCAGGACTGTGGACCCACTTGAGCAGTAGTCTGAGGGACTTCCTTGTACTGCATGGGCCACAGGAAGTGAAAAACTTCATGTTCTTCAAAGACAATGAAAATAGAAGTTTCCATCCAACACATTACTGGCGTGAAATCCCCAATGGCAACAAAGTGGAGAGGCCATGGCTTATGTACTCAAAAACCGAGAATGCTGCATACTGCTTTTGTTGCAAACTTTTCCAGTCTAATGTTCCAGCCACATTGGGTTCTATATGAACAAAGGGCTGGAAAAATCTGGCTAGAAATCTGGCATGCCGTGAGAAGGCAGCAGATCACCAGAGAGCAGTCCATAGGTGGAAAGAGCTTGAGATGAGACTAAGGTTAAAGGCCACCTTAGATGATCAAGAGAAGATTGCATCAGAGTCTCTTTACTGGCAAAATGTTCTGAAAAGGCTCATTGACATTGTGAGAATGCTTGCTACCCAAAACCTAGCACTGCGTGGCACTTCAGATCAGCTGTATGTGCCAAACAATGGAAACTTCCTTAAAATTGTGGAGCTGATGGCTGAGTTTGATGCTGTACTCCAGGAGCATCTAAGAAGAGTCACCACCCAAGAAATGTACACACACCACTACTTTGGAAAAACAATTAAAAATGAGATCCTACAGTTACTGGCAACAAAAGTCAAACAGAAGATTGTGGCAGATCTGAAGTCAGTAAGATTTTACTCTGTTATTCTGGACTGCACACCTGACATCAGCCATATGGAACAAATGACTTGAATGGTGCGTTTTGTAATAACAACAGAACCTAGTGAAAATGTCCCTGCAATGGTGACTGTCAGAGCATTTTCTAGAATTTATTGACATTGATGATGCTACTGGAGCTGGTATGACAAATGTGCTTCTTAAAAAGCTGGAAGATACGGGAATTGCGATAGCTGACATGAGAGGTCAGGGCTACAATAATGGTTCCAACATGAGAGGAAAGAACAGAAGAGCGCAGACACAGATCCGAGAATTAAACCCTCAAGCTTTTTTTGTCCCATGCAGGTCTCATTCATTGAACTTGGTGGTCAGTGATGCAGCATCAGCTTCCAGTGAGGCTGCTGAATTTTTTAATGTAATTCAAAGTATCTCTGTATTTTTCTCTGCATCAACTCATTGATGGCAAATTTTGAAACAACATCTGGGAACATCCTCTCTGACACTGAAACCACTGAGTGCCACCGATGGGAAAGTCGAGTGGAGGCGATAACGCCTATCAAACACGAAATTAGGAAGATAGATGATGCCATAGTTGCCATTATAGAGGATAATGCTATGACAGGAACTGTTTGTGGGAGAACAGTGGCAGAGGGAAACAGAATCACCAGAAACATACATAACTTAAAATTTCTGTGTGGCTTAGTGTTGTAGCATGACATACTGTTTGAAATAAATGTTGTAAGCAAGAGACTCCAAGGTGTTGACCTTGATATATCTGGAGCAATGGAACAACTGGACAAAGCAAAGTCATACCTACAGTCTTACCGGTCAGATGAGGGATTTCAAAACGTTCTGAACAGTGCACAGAAGTTGGCAGAGGAACTTCACACTGAAGCTATTTTCCCACCCATTCAAGAATACAAGAGTCACGGAAGAAGATGACATTTTGATTACAAGGCATGGGATAATCCCATAAGAGACCCCAAACAACAATTCAAAGTTGAATTCTTTAACCAGGTGCTAGATTGTGCAACACAGTCAGTTGAAGAACGTTTCATGCAGCTCAAGGAACACAGTAGTATATTTCGGATGTTGTATGATATTCCAAAACTCCTCACTATACCTGTAGAAGACCTACACCAGCAATGCAGGGCACTAGGGACAGTGTTGACACATGATGACATGCACGATATTGATGCGAGTGATTTAGGTGATGAACTGAAAGCTCTTTCAAGATACATTTCAGCAGGATCAACTCCAAAGCCTGTTCTGGAACCAAGGCTGGCTTTAGGCCGATTCCCCGGAATCGGGCCCCGTGCCTAAGAGGGCCCTGCTCCCCCAGCCGGAGCGCCGGCCCGAGCCTGGCAAGCCCCGCGGCCCCGCTGCCCCGGCCAGAGCGCTGGCCCGAGCTCTGCAAGTCCCACGGCGCTGCTCCCTGGTCGAAGCGCTGGCCAGATCCCAGCAACCCCATAGCCCCGCAACCCTGGCCGGAGCATGGCAATCCGAAGTGCCACTGAAGACTCGGAGTGCCGCCTGATGAGTACAAGCCCCACGAATCGGGCCCCGCACTTGCTAAACCTGGCCCTGTCTGGAATATATGTGCACAAATAAGATGACCACCCTCTTTCCAAATGCTTTTGTTGCTCTGCGCATACTTCTAACACTTCCTGTCACAGTTGCCAGTGGAGAACGCAGCTTCTCCAAGCTGAAGTTAATAAAAACACATCTACACTCCACAACGACACAGGAGAGGCTGGTCGGCCTTGCAACCATCTCAATAGAGCATGAGCTGGCCAGAATGTGGCTCTTCAGCAGGAAAGCACCACTTTAATTATTCAAATAGATAAAAATGCCAGTGTTTACTATGCAGACAAGAAAGGTTACATTTGCTGTTCAGCGTTTGAAAGTTAAGTGTTACTTAAAATTTTTGAACAAGGCATTTTAAGTTGTTAGTTCTCCTTTATCGGGGTAGGTAGCAGAGCAGTACCATGAGAGGAGTAGAATAGGAAGAAGGCAGAACTGAGACCTTTCAAAGTTTTGACCCAAGCGAGGGGGCATGGGGGCGTCATTTGAGCTCCCTTCCCCAGGTACCAAAATGTTATGGGCCGGCCCTGCATAGGCGCCAACTCCATGGGTGCTCCGGTGCTGGAGCACCCACGGGGAAAAATTGGTGGGTGCTCTGCACCCACCGGCAGCTCCCTGCCCCGCCCCAGCTCACCTCCACCTCCGCCTCCTCCTCTGCCTCCTCCCCTGAGCATGCCTTCCCCGCTTTTCCCCCCTAGCTCTCAGTGCTTGCTGCCGCAAAACAACTGGGAAGAGGCGGGGCCGGGGCGGGGATTTGGGGAAGGGGTCCAATGGGGCAGAGAGGAGGCGGAGTTGGAACGGGGACTTTGGGGAAGGGGTTGAAATGGGGGCTGGGCAGGGCCAGGAGGAGGCGGGGCTGGGGTGGAGTCGGGGCAGGCCGGGGGCGAGGGGCGGGTCAAGCACCCACCAGCGCCAGGAAAAGTTGGGACCTATGGAATCCACCACGAATTTTCCACCTGGAATATTGTTCCAATAATTAATTACTCTAACTTTAAAAAAAAAAATTGTACCTTATTTCTACTCTGAATTTGTCTAGCTTCAACTTCCAGCCATTGGATCGTGTTATACTTACTGACTGTAATCAAGTCACCCCTTAACCTTCTCTTTGTTAAGCTAAATAGATTAAGCTCCTTGAATCTCTCATTATAAGGCATGGTTTCTAATCCTTTAATTATTCTTATGGCTCTTCTCTGAACTCTCTAATTTATTGAATCCTTCTTGAATTGTGGGCACCAAAACAGGACAAGGTATTCCAGCAGTGGTTGCACCAGTAGCAAATACATAGGTAAAATGCCTAACTTTAGTAGCTTCTGTTTGACATCCTCCAGAGATACTAGTGGAATGGAAAGAGTGTTATCACCACATAAGACTATATCATCTGTTTTTCCCCAAATACAGATTAGAAATATTTATTGAACACTTCTGACTTTTCTGCCTTATTATTCCTAATTCTACCACTTCCATCTAGTAATAGACCAATATCAACATCAAGATTATTTGTTATATATATTTTCATAGCTGCCTTTTCCCCTCTAAACCAGGTTGGTTTTTTTAACCAGTTCAGCCTTTTCCCTCTATTGTGATGTTGTGGCTTTTTGGGCATCTAGTAAGGTGTTCTTAAATGATTCCCAATTATCATTCACATTTTTCTGATTACATTATTTTTCCCAGCTGATTTGGCTCATAATGGTTTTCAGCTTTGTGAAAATGGCCCTTTTAAAGCACCAAGTATATATCTATTACTGGTCTGCACTTTGTTCTGCTTTCATATTATAAATGTGACCAAGTCATGACCACTCGTACCTAAACTACCATTAACTTTTAGTTCTGTGATCCAGTCTTCTTTATCATCATAGGTGCATAAGGAGATGGTCATCGTGTTCCCTAGTGTGACTTGGGGGTCTATAGCAGACACCAGCTACACCCCATCTTGTGCTTTATTTATTAGGACATTGATCCATACGCACTCAAGATCATTTTCTTCTGAGTTATCAGTGACTTGGAACCAGATAATGCCATTTTTGAGACAGTGCCAGTGCCACTCCCTCTCCCCTTTGCCCACTTGATCTTTCCTAAGTATGTTATAACCATTGGTTTTTAACATTCCAGTGGTGTGAATCACCCCACTAGGTTTCAGTAATACCAGCTAGATCATAAATGAGCAATTCCAATTCCTCTTCTTTGTTGGTTCTGCACAATATTAGGTTGTTCCGCTGTAAAATATACTGCTTGCTGCATCACCCTTAGCTTGGTTACATTGTGGGTGTTAAAGGTTTTCCCTGCTATTTTATCACTTTAGCAGTACTGTTTTCTTACGTGCGTGAGCCTTTGAACGTGACTTTACCCTGTTCTGTAATGGAAATGACAAGTGGCTAAAAGGCTTCTTTGTTCCCCAGTGTCAGAAGGCCCATCTTAAGCACTCTGTGGCATTTTTCATACAAGTGCTTCAATTGTATCATGCATGTTTTTAAACTGTTGCCCCAGAAACATTCTGCCCTTCAGTAGTGGGAATAATGCTGATTTTCTTAAATAGAAGAAGGCAATTGTACCAAACAGTCGTGGGAAATTTGGGCTGACTACGCTCAAGGTTCACTGTTTTTACTGTTTTAAAGTGTTTATCCTGCTCTGGGTTAAAAGAACAATGATGTCTGCAGAAAACTCAGAGCTCCTGTTGAACCAGCACACACTTTTTTTAGGGGGGCCCCACTGAATTAAATGAGAAATGCCCCAGACTTGGGTTCATTGGTATCTTTCCCAGACCATTAAGTGCATTGTACCACAGTTCTAGGGACAGAGCCTGGTTCTACTTTTTGCTGCTCTAGGGGTGCAAAGGAGAGGAGGAGCTGCCCTAAAGCAGCAGCCAGAGATTCTTCCTGGGTGTAGGGGGTGAATCAGAGGGTGGGGAAAGGATGTAAAAATAGCGGAGCTGAAGTGCTAGGCACTCTGCATTACCCTCAGCAGGCGGAGCAGTCCCTGTGGTTCCAACCAGTGCAATTGTAGCCAAAAGGTGGCTTTAATAACTTGTGTTAGAGGCTGTTCTGGCTCCCGACTGCTTCCAAAAGTGGAGAGGTGGCTTATCCCTGCATTTCCCCCCACCTTCATATTGTGTCATGTGCTGGGCATAGCTTGGCTGGACCTGATGATCTGGACCCAATTATTAAGATATTTTTATACCCAAAGGTAATGCCTTATGTGAGGCTCGGGTTCAATACACTTCCCTTAACTTGGCAAGAGAATGCACATACTTAACCTGCTAGTAATAAAAGCAGTCTCCAAAGACTGCTGCCGTATCTATCAGACCCTAACTGAAGGCAAATCCGAGGTGTCTTAAACACTGCGATGAGAACACACTGGGCATTTTCTTTTCTTTTTGTTAAAGGGAGCGTTTTAAAAGGCATCTGTTTGCAAAGGGCCTGTCAGAATTTCTAGGCAATGTGCACAATTGCACTAAAGGTACAAATATTTCTAAAAAACACCTATTCCCCTACCACCACACGCACAAAATTAACTATGATCTGCCCCTTCAACACCCTTTTACTGAAACTGACCAAGAAATATATGAGCTTTTCAGCACACCCTAAATGTCAACATAATTTTGTTTTGTAGGATCAAGGAAAGAACTCCAGAGTTAAGAACCCTTCACTGAAAATGGCCAGCCCTTCCACGTATTTGGGGGTGAACCGCTGTAAGTCTGAACACATCAGTGGCCTGGTAAAGCACAGGGTGGAGGGGGAATCTCAGATACTGGGACTGAAACAATGTAGGCCTGAATCAACACCAACAACTTGAATTGCGCTTGGAAATGAATTGGAAGCCGGTGCCACGTGGCGCACAGCTGCACAGTAATATGCTTCTCTACACGCAGCTCTGCTAATAAGTAGGCAGCTGTGTTCCGCACTACTGAAGTCTCAATGATTTTCAGGAGTAACCCTGTGTAGAGCATCTTGTAACAATCTAATCTGGTCTGGAGGTGATAAAGGCTGATCACAGCAGCGTCCACAGGATAAAGTCCAGCAGGATAAAGTCCTGGAGGTCAGGGCTGATCACAGCAGCGTCCACATCCATCAGGAATGGTCAGAACCTCCTACCCAAGTACAGACTGAATAAGCATTCCTAACTGTGACACTGACAGACAGGTCAACTTGTGTGTGACCCATAACAACTTAACAGGAGGCACTGAAATGGTAAACAGAGCCGTTCCTTGTAGATAGTTATCAAAGCCATGTTAAGTAGACTAGAATCTTTAATATGTTTGCCTGTGTTAGAGAATCAAAGGGTGGATGTTCACCTATATCTCAGCGGTTCTCAAACGTCATTGCACCACAACATCTTTCTAACAACAAAAATTACTATATGACCCCACGGTGGGGAACCGAAGCCTGAGCCCGCCCGAGCCCCACTGCCTGAGGTGGGGGGCCAAAGCAGAAGCCCAAGGAATTCAGCCCCGGGCAGGAGGCCTGTAACCTGAGCCCCTTGGGCACTGGGGCTTGGGCTTCGGCCCTGGTCCCCAGAAAGTCTAATGCCAGCCCTGGCAACCCCATTAAAATGGAGTCGCGACCCACTTTGGCGTCCCAACCCAGTTTGAGAACCGCTGGTCTATGCCATAATGAGCTATCTTGATAAATTGAATGGTTAATATCCTTATGTTAATAAATACCACTAGTTACCTGTGTATGCAGAGGAAACAGGAGATTAGCTTCAAAGCAACAGTGTCCATTACCTATTCTTCATCTGAGCAAGGCCCTGCTGTGACAATTGCTGGCTGAAAAGCAGCTTTCGGGCCTGATCCTTTTTTATCTCAGATCTTCTTAAACTTTGACAGGAAAAGTCTAAGCCACAAGACTGAGGGCTCCAGGTTATTTACCGTGGAATTCTCATGGAAGAATTTGAACAAACTCTGCACATAGACTGCCTCTTGGACTATAACCTTTTAAACCAGTGTCCCCAAACTTTTTTTGGGGGGGGCCTTACCCTTGTCTGTGCCCCTTGTCCCCTCCCTCCCCTGACCCAGGGCTGGGAGCAGGGCTGTGGCTCAGGGGAGTAGAGGGTGGACAGGGATAAGGGGGCCAAGGCTGAGGCCACAGCTGGGAGTGGGGCTGGAGCCAGGAGCAGGCCAGGGCTGGGAACGGAGTCGTGGCCAGGGGCCGAGGCTGGGGGTGGGGTCCAGGCTGGGAGCAGAACCGTAGCCAGGCTGTGGTGGGGAACGGCAGCTGGGCCTGCAGTCGAGTGCAGAGCCGTGCTGAGGCTGTGGACAGGTCCAGGCACAGGGCTGGGAGCCACGGCCATGGCTGGGGGCGGGGCTGGAGCAGAGCTGGGGGCAAAAGGGGATGGGTGGCTCTCCCTCCCTGCGCCCTGTGGGTGCTGGCCTGGCCCACTGCATCCCCTCCCGAACATTCCTCCATGACCCCCTGGAGGGTGCCCCACAGTTTGGGGGCCTCTATTTAAAACTGATTCCAGAAAGCCTTTTTTACAAATCAGCAGCCTCACCATTCTGCTATGAAACTAACCTAAGGACTTTACACATTCATATATATATTGATCTCTTAACTGTGTATAATTCTTTCTTTTTTTACTTTAGTAATAAATCTTAGATTTAGTTAATAAGGATTGGCTGTAAGCGCACATTTGGGTGAGATCTGAAACATTCTTTGATTTGGTGTACATGTGTCCAGTCTCTTGGGATTGGTAGAACTTTAAGTATGGTGAACAAGGTTTTCAGTAATCTCTCACTTTATTAGACTTGACTGTCTGGATGGGAGCTAAAGGCTGGATTGCTTAAAGTGGACTGTAGTTTGGCTTCTTGGTAACCAGTGTGGTATTACAGAAGCTGTTTGGTTACTGGCTTGGTGAATCTATCTAATTATAGAACAAACCACCAGTTTGGGGGATTTTCCTTGCAGTTTGCCCTGACTAAGAATTCTCAGGCACCATCCTCACACTAACCATGGGAGACATCTGAACACTCAAAAGGTATAAAGTTCTCCTATTACCTTATCAACTGTGTGGAGCAGGAGCACTGATGTTTCAACCTACAAAACTTGTGAAAATAATACTAGCACTTCATCTTCAGAGCATCTTACAAATATTAATGCAGCCTGTGAAAGGGTTAATATCAACACGCCCATTTTACAGGTGCGGGAAGTGAGATGGGGAGTTTGAGTGACTTTCTCAAGGGAGTTGGTGTCAGCGCTGGGATTAAGGCTAAGGAATTCTAGCTATTTCTCTATACCTAGCACTGCTCCACTGCTGCTTCACATAGTGACAAAAATGAGATCCTCATTATTTTCCAATTTTGTGGTGGCTTTGTGTCCTATCGACTGCCACATTCCAGGCCCTTCAGTGGCCATGATGAGGACTTCATGATATCAAGCTTGCTGTGAAGCCAAAGATCTATAGAACTGCAGTTACACCAGCTCCAATGTACAGTAGTGAGCATGGGTGGCTGAAGAGCAGCAGAAGGGCATTTTCAATTGGCACCATCTTTGTCTGCTGTTCCATATTAAGTGGGAAGACAAAAGCAGTGAGAATATTCATGGCTGAACCCTGATGGAAGACCAACAAATTAGAGCCTGCTTACCAAGGACTGCTGCTATACAGCTAGCAATCACGTGGTTGCCTAGTGCTTCACTGATATGATAAGATCACCAATGACAGACACAGGCAACATCCAGCCAGACCATCTTAAGGATTTAGCTAGAGCTCCATCCGGGTGATGCTTGATCTGCAAGGATGTGACATTCCTTTGGGATTTGCCATGATGACGATTTTCCCTCATCAGAGAGTATTCTTATCAGAGCAGGCATAATTTTGTGTTTTGTCACTGCCTCTGCTATTCCACTCTTGAGCCTGCCAGTTATATCAGCCTGTGTGGTGGTTATTGTGAGATGCATAAAAGGGATTAGCACAGACTCTCATGCTCCTTAGCACGTGTGACCTAAACGAGGATTTGGATCTAGGGCCCCAGGAGGGCAAAACCCATGGTCTTTTTTTCTTCTTCTTCTATTAAACTCCCTCTTAACAAAGGCTCAAGGCACTGAGATTCCTTGCAAATGATATTTTTTAAGGCCAGTGTATGGTGCTGATATTTTTAAACTAGGGTATTTCCATGATGACTCCAAGCACTAAGATTTACGCCCCCCCCCCCCCCCCAACACACACACACACACACACCTTTTTTTTTTTTTAAATGAAGAGCTATTTGGTACTCGCTCTGTTGCAGGAAGCCACAAATGGCTTTAGCAAGAGTCAGGCTAGGAGGATGATAGTTTGATCTGGATTTGGTGGGAAGTGGGTCTGGAATCCAGGGTGAATGAGAGCCTTGATCCCATGCTTTGGAGCTGAAGGTATAATAATTTCATTATTTCTTGTCAGACAGACTCAAAATGACAGAAATCTCATGAGAACACAAAGGGAGCGCACACACATACACCCGCCTCCTGGGTTCAGCTCTAACCCAGAAGGAAAGGCATCACACTGGGTTTGTTTCCATGGATTCCATTATGGACCAAAATCTGAAGGCCATTGTGGTTCCTGCTCAACGTTAGTTTTAGGAGGCGTGCTTGTGAGGGAGCACATAAAAAGCCAAGAAGTACATTCACTCCTCGTTTCTCCTCAGATGAGGTTTGATCCTGCTGAGTACTGAGCACTCGGGCCCCTCCAACAAAACACATGCTTAACTTTCTACAGATGGGCAATGTCATTGACTTAGCTTCAGTAGAACTTTTTACTCATTTAAAGCTACACGGGTGCTTAAGTGTTGTGCTGGATTAGGGCCAGAGTGCTCATCTTCTTGCAGACTCAACCCTCATATGAGAGGTACGAGGACTTGTATGTACTATGAACAATCTCTGCTCTCGCTGGAGACTTTATTTTTTAAATGTTTAAATTTCTGTCCCAGCATGAGTCTGTTTTTGTTACATTCATAGGACCCCCTCTGGTGGCTGCTTTTAGGACTTCTGAAAATTTTCCCCTAAGATCCCAATCCAGCAAAGCATTTAAGCATGTACATAACCGAAATGCCGCCAGACTCACTTGCTTAAAGGTACGCAGTTGCTTAAATGTTTTGCTGGAGTGGGGCCTAAGGTAGCTGAATTTGGCACAGAAGGGCGTAAGTTCAAATCTTTATGCAAGATTAACTCCCTTAATTCAGAGTTAACGTGTATTTTTTTGTCCCAAATAATAAGAAAAAAGCTTAATTTATTTTCTAAGCCAAAGTAATACCTCATCGAAGTCCACAGGCTATTTAAAATTAGACAAAACAAAGTATTAATAAAGTATGATCAATCCTGAAATAGCAGGGCCTAATAGACTAAGTTTTCTGGATCCTATGACATATCTATAAGAAAAGCCACAATTGAAAGAAGTTAATCACTTCACTGATGGGGGCTTGAAGTGGCAGGGAGGTTGGAAAAAATGGTATTCTCCTAACAATTAAGTTAAATAGTCTTGGAGGGGGGGGGAGAGAGAGAGAGAATGACTGAATCCAGAGGTGAGCGACAAAGATGATCAAAGGGATGGAATGCAAGCCATATGAGCTAAGGCTGAAGGAACTGGGTATGTTTAGTTTTGAAAACAGGAGATTAAGTGGGAACGTGATAGCGGTCTTCAAATACTTGAAAGTCTGCATTAAATAGATGGAGAAAAATTGTTCTTGCTTGCCACAGAGGGCAGGACAAGGGGAAATGGGGCAGCATAGGAGGTTTAGATTAAATCGCAGGAAAAACTCCCTAACTGTAAGAACAGTAGGACAATGGAACAGACTGCCTAGGGAAGTCATAGAATCTCCTTCACTGGAGGTTTTCAAAAGGAGGCTTGGACGGTTTAGACACAACTAATCCTGCATCTTGGCAGCAGGTTAGACTAGATCAGTGGTTCTCAACCTTGTTCGATCGCGCCCCCTTCCTTGTGTCTGTAGTACGTTACCCCCCTCCCGCCACACAAGTACATATACCAATAAAAAAAACATGCAACTTTCACTACATATTAAAAACAGTGATTCAAACAGAGCCAACGATCCATTGTAATAAGACCAAAAGCAAAACTGATTGTGGTTGATGCTCACAATGACATGTGCACAACGCGTTGTAGCAAATGGATTAATGTACAGATGGCAACAACTTGGCATAATGCTTTGCAAGCTTAACAAATCCATCAAAATTCACAGCGCCCTCTGGAGTCAAATGCACAGCACCATCTGAGGCCCTGATATGTCTGGAGGAAGCAGCTTTGCTAGTTATTCATTGCTGTGGGTAAAATGTGCGCAGTAAGGTTTTTTCCCTAAAGCTTCTCATGCCCTCCCAGAACACATTCTGCACACACCCCCAAGGGCCCCATTCCCCAGTTTCAGAACCTATGGACCTAGATGACCCTTGCGGTCCCTTCTAACCCTATGGTTCCATGACTCTGTAGCCTAGTAGTTAGAGACCTTCAACAGGAGATATTGAGAACCCCACATGTGCATATCCCAAGCTCAGTGGGAAGAGCTGAGCTATGGGACCCCATGTTCATATTCTCTCCCCCTCCCCATCAGACCGAGGGGGGAATTGAACCTGAGTCTCCCACATCCCAGGTGAGTGCTCTAACCCCCAGGCTAAAAGTTGGGGAGGGGTCACCTCCTCTGGCAATTTTATGTGGGGTTCTGCAGGGGCCTAACTCATTCTTGCAAGAAACACTTTGGCACCTAAGCCATCTAATTCCAGGAGAAGGGTTCCTCGCAGTGGATTGCAAGCAGAGATAGGTGCCTACCCTGGTAAGAGGGGCAGGTCTTAGGACACGCCCCTCTCGTTGGCATCTCCCATTGGCTAGCTTAGGTGGCTCACCGTCTAGCTTGCTAGCTTTTGTGGATCTCATTCTTAGGTGCCTATCTGCCCCCATGCATAGTATAGGGAGCCTGGGTGCCTAACTGAGACTTTGTGGACCCCCTTGTTGTTCAAGTGATTTTCTAAAAGTTAGGCATTGCAGCACCTAAGTCCCTTTGTGGCTCCAGGCTTAAGTGACTTGTCTGCTGTCGCTTGTCCCCTGTGACAGAGTGGGGAGTTGAATTAGGGTGCAAGCCTGGAACTTGGGAAACCCAAACTACTGGCCCTTCATCTCCTGGAAAACAGGTGTCTTGGCAGCATACGGAATTAATGTCAAAGAGCTTAGAGGAATGAACCAAATTAAAAGACAACAAAATACAAGTAGACAGTAGGGAAACAGTCAAATTAATAAACAGGAAGCATCAAAGTTATGAGGTCTTCAGACCTTTATTTAGAATTATCAAGCAAAATTAGTAAGTTTGGAAAACAAACACTCAGGGAAAACAAAATCTAAGCAAAACACAAATAAGTCAACAGTTCCCAGAAGAGCGTTAGCAATGCTTATGGGTTTTGTTTGGCTCACTTGGACTGAGGAACTCAGCTAGATAGCTATTCACAAGTAATTATCCTTGTCAAACAGGAAATCGTGGCATCTTTTACAGATAATGTAATGCCCTCCCATTTTATACAAGGAAGGAGAAGCCAAGATTTTTGTAAAGGAGTTTATGAAAGGTCAACCTTTCACATGATAGAAATCAGTCCTTGGAATAAATTAACAGGAATATAAACAGTCACATAGCACTACCTATGCATGTGAAGCTTTATAAAGCATAACATTACACACAGTTCTGGCTCGGTAGGGCTGACATTCCAGTCTTGAACAGGAAAAGTCTAAATCAAGTAAAGGTGACTACTGCGTAACAATCAAAGGGGTTTGTCCAACGTGTGAAATTCAGGGTCTGGATCAGCATTTGGAGCACCACAGAGCTTGGAAGTGCTTGGATCTGTGGTTTTGGTTTGGGCCTATCCCAAAATAGCACTGGGCTTGGTCCTTGCATATCATTCTAATGTTGAAATGGGAGCTTTGGATGCACAAGGAACACAGGCTGGGGTCCAATAACAGTCTGACATACAGGATTGTACTGACATACCCCCGCTGTTCAAAAAAATCATGAATCAGGCCCCCCACAATCATAAGATTTTAAAAACTAATAAATGGTCTTTTAAAGTTTCCTTCTGCTGTTTGAGTCTTTTGAATACACTTGAGTCACATTTTCACATTTTGAGTACACTGGAGTCACATTTTCAAGATTTTCTCCACAACCATTAAGACTAGAAGTATTTTTGTTTTTAAAAGGAAAAGCCACTATTCTCCTGTAACTGCACCACCCCAGGAAGGATAAAGAAATATCATGCTAGTTGGCAACAAAAAACATGATGCAGTAATTAACAGTGGACCATTGTTTGAGGCTTGATGCAGATATACTTCAAATAAGCAACTTATGGATGCTTATCAGAAGCCACCTATATCTCCTGGAAATTGGTCAGGCTCCCTAACAAGGTTGTTCAGCATGACCTGGTTCTGACTGCGCCAAGGTTATCCCAAAAAGAGCTATTTCACTGATAGTTCTGAGCTTCCTCTTCTTGGCTAAACCTGAGGCACAGAAAAACATAACCAAAGCTCAGAAAGATTCAACGTTAGTTCTCTCATCTGAAGTGCTTTTCCCACTTCTAATTACTCCTCTGGGGATTCTGCACCAAAAAATTAAAAATTCTGCAAAATTCTGCACATTTTATTTGTCAAAATAATACAATATAATCACACCAGTTTCAATTGTTTTGGCAAGTTATTTAAAGTACAATAGAGAAAAAAATCACAATAACTATTCAGAATTTTCTAAACACATGAAAGTTATGTTAAAAATACTTGGTAACTAATACCCTGCATTCCAGCTATAATCCTGGATTTTTATTTAAATTACATTACAGGACACACACACCCCAACCTCCCCCCCCCCCCCCCCAAAAACCCAAACAAACATGTAGAATGTCATTTTAAATAGCTCAAACTTTCACACATGAAAGTCATACAGTTTTGCTAATCATTGTCCTGGACCTGGCTAGATACTTTGGGAAGTGCTTGGTTCTGATTGTCCTGACATTTTATTGACTGCTTGGTAAATGTTTTATTTGCCCTTGAAGTCTTTTTTTAAATGGGTAAGTAAAATAAATCCTGAGCTGTAATCTAACCCCATTGTGCCATTTTGGCACAGGAAAAAAGTGAGAAAGCACATAGATCTTCCTAGCTGCTTCCCTTACTGTCATTTATAAGGCTTTACATCACTCAGGCAATCTAGGGCCTTAAAACTTTTACAGGTTTTTTGCTCCCAGGGGAATTGACTCAGAATGGGAACAGTTAACTAACACTAGGAACATTAACCATGTTACTATGCAGGCAGGCTGATACATTTCTACCTCAGGGAATGAGATGAATTAACCATCAACAGCAACATTAACAAAATGTGTGTGTGTTTTTTTTTTACAAAAGCTATATTCTTCAATTTAAAAACAAACAATTTTCAGTAACATGATACTAATATTTAATTGAGTGTTTTTTTCAATCCTCAAGAAGTTACAGACATGTTACTGGGCAGGCAGGCCTGCTGCTACATTTCTGCATCAGAGAATGAGATCAATTAGCTAGCAGGCAGGCTGCTACATTTCTGCCTCAGGGACAGAGCCTTTCTTGTGCATAATAAAAAGACCTACCCATCCCCACGCCCGGCAAGCCACAGTAGCAAGCAAGAGGGATAGAGTCTCTCCCTCTTGTTGGCCAGCCCTGCCCCCATCAATGATCAACATCTCCCCTGCAGGCACACATGCCCAGCTCCCTCCCCCTGGATTGATTTGTGGCTCTGAGACTGCTCTAGGCATGCTGGAACAGATGTGCTGCCTGGGCTGCTGGGGAAGAGGCGCGTGTCTCCCCCCCACACACACACAGATTATTTTTGCATTTTTCTGTGTGGGGAGCACAGAAATATGCAGACCATATGAATTCTGCACCCCCAGGAGTATTCTAATGTTCCTTGTCCACCAAGTAGAAAATATAAATGCGGAAGTAAATTTTGCATTGTCAGACAATATTGTACATTGAGAATTCCTCAAAAGGGTCAATAGGATACAAGTTCCATTAGCTGCCTCATATCAGTTTCACTACAGTGGAAATGTAAAGTACTTCAGCATCAAAGGGTACATTTACATTTGAGCTAGGAGGGGCGATTCCCAGCTCACATAGGTGTATCTGAGCTAGCTCTACTTGAACTAGCATGCTGAAAATAGCAGTGTGGCCAGGGTAGCATGAGTGGTGGCTCAAGCCAGCCACCCAAGTACATACCCATCTACACTCCCTGGGTACATACTCAGACAGCAAGCCCAAGCCACCACCCAGGCTACCCTGGCTATATTGCTATTTTTAGCATGCTAACTCAAGCGGAGCTAGCGCAGGTGCATCTGCATGAGCTGGGAATCACACCTTCCAGCTCAAATGGAGGTATACTCCAAGAGAAAGTAGCATACAGACTTCAGAGACATCTTATCAAGAGAAATCAGAATATTCACTGATTTTTAAGGCCAGAAGGGTCCTTTAGATCATCCAGTCTGACCTCCTGCATAACTCATGCTTTAGCACTTTATTCAGTTATTCCTGTACTGAGCCCAATGATTTTTGTTTCACTAAAGCACATCTTCCAGAAAGGTGTCCCGTCTTGATTTGAAGACTTCAGGAGATGGAGAATCCTCCACTTTTTTTGGTATCTAATACTGATGAGTCTGTACTAACAGAGAAGATTGGGTAACACTTTGTGGCTTCATATTCTCCAATGGACCAAAGGTTCCAAGGTTCCCTCCAGAAATGTCAAACAGAGGCTAACAGATGTACCCATAATAAACCAAATGTCACCAGCTTAACTGGAAAGAATGAAATCATAGAATCTCAGGCGGTC
The DNA here is from genome assembly GCF_011386835.1 of Chrysemys picta bellii. Classification (NCBI taxonomy): domain Eukaryota; kingdom Metazoa; phylum Chordata; order Testudines; family Emydidae; genus Chrysemys; species Chrysemys picta. The sequence continues at coordinate 332,168,966 of NC_088791.1, read as the reverse complement.
ATCTAGCCCAACCCCCTGCTCAAAGGAGGACCAACCCCCAGACAGATTTTTGCCCCAAAACCCTAAATGGCCCCCTCAAGGATTGAGGTCAGAACCCTAGGTTTAGCAGGCTAATTCTCAAACAACTGAGCTATCCCTCCCCCCTGCACTATGATAAAGACACATTGTGGACAGGAATGCGTGATCTGTAGTAACAATTCATCAATAAGGCCTTCAAAGGAGATTAACTCTATCCAGTATAAACCAGCGGCAGATACAGAAGGGAAAGCATGGTAAGTCTCTGATATTATACAGAGGTCTTGCAGCTGACCTAATTCCCTGGAAGCCACATCTCCTCTGCCTTCCCTTTCCGACATTTCTTCTTAATTCCAGGTACAGGCTGTCCATGCCTTTGTCCTCCAGGAGATCTCGTGAGGGGGCCCATCAAAATGGTGATGAGCTGAATGTTTAGGTTAGGTTACACTTGTTCTTCAGATCTGCTAGGATCCAGTCTTCTGACTGGTTCCACTTGTGTGGATTTGCAGCATCCAGAGCAGATGTATTTCAGGAAACACAAATAAGCACTCCCCGATAGGATAACAGTTACAATGATGATAACAGTAGCACTGAAGGCTGGTGACACGGTGTCCTCCAAAACTGAGTGGAGTCCTCCAGTTGCTGAGAAGGGAGGCAGATCCGTTTGCTCATCTAAACAGGACAAAGCAGTAGCAAGTTAGACAACTTCTTTGGAATCATATTGTAAACAGTAGTCTGATAAAAATTTAGTAAAACAATAGCCCGTGTATTTTATAGTTTGTTATTATTTACTGCTATTCTGATAGTGCCCAGAGGACGGAGACCCATTAGCGGCACAGAGATGTAAGCTCTTCAGAGCAAGCACTAGTTGGCCCATTCTTATGATCATATCCTCAGAGGCGGAGCCACATTGAGCATTTCGGTCATTGTCATCCAATAGCTATTTGGAGGTGATCTATGCTACATGTAAGTGTGCTTAGTGTTCAGAGGGGTCTACATCAAACATGATACTAAATGAGGCCTTCAAAACCAAGAGCCTGTCTCCTCTTTTTGATAGGCCCTGAATAATGGTTCCCCACCACCCTGTTGCTGGGCAGCATGCTGTGGATTGGTGGAAGACCGCAGTCAGCCCCAGAAGTAACAGCATTTCAGTGGTGCTTTATGCATGTGGTCTGTGAAATGCTATTGAGGAATGGCAGGCTTATGAAATATTACAGCTGTCATTCTTGTTGGCAGCTTCAGCAGAGGGCACAAGAAAGATGAACTACCCTCTCACCCCAGAGGTATGGCAGGGCGGTGTGCAGGTACTTGCATTGCTGCTGCCGCTTGAACTGTATATGTTCTGTGGCTACTTTGAGGACTTCATGAACCAGGGCTATTAATGCAGCATTTGCCATGAGCATTAAATGCAATGAATGAAACCTACAAGGCAGTTAAGTCAGGTGCTTTTAACATATTCAGAGCACTGTGCCAGCACTAACCAACCTGCACACTACCCTTCTGAAGAAGGCAGATATTATTACCCTGAGAGACAAATTGAAGTTAAGGGAGTTGGTCAAGGGAACACAGTAAATCAGTGGTAGAACCAGAATTAGAGCTCAGGAGTTCATGGTGCTCCATCCATTAGACCGGGGTGGGCAAACTTTTTGGCCTGAGGGCCACATTGGGGTTGCAAAACTGTATGGAGGGCCGGGTAGGGAAGGCTGTGCCTCCCCAAACAGTCTGGCCCCTGCCCCCTATTCGCCCCCTCCCACTTCCCGCCCCCTGACTGTCCCCCTCAGAACCCCCGACCCATCCAATGCCCCCTGCTCCTTGTCCCCTGACCACTCCCACCTGGGACCCCCCCACCCCTAACCCCCCCTGGGGCCTCACCCCCTATCCAATCCCCCTGCTCCCAGTCCCCTGATTGCCCCGATCCCATCCACACCCCTGCCCCCTGACAGGCCCCCTGGGACCCCCCGCCTATCCAACCCCCCCGCCGTTCCCCATCCCCTGACCGCCCCCTTCCCAGAACCTCCACCCCATTCAACCGCCCCCTGCTCCCTGTCCCCTGACTGCCCCCCAGAACCTCCCGCCCCTTATACAACCACCCGGCCCTGGCCCACTTACCACTCACCACGCCGAGCAGAGCATGCAAAGCAGCATGTCTGGCTGCTGCGCCGTCCAGAGCCAGACACGCTGCTGCTCTGCTCGGCAGGAGCACGCAGCTCCGCCGCCCAGAGCGCTGCCCGTGTGGCGGCATAACTGTGGGGGAAGGGAGATAGCAGGGGAGGGGCTGGGGGGCTAGCCTCCCCAGCCGGGAGCTCAGGAGCCAGGCAGGATGGGTCCTGCGGGCCGGATGTGGCCCGTGGGCTGTAGTTTGCCCACTTCTGCATTATACCATGCTGCCTACAATGGTGATTTACTTGCCAGCATAAAGGACTGACTCAGATAGCAAAAGCTGGAGAAGATGGTAGTTGCAAGTGGCAATGGCTAGGGATGGAAGGAAGTTATAGGAGTTTAGTGATGCTTAGTGTTAAGGGAGGCCAGTTTTGTTCAATTTATAGATCAGTGACAGAGAAGAAGGAACACACAATAGCATGATGACCCAAAAATGTGGAGATGGGAAGAGAGTCACATTTAGAAAGTCCTGGACAGAATTGTGATAGTTAATGTAAAGCAACATAATGGAATGAGGCAAGGGTCAAAACCCATGAAAAAGGCTGAGCAGGAGAAGGATCTGCAAACCGTGATGGAGAAACTCTAAAACCTCTGACACCACTAACTGGGGAGGGGAAGTAAAATAAATGATTGCAGTACCTGGATCAGCTAAGGCTCATTTTAGAATAAGGTAAATATTAGCTGACACCTTGCACTGTTTTTTTTTAACAGCTAAAGTGTTTGGAATTGCAACTTGGCTAACATTTAGATGGTTCTCTACCTGCTTGCACCTGAAACAGATTTAAAAACCAGCAGAACAAATAGGATGGTATGCCAAGAGTTGGGAAGAAAAGAGAACTTAGAAGACACAAAAAGGTTATGTTGGTTAGGAAATTAACAAGAATGGGAACATGTGAGCTTTAATTTTTAAAAATATAAACACTTTTTTTCTGGCCGCATGAGTTCAGTGTGGCTAAATATAACATTATCCAAAGTTTCAAACAGAAGCATAAGAAGCCTTAATCTGATTTCTCTCACACTAGATTAAATCAGGAGTAAGTACAATGAAATCAATAGAGTTGCATCCGTGTGTTATTAATTTGTCCTCAAGCAACTAAGTACCCTCATCCCTGCCCATAATGAGCATAAAACTGGTGTGAGAGCAGAATCAGGCCCAACAAATCTGATCTTCTATATACCCAAAATCCACAGTGATTGAAGATTTAGTCTATCTGGTTTAATTAATTCAGACCCCATTTGTTTTATGTTGCTGGATGAAGGTAGATATAATCCCCGTCGGGATCAGCCATTTATCAGTGAGATGTGTGTTGGTAGTGACAGTAAAGGAAGGAACAAGAAGCCAAAAACTAGAGCTCCGGGGGGGGCGGGGGTTTGGGCCGCCCAAACCCCCGAGCGCCGCGCCTGGCCGCCCTAACCCCCGCCATCCCCAGTGCCGCTGAAGCCCCCGCCCCCCCCAGCGCCGCGCCACTGAAAAAAAACCAAACCCTCGAGCGCCGCTCAGCCGAACAAAAACAAAAACACTGCGAGCGCCCCCCGCCACTCCAACATTGGCCGCCCCTTATAAGGTGCCGCCCCAAGCACGTGCTTGGTCGGCTGGTGCCTGGAGCCGGCCCTGACTCCAGGAACTGAAAGTTACACTAGCCTGAAGTTCTGTACTTCCTACAATCAGTGAAAAAAGGCTCTGCTAGTTGGAAAGACCAGGATAGTCCAAGATCTGCTATTTCATAAGCTGGCAGGGTTTGGAGGCAATGCTTGATACGACAATGAAATAAGCACTCACTTCATTACAATTTCTCCCTGCTGTTTACCTCACACTCCCCTTCCCAGGTCTATCAAAAAATGCTGCCAAAAAAAAAACAAACCCAAAACAGTTTCCCCTCCCCAGCTTCTCAAACCATGTCACTCCCCTGTTTGAATCCCTTCTCTATCTTACACTTGCCTACCAAATCAATATCAAGCTCATGGTCCTCGCATTAAAGGCTCCAATCCTGTTTACGGCCCTAATTCAGCAAGATACTTTTTAAAAAGTAATTTTTAAGCACATGACTAACCCATCCGAAGAAGTGGGCTGTAGTCCACGAAAGCTTATGCTCTAATAAATTTGTTAGTCTCTAAGGTGCCACAAGTACTCCTATTCTTTTTGCGGATACAGACTAACACGGCTGCTACTCTGAAACCACTTGAAATCAGATCCTTAAAGTTAGGCATGTGAATAGGTACATTGGGGCCTATGTCTCTGCTCTCATTTACCTCAGACTCCTCAATGCAACTACTAGGAATTATAGCCTCACAGCACTCCTGTATATCACGTCTCCACACAGAGACAGGCATTAAGTGGTTTGACCACAGTTGCACATGGGTCTGATTCTTGACTGCATTGTGCCTTATTCAGTCATTTACACCTGATTTCCACAACTGAGTCTTTCCCCCACTTTGCACAGGGGTAAGTGACTTCACAAGATACAAACCAAAGGAGAATCAGGCTCAGAGATTTTATGACAGAGCTAAACCCTCCTGTTGCCCAGTTCCCTTTAACCCCCCCGGACCATTCTCCCTTCTCTTATCATACAGGAGGGCTTTTTTCATACTGCACATTCTAAATGCTCGGCATGTCCCCTCTGACTTTATTAGCAAAGAGAGTAGCTGAGTAGTTACATTTTCCACGTGGTGTTTCATCCAAGTTCAAAGCACTGCATGAAGTGTTTCGAAAGCCGTTATCCATCCGTAGGCACCCTGAGGGAATCCATGGAGAAACAGCTTTAAAATATTTTTTCTTCAAAAGCAGCTCTAAAAGTCACCATTCTCCTCCAAGATCTTCTCTCTAATCAAGGCCTGATTTTTCCACCCTTCATCTCACTGAGCACTACAGTGGTCACACACAAGGTTTCTACCAGTCGGAGAGAGACTACCACCCTTTCCAGTATTTCCCATTTAAAAGTAGGGTTCCTCTTGCAAACAGGTAGAATATTTCTAACTGGAAGGCTCTTTAAGTGCACCCACTGCACCTTACTGCGTAAGCAACCCCATTATTTCAAGGTCCCACTATTTAACACTGACATCTGCTGTGATGACAGACAGTCATCACAGACAGTCATACAAGACAGTCCCCAGTGGCTAGGGAGCAGGCACACCATGACTGCTGCTTAACATACTGAATATGGTGTTTGCAGTGTTGTTGTAGCCATGTTGCTCCCAGGATATGAGAGAGACAAGGGAGGTGAGGTAATATCTTTTATTGGCCAACTGCTGTTGGTGGAAGGGACAAGCTTTCAAACTACACAGAGCTCTTCTTCAGGTCTGGGAAAGGAAATCAGAGTACACCTCTACCCCTATAACGCGACCCGATATAACACGGGTTCGTGTATAGCACGGTAGCAGTGGCGCTCGCCAGCGCTTTAAAGGATCCGGGGCTCCGGCTGCTGCGGGGAGCCCTGGGCCCTTTAAATCACCGCTGGAGCCCTGCCGCCCCTATCCCGGGGCTGTGGCAGCGGGGCTCCGCCGGCGATTTAAAGGGCCTGGGGCTCCCCGCAGCAGCCGGAGCCCGGAGCTCTTTAAATCACCGCCAGCGCCCTGCCGCCCCTACCCCAATATAATGGGGTTTCAGCTATAACGCAGTAGGGATTTTTGGCTCCCCATGGCCACGTTATAGCGGGGTAGAAGTGTATCTCTTAATACGTTCTCAATATTAAAGTGTTACTTAATATGGTCAGACTAGATTATCTTAATGGTCCCTTCTGACCTTAAAATCTATGATTATTTCACAGTTACCTTTGTCCTCCCCCTCTGTTTGTTTGTCTCCATCTTTTGTCTCTCCTCATATGGTTAGACTGTAAGCTCCTTGGGGCAGGGATTGTCTCAATTATAAATGTATACAGTCAACTTTTCCTAATTGGGACCTGTCATGGCTGGGTCATGGGCAGCCAGAACCACAGTCTGCAGTCATGAGACAGGAGTCAAGAGTCAGCTGGGTCAGGACATCAGAGGTAGGAGTCAAACTGGAGATCAGAACCGCAAGTCAGGAACCAGAGTCAGACTGGGTCAGGATACTAAGGGATCAGAGGCAGGAGACAGACTGGAGGCCAGCAATCGGATGGCATGGGCAAGGGCCCAGTTATTCAGAGAGCTTCCTGTTCCTGCTGCTGCTTAAGTAGGGCCAGCAGGCCAATCAGCAGCTCAGGGACCCCATCAATCAGGCCTCGGGGAGGAGCCTCACAGCAGGCTGGGCTTCATGGATCCCAGATAAGATATTGTCAGCAGGCTGCCAGATGGAGGGTTGAAGTGTGCCTGCTCCTATGGGTCTGGGTTAAAAACCTATGAGTTATGACAGGGACTCCAGATTCTACTTCAATACAAATAAGTAATAATACTCAGTGTGAGCACGGAGTGGCAGAATCTGGCCCTGCCATTCAGTTGCACTGAGAAAAGCAAAGTTTGCAAGAAATATTGTCCAATGCAGCAGCAATTAAGAAGCTCCTACAAAAGCTAATTCTGCTCTTATCAAGATTCATTTAGAGGTCTTTTTTTTTTTTTTAATAAAACTTTCCAGCATCCTTACTAGTAGCTACAATTATTGGGTCATTTTTCACCTAGCCCATCTGTTTTCTTACACTCCTGGTAAATTGTAGTAACCTATGCATAGCATCGCCTTGGGGATTGCGAATGCAATAATCCTAGAATCCATGTCATTTTGATAAGCTGCTGGTGCACAAGACCCTTCTTTCATTGACATAAATGATATGCGAATAGACTGCTAACCCTTATTAAACAGATGCAAAAAGTATACAAGGCCATTCCTGCAGTAAAGAGAGAACACAGATGATTGTTCAAGTTTGCTGTTTCTCTGTAATATTTACTTTTCTTATTATGTTATTCTGCCTCAAATTTTTATACAGCTATCACACATTCCAATTTTTCACAGCACAGGCTTTTGCATTCATTGCCAGGGAACTGAAATGCCCAGGAAGAAAAGGGGTTGATGTCCGATACCTGTAGGGAATGGAGTGAGAGTGGATGGTGGGAAGATCAGCACTTTGAGGGCAACTTTAGCCAGACCTTCTTCCAGCCTGGGCACTCAGTATAGTAGGATGGGTCAAAATGTCATTTCCAAATCTGGGTAGTGGAGTCTGACTCTGACTGAAGTTTGTAGATTGTCCTCTTATTTCATAAGATGCCTCTTCCTGCTGGGAGAAGATTTCTTGAACATCCTGGATCCAGCGTTTTAATGATAGTAATGGAGGGGATTTTCTACATGAGAAAAACGGTACCCTTGGCTTGTGATAAAGCTATAGGGCCTGATTCTCCACTGCCAGAATGTAGCATTTTACACTCTCTCTGCACAGGTGTAAATGGCCACATAAGGTGCAAGACAGTGGAGCATCCAAACTGCCTGAGAGCTCCAAGGAGGAATTCTGCTTGGAGACTCCTGCACCCTATTCTGGTGGCTTGAAAGTGCCAGTCTAGCCCTCGGTGCTGGGTGACGCAGGATCTTCAGACCCCTTGGCATCATGCTACCACGCGTGGCTATTTCTTGACCCCAGACTTTGTGGAAAAGTGAAAAACTGCACATTGTCTACATGAGCACCAACATGAGAATTCAGAGCTGAGGCCTTGGAGACCTAGCTAAGCAGTAACAAAGTGCATTCAGTTTACGCCCAGATACTAGAGGAAAAGTCACTGTGATGCTGCAGATGCCTTGAAGAAAGGCAATCAAGGACTCTGTTTAAGCTCCCAGTCACTGACTGAATTAACATATGCTCTCTCTTGGGTATAGAAAATGTTGGTGGGCCCCATGAAATAACTTTAAGTAATCATAAAGGGCAGGAAGCAGCATCCAAAATCCACTGAACTAAATAACTCTGCTCTTTTTAGAAGCCAGACTGGGGGAGAAAACAGTTTGATTTTATACTGAAAGATACAACAGACATAGTGTCTGATCTCATTTAATGTACCAGAAGTGCCAGTTGCTAATGATTTTTGAAAATGAGACAAGGACATGTGGATTCTTTGTCTGTAATTGTATATATCGGAAACACAGTCCAACACGGTTCCTTTGATCGTCCAGATTCATTAGTTCAAAATGCCATTGGTTAAACAATTTCAAAAGCTTTTATATTGATCAAGGTAGGGAGAAGAAGGAGAAAAGACAAGGAGGGATTGCGGTGGCAGATAAAAACGTGCAGTGCAGGGAATCTTGCCTGACATTTATTGAAGGTGGTGTCTCACTTTCAATGACAATCATTTCAGTTTGAGAAAATCAGTCTTTACACAGCAGGGACTGAGTGCCTGTTGCCACTTTGGGCCCAAGAAGTGGGTTGTAGCCCACGAAAGCTTATGCTCTAATAAATTTGTTAGTCTCTAAGGTGCCACAAGTACTTTTGGTTTTTTTGGGCCCAAGAGGTTAGCCAATATTTGGAGTCTTGCTGGGTGGTTTCCATTAGGAGGAGAAAATGAAGGTATACAAGTCAGGTATTTCTTTGGTGCAACCCTGCTTATTTACAAAGAATGTACACAAAGTCCTGTTTCCCCGAACACAGTGGAAGCAAACAGCAGACCGTTTCCTTGTTCAGAAATCCAAGTCTGCCTTTCCAGCTAATACTATGCCTGTAAGAATTGCTATCATCTTCCTCCCAGGGCTATACTCATCACTGCTTCTCTCATGCAGTGCTGCTTTGTGCTTGCTTTCACCTTTCTCACACAGCTTGCCAAAAAATCCCTTAGCCCATGAGTTTACAATTAGTTCCAGGGAAACCCCTCAGACTACACAGCAAGTTTTGCCATGCAATCCCCTGCGTGGTGGCTTCCTATTCTTTCCAGTTCTTGCTATATGAAAGGCATTTAATTGCTCCTTCCATTCAGCCTGAACGAAAGGTGCTTAGCACACCCATTAGCTTTAACAAAATCTGAGATTGTCTATAGCTCAAACACCTGCTTCATGTCAGCGATTAACATCTTGTAGCACAACAATATTCTTATCTCCTGTCTCAGAGGAATTTGCCTCAATTCCCATTTCATTAAGACAAACCTGGGCAGTTTTTCTTGGTAGATGACATTTTACTTCTTTTTTCCCCGCATTTGCACTTACTCACTGACACATCCTTCTCACAGGGAAGGATTTTTTGTTGTGAATGAGGATGACAGGATGCTGAACCCACATGCACTACCAGTTCAGATCCTATATAACTGAGGACTAAAGCCAATGTGATTTTAAACTGAAGATGCAGATGCCTCACATTGTAGGGCTGGGAAATAAGACCTCCTCTTCCTATGGCTGTTTTTAGCTCTAGGGGCCTGATCCAAAGCCTAATGAAGTCAGTGGGAATCTTTCCATTAACTTCAGTGGGCACTGGATCCAGTCACAGACACATTAATACCAGACAGGAGAATATCAGTATATTGGAGAATTCAGAGATGGGGTGGGAGCTGAAGGGATGGATTTCTGAAGGAAAAACGAACCAATATGAATATTGGATAAATGAGAAGGAGAAATATGATACATCTACAAGGACTGTAACCGAGTGGTGTAAGCACCATAGAAGGATTGCTCAGGGTAGACACCAGGGGATAGAACTAAGGGCTTGTCTTCACTACCCACCCGGATCGGCGGGTAGAAATCGATCTCTCAGGGATCGATTTATCGTGTCTCATCGGGACACGATAATCGATCCCCGAATCAATGCGCGTACTCCACCAACCCAGGTAGGAGTAAGCACCGTCGTCGGGGGAGCCACGGTGGTTGATTTGCCGCCGTCCTCACAGTGGGGTAAGTCGGATCAGATACGTCGAATTCAGCTATGCTATTCCCGTAGCTGAATTTGCGTATCTGAAATCGATTCTCCCCCCGCCCCCGTAGTGTAGACGTAGCCTAAGAGTAAGAGGAGGAAACTTTGTAAAGGAAAATTTAGGCTGAGAGGAGTAGCTGGAAGTTTCCCAGTACTGAGGCCTCAGACTGTGGAATCGTGTCCCAAGGGAAGTGGTGGAAACCCCATTGTTTGAGTCACTGACAACTAGACTGAACAAAAACCCACAGACCAATTCTGCCCATGGAGTCAATGACGTAACATGTTTTTTCTCCATTTTTAATGCCTGAAGTTTTATTGGTAAACCTCGCAGAGCAGCAGAGTCTGACAACGTTTAAGAATGACCCAGTGTATCTCAGGCCAGATTGCTTCAGATATAGGAATGTTTTGCTTTGCATTTCTCCAAGGTCTGATAGGGTGAACTAAATTAGTGTATAACTTTATTCCAAACAGCATTCTTTCCCTTCTGAAGAAAACTGAGAAAAACACCCCCCTCCCTGAAATCATCATAAAGACTAGGCAAATACGAGTTGCAGTTACTGTGATTATTGCTATTGACTGATTTGTTATACCTACAAACTATACACACAGCTAGCCTGTACTGCTGTTATTATTGTTACTCCGTCCTCCCTCCCAATGCCATCCTCCCTCCAAATCTGTTACATTTGGTCTTGTCTAATTAAGTGTTAAGCTCTTTGGGGCAGAAATGTCTCTTATTCTGTGTCTATGCAGTACCTACACAATGGGGCAGTGACTTGGCTGATGCTGCTACGCACGAGTGTAATACAAATAATAATCCTAATCTAGATTTCTGAGCATGGATCCTCTGTTGCAATCACTGGGCATAACAGTTTCTGAGGAAAAGTCATTGGTGGACCCTTCTAGCTGTGATCATTGCTAGTAGTGTCGCAGTACCATATAGGAGCCCCAGTCATGGATTAGGACCGCACTGCACAAGGCACTGTACAGACACCTCACAGAAGGATGGTCCTTACCCTGAGGAGTTTACTGAGTACATTCAACCTCCAGGTCCAGCCTATGGGTATGGGCAAATCTCTTCAGACTGCTTTATCATGCCCTGTCACCACCACCTAACCACACTATTATATATCTTCCTAACCTAATGGGTAAACAATGGACCACTCTGCTGCCCTGTGAGCTGGTAAATTGGGAGGAAGGGGATGCCAGAAGGCAGTGTATTAGACACCTTGCCATGGAGAGGGGGTGGACTACCAGGTCTCCCTCATCAGTGGAATGAGACCAGAACCGAATCCCTAAAGGAAGGTCTGGCTTCCACACTACCCAACATACTTTGAAGCTATCTATTTAATTTCTTCAATATAAATGAAATGGCTGACATGAAGGGCCAGATTGTGGTCTTTTGCCACTGCCTTGCATTGGGGGCAATGTGGGGCCACCTGTCCCAGAAACAGCCGCAGGAGGAATTGTGCTTCAACAGGCACAAGCCCTTCTGAAGTTCCCTGCCACATGTGGCAATATGATCTGCTAACCTCTCCACCCCCGGCAAGATCCATGGGCAGATGTGGAGAGGGACAGGGTGATGTATCAGTCGCCTTCCTAGCCCCAAAGGAAGGCATCCAGGGGGATGCATGCAGCATATTAGTCCCTTGTGCCCCCACCTCCCCCGTGCAAAGAGACAGCAACTGTACCCAGCTCCTTGTGCATGGAGGATCTGGCCCTAAGGTATTCTTGGCCCATATGTGAAAGCTGCTCTTTTTTCTAAATGTGATGCGCAATCACAAAGCTATCTGCCAAGGTAGCGTAACTCCCCGGGTGAGGAGAGGGCTAGACGTTCATGCATTAGCGGTCCTAAAACAGCTCTGTAATTAAAAGTAACTTGCTTCAGCTGACTGCTCAACGCCTCTCTACAGCCAACCTGGGCCACCTCCTCTCCACATTTAATATCGCAGCATGAAACTGGCACATGTCCTGCTTAAATTACCATACACAGTGAGTCACTCTTTTCCCCTTTCCATCTCCTCTTTTTAAAAATAATGTCAGGGTGCAGTGATGTGTGAGCAGGCACTGACCAGTGACAGATCATAATGCCATGGTCTGGCCCACCACTGCTTAATCAATCAAGCCTGTCTGGGAGGGGGTTGCATATTTTCTTCAGTATTTTTACTCAGCCTATGTTTCTACAGTGCACTAGGTGCTGTGCAAACTTAAAGGAAAGCACAGTCCCTCCCCCGAGAAGCACATAATGTAAGTCAGTGTGATGAATGCAGGATTGGGAATCTGGCTGTTCTGAATACTCATCTTGGCCCTGCCATGACTCCCTCCGTGGCCTTAAGCAAGTGCCTTCCCCTTTGTCTCTTGTAACTGCAGCGCTCTTGGTCTGTATATATGTAGATAATTAGTTAATAGACAAGGTGCCAGCAGATGGCGCTCAACCAGCACCCTCCCTGCTCCAGTGGGTTCTACCAGCCCAGGGCCTAGTGACACAATAATTCAAAATATGTGGCCTACGAGGCAGGCACCTCTACACCTGCTTCCTGGGCCTCTTCCTACCCTGGCTTCCATTCCTCTGCTGGTGTCACTGGTTTGCTTCCAAGTTCCCCCTGGAGTCCTGTCCAGCTATGGTCTGGCGGGTCTTCTTCTCTCAGTCGGGGCTCTTCGCTGCCGTCCTCCTCAGCTGAAGGGCCTGCGTTGGCTTGATGGTGGGGCCTGGTCCCAGCCAGATCGGCAGGAGCCGGCACCACACAACTGCTCTCCTGCTCTGCCACCTAGATTGAGCTAACCTGCTCCCATTTGGCCTCAGCATCTATTGTGAGCAGGGCCAGCAGGAGCGGCTGGGTGTGGCTTTCTGGGCCCAGAGCTGCTCCTTAACCCTTCCCTCACCAGTGTGGGGCTTGTACACCCCATCACAGACATCCCTCTCCATTTAAATGTATAGTACCCAGGAAGCAGCACATCTTTTTCAGTAATGGCTACAAGTCCTTGGGGGGAAGAAGCAGAATACATGGGAGGGAAATCGGACTGCAGTGTGCCTCCTCATCCTGAAAATGGTACTGGTGGAAGAGTAGGAGGGTGCGACCATGTTTGGTCTCCAGCTCCTGCTTGAGGAAGGTCCTTCTTTCTTCATTCTCGGCAGGTCCCTTTGTGCATGCAGTGGATGTGGTTGGTGTTGCTGACACTGCACAGCTGGGCTGCATTAAGTATCTCTGGGGCTGCCTGCAGTGTTCAACTGATTACAATTGGTTGCTGATTATTATTATTATTACAGCAGTGCCCAGAAACCCCAGTCAGGATTGTGGCCCCATTGTATTAGGTGCTGTACAGACACAGGGTGAAATCCTGTCCCTCGAAGTTAATGACACAACTCTCATTGTCTTTGATGGGGCTAGGATTCAACCCCAAATAGCTTAGTCACCTATTGCAGTAGTTCTCAACCTTTTTTTTACCTAGGGACCCCTAAACTTAAATAGACAAACCTGCGGATCCCCAACCAGAGGCGACACCCGGGGCTAAAGCCCAAGCCCCACTGCGCAGGACTGAAGCCTGAGCCCAAGCCCTGCCACCTGAGGCTGAAGTCTGGTCCTTGGTGGTACACCTGAAACCTGCTTGTGGCCCCCCAGTTGAGAACCAGTGACCTAGTGGACAGCCTACCAAGCTGGATGTTATTATGTGATCTCAAAGAAACAAAAGGTACAAAAGAGCTTTGGCATTTCACACCAGACTAAGCACGACTATGTATTACCATAAACTTCCTTGCCCTCAGAAGGAAGGTTGAAATTTTAAATTTTAAATTAATAGATGCCTCCTTGACAGCAAGATTTGCAGTGCAGAGGGAAGACTGCTAGGAAGAAATTTTGGCAATGTATAAAAACCCATCTTTCCTCCATCCCGCTCTCTCTCTCTCTTAATGTATTTATGTACACAATTCCTGAGAGGCAGATAGAAGAGAATTTTATACCAGAGAACACTAATGCTATTCTGTTTGCCCATAGCCCTGAGCAATTTAGCTTTGCTAATGAGAGTAAGAGTTTCTGGGTTGTGATCTCTGGCGATTATTACAATGTTGGCACTGGGTACTTGAGCAGTAGCCTAATAGTTGTCCAAACAAGTTCTGGCAGAGTTACATCTTGGGGCACAGAGAGAGAGACGCACTGTTATGGGTGATGGCATTAGGGTTTCTGATATATGAAATGAATCTGAAGTCCTTTGAATGTTGAATGTTCCAGGATTCAAAGTGAATTTTTTAGCAATCACTTGGAGGAGGGATTTTTGTTACTGCATTTTACAAGGAGCAATAACTTCAGGGATAATAAGACAACTGACACCTATTTGGGTTCAGAAGTAGTTCTCTTGCATGCATTTCTTATCAAAAACTTTCTGCGCCAGAGGCCAAGCAAGCTTCCTAATCAGAAACACAGCAGAAAACTTCAGAGAATGGACATTCACCAGGGACACCCTCAAGATAAGACTGGTAATTTTAAAATAAAACTTCTTATCTATGTTACCAATAACTTGGCTGACAAAAGAAATTGAAAGGACTGGATTTTTGAGTACTCTTCGAAAAGTCATGGATAATGGGAGAAATTCCAGAGGACTGGAAAACGGAAAATATAGTGCCCATCTATAAAAAGGGGAATAAGGACAACCCAGGGAATTACAGACCAGTCAGCTTAACTTCAGTACCCAGAAAGATAATGGAGCAAATAATTAAGCAATCAATTTACAAACACCTAGCAGATAATAAGGTGATAAGTAACAGTCAGCATAGATTTGTCAAGAACAAATCATGTTAAACCAACCTAATAGCTTTCTTTGACAGGGTAACAAGCCTTGTGGATGGGGAAAAGAGATAGATGTGATTTATCTCAACTTTAGTAAGGCTTTTGATACTGTCTCTCATGATCCTGTCATAAACAAACTAGGGAAATGCAACCTAGGTAGATCTACTATAAGGTGGGCGCATAACTGGTTGGAAAATTGTTCTCAGAGAGTAGAGTAGCTATCAGTGGTCTGCAGTCAAGGTGGAAGGGCATATTGAGTGTGTCCCTGTCCCAGAGGGATCGGTCCTGGGTCTGGTTCTGTTCAATGTCTTCACCAATGATTTAGATAATGGCATAGAGAGTACACTTATAAAGTTTGTGGACGATACCAAGCTGGGAAGGGTTGCAAGTGCTTTGGAGGATAGGATTAAAATTCAAAATGATCTGGACAAACTGGAGAAATGGTCTGAAGTAAATAGGATAAAATTCAATAAGGACAAATGCAAAGTACTCCACTTAGGAAGGAACAATCAGTTGCACACATACAAAATGGAAAAAGTCTGCCCAGGAAGGAGTACTGTGGAAAGGTATCAGGGGGCCGATCATAGTGGATCACAAGCTAAATATGAGTCAACAATGTAACACTGTTGCAAAAAAAGCAAACATCATTCTGGGATGTATTAGCAGGAGTGTTGTAAGCAAGACATGAGAAGTAATTCTTCCACTCTACTCTATGCTGACACGGCCACATTTCAGAAAAGATGTGGACAAATTGGAGAAAGTCCAAAGGAGAGCAACAAAAATGATTAAAGGTCTAGAAAACATGACTTATGAGGAAAGATTGGAAGAAATGGGTTTGTTTAGTCTGAAGAAGAGAAGACTGAGGGGGGACATGATAACAGTTTTCAAGTACATAAAAGTTTTACAAGGAGGAGGGAGAAAAATTGTTCTCTTTAACCATTGAGGATAGGATAAGAAGCAATGGGCTTAAATTGCAGCAAGGGTGGTTTAAGTTGGATATTAGGAATAACTTCCTAACTATCAGGGTAGTTAAGCACTGGAATAAATTGCTTAGAAAGTTTGTGGAATCTCCATCATTGGAGATGTTTAAGAGCAGGTTGGACAAACACTTGTCAGGGATGGTTTAGATAATACTTAGTCCTGCCAGGAGTGCAGAGGACTGGACTAAATGACCTCTCAAGGTCCCCTCCAGTCCTACGATTCTATGTTTTTCATCAGGTGAGGGCAAGACAGCCTTTTTTGCATGTCTACTTTATGCATTTCAAACATAAAAATAGCTGACAGAGAGATGTCTAGCATCTTGAATGACATAGGTTTCTCAAGATCCCTTAAAATTTCCACTATCTTGCACTGCAAAAGACACAGAACCAAAGAGCAGGCCCCTGATGGTTTTGATTCCAGTCCACCTCCAAATCTGTTGGGGGCAGATCCAGTTTCTAGAGGTCTGAATCTCTAGCACCCTTAAAATATGGCTTGAGGAGTGCTTAGATCTGAGGTTTCAGTCCAGACCCATCTCTAATAGAATGAACTAAGTGAAGAAAAAACCAAAATGCTGGAATTCTGAGAAGGCATCTCACTGTGAAATTCACACCTCAATGAACCCCAATTTAAAAGAGAAGAGACTGAGATAAAAACAATGGTTTAAAGAGGAAGGTTAATGAATTGTCACAGTTAGTAGTTTGGTTAGACAATCCAAGGTATAAAACTTATTTTTCTGCTCATAGAAGAATCACAGGCAAACCACACAATGGTTTGTGAAATATCCCTGAGGTTTCAGACAAGTGCTGGAGGAGGAATTAAATTTGCAGTCTCAGCTGTCACGGGGCAGCAAACTCATCGCTGGACTGGGAAACCTAGGTCACAGCTCAGATGAGATATGATCCGAAATTGGTTCTAAAGAGAATTCCTCAGCAGGAGAGAGAGGCTTGAAAGACATAGTGACCAATGCAATAGTATCTATACAGGGACCCAGAAATACTACCTAGCTCATTTTCCTTCTTTGCCTCTGTCCAGAGTACATTTCCTCTTACAAACAAAACAATACTTTTAGTAGCCCATAGAAGGTGCTCCTGGAACTTAGTGGGGACACCTGGCACATCTTTCCCTCACCTTGATCACTGCAACCTGATCTATGTTTCTGCATTAACACTATTCAGCCCTCAGTGCTCTCCTTAGTACAACCAGTGAATGAAATTTCGTCAGAAATTTGTACAATATTTAATAGATAATGAAGGGCTGGCTACAGTCAGTGGCACCAGAAACGTCAAGGGCTTATTTAATGTTCCAGTTGCATAGACACACTTGTAAAAGTCAGTGCATGTTTTAAAATTTTTTTGCTACACAGACATGTCACTGCACAATTTTTTCAGGCCCATAGTTTAACATGGAGCACTTATCACCGAGCACTGAACAGCAGTCATGTCAGAGGATAGACCCAGCTGTGTCAAACCATTTAAGAGAACACCTTTCTCTCCATTCTTCTCCTGAGTGACCCTGAGTGATGTGCCTAGTCTCTCAGATCCTTTGGGTATGTCTACAGTGCAAATTAAGGTGTAATTGTAGTGTGGGTATCTCTACACATGTTAGCTTTAGTCTACTTACTCTGGGTAAGCAGTGAAGATGCAGTGGCATAGAATCTGGTGCAGGCCAGCAACTCAAGGCTGTAAGTCTCCAGGAGGCTTGTTCTAGGATAACTGGCCCACGCAGAAACCGGTTACAGCCTATGGCATACTTTGAACTGCCTTTGTCTGATATGGCTTCCCTCTGAATGGAACAGAGTGTCTTGCAAGTCCCATATTCTATCCAATTGTAATTTTGCTTCCTGCCATTACTGCAGACCCACTTCTTAGCCCCTGGATCTTTGTGTTATTAAATGTCTGGCAATTACCACACATTGTGATCAGTTAATAAAAACGGAAATGTAATCAAAACTCACTGTGTCATGCTGGCTAAATGAATTCTCTTCACAGCAGGAACTGGAGGGCATGTGTAGTGACACAAACATCAGCTTTTCTAGACAGGACATGTTTCACATTCATTTATTTCAGTGTCTATCTAATTGGATATTTTAATGGTTTTATATTTAAATCTTCCTTCCCACATACGCACACATTCTCCTGATATTACAGCAGCTTCTTGCATAGGTTGAGCAATATAGCCCAATCATTCATCAGTATAGTCTAGACTAGGGGACCCTTACATGGGTGCATTGGGTTGGGGGAATGGGGGACAAGGAGGAAGGCATAAGGACCCAAGGTGTGTCCTGTTCAAAGGCCTGTCACAATTGTAGTCCCTGTGCTTAAACAAGTCACCATTGCTTACTAGTTCACTGCTAATCAGAACACTGAAGGAAGAAGAGGGACAATCACAATTATGAAGATCTAGATGACCCACTGTGTCACCAGTGGCTGGAGCCTGGATTGTGAGCAGAACAAGCTGAGAGGGGAGAAGTGTAGCCCAGATGGGAATCTTAGCTCCACAAAAGGGCCAATGAGGCATCTGAGTCCACTGAAAAGTCAAACACTGGGAGCCCGGAAGAGCCCAGATAGTATCCTGTGCCTCTTCAAGAGACAACCAAGTCCCAGGAGGTATCCATGCCCTACCAAGGGGAGTCAAACCCAGCAGAGGGCATCTGAAGCCCATCGAAGAGAAGCCAAGTCTGAGGACCCCAGCATGATCATATTTTGAACATCTTCATAATCTGCCAAGGGTGGCATTGGATTTTGGCATATGGTTATTGCATCTCAGGACCTTAGAATACCACTGAAGTGCTAGCAAAATCCAGAAATTTAAAAGGCTATTGAATGATGTGACCACTCTGATGGCTGAACTAATGGGGATAATGTTGGAACTAACCTGGGAAGGAGATGTATAACCAGCTGCAGCTATAATTTTATTTGAGTCCATGTCAGGCATTATGACAATCAGAACAGGGGCTTCAGAAAGCAGAAATGTCATAATGGCATAATAAGTTAAAACGTGTGCAGTGTTGTTCAGTGATCTGAAGAAGAGCTCTGTGTAAGCTCAAAAGCTTGTCTCCTTCACCAACAGAGTCTAGTCCAGTAAAAGATATTACCTCACACATTTTGTCTCAATAATAAGTTAAATAACATTCCCAACTACAGAAATAAGATAAGCACATATCTGAGTAACAGTAGCATGGATTCCAGTGCATATTGCAATATCTGGAAATGACATGGCTGACAAAGCAGCAAAACAAGCTGCTAAAAATGCAGATGTGGATATTAAGACACCCTTAAGTAGACAAGAATTTAAAAGTGTGTTCACAAAGGTGTTACAAAGAAATGGCAAGAATTCGTTGCATCAGTCTTCACGGCAGAGGTTGTGAGGGAGATTTCTACACGTGAGCCATTCTTTTGAGGTGACAAATTTGAGGAATTTTCCCAGATTGAGGTGTTAAAAGAGGAGGTTTTACAACAAATTGATAAATTAAACAGTAAAAAGTTACTAGGACCAGATGGGATTCACACAAGAGTTCCGAAGGAACTCAAATATGAAACAGCAAAACTATTAGCTGTGGTATGTAACCTATCACTTAAATCAGCTCCTATATCAGATGACTGGAGAGTAGCTAATGTAACACTGCTTTTTAAAAAAGGCTCCTGAGGTGATCCTGGCAATTACAGGCTGGTAAGCCTGACTTCAGTACTAGGCAAATTGATTGAGCTCTGTGTCTGCCATAGTGAACAATCTCATGAGGTCTTCACGAGAATCGGAATACCAAAAGAAATATTGACGGACCATCTAACATGTCATCTAAACTAATGCAGGCGCTGAGTGAATTGCTAAAGATCAAGACTCTCAAGACCTCCAGCTACCGCCCATAGACCGATGGGCTGGTGGAGCGATTCAATGGGACTCTAAAGGCCCTGCTGATAAAGTTCGTGAACTCAGACCCCTGACACTGGGACCAGTTACTGCCATCATTACTGTTTGCCATATGAGAAGTCCCCCAAGCCTCCTCCAGATTCTTGCCCTTTGAGTTTCTAGATGGGAGGCAGCCCAGGAGGATTTTGGACCTCGCCTGGGAAGAGCAGGAGTCCCAGATCTTGGGCTCAGTGCCCTACATGCTTCAACTCCATGAGAGACTGAAGACGGTAGGGGTCTTAGCCAAGGAAAACCCGTTAAAAGCCCAGCAAACACAGTAAGGTGCCTACATCCAGGGGGCCAGGATGCAAACTTTTGAACCAGGTGACAGGTTATTTTTGCTCCTCCTGGCTATGAAGTTGGCCAGAGAGGCCCTACGTTATTACCTGTTAGTCAACTCCTTCATACTCATCACTGCTGGCTAAACTCTATGAAAGACGCTAAAGCCAGAATTATGAGGTGGTACCTCTCCCTATAACCCTACGACTTCCAGGTGCTCCACCGCCAAAGAAAAGCACATTCAAATGCTGACTTTTTTTTCCTGGGAAGGGGGAGAGGTAAGAGCAGGAGGAAGACCACCGCCGGGTTCTAGCCTGAGGGCGAGGGTGTGTGATGGGGTGTACAAGCCCCACACTGATGAGGGAAGGGTTAAGGAGCAGCTCTGGGTTCAAAAAGCCACACCCAGCCGCTGCTGCTGGGCAAGCTCACAATGGAAGCTGAGCTCAAAATGGAGCAGCTCAACTCAGTCTAAGCCAACTGAGCAGGAGAGCAGTTGCGTGGTGCTGGTTCCTGCTGAGAAGCCACTGGGGCCCCAGGTGGCTGGGAATGGGCCCCATCACCAAGCCAATACAGGCCCTTCAGCCACAGAGGACAGCAATGATGAGCCCCGACTGAGAGAGGAAGACCTGCCAGACCGCAACCAGAGAGGACTCCAGGGGGAATTCAGAATCGAATCAGTGGCACCAGCAGAGGAACCGAAGGTGGGGTAGGAAATGGCCCAGGGAGCAGGCATAGTGGCGCCTGCCCCCTCGGCCATACATTTTGAATTCTTGTTTCACTGGGCTCTGGGTTGGAACCTCGTGAAGCAAGGAGGGGCCAGGTTTCCCTACTCCCAGGCATTGACCCTTACTACTGGGTGATACAGACACTGACTCCTGCTGCTAGCCAACACGCCCATAGACTCTCACTGCTGAGCAATAGCACCACAGACTCCAGCCACTAGGCAACACAGTTATTGACTCTTGCCACTGGGTGACACGGCCACTGACTCTTGCTGCTAGGCGACATGGCTGTGGACTCTCGCCACTGGGCGACAGAGCCCAGAGTATCATCAATAAACATGGCATAAACACCAAACCCTCCAACCATCCCCAAGAGGGTCTCCCTGCCTGTGTCAGGGAGAGCTGGGAGGCCACTGCCATTGTTGTGTTTCAGTTCCAATGCAGAATGTTAACTGAGTCACTGTATGCTCTCTCTCATGGAGACTTTATTTTTATTTCTTGTTAAGGGAAAGAAAAGAAAGAAAGAATATAATGTACATGGGGGAAATACATGTGCAAAGGAGAACGTAATGCCCAGCTGGAAGGAGAACGGGAAAGCGAGTCTGCAGCAGAGCGTGGGTGGGTTTGTCCAGTGTTGGCATGTTGCTTTGAGGATTTTTATTGTATTGATTTGACTCTGTGCACAGCCCAGCAACTGCACTATTTTCTACAAAGCTAAGACCATGTCAGGCACAATGAGAAATGAAATGGTTATTAGTTTTCCTGTAATTGCATGTGAAGCTTTGACCTTGGTGATTGTTACACTGATCTAGTATACAATCTAGTTACACACAGCTCTCAGGTCATGAGCACCTCAGCGCAGAAAAACATAATGAATTGACAGGAATTCAGAGAAAAACAAGTTAATAAAGGGGTAGAGACAGTGATTTATGTGGAAAGATGTATTTAAAAAATTAAACATGTATAGCTTGGCCCAAATATTAAATTCAGCTACCATGCAAATACATGAAGGATTTAAATACCAAGAAGGATAGGAATTGTTCAAGATGGCCCATGAGAGATATGACCGTGAGTAACAGGATGAAATTAAGCACAGGAACATTTAGGCTGAATTACAGGAAAAAATTACTAATGCTGAGCTGGTTAAGACTGCGTGATGGCCTCCCAAGGGAAGCAGTGGAAATCCCAACATTTTTGTGACTTGAAACCAAGTTATACATAGCTCTGGTCAGTAGATTGTTGGGAACAATTCTGCATTGATCTGTATGGGATACAGTGTATGACCCAGCTCTGTCTTGCATGTCTGTCACTCTCATGGCAAATCCTACTGCAAAAAGCCATGTAGGGCCAGATTTTCAAAGATGTTTAAGCACCTAAAGGTGCTGGTAGGCAGCTAGAGCCTCACTCCCATTAGAATCAATGATTTCCCCTTCTCAGGATTTCAGTTAAGTGCCTAGGCCCAGATCCACACAGGGCCTTTTCTGATCAGACGAGATAGGTCTGTCCTTGGCTAGTGTTGGGGCTTAGGCATGAGACTGGCCTCCAGGGGGCTGCTTGAGGCAGCAGTGCACATGCCCAAAGGGCTCCAAGGGTACTTTTATAGTGAAAATTTAGGTGCCAAGGGATTTTAGGCACCGGCAGAGTTACACAGCAGCTGAGTAGGATGTTTGGAGATCTCAATGGTGCCTACGTTTTGGACTTAGATGCCAAAAGTGGGAGTTAAGTGCCTAAGTCCTTTCATGGATCTGGGTCTTAGGAACTTTTGAAAATCCCATTACATCTTTAGGTGTATAAATGCCTTTGATAATCTGCCCCACAGTGCAAAGACTTTGGAGGTATAGAATGAAGAAAACAATTTTATTGCTCAGATATGTAGTAAAACACAGCCGTAAAAAAGTAAAACCAGCTGGTGCTATATATATATAGAGAGAGAGAGAGAGATTCCTTCTAGTTGAAGTGCATAAAACAAATATTCTGTTGCACAGAACAGGAATACTAAACTGCAGATATCAGAGGGGTAGCCATGTTAGTCTGAATCTGTAAAAAGCAACAGAGGGTCCTGTGGCACCTTTAAGACTAACAGAAGTATTGGTAGCATAAGCTTTCGTGGGTAAGAACCTCACTTCTTCAGATGCAAGTATAAAATTTATACTAACCTTTGTATTCAACATGATTAGGAAAAAGAAAGAGAAAACCTACTTTCAACACCTCCCCCCCCCCCCAAAAAAAAAAAAAAAAAGATTACAGCGAGGAAAATCCTTCCCTCAGTTATACTCATGCACACCGTCTGGAGTATGGAATGCGATTAAGGGTGTTTCCATGCTGAATAGAGTCCCTGCTGTTTTCCCTTCCACTAATAAGAAAAGGGGAAGCTACAGAAGCAGGAGCAGACCCACCTTAGCCTCAAATCCTCCAGCACTCCCTGCCAGGGTCAGAGCCCTGTTGTGATCCTCCCTCTCTCCGTGCAGCTCTCTGCCCCAGAGAACTCATTTCTATGTTTGCCAAAAGGCACAAAGGCTCCTTTTCCCACAGACGTAAACTCCTTTCTGCAAAGCCCACCTGCCTTTGTACCAGCAGCTGCTTCCCAGCAGCAGAGAGGTTTAAAATAGCCTCTTTTTTTCAGCCCATTGGAAATTTGCATTTTTGCTGTTGTCCCTCACATCAAATCCTTTTCAGTCCCCTAGCACAGTTCCTAGGTCAGCTTCTTCACTCCAGATACCTTCTGCTTGGGGCAGGGCACATCCCAGGGCACACTAGGAACAGGGCTTATACATTTTGATGACATTTGGATCTTTAGGCACCTAAATACCTTTAAAAATCTGTTTTTTAAGCACTTGGAGCCTAAGTCTCATAGGAAGTCAGTGAAAGTCCTATGTGTCTCATAGGAAGTCAGTGAAAGTCCTATGTGTCACTTTTTAAATGGAACTTAGAAATCTAAATCACTTAGGCACTTTTGAAAATTTTACTGTCTCTAAGTCACCCTAAACAGCTTTGAAAATCTCAACTCATCTATCATTTTACATTCTCCTTAACAGAGTTTGTAAATCACATGAATTCACAAGCTCACAAGAGCCCATCAGCACATTTCAAAGTGATGCAATTCAGTTTAAAGACTTTCTATCATTTATATGTCAATCCCCACAGCTCAGTTTACTTTTTAATGAATTGGGGGAAATATTTTAAGGCTGCTCCTCTCCATTTTTTGTGAATTCAATCCTTTTCTTCTGCCTACTGTTGTATTCGGAACCTTTCAGACCATTAAAAACTTAAATTAGTTCCCAGAGGACTGAGAGTAAAAACCACAGGCTGAGTTTGTCCAGAAAAAGCCTTCCCTGTTTTAAGTTCTCTATACAATTAAAAACTGGATCTCGTTTTGCATTTATGTCTATTAATGAGTAAAGTAATGGAATTAACTCTGCTTCTACGGCAGTGGAGGACACTACTCACACAAAGTGCGTTCTTAGTTTTTTTGGATAAACATCTCAACTCTAACTGAAGAAAGAACATAAAGAGAGATTAAGGAGCAGGTCCCACAACTGGTGTAAAATCAGCATAGCTTCATTAACTTTGGCGGAACTACCCCAGCTGATACCAACTGTGGATATGGCGCTAATTTTGTAGGCGGATTGGTTTTTCTCATATTCTCAAAGATTTATGGAAACTAATTTTTCCTTTATGAGCCCTCCTTTCAAGCATCTGCTATAAAGGTTCACAAATAGATTCTGTGTGCTACAACCGTAGTGCTTCCTTTTCCTAATAAGCATAAAATGTGTGGTGCAAACTGTCATCCTTAACATCTGTCATCCATCTTTAGCCCACTCTGAATAAAGATAGATTTTCCAAACGAGCTTTGTTTCCGTTTCCTTCCACATGCTTCCACCAAAGTGTTCTCTTCCCACCTAACCTCAGCTAGAAACATAAAATGTGAAATATGGGATGAGACCAAAGATCCATCTTGTCTGACATCTGACCCCAAGGGTTGCCAGGTGTCCGGTTTTCAACTGGAATGCCCCATCAAAAAGGGACCCTGGCAGCTCCGGTCAGCTCTCCTGACTGGGCTACTAAAAGTCCTCAGCAGCACAGCGTGGCTAAGGCAGGCTCCCTGCCTGCCCTGGCTCTGCATGGCTCCCAGAAGCTGCCAGCATGTCCGGCTCCTAGGCGCAGGGGTGGCCACAGGGGCTCTGCATGCTGCCCCGCCCTAAGCATCGGCTCTGCAGCTCCTATTGGCTAGGAACTGTGGCCAATGGAAACTGCGGGGGCAGCGCCTGTGGGGGTGGCGCCTGCCGGGCCTGCACTTGTGGGCACAGGCAGTGCGCAGAGCCCCTATGGCCACCCCTGCACCTAGGAGTCGAACATGACAGCCGCTTCCGGGAGCCGCCTGAGGTAAGTGCTACCCGGAGCCCGCACCCCAACCCCCTGCTCTAGCCCTGAGCCCCCTCTGCACCCAAACTCCCTCCCAGAGCCTGCACCCCCTCTTACACCCCAACCCCCTGCCCCAGTTCAGAGCCCCCTCCTGAACCCCAACCTCCTCATCCCCAGTCCCACCCCAGAGCCTGCACCCCCCAGCTGGAGCCCTCACCCCCTCCTGCACCCCAGCCCCTTGCCCCAGCCCGCTGAAAGTGAGCGAGTGAGCAAGGGTGAGGGAGAGAGAGTGACGGAGGGAGGAGGGATGGAGTGAGCGGGGGTGGAGCCTGGGAGAGGGGGCAGGCAGGAGTGGAGATTCGGGAAAGGGGCAGGCCGGGGGCAGGGCAAGGATGTTCTGTTTTCTGCAATCAGAAAGTTGGCATCCCTACCCAACACCCTCCATGCAGAATGCACCTAGCCATGGTGTATTGAAAATTGTAAACTGTCACTTTATAGATTCATAGATTCTAGGACTGGAAGGGACCTCGAGAGGTCATCGAGTCCAGTCCCTTGCCCGCATGGCAGGACCAAATACTGTCTAGACCATCCCTGATAGACATTTATCTAACCTACTCTTAAATATCTCCAGAGATGGAGATTCCACAACCTCCCTAGGCAATTTATTCCAGTGTTTAACCACCCTGACAGTCAGGAACTTTTTCCTAATGTCCAACCTAGGCCTCCCTTGCTGCAGTTTAAGCCCATTGCTTCTTGTTCTATCCTCAGAGGCTAAGGTGAACAAGTTTTCTCCCTCCTCCTTATGACACCCTTTTAGATACCTGAAAACTGCTATCATGTCCCCTCTCAGTCTTCTCTTTTCCAAACTAAACAAACCCAATTATTTCAGCCTTCCTTCATAGGTCATGCTCTCAAGACCTTTAATCATTCTTGTTGCTCTTCTCTGGACCCTTTCCAATTTCTCCACATCTTTCTTGAAATGCGGTGCCCAGAATTGGACACAATACTCCAGTTGAGGCCTAACCAGAGCAGAGTAGAGCGGAAGAATGACTTCTCATGTCTTGCTCACAACACACCTGTTAATACATCCCAGAATCATGTTTGCTTTTTTTGCAACAGCATCACACTGTTGACTCATATTTAGCTTGTGGTCCAATATAACCCCTAGATCCCTTTCTGCCGTACTCCTTCCTAGACAATCTCTTCCCATTCTGTATTTGTGAAACTGATTTTTTTTCCTAAGTGGAGCACTTTGCATTTGTCTTTGTTAACCTTCATCCTGTTTAACTCAGACCATTTCTCCAATTTGTCCAGATCATTTTGAATTATGACCCTGTCCTCCAAAGCAGTTGCTTTGGAGAAATGCTATCTGAGTTTTCTGGTCCTGTTTGCAGGTTAGGGAATTCTGTAGGGAAACTCAGGAACTGGGCCAGGCAGCCTAGAGTAAGGTGGGGTGAGTAAGGTGCCTCTCTGTTTTAGTGAGCAGCCTGCTTTGTCTTTATCTGTTCCTTTGCATTACCATTCTGCTTTCTAAGAAATAAAGTAGTGTTATGTTCCAGCCTTCCTGCAAGAGTCTTTTATGTTTTTATCTATCTTCTCGGTTGTATGCTGTAAAATATAACACTTTGATTCTGGCAAGCAATCAGTTGAAGCATGATTCCTGAATATATTTATTACCCTTGCTTGAATATCTATGAATGTTTTTAGTCTTTTGTCTCATTTTATGGACATAGTGGGCCTGATCCTAATTCTGCACTGCTTTGTGTCTTGTGTGGTCATTTGTACTTATACCACACACTGTGCCCTCATTTTGCATAGGTGTACATGACTACACAAAGTGCAAGACTATGTGGGGAGACGACCTTATCATCTTCTAAGGAATGGGCAAACTGACTCAGAAATTGCCCCAAGCCACTAAGCCTCTGCCCTTTTTTAGAGCCAAGCCTATCTGAGGTTCTGAAATATTCCGATAACATCTCACCCCATGTTCAGATGCCTTAATATTTCTGGCTTCTGGCAGGGACTGGAAACACTGAAATAACACGAGACTGTTCTCATGGGATTTCAGAGTAGGACTGAAAACAGAAGTGTCAGAAGTCTTCCAGCCCAATTTTACAGTTTCAAGGGAATTGGATAAACATCTATGATGCACAAAAAGTTTTGGATGTGACCAATTATGTCTGCTCCTGTCCAAGTGAACTACCTGCTAGCACTTTGTCTTTATTTTCTCAACTTCATTTTCTGGTTAGCCTCATGTATAACTTGGTCGATTGTCCCTTTCTCCCCAAAACATACACCACACAAACACACTTTTCCTTGCTTCCCAGTGAACATACCCAGGACAAAGAGTGCATTTTTATGCTGAGTTTGAATGGCTTTCTCATAAAGAATATAATGAATAAAATATATAACTATGAAAATTTAATGCTTCAATGCCCTTATGAAAACTTTCATCTATGCTTTTATGTGTCCAAAAAGTATAATTTGTTTCTGAACCTATAGCCAAAGGAATATTAAACAATGCTCTGAGGTGGTGCAGCTGCAGCTATTTTAATTCTCATAGAAATTGCAGCGCATAAGTCAGTCTTGAAAAGCAAAGAGGAATCTTTAGAGGGGAAGGGTCTGCATACTAATAGACATGAACCGGCCATTTCTATATCAAGTGAGTGAGTCCGAATTGCAAAGACTCTTTTGCTATTTAGAAATGAACGTATTGTCTTCACAGAGGGGACAGTTGTGGGCAATAGAGATGTCAGCACATCACAAGAACCTGTGTTAGAAAGGCAGGCTACGGGAGTTGTTGAAAACTTTTTGTCATTGGAAACAAGATATTATGGCTTAAACTAAGAGTCTCACAGTGCTAAGGCATTGATAGTCACATGTATTAAAAATTCAGTAACAAGGCATTTAAAAAAACTGGGGAACAGCATCTAAAATGTGGAAACTAGAAGTAATTAGATAACTCAGGCCCCAAATCTGATCCCAGTAGTAATGCCAGAGTAAGAGGACTTTTCCCACAAGAACTATGCAGGCCTTGAGGGGGTAGGATCCACCCCCAGGCACTTACAGAACTGGGCTTCCAAGCCTGTGAGGCAAAATAGTGGATTTCTTCCACTGATCCCCTCCCATCCCCCAAGGTTTTCTGGCTATGACTCCACCCATATTCCCCATGTGAGGGTGGGGAGGGGAAGGGGAGCAGAGTCCCATCTCCTACAGCAGGGATCGGCAACCTTTGGCACATGGCCCATCAGGGAAATCTGCTGGCGGGCTGGGATGGTTTGTTTACCTGCAGCATCCAAACCAGCTGATTTCCCTGATGGGCCGCGTGCCAAAGGTTGCCGATCCCTGGTCTAGGTTTACTTGGTCCTGTCTCAGTGCAGGGGGCTGGACTTGATGACTTCTTGGAGTCCCTTCCAGCCCTACATTTCTGTGATTCATTGGAGTTACACCAGCTGAAGAGGTGGCCCACAGTACTGTATGCACCGTATAATGCAGTGAGCCTCAGAATACAATTAAATCTGCTGTGAGGGTTACATTTGTGTCTGGACAGGCCATTGGAAGTCAGAAATTCTATTATTAACGCTGATGTTAAGGTATCAGTGGCCAGCCATGGAATATAAAAAGACTCACAATTTTAAAATAGATTTTGCTTATCATAACATAACCAAATAGCATTTTACAAAAATTATAAACCAATTCCTACCAGTCAATGTTGTGAATATGAAGCTTTTGTCTGAAAGAGTATAACTGTAATTTTAGGTACCTTAAATCTCTGTATCCCTTGTATTTCCTTTTCCTGCAGCTATACATGATAATCTGCAGGGGCTCATTCAGTTAATGCCTCACAGATGAAATCCTAGCCACACAGAAAACAATGGGAATTTTTCCATGGACTTCAATGAGAGCCAGCTTTTTCACCCCAGTTTTCTCAGCTTCTAACTACAAAGTTAACACACCAACACACAGGACCCTCCAACCCTTACAGAGCACAAGAAAGTAGTGATGCAGACACAGAGTAATGTGACAGAACACCTGTGCAAATATATGCAGGGATTTTTATAGATTTATAAGCCTTTAACATACTGTCAGACAAAGTTACAATAACTGGAGTACAAAACTCTGGAGCAGGCTTCCAAGGGACTCCCATTCATTGGAGGATTTTAAGAACAGATTGGACAAACACGTGTCAGGGATTGTCTAGGTTTACTTGGTCCTGTCCCAGTGCAGGGGGCTAGACTTAGTGTCTTCTCGAGGACCCTTCCATCCCTACATTTCTATGATCCTATGATGACAGGTGACACAGAGAATTCTCATGCAAAGGCTGCTCTAGTTATAGGCAAACTCGGCAGCTGCCATGGGTGGCAGATTTCTGGGAGAAGTGATTTCACATGGTGCCACAGACCAGGCGTGGGAACTGTAGAGTGCTCGAACAGGTACTGCTCTAGCTGCGCCGTGTAGACCCTGCTGTTGTGAACTACGTTGATGTTATCTGTTCAGGCAGCCAGGGTCTTCTGCAAGGTTGGGGGGCAGCTCTGGGCCCCCAGAAGGGGCGGGGCCTTGCATGGAAGGGGCGGGACTGGGGACAAAATCCTGCAGCCAGACCTTCAGCACTGCCCGATCCACATTGCCTGGGGCTTCGGCAGCGGTTTGAAGGGCCAGGGCATCCAGCCGCTGGCGTGGTGATGGCAGCAACAGCCAGGAGCCCCTGGCCCTTTAAATCACTGCTGGTGCCCTGAGGCAGCGGCAGCAGGGACCAGGAGCCCTTTTAAAATGCCGGGCCCCGGGACAGCTGCCCCTTTTGCCCTCCCCGCCCCCATCAATGGCTCTGCTGGTATGGTCGGCACTTTCTTACCGGTAGACCGGACCAGCTTACTTTCACCTCTGGGCAGGCCACAGGGCACCTCCACATGCACAGTGCAGGGGCACCACATCTGAGGGCAGGAAGGAACAGCAGAGAGGAGCCTCCCCTCTCGCAGGGTTAGCCAGGTAAGAGGCAGGGGCAGCTGGGCACCTGTTCCCGTTAGATGTGTGCATGGGGGGGGGGGAGAGTGAACCAGGAGAACCCCTGCCTCCTACAGGCATCTAGCACCCTCCACACCTGCCCAATTCCCCAGCCTCCCACAGGCAGCCAGTGCACCACTGCCCCTCTAAACACCCATCACCCATGCCTCACCTGCCTCGCACACCATCTCCCTTGCCTGCCACAGGCATTCACTGCCCCCAGACCACCTGCATCCTCCCAGACATGCCTTACCCTCCAGCTCTCCCCAGTCTGGCCAGTTTAGCTGGCTGGACTATCCCCCTCCTGTGGTGAGGGACAAGGTGCCCATAGCCCTGGAACAACCTAAGCTGCAGTTGGACAGGAGCCTGCCTGTGGTCTCCTCTTCCTCCTCCTCCACTCCATCCCCCTGCAGGAGGAGCCCGAGCCCCCACCTGTCCCCTGGCTCCCTTGCCTCCCAAACTGGAACCCCCCAACCCAGGTCCGTGGGTAAGTGCTAAGGCTGCCACGTTCTCTGCCCCACAATACAGGCTTTCTGGACTGAGGCAGCACACTGAAGTTTTGCCTAGGGCAGCAGATTGTCATTAGCAGCCTCTGTTCCCATGGTGAAAAGGCTGGGCCTAGTTTTCCACTCTCTTACACCAGGTTTTCATTTCAACTCCATTGACTCATTATAGATTCCAACAGGTGGTTCATACCGATGGCTTATAAGCATCTCTAACACCTTCTACTGATGGGCTTATATATGACATTCTTGTCATGTCTGTAACATCCTTACAACATCTATTAATGATTTCTTACCCCTTTATAAGTTATTTACAAAAAGAACCTTAATATAAAGTGTAATCAGTGTAAAAAAACCACTGGTTTATTACTTTAATATGAGAGGTCTCCATGGGAATGTGGTTCATGTGCTTTATTTTTCAGTTTAGTTTTAACATATCTTTAGACACAGTTGTGGTATGTCCTAACAGATTTCTATCAGACATGCCAAACCCGCAACAAACAAACAAACAAACAAAAAACCCAATGCATAAATTGGGCTTTTTTTTTGCCTTAATTGGCCTGTGAGTTGCTTGTTGGCTAGTTTTTGGCTTGTTGCTTCTTTTTTTTGATTGGGTCCCAGCAAGCAGGGGTAAGGGGGGGCAAGCGGGGGCAAGGGACAAGCAGAGGTAAGGGGGGAGAGAGTCAGGAGTGCACAGTCGGCCCACCACAGCCCCAGTCTGCATGCTGGAGGGATCTAGTCACAGAGAGTGTTGGGGTTCTTAGGGACTGGCTTGTTTTGGCCTTGTTTTGAAATGGGATTAGCTTGATTTTTGGCTTATGGTGAAAGTCGGGGTGCTTATTTACCACGTGAAAGTTGGCCATTGTGATTTCTATCATGGTACTTTAGTTGGTTAGTAACCCCAAAGACTTCAATAGAGCTGCTACTGATTCACAGTGTAAAGGCAATCAAACACAGACCCAGGAGTTAGGAATTAGGGACTCTGGGTATGTCTACACTTCAATCAGACACCCAACAGATTTAATTGCAGTGTAGACCTTCAAGCTTTGGTTGCAGGCCAAGCACTGGGACCATCCCACCTCTCAGGGTCCTAGCAGGGCCGTCCCTACTCATATGCAAAGTATGCAGCTGCGCAGAACACCAGGAAATTTGGGGCAGGAGCAGCTGTGTGGTGCTCCTGCCCTTGCCCTGCCTTTTCCCCATG
Source organism: Chrysemys picta bellii (assembly GCF_011386835.1). Taxonomy (NCBI): domain Eukaryota; kingdom Metazoa; phylum Chordata; order Testudines; family Emydidae; genus Chrysemys; species Chrysemys picta. Next base: position 332,137,277 of record NC_088791.1, on the reverse strand, counting down.
ACCGATTTTAACTCTCATCTATATTTCTTTCTTTTTCTGAATAAACCTTTAGGTGATGCTAAAGGATTGGTAACAGCATGATTTATGGGTAAGATCTGACTTGTATATTGACCTGTATCTGGGGCTTGGGCCTTTGGAATCGGGAAAACTTTTTTTCTTTTACTGGGGTATTGGTTTCATAATCATTCATCCCCATAAGGAGTGGTGCTGGTGGTAAACTGGACTGTCTGAGGGAATTGCTTATATGACTTCTGATTAGCCAGTGGGGTAAAACCAAAGTCCTCTCTGTCTGGCTGGTTTGGTGTCCCTTAGTAATAAAGGAGCCCCAGCCTTGGGCTGTGGAGGCTCTGCTCCAAGCAATTTCTCCTGAATTGATACTCTTAGTAGTGTCCCACCAAAGGCAGCATTGTTACACCTTAGGCACTGTAACACTGAGTCCTGCCACCTAGTGGATTCACATCCCTGAGTTAGGTCCCAGTCTCCCTATACCAGGGGTCAGCAACCTTTCAGAAGTGGTGTGCCGAGTCTTCATTTATTCACATTTAAGGTTTTGCATGCCAGTAATACATTTTAACATTTTTAGAAGGTCTCTTTCTATAAGTCTATAATATATAACTAAACTATTGTTGTATGTAAAGTAAATAAGGTTTTTAAAATGTTTATGAAGCTTCATTTAAAATTAAATTAAAATGCAGAACCCCCCCAGACCAGTGACCAGGACCCGGGCAGTGTGAGTGCCACTGAAAATCAGCTCGTGTGCCGCCTTCAGCATGCGTGCCATAGGTTGCCTACCCCGCTCTATACAATGCATCAGGAGAGTTAGCCATCTTAAAAGGGGACTCACAGAAGCCAGCACACTAAGCAGGAGCTCCCTATGGTAGCCAGTGGGAAATGCCGAGGAGGGGGTGGGGCCTAATCTCCACTCTTCAAAGGGAGGGAGGCACCTTTCTTCACGTGGGATTCACTGCTGGCATTAGGGCTGATCTACAGGAGCGGCGCCAGGGCTTTTGCCGCCCTAGGCGGCAGCACTCCTCCTCTGAGCATTCAGGGGGCCTGGGGTCTTCGGCAGCAGGGGTCCTTCTGCTCCGCGTCTTTGGGGCACTTCGGCGGCAGGTCCAGGAGCAAGTGAAGGACCCGCCACCGAATTTCCGTCGAAGATCTGGAGCGGAAGGACCCCCCGCCACTGAATTTCCACCGAGGGTGGCAAAATGCAGCCCCCCAAATCTTGCTGCCCTAGGCGACTGCCTAGGGTCACCTGGTGGAAGCACCAGCCCTGCTGACCTAGTTTAAGTCACCTCCCAAGTGAGTTCCCTAACCACTGGCCTATAGGGTGTTCTAGGGTGAGGCTTGCTCAAATGCTCCTATTCAAGTGGTTCCACTTTGTATAAATAATTAAATATTCAGTGGGCCAGACAGAGCATGTGAATATAGCCCAGTGGTTTGGGTGCTCACTTGGGAACAGCAAGACCTGTGTTCAAATCCCTGCTCCAAATCAGGCAGAGTGGGGATTCAAACCTGAGTCTCCCACAGCCTAGGTGTGTGTGCTAGCCACTGGGTTTTTGAGTATAAAGGGGCAGGGGGCACCACCATCACTGCATTGGTGTGCACAGAGCATGCCTATGGGATTGGGCACTGCAGGTAAGATAGGTGGAGGAATATCTAGTGTGTGAATCCACCCCAGGGCTTTGGCAGCTCAGCATCATCAGGACTTGGGTGGCTTTGTGCCTGCCCACTGGTGGAAACCTAGATGCCTAGGGAATTTAGGTACCTCTAGGATTAGATGGCAGCTGAGCATGGGTTTAGGGCATACAAGTGGTACCTCAGTGTTGGACTTATGTGCCTAAGTCCCCCTGGTGGATCTAGCCCCAGTGTGTCTTTTCAATGAGCCTGTTCATTCCATCAGCATCTATCTCTGCAGCAGGTCTCAGTGTAATAGTTATAATGTATTATTATTTCAAATTGCTGTGTATATATTTTTACATTACTTTCCAGCTAGCATGGCTGAGCTGCTGTAATGACTTATAATGAGAGTTCCTAGCTAAGTGGAGTCAGAAAAAGTTTCACTTTTCAGGCTTCTGGACTCTAAATAATTTCTCTTATTACCCCTGGAGTTAGCCACCTAGCTGCATTATCATACATTTCCTAGAATATGAATGACAGTACCTCAGATAGTCAGAGTTATATTTGATAACCATCATGCTATTTCCTTCCAATATGTCCCTCGGCTCTGTGTAGGGGGTGGAGGGGAGAGCATTGAGACGGTCCAGCTGCATTTTTCTCAGCCAAGGCCATATTGTACCTTCTGCTTCCATGAGTACTGGGAAGGTGAAGGGAGAGGATAGGATCTCAAAGAAGTTGGACCAGCCCAGAGCCATGGAGGTGGTTTTGTTCCCCCCATCAATCCTATGGAGATCTTGTGGGTAAGTTAACGCTGAACCTGTAGGCATTCCCTTACCCATGTTTCCATTCTGTGCTTGGGATCCCCTTACCCCATTTGCAGAGCACCCAGTTCAAGCAACTAGTAAGGAAGTCCCTGTGAGTTCCTGAAGAGGACAGAGAGGCAGTGGTAGCCTGTGCAAAGATACAGGACCTCTGCACAAATACCCCACGCCTTTACGGATGCCAGTGGATTTACACGGATCTTGGGGCTCAATGCGCTGGTTTCAGAGAACAAACACCATCCGCCAATGGGAAAATGTATGGAAAAATCCATGAGAGGAATCTCACAGAGTTCCCTTTCCCTTATGTGCGTGTAGCTTTCAGCTAATAAGAGAAGATGGCTGGAATCACAGGCGCCGACACCGTGGATGCTCTGGGGCTGGAGCACCCATGGGGAAAAAATGGAAGCCCCTCTATCAGCCGCCCTCCCTCCTGCCAGCAGGCCCTGCTGATCAGCCTCCGCCCCCCTCCCTTCGCCCCCGCACATTGGAAAGTCGGTGCCTGTGGCTGAAATCTGCTTAATTTCACAGCCAGCATTCACTGGAATGTGCCAAATACAAGAGACTGATAGACCTAAGTACCATTCAGAATTTTGCTTTTGGTTGGAACTGAGTGACAGAGAGAGGCCCTGAAGCATTTAGAGTGCCACCTGCTGCTCCAGCTGGGAGTTGTACCAGCTTCGTGCCTCTGAGAGGCTCAGCTTAGAGCTGAGCAAAACACTGAATTTCCATCCCATGGGAAATTCCAATATTAAGACATTTGGTTTTGTCCAAAATTGGGACTGAAAAGTTAAAATATTGAAATATTTTGGGGAACAGCAATTCCCAAAATATTTTGATCTGGAAATAGGCAACAATTTTATTCAAATCAGTTCAGTGTCCCTATTATGTTCCTTTGCCTCATGGGAGTTATAGTTGTGGTGCCTCAAGCCTGCATTCTCCCATACAAACCAGGCTCCAGGGCATGACTACATCTCCCATGAGTCATCAGCAAGTAAATGACTCCTATGATACTCCATGCAGCTTGATCAGAGCCTGGAGAGACTCAGTTGCACCATGGGAGATATAATCTCCCCCATCTCATAGGGGAGAATGAGGCCCCGAACTGCAACTCCCATGAGGCAATGTGACACAACAAGGAAACGTAGTTTAATGTTGAACGGACTCAAATCATAACATATTGGGTCAGTTCAACAAACTGAAATATTTCAGTTTGCATCAAACAAATCCTAAATGGAAATGTTCAGTTTTCCCAACAGTAAATCAATTTTTTTTTAAACTTCAATTTTTTTGAAACTGCATTTTCTGTCAAAAAATCATAAGAACATAAGAATGGTCATATGGGGCCAGACCGATGGTCTGTCTAGCCCAATATCCTGTCTTCCAACTGTGGCCAGTGTCAGATGCTTCAGAGGGAATGAACAGAACAGGGCAATTATCAAATGAACCATCCCCTGTCATTCAGTCCCAGATTCTGGCAGTCGGAGGTTTATGGACACCCAGAGCCTGGATTTGCAGCCTTGACCATCTTGCCTAGAAGCCATAGATGGACCTATCCTCTATGAACTTATATAATTATTTTTTGAATCCTGTTATACATTTGGCCTTCACAACATCCTCTGGCAATGAGTTCCACAGGTTGACTGTGAATTGTGTGAAGAAGTTCTTCCTTACCTTTGTATTAAACTTGCTGCATATTAATTTAATTGGGTGACTCCTGGTTCTTGTGTTATGTAAAGGCGTAAATAACCCTTCCCTAGTCACTTTCTCCATACCAATCATGATTTTATAGACTTCTATCATATACCACATGAGTTGTGTCTTATCTAAGATGAACAGTCCCAATTTTTTTAATTTCTCCTCATGGAAGCTGTTCCATACCACTAATCATTTTTGTTGCTCTTCTCTCTACCGTTTCCAATTCTAATATATCTTTTTTTGAGGTGGTGCAACCAGGACTGTATGCAGTATTCAAGGTGTGGGTGTACCATGGATTTATATAGTGGCATTATGACATTTTCTGTCTTATTATCTATCCCTTTCTTAATGGTTCCTATCTTAACATTCTGTTAGCTTTTTATTGACTTCTGCTGCTTGCTGAGCAGATGTTTTCAGAAAATGATCCTCAATGACTCCAATGACTCTTTCTTGAGTGGTAACAACTAATTTAGACCCCATCATTTTGCATATACATTTGGGATTATGTTTTCCAATGTGCATTTCTTTGCACTTATCAATATTGAATTTCATCTGCCATTTTATTGTTCAGTCACCCAGTTTTGTGAGATACATTTGTAACTCTTCGCAATCAGCTTTGGACTTAACTATCTTGCGTAATTTTGTGTGGTCTGCAAATTTTGCCACCTTATTGTTCACCCTCTTTTTCCAGATCATTTATGAATATGTTAAACAGCACAGGTCCCAGTACAGATCCTTGGGAGACTCCACTATTTCAGTGTAAAGTTCCCAACCAGCACTAGTTCGGATGTATTTTATGCTAGTGCATCACACAAGGAAGTGCACTTTCAAATGATCTAGGAAGCAATAAAACTCCTTGGCTTACCCCCTTTTGCTTTTAGTTAATTTAGTAGTTCTCGAGGTGGACATCACACCCAACTGCATATATTTTATACCATATTGATACTTGACTGAAGTCACCAGCTTTGCTTTTACACTGCTGGAATTCCTTTGACTTCAGTAGAATACTTCTGATTTACGCTATAGCAAGACATACATGTGGCATACTGGTTCATTGTTCCCAGATTCACCAGTGTAAAACAGGAGTAACACCATTGAAGTCAAAGAAGATACACTTGTATGACAACTGTGTAAGTGAGAAGAAAAACAAGCACATTGTCTACTTTTTAAATTTTGATGGGTTAATAATTGCTATTGAAGTTTATATCATATATTCATTTTCAAAAATGTTCCTCAGGTAATATCTTTCATTGGACCACCTTCTGTTGGCGAGAGAGACAAGCTTTTGAGCTACATAGAGCTCTTCTTCGGGTCTGGGAAAGGTACTCAGAGTGTCACAGCTAAATACAAGATTGAACAGATAATTTAGTATAAGTAGTTAGCACATACAGATGCTCCCCGACTTACGCAAGAGTTCTGTTCCGGAATGACTTGCGTAACTCAAATTTTGCATAAGTTGTAAACGTATACCCGACCATTACGCAAAAAAACAAAAACAAAAACAAAACACTATTTCTATCTTACGGAACATTTTCCGTAAGTGCGGATTTGCGTAAGTCGGGTTTGCATAACCCGGGGGGCATTTGTATTCTAAGGGACGATTCAAGATGAAGTGACCCATTAACACCCCTGTAGTCATAGGACAAAAAGGGGGGCAAGTAGATTACAGACTGTTGTAATAAGCCATAAGTCCAGTTTAGTTATGTACATCATTGGTTTTGTGGTGCAATTGTCCAGAAATTCTTCTTCAAGTTGGCCCATGAAGAGGTTGGCATGTTGTGGAGCCATCCTAGTACCCATAGCTGTTGCCATGGCTTGGTCAAACTGTTTGTTGTTGAATGTATAATTGTTATGGGTGAGGATGAAATGAATGAGTCTGGTGATGAGTTTGGGGTGGGTATCTGAGGGTTGCCCATTGTCTTGTAAATATTTGAGGCAGAGAGCTATGCCATCACTGTGAGGGACGTTGGTGTATAGGGAAGTGACATCCAAGGTGGCAAGGATGGTCGGAGGGAGGTTGTTAATGTTGCAGAGTTTGTGGAGGAACTTCATTGTGTCCTGGAGGAAGCTGACCCTTTGGGGGTGAGTGGCTTGAGGACGGTTTCTAAGAGTCCTGAGATTCCTTCAGTAAGAGTGCCAGGGCCAGATATGATGAGTCTGCCTGGGTTCCTTTGTTTGTGTATCATAGGGAGTATGTAGAAGGTCCCTGGGGTCAGTTCATGGGGGATGAGTTTGTAGAGTTTCTCCTGGAGTTGTGCGAGGAAAGATTTGAGGATATCCTAAAATTCCTGGGTAAACAGTGGTGTGGGGTCTTCTTTGAGTTCTTTAGAGTAAATGGTGTCAGAGAGTTGTTGGTTGGCCACATCCATGTAGTCAGCACTGTTTACTAAAAGATATTACCTCACCCACCTTTTCTAATATCCTGGGTCTGACATGGCTGCAACAGCATTGCATACATACTTCCATTATGACATTGTTCAGGGGAGCAAGGGGGCATAAGCCCCGCATACAAACTCTCTTGCCCATTTTACCCATTCAGCCATTCTGTGTACTGGGGTGATAGCAAGATCAGGACAATTGAGATGCACTAACTCCCCCATCCCTCCAGGGTGGGCAGGGAAAGCACAGAAGGGTGGGGAACATACTCACCAGTGCAGCTAATCTGATGCAGAGGGGGAAATAATCTGTGCCTCTCCAAGGTCTGCTAAAACTGACTTCAATTAAGCTATTCTTGATTGACACTGATATGAGATCAGAATCAGACTAATTCCTAGCAGTTCAAATCTAAACCTTGAGTTGAGAAAAATAAAATTAGGGTCAAATTTTCAAAAATGCCTAAAGTCAATGGGATTCATGACTAAGTGATTTAAGAGCCTTTTTTGTAAAAAGTACCCTTTGTCTTTTTCTGCTACGTGCAGCTCTCACTCTGTGAGCCCTAGAGCTGGTCAGGAATGGAATTGCTGTTCCATAGGAAATTCTGACCTGTTGAAATTTGTTTTCTTTCTGAATTGGAGAGGATGGCTGAAATTTCCTGAAGAACAAAAATTCTGAAATAATTTGACTTACAACCGCCAAAATGTTTTGTTTCAATAATGTCCAATTGTTTTAAGGTAAAAACATTGTATTATAAAATATATTTTAATATAAAAGTCAAAATAAAATGAATAAAAATGGTCATTGCAATAAAACAGGTTACCTTTTCAAAATGGAACAAGAAAGTCAGAACTCTTTGTTTTGACTTTTTCCTGTTGAAAGTTCTGAAGAAATTGATGTGTTCATAGAATATCAGGGTTGGAAGGGACCTCAGGAGGTCATCTAGTCCAACCCGGTGCTTAAAGCAGGACCAATCCCCAGGCAGATTTTTACCCCAGTTCCCTAAATGGCCCCCTCAAGGATTGAATTCCCAACCCTGGCTTTAGCAGGTCAATGCTCAAACCACTGAGCTATCCCTCATGAAACAGTTCAATTTTGACAACACTGCATTTTCTGACAGAACAGAGTTACACCAAAAGCATTTCGACCAGCTCTAGTGAACCAATAGGAAGCTGCCTCCAGCCAAAGCAGGGCAGCCATATCTCTCATCTCAGCTATGTATTAATTTAAAAACTGGGGGCAGTCTTGCTCCCCTGGGGAGATTGACCACTGACTTCAGTTTGGAGCATGATCATGCCTATGGCTGGAACTACTGAAGTAGGATTATTAAACGCAAGTAGATTCTTTTATTCCACACAGCCCCCCTCCCCATCACAAACACACATGCACACATTTAAAAAAAAAATCCGAACCAATTGAACCCTCCCCGTGTTACTTTTAACTGTGCAACTTTGAAGTTGCATTAAAAAGCAGGAAGTGCAGCTCTTAGATTCCATCTCCAGCATGGGGATAGAGCAGTGGCTCTCAGACCTGTGGTTCAGGAACCAAATTAGCAATCAACACATTACCCAAAAGGGCCACAGTAGTGGGACTTCATTGTTTCGTTTAATATTTGATATAGATTATTCTAAGAGCAAAATGACTCACCAAGGATTATTATTTTATCAACTACAATTAGTTAATAACCTAGTACAAGCCTCCTGTTTGGTTAATCACTTAGACTGGTTACTAATTAAATCACTCTGTGGTTTAACATCATGTGCAAAGAGCTCCAGGACCAGGAGACACAATAAAGAGCCACTTGCAGCGCCGGCGCCTCAGGCTGAGTATCGCCTGGCTCGAGTCTGTGATCTGCCTCCCAGGAGAGGAGACGTTCAGACACCTGCCTGCTAGACTGACTGCCACCAGCGTCATTGCCAAGTGGCCACCCAGGCTGCGCGCTGGGGCCGGACAGGGGGAGCTCGGGCTCAGCCGTGCCCCCTTCCAGCTCTGTAGTCCCACTGCAACCCACCGCTGCCCCTTTCACTCTGGGGAGCGGACCCTGCCTTGCGCCTCCGCCTGGGGCGCCCCGGGCAGCCAGCTCCTGCGCTGGGACCTGGCGGCTCCAGCCTGCCCCCGAGGAGCTGCTGCTGCCCGGGGAAGCGCTGCCCTGCGCTCCGTGGACCACGCCAGGCTCGGGCCAGCCCTGCCCAGGCGGGCTGATGCCCCTTGCCGAGACTCGCTGGGGCTGGCGCTCTGTGCCGGGAGCGCTCCGGAGCGGGCTCCTTCCCCGCAGCTGGCCCCGCGGCGGCGCCCCACTCACCCGTCAGGCCGGAGGCAGTGAGCAGCAGCAGCAGCAGCCAGGGGACCGCCGCGCCTCCCAGCACCGGCGGCATCTCCGCTGGTTCCCGGCGCCAGCCCCGCAAGAAGTGGCGGGGACGGGAGCGCAGAGCTGGAGCGAGCCTGGTGCCCGCGGCGCGCCGTGAGGGGCACAGCTGGGGAGGGGGCTGAGCCCGCTGGGGGGGAGCGGGAGGCTGCTCTGCCCATCCCTTCCCTGGGAGGTACTGGGGTGGGGGGAGGGGCTGCGATGGCCGTGGGCCCCTGGGTGCATTCAGAGGTGCCCCCGCACCTGGGGAAGGGAGGGGAGTGCTCCAGACCCTCCCCACCGGTGCCTCCCTCTGCTCCTTTCTCCCTCCCCCAGGGCTAGCCTGAGTGACGGGGGGGAGGGGGGATTCCCCAGTAACTGGCCTGGGCAGGTGGGGCAGTGCTCAGGTAACCTGACTGGGTCTCCAAGCAGGGGCAGTGAGAGCGGAGCCTGCCTCTGCTCCCCTGCCGGGGGGCTGCAGGGAGCCTTGCCGGGGAGGGACTATCTCCAGAGGAGTGGGGTGGGGAAGCATCAATACAGCCTAAACCCTAAGCACCTCGGTATAACTCTGTCTATTTCAGCAACACTACCACAGGTGAGCCAGACTAAGCCCCGCTCTGTCTTTGTCAGCGTCCATGAGCTGGCAGCTGGTTCACCAGCATCACATAGGGCAGCGGTTCTCAACCAGGGGTCTGCGGGGCCGCGAGCCCTTTCGGGGCGGCCCAGAGTCCCGCGGCTGAAACCCGCTTCCCCGAGCCCCAGCGCTGAAACCGGGAGCAGCGCGGGGCTGAAGCTGCCCCCCCCCCTCCAAAAAGCCGGGAGTGGCGCGGGGCTGATGCCAGCAAACCTCCCCCCACCCAAGCCAGGAGCCCCAGCGTCCTTCCTCCCCCCCCCCCACAAAGCTGGGAGTCACACTGCGAGCCCCCTCTGCCCGCACATAGCCCCTAGCTATCCCCTTCCTTCACCCTGAGCTACCTCCCGCCCGCACACAGCCCCTAGCTACCCCCTGCCTTCACCCTGAGCTACCTCCCGCCCGCACACAGCCCCTAGCTACCCCCTGCCTTCACCCTGAGCTACCTCCCGCCCGCACACAGCCCCTAGCTATCCCCTGCCTTCACCCTGAGCTACCTCCCGCCCGCACACAGCCCCTAGCTACCCCCTGCCTTCACCCTGAGCTACCTCCCGCCCGCACACAGCCCCTAGCTATCCCCTGCCTGCACCCTGAACTATCCCCTGTCCGCACACAGCCCCTAGCTACCCCCTCCCTACACCCTACCAGTTTTCAAACTTTTTGAACTGAGTCCCCCCCTTTGAGTTATATGATTTGGTTGCATCCCCCACAGCCCAGACAGGCTGAGTGGCCTCCTGGGTGAGTCAGAGGGAAGAGGTGGCGCTGCCTCCCTGGACCCCACTATGTAGAGCTGGCCCAAGCTCTGCCAGCTCTCTCTCCCCCCCCCCCCCCCCAAATAGAAGTAAAACTATGCCTATACCCAAGGGTTCCATCCCCCCCCCCCTGCCCAGAGCCCCGAGTCATCCCGTCCTGTTCCCCCTCCCCCAATAAGCCCTGGCATTTTTATAGCATGTTGAGAGGGTCCCAGCAAGAAAAAGGTTGAGACCCCTGACAAAGGGAACCCTACTGGCCGTGGTAGAAGCACTCTACCCTCTGACTTTGTCATCAGAGGATCAGAGTAATGGGAAGAAATCCTCCCCAGCACACAGGCTATAGACCAGACCTGCAAATGGATCTCTTAAATCACGTATCACCCTTTGCTTAATGCCAGGGTTTTGACTATGTTACAAAAATATTGCCAGGAATATTTGTATTACATTGTAGACCATGAATTCCTTTTCCTCTACTGACATCTCCAATTCCTATACAGAGGACATACACCCAGCCACTGCTGTGACAAGTTACAGTCAGACCCTTACCTAAGCCCAGCCACCCTCCAGAAATATGTATGATACCGTTTGATAGTGAAATGCTAGTTTCTTGCCTTATTTCTGTATGATCACATCAATGAGCACCCAAGTATGCATGTTACATAGTGTAACAATATGGGAATGGAATGGAGTGAGTGCTGACCAGGGTGCTGAAGCTTATGTTTGAAGGTCTAGACTGGGAAGTATTTTCCTCTTGATCTAGGTGAATGAATGACTTAGGGAGATCTCTCATACTGTCTGCACTGTACACAGAATATTACTACATAGAAGCTGTGTTGGGAAATGCGGTAATTTACTTTTCTCTCTTACTTTAAGAAATATTTGGAGAAGGAACCTGGCCCATCTTGTGACAGCCAGCCCCTGCAGCCCCCATTAAACTTTCATTTTAATTTATATCATTTAATTAAATTATTTTTCTGGAGATGGAAAGGAGAGGGAGCTCTGGGGTAAAGGTCTCACATCACGCGGTACCCCCTAGTAGCCCCCTCTGGCCTGATAAGGAGCAGAGTTGATGGGATCCAAAGAATCTTGCTAAGCTAAGGAGATGGTGGCAATATTGCAGAGCCTTAAGGGTGGGGCTCGCACCAGTGTCTCAGGAAAAATCAATGGAAAAGTTATGATTTGCTAAGTATGAATATCCTGTTTATATGCATGTATCATGTTTGTATCTGCAGTTATGAATATTGGCTATGCACGTGTAGCTTAAACCTGTCTTGTATTCCTGGGTGACACCCCCAGATAGAATTTACATTAGAGCTAGACAAGGCCTATCAAGGACCCTCCACTCTCACAATGGGCCATTGAAGAAACTCATGGTGTCCAGATAGCTCTTCCTGAGGATGCCTCAGACAGCCAGGAGCCAATGGACACTCTCAGTGATTCAGCAAAACATGTTAGGACATGTGATATACTCATGACCTTGGACTCTATTGTGGGCCAGTAACTTTCCATATACATGGGCTGTGGGCTTTGTCTGGGACAGTAACTTTTCATGCACAAGGCAAAAGATATAAAAGAACTTTGAGGGGTCTCACTCTTGCTTCTTTCCTGCTGTAATTTTCTGGACTGTGGATTTACAACTAAGAGGAGTGTCTTGAATTGAGGAACTTCTAATCTTTTGGAAGACTCTACAGTCCAGCCATCTATTCCATCAGGGCTACAAACCTGACATAAGGACTTTGCAATTGTGTATGTATATGATCCATTAACCATTTTTAATTCTCTTCTTTTACTAGTAATTTTTTAGTTAGTTTACTAAAGACTGATATTTGGGTAAGATCTGAGATTCATACTGACCTGGGGATGTGTGTCTGCTCCTTTAGGATTAGAAAGAATCTCACATATGGTGAAGTGGGTTTGCAATAACCTCTCACTAGATTAGATGGGTTGCCTGGATGGTGTAGCCTTAAGGATTAATCTGCTTGTCTGTATAAATATATCTTTCTTATAAAATGATTATTTGATGTATTGGATTTATATTAGAAGTAAGTTTAGCTGTAATGCAAGAGACCTACCTACAGGTTAAACTCTGTATGTTAAAACTAATGTTTAGTTAACACCTTTTTGAGACCCTTCCCAGGAAAAACTGAAATTAGGCCAAACACCCACACAGATGTCTAGAGACCTTTATCTAAACCAATAGTAAAATGGGGTGGAAAATGAAGGGTTATGCCCACATTCTAACATTTACCAGAAGTGTGTACATACCTGTCATCCATATGCACATGCATACTAGCCTATGGGTAAGTGTACCCTAACATTTCTGTGGGGGAAGAATGAAATATGGGCATAGGAGGGAGGATTTCTGATTAAATACCTTATAAAAAAGGCAGGCAAATTGCCTGTCTAAGGGCAATCTACCCATCTACCTACTCCTGTCTACCCTTCATTGCCTCCACCTTTCAACTACATCTCGATACTACTCATCTTCCGCATGACTAACTATTGATAGTCTTGAAAGAATGAACAACCTAAGTTAAAAAAGGGATTTAATCTTATTTACATTTTAATTTAGATAGGCATATAGAGTTAATTTAGAAGGCAAGTCACTTTGCAGTAGCTTCCTTTACTAGAAGTGTGAAAAAACACCCAAGGTGTTGGCAGCACCAGATCATCATCAAGTACAGGGTGTGAGTATTAATCCATTTTGCAGTGTATAGCCTTATATTCTCTTAAAGAATTGTAATACAAGTGTAACTCTGTAATTCTAACTTTTACCATTTACTTACTATCTTCATTGATTTTAATAAAAAGTCTTTATGACTACATCTGTTTGTGTAAACTTCCTGTCACAACCCCGAATTTCCTTTTATAAACTCTGAAGCCTGATTCAGGATGAACTCTATCTTCTGATTAAACAAATTGGTGAGCCAAATACCCATACTAATTAAAAATTAATAAAATTATTATTTAATAAAATTAAGTGGATAAATCAAATCAACACTACTAACCTACCCCAAATCAGGCTACAATGGAAGCCAAGGGCTAGGATGCCTAAAGGGGACTGAATTAGGCTTCTGGTTAACCAGTGTGGTACGGTAGAAGCTCTTTTGTTACTGGGTTTGGTGATTCTAATTATGGAGTAAGCCACCAACTCTGGGGATTGTCTGCCCTATTTCTTGCAGTCTGCCCTGAGTGTGGCATTCTCAGCGTGGCCCATCCCAGGCATCGGATACACTCACTACTACATTACTCCAGTGACTCTCCATTGATTTCAGTGGCATTACACTGACCTAGAATAGAGTAAGACAGTGGAGAGCAAGACCCTTTGTAAGGACTGTCACAGGGTGACTTGTCCAGCACCCTTGTGCTAGAACAGGTGCTCCCAGATTGGCCAATTAAGAGGGCAGGTCATTCCCTGGGGCTATAAAGAGTCAGGCTGTGTCACTGTGCCTCAGTGGGTCACAACTGAGAATACCAGATTCAGGACAAACTGTTGAGAAATAGGGCAGACACACCAAAACTGGTGATTATTCTTCCATATGATACAGTAACTCCTCACTTAAAGTCGTCCCAGTTAACGTTGTTTTGTTTCTGATCAATTAGGGAACATGCTCATTTAAAGTTGCGCAATGCTCCCTTCCAACGTCATTTGGCAGCTGCCTGCTTTGTCCACTGCTTGCAGGAAGAGCAGCCCGTTGCAGCTAGCTGGCGGGGGCTTGTAACCAGGGTGGACCGGCAGCCTCCCTAAGTTCCCTGTGCTGCAGCTGCCCAGCAGGCTATCAATTGCCAGCAGTTCAGCTGTCCCTCCCTGCACTGCCATGTGCTGCTCTTGCCCTCTGCCTTGGAGCTGCTCCCAGAGATTCCTGCTTGCTGTGCAGGGAAGGAAGGGGCAGGCTAATGTCAGGGTTTCCCCCTCCCCCCTGCTCCTGCCCCCCCTTACCTCTTCTCCATATAGAGCAGGGAAGGGACACGGACAGAGAGACAGAGCTTGGGGCAGCAGCTGCTGCCCCAACTTCCTGATCCACTTAAAAAGATAATGCACTTAAGAGTGGGTCAGCTTACTTAAAGGGGCACTGTGCATCTCTCTCCCCCACACACAAGGTGTGGGTCTGTCTCTGTCTGCCATGCTGTCTCCCCTCCCTTGTGTTCATGCTGCCTTGTGAGAGGCTACATTAACAGTGTGTTAACCCTTGAAGGCTCCCTCAGCCAAGTGCTAGTTCATTTAGCAGCAAATCATTCCCTGGGAAATATCCCTCCCTCTTCCACCCTCTAACTTCACCACCTCAACCAAGTTTCCCAATCATAGCTGTGAACAGTATTAAATAGTTTAAAATGTATACTGTGTATATCTATATACTATATAGTTTTTTGTTTGGTGAAAAACATTTCCTGGAACCTAACCCCCACCCTCATTTACATTAATTCTTATGAGGAAATTGGATTCACTTAAAGTCATATTTTTCAGGAACATAACTACAACGTTAAGTGAGTTACTGTATACCAAATAAGCAACAAAAGTAAACTTCTATCTCACCACACGCTAACAAGAAGTCAGAAATGCAGCCTCCTTAGGTATTCCAGTCTTTCACCACCTAGACACTAGACTTAATGATGAAATTGGTTTTAAATGACCACTCATCAACCAAAGGGTTCTTCTGATCCCAAAGGACCAGCCACATACCCAGGTCAATATATATAACTCAGATCTTACCCAATAATCATACTGTTGCCAATCCTTTAGTATCTAATAGCAAAAGGTTTATTTATAAGAGAAGAGAAAAGTAAAGAAAGAAATGAGTTAAAATGTTTGAAGGAATCAAATACATACAATAATTGCAAAGTTCTTGGATCAGGCTTGAAGGAGTGATGGAATAAACTGCTGGCTGGTTAAGTCTCTGGTTGCCTCCAAAAGATTGGAAGGTAGTCAGTCCTTTAGTTAGAATGCTCCTATTAGTACAAGTCCATAGTCCAGAGATCAGAGCAGGAAAGAGGCAAAATGGAAATGCTTCCTTGGCAGAAAGTATAAAAGGCCATGTGGAGAGTCTGCTCTTAAGACAGATAGTGGAAAAGTAAAGGCACAAGATGGAGTCCAGTGTCACATGAGCTGGTCACATGCCCTTGCATGCTTCAATGAGTCACAGAAGCAGTCATTACTCATAGTTTGGCTAAAACATCCACAGGAAGGTCCATCAGATGATCATAAGCTTCTTTCATGGCGCATTGTGTTCATTAATGGGCCATCAACTTGAGTAGTTCACTCACAATGTGCTGGCTAGACTGGATGCAAACTACTTTGTGGGCGTTACCACAGGAGCAAACACATTTGAAATACAAAAAAAACCCTAAGGTACATAGTCAATATTCATAACTTCAGATACAAAAATGATATACACATACAAACAGGACAATCACAGTCAGCAAATCATAACTTTTCCATTGACACCTCACATGACATACTTTGCACAAGATTTTTTGCAGTTTTGTAACAGTGGTAGCAACAATGATCTACTCAGTGGTTCTCAAACTTCTGTACTGGTGACCCCTTTCACATAGTAAGCCTCTGAGTGTGACCCCCCCTTATACATTAAAAAAACACATTTTTATATATTTAACACCATTATAAATGCTGGAGGAAAATTAGGGTTTGGGAAGGAGGCTGACAGCTTGTGACCTCCCATGTAATAACCTCGTGACCCCCTGAGGGGTCCCAACCCCCAGTTTGAGAACCCCTGATCTATATGGTCATATTTGAATTATATAACATCACAGGCTGTCAGCAAGGAAGGGGTGGTGGCAGCAGATTCCTTGGGAGAGGAAGCAATGGAAACTTGCTGGGGAAAAAGGACCCCCCAGAGAGAAAGCTTTGGGAGGTGGTGCCCAGTGAAAAGGGCAAGAAGAATTCTGTAGTGGGCCCTGAAGCAGAAAGGACTGAGAAAAGCCAAGGGGAAAATCCCCTGGGAGGGTGGGCTGAGTATTTTGTGGTTTTGCCTTTTTGGAAAATAAAACTGTGCCTAGTAAGAGTCTCTGGGTGTGGCAGTGGGTCCTTTGTGGGCTGGTGATATGCCAGCACTTGACATCAATGTCATAACCTTCACTACATTCAGCATTAATTCCTTCACTGCCCTGCATCTAGGATCGCTGTTACCAAGGTGCGGAAGAGTACGCAGATCATTCAGAGCCACGTGCCTTAGAAGTCTCTGGATTACCCAGCATGAAAGTGCCTTTAGCCAAGAAAAAATATAAAGTTTTAGGGGTGCATTTTTACTGAATAATGATCTCCCGCCTTCTACCCCGCCTTTCTGCTACAGACCCTAGTTTTGGGAGTACTGACCTAATATGAAAGGAGCAGGAACAGTGTCTTTTAATTGATGAATAGATTTTAAGGCCAGAGCAGACCACTGTGATCCCCTAGTCTTACTTGCTGCATAACCAAGGCCAGAACCTCACAGAGTAAGTGTTTCATAATGCCCACAACTTCTGTTGGAGCTATAGCATATCTTGTAAAAGGAATCCAGTCTACAAATGATGGAGATTCCACCACACCTATGAGTAAATTGTTCCAATGACTTATTACCCTCACTGTTAAAAAACAAAAAGAAACCCTCTTATTTCTAGTCTGAACTTGTTTAGCTTCAACTTCTGTAGAACTCCTTATGCCTTTTTCTTCTGGATTACAGAGCTGTCTAATATCAGAAATCTCTTCCCCACATTGGTTCTTTTAGACCATTACCCTTCTCTTTTTTAGTCTCATTATAAGGCATGTTTTCCAGACCTCAAATCATTCATGTAGCTCTTTTCTGAACCCTTTCCAATTTGCAAACTTCCTTTTTGAAGTATGGACAACAGAACTGCATGCAGTATTCCAGTTTGTTCTCACCAATATTGTGTATGGAGGTAAAATCACCCCTTAAACCTACTTACTATTTTCCTGTTTATACATCCAAGGATTGCTTTAGCCCTTTGTGGCACATCACCACACTGGGAGCTCGGAGGAGTTGCTTGTCCACTATGATCCCCAAATCCTTTTCGGTGTCACTGCTTTCCCGGCCACAGTCCCCCATTCTGCATTCTTTATTCCTAGAGGTAGGACCTTGGTTGAATGGGCCCAGTTCACCAAGCAATTATTTATCACTCCACCAATTTTACCAGCAATCATTTTATATTTTCTTTCAGATCATTGATATAGATCAGGGATCGGCATCCTCTGGCACGCGGCTCGCCAGGGTAAGCGCCCTTGGGGGCCGGTTTGTCTACCTGCCGCGTCCGCAGGTTCGCAGCCAGTGGGAGCCGCGATCGGCCGATTTGCCTCTCCAGGCCAATGGGGGCTGCGAGAAGCGGCGCGGGCCGAGGGATGTGCTGGCCGCCGCTTCCCACTGCCCCCATTGGCCTGGAGCGGCAAACCGCAGCCAGTGGGAGCCGCGATGGGCCGAACCTGCAGATGCGGCAGGTAAACAAACCAGTCCAGCCCACCAGGGGGCTTACCCTGGTGAGCCGCATGCCAAAGGTTGCCGATCCCTGATATAGATACTGGAGAGCATCAGGCCTAGAACTGATTCCTACGGGATTTCACTGGAAACCCCCCTATTGGATGACAATTCCCAATTCCCTATTTACAATTACTTTGTGATCTCCAAGTTAAGCAATTTTTAATCAATTCAATATGTACTACATTGATTTTGTATAAAGCTAATTTTGTTTTAATCAGAATATCACTCAGGATTAAGTCAAATGCCTTACACAAGTCTATGTATGCTGTATTGACACCGTTACATTTATCAGCCAAACTGGTGATCTCGTCAAAAAATATCAAGTTTGTTGGATACCTTTTATTTCATAAAACCATGATGAATGGCATCAATTATGCAATCATCTTTTAATTCATTATTGATTTTGTCCCATATTAGCCTTTCCACGATTTTGCCTGTGATCAGTGTAAAGCTCACCAGCATATAATTTCCTGGGTTATTCCCCTTTTAAAATAACAGCTCAATGCTAGCTTTTCCCCCCAGCCCCAGTGTTGCAAGATTTGTTAAAAATCAACATTAATGGTTATTAGTATCAGAGTGAGATAGTAAGAGAGCAAAGTGGCTCTAAAATTATTAATATTTTTATTGCTGGAATAGAGAAGACCTGAAAGAAAGGAACAGTGCAGTCAGAGAAAAAGGTGGAGTAGAGGGGAGAATATGATAAATAGAAATATTAGGTGGTTAGAATGTGGATGGGGCAGTAAAGGACTGTCTGTTGTTCCCTGGGTCCAGAAATTCTCTTAGATGTCTTATTTATATACTGACCTGGTGAAACCCTGGTGCTGTGGGCACAGGCGCCCGCTCCATGGGTGCTCAGCACCCACCGCTGGGCCCTGCTGATCAGCTCCTCCTCCTACCCCCCAGTGCCTTCTGCCAATTGTGGATCAGCTGTTCAGCGGCGTGCAGGAGGTGCTGGAGGTGAGGGGGCAGGAGGAGGATGGGGCGCACTCAGGGGAGAGGGCAGAATGGGATGGGAAGAGGAAGGGGGGGTGGAGCAGGGGTGGGAAGAAGCAGGGCCTGGGCAGAGCAGAAGTTGAGCACCCCAGGGAAATGAGAAAGCCAGCGCCTGGTGCTGTGGGGACAGTTGGTGTGTATCT
Source organism: Chrysemys picta bellii (assembly GCF_011386835.1). NCBI lineage: Eukaryota > Metazoa > Chordata > Testudines > Emydidae > Chrysemys > Chrysemys picta. The sequence goes on along the minus strand of NC_088791.1, from coordinate 332,118,418 downwards.
ATGGAAAAAGAGCAAAAGTTCTGGTGCATTTCTGTGAATCTATTAGCTCTTGTACCATCTTCATCTGGGCTCAGTTGCCCCCGTGGGCATGAGCCAAAACCCATTGAAGTCAATAGAAAGACTTGCACTGATTTCAGCAGTCTTTGGATCCGGCCCTGGGATCCTTGTACCAGCTGGAACCTATTACTTGATCTCTTTGAGAGAGGCAAAAGCTCTTTCTACATATGCAAAGCAAAACCCTAGGAGGCAGGCTTCAGGCAGAAACCCTCTGAGTGAATGGGTTTTGCTCTCTAACATGCAAGCAGCTATGAATTATTGTCTATTTTACTCTGCTCTTGCCTATTCCTGTTGCATTTAATGACTATTGTAGACAGTGATTACGTCCCCCCTGATTGGAGCTTTTCTGTCTTTCTCCTATTGTCTGAGATTTATGGGTGAAAAGCACTACATGCTTTTTTAATTTGAAGATAAGAAAATAGAACTAATTACAATGTGAAACGAACAAGGAAAAGCATAATGAAAAGTCAGTCATCTCCAATTACAACAAAGCAGCTTCAACTAAGGAAAATCATTATGCACCAAGAAAGATTCATTTTTGTATTCCTACTGTCAGTGCCAGGGCCATCCTTACCCAAACACAAAGTATGCAGCTGCATAGGGCACCAGGAAACTGTGCCCTGTGGAGCTGCGTACTGCTCCAGCCCCTGCCCCACCTCTTCCCCATGGCCCCCGCCCCTTCTCCGCTCCAGCCCCGCCTCTTCCCCCCTCTAAACAAAACGGCCTATTGATACAAGTCAAGGACAGTGGTTAGATCATACTTGGCTTACAAGAAAATGTGGGAAAAAAAGTTACCTAAGTCCAGTTTGGCCTTATGGAAATGGATGTAATTGGTGGACAAAAAAATGAGGGTAAAATATACCACCCACTTTTACACCTTTTTGACATTCTTAACAATAGACTTTGGGGTGGGGGGTGGACTAGAATCCTCTTACCCCAGATCATCCCCCAATCTGCCAGCACTCAAGTCATCTTGTCTCATCTAAAGGACTTTCTTCCTGAGAGGAAGGCCAGCTACACTTCACCTTGAACGGTCTCTTAAACATGTGTTACTACTTATGCTAAACAACCTGTTCCACCTAGTATTTAGCTGTGACAGCCTGAGTACATTTCCCAGACCTATGTAAGCTCAAAGCTTGTCTCTCTCAACCAACAGAAGTTAGTCCAATAAGAGATATTCTTTCACCCACCCCATCACATTATCATGCCATCAGCCCCCATGGATGGTGGGGCTATCCAAGGGGGTATGCAAAGGTACATAGGATAATAAGGTGATAAGTAACAGTAAGCATGGATTTGTTAAGAAAAAAAATCATGTCAAACCAATCGAACAGCTTTCTTTGACAGGGTGTAAGAAGTCAGACTCACCCCTGCGGCACCCCCTACTGGTTGTCTCAGGGAATCAGCTCAGTCCAGTGGAGCATCCCCTCTCGGTGGTATCCCGCCCGTTGTCTTGCCCTCGGTTGGCTTCTGAGCCCACGTCGCTCACCTACTCACGGCATCCTCTTCAGGACCACTGCCCTCCGGCAGTGCCCCTCAGTTCATCCACACCCTCTTCCGGGATTGGGTGATCAGCAGTCCTACATTCCAGCCACCTTGTCCAACCACACCCTCTGCATCTAATTCCTTCTTGTCAGGGATCTGGCGGGTCTATGATGGCCACTCCCTAAGGCCGATGGCTGGGTGAACAGCAAGGGGAAAACGGGGGGGACCCAGGCCCGCCCACTACTCTGGGTCCCAACCCAGGGACCCTCTAGTGGTAGCCATCCTGGCCTCCTTCTCTCCCTCCATCTGTCCACGTCCCTGGGCCATTTCCCCTTCGGCCCCTCACACCAGCTAGGCCCTTCCCCTCAGGGCCTGCAGCATGGCAGACACCGGGCTGGAGTTACCTTGTGCTCCCCCGGACCTGGCCAGCACTGCACTGTCCCAGGTGCTAGTTTCCCAGCTTGGGGATAGACCTTCCCCTCTCAAAGGCCTGGGACAGAATGACTCTCCGCTCCCTGAGCAGCCTTTTTATAGGGCTGAGCCCGGCTCTGATTGGCTGTCTCCAACCTGGGCCCTGATTGGCTCCCAGTAAGCCCTTCTCCCATTGGCTCCCTGTCTGCACAGGCCCACTGGCCTGCAGCAGCCCATACTCTCAGGGAGTGGGGCATCTGCCCCACTACACAGGGTAACAAGCCCTGTGGATAGAGGCGGGGAAGCAGTAGACATGGTATATCTTGACTTTAGTAAGGCTTTTGATACTGTCTCACATGACCTCGTAAACAAACTAGGGAAATACAATCTATTGAGCTGCTATAAGGTGGATGTATAGAAGACTCATGCCTGATGATACTCGGGGGGTGTCACCATGTAAAGGGGCAGCCATGTGACCGACCTACATGTTGCCTCTGGGAGGAACCTTCTAGCCCCACCTCCCTGGGCCAGGGCAGCCAATCACACCAGTTCTTGGGAGACTGGAACCACAGAGTAGGACGCACGTGCCTTTGGGCTGGGCCAGAGGGCCCTGGCCCAACTCAAAGCATCAGTGGCTCCCTGGAGCTCCTGTGCCCTCACAGATACATCAGCAGGGGGAAGAGAGCGGGCAATGCCCCTACGTGCAGCTGAGCAGAGGGACCCGGCTCCCGGCACCTTCCCCAGTAACCTCTGCCCTGCGCCTGCTCCAGGACTCTCCCTGCCCCAACAGAGATACCTATGCGGAGGAGGGCTCTGTCCGTCTCCTGCTACGCCTCCCTCACCCAGCACTTCCATCTCACTTGGCCCGCTCCCTGGCAGCCAGGCCCGGGCAGGGCAGAGATGCTTCTTATGCCAGCTGACTCTGCTCAGGGTCTCTGCCCCTGTGCAGCACGGCGCTTGTCTGAGAGAGCCCAGCTGGGGAGGCAGCCCCTCCGCTCCCAGCCCGGCCCAACTGTTATACAGGGAGCCAAGCGAGTCAGAGCCCCCACCCCTGGCACATTTCCGGCTCGCTCGGCCCTTGTTCCCCTGTCGAATTATCAGTGACCCTGAGCAGAGTCAGCTGGCATGAGAAGCAGCTTCATTTCACCCTCTCAACTCCCCGCATGGGCCCGACTGCTGGGGAAGGGCCAAGCAAGCTGGAAGTGCCAGGGGAGAGGTGCAAGGACAAGGACAAAGCTCTCCTCCCCCGGCAGCAGGTTGAACAGTGCAAGCCCTGCCAGAGCAGCTTGGCACCTGCCGAAATCAGGGGGCACTTGACCCCGCATGCCCCCCCTACACATCACCTATGGGTGGGTGCATAACTGATTGGAAAACCATTCCCAGAAAGTAGTTATCAGTGCTGGAAGGTAATATCAAGTGGGATCCCGCAGGGATCAATTCTGGGTCTGGTTCTGTTCAAAATCTTCATCAATGATTTAGATAATGGCATAGAGAGTACACTTATAAAGTTTGCAGATGATACCAAGCTGGGAGGATTTGCAAGTGGCTTTGGAGGATAGGATTAAACTTCAAAATGATCTGGACAAACTGGGAAAATGGTCTGAAGTAAAAAGGATGAAATTCAATAAGAACAAATGAAATTTAGGAAGGAACAATTATATATAAAAATAACCATGACAAAATCTTAGCATTAGTCATAATGGTCCTTTCTGGACTTAGAAGCTATGAATCTATTTTCACACGGTGAGTTTACCTAGCAACACATCTCTCACACATCACATTTACAATATAGATTAACAGATTCTACATATATGCGCTGGGGTTTAGTTCTTCTGCCCAGCAACCACCAAATTGGATTTCTAGGAGAAAGTAAACAAGCAAGTGTTCAGAGCAGAATCTGAGCATCTAAAATGTTAGACTTTTCAATGCTGCTTCAGTTTATTGTACAGATGCTTAAAGGATTCAATCTTGCAAGGGGCTGAATCCAGCAAAGCACGTAAGTTTTCTCTTAACTTTAAGCACTTACTTAAGTGCGTTGCTAGATTGGGGCCAGAGCACTGGGCCTCTTGCAGGATCGAGACCAATGTGAGCGACTTTTCCCAGTAATATGTTTGTTCTGTGGCAAAAGGGAGCTTTCGCTTTCCAAATCAGTGCCTCACTTTTCAACAACACAAAACTGAAAAAAACAGCAACAAAAAACTCATCATATTACTCCAGCTAGAAAACTGTACTTGGCAAAGAGATGCTCATAGCTGAAAATGTCTCCCTGTAGAATTTAAGTAAACACCCAGCACTAGATGGGATAGAAGGAAGCAACAAGAGCAGAGGGATCCCACTGCTGCCAAGAGCGTGACTATGCAAACAATGTGACCATGAGCATCCATTTCCAAGGTACGTCACTGTCTTGTGAGCTGCTGGCAGTTATTTGATCTCAATTCTGGCTTGTCTTCGCACCTCACTCCCATAGTCCAATCTTCTATTCTGGTAAATGGACCAGAGCAGGACACATCGTTCCATAGATCTGAACAAACATAGCAAGGAGTTGGTAGAAAAAAATATTGTTGTTTGTGACACTGCACCCCATATTCTTCATATATTAGTATGCTATGATTAAGGCATAATTCTGATGTATTTTATGCAAGACGGGTCACGTGAGATATCATTAGAAAGGTTATAATTTACTGAATATGATTATCCTATGTCTATGTATGTGTCATTTTTGTATCTGAAGTTAGGAATATTGTCTATGTATCTATTACAAATGTGTTTACACATGGGGAACGCTCACTAGGCAGAATGCACTTGGTCTAGATGGCTGGCTGGGAAGGGCCCAATCAGATTAAAGGGTCATTAGAGAAAACAATAGGCCTTAGAAGAAGTTTATCTCCCACACAGAGGTGCGCAAGGAAGCTTCCTAAGGATGCTACAAACAGCCTCTGACTCATGGTTGCCATGTGTACATGTAACTGCAGCTGGGTGTGTCCCTTATCTGTATGTGTGCTGGTTAAAGGGCAGGCTGGGTCACAGCAATACAGTGTAAAGGGAGCCCAGGCTGGTGGGTCAGGGGGGCTCAGTGGTACCTCAGTTCCAGGTGGCACTCCAGCGGGAAACCGGCACAGTGTTAAAAAAACAAATGTGCAATAGATTTATTCCCCCCACAAAAAATACCTGTATGTAAATATTTCTGTGTGTGGGGACCGCTGTCATGAATAGGTCATTCTTGTACAACTCATAGTCACATGACCAGTAGATTTGCAAACAACAGGAGTAAATATATTTTGTATGCAGAGATTCCAAGGCCAGAAGAGCCCATTGTGATCGCCTAGCCTGACCTCCTGCATAACTCAGGCCAAAGAACTTCCCCAGACGAATTCTTTTTGAACTAGAGAATATCTTTTAAAAGAACACCCACTCTGTCTCTCCCTAGGTATTTATAACACACCCATCATCATAATACCTGAGCACAACAATCCTGAAAGGGCCTATCCTAGCAGCCAGCAGGGCCAAATGGATAATTCCTAGCACTGGGAAGCCTATTTGATTCTATTAGTTACAACTAAATACCATTAGATATTCTCTGTTGCCCACTCTGATCTTACCCGTACAAACATTGCAACTTAAATGCACCCCCTTGCCTCTGCCTTGCAAGGACCACTATTGCCAGACTGATCCGTTTTTGCCCTGTTGAAAAATGTTCTTATAAAAGGGAAGACTGTGGTTTGCCCTATGCACTTGTACAGAGGAGTTAGGGATGTAAGTTGTCTTACCCACTTCACCCCCTGGTGACTACACATGCAGAAAAGCAGCTTCCGCAGGGCCACCATTCCCCTTGCTATGTAGGTGGATGGGGAATGAGTGGACAGAGACTTGACTCTGCTCCACCAATGTGTGAACCAGATTTCAGTCACCAAGAGCCTTCCCCAGTAAGCTACTGCTTCCCCTCAGGTCTCTAGATTGAAGACTAAGATCTCCGTTTTACAGCTTGCTTCCCCCTTCCCAGCAGGCCTTGTTTAGTCTTAAAGAGACAGCACACCCTGTTACAAGACCAGATACCCTTCTATAATAATGTCAAATAATATCTGTGTACATGTTCTTGCTTTTATAATAATAACCAATGTAGTATATAGGTTGATGGGGGCAAAGATATAAACTTTTAAACACCTCACATCAGCGAGAGCTGAACACAATATATGTGAGAAGAGAAAAGACCAGTGTTTGTTTTTACACAGAAAAAGATGGCACTAAGAGAAATAGACTCTTTAGCAAATAAAAAAAAAGGCAGCAGCTGAATCTTGTATAGATAGTTTAGTTGTTCAAGGGTGTTCATTGAAAACTTCAATAATACCAAGAGAAAAACAGGCCCATTATCTCTAAAGCTCTGTTTCTCTTTAGGATTATTCATTTTATGTTATGGGGTAGATTGTGTACTACAGGGAATGAACGCTTTTGCAACTCTACTACTTCTAGTGTTAATTGCCTGCTTTTTTTTTTAAAGATCTGTTTTTGTTGGGGGGGGTTTGGAGGGGGTGCAGAAGAGGGTAGCCAGTATCCTTTAGCATGAGGGAACCTCAAAAATCATCATTTTTTAACAATTCTGTCATTTCAGGTGGGAGAAAGGAAAAGTTTATTTACAAAGGAAAAATCTTTTGCAAGATCATTTGAGGTTTGGATTTATTCCCGCATAGATGGTGAAAGAAAATTGGATTGCGAATCCATTATATTTGGCAGATTTGTGAGGAAAGAGTCTGTAATGCGGAATTAATTATGAATCACTGCTGTTCTTTTCAATTTGGTAAGAAGTGCCAATTTTCTCTTGGTGAAATTTTGTTCTATAAAATCTTTGCCCACATATATATATATATATATATATTTTTTAGTTCTCTTTAGCATGAAGTGTTTTGAAAATCGGCAGGCATTATTCTCCACTGCCTTACAACCTTGTGTATTGGTTTATACTTAAATATTTATTATAGGTTGTGCCTAAAAGTTCAAGGTCCATTGTGCTAGATGTTGTATAAACACTTAACAAAAGGACAGTTTCTGTCCTAAATAGCTGACAATCTCCGGTAAGAGAAAACAGGTGGAGACAACACACAAACAGCTGGAACACAAGTTAACAGTGATGATCAGATGAGACAGAACAATCAGTGTGAATCAGAATGGTAGCGTTTTATTTCCACTTTGCAATCACTTTGCAGAGGTGCAAATGAAGATGCATGGGGAAAGAGAATGCAGAATCAGGCCCACAACTTTTTAATCCTCACAGCCACTTCATACCATATTGCTGGTGGAATATGACAGAATTGTTAGTATTATTTTGTTTTAGCACTGACAGTGTACTTAACATTGTATACTGCATGCCAACAAAGTCCCTGTGTGGCATTATCAATGATTCTTTTGTATTTCTTGCTGCCCCACTTCCCACTCAATTGTGTAATCTTCAAGGGGGGTGAGCTCCCATGCCAGGAACCTCATGGAAATCAATGGTGCTGATTCTCCGCTCAGTTACACTAGTTTACACTTGAGTTACTCATGATTAACACTGGACTGAGAAGAGAATCAGGCCCATTGGGAGTACTCATGCAAATAGTCGTCCAAGTAAGTAAGGGTTGTGCACAGACCCTTCCAGGGTGTGATTGGTTTGGCTGTAACTTGATTTCAGTCATCTAATTTATTGTACTGTTCCCCGTGGAAAGGCTTACCCTTTAAAACACAGTCTGTGTTGTTAGATGTTGCCATTTCCCACTTTGAAACTTGCTCTTCCATTAGCAACTAATAAAATCAACAATTCAGTCTGCCAGAATTTTCACAGCCTGAAGAATGGTATAAAAAAGACAAGAAGCGTCTGCAGGGATATCTGGGTTAAAGATACACAACAAATTCTGGCATAGGATGATGGTGTCCGCTTTGCTTCCCTGGTCTTAGCTGGCTAAAGAAGTTTGCTTAGTCACTTTTAGTCAACTACAGCACGATGAGCCAAAGAGAATTGTATGGCCCCTGAACGGCTGCCGTTTAGCAACCACGGTCACTGATTTCTTTTTAATTCCTACATGTGATAGAGAATAAATCTTCTTTTTGCAGGATCCCATTTAGGTGCAAATGAAGAAGCATCAGTATAACTGAGAAGGTCCTTTATTCCTCCCTCCACTCCCCCAGTATTTTAAAAGGGAAGGAAGCAGACAGGGATAGCTAGGGTGACCAGACAGCAAGTGTGAAAAATCGGGACGAGGGTGGGGGGGTAATAGGAGCCTATATAAGAAAAAGACCCAAAAATCGGGACTGTCCCTATAAAATCAGGACATCTGGTCACCCTAGATAGCTTCCTGCTTAATTCTGAAGGCTCCCCCATTGTGGGATGCTTTAGGCATACGCTGAAAGGGACAGACAGGAATATGTGATCTGGCCAAAGAGCAGAGTCACTGGAAGGACAGACCGCTGCAGGGTGGAGTGCAGTAAGAAAGGGAGGTGCCTGGGAAGAAGACAACCTGCCACACCCCCACCCGACCACTAGGTGGCCCTGGTGGTGAGTAAAAACAATGAGGAGTCCTTGTGGCACCTTAGAGACTAATAAATTTATTTGGGCATAAGCTTTCGATGGCTAGAACCCACTTCATCAGATGCATGGAGTGGAAAATACAGGAGCAGGTATAAATACATGAAAGAATGGGAGTTGCCTTACCAAGTGTGAGGTCAGTCTAATGAGACAATTCAATTAACAGCAGGATACCAAGGGAGGAAAAAAACCTTTTGAAGTGGTAATGAGAGTGGCCCATTTCAGACAGTAGACAAGAAGGTGTGAGTAACAGTAGGGGGAAATTAGTATTGGGGAAATTAGGTTTAGGTTTTGTAATGACCCAACCACTCTCAGTCTTTATTCAGGCCTAATCTGATGGTGTCCAGTTTGCAAATTAATTCCAGTTCTCCAGTTTCACGTTGGAGTCTGTTTTTGAAGTTTCTTTGTTGAAGGATTGCCACTTTTAGGTCTGTTATTGGGTGACCAAAGAGACTGAAGTGTTCTCCGACTGGTTTTTGAATGTTATGATTCCTGATGTCAGATTTGTGTCCATTTATTCTTTTGCGTAGAGACTGTCCGGTTTGGCCAATGTACATGGCAGAGGGGCATTGCTGGCACATGATGGCATATATCACATTGGTAGATGTGCAGGTGAACAAGTCCCGATGGTGTGGCTGATGTGGTTAGGTCCTATGATGGTGTTCCTTGAATAGATATATGGACAGAGTTGGCACCGGGGTTTGTTGCAGGGTTTGGTTCCTGGGTTGGTGGTGAGTGTCTCCCTTCACAGGACCATTTAGGTACGCAGATGTACATTACTCATCCAGCCAACTTTGTTATATGGTCTGGAGCATGTTATTAATGGACAGTACAGTATAAAGACAGGACAGAATGTGTACCAGCATCCCTTGATTTCAGTGGGTGTCCTATGTGTGCGCACTTGAGGGACAGTGCGGCTCATGAGATTACATTCAGTGTTGCCGAGGAGAAAATAATGTGAAATACATTTCGTATCCTGGAGCTTGATCTTGCAGTCCTTAGTCAGGGAGCTAGATGGGAGGTTTTTCTGAGGAAGAACTGCAGGAGCTATCAGTCTAGGACCTTATAATAGCACCCATCAGCATGGAATTTGAATGTCCTATATTTGTCATATAAATCTAGGATCATAGATGACTACCGTAAGTAGGTGCATGTCCTAGTATGCTGTGCAAACACCGTGCACACACTACATAAAGCCTTACCCCCTTCCTGCTTGATTGACAAAAAAACCAAACAATAACATACCATAATAACGCTGAACTCAGGTCTTCATTCCAGGCTTGGCTGCTCCTAGAGTTCCTTCCTAATAACTGCTCAGCCCGCACCCTAGATCTTTTCTCAGAGAGCCACTCTGACCTCCCTTATATCGAGATGTGGTAACAAGATATCTATCTCAGTGAGTGTGCAGAACTCACTCACCTCTTTCCCAATAGAATCTCAAGTGCTGATGGGTTGGGGTATTTCAGGCAAACACTGCCAGCCTGTTACAACCATAGGCTTTCAAATTCATTTCTCTTGTCCCTTACAGGGCCGCCCAGAGGATTCAGGGGGCCTGGGGCAAAGCAATTTTGGGGGCCCCTTACATAAAAAAAAGTTGAAATACTGTAGAATACTATATTCTTGTGGGGGCCCCTGTGGGGCCCGGGGCCTGGGGCAAATTGGCCCACTTGCCCTCCCCCTCTTCCCCCCCCCCCTCCCGGGCAGCCCTGGTCCCTTATCACCTGAGAATTGAAAGCACAGTGGTATGGATTTGCCTTATAGGCCTGGTCCAACTCCTGTTAAAATCAATTTCACACTTTGTGTTCACGTCAATGGGAATCAACTCAGGCTCTAAACACATTTTTCTTAAAAAAAAACCAACAAAGCAATTAAAAAAAAACAGTCTGTTTCCACCACTGCAGAGATTAAATTACTGACATACATAAAATGCCAAACATCATTTTGGTGCTATGTATGTATGAAATAACGAATACTAATATCTAATCATAAAGTTAAATTGAATAACATGCATAATACAATTACTATATTCTTCTGGCCATAAGTATCTTTTGCTCCAAGAACCAGACTGACTTAGGAAAACATACTTATTGCATAGTTTTCCCAAGTTGTCACCTACATTCTCTTTTCCTCTAATCAGTGGTTATATATTAGACAGACAAAAAAAAAAAAAAAAACCTGTCACTGTGCCAAGCAGTTTTGAAAAGGCTTCCACAGGAAATTCTGCTGCTGTAGGACATAAGTTCATGAGAAAGGGTTTCCAACATTTTTCCAGCTGACAGGAAACTGTTTGCCACAAAAGATTTCTTGATGTTCTGCCCCCAACTTGGGTCAATAACCAGGCATTCTGCTCATGACTCAGGCAAGAAAAATGCAAAACATCTGGGTTGGAGCTACAACATGAAGACACTGTGTAGAGATTTGTGAACTTAAAGTGAAATCTCACCTGATTCAATTTCAAAGAGGACAAGCTTACTTTTGAGGAAACACCTCTGATAAGTATTCTAGGTGCTCACTTCCCACAGTGATGAGTATAGAAACATGCCTTCAACAGATTGTAGACAGGCAAATGATTTAATAATAACATATTACAATATTCTGCATTATAATAAAAAATATAATATTCCTTGTTGCTTATGTAGGCAAAACTTCCATTAAGAAGAACAGGAGTACTTGTGGCACCTTAGCGACTAACAAATTTATTAGAGCATAAGCTTTCGTGGACTACAGCTCACTTCTTCGGATGCATATAGAATGGAACATATATTGAGGAGATATATATACACACATACAGAGAGCATAAACAGGTGGGAGTTGTCTTACCAACTCTGAGAGGCCAATTAATTAAGAGAAAAAAAACTTTTGAAGTGATAATCAAGATAGCCCAGTACAGACAGTTTGATAAGAAGTGTGAGCATACTTACAAGGAGAGATAGAATCAATGTTTGTAATGGCTCAGCCATTCCCAGTCCTTATTCAAACCAGAGTTGATTGTGTCTAGTTTGCTGAGCCATTACAAACATTACAAACATTGATTCTATCTTGATTATCACTTCAAAAGTTTTTTTTCTCTTAATTAATTGGCCTCTCAGAGTTGGTAAGACAACTCCCACCTGTTTATGCTCTCTGTATGTGTGTATATATATCTCCTCAATATATGTTCCATTCTATATGCATCCGAAGAAGTGGGCTGTAGTCCACGAAAGCTTATGCTCTAATAAATTTGTTAGTCTCTAAGGTGCCACAAGTACTCCTGTTCTTCTTTTTGCGGATACAGACTAACACGGCTGCTACTCTGAAACCTTCCATTAAGGTTATGACTGAAACAAAGTGATGTGGAAGTTTTGCCTAGGTAATGACAGCAAACTTTGGCCACTTAATAATAAATACTACTAATAATTAATTAATAATGTTTAGTAGTTGAAGTCAATGGGAGTTCTAGCTATCTGCCTACTTGATATTTATATAGCCTTCATCATCATAATATCTGAGCAATTCAGAAACATTAAGAAATGTATCTTCACAACCCCCCTTTGATGTAAGGAAGTATTTATTATCCATCTCTTACAGGCAAGAAACTGAGTCCCAGAGAGATTAAATGACTTGCCCAGTCTGTGGTAGAACTGAGAAATGAACCCAAATCAGTTGAGTACCAGTCCAGCATCTTAACTGTAAAATTACTTGCTCAGAAACTCAGAATTTGGCCCTTGGAGTTGCACAAATATTCACTACCCTTTACAAAACTCTTGAGTAAAAGACGATTTGGGGGGGGCACTATATGACCTGCCCATCATCGGAAGCAACTCAGTGGCAGCATCAGGACTAGACCACAGGAGTTTGTGGATTCTAGTCCCATGCCTGGTTCACTCAACCACATTGCTTCTTCAGTCAGCTAGGAACAAGGTACTGGCATAACTCCTTTTCACTCCCCAGTGCCACCACGGCCAGGGAAAGCCGCAGGGTTATTTCAGTGGAGCTCTTTCTCCGAAGTGTCTGGTAGAAGCCTTCTGTGCCTACTTCCAATACTTGCCTGTATAGCTTTCCTGTTTGGCTCATTTTGTCTATGATCATTTAACTTACTCTGGATGAGCGGGATTGGGAGCTGGGACCCACTGGGCCCAGTTTATTATTTCTAACTATGTATTGCTGTCATACACAACCAGGTGCCTCTTTGGTGATGGGCTCTTAATAAATTACTGAGCTAAATACATTTAAAATAGCTCTGGACATTGTCTTTTAGGCCATCACTCTAGCCTCCTGTGGCCCTTTTTGTATTTCAATATCTTTCCGGCATCCTCGACTGGGTGATCCCAACATGTACCTTTTATCCGGAGAAGATGTTTATTCCCTTCTAATACTTCTCTCCCGGCAAGGCCCCACTCAGACCCCAGTCCTGACACACCCTGCCAGAGTTAGGGCTTTGTCCTGCAAGTTGCTGAGAACACTTCCCTTCTACTGAAGTCAGAGCAATGCTCAAATCAATGGGAGTTGATGGTGCTCCCATAAGGATCAGGCCCTGAGTCGATGAGGAGACACAATGCAAAGATGTGTATGTGCAGTACGGACTCATGAATTCTCTCACATGAACTTCTCATTGAAGGTGGAATAGTCTCATGGGAGACAGCCACCATCTGTTTGCAGACTGATAGTGATGTGACTGAGGCTTTGGACTGTTCCAGTGTGTGACTCACTTTTTCTGTGGTTCTCCTGCCAGAATTTTGTGCAGTCATTAAAACCACACACGATATTCTCTTGGATTCTCTGTCCCACTGTACCTTACAGAATGGAGAAAATGCACAGTGACTAATCTACAAATATTGGGTGGGAAAGGCTGTATTTGTCAGAGTTGTTTGTCTGACCTGAAAATGGATTTGCCAGTTTAAACAAAAAGAACTGCAGATGGGTAACTTGGGCTGGAAAGAATTTTTGCTTCTCTAATAGAAAAAAAAGGTATCATTTATTTATCTATCCATCCATCGTGATATTTCTAAGTGCCAAGTGCTAAGAGGACAGAGAAAAGAGGAAATTTTAATAGAAAGTAGAGACGAGCCTGAGCCATAAAATTCAGATTCGGATTAGAACCTGCATTTCTCCTAAATCTGGGTGCCTGCGCACTGTCTCTCTCTTGTCTAATGACCATTCCTTTGTGGATAAATACTTAAATAGTCATTGGATGAGAGAGAGAGAGAGAGAGAGAGAGAGAATGACTCTGCGGTCCAGTGATTGGGGCACCCACATGGGAGACCCTGGGTCCAGTCCCCCTGTGCCAATCACTAAGAACATAGGAACGGCCATAATGGGTCAGACCAAAGGTCCATCCAGCCCAGCATCCCATCTTCCGACAGTGGCCAATGCCAGGTGCTTCAGAGGGAATGAACAGCACAGGTAACCATCAAGTGATTCATCCTGTCGTCCATTCCCAGCTTCTGGCTTAATTATTTATAGACAGTGGAGCAGCTTCCTCAGGAGAGACTGAGGGTGCTCTGCATCAGAATAGCCCAGAGCTCAGTGGTTAGAGCACTCTCATAAGAGGTGGGAGACCCACTGTCGTGCAGCTGGGAGCTGGAACCAGAGGAGACAATGGGGGGCCAGGAGTGATGAGGTGGGGGTGGAGGGGTTGAGTCCAGGGCCGGGGCTGGAGCCTGAAGCTCCACAACCAGGGGATGGAGCCTGCTGCCTGCCACCGCAGGGCTGAAGCTGGAAGCCCAAGCCCCACCACCTCTGGGAAGGTGGGGAACTCACACCGGCTGCCTTCTCCTCCAGCATTTGTGGTTCCAGAAGAGGGCAGGGCCCAACCTCTGCTGGCTCTCCCCCTCTTCCCCCCGCCCCCATCACCACCCAGGAGGCTGTGGTTGCACAAAAAGACCCTAGTGGCTGCATTTGAGAAACACTAGATGGCTATCCAGCCTCTTCTTGAAAACCTGCACTGACAGAGTTTCCATGACTTCCCTAGGCAGTTTGTTCCATTGTCCTACTGGTCATACGGTTAGGAAGTTTTTCCTGAGATTTAATCTCAATCTGCTATGCTGTAGTTTGAATCCATTGCCTCTTGTCCTGCCTTCTGTGGCAAGAGAGAACAATTTTTCTCCATTTTTTATGACAGCCTTTCAAGTATTTGAAGACCACTTTCATGTCCCCTCTCAATCTCCTCTTTTCCAAACTAAACATACCCAGTTCCTTCAGGCTTTGCTCATGTGGCTGCATTCCATCCCTTTGATCATCTTTGTCGCCCACCTCCGGATCCTTTCCAGTTTCTCTACATCCTTTCTATATGGCCAGAATCGTACAGCACTCCAGCTGAGGCCTAACCAGCAACAAGTAAAGCAGTACTATTACCTCCCGTGACTTGCATGCTATGATTCTCTTAGTGCAACCTAAACTTGCATTTCCTTTTCTTGCAACAGCATTGCATTGCATTGCTGACTCATGTTTAGGTTGTGCCTTTGGTTTTAATTCCCGAAGCATAGCATCTTACATTTGTCTTTGTTGAATTTCATTTTGTTGTCCATACCCAAGTTCTCCAATTAATCAAGATCCCTCTGAATTTTAGCTCCATCCTCCAAAGTGTTTGAAACCCCTCCTTCCCACCCAGCTTTGTGTCATCTACAAATTTGATCAGTATGCTCTCTATTCCTACATCCAGGTCATTAATAAAGATCCGGGGTAGCCATGTTAGTCTGTATTCACAAAAACAACAAGGAGTCTGGTGGCACCTTAAAGACTAACAGATTTATTTAGGCATAAGCTTTGGTGGGTAAAAAACCCACTTCTTCAGATGCAACCAATAATAGATGGTTGCATTAATAAAGATGTTAAACAAGACAGGATCCACAACAGATCCCTGTGGAACCCCACATGAGATCTTGCTCCAATCTGACATCATTCCATTAATAGTTACTCTTTGTTTGTGGTTGTTTAACCAATTATGTATCATGTAGCTATAGAGCCCTGTATATGTACTTAAGTGATGGGGAACAGTCAGTAAAGAGGCTGGATCAGGAAGCCTGAAGGATCTGGGCTAGGTCTCTGTACTAGTTAATTGATAGAAACCAGAATCAGCTGGAGCACTTTAGCCTCCCAGGCAACCAATGTGGAGCCTACCAAAGGGAAAAAGGGAAGCTTGCCCCCTCTGCAGGTGAGAAGAACCCACAGAGAGGGCTCCACCATTGGATGCATAATCGGAGAGAACTGCAGGTAGGATCCAACCAGAGACTCCAGCCGGTAGAAACGGAAGCAGCCGAAACAGGGACAGCTGCACTGGGGGAAGAGGGTAAAATGGGCATGCCCCTCCCCGCTGCAGTGCTTGGACCCAGAACTGTTCAGGGGAGACCCATGCACACAGTTGGGGGGTTACTGGGCCTGTCTCCCCCACTGTGTGGCCTTAGGGGAGAACTGCATTGAGGAGTCAGCCAAGTGTCCAGCCAGCCAGGGCAGAAGCAGCCAAAGCAGGAACCCCTGGACGTTCAGAGCACTGTCTCCAGTGGCGACTGGATTTCCTCTGCCTGGTGCTGACTGGCTGTTTGCTTCGTCCCTCTCCTTACCCCTCCCTCATGGTCTCTGACTCTTCACCTCAGCTTCACTCCATATGTGAAGCCCATCTTACACTCTACTCCCAGGCCTGGTCCCCCTCACCTCCCTTCCCTTCCCTTTTCTTTCCATTTAGTGGATCCCCTTTGAACTAAACCCTCCATCCCTGTCCCCTCCCATCCCCCCGAAAAAATCATAGAACTAACATATTTGCTGTTATCGCATTG
Source organism: Chrysemys picta bellii (assembly GCF_011386835.1). Lineage (NCBI taxonomy): Eukaryota > Metazoa > Chordata > Testudines > Emydidae > Chrysemys > Chrysemys picta. The sequence continues at coordinate 332,102,161 of NC_088791.1, read as the reverse complement.
TTTGCTCTGCTTGTGTCTTCTATCCATTCCCATCCTGTCTGTTTAGATTGTAAGCTCTCCAAGGCAGGGACCATTTACTACTGTCAGTACAGTGCCTAGCAAAATGGGGCCTCATTCCTGGCCGGCCCTTAGGCACTACCGTGATAAATATGAAGTGAGGGAGGCTGGCTGGCTGGGTGTGGTAGGAGACAATAAGCCACTGTGGGAGCAGGAAGGATGTACAGGAGGGGAGCTGTCTCAAATTGCTATGCATTATTTTTATTTTAGGGAAGGGACTGTTACATTCCTGGAGTCAGCAGAGAAGGAGATAGACACACAGATGCAGAGGGAGCTGATGGACACACAGCTGTCTGCTGTGTTCTGTCTGCAAAACTGAAACTAACACAAAAGTGGGACTTTGTACGGGGAGAGAACTGAGCCCCATGGATATTTAAAGGGACAGGACATCACCCTCCACCCTACTTTAAAAACACTTTCCAAACACATATACATTGTTGTTTATATGGCTAATATGAAACATTATATAACCTAACTCAAAATTGCGGGTGGACTACCACAGACTTAAATTGCAAGGGATTATTCTGCCATGGAATAGCAGCTCATTAACTAAACAACTTCTAAATTCAGGCGCACAACTGGTTTTCGCACTTTTTTGGAATAACGTGGTAATGATGATGCGGCATCGTCCCGAACAAAAGGAACAGTCGGTGGAAAGGAATCAACTGCCTGAGGTACCAAAGTTTCTTCTATCAACTCAGAAAAATTAGGAGTTGTAGCAGAAGGAGGTTTGATTGGAGGAACAGAAAGTCCTACTGGAATATTCCCAGACTCCGGCATTAGTTGAGACTATAACTGATCCATGTGTCATTTCCATAAAATACCACTGGATAGTTTTACCATGAATGAAACAGGTCCTGTGCCTTTTACAAGTTCTTCAGCACCCATTTCATTCCAGAACCTCAGTTGTGAGTCCATACTAAGTCTCCGACTTGAAAGAAGGACGATGAATCTCATGTCATCGCTCAATTTGCATCACTTGGGATTTGGGTACAAGTGAGGCAATATCAGCACATAGCGGGTCACAACATGTATGCAAAGATTGCTTTGAGAAAAGAGTTGCAGGTGACTCTTGGGTAGCAGCATGTGGCATATTCCTGTAGACAAGCAAGAAATTGTCCAGTTTCTGCTGATGACGTGGACTAGCCTTAAATCATGCTTAATAGTTTGTACCAAAGATTCTGCCAGTCCATTTGTAGCCGGATTGTATGAAGCAGAGAGTATGTGAATTCCATTGGAAGCTAGGAACCTCTGAAATTCTTCAGAACAGAACTGAGATCCATTGTCACTCACCAACTGTAGCAGTAAACCAAACTGGCTAAACAAGGCATGTCCAATGGTCTTGGTGGCTGTAATAGAAGTCATTCTGAAAACGTCTGGCCATTTTAAATGGGCATTGACTACGACCAAAAACATATAGCCTTCTAAAGATCCAGCAAAAACCACATGAATATGCGTCCATGGAGTCTGAGGCCACAACCAAGTGTGTAGACAACCTGGGCAGGAACATGCTGAATTTGCTGACATATAGTACAGCATTTTGCCTTCCTCTCAATGTCTTTGTCGATCCCTGGCCACCAGACATGACTCCGGGCTATGGTCTTCATCTGGACAATCATGGGCGGTGGGTATCAAAGGCAGGGGAAGGCTAAGCCTACCCAAACTGCCTGCATGGCCCTGCCTGCACTCCACCCCCAGGTTCCCTCCTGCTTCCCACCACGCTCTGCTGCGGCTCTTCCCTTTCCCCTGTGGCCAGGGCCCTGGGCCGGTGGCCCCGGAACCAGGGGTGCCAGGGGGCCATTGCCCTCCCACTTTTTGAAAGTAGATGGGCCCATCCTTCTTGACCACTGGTACAATGGGTGTAGCCCACGCACCATGTGAAATCAGTGACAAGACTCCAATGATTACCGAATGGTCTAAGTCAGAGCACCACCAGAGGTTTCATAGCATAAGGCATAACTCTGGGCTTGCAATATTTTGGCTGCCTGTCAGACTTAACAGTGGGCTTCACTGACACATTGCTCATCCATCCAAGTTCTTTTTCAAAGACTTTGGAGTGTCTGTCCAGTATTTCTTGAAGATTTCGAGTGCTTTTGTGATTGTCTTCATATCACTCAAGTTCACCTTAAGCGTCTCAAGCCAAGATCTGCCAAATAATGGTGGATACTTTCCTTCAACCACATACAAAGGAAGAATGACTGATTGCCCGTCTAATTGAACTTTCATCTGGAGCATCCCTTTTGGGACCAACTTTTCTGTAGTATAAGTCTTTAAAATCATGGAGGTTTCTTCAAGGGGAACTTGTGACAAAGTCTGGTGATAGTTAGATACAGAAATCAGTGAAACAGCAGCGCCAGTGATCAAGCTCCATTCTTATAGGAACTCCTTTGTTCAAGGGTGTAAACCAGATGACATCTCTGACTCCAACTTCTGATAACACATGTTGTGCTAGGTCTTGGTCAGTGTCACTAGAACTGTTGTCTTTTTCCACATTATGAATTGCTGACTTTGACCCTTTCTTAGGTTCAGTCTCCATAGGTGTGTTCTGGGATGTATGGTCACTCTGGGTTATTGGCCAACAGGTCATGGCGATGAGTCTGTAGTAAGTGAAGGCCCTAATGAAGGCCCAGTATGAGGCCTGAACCAAACTAAAGTAATGGTCAAGACTTTGCTAACATAAAGCAAAGTTAAGCTGTGAGCCAGAGGCAGGCCCTGCTCACAGAAGCTGGCAAGGAAAGGGCTGATGCTGCAAAAAGAGACATACCTAAAAGGTACTGGACACCAGATATCAGAACATACACTATACGGGAACATTCCACAGATAACATGGAACAGGTCGACCCATCCCAGTGACAGGGGCAAAAGGGTAAAATGATGGATAGAGTTGTTTTGATCGAACCAACATGTACAAGGTGCGAGGCGGCACCTTATTACGTGAAGGGGTTGCACCTTAATACGTCAGGAGTGATGTGTAACTTGTTTGTACCCGTGTATAAAAATGTATCCCTGGGGTGGTGTCTTTGTCCGGCCACGGGGGCAGTGGAAAGTCCCGCCACTGAGCCGGGTCCTTGCCAAGAGGCGTCTATTAGTAGTATGCCCGGTAGACTAAGTAATCTACGGGGAACTGAAATTGTGTCAGGGTCGCAATAAACCTGGCCGAGGTGCCTTTGTACCTTACTAGACTCTGTGGTTATTGGGGGTTCTCGTCGGGTTTGCTGTGTCAGCTATCTGCGCAGAGCTGGGGCAGCACACAGAGGGAACACACGCACGCAGCCGAGTGATATCAACAGGAGAAAGCAGAAGCACCACACCGGTAGCATCTGACAACAGAGTCCTTTCTTCTGGCACTTTCTGCAAATAACCTGACATGCCCAGCAATACTTCTCGGAACGTACAGTTTGCACACAATGGCCACACAGAAATTCCTCTTGTTCCTGTGGTTTTCTGTCTCGCCAATTCAGGAGGTGAACTTCCCAGTTCACACTAAATTCCAGAGAATCCTTCTCTGCAGTCTCCATTGCAAATGCTACTTCAACAGCCTTCTTGAATGTAAGCATTGATACAATCAATAACTTCTTCCTGACCTGGTCATTGCATAATCCAGAGACTCACTGGTCACGGAGGGCATCACGTAATGTTTGTCTGAACTGACAGTGCTCTGACAACTTCCTTAAAGTAGCAACAAACTGTGCTACTGACTCTCCACTTCCCTGGTGAAACCAATATCGTTCTGCTATCATAGATGGGATAGGAGAAAAATGTTCCTGTGCTGCTGCAGTAATTGTGGCATACATGGGAGTTCCAGGCACAGTTGGAGACAATAGGTCATACAGCAGTCCATATACCTTCAGACCCATCGCTGTCAGCAAGGTTGAAACTTATCCGTCTGGAATGGTGATGCTGGTTACACATTGCTCAAAACATTGGAGGTACACCACCCACGCTTCGCGGTTCTCGTCAAACTCACCAACATTGCCCACAAAAGGTGCCATTTCTCTATTCTTCTGTCGGACTTCACACCTCCTGGACACCTTCTGTTCCACAGGGAAATGTTACTGCACTATCTGCGCTCCCTCAGCCTCTGAAAGCTGTGTGCTTACACACTCCTTTGGCCATACTTCGTCCCCCTCTGCTGGCAACAGACACTCAGTGCAGGCTAAGCCATTCCTCTGCCTGCCTGCTTGCACCAAGGTCTGTCAGGATGGCCGCTTGTTTCCACTTCACTGATCTGTTTCGACAGTTCCAGCTGTAACTGCAGTACTTTTATCCTGTGTTCTATCTTTATTTGCCTACTTCCCCCTCTCCAACTGCCTGGCACACGCTATCCCAGAAGTAAAACCCACTGTCTGTCACTCTGTGCCTCTAGGTGAATTTAACCCCTATTTAACAGTATTATTTGCTTACTGTTTCTTCTTGCAATGGGAGCATGGGACATGCATGGACTAGAAATCCTCATTGCTAAGGCTACGTTTTGGTCACGGGTATTTTTAGTAAAAGTCATGGATAGGTCACTGGCTGTAAACAAAAATTCACGGGCCCGTGACCTGTCCATGACTTTTACTAAAAATACCCACCCTGACTAAAATGCTGCAGGGGTACTCTGGGGGAGGGGGGAGTGGTCCGGGGGTGCCGTGGATGCTGGCGGATGTGGGCTGGGACCCGCACTGGTACTTATACCACTCCACGAGTTGGTCAAATCGCGACGAAACAGAAGATATGGCCTGATCAGTGAGAACAAGAAAGAACTGCGATTTGAATTTTTCTTCGGCAGAAAGACGACTCGAATCATCAGCACATTCGTAATCAAACATTCTCTTCTTACGTCGCACCCTGGTTTCTGGAAACACCTGCTCAATACCCATATGCTCTGCTATTTCACGTGCATTTGTGACCACAGAGATATATCCTGTATTTCGATAGTCTTCCAAAAACTTCTTTGTAGCACCGACTTCTGCCTGCAGTACGTCAATTGACACATCTGGTGACTGAATTAATTTGCTGGTTTATTGGCGTGAAATAGTATATCGTACCACATGTGCACAGTCAGAACAAAAGGCCACGTAGTAACATGGTCTAAAAGCGCACCGGCTTCTGTTGCTGTATTGCCATCTTTCTTTTCGAGCGCATATTCTCGCAAAGATGACAAAGCATTGCACAATTCTTCAAGGTGATAATGCAATGGCTTCACAGCATCAATTCTCGACTCCCAACGAGTGTCCGATAACCCTTTAACGGATATTGGCATATGTTCTTGAAGTATATCCCAACGTGAAGGTGAAGAAGAAAAGATAACATATATTCTGTTAATCAGACCGAAAAAGCCAACGGCATATTTCGATGACTTTGCCGCGTCTGAGATCACAAGATTCCAAGTGTGAGCTCCACATGGTACATACAAGGCACAGTCATTTATTTCTAGCATGCGGGCTTGAACTCCTTTATTCTTTCCTCTCATATTTGCGCCGTTATCATAAGCTTGGCCTCTCATGTCAGCAATGTCTATTCCTAAGTTGTTTGCCTTTTCAAGAAACGTTTCCAATAAGCCCTCGCCAGTTGTATCATGAACATTAAGAAAACCAACAAACGCTTCACGAATATTGACACCATCTTCACCATTGCATTCAACAAAGCGTAACACCACAGACATCTGTTCTTCATGTGACATGTCGGGAGTACAGTCCAAAATAACTGAATAATATTTTGCTTTTTTAAGCTACGCTATGTTGGCCTCTTGAATGTTACTGGCAACAAGTTGAATCAGCTCGTTTTGGATCTGTGGACTGAGGTACTGAACATGTGTCTCTGCCTTCTTAATCCTCTGTAAAAGTTCGCTGAGGACAGTATCATACTTTGCAAGCAATTCAAACAGTCCCAAAAAGTTGCCATTCGAAGGATCGCCGAGCTTTTCATTACTTCCTCGAAATGCCAAGTTTCTTTCAGACAAGAAAATAACGACATCAACCATGCGTTTGACAACATTTCTCCAGAAATCTCTTTCTTTCAGAAAAGCCTGCAATTCGAGTTGGTCAATAGATGTACGGTTTACTATGCCTGACCGAAGGTCAAACCATTTCACCATACAGTCTTGATGACCTTTGCCTGTTTCATGCTGCTGAAGTCTTTTTGACAGTGCTTTCCAAGCAGATGTTCCATGATGTAGCAGTATGTCGCCAGTGCCAAATAATTTACAACAAAAACAAAAAATGGCGTCTTTCTGAACTGAGTACATTAACCATGAACGTCTTATTTTCTCGCCATTTGCCATGGTTCGATAGAAATGAGTACTTGTGAACCCCCGTCTTTCCTTGTTAAATGGAAATTCGTAACTTTCATTCTGCTGCGGTTGGCCATGTGCAACAATGTCACACACTTGCCTGTCCGATATTATAGACGGCCAGTCTCCTGGATCATCAGTCAGTGGTTCAGATTCAGATACTTCTTTCCCGGCAGCAGCTGGAATATCTGTCACAGTTTGTTTGGTAGAACAACTGGTTTCACCTTTGACTTCACTTGAAGCACTTCTGGATACTTCTGATACGATTCGCCGCTGCTAGCGCTGTCCGTTTCATGTGCCTGTACCTGTACGTTGGATTGCAGCGCAAAATACGTTGACAACTTTGGAATTTTCTCAAGTTCCTTCTCGGCATCTTTTGCTGCCTTTTGTTTACTAGCTCCGCTCTTATACGTTCTCTTAGACATCACAAAGCACGCTTCTGTGTTGGAAACGAATAGTTTCAAACGATAAAAAATTAAACAACTAAATTAATAACATTTATCCGCCGACCGCCATTATGAATGCAAATACACATTCTTTGAATGGGTCCAACTAAAATTCGAAACTGACCGACAGACAACTGATGTAGCCAATAGCATTATGATGTATCATAATGACTTAACGGTTTTGTCAGTAAAACCGACATGGATTGTGCAATAGCGTCAATAAATGTCACTTACCTAGTTATACCTTACATTTTTTTTGCCACTTTTAGGGGCCTCCTTCCTTGCGGGGCCCCCTCCGGTCGGAGGGTACAGAGGGCGCTCGCTACGCCTCTGGGAGAGAGAGCACAGAGACCCCTGAACATTTAAAGGGATAGGACATCATAGGGACTCTGAGACTTTTTCTTCCCTACGATAGAAGAAAGGTGACAGTGGAGACTTCATTCAGCTTTAATGCTATGGCAAGGTGATTCGGGAACTGTGTCTGAAGAGCTGGAAGCTGCGGGGGAGGAGGAGACAATGGCATTGAGATGCTATTTTCAGAGCTGTAGAGAGTGGAGTAAGTCACCCTCTAGTGCTGAAAAATAACAGTTTGTTTGCTGAGGGGTTTTATATATACACTTGTTCTTTTCTGTTGGACATGGTTCAAGGCTAGGTCAGCAGGCAATGGCGGAATCCGAACCACTTACCCTTTTGACAGTATCTGCCATCTTTTGGTTATGAACACACTACAGGAGCTCCTCCCCCCCTCCCCCCCCCCCCCCCCGCCATCCTACTAGAGAAGAGTATAGAGCCAGACCAATCCCTGGTGTGACTCCACTGGAATTCCTCCAGGGATGAATGTAGCTCTACGTCCCTCTGTGTTAACTGCACTTTTCCAAAACATACCCTCTTCTCCTAAATGCCAAAGAACAGAGCAGCCTCCATTGTGTGAGAACTAATTACATTTCTGTGCAATGCTTGGAATATAAAAGATCTGTAGTCACGTCTGCGTCCTTTTTTTCTGCTTTTGAACTCATTACACGTGGGAAAAGGCATGATGTTAGTTTTGTTAGTTAGCTTCCTTGCCGGCTGTAGCTGCAAATTCCTCCAAATGGACATGTGAAGAAAGTTAATTACAGAAAGCTACCACCTTACTCTGACAGTCTTCATTATGAGGTGGAGGGGAATTATGGATTCAGTCAGTTGGGACCACTTCCTTTTTTTTTTTAAGGTTAAGAGTAGCTCAGATATACAGAATTTATTTTTTAAATCACAGTAATTATGTATATTTTAAGCTATAACGGCTAAATCAGCCTGTATTATATTGGTAAGATTAGTCATTGAATACATCACACAAATGGCCATCAGTGGCTTAAATGAGGTGCAAAGTCCTTTCTATTAACAAGAGACCCTTTTTAGACAGAGAGAAGGAAGGCCTCACTCCCAAAAGAGATGGGCTGTTTATTTCAGAAAGCCAAAACATAGGCCTTGTCTACACTACACGGTTTTGTCAACAAAAGTCAGGTTTCATCGACAAAACAGTGGAGCTGTACACACAATAATGCTCCTCCCGCTAACTTAACCCTCCTGCTATGCCGACATAATGAAACCACCTCAACAACCAGCACAGAGCTCTTTGCTACAAAGTTAGAGTACACACTGCGCTTACTTATGTCATCCTAAGTGGCCTCCAGGAGGTGTCTGACAATGTTCATCCTGAACACTCTGGTCAGCAGTTTCTACTCTGCTGCCCTGCAGCCAGATACACAGCCTCCCCCTTTAAAGCCCCGGGGAATTTTTTAAATTCCACTTCCTCTTTATTCCGGGTGGACAGCTCCCATCGTTCCCAGCTGACAGCTGACCATGACGGCTTTCTGCAGCAAACGTGCTCCCACCTGGAGTACACTGGAGTTGATGGATCTGTTGGGTCTGTGGGGGAGGAGGCTGTGCAATCGCAGCTCCAAACCAGCTGTTGGAACTTTGACACCTACGAGCAGATTGCTCATGGCATGGACAAGAAGGGGCACGAAAGGGACACTCAGCAGTGCCGTGCTCAGATCAAGGAGCTGAGACAGGTGTACTAGAAGGTAAGGGAGGCGGCGCCGAAAACATGCCACTTCTACACAGGGCCAGCACAACCCATTAGGCAACCTAGGCGGTCGCCTAGGGCGCTAACATTTGGGGGGAGGTGACTGCGGCGGCCGAATCTTCGGCTGCCCCAGTCGTCAGCGGTATTTTGGGGGCAGGACCTTCCGCCGCCTCTATCAGGGGTGGCATTTCGGGGGCGGGACCTTCCACCGCCTAGGGCGGCAAAAAAGCTAGCGGCGCTCCTGCTTCTACAAAGAGCTGCACACCATCCTCGGTGGCAAACCCACCTCCACCGCCAAGAGTCCCACGGGGTGGAGTGGAGCCCTCGGCCTGAGGAGCAAGTGATGGGCAGTGGGGAGCCAGCGGGCTGGCAGGGTCTCGGGACACAGTGCAAGTGGAGCATTGTAAACCTGGCACTGAGCGGGCTGCTATGACCATGGGAATATTTTCCTCACTGAGGTCTAACCTGCCAAAAAGGCAGCACCAGCGCCCCTTTAATCTGCCAAATGTACATGCTATGGTCATTCTGCTGAGCTTGTTGTTGAAATGCTCCTTGCTGCTGTCAAGGTTTCTGGTCAGGGCCGGTTCCAGGCACCAGCTTAACAAGCAGGTGCTTGGGGCGGCCAAGGGAGAGCGGCGGCACCTGCGGCAATTCGGGGGCGGCAGTTCCCTCACTCCCTCTAGGAGCGAAGGACCTGCCGCTGAACTGCTGCCACCGATCACGGCTTTTTTTTTTTCCGCTTGGGGCCGCAGAAATGCTGGAGCCGGCCCTGTTTCTGGTGTAAGCCTTCATGAGCCACGGGAGTAAGGGGAAGGCTGGGTCTGCCAGGATCACTAGAGGCATTTCCACATCCCCTATTGGAATCTTCTGGTCTGGAAAGAAAGTCCCTGCATGTAGCTTTCTATGCAGACCAGTGTTCCTGAAGATGCATGTATCATGCACCTTCCCTGACCACCCCATGTTGATGTCAGTGAAACAACCCTGGTGATCCACCAGTGCCTGCAATGCCATAGAGAAGTAGCCCTTTCTATTGATGTACTCTGTCACAAGATAGTCTAGGGCCAAAATTGGGATATGCATGCTATCTATCACCCCTTCGCAGTTAGTGAATTCCATTGCCGCAAAGCCATCCACTATTTCCCACACATTGCCCAGAGTCAGTCCTTTGTAGCAGGAGGTGATTAATGGTCCTGCACACTTGCATCACCGCAACCCCCAGGGTGGACTTCCCAACTCCAAACTGATTCGCGACTGACCTGCAGCAGTCTAGAGTTGCCAGCTTCCACACAGCGATCGCCACTCATTTTTCTACCTCGAGGGCACCTCTTGTTTTGGTGTCCTTGCACCACAGGGCTGGGGCAAGCTCTGCACAGAGTTCAAAGAAGGTGGTTTTGTGCATCCGAAAATTCTGCAGTCACTGCTCATCATCCCATACCTGCATCACAATCCGATCCCACCACTTGGTACTTGTTTCTTGAGCCCAATAGCAATGGTCCACTGTGTGCAGCTGCTCCATGAATGTCAACATGAATCATGAATTGCTTCTTTCCATGGCACACAGCAGGGCAGGCAGCACAGATTCTTGTCCAGATTCACAGCTCATGAAATACTGCAGGATCAGCCACATTGTGTTCAGTAAAATATTGTGGTTGTTTTAATCCTTCCCCTCTCCGTTTGCCACGTTCATGTGGACAGACAAATAAAACTTTGCTTTGAAGAGGCTGTTCTGTGTCACTGCACCTTTTTACCTGTCACTGGTTCCCAAAGGTAAGCCAAGTCCCAGCTGGATCTGCAGAGGGCACATGGATGGTGAACAGGGTGTTGTGACCTGAGGACCCAGTCTAAGCGTGAGGTGCACTGTGGGGAGGAGTACAGGCACAGGGTACGGCTCATCCTGAACCACGATCTGCTAAATCTGCTCAGTGGTGATAACAGAAATGTAGAGCTGAAATCTTGAAAGCGCTGGAATCAAGTACAGGCCATTATACATCTCCCTGTTTGTGTTCCCTGCTGTGGCTCTGAAGGCGAAGGTTCTTGAGCCTTTGAGCAAATGGCGTTTGTTAGAATATAGATATTCAGGCCTGCTTGTAAAGGCCTATACTTTAAGAACTTCGGTGTATTTTTACCACTTAGCTAGTTACAGGGGTATAAAAACAAAGAATCAAAATCACCGTCTGCCGGTGTCTGGGCCGTCTCTCACTAGGACAGTCTGGGGCCTTGCTCTTAGCCTAAGGCCTTTGGCTAAGCAGCAGAGGCAGCCAGAAGCTGGGAAGCCTACAGTCACATCCTCACATCCCAAACCAGTCACAGTGAAATAAGGTGCTATTGGCTGTTAGGAAACGATCCTGTCCTGATAGTGCCCATCCCCGCCAGAGAAAGAAACGGATCTTAAAATGGTTAAAGAAAACGTAGTTTGATAGCATCCTGTCTGGCAAGAAATCACTTATCAATAACTGTGGTTGTGAAACCCTCATTTCTGTATTGTTTTATCTTTATGGCCCCCACTTTTCTATTGTTAACCTATCTGGTTCTCTAATTGTTTCTGTCTGCTGTATAATTAATTTTGCTAGGTGTAAGTTAATTAGGGCAGTGGGATATAATTGGTTAGAGAATTATGTTACAGTATGTTAGGATTGGTTAGTTAAATTTCAGTAAAATGATTGGTTAAGGTATAGCTGAGAATATTACTATATAAACTGGGGTCAAACAGGAAGTGGAAGGGAAATTGGAATCATGCTTGCTAAAGGGGGGACAGGGAACAGGGAATAGGGACACAGGCAAGGCTCTGCAGCATCAGAGCTGGGAAGGGAGATAAGGGGTAAATGCTCTGCGGCGTCAGAGCTGGGAAGAGGGACACTGGGGAACAGGCTCTATTGGTGTATAGAGATAAGCCCGACTGGTGTGAAGGTTTTCAGTATATGCTTGCTTGGAAACTAATCCCAATAAACATCGCATTGTCTGCACTTCAGACTTCTGGTCTTTTGCTGCTTGCTGTCTGCGTGACAAGAACCAGGGAAGTGGGAGGGTTGAGGGAAGCCCTCTAACAGCGTTGTTTGTCCTTAATGATCCTGTGTGCTGACCCTTATCATACAGATTTCACAGGTTGTGTGTACACTACAGAAGATCCAGACTGATCATGATAAAAATGCACCAGAAAACTAGTTGCCCACCTCAAAGCGCAATGCCCTACTGAGAGCTAGAACATCTCTTGTATGCTGAACTTCAATCTGTGTTTGCTTAACATTACGACCAGCTGCCTTCTGAACTTCAAAAATTAATCTTCCTTGCTATAAGGATGTGCTGTTTAAATTCCATTATCAGAAAATGAACAAACTTGTCGGAATTTACCAAGTCCTCCTACTGAGATCCTGCATCCAGAAAATCCCAGGTTATCCTAGAACCAGGTGTATGAGACACGCCACCAGATTGCACAGCTTTATTTATAAACTTTTTTTAAAAATTAGTTTTACATGAACAAGTAAAACAAATGCAGTAAGACAAATATAAATTGCAAGTAAAACCAACTAAAGACAAGTGTGTTTATATAGCATAATTCAGGCTTACTATTTGCTATAAGGCACTCCTTGTATAAAGCAGTCTGATTCCAGAATGCATCCTCTCTGCATGATCTCATAGCAGGCTTCTGGTAAACCAAGGGACAATTGGGGTGTACCTCGTTCTGCTGGTGCTCTGCTCACTTCTCTCATTACTTTAACTGGCAGAACCAATGCACCTTCCTGCCAGTGCTTACCTGATATTTGCAAAATCTCTTAGTTCTGCTGAAGAGCCCTGAAAGATTGCCACCAAAGTACCAAGGATTCTCAGCTCCTAGAGAAGTCATTGGAGCTCATCATACCGCTCCACTATTATTTGGATTACCATGTTTCAGGTTCCCAAAAAGAGGACACAGCCAGAGGGGCAGAAGGGGAGGGGAAGCTGGAGGGGAGGTACAGTTGAGGGTGTTGGAGGGGGTGTGTGTATTGGGGGATATATGGGGGTGCTGGAGGGGTTGTGTACTGGGAAGGGGTATTTGGGGGTGCTGGAAGGGTGTGTGTGTGTGTGTACTGAGAGCTGTTGGAGGGGGTATCTGGGGCCTCACTCTTGAGGTGGGGGAGCAGTGTTGCCCCCGTCACAGTGGCAGGGTGGTTGGCACAGCCATGGGACACAGCAATGGCTATCAATCAGTGTCTCCCTGAGATGCTCAAGGGGCTCTCCCCCTCCCTAAGGCTGGGAGACGGGGCCTGGATGGGCAGGATCCGATCCAGCAGCTGCGAGGGACCAATCAGATGCAGATGCAGAGAAGGGACCAATCAGGAAGCAGACCAGTCAGGGGTCTTTTGGAGCTGCAACATCTGCTCCGCAAAAAAACAGAGCATTGCCCCTTATTTGAAAAATCCACCCGGACAGAGGATGATGGATCAAAAAAGAGGCAGTGTCCAGGAAAACCCGTACGTACAGTAGTCCATCCCAACCTCCGCCTCCCCGCCCCCGTTATTATATTGAGGTAGTGCTTAGAAGCCCTAACTGAGATTGGAGCCCCATTGTGCTAGACACCATATAGACACAAAGTAAGAGACTGTCCCTCCATGAGCTTACAATAAATAGACAAAGGGAGGGAGAAAGGAAATGTTATGCCAGTTTTACTAATGGGGAAATTGAGGTACAGAGACCCAGCCTGAAAGCTATTTCAGTGCCTAACCCCTACTGAGACTCTGAGCTTAAGTGACTAGACCAAGGCTGATCAGGAAGTCTGTGGCACAAGTGGGAATTTGTGATGAGATGTCCACCCCACACAAGGCCTGAAGGGGTTAAGGTGGCCAGGTGGGCCAAATAACGGCCCAGAGTGCACCTGGAGGAGGAGCCAGGGAGCAGGGATATTTAGATGAGGCTCAGCTGGACAGGAACAGGTGGGACCTGTATAAAGCCCAGGAGCTGAGAGCTGAGAGCGGCTCCAAAGATGTAGGCTGCAGTCCCTCCCCGGGGAAGGGAGGTGTGTTTGGGGATATAGAGGTAAGTAGCCGTCAGTTACACCCTGGGAGGAGGGTGTTGTGCACCTGGCAAAATCAGAGCGCGGAGAGAGCCGGAAAGGCTCACGGGAAAAGCAGCAAGGTATGAGATAGGGCAGACCTTGGCTGCTGAAGAGAGGGCCCCTGAGGTGAAACCTGAAGTAGAAGGCAGCCACTGGAGAAGTGTCACAGACCAGGTAGTGGAGAGTGGACCGCCTGGGACAGATTGCCCTGAAAGACTTCGATACCCTGGAAGGGGAGGAACATAGTGACCTGGCCGGAGGGCCAAGTCGAGAAGAGGAAGCTCTAGTTCCTGGAGCGAGAGGGGCTGCAGGCTGAGAGAAGAAGGCAGGTGGGGAGATCGCCAGAGGAAGGTGCAGCACCTGGAAGGTTCTAATCCCTACAGTGACCAGGGTGAGGCGCCCCTAGTGGTGAGTGGACCCTGTGACAGAATTGAATCCAGAACCATTTTCCTAGGTGCCTTTACCACAGGATTAGGGTGACCAGATGTCCTGATTTTATAGGAACAGTCCCAATTTTGGGGTCTTTTTCTTATATAGGCTCCTATTACCCCCCCCCCCACCCCTTGTCCTGATTTTTCACATTTGCTGTCTGATCAACCTTCAACCTCTAGTCCCTCCCAGGGCCAGCTCTAGGTTTTTTGCCCTCCCCTCTTCCCCCCCCCCACCAAAGCGCAACTGCCAAGCAAATAAAAAAAAAAGAATGGCTGGAATGCCGCCCCTGGAATTGTGCCGCCCAAGCACGTGCTTGCTTTGCTGGTGCCTAGAGCCGGTCCTGATCCCGCCCCACCAACCCAGGTGCCTTTTAACAGTCTAAAATCAATGACTGCACGAACCATTAGTGAGTCTGAGCTCGGCCTGTGCTTGTCTTATAGAAGCTTTGGCTTCCCTTTGTTGTTCAGGGGCTCCTATCCCCAGTATGCTGATAAAAGCCTATTGTCGTGTACCCATAGTCCATAATAGCCAATTCAATTAGTCAGCATGAAATAAAACTGATCTTTCCCATCACAAAGCTGCCACCCTTAGAATGTAATTAGAAAAATGAAAACCATTCAAGTGCCCATGTGCTCACATACCAACCACTCCTTAGAGCTTGTAAAACGAGCCCCTGCCCTTAGAACTCTATTATAAAATGAATGGGAGTGGGTGATTCTCCAAGCATATCAGGGATAACAAGCTTCCTCCAGGCTATCTGCCACTGTGATAATTATTATTTTCAGTGACAAAACTTGTTTGTTAGACAATACAGGCTGAATTCCCGCACAACGTAACTCATCAGAGTTAATGGAGCTAGGCCAAGGATGGCTTTGGCCTCCTGTATTGAGACTGACATGCTTTAACCACTGCGTTGACATATGCTGTAGGAGCACCCTTTCAAAGCAATGAGCAGGAGAGCAGCCACGCAGCCCCTACGAACATTAATTAATGCTAAGGGGAGTTGTTGCCCACTTCCCACACACAGTCTTGAAAATATACCCTAAGAAACTTTCTCGATTTTACATAAGCCACAATGGGAACAGCATGACCCAACATGACTCCCCCCTTCTCATTTCTATAGGAGTGAACATAAACCTACACATCAGTAAGTCAGCATTGCAGTAAACTCAAGAAATCTGCCTGAATGAGCTAGAACTGACTGATATGAACAGAGAAGGCTGGATGGACACACAGACACACACACACAGAGCTCAAGAAAGCTATGAGAACTACAAGGATGCCTGTTAGTAGGGGAGGCATCCTGAGAGGAAGAGTAAACAATTAAATGGACTCCTCTCTCACACGCATAATGTTAGTGTATAAAATCTCCAGCCACACACCTGTATGAATACATGGTGATGAATGAGGTAGAGATCAGGCTATAGCTCAGGGTGGCGTGGGGTGGGGTGGGGATGAAAGCAACCCAGATTCTCCGAAACACCTACCTTTTAATCAAGCTGCAAATAAGGGAAAAGCAAAGTAGCTGCTGGTTTTGCTTTCATGTATAAGCAGAGCTAAGAAGGCACAGTTGTTGTTGTTTTATGGTAGCATCCAAAGACCTCAATCAGGATTGGGGTGGGGCCCCCTTCTGCTAGATTCTGTACGAACACACATGAACTGGCATTCCCTGCCCCAAAGAGTTTGCAAGGTACGTACATAAGATGATTCTGCAGGTTCAGATTCCACATTGCCAGGGACGCACCTGCTTGTTGCTGTCCCTGGGAGCACCCTAAAAGGGGTCCCTCAACATGGAAGGACAGGGCTCTGGGGGAAATTCAGACTCTGTTAACTCTTTGGCCCATTCCATGTGGGATTGCAGGGGGATGATACACATGCCCCTAGTGCCAGCAGCCCAGTCCCTTCCACCCTTTCCCTGTGGTCACCAGGGTCTAGGAACAGTGCTGTGGAGGCGACTAATCTCCCCTCCTCTTTTCATACAGGAAACGTCAAATCCACACACAGGTTTTGCCTTCCATGTACAGCTCTAGCAGGCCTGATCTGACTTAGTTCTTTGTCAACTACTACCCTGGCCATTTCGCCTTCCTATTTGCTATGGCTCCGTTACGTTTGTGGAACAACAGTGACATCTAAAGGCTAAATGTATTATTTCTCTGAAGTAATTTGGGACTTTAATTCCACTTCATTTTAATAGTGTTTTGCTATGTTTGCGTTTACTGCAGCCATGGCAGGGGGCATAGGTTCACGGTATCCGAGTCCACTGTAAGTAGCTCAAGCATACAGTCTCAAGGAATCTCTCCCATTTGCTCTTGGCCTCCACTAAATCTAAAAGAACAGTTCATACTGTCTAGATTCACACTGTATTTCCACCAAATGACCTTTAAAGAAGTTAAAGTTCCAGGCACCCTTTTGGTGGACAACCTATGACTAGGATGGCCCCCACTTCTGTACTATCTGAGCATCTCACAATATTTTACTATATTTATCCTCACAACAACCGTGTGAGTTAAGGAAGTGCTGCTAGTCCCATTTTAGAGTTGAGGAACTGAGGCACAGAAAGACTAAAACCCAGGTCCACAAAGGGACTTTAGGCATATAACTCACTTTTAAATCAGTGGGAACTGGGCACCTCAGTTAGGGGCGCCGGAATGGGGAGCGGGAGGGGGCCAAAGGGCCATGGCCCTCCCACTTTTGAATGTGGATGAGCCTGACCCATCCACTTTTCGCCACGGGCCGGGCCCCCTGCCCCTCCTCTTCCCCCGATGCCCCGCCCATCAGCCAGGCTAAAAGCTGGAGCCTGGCCCAGGTAAAAGCGGCCCAGGGAGCTGTGGGGAACTGCAGACCTAGGGTGACCAGGTATCTGGTTTTCGACTGTCCGGTTGGCAGAACCGTGCAGCAGAGCTGGCAGGCTCCCTGCTAACCTCCGCGCCGTGCAGATCCTGCACCCCGAGCCTCCCTCGCGCCCCTACCCCATCCCTGATCCCCCACCCACCCTCTGAACCCCTCAATCCCAGCCCAGAGCACCCTCCTGCACCCCAAACCCCTCATCCCCAGCCCCACCCCAGAGCCTGCACCCCAACCAGAACCCTCATTGCCCCCATAGACCCCAACCCCCTGCTCCATCCCTGCTCCCCCTCCCACCTCTGAACCCCTCAATCCCAGCCCAGAGCACCCTCCTGCACCCCAAACCCCTCATCCCCAGCCCCACCCCAGAGCCTGCACCCCAACCAGAACCCTCATTGCCCCCATAGACCCCAAGCCCCTGCTTCATCCCTGATCCCCCTCCCACCTCTGAACCCCTCAGTCCCAGCCTGGAGCCCCCTCCTGCACGCTCAACTCCTCATTTATGGCCCCACCCCAGAGCCCGCACCCGCAGCCGGAGCCCTCACCCCCCCATACCCCAGCCCCCTGAGCCAGCCCAGTGAAAATGAGCAAGTGAGTAAGCGTGGGGAGAGCAAGCGACAGAGGGATGGGGGAGATGGAGTGATCAGGGCAGGGCCTCAGAGAAGGGGTGGGGCATGGGCGGGGCCTCAGAGGAGGGGCGGGGCAAGGGTGTTTGGTTTTGTGCGAGTAGAAAGTTGGCAACCCTATGCAGACCCTTCACCTGCCTAGGGTGGAGAGACCTGAGAGCAGCCCCTGACCCATGGGTCAGGGTAAGAGCTGCATGGGCAGCTGTGGGGAGCCATGGATCCTCCACCTGCCCTGGGCGGAACGGTTGGGGGGTGGGAACATAGGGTGGAGGATGCTCTCGGGCCTCCCCACCCCAGGCAGGCTGGAGGGCCCTGGGCTCCCCGGCTCCAACTTCTGGCTTGGCCAGGGGGGCAGGGTCTCAGGGGGAGGAGGAGGGGCAGGGTGGGGCCATGGAGTGGGCGGGGCCTCATCCTCCGCACACACACCCCCCGCACACACACACTTTTAGGAATAATCCGTTGCCCCTGACCTCAGTACCGCTCAGAATTTGGGCCTAGGTGATTCATCTACAATCACATTGGACGTCTGTGGGCTCCTAAGTTAATTCCCCAATTGTTGAATCATCCAAAAATCATGGCACTAGCCATTCTTGTGACTCACAACTTGAACTAGACTTTCCAAGTTTGAGATCTGTTTCAGAAACTATGTTTGTGGGATTTGGTTTTGAAATGTTGTGTCTGAAGAAAGTATCTATCTATGTATGTGCAAATAAATACCTGGCTGTCTCTCTCACATGCACAGTATGAGTCAGGAAACTAGTGTTTAGAATCAGATTATGCCAATGATCTTTTTCTAAACATTTGGTAAGGGTACAGCTGTACAGTTCAGTAACTTCCTTATCTCCTGTGCTTCCAGTGGTTGATATTCTACCAGCAGCTTTGTAATGCCATAATAGCAGTGGCAGTATTTCAGAGTTGCTGTTTATTCCAGGCCTAAGGGGAAACTGTCAATAAATCCAGGAGCTTTTACAAACAGGTCTGGAGCGGCTTGTTTATCAGAGTTTAAATTTCTGGTCAACTGTTAACCTTCAAGTGACTCATTACTAATGTTGCAGTAATTCTGCCAACAGTCAGATGTAATCTGGATCGTTGGAAAGCGGTTAAATGTTCCATGAAAATGAGGGGGTGGTCTCAGTCCAGTTCCTAAGCGATGGGTGTTTATATCAGAAAGTGGCATCAGAAGTGGCACTCATTGGCATCCTTTCTGGCAACCTCACCCAAGAATTCAAAAGTGGTAGTGGCACAGAGCTTGAGCTCTCTGGCTCCAAAGGGTGCCCCCTGCAGGTCAAGACTGAGGTGCACTGGCAGAGTGATGTGGAAGATGCTGCTCTAAAATACTGCAGTGATGAGGGCTGAGTAGTTATGTCTCTTCAGAGGCTTCAAAGGCCAAGATATAGGGCCACGTTTTCCAAAACTATAGACATGCAACTGCATGTGCAAAATGCAGCTGAATGCTTAATTTATGGATGGGATTATTTTGCCTGTGCACTTGTGGAATAACTTCACATCTGTAGAGCTAATAAGGGAACATCTGCAAGCACTTGCACTTACCATGGTTACATGCCTAGAACTTTTCAAACATGGTCAATAATCTGCAGTATTCAGGATGATCAGAAAATTAAACAAAAATGTTCCTGAGAGCAAGAGAGATCTGAACAAAATTTGTTAGAAAATCTGGAAATACTAAAAAGGAACAACACTGTGAGTATGTTAGATACTGACTGGGGAGATACAGTCAGTGTTCTGGAGAATTGGATAAATAATTTACAGGCTGTGGGTATGTGATGAAGAGGTGGGGAGTCAAATTATGCATGGAGAGATGACTGACTACAATTAATAGGTCACAAACCTTGGTGAATATGTGGTAGACTCTAAGTTAAAGTAGTGAAACATTTACAAGGTCTGAGTAGGTGTAGGATTGAGTGAGGGAAATTTGTAGAGTGTAAGATTCGGAAGTCATGGGATGGTCGGAGACTGAGTAATCCCCAACTGAGAGCTCCCAAATGTCAAAGAAAAAATTAAAGCCACAGGCCTCCAATTTCAAAGTGATTAGAGATTTTGGAGACCCAACTTGAGATGTTTTAAAGGGGCCTGATTTTCAGAGTGTGAGTGATCAGCAATTTCTGAAAATCAAGTCCCTTTAAAGCATCTTAGGTTGGGTACCTGAAATTACTAGTCACTTCTAAAAATGTTGGCCAACAGTTTAAAAAAAAAATACTGCAAAGAGCAGCAAGAAAATAAGAATGAAAAAGAATGTGTCTGAATCAAAAGCAGGTGTTATGAAAACTATGGCAAAGGAAAGTGTAAATTCAATATAACAGCAAAACAAACCTCTTTTCAAAACTACAAGCGGCTGTCTCTAACTGCCTTTGTGTGGGAAGAAATGGGAACTATTCCCAAGCTGAAGAAATATTTCTGATGTATAAGTCACGTTGCTGAACAAAAAAAGCCATTTTTTTAAAAAGAATTGGAGGTAGGAATGTTTGAGGATACACTAAAACGTGCAACATTGTTGATATGGCAGATTGCTTATCAAAGTTACCCTTAGTAATCTGATTAAATGTAGCCAATTGTTACTCTGGATTTATGCTGATGTAACAGACTGGTAGATAAGTATATGTCATTATTTTTATTTTCCAGATGGGAAAACTGAGACGTTAAGGCCCTAATCGGCAAAGCGCACACATGTTTAAATCCCACTGGAGTCTTAAATAGGCTGAAAATTAAGCAGTGCTTAAGTGCTTTTCTGAATCAGAGCCCAAGTGACTTGCTCAAGATCACAGGGTGAGTCAGTGTCAGAGCTGAGACTATTGAGTTCCAGGCAAGTCCTAGGCTTAAACCGCTAAAAAATGTTGCCTCTATTTAAGAATCCAGGATAGGTGTGTGGTATCTATTCTCTTTGTAGTTTAATTTCTTTACCTGTCTCAAGAGTATAAAAGGTTCCTCTACTCCTGAGAATTTTGTGATCCCTTTAAGACTTCAGACAGCACTTTAAAAATATTTTGATGTAGATTCTCCTTTTGACTTTCAGTGCATCTAAATTGCAAATGTAATTTCAAAAGCTTTCTGCAGATGAAAGACAAAAATGGTAAATGCAGCTGAGTAAAACAAAGCAGGGGGTGAGAGTAAACAAAAAGGCAAGTGGAGAAAGGGCTGGCTTTTCAGAGAAAGGGCTGGCTTCCCTTTTGCAGGCACAACTTCATACCCCAAAAAGAGAGGCTGAGTTGAACCCTAGCTAAAAATCTGGGTCTGAATATTTTAGCCTATTTCCTTCCTGCTCCTATATCACCAGCTAAAGAACCCAGGCCTTAGACTGGGGCTTCTCTTCCCTGCCTGCTTTTCCCTTTTCAATTGCTTCTCAAACTCATTCTGATTTTCTGTCTTCTCCCACCTACCTACAGCCCATTAAGCTGAAGACCTATCATGATAATATAAGTCCCAGGGCTAGAAGATTTAAAGAGATGGAAGTCTCTGTTTTCTCTGTAGGAGAGAAAATGAAAAGCCAATTCTGGCCAGCTTCATTTATATGAATTATAATGTTGCTTACCCATAGTTCCATCTACTAAGTGTTTTTGTTTCTGGAGTGTGTGTTGATTGTGTAAGTGATTTACTATTAATGTACTCATGAAAGGGAGAGGAATTGTGTGGGATATTCCCTAGAGTGACTGAGGATCACACTGAGTTTATGTAATGCTGACCAACCAGGGTCATTGGTGGGTGGGATTGAACCTGGGACCTCTAGAGTTTAGTGCATGAGTCTCTACCACATGAGTTAAAAGCTGACTGGCTTTTAGTTAAGGCTACAGAGGCTCATTAATCTCTTTCTAAGTGGTCTCGGTGCCACTAGATGGCAAGAACACCACACCCAGGAGGTGTGTGGGTTACATTTACAGGTAGCAGATTTTTGGTTGGTAACAAAACTCATACACAGATTCTGTTCCTGGAGTGAATCTTCAAGAATGGTCCATGTGAGAAGCCTTTGTCTTGAGGCCTGACTGGATTGGTAGTAGCAGTGCAGAACTGACCTGTCAGTGCTCTGGCCTGCCAGGCCAACAGAAGTAGAGCTGGTATCACAGAACTGGGGGGAGGGATAGCTCAGTGGTTTGAGCATTGGCCTGCTAAACCTAGGGTTGTGAGTTCAATCCTTGAGGGGACCACTTAGGGATCTGGGGCAAAATCAGTACTTGGTCCTGCTAGTGAAGGCAGGGGACTGGACTCAATGACCTTTCAAGGTCCCTTCCAGTTCTAGGAGATGGGATATCTCCATTAATTAGAACTGGACTAGCTGTACATTGGAGTGGCTCTCTGTGGACTGGAAGAAGAGAGCCACCCCTTGATTGCCACTGAGTCTAAGTGGATGGTGGGGTTGGGCTAAGAGTTTCAGCCTCAGTATGTCAGACCATTATTATTTGGGGCTGTAGAGTTCACCAAGTTCCCAGGGCACTGATTTGGGTGGCTGCATTTCTTGGGTATACACATATAGAGGAATTTCATGTTGCTTGTAACTGTTTTTCCCTTTCCCCCCAAATAAAATGCTAGTTGTGGTTCTGCATTCCCAGAGGACTCTGAGTGCTTGTGAATGGGGAAGAACCACCTGCAAAGATGAGAACTTACGTTAATTTCACAGACCCAGGGTTGTTTTATTTTTCAGAAAAGAATCCCAAAACAGATTGAACCCAACCCTTACTGCTGCCATTGGCACCTGGCAGAAGGGTGATAGTGACCATCAGTAAAGAGAGGCATTGTATTAATTACAATATTGCACTAGCCCCTAGAGGCCCCAGCTGAGATCCAGGTGATTGGCCTGTCACTGACACTGAACGCTGATTGGCTGGAGTTTAGTATGTGATGGGCATGGGGCTTGTAGAAGGGTTTGGTTGGAGTCGCCCCTCTCTGGGGTGGCTGGGATTCAGGCCGCCTCACTACTGAGGTCCGCTGAGTCAGGGAATTAGCCGGGTGAGGCAGGAAACAGTCAAGGGCTCAGGCCCTCAGGCAGGGGCTGAGCAAAAATAGTTCAGTATCAGGCCCAGGCTCTGGGTCAGGGCGGGGCAGCAAACAAATAGGGCTAAGAGACTATAAGCTTCCCCCAGCTTAGACTGAGGTCAAGTCCAGTTTTGAAAGACTGAATTTAGCCTGGGACAGGTCAGCACAAGCCAGCCCCCCCCGGGCAGAGTTTGGTGTAGTTTGCACAAAAGCCTGTTCTGACTCTGGGAAGTTTTACTGCACAGGACCTCATACTCTACATATGGGTGGGTAAGCCCAGCAGGCGGAGTCCCCGGGGTGAAGACACCCACGTGAGTTCAGCGAACGACAGGACCACACACGTTTATTATTAGAAGAGAGGGACCCTGGTGTGCTGACAAAACCAGTTTCGCTTGCTCCTGAGGCAGGAAGCGCACACTCCCATCCCTGAACTCCCTCTCCGAGTCAGTCCTGAGACCATCTGGGAGGAGCCATCCCCTCAAGGGGCTGTCAGAGGGAGTGCCAAGAAACACACTCATACCCAGCCAGCCCAGGAACATTACTTGAGCTGGAAGCTATATTGGTTTGACATCGCTATGGAAATCTTTGTACTTTATTTCAGTTCCTATGGGGCCTAAAATTAACAGCATATTTTTCTTGTATCTTTTCAATGTTCCAGAGTCTGTCTCTTCCGCTTTCCCCTTCATGGTGTCAGTCTGTGATTCACAATTCACATGCGGTAGATTGCTGAGTGACAGAGCTCCCCTGGGCTAGCCCCTGTACACATAGAGAGTTAGTCCCTGCACTGAAGAGCTTCCGATCTATTCAGACAAGACAGACAAAGGGTGGGAAGGGAAACAGGCACAGAAGGAGGAAGTGACTTGCCCAAGGTCATATACAAGGCCATCAGTAAAGCCACAAATACAACCCAGGTCTCTTGACTCCCAGTGCAGTGCCCTCTCCAACTGCCACGTTAATGAGTAAAC
Source organism: Chrysemys picta bellii (assembly GCF_011386835.1). NCBI lineage: Eukaryota > Metazoa > Chordata > Testudines > Emydidae > Chrysemys > Chrysemys picta. The sequence goes on along the minus strand of NC_088791.1, from coordinate 332,078,437 downwards.
TGTAAAAATGGGCCCTTCTTATTGAATGGATCCACTCCCTGTGAGGATTTAGCATTATAGCTACTCACTTTACTGGCAAAAGAATGTCTATATCACTGTTCTCTCTTGTTAACCCTGCAGTACCACCAGAGCCATTTTGTTGCCCAATCATTTAGTTTTGTGAGATCTTTTTGAAGTTCTTCACAGTCTGCTTTGGACTTAACTATCTTTAGCAGTTTAGTATCGTCTGCAAACTTTGCCACCTCACTGTTTACCCCTTTCTCCAGATCATTTATGAATAAGTTGAATAGGATTGGTCCTAGGATTGACCCTTGGGGAACACCACTAGTTACCCCTCTCCATTCTGAGAATTTACCATTTATTCATACCCTTTGTTCCCTGTCTTTTAACCAGTTCTCAATCCATGAAAGGACCTTCCCTTTTATCCCATGGCAGCTTAATTTACATAAGAGCCTTTGGTGAGGGACCTTGTCAAAGGCTTTCTGGAAATCTAAGTACACTATGTCCACTGGATCCCCCTTGTCCACATGTTTGACCCCTTCAAAGAATTCTAATAGATTAGTAAGACACGATTTCCCTTTACAGAAACCATGTTGACTATTGCTCAACAGTTTGTTTTTCTATGTGTCGGACAATTTTATTCTTAACTATTGTTTTGACTAATTTGCCTGGTACAGACGTTAGACTTACCGGTCTGTAATTGCCGGGATCACCTCTAGAGCCCTTTTTAAATATTGGCGTTACATTAGCTAACTTCCAGTCATTGGGTACAGAAGCCGATTTAAAGGACAGGTTACAAACCTTAGTTAACAGTTCCGCAACTTCACATTTGAGTTCTTTCAGAACTCTTGGGTGAATGCCATCTGGTCCCGGTGACTTGTTAATGTTAAGTTTATCAATTAATTCCAAAACCTCCTCTTGTGACACTTCAATCCGTGACAGTTCCTCAGATTTGTCACCTACAAAAGCCAGCTCAGGTTTGGGAATCTCCCTAACATCCTCAGCCGTGAAGACTGAAGCAAAGAATCCATTTAGTTTCTCCGCAATGACTTTATCGTCTTTAAGCGCTCCTTTTGTATCTCGATCATCCAGGGGCCCCACTGGTTGTTTAGCAGGCTTCCTGCTTCTGATGTACTTAAAAAACATTTTGTTATTACCTTTGGAGTTTTTGGCTAGCCGTTCTTCAAACTCCTCTTTGGCTTTTCTTATTACATTCTTCCACTTAATTTGGCAGTGTTTATGCTCCTTTCTATTTGCCTCACTAGGATTTGACTTCCACTTTTTAAAGGAAGTCTTTTTATCTCTCACTGCTTCTTTTACATGGTTGTTAAGCCACAGTGGCTCTTTTTTAGTTCTTTGGAGGATCCATTCTGCCCGACAGCCAAGAACTGTTTTTAACCCTGGAGCCCATCCCCTCACAGGACCAATTGTCGGCGGAGCGTGATGCCAGAGAAGGCACCTCTGGTGAGTGCACATTTTCAATCAGACTGTAGGGGTTGCATGCTATTATTTTTAATGTTGGATCTGAATTAAAAAATTGGGATAGAAGTTATCGGTTGCCACTCCAGCTACGCAGAGGGTGCTCTCTGACAAAGACTGTTTATGTGCCCGGGGATGGCCCGGGAATCCTCCCTTGAGATCTCTAGGAAGCTTTCATGGAGGTACTCTGCAATCCTTTGCAGAAAGTTTCAGGGAAGAGCTGCCTTATTTCGTTCACCAGGATAGGACACTTTCTCGTGCCACTCCAGTATTAACTCTGCTGGCATCATTGTGGCACACAGCACTGCAGCATAAGGACCAGGCCTGTACCCAGACGCTTGCAGCATCTGCTCCCTTTCCACCTCTGTTACCCTCAGGAGAGTGATATCGCATATGGTCACCTCAGGGAGTAATATTGCCGATGGTCACCCTTAAACTGCAAGCAATTTGATAAGTAATCTGCCCCTGTTTGATTAATTCTGGGTCACAAACCACACTTTGCAGCCAGCATTTAAAAAGCGGGGGGGAGGGGCGGAGTGATGGTTCCTGTTCATCTCCCTTCCACACCAACCCGGTGCCGATTTTGTAATAATTAAACTATTTGTGGGTCTTTACGCTGGTGCCTGTCCTTGAGCACCATCCAGGTTGCTATGGGAAAGGGGATTGTGCTGAGGTTGCAATCATTGATCCCAAGGATGTCTTAACAAAAGTTGCAGCACAAGACCTCTTGCCCATGCCTCGTGGCCTTACTCACCATGGCTGGAGCAGCACACCGACTCTTGCAGTACCAGCAGTTCTGCTTAAGTTGTGGCTTGCAGAGAAGTGCATTGAGGGGTGTTTCTTTTATAAAAAGATTTAACCTTGCACCAGAAACAATGTATGTACTGTCAATGCTACCCTTGTGCTTTGTATTCTTTGCAGCTGAAACCTTGTCCGTAGGCGCGTCCTCCACGCCGGGACACAGACTTTCCCAGATTAGAAGGCGGAAAAAGAAGACTCTGGAGAATATGTTCAATGAGTTAATGCGCACCTCAGAGAGTGACAACACGGAGTTCAGTGTACAGAGGATTACGCTGTCCAACAGCCTGCACAATGACCGCGAGGACAGAAGAGCATGCAGGGAAAACGAGCATGTAATATAGGACAAGATGGTGCGGATTATGAGGGAGCAAACAGACATGTTGAGGCGTCTGGTTGAGGTTCAAGAAAGGCAGCTGGACGCTGGAGTCCTGCTGCAGTCTATTGTGAACCTGTTGCCATCGTCACCAAGTTCCACATCCTCCTCTCCCAGACGTCCTAGGATTGGGGGGGAAGAGTCACTTGCACTCGACTCCAGGAGAGGGTACAAGGACCAGAAGGTGCCCATTCCCACACCTTTGATTGTTATTGCAGTGCAATTGTAAGAAAGCTGTCCTTGTTTCTCCCCCTCCCACCCCTCAGTGTTATCAGCCCTTTTGCCTCAGGTTATCTTACTTTCCTTTGCTGTCTCTCAGTGTTTGTGTGCATAATAAAAATCAATGGATTGAGGAGAAAAGGCTCTTTATTCATTCAGCCCACAGCCGTTAGTGGGGGTGTAGTTTACAGGGGAGTACATGCAATGAAGGGGACAGCTAGGCAAGGCCAGCTTTAGGAAGTGCGGGGCCCAATTCGAACATTTTCTCCAGAGTCCCGGCAGGGATGACTAAAAAAAAAAAAATGTAAAAAAAAGCCTTTCATTTATTAGCAACCGGTTCCCTATAAAAAGTTCTGATTTAAGGGATGTGCAACAGTATGTCTTTTTTGTACCAATAGGGTCACCATACATCCAAAAAGAACCAAAAAGCCTGACATATCCGGGAAAATACGGATGTATGTTGACCCTACCTAAAGTTCTTTTTTAAAAAGATGGGCCTGAACTAGAAATGAGCTCCGTTTCACATGTGTGGGTCCTCGCCACTCCCTGGGGATGTGCTAGGATGACCAGATGTCCTGATTTTATAGGGACAGTCCCGATTTTGGGGTCTTTTTCTTATATAGGATCCTATTACCCGCCCACCCCCATCCCAATTTTTCACACTTGCTGTCTGGTCACCCTAGGGTATGCACATGTGTGGGTCCCAGCTGATCCCTGCCCCCCTCATTGAAGCAGGTGTGCAGGGTTACTGCCCTGGGAACTGCAGGGCACCACTTGACATGGGGCTGGCTGCAGGCAGGGCAGGGGCTGACTGGAGGTAGGGTCTGGCTGCAGGCAGGGCAAGGGGTGCAGGGCTGGCTGGAGACGGGGGTATGGGGTGAGCTGGTTGGCTTCAGGCCGGGGCGCAGGGGGGGTGCGGCATGGGTTGGCAGGGCTGGAGACAGAGGAGTGCGGGACTGGCTGGCTTCAGGCAGGCGGATGCGGCAAGGGTTGGCTGGAGACAAGGCAGGGGGTGCGGGGCTAGCTACAAGCAGGGCAGGGGGTGCAGGGCTGGCTTTGGGCAGGGCAGGGCGGGGTGTGTATGGGGCTGGCTTTGGGCAGGGCCTCAGGGGGGTGCGGCAGGGGTTGGCAGGAGACAGGGCAGGGGGTGCAGCAGGGGCTGGCTGCGGGCAGGGGGGCGGGGCTGGCAGCGGCAGGGCAGGGGGGGCAGGGCTGATGCAGGAAGGACAGGGGGTGCAGGGCTGGTGCAAGCAGGGCAGGGGGTGTGGCAGGGGCTGGCTGCGGGCAGAGGGTGCGGGGCTGGCTGGAGACGGCCTGGCTGCAGGCAGGGCAGGGGGTGCGGGTACAGCCCACCCTGTACGGAAAGTGCCCCCTCCTCCTACCTCCCCCACTGGGGTAGCAGCAGCAGCCCGGGGCTTGGGGGCTATTTAAAGGGCCCGGGGCTCCCCTGCTTCCACCGCCCCGGCCCTGTAAATAGCTGCGGGAGCCCTGGGGAAGCAGCAGGACTCTGGCGGCTATTTAAAGGGCCGGGGCAGTAGAGGCAGCAGGAGCCCCGGACTTTTTAAATAGCCCCCAGAACCCCACAGCCCTACCCCAGGGCTCCAGCAGTGGGGCTCTGATGGCAATTTAAAGGGCCTGGGGCTCCAGCCCCTGCTGGGAGCCCCAGGCCCTTTAAATTGCTCCTTGGGGAAGCCAGGCCACCCGGGTACAGCACCCGGGTACCGGGGCTTGGGCGCTGGGCCCTCTTAGGGGCGGGGCCCGATTCAGGGGAATTGGTTGAATTGGCCTAAAGCCGTCCCTGCAGCTAGGTAAGGAACACATAAGTGTAATATTACTATGGGTCATTGATTAAACTAGTTTTCAAAGCCTCATGGAGACACAGCATGCCTCGATGTGCTCTTCTTATTGCCCTGGTGTCTGGCTGCTCAAAACTGGCTACCAGGTGATCTGCCTCCACCTCCCACCCTGCGGGAAACTTTTCTCCCTTTGTTTCACAGATATTATGGAGCACACAGCAACAACAATGGGGATATTGATTTCACTGAGGTCTAACATAGTAAGCAAACTATACCAGCGCACTTTTAAACGTCCAAAGGCACATTCCACCACCATTCTGCACTTGCTCAGCCTATGGTGGAACCGCTCCTTAGCTTTGTCCAGGCTGACTGTGTACGGCTTCCTGAGCCATGAGAGCAAGGTATAGGCTGGGTCTCCCAGGATCATGATTGGCATTCCAACATCACCAACGGTTTTTTGCAGTTTGGAAAGAAAGTTCCTGCTTGCAGCTTTCTGAACAGACCAGAGTTCCTAAAGATGCGCGCATTATACACTTTTCCCGAACATCCCACGTTGATGTCGGTGAAACGGTCCCTGTGATCCACCTGCGCTTGCAATAACATTGAGAAGTACCCCTTTCGATTTATGTACTCTTTGGCAAAGGTGGTCTGCTGCCAAGATAGGGATATGTTTTCCGTCAATTGCCCCACCACAGTAAGGGAACCCCATCACGACAAAACCATCCACTATATCCTACATGTTTCCCAGAGTCACTACCCTTCTTAGCAGAAGTCTATTGATTGCCCTGGCAACTTGGATCACAGCAGACCCCACGATAGATTTCCCCACTCCAAATTGATGCCCCACTGACCGGTAGCAGTCTGGCATTGCAAACTTCCACAGAGTTATCGTCACTCACTTCTCAACTGTCAGAGCAGCTCTCATTTTAGTATTGCTGCGCTTCAGGGCTGGGGAAAGCTCTTTGCACGGTTCCTGGAAAGTGGCCTTATGCATTCGAAAGTTCTACAGCCACTGCTCGTCATCCCATAGCTGCATTAGGATGTGGTCCCACCAGTCAGTGCTTGTTTCCCAGGCCCAGAAGTGGCGCTCCACTGTGTCAAGGTGATGCGCAACTGTCGCCAGCATCTGCAAATTGCTTCACTCCATGGCTTCCAGCAGGGCTGCTTGCGTGGCATCACATTGTTCCATGTGACGGCTCCTGCTTCAGCTGAGCAAATACTGCAGGATAAGGCGTGAGTGTTTGTAATGCTCACATCAACAGTGCTTGCCATGCTATGGCGTCTGCACAGGTAACCCAGGTTTAGGAAAAAAGGCACGAAAAAGGCTTGGTTTGTTTGCAGTTGATTTCAGGGCAGGAGGGAGGGAGATAAGTGCATCATGGGAGGCTAGTGCCATGTTCCCATAACCACCCACACCAATGTTTTGGTCCCATGAGACATCGCAAGCCCAACCCAACATTCCACTCAGCTCATAAGAATGGCCATACTGGGTCAGACCAAAGGTCCATCCAGCCCAGTATCATGGCTCCTGACAGTGACCAATGCCAGGTGTCCCAGAGGGAGTGAACCTAACAGGTAATGATCAAGTGATCTCTCTCCTGCCATCCATCTCCACCCTCTGACAAACAGAGGCTAGGGACACCATTCCTTACCCATTCTGGCTAATAGCCATTAATGGACTTAACCTCCATGAATTTATCTAGTTCTCTTTTAAACCCTGTTATAGTCCTAGCCTTCACAACCTCCTTAGGCAAGGAGTTCCACAGGTTGACTGTGTGCTGCGTGAAGAAGAACTTCCTTTTATTTGTTTTAAACTTGCTGCCCATTAATTTCATTTGGTGGCCCCTAGTTCTTGTATTATGGGAACAAGTAAATAACTTTTCTTTATTCACTTTCTCCACACCACTCATGATTTTATATACCTCTATCAAATCTCCTCTTTTCCAAGCTGAAAAGTCCTAGCCTCTTTAATCTCTCCTCATATGGGACCCGTTCGAAACCCCTAATCATTTTAGTTGCCCTTCTCTGAACCTTTTCTAATGCCAGTATATCTTTTTTGAGATGAGGACACCACATCTGTACGCAGTATTCAAGATGTGGGCCTACCATGGATTTATATAAGGGCAATAAGATATTCTCCGTCTTATTCTCTATCCCTTTTTGAATGATTCCTAACATCCTGTTTGCTTTTTTGACTGCCGCTGCACACTGTGTGGATGTCTTCAGAGAACTATCCATGATGACTCCAAGATCTCTTTTCTGATTAGTTGTAGCTAAATTAGCCCCTATCATATTGTATGTATAGTTGGGGTTATTTTTTCCAATGTGCATTACTTTACATTTGTCCACATTAAATTTCATTGGCCATTTTGTTGCCCACTCACTTAGTTTTGTGAGATCTTTTTGAAATTCTTCACAGTCTGCTTTGGTCTTAACCATCTTGAGCAGTTTAGTATCGTCTTCAAACTTTGCCACCTCACTGTTTACCCCTTTCTCCAGATCATTTATGAATAAGTTGAATAGGATTGGTCCTAGGACTGACCCTTGGGGAACACCACTAGTTACCCCTCTCCATTCTGAAAATTTACCATTTATTCATACCCTTTGTTCCCTGTCTTTTAACCAGTTCTCAATCCATGAAAGGATCTTCCCTCTTATCCCATGACAACTTAATATACGTAAGAGCCTTTGGTAAGGGACCTTGTCAAAGGCTTTCTGGAAATCTAAGTACACTGTGTCCACTGGATCCCCCTTGTCCACATGTTTGTTGACCCCTTCAAAGAACTCTAATAAATTAGTAGCACATGATTTCCCTTTACCAAAACCATGCTGACTTTTGCCCAACAATTTGTGTTCTTTTATGTGTTTGACAATTTGATAGCTACCCACTGTGGGATAGCTACCCACAGTGCAGCGCTCTGTGAGTCAATCCAAGCCCTGCTAGTGAAGCTGTGCTTCACAGACACAATGTGCATAGTGGGGACATGCAGAATCGACTTGCTTAAATCGGAGGCTCAACGTCGACTTCAATAAATTCGACCTAATCTTGTAGTGTTGACATACCCATGAAGATTTGCAGGCCCTCAGCCAATACTTCATGTTGCATCTCCATGTACTGGTACCACAGCATAGTGTAAAGATGTAAATGATGTGGCTCAGCCTCAGTGTAGTGATGTAGTTATTTTTCCACACAGTGGAAATACAACTCAATAGGCTCCTTAGTTCTAATATGTAGCACTCTTCTGAAGACAATATTGATGATTCCTTGTAGGGGTACAGCTAGGAAAACTCTTAAAAATTCATAAATGGACATTTATGCATGAACGTTTGTTTGAATAAACCTGGTAAATTTGCTTCATGACTATCCATGAGCCGTTTTATTATCTTTCTATAAAAATGTGTATATGTCATTTTAATTTGCAAGAATACTCACAGAATGACAGTGTTTTGCATTCAAAATGTGTTTACACAAGAATTTGAACCAGAAGTCACAGAAATGCTCCTGTGGATTTGTTTATGCAAACATTTGTGTCACAAGTGATTTATGAAAGTCTTCTTCCTTTTCATAGGTTTGCCATCCAATAAGGGAGCAAACAATACTGGGTGCTTAAGTATGCTCTGTGATTGGTCACCGAGCAAATAGAGTAAATAGTTGGGGAGTGATCAATGAGATTAAACTTGTTCCCATAAAACATTTGATGAATGACTTGGAATAAGAATAAAAATCAGTCTTTTTGCAGATTACCCCCTTTTTTTTTCTTCACAAATTAAAATTGTCCGATAAACTTGCTGAGATGACCTGGCCAACTTTAATCAGAATTATAGGCTTTAGCATAATTATTTTTCTAAGCTTACATAGATTATTTTTTTATTGGAATGATATGAGCCAGTATTTACAATTGCATGCACTTTTCCCATTTAAAGAAAAAATAAAAGCAGTCTCTCTCGTGACACAGCTTCAAGTGGAGTACAAATGGCAATTTAGCCCTATGGAGTGGAGAAAGCAAAGAACAAAAGGACTAGCAAGAGAAAACCATGACTATCCCAAAAGGGAGAGGAGGAGGGAAATAAAACTTTCACCACACTTCACATGGGTACATAACTCTTCAACCCTTGTTAGTTCCTGGTTTAGACATCTTGTCCTTTTATTAACAGAGAATTTAAAATTAGTATTTAAACCAAAGAATGCATAATTTAGCCAACTTTCACCCTGAGTTAGGGGTATTCTTCCCTCTTCTGGCTCATGCCACCCTTTGGTCAGCCTAACATCTGTTGGCTGGAGGATGAAATGGCTTTGGCAGTGACTGGAGCTACTTTGAAATTAAATATTTGTAGAAGCAGTAGCTACATGCCTATGGAGTGAACAAAGAAGACAAGACTCGGCACCCTCCACAGCTCATCTCTGTAATAACTTGCCTTTTTTTTTTAAGGACTAGTTAAGATGAACCAGGCAGCCTGACAAAATAAAGCCCCATCATCCCATGAGTCCAAGGTCCTGCAAGAGATACTTATGCTGCAGAGGGATGAGTCAGACCTTTAGTGATGCCCTTCTGATTGCCATGTGGAGGAGAGAGCAGAAGATAGGGAGTGGAAAAAGAGGAGCAAACCCCCAAGGACTGGGACTGAGAGGTGAGGGATTGGAAAGGGCATTTGGGTAGCAAAAGGGGCAGAGCATGGAGAAGGGCAGCATAAGGCTGTATAGAATTGAATTTGTGCTTGGGAAGGTGGGCCATCTAAATTGCTCCTGAGCAAGGCAATGGACTGAAAGGATGTTACTAGTTTGCCAGATAGCAGCTCAGCTCTGGCAGAGATTACTTGTGGCATCTAATGCCCATTTGTTGGTAAAGCCAAGGATTGAATGAAATTAAAGCTTCAAACTCAGCCCTGAAGGGGGGGCCCTTTCAAGGCGGAGGAGGTCAGCGTTGCTCCCTGATGTTAGACCATCTGGCCTCCTGACACAGAAAATGTGGGTCCCAACTAATTCTTCCCATGTGTCCTCTGTGATGGGGCAATGGAGAATCCCGGGACTGGGGCCACAGTCCAGTCCTACAACCACAGCCCTTTCACCTGTGCAGAGTCCTCCTCAATCGAAAAGGCCAACCAGCCCAGCATCTCTCTGAGGTCATTGACCATTTGTAACTCTCTGGGACTGCAGACAGATGGATGTATGCCGTGTCCCAAGAAACCACTGCCTGATACAGCCCAGGAGGAACCAGGCTTCGCAGCCACACCAGTATTCCTTCCTCCAAGGCCTGGCTGGTCAGGCACCAGCAGTCCCTCTGTAGGCAGGAGATTGGATGGCTGCTGGATAACATGGCTGAGCAGCATAGAAGCATAGCCTGTGCAGAAGGCCTGAGTCTGGCAGTTTCACTGCATCATACGATATAGATGATTTGGGGAGGGGCTTTCAGAAGAGGTGTAGCTTTGAGATCTAGGAACTCCTTCATTCTAATTCTGGCTCTGACAATGACTTCTGTAACATTAGGCCAATTATTTAACCTCTTTGGCCTTGTCTTGACTAGGAAAAAGGCTCTGCACTGCCTGCCACATAAATTGGGCTCTAATCTGTGCAGCAACTTGGTTTAAAAAATAAAATACTATTAGTTACCCGGTGTCAGTTTGTATATAGAGGTGACTTGCATGCTGTGACTCTGTCTGTAGCAAGGGGGGGTCAACAGCATTTTTCTCCAGTAAGGAAGATGTTTCCCCCCCAGATGGAAGGATTACTTTTTCCCCCTTCTTTAAATTGATGGAGATGAGCAAATCCTTGCAGCAGGGAGCAGGATCAAAAGTGGTTTGGTTTTGTTTCGTTTTGCTGAGCGCATTCAGAGGGAGATTTTTTTCTCCTGATCACCCACTCCATACATTTCTTTAGTCAACTGAGCTTCAAATGTCTGGGGCTTTCTTCTGTTGTTAGGAGGTTAATTGGAATCTTCTGTAACTATAGAAAAGGGTTTTCATAGTTTAGCTGCTCCAGCAAGGGAGTTTCAAAAGCTTGGGAAGCAGAAGTAAGTCATCTCGTGCTTCTTCTGTTTCAATTGCTTTGCCAAAGAGATATAAGGAGTGCTGAGATCCCATTATCCTGGGCACACCCGGGTTCATCTTGCAGAACATTTCCATTCTAGTTTGCTTGCAAATTTAACTGGGTCAACAGTTGAATCCCTCTCACTGTGGTTTGTAATCAGTTATGGCTCAAACATCAGTATCACAGAAGATGGTCATGTGAGTAAGAGGTAGGGTTGCTAGGGGAGGTTTCCTAGATTGGTGGGCCAGATCATCTGCTGTTATAACTCCATTCAGTTCATCGCACCATGCGGTAAATCAGTGGTAGCACTGGGATTAGAACCCTAGTCTCCTGACTCCCAGTTTAGAGCCCCATCTACCATTACCTAGAAGCACTAGTTAGAACACAGCTACTGTAAGTACTACATTACATTAACACATAATGAGGGCTGAGTTATGTCCATGTCTCCTCAGACATGCCCATTCTCACATTTTCATTTACCCTACATTATGAAGAGCAAAGGGAGGGGGACTTGAGACTCATCCTGCTCATTGTGGAGGACCACACCTAATGCTACACCTAACTGGTGTGCTCACACATGGCCTCCTCTCCCACATAGACTGGGAGACACAATGTTGGGTGGTGTTCAGCAGGGAGCTCATGAACATGCAGAATCAAGGGCCATACCCTCACGTGCCATGCTGAGGGACATGAGTGCTGAAGGAAGAGATTACTGGTCTTCGAGAATGTGTTCTGCCTCTTTCCATCCTTCAGTCATTCTCTGGGGAAGGAGAAGAGATGAGCTCTTAACTCCTTTTGGCTCTGGTCAGGTTACAGTTGTAGAAATGTAATTGTTTTGAGAGTGGAATGGAGTTTTTTATGCTTTTGTGTCTAGAGATCTCTGCCAGTGACTTTCAACACCCTTAGAAATAGTCTGGACTCTCCATTCCACACTCGCAGTCCACATCCCCTGTCTTTCAAAGAGATACAATGATTTTGTTGTGGTTCGCTTGCTTTCCGGTCAACTGAATATGCAAATACTACTGGGTGAGGCACTGCCAGCTGTTCTCCACCATGTAAGGGGTAAGCACCTGTGCAGCTGCACTGATTTCTTGTCACCGATAGCTAAGTTAGGGATATTCCCGGGTAACTATTATGCTTTAAGAAGAAGAACAGGAGGACTTGTGGCACCTTAGAGACTAACAAGTTTTTTCATGAGGTTGATGGATTTCCACTCCATACGGCTAAATGCAGTGCCTTGCATAATGAAAGGTTTCAGAGTAGCAGCCGTGTTAGTCTGTATCCGCAAAAAGAAGAACAGGTGCCACAAGTCCTCCTGTTCTTCTTTTTGCGGATACAGACTAACACGGCTGCTACTCTGAAACCTTTTATTATGCTTTAGTCCAGGCACTCCAACACCTAGGCTTTGGACCTCCCTAGAGGAGGCAGCAGGTAGGAGTGCCTCCTGTTGTCACTACTTGAACAAAGAGATGATAGGTGTCCTTCCTCACACGTATCCTCAAAAAACATCCTGTTTTGCTTGTGTGAAGGGCTAGGAAAGGAACCTGGGGTTTTAATTCCCAGCCTGGTGCCATATCAACTGTAATAGTGACAAGAATAACTAATTTTTCCCATTTTCTGCTACATACTGTCCTTGAAATTTGTGTACACTTCCAGCATGAATGGGGGTCACATAGGTGGATTGCAGGTAGTAGGGAATGAAAGGTAGTCTGCCTAATGCAGTGTTTCTCAAAAGCAGCCAGTGTGGCCACATACGGCCACCAGGGGCTTTTTGTGCGGCCACAGCCTCCTGGGGAGTGAATGAAGGGGAGGGCACAAAGCAGAGGCCCCTCCCCAGGGCCGTCAGCAGGGGTTGGTTTCTGCCCCCTCTGGAGCCACAAACACCAGAGAAGCAGGCAGCTGTTGTGAGTTCCCCACCTTCCCGGGGGTTGTGGGGCTTGGGCTTGGGCTTCTGGCTTCAGCCTTGGGGTGGCAGGTGATTGGCTCTGTTCTCTGGCCGCAAGGTTTCAGGGTCTAGCCCTGGCCCCCAGTCACAGAAGCAGACTTACTAACTAGCAAGTCTAAAAAAAAAAAGTAGCCAAAAAGCAAAAGAAACAATAACAACAACGAAAGACAAGACCATGCAAAGCACATTATTTGTTTCTATTTTGCTTAGGTCCAGTAAAGAATAGAGACAACTGTACATTATTTTTATTATTGAGTCTACAAAAAAAAACCCACCAAAAATAAATTACAATGATTTGGACATGTATATATGTGTATTTATTTGTTTTTCCTAAAGTTGATTAAGTAGTTTAGGGAAAATTGTCAGAGCGGCCACCAGCAAGAGTTGGTGGCTGCACCCTGAGGCCACCAAAAACTTTGTTGTGAGAACCCCTCTCCCAATGCTACCACTAGATGGCGTTCGTCCCTTGTTTTCAAGCAGAAAGTTATGTTGGCTGTAAAAAATCTTTTGGAAAGAATTAAATTCTACTATTGTATGGATCTTTATTTGTAATCATTTTTAAGCACTTGAGTAAAAATAGCACTGACTTCATGCCTGTTACTTGGCTCACTTCAGAATATGCTTTAGAACATTTACAGTTACCTTCTCAGTCTACAATATTTAATATTGGCCGCTTCTGCATGTAGCCTGCAATAAACATCTTACGAGTATTATTTATCACTCCTTACTAGTACTTTAGAGAGGCAGATTTTCCAATTATTTGCATTTACTTTTCCGGCCGGATGTTTTTCTTTCTTCAGAGTAAGTTCAGGAAATAGGAGAAGCAGTCAGGATATTAGCTAAATACTGATGTTAATACAAAAGGAAGGCCTGTTTACTGGTATTTCTGCAAACAGTGAGTCCTTTTACTGGTGTTTGGATGTTCTAACCTATTGGTTTAGAAAATGAAAAATGAAGACAGACACCGCCTCTGAAATTTAGCTGTATACGCTGGCTTTTTTACTGCTAGACTGCTGTCAGGCAAATAGGCCAGAAAAACCTTGCACTACAACAAGAGTTTAGTCTGGAATTTAATTTGTATGTTTGGTCTGTTAACGTAAACCCTTAAGAACAGACACCCATATTCCAGGGTGATGGACATGCTATAAATAACCTAGGAAGACAGAAGAGCAGTGATTCCTTAAGTTACCTTGCCAGATTAGTTCTCTTTAGCTGCGTTTACCCTTTAAACCACCTTTTCACTCCCCCACTTCTAGGTTGGCTGTCCCCTGGTCCCAACCCCACGCTTAAACCAAAACAGCTGGCTGTTAACCACCGAAGGCTGTTACAGCAGCTGGAGTTTGCCAGGGTGCAGAGGACCCCTAGCCACGTGCCCTCTGGCAGCTGGAGGAAGCAGCAGTGATGTAGGATCCAGTTCTACACTACCAGAAGAGCCCTCTGCACTGGGATGATCCTCTTACACTGCTTTTGGTGGAGCAGCACAAAGTGGTCTTAATGTAGCTGTAAATGGACCTATGACAGAGTTTGGGTGGAGTTTTGCAAGGATGAGAAGATGCTCTGTACTACGGTGCTCTAACAACCTAAACTTTGTCAATCTGTAACTGAACTCTCCTGGATTAAATCCAGTGCTACAAGCAGTGTGCATATTATTTTGATGTCTTGTATAAACCTCTTTGTGTAGGTTTGTTGACTAGAGCACTGACAAGCAGAAATACTGGAATGCTAGAGGAGCAGCATCTGTGGCTTTCATTTGTAGGTCACCATTCAAAGCTAGCCTTAAAAGTTGCTGTGTGTGTGAACATAGCTTTGTTCTTACTAATAAGAGTGTCCACTTCACAACATCCATCACCATAGTTACTACGAGCTTGCTGTCTCAGCAGAGGACATGGATTATAGGTTCATGCAGACTGAGCTAGTCTCTCCCGCACTCTTGTATCCCTCCAGGTCAGGACTGAGGCATGCTAGCATGAATTAACTCACATTGTCAATACCAGTGCTGTCTCTGTTCTGTGGCCAGAGAACTTTAGGCAACTGTGCTGTTAATTTCTCAGTTAAAAAAATCTAACAAGGACCAGTGGAAAGTTCACTTTAGGTTCTGTATGAGGTAAGTGGCCTCATATCAAATTATGACCCATCTTTAGGAAAAGCAAGACTGATTTGTCATATCGGGTCAGCTTTTGAAAGTGGCCTCTACTTTTGGGCACATAGGCAGAGGTGCTGGAACAATGTTTATAGTGGGGGTGCTGAGAGCCATTGAACCAAACTGTAAATCCTGCATATAATGGAAACCACTTCAAACCAGGGGGTGTGGCAGCACCCCCAGCACCCCTAGTTCCAGCATCTATGCACATAGGCATTTAAAGCTCCTAACTTCCATTAATTCCAGTGCAAGTTAGGAGCCTAAATACCTTTGAGGATCTGGACCTTACTACTGGTATTCAACTTTGGGTCCACAATAACATTCAAAGGCACCTACATTGAGAAATTATGTATTGGGTGACCTGGATGCAGCACTCAATGTGTGAGTAAATCCTGTTTGGGGTACCTAGATTCCTATGCTGCTTTTGAAAACTTGATCCATCGTAAATCTCTAAAGACTAGTACACAACTCCTATTGTCTCCTTTATAAGAGCTGATTACTATCAGCTCTATCTTGTGATCTAGTTAAGTATTAAAGTAAGATTATGCTAATCTAAGTAAGCCTGTGCACACCTACTAATGTAAACGATTTGTGAGTTGTAAAATAATTATACCATAAGCTGTAATTTTGATGTCAAACTGGCTGGTGAAAAGGCTAACAGACAGGTTGGGTAGCAGAAAACTACAATTCTTAACTGATGAACATATATGGAATAAAAAAAAACAAAAACAAAAAACTTTCAATTGCACTGGAATAATTCTATCCTAGCCAATGTATTTACAGAGGGATTACTAAGAACAGAATTTGGCCCTCACAAAAGCCACCAGCAATACTGAGTGACCTGCATTTAGCATGGGCGCCAGGTTTGTATAATTTTTGGTGGTGCTCAGAATGGGTCCAAACAGAGCCATCCCATGCATAGGACGGACCGGGGTAATTGCCCCGGGCCCTGTGCTTTGGGGGGCCCCACGCTTCAGGGGGACGTGGAGTCCAGGGCAGCCTGGGGGATTAGCGGGGGCCTGGTGCTGGCAGCAGCGAGCGACCGGGGGAGGGGGTGGAAGCCGGAAAGAGGCAGGGTGGGGGCTTTGGGAAAGGGGTGGAATGGGGGCAGGGAGGGAGCTGGGTCTGGGTCGCTCACTGCTGCCGGTGCCAGGCCTCCTGCTAACCCCCCAGGTTCCCCTGGACCCTGTGTCCCCCTCTAGCGCAGGGCCCCCCAAAGTGCAGTAAGCCCAAACATTGGTGGAGCTAGGCCCAGATTCCTAAATATTGGTGGAGCACGGGCATATAACTCACCGCCTATGGCCCTTAGTAGACATAATGATATACCTTCATTCTAGGTTCTGAATGCATTCCACATTTTAAAACCAATCCTTCCATACTTGAAGCAGAGGGGAGCCTTACTTGAGCAAAAATAGCAGGACCAGGCCTTGCGTTGCTTGTTTTTCCCCCTAAAGTCACTAATAGAGCAGTAGTAAATGGAGCCGCAGTAGGTTGCTCCATGATCATTTTAGAGCTGCACCATACATCTCGGCCTGTGAAGATTTTTGACTCTATCCATTCAGGCAAGCCTGGATGCACTGCAGAAAAGCTACAGCCCAGTCCTGCTTCCTCACCAGTGCTTTGAGCTGTGGAATCCAAGCACCCCCTTTGGAAACGTTCCTTCTCACTCAGGCCTTGGCTACACTGGCAATTCACAGTGCTGCACTTGCTGCGCTCAGGGGTGTGAAAAAACACCCCCCCTGAGCGCAGCGAGTGCAGCGCTGTAAAGCGCCAGTGTAATCAGCGCCTGCAGCGCTGCACGCTCGCTCACAGCGCTGCAAGCTATTCCCCTCGGAGAGGTGGAGTACTTGCAGCGCTGCGAGAGAGCTCTCGCAGCGCTGGCGGCGCGACTACACTTGTGCTTCACAGCGCTGCTGCGGCAGCACTGTGAATCTGCGAGTGTAGCCAAGACCTCAGACTTAGGGCTTCCTGGAATAAGGCTGCCCAAGAAGCTGAAGCATGTCTTGAGTTTTATCTGTTGTCCACTAATGATAGCTGGGAGCACTTTTCCATCAAAGATTGCAGCTTGGACCCAAATGTAGGTCTGAGGCCAAAGTTCTAACTCATTTAAGCTAAGGATTTCAGTCTTCTGTGTAACGCTGGCAAACCAGGTGCTGGAAGCCAGTCTGTTTCACTTGCATGTTAGTATGCTTAAAATGGGGTATTGATCTCATAACAATGTGAAATGCTTGTAAATTACTGCATAAAATAATCTCACATATCTTTATCACACACTGTAAGGCAATATTTAAGTTTTTGCTTTATAACTTAAAAAAAATGTTTGCCCTGAAACTGTCAGCGGGGATCTTCTCCTGCTCATCAAGGCGGCTATCAAAACTAAATGGGCCATTATGAGACATCACAATGCAAATGCTTTGTCAATTGCCCCTTCATACCCACAAAGAGGTTACATGCAAGAGGGCTCTTCCCATCAGCTTGAACTCTGGCAGAAAGAAATAAAGAGAGGGAACAAGAGAATTTTCATCTCTCTGGCTGTTTGGATTCTCACAGGGTTGGAGCTATGAAACAGAAGCAGAGAACCCCAGGGCCAACCTTGGTTATCCCTAAAAGGCATACAGTGCTGAGAGATTACTACAACAGTCACCTTTTAAAACCATAGACTGTAAAATCAGTGTATATGTTTGCTTGCTTTAATCTTGTAATAACTCATTTCTTTTCTTAATTAATCCTTAGTCACTTTGCTACAGGATTGGCTACAAGCATTGTCTTTGGGGTGAGATCTGAGATACAAATTGACATAAGGTAAGTGACTGGTCTCTTGGAACTGGAAGCAACCTTCATCTTTTGTGATCTTTGGTGAATAGCAACCAGCTATCACGAAGTCCAGCTTTCAGAGTAGCAGCCGTGTTAGTCTGTATCCGCAAAAAGAACAGGATTTAGAGTAGCATCCGTGTTAGTCTGTATCCGCAAAAAGAACAGGAGTACTTGTGGCACCTTAGAAACTAACAAAGTCCAGCTTGTCTGGGTGGCAAGATAAACTGTAGTGCCCAAGGGGACTGTCTGAGACTCCCTGGTAACACTGTTATAGTGCTTCAGGAGTTCACACTTGTTATTGGGTTGGTGAAATCTAATTATAGAATACACCATCAGTTTCAGGTTCTCTGCCCTGCTTCTTGACAATCTGCCCTGAGCTTGGCGTGACACTCTTCACTTAGAAAGGAAGGAGAGGAGGGGTCAAAAAAAAGCAAAAAACCCACAATGCTTTGTGTTTACAACAGGAGGATAAAGACAGTTTATGAAAGGAAACTTACCAAAAAAAAAAAAAAAAAAAAAAAATCAAGACAGTAAGAATCCATTACTTATTCACAGAGGTTAACAAAATTTTATTTTGATACAAAAATTAAATAGCAAAGTTTTTTGTACAGTGATAAATTAGAAATTTACAGTACATACATCAATGCAGATATACTTTCTGTACATCTAAAAAATTATCAGTGTCCATTCCCTTCGACAAGTTAGTTTCTCTTTCTGAAGCTCTATCATAAGTAGTTTAGCTTGTACCTGTCTGTCAGACATTTCAGAAGCCTGTATGTCAGCACAAAACACCAACTGGGGATGGGACTGGCTTGAGAGAGAAAGGAGCAGAAGGGATTGTGCAGAAAAAGTAACTGTTGTAAAGTTTTGAGCTCTGTAGCCACAGCAACTGCACTTTCAAGGCAGGATTAGTCACACATTTTTTGGTTTTAAATTCATAACTATGTTGAAATGAGAGAAACTGAGTTGCAGATATTCAGTCTTCATAACTGCCGTGCTTCAGACTTGATCTAGTGGTTCCCAAACTTTAACAACCTGTCAACCCCTTTCACGAGACTTGACATTTTAGTGAACCCTCCTAAAAATGAATGTTTCCAGGGATTTTCTCCTTTACCTGAGTATAAATTATAAAAGCAGTGATCTTGGAAATATAAAATTTGTTTTTATGACATGCTTATTACACACTATTTATTATTAATTATTTATCATTACAGTATTTTGATTACATTATGAAAATGGCAACACTCTTCCAAGATCTCACTTTCGTAGCTTGTTTCACTTTGAATAAGCCTGTTATAAGACAAGGCTCCTATGTTTCATCAAGGAGTATCAGATGTGAAACAGCATAAAGGTATTTAAGAAGCCAACTCAAAGAGTTCCTCCTACACAAGCATTCGGGTCTTGAGCCGTCCGGGCAAACAACGCACGTTACAACAAAGCTTAAACTTGTTCTTCATAATAATTTTAAAAACAATACAAGCTGCCTATTTAATTTTAAAAACAGCAAAAAAATATCCACCTCCCTTTCCATTTCTTATAAGGAGTCTTGCAGTTTAAATCTCCGCAGTGTGATAGATAGGCTTGCTTTGATCTGTTTAGCTCTTGGAAGTCCAGGGGCTCCGGACTGCTGGATCCATGCTGCCCTGGGTTCCCAGGGACAGCTCTGTCCACCATTAGGGAATTTTTCCCCCCCAAGAACCCCCTGTAACATTTCACAACCCACCGGGGGTTCATGAACTCCAGTTTGGGAACCACTAATCTAGAGTGGCTTTTCCAATCACCAATGCCTGAACAACTAGAACAGCAAGGTAAATGTACATAGTTAAGTTGTGCCTTTTCAGAGGGGCTTCTGTGGCCCTGGGTCAGATGCTCTGCTTCATTGCCTTGAGGTAAATCAGGAATAAATTCACTGAGCTCTGGTACATAACTGCAAGAGAATTTAGGCAGGCACAATGCCTCCAAGGGACAACTGCTGCTATGTGACTGCTATCCCCATAGTATTTGAGTGCCTCACAACTTTAATGGATTTATCATCCCCTCACCCTGCAATGCAAGGAAACATCATCCTCATCTGACTCACTTTCAGATGTCACTAATCACCAGTGCTACCATTCTAGTAAAAGATCCACTGAGTCATGCTCTGAAATTCAATGATAACAGGAACGGTCACCCCCTTAACAATACATTCTGGGATGACAAGGATAAAAATGCATAGGTCAATCACATCAAATAGCATGAAGTTCAGTGTGTATGAATCACCTAGGGTCATTAACCCGTGACTTCACTGGACGGATGCCTGGATTAATTTGTCCCACTCACTTTCTCTCCTTCACCCCGCAGAATTTGAAAGTAGCATCTGATTTGGCATCCTTAATGCAATCGTAAATACATCAAGCACTGTGGTGAAGCCCAGCCATCCACACCTTTCATTCTTGCAGAACTCTGTTTCCAGACCAGAATATATAGATCCAACAGGCATTACTGTCCAATAGAAGAGACTTGATAGAGGAATGGATTTGGAACACTCAGCTAGTACATAATGGTGTGCTGTGGGTAGAATAAGTCAAGTTGTCACTTGCTGTGCTAGTGACTGATCCCAACTGCGCAGGCTGAGATGAGGTTGTTTTGTTTTTAAGCACATATTTCAGCACAGACACAATGCGTGTCTAACACAGTTTGAGAGATAGAGGGGGGACCCCTTTCAGGCCTGCCTCATCCTACAAAAGACCACAATACCCTCAGCTACCACTTAAGTCCACCGGAATTGAAGGCACTCAGCACCTCACTCGATCAGGCCTCCATACGCTGGAGATGAAGCAAGATTTTAGGGCACACAGGTGAAGCTACTGTTGGGTCCTTCAAGGGGAGCACTTAAATGCTGCTCTTTATGTTTATATTATACTTCCTGTTAATCAAGCAGGACTGTGGCATTCATAGTCTCATGCTCCCTATGAACGCGACAGGCCAAGGGCAAGGAACCTTGGCACTAACTATGAAACAATTACTCACCAAGAAGAAGTTGGATTTCTTCTCCATGGAGCCCTTTTCAAAAAGGAAAATGTCTCCATTGTTGCTGAAGTCTGATAACATTCTTACATAAAAAAAAAAAAAAATTGTAAGTCACTCTCAGTGACCATCAGTTTGAGCCAGTCAGCTGTACTGCTATGTCATGGCTGGAGAATGTTCTTTTATTTTTAATTGACACACACAATTATACAACTGATCTGTGTGAACATGAAGTTGCCAAGGAACTTAACATTTCACTTCTCCCAGACTGGCGTCTGCATAGATGTAATCACACAGAGTGAAATATATTAAGTCTTAATTGCTTAATGCAATAGGTCTCTGGGGAGAGCCAGATAAGTTTACTTGGAGAAAAACTACATGTTCTGCTGAATAAAGAGTTTGTCCAAAGTGAACCTTCATTCACTTTCCCTCAGCTGTATATTGCAGTAGGAAGGAGAGCTATTAAAAGAAAAAACCTAAGTTATTAATGCAGAGGAATAAAGTAGTCAGAGGCTAGAAATAGCCAGGTTATCGAAAAAGGACAAAAGGGGGCAGGGAAAAGGGGGAGGGGGTGGAAGGGAGAAAATGGCAACTATATATGCTGTTATGCTTCAGACTCCAAGTTAATCTACTTCTGATAAAGGTACGGAGTGAAGCTTCTAAACACCTCAAATGAAGTACTGATGTTTTAGACAGCAAAGAGTGTGCCGATATAGAGGTTAGTATTAGGTTGTCAGCTGAGGTATACAGCAATCCATCCCAACACCTAACTGAATCCTACAAATTCACTGTTTGAGTTGTTTTCATACCTGGAAAACTTAGCTGGCATTTGCATGAGGACCTAATCCTTGGCTGAATTATGCACCACACAACACCGATGAAGGCAACAGGCTGTACCGGCTATGGGTCCAATCCTAAAAGGTCCTGACCACATCCCTTAAGACACTGAATTCAAAGGGACTGATGTTGTCAATTGAAGCTGAGAGCACCCAGCCCCTCACAGGATTGGACCCTAAATCAGCCCAGAACTTGACCCTCCTCCTCCATGCACCATAACATGATTCAGGAAAATCAGCAATGCAAGTAACAAGATGCAAGACCCTGTGGCTTCTAATGACATTAATACATTGCAACCTGCTTTACAAAAATGTGACAAGTTCAGATTTTTCACAGTGTTCCAAGCCGCCCTGGGCTTTCGTATTTTGGGCAGCCTGGTTTATGGTTATTCTGTTTTTGAAATTTCTGCTTATTCTTTAAGGCTTCTTTTCAGAGACAGATTTTGTACTTTACCTCCCCACACCTCCCCAGCAACATTTCTACTGCAAGTGTTTATACACAAGTCCTTCTTGGGAGAGAAGTCAGCACAGAGGTTTTGTTTACACCACAGTCTCATTCCCTTTCCCAGGTTTCACCCAACCATCCGCTCTCTTCTCTCGTTTCACTTTCCCTGAGTTCACCAGTCTGTTAGAGCACTTCTGCCATGTGTGCAGAGTCTTGGCCGACCAAATCCACATGCCAGATGTGATACCCACCAGCAGAGACATGAAAATTTTAAGCATCTCCACTGCCATATTGGAATCATCCGCTGAATAGCGGAAGATAGCCCAGTTGGAGATTTCATAGAAGTAACATGCAATTACACATGTAGCTGGGACAGTGTATAGCACTGAAAAGACACCAATTTTGACCATCAGTCTTTCCAGCTTGTCAGTTTTAGTCCCATCTTTTTGAAGATTAGACCTGATTTTAAATAAGGCCACTAAGCCTGCTGCTATGAATAAAGTTCCAATAACCAAGTAGGTGAAAAGCGGAGCAACAACAAAGCCAGTGAGTGCATCTAGGTTCTGGTTGCCAACATAACACAGACCAGTGAGCTCATCTGCATCTACTAGTCTCATAATCAAGATGACTATGGTCTTCACTGCAGGGATAGCCCAGGCTGCAATATGGAAATAGGAGCTGTGCATTTCTATAGCCTCATGGCCCCATTTGAGTCCTGCTGCTAGAAACCATGTTAATGTCAGAATCACCCACCAGATGGAGCTAGCCATCCCAAAAAAATACATCAGTAAGAAAATTATAGCACATCCTGTGTTCTTAAGACCTTCTTGGATAAGAACAGGTTCTGCTGCCTCTTCAAAATCACAGGATATCCTTTCCCGGCCTACAGTCAGCCTCACGATATAAGCAATGCTATAAATATTGTAGCACATGCTCAGAAATATGATGGGGCGCTCAGGGTAGGAAAATCTGGATGAATCAATCAGGAAGGTCAGGACTGTGAAGGCTGTTGATATGAAGCACAGGCTAGCCCACACGGCCATCCAGATATCAGTGAATTCCTTAGCTGATCTGCTATAGAGACCAGCATCATAGCCACACTTAAGGACACAGCTCAGGCTTCTTTTTACCCAGATATACTGCTCTGAATTAGATCCCATTGTGTGACACTCTTCTCCTGGCTGCAAGGATGTCTTGCTGTGAAGGGGAACCTCTTCATCCCCTGGACCCTCCATACACATGTGATTGTGGTCATTCTGGGGTGGAAATTTACTGCAGTTTAGACTGTCTGGCCAGGCAAATCCAAATTCTTTCAGAACAGGTTCACATCTTCTTTTGACGGAAAGGCACATGCCACCGCAGGGACCTATTGGGATGTTAATCTTCTCTGTGCACATTGGAACATAGACTGAACAAAGGAAGAACTGGAAGAGAAAAACAATAATCAAATTTGTGCTGAAAAGAAGATAAAAATGGTAGACTACATAGCAAATTCCCTTTCTATCCTCTTTAACAGTACTGTTCAGTACTTTGCCTAAGTAAGTAAGCAAGGAGCAGCATGTAGTAAAGAAACCAAGAGAAAAAAATCCTAAAAACCTCAGCCCTTGTTCTCAGTTCAAAAAAGTGTTTTGAGGCCAAATCCTGATCACTTTACTCACTAGAATTAGCCTAATTGAAGTCAATGGGCCAGATTCACACAAGGTGAACAGAACTTAGCCCTAGATCTAAGCCCTCACATTTACAATTTAAGGGGGCAAAACACAAACTGAATAAGTACCGTAATTTAAACTTTAACAAATATATAGACCTTAGTTTTCGAGACTGCATAGAGATATTTAAAACTTGAAACAAAACAGTTACAATATTAACAGCTCTTTGAATTAACAACATTCATGGTTGAATATGGTCTTTGTATAAATCATCTTTTTTCTTATAGTGAAGTTAGTATACTGTAATCTTCTCAGTACTTGACTCTTATAATTCTGGTACACACAAAGCAAATAGATGTGTGTAAAACTTAGCATTTAAAAAAAATGCCAAGCAATTATTAGTTTGGATACAACTATCTGAAGAAGTAAGTTTGTTATTCAGCAACATCTAAGTCATGCAACTCCTACAGTGAAGTTACTGGAGGGGTTCTCTTACCACAATTTTATGCTATGTCCCTTTGTTTTTTTATGACAAGTCACACACATTCACCTCCTCTGTCCATTATGTCTGGATGCACAAGGTTCACCAGCTCCTTACACATAACAACTGTGTCATCTATGGTTAGAAGTGAAGGGCTTTACGTGCAAGGATCTGAACTGAAAAGTCACGTCCTTGAAGCTGTCTATCTGTTTAGTATATGTTGTACTTTCATGGTGTTCAAGGATAAATATTTTTCTTTAAGAAGTCAGTGAGAAAGTTCACATGCCTTGATCTGTAAAAGTCATTTTTTTAATATTAGGCTAAATGACATTTTTAAACCCATAAAGAGAGATCAGCCAATTTATTAACCCTGATTTAGAGTGTTCTCTTTAGTCTTCACACTAGTCCAAATTCCTGGGCTACCAAAGGGAACACAGACAAGTAGAGCATGCCAAACAACAGAAAAGTTTGGCTTCTTCTCCTAGCTTCTGACTTTGTGTGGAGGTTACTCCAGAAAGAGGACTGGGAACGGGGCTCCTTGTGTATTTTACTTCAGTCTCTCAGCAACTGTAAACCCTGTGAGATTAAATGCTATTGTAACCTTATTGTACCTTCTTTTCTGTAGATTCACACCCAGAGGGGAAAGCTAATCTTGAGCCACTTTGCAGCTGGAAGTTTCCAAATGTATCTTTGTTTAACCCTTTTAATAGTTTCTTTTAAAACTTTTGTTTACACCAGCAGATATTTTCACGCTATTCTATCCTAGAAACTTGGTCTGAGAAATAACCTGAAACCCGCCCACGACTGTTCCCAAATCGGCAGCAGGCAGCAGAGAAACGAGGTTGAAGTAGATTTACAAAACAAAGGCAAGAAATGCAACAGATTGAAACTTGGAGTCAGTGGGAAGTTCGCAGAACAAATGCAAGAAGTAAAACGGGAAGGATTCGGGATAGTCCCTGCTGCTGGAAGCGAAACTGCCTCTTTTCACCCTAGAAACCATTGGTTTTTAGCACCTTAGGACGAGATTAGGTTGGGAAATAAATTGGGGTGGGGGTGTCATTGGGGGGAATTTACAACATTTCGGGGGTGCAGCTGGCACCGTAACTGCAGCACTTTCCCTGCAATCTGCCCCTCTTTCCGGTCGGGTTTGCTCCACGGGAGGGATCCTCTGGCAGCTGCAGAGATCCTTGGCGCGAGCGCCGCTGCTGAATGTCACTCGTGCCGGGCTTGCCAAAGCGGGGGAACCGGGGGAGAGACACCGGCGCTCGGCGGCGGCTAGCACTGCCAGGAGCCCCCCGCACACCCTGACTCGCGGGCCTGGCGTTCGGGGAGGGGCACCCACCTGGAGCTGGCTGGAGCAGCCGTACTGGATGAGCGGGGTGAAGGTGGTGAGCTGCAGCTCCGCGTCCGCCTGCAGCTCGTGCCCCACCAGGTTGGGCATCTTGGTGACGTTGTAGCCCAGGTTCTGGCACATGGCGATGCGGATGGCATCGCAGCGCCGCTCCTCGTCCTCCCCGAAGCCGCGCGCCGCGCCGGGCAGCAGCAGCAGTAGCCCCAGCAGGAGGCGGCAGCGGCCCCGCAGCCCCATGGCCCGGGCCCAGCCCCACGCTGCCCGCCCACCCTGCACCGCCCGGGCGCTGCCCCCGGCCAGACGGGCTCGGCGCGGCCGCTCTGCGGACACGGCCCGGCCGGACAGCGCGGGGGCGGGGCGCCCGGCGGTTAAAGGGCCCGGCGGAGACACTGCCCAGGGGAGGGACCGCGCCGCCCCGCCTCCGCCCACGGAGCGACCCACGGACGGCGGGCGGAGCAGCGGCCCCGACTGCCCTCCCTGAGTCCGGGGAGCCCTCGGCCCGGGGCAGTGTCCCTCCGGGGGGCCCTCCCGCCGCACCCCCGGGCAATGCCCCCCGATCCCTCCCGGGAACCCCCGGGGCACCCTCCCCCAGCACCCCAGGGCAATGCCCCCGGGAATCCCGCCGCACCCCCGGGCAATGCCCCCCGGGAACCCCGCCGCATTCCCGGGCAATGCTCCCCGAGAACCCCGCCGCACCCCCGGGCAATGCCCCCCGATCCCTCCCGGGAACCCCCGCCGCACCCCCGGGGCACCCTCCCCCAGCACCCCAGGGCAATGCCCCGCGGGAACCCCGCCGCACTCCCGGGCAATGCCCCCCGATCTCTTCCAGGAACCCCCGCCCCACCCCCGGGGCACCCTCCCCCAGCACCCCAGGGCAATGCCCCCCGGGAACCCCGCCGCACTCCCGGGCAATGCCCCCCGATCTCTTCCAGGAACCCCCGCCGCACCCCCGGGGCACCCTCCCCCAGCACCCCAGGGCAATGCCCCCCGGGAACCCCGCCGCACTCCCGGGCAATGCCCCCCGATCTCTTCCAGGAACCCCCGCCCCACCCCCGGAGCACCCTCCCCCAGCACCCCGGGGCAATGCCCCTCCGGGGGGCCCTCCCGCCGCACCCCCGGGCAATGCCCCCCGATCCCTCCCGGGAACCTCCGCTCCCCCCCCCCCATCCTCCTGCCGCATCCTGGAGTAATGCCCCCCCGACTCCCAGAGAGGGAACCCTCCCGGGGCAATGTCTTTCCGGGGAATCCTCCCCCCCGCACCCTGGGGCAATGCCCCCCGACACCTCCCCCAACCTTCCCACTGTCCCCCCGGCAATGCTCCCCCCAGCGCCCCGGGGCAATGTCCCTCCGGGGAGCCCTCCCGCTGCACCCCCGGGCAATGTCCCCCCAGCCCGACCCCCCCAACCCTCCCGCACCCTGGCGCAATGTCTCTCCAGAAAACGTCCCGCCTCACCCCGGGGCAATTTCACCCCCAATCCCCTCCAGGAACCCTTCCCCCACACCCCAGGGCAATGCCCAATGTCCCCTCCCCCAGACCCGCCTGGGAACCCTTTCCCCAGACTCTGGGGCAATGATCCACTTCCCCCATATTGAGAACCCTCCTACCTCCCCTATCACTCCTAGGAAATGACCCACCTCCTCCCAGCACGCCTAGGCAATGCCCCACCTCCCCCCACAGTGGGAACCATCTTACCCCCCAGCACCTTTGGAAAATGTCCCTCTGTCTTGCACCCTCTTCTCTGACTCATCCAGCATTGCCCCATTGGGAACCCTCCTGCCCCAACTTATCCCCAGAACTCCTAGGGAAAAAATCACCTCCCCTCCACCCTTGAGTCAACCAGCAACCCCCCATTGGGAACCCTTGAGCACCCCCTGTGCAATGCCCCAAACTCCCTTCCTAAGGAGCACTTTCCTGCACCCCTTCTGACTCTTAGCCCCCACACAGACATACTGGGAAACGCCTCACTGTTTGGCTGCTGGGGAACCCTCATTCACCCTTTTCCATTCCCCACGCCTCCCATCCTACCCCGTCTCTACACAGTACCACTTCCAAGATAAGACAGTCTACCACCTGGGTAGCAAGTGGCTCCTGCTAATCACAGAGGCATAAGTGCCTGATAAGATATAGGGCAGCACAAAGCGGTCATATGCACTCAAATGTCAAAGTCAATCCAGTAGGAAATAGCTATGTGACTTGAGCTTTTCGTCTCTCTCCCTCTCTAAGAAACATCAGAATGATGCCAGCAACCTGGCCAAGAAACTGCTTTCTTCTTCTCTTGCCCAAATCAGTGGGATGCTGCAAGTAGAGCCTACATATGCAAGTGAAGATGCACATTAGCCTGGTGGTTGGGCATATTGAGTAATAGCAGGATTTGGGTTAAAGATGGAAGGAAGGAGCTTACTCAGGCGATGTCTACACTAGAAATGCTACAGTGGCAGCTCTGCTGCTGAAGTGCAGACGGCTTACTACGGAGATGGAAGGGGTTCTTCTGTTGCTGTAATAAATCCACCTCTCTGTTAGAAGCAGTAGTTAGTTCTACAGAAGAATTCTCCCAGCGATCTAGCAGTGTCTGCACCGGGGCTTTGGTTGTCTTAATTATGTTGCACAGGGTGTGACATTTTTCACAGCCCAGAATGATGTTGTGAAGCTGAACTAACTTTGTAGTGTAGTGCAGTGCAGCCCCCAAATTATAAACTCTTTGAGGCAGGACAGTCTTTGTGTTCTTTGTGTTTGTACAGTGCCAAGCACAATGGGGCCCTGGTCCATAACCAGGGCTCCTAGGCACTATGGAAATACAGATAATAATTAATAATTTCAAGCCAAAGGCATTATTCACAAGAAAAAAATATAATCATCCCTCACTATAATAGCGTATATTCATGGGCAAATGCCATTTGTTGAGCGCTTCTTGCCGTCAGTGCCCTAATCCTACATTTTGAGCAGAACTGGTTAATATTTTTCAAACTAGAGGTTTGTTGTTATTGTTGACAAGTGCCTTTTTTTCCTAACACAGTTTTTTGTTTGCAAAAAATTGTCGATGGTGCCAAACAAGTTTGTGTTTATGAAAAATGTGGTGGCTTTTTTGGATTTTTTTCTGAATTTTTATCAAAAACTTTAAAAACATTTTTCAGATGGTTATTGAAATTTGTTTACTGAAAAATGGGCTGGAGGGGGAGGGAGAAATACCACCACCACCAATAACATAAAAAAAGTTAAAAATAGACTAATTTTGGATGCTGAAAATCTTTAGCCATCTCTTCATCAATTATACACAGTAATAAAGAACAAGGCTTCATATGCAGAATTTGTTAATGGAGTGTCTTCAACGAGTATATTCAACAAGTTCTGTGATTTGCACTGGTTGCTTCTTGGTTTGTGGGTGACACTTAAGGTGTTTCGTTTGACCTGTAAAACCTCACATTTCTCCCTTTGCCGAACCGCAGAGGTGCTCAAGTTGAATCCCTGCTGATATGGACAAGAGCAAGTTGCTGGCATAGTGCCTCTGGGAGGGCCCCATAGCTTAGGAATTCACTCTCTCCTTGGTCCAAAAAAAAAAGATTGAGTTTGATGACCTTCAGAGCACACAGCACAGCTCATCTTCTTTCCCCGTGTATGTGAAAAGTGTCTGTGTCAGGGGGTGGTCAGGGGTTTGGGGCTTTTCTGTTATCTTGGGTTGCTGGCAGTGAGTTAAATTGTATGGCTGAGCTTTAGTTATGTTTGGGTATTAATTTTGTTGTACTGTTAAGTTATGTCAAGGGCACCTAGAATATACTGATAGTTGCCCTTTTTGGCATTTGTATAAACCTAAATAAGATAAATAAATAAATGAAATATAATCCTGACTTTTGAGTGGGATGGACTGGATGATCTAGTAGATCTTTTCTATCTCTGACTTCTGTGATTGTGTATAAAGGATCGTGTCAAAAATAAAGATAAGAGCAGAGAAATGGGCTCTGATTTGAGACCTCCAAGCATTGTTTTGCTTCTCTCGTGAGTTCTGGTTTTCTCTTTTCAAAAATGTGTCATCAATTAATTGATTGTACAGCTCCTTGGAACTGTTTGTAAATCCGGATTTAAAATCCCTATTTTTGTGTGTGTATATATTTTGATGTGAACATATGTATGAGTTTCTAAGTATAAACCTTGCTCCCAAAGATGCTCCACTCTCCCTTAAGTCTCCCAGTCACACTAGACAGTGGAGTCCAGTTAATTTACTGAAGCAGATGTTAGTTGCCTCTTTTCCTCCTCTGCAGGGTTGTGGGTGATGGATGAGAATGTCAATCACAGCAAAGGTCACACCATGACCTGCTCCAGGTATGGCCACTGCCAGGTTTCCTGCAGCACCTTAGTTGGATCCAGGGTGTTATTACTGCTGCCTTCATGGTCTCCATCCAAAGTCCAATAAACACGACTGCTAGTGAGAATGTTTGAGTACTGAATGGTCATTAAAATGTTCACATCTAATGAGATAAGTAGTATCTTAACTAGACTTTTATCAATCTAGGGACTTAGATGGCCCCCATCACCGTAATAGCTCAGCCCTAGCTACAAACAGCAAGAAATGTAGCCTCACAACATCCCTGGGAGGAAGTAGTGGTATTATCATCATCTCCTTTATACAGATGGGGAGCTGAGGCGCAGGGTGACCAAGCCAGAGCCAGGATTGAACTCCATGCATCTGATGAAGTGGGTTTTAGCCCACAAAAGCTTATGCCCAAATACATTTGTTAGTCTCTAAGGTGCCACAAGGACTCCTCATTGTTTTTGCTTATACAGACTAACACAGCTACCACTTTGAAACCTGTTTACATTTTTACAATGTCTCAGCAGGATTTTTTTGGCTAAGGTAATGGCTCTGAGAATAAATTTTTCTAGAATAGGTTGGTATGGTGCTGTCCGCATGGAAGTCCAGTAGGCAGGGCTGGTGCAAGGATATTTTGCGCCCTAGGCGAAACTTCCACCTTGCACACACACACCCCCGAGCATGTATGTAGCAGGCTATATCCATAAATCTCAAATGCTTTACAAAAGCAGGAAAGTTTCATTATACTCACGTTACAGATGGGGAAACTGAGGCACAGAGCCACCCTGACTTGCCGGAGATGACACAGTAAGTCAGTGGCAGAGCTGGGCACAGAACCCAGGTTCTACTCATTCCCAGGTCTGTACCCTTTCCACTGAATCCTGCTGCCTGCTTCCTTCCTGGGTACAGTGTTGGGAAGAGGGAGGTGATCTGCTGCTTTTCCCTTGGTCTCTCCACTGCAGCAATGGGGCTGTTGCCGGGTTATTTGATGAGCAGGCCCTGGTTGTCTCCTCTGCCCCAAAGCATTTATAACCGAATTAATCTGGAGACAGGTGCGGTCTGCCCCCGCGACCTGACAACACAGCGGCCCCTCTCCGGCCAGCTGCGCGCTGGCACCCTGAGGTGGGGACACCCCCCCCACCCACCCTGGCCCATGGGTGGCTGGAGCCAGGCGCTGGGGGATGTGAGCAGCCGGGCCCCCCATCCTGCTCACCAGCCACTCCGGGTTCCCCTCCATAGGCCCCAGGCGGAGCTCGCCCGGCTCGGGCTCGTAGCCCCGAAGGTGCCGGTGGCGACGCAGCGCCATGGCCTGCGGGTCGGGCCGGAAGCCTGCACAGACCGACTCCGACACACCATGTGGCCCCACCCCTGGGGCAGACTGAACCACCGCGACCTCTAGTGGGGAATACAGGGCTGCACTTCCCATCCCCCCCGGCTGGAGAGATAGTATCACCCGCAGAGCCCTGCGCTCAGCTGGTTGCTGCTCTTTGGGCACCGCTTTTTGGTGCCCCCAAATCTTGGCACCCTAGGCGGCCGCCTAGTTCACCTAGTGGTCACTCCGTCCCTGTTAGTAGGCAAACTGATGGAGGGAGTGATTCAGTGCCTTTCCAACAAAGATGCATATGAGCATCCATATGCTAGATACTTTTTGGCAGACCTGAAGAATGTGTGATGGAGATTGCAGGTGAGTTACTGCATCTCCTGCAGGACCCCGAATTTGAGAGTTACAAGCGGAAATAATCTGCTTCTCTGCTGAATGCAATTACTGTCCCACACTCCCACAGAAGAAAGAGGTCAGGGCTGTGCATATTCCTTGGTATATTTCATTTCCCCCAGGGATGAGTGTCTATTTGTGAGATTTAAGTGGTGCACAGGCCTTGTCTAGGCCCTCTACACAGAAGTGAATTTCATGCTAGGAAATTATAAAATCCCATTTCTCATTCAATGATCTCCTAGGGCCAGCTCCCTTTACTCCTGTTGAACAGTACATTTTTCCAGGAGGGCTCCCACTGAAATCCATGGGAATGCTCATGAAGAACGGTGCTGCTCTGTGTGAGCAAGGCTATGAGAATGTAGCCCCCAGTAATTTGATCTTTGGGTGTACTTTTAAAAATATTATGAGGCAATGCTAAGTTTGACTGCTTCACTTTCCCCTCATCCTTCTGCATGTCACTTGTCTTCTTCTTACACTATACATTCCTTGTGGCAGGGAGAGCCTTTCATTATATGCTTGTACACTGTCTCATTCAATAGTGCCCCAATTCTGACTGGGGCCTCTGGGTGCCACTGCAATATAAATGTTAAATAATTCAGCTGAGTTTGGATGGGTAGTGTAAACTATGTGGGTGGCACTGAACGATGGAAGGTTATAAAATCGTGGTAAATTTGCTGGATCCCTTAACTGTTCACTAGCTGGACTCAACTAGAACAGACTTTAGATATTAAATTTTATCTTAATTAACATTTTAAAACAAATTGCCATGGGTATTTTTTGTTTTGTTTTTTAAATGAGCTACAGAAGTTCAAATTGGCTTTAGCATCTCAGATCTGCAGGAGTGGAACCCTGCTGAGACACATCTTATAAGCCTTACCAGAGAAGGGCACCTCTCCTCCAAGTAGCAAGTATATGTACGTGTGTGTGAGATGGTGGGATTTCTGCCTGTCTGGGATATGGGGGTAGTGGATGGTGGGTGGAGTCGAAAATTGGGAGCTTTTATCTACATTGGAAACTATATGCACTCCCCCTTACCTCGTCCCTGTCTCTATCTGCCCAGGTCCTCTGTAGATACACCCTATGTACCTCTACTCGTTCCCTGAACCCACTTCTCCTTTCCCTCATTCTATGTGCTGTCTCTGTCCTCATGCTCCAACACTGTCCTACCCCACAATGTGACCCATACTACCATTCATGGTTCTGTGGTCTCCCTAGTAGTCTCCTAACCCCAGTTCCTGCCTCGCCACATTCCCATGGTCTGTTGTTCACCTCTGACTCAGCTTGGTAGTTGGACTGAGGTCAGTTTATATTTGCTCTTGTACACTTAAAAACAACTTTTATTCTCCTTTCAATTGCTGACCAGTCTCCCACCTCAAGATATGAAAAAGTCCATATCCTCAGCAAGACCAGAAAAACAAATATGGGCTGTCTAGGCCAAGCCATTATTGAGATCTGATTAGCCAAAAAGTATTAGGACATCTTAAAAAAAATTACATTGGGAAAATATTATAATTTTAAAACTTGCTGTCTGATTTTTACCATATTTGCCAGGAAACCTCTATGCTGTAAAGAGATGCAATAGGTCAAATTTAAAGAAGATCTGTTTCTGTTTGGGAAAATTAGTGGATTACGATTTGAAAACCTGACTTAATGGGGAGCAAATTTCAGCCTGAAATATGGAACCAATACTGATCTACATAATATCACTTTCATTCTAAACTGCTACTTTCATTTGCTTATAACTTTTTCAAAGATTAACCTTTTGGGTTGAAATTTCCCATGCTTGATCTTAGCTCAGAAAATTATTATTTTTTTGGAAACAATAAATATTTTCCATCTAAGAAAATTGTTCAGGGGCTTTAGTACACTCTGATAACTCAAAACCAGCTTGGTTTTATAACTTCAAATTTGGCATGTACAGTGTGCAGTCTTGGAGGAATGTACATTTTGCCTGGGTTGAAGAACTTTTTGTTTTGCAATCCCAAATTGGTCTGGAAGTTTGGAACTAATAGACAGAGCATGCTCAGGATGTTATTTAACTTTGACATTGGAAAGACAAATTGAGATACATTTCTCTTATAGGTCACATGTCATTTTGCAAATTTGCACGGATTTCCTCTTTCCAAAGCTTCTTTTCCAGCTGGATCTTCCTGTTTCCCTTTTTCCTTTGAATACATAGGAGTTTCACTGGTTACTTCCCGTGTATTTGTCCCTCTTTGCACACATTGTACTTGCAAGTCCCTCTGTGGCATTTCAGCGCAACCTTCTTTTAATTCATGACCAGAAACCCAGCTGTCACTCAGCTCACCTATGGCACAAAGAGAGAAGTCATACTTTCTTGGAAAGCATTAGACACTGCTTTCCCTCTAAATCCATTACTTATAGAAATCACTTATGATCTTTTAAACAAATTATTAGACTTTGGCATGTCTATTTTACAGACATCTGCTGGCATAGCTGTGTCAGTCAGGGGTGCGAGGAGCTGTAATCTCTGACGGTGCCAGCAGAAGCCCCTAGTGTAGACAGTTACATTGGCAAAGTTCTGCTTTTACTGGTATAGCTTGTTTTGCTTGGGGGATGAAATGGGGTTGTTGTTGGTGGAATAAGCTATACCGGGAGCTTTTCCTGTATAAGCTGCATTCTCACTAGGAGCACGTTGCTGGTATAGAATGCCAGTATAGTTATACAGCAAAGCACTCCTAGGGTAGACATGGCCTTTGAATATCAAGTTAGGCTACATATAAACCCCACCATAAATGATAGATTAGAGGCCAGATTCACCGATCCCAGTTGCTTTGCACTGCTCCATTGATGCAAATCAGATGTAAACTGGTTTAATTGGCCAGTTACTCAAGGTTTATGGTTGCTTTGTGTCACTGGAGCACCGCAAAGCAGTCAGAACATGCCAGTGAATCTTTAAATGGACTATTTTCTCCCCACAAAAAAAGCATGTGAACTAGCATGTCCTGCTTAGTTACATTACAGTCTATAATAATTACACAGGGGGAGGGATCGTTCAGTGGTTTGAGCATTGGCCTGCTCAATTCAGGGTTGTGAGTTCAATGCTTGAGGGGCTACTTAAGGATCTGGGGCAAAATCAGTACTTGGTTCTGCTAGTGAAGGCAGGGGGCTGGACTCAATGACCTTTCAAGGTTCTTTCCAGTTCTAGGAGACAGGATATCTCCATTAATTTAACATGCCAACCATGGCAGAAAGTAACCTTTTTATTTTTTTAATATCACAGACAGGTGACTTTCACTCTCCTGGAAAGAATGTCCTGCCTCTGCCCAGAGCTTGGGTGAGCTATACCCACACTCCCTTTGTAGATTTTGTGAATACGCACAAAGGCAACTTGATGTAGTGCTAAACTGTATCCCTTGCTGCTGGAAACAGTAGGCCTGATTCCCCTTTACATAAAAGCCTATGTACACCGGCCTGACACTGCAAGGGAGCCCTAAAGCAAGTATAAATTATTAAAGCCCCTTTAAAGTTCCAGAGTGGTGTGAATGAGCCTTAATGTAAATGAGAATTAGGCAATTACGTAGGCAGTAGGATGGTCCAATTTTCAGAGATACCGTTCATTCACATATGGGCCATTTCAAACGCAGTCTTTGAATGCCAGACACTGCCAAACTGTATTCTTCCCCTCTGTTCTTGGATTCCTGATCATTTTTTTAATGACCCATGTGTCCCTGGATGGCATTGTCTGAGATTTTAAGGCCTGGTCTTTGGGAACTGGTACAACCGTTTCAGTTAGGGGTGTGGTCTTTTACTAATATAGTTATACTGGCAGGGCCCCTAGTGTGGATGCAGTTAAACTGGTACAAAGATGCCTTATTTCAGTATAGATTACTCCCCTTCTCCTATAGAAATAGCTGTGCGGGTATAAGGTGCCTTATACCAATATCACTCAATCCATGCTAGGGGGCTGAACCACTTTAACTTTTCTGGTATAATATAACATATAAAAATGGCACAATTTTTGTGTGAAGACAAAACCTTAGACTTGATGCTAGGTTCTGAGTAGGACTGGTTTGACCAGTTTTGGGGCAACATCTAATTAGCATTACAATTGGTAAATTAATCTTACAGGTCACTGTTACACCCACTGAAGGCCTTTCTGTGCTAGAGACTTTTGGCCTTTGCAAAACTCATTCAAGCACTTGAAATGGTGGCGAGAACACTTTGTAGCCCCACGTGTATCCCTTTGTGTGTTCACAAAAGTGCTCCGAATGTAGGGTGACCAGACAGCAAGTGTGATAAATCGGGACGGGGCTGGGGGGTAATAGGAGCCTATATAAGAAAAAGCCCCAAATATTGGGACTGTCCCTATCAAATCGGGACATCTGGTCACCCTATCCGAATGTGTCACAAGCATTCCACATGCCTTGCAACTGCACTAGCTCCAGACAAGTCTGGTAAAAGAGTCTGGCTAAAACAGTTTGTTTTGAACAGTTATTGGTGCTAGGACAGAAAGGAAGTACAGGAGCTGCAGCTGTGCTAATTCTGTTGGCTCTTCAGACACGCCTGTCTACCTCTGACAGTTCAGAGTACTAGCCTCAACTTGCTGCCAAGAGCAACTTTGCCTAGTGCCTCCACTCCCATTCAAGACAGGTTCCAGGGCAGTTGAGGAGGTATTCAGCTGCTCTCATCTTTGCCTGGTATCCTAATCGCCCATTCTGGACAGGTACAAGAGCAGCCAAAGAGGTAATTGAGCAGTCTTTGCTCTGCCCAGCACCAGCCTGGGGCTTAAAGCAGAGCACAAAAAGATTAATAAACCCTTTCTCCACCCCCAAATTAAAAAAATATATAAAACCAATAAACATCTTTCCATTACCCCCCCCCCCCTTTAAAAAACAATCTAGCAGAGAGGGTCTGATGCTCGATAGGGGAGTCATTTTATGACGACTTTGTACTCACTTTGCACATGCAGCTAATTACACAAGGTGCAAGTCTGTAAAGAATCAGGCCTATAATCTGCCATCTGTCTGTATTTTAGCTTTTGCTATAGTGCTTATCACTCTGGCGTCCTCACAACAGAAAGCATTTTGTCAGGAAATGCACAATTGTAAGATAATGTCATTATTACTGCATCAGACACAATTGAGTGTGGAATAATCTCTGATTTTGAAACAGTATCATTTATAGTTGTAGCCTGACAATTCCTCTAATAACCTTTAGACCTATACAGGAGGTTAGAAAATAATAAGTGTGTATGTGAATTCTAGTATTTATGTTTGTATTGTTCAGAGGCATTTTTAATTCCTCAGGGAGTCTTTCATGGGGCCAAAATAACATGAGACCTGGTATTACCATGGTACTTCAGTTCCTGGGTGGTCGAAATAATGCAAGATGTTCAGGTGATTATTTTGACCCCACATTTTTTTTTAAGCTTGTGAAAAATGTGAATACAAAAACAAAGAAATCTGGGTTTCAACCAAAACGTACAGATCAAGAAACAAAGCCTCTTCTTAGCCAAAGATGGAATTTGCAGGCTACAACTGGCAATGATACTGTATGAGAGGATGAAATCATTGCACAGTTGAAGAGAGGGGGAACATGCAATAATTCCACATATGGAGGAATCACTTATGGAATATGCCAGTGTACAAAGGTCTCTCTTCTTTCGAAGCTCACAGGGCAAAGCAAGGGAGAATTAGTCTTGAAATACATACTGGAATCATTCCCTGTGCCACTAAAATGCAGACAATCTCTAAGTGCAGCACAGAAGTGGGGACTACGGGAGATTTTGACCATAAAAACGGGGCAACCCCCTTCACTTAAGAACTCCTTCCTTGCAAATCTGACAGGACTTCAGTTTTAAGGTCTTTTCTGAAAGGCTCACATGCAGCATGGAACTCACTGTATCTACCTCAGAATGAGGAAGGGATGAGCCAGGCTTGCCAGGATTCAAAATCATGAGTCCAGCGAGCACTCCTCTGTCATGTCAAGTAAAGGATATGAGAAGAGGTTTGCAGGAGAGACTGCTGGAAGTGGTATTGGTGATTCAGTAAAAGATAGCCCTGCCTCCGAGAACTCAGTTTCTGACTCGGAACTGAATCAATATCCTTGAACTTCCACTGAATCATCCCATTGGGGGAATGCTGCTTCATTGTACAAGACCCATGAACCACAGACCCACGGATATCAGGACTTTGTTCTAAAGACAGCACTGATTCCTGGGTCCAAAGTCTCCCTCATGGGATTTTGACAGAGCAGAGCAAGAATATACATAAAACAATCCCACTGCTCCTCTTCCCTATCAAATAAAAGAGAGTGCCAAATGCACAGAATATGCGTGGAGGGGCTTCCATGGAAGGAGGTGGTGGGGGACGGTGGTGGAAAAGGGATACCATGTCCCCTCCATATCACTTCCACACACACCAGAACGATGGCCAAAGCAGCATGTTTTCTGTTCATTTCATTCCCTAGTTTGTGAAGTTTACAGAATGCTTTGGGTTCTTTGGCTGAAAAATGCTATAAAAATGTCAGGAAAATGTACACCAAATATCAGGAAAACCCACCTGACAGTGAGATCTGTTAGACTACGAAATACCCTCTCTCAGAGTGGTGATGGAAGCCCAATCACCTAAGTTGTTTAATAACAATAATTCATAGCACTTGACATATACAAAGAGCTGGACAAACATTTAACTAACTAATCTATGGGACAGGCCTATGAAGTAAGCATTGTTATTCCAGTTTTACACAGGCACAAATGGGCTAAGGGGCTTGGCTAAGTCCACTAAGCAAGTTTATGACAAACCAAGAATTAGAACCCAAGAGTTCATGCTTCATGCTTCCAGTCCCAATCCATGATGCATTTCAGTTCTATTTAAAAATAGGCAAAACCCCAGAAAATATACTCCAGGGGACAATCCTGTTTCAGCAAGGGGAATTGACTAGGTAACCTAATACTTCAAGGATGGGATTTTCAAACAAGAGAATTAAGGTACCCAACTCACATTGAATGGGCGCTTAACTCTCTTAAGGTTTCAAAATCCTTCTGATCTCAGGCCAGCTACACCAGTTGTGACTGCTGAAGTCCGTATTTACTTGTGTAAATAAGATCAGAACCTGGCTGACTGCTGACAGTTATTTGAAATGTAAAATGCTGCATCAATGCTAAGCACACAGTGAAGAAATGTTTCACATGGAGGAGCCATGGGTGTTGAAAAAGGAATTTTTATTCATTGAAGGTGGATTAGTGAGAGTTTTTGCCAGGCTGTTTCCACTTCTTTCCTTGATTTTTTCCTTCAGTTACACTCAAAGGATAGGTGCTTGGTACTTTCTTAAGATCAGGTCTCTTTATGGACTGTGTGCGAGGTGAGTACAAAGTCGTTGTAAAATGTCTCAAATTGGATGTGCTAAAGTTAAGGCACTGAATCACTGGGTCCTTCTGAAAATGTAACCCTAAATCAGCAGCCTTATTCTTCTAAGGTGCTGAACACCCAACAGCTGTAATGAACTTCAAATGGACTTTTGAAAATCAGGATACTGATTAAAGTACTTGAATACAGATTTAAGAGCCTAACTTAAGGCAAGCATGAAAAAAAAATAAATCTTAGCTTTTATTTCCCATGGTGTAAATATTTTTATTTACCTCTTTTTGATGACCTTGTGACCTTATTTGATTGCTTGTCTTTGTCCCTCAGCTGGCCTTCTCCTGGTCCAGCTTTAGGCCTAGATCTTGCATTCTGAAAGTTATTAATTATTATCTTATAGCTGCTACAAGTGGGGTAGACACTTCACAGGTAACAGATAAAGAAGGGTTCAGGTGCTACTAAGTTACAATTTAAGGGCTCAATCACAGCTTTGCTATGAGCCCTATGTTTGGAGCACCATGTTGTGCCAGGAAAAGCATTCACCAAGATATTGCAGAGGAGAATGAAGAGGTACATGGAAGTGGTGCTTGCAGAGGAACAGGTTGGAAGTACAATAGATCAGTTATTTGTGATAAGACATATTAGAGAAGTACATAGAACACTACTAAACCTGTTACAATAACTTTGTAGATGTCAACCTGGTTTGTGATAGCATTTGGCATAAAGGGTTGTGGAATGTCTTGAAAATGTCTGGCATACCCAACCAACTGATTAAGCTGATAGAGAACGGCTACAGAAAGTTGGTGAGAGCAGACAAGAAGCCGATGGACGACCACAGAAGTGAGACAAGGATGCATGCTATCACCAGATTTGTTCAATTTGGTACTGGTAGCAGTATTGACGGTAGCACCAAGAGGTGAAATGAGATGAGTGATGTTGTGTGGGAGGACAGAGAATAACCTTAGCCCTGGTCTACGCTACAGGGTTAGATCGAATTTAGCTGCGTTAGGTCAATTTTAAAATGAA
The DNA here is from genome assembly GCF_011386835.1 of Chrysemys picta bellii. NCBI lineage: Eukaryota > Metazoa > Chordata > Testudines > Emydidae > Chrysemys > Chrysemys picta. Next base: position 332,038,708 of record NC_088791.1, on the reverse strand, counting down.
TGCGTCTACACAACCAACCCTGTTCGGTCAACCTAAATGGCTCTTAAAATCGACTTCTGTACTCCTCCCCGGCGAGGGGAGTACCACTAAAATCGACCTTGCTGGGTCAAATTTGGGGTAGTGCAGATGCAATTCGATCGTATTGGCCTCCGGGAGCTATCCCAGAGCGCTCCAATGTGACTGCTCTGGACAGCACTTTGAACTCCGATGCACTAGCCAGGTACACAGGAAAAGCCCTGGGAAATTTTGAATTTAATTTCCTGTTTGGTCAGCGTGGCGAGCTCAGCAGCACAGGTGACCATGCAGTCCCCCCAGAATCACAAACGAGCTCCAGCATGGACCGAAAGGGAGACACTGGATCTGATTGCTGTATGGGGAGAAGCATCTGTGCAGGCCGAACTCCGATCAAAAAGAAGAAATGCTAATATATATGCCAAAATCGCACAGGGCATGGTGGACAGAGGCTACAACAGGGACACATAGCAGTGCTGCGTGAAAGTTAAGGAGCTCAGGCAAGCCTACCAAAAGACAAAGGAGGCAAATGGTCGCTCCGGGTCAGAGCCCCATACATGCCGCTTCTATGATCAGCTGCATGGCATTCTAGGGGGGACCCTATCACTACCCCACCACTGTCCTGCAAGGGGGGAGTCTCATGCAACACGGAGGATTTTGTGGATGAGGAAGAGGAGGAGGAGAATGAACAGCAGGCAAGCGGCGAATCTGTTCTCCCCGGCAGCCAGGACCTTTTCATCACCCTGGAGCCAATACCCTCCCAAGGCGGGATCCCTGACCCCGAAGCCAGAGAAGGCACCTTTGGTGAGTGTACATTTGTAACTACACTACAGGGTTTAAAAGCAATAGTGTTTAATGTTTGATTTGCCCTGAAGGATCGGGATGTGAAGATATGACATAAGAAGAATCCTGTTAGTTGCTAGTGCATTTGGAAAACCCTGCAATATTTGGAAAGCTAAAGACATTTGAGACAACTGCTGTGCTGATACTGCTGTATGGATTGGAGGGCTGGAGTATGAGGAAAGCCAATGAACTACAGAAATGAACCAGCTGAGGGGAATATTGAGCGCACCAAGACTGCAGAAAAAAAATAAAAATTAAGTGATAAGAAAACAGCTTCGGCAAGAAATTATGCTGTTGCAGAAGATTAAAAAAAACCTGCCATGTTGTGGATTTGTGTCAAAAATGGACCCGAAAAGGATACTGAAGATGCACTGGGTAGACATGGTGAAGAAGGACATAGAACAAAAAGGTTTAAAGATGAACAATGCTGTGAAGCTGGTACAAGACAGAAAGTGGTCCAAAGACTTCACTTGGCCCCACTGTCGCTGCTGAGCTGGTGGACAGGAATCAAAGAAAGAAGTTGTAGCACTGCTGCAAAAGGAGACTGGGAAACAAATTGTGACTCAAAGATTCCCTCTGCTGGTTCTCTCTCCCCTGCTTTGGGGAGAATACTCTGCGTCAACACTACACCTGGCACACCATATGTCCCCTGGCGTGACTATTCAGCTGTGCTGATCAGCAGGTTGTGGATGGAGCTGAAGCTCTGCTCCTTCCCACCCACATTATGGACAGTGAGGAGATGAATGTTGTGGACCTCTGAAGACTATTGTCGCCACCTGAGCTACTACCCGCCAGTGCACGGGAATCAAAGGGTGTTGAGGGCATGCATGGCAGGTCACCATCTGGCTCTAAATGATTAACTTGATAAAACACATAGAGGAAAGGGGAGTGTGGAGGAAGGACATGGCACCACAGATATGATGATGAGGTTAGTCAGATTCGGCAGATTAGACATGCATCTTGGTGGTACACTTTTTTCCATCATAGAACAAGTTCATTTTTAGTAGGTGATGCTGTAGAAGTGGGTTTTTAGGAGGTATCTGAATAAAGCAAAGGCAGAGTATCGGCCAGTGGGAGGGAGTATCAAACATGGCAGCGACACTGCCCCGCCAAGCAGGTGGGTGGAGAAGAGTGTCCAAGAGAGCTGAGCTAGTACAAGGGAGGAAGTAACCTGCACCCTTTTCATGGCTGCAGTAAACTACTTCCTTGGAAGGAAGAGAGGGTCAAAGGAGAAGTTGTGACTCTCTGGGTCATAATTCCTGCCCCAGGCTTCTCTTGTGATGGTACACATCACACTGTCCTATACTATTTATCCAGGGTTGAACTTATTTGTTAATTAAAGACTTTACGGTTCAACCTAGCCAAGCAATTAAGAGAAAGATACTAGCTACTGGACCAACAGCACATCATCTTAATAGGTCAGATTCAGTTGTGTGCAACTTTATTGAAGCCAATAGAATTACAGCAGGTATAAAACTGACCCAATATCATGTCTTGGTTTGGGCAATATCAGTGTGGCTAGCGCTATGACTCCGTTTTCTTGTTATTAAATACAGTATCCCTGTAAGAAAGACTACAAATTTATTTTTGGAAAAAATCCAGGTTTCTACAAACTGCAGGATATTACTGTGTGACTCAAAATGTTCACATGATATTATCCCACAGTTCACCCTGTATTTATTTTGGAAAATATTACATCTGGAAAACGGGAAACGTTCCAGTTAATTCCCTTACCTTTTAAATATAAGCAGACACAAGGGTATTTTGAGATCATTCCCTACTAAAAAATGAACAAGTAACATGCACAAGTGCAAGCAACCAAGAAAACATGCTCAAATAATGTGAACAGGCTTACACCTATAATCTAGACTAGAGGGATTTCAGGGTGAAGGCTGAAATTTCTTCCTTAAGGAGTCCCTATTTCCCTGGAGAACAATCTGTAAAAATACAGTTCAGTTAACTTCCACTGACTTCCCAAGCAGGATAGGTGCAAATAGAAATGGTTTCCTTTATTATCAGCTTGCTATTTGTTTCCTACATAGCTGTCACAATATTGTATTGTGGTCCTGACAAGAAACAGGTAGGTGAGGTTGACTGTCCCTAGGTATCTATATAGATAGGATGGAATTCCAGGCCTTCTTTTTTGAGGGCCTGCAGCTCTCCTCTGGAATGCTCTCCCCCCATTCTCCAGATTATGTCTTTACCATCTTTCAGGACAAGACTAAAACATCTTTTCTTTTCTTATTAGTTTGTTGCTTACTGAAGAAGATTAGCAGCAGTGTGATTATAAGTAAGATCTGAGTAATATATTGACCTGGCTAAGTGGCTGATCTCTTGAGATTGGAAGGATCCTATACTTGATTAAATTGGTTTTCAGTAACCACTCATCATAGAGTCCAGTGTCTGGGTGGGGAAACAAAGGCTGGAATGCCTAAGGAGACTGCATTTTTTACTTCTTGTTAACCAGTGTGGTGAGACAGAAGTTTATTTTTGCTACTGGCCTGGTATAATCTAATGATAGACTAACCACAAGATTGGGGTGAGTCTGCCCTATTTTACACATGTGTATACACATAAACACACACATGCATATATCAAATTACATCAGTGGAATAACATCAGGGATGAATTTGACCCATAACAATGTGCTTAGCACTCATACAATCTTTCTTATCAGGATCTCCAAGCATTTTAAAGGGTAAGTGGAAAGACACTGGAGTTGGGGAGAGAACAAACATAAAAGGAGAAAGAAACAGATGATAGCAGAAGAACTGGAGAAGAGGAAACAGAAAAAAGGGAAGATAAGATTGAGAAACCATTCTGCTAGAAACAGCATCTCTTATCAGTTAAAGGCAAGAGTAGCTACCCCCAGAAGAGCCAATTCAGGCTCTGAACTGAGCATGCATAATAGGAAAGAGCTGAATCACCTAATCCAAGGTAGAAAAACAAATAAAAAACAGAAAAGACTCCAAGTTTGAAAGCATCATAAGAGAAAAGAGGCAAGAGTGTCATATTTCTTCTTACTTAAAATACTTCCAGATTGATTCAACATTTAAAAATGTTTCCATGGAAGGACTCCCAGGCCCCCATACATTTGGAATTCAAAACCTCTTGTTAAATTCACTTTTTCTTTTGGATTATCTCATTCTGCTCTTTCCTCATCTTATTTTGATCCAATTAGCTAGAGTACTATTGCCTCCAGAGAACTCCCAGCCAGAAAACTTCACAGCCTCAGCTCCCTACACTGAGGAGGCATGCAGAATCCTTCACACCACCAGCCCAACTGTTATAGGCTCAAGAGAGAGCCTTAACGTCCCCCACACAGCCACCTTCCCTGTCAGGGAAAGAAAACTACTAGAGAGTCTCTTCAAACTGCGAGCCCAGCTGAAAGAGAGCTGTGCAACACAACTGTAGTTTGTTTAGTCTTTGTCATACTAACTGTATATTTAAGACAAGAATATGATATAAACAGGACCCAATGTACGCCACAATTTTGTAGCTGATCAATTTGCCACAGAACCCACCCTTAGTCTCAGAACTGTGCTCAACCATTTCACTAACAAAACCACCCAAATCTGAAGTTCCTAGCCCTTTGGTTTGTGAATGTGAATAGAGCACAAATCAATGCAGTGCTGTCTTCCTGGGGGCTTGTCTACACAGGAAAATTTTACCACTTATACCATTATAGATAAACCAGTATAGACCATTGTACAAACAGTCTTATTCCAGCATGGCTTTTTTCAGTTTAGTTTAACTCCCCTCTCTCCCCCAAGTGACATAAGATAAACTGAAAAAGATCCTCTTATGCTTGAATGAGAGTATCCATAAAGGAGGTTATATCACTATACTGGTTAAAATGGACACCTTAGGCCATATCTACACTACGCTACATCTTTTAGGAATACCAGTGTACTATACTGGCAAAGTGCTCCGAGTGTGGATGCACACACACCTGCAAAGCTGTGGTTTGTACTGGTATAGTAAATTGACCCCCACGAGCGAAACAAGCTGTATCAGTGTCACCGTGCCTCAGTGGGTCACAGCTGAGAATGCCAGATTCAGGACAAACTGCTGAAAAATAGGGCAGACTCATCCCAATCATGTGGTCAGTCTATCATTAGATTATACCAAGCCAGTAGCAAAAATAAACTTCTGTCTCACCACACTGGTTAACAAGAAGTAAAAAATGCAGTCTCCTTAGGCATTTCAGCCTTTGTCTCCCCACCCAGACACTGGACTCTATGATGAGTGGTTACTGAAAACCAATTTCATCACATATAGGGTCCTTCCAATCTCAAGAGATCAGCCACTGAGCCAGACCAATATATAACTCAGATCTTACCCAATAATCACACTGATGCCAATCCTTTAGTAACTAAGATCTAAAGGTTTATTTATAAAAGAAAAGAAAGAAGAGGGTTAGTAGATCATATACATACAATAATTGCAATGTCCTTATATCAGGTTTGTAGCAGTGATGTTATAGACTACTGGCTTGTAAAGTCTCTCTGGTAACTTCCGAAAGACTGGAAGGTCTTCAGTCCATAGTTCAATATGCTCCTTTTAGCTGTAAATCCAGAGTCCAGAAAATCAGGGCAGGAGAGAGGCAAGATGGAGTCATGTGCCTGGAATCTACTGTTTCAAACAAAGCTCACAGTCCAGTTTGTGGAAAGTTGGCACAAGATGGAGTCTAAGGTCACACAAGCATATCACATGTCCACCATGGCTTGATGACTCACAGGGGCAGCCATTACCCATATCCATGCTGAGGCGTCCACAGGAAGAGCTATCTGGGTGGAATGAATTTCTTCCATGGCCCATTGTTAGAGTGAAGTGTCCTAATGGGACATTCAGCTTGCATGGGCTGGCTAGACTGGATGTAAATAACTTCAGATACAGTGAGGATACATGGGTTTAAACAGGATAATCTTATTTAGCCAATCATAAATTTTCCATTGACACCTTACATGACACACTTTGTACAAAATACGTTGCAACTGTCTAACTGTGGCAAAACCAATGATATAAATGGTCATATTTCAATCATACAGCATCACAACCAGTAAAAGTACTGCTTTGCTGGTATAATTGCATCCACACTAGGGACTACTTCTGGCACAGCTATGTCAGTCACAGATCACACCTCTTCACACCCCTAACTGACAAAGCTTTGCCAGCAGAAATCTGTAGTATCTGGGTAGTCTACAATACAGTGGCTTTTCTAGTAGAGAAACAGCTTATATTTGCTGGTCTAGTTAAACCACATCCCCAAATGACATAAATTATACTGACAAAAGGACTCTTTTGCTGGTATAAGTTGCCTTTACATAGGGGGGTTTGCTGGCAAAGCTACGCTGGTTTGGGGGTGTGTGATGTTTTTCACACTTCCAACCACAATTATACTGGCTAAACACTATGAGTGTAGACCTGGTCTTAGCTTATACCGGTGTAAGCTTCCCATGTAGAAAAGCCCTTGAGTCTGCAAACAGCCATTGTCAATAGCTCTGAGTAGCATGAATTGCCCCAGTCACCTCTATTAACTTTGAAAGCTGAATATGCAAATTTCAGTATCAACATTGTATAGTATTTCACTGCTGAGCACTTTAACATCCAGCTTATTCCACAAACCCAAAATGCCTCCTACAACTTCCTGATACTAAAAGTCTTGGCCCTTCCCTATCCATGGCCCAAAATATCCTGCCATCTATAACGTGGTTCTGTGTTTTCAGTACAACATCCTGCAGTTCATTGACAATGAAAAATCATGGGGAAGGGTAAAAACAAACCATTAGTATCAAATTACACAGGGTACTGTAATTCTCAAACTTTTCTGGCATGGTCCACAGCTGCCTGGCAGACCACTTCCCTTCCCATTCATGATGGTGTGGTGCAACTTCTCTCCCAGGTGTGATTACATGCACTCTGTTGGTGCTCTCTAAATATTAAAATAATAGGCAGAGAGGAAGATGTTTTTTCTTGATGGTAGGTGCTACCGAGTCAACAGTTCTTGCACCAATGGGAAACTTGCTGGAAGAGATGGGGAGAGGTTGGTGCCAGATAAATGGATAATTTGCAGGAATTAGTTGGGACTGCTTGCAACCTGCTGAATGAGATTCCACATGTCTCCCTAAGAAGGGCCTGGAAGTTGACTACAGGATAAAGGAGTTTCTCTCTGGAACTGTCCCAACTCCATACTTCGATGGGGGGTATTGAAATTTTACTGATCCCTTGGGTTATTATTTTATGGAAAGGGAGGTTTTCTTCCTATCTCACCCTGGGGCCTGTTTTCTGTCCAGCTCCTGCTGTGGCCTTCTCCTGACTTGACTTTTGCATGGGGGACAAAGTCAAGAATGCTGTTCCCCACACACTGCTGCACAGGTGGGACTTGAAGGCCAGATATAAAGGAGCTGCAATAGTTACTGGAGAAGAAGATGAAGGTTTGGACAGGGATATGAATGAAATCACAGTTGGATAGGACATGAGGAAAATAGCATAAGTGGTGACAGGCTGATTTGCAGAGAGGGAAGATATGAAGGAGGACAGAGTTCAGGATCATGGATGAACTGAGGAAATCAGGATATCTGATTTAAAGAGAGATATTGGGGATGGAGCTCTTTAAGAATACGCCTCTTGTCCAAGAGAAGCATTTATATCCTTCAAATGCTACTAAGTTTAAACTTAGTTCAGAGGGGTGGACAGGAGTCATTAATATAATGAATGTGAGCTATGAGCCTTGTATGCAGAGGAGACTTAGGTACAGTCCACAGAAGTCTGAAAGAGCTGCTAGAGCCAAGGTTGGGATCAGCCAAAGAGTTTGTTCCGATGATGTAATGCTTCTTAATGTTTCATTGGCCGAGTGTTGACATTTGATACCTTGCTGGTGAGCCTTCGGAGGTAGGCAATTCTCTGGCTTGTTAGGTTCTTATTACACTGAATTATTCTCTAACTTGCCTCTGGATTCTTAATTACTCCAAATTCAGGATTTGGCAGATAAAACCCTAAACTTGAAAGGTACTGCTTTTATCACTACTGATAATATCTTGTTTTTTTTTAAAAAAGGGAGAGGTATATGGAAGATATAAAACACAGCAGCATAAGCAAAATTATTGTTAAACAGAATGTCCTTCGGCTGACACCTCAGAGAAAACTTTGATCTCCAAAGGTAGAGAGACTAATTAGCTGATGTTTGCACAGCACTTTGGTAATGTGCAGCCCTGTTAGTGCTAAGTGTTTTTATGAGTTGATCTCCCACTCTATTAGTAAAAAAACATTGATAATGGCGAGATATTGCTGGTGGCAAGGACCAGAGAGAGAGAGAGAGAGAGAGAGAGAGAGACTCCCTTTGACCACAAACAGCCCTGTTACAGATTCAGGAGAAGGCTGAGAGGAAGACTCATGTTACCACACCTGCTGCAGGACAGAAGATAGCTCTCAGGCTTATTACGGGGTGGGATGGGGTGGAATCCCAAAACAAGCAACTAAAAAAAGTAGAATAATTGTTTACCAAGAGTACAGAACTGGAACCAGTACATCCCAGTGGAAAATCTGGAGTACTATTCATCATTAATAATGGAGAGAAAGTGACAGAGACATAAAATGGGAGCAGAAGACTGCCTTCAGGACTTAAGCAAGTAGTGGGGTAGAGCAAAATGCTATGTTTAAGGTGGGAAATACAGGTCAATGGGGCATCACCAGTCACTTTGCTTTGTAGAGGGACACTGCTCCACATGACAGTATTTCCAAAGGACACTGAAAGACATGAAAGAGATGTGGAATGTAGGGAAGTGATGGTCTTTAAAAATAAATTAGTTGGTTAAAAATATTCCAAACCAAAACCAAACACAGAAGAGTCCAGAAGAGTCTCAGACATTACTAAAATTATCACATCATGGTAATCGGCCTCGGTAATCTCCTCGAATGTCTCATCCAGAACGTGTGCAATGCGCTTGCGCAGGTTTATCGGGAGAGCCACCGTGGTCCTTGTCCCAGCCAGGCTAACGTGTCCGCGCCACTGTGCCGCGAGGGGGACCATTGCTGCACACAGGCAAGCTGCATATGGGCCAGGGCGGAAGCCGCATTGCAATAGAAGACCCTCCCTTGCTTCCCAGGTCACCCTCAGCAGCGAGATATCGTCCAGGATGAACTCCTGTGGAAAATGTTGGGACAGTGTTCAGTGTAGGTGTCCCCTGAAGCTGTTGGCTCTCCCCAAGGCACAGAAACCCAGAGGACAGTGCAGCCCTGAAACAATCAGTCCCCCTTACTCACCATTTTGAGACTCCTGTGGGATATGTGTGCTCTGTTTCGGACGGGAAAATTATGCTATTGTGTAGACCCTCTGTGTTTTCTACTCCTTAAGTACGGGGGGAATCATTACTCTGTCTGATATAAACAATGCTGTCTCTGTTAAATGTTGCGTTTTGTCTATACAGCTGCATCAACCTTGAGATCTCAGCCGTCCCTCTTATCGCCTGCTCAGAGACTGCAAAGACTCAGGAAGAGACTGCGAAAAAGCAAAGAAGACATGCTGCAAGAAGTGATGCGGCAATCTATTAAAGAGAATGAGAAAGCACAGAACTGGAGGGAGAGAGAAAGCAGGATCCGCCAGGAAAATGCAGCGCACTGGCAGCAAAGCACGGATCGGCTCATAAGCATACTGGAGCCCCAAACAGATGCTATCCAGGAGCTGGTAGCCATGCAGAAAGAAGAGCAGTACCGCAAACGCCACCCCCCCGCTACAGCCCTTGTCCCAAAACTCTTTCTGTTGTGCCCCACTGTCACCTCCAACCCACTTTCCCCAACTTCCGTGCTCTTCACGCCACCCGCTGCCTCCAACACCAGTATCTTCACCACCCAGCCCTGAAAACCACGACCCTTACCCTCTGCACTCAACCCCCATCACCATGCAATATAGCTGTCCTGAAGTGCAGCACTCACTGCACAGCACACCAGGCAGAACATACGCGAATCTGTGATGGTACTGTTCCCCACTCCACCCCCTTGTTTCTTTTCAATAAATAATTTTTTTTTCTTTTCAATAAATGGATTCTTTGGCTTTGAAAACATTCTTTATTATTGCATAAAGTAAAAGACTCCTTAGCCCAGGAAATAAACAGGCACTGCAAGTCTGCTTGTCTGCTTAGCAAACACCGATTCCTAAAGATTGGAACTACTGCACTTCACTCCCATGCAGGGCACCAGATATCACTGCTGGTTTTCAGCCTCAAATTGCTCCCTCAAGGCATCCCTAATCCTTGCAGCCCTGCGCTGGGCCCCTGTAATAGCCCTGCTCTCTGACTGTGCAAATTCAGCCTCCAGGTGTTGAACCTCGGAGGTCCATGCCTGAGTGAAGCTTTCACCCTTCCCTTCACAAATATTATGGAGGGCACAGCACGCGGATATAACCGCGGGGATGCTGTTTTCGGCCAAGTCCAGCTTCCCATACAGAGATCGCCAGCGTCCCTTTAAACGGCCAAAGGCACACTCCACAGTCATTCGGCACCGGTTCAGCCTGTAGTTGAACCGTTCCTTGCTGCTGTCAAGGCTCCCTGTGTAGGGTTTCATGAGCCACGGCATTAACGGCTAAGCGGGATCTCCAAGGATCAAAATGGGCATTTCAACTTCCCCTATCATGATCTTCCGCTCTGGGAAAAAGTCCTGGCCTGCATCTTCCTGAACAGCCAAGTGTTCCGAAAGATGCGTGCGTCATGCACCTTTCCGGGCCAGCCTGTGTTAATGTCAATGAAACGCCCACGGTGATCCACAAGCGCCTGGAGAACCATAGAGAAATACCCCTTCCAATTAACGTACTCGGATCCTAGGTGGGGTGGTGCCAGAATAGGAATGTGCGTCCCATCTATCGCCCCTCCACAGTTAGGGAACCCCATTTGTGCAAAGCCATCCACTATTTCCTGCACGTTACCCAGAGTCACGGTTCTTCTGAGTAGGATGCGATTAACGGCCTTGCAAACTTGCATCAACACGATTCCAACGGTCAACTTTCCCACTCCAAACTGGTTTGTGACCGACAGGTAGCTGTCTGGAGTTGCCAGCTTCCAGATTGCAATAGCCACCCGCTTCTCCACTGGCAGGGCAGCTCTCAATCTCGTGTCCTTGCGCCGCAGGGTGGGGGCAAGCTCCTCACACAGTCCCATGAAAGTGGCTTTTCTCATCCGAAAGTTCTGCAGCCACTGCTCGTCATCCCAGACTTCCATGACGATGTGATCCCACCACTCGGTGCTTGTTTCCCGAGCCCAAAAGCGGCGTTCCACGGTGCTGAGCATGTCCGTGAATGCCACAAGCAATTTCGTGTCGTATGCGTTACGCGGCTCGATAGCATCGTCAGACTCCTCACCCTCACTCTCACTGTCACTTTGGATCTTAAGGAATAGTTCGACAGCCAAACGTGACGTGCTGGCAAGACTCGTCAGCATACGCCTCAGCAGTTCAGACTCCATTTCCCGCAGACAGATCGCGCTGCACAGAAACCGTTGAAAGATGGTGCCAAAGGTGGACGGAAACAAAGGGATTTCTGGGATGCAAAGCGATGCATCACAGGACATTGGGACAGGACCCAGAATCCCCCGCACCCACGCCCCCTTCCCACAACCCACGGCGCCAGAATGGGAAAAGGTGCTCTGTGGGATAGCTGCCCATAATGCACCGCTCCCAATAGCGCTGCAATTGCTGCAAATGTGGCCACGACAGTGCGCTGGGCAGCTGTCAGTGTGGACAGACTGCAGCGCTTTCCCTACTCAGCTGCACGAAGTCAGGTTTAACTCACAGCGCTGTACATCTGCAAGTGTAGCCAAGGCCCTAGTGTAAAGGGAGCAGATGATGTCATTTCTCTGTTATATGTTGACACAACGCATCAGACATCGATAAGGCTGGAAAGTCACAGTGAGTTGAGGAGTTAATCCCCTATCCATTTGCTATTAGTGCATGCTTGTTCCTCATTCACAGAGCACCTGTTATTTTATTTAAGTTTCAAAGTACATCTGTATTCACCCATTGTAGAACTGATGAATGAAATTGTTTTTAATTGTTCACTTTATTAATGTAACTTCATAAGTAAAGTTTTATGAATGAAACAATATTCATTCATAAAACTGGTTACCCCAATAACTGGCTAATTAACAATTAAGATGCTTGTTAAAAGACATAGCTGTTCAGTCAGCTGCCTTTGTAAGTTTCACTATCAATCCAATTCCTGCTTAAATCACTGAGACTTGCACTGTTTCAGTATTGTAATTTCTGTTCACCATTTATTACACTTGCCTACAGTGTAATTTCTGTTCACTGTTTGCCATCCATTATACTTATCTATATTGTAACTTCTGTTCACTGTTTGCCATATTGTAATTCAAACCCCATTTTAAAACGTTTACTCCATTTTGTAAGGGCTTACTGCAACCTTCATTTTTGCAAACCCTGCTGTAATCTTATTTTAGTTTAGATGTGTGAATGAGGTATGTATGGATGATGGAATCAACCTCCAGCCCCAGCCTGTCCTGATTAAATAGAGTTCAAACACCGACGGCTGAAGATGCAGACAAGAGCCCTAACAAAGTAAGAAGAATCCACCCTAAAAAGAAAAGGTACAATAGAAGGAAAATCAAAGCCCGGTCCTAGGCTGAAAGTCATGTCTGCAACTAACGGGTGATCAATCACCAAACCCAGAGGCAGCGTGACACAGCAAGATCTATAGACTCTGGATTCAAAATAAAGCCTACAAAAAGGATGGGTGAGATGGAAAACTTTGGAGGAGGGTAACATTCTGCTGCCAACATGGAAGGGCATCGGTGCATGCCCAACAGAGACCCAGCTCGTCCTTGTGCCCGGCTTTCCTAGCTACTTAGCCGCCACAAGCTACGAACCCAAGCTGCAAACTCAAGCCACAGACTCAAGCAGGACTGGTAACTATGCAGCAGCTGCAGAACATCTGATGGATGTGTGTGTGTATATAGGTATTAGGTATAATGTGTGTGTATAAGGATTAAGATATTAGTCACTGGTCATAAATCAAATTGTTATCATAATAAATGTAGCATCTTTATCTTGTCCCCTTTAATAAGATCCTGCTAGTTTTTATTGGTATAACACCATGTAGTGCTCCAGTTGCCTATCCCATTAATTAAAAATTACAAACAAACATAGACAAAGGACTGCCCATAAATATATCCACCTCATCCCAGATGCTTAACCAGGAAGGGAAAAGGAAGGTGGGCAGAAGGCTAATAAACCAGGGCTCCAGCAGTCAGGGTGGGGTAACGGTCCAGGTTGAGTTCTGAAACCGAGGGCTGCACAGACCTCCCCAAGTCCCCAATCAGCGCTCTCCACCCCGCATGCACAGAACCAGGGTTTTGGAGCTGTGCTCCAGCTCCGCTCCAGGCAAAAACCTGCAGCTCTACTGCTCCGGGCTCCACTCCAACGCCCTGCTAACAGAACAGTCCCCTCTCCACCTCCTCTGCCCAGGCACAGAGCTCCTCATCCGGCCGTCTCCACCTCCTCATCCAGCCCTCTTCACCTCCTCTGCCCCAGGCACGGAGCTCCCCACCCAGCCCTTTCCACATCCCCCCCATGCACAGAGCTCCCCATCCAGCCCTCTCCAGCCCGCATTCACATATCAGGCCCCTCTGCACCATAGGATGACCAGACAGCAAATGTGAAAAATCTGGACAGGGGATGGGGGCAATAGGAGCCTATATAAGAAAAAGACCCAAGATCGGGACAGCTGGTCCCTCCCGCACCCATGCGGCGCTCGCTCTCCTGCACAGAACGCTGTGCCGCTGGCTCCTCCTCCCGCCGGGTCAGTCCGGGGGGCCGCCGGCCTCGGGGAACACAAGTGCTGAGAGCCGCGTTCTGCTCATCCCGCCCGCTCCCGGGCGCGGGACGCGCTGATTGGCTGCAGGGCTCACGCGAGCTGCGCTGGGGGCGGGTTTGGCCGCGAGTAACCCCGGACGCGCGAGCTGCCCGCGCGACCTTTCTCCTGCGTTAGTGGTGCCGCGGCGCCCCCTCCCCGGCGGTCGCAGGAGAGCGGCAAGATGGCGGCGCTGAGCAAGTCCATCCCCCACAACTGCTATGAGATTGGGCACACCTGGCACCCGCACTGCGGCCAGGCCTTCGTGCACATCACGCGCGGGGCGCTGGCCGAGTCCCTGCGCATCTACGGCACCCTCTACCTGGTGAGCCCGGACCCGGGGGAGGGGTATGGGCAGGGCAGGGCCGTGACAGGGGGCAGGGACGTGGCAGAGGCTGTGGGGAGAGGTGCGATGGGCATGGGGGGAGGATGGGCAGGGGTTGTGTGGGGGGGAGATATGGGGCATGGGGGGAGGATGGGCACGGGCTGTGGGAGGGGGGAGAATATGGGCAGGGGCTGTGTGGGGGAGAATATGGGGAATGGGGGGAGGATGGGCAGGGGCTGTGTGTGTGGGGAGAATATGGGGCAGGGGCTGTGTGTGTGGGGAGAATATGGGGCAGGGGCTGTGTGTGTGGGGAGTATATGGGGCATGGGGGGAGGATGGGCAAGGGCTGTGGGGGGCGGGGGGAGAGAATATGGGCATGGGAGGAAGGATGGGCAGGGGTTGTGGGGGGAGGTTGGGCAGGCCTGGGGCAGGGATTGGGGGGGATGACATTGAGTAGGGTGGAGAGGATCAGGACAAGGGGTGGGGGCAGAAGGGGACAAAGCATCCTGTGTCTGGTGACCCCTGAATGGGACAGGGGAGATGGGGGGAGGGCCAATGGGACAGGAGGCGGAGGAGGTCACCAGGGTGAGTTCTGTTGGAGGAGGAGGGAGGAAGAAAGCCCTTGACCTTCAGGGACAGTGAGGGGAACATGGATGCAGGGCACTGGGGATGACAGCATCCTTTACCTGGAGAGAGGATCAGGAGGAGATCCTAAGGGTGTAGGTAGAGAACCATGGTGGTACAATGGTGGCATCCCTGTCTTGTGAGGGGATACCTACCTGGGTGAGGCAGGGTGTTGGGGATGGGGTGACTTTGGGGAAATTGGGCACCATTCCCGGTGCTTGAGATACTCCTTCCCCAAAGAGGAAACTATGTGTGTAGGGGTCTTTTTAGATAGGGAGGCTTCTGGTATGAATTCCGATGTAAGATTAAGGTATGTTACTCCTTATTTTGGAATGCATCTGGAATGAGCATCCTGCCTCTCTTTCTCTGCACCCTGTACATCTTTGGGGCATCTGGGATATGTCCTTCCTGCTTAACTGTAGATATTCTATCCCACCTTTCCTCCACTTTGGGAGGTATCAGCTCCTTTCTAGGTACGTTTTTTCCTCAGGCAGTTATGTGCTTGCCTCTTGCTTACCTCTCCTTCACTTCCATCAAAAGTTTGTATTCCTCATTTTAAGTATACGTATCCTACCTTTAACTATGTAATTTACAGGCCTCTGTATCCTGGGGAACATGTGCAGAAGATTTTATATATAATTATAGTTATGTGAGATGTATCTTCACTTTCCCAGCAGCAGCTTTTGAGGCCCGATGAGATATTTTCCTAATTTGACTAGGTGAATAGTGATATTTCATTTGGCAAGAGAGAGATTGAAATTGGCAAGATTTTTATGCTGTTTAAAGTGGTGACAGGTTAAGAGGGAAAATTTAGGGTGTTGATCATTCTGTCAATAGCATCTGTGCAGCTTCCATTGGAATCAGTGGAAACTGCATTTGTAAAATTAAGAGGACAGTCAGGCTGACAATATGTTAAGCATGGATTGTCAAAGGAGCCTAAGTAGATTAGGCACCCATTTAATGGATGTTGGGCACCTAACCCACTTAGGTTCCTTCAAAAATACTAGCTAAAAGATTGGATTAAAGCACTTCACGCAATCCTTCCTTACAAGAGAGGGAAACTTGAAGATTTTAAAGTGAATCCAAAATGAGTAAGACTTATGGCACGTCTGAACCCTGAATTGTAACAGCACTCACTGAATGAAAATCGTAACAGGCTTGCTTCTGAGTTAAAATTTGTTGTTCCATACAGAGAAATCCACACACCAGTCTTTACACATCCTTGTTATTTTTGTTTACCATGCTTAACTTTACCCATGTGAGTGATCTCATTAGCTTCAGTGGGGCGTACCACTTGTGAGTAAAGCGAAGTGCAAGTGTAAGGTGTTTGCAGGACCTGGAACTTTGTTTTAACAACTCACAGCAATGAGTAAAAAAATCCAAATTGTGTGAAGAAAAATCAAATTCTGCATTTTGTGTATTCTAACTGTAAGTGCCTCCTGTTCTATGTGCTTTACAGCTTCCGTTTCATCTTCTTAATTTTATCAGTGGGTGGTTAAGTGCTGTTTCCAGTACTACTTTAGGCCCTGTCCTCTTCACAGCAGTAGAAATTTACGTGCCTGGCCTTGTTCTCTACCAAGCATGTAATTGTCTCTGTCTGTCTGTTTCTCTGGTGCCACAAGTTAATAAGTTAGGTAAGTGGAGATTAAACTAAAGAGTTCATCTTCCAAAAGTTTGTGTGGGAGTAAATTAGAGTGAGCAGACAAGGAGAGAGTGACTGGCCAGAGGCCAGTGGTACGGAAATGAACACATTTGGGGACAATTGTGAGCCATAGACCCACTTTGTAACATCTACAGCTTACACTTCTGAAATGTTTGCCCACCTCTCTGTCAATTATGGAGACTGACTGAGCCAATTAAATGTAGCCAGCATTTGATGAAAATTATTTGTAAGTGAAATGTTGGCCAAAAACAGTCTTTTTGTATTGTTAAGCAGTCCTGATATTTTTTTACACACCTATGTAATGTGCTTAAATGTACTTCGGGTAAAAATAAGCCTGCAAGCTTAGTGTTCCAACTGTCTTTAGCTTTGCTTCAGTTAATTTTGGAAAATCTTTGCCATTGACCTAAAGTAAATTGACAGCATCCTTTAAGGAGTATATTTGACAGTCAGTATACCTAAAATCAGCTATATAAGTAAAGCTGTCAATCATATAACTATCTTGTTATGATGAGCCTTGTTGCTATCTGTTATTTGTATTATTGTAGTGCCTAGGAGCTCTAATTGTGGAGCAGCGCCCTGTTGCATGAGGCATTGGACAAACACAGAACAAAAAGAGGCTGGATAAACATTAAGTATTAAAAGTAATTGCCCCTAAACTGCAGTTTGTCAAAATAAATAGTACTTTTAATTGTAGTGTCCTTACTTTGTTGTCTGTTTACTTGGTAATTCTCAGTGGGTCTTCCTAACACACACATTTAGAAGCTCATGTAGGCACAAATAGCTTCTGAGATGCTTATCCAATCCATGCTATGACTCCTACGGCCTGCCATTGCTCTCTGCGTTATTTACCCAATTTACATCCAGAATACAAAGTGTCTGCTCTATATTGGTAGGAAGGGTTTTTGAATGTTTGTTCAGTAACTCATCATTGAGGGACCTCATTTGTGTAATTGTGTTGTTTTTGGATCTGAATAGTTGTCTTCCCCTTGTCCCCCCTCATTCCCCGTGCCATCTTCCCCAACATCTTCCTTGTTCTCAATCCTGTGAATCGGGCCATTCTACAAAGGGATTTGAAAATAGACTGCATTTATACTGCATGTCCAGACCTCTACCATAAATAAAAATATCAATTTACATCTACAGGGTGCTTTTGCTCAGCTTTGAGCACCCATTAAATTTGCATGTTTGTCTTTGAAAATTCCACCAAACATGGGCTCCCATGCAACTTGTGCATAGCAAAATGCCAACTTATACAATTTCTGGCATGCCCAACTACTACTTGAAGCCCTAGATCAGTGGTCATCAACTGGTCGATCGCAATCTCCGGCGCACAGCAGAGCTGCCACTAAGACAGTGGGGCGGGGGGCAGGGGTCTCCCTCCGCGTGCTGCTCCTGCCTGCAAGCACTGCCCCCGCAGGTCCCATTGGCCTGGAATGGGTAGCTGTGGCCAATGGGAGCTGTGGGGGCAGTGCTTGCAGAGAGGGGCAGCATGCGGAGCCATATGCTGTGCCCCCCCCCTCCAGGGGCTGCAGGGGCATGTTGGCCTCTTCTGGGAGTGGCGTGGGGCAGGAGTAGGCAGGGAGCCTGCCTTAGCGGCAGCCACGCTGCACTAGCAACCAGGAGCCGCTGGAGAAAAGTCCTGCCTGGCGCGAGGCCGCACTCCAAGCACCAGCCCTGTGCCCCCTCCCGGAACCTGTACCCTGAACCCCCTCCCAGAGCCAGCACCCCATACCCCCTCCTGCACCACAACCCCCCTCTAAAGCTGCCTGCTCAAACCATCTGCAGAGTACCCAAAGGAAACCATTTGCCAATACACATGCTAGTCATGAGTGTGAATTTGATGTGTCTAATGCATCACAATTCTCAGTGAAGTTAATAGGAATTCTGAATCAGCTCCTTTCAAGCTCGGACCTTTGGTAGTCAGAGTGTGACTAAACCTAGAAGCCAAGAGAAGCTCTACATTCGCTGGTATTTTTTACTTACTTCCACTCAGTTTGAGTGAGGCAGTTTTTTTCTCTTCTCTATACCTACAGTTCGAAAGCCACATAAATAATAATGTTAGTGATGTGGTTTAAAATTTTTAGCTAAGAAAAAAAAGTTAACTATGAAAAGTTATGTTTTTCTTCAAATGCAAGGCCAGTTGCAAAAACAGTATCACTTTTTACCCTTTTCAAGGAAACCTATAAAACACGGGGCTTGTTTACATTTGGTATTTTTGGACCAACTGCATCAGTACAAAAAAATCTGTAGTGTAGACAAGCCCTAATCAGAAATAAATATAGTATTAAGAAGCATTAGGGTGACCAGATCACAGGGATGAAATATTGGGACGTGGAGGGAGCGGGGTGACGGAGCAAAAAAAAAAAGAAGCAGTTTCGCAGGGGCTGGGGGCATTAGCAGGACCCAGCCGTGCCGCCGGATCGCACACAGCGCCCCGGTCGCATGCACTGCCTTCCCCGTGGAGCCTCCCACCCCCCCGGGCACATGTGGCACGTCCGGCCGCCTGCGGGGAGCCCCGCACCTCTCCCGCTTGGCTGTGCTCTAGCGGCTCCTTCCTGGCGGGGCGAGCCGCTGGAGCGCAGCCGAGCGGGAGAGGCGCGGGTCTCCCCGCAGGCGGCGGGGAAGTTTATCGTTCGGGGGACCCTGGCCGGCTCCTCGCCCTGGCCGCCGGCCGCCCTACCTGGGACAAGTCTCGCCCCCGCAGCCCCTCTCCGCTGCGTGTCTCCGGCGGGTGGCCCACACCCCTGGGCCGCGCCGCCCACCCGGGCCCTGCCCACTCCGCTCTGCCCTCGGACCCACCGCGCTGCCCCGTGGGCTGTAGGGCTGGAGCTGCCTCTGTGCTGCACTGCAGTTCTCCCGGCCTGGCTGGCCATGGCCCATGTGCCCAGGCTGCTGCACAGGGGCGTCTTCTCCCCAGGCCCGGCTCGGGATCCAATGAGGCAGTGAGGGAGCAGATCCAATGGGGGAAGGAGGGGGCGGAGTTGGGGGGAGGGGGGAGAGCCCCTCTGGGCTCCGCCTGTGCGCTGGAGCGGAGGGCAAAATTGTTTTTGTCCAGTGTCCTGACCGAACATCGGTCAGGACGCGGGACAAACAAGCAAATATCGGGACAGTCCCGATAAAATCGGGAGGTCTGGTCACCCTAAGAAGCATGCACCTCTTGGATCAGACTCCACATAACTGCAAGCTAAAGATCTCGTGGAACTTTTTTTGAAGAGTAGTGAATAATGCTGTTATACTGAGTAACATTCTAAATCCTTTCTCTTTGTCACAGCAATGGATCCAAATTTCCAAAACTGTGAACTGCTGAGTGCTGAATAGCCGCTCAGTTTGCTTACACCTTAGTGCACCACATGTATTTAACTTACTACTTTGTAAACTGTTTCTAGATAACTTGAACATGAAAGGTGACGTGTAAAGCTAAATAGTCTCCTTTTTCACAGTTTTCATTAAATCCTTGACCTGCCAAGTTTAGTGGAGCTATAGAGGTTTCCCCCCACCAGATATATTCTTTCATTTAATGAAGCCAGGATTGATCTTTATTCTAAATAAGGGAATTTTCATTTGCCTCATGTTTTTATAGCAGAAGCATGTTATACATCAGAAAGTGCAGTAGATTGAATTTGTGAATAAGTAAATTGAATTATGCAAATTTGTCATTTATAATTTGAATATTAAGTTTATTCAATTGTATTTCCTTTTCTGTGGAAAGAAGTAGCCATTTAAAAAACTTAGTTCAGTATTTGTCCTAAACTGTTGTTTTCTAAGTGGATTTGGATATACTGTCTTGATTTCATTTGGGCTTAAGAAAAGGGTGGGTGGATGTAAGAGAATATAATAGTGTGTCTATTGGTCAACAGTGGTCTGTGGAATCAGTTTTTTTGGGTCCTCTATTCAGCCTGTCACTGTGACCTTGAGTGAATCATTTCACCTTTGTGTGCCTCAATTTTCCCATCTATAAAATGGGTATAATAATCCACATGAAAACAAACTTGTGGAGTTAGTGGCATGAGGCATGATAATTAATACTTGTAAAACACTTTGAGATACTCAAAAAATTCTGTAAAAGTGAAAATTATTACTTAGAAAAGTCTAGGGATTTTTTTTTGCAGCAGATGTAATCATACCAAACCTCTGAGCTCCAAAGAGTGTCAAGTATAAGCGAGGCAGCAATGTTAGAGCAGGAACAGTTACAGCAACTGACTTTCTGTTGACAGATTGGCTAGCCAGAGACAACTCAAAGGAGGTACCGAACTGTCCCCAAAATAGTGGGAATTTTTTAGATGCTCCATTTTGCCACTAACTTGAGCAGTCAAGGAATCTCTGAGCAGACAAACACTGTTGGCTCCTGGTGAACTCATTGACTGCTGGATCTGTGATCCTTTCCCGACTGCCCAATAATAATCCTGAGTAGGCACATTTTGATTTTTCTTGTGGCCAGTGACTATCTCAAAAGCCAGGGATAGCTATGAAAGTGCAGCCCAAAAATAATGCTTTCAGGAGACTAGATATCTATCTGTTACTGCTAATGCTATTAAAAGCATGCCCAAGCTTGTTGAAACATCACATACCTGTCTGTGCTGGTCCTGCTCTTCCTACTCTGTTAAAGTGTTTGAAATGGTGCTAGCCATATGTACAAGTGCTGCCAGTACTATGTAGACATGTTATCTTTTAAAAACGTAATCCTGATTTAGCTGTTCCTATAAAGCATCTGAACTGTAACATTTAAGAGTACTTAGTATCTGCTTGTGAGGTATTGCTGATGGTCAGGAGTGTGTCTGTTGAATACGGCACTCTTGTTTGAATACTGGAAACAGAACATGTAATATAATGGAAGAGGCAACAGTAGATAGCTGGTGTCTTTGACTCCCAGTACTTTATAATATCTATATTACCAGAGTCATTGTAAGGCTTTGTTCTTTAATACTTGTCATTCACTTTGCTATCTTCAGAAGGCAGGTGTTTTAGGAAAAAGTGAAAAAGAATTAGTTGGCAGTAGTGCTAAAAAGACTGGAATAAGTTTTATCATAATGTTTTTCTTTAAAGGTGCTCCATGACTAAAGGCCTCCTGAGTGCCCAAGAAAATATGACCAAATAGCATAGCTTACAAAAGTCCAGTGTAAATAAGGCCCAGGAAATTTATTAATTAAAAATGGAAAGAAAGCAGAACAGAATATGAAAGTGTATTTTTGTATTTTGAGTCATTAATAGTTGGCCTACTTCCTAAAAGTGCAAACAGACTGAGGAGAAAATGATTTTTTTTAGACTCCTTCAATTAAAAAATTTAAAGCTGGAAAGAAGGACCTTAGGTAGTTGAAGTATCAGGTTTGAAACATGTAGGCTTCTGGAGCTATAGGTTCAAATTATAGGAAGGTCTATTTTAACACTTCCGTTTTTTAATGTGGATAAAATGAACTTTTGTCCACTTGCTATATGTGGGTCTCCTGAATGACAGACTTAAAAAAAAATCCTGATTGCTCTGTGTGAACAGTTGAAATTTTTGTGGTACATTTCTTCAAAAACAGTAGTGTTAGCTAGTGTCATGATTAAATTTTCATTTACATAATTGATTATAGGAGACAGAATTTAATCTTGCAATTTCATTTAGCTAAAGTATTCTTCACTTCCTCTTCTAAACTGTTGGTAAACACCTTCTGTGTTTCATCCCAGAGGTGGCTGAATTACTGTGGTGGTAGAAATAATTGTATGTAGATAAATATACATTTAGAAAGCACTTTGCAAAATGTCTGAATAAAAAGTATAATTACAAAATAGTATTGTGTTAGAAGAGAAAGAGAAAGCACTAATGATGGATAACTTATTATTTGCATCATTATAGCACCTAGGAGCCCCAGTCATAACTAGGACGCCATTGTGCTAGACACTGTACAGACAGAACAAAAAGACAGATTGTGCCCCAATGAGCTTACAATCTAAGTGTAAGACAAGAGCAGACATACTGGCAGGGGAATACAAGGAAATAATGAGACAGTTTTGGTCAGTGTGATAGGCTGTGGTCTCCACACACCAGTAGCCTAATTGTCAAGTTTTTAATGACCTAAACTCTTCAACAGGCAGAAATTTTCTTGTTGCTTGTAGTGAATGTCAGCAAGAGGGTGCTGCTGAACCAGTGCAGAAGTGTAGACAGGACCAAACCATGTCTAGCATTACTACAAGTGTAGCCAAGAACAAATGATCTTTACCGTGATTTCATAAACTATCTTTGAGGTTTGGGCAACTTTGTATCATTTTCAGTGCTAGGTCAGGTGCACCGATTGCTGAGCTATGTTGTTGGCAACAAAACTTTCTAGTGTAGACAGGGCTCTAATGGGCAAAGCTGAAACATTTTTGAGAATGATCCCATTAAGGACTAAAGCAGGGAGGAAAAAAAGAGTTCATGGGGAAGGAGATGTTGCATCTGGAGGTAGTTTGGGGCCAGAGGAGGAGGAGGAGGGTTACAAACAGGCATTAACCGCTTTATAACTTTGCCTTCTGTTCCATGCGACAATACAGTAGAATCTAGACTTTTTTGAATACCAGTATTATCAGTGATCATTTTTATGAACCATTTTTTTCCTGATTGGAGGGAAAACAATCATATTATGAAACTATATGAAGAAGTACAGTAGACCTTCAAAGATATGAACACCAGAGTTATGGACTGACTGGTCAACCGGACACCATGTGGAACGGTAAGTAAGCAATCAGACAGCAGCAGAGACAACTGCCCTTCCCCCCACCCCAAAGTAGCAAATACTGTACTGTGCCTGTATTGCATCTTAAAGGTAGGCACAGTTGGGCTGCCTGTCCCCACCCCACCCCATCCCATACTTGCCACATGGGGGGCAGTCACTTACAGGTAGGAGGTGAAGACAGTGAGTTTCACAGGCACAGCTGTGGGCCCCTAAGCAGGCAGAACAGGAGCAGTGCTGGGGTCTGCAGCTTTCCTGTAAGCCACGGGCGCAGTCCTCCGCCCCCTCTGGAAAAGAAACTTCCCGAGTTCCTGCAGGAACCTGGCCTCAAGTGTTGCTGCTGGAGCTGGAGCCCAAGCTCCTGCCTGGATGTTGCGCTCTGGAGGAGCAGCTCAGTTTTAAAGGCCACAGCCTGCACTGCGTATCCACTGACACCGTGGTGCCTCACTCATCACCCTTGCAGCCAGGGGGCTAGAACCAGCTGCCTGTGCACATCCCGCTCACTGAGCAGCCACTTACAGATAGGAGGTGAAGACACTGAAGTTCGCAGGCACAGCGGTGAGCCCTCTCTCCGAGCAGTCCGCCCCGAGGAGCATCCCATAACATCTTGTTCAGCGTTATGAACATTTCAGAGTAATGAACAACCTCCATTCCTGAGGTGTCTGTAACTCTGAGATTCTATTGTAGTTGCCGTCTGTTTGCATTCTGGTGCCTTCAATGCAATGGAAATCACTTTGCAATGTTTCTAGGACAGGAAGAAAGTGATGTGGTGCATCATAGAGCAACTTATGCACGGTGACTACTGTAATTTTGAGAAGTTCAGTTTTATGAACTCTTTCTCCTGGGGGAATTCTGTGCCACTGCGTGCACACAGAATTCATGTGCCATGCGGAATTTCCCCCCTGCAGAAAATACATTCTGCTAGAAAAGTGCTGCACTTACGCCTTTTGCCAGGAGCTGCTGTGGCCCCAGAACAGAGAGCAGCTGCTCCCGGGCAATCCCAGCTGTGGATAGGGAAGAGAAGAGGCTTCCTTTTTCACAATGCCCTGCCTGTGGGGCCAGGTCAGGAGGAACTGGATATTGGGGGGGATGTACAGTGTGGAGCACATGGGGCTGCTGGGAGGGGTGTCACAGACTGGGGTAGGGGCTGAATGGAAGTGGGGATGCAGGGACACAGTGGGATGGGGGAAAAAGGTAGCTGCTCATGTGCTACCTCACACAAGTGACTCATAACTGTTTATTCACCAAGCAAACACAGCTTATACCAACTACTCTTGATGCCCATGGTTGTAAAAAAGTCCCTTGACTGGTGGAAAGACCCTCAAAATGTTTGTGCAGGAGTCCCCATCTCTGACGATAGTAATAACAACAAATGCATCCCTGTTTGGATGGGGAGCACATCTAGACACACTGCTCAAGACAGGTGATCTTCTTCTGAGCCCACTGTACACATAGAATCATAGAATATCAGGGTTGGAAGGGACCTCAGGAGGTCATCCAGTCCAACCCCCTGCTCAAAGCAGGCCCAATCCCCAGACAGATTTTTGCCCCAGATCCCTAAATGGCCCCCTCAAGGATTGAACTCACAACCCTGGGTTTAGCAGGCCAAGGCTCAAACCACTGAGCTATCCCTTCCCCCAAAAACCAGACCCCCTCCCTCTGAGTCAGGATGCAGCCTCAAACTGGGCTTGCCTATATCCCAGCTGCAGAGCGTAACCAGAGGGCTACAGGGGAACTCACAAAATGATAAGGACAGCTTTGACTGTTAACAAAGTACTGATTTTGCCCCAGATTCCTAAGTGAGCCCCTCAAGGATTGAACTCACAACCGTGAGTTTAGCAGGCCAATGCTCAAACCACTGAGCTATCTCTCCCCTCCATCATCTTGCTGGAACTCCGGGCATTCAGGAATGCCTGTTTTCATTTTATGCTGTTGATCAGGAGCAAATACATGAAGATCATGACAGATAACATGTCACGTATGTTTTATATAAACTATCAATGGGGAGCGAGATCACCCTCTGTGCTGAAGTGATGAGACTCTGGAATTGGTGCATATGAAATCAAAGCAGTTTCCTTTCTGGGCATTCCAAACATCACCACGGATACCCTCAGCAGACATTTTTGCTCAGGACCACTAATAGGAAATAGATCCCATCACGATCCACCACATATTATGGTGGTAGGGCATCCTGCAGGTAGACCTGTTTGCCATGGCCAGAAACAAGAAATGCTTCCAGTTCTTGAGAGGTGGACTGAGTCGCCGCTCCTTGGGAGATGTCTTTCTCTTTCATTAGACGTTGGGTCTGCTGTATGCATTTTCCTCCAATTCTTCTAATATCCAAGGTGCTGATCAAGGTAAGGAAAGATAAGGCCAGGGTTAGTCTGGTGGTCCTAATGTGGCCAAGACAGACATGGTTTCCTTTTCTCATCTAGTTGGCTGTTTGTCAACTGATCACCCTTCAGATGTTCCTCATCTTCTCTCTCAGGATGCCTGTCAAATTCTTCACTCCAACCTGGAAGTTCTTCGCCTCAAAGCATGGCTAATCAATGGCTCACGGGATTAGACTCAGTCTGTTCTGAGGAGGTAACCAAAGTATTGTTGCATAGTAGGAAGCAGTTTACTCATAATATTTACCTACAAAAGTGGATGAGATTCAGCTACTGATGTGACATATAAGACACTTTCCACCAGCGTTGTACTAGACTACATCCTGGAATTGAAAAAAGACAGGGTTGTTTCTGAATTCCACTAGGGTACTTTTGGCAGCTGTTACGATGTTCCATTCCCTGGTGGAAGGTTTTTTGGTATTCGGTCATCCAGTGAAGAGGTTTCTCAAGGGGTGGGTGTGACGTTCCCCTGGTGTTATCTGGACTGGTGATCTGCTAGGTCACTCCAATCCTCGACTTTGGGAGCCAGCCTTACCCTGCTCTGCTGTGAGAACCCCACTGCTGGGCTGTTCATGCACAGCCTCTGGCATGTAAGCTGCTACGTGAGTGAGCGCTTTTGGCCAGCCGCTGCTTGGATTGTGCAACTGAATGACACTAGCCAATATCTCCGGTCCCAGACACAACGCTAGGAACCTCCATCTTTCAGTGTCCAGTTATGCCTGCTGGACGCTACAAGCTTATATGAGTTTGTCAGTTTAACAAAGAAATTGATATGTACCAGGCTTGTTATCCCAAGGGGAGTCTCTGACACACTTCAAACCAAACGCACCGCTTCAGGTAGAATAAACAAACTAATTAATTAACTACAAAAGATCGATTTTAAGTGATTATAAGTCAAAGCACAAGAAGTCAGATTTGGTTAAATGAAATAAAAGCAAAACACATTCTAAGCTGATCTTATCACTTTCAATGCCCTTAAAAATTTAGATGCTTCTCACCACAGACTGGCTGGTTGCCCTTGAGCCAGGCTCTCCCCTTTGATCAGTGTTTCAGTTGTTTGGTGGTTGTCTCTCTAAATGGAGGTGGAAGAGAGAGGAAGAGCATGGCAAATGTCTCTCCCTTTTATCATGTTCTTTTTTCCCTCTTGGCTTTGCCCCCTTCCCCCCCCTTCAGAGTCAGATGAGCATTACTTCATCGTAGTCCCAAATTGACCAAGGGAAGGGGGGTGACTCCCTTGAGAGTATAACAGATTTTTTTGTTGCTGCCTAGGCCAGTGTCCTTTGTTCCTGTGAGACTGGGCTGGGTTTGTCCCATACATGCTCTGGTGAGGTGTGAATTGTCCCTCTATTCCTGGAGAGTTTTGCCTGAGCTTGTTTTAAGCCATGAGGACACATTTTCAGCCTCATAACCATATACATGAAATTACAACCTATAACGTAACTATAACAACAATGCTCAGTGCATAATGAGCCTTCCGAAGACACCCAACATTACAAACTTTGCATTGGATACCACACAATCATATTATAAGGATGAACATGGGGATGCAGGGTGTTCCCCCAAGATACAGAGTGTCACAGTGGGGAATCATTTTGCACAAGTCAAACATCCTACTCTGATTTGGGACCTCAATTTGGTGCTCAGATGCCTTACAAGAGCCCCCATTGAACCTGTGGCAACCTGCTCCCTCCTTGATTTATTGTTGAAAGTGGCCTTCTGGTAGCCATTACTTCTGCTTGAAGAGTTGGGGAGATTAGGGCTCTGATCGCATGTTCTCTTTTCATAGTATTTTTCAGAGACAAGGTCACATTATGATTACACCCCAAATTCTTACTAAAGGTGTCCTCTGATTTTCACATTAACCTGCTTATTCATCTTCCACTTTTCTTCCCTAAACAACACCTGAATAAGGAAGATTTTATATTGCACACACTCAGTGTCAGAAGGGCTTAAGCATTTTACCTGGGCAGGAGTAAGCCAAGCCATTTAGAAAATTTCCGAGATTGTTTTATGTCTATTTCAGACAGATCTAAGGGATCTCCAGTTTCCAAGCAAAGACTTTCTAGATAGATATCTGACTTCATTATCTGTCAGTCTCATGATCTTCAACCTCCTTCCAGAGTAGTAACCCTTTCTTTACTTTGATAACCATTCCTAAAAATGTTCCCATTGCTGAAATATGTACAGCCACAACTTGGACCTCCATACATCCCTTTTCTAAACATTATGTAGTAACTCATGACTCAGCTTTTGATGCTATGCTAGGCTCTACTGTGCTATCTTCAATTTTGGACTCTACTCCGAAGCCCTCCCCTCCTTAGAGGGTACTGCTTGGTACTGAAGTGAAGCACTCATAGGGACACTAGTTGAAGAAGAAATTAGTCACCCTGTGCAGTAGCTGTGGTTCTTTGAGATGTGACCCCCCTATGGTTGCTCCACCACCAGTCCTTCATCCCTTCAGCTTTGGAGTTCTCTGCTATGGAGCTTTGCGGTAGAGAAGAAGTTGAGGGCAGTTTGTCTCTATAGTTCTATATAGCCACGGTGCAGAGCACAAGGCTGGATAGTGTGCATGTGTGGGCCGAACAGGCACTGCTACCTAAAATCTCTGATCAAAGGTGCATGGTGTGTATACTCACCTGAAGTGGAGCACCATAGGAAGGAACTGAAGTGGAGCATCCATAGGGGGACAGATATTGAAGAACCACTATTACTGCACAGAGTGAGTAACCGCTTCTTCTAGTCCCCTCATGTGAACACTAGACTATTCTGACTCAAAAATAAATTTTATATTTAAACAATGTGTGTGTATTTTTTACTCTTTGTCTCTCTCATTCTTAAAGCAGTATTATGTAATTTGGCAACTAGCTTACAGTCTCTGACTCTGGGTTCTGAAACTGCCACAAATACTACTTTTTAACTGTGCTCACTATGTGCAGAAGATCTTTGGTGGGTCACTGCTTTTCTGAAAAATGTTTAAAAAAATTGCCTTGAACTCAAGCTCTTAGCCGTTTATAAGTGCTTTAATTTCCATCTGAAGATAATTTTACACTAATATAAAATATTTTATTCTGATTTTTAGTCTTATCAGGTGATCATATTGTAATTTGCTAGTTTTCAAAAATTAACAAATAATTGATTATCATATTCCCTTATTTACAATCTAATTAAGCCTCGCCTACACTAGAATATTGTACTGTTTTAACTATATGGAGTATAGTTAAAGAGGTACAACCTTCCTGATGTGAACACAGTTATACTTTATACCAGTATAGCTATTCATGTAAAGGAAAGGGGACTAACTTTACTGGTAAGTCACCAGTATCTCAGTATAACAGTTATGCTGGGGGATTTCTGCGCCACTGCGTGCATGCAGAATTCATGTCCCCCACAGATTTCTTTGCTTTCCTGCAGAAAAATGCTTTCCTGAAGCAAAGGGAGGCTGCAAGAGCGGTCACATGCCCCTCCCCAGTAGCATGGGCCTGGAGCAGCTGGCGGAGAGGTAAATCACAGTGTGTGTGTGGGGGGAGAGGGGCTGGGTGTGCCCTGGCTGGTGACTCCTACCCTGCATCAGACTCAGCTGCTATCCCCTGCTGGGCTGGGGACAGGGGAGGATGGGATTTCTTCTTCCCCTGCAAGGAGCAGTTGTGGGCCAATCAGATCTATCCCCAGAAGCCTCCCTTGGCTGCAGAAAGTGTTGCATCCATTGGTGCCCCCCTCTGCTTCCTGACGCCATTGCTCCTCTGCTGTGTGAGGAGGGTTCCCTGTATGAGGAGCTGCTCCCCCATCTGCCCGACCCCCACCCCATACAGACAACCCCTGCTGAGCCCCCTGAACTCCCACCCTGCTGAGCCTTGCCCTCCCCCCGCACCCAGACCCCCCCTGCATCCAGACCTCCACCCCTCCACTTGGACCACCCCCTCTGAGCCCCCTGCACTCAAATCCCCATCCCCCTTCACCTGGACAACACCAACCAGCTCCCCACATCCAGACTCCCACCCCACTGAGCTCCTACCACTGGCACTCAGACCCCACTGGGCCCCACTCTCCCAGCACCCAGACTCCCTGCTGGGTCCCCCGCATCCAGCTCCTTTCCTGCTGAGCCCCAACCACCTTTGCCTAGCCTTTCCCCCCACCGCAGAGTCCTATTTCCCATGCATGCAAATCCCCCACTGAGCTGCCGCACCCAGATTGCCCCACCCAGAACTCTCTCACCCCACACCTGAATCCCCCGCACAGTAGGCCCCTCCACACTTGGATCCTGCCACGCTGAACGTGCCTGCCTCACACCTGGATTGGGGGCAAGGTCTGGGTGTGTGTGAGAGACTCCGTTCCTCTCGCTATCTTGGTGTTCCTGGCACGGAGGGGTGGGGCCCCAGGGTGTTTCTGGGGCAGGCCTGGCCCTTGTGCTATGGCAGGGATGGGTGCAGCCTCACTGCTGAGTCCATGTCCTGGGGAGAGAGGGGCTGCAGGGTGATCTCCCACCTCTGTGCAGCTAATGGCCTGTACTCCCCACTGCCATGCTGGAGCCTCCACATGTATTTATTGACAAATAAAATATGCAGAATTTTGCAGAATTTTAAAATATTGTGTGCAGATGTTTTTTTGATGTAGTAAAATCTTTCGCCTTTTACTAAAGATTTCCTTCCAGAGTAAACGATGCCCATATTAGGGCTTTTATCAGTATAACTATTTTGGTTAAAAAATATTGTATCCAACTGAAACAGTTATATTGGTAAAACTTTCAAATGTAGACCAGACCTTAGACAATACTGACAACGGAAGGGAGAAAAGTAGTATTACCTCCATTTTACATATAGGTAGCGCCCTATCAAATTCATGGTCCATTTTGGTCAATTTCAGGGACATGGGATTTGAAAACTAGTCAATTTCACGTTTTCAGGTGTTTACATCTGAAATTTCATTGTGTTGTAACCATGGGGGTCTTGACCCAAAAAGGGGGCTGTGGGAGGATAGTAAAACTGTTGTCGGGGTGGTCACGGGATTGCCACCTTTACTTCACCGCAGAGCTTCCTGCAGCCGGAGGAGGCTTCCAGAGGCGGAGATGGGTCCGATTTCCCCCGTACTGCTGGGAGTGCCAGCCAGTGGCGGATTAACGCATGGGCCCACAGGGACCTAGAAAAATGGGTGCCCCAAGCCCCCGCAGATGCCATGGGCACGGAACCCTTGAGCTTGGGTGTTCCGAGCCCCGGCAGGAGCTGGGGGGCGGGCGCCCTGAACCTCATCAGGAGCCGCGGGGCGGAAGCCCTGAGACCAGGCACCCCAAGCCCCAGCAGGAGCCACAGGACCAGAAGCCCCGAGCCCAGGTGCCTCGAGCCCTGGCAGGAGCCGTGGAGGCGAGAGTCCTAGCAGAAGCCGCAGGGTGGAATCACCGCCAGAAGCCATGGTGCGGAAGCCCCGAGCCCAGCTCTTAGCCAGCTGGAGAGGGACAGGACTTGCTCTTCCCCTGCACAGCTGTTCTCGGTGGGGAGATCAGATCCACCTCCATGTACCTTCCCCAGCTGCAGGAAGCTCCGGGGCTGCTTTAGTGCAGAAGCCCTGGGTGTACCACCTTCGCTTCTGCGCTGCCTCCAAAGGTGGGTCTGATCTCCACACCGAAAGTGACCCTGCAGGAGAAGAACAAGTCCTGTCCCTCCCCAGCCCGGCTGGGGCGCTCCCAGCATCATGAAGGAGATTGGATTTCATGGGGAAGGGCGTATTTCATGGTCCATGACACATTTTTCATGGCCGTGAAGTTGGTAGGGCCAACATATAGGGAATTGAGACTCAGAGATTGAAAGTTGCCGAGGTTATACGGGGAGTCTGTAACAGAGCCAGGATTTGAATCCAGGCTTCTGAGTCCCAGTCCAGTTCTTTTTAATTTTCTCTTTTGTGCCTTATTCCCTGACATTAGTGCTCCTTTTGTCTTTCTCTTCTGTTCTTGACTTCATGTCAATTCCTACTATACCCTGTGCTTGTGACAGCCCACTTCATCTGGTGCACTTAGCACCTTCCCTTTCAAATCCTTCTTTAGAGTTCACTGTTTCTATTTAATATTCCAGGGCTGATCTCTTTTTTGGCACTGTTTGCTCCTTAATTGCTTGTGTGATTTCTGTTGTAAGGTCCCCAGGGCAAGGATCTTGTACACCTATGTGTTGGTAAAGGCTTTGTATGTTGTATAGTCTATAGTAAATCCTGTCCACGTGTGATAACCTGTTTTGTCTATAATCCTGGAGATGATATTGCTTAAACATTTAATTTAGTGGCTAGTTGCCAAATTACAGGGTGGTTTGTTTTTGTTCACCTTTGAAACATGAAAATAATTATTCTGTTGCTGTTTTTAGGTTTAATCTGATAAAATGTGGAAAAAAAGTATTAATTGTACACTGATGGTAGCAAAATTTGTAGACGTTCAGTAGTCTGCATAGGGATCCTGCAGGCCCTAAAGGTCTTCCATACTTGCTGGTGGTGTTCCAGAAGGTTGTTGTGAAATTCTTAATGAAAATCAAGGCAAAAATTTTTAAACAACAATTTAAATACAGGAGTACTTGTGGCACCTTAGAGACTAACAAATTTATTAGAGCATAAGCTTTCGTGGGCTACAGCCCACTTCTTCAGATGCATATAGAATGGAACATATATTGAGGAGATATATATACACACATACAGAGGGCATGAACAGGTGGGAGTTGTCTTACCAACTCTGAGAGGCCAATTAAGTAAGAGAAAAAAAACTTTTGAAGTGATAATCAAGATAGCCCAGTACAGACAGTTTGATAAGAAGTGTGAGAATACTTACAAGGGGAGATAGATTCAATGTTTGTAATGGCTCAGCCATTCCCAGTCCTTATTCAATCCTAAGTTGATTGTATCTAGTATGCATATCAATTCCAGCTCAGCAGTCTCTCGTTGGAGTCTGTTTTTGAGGTTTTTCTGTTGTAAAATAGCCACCCGAAGGTCTGTCATTGAATGACCAGACAGGTTAAAGTATTCTCCCACTGGTTTTTGAGTATTATGATTCCTGATGTCAGATTTGTGTCCATTAATTCTTTTGCATAGAGGCTGTCCGGTTTGGCCAATGTACGTGGCAGAGGGGCATTGCTGGCACATGATGGCATATATCACATCAGTAGATGTGCAGGTGAACGAGCCCCTGATGGTATGGCTGATGTGATTAGGTCCTATGATGATGTCACTTGAATAGATATGTGGACAGAGTTGGCATCGGGTTTTGTTAAAAGGATGGGTTCCTGGGTCAGTGTTTTTGTTCAGTGATGTGTGGTTGCTGGTGAGTATTTGCTTTCGGTTGGGGGGTTGTCTGTAAGCGAGGACAGGTCTGTCTCCCAAGATCTGTGAGAGTGAGGGATCATCTTTCAGGATAGGTTGTAGATCTTTGATGATGCGCTGGAGAGGTTTTAGTTGGGGGCTGAAGGTGACAGCTAGTGGTGTTCTGTTATTTTCTTTGTTGGGCCTGTCTTGTAGGAGATGACTTCTGGGTACTCGTCTGGCTCTGTCAATCTGTTTTTTCACTTCAGCAGGTGGGTATTGTAGTTTTAAGAATGCTTGATAGAGATCTTGTAGGTGCAACCCCCCAACCTAAAGCAAATACTCACCAGCAACCACACATCACTGAACAAAAACACTGACCCAGGAACCCATCCTTTTAACAAAACCCGATGCCAACTCTGTCCACATATCTATTCAAGTGACATCATCATAGGACCTAATCACACCAGCCATACCATCAGGGGCTCGTTCACCTGCACATCTACTGATGTGATATATGCCATCATGTGCCAGCAATGCCCCTCTGCCACGTACATTGGCCAAACCGGACAGTCTCTACGCAAAAGAATTAATGGACACAA
This sequence comes from Chrysemys picta bellii, assembly GCF_011386835.1. Lineage (NCBI taxonomy): Eukaryota > Metazoa > Chordata > Testudines > Emydidae > Chrysemys > Chrysemys picta. The sequence continues at coordinate 332,005,441 of NC_088791.1, read as the reverse complement.
ATCTAACATCAGGAATCATAACACTCAAAAACCAGTGGGAGAACACTTTAACCTGTCTGGTCATTCAATGACAGACCTTCGGGTGGCTATTTTACAACAGAAAAACTTCAAAAACAGACTCCAACGAGAGACTGCTGAGCTGGAATTGATATGCAAACTAGATACAATCAATTTAGGATTGAATAAGGACTGGGAATGGCTGAGCCATTACAAACATTGAATCTATCTCCCCTTGTAAGTATTCTCACACTTCTTATCAAACTGTCTGTACTGGGCTATCTTGATTATCACTTCAAAAGTTTTTTGTTTTGTTTTGTTTTTTTTCCCCTCTTACTTAATTGGCCTCTCAGAGTTGGTAAGACAACTCCCACCTTTTCATGCTCTCTGTATGTGTGTATATATATCTCCTCAATATATAGGTTCCATTCTATATGCATCTGAAGAAGTGGGCTGTAGCCCACGAAAGCTTATGCGCTAATAAATTTGTTAGTCTCTAAGGTGCCACAAGTACTCCTGTTCTTTTTGCGATACAGATTAACACGGCTGCTACTCTGAAATTTAAATACAGTTTTTACTGCTAATAAATATTAACCTTTGAACCCTAATTACACTATAAGAGGCATGCCTACTCTAATTTAAGCCCCATTTCAACCTGAATGTCATATCTTGAAAAATTAACTTGCAGATGCATGCCCACTGGCACATTTTGTGCTGTGCATGGGAGATGAGGGTTTAGCTCTAGCTGTATATTCTTATGCAGCCTGGTTTAATGTCAATTAAGGCATTACTAGAGACTATTTACATTTACTTGCTTTTGTTGAAGTACAATTCTAAAATGTATGATTCATTCAAAAATTTTCAACATGATACATTTATCTGCTCCTTCCCTTCATAGTGCAACCAGAGGAACCCTCATGAGGCTGAGTTTTATCCTCCTTTATTTGTGTGTTCAACACCCATTGACTTCCAGTAACGTTCAGTCAGTTGGGAACTTTTACTTTGAGGACAGAGTGAAAAAGCCTTTGACAGTTTAGCCCACGGGTTCTCAGACTTTTGTACTGGTGACCCCTTTCACACAGCAAGCTTCAGAGTGCGACCTCCCTTATACATTAAGAACACTCTTTTTTGTATATTTAACACCATTATAAATGCTGGAGGCAAAGTGGGGTTTGGGGTGGAGGCTGACAGCTCGTGACCCCCCATGTAATAACCTCGCAACCCCCTGAGGGGTCCCGACCCCCAGTTTGAGGACCCCTGGTATAACCAAATGCTTGTCCCTGTCTGCATTGGGATCAGAACCATGGTATCTACAAGTATATGTTAAACACATTTGTTCTAGCAGAATTTCCCTGATTAGTATTTGTTCAAACTGTTGTCTCTACCCATGACATTAATGTAATAATGAAAACATTCCATGTCCTTAGTAATCAGATATTGTCCTAGTGTCTGGGCAGGAAAAACTGTCATTATTATTATTATTATTATTATAATAAATACATTTGTAGTCATGGTTGCTGATTGTACTGTGGCCAGGAAAATAGATCTGTGTGCACGTGCATGCACATGCTTTTATCACTGTGTTGAATGTTAACAGTGATTTATATAAGAATTTTATAAACATTGTCAGCCGTTGCAAGAAATAAACATGTTTTTTCGATACCCAGTGAGCGGTGTTGTAACTGTTAGATTATTCAAAAGACACTTTTTTTTTTCTTTCACAGTTCAGTGGTTATAAGCTCTTTGTTAGCATGATAACTTACTCATAATTGTTATAATTTTTTCTTTTTGTGGGTTATTAAATTGTCTAATGGGATTACTTTTATTCATATTACATATCTGCAGTCAACTTTCTAAATGGACCGCATCAACTTGAAAATCATAATTCAGTCTGAAAATGTTACCTATAAGTGTTACAAGAGACACTTTTGACTAGAGGAAAAAATTTCCTCGGCTTTTCACTTTCTTTTGTTGTTTTTAATAGCACTCAGTTTTACTGTTCCTTGTATAGTTCAGTTAATTTATTCTCGTTTGTGTGGGTCTTTCATGCATTAACAAAGGGTGACACTTTAAAAAAAAAAAAAAAAAAAGGAAAATGTCAATATTCTTGTAATAATTGGCAAGAGGATTTGGAGTAGCTGTAATACCTGAAGCTTCTAAATCATACTTTGAAATTGACTAGCTTTCAATTTGACAGTCTTTTAATGTAGCCTTTAGCCAATAATGGAAAAGATCTTCATTCGCTAATTTAAAAGGAAGCAGCATGTACTCTTACAAAATTCATCAGCATGAAGATTTGTTGACTGTATAGGAGGGGAGGGGTGGGAGAAACATTGTTACGTTAATTTATAACCCAGAAGATGTGATTTTTAATGAGGAAATCATCTGTGACTATTTCACAGATGAATGAGTCAAGAAATCTCACTGAGCTCAAGGACACTCTATTCAAGTGTCCTCCCAGGAGCACAGTTTAGACCCTGAGATGGACATTGCATCCACTGAAAGTCAGTGAGGCTCTCTAAGGAATTACTGTGTCACTTGATTCTTGCAAAGTGTTTCATAAGTCTCTTGTTCTTCTCTGGCCAAATCCATAATACCATGTGGTGTTCTTCCCATGATTTGAGACAAGTAGGAATATAGATCATAGATTTCTGAAAAGGCCTCTAACATTATCATCAAGCCGTCATGACCTCTGAATTACTTATTTTTGGGCAAATAGTTTGCACATGCTGAGGATATATGAATTGTTGATACAGATTCCTGCACACCATGAGGCCTTCAGTGAAGTCAGTGTTAAGTCTTGCCTGAGTGGTACTGACATACTTACATGCATCAGTAACATAAAAACATTCAGGTCAATCTGGCCTGCTTCACAAAACTTTTTTAGTTTTTGCAAAGTTTTGTGAAGAAATTTGAAAGGAGAGGGATGAAGGAACATTCCCAGTTGAAGGATCAAATAAAGGACAGGAAATGTCTGAGGTTCTTTACTTCTTCATCTATTATGCTTCAGTTGACCATGGGTTGAATTTTTCTGAAACTGGACAAGTGTCAGATGCATCAGAAATTAGCTGGGATTGCATAAAGCAGTAATACAAAACTACTCAAGACCCAGGCAGACTGCTAAGAGCTACAAAAGGATCTCTCAAAACTGGGTGACTGAGCAACAAAATGGCAGATGAAATTCAGTGTTGATAAATGCCAAGTAATGCACATCGGAAAGCATAATCCCAACTATACATATAAAATGAAGGGGTCTAAATTACCTGTTACCACTCAAGAAAGAGATCTTGGAGTCATTGTGGATAGTTCTCGGAAAACATCCACTCAATGTGCAGCGGCAGTCAAAAAAGCGAACAGAATGTTGGGAATCGTTAAGAAAGGGATAGATAATAAGACAGAAAATATCATATTACCTCTATATAAATCCATGGTATGCCCACATCTTGAATACTGTGTGCAGATGTGGTCGCCTCATCTCAAAAAAGATATATTGGACTTGGAAAAGGTTCAGAAAAAGGCAACAAAAATGACCAGGGGTATGGAATAGCTGCCATATGAGGAGAGATTAATAAGACTGGGACTTTTCAGCTTGGAAAAGAGATGCCTATGATAGAGGTTAATAAAATCATGACTGGTGTGAAGAAAGGAAATAAGGAAGTGTTGTTTACTCCTCACAACACAAGAAATAGGGGTTACCAAATGAAATTATTAGGCAGCAGGTTTAAAAAAACAAAAGGACATATTTTTTTTCACACAACGCAGTCATCCTGTGAAACTCCTTGCCAGAGGATGTTGTGAAGGCCAAGACTATAACAGGGTACAAAAAAGAACTAGATAAATTCATGGAGGATAGGTCCAGCAATGGTTATTAGCCAGGATGGGCAGGGATGGTGTCCCTAACCTCTGTTTGCCAGAATCTGGGAATGGGCGACAGGGGATGGATCATTTGATGATTACCTGTTCTGTTCATTCCCTCTGGGGCACCTGGCATTGGCCACTGTGACAGGATACTGGGCTAGATGGACCTTTGGTCTTACCCAGTATGGCCGTCCTTATATTCTTAATGCTTGTGATACGCATAGCTAAGTAATTAAGGCTAATTTTACCTTTAAAAATCAGCTGTTTCCAGTGCATGCAAATGCAGTTTTCTTCCCCCAGTGTTTAACACTGTTGTCCTGTTGGTATAGATAGAGCAACCCATGTTCAGCAACTGTTGTAAGAAAGCGTGGTTAGCCAGTGTTTAGAACTGTGGTAGGACCATACTTTCTTAAACGGATGCTGAACTCGGTTGACCCTGTCTGTGATTGGGAGATGCATTTTCATCCTTGTTCGTAGGAAGAGCCATGTTTGACACCTGAAGTTAAAATGTCTGTTTCCTTTTTTTTATATTTATAATTTTTTTATAGAATTTTCCAAAACCAACAGCTATACCAAAATATCAGATTCATTGTAATACACAAAGTAAATAAACAAGGTTAGGTTAAAGGGAGAGAAGAGGAAGTGACATATATATCTTTAGCATCTACGTTAATCATAGACCTCTAGAAAGTCAGCCCAGATTGCTTTGAATTTTTCAGGCATTCCTGTTGTGTGGAATGCCAGTTGTTAGCTGTGAGGTCAGCTGTGTCACTGAGCCGGGCATCAATGTTTGGTGGGGATTGATTTTTCCATTTTTGTAGGGTTAACTTTTTAGCGCCCAAAGCTGCTCACTGGAACCATGCTGCCTTGTGAAGAGGTTAAAATGTCTGTTTCTTAATGTTGACAGGGCTTAACATGTTTGTGTCCCCTGGCTGGTAAAACCCATTGCTTATGATCATAACTTATGATTTGTAAGAAACCTTCAGGAGACACAGTAATCTGTGTGCGTTTGCACTTGAGGAAAGAAGTGAACTTTGCATTGCTGTAGTAAGTGTCTAATTTTTCGATTGAATTGATGGTTCATTTTTTGGATAGCTACTAATTATAGTGCTGCTGTGGCTAATGAGCAGCCACTTCTATTCAAAGCCCATTCAGCACAAATGATTTTTAATAAATGTTTAATACATTTCATTATGGCTTTTTGATGAGTTACATGGCCATAGATTAAAAAGAAATCTGAGTTTTATTTCTTGTTTCACCTTTTTTTAAGAGTAATTTTCTCTTGGATAACTAAAATATCAATTTATTCATTTGAAATCTTTGTACTTATGTTAACTCCTAGTGCTCTGTAAGACATATGACTTGCTAAGATTTGAGAAACAACTGGTTGCAAAATAGATTATAGCAGGGCTGGCTTTACCATGAAGCGAACTGAGGCGGGCGCCTCAGGTGCCAGACTGTGGGGGGAGGGAGGGCGCAACTAGGACCCAGAGTGTAGAAAATTGTGTCTGCTGCTGGGGCATATGTTTTCTTTCTGCTCTATATGCACAGAGATGGTGGAGTGCAGTTGTCAAGGTTCCCTCCCCATTCTGAACTTTAGGGTACAGATGTGGGGACCTGCATGAAAGATCCCCTAAGCTTATTTACCAGCTTAGGTTAACAGTAAACTGCCACCAACAAGCGTGTTCCAAATCTTAGGGGAGAGCCACTTGGAACTCTGCCTTTCTCCAAAGATTTCCCAAGTCCCTAGACCCCCCCTTTCCTGGGCAGATTTGAGACTAATTCCTCCCACTCCTTTTCCTGGGTAGGCTTGAGAGTATACCCTCACCAGTTAGTCCTGGTGAACACAGATCCCAAACCCTGGGATCTTAAAATAATGAAAAATCAATCAGGTTCTTAAAAGAAGAATTTTAATGAAAGAAAAAGGTGAAAGGAATACCTCTGTGAGATTAGAATGCAAGATAATCTCACAGACAAACAGATTCAAAACACAGAGGGTTTCCCTCTGGGCAAAACTTTAAAGTTACACAAAGAACCCAATTTTATCCTCCCTCTATTTTGCAAAAGAAATCACAAATAGAAAATAAAAGTAACATAATACATTCCTTTTCTAAATACTCACTACCCTATAGGAGTGGGATGGCTCCTTCTTTCTCTGTGTCCGGCAAAAGCGCACACCCAGCACAGACAAGACTCCCTATCAAAGTGTATTGATTGAGCTAGTCTATCTTGCAAATAGACCTCTACCCCGATACAACGCGACCCGATATAACATGAATTCGGGTATAACGTGGTAAAGCAGTGCTCCGGGGAGGGGGGAGGGACTGCGCACTCCAGCGGATCAAAGCAAGTTCGCTATAACGTGGTTTCACCTATAACGAGGTAGGGTTTTTTTGGCTCCCGAGGACAGCGTTATATCAGGGTAGAGATGTAGTTCTATTTTGAAGGGTGAGTAAAATATTCTTAGTGTTGAATTACTCTTGTTCCCCATAATAGAGGGTGAATGAATAGATTTTAGGTCCTGGAGTAGTACTGCTAGACTAGAGATATTTTTAAAAAGATTAAGTCTGTGAGCATTTTTGAAAGAAAAGTGGCAGCAATATTTTTCTACAAAGTGTTGGTGTTCTGATATAATGGACTGTAGTGCCATGTTTAATTTTTCAGGTTTGAGGGTCAAAAATATAATACTGTGCAATCTATAATTAAGATTGCAAAATAGTTTCCATTAATAACCTCTTGTTTTCACTTGATGTTTCGAACTTTTTTAAAACTTCAAACTTAGTATGCTAGTAGTTCTTAAGGAGCAATGCATGGTTAGCAAAGTTTTTTTAATGAATAATCAAAGTTAATAGTTTAAATGTTTTCTTATTAAATAAGAATTTTGAAAATATTATACCGTACATAAAGCTGCTGGACACTTAGACCTTCTCCCCCTATATTTCAGGTGTGTGAGAAGAGACCTAACACACTAGATGTGGAAATTGTGTTATCACCCCCTAATGCATGACTGGAATTCACTCAGAGACTATGTTGATGAGGGCTGTATAAGAAGCTACATAGAACAGAATTTTCAGAAGCTGGATATAAAGAATACTTTCTCATACTAAGACAGTATTTCATAGCAGAGCCCTATAGAAGAGAATTATTTAGGTGGAGTCTACAAATATGCAGAGATAGTTTCCAGCCTCTTCAAGTTAGATCTGCTTGATCAGAAAACAATGTTAATTATTCACTTTGGAAAGAAACCATTCAACACCCAATTTAAATATCCATTTATTTGCAATGCCGAAATTAAAGTACATTAATATATTTATATATATAAAAAATCAAATAAGAAATGACACCTTCTTTGGCAACAGATCTGTTTCCTGTGGGGGAAGAATAAGAATATCCAGATTGGATATGTTTACAGTTACATATTAAGGATTTATTTAATCACTGTTGGCAAAATCTACTTGTTGCCAAAATTAAGGATTAGTATCTATGCACAGAGAAAAAGATAGCATTTATTACTTAATCTGACAGAGTTCCAAGATATCTAGGAGGTTTTCCTGGAAACTGATGAAGAAAACACAGACCTCAGGAGAAAGAGGGAGAAGCCTGGGATTCTGCTGCCCTCACAATTTAAATTTTCCTGCTCTGTGGAGCTTTGTGCACTGCAAAGGATTTAAGATTTAAATGATAACAAGGTCAGCAAATGTCAACCACCCCTTTCTCTACCCGCAATTATGTTAACGAACTATCTGATCGCTAAGAAGCTCAGCTCTAACAGGCTCTGCAGCTCTTCTCAATGCTGCCCACAATACACTGGACACTCTTCTCCCTCCAGCAAGCAAGACTCCGTATCTATGTTGACTCTTCAGCTGTCCTATCTAATACATGTATTGCCCTCATCACCTTAATATCTAAGCAGCTCAGAATTATTAATGGATTTTATCCTCCCAACACTCCTGTGAGATAGGGAAGTTCTCTCTCCATATTACAGATGGGGAACAGAGGCACAGGGTAGTTCAAGCAAATCGCCAAGGGTGACATGGCAGGTCTGAGTTGGGAATTGAATACAAGTCTGCTGAGTACGAGCCCACTGCCCTATCAACTAGGCCACCACTCAGCCTCTTGTGCACCCCATCTCCATTCTACCCACAGCTACAAGCTCCTAATTCTTGATCGTCCTGAGTCCAACACAGTGTACAGAAGAAAAGAAGTACTGATCTTTCAGCATTTCCTCCACTGCTCCTGCTGTGTGTAGGAGAGAGAGGCAATAATTTCTTCCTGAATATTACAGCTGAACACTGGAAATCTTATGTGTGCAAGCAATGGGAAGCACCTGTACATGCATGTTTATCAGAAAGGTGGAGCACCTGTACACCTCAGGATGTTAGATGTGAAAAGATCAGGGTAAGGTCAGACATGGGGGCTGTATGAGTGGTCTAAAGGATAGAAAGGAGAAAAGACGATTACTAACCTTTTTGTAACTGTTGTTCTTTGAGATGTGTGGCTCATGTCCATTCTATTGTAGGTGTGTGTGCTCGCCACATGCACCGGTGCTGGAAGTTTTTCCTCAGTGGTATCCGTAGGGGACTGGCTCTAGCGCTGTCCGGAGTGGTGCACGTATGCATGGTATAAGGAGTGCCACTGGCTCCCCCCTCCCTCAGTCCTCTCTTTCTTTACAATGTAAAAAAGTTAGTTAAATTAAAGTGTGCATCTTTTTTTCCCCCTCCAGATTGCAGCAGTTCTCAGGAAACGAAAGCTTGACTATTATCTGCACAAACTGCTACCTGAGATTTTGCAGTCAACTTCCTTTCTGACTGCGAATGGGAGCTTGTATATTGCTTTTTTTTGCATTTTAAGGTTGGTATACACTATGCTAAATATTTGAGAATGACTTGCTATATAGTATCTTCAGTTTTTCCTTTTTATTTGTAGAATTATTCCTATATGCTTCCTATTGTGACTTCTTTGAAAAGCAGCCACACCTTTATTGGAATAAGAAAATGACCAAATGAAGGGTTCTCCCATCTTGTTTTCTGTCTTTACTAATTCAGTGCATGTTTTTGTCAGTATACCACTTTGTGAATTAATTTTTTCCATCCTTTTGTACTTCATCAATATCTATACTTGTACTAAGTGTAATACCTGGCACAGTATGCCTGATTTAAATTGTGGTCCTTTGGAGGAAATGGTATAGCTGGTTGATATTGACCTTTAATTTCTAGCTTCCTGAAGCAGACGTAAATATCATTATAATAAATGAATTTTTTTTTGGTAACTTTCTCTTTATTACCATAACTCTGGTCATAAAGGAAGGGGAGCTCCAATACAGCTGCTAATGCTTTCTCTTTGGCTAGCTGGGTGAATGTGATTGTTCTGTCTTTCAGCCATTGTTCTTCTTTCTTGAACTATGACAATGGGCTTTTCTGCTCAAGGAAATTGACTGGAATAGGTATGCTTTAATAGCTCCCTATGTGGAGACTCTGGCCTGGTCTAAACTGGGGCGGGGGTCGATCTAAATTATGCAACTTCAGCTATATGAATAACGTAGCTGAAGTCGACATACTTAGATCTATTCACTGCGGTGTCTTCACTGCGGTTAGTCAACTGCTGACGCTCTGCCGTCAACTCCGCATGCACCTCTTGCTCTGGTGGAGTACTGGAGTCAACGGGAGAGTGCTCGGCGGTCGATTTATCACATCTAGACTAGACTGGATCGATCGCTGCCCACCAATCCGGCGGGTAGTATAGTCAAGCCCTCTGTTCTGAAATAAGTGTCTTTATTCCGGAATAGCTACTCTGCTCATGAAATGGAGTAATTCTGGAATAAAATCACTTTTTATTCTGAAAGTGTCCACATGGGGGAGATACTCCAAAATACCTATATTATACCAAAGTTATGCTGGTCAGTTTCCTCCATATAGACAAACCCTAACTCATCTGTGTAGCACTAAACTAGCATGAACCTGACTTTCAAACTTTTTGCCACTTCATGACGAGGGATGTTGTCAGCCTTTTTAGGGACACAAGTAAAACTCTCTTTAAGGTATGTCTTTGTTCTGAAAAGTGACTCTAGGTGACACTTCGTTACTCAGTAGATCTAGTCAATGTGTATTGCAAGTAATTGTGGAGATAATTAAGGCTGAGATTTGCTTTCCATTATAAAGCTGATATTGGCCCACCTCTAACATCCTCAAAAAGTAATTTCCACTTCATACTAACTTCTCTCTGTCTCTCTTGCCCTCTGAGCTTAACTGTTGCTCTTGGGACTAACCGACCTTCTTACCTGTAAACTTGGGAGCCTTTAACTTCTTATGGCTCCTTCTCATCATGGATACATTGGTCCTCAGCATTGGCTGGAACTACCAGATCAGTTTTTTCAGAAACCCTCCAGATTATTGTGTGCTCACATCCCCAGAGAAGGCTCTTGGGTACATTATCAGATAGAGAATCTGCAGAAAATCCAGTCTCCTGGCAAAGACAACTGGTTAGCTTCAGCTGCCAGATGAAAGAAGGAAGTGTGTAACAGTAGTGTAACATCTTCCTGACAGTCCAAAAGAGAAGAGGGCTTCAGTTAATCTGGGATTTCTAGAAGCTGAAATTGGTATTTGGTCAGGAAAAAATTCAAATTGGTCATTCTTGGAACCATCACATCCAGAGAACATAGCTGGTTGCCTTCCTGGACCTTGCTAACATTTGCATGCACATAGGGGTACTTCTCTAGCACTGGAAGTATCTGAGTTTTTGTAGAAGAACAGCATTACTAAATCTGAATTTTGCTTTTTGGGCCAGCGTGTCTGCCTCTTATTTCACAAAATGCTTGGCAGTTGTCACAGCCAACCTGATGCACTCTGTAGGAGGCAGAGGCAAGTTGTGAAGACTTCTCACGGCCATTTCAGACATATATTAAAAAACCCACTGTAGTCTTTGCTCAATACATTTACAAAGCACAATTGTTTAGATTCTGCTTTTAGGGAGCTTCAGCCTCTCAGTTCTTCAGAAACTGTTTCCAAAGTCGGGGATCTCTGTCAGAAGTTTATCTTTCAGAGAGATCCCTTATTTGAGGTGGCCACATTTTTAAAGACTCTGAATTTGGACATACTGCAGGCTTTTCTGATTTAATCCTGATATTATTGAGGTATTCACACCTCCCTTATAGTTTTCTTGCTCATCTTCAGGTAAGGCACAGATACATTTTCCTACATTATGCTGTCTGTTGCAGTTAGTGTTAACCCATTCTTTTGAAGCATCTCTTGAGCTACTTAGTCTCTAGGAGTACTTGTGGCACCTTAGAGAGTAACAAATTTATTTGAGCATAAGCTTTCATGGGCTACAGCCCACTTCATCGGATGCATAGAATGGAACATATAGTAAGGAGATATATATACAGAAAACATGAAAAGGTGGGAGTTGCTCTACCAACTAGGAGTGTGATTCCTGCACAGATGGCATTTTTAGAGAGAGGAAAATTCTTCTTCGAGTGCTTGTTCATGGCAATTCCAATCAGGTGTGTGCGCAAGTGCACGGTAGCCGGAAGATTTTTCCCCTAGCAGTATCTGTCGGGTCAACCTGGGTGCCCCCTAGAGTTGCACCTTCAAGGTGCTCAATATAGGGCTCTGCCAACCTGCCACACCCTCAGTTCCTTCTTACCGCCAGTGACGGTTAGCTGGAACCGTCTTGCTCTTGTCTTGGCAAGCACATTTGGCAATGTATATAGTTATTTCGTTAGTAGTTATTGTTAGTTTAGTGTTAGTTCAAATTAGTTAGGGTTAGTTTCTTAAGTTTCCTTTGGAGGGGGGGGGGGTGCGGGTTTCCACTCCTATGCTCTCCCGGCACCGGGGCATGCCACGTTCTCTGGGTTTCAAAACCTGCAAGGTCTGCCGCAAGTGTATGTCCAGAAGCGATCCGCACACTTCGTGTCTGAAGTGTCTAGGGGAGAGCCACCAAAAGGATCGCTGTTAGATCTTTAGGGAGTTTTGCTCCAGGACATTGAAGGACAGGGATCAGTGTCTTAAGATCCTACTGATGGAGGCTGCGCTCTGTCCCCAGTCCGACCCTGGATCGGCGGATCCTGTGCCGAGCACCACCTCCTCGGTGTGGAGTGCTCTGGCGCTGTTGGCATGGGAATTGGTGCCGAGGAAAGACTCCTCTAAAGACTCCTGGCACTGCTATTGCTCCACTTGTGGCTCACATGCCGCAGGCAGGCACCGGTCGCAATCTCTGGTGCTAGAGAAGAAGAAGAGGCCGGAGAAGGGCCATTCTCCCCCAGCTAAGCCCAAGGAGCCGGCTGTTGTGAGACCCGAGTTGGGCCACACCACCTTGGCCCCACTGCCTGTAAGGGTCACGTTGACTCCTGCCCTGGTGGGTGGGTGGTCGAGTCCGCACCCGCCTCGCTCTCCGGACCTGAGTTCAGAGCTGCACCTCTCATCTACCCCGGAGGCTTTCGAGGTGGCCCAGGACCTGTTATACCTTACCGCGCCATTTCCCCCGCCTACATGGGATAAGTCGCTGGCACCGGTCGGTCCCCCGGCACCGTCAAGGGGGAAACCTGCCATGATACTGGAGAAGCGCCACTCCCCAGCACGGACGCAGGTCCAGGAGCCACGTTGGTCCCCCAACCCTCGGTGCGGACTGTCAGCACCATGAAGCACCGCTCCTTTGTGGTCCTCCTTCTCTGAGACCTTGAAGTTGGAGGCGGACTCCTACCGGTCTCACAGGAGCAGGAGTAGACGGTCGAGGTCAAGATGAGACCATCAGCCTTACCCGGCACCGTGGCCTGCGCAATGGCAGTGGCCCTTCTGGATGTGCAGTGGCCCTTCTGGATGCCCTGGGCCTTTCATCGGAGCCAAGGGCGGAGCCAGTGGTCACATTTGAGAGCGACGTCGCTAGCCTTGGCTACCTTCATTCCCCCTCTGGCACTGTTGGCATCGGCAGGTTTGGGCATAGCTTCGTTGCTCTCTGACGCCAGTATTCCAACTCCTGCAGCACTGGCTTTGTCACTGTCGGCACCAGCGCCATCTACACCGGCTCCAGCGGTTTTGGCACTGACAGCCAAGTGAAATGAGAGACGCTACTTTGTGCCATCGAAAGGGTACGAGCATTTGTATATGCATCCCCCTCCAGATTCCTGGTGGTGGATGCTGCTAACCATCGTGAGCGCCAGGGTACCAGGGTCCCTCCCCTAAGAACCAGGAGGAAAAAGATTAGACCTATTCGGGAGAAAGGTGTACTTGACCGGCGGTTTGCAGCTCTGCATCGCAAACCAGCAGGCCATTGTGAGCAGATACCGCTATATCACCTGTAGTGCAATGTAGAGCTGCTGCCGCAGGACTCCCACTCTAAATTCTTAGCCCTGGTGGAGGAGGGCAGACTGATTGTCTGAGCCTCCCTGCAGGCCGCTCTGGACGGGGCGGATGTGGCCAGATGAGCTATGGCTACGGGAGTGGCCATGAGGAGGAGCTCCTGGCTGCAGGTCTCCAGTCTACCTTACGAGGTCCAGCGGCCCATCCAGGACCTCTCCTTTGAGGGTTCAGCTCTCTTTTTCGGAAAAGACCGACGAGAGACTTCGCAGTCTGAAATACTCTAGAGCCACCCTCAAATCGTTGGGCCTCCACATCCCCACCATGCAGCAGAAAAATGTTAGGTCGCAGCCTCCTCCGTGGTTCTATCAGCCGCAGAATTGACAGGATGGTTCACGGAGGAGAAACAGGAGCGACAGAAAGAGGCCGCACCAGTCCTCAGGCCAGGTCTCTGGCCAGCCCAAGCCGTCATCGGGCCAGAAGCAGGCCTTTTGAAGGTGCGCATGAGGATGGCGCACCAGTACAAGGACTGGATCCATCCTGCCTTACCTTCTTGTACCAACTATCCCCTTTCTACCCTGTTTGGTCCTGTATCACATTGGACCTCTGGGTGCTCCGCATGAAAGAAAGGAGATACTCCCTCCAATTCTCAGCTCTCCTGCGCTTTCACCCCTCTTTTCTGTCCCTCTTCAGGGACCTTTTTCATGAGCAACTCCTCTTATAGGAGGTGCACTTGCTCCTATCGCTGGGGGCAGTGGAAGAGGTTCCTCAGGAGTTGAAGGGCAAGGGCTTCTTTTCCCAGTATTTCCTAATACCAAAAGCTAAAGGCGGGCTAAGGCCCATCCTAAACCTGCGAAAACTCAACGGGTTCATGAAGAAACTGAAGTTTTGCATGGTCTCTTTGACCACCATTATCCCTTTCTTGGATCCAGGGGACTGGTATGCCGCCCTTGATTTGAAGGACACTTACATTCACATGGCTATTACACCGTCCCACAGAAGGTACCTCAGGTTTGTGGTGAATAACCACCACTACCAGTTCACAGACCTCCCGTTCAGCCTATCAGCAGTGCCTCAAGTGTTTACCAAGTGCATGGCAGTCGTGGCTGCGTTCCTGCGCAGGTGGTAGGTACAGGTCTTCCCGTACCTCGATGACTGGCTCATCAAGGGCCACTCCAGGGCTCAAGTGGAGGCATACGTTGACTTCATAAGAACCATGTTCGATGAACTGGGCCTTCTCCTGAACGTGGGGAAATCAACGTGGGGAAATCAATTCAGTTCAGTTCAGAATTTATAGGGGTGGTACTGGACTCGACCCAGGCTGGGGCATATCTCCTGGAAGTGAGGTTCCGGGCCCTGGGTGATATCATTCGAAGTCTGAGGCAGTTCCCCATCACCACAGCAAGAAATTGCCTGAAGCTCCTGGGACACATGGCTGTACTTATGTGGTGTAACACGCCAGGCTCAGACTCTGGCCTCTCCAGTCGTGGCTAACCTCGGTGTATCAGCCAGTTCAGGACAGTTTGGACAGGGTTGTGACTCTGCCTCACCTGGTCATCGATTCCCTCCTGCGGTGGCTCGACCCGCACGTAGTGTGCGGGATCCCCTTCGCCAGTCCTCAGCCATCCCTCTCGCTGGTGACGATGTGTCTGTCTTGAGCTGGGGAGCACATCTGGGAGACCTAGCATGCCAGACTTTCTGAGCCCACTTGGCAGGCAGATGTGTATCAGTTCTCATGGACAGCACCGAGGCAATGTTTTATATCAACAAACGGGGATGCACGTTCCTCTCCCCTGTGCCAGGAAGCCCTCATGCTGGGGCAGTGTTCCCTCTAATTTTTTCCATCCATGTGCGGAATTAATTTTGTTATGTGCACCGTATCGAGGTAATGTGCTGATGTGCACCACAAGTAGAAACCGGAAACCTAGATATAATATATATTCTTCTTCGAGTGCTTGCTCATATCCATTCCATTAGGTGTGCGCGCGCCGCGTGCACGATCGTCGGAGAATTTTCTACCCTAGCAACACCGGCGGGTCGGCTGTGGAGCCCCCTAGAGTGGCGCCTTCATGGCGCTGAATATATACCCCAGCCGACCCGGCGCCCCCTCAGTTCCTTCTTACCGCCCCTGACGGTCGTTGGAACTGTGGAGCGCGGCGTAGCTGTTCTCCACTCTCCCTAGCTTATTCCATTATTCACAGTTATAGTTATAGTTCTAGTTGTATATAGTTAGATAGTTGTTTATTCACTTTCTTAATAGTTGTTATATAGTTAAAGGGGATTAAGGGGGTTGTCTCCCCCTTTTTCCCCCGGCGCGTGGCCGGGCTCATGCCCAAGGCTCCCGGCTTCAAACAGTGCGCCTCCTGCGCTAAGCCTATGCCAACGAGTGACCCGCACGACTCGTGTCTGAAGTGCCTGGGAGAGTCCCATCAGACAGATAAGTGCAAGATCTGTAAGGCCTTCAGGCCGAGGACCAAGAAGGAGCGGGACTTTCGGCTCCGGCAACTCCTTATGGAGGCGGCACTTAGCCCGGACGCTCCATCGGCGCGTCAGGCCCCGGCACCTAGCACCTCGGTGCGCAGTGCCCCGGCGGCACCGACCATTCCGACCACGTCGGACAAGCCTCCACGGCACCGGACCTCGTCGGCACCGCACTCACAGCAAGTGCCTCGGCGCCGTTCATCATCCCCGGGACATAAAAAATCCCATAAGACGGGGACTGCCGTGCCGAAGACGCCGGCTCCCCCGGTGCCGGGGGTAGAGCCGCGTCCGCCTGTGGAGCACCGAAAACAGGTGCCTCCAGCACCGTCGACTCCGGCTCTGAGACCGTTGAGTCCGGTGCAGACAGGGTCACCACCGCGACCGGCGGTGATACAGTGCCTCCCGTCGACCCCAGAGACCTTCGCGACGGCGAGAGACTTGATCGCTCTCACGGAGCCGACACCGCCCCAACCACCGGCACCGTCGGCACCGTTGACTCGTCCGGTCCAATCCAAGGGGAAACCTGCCTTGATGCGTCCTCCATCGCAGGGGCTGGAACCACGGCACTGGTCCAGGTCCCGAAGCAGGTCCCCACGCCGCTCGCAGTCCCGGCGCCGGATATCACCTCGGCACCGGTCGTACTCGTGGCCAAGATCATCGTCGCGGCACCGCTCTACGTCTCGGCACCGCTATGATCGTCGGCACCGATCGACATCGAGACGTAGTTCTTGGCACCGATACGATCGACGCTCGACGTCGAGAGGCCGCTCCCGGCACCGGGCCTATTCAAGATCCAATTCCAGGTCCAGGTCGGACTCCCGGCACCGACGCGATCGTCGGCACCGATCCCGATCTCGGCACCGTTCGCCGGCACCGCACAGGGACCGTTCATCTCTGGACCGGCACCGTACGGCACCGTACCGTCCGGAGCTCGTCTCGGCGCGGTCGGCACCGCCATGGCCATCTCGATCAGTGTCCCGCTCCTCCGATGGGGCATCGAGATCGGCATACCCCCCTCAGGGACAGGCCGATGATCCGGACATGGGCCACTGGCAGGAGGTAGCGGAGGATCCCGCTCAGGGACCTTCGCACTGGTCGTTTTGGACCCCGTGGGCGTACCACCAAGCGCAAGGGGCTCCACCACCATCAGCCTCTCGCTCGGTGCACTCTGAGCGAAGGGCCCCAGAGTCCACCATCTCTCGCCCTCCTCCAGGGGGCATGGAGGCTTCCGTGCCCACACCACCTGACGTCCTGGACCCAAGGGCAAGTGATGCTCCGTCCCAGGAACAGGGAGAACAGGACCCTCCCTTGGACCCCTTACCACCGGAGGCATCTTCCTCTTCCTCTCCGGATGAGGCAGTGGCGGGCACGTCGTGCACAGGTCCACCCCCAATAGATCTTCGGGCCCATCAGGACCTCTTACGTAGGGTGGCCCGTAATATGGACCTTCAGGCAGAGGAGATAGTGGAGGTGCAAGACCCCATTGTGAACATCCTCTCTGCGGATGCCCCATCCAGAGTGGCGTTGCCCCTGATCCGCACGATCCAGGCTAACGCCACTACGATATGGCAAACTCCTGCCTCTATCCCACCCACAGCGAGAGGGGTGGAAAGAAAGTACTTTGTCCCCTCCAAAGACTACGAGTACTTGTATACCCATCCCCAGCCGTGTTCACTGGTGGTGTCATCAGTGAATGCAAGGGAGCGCCACGGTCAACAGGCCGCAGCGCCCAAATCGAAGGAGGCTAAGCGCCTCGATTTGTGTGGCCGTAAAGTTTATTCAGCCGGAGGGCTGCAACTTAGAGCGGCTAACCAGCAGGCGCTCCTGAGCCGCTACAACTTTAATTCCTGGAACTCTATGGGGAAGTTCAAGGAATTGGTTCCCCAAGAGTCCAGGGAGGAGTTTGGGGCCTTGGTAGAGGAGGGTAAGAAGGTGGCTCGGACCTCCTTACAGGCCTCCTTGGACATAGCGGACTCGGCTGCGAGAACCCTGGCTTCAGGTATCGCTATGCGGAGGATCTCCTGGCTTCAGGTTTCGGGTTTGCCTCCGGAGCTACAGCAAACCCTACAGGATCTGCCCTTTGAGGGACATGGATTGTTCTCGGACAAGACGGACTCTCGTCTGCAGAGCCTCAAGGACTCGAGAACAATCATGCGCTCCCTGGGGATGCATGTTGCGGGTCCCCAGCGCAGACCTTTTAGACCCCAGCCTCAACGTTTCTACCCCCCTCCACCTCGTCAGAGACAGGACTCTGCCAGAAGGCGGGGGCGAGGTGGTAGGAGAAGGTGGACTGGCCCTCAGCCCGGTCAGAACCAGGGGCCACCAAGGCCACCTTCAGGCCCCAGGCAGAACTTTTGAAGGTGCGGTCGAGGACGGCGCCCCAGTCATCCCCCAGGATCCAGCCCCCTCCTTTCGGGATCGCCTTTCCCATTTCCACCGTGCTTGGTCCCTTATAACCACGGACCGTTGGGTCCTTCGCACGGTGGAGAGAGGATACGCTATCCAGTTTTCTTCATCCCCCCCCTCCCACCCCCCTTCCCCGTCCCTCTTCAGGGACCCTTCTCACGAGCAACTTCTTATACAAGAGGTTTCCACGCTCCTTGCTATGGGGGCCATAGAGGAGGTTCCAGTAGAGTTAAGGGGCAGGGGATTTTATTCCCGTTACTTCCTGATCCCCAAGTCCAAAGGGGGTCTGAGACCCATCTTGGACTTGCGCGGACTCAACAAATTTATAGTAAAGTTGAAGTTCCGCATGGTCTCCTTAGGAGCCATTATCCCTTCTCTCGATCCTGGAGACTGGTTCGCCGCCCTCGACATGAAGGACGCATACTTCCATATAGCAATCTACCCGCCTCACAGGCGCTTCCTACGCTTTGTGGTAAACAAGGTGCATTACCAATTTGCAGTCCTTCCCTTCGGCCTATCCTCGGCCCCAAGAGTGTTCACGAAATGTATGGCTGTCGTGGCAGCATACCTTCGTCGGCAAGGGATACAGGTGTTCCCGTACCTAGACGACTGGCTGGTACGCGGTCGCACCAAAGAGCAAGTTCGGGCTCACGTCCACATGATAGTGCACACATTCAACAAGTTGGGCATCCTACTCAACAAGGACAAATCCACTCTAGAACCTACCCAGAGAATAGAATTCATCGGAGCAGTCCTAGACTCCAGACGTGCACAAGCCATCCTGCCAGACAACCGCTTTTGTACCATCACGAGCCTCATTCAAGGGCTCAGGGCCTTCCCAACTACCACAGTGAGGTCGTGCCTCACCCTACTGGGTCACATGGCTTCCTGCACGTACGTAACCAGGCATGCCAGACTTCGGCTTCGCCCTCTCCAGACCTGGGTGTCATCGATATACCGCCCACATCGGGACAGCCTGAACATGGTGGTCACGGTCCCGAACTCGGTCCTGACCTCCCTCACCTGGTGGCTAGATCACAATGTGGTTTGCGAGGGGATGCCATTTCACGCCCCACAACCCTCTCTGCACCTGGTCACAGACGCTTCATCTCTGGGTTGGGGCGCCCATCTCAACGAACACCATACCCAGGGCCTGTGGACTGCACCCCAGCTAGCCCTGCACATCAATGTTCGGGAACTGATGGCGGTGCGCCTGGCGTGCCAGGCATTTCTCAATCTCCTACGTGGCCGCTGTGTGTTAGTTCTCATCGACAACACCACGGCCATGTTTTACATCAACAAGCAAGGAGGAGCACGTTCATCAATTCTATGCCAAGAGGCCATTCGCTTATGGGACTTCTGCATCGCCCACTCAATCCATCTCACGGCATCGTTCCTCCCTGGAGTCCAGAACACTTTAGCGGACCAACTCAGCAGGTCCTTTCAGACGCACGAGTGGTCTATCCGTCCGGACATCATACATTCCGTCTTCCAGAAGTGGGGGTTTCCCCAGATAGACCTGTTTGCATCTCGAGACAACAGAAAGTGCCACGTGTTCTGCTCCCTGCAAGGTCGAGCTCCGGGCTCCCTCTCGGATGCGTTTCTCCTTCCCTGGAAAGACCACCTGTTTTATGCCTTCCCTCCGTTTCCTCTGGTCCACAAGGTACTGCTCAAATTGCGCAGAGACCAGGCACAGGTAATTCTGATCGCTTCAGCGTGGCCGAGACAACATTGGTACACCACACTGTTGGAACTCTCGGTTCAGACACCGATCCCGCTCCCATTGTGTCCAGATCTTATCTCTCAGGACCACGTCCGGCTGCGTCACCCCGACCTGCAATCGCTCCACCTCACGGCGTGGTTGCTCCATGGTTCACCCAGGCAGAGCAACAATGCTCGCACTCTGTCCAACAGATTCTGCTGAGCAGTAGGAAGCCTTCAACACGGACCACATACTTGGCCAAGTGGAAGCGGTTCTCCTGTTGGTGCGAACAACGAGCCACGTCCCCGTTACAGGCACCTATTCCTCTCATATTGGAATATCTCCTCTCCCTAAAACAGCAGGGGTTGGCGATATCTTCAATTAGAGTTCACCTGGCCGCTATATCAGCCTTTCACCCAGGGGAACTCGCGTCCTCGGTATTCTCTAACCCGATGGTCGTTAGATTCCTCAAGGGCTTAGACCGGATGTACCCACAACAACGTCAAAGAATTAAATTTAAGCATAAGATAGAAATAAAAATTATGAAATGAATAGACCAGTCAAAAAACTCAAACAACACACTTTGAAAAAAGTATCAAGAAGTAACAGCAGCAGCAACAACAACACAAGTAAGTGTTGGGAGGTGAGTATGAAAGAGAATGTGTGTGTGTGTGTGTGTGTGTGTGTGTGAGAGAGAGAGAGAGAGAGAGGGAGAGAGAGACAGACGCGCGTTGCCCCTTTAAGTACAGACTCCACTTGTAAGTACGCTGCCCTTTTAAGTAGCTCAGCAAATTCAGGCACAGCTGCAGCTGCCAGCAAGCTCCCTCCCTCTTGAGCCCTGTCGTGTGTCCCACCTCCCTCCCCGTGGAGATGGGGTGTAGGGGCAGGGGTACACCCTGACATTAGCACCCCCTCACACTCTGCACAGCAAGCAGGAGGCTCCCGGAAGCAGCTCCAAGGCAGAAGGCAGGAGCAGCACACGGCAGTGGGGGGAGGGACACCTGAACTGCACGGCACTTGATAGCCTGCTGGGCAGCCGCACAGCTTACAGGGAACTTAGGCTGTTGGACTTTTGTGTAGAGCATTCAATACACCTACAAGCTTCGTACCTTCCAGGAGTACAGAACGAGTTGGCAGACTATCTCAGCAGGCCATTCCACTGCCATGAGTGGTCACTGTGCCCAGATATCGAGAACTGCATCTTTACCCATATAGATCTGTTCACCACACATCACAACAGGAAGTGCCAGCAATTTTGATCCTTCCTTAATCACAGCTCAGGCTCCATCACGCATGTGTTCCTCCTCCCCTGGGAAGCCATCTCCTATAAGCATTCCCACCCATCCCTCTTGTTCACAAGGTGCTCCTCAAGATGTGGAGGGAAGAAGCTTCTGTGATACTGATAGCTCCAGCCTGTCCCTGCCAGCACTGGTACACATCTCTTGCAAATGTCCGTGGAAGCCCCAATCACCTTGCCGCTCTTCCCGGACTTAATAACTCAGGATCACGGCCATCTCCAGCACCTGAACCTCGAGTCGTTGCACCTCACGGCATGGAAGCTCCATGACTAAACCTGATGGAGTTCTCCTGCAAGTCCTCCTTGGCTGTCGGAAATCCTCAACGAGGGCTAACTACCTGGCCAAAGGAAGAGATTTTGAATCTGGTTGGCACAGCACCGGCCGTCTTCAATGCTCACGTCTATACCATTATACTGGACTACCTTCTCCAACTTAAGCAGCAGAGGCTGTCCATGTCGTCAATAAGGGTTCACTTGGCCACCATTTCAGCCTTCCATCCAGGTGGAGAGGGCCGGTTGATCTTTGCCAACCCATGGTCAGCCGTTTCCTGAAAGGTCTCGACAGACTATATCCCCATGTCCGACAATCGGTCCCAGCCTGCGTTGTTAATCTGGTCCTTTCCAAACTGACGGGGCTGCCCTTCGAACCACGGGCTACTTGCTCTGTGCTCTACCTCTTGTACAAGGTGGCGTTTCTGGTAGTGATAACCTCAGCCAGGAGGGTGTCTGAGCTCAAGGCCTTAACATCAGAACCCCCGTACACGGTGTTCTATAAGAACAAAGTTCAGCTCAGGCCACATCCAGCTTTCCTCCTGAAGGTTGTCTCCCAGTTCCACATCAACCAGGACATTTTCCTTCCAGTGTTCTATCCTAAGCCACACTCAAGCGGCAGGGAGAGAGGCTTCACTCACTGGATGTTTGCAGAACGATAGCCTTTTACATCGAGAGAACAAAACTGTCAGTCCAACTGTTTATGGCCATGGCAGATAGGATGAAAGGGCTTCCAGTCTCCTCTCAATGAATTTTGTCATGGATCACGTCCTGCATCCAAGAATGCTATAACCTGGCAGAGGTGCCTGCCCCATCGCTCACAGCGCACTCCACCAGGGCACAGGCTTCTTCAGCAGCGTTCCTGGCGCAATTATGCAGAATGGCGATGTGGTCCTCAATACACAATTTTACATCGCATTATGCTATTACCCAGCAGGGCAGAGACGATGCAGCCTTTGGTAGAGCAGTGCTCCAGTCAGTGAATATCTAAGCTCCAACCCCGCCTCCAAAATCTGGGTTTGGTAATCACCTGATTGGAATTGACATGAACAAATGCTTCCCTTGTAATTTTGCTTCTCTGAAGCTTTCACCTTTCAGGATTATAAATCATCCATTTATCTCCCTTTGAGGTTGGAACAGAATCTGTTTGAGCTGGCATTGTATTTTACATCTGTTTTTAATTTTTTTTTGAGCTGCTAGTTTTGTGTTTTTTTTTCTTTTTTTCCCCTCCCAGTCATTTTTAGTTTTAATGACTGACTTTTTCTGGGGCTATTTCACTTTCTGCTCTATTGGAATTGAGTGGAAGGTTCCAAGGATTGAGTTAAGCACAACGCATCCTGGTTAACAGTCAGTAAGGAGTCTAGCTTGTGCTCAGACATCTGTCTGCTGCCCTTGAGAATTCTACCTTCCTCATACAAGGGAGTGGAAGAACTAGAAGTGAGACCCCTGGAAGAAGAAACCTTCAGGGAAGCAGAATTTCAAATAAATACCTGGCCATTATAATTATGTTAATACTTTGTACCTATATGGCACCCTTCATCCGAAGATGTTAAAGTGGTTTAAAAAGAGTGTAAGTATTTTAAGTATGGGATAACTGTGGGACACAGTTTGGGTAAATTTTTGAAAAGCACCTAAGTCCAATTTTCAAAAGTAATGTGGGCATTTAGCAGTTTCAGGCTCTTAAGTCACTTAAGAGCGCATTAGAAAATATTACTACTGGTATACACACTTGGATTGATTACCTAAAGGTGTGATTGTAAACAGATTTAGTTATACCAGTGCCAGCCCCATGTAGACACTTTTATATTGGTTTAAACTTGGCTTATATTAGTTTAGTTTACAGGGGCAAGTTAAACTAGTTTAGACCAATAGAAGTGTGTCTACCTAGGGATTTTTCCCAGTTAACTAAATTATTGCATGTTTGTGTGTAGACAAGCCTTAAATTTTGGGAAAGGTTGCATAGTGAATCAATGGCAGGGCTGGAAAGAGAACCTAGGTTTCTAACTCCCAATTCCCTGTTCTAACCACTAGACAACACAACAGTAACCTTGTAATCCAAAATATTATTTCTATCTATATTTTTAGATTTCTTCATGGTGAGAAGTGCTTTTGACGTTTGAATTTGCAGACAGTTGCACTATGTAAAATGTATATTGCTGTCTTTTAAATCTTATTAAATTGAAAATGTAAGAATTAGTAGAATGATTCAAAACTGTGCCAAAACAACAGATTCCTGTAATAATGAACTTTTAGCTGGTGCAGTATTTGGCATTGTCCAGTGAAATTATCCTTCTGTAGCCGTGGGAATGTATAGTGTGTATAATTACCATTACATCATTTGTTGCTGATTCACTGACTCTCCTCACTTTTGAACATAAACTGGTCGTAATTGTTTGTATCGTTTTCGTGGCATATTGAGGGCAAAGATAGAATGAGGCAAGTCCTTTGCCCTTCCTCGGACAAGGATAAAATTGAGCTGGTCCAAATGGTGTTTCTAATTTCACTAGTTCTTTATTATGTGTTGCCATTTCTCATATGTAATTTCATCTCTTTTTATTGCCCCATATGAATTTATCATGTTACTTGCCCTGTTTTATGAGGACAGAGTCTCAAATGAAATTGTGCTGCTGAATCAGCTGCTATTGCTTGTTAAAGCACTGTGTACAATCTTTCCACTTCACAAGTACCCCCATTCCTTGGAGATGGTTTATTACCTCCACAGTCCATTCTAAGGCTGGATATGCAAGAGTTCAGAATCAAGTTTTTAATAACTGACTAGACAATTGGGCTACTACTGTAATTTACATTTAGCAAATGTGTACGTTGTTCTTCCCTTTTTCCACAGTAACAAATTTAATCTTTGTCCAAAAACTTAATTCCTTATAGCTAGTCATTATTTTGTGTAATAAATCCATTTTCAGGATGATTTTGTTTTATTAATGTGCCCGGAATTTATAAGATTTTTTTTATTTGTATTATTCCTGAAGTTGTGGACTCCTGGGGTGAGATCCTGGTCCTATAGAAGTCAATGGGAGATTTGCAATTCTTGAGTTTAATAAAGCCAGGATTTCACCCCTGGATTCTATTTTCAGTTCTTACATTGACTTATGGGTGACCTTAGAGAAGTCATTTAATTTCTCAGCATCAGTTTCCCTGTCTGTCTTCAGGACGTGTTGTGAAATGTACTTATTTGAACCGACTTCTGGTTCATTTTATAGCCTCACATCCATTCTCTACACATTTGAATCTTCATGAGGAGGCTATCCTGACTGCAGAAGAGACAGTAACAGTCACAATTTTTGTGTAGTTCTACATAATTCTTTAACCTTTCATAAATATCACTTGGGGGCTAAGGTACTGTCTGCTTTAAAATAAAAGCCCTTTAAATGAAATGGGTGCAGTACTGATGTACCTAAGTGGTATTATGGGACTTAATGTTTATGAAGTGTCTGGAGATCTTCATTGAAAAGAACTGTGTAAGTGTAAAAGTATTACTATTGGTGTCTGTGCAATATGGACTAATTCAATGGGTGCAATGTGTATCTATCAGTGGAAAATGGACATAATACAGTCTTATGTTGAGCATAACACATGCAACATACACTAACTTTCTTGATGCTTTGGCATGCAATATAATAGATATAAAATTACGTTTTCAGGAGGATACTTGGAAAATTCTACTTTTGGACTCCGGGCTTCGGAGCTGCTTTACCAGCTTCCTATGTGGCCATTCTCATTGAAAGGAAAAGCAGGTACATTTCATGTTATACATTTTTATTATTATACCTGTTCCTGTGCTTTAACTAATACAAGGAAGTTCAAATCACTGTCATTTGTAAAAGTCCTTTGGACCCAAGCTAAAAAAAAGTAGTTCAGTTGAAATAGTATATATTTATTAACCCCACACAGCAGATTAAGAAGCAACAGGAAGGAAAGTGTAGACTTTGCAGAAATATATAGTGTAATTTTTTTGGTTTAGTTCATGGTCTGGTAGTGAAACTGGACAAAGCTATTGCTTATAGATACAGTACGTGAATCAAGATAGCTGTTGATGTTTTTGTTTCTTTATTAATAATGCTGACATTTAGTCAGTTACAAATTAAAAAGGGTATGTCTTCCTGTCAATAGACTAGTCTGCATCTTGAGGTTATATACCCCCAAGTAAAGTTCTACTTTAAGATTAATGGAAGTCTTGTATGCTTTTACTAATAATTCTATAGTTAGCTTTTATTGATATTATTATTATTATTATTTCAAAGGCACTAATCACTGTAGTATCTGGATGTTAGTTATGTAAAATTTAAAGGTGACAGTAAATCACTCAGGTGAGGAACAACAACTCTTTACGTTTTGTGCTGAGAGGATTCAGAACTAGAGGGTACATTTCCTTGAATCCACAGCTGGTTCTGTTGCTCTATCTTGGTGAAAAGCTTGCAGAAAGGGATGTCTTGCTACGTGTTTCAAAAGTGGCAAGGCTCTATCAGTCTCACCGTGGCGGCAGCAAATTCCACAGCCCAGGGCCACCTGTGAGTACACCCTGCCTCAGTAAGTTTTTCAAATCTGAGTTTCTCTTTTGGCTGCCTGGCTGCATAGTAAAAGATGGTCATTCAGACTCTGCACCATGTAGGGCTTTAAGGTAAAGACTAGGACCTTGAAATGTCCCTCATATTGATAGACAGCTTACACCAAGTATTGGCCTGACTAACTTTGAATGGTTTGCTCCACTAAGCAGGCAGAACACTGCATAAACCAGTGGTAGTTTGTGGTTGGCCTTCAGGATCATGCCCTTGTAAAGCATGCTGCACCTCTTTCAGCATTGGATGTCCAAAGCATAGATTACCATACATTCAAAAGACGGGAATGGGAGGAGGAGGAGCACTTTCAGCTATCATGCATGTATGGAACATCTGTATGCAATATGTCCAAAAGGTCCTTTCACCTGAGACAGGTTGCAAAATGCATATCCACTATTTCATCCTCTGGCTGTCTGACCCTCATTTCACCCCCATTATCGGCTCTATGTGTTTCCTAGCATGAATGGAGGTGTTTGGGAGTGAAGGATCTCCCTCACCATATTGTCCCTCCTCATCAACTAGCTCCTGTTGCTCCTGGGATCCATGTAGATGTCCTGGGGGGTGAAGTCCTTTCCTCTGGCTGCCTCCATTCCCTACTCAGCTGAAACTGCTCCCTGGTACCTGAGGAGTAGCTAGAGCAGGGTAGTGAGGAGCAGCCAGATGGGTGGTCTTCATTTTAAGATACCTTTCTGGATGCTGGGGGAGTATGGTGCAGTGGGAGAGGGGAATGAGAAATGACAGTTGCAACACTTCTAATGGCTTTGGAAGAAGTACACAAATAAAGGAAAAAGCTTAGCAGAAAGCACATGCAGAGAGTTGAAGGGAAGTGGTGCAGGCTTGAAAATGTATTATTTTTTTTTGTTTCCTTTGCTGTAGGGCTGCCCACTACCTTGCTAAAAACTTCTGTATAAATATGAGCAAAACTACCTATATAAAACCTTATTTTTTGTTTTAAATCTGCATGCTATTTAAAGGCTGGCCTATTAAAATATTTGAATTTCTTGAAATGAGCTAATTTCAAAAATTCTATTTGACATGCCTCTTATGATTATTCTGTTGAAAAATTGGGTCAAGCTCTGTTTGATCAGTGTCCCAAGTGTTTAGCAGCTCTTACGTTAGTTCAGGGGTCTCAAACTCAAATGACCACGAGGGCCACATGAGGACTAGTGCATTGGCCTGAGGGCCGCATCACTGACACCCCCCCTCGCTGTCCCCGCCCCCACTCCACCCCTTCCATGAGGCCCTGCCCCGTCTCTTCTCCACCTCCTCTCCTGAGCGCGCGGCTCCCTGCTCCTCCCCCGTCCCTCCTGGAAAGTGCTAAGCGCCACCAACAGTAATGCACCTCACTCAAAGGACAAAACACGCACTTAGATTTACTTCTGTTAAAGCCCCCCCACTGCACTGGGCTGCACCACCACTCCACCCCTGCTCTGCCTCTTCCAGGGGTGGCAGGTTTGTAGAAATTTTGGTGGTGGCCAGAACCTGCCCCCCCAAACTCCACCCCCACCTGCCTAAGGCTCTGGGAGGGAGTTTGGGTGGGGGAGGGGGTCAGGGTGTAGGCTCTGGGATGGAGTTTGGGTGCTGGGTGCATGCTCCGGGCTGGGGTAGGGGGTGAAGGCTCTGGGATGGAGTTTGGGGATAGGAGGGGGTGCAGGCGTGAGAGCTGTAGGGCTGGGGATGAGGGGTTTGGGACATTGGAGAGGCTCAGAATTAGGGCAGAAGGGCAGGCAAAGGGCAGCCTGCTCTGGCCATAGTGGAGGGGGGCACTAGGACCCTGCGGCAGCAGGTGATGCTGGAAGCCAGCAGAGCAGAGTGGAGTCAGCATGAGCTGCAGGCTCTAGGCGGTGAGGGGGCAGCAAGTGAGGCCGGGGGACACTCGGCGGAGACGCGTGGGGGAGGCAGGTGGGGCGGGGGAGAGATCTGGCCCCAAACACTGGGGAGCAGGGAGCTTAGCTGCCACGTAAAATAACTCGGGGGGGGGGGGGGGCGGGGAGCTTGGTGGGCCGTAGGGAAGTGCTCCGCGGGCCGCATGCGGCCCGCAGGCTGCGTGTTTGAGATCCCTACGTTAGTTCCATAATATTCATTCTAATTTAGTGTAGTCAAGATATGTTTCTTTATCTGAAAGTAGTTCTTGAATGTAATCAAAAGATTTTCGAAAGGAGAATATTTTTCTAAGAGTGGCATTTAATGTGGAGGGGAAACAATATTAAATGATAACATTACTGTCTGATTGTATTTTACTTTTGTTTTATAAGTGAGTTTCTTCTGTGGTAAGTCTTGGAATCTGGCTGATATTTCCCCTTCTGGAGTTACTTCCCAGAGGGTGGGTTCACTTTGGCAAGGTTTTGCTTAAGCTAGCTGTTTAGATTCCAGCACTCCTGTTGGCTTCAGAGTTTCATTCCATGATATAAGCAAGTAGATTTTCTGCAGTTGTGCCAGGGACAAATGCCAGCTTGATTTTTACTACATGCCTGGCAATGTATTTATTTATTTATTTTAGTGTAAGGTCAAACTCAGAAAAGTACTTAAAACATTAAGTGTCAAAATCAGGATGGTAGTATATTTGTGAATTGCTTCTAGCTCTCCAAATATATAAGAATCCAGGACAGAAACTGATCACACTCCCAAATAATTTAGGATTTAGTGCAACAGTGGAAGAAGTTGGAAAAACTTGCAAATTAAAAATAAACAAATTAGTAAAATGAGGCAAATGACAGTAAAACTCAGTGATGGCAAATTAGGATTGTCTCACACTTCGTAGTAATGCAAAAAAGCATTAGTTTTTATTATCAGTTGCTTTCTTCATGCCATTTGCACCCAAGGTTTGAGGGGGAGAGAGAGAAATGAAATGTGAAAACAATATGTATTGCTATGAGCCTGACTGTGTTTTAAAGATGTGCATGAAAGGTGACAAAAGTACTTATAGCATAGCTGTGTAGTTTTGTGATGGAATACGAATTCCTGGAAGGTTATGTTCGTAGAGAGCAGAACCCAAACCCCTTGACTATGACCAGTTGGCTGTAAAATCACTTTTGACATTGGATTTTCGTTAAATGAAACAGACTGTTATACACTCTATAACTTTTGGGAACTGAGCTTCTGAGAGAGGCACTCGTACTACAGTGATGTGGGTCATATAAGTTCCTGTCCAGAAGCATCAGAAAAATGAAAAATACTGTTTTCTTAAGGGGAATTTGTCACCACTGCATTGATATATAGGAAATAGTTAACATCTCTTAGCAAAGGATTAGCATAAAACTAGCACTGGGAAAACAAAATATTCACATACTTCATGATAATGCTAAAACAAGTAAATAAAATATGCTATGCAAGAGGAGGATAGTGAGGTGTTGCTGGCTGTCTTTGTTTTAGTTAAATTTGTGTAAAAGTGCCCACTCCTGTGATGGACGCCTCAGAACAGTGTGCAGTAGCAGTGTTAATTAAAAAAAAAAAAAAGTTGATAAACAGTATCAGAAAGGTAGTTGGAGTTCATAATCTATGAAAACAGTTGATATTTTAATGCTAAATATTTTTGTTAGAAGCTCATACTTCTATGTATTCATTTGTACACTCTTTATCACAGGTAAATAGCCATATATTTTACATTTAACTTTTATAAATGTCTGGAAAATCAAACTTTTGGTGACAGTTGTAGCTGCCAGAAAGTATCTCCTTTTTAGGCTTAAAAAAGAAAGTCTATTGAAGAAAACAGGGAAACAAAGAAGCTATTTGTTTTGTATTTAGTTTACAAACATGTTGCTGGCCCTTTAAATTTTAGTTAGCAGCTGGCAGGAGCACAAAACTTAATCACTTAATCTCTTCCCAAGTGGATACCCTATTTTAGGTTCCTCATAGGCATTTGCTTGCACAGCATCCCTGTCAGGCTCCGAATTCAGGAACAAAATGCTTGTAAATCAGACTGCCGATGTTGAGTGGTGGTGTTTTTGTACACTAGGCCAGACTCTTGTACCATATAAACCTTAGAAAAAGGCAGGAAAAGAGAAAGTTTAAAAAAAATGTGTTTCATTTAAGTGAGTATAAAGTATCTTGCTGGTCCATATAAAACTACTATCACAAGCTTGCTTTTACTGTAGGTTTGTAGGGTAACGAGAAATTGGCATGGTAGCTGACATGGTAAACAGTTATGTAGTAATTAAAGCAATCAGATACAGCTTTTGAGCTCATTAATAATTGCAAACAAACTCTAATTGATGGGCAATATTTTACTATTTTTCTTTTTCTGTAGATCAAGATCCATATAATGATATATCTGTATACATCTTAATTAATATTCTTGTAATATATTAGTACAGTTATCTCACCTGTGAAAACGGTCATATCGGACTCTAGAGAGATAAAGACTTTTATTGGGCCAACTTCTGTTTGTGAGAGAGACAAGCTTTCAAGCCACGCAGAGCTCTTCTGACCTGAAGAAGAGCTCTGTGAGGCTTGAAAGCTTGTCTTTCTCACCAACAGAAGAAGTTGGTCCAATAAAATATATTACTTCACCCGTCTTGTCTCTGTAATATCCTGGGACTGACAAGTACAACTACACTGCATAGCGGAACCTAGAGAGACAAGGTGGGTGAGGTAATATCTTTTATTGGTCCACTAACCCCCCTTGTCTCTCTAAAACCCTGGGACCGACATGGCTATAACAACACTGCATATAGCAGAACTTGTGGATAGTGCTAAATTTTAAAAATCTGAAATGTAAATTAAATGCACATGTGCTTTTCCACCAGAAAATCAACATATAGAAATAATTCTATATTTATGCCAGGAGATAGTGACAATCTCATTACTAGCATTCAATAATTTAATGGACAGTTACTAAGATCAGGGGTGGGCAAACTTTTTGGCCTGAGGGCCGTAAATTGTATGGAGGGCCAGTTGGGGAGGAGGTAGTGGCCCGGCCCTCACTTCCTATCTGCCCCCCCCCTCCCCCCCCAGGACTCCTGCCCCATACAACCCCCCTGTTCCCTGATGCCCCTCTGGGACCCCTGCCCCATCCACACCCCCCCGCTCCCCTGTCCCCTGACCACCTCTGGACCCCTGCCGCCTCGTCCACCCCCTCCTCCCATTCCTGACAGCCCCCCCCAGGACCCTTGCCCCATCCAACCACTCCTTCTTCCAGTCCCCTGACTGCCCCCCCCACCGCCCCATCCAACCCCTCTTCCTTCCCGATTGCCCCCCCTGGACCCGTGCCCCCATTTAACCCCCTGTTCCCCCCAAACCACCCCGACTCCTATCCATACCCCTGCCCCCTGACCACCACCCCGAACTCCCCTGCCCTCTATCCAACCCCCCCGTCCTCTTACCGCGCTGCCTAGAGCACCAGTGGCTGGCGGTGCTAGCCTGGAGCCAGGCCATGCTGCTACCACCACCATGCGGCACAGAGCACTGGGTCAGGCCGGGCTCTGCAGCTGCGCCGCCCCAGGAGCTCACAGTTCCGCCGCCCAGAGCATTGTGCCGGTGGCGGAGCGAGCAAGCTGAGGCTGCGGGGGAGGGGGACAGCAGGGGAGGGCCCGGGGGCTAGCCTCCTGGGCTAGGAGCTTGGGGGCCGGGCAGGACGGTAGTTTGCCCACTTCTGACTTAGATACTAGAGATTTCTGAGGGTATAAATGAGATTTGATACTTAATCACAGTGATTCTTGTTCACGTGTACAAAGTTAATGGATTGCCAAGTTTGGGTTCACGTGTTCTCTCCTTGTATTCTTCTCTCTAAGGGAGGGCGATGGGGGGGAAAATTCCTTAACCAAGAGCAAGGATTTTCTGTTGTACACCTCTACCTCGATATAACTCTGTCCTCGGGAGCCAAAAAATCTTACCGCGTTATAGGTGAAACTGCGTTATATTGAACTTGGTTTGATCCACTGGAGTGTGCAGCCCCTCCCCCCCCTCCGTATTCGTGTTATATCGGGTCGCATTATATCGAGGTAGCGGTGTATTAGGATCAAGAAGGAGTATCCTACTGAAGGAAGCAGTACACTGAACATGGGTGCTCCTCTGCCTTGAAGAAGGACGTGAAAGGACGGTAGGCAAAACGCCTGTGTCGGGTCATCTGCCTCCGTTGGGACTGCAAAGTCCAGCCTCTCTATCTACAGTTTCGACCCGAATATAGGAACCACCCCTGACTCCAGGAAGTGGCAGGGGTCCCCTATACCTCATGGTGCCCTTGATGCCAGAGGTGTTGCAAGCGTCCAGGGACCTGGTGGTGATGCCCACACCACAGGACCTCTGTCCAACAGTGGAGCCAGTGAAGGCTCCCCCTGCCAAAGGGAAGCCCTCAATGGGCCTGTCTCAATGGTTGCTTGCTTGACAACGTTCTCCAGAGTCCCGGCACCGATCCACGACTCCATGATCCCAGTCCCCAGCACCATGTCTGCAGTCTTCGACCCCAATCCCCGGCTCCACGTTCCCGGTCTCCGGCTCCACGACGCGGATCACCAAACTCACTGCATCAGTCTCAGTCTCCCCGGCACCAGCTGTTGTCCTCCCAGCACTGGTCACCAACATTGCGGTGCCACTCACCGACTCCTCATCGCCGGTCTCTGACACCTCGATCTCCATCTCTGCGGCATTCCCCACCATCTTGACAGCGGTCTCCGACATGGTACCGATCTCAGGTGACCACCGTTGGACACCTACCCCTCAACACCACTTGGCGCTACGTCATAGCCGGCAGCGGGAGGCATGGACAGCTCTGCGATGGTTCCCTAGAGAGGAGTCCTCCTTGGAGTCAGAAGGGGATTTTGAATCCCAATCTTGAAGACACCAGTCGGACTGCGGTACCGGCCCCGCGACGGGCATCTGGCTGCAATGTAAATGGCCACTACCCTGGCCATACTGGAATCCATGGGGGCTCCCTACAATGCCAGGCTTGTAGTCCCAGAGGTCATCTACAGCTGCATCTGGAAAGTGGACCATCGCGCTGCCTGCTCTGATGCAGAAACTAGACTCAGGCTCCGATGCCGATACTGAAATACAGGCATCCTCTTGGGGGAAGCTTCTCTGGTGGAAGAGGGGGCTCCAGCCCCCCACTCGGTGTTGCTGTTGTCCTCATCATCCCCGGAAAAGGTGGTCGCTGGTCCCGCCCACCCACTCTCACCAGATGATTTTCGAACCCACCAGGACCTTCTGAAAAGGATGGCCTCAAACTTGCGACGAGAGGCAGAGGAGTTCACTGAGCCTCAGATAGCCTCTTCAATATTTTGGTGGCCGTGGCACCTTCTAAGGTAGTGCTTCCAGT
This sequence comes from Chrysemys picta bellii, assembly GCF_011386835.1. NCBI lineage: Eukaryota > Metazoa > Chordata > Testudines > Emydidae > Chrysemys > Chrysemys picta. The sequence continues at coordinate 331,972,314 of NC_088791.1, read as the reverse complement.
ATATGAAGGAGCGCTGAAAGTGGTTTAGGCCCTTTGGCAGACCCCGTCCTCTCTGTCCCCAACAGCAAAAAGAGCAACAAAGAAATATTATGTCTCAGCTAAGGGCTATGAGTACTTGTATTCAGTCCCCGCTCCCCTGGTCTCTTGTGGTGTTTGTCACCAATGAGCGGGGACAGGCAGGGCCAGGTGAGCACCCTGCCTAAAACAAGGATGCGAGGAAGCTGGACTCGTTTGGAAGAAAAACTTATTCTACGGCCATTCTCCAACTCAGAATCTCCAACCAGCAGGCATTGCTGGGCAGATATAATATCTGCGACTTCATGGCTAAATTTAAGGACTGCCTGCCATAGGAGCTCAGACAAGACTTTGCGTCCATCTTGGAGGAGGGCAAGACAGTTGCCAGAGCCTCTCTCCAAACTGCATTGGATGCGGCTGATTCAGTGGTCAGGTCTTTGGCCTCCACTGTGTCCAGGCAATGTGGCTCGTGGTTGCAATCCTCAGGGCTATCTCAGGAGGTGCAACAGTCCATTCAGGACCTCCTGTTTGAAGGCACTGCTCTATTTTCAGGATACCAGGCTACATGGCCTGAAAGATTCCTGAACCACGCTTTGCTCCTTGGCCCTGTACACACCATAGGCCTCTAGGAAGCACTTTCGGCCGCCTCCATCACCTACGTTCTTGGGTCCACAGCAGCAGAGCTCCTACAAGAAAAAAGAGGCTTTAAATGTCGCTTAACCACCTCATCCCCCTCAGCTGCCCAGTCGGGTCCCGTGTGCTATCCAGGTGGCCCTCGGCAGACAATTTGAGGATGTGCCTGAGCCTGGAGTTCCAGTCTTGCCCCAGGACCCATCCCCCTGTTTATTTCTGAACCATCTATCTCCCTTCCTTGCTGCATGGGCCAGGGTCACCTCAGACCATTGGGTGCTCAACACCATAGCAGTTGACTACACTCTGCAGTTTTCCTCCCTCCCTCCCTCCCATGCACCTTCCCCATCCCTCTTCAGGGACCCTTATCATGAGCATCTCCTTGTCCAGGAAGTGAAATCCCTCCTATGTCTGGGGGCCATAGAGGAGGTTCCTCAAGATATGAGGGGGAAAGTGTTTTATTCTTATTTCCTAATCCTGAAGGCCAAAGGGGGCTGCAGACACATTCTAGACCTGCATCGCCTCCACAGATATCTCAAGAAGTTGAAGTTCTGCATGGTCTCCCTGGCCTCCATCATTTCCTCTCTGGATCCAGGAGACTGGTACGCTGCCATGGACTTAAAGCAGGGGTGGGCAAACATTTTGGCCTGGGGGCCACATCCGGATTCTGAAACTGTATGGAGGGCCGGGTAGGGAAAGCTGTGCCTCCCCAAACAGCCTGGCCCCCTCCCACTTTCCACCTCCTGACTACCCCCTTCAGAACTCCTGACCCATCCAGCCCCTCCTGCTCCTTGTCCCTGACCGCCCCCTCCCAAGACCCCACTCCCTATCCAACCCCCCAACCCCCTTACCATGACACTAAGAGCACCAGGACTGGCAGGTGCGCCACCAGGACTGGCAGGTGCGCCACCCGGCCGGAGCCAGCCACACCGCCACACAGTCTAGAGCACTGGGGCAGGCCACCAGCTGTCGCAGCTATGCTGCCCGGCAGGAGCTTACAGCCCTGCCACCAGAGCACTGGCGGCATGGCGAGCTGAGGCTGCAGGGGAGGGGGACAGGGCCGCTCAAGGGCTGTGCAGGAGGGTCCCACGGGCCGCAGTTTGCCTACTTCCATATTTCTATCTTCCATGGCCACAGGAGATTGCTCCATTTTTGGTGGGGGAGTGCCACTACCAATTCACAGCACTGTCCTTTGGCCTATCATCTGCTCCGAGGGTCTTCATGAAGTGCATGGCCGATTACCTGAAGTGTCGAAGCATTAAAATCTATCCATGCCTCCATGACTGGCTTGTCAGAGGCAGGTCACGAGCCCAAGTTCAGCATGGCTTTACTTTGATGAACGCCACCTGTCAGGAACTGGGCCTGCTTATCAACAAACAAAAATCAACTCCGATCCCCGTTCAAAGGATAGAGTTTATAGGAGCAGTACTTGACTCCACCCGGGCCAGAGCCTACCTGCCAGAGTCCTAATTCTGAGCTATGTTGGACCTCATCACACATGTCTGAGCCCACCTGCTCACGACTGCTCGAGATGCCATTCATCTCAAGGCATCGCACCTCTCGGGCACCCGAAATGTGCTGGCGGATCTCCTCAGCAAGTCCTTCTCTTCTTACCATGAGTGGTCACTCCACTCAGAAGTCGTCAACATGATCTTCCGAAAGCAGGGGACTCCCCAGGTGGACCTATTCATATCCAGTCAGAACAGGAAATGTCAGCAGTTTTGCTTGTTTTGCGGGCTTGCCAGAGGCTCCCTGTCCAACACTTTCCTGCTCCCTTGGATGGGAGCACTGCTTTACGCCTTCCCGCCGATATCCCTGGTTCACAGGGTCCTACTGAAGGTCAAGAAGGAGAAAGCAAAGGTCATCCTGGTAGCTTTTGGCATGGCCGCACCAGCACTGGTTCGGCACACTTTTGGACCTCTTGGTGACAATCCCACTAGAGCTCCCTCTTTGACCGCACTTGCTCTCGCAGAACCAGGGCCATCTGCTCCATCCGAACCTAGCATCACTGCATCTGATGGCATGGCTTCTGTTTTCTGAACACTGAGGAGCAAGCCTGCTCGGAGCAAGTTCAACAGATCCTGTTGGTCTACAAGTGTCCTCTCATAGAATCTACTTGTGGATAATCACCTGTATCAGGTTCTGCTGTGAACAAGCACAGGTGTTGCCAGTGGCCATCGTGACTGCCCATTCCACCAGAGTACAAGCTTTGTCAGTGGCTTTCATCATGTAGGTACCGATCCAGGATATCTGCAGAGCCGCCACATGGTCTTCAGTTCATACCATTACATCCCACTACGCCATCACCCAGCAGGCCCGGGATGACACCAGCTTCGGTAGAGCAGTGTTGCAAGAAGCATGACTGTGAACTCTGCACCCACTTCCAGGGATACTGCTTGTGCATCACCTAACATGGAATCAACATGAGCAAGCACTTGAAGAAGAAAAAACAGTTACCTACCTTTTGTAACTGTTGTTCTTCGATATGTGTTGCTCATGTCCATTCCACGACCCGCCTTTTTCCCCCACTGTTGGAGTTGATGACAAGAAGGAACAAAGAAGGTGCAAGGCCGGCGGCGCCTCATATACCTGCGCACGAGCATGGGACTCAAGGGGGTGCCAGAGCTGGCCCTATGGATACCACTAAGGGAAAAATCTCCGGCTACCGTGCACGTTGGCTCACACATACCTAACATGGAATCTACATGAGCAACACATCTCGAAAGAACAACAGTTACAAAAAGGAGGTAACCGTCTCTTACTATTTGATAATTGAGGGAGGAGGATGATGACATGTTGAGATGACATGACATGTAGATTTTAGCAAGGGTGTTATAAAACAAGATTTTTTTCTGTATTATGTCAAACAAATGTGCATATTTTATTGTTAATGATTTTATGAATTAATATATTTAATATTATCCTTTAAATTCAGAAGCAGGAAAGTGGTATCTCCAGCATACACGTAGTGTCGATATTGTGCACACTACTGTTAATTGTTTTTAATAAAAGCTATGCCCATCTATAAAGAGACAAGAACCAAAATGTTGCCCAACTCCCTTAACTTTTCCAAGTAATTCAAGGCTGTAGTCTCCTTTGAGTCCCATTAACATCAATGAGAGGTGTGCACATACCTGAGGGGATACTGGTAGATGGAGTCTCATCATAAGTTAACACTCTTTCCATTCTGCTAGTATCTCAAGAGGATGTTAAACAGCAGCTTCTAAAGTTAGACATTTTAAAATCAGCTGGCCTGGATAACTTGCATCCAAGAGTTTTCAAAGAGCTGGCTGAGGAGCTCGCTAGATTGTTAATGCTAATTTGTTAATGCTAATTTCCACTGAGTCTTGGAACTTTGTTGAAGTTTCAGAAGACTGAAGAAAGCTAATATTGTGCCAATATTTAAAAAGGGTAAACAGTATTAGATGGATAATTATAGGCCTGCTAGTCTGACATGGATTCTGGGCAAGATTATGGAATGGCTGATACAGAACTTGGTCAATAAAAAATTAAAATACAGTAATGTAATTAATGCAGATCAACATGGTTTATGGAAAATAGCTCCTGTGAAACTAACTAACTTTTTTTGACAGGATTACAACTTAGGTTGATAATGGTAATAGTGTTGACATAATATATTTAGACTTCTGTAAGGCATGTGACTTGATACTGCATGACATTTTGATTAAAAACTAGAATAGTGTAAAATTAATGTGGCACACATTAAACTGATTAAAAGCTGGCTAATTGATAGGTCTCAAAATGTGATTGTAAATGGGGAATCATCAAGTTGGGGTGGCTGTATCTAGTGGGGTCCCACAGCGTTCTGTTTTTGGCTGTATGCATTTTTATCAGTGACATGGAAGGAAAGAAAAATCGTCACAGATTAAAGTTTGAACAGCACACAAATAATTGGGGGAGTGGTAAATAATGAAGAGGACAGGTCACTGATTCAGAGCGATCTGGATTGCTGGTTAAACTGTGTGCAAGCAAACAGTATGAGTTTTGATATGACTACATGTAAATGTATACATCTAGGAACAAAGAATGTAGGCCATACTTCCAGGATGGTGGGCTCTGTCCTGAGAACCAGTGACTCTGAAAAAAGATTTGGGGTGGTGTTGGATAATCAGCTGAACATGAGTTCCCATTATGACACTGCCCTAGTGATTATATTACCTCTGTATTTGACAATTGTGCAACTGCTGATGGAATACTGTGTCCAGTTCTGGTGCCCACAAGTGAAGAAGGATATTGAAAAATTGGAGAGGATTCAGAGAAGAGCCACGAGAATGATTAAAGGATTAGAAAACCTGCCTTATAGTGATAGACCATCTCAAGAAGCTCAATTTAGCTTATTAAAGAGAAGGGTAAACGCTGACTTGATTACAGTCTACAAGTACCTACATAGGGAATAAATATTTAATAATGGGCTCTTCAGTCTAGTAATGAAAGATATAACATGGTCCAAGGTCTGGAAGTTGAAGTAAAACAAATTCAGACTGGCAATCAGGCATAAAATTTTGACAGTGAGGGTGATTAAACATTGGAACAGTTTGCCAAGGGTTGTGGTGGATGCTCTATCACTGACAGTTTTTAAATCAAGATTTCATGTTTTTCTAAAGTACACCGCTACCCCGATATAACGCAACCTGATATAACATGAATTCGGATGTAACGTGGTAAAGCACTCCTTGGGGGGCGGGGCTGCGCACTCCGGCGGATCAAAGCAAGTTCAATATAATGCAGTTTCACCTATAACACGATAAGGTTTTTTGGCTCCTGAGGACAGCGTATATCGAGGTAGAGGTGTATATGCTATAGGAATTATGTTGAGGAAGTTCTATGGTCTGTGTTGTACTGAAGGTCAGACTAGATAGGTGGTTCTCAAATTTTCGTACTGGTGACCCCTTTCACATAGCAAGCCTCTGAGTGTGACCCCCCCCCCCTTTATAAATTAAAAACAGATTTTTATATATTTAACACCTTTATAAATGCTGGAGGAAAAGCAGGGTTTGGGGAGGAGGCTGACAGCTCGCGACCCCCTATGTAATAACCTCATGACTCCCTGAGGGGTCCTGACCCCCAGTTTGAGAACCCCATGACTAGATTATCACAATGATACATTTTGGCCTTGGAATCTATGAAAACATCTACATTTTAAAATTGTTATGAGAGATTGTCAAGGCCCCTTCCCCACTCTGAACTTTAGGGTACAGATGTGGGGGCCTGCATGAAAACTTCTAAGCTTAACTAACAGCTTAGATCTGGTCCGCTGCCACCACTCCCAATGTGCTAATTCCCTTCCTTGTGTAGTCTTGAGAAACTCTTCACCAATTCCCTGGTGAATACAGATCCAAACCCCTTGGATCTTAAAACAAGGAGAAATTAACCATCCCCCCCTCCTTTCTCCCACCAACTCCTGGTGGATCAAGATCCAATCCCCTTGGATCTAAAAACAAGGAAAAATCAATCAGGTTCTTAAAAAGAAGGCTTTTAATTAAAGAAAAAGGTAAAAATAATCTCTGTAAAATCAGGATGGAAAATAACTTTACAGGGTAATCAGATTCAAAGAGCCCAGAGGATCCCCCTCCAGCCTTAAGTTCAAAGCTACAGCAAACAGAGATAAACACTCTAGCAAAAGGTACATTTACAAGTTGAGAAAACAAAGATAAAACTATCACGCCTTGCCTGGCTGTACTTACAAGTTCGAACTATGAGAGACTTGTTCAGAAAGATTTGGAGAGCATGGATTGATGTCTGGTCCTTCTTAGTCCCAAGAGTGAACAACCACCAAAAACAAAGAGCACAAACAAAAACCTTCCCCCCCACCAAGATTTGAAAGTATCTTGTCCCCTTATTGGTCCTTTGGGTCAGGTGTCAGCCAGGTTACCTGAGCTTCTTAACCCTTTACAGGTAAAAGGATTTTGGAGTCTCTGGCCAGGAGGGATTTTATAGTATTGTACATAGGAGGGCTGTTACCCTTCCCCTTATAGTTATGACAGAGATGCACTGTTGATATATTGTAAAAACATAATTGTGTATTATATGCTTAGTATATGTAGTAGTGTGTTTATAGATTTAAAATCCTTGAAAATACTTTAGAATAAGTAGAAGTATTATATTATTTAGAAAAGTGACTGCTAAATTTGGATAATTTTTTCCATTAGAATTCTGTAGACTCTCTGAATGCAGAATATTATTACATTTTTAGAGTTGAACGTAGCCTTGTGGATGTACAAATTAACTAATTTCCATTCAGTTGACAATTAGGCCATTAATTGTTCATTTACATGCACATTTGTCACAATTGCATGTGGAATTGGAGTAACTGGGTCCATTTTTGTATATGTGTTTCTGAAAATATCAGCCATATAAGAAGAAAACAGACGTTTACAGAATAGAGATTAGTGACTAAGGTAGTAAACCCATCAGTCTCTTGGAGCATACAGCAGTTGTCAATTTGAATTCAGTAGCATAATTAATGGCAAGAGGTACTGTAATATATGTGCTTATATAAGCACATATATGTAATGTAATATTTCGGTGGCTTTTTTGGATTTAATTTAAACATAGCTTTATGTGGGTTTCATTTTATTACAGCTTCATGTTCGTGGCAATACAGTGTACTTGAACTTGAAATCGTAATTCCATAAAATACTTCCTTTTCTCCAGGGGTTTTATGCTTTAACCATTTTAAATGATACTAGGGTCTAATTAAGCTTATACATCATCAATTGTGACAAAGTTCCTTCTCTATCTTGGTGGGTCCTGCGCTTATTGGCGGATTTTCTTGCCTCAGAGATTCACCATGTGGGTTGGGGAACAGCCCAGAGACCTTCCCCTCTGGTAGAACCCACAGTCCAGGTCAATTGGGAGGTTTGGGGGGAACCCAGGCCCACCCGCTGCTCCGGGTTCCAGCCCAGGGCCCTGTGGACTGCAGCTGTCTAGAGTGCCTCCTGGAACAGCTGCACAACAGCTACAATTCCCATGGCCTCCTCCCAACACCTTCTTTATCCTCACCACAGGACTGTCTTCTTGGTGTCTGTTAATGCTTATACTCCTCAGTCCTCCAGCAGTATGTCCTCTCACTCCCAGCTCCTTACACCCACACCACAAGCTGAAGTGAGCTCCTTTTTAAAACCCAGGTGCCCTGATTAGCCTGCCTTAATTGATTCTAGCAGCTTCTTGATTGGCTGCAGGTGTTCTAATCAGCCTGTCTGCCTTAATTGTTTTCAGAAAGTTCCTGATTGTTCTGGAACCTTCCCTGTTACCTTACTCAGGGAAAAGAGACCTACTTAATCTGGGCCTTCTATCACTCTCCTGTAGCCATCTGGCCTGACCCTGTCACACAATCTAAAAAAATACTCCTTAGTAAAACAATCCCTCCTGCAAATTTTGGTCTGTATTTTTGATTGTTACTCTAGAACGGAAGGAGAACAGTTTCATTGATTTGAGTTATTTTGTTGGTCTTTGTTATCCGTGCTTTATTGCTGCAAAGTATATTTGATGACAAGTTTATCACATAGCACAAAATACTTGTGAAAATGGACCCTGGGTAGCCTGGGAATCCTGGGTAATTCTGTCAGCCTGCCATATGGGTTGTAGGTGAACTAGGGATTGCATGGAGGCAGGCAGCCCTAGGAACTTGGGAGTTGGGGATTCCAGGAAGTCCAGCAGGTACCAAGGAGCTGGTCAGGTGGATGGCCTGCCTGCCTGGCTTCCATTGAAAATTTTACAGAATAAACTCATTCCTACAGAACATTTCTTATAAGCATTGTCTGACAGGGAAAACTATTCTGTCCAAATTGTTTTTACCACCTCTGTTCTTAAGCCAAGCAGGGTTGGGCTAGGTTAGTGTTGACAATACAAGTTACTTTATTGATATTGTGGTAGAGGATGACTTATTTAAAAGGAAAAAAAAAAAAGGTAATGCATCAGAATTGAGGCAGGTTACATTATGACTTGTAAGAGGATTTGAAGTTTCCTTGCTTGTTTAAGACTCATGATCAAGAGGAAGAATGGCCTTTAGTTTAAAGCTCTGGGCAGGGACTCGGGATCCTGGTCCAGTTCTTGGCTTTATCACAGGCTTCCTGTATGATTCTGGCCATAACACTTAGGTTGGACTTTGAAAAGTCCCCATGTCCCAATGAGTTTCATGTGTTTTCAAAAATTTTACTCTGGAGTTAAAAACTAGTCTCCTTAATTTCTTTATACCTCAATTCCCATCCGTTTCAACCTTAGTAATACTTAAACTAGGGTTACCATATTTAACAAATAAAAAAAGAGGACCCTCCACGGGGCCCTGGCCCCGCCCATTTCCCAACCAACCCCGCCCCTTCCCCGCCCCAACCCTGCCCCTCCCACTCCCAGCCATGCGAAAAGGGCTGCCCGAGCGCTACCGGCATCACGGTTTGCCGGGCAGCCCCCATGCCTCCAGACCCTGCGCTGCCGGAGCCCAGGAGGGGAAGTGCCCGGCCGGCGGCTGGGGTCCGGAGGCAAGGGGGCTGCCTGAAGCCCATAGCGCTCGGGCAGCTCGGCTCTTAAACAGAGCCGAAGAGTCAGGGGAGGAGCAGAGCAGCCGCGGGAGGGGAAGTGCCCGGCCGGCATTTTCCCGGACATGTTCGGCTTTTTGGCAATTCCCCCCGGACGGGGGTTTGATTGCCGAAAAGCCGGACATGTCCGGGAAAAACCCGACGTATGGTAACCGTACTTAAACCCGCTTTGCCTCTTTGACCATACCACTCTTGATGTGTCTCTCTGACTTCTTCTCTTTTAGTACTTCAGATGCAAACGTTTCAACTTCATTTGCAAAGTCCTAAATAATCGTGCTCCCTGAAGCCCCATTATGTGTTGTGCCTAGGGGCTTAGATTGCCTTAATTTGGTCCTGGCCATTATCTATGTTTGTTTTTCTGTTTTGTTTATCAGTGTACTTTACAATCTTTTATACAGTACCCACCCTCTTGGGAGCCTACTGCTTCATCTTTTAAATTTGGCTTTTTATTTAAGTCAGAATCATGCCTCTCTTACAAATTAATACACATTTTCAAAATATCTTGTACAGGAATCATGTACTTCTAATTTTTCCCTTGCTGCAATATCCCTGCTCTGTATTTGTCAAATGGAGCTTAAATTAAAACACATCTCAATACCAAATGAAGCAAAACAATAAAAATAAACAAAACATCCTATATCCTGATTTCCGGTATTGGTATTGCACATTGTGAAACAAACATAAAATTGAAGACTCGTTCTCTACCCTTCTGATATTTGGAACTCTAAAGTTCTTCACTCTGAGGTTTGCTTTTCTCATATATTGAATTCAAATTAGTGCATGTACTGCATAGCCAGACATAAGAGGAGGGGAAGTCAGATTTCCAAGGCTGAATAGCAGTTTTTGTCTGGGAGTTTTTAAAAAAAATTGTTAAACAAAAAATATAGTTGCATTAAGTCCTTTGGCATTTTCTGTTCCTAAAACTTACTGAGGAGAGCTTCATATATCTGATTCAAATGAGTAGCACTTTGGAGCTAGGCTCTTTACAAACAAACCTCCAAAAGTTTGTGTCTGCCCAGAAGAGGTTTACTTGTTCTAACTTTTTTTTAATTTACAGAGATATTCTGTCTTCATAAATAATTTAGAAATGAGTAAGGAAGCTACCACACAGACATTATTTGAAGGGAAAGAATTCTGATTTCTTTCTAACTTGAACATTTTAAAATAAATTAATGGAGAATATAGTAAGTTTAACTCTTGAATTCTCTGCATTTGTGATAACACTGCACTTCAATCCAAATTTGTTCACATTTATAATTTTCTGGGGGCAATGATGTAAAGGTTGCACGCGCTTTGCTCCATGTAATTCCCCGAAATCAAAGTTTGGTCAAATTGCCTTCATATGTTTCCAGTGTTCTTAGAAGTAAAATTAATGAAGTCATCTCCATTAATTTCAGTGGGAAAAATGTTTCCATATGGGGTTAAGATTTCTTGAGATGTAGAATGGGCAAATGGGGAGTGATATGACTGGAGATTATGCAAGCTATATAATTAGAATGAAGGAAGGAATGAGTAAGCAGAGAAGCAATGTTGCTTAATGAAGATCAGCTAAGAAGTGTCAGCACTCAGCTTCTTTTACTATTTACTTCAGGTTTAATACAGCTGCTTTAGCTTGGCTTTCTTATAGCTTCCATATCTGATTTGCAGAATGACAGGTCACTATGGAAAAGTTTACAGTAAATAATGTAGCAGATAGTATTGATGCAAACAAACACACTGGTTAATGCATCTTATAAGTGATAGCAAAGTATCATGATTAGTCTTCAAAATGCCTTATGGACTGCAGCTGTCATTAAAGTTATACTGGGATTATGAAGCAGCCCAGGGTCAAAGGAAAGGGATGTGATTTGGAGGTCATAAAGAGACATTGTGATACTGGCAAGATGTAAACCAAATACTGCATTTGTAAAAGTAGCTGACAGTCAAAATGTGCTCGGAATGAAGAACTACAGGAGCCATTTTGTGCTTTATACATTTATGTGTATGTTTGTTCATGTAACTTTTGATCAGAGGCACTTTTTATAAAGGTCTTGAGAATGTTTAGGTTAATGCTCAAATACCAGAGAGAGGAGTCTTTTGACGTATTAACATATGTCTAAAATATTTGAACGTTTATGTTGTTTTAGAGGGAGATGTATTGTCTGTGACTAAATATAATTGGCTCATACTTTCTGTATTTGATAATTGGTAGCTTCTGTATTTTTGTTTTATTCTTCTCCCATGTGCAATGTCGGTTCATTAGATAAGATCCTCGTACTTGACAATAGGAGTATAGAAATTCATGAATGGTGTGTCCTATGTTTATAAGCCTCTGTTACTCTTACCTTTCAAAGTATATGCCCTCTTTCAGTAATCTTTATACTAAGCCACTAACTTTAATGAAAGGCTTGTGCTTCTGTTTACGTATTGATCGGTGTAAGTAGTACAGGCTGCTTAATCTGTAAACTACTGTATTTCTAGCTGATCACTATGGCTGTGTGACGCACACTATTCTGTTGATCTAAGGTTCAGTTGGCAATAGACAAAAATTGCCTTGGGAATAGTTGCAAAACTAAGTCAGATTTGTTTAATTACATTTATTTTATATAACATGGGATCATGAGGGTTTCATATTTGGTATGTAGTTTAAGTTGTTACTTTAAATTGGCTTGTACTTGAACATTGTACTTAATAATAACAAATGTATATGTTTTTAAGTAAGCATCTTAAAAGTAACATTTTAATCTCATTCTTAGCATATAAAGACATTATTTGTACATTTTCAATTCGTACTAGACGCAAATTTGATATTTTAATGGTAGGAGGAGTGTATGAAGAATTACTTTAACTTTCGCAGATAGCTTGCAAAGCGTACATGTTAATCATGTCTCTCTATCTTTGCCAGAATCTGTCCTAATGAAATGCTTGTTTATTTTTTCTGTTCTAATTGAGTGATATGAATTCCTTGCAGACAATTCCTCTGTCATCCAAATCTAACACTTTATTTCTATTTTAATTCTACATAAGTGTCACAAGGGCCTTCGCACTCACTTGACCTCTGGCCTATGGCATTTAGGTGTTCCATTACATCAGGACAGTCTGCATTTTCCGCAAAAAGAAATGAATACAAATGATGATTTGTCCCATGGGTGTGGTAAGGCTCTGTTTTTCAGAGGGCTTCTGGTTGGCTGTGGTCCCAGCTAGACTCACAGGCTAATGCAAAAGAATAGTGTCACTTAGGGCTGGTCTACACTGGGAACTTGCATCGGCATAGCTATGTCTCAGGGGTGTGAGAAATCCAACTATACCACCTGCGCCACCAGCTGTGCTGCTTTAGTGGTTTAAGTATAGATGTACCATAAAGTGGATCAGTATTGGACCCTCCCTTCTTGCTGGGGAGTGGCCATCAGGCATTGGTCATCTGAGAAGCTCTTGCCTTCAGCCAGCCCCCTCTCTCAAGAGCTGAGAATGGAGGTCTGCTGTCCAGTCTGGTCTGCCGCCCACTGTGCTGTTTTCTCCCCTTTTAAGCTCCTCCTCCAAGTCTGACATCTCTCACAGGTGTGATGGGGCAGAACTGACCGAGCCCAGAATAGTTTATTGCTCAGTGTGGGGTTTGGGTACCCCATCACACAAAGACATCTGAACACGATCTGAATAACACAATTGGATTGTGTAATCTAGGAGGATGCGGTCTTGCACTACACTATTTTAATGCATAGCTTCATATAGTTTATAACCTTTAGCATTATCATTTCATGCCTCTGGTTTTTATTAGCTGTTGTATTTGTAAATTTATAAATACATCAGGTGCAATAGGAAGGCATTTTCAATGAAGGGTTTACAGAATATTTTACATTAAATTCCAAGTGGAATCTCAACAGAAAAAGAAGCAGCTACTTTTTTAAAAACAACAACAACAATGATTTAGGTTTCTCAATTTTCAAAAAGTACAATATGCATTCTTATATACTGTTGCATGTGTAGTGAGCTGTGTTATCTTCCTAAGCCTGAAAATAGCTTGAAACAAAGTTATTTGTTGTGAATTTCATTTGGTTTTTAAAATAATGGTCCTGCTGGGAGTACTATTGCAAATCTGAGGAAGTCCACAAGAAGGAGCTCCTAATCAAGTAGCATTTAAGAGCCTAGGTGGAATAAACCCTTGCTCCATTGGTGACCGATGCTAACCACAGTCCTCACTTGCCATCTTGTAGAGAGGAGTCCCTATTTTTCAGATTTCCTGTGATCTACAGAAAGGGAGTACTACTCCTGTGACTTTCCATCAGTCCTTGGGAGCAGAATTCCTCTTCTGCAGAGACTAGTGTGTAGGAGTATGCCTCACATCCTTTAAACTTCTTAATGTCTGAAGGACTGGAACTGTCTTGTAACTTCTACGAGAAGTAGGGGGAAATGTGGCTGGCAGGAGGCTTGATGGTCAACAGATCTTAGAGGAAGGGAAGAGCTTCCTTACCGCACGATATGCTTTGCCATAGCCTCCCCAGAGCCTCTTCCTCCTGCTGCTCCCTATGATTCCAGTGAGCCTGGAGATGCACCTTGAAACCCCCTCTCGCAATAAGGCTTTTGAGGTTATACCTTGGGAAAGGGTGAGACACTAAGGCCAAACCTGGGTGCCTACACTTAGACCCCCATATTTAGGCTCCTAAGTAAGTGTCCCTGTTTTCGGAGGTGTTGAGCATCCAGGTTTCTAGAATTTCCAGTCTCTAACATCAGAGTGATGCAAAATTTAGGTCCAACTGTTCAGTCCCCAAAGCCTTGCACGCGGTAGTGGACCAGATGCAGTTACTGCCATTATAATTAAGGTTGCATAATGTTCCCATTCTAATCCCCTTTTTTTCAGTCACAGTGTTTGGAAACTAACTCTGTAGACAAAAATATATAAGTAAAAGTGATTTAATCATCTGAACATGAGGGTAGTGGAGAAAAACTATACTTTTCACTTTGTAAAAATATTGCTACATTTTTTAAAATGGGCTTTACAGTTGAAATGACTGCGGATAAAGTGTGAAGTTGATATTCAAACTGAGAAGTTGTCACTGAGTGCTCTAGTGAAACTTGATTGGGATATGATGTTTTGTAAAGTGTATGCTGATTGTGCATGACACAGTTTGCACAAGGCTTCTCCTAATTTATTAAGTGCCCAGCTAAAGAAGGCTGAACTGTGCTATGTATGCATGTATATGTTGACCAAATACTGAAAACTATACTGAAGTTATAAAATAATTGAGGGAAACAGCATCCAGAAAACACTTGTCTAGATAAACTAATTTAGTGCAATCAACCATACATCTCATAGAAGGCTACCACAAACACCAAGACGTCAGACTCATGATGAGTAGTACAAAGTGGTACATGAACCCTTTATCATCCACAATCTTATCTCCTGACTTATCTCACTGAAACCTAACACCACAGCCCCCATGTTGGCTTCTGTTATCCCTCACAGGTTATTCTATACATCTCATACCTTCACTCAGAATGGACAAACCTGGAGGGTGAAATAGCTGCTATATGCTTATGCATCCTCAAATAGAGGAGACAACCTAGAATGAGTGTTTTGAATGCCTGCATGAAATCTGAGAGTCCAGAGGGGAAAAAAAGAACCCACATGAATATCTTGGTAATCTACAGACCTAAATACTAAAGGTTGCTGAAACCACTGTTTTCCCATATGTTGGATTGTGGGAATATTCTAGATGGGCTATGGACCCAGTGTGGAAGGGAGGCTGCAGGGTAGTAGGTTGGGGGGATGGTTGAAGATTGAACCCGCCTCACACTCACCCCACAGTGGTGGCTTTTATCTTACAGAGCTGGGCCCAGCTTTCCAGTCTGGGTGGTGTGACCTGGTGCATGTGGTTGACGCACCACTCAGGTTTGGCCCAGCTGCCCCTTTGTCATGATGGAAGGCTGGACAGGCCAAATTTCAGTGTGTGGCATTGTGAGCTGGCACATGGGGTCTCAGCAGCACATAATGGAGGAGTGGCTGGGCCAAAGCTGAGTGGCACTGCAACCCCCTGTGCCAGGTCTCGCTTTCCAGAGTGGTGAGCCAGGCCTAGCCCTGTGGGACAGGAACTGCCATTGCGGGGTGAGTGTGGGGTGGGCTTGACCTCCAACCCTCCCTCTACCCTAGAGCATCTCCTCTGCACCAGGGGAGAGAGTGCTGTTGCAGGGGTCGGTGCACTGGAGGGGCTTGCTGCTTCTGACTAGTTAGTAAGGCGTTGTGAGGGACAGCCAGGGCTGGAGAGTTGAGGGGGCACAGTGGTCCCACAGTCCCAGGCCGCACCCCGGGGAACCCATCACAAGGGGAAAGCTACAATCCTCTCCTCCCCTCTAAACACAATAATTTGCCCAGTGCTTTGGCTGCATCAAGCAATGGTTTTCAATCTTGACCTACTGTACAGTGTCCAGCCTCCCATTTGTGAGCAAGCTGCTTGAAGAGCTAGCAAAAAGTATTCAGTGTCATCTGTCAGTCATGGATCTTCCGGTTTCAGGTCAGGATGTGGTAGACACACACTGGGATTGATGGATGGTTTCCTTTTGTCCATGGATAGGGGATATGCACTGATACTAATAATACAGGCAGTCTTTGGACTTACGACACAGTTGGTTCCTGAAAATTGCGTCATAAGTCGAATCATCTTAACTCGGAACCACAATCCACTCCATTGCGGTACTGAGCATCGTAAAGTCGAACCGATTAATAGGCAGCAAGTTTAAAACAAAAGTAAGGAAGTACTTCTTCACACAGTGCACAGTCCATCTGTGGAACTCATTGCCAGGGAATGTTGTGAAGGCCAAAAGTATAACTGGTTTAAAAAAAGAATTGGATAAGTTAATGGAAGATAGGTCCATCAATGGCTATTAGCCAAGATGGTCCAGGATGCAACCCCATGCTCTTGGTGTCCCTAGCCCCTGATTGCTAGAAGCTGGGAGTGGATGACTGGGGATGGATTACTCAGGGTAGGTCTACACTACCCGGTAGTTCGGCGGCAAAGCAAATCGAACTTCTGGGTTCGACTTATCACATCTTGTCTGGACGAGATAAGTCGAACCCGGAAGTGCTCGCCGTCGACTGTGGTACTCCCCCGCGAAGTCGACGGGGGAGCCTGCCTGCCGCGTCTGGACCGAGGTAAGTTCGAACTAAGTTACTTCGAACTTCAGCTATGTTATTCACGTAGCTGAAGTTGCATACCTTAGTTCGAATTGGGTGGTTAGTGTAGACCTGCCCTCAGTGATTGCCTGTTCTCTTCATTCTCTCTGAAGCACCTGGCATTGGCCACTGTTGGAAGACCGGATACTTAGTTAGATGGACCATTGTTCTGACCCAGTGTTGCCATTTTTATGTATTAGAAATAAACAATAAACTAAGGGAGCACTCCATCTTTTCATATTAAAAGAATTAAGTTAATCTCCCTTTTTTAAATTAAAAATGCATCATGGAGTTACATTCCATTGAAGATAATTATCAAATGATTTTAAAAATAATTTTTGAATAGTCATGCTAACTTCCCTTCCTTCTTTTTAGTGGAAAAAAAGAGAAGCAATTTTTATTGCATTTTTGGGTTTAATGTGTTAAACGCAATAGTGTTTTGTTTAAACTATTTTCTTATAAAGGAAACAAATTCATACAGTCAGTAAAACAAATATAACTATACACCCTGTAGATACCTATTATAAAAAAAATGAACTCCAAACATACACAAACAGAAGATAGTGAAACAGTACCAGCCTTAAAGATTATAAGAGTAATTAACCCTCCCCTGTATTTTAGGGTGCTAGTATTTTTTAAAAAAGTATAGTAACTGTGCTGACCATCTAACTGTTAAAGAGGTAGGCATGGAGTAGCTTCTTAGAAGAATTTAATTATACTGTAGAATATAATGTTAAGAAGCCTCATTTAAAATTACTAGAAGTCTTTCATTTAATTTCTATTACTGAAACTTGATTAATGTGCTAATCTTTTGAAAACCGCCAGTCTTCATTTTATAAAAACCTGCCAATGAGGTTCTAGCATTTGAATTCTCTTTTCATGAATCTTGTGATGTCACCTAGGGTTACCATTCGTCCGGATTTACCCGGACATGTCCTCCTTTTTGTGCTAAAAATAGCGTCCGGGGGGAATTTGTAAAGCACTCACAATGTCCGGGATTTCCCCCCTCCCCCGGCAGAGCAGAGCGAGTGGCTGGGAGGGCTGCAGGAAAGTCCCGGGCTGGACTCCGGAGCAGCTGTAGAGGAGCCGGATCCGCCCTGCATTCTGAGCAAGTGTCTCAGCACAAAGTGCAGCCCTCCCCTTTTGCAACTGGGAGCGGTTTCTGCCATGCAGCGTAGCAAAACGGGAGCGAGAGCACTTTGTGCTGATACAAGGGCAGCTCTCCCCTGCAGCCCGGTCCGGCAGCACTGTGCAGGGCCAGGGACCGGGTTTTATTGTGCTGGGGAGCTTAGCCACGTGTCCGGCTGGCACAGAGCCCAACACCCTGTTCTGAGCAGCAGGGTAAGGGGGGCAGGAGAAGGGGCAGGGAGGTTCTGGAGGGGGCAGTCAAGAAACGGGGGGGGCTTTTTGGGGGGAGTGGAGAAAGTTTTGGGCAGTCAGGGTACAGGTAGGGGGTAGGGTCCTGGGGGGCAGTTGGGGGGGTCTTAGGAGGGGGCAGTTAGGGGACAAGGAACAGGGAGTCTTAGGTAGGGGGTGGGGTTCTGGAGGGCAGTTAGGAACAGGGGTCCCAGGAGGGGGCAGTCAGGGGACAAGGAGCGGGGGGGTGGGGGGCTGGGAGTTCTGGGGGGGAGCTGTCAGGGGGCAGGAGTGGGGAGAGGGATCGGAGCAGTCAGGGGACAGGGAGCAGAGGGGTTTAGATGGGTTGGGAGTTCTGGGGGGGGCTGTCAGGGGGCAGGAGTGCGGAGAGGGATCGGAGCAGTCAGGGGACAGGGAGCAGAGGGGTTTAGATGGGTTGGGAGTTCTGGGGGGGCTGTCAGGGGGTGGGGAGTGGTTGGATGGGACGTGGGAGTCCCAGGGGTCTGTCTGGGGGTGGGGGTGTGGATAAGGGTTGGGGCAGTCAGGGGACAAGAGGCAGGGAGGCTTAGATAGGGAGTGGAGTCCTGGGGGGCAGTTAGGGGCAGGGGTCCCAGGAGGGGGCAGTCAGGGGACAAGGAACGGGGGGAGGGTTGGGGGTTCTGGGGGGGGCGGGAAGTGGGAGGGGCAGGGGCGGGGCTAGGGCGGGGCTCCTCCCGTCCTCTTTTTTGCTTGCTGAAATATGGTAACCCTAATGTCACCAGATACTCAGTTTTAGATGTTTTAGTTTCCCTTTTGTTAGGCCAGTCTTTTGACTTTGTCTTGGCTCACTGGACATTAGGGAAAAATGGTGAAGGGAAACTTATGTAAGACTTTGAAACAGTTAAATTTCTGAACTGTAGATCTTAGCTAGTAGTGCACCGATTGAAAAATCAGCAAGAATTATTGATGCTAATTTAACTGGACTGAATTACTGTAAATATCTTTTCCCATTTGGCTTCTATCCATATCTGATTCTCTCTCATACACTTTTCTAAGACATATATCCAAAATAATGAAACATCATATCTAAGTTCACTTTTCTTTCTTTACAGAGCAACAAATTCTAAATATCTCAAAAAGAAAAAAGTAACCATTTTGGTTGACATTTAACCTTAACAGAATGAGGAAATGTATTTGCTTTGATTTTTAGAGCCATTTCCTGTTGTCCTACACTATGGGCTTGTCTTCACTACCAGGAGATTGATGCTGCTGAAATCGATGCAGTGGGTGTTGATTTAGCGGGTCTAGTGAAGACCTAAGTTCCCTGTAAACTGCGTGGCCATACAGCTGCCTATTTAGCGCCACGCAGGTGCTCAGGGAACCCGCCTGGGGACCTTCTGGGGGAGGGGCACCCCTCCCCTAGCCCCACCCTGCTGCGGCCGGGGTGCCCCTCCCCCGATCCCAACTCTGCCAGGGCCCTCTACCCTGGCCCAAACCCATGTCTCTCATCACCTCCATATTGGTGCACATAACAAAAGTCATTCTGCATATGGGTGGGAAAAATTAGAGGGAACACTGGTGAAGACCTGCTAAATCGACAGCAGAGCACTCTCTGGTTGACTCCGGTACTCTAGCTCCCCAGGAAAAGTAAGGTAAGTCGACTGGAGAGCGTCTCCTGTTGATGCAGCGCAGTGAAGACACTGGTAAGTCGACCTAAGCCCCAGTAGTGTGGACAAGGCCTATGGAGTGTTGTCTGTTTTTCTGTTACCTTAGCTTACAATCCAAACTTTTGACATTTGAAAATGACAGTTTAAAAAAAGAAAAGTTGGTGGTGGATCCCTATAATGTATATGGTGACAAGATGATATTTGATTAGTAATATTTTTTTTGCACATGAAAAGCTTGCTGTTATTAGGTGTTTAAAAGTTGAAAAAGTAGCAAATTTGTTTGGTTTCTTATAGGTTTAAAACTCACTGCTTAAGTCTGTGTTTTACATTCTCTGTAGTATTTTGAAAACTTATCTGTTGCTGGTTTTCGATGAAATTTTGTACTAGTGTTTCACTGCTGGATTCTACTGTCAGTAGGAAATTGGTGGGTGTGGGATTAACTATAACCTAAACATCAACTGTAGTGCTTCTCTTATTTCGGAGAACCAAACACAGTTTTAAATCTAGAATGTAAGTTTCTCTGTTTGTGTTGTCAGTCTGCTGCAGAGAAGAAAAAAATCGTTATCTCTTGATTTGATTGTGTTTTGAGCAGTCTTTGATTTAGTTTTACAGGTTATTAAGTGGGCTGTTTTACAGTGGGAGAGAAGTTCTTCCTCTTTTTGCAGATCACAAATCCTGTCTGGGGAGCCATTATAGGCTATTATGTTAGCTTCTTAGCTTGTGTTCAGAAACTAAAGTCAAAGTTAACTTCTCCTTTCTTTTTCTTTTGCTCGTTTTCTTTCTCCTTTTTCTTTCTCAAGCTGCATACCATTTGTTTTCAATGAACCAAAATGAAGCAGGAACAAAATAAGTTCTCTTCTTCCCCCTATTTTTGTTGTATTTTTGAATTTCTTGATTAATCTGGTTGAACTTTTAATTGTGGGTTTCATATTTATAAAGAATCCACACAATGCTTAACTAATTAAACCAAGGTGGTAGTTGTGTTACAATACCCAATAGTATTTCAGCTAATAAATACTTCTATTTGTCCCTGTAGAATACAAGCCTGAGTTCATGGGAAAATTGCCGAATATATATTCTTCAGGAAGGTAAACTGCAGTATATTAAAGCCATATGTAGTTCAAATCCTGACATAGGTCATAAGAGAAAATAAGTTGGGTTGTCTAATTTTAGTACTCATTTGTGCACGTCTCAGAACCACTACTCCGTCTGACGTGACTGGCAGTTTTTACTCAGGAGAAATCCAAGACTAGAATAATAAGAATTTTGCAGTTTAAGACTGAGGTGTAGTTACAGAGAGATATAGCAAATAGGTTTTGTTTAACAGTGCTATAAATTCTTGCGTCTTGATCGGTACTAAATTCAGCTACAGATTCAAAAAAAAACCCTGGGTAGATCACTCTTGAAAAAAGATGATTTTTTTTCTGAAATCTTGAAATTGGTTAATAGCTTCTCCTTTGGTTGCTTCAGTTTTGTGGAAGCTGTATGTGGAGAAACAGAATCCACCAAAGAGAAACTATGCTCTGAGAGTAGGTTTCCTTTATTTCATACGTGATGATAATCAGCCTTAAGAGTGGTTTTTGTTTGTGTGTGTGTTTTACAAAACATGTACAGGGTCACAGTTACCTTAAATCACACTTCATTTTGAAAATTTGATCAATGATTGTTACAGTTAATAGCAAGAATTATTCTAACTGGAAGAGATGAGAAAAATGTTCATTCAGTTTGTGTACACTTGTACGTACCTCACTGTTTCATTTTGTGTAGTCTGTTTGTACTGTCTGTATGCATCTTTCAACAGCAACTTTTAAAAATGAAAATATGATAGAAGAATGTAAAATAGGTAAAATAAAATAATTTTAGCTAACTATTTTTTCCAATTGATTAGATTTCAAGTTGAGTGTTTCTTTAAGACAAATTCTCTGGCCTGAAGCGTTTGTAATCTGGTTTGTAATCAAGCAATGTAGAAGACAATGTTGCAAACTTAGGAGAACGTGGCAATATCATTGGAGAGAACAACAGAAGTTTCATGAAAGAAATGCATTTAAAGGAGAGAAGAGTGCTGGATGCACAGTGTGGGAGGCTGTTCCAGCCATAGGAACAATATAAAATAAGGCCCCAAGATGAGAGTAAGAGTGGGAGATGAAGGGTGCTATTACAGGAAAGGTGAAGTGCACCATGAGTGGCGATGGGTTTAGGAAGATGCAACAGCTCAACAGCTGTTCTGCAGCCATCCAGGGAAAGAAAGTTTTTCAGTTGGATATGGTACTTTTTCACTTTCTGTTCTAAATTGTTTTGTGGTGCTGCTGCTGTGCACTGTTAAAATACTTGCCACATTTTGGTGGTTTATATAGATTTAACTACCCTAAGATGCTTCAGGATGAATTAAACAGATATAATTAATTAAGATAAACTTTTCTTCATTATAAGCACATCTTATCAGCCTATCCCACATGCAAGGGGAAAGGTATCTTCTCCTGTTACCCAAGTTGATACTGTTCTTCGCCTGTTCTTGTTTTTATATTGTGAAGTCCATATGATCCTTTATATGAGCTTTTAAAATAAGTATTTTAAAGTTGTTTTTTAAAAATACAATCCAACAGTGTAGAATTAATGAAAAATCAGAAATATCAAACCAGTATCAAACAAGATAAAGGAGAAGGACAATCAGTATGAAAACAGATTTCAGTTTCAGCTTCAAGGGAGTAATATTGATATTCTATTAGATAATAGTCTCTCTCCTACCAACTGAAGATGGTCCAAAAAAAGATATTATCTCACCCATCTTGTGTCTCTCGTATCCTGAGACCAACATGGCTACAACAGTACTGCAGAAGATAATATTCCATCAGTCTCATGCCTGAAACTTATTCGCTGGTACAAAAAATACTTCTCGTAAGAGTAAGGCCATTCTTTGAATTTTCAGAGGGTCTCAAGTTAGACAACAGAATATTCTCTAACAAATCGTTACAAAAACAGTGTATTAACATGTAGACATTGAAGGTCTGATTGTACTGTCCTTGAAGTCAATGGCATTTTAACCACTGTCGAAGCAGGACTTGGCCTAGATTGAGTAAGTTTTCTGTTACTATTATCTTTGTATCAAAAGTTTCCTGGTACCAAGGAAGGGTAGTCAAAGCCTGAGATAAGCACTTGCTGTTGGTTTTTGTAAATTAGATTAAATACATTGAAGAGCTCCCATTCATTGGAAATTTAAATAGAATTTGTCACACCACCTGGAGCGGCTCACAACTGAGAGTGCCATCCTCCGGGCAGACACCCCAACTGATAGTATGTTCTGTAATTAGATTTCACCAACCCAGTACCAAATGTGAACTCCCAAATTACTACAACAGTCTTATAATGGAGTCACAGACAGTCCCCTTAGACATTCCAGTCTATTTTGCCACCAAGGCAAGCTGGCCTTTGTGATAAATGGTCACTTATACCAAAAATCACAGTATTCAGTACACCCAGTCGCAAGAGACCAGTCTCTCACTCAGCTCGATTTGGATCCCAGATCTCACACCAAAGAGAACCCTGGTAGCCAATTCTATAGTAAACTAACTGACTAGTTTATTAGCTGAGAAAAAGAAATGAGTTATTGAGAGGTTAAAGCAGGTAAAAATGTACGTAAAGGGGAGTATAAAAAGGTAGCAGAGATGTAGTGTTCTGCCAGTTTCCCAAAATTGTCTTTCAGGGCTACCCAGAATAACTCTGGGGATCTTCACCTTCTTGTTCAGTTTTCTGCCTTGTAAGAATCTAAACAGCCAAGAGATGAAGAATTTTTCCTTGTGTCCATATTTATAGCTTCTCACAGAAACCAAGCTGACAGCAACAGTTCCCACGTAGGTCCCTTCTTCATTGGGCGGGAGGATGGGGAGGGAATGCACGTAGTAGTCTTTGATATTTGATCTTGCACAATGGCTCATTTGCGTTTAATGAACAGGATTTAACATCATCTTGTTAGAGACTGTCATTTGCATTACACAAGGCTTTTTCCCTGTTTGAGTTACATAGTAACAAAGGTTTACAGTACAAATACTTCCTATCACTTTTCAACATGCGGTATAGTTAAATGAAAACAATACATGCAGTATCCTACAAGTATTTTATAAAATAATAAATGCATTCTTATCTACTTAACATCTAATATTTATTTTGGTAATGCTAACAAACAGGAAAGGAAGGCTGGTTTCCAGCTATGCATTTGTAAGTGTTCTGTGAGGTCTGGGGCCTTGGCATGAGCTGGTATCTGGTCTGCCAGCATCACACAGTTGATAACTTATTTTAATTTCAGTTTTATCTCAGACATAAAGAAGTTTAATCAAGTGATATTTTAAAACTTTAAAGCTTACTTTTTTGATTAATATTTCATCAAGTATATGCTTTCTATAAAACAGTTGGGTGTTCATGCATAAACAGGAAGATTGTGAAAGATAAATAGGCTGTGGTAAGTAACTATTGCTTTAATCAGCCTCCACCAGACTGGAGGATAGCTAATGTAACACAGATTTTTAAAAAAAGCTCCGGAGGTGATCCTGGTGATTATAGGCTGGTAAGCCTAACTTCAGTAAATTGGTTGAAACTATAGGAAAGAACAGAATTATCAGACACACAGATGAACACAATATGTTGGTGAAGTGTCAGCACAACTTTTATAGCGGGAAATCGTGCCTCACCAATCTATTCGAATTCTTTCAGGATGAGATCAAGCATGTGGACAAGGATAATCCAGTGGATCTAGTGCATCTGGACTTTCAGAAAGCCTTTGACAAGGTCCCACACCAAAGGGTTTTAAGCAAAGTAAGCAGTCACGGGATAACAGGGGAGGTCTTCTCATAGGTCAGTACAGTTAAAATACAGGAAACAAAGGGTAGGAATAAATGGTCCGTTTTCACAATGGAAAGAGGTGAATAACTGAATTGCCCGAGGATTTGTACAGGAACATGTGCTCTTCAACATATTCATAAATGATCTGGAAAAAGGGGTAAACGGTGAAGTAGCAAAAACTGCAGGTGATACAAAATTACTTAGTCCAAAGCTGACTGCAAAGAGTTACAAAGGGAACTCACAAAATTGGGTGACTGATGGCAGATGAAATTCAGTGTTGATAAGTGCAAACTAAATGCCCATTGGAAAACATAATCCCTATTGTACCTACAAAATGATGGGGTCTGAATTCACTATTACCACTCGAGAAAGAGACCTTGGATTCGTCATGGATAGTTCTCTGAAAACATCTGCTCATTGTGCAGTAGCAGACAAAAAAGCTAACAGAATGTTAGGCACCGTTAGGAAATGGTTAGATAATCAAACTGTAAATATCATAGTGCCACTGCATTAGCAACAGTGTATATTAAGAACAAAAGATATCCTAACAGTGGTATTGGTCCACTGTTAGATTGTAATGTTGGAATTGTCAGTAAGAAAAAGCAGAAGTGTTCAAAAATATTTCTGTTCTGTATTTGGGGAAAAAGGCAGAAGATGTAGTAATATCACATCATGAATACTTTTTATTCCAATAGTTCAGCAGCTGCTAAAGTTAGACATTTTTACATTGGCAGGGCCAGATAAGTTGGATCCAAGAGTTTTAAAAGAGCTGGTTGAGGAGTTCTTTTGATTATTAGTGTTGATTTTAATAAGCCTGGGAACACTAGGGAAGTTCCAGAGGACTAGTATAGAGATTATGAGCATTTAACTGGGTCCTCCTGCTATTCCTTTTTTAATTTATAGGTCTGTCTGACTGACATCCAACTCATGTGAACTAATGGAACAGTTGATATGGGACTTGATTGATAAAGAATTAAAGGAAGGTAATATAATGCAAATCAGCATGGGTCTATGGAAAAAAGATCCTGTCAAACTAACTTGATTTTTTTTTATGAGATTACAAGTGAGGTTGACAAAGGTAATAGTGTTGATTTAATATACATAGACTTCAGTAAAGCATTTGCCTGCGTACTACATGATTTTTTGATTAAGTAACTAGAACAATGGAAAATGAACATGATACACGTGAAATGGACTAAAAACTGCCTGATAGTTCTCAAAATGTAACGGTAAACACTTGTAAATTGTAAGCAGGTGTGTTTCAAGTGGGGCTTCCCCAGGGATCAGTTCTTGAGCATGCTAAGCTATTTAGCATTTTTATTAATGACCTGGAAGAAAACATTAAATCATCACTGATAAAGTTTGCAGATGACACAAAAATTGGGGGAGTGGTAAATAAGAGCACAAATCACTGATACAAAGTGATCTGGATCATATGGTAAGCTGGGCGTAAGCAAACAATGTACCTTTAGTATGGCCAAATGTACCTTTATATACCTTCAGCATGTCCTATGAAGCACTGACTCTGAAAAGTGCTTTGGGGCTATGGTGGATAATCAGCTGAACCTGAGCTCCCAGTGGGATGCTGTGCCTAAAAGAACTAATGGAATCCTTGGATGTATAAACAGAGGAATATCAGATAGAAATAGGGAGGCTACATTTCCTCTGTATTTTCCACTGGTGTGACTGATATTGGAATACTGTGTCCATTTCTAGTGTCCAAAATTCAACAAGGATGTTGATAAATTGGAGAGGGGTCAGAGAAAAGCCACAAGAATGATTAAACAATTGAAAAATATGCCTTTATAGTGATCGATTGAGCTCTTTAGTTTAACAAAGGGATGGTTAAAGGGCTGACTTTATCACTCTTTATAAGTACCTAAATGGGGAACACAAATTGGATAGCAGAGGGCTCTTCAGTCAAGCTATTATAAGATCCAGTGCCTAGAACGGGTTCTCAAACTTCATTGCACCGCGACCCCTTTCTGACAACAAAAATTGCTACACGACCCTGGAGGCAGGTGACTGAACCCTGAGGCTGCCCAAGCCCTGCCGCCCCAGGCTGGGGGAGTCAAAGCCAAAGCCCAAGCTACATCACGCTGGGCAGGGGTGCCAAAGCCCAAATCCAAGGGCTTCAGCCTTGGGCAGGGGGCATGTAGCCTGAGTCTTGCCACTCAGGGGTGAAGCCAAAGCCTGAGTCCCGCTGCCCAGGGCTGAAGCTCATGGACAAAGCTCGGGCTTTGGCTTCGGCCCTGGGTCCCAGTAAGTCAAATGCCAGCCCTGGTGACTCCATTAAAATGGGGTTGTGACCCACTTTGGGGTCCCGACCCACAGTTTGAGAACCTCTGGCCTAGAAGTTTTAATCAATTTCAGACTGGAAATAAGGTATATATTTTAAACAGTGATTCTTCTACTCTTGCAACAGTTTACCGAGGGTTGTGGTGGATTCTCAATTACTGTCAATTTCTTAAAACAAGATTGGTTGTTTTTTCTAAAAGATTTGTTCTACTTCAAACAAGAATTAATTCAGGGAAGTCCTATGGCCTATGTTATGCAGAGGGTTAAACTAGATGATCACAGTGGTCCCTTCTGGCCTTATAATCTATGAAAGATTGATGTAATAGTGTTTCTTTAAGTGATTTCCCACCTTTGTAATTCTGCATTCCTCTTTCTAACTGCAGTCATTTCATAGACTTTTTGTCCAATTTCACCCAGCTGTTTGATACTCAAAATTTAATTCTACAGACTACTGCGGTGGGCTCTTATGGGCTATGAGTGCTCTCTGGATCATAGTTTGAGAACCGTCACTTTAAGGGGATACCCTGTGTCATCATATTCTGACTCACTTGGCAGCAGACCTAAGTTTAATCAGGTAAAGCAACACCTCAATGTAAAGGGCAGAAATGAGTCTCAATAGGAGCCAGAATTCTACTAGACCCCTTGGAGCCAGAACTGTGTGAGGAAAAACACACCTCTCTCTTCCCCCTTCTCTCCTCCCCACTCCCAACACCAGGCACTAGGCTCTGCTGGTCTGTTGTGTTAATTTTGATAGAATAAGTGGGCCCAGAGAGTCAAAGGTATTAACTTGACCTGGTTACTGTACAATGCTAAACAGTTAAAGATGGTTTGGTGTTTTCAGTACAGAGACCTTGGCCTGCTTTGTCCCATGACAAATATTCATGCCAAAGTTTGGAAATTTATTAAGATAGGTAAGAGGCAGAGAATAGAAAACTGTATCACAAAGCATTTTGAATTTGGATTGGTTTTGCAGATTTGATATAGTTGGTTATGCAGAACAAACTTGATTAAAAACTTATCAAAGTCCCTTTTTCAGAGAGAGGATATCAGTTAGTCTTTTACTTTGTCAAGCAATCCTTAATGGGGAAGGAAGGGTAAGTTCTGTTGTTGAATTTTGAGTTGACTGCTATTAATAATGATTGCTTTTCTTACTTTTAACAAAGGAGACTGATACAGAAGGGGGAGAAAAGGTACAGATTTTGATGTTATCAGGTGACTGCTCAGTCATAGGTGGTGTGTGCTCTGGGCTGGCAGGTTGGCCACGACAGCTGTTGTTCTGACTTGCTTCTCTGGCCTGGGTTGTCACTTTGCTGGTATAGTTGGATTCCTCTCTTTCACTGGTCCTTCTCGGGCTGGGTGGAGCTGGATGGTCCATCTCCTCTCATTGTGCTAATGCCACATAGTGCAGTTGGTCTTGGAATTATGTCAAAAAGAGAGAGAGAGTGAGAAAGCAAAATCTCATTTCCTCTTCCTGCCAAGATGGCTTCAGGCTCAGGAAACTTTGTTCCTCCAGTAAGTTGTTTGGCTTTGGTGGTGGAATAGTCTGGAGATTTATGCAGAAGTTCCCGTGCACAGACTGGTGTAGCCTGTGGTGCTATTAGCAGACATTATGAGCCTTGTTCATATGGTAGCTGGGGTTTGTGCTCCCAGGCAGATGGTACCTGTGGGGGAGCTGTAAAGTTCACATGCCTGGAGGCAGAGGATGGCCACTCATTTTCCAGTATTACTGGGAAATGTCACAAGGCAGAAATGGAGTAACTGGTGGGGAAAAAGGGGGATGCAGCCTCTGAAAAGGTGTTCTTTTCCTGCAAGAGCCCAGTAGTATCCTTCCAGCATATAACTTGCTTTAAGATGCTTTTCCAGTTGGCAAATTCAGGCAACAGCATTGCAGTGTATTGGCTTAAAGTTTAGGAGGGTCTTATACCAGAAGGGAATTGAGGTGGATAATCAGCTGAACATGAGCTTGCAGTGTGATGCTATGGGGAAAAGAGCTATTGCGATCCTGGGATGTATAAACAGGGGGGAGTAGGAGCAGAGAAGATATTTTACCTCTGTATTTGACACTGATGAGATCGCTGCTGGAATACTGTGTACAGTTCTTGTGCCCGGAATCCAAGAAAGATGTTGTTAAATTGGAGAGTTCAGAGAAGAGCCAAGAGAATGATTAAAGGTTTAAAAAACATACTTTAGAGTGATAGACTCAAGGAACTCAATCTGACTATTTTAACAAAGAGAAGGCTAAGGGGTAACTTGGTGATAGTCTGTAAGTATCTACGTGGGTAAACAAATATTTAATAATGGGCTCTTCAATCTATCAGAGAAAGGCATAATGCAATTCAATGGCTGGAAGTTTAAGCTAGACGGAAATAAGGCATACATTTTCAACAGTGAGGGAACAGTTTACCAAGACTTATAGTAGATTCTTTATCCATGGCAATTTTTAAATCAAGATTGGACATTTTCCCATAAGGTATGATCTAGAAATTACTTTGGGGAAGTACTTCTGTGGCCTGTTCTACAGGAGATCAGACTAGATGATTACTATCTTCTGGTACCTTCTGGTCTTGGAATCTATGAATCTATTAGGTGCTTAAGGAATATTTTTCAGAATGCCTTTTAGCAGTACTGAATTGTCCAGAAGATTGTGTCAGAGGGGCATTGTTGCACCTTCAAAATAAGAGTTCCCTTCAAGTAGAGGGGTATATGGTGGCAGGTGTTTCATTGTAATTGTATGTTAGAGGTAACCTATGAGGGTAGCACATAGTATCTGAAGGCTTTCCCTGGGCGGCCTGCTCCGTATCAGAGGAGACAAATGTCTCTTTTAATGTCTAATTTTGGGATTTGTTAGCTTCAAAACAGGAGCCTGCTTGTGCGCAGCCTGACTTATGGACAGTTGGCTTTTGGACTTTTTCAGACACCAGATGACTCAGAATCTGGTAAGGAAGGACAGACATTTGCTGTGTGTTTTCTCTGAGACTCTGGCAGTTGTTAACACGGGGTTTATACTACCTATGGCAGAGCTGTTGTTTGCCCTGTTTTGAGGCACAGGATGACACATCTAAAACTCTAGTTCACAGAATTTGTGAATGGTAGATGGCATGGGGACCTATGGAACCAGGCTGATCTTCTGGTTTTCAGGACAAAGATTCTGAGCTGGGGAGGGTTTAGATGGTTTCTTTTTTGTGTCCGTGGCTTGTTTTTCTTTGAATTTTTTATTTCTATACACATGAACAGAACAGGGTGGGGTGGTGCAATGCGAAATAGGAAGAAAATAATGGGGGATGGAAAGGAGCGCAAGAGGAAAAGAAAGACAGAGAAGGATGTCTTGTATGAGCCGGAGGTCTTCGCTTGTCCAGTGATGATAGTCAGGCATCCTCAACAGTGTGTTGGTCTAGACATCTCAATGATCGAAACTCACTAAGAAAGGACAGTCTCTCTTGGATGAAACAGAGCCCTGTCATCTTTCGCCAAGGAGTCCCTTAGAGGTCTGGTCTACCCTTTAGATCCCCGAAATCATTTCTAAGAAGCCCAAAGGAAGGATGGAGGGGATTGGTAGAATAGGTCATTCCCTTTATTATTTTGTTCATCAATTAGGCCTAAATTTGTCCACACACCAATTTTGATTCATTAATTTCAAATTATTATTCTTCATCAGTCTTTAACACAGTCCTTGGATTGTATCAGTAGCCCTTTCTGTTTAGACTAATCCAGTCGGCCTCCTTTTTGAACCTTTTCATCAATATTCATTGTTATAGATTATTGTAAGTTGGTATAAACTTTCACTCACTTTCCAACTGTTGAGCTCACACGTAGGGCAGGCTTGCTAGACTCCAGTTATCACTGTGTAAGGAAGAACTCCTGCCCCACCTCCTGTTTGAAGACAGAAAGCTCCCTTAATCCCATATCTGCTCCAAGGGTGTGAGGAAGGGAAACGCTCCTTAGTGGAGAAGCAGAAGCAATTGCAGCAGGTACTAATACTGATGACATCAGGTTGCTTTCTACAGTTTTCCCCAGTGCATATTGGCACCAATCCTCCCACTTTCTAACTCACAATCTCTTCTCCTCAACTTCAGACCACCTATCCTCAATGCTCCGCTCTACTTCCTCTGTCCCTCTCTCTTGTCCCTTCCCTTCCTTTGTCTTTGGCTAATCCGCTCCTAATAACCCTTCCCAAAACACATCTAGTGGTCTCACTTTATCCTTACCAGCCTTGCCTGTGGTCATTTTTGGTGAAACTTTTATTTTTGTAATGTTATAAGCATTCTAAACTTAAATAAGAGGCTCGATCCATTGACTTTAGTGGGAGATCGTGCTATTCCATGTCTTGCACAAGGTACAGTATAATGTATTTGTGTGCAACTGTAAATATACACAGACTTCACTCTTTTAGAATAGTTGCATTGGTCTATCATGTCCTCTAGTCACAGTGCATGATGGCAGCATCTTCCTGTGCGTTAATCATACCACTGCTGGATACCATCAAGGTCCTGATGTTTCCAAGGATGATTTAAAAAAATGCATATTGTGATGAGCTGTGATCACAGCGGTTTAGCTGGAGGTCTTGATAACATGCAGTTCATCCTTGGGAGGGCTGTTTATATCAAGCTAAAAATAGACAAAAATCCAAGGACATAAAATTAACATTAATGAATATTAAATCTATTCAGCTCAATGATGCTGTACGTGTCTGACCACAAAAATCCATCCATAAAAGTGCTTTGCAAGTGATGATGCATGTAACAGAAAAAAGAGACACTAATTTTTAACAGCCCTCCCAAGAGCGTAAGTTTGATCTAGTTGGTACTATTGAAACAAGGTGGAATGATTTGCACGACTGAAATGTTAAAATTAATTATTATAACAAGGGCTGTCGATTAATTGCAGTTAACTCGTGATAAACTAAAAAAAATGAAAAGATTTATTGCGATTAATTGCAGTTTTAATCACATTGTTAAACAATAGCATACCAATTGAAATGTATTAAATATTTTTGTATATTTTTCTACATTTTCAAATATATTGATTTCAAATTACAACACAGAATACAAAGTGTACACTGCTCGCTTTATATTATTTTTGATTGGCATTTTAATAGTGCAAATAAATGTAAATGAAAGAAACAGTATTTTTCAATTAACCTCATACAAGTACTATAGTGCAATCTCTTTATTGTGAAAGTGCAATTTACCAGTGTAGATTTTTTCTTTTTGTTACATAACTGCATTCAAAATCAAAACAATGCAAAACTTTGGAGCCTACAAGTCCACTCAGTCCTACTTCTCATTCAGCCAATTGCTATGACAAACAAGTTTGTTTACATTTACAAGAGATAATGCTGCCCACTTCTTATTTACAATGTCACCAGAAAGTGAGAACAGGTATTTGCATGGGACTTTTGTTTCCAGCATTGCAAGGTATTTACATGCCAGATATGCTAAACATTTGTATGCCCCTTCATACTTCGGCCACCATTCCAGAGGACATGCTTCAATGCTGATGACGCTCGTTAAAAAAAGAATGCATTAATTAAATCTGTTACAATTCTCCCCCAAGGAGTTCAGTATGTCTCTGGTTCTATTTTACCCGCATTCTGCCATATATTTCATGATATAGCCGTCTCGGATGATGACTCAGCACATGTTCATTTTAAGAACACTTTCGCTGCAGATTTGACAAAACTCAAAGAAGGTACCAATGCGAGATTTCTAAAGATTAGCTACAGTACTCGACCCAAGGTTTAAGAACACTGCTCTACAGCCAAAATGCTTCTGAAATAAATGTAGTCAAACTTTACTAATTCTGGGTCACTGAGAAGGAAAATGTTGATTGGCTCTAGTTTTCAAGATATGCTATTGGGTCAGTATATACGACCCTTAACTTGGGAATGGCAGAGGATAAGTGAGTTATAAAGGGAAGGGATCTCAATTTAAACCAGAAATGACTAAAATACATCTTTGACTGGATCTATGAATAAATCTATGACTGGGTTTGGATAGTACTTGCTTTTTAGGCAAAACAATGAATGATGCAATCTGAAGCTGGTATTGCCTCATCCATGATATGAATTGCATCATGTTATTCCTAGAAGTCATGGATGATGCCATCATAACGAAGCTTACATCGCTCTGCTGAACAAATTGCCCTATATCAGCTCTAGAAATCATACAGTGTCGTGCTCTCTTATTTATCAGTGTTTGATTTTGCAAAGAGACACATTTCTGTTTAGCCAAAGTGAGAAGAGATGCCTCGTACTTGTGTGAACAGTGCAGATAACTTCTGCTACGTTTGTGGTGAAGTGACTTTTGCATCACAAAAGCGCAGTCTAACCACTATGGTTAAGAAAGCCTATCACCTTCATTTTGGCTGCAAAATTGGAGATCAGGACAAGAGGTGGGCCCCACACATATGCTGCAACACTTGTGCAACAAATCTTCGCCAGTGGTTGAACAGGAAAAGGAAATCTATGCCTTTTGCAGTGCCAACGATTTGGAGAGAGCCAACAGATCATACCAGCAATTGTTGCTTCTGCATGGTGCCTCCAGTTGGGAAAGGTGTGTCAAAGAAGAAAAAGTGGACTGTGCATTATCCAAACATTCCATCAGCTATACGCCCAGTACCCCACAGAGAAGGACTGCCGGTTCCTGATGCACCAGAATCATTCTCACTTGAGTCAGACGAGGAAGAGGAAGAGGATGAAACTTCTGGTCCTGAACCATCAATGTCACAGGACCCACATTTTCTCCCATCCTCCTCCTCTGAACCACACCTCATAACACAAGGTGAACTGAATGACCTTGTCAGGGATTTGGAACTACCCAAGAGTTAGGCAGAGCTGTTGGGCTCCAGACTACAGCAGTGGAATCTCCTGGCAGGTGATGTTTGGGTTTCCATGTTCCATGACCGTCAAAAGGATCTTGTCCCATTCTTCTTCATGGAAGGTGATCTTGTAGCCGGCAACAGCATCGATGGTGTGATGGCAGCCCTCAACATCGTTCACGATCCAGATGAGTGGAGACTGTTCATTGATTCATCAAAGACGCGTCTTAAAGCTGTTTTACTGCATAATGGCAGTGTTTTGCCATCAATTCCAGTTGGTCATGCAGTCCATATGAAGGAAACCTATGACAACATGAAACAACTTTTGAGGTGCATAAACTATGACCAACATCAGTGGCAGCTTTGTGGTGATTTGAAGGTTGTTGCTCTCTTGCTTGGTCTACAGACTGGATACACAAAGTACTGCTGTTTTCTCTGCGAATGGGATAGTCGTGCAAGAGATTCCCACTACATCAAGAAAGATTGGCCACTCCGACAGTCATTGGAGCCTGGGAGGAAAAGTGTTCAGCATCCACCACTTGTTGAATCAGGGAAGATTTTGTTACCACCCTTACACATCAAGCTGGGTCTGATGAAGAACTTTGTCAAGGCCATTGACAAAACACAAGCAGCTTTCAAGTACCTCCGTGGAAAATTTCCAAGGTTAAGTGAAGCTAAGATAAAGGAAGGTGTCTTTGTTGGTCCTCAGATTCGTGAACTTCTTAGAGATTATGCATTTGACCATGCACTGCGTGGCAAGGAAAAGACGGCATGGAAAGCCTTCCAGTTAGTGGCAATAAATTTTCTCGGAAACAACAAGGCAGACAACTACAAGTTGTTGGTGGAAAACCTCCTCAAGGCATACAAAAACTTTGGTTGCAACATGTCACTAAATATAATTTTTTTGCGCTCTCATCTAGATATTTTCCACCGAACTGCGGAGCAATGAGCGACGAGCACGGCGAGCGATTTCACCAGGACATTGCAACAATGGAGAAATGCTATCAGGGCAAATGGAGCCCATCAATGCTTGCAGACTATTGCTGGACAGTGACAAGAGATGCTCCATTTAATGAATACAAGAGACAAGCCAAGAAGCGCCGAGTAGACACTGAATAGGACTAAACTATGTACATAATAGATTTTTGCCTTTTGTTTCATAATAAATTTTATTTATATAATCCTTTTGCTGATTTTTAAAGTGTTACATAAACAGGACAGGTGAAATATTATCATGTAAAGCAACCATAAACACATGAAAAGACCTAGGTTTACAATTTATGATTAAAACTCTACTATCTACACAATATACATAGACATAAAATGTAAAAACTTAAATATCTTAGAAACAGTAGCCAATCAGTTGTTTTAATTGTCATATTTGAATTCAGCACATCAAAATAGATAATAAATAGCACATTTTATCTCTGAAGCAGACGACTTCTCTAAAATTGTAGACCAGTGGAATCTGAAGTGCCTTCCAAAATAAGAGGGAAGAGGTGTGGAACATGCTTTCAGAAGTCTTAAAAGAGCAACACTCTGATGTGGAAACTACAGAACCCAAACCACGAAAAAAGAAAATCAACCTTCTGCTGGTGGCATCTGACTCAGATGATGAAAATGAACATGCGTCGGTCCACACTGCTTTGGATTGTTATTGAGCAGAACTTGTCATCAGCATGGACGCATGTCCTCTGGAATGGTGGTTGAAGCATGAAGGGACATATGAATCTTTAGCGCATCCGGCATGTCAATATCTTGCGACGCCGGCTACGATAGTGCCAGGAGAACACCTATTCTCACTTTCAGATAACGTGAACAAGAAGCGGGAAGCATTATCTCCTGCAAATGTAAACAAACTTGTTTGTCTGAGGGATTGGCTGAACAAGAAATAGGACTGAGTGGACTTGTAGGCTCTAAAGTTTTACATTGTTTTATTTTTGAATGCAGTTATTTTTTATACATTATTCTACATTTGTAAGTTCAACTTTTATGATAGAGATTGCACTACAGTACTTGTATTAGGTGAATTGAAAAATACTATTTCTTTTGTTTTTTACGGTGCAAATATTTGTAATAAAAATAGATATAAAGTATGATTTTTATATATATATGTGAACTGTACACTTTGTCTTCTGTTATAATTGAAATCAATATATTTGAAAAATTAGAAAACATCCAAAAATATTTAAATAAATGGTATTCTATTATTGTTTAACAGTGCGATTAATCGCGATTATTTTTTAAAATTGCTTTACAACCCTAATTATAAACTATTTAGGAAGGATTGAGTAGGGAGGAGGAGTGACACTTTGTCAGAAATGGCATTACCTGTTTCTAAATCACTGATAACTTAGAAGAAAATGATCTTGAGTGCTTATGGATCAATGTCCTAACAGATAAAACAAAAGATCGGGTATTAGTTGGTGTCTGCTACACAAAATCACACTAGGGAACAGGATTGCCAGCTCTTTACATACCAGCCTATAATGTGTAGGGGAAAAAAGCTGCATAGTCATGAGGGACTTCACTTTGAGTGACATATGCTGTAAGATGCATGCTGCCAATACTAAAACACCCTTGGAATTTCAAAACATTATAGATGACCGTTTCTTAACTCAAAAAGTGTTGCATCCAACACTGGGGAATTCTTTAGTAGACAGATAAAGTGGAACTGATTACAAAAAAAAAAATTAATGGTAGTTTAGGTACGAGTGATCATGACTTTATCAAATTTATAATGTGGAAGGAAAATAAACTCTAAACCAATAAAATAAATAAATAAATAAATAATACATACATAGTGCTTTAAAAGGGCCAATTTTACAAGCAGAAAACAATTATGAGTCAAATCAGCTGAGAGGAAGAATTTAATCAGAAAAAAGTGAATACAAATTGGGAATTATTTAATGTATTATATTCCCAAAAGTCACAATTGAGGAGGAACCCTGTGCTGGTTAAAAAACAGATCTGGTTTAGAGGGGAAGTGAAGGCAACTATAAAATACATATATAAATAAATGGAAGAAGGGGAAAGTTTATAGTAATGAATATAAATCAGAAGCTAGAAATTGTAGAAAATTCATAAGGGAA
The DNA here is from genome assembly GCF_011386835.1 of Chrysemys picta bellii. Lineage (NCBI taxonomy): Eukaryota > Metazoa > Chordata > Testudines > Emydidae > Chrysemys > Chrysemys picta. The sequence continues at coordinate 331,935,929 of NC_088791.1, read as the reverse complement.
TCCTAGAACTGCAGTGGACCTTGAGTAGTCATCTAGTCCAGTTCCCTGCACTCATGGCAGGACTAAGTAATATCTAGACCATTCCTGACAGGTGTTTGTCTAACATTCTCTTAAAAATCGCCAATGATGGAGATTCCACATCCTCCCTTGGCAATTTATTCCAGTGCTTTACCACCCAGACAGGAAATTTTTCCTAATGTCCAACCTAAATCACCCTTGCTGTAATTTAGGGGGGGTGGGATAGCTCAGTGGTTTGAGCATTGGCCTGCTAACCCAGGTTTGTGAGCTCAATCCTTGAGGGGGCCACTTAGGGATCTTTGGCAAAATCAGTACTTGGTCCTGCTAGTGAAGGCAGGGGGCTGGACTCGACTCCGTGAGGTCCCTTCCAGTTCTATGAGATAGGTATATCTCCATATATAATGTAAGCCCCTTTGCTTCTTGTCCTATCTACAGAGGCTAAGGAGAACAATTTTTCGTCCTCCTGCTTATAACAACTTTTATGTACTTGAAAACTGTTATCATGTCCCCTCTCAGTCTTCTCTTCTCCAGACTAAACAAACCTACTTTTTTCAATCTTCCCTCATAGGTAATGTTTTCTAGACCTTTAATCATTTTTGCTGCTCTTCTCTGGACTTTCCCCAATTTGTCCACATCTTTCCTGAAATTAGCACCGAGAACTGGACACAGTACTCCAGTTGAGGCCTAATCAGCATGGAGTAGAGCAGAAGAATTACTTCTCGTGTCTTGCTTACAGCACTCCTGTTAATACATCCCAGAATGATGTTTGCTTTTTGTTGTTGTTGTTGCAAGAGTGTTTCACTATTGACTCATCTTTAGCTTGTGATTCACTATAACCTCCAGATTCCTTTCTGCAGTACTCCATCCTAGGCACTTATTTCCCATTTTGTAAGTGTGCAACTGATTGTTCCTTCCTAAGCGGAGTACTTCACATTTGTCCTTATTGAATTTCATCCTATTTACTTCAGGCCATTTCTCCAGTTTGTCCAGATTATTTTGAATTTTAATCCTATCCTCCAAAGCACTTGCAACCCCTACCAGCTTGGTATCATCCGCAGACTTTATAAATGTAGTCTCTATGCCATTATCTAAATTACTGATGAAGAACTGGACCCAAAACCAATCTCTGAACGATCCCAGTCAATATGCCCTTCCAGGTTGACTGTGAACCACTGATAACTACTCTCTGGGAATGGTTTTCCAACCAGTTATGCACCCACCTTTTAGTAGTTCCATTGTATTGCCCTAGTTTCTTTATGAGAAGGCCATGCGAGACAGTATCAAAAACATAAACTCAAGATATACCACATCTACCGCTTTCCCCCCCATCCACAAGGCTTGTTACCCTATCAAAGAAAGCTATTAGGTTGATCTGACATGATTTGTTCTTGACAAATCCATGCTGACTGTTACGTATCACCTTACTATCCTCTAGGTCAGGGGTGGGCAAACTACGGCCCACCCAGATGCGGTCCACCAGGTGTTTTAATCCGGCCCTCTAGCTCCAGCTGGGGAGCGGGGTTTGGCGCTTGCCCTGCTCTGGCACTCCAGCCAGGGAACAGGATTGGGGGCTGCTCTGCATGGCTCCTAGAAGCAGCAGCATGTCCCCCCTTCGGCTCCTACATGTAAGGGCAGCCAGGGGGCTCCGTATGCTGCCCCAGGCGCCAACTCCACAGCTCCCAATGGCCAGGAACCGCGGCCAATGGGAGCTGCAGGGGCAGCGCCTGCAGACGGAGCAGCGCGCAGCAGAGCTGCCTGGCCGTGCCTTTGCATAGGAGCCAGAGGGGGGACATGCCTCTGCTTCTGGGAGCCTCTTAAGGTAAGTGTCGCCTGGAAGCTGTATCCCTGAGCCAACCCCCTACCCCAGCCCTGATCCCCTTCCTGCCCTCCGAACCCATCGGTCCCAGCCTGGAGCACCCTTCTACACCTCAAACCTCTCATCCCCAGCCCCACCCCAGAGCCCACACCCCCAGCCAGAGCCCTCACCCCCTCCCACACCCGCAATCCCAATTTTGTGAGCATTCGTGTCCCGCCATACAATTTCTATACCCAGATGTGGCCCTTGGGCCAAAACGTTTGCCCACCCCTGCTCTAGGTGTTCGCAAATTGATTGCTTAATTATTTGCGCAATTATCTTTCCGGCTAATGGAATTAAGCTGACTGGTCTGTAATTCCCCAGGTTTTCCTTGTTTCCCTTTTTATAGATGGCACTATATTTGCCCTTTTCCAGTCCTCTGGAATCTCTCCTTTCTTCCATGACTTTTCGAAGATAATCACCAATGGCTCAGATATCTCCTCAGTCAGCTCCTTGAGTATTCTAAGATGTATTTCATCAGGCTCTGGTGACTTGAAGACATCTGACTTTTCTAGGTAATTTTAATTTGTTCTTTTCCTATTTTAGCTTCTGATCCTATCTTATTTTCACTGGTATTCACTATGTTAGACATCCAATCGCTACTATCCTTTTTGGAGAAAATTGAAACACAAAAGTCATTTAGCGTTTCTGTCATTTCCACATTTTCTGTTCTCCCCCGCTCTCCATTGAGTAACGGACCTACCCTGTCTTTGGTCTTCGTCTTGCTTCTAATGTATTTGTAGAATGTTTTTTCTTGTTACCCTTTGTCTCTAGCTAGCTTAATCTCATTTTGTGCCTTGGCCTTTCTAATTTTGTCCCTAAACACTTGTTTTATTTGTTTATATTCATCCTTTGTAATTTGACCTAGTTTTCACTTCTTGTATGACTCTTTTTTGAGTTTCAGATCATTGAAGATCTCCTGGTTAAACCAGGGTGGTCTCCTCCTTCCTGTCCTACAAAGTGGGATAGTTTGCTCTTGTGCCTTTAATAATGTCTCTTTGAAAAATTGCCAGCTCTCTTGAGCTGTTTTTCCCCTAAGACTTGCTTCCCATGGGATATTACCTACCAACTCCTAGAGTTTGCTAAGGTCTGCCTTCTTGAAATCCATTATCTTTATTGTGCTGTTTTCCCTCCTACCATTCCTTAGAATCTACCATCACATCATCATTTTCAACTAAGCTGCCTTCTACTTTCAAATTCTCAACCAGTTCCTCCCTATTTGTCAAAATCAAATCTAGAACAGCCTCTCTCCTACTAGCTTTCTCCACTTTCTGAACTAAGAAATTGTCTCCAATACGTTCCAAGAACTTGTTGGCTAATCTGTGCCCTGCTGTATTATTTTCTCAACATGTGTGTGGGTAGTTGAAGTCCCCCATCACCACCAAATCCTGTGCTTTGGATGATTTTGTTAGTTGTTTAAAAAAAGCCTCATCTATCTCTTCTTCCTGGTTAGGTGGTCTCTAGTAGACCCCTCCCATGCCATAACCCTTGTTTTTTACCCCTTTTGTCCTTTCCCAGAAACTTTCAACTAGTCTGTCTCCCATGTCCTTCTCAACTTCAGTCAATGTATACATTTTTTATATATGAGGCGACACCTCCTCCCTTTTCCCCCTGCCTTCCCTTTCTGAGCAAGCTGTACCCTTCTATACCAATATTCCAGTCATGCATATTATCCTACCAAGTCTCTGAGATGCCAAGCAAAGGGACACAATGAGAAATGTATGGCTAGCAGACTTATTAAGTGCAATAAGATGTTTCAAAAATATATTAGGAACAAAAATAATCCTGATGTTGGTATTGGCCCATTACTAGATGCAAATGGTAGAATTATCAATAAGAATGCAGAAGAGGCAGAAGTGTTTAAGTATTTTTGTTTAGTAGTCAGGGAAAAAACAGATTTTAGACTGTCGTCATATGGTGATTACTCTTTCCATTCCCCTGGTATCTGGAGAATGTTAAAAAGCTACTAAAGTTAGACATTTTAAAATCAGCAGGTCCAGATAACTTGCATCTAAGAATTTTAAAAGAGGAGCGTGCTGAGCGTTAATGTTTATTTTCAATACACCTTGGAATATTGGGAAGGTTCCAGAAGACTGGAAAAAGTGCCAGTTTTTAAAAAGGATAATGGGATAACCTCGAAAATTATAGAAGAACAGGAGTACTTGTGGCACCTTAGAGACTAACAAATTTATTAGAGCATAAGCTTTCGTGGACTACAGCCCACTTCTTCGGATGTGCATATGCATCCGAAGAAGTGGGCTGTAGTCCACGAAAGCTTATGCTCTAATAAATTTGTTAGTCTCTAAGGTGCCACAAGTACTCCTGTTCTTCTTTTTGCGGATACAGACTAACACGGCTGCTACTCTGAAACCTATCGAAAATTATAGGCTGATCAGTCTGGTAGAATAATGGAGTGGCTGACACAAGACTAGATTAATAAAGTATTAAAGGAGGGTAATGTAATTATTATAAGTTTGGTTGGTAAAGGTAATAGTGTTGACATAATACATTTAGAATTCTGTAAGGTGTTTCACTTGGTACTACATAACATTTTGATTAAAAGTAGAATGACCTAAAATTAGCATGGCACACAAATGGATTAAAAACTGGCTAACAGATAGGTCTCAAAATGTAATTGTACATGAGGATTCATCATTGAGTAGCTTTGTTTCCAGTGGAGCCCTGTAGAGAATGATTCTTGGCCCTACACTGTTGACCTTTTTATCAGTCACCTGAAAGAAAATGTAAAAGTTTTACTGATAATTGCAGATGATGGAAAAGTTGCAGGAATGGTAAATATTGAAGAGGACAATCTGGATCACTTGATAAATTGGACACAAGCAAACTGTTTTAATATGATTAAATGTAAAATATATATCTAGGAACAAAGAATGTAGGCCATACTTACAGAATGGAGGACTGTATCCTAGGAAACAGTGACTTTGAAAAAGATTTGGGAGTGGTGGTGGTTGATAATCAGCTGAACACAAGCTCCCGGTGTGATGCTATGGCCAAAAAGAGCTAATGCAATCCTTGGATGCATGACCAGGAGAATCTCAAGTAGGGATAGAGAGGGTATATGACTGTTGTATTTGGCACTGATGCGATTGCTGCTGGAATACTGTGTCCAGTTGTGATGTCCACAATTCAAGAAAGGTGTTGATAAATTGGAGGGGGTTCAGAGAAGAGCCATGAGAATGACTAAAGGGTTAGAAAATATACTTTATAGTGATAGACTCAAGGAGCTCAATCTATTTAGTTTATTAAAAAGAATGTTAAGGGGTGACTTGATTACAGTCTGAGTATCTACATGGGGAACAAATATTCAATAATGGGTTCTTCAGTCTTCAGTCTATAACATGATCAATGGCTGGAATTTGAAGCTGCACAAATTCAGATTGGAAATAAGGCATAATTTTTTAGTGGTGACAGTAATTAATTATTTGAACAGTTTTACCAAGGATTGTGGTCTATTTTCCATGACTGATAATTTTAAAATCAGGATTGGATTGGTAAAAGAAATTCTCTAGGAATTATTTTGGGGAAGTTCTGTGGCCTGTGTTGCACAGACGTCAGACTAGATGATCACAATGGCGCTTTCTGGTCTTGGAATATATGAATCTATGAAGACAGAGAGAGGCTAAGTGGCTTGCCTATTTTTTTTGTCCAGTCAATGGAAGAGTTTCTTCTGGCTCCCCGTCCAGTGCCGTAACTACAAGATTGGTGCCAGTAGTTTGTTTTGAGGGAGTCATATTTGTTGTTGTTGATGTTGGATAGACAACTGCATTTATGAAGTGGTTGAGGCACACTTTCCTATATAGCATAAGAAATGAACAATCTAAATTTGTGCATATCAGAAATGATTTTTTAAAAAGTTGATGTAGAAGTATTGATAAACTCTATCATATAATTGTGAGAGTGATCACACAGCTCTTTGATTATCACATGGATATCACCACGTAAGGTTTGTATGCACACAGTCATCCTCAATACGTGTATGTATGTAACCTTATATATAATCTGTTTATAAAAATGAGATATGTAAAGTTGTTTTGATGGGTTCTTTTATGCTTGTCTTAAATACCAAACCACAACAGGATAATGTTCCAAAAGCATTTATTTTGTCATTTGGGGCCCAGCAGAGGGAAGACCAGAATACAAGTTTGTATAGTTTATTCTCTTACAAAATATTATGTGGCTCAGTTTGCAATTTTGCAAGGTCTGGGTTCCTCCTCATTTGCTCTGCCAGGCAGGATAATGACCAATTGCCAGCCAGGATTTTTCTGCTGTCTAGTGCTACTTCTCCTGCCTTTTCCATTTGTTTTGTGCTTTAGGGCAACCTCTGTAACAGTGTCTGGCTGCCATGTGCGTCTCAACACAGTGAAGGCTAAAGGCAAGAGGTGGGAACACCTCAGCTGCGCCTCTTACAGTACTGTTTTTCAGTGGAATGAGACAACTCTGAAACAATTTCTGGAGCTGTAACAAAACTAGTCATTTAAATTGTCCAAAGGGGAGAGAAGCTTATCTTCTGTGGCAAAGGTGTTCCCCAAAGTAGTAGTGGGATAAGTTGGAGTTTGTAGCATGGTCTTTGATGCTATGGAATATAAATCCAGTCTGCCAAGCTTCTGTCTAAGAATTAGAAGCAATTATCACTGAACTGCTTTGGAGCAATGTTTTTGAGCACAGTGTTACTGGCATGGTTTCTCCCATGGTTTCTGTGGAGACGCTTGTATTTTTTCTGTCATGGATAATGCTTGAAACCTACATAAGTAAACCAACCCTATCTTCTAGAGACCCTACGAAAGCTTTCTGTGTTTGTTACGTTGTGATATTAAACTGTAATTTGTTTCAGCGTGAGGGGTGATTAATATTGAGGTGTCTTATGCACTAATCTGATCATTTCTGTTTATAGGAGAGGTCTGCTTACAATCTACATGGCTAATTTGGTAAGTAATCCTTTCTTCCAAGAATAAAATTATATATGGTATTGGAAGTACATATTGTAAATTAATTTTAATAATTTAAGTTAATTGTCTTTTTAAACCTTGAATTTTTTTAATTTTCAGATAACTAAAATTATCTTAATGCCAAAAGTTTGACAATTCCTTTTTAAAAGCAAATAATTTCAGAGTGAAGATTGAAACGTAATTCACTATACGGTGCTTAGATTCTCTTCTAAGCCCTAAGACAGTTGCTCATCCTATGTACCATATCAACAGCAATTTAATTGTAAAGACATGTAAAGAACTTTGTGTTTGATTTTGTGGATTAGAGGATAGTCCCTCAAATTGCCTTGCATTTAAATTGTATTTTTAGTTAATTGATTTATATTGTGTGCTATGCCTGAATACACATATTTTACCACATGGTAATCTCTATATTAAAATTGCTGTATAATCTATACTCTGTAAAATTCCATTAAAATCAATGATATGTGTTCAGTTTATTTAAATGGTGCATTGCAAAGTAAATGTTATAATTTTACTTTTAAATGTCTCATAATCATACTGCTCAGAATGATGTTGATATTCCTCAAGCAATATTCAGCCTTGGTTTTTCTTTTTTGTGTGATTTTTTTTTTAAATTGATTTTTGTGAAGGAAAAATAACAAAAAGTGTTAAAAGGATAAGGATTTACAGCTTGTATATGTTCCTGAATACTGTAAACTTGCAGGATCTCCAATAAAATTAGTTTTACAACTTGTCAAAAGTGTACAAATACAAGACAAAGCTATGTAGACATAACATGTGGTGGTGGTGACTTACAGTAATAAAATAGGAGAAGACATTCATGATAGGAAGAAAAAAGAATTAACGTCTGACATTCTTCAAGCAGTCTGAATGTTGGGTTTTTTTCATCCAAATGTATCTAGAAATGGGGGCCATATATCTTTGAATTTATATAATTGATCTCAGCTGCGGTAAGTTATTCTTTCTTTGGCTGCTCATTCAGACTGGACTGAAAACCACTGCTTTCTTACATATTTGTAAAATCACTTGATGATCATTGCATCCCTCAAGAACCAAAGTCTCTGTGGTGGAGTTAAACCCAGCTTAGCAGGTAAATATCCTAAAATATAATTTTCAGCATCAGCCTGGCTGCTGAAGTCAAGCACCATTTTAACGCTTGTCACCTCTTTCCAAAGCTGCCTGACTGTTGGGCAGGCCCATAGCATAGCTTTATTTTATTACAGCACCCACAAACATCAGAAGATAAGACTTTTATCTTGTTCAACATCTGTAGTGTCCAGTCCACTTTAAATAAAATCTTTTGTTTTATCAAGCGTAGTCTGATTCAAAGCAGCATTTTAAACATAACATCGTATGTTCTACCATTGAGATGCTTTTAAGAGTAGTGGTAAATCCTCTTCTAATGCTTTCACAAAGAACTCTAAACTAGTGGAGTTCATCCTCATTAGTAAATCATACATGTAGAGCCTGGGCCTGAAGAATTTATGAAATATTTCTAAAGTTCCTCAGTAGTTCTGGGGCCTCTGGCAATCCTATGTGTCCATGTCAAATTGATGTAGTAATAAATGCCTTCGTTGTAAGTGCTGCCACTCAGCTGAGGGTGGCAGTTCATAGTACTGCTTTGGCATTAGAATAGGGACAAAGGCCTCACTACTGATTAATTGGAAAGTCTGTATGATACCCCTACTCCGCCATTCCTTCCAAATGATAGGTTTGTTCCTAATTTGTAAATCCGGATTGCCCTGTATAGGCAATTGTCCACAAAACTGAGGATGTAACTGGTAACTCGTAGCTAGGATAGTCCAGACTTCCATGCAGCGACGACTGTGTCCCCGAAGACTTGGTTATCCGAGACCACATTGTTGGTCGTGATGTGAGAGGTTGGGCTAGAATATAGCAGTTGGATCCAGAAACTAAACATAGGTTTTATACACCACAATATTTGGATTTGGACCAATCCTCCAGCTCACCCTTTCAAAATCCTTTTCTGTGTTTAAGGCTAGAATGACTGGGGTTCATCATATTTGACAAAATATTGATATGGCAGTGAAAGCTTATCAGAGCCATAATGACCTCTGACAAACCCAGCTTCTTTTGGGTGTATGATAGATCCCATAATTTCTCTAGTCTCCTTGCCAAAACTTTTGCCAATATGCCAATATTTTGACATCACTGTTAACAAGTGAAATTGGCCTATAACTGGAACAAAGTGTGGCATCTGTTCCTGGTTCACTAAGGCCGTGCTGGTTAGAAAACTGACTTGTTTTAAAGGGGAAGTGAAGGCAGCTGTAATTAGAGTGTATGTGTGCATAAGAAAAGGGAAGTTGATAGAAATGGATATAAATCAGAATATAGGAAATGTGGAAAATTGACAAGAAAGTAAAAGGAGTTTTTTAAATTTGTTAGGAACAAAATGAATCCTGATGATGGTATTGGTCCATTACTAGATTGAAATGAAAGAATTATGAATAATAATGCAGAAAAGGCAGAAGTGTTCAATAAATATTTCTGTTCTATATTTGGGGAAACACAGATGATGCAGTCTCATCATATGGTAATAACACTTTCCATTCCCCTAGTATCTCTGGAAGATGATAAAAAGAAACTACTAATGTTAGACATTTTAAAATCAGCTGGTCCAGATAACGTGCATCCTAGAGTTTTAAAAGCACTAGCTGAGGAGCTAAATTTTGGAGCACAGGGAAAGTTCCAGAGGACTGGAAGGAAGCTAACGTTGTGCCAGTTTTTAAAAAGGATAAAAGGGATGACCTGGATAATTATAGGCCTGCAGCCTGACATCAGTCCCTGGCAAAAAATGAAGTGGCTGATATGGGACTCAACTAATAAAGAATTAAAATGAGTGTATTGTAATTAATGCAAATCATCATGGGTTTATGGAAAATAGGTCCTGTATATTTGGTATATTTTTTTGATGAGTTTATAAATTTGGATGATAAAGGTAATGTTGCTGACGTAATATACTTATAGTTCTTTAAGGCGTTTGACTTGGTACCAGATGACATTTTGATAAAAAGCTAAAACTATATAAAATTAACATGGAACACATTAAGTGGATTAAATGTAAATAGGGAATCATCAAGTGGGTGTGTGTTCAGTGTGATTCCCCCCTAGATTGGTTTTTGGTCCTATGCTATTTAATATTTTTATCCATGACCTGGAAGAGAACAATAAATCATCTCTAAAGATTGAAGATGACACAAAAATTGGGGAAGTGGTAAATAATTAAAAGGACAGGTCACTGTTTCAGAGCAATCTAGATCACTTGGTAAACTGGTCGCAAGCAAACAGTATGCGTTTTAATATGATTAAATATAAAAGTATACATCTAGGAACAAGGAATGTATGCCCTACTTATGTTATGGGGAACTTTTATCCTTGGAAGCAGTGACTTTGAAATTTTTTTGGGGTGATGGAGAATAATCTGCTGAACACGAGGAGGTTACTTACTGTAACTGAAGTTTCTTCGAGATCTGTGGTCACTATCTGTCCTCCTTCCCCTCTGCCTCGGACTTGACCGCACTGCGGTAAGAGGAAGAACTGGAGTGGGGTCGACCCCACACTGCTCCTTGTACCCTTGGTCAGGAGCATGAGAAGACGTACCGCGCATGTGTCGATCCATGGACGTTGCTTGGAAAAAAAGTCCAGATTCAGGTGCATGGTATGCATGCACACCCACGTGTGAAATAAACACATCTCGAAGAAGCTCCAGTTACAGAAATAACCTTCGCTTTTGTGTAATACAATATATATGCTTTAAAATGTGATCCACTAGGAACTTTCCCATCCTACATTAAAGAAAATAGAATAGGTTGCATTCCAAGTTTCCTCTGGAATTTGAAAAGTGGACATTAACATTTTTTTTAAACCGGGATTTTTAATAGAATTGTCATGTCATAGGCCTTTAACTACATAAGCTAACAGAGCTTTGGCTTCCGAATAAAAGTAATCTAGTCTTGCAAGATTTAATATTTTTCTTCCCTAATTGTGTAAAAGCAATTTGCTCAAGCATCTTGCAGAGGAAGTGTAGATTATAAGATTGATAATAATTAATAGGAGATGTTATCCATTTGGAAAGGACTTTTCAGGGCAGGAGTTCAAAAGACTCGTTTAAAAAAATCATAGGAATAACCTAACGGTTTTTTTGAATTATTGGGCAAACGTTCCTTTTAAATAAAATGTAGCATTTGGTCCGTGTCACATTAGTTTTTAAGCTCCATACCACAAAGAATTCTGAGAAGGATACAACAGAGAAGTCAAGTAGTGCAACAACATTTAATGGAATCCTGAACCTTCTCTAGAATGTGATGGTTTGGGATTAAGAATTCTAATCACAAAACTGGATGTATTTTGAACAATAGTAAAATCAGAATAACAGGGGCCCTGCTTGATCAGCTCTGTTTAACTGTGATATATATGTATAATATATGTATGTATGTATATGTACATATAATATGATTAATGTTCTCTTGGTTGTGTTGCTTTGCTATAATACAAACACCTCTACATGCCTGGTGATTTGAATCTTCATTAGTTTATAGTTTTAATACATTTATCCTTAGGATTGAAAGAATATCCTATTCAGGAGACTTGTAAAGTTTAATATTTAATGACAACACTTAGCTTTGAGAAGTTAAACAAGATGTATCTTAAGTGAATTACTAAGCAGTACAATTGTTTAGCAGAAGTAAAATGGGAAATTATATATTGAGCTTTCTTGCACTTTGGTCAGAAGAAATATTAAAAAATTGAATAAAGACTAATTACATATTTTATTAATTCATTACATTTTTCTGATGTGATTAATAAAATTGGAACAATAATACTAATTTTTTCTTATAGGACTGTTATGTTTATCCTATGCAGATGTTTTGTGGACAAAGTATTTATATAAATTGTGCTTCAGACTTTGCTAAAATCAGTATTTAGGTCTGAGCTGTCAGTTTTGTTTTACTTTATAGAGGTTTTTGTACATTGCTACATACATAAATTTGTCCATTTAAAAAAATGAGAGATGGGTAGTGCTAGTTTTTTAGATGTTATAACAATTACTTTGCCTATTGCTGCAGTGAGTTTTGACAGCCACTTTAAGAGTTCTGAATTCTGAGACCATTTCTATCATTGATATGTTGGTGCAACTCTTATCAATCCCATTGGCAGAACTGGGCCGTCTGTGTTCAGAGAACGAACCTAATCTACAATATGGGTGTAGTGATATTTATCTACCTCCTAGGGGCGATTGATGTGATGTTGAACAATTTGGGTAGTGAAATGCAGCAAATTGTTAAGGCCAATGAAAGAGGTTGGAACAGAACTCCTGCTTCCTAGCCTTATGCTCACTCTAGTAAGAAGAGGCATATTTAGTAAGCCTGGTGTTTGCTAGAAATATTTGGTCAAGGATCGTGGCAAGTTAGGAGTAGTTCAGTGACGAGCTAAACTAACTAGCTGCACTTTTATACTAACATAGAATGCCAGTTTGAAAAATAAGTTATTTCAGGGGAGGAAAAAATTGACTATTTAATCTTTAATCATCTTGACTTCAGCAGTTACCAGTCTAGTTTAACAGATAAGATCATGAGCTCTGTTTTCTAACTATAGGAACTGTATTTTTGTTACTGGGTTTTTGAAAGTAACTAAGAATTAGAAATAAGCAGAGGACAAGATTCTGTAGAATTTTATTTTTGATAATCAGAATCTAAAATAATCAACAATCTCGTAAATCAGTGCAAAGATTTTACAAGTAAAGTAATATGGTTAGATCTAAAGTTGCTGAGAATCTGGGAATTAGAATCTTGAACCAGTTGCAATATATGAATCAACATTTCTGTAATACCAAGGAAGAGAGTGTTACAGTGGTTGGTCCTGGAGGCCACCCAGACACGTACAAGCCTTTCCAGTTCTATTTTGGATTGCACATGTTGAAGTAAAGACATTTCTAAGATGGTAAATGAAGTATTGCAACTGATCCTCTAAGGATAATTTGGGATCAAAGGGAACCCCAAGGTTCCAACAAGAGGTGGAAAATGAAACATAATCACCAAAGTTGTTTTTGGCTGAAAAGGTAGAAAATATTAATAGATAAGGGAGACCAATAAATAAGACACATGGCTGTTAGATTTCAAAAAGTTATGTCATAATGTATTGTGAACTAGGAAAACATTCAGCATTAGTAGAAATTGCCGTGAATCTTCAAATTAATTTTAGATGGTGGTAAGGAAAAACATACTTAGCACTTGTAGAAGGAATGTTCTATATTAAAGACAAAGGCATAGAATGTCAAGATAAGTAAAAGACTAATCTTGCTTAGGGCCAACTTGATATATTGGCTATTGGGGAAATATACACTTTCTATAAAACACACAGCTATGCTTAACATTGGAAAGCTAACCAAAAGAAGTGGGTTAGCTAGCACCCACTGCTCAACCAAAATAACTATAAAAAGCGCATAAATTAAACAACTTTGATTTTGTCCCTCTTTCCCCCTTTATCCCATATACTACCTCCATGTATCTTATCTGAAATTTAGTCTGTAAACTCCTTGCGTTGTGAACCTATAATTTGTGTGCACTTATTATATGGTGCTGTACTCCTAATAAACTTTTCTTTTTAAAGTGCTCTACAAAAATTAACTAAATCTCAGAAGATGCCTGTGATGTAGACAAGTTTATCCCAATTTTAGAGATGGGGAAGCTGAGAAACAGATTTGTAAAGGACACAGATCTGAGTATCATGGATCTGAGTCAGTTGCAGAGCCATTATTAGCTCTCAAGATTCCTGGGTTTGTCAGAGCACTAGATTATGCCTTCCTGTTTAAAAATAAGACTGATCAGAAGCGTATAAACATAAGAGAGCATCAGACTCTAAACCTTAAGGACTCCATGGTATTGTGTAAACGTTTCCCCCTTCAGTCATTGCTTACGCATTTATCATTTACCTAGCTTCAAAAACATATGCCTTAAAGATTAAGACACATTCTCTACCCTAAAGAATGTAGGCAATGAAAGCAATAATGAATACACTTATTTTTGAAGCAGCCTCTCTGCAGCTGTCCACTAGCCCCACCCACAAAGATGGTTAGGGCCAAATTCTGACACCATTATTTGCATGGGGTAGAAACTTAACTGAGTTACAATGTTTTTATTATGGGACAGATTCTGACACTCTTCTTTTTGTAATTTCTAAAACAACATTAAAACACTATTTAAAACACCCCCTTTAAAATTAATTAAAAGAAAATTGAGGGATTGTGATGTACAAACACAAAAGCCATCAGGAAAAAAAGACTGTAGGCTGTTTTGGGCAGGGTTGATTCAGTGGTTAGGGCACTCACCTAGGGCTTTGGAGACCAGGGTTCAATTTCCTGCTCTGCCGCAGACTTCCTGTGTGACCTTGGGCAAGTCACTTAGACTCTCTATGCCTCAGTTCCACATCAGTAAAATGGGGGATAATAATTCTTCCCTACCTCAGGAGATGTGAGGATAAATATATGAGAGATTGTGAAGTGCCTTGAGATCTACTGATGAAATGTGCTATATGAGCCAGGTATTAGTATATTCTGATCGTACTGCATGTAGTACAATGGGGTCCTGAGCTGGTGGGGCTCTAGGTATTACCACAATATAAATGTTAACGAATAAAGATCAATATGGGGCAAATGACTGTCATTCAAAAAAACCACAATGTTGAGCAGAGGTGGACTGAGGTGGATTTCACTAGGGCAGTGGGTTTCACAGTATTTCCTCCTGACCTTACTTGCAGTGGTTAGTTCCAAAGATCAAAGGGCAACAGTAAATATTTAAGAGCTGATTCTTAGCCCTGTTGCACAGAAACATCTACAAGTTCTTGCTCTGACTTCCTCCAGCATGAGGGGAATAGAGAATGCTGTGCTGGCTCCTGTGCCTCCCTCCCTGCAATCCTTCATTCAGGGGGAGAGTTTGGAGTGTGCTGCTGAGAGGCTGTTGCCAACGCACAAGTTAGAGCAGCCCCCAAGCTATCCTCTTTTTTCCTTCTCCTGGGTCGCCCTCGGTGGTTGGGTGGGAGCCTACCTCTCTAGTGTCCTACATAGTGCTGGGCATCCCGCGTCTGACCCTGATTTTTGGGGGATGGGATGATTCTGCAGCCTCATGTCTGAGCCCCCAGCCTGATAGGGCTGTGCATTTGCAGTGCCTGAAGCTCAGCCACAGGAGATGTTTCCTTGAGTCTGCAAGGCAATGGGGAGGTGTCCTGTCCAATAAAGGGACAGAGTTACGAAGTCTGCTGTGGGTATGATTGCTCTGCAGAGATTGTAGGAATGGAGGGTACAGTAAACCCTAGGGGAAGAGTCCAGTGACAGAGACCTGGACACTGGAACCCCCGAAAGGGCAGTGATCACTGCAGTGCTAAGATCTCATTCCTGTCAGATGATCCACAGGGGAGTTCTGCATGGGCACACAGCCTTGAAGGGTTGGGGCCCAGGCTTGTAATGCTGCAGGGCAATGTCCCTCAGTGTCCTATTTTTCCTCATTTTGAGAGTCACTGTCCCTCATTTCAGAGTGTGGGGGTTGAGGTATGGCTGTCAGAGGGAAGTCATCCCTTGCTAGGCTCTCTCCTGGGCTTAGGCAGCACCAGTCAAGCTCCTTCCTGTTTTCCTGGGGCCTCACACAGTCCTGTAAGTCAGGCATTGGAGCAACCAGTGTTACTTGCCCTGCTCCTCTTTGATGCAAGAAGAGGCCGACAGGGAGCTTCTGAGCAGGTGCAGCAGGGAAGAGACAACAGCTGATTAGAGCATTCCTGGCTAACATCAGAGGTGCCCCCACGGATTACAGAAGACGCTTCTGGAGTCTGTTGCGGAAGCCGTGGCTTAGGAAATACATTTTGAATTTTATAATTAAATCAAATGTCTTAAGTCACCCTAAAGGGCCACAGGTTAAATACTATGAGGCTTCAGCATTAGTTAATACAGCCAGACAAAGAAGATGTAACCCAGTGCAGTGTGTGGAAAATGAGGGAAATAAGACACCTGGAAGAAATTTGATTGACAGTAGAGAGGAGACTCTTAGACAAGTGGAAGACTATTCCAGTCGTAGGTAGCAGTGTCAGGGAAGTCGTGATTTAGAGCAGTGGTCTCCAAAGTGGGGTGCGCAAGAGGATCCTCGGGGGTGCGCGGCAGGAGGAGCGCCTTTTTTTTTTTTGCGCTTCGGAAAAAATGGTAGAGCCGGCGAGGCAGGGGGTGCGTGCTCAAAATTTTTTTACTGATGGGGTGCACGTGCACGATCAAAAAAGTTTGGAGACCACTGATTTAGAGAATGAGAGGATATGAATGGAGCAGTCGGAAGAAAAGGTGATGAGGATGCGAAACTTGAATTTGATGTGATAAGAGACTGGAAGCTATGTAAAAGGAGTTGATATGACAGAAGAGGAAGATGAATTTAGCATTGGCATTTTGGACAAACAATGGAGGAGAGGTGAGAACTGGGGAGGGTGAGAAAGGAGTCTATTGCTATCCAGGTGGAGCATGGCATGGACAAGTGTTGGAGATAAAGGATGAATTTTGGTGAAATTGAAGTGGAAGAAGTAATTTAGCGAGACACCATATGCTGACAGAAAATGTAGACAAAAATGCAATTGAGGCTATGAGTCTGGGTGATGGAAAGGATAGTGGAGTTGTCAGTAATAAGCTGGAGAATAGTTACGAGGAAAGATGAATAGTTCAAGCTTTCTTTCTCCAAACTGAAGTGCTGATGGTGGGGCATGTTGTGATAACTGGATCTACAAATTTACCCAAATTGTGAGCTCAGTTGTAGGAAGTGAGTGAAAGTTCATAAAAATACACAGTACCTATAACAATAAATGTTGATGCGAAAAGGTGCAAAAGGGAGACAGACTGAATTAGTCAAAACAAAAAGGCCTATTGATATAATTCAGTGACTGTGTTAAAATTAAGCCTGGTAAACGAGAAGTGTGTGACCAGAAAATAATGAACCAAAATTGGCATTTCAGAAATGAGATGTAATTGGAGGACAAAATGAGGTGATGGGTTGTTCCATCCATCACTTCTTTTTAAAAGAAAAGACTTTCGGGGGAGGGAAGGAGGGAAATTAAGAAGCAGCTGTCTGCCAGCAACCATTGCCATGAGTATTACATTCATGGTTGCCACCTTTGTCTCCTGGACCACGGGATCCACCATGACATTGGGTCTTTGCTGTCCTGATCCTCAGAGATGTCCTTACCAGATGGGGCCAGAGAAAGGGACACAGATAACACCATCACCTCCGCTGGTTCTGGCTGAATTCAGATGTGAGACTTTGTCCTGTCATCATCTCTGTGTTTTCTTTTTTCTTCCCGACCTTATTTGTTCTCTTTCCTATCCCTTTCCTTTTTTCCTTCTGTCTAATAAATGTCTGGCTTAGCTAGCCCACACTGCTGGTGAGCCTGTGACTAAGTCTCTAAGGTGCCACAAGGACTCCTCGTTGTTTTTCCTGATACAGACTAACACGGCTACCACTCTGAAATCTGTGACCAAAAAGACATTCCCTAAGCACCTTGACACCGGTACAAGTTTTGCCAGGTTTCAAAGTGGCTGGTAAGACCATATGCTGTGCCTGTGCTTTTCTAGCAGCAAGGTTGCAAGTGAGATTCAACACCAGAATATTTCCTATCTTTGCATTTCTTTTTTGTTCCTTCTTATCTGTTTGTCTTGTCTTGTTTTGTTTTCTAGGAAGTGGGATTGGACTTGAGCAAAAATAGCTCCAGCCCATTTCAGTTAACTTCTACTCTTTTCCCCAAGAAGGATAGCTATTATAATTTAAGTGACTATCAAATAAAGGGTGTGTCCTTTGAAAATCAGCTAAAGGGAAAGGGAACAGTGGATTGTTAAAATGTAAGCCTTATTTAATACTTCAAGCACTTTAACTGTTCCCCCCCCCTTCTTTTCTATATCTTCAATAAAAGATTAAACAAAATTAATGATGTATTTGCCATGGTACTAAGCAGGTTGAGGTCTCTGTATACCAAACCCTGAAGCTTGTTTAAAACTGTTTAATGTTGGACAGTTACAGAGTCATGTTAATACATTGGACACACGTCTTTGGGCTCATATGTTTCATAATACAACAGGCATCCAGTAGGAGATGTCCGAGAGAATTCTCGGTTGATACTGAGCTGAATTCAGCCCACCAGTGAGCAGCTGTTTAATTTGTAACCATTCCCTCGAGACAGCCAGCCATCTATGTCTACACCGCTCTTTTTACTCAAATCTACGTAAGCAGCAGTTAAAGCTACTTTTAAAATATTTATCTTGTTAAAATGAAATACGTAAGACAGAAGAGATTCATCAAATACCTTTTAATAAATGTTCCACAGCTTTCTATGTCATAAAAAACAAGGGACAGTGAGTGGTTACCGTTTAACATACTCTGGAAGTCCAAGCAAATGCATTGTTCTTTGATTGCATAAGTGGACCAAGTGTGTGTTCATTTGAAATTATGGCCATTTCAATCACTCAGTGAAAAAGAGGGACAGTCAGTTGCATTCCTAAGGTTTTGACACATGAAATATTTGGTCTAACTGTGTGCCAGACTCCTGAAGCCTGGATTAAAAACGCGTTCCTCAGGGTGTACTGGAAAAGTAACTTTTAATATAGTCACATACTTCTTTCCAGGTGCTTAAAATTTTCGAGTACTGTTGCCCCAGCACATCAAAATATTCCTAAATCTTCAGGTTTTCCAATACTTTACAAAAAAATTGGGCTAATTTCAGATGTATGTATACTTAAGCAGCAAAGATAAGCTGTATATTTGGTATAATGTTGTAAAAGCATATGTTAATAAAAAGGCATGCATCCTATGAAAGAGAGAGAGAATGAGAATATGTGAATAAGGAGGGAGGTCTTTTTCTCTTGAATACACTGATTTGGCATTTAGAAAACATAGCACCTGATCCTTTGCTTCTACTCTGACAGTATTCCCATTGAAGTCCAGGAGTAAAGGCAGTGCAAAGGTCAAAACAACAGAGAGAAAATTTTATTTAGGTTTACTAATATGTTTTAAAGTTTTCAGCAGTACCAAAGTCCCCTTGAAAAAATGGGTGGTTTTTTTCTTACATAACTAAATTTTTGGCTATGTTTTTCTCACATTATTTATAATGTTAACATTTTACAAGTACTGTGAGGAAAAATAATTCCTCATTACTGTTAGCGTTCTGGCCAACATTTTCTTAAAGTGTTGTAATGTTTCCAAAATAATCTCCTATGGATTAAAGGTATTAGGAAACATTGCCATAGACAATTTCTGCTGTGTGATTATTTATGTATTGAATGTAATGTTTGATTTGCGATGGAGCATAACTTTTCAAGGTCTGTCCACATTGATCCCACTCGTTGTGTGCATGCACTAGAGTTCTAATTTTTTATCCAGACGTGTGTGCTGGGTTTGTACATGCACCTTGCATGCCTTTGTGCCCTGTCCCCGAAGCATAAAGGGTTGGGCAATTCCAACTACTACTCACTTCCTTCTTACTGCTCATGGCAGCCATGTCATCTAGCTTCACTGTAATACTATGTACAGAGTTGTTAGAATAGTTTCTGGCTACCCTGTGATGAGGAAGAACACCTCCTATTGAATATTATTCTTCTGCTTCCTGCTAGTGCTCTGACCCCAGGCTCTTGGGGGCCAAAGAGAGCTCATAGAGCAGCCAGAGTGTCACAGAGTGAGCTGCAGGTCTCCTCAGATCAGTGAGCTTCCCCTACTCCCCATAAAAGAAAAGAGCACTGCTCAAAGCCTAGCACTCGTACTGATCTCCCTCTTGGGTACCATCTAAAAAAGAAATCTGAGTCATCATTCTCTGGACTTTTCTGCTGCTAAGATGGCACTGCAGACTTCCTTTGCCTTGGTACTGCTCCACACCCATCAAAGTCGATCACCAGTTTTCAGCCTTCTGCAGCATTGACCTTGGTACAGTCTGCGTCTTCCATTTTGATGTTGTCTAGACACAAGAGAACTTCTTTGGCGCTCCCTTTGATATTGCTCATTCTGTACTGCTTCCTCTGCTACTGCTGTCTTCAGTGCCATCTCTCTCTGTGCTGGCTGGCTACCTTCTACAGCACTGAAGGATTCGAGGATTACTTCAGAGCCTGAATCTTCATGTCTGAATCTGAATGTCACTTTCGGTAGCAGCCTCAAAGCCCTATTCACCACTGGAACTCAGGGTATCAGTTATGAAGATCTCCTTACATCCTGCTCTGTCCTGTCATGTAACATGTAGCCCTCCAGTTTTTGGCTACCCCAAGATGAGGAACAGCATTTCCTATTGAAGAATATTATTCTTTTGCCGCCTTGTTACCTGCATTTAGTCTCCAAGATCTACTGCTTTCTTGCCTGGTCCTTCCAGGGAACAAGAGTGTGAAAAGAGAGTGGGATCTCATTCCTCATTTCACCATAGGGGTGATGCTTCAGATGGAACTCAAGTGCCATGGATACTGCCACTGTGACACCATATGCTGAAACCTTATTGTTTTCGGTCATGGCCATTCTGGTCTCCATGATCTTTTCATTCCCACTCTTCTGCCCAGTATAGTATTGGCCACCATATCTAGGGGTAAATCTCCTCTATAAGTGGAATCTCAAAGTGTGGGCCAGTGACCTTAAAGGGAGGATGTTCAGGCAAGAAAATACAAAGTGAGGGTGGTGATAATTTTGACCAACAGGGAGATCCTTGAGTCCCTGCAGATTTTTCTGCATCTTCACCAGATGAAGCTATCATTCCATCATTCCTTTCTAAGGCACTTTTTGGGATTTCCTTAAGAGGATGGCCAAAATCGTGGAAGTACCACTAGAAATGCTCCAAGCAAAATCAGAAAAACTGTTTGACATAATACACACAATGTCCAGGGGATTTAGTAAGGGATTCTAAACCCATCCAAAGTTCTTTGGCAGACCCCAAACTCTATCTCTGCTACATTGAAATAAAATGCACTGTAGACATCAAGTCCCTCCAAAAGGATTTGGTTGTTTTTACTCATCCTGACCCAAGTGTGTTGGTTGTGATGGCTGCAAATAAAAAATCAAGACGCCCTGGTCCACCAAAATCCACTCCAAAAGACAAGGAACCAAAAAGATTAGCTCAGAAATATATATATATTTTCCTTCCAAAACGATCTAGATTACAATTCAGAATAGCCAGCTATCGTCCTTTTCTAACCAGATATGACTACCTCCAATGGGAGAGAATTTCCTAATTCTCTTTTTCTCTGAAGGACAATTAATTGCCAAGACATCTTTATAAGCAGCAGTGGATGCTGCTGACACAGCTGCAAGATCCATTGCTACTGGTGTCACAATACAGAGAACCTCTTGGCTGGTTGTGTTCAGTGTCATAAATGAAGTCCAGATGACAATAGAGGACTTATCTTTTTGAACAACATGATTGATTTTGTTGAAAGACTGATGAGACATTAAATTCATTGAAGGACTTGAGTTCTTTGGTTTTTAAGTCTCTCTACCCCAAAATGTAGGAGAAGCCAATTGAAACCTCAGGTGACTTGAAGACACAGGCCATCCTGTTCTTATTTCTATAATCAGAAACCTACAGAATCTTTCAGAAAGAGGCCATGTTACCACAAAGGAAGGATTTTGCTTCTTCAATTGATATCTCAGCCTGCGTCTAGCCAAAATCAGTAAATTTGATGCTGCAGTTGAGTGCTTGGGACTAATCTGTAAGAATCTCTTCTCTCCTTTTGGCAACTGCCTTTCATTTTTCCAGAAATGCTTATAGTAGAAATCCTGTGCTCCTTGATGTCATTCAGAAAGGCTGTCCTCTAGTTTCAGTCCCTGCTTCTTCCCTATCCTCAACACTGTCCCTCTTAAGAGACCCTTCTCACGAACGTCCATTTCAACAGGAGGTAGATTCTCCTAATTCACCTGAGTGCAATAGAATGAGTGATCAAGTGCAGAGAATTCTATTTCCTGTACTTCCTAATTCCAAAGAAACGGTGGTGGTGAACTATCCTAGTCTCTGGCATCACAACAAATTTATTTTTTGCATCAAGTTACAGTTGGTAATTCTTACTTCCAAAATTCCTTCCCTAAATACCATGGATTAGTTCATAACTTTCAACTTACCGCTTATTTTCATGTGTCAGATACTTCCTATTGGCTGCATCTCATTTTTTTGGTGGCAGGTGCACATTGTTAATTTAGAGTGCTTCTGTTTGGTTTCTCCACTGCCAGAGGGTCTTCAAATCAGAGGAAATGAACTTAGTTTTTTGCACTTGAGGCCAAGTGAGGAAGAGAGTCTGTCACAGCAAATTAATTCTAACTCCTACCCAACTGACAGAGTTAATGGGAGCAGTCCTCAATTTAAGAATGGCAAGAGCCTTTATTCCTCAACAGATTTTGTGCTATTCAGATCTTCAGGCTCATCTTGTTACTTCAGTGAAAGTCTGTGTCTGGTTACTCGGTCACGTGGCTTCATGCATTTTCATAGCACCACATGCCAGACTTTGCCTCAGATCCTTTCAGGAGTAGCTGAAGTCAGTCTATCAACCAAGCAGGTCCAGTATGAATTTGCAAGTGACAGTTTCTGCACGAGTCTTGTTGCTTCAAAGCTCTGTACACTGGATGTTCTGAGTGCATTAACTTATTACCTGCATAGGATGAATCAGTTTTGTAGGTCACCCAGACAGTATGTAGCCTTTGGAGGAAAGTACTAAGGTCAAGCCATTTCCTTACAAAGGCTCTTTAAATGAATCTTCAAATTTCTACCCAAGATGGTTTCCCAGTTCCACCTCAGTTATTCCATACATTTACCTACCTTTTCCCTCAAGACTCTAATGAGGAAAGAAAGCTTCTTTCATTAGATGTTCACAGGGTGTTGGCTTTTTATCTTGAGCAGACAGTCATTTTGGAAATATCCATTTCCACTCAGTCTCCAAGTGTGTCTCAGGGTGCATTACATGCTGCTATCGGTTATTGGGATGATTCTCACTTGAAGGGGTATGGGCCCATTCTGTGATAGTGCAGGCAACAACTACAGCCGCACTCCACAACATGACCTTTGCAGACATATGCAAGGCAACCAGGTGGAGTTTGGTACACACCTTTTCCACACACTATGCTCTAGTGCATAATTCCATAACAGAATATTGCCCTGAAGAGAAAATCCCATCGGCAACAGTATAAGCCTAGACTGATGGCTCAATATTTCTTCCACCAGAGACCGTTTGAGCCATCCCATGAGAAGCAGAGAGCTCAGAAGACCCGCTTCCCCACACCTTCTGCAGTGGGTTCCTCATTCTACTCCCATCCCTTGACTAAATACTGTTTTTGATGGGAGCTTGAGAGCTGCAAAACACTGAGTCCAACACCTTCCGACTCCCATACACCCTTTGAGGGTGGGGAGGGGTCATCTAGCGCACTCTTTCAATACCCGAGGTGCTATAACAATGGACAAATAGGTGCTCAGTCATCCATTCTGGCTCTATGATATAGTTTGCATTCCTTTCCCCACCCCTTCTTGGGGGTCATTCTCACAGGAAGTGGAATCTCTCTTATAGCGAGGATCGATAGAGCGGGTTCCTCTTCACTAGCAAGGGACGGGTTACCTGTGTTCTTCCCAAAACTGCATGCATCCTCTGTAGAAAGGAGGCTCTATTCCCTTGATATTTGGTGAGCCTTAGCCTTTTACCTGCAGAGAATAAAACAGTCAGGAAATCCCTAGACTATTTGTCGCCAGAGCAGAAAGGGTCAGACTATATCCTCTCAAAGAATCTTGAAATGGATCTTGGCCTGTAATTTGCTCCATCAGCTGTTTAATCTTCTCCCTCCTTATGGGGTAAGAGCTCATTCCACAAGAGCACAAGCGACACCTATTGTGTTGGTTGAAGAAGTGCCTCTACTTGATATTTGTAAGGCAGCCATGTGAAGCACAGTTAACAGATTTGCTAGACTCTTTGCTTTGGTACAGGACTCCTCTGATGCATCTTTTTGGAACAGCAGTCCTTCATTCAGCTCTGCCATCAAAGCCCTTGCATGCTCCTCCTGTTTTGAGTACTGCTTGTCAACAGTGGAGTACACATAGGGACCAGCTGTTGGAAAAAAAAAGAGGAAGTTACTTACCTTATAGTAATTGGAGTTTCTTGGATATGGGTAGTTCTATCTGTAGTACATTTCCTGCCCTCCTTCCTCTCTGCTTCAGATCTTCTCAGATTCACAGTGGAGAAGGAACTGGAGAAGCAGTTGATCCTCCTCACCCTTTATCTTCTTGGTTGGAGGCACAAAGTGAGACAGGGCCATGTGTGCACCAATGAACACCGCTTTCAAAATTCTCCAGCTTTGGGTTTCATGGTGTACATCCATATCCACAGTGAAATACAGATAAAGACCACACATCTTGAAGAACCTCCAGTTACATAAGGTAAGTAGCTTTCTCTTTATTACATTTCTTAGTTGTTACAGTGCTTCTTACTTGGTGTGTTGTATGTGTGGAGGGTATTGAGGGTGTTTGTGGGTGTTGAGGGTGTTTGTGGTTGTTGTGTGTTTTTTATTGTAACTATTTTGTATAATGTATTTTTTGGTTAGGAGCCAGAGCAGAAGTTGAAAGCACCTAGCAGAGGATTAATGATGAAAAGTTGGTCAAAAAGGGAGTTTTGAATAGGGATTAGAAGTAGGAGAGTGATACTTGGTTACAGGGAGAAGGAAGCTGTTCTTGGCCTACCCCATTCTAGTGTACTTGTGTCAAATGCTCTGAGAATGCTCAGTGGTACAGAAACGTCCAAGAAGAACAGCACTATTGCTGACCCTAGAGAAGATGGAAAGGTTGCTAGAGAAGTGTGTGTGTAAAAGAAAAAAAAAAAAAAAAGTTTGTGGTAAGAGGACAGTTTTTGTTTAAGTAGGATTACACTAGTAGGGTGCCTAGCAAAAGGAGGGTAGTAGAATAGAATTTTTCTCAAGAGGCTGATGAATTTATTCATAAATTGGAAAGTCAAAAGCAGCAGAGCCTCTTACTGCACAACAGCAATACTTGTTTCACAGAGCTACACCACAGATAAGTAAAGGAGAAAAATGTATCTCCATTCCTTTTGACTGAGTCACTGAAGTTTGCTGTTGTAACTTTGCAAGGAAACGTATTGTATGATCAACATTTCCAAATCCCTTGCTTAAAAATCAAATGCAGATGGTTTAAAGTAATGAGAGACCAAGCATGTTTTACATTAGTCGATAAAGACTCAAGACACTTTCCAAAAATTATATTTTGGAATTCAAAATTAGGTGCCCTAAATGGGGGTAGTTATGTACTTTACGCATATCTGTTTTGTGGAATAGGCTGTTGGGCAAACAAAACAGGCATTGAAATAAACTGCTTCTCTTAAGTATAAAAATGACATAAAACTCATATTAAAGGAGAAATAGATTAAAATCCTATTTTCTTTTGAGTGGGATATAATATGAACTAATTTGATTAACCGTATGCTTAACATAATCATATTATAGATAATTGACAGGATTCTGAAACTTAAGGTCATTGTCACTGCCACCACAATAAATCTTTTAAAGGCAAGTTTTAAAATTAGGAGTCATGTGATACTGAAGCATTGCTGATGTCTTCACTTTTAAATCATACTGTAATAAAGTTAGATCCTGGCAGCTGGCGTTCTTGCGGATTGACATGGCTAATTGCTTTTGGCATGTTAGCCCCAGGAAACCTCATCTGTCACTTCAGAGCAGGAAGCTTGGCAGGAGCTGGGGAAAACATTTAATACATTGTCTCTTGCCTTTTATGCAAGGCTGCGTTGCCGTTTTGAACTTTCCTGTGTAACTCTTTAAAAGCTTGATACTACAGAATTTTAGTTTGAAATTTATTTAATCCGTTTACATTTATTTTTCCCCACAGTGAGCAAATAAGGAAAGATTTGGCGGTTGGTAACTAACAAATATATCAATATGAACTCTAATTAATACTTGAGCGATTATCCAGACAAAGCTTTTCCTTAGTAATGGATCAGATATTGCATACTTAGTTTTACACTAGAAAACTATTAATTTCCAAGGAAAACTATGTGCTTTTTGTAGAAGCTAACGATTGAGAATCCCGTGAATAACACAGACAAAAGGAATGTTATTCACATTGTGAAAAGATCTTCGGCAGCTAGCTCTAATATAGACAACAATTCTAATTAGAGTATGACTATGAACAGTGATTGTGTAAAGCAAAGTTCTGGTTGTAAAGAGAGGAAGGATAGTGCAGTGGTTAGATTACTAGCCTAGCACTTGAGAGACCCGAGTTGAAGTCTCTACTCCACCACAGACTTCCTGTGTGATCTTGGTCAATTCAGTTAGCCTCTTTGTGCCTCAGTTCCCCACCTCTAAAATAGCGATAGTAGTACTATCACTACCTCACAAAGGTGTTCTGAGGTAAATACATTAAAAGATTGTGGGGTCATAAGAAAGAGCTTTTTGGTAATGCACCAATGATGTCTGACTGGAAAGAAGAGAACACCTCTGGTTTCTATAATATTAAAGGCTTAAATGAAAAGGAAATAGCAAAAAGCATTTTCCCCTGTTCTCCTTTTCCTTTCTCAGTTTAATGTAATGGGGTTGATTCACTGTTGCCTAGCACCTTATATAGTTACTTATACGAAAGGGGGTGTAAAATGCTACCATTTTGATTTGATGGCAGTTTATACTATTACTGTTCCCTTGGTGTGGGTTTTAATCATTTGTCAGATTGGTGTTAATGTTTTGGGTCTCTAAAGATCAGATTGTTGGCTGGTATCTTTTGGATCACACAATTTTTCTTGTTCTGTTGAAGCTCTAGTTTTGGAATTTGAAGATTGTTCCTTGGCAACAATTCTGTATGTGTACTAGATTTCTTTGAATATTGACAAGGTTTGAAAGTGATCAGTTGAATCTGCTGCCTGGGATGTTTACCTGAGGCATGATTATAACTGACAGGGAATCAGTGTCCCCAATACTGAGTTCTGATAATGGGACCATGCTCCCAGAGTAGTCACCAGTAGGCTTCAGTGTGGTCACAGTGCAGTGGGTTTGCACTTGATGCATTCAGTTTTTCCATTTGAAAAACCCCAGTTATTACCAACTTTTGAAGTGCCGAATTTCTGAGCAGCCTCAGTCCTGCTGTGTGTTTCTTTGTCCACAGCCACTGCCATAGCTCTCAGAACTGCAGTGATGGACTTTTTCTTTACTATCGAAGAGAATAGACACATTGATATTTTATGTGACTTATAAAATCTTTAAGTTCAGTAAAATTGCAAGGTTGTAGTCCAAGAAAGTAATGTTTTATATCTCTGGGACTTCAACATCAAGCACATATTATTTGATTAGTGTATCTTGGTGAACTCAACAATTTTGATATAGGTTTCTTCCCATTATTAAAAAGAACAGGAGTACTTGTGGCACCTTAGAGACTAACAAATTTATTAGAGCATAAGCTTTCGTGGACTACAGCCCACTTCTTCGGATGCATATATATATATATATGCACGTATATGCATCCCTTCTTCGGATGCATATATATATATATGCACGTATATGCATCCGAAGAAGTGGGCTGTAGTCCACGAAAGCTTATGCTCTAATAAATTTGTTAGTCTCTAAGGTGCCACAAGTACTCCTGTTCTTTTTGCGGATACAGACTAACACGGCTGCTACTCTGAAACTTCCGATTATTGACTTTCTTGAAGTAAGGAGTCCATATTTAGTGACTTTTGGCTAAAATGATGAAAATCAAGAGATTACATAACGGGATGTTCATTTTGTTGGTTTCCAGAGGAGAGTCAAACATTTTCCTTGTTAGGAAGTCTAAGGAGGTAAGATAAATGATTGAACCATGAGCTCTAATATTCTTCCTAAAGAGAAATTCAGAATATCATCTCTAAAATCCTAAATCAGGGTAATCAATTGTGGTCCCATAATCTAGAAATCTATATTTTAATTTGAGAGAGGGAATCATCTGAGTGCAGATCTGGGATTCACGGAGTTCTAAATGCTAATCCAAACAGTGATGCTGATATGCTGTGATGGAAGTAATTTAAATTCTCTGCCTGTTCCTCTAGGTGTAAGGTACAAAAAGTAATACTTGCCCCCAAAGCTGTGTTGGCGGGATTTATTAATGTTGTTTAAAAATGAAAAGCACTATGGTAAGTACTTATTTAGCCAAAACAAAATCTCTCCCACCAGTATTTTCTTCAGTTTGGTTTGTGGGGGCTCTTTTTCAGCCATGAACCTTTCCCTGGTGGCTTCCTGTGAAATGTCCGGTTGTAATGTTATTTGGAATTTAATTTATTTCAGTGTGTATTTCATTTAAAATGTAAGTATCCAAGCTCTAGGTGCTCAGATCTGGTGAGCCCAGTAGAAGAAGCTAAATGGAACAAAACGTGCATGGAATTTTGTCCTTAAACACATTAAAAATACAAAGTGAAATGTCCACAGCTAAACCTCCCTAGCTCACTCATGAGTGGCTACCCTTTCTATCCACTAAACCCCTCCCTAGAATGAGTGTTTCCATTGAGTTTATCAGCTGTTACCTGATTGGTTCATTAAAACATCATTTACAGTGTTTATCTTCCCAAAAGCTTATAATCAGAAATCTCCCCTTTACCCTCCCTAAGTAGCATCTTTATTGCCCACCTAGAAAGTTTATTTCTGTAGGGATAATCCTGGACTCCAACTCAATTATTTCTACCCATTTTTGTAAAACAAGGTTAAGTCCATTTAGTCTTATTATTTTGGCTTATTCCAAATTTTTCTTTAAGACATACATTTTCTCTTTTTTGTTTTAGTTCAGTGACTTCATATGTCTGACATTCTGTGGGAGAAATATAAATGGATGCTTCTCTAGCTGGCTGTTTGGACTTACTTGTTTAGACAACCTAAGAATGTTGTGTATTTGCACATGTTGTGAAGTCAGTTCAGTTATAAATTATAGACTCCCTTCTAATTCTGAAGTTTTCTTCACATCCTTCAGAAAGTATAATGGTGACTGATACTTCCAATTAAGG
Source organism: Chrysemys picta bellii (assembly GCF_011386835.1). NCBI lineage: Eukaryota > Metazoa > Chordata > Testudines > Emydidae > Chrysemys > Chrysemys picta. The sequence goes on along the minus strand of NC_088791.1, from coordinate 331,907,077 downwards.
TTGTGGAACCCATTCTCTCTCAAGCTCATTGTTAGGAGTTTTACATTACTGAATCTGCTGATTTTCAGCACTATTCATATTTACTTGAGGTAAATAATTCTTTCAAGTTACCTAAATACTTCGCCTTCATAGCCTTCCTTAACTTACCTCTGCTATGATGCCTACAAAACACTGCCATTCAAAATGGAGGTTTAGCAAAAAGCACTTTCAGGGTTATTCTCAGGTGATCTCTTCGCTGACAATCTCAGTTTTCCCCCTCTTTCTTGGTCTTTTGATTCTAAAAATTTATTTAAATATAGTAGGTAAAGAAATCTGATTATCCGCCTAGATAGCTTTGTTAATTGCATCTATAATTGCTTTTTTGTAATTTTGCTTTGGTCTTTTAAAATGAGTGAGTTCAGAGGATGATTCAGTTGTCCATGCATATTTCATTTTTTTTGGCTCTGGTGGCTGGACTCTTGAAGTTCTAGAGTTTTATCATGATCTTGCACAGGTTGTCTCATGAGTCCTTTGAGTAGGCTACTAAAACTTCTGGTTAGATATAGCTGTATATTTAACTCAGTTGCATAATGTTATGGTTAACATAAATAAATAAATAAAACCCTTCTGTGCATGAGAAGTCAGTGAACCACTTTGGCTGCTTCTACTGAGCTACATCTTGGAAAACCCCTTGTCCCTGACTCAAGGTAATCCTGAAAATGTAGGCCCTCATCCTGCAAGGGTTTACGTGATATCTTAATTTTAAGAACTGTGAGTAGGCCCATTGATGTTAGTGGGTTTACTCACAGTGCATAATGTTAAGCAGGTGTGTAAGCCTTCACAGGATTGCGTCCCTAACATGGTTGTTGTACCTGAGTTCTGATACTCACTTGACATGTTCATTATTAGCATATGCTATCTAATCTGATTCTCTCAGTTCTTTACTCACTTTTGCACAGGTATTCTTGTGTTGCAAGTTCCCTTCCTTTGTGTAATCTGAATCTTTTTCTTAATTGTATGTTGGATTCTTCTTTTGAACCTTTCCAGGTTGAATATTACGAGCTGACTTTTCTAAGGCACTTTTCAAATTTCTTACCTAGGGTATGTCTACACTACGAGAGTAGTTCGATTGTACTTAAATCAAATATGTGGAATCGATATTACAAAGTCAAATGTGTGTATCCACACTAAGGACAGTAATTCGACTTTGTGAGTCCACACTAACGGGGCAAGTGTCGACATTAGAAGCGGTGCACTGTGGGCAGCTATCCCACAGTTCCCGCAGTCCCCGCTGCCCATAGGAATTCTGGGTCGAGCCCCCAATGCCTGCTGGGGAAGAAAATGTGTCAAGGGTGGTTTTGGGTAACTGTCGTCATCCAACCGTCACTCCCGCCCTCCCTCCCTGAAAGCGCTGGCGGACAATCAGTTCGCGCACTTTTCTGGTGAGTGACAGTGCGGACGCCACAGCACTGCGAACATGGAGCCCGCTGCGACCATCGCTGCAGTTGTGGCTGTTGTCAACACCTCGCACCTTATCATCCACCTTTTCCAGAGGCAGATGCTGAGAAATTGGGCGAGGAGGCTACGGCAGCGCAGTGAGGACATGAAGTCTGAGAGTGGCACAGACCTCTCACAAAGCACGGGACCCCGCGCCATGAACATCATGGTGGCAATGCGTCATGTTGATGCTGTGGAACGGCGATTCTGGGCCCGGGAAACAAGCACGGACTGGTGGGACCGCATAGTGCTGCAGGTCTGGGATGAATCCCAGTGGCTGCGAAACTTTCGTATGCGGAAGGGAACTTTCCTGGAACTTTGTGAGTTGCTGTCCCCTGCCCTGAAGCGCAAGGACACCCGGATGCGAGCAGCCCTGACTGTCCAGAAGCGAGTGGCTATAGCCCTCTGGAAGCTTGCAACGCCAGACAGCTACCGGTCAGTCGCGAATCACTTTGGCGTCGGCAAATCTACCGTGGGGGTTGCTGTGATGCAAGTAGTCAACGCAGTCGTTGAGCTACTGCTGTCAAAGGTAGTGACCCTTGGAAACATCCAGGTCATCATAGATGGCTTCGCCACGATGGGATTCCCAAACTGTGGTGGGGCTATCGATGGAACTCGCATTCCTATCCTGGGACCGGATCACCAGGCCAGCCAGTACATTAACCGAAAGGGCTACTTTTCCATGGTGCTGCAAGCACTGGTGGACCATAGGGGACGTTTTACAAACATCAACGTAGGATGGCCAGGCAAAGTTCATGACGCTCGTGTTTTCAGGAACTCTGGTCTGTTTAGACGGCTGCAGGAAGGTATTTACTTCCCGGACCAGAAAATAACTCTTGGGGATGTGGAGATGCCTATAGTGATCCTCGGGGACCCAGCCTGCCTGCTAATGCCCTGGCTCATGAAGCCCTATACAGGCGCCCTGGACACTGAAAAAGAACTCTTCAACTACCGTCTGAGCAAGTGCAGAATGGTGGAGTGTGCTTTTGGACGTCTCAAGGGGAGATGGAGAAGCTTACTGACTCGCTCTGATCTCAGCGAAACCAATATCCCCATTGTTATAGCAGCTTGCTGTGTGCTCCACAATCTCTCTGAGAGCAAGGGAGAGACCTTTATGGCGGGGTGGGAGGTTGAGGCGAATAGCCTGGCTGCTGATTACGCCCAGCCAGACAGCCGTGCGATTAGAAGAGCCCAGTGGGATGCGCTGTGCATCCGGGAGGCTTTGAAAGCTAGGTTCCTCAGTGAGCAGGGTAACCTGTGACTATTAAGTTTGTTTAAAGAGAAGCTGAACCTGCCCCCGTTTCTTTACCCACTTACTGTTGACTATCCTCTCCAGCTACATACCCCATTCACCCCGTCCCCCTCCTTCCAACACACGTTTAAAAATAAAATAAATGGAACTTTGTTAATGAACACCGTTTTCTTTGTTACGGATTTCGCGGTAAAGTGTTGAAACTGGGACGCAGACTGTGGTGGGGAGCGGGCGTAGTGATGGAAAGAACGCTTCTAAACTCGAGGAATGACAAGCTCCTGCTCCTAGAGAGGTCCGCAGTGTTGGACTAGTTGTTTCAACGGAGCCTGCCACCCCTCCTTTTCGGGGCTCTGTGACTTTGTGGCGGGGGAGGACGGTTACAGATCCCCTGCTGCGTGGCTCTGTGATCCAGGATAAGGACCGCAGCATAAGATCTCTATCTGCCCTCCCCCGCCACAAAGTCACATCCCCCCCCCCCCCCCCGAATATGAAATCCACCTCCCAGACTGACCAGGGTGCCTAGTGACTGCAATGTGTGTGTGACCTTCTGCTGAACCTGCCCCCGTGTCTGTACCCTGGTAAAGGTGACTGTCCTCTCCAATTACCAACCCCCTTCCCCCCCTTCAAACACACTGTCCCTTAAAAGAACATGATGGAAACAGTAATTAACAGAAACGTATCATTTATTAGCAACTACACAATTAGGGGATGAAACTGGGACGGGGGCTTAGGTGAGGCAGGAAGGAAAGGACTTATAAAATTTTTGGGAATGAGAGCCTTCTGGTACTTGAGCAGTCTGCAGGGGTGGAGTGACAGTTTTCCCGGCCCCTGCCGCCCCTCCTTCTTGGGACTTGGGGTGAGGGGGGTATGGGAGTTTGTGGCGGGGGAGGGCGGTTAGAGACTGCAGCGGGGCTCTGTCCTCCTGCCTCCGGTCCTGCAGAACATCCACAAGGCGCCGGAGCGTGTCCGTTTGCTCCCTCATTAGTCCAAGCAGCGTTTGAGTCGCCTGCTGGTCTTCCTGCCGCCACCTCTCCTCCCGTTCGCTGTGTGCTCGCTGGTATTGCGACATGTTCTCCCTCCACTGGGTCTGCTGGGCTGCATCGGCTCGGGAGCAGCCCATAAGTTCTGAGAACATGTCGTCCCGTGTCCTTTTCTTTCTCCGCCTAATCTGCGCCAGCCTCTGCGAGGGGGATGCCAGGGTAGGTTGGGAGACAGTCGCAGCTGTGGGATGGGAAAAAGGGAGTGAATTCCTCACAAAGATAATTTTTTGTGAACAATGAATATAGTCTTTCTCTGTGAACAAGACCATGCATAGCACCTATCACATGCGCACTCAGGACAAGGTCGAATTTTCGGCCTTCGCATTCAATGCCTGGGGTCTTGCAGTGGAGATCAGACAAGCGGGGCAGGATAGTGGAATTCGGGTAGAAGGCTGACATGGTAAGCCGTAGACTTTTGGCTGCTTAAAACTTAAATTAGAGCAGTGCCCTCCTTTCACGTTCAAAGCAATGCTCCTATCGTTGGGCAGTTCCTGCTGCCGGCAATCCGGCAAGCATGAACTCTGCCCCTGTCCCACCCCCTCGTGGCTGTCCCCGGGAAAGATCCCTGTATGCTGCCCCTCTTCCGCCTCCACTGCGTGGCGGTAAACCGCCGGTGACAGTTCTGTAAAGGAACAGGCAAGCAGTCCCAATAGTAACATTCCCCTAATTCTAAGCAGGTCACCATGAGCGACATCACTCTGCTGAGAATTTCTGAGACCGAGAAAGAACGCATGCTGCGTGAAAGCCAGCAAAAACCAGGGCCGTATGCCGCCATGCTCTGCAAGGTAATGATCCCAGAGTACTTGATGGTAGCCTGACGAGGAAAAGTTTCCTACCACGGAGGACACAATAAGGCCGCTCTCCCCAGGAACCTCATGCAAAGGCTTTCCAATTACCTCCAGGAGAGCTTCGTGGAGATGTCCCATGAGGATTTCAGCTCTATCCCCGGACATATAGATCTTCTTTTCCAGTAGCTGCACTGGCAAGGACTAAAACATTAAGCGCCTAGGGCAAACAAATCATGAAAAACCCATTGTTAATATTCCTGTTATGTTCAAAATAAATGTTTACATGTTTAAAACACTTACCGACTGATCATTCCGCTGATTCAGGGTCTGGGTTAACACCTGGGGACGGTTGGTAGGGGATCTCTGTGAGGGTGATGAAGAGATCCTGGCTGTCTGGGAAATCAGCATTGTAAGCGCTGTCGACTGCGTCGTCCTCCTCTCACCTTCCTCATCCGCTAACATCTCCGAGGAAGCGGCCGTTGACAATATCCCATCCTCAGAGTCCACGGTCAGTAGTGGGGTAGTGGTGTCGGCCCCACCTAGAATGGAATGCAGTGCCTCGTAGAAACGGCACGTCTGCGGCTGGAATCCAGAGCGTCCGTTTGACTCTTTGGTCTTTTGGTACGCTTGTCTCAGCTCCTTGATTTTCACGCGGCATTGCATTGCATCCCGGCTGTATCCTCTCTCTGTCATGGCTTTGGAGATCTTCTCATAGATCTTTGCATTCCGTCTTTTCGATCGCAGCTTCGAAAGCACGGACTCATTGCCCCACACAGTGATCAGATCCATGCTGGGGGCCTCTTTCTATTCTGAGATTGCATGGTCACCTCCGCTGGAGAACTCTGCATCGTTGCCAGTGCTGCTGAGCTCGCCACGATGTCCAAACAGGAAATGAGATTCAAACTGCCCAGACAGGAAAAGGAATTCAAATTTTCCCGGGGCTTTTCCTGTGTGGCTGGTCAGAGCATCTGAGCTCGGACTGCTGTCTAGAGCGTCAGAGTGGTGCACTGTGGGATAGCTCCCGGAGCTATTAGCGTCGATTTCCATCCACTCCTACCCTAATTCGACATGGCCATGTCGAATTTAGCGCTACTCCCCTCGTTGGGGAGGAGTACAGAAATCGAATTAAAGAGACCTCTATGTCGAACTAAATAGTATCGTTGTGTGGACGGGTGCAGGGTTAATTTGATTTAACGCTGCTAAATTCGACATAACCTCCTGGTGTAGACCAGGCCCTAGATATTTCAAAGAATTAATGGTTGCAGGAATTTATTACATCATTCCAATTTAACGAATCCATTGTGCTATTAGTCTTTTTGTACTTTTAATTTCATGTTTGAGTGCAATATTAGGACAGACTCAGAAGTGATTCTTAAAATGGTAGAAGACTTCCTTATCTGTCTACTTGAGAGACCATAATAATCAGTGGCACTTCTTAGAAAACATGCATGAGGGTTTTTTCCAGATATAAGTGTTTAATTCATGCATCATTGTAACCAGCAACAGTGTTGACTGTTGAGTCAGTAGTGAAGTTCCTTGTGATAAATAAAACTAAGTTTTTTCCAAGTAGAGCTTCAGAGAAGGACCACTTGGGGGGTATAGTTCTACACATACATCTAAAGATATTTGTTTTCACTCTGTGGAGTGGGGAAAATAAGATGTGTGTTTTCTTACCTTAAGCAAGTGCTCCCTGACAGAGGACTCAGCCCTATAAGCCATGCACAGAGGTAAACCAGTCTCCATACTAGTGTTTTGATAAATTTCCCTGTCAGTCTAGAAGCTGAGGCTTTTCTTATTTAGAAAATGGGGGTCAGAGGGGGTGGAGACAACCTCAAAAAAAATCTTTATTTCAAAAACTGGTTCAGGTTTATAAGTGAAACTATCACTTGTGTAAAACGCAAGCACTTAAATGTAAGGAAACAAATAATGAAGAATATCAATATCACACTGACTACCTAATCTAAACATGTTGTCCTTATCAAGAACATGGAAATACTTCTCTCAAAGTTCAATAGCTGTAAAAGTGAACCATGGATTATTTTTGTTTTAATATATTGTTAGCTTTATTACACTATCTAAGCTAGTATAAGTGGGAAATATCAGTTAATGTTTTCTACAGGCAGTAGAGTATTTCTGGGGAATGACTTTACTATTGCTATATATTGAGAATAATATATATGTAATTTAATAATGTTAAAATTGTGTGTCTGTGGACTTGTATATGAGGCTGATCAGTATGTGTCATTTGGTGTATACATGTCTGATTTTTTTTTTTAGAAGCATTTTATAATGTGCTTGTGACTGTGGATAAGGAATAGTATATATTTTGGGTCAGAGTTCAGATAGTTGTGTTGTGAAATTTTTCTTTGAATATGATAAGAATGTGTGGAGATTTATTATATAGTCAGTGTAAGATTGATGACTTAACTGCTGAGTGTTTGGGCTTTGTAAATTATTTGATAGGTAAGCATATTGTTGTCACATAACTGCTTGGTTTTTTAAAAGAAAGTCTGATGCAAAATGGACTTGAACCCAAGTCTCCCAAGTCCTTGGCTAGTGCACCCTAACTATCCTTCCTCTCCTGATTTGGTCAGTAGGAGCTGTCCCTTTAAAAACAAACTACAGTAAAACCTGCCAAGAATGACCACTTGGCCTCTCTTCAGAGGTTTGCACACCAGACAATGGTGTTGTCCTGTGGCCTCTGCAAGTAGTCATAGAATCATAGAATATCATGGTTGGAAGGGACCTCAGGAGGTCATCTAGTCCAACCCCCTGCTCAAAGCAGGGCCAATCCCCAACTAAATCATCCCAGCCAGGGCTTTGTCAAGCCTGACCTTAAAAACCTCTAAGGAAGGAGATTCCACCATCTCCCTAGGTAACACATTCCAGTGCTTCACCAGCCTCCTAGTGAAAAAGTTTTTCCTAATATCCAACCTAAACTTCCCCCCACTGCAACTTGAGACCATTACTCCTTGTTCTGTCATCTGGTACCATTGAGAACAATCTAGATCCATCCTCTTTGGAACCACCTTTCAGGTAGTTGAAAGTAGCTATCAAATCCCCCCTCATTCTTCTCTTCTGCAGACTAAATAATCCCAGTTCCCTCAGCCTCTCCTCGTAAGTCATATGCTGCAACCCCTTAATCATTTTTGTTCCCCTCCACAGGACTCTTTCCAATTTTTCCACATCCTTCTTGTAGTGTGGGGCCAAAAACTGGACACAGTACTCCAGATGAGGCCTCACCAATGTCGAATAGAGGGGAATGGTCATGTCCCTCGATCTGCTGGCAATGCTCCTTCTTATATAGCCCAAAATGCTGTTAGCCTTCTTGGCAACACTGTTGACTCACATCCAGCTTCTCGTCCACTGTTAACCCCTAGGTCCTTTTCTGCAGACCTGCTGCCTAGCCACTCGTCCCTAGTCTGTAGCAGTGCATGGGATTCTTCCGTCCTAAGTGCAGCACTCTGCACTTGTCCTTGTTAAACCTCATCAGATTATTTTTGGCCCAATCTTCTAATTTGTCTAGGACCCTCTGTATCCTATTCCTATCCTCCAGCGTATCTACCACTCCTCCCAGTTTAGTATCATCTGCAAGCTTGCTGAGGGTGCAATCCACGCCATCCTCTAGATCATTAATGAAGATATTGAACAAAACCGGCCCCAGGATCAATCCTGGGGGCACTCCGCTTGATACTGGTTGCCAACTAGACATGGAGCCATTGATTACTACCCGTTGAGCCCGATCTAGCCAGCTTTCTATCCACCTTACAGTCCATTCATCCAGTCCATACTACTTTAGCTTGCTGTGAAGAATACTGTGGGAAACCAAATCAAAAGCTTTGCTAAAGTCAAGGAATAACATGTCCACTGCTTTTCCCCTAGTCACTTGTGAGCAGGTGGTCTCTCTTCAGCGGTGGTCTCTAAAGTAGGTTTTATTGTACAGTAACTCCTCACTTAAAGTTGTCTCGGTTAACATTGTTTTGTTGTTATGTTGCTGATCAATTAGAGAGCATGCTCGTTTAAAGTTGCGCAATGCTCCCTTATAACGTTGTTTGGTAGCCGCCTGCTTTGTCCACCGCTTGCAGAAAGAGCAGCCCATTGCAGCTGGCTGGTAGGCACTTGGAACCAGGGTGGACCGACAGCCGCCCACTTCCCTAAGTTCCCTGTGCGGCAGCTACCCAGCAGGCTATCAATTGCTGGCAGTTCAGCTGTCCCTCCCCCCGCTGCCACGTGCTGCTCTCCTGCCCTCTGCCTTGGAGCTGCTTCCCAGAGTCTCTTGCTTGCTGTGCGGGGGGAGGAGGGGAAAAGGGGTGCTAATATCAGGGTGTCCCCCTCCCCCCTGCTCCTGCCCTCTGCTTACCCATCTCCATAGAGCGGGGGGAACGACACGACAGGGCTCAGGATGGAGGGAGCTTGCTAGTAGCAGCTGCTGTCTCAACTTGCTGATCTACTTAAAAAGGCAATGTGCTTAGAGTGGGTTCAACATACTTAAAGGGCAATGCGCATCTCTCTCTCTCACTCACACACACACGGACGGTGTGTGTTTCTGTATCTGTCTGCCATGCTGTCTACCCTCCCTCCATTTATGCTGCCTTGTAGAGTGTGAGGCTACATTAACAACAATGTGTTAACCCTTGCGGGCTCAGCCAATTGCTAGTTCATCATTTAGCAGTAAGACATTCCCTGGGAAATATCCCACCCTCTGACTTCACCACCTCAACCAAGCTTCACAATCATCATTGCTATGTACAGTATTAAATTGTTTGTTTAAAACTTATATTAGTGTGTGTTTGTGCATGTGTATATCTAGATAGATAGATATAAAATAGTCTTTTGTCTGGTGAAAAAAATTTCCCTGGAACCTAACCCTCTCCCATTTACATTAATTCTTATGGGGAAATTGGATGCACTTAACATCGTTGCGCTTAAAGTCGCATTTTTTAGGAACATAACTACAACGTTAAGCTAGGAGTTACTGTATTTTTTTTTTTAGATAGCAAGGCTCAAAGGTGGATGCCTCAGAGGATTGCTTATGAGCTATAGAGCCTTTTGACTTTAAGTGACTAGTTTCAGTTCTGACTAGCTAATCAGGGTTTAAAAATTGTTCCCATCTAATGGGTGGCCCATTATGAGTTGTGAGTCCCGGTTCCAGCTCCCATGTTGCACACTCACCACCATGCTTTGCACTAGATTGGAAGCTCTCCAAGGCGAAGACTGTTTGTTTCTTACTATGTACTTATATAGTGCCTAGCACAATGGGACTCCAGTTTTGATTGGGTCCTCTATTGCAGTGGCTCTCAACCTTTCCAGACTACTGTGCCCCTTTCAGGAGTCTGATTTGTCTTGCGTACCCCCCAAATTTCACCTCACTTAAAAATTACTTGCTTACAAAAATCAGGCATAAAAATACAAGTGTGTCACAGCACACTACTCCTGAAAAATTGCTTCCTTTCTCATTTTTACCATATAATTATAAAATAAATCTATTTGAATATAAATATTGTACTGTATATAAATCAGTATAAAGAAGTCATTGTCTTCATGAAATTTTAGTTTGTACTGACTTTGCTAGTGTTTTTTATGTAGCCTGTTGTAAAACTAGGCAAATATCTTAGATGAATTGATGTACCTCCCTGGAAGACCCCTGTGTACCCTCAGGGGTCTGCATACCTCTGGTTGAGAACCACTGCTCTAGTGGCAGCTCCCGCAGAGTGGTCAAAGTCACCTTACTATAAATTTGCAAGCGTTAGCAATGTAATTCTTGCACACACTGGGCGTATCAGTTGTGCAGGGAACACTGAAAAACCAGAAGACACACCAAAAAATAATTTGTACTTTGGCTCAAATTCAAGATTTTTTTTATGATTCTTGAACTCCTTAGCTGGAAATCCAGCCTTCAGGATATAGGTTCTCCCTTCATTTTGTCAGTGTTGGGAGTCTTAACTGCCGCCTTATCTGCTTCTCTCGCAAGCAACTTTGCACTTTCTCCCATGACACTCCATGTTAATGGGACCATCTCCCCATCAACATTCATGAAGATGCAACCTCATCTTCTGTTTACATCCCGCCTCAAGACCTACTTCTGCCGTGATGGCTGCCAATCACTCCAGTCAAGTCTTGGTTAGGCAAGGTGTGAGCTATGACTTGGGCTAAACTTTATTCATTTTATTACCTCATTCTCTGAACCTACTACCACCTGGTTTGTTTCATCCACTTAATTGTATCCTGGCTATCATATAGATTGTGAGCTCTCTGGGCCAGGGATGGTCTTCCTTGTTACATGCCTCTAAAAGTGCTGAGCACAACAGGGCCCTGAACCTTGATGAGAGTTCCTAGGTACTGCTGTAGTACACAAAATTAATAATAATGAAAGGTTGGAATTTAATTTCTACACCACCTTATACTGTTGACAAATCATAGAATAAGGCATAGAGCACATTATTCTTTGAATTTTCTAAGCCATCTGGTAAAGAAATAATCACCAGAAAGAGAGTCCTTAGTACATAAGGAAGAGGTTTGAATTGAATTATTGTATCTTCCACTTGATGTATCTTGAACAGAAGCATCCAAAATTTAGAGGCGATATGTGAAAATTTGGGCCTGTGCTAAAGTCTTGCAATGAGTTAGTGACGGAACTGGAAATAGAAACCAGAGACTTTGACATCAGTTGTCTAACTTAACTACTAATTCACACTGTCTTCCTATTATAAAATAATGAAGCTTCTAGTAACATGTGGAGGCTTGGATTCATACTTTATCTTTTACAGTTTTGGCAGTTCTATTGAATGTCTCTCCAGTTATGCTATGTATTACATCTGCGCTCACACTGACTTAATTTATGGGATCAGTCCTATGTGTTTCCTGTTGTTATGATATCTGGGATATACAGCTAAGCACCATGCAGAATATATCCTGGACAAATTTTATACAATATTGTTTTTTAAAAATGAAGACCGTAAGGAGAAAATGTTGTTCTCTGTTTGAAGTGCTTTATTTATTCTGGATGTTTTCAAATGGGTTTAAAGTTACATCATGTAGTAATATAACTACCATGGGTCTTACTTATGGGAGGAATATGAATCATAGCTGAACACTTAAAAATATAGTATTACTTTTATCTTTTGTATTTAAAAATGCACTAGTTGAAATAGAACATTTCAAACATTTAACTCCCTTCATATATGAATATATAATACTGCTAATTCTGCTCTGAAATATTTTTCTTAAGGCCAGTCATGGGGTATTGATCATTAAGTTTTCAAACTGGAGGTCTGGTCTATAATAATTAGCACCACTGTTAATGTTACAGGAAGAAAACATAGCAAGCTAGTTTAAAAATCACATAGTGTTAGGTATTCCTTCTTTGTAAAAAAGTTTAGATTAGAAGTTAGAGTTAAAAGTAGGCAGTTTCTTTGGAAGAATATCACAAAACAGGCAACTCCCTTCTGTTTCACACTTTCTTTTCATGTTTTGTGGTGCATAATGTCCATGTACATAAAATATAACCTGGTCATCTTTGTTATAACTGTATGCACACTTTTGGGCATGCATTGTGAGGGAGAAGCATTTTCTGCTTTATATAATGGAGCCCATAGGCTGGTGTGTAAAATGTTTTCAGAGGTATTTTTGATTCTGTAAATAACCAAGTAATTTCCCTTATGTTTATAATCATATGTAATGGATGTGTTGGTGTGTAGCCATCAGTTTGTGTGAATTGGCAAATGTTAGCATTTGGTGTTTTTTTAAAAGTTCTTTACACGATGCCATTACAAGATCTGTAGACTTTAAACAGTGCTGAGACCAAGTTTTAATTGTGTAAACAGTCATTGATTTGGCATTCCGGGGGAGAAGGTGGAGCATGTGGAATCTTGTCTCTGTGATGTGCTCCTTATGCCTTTAATAAGGTTAGAAAAGTGGAGGAGGACAACCTCTATTGCAGCTTGTAAATGTCAGTTTTGATGGGAGACAGTCCAGCTTGTAAGCAGTATTGGTGTTGGAAAAGTGAAAGGAAAACTCCTTACTCTAAAGCTGCAAAAAGAACAGGAGTACTTGTGGCACCTTAGAGACTAACAAATTTATTAGAGCATAATAATACTCTAAAGCTGAGCTCTTACAGGGGAAACATTTGGAAAAAGAAATATTTGACCATTTTAACTGCAACAAAAAAGTATTTTAATCACGATTCTCTTAAAACATTCAACACTTTACTAACTGGTGGTAAGATTGAAGATCAAGAGAAAAATGTTTTTGTTCCTTATGTAAAACTATTTTTCTTGCTCAGTACAACTTTATCTGAAATCCACTCACAAGTAAAATTTTTCAAGTGCTGTTCTTTTATCTCTTAACTATCAAATCCTGGTCCCAGAAGATAGCCTGAGTACACTGGTTTTGTACAGGAAAATATGGGCGGAGGTGAATGGGATTGGAATCGTCCCTGTCCGATGGGGGTGAGATGAAGAGCTCCAGATCCTTTTAAAACACTAGCGAAGCCTCAGTACTGCAGTGGTCTCCATGCCCTGCTTCCCTTCATGGGGGTTTGTTCAGAGGAGCCAGGCAAGCTTGGATCCACTGGTCGTGCTCTACTCACCTCTATGCTCCACAGTGCGCGGAGGCCACAGCAGGAGCTTCTGCGTCCAGTATTTAAATGGAGCACGATTTGAGCAATGTGACTATGTGCAGAGTTTATCAAGAGTTGAAGAATCTTTCACCAGCCAGTCAGCAGTAGAGTGGCTCAGTGGCTGCTGCATATGCAATTCCTTTCACTTTTCTTGAGGATCTGAGAGACATCACACAGAATTGGGAAGCTAGCAACTAGAAGGGAATGTGGAACCTGGACTCATTCCCAAGGAAAAAGAATGGTCAAGCAGTGGATTTAGAATGCTGTCCATTTAGAGGGTTTTTATTTTGTGTTTGTTTTTTTGAAGTACAGTGTTAACAAGTTGATTTCCACCTAAAAAGTGTTTGCTGCATTAATGAGCTGACAGGGAAAGAGTTTTTAATTTTTCCATTCCAGCTTTAAGGGATTTATTTGGGGGATTATTCCTGATTAGCTTCCTGTGGGGATGCTTTTATTGCAGGATTAAACGAATTTGGAATAACACTCTTATTCCAGGATTAAGATAAGTGTCCACACATGAAGTTTATCAGGAATAGATATTCCTCTTTAAATTCACACCCTATCTTAATCCAAATTAATTTCTTTGTGTAGACAAGCCCTGATTTAGGTTACAGAAATAAATATATGTATCTCAGTTTCAGTGAGAAGTGTTAGTAGTGTGGTAGATTTCTTCCAGTAAACTTCAAATTGCATTATATGGTTGTGAATTTACAGATATTTAAAAATTATCCCCTTAAGTTATTACCTTTGAAAATTTGAAAAAAAAAATCTAATTTTTGGCTCCCCTCACTTCAAAATGAAAAGGTTAAAATATGTGCTTATATAAGTGTAGAGAAACTCATGAACAAGATGGTTAAATAAATAAAATAACTAATGACTGAACCCTGTCATTAGTGTCCTTATAAAATCTTCAGAGTCAAAACTCTGTTGTGTAATACTTTCATCATCGTCATTTTGAAGGTTTTGCATACCAAAGTGTTGCTGTGTAAAGTTTTCAATGTGCATGCTTGGTGAAAACTTTCAATGCAGGCTTACCTAATGGGATAGTGAGACTGATGATGATGACAATGAATATACGTAATTTTTCTCTTACCCATTTTATAAAACTATAATATGCACTGTCCTATGTGTGAGTATTTCTTTCCCCAACTGTTGTTGTTCATAAAAAGCTGTAGGTAACAAGTATATTTGTTAGATATGAATATTTTAAAGGCCTTATATTTTCTACCATAAACAGCTAAAATATTTTTTCTTTATAAAGACCTACACTGCCATTAAAGATGTTTCGAATGCCCCTGAAGTTGCTGTACAGATTGATCATTTCTCCTTTATAAAAATGCATAACTCACTTCAATGACTAAGTTATGCTGAAATGCCCTCTGAAGTTCACTTTTGCCCAGAAGAATAATCCTCTTGCTTTTACTTTGAAAACTTGATGTTTGCCATGTCTCTGATTCTCAGCTTAATTACAGTTGTAGGGAACTGAACCGGTTCTTGAGCACATTAAGCTGTACAAACTAGCTCCTTGAGTCCTGAGTCACATCTCTCGTGTACAATATAAAGCATTATGTGTTGAAACAGACATACTAAACTTGAATATGCGCATTGTTTGATAATGCTTGCAAAGTTAGTGGTAAGTTAGTGGCCCAAGGCAAAGCGCGAGGTAGAATGGGATTTCAATAACCTTCCTTGAGAATTTTGCCATGGTCATAAATAACAGAGCACCACCAAAAATGTGTGCAGGATTTTTATTAAATTGCATAAGTGCCTACTAATATTCCATTTGTGAATCTATTTGATCCATACGTTTAAGATACTGCTATTTTAATGGACTTTAGAGTAGCTGCTAACACTGACAGAAAAGTCTTACTAATTGATGATATCATGTAGTTTCTTTTTGAAATTTAGCCTATCAGTTTATTAAGGCATGATAAATAGAACCAAAGAGTGTAAATGGAACTAGCTATGCCATTCAGTAAATTTTTTTTCTGAAAATAAATTAATTACAAACTCTGAATCCAGGAATATCTTTTGGCTGAACTGTATTAATCTCAATCTCTGTGCCAGCTAGCATCATATCACATAGAGGTGTTTCCGTGTGTGTGTGTGTGTGTGTGTGTGTGTGTGTGTGGGAATCAGCCTGAGGCACAGACCTGTCATGGAGAACTTCAACTCAGAACAGTTAAAGTTTGGATAAATTGAAAATGAGCTTGTAATGAAAAATGTTTGGCAGCATTAACTATAGGCATTGCTGGAAGGCTGGGAAGGGCAGTAATCACACTTACAATGTACAGAAGATCAATTATCTAAGGTTTACTGCATTTCCTGAGCCAAATAATCTTCGGCAATAACGATGCAAGGCGTCAGAGTATTTACTATAATACCATAAATTAAAAACAGTGGCTTGCCATGCTTTCATTCTGTGTATCAGTTTATAGGTGACAGCACATCCTGCACTATTTGAAGTTCAAAATTCAGTTGTTAGACCAGTAGTGTTGTTTGGACCACAGTTTGAAAACCACTGCTTTCACTTCCTTACCTGTATTCACATTACCTTGGTATCTGCTTCACTGAATTGCATGAAAAATTGTCTGTTTGCAAGCTATTTATTTGATTATAGTTCATGATTCGGTTTGATTGTTCCTTCATTATTTAAAACTCATCTCAGATGCCACAGTTTAACAATATTCTCATCAAAGATCTTTCTGCTAATAAAATAAAACTAGACATAATGCTGATTTTTGTAGCATCTCATGGCCTTGAACTATTATTTTCAGCAATGTTGAGAACAAATTTTAAAGTCTAATATCAAAAGCTGTTACAGTTAGAGAAGTCATAAATACATATTCAGTTTCTGTGGTATCTACCATAATAATAAAATACTCAATGAAACTCTTACATGCATTGCAGACAATATATTCTTATTACAAATTCATTCAGACTGTTTTTCATGCAACAGATTTCATGCAACTTTTTCAATCTGCTATACATAAAGTCCATATATTAGATTTCTGACACCTCTCTGTGCTCCCATCTGACCAGCAAGGGGCCAGCCTTAGTATTTTTTCCTAGGCCTGTGAAACATTTTCCCCCAGGTCATCTCCTCCAAGGGCTGGTCCACACTAAGCCCCCAGTTCGAACTAAGATATGCAACTTCAGCTATATGAATAATGTAGCTGAAGTCGAAGTATCTTAGTTCGAACTTAAAGGTACTTACCGCCGGTCTACACGTGGCAGGCAGGCTCCCCTGTCGACTCCGCCTACTCCTCTCGCGGTGCAGGATTACCGGCGTCGACGGCGAGCACTTCCGGGATCGATTTATCGCGTCTAGACAAGAAACGATAAATCGATCCCAGAAGATTGCCGCCGAACCAGCGGGTAAGTATAGACGTACCCCAAGATACTATTAACTTTGTCCCACTTCTCTCCCTCTTCATGTCCTCAAAACAAACCAACTCAACCCTGACTTTTGTTCGCCACAATCTTATCACATTATACATTCGTATGAATAGACATGATCATCTTTGTTTTTACAAGTAAATAGGGCAACAGTATGTCTATGGAACCTGGGAGCATTCTTTGTTTACAAAGGTTGTTTCTCCTGATTTTGAAGAAATCTGTTTTGCTCTGGCTTTGTAAATCCCAACAGACTGTGCCTCTGACGAAACTTTCAGCCAGCAAAGATGGTGAAATTGACAAAACCAAAATCTGTTGTACAATGTCATCCTGTCCCCCATAAAGCATCCCAGGGAGCACCCACTGTCAGGCCTCTTCCATATATAGTTAGATGCATGTGGAGTCTGAGACCCTGGGCACTGCTATGGGTGGTTAGATTACAAACAATGCAGCTGCCACGGCCACTATATGTCGGTGATTACTGACCCAGGTTGGGGCTGGGATCCATGTGTTTGCTTCCTCTTCTGCAGCTCATGTGAGCATGGGATTGTAGCAGTGTATTAAAGATGGGGAATCAAAAGAGTGAAAGGGAAGACAAAGGATTGTGGTCTCTGTGCTTAAGCGTCATCCTGATTAGGGACCTGGGATGCAAGTAATAGAATGTGTGGCAGAGAGAACAAATATGAGGGTGAGAGGGAGGGAATTAAAAAGAGGGGAGAAGATTAAAGGAAAGACAAGGGGAAAGAAGTGGAAGGGAAAGAGGAAAAGGGGGGGGGGGAGAAAAGATAAGCATAGAAAATATGAGGTGAGGGAGTAATGTACAGTCTTTCCTTTCCCCTTCTCAGCAGCCAGATTCTCCTGTGTACAACTCTACTCACCCTGTGAACTCTCCTTTCCTGGGGCAAGTTTCTTGATTTTTCACCTTGAAAATCTGATTTCCTTATAAATTGTTCTTATTTTAAAATATAAATATCATCATAGACTACTAAATTATTATAAACGTGGTCAGCAGCTCTCACTCTGGCTTATCAAAGTTGGAGGAATATTTCTGAATTTTGTTGTGTATGAAGTCATCTGATATACTAAGGTTTTGTAATGATTTGTGTTCCACTGCTACTGCAAATCTTGAGTCTGTCGAAACTCATTACTGAACTAGTTCTTGATCAGCTGAAATTTGAAAAAGTTATAGTTGGATATTTGGCTGATGATAGAGTAATGCAGGAAAACATGCAATTTACAACCTAAGTGTGTGGGGAAATCTTATGTAGTCTGTGGTTCAGACTAAGTTATTTTTTAGTGGTGATAAATAAGTTGTCTGTATTGGTTCAGCAAGACTCTGTACTGTACCTCTTTAACTGAAATAGTCAGCGTGATTTGTTTTGTCTGTTTTTATTTCCTTGACAGCTTGATACAAGAGCCCACTTAGCATTTTTAGGTATGGCTGCAAAATTATATTTATCCTTTGAATTGCTACCCCCCTTCCGACTGTGATTCACTGAAATCATACAAGTATGCACAGGGGTGGCCTAAGGATTTTGAGGAAGGTTAGTTAGATGATTCTTTGGTATACCTCCCAAACTTAACTGGCTCTTCACAAATCTCTCTCTCCTTACCTATCCACCCCAATTTAAAAAACATAGTAAGAGAACCAGAAAAGAACCATTGTGGTTAAACAACAAAGTAAAAGAGGCAAAATGAGGAAAATAAAAAAGAGCATAAACTCTGGAAAATGAAGTATAAAAATATAATTAGAAAGACCAAAAAAGAATTTGAAGAACAGCTAGCCAAGACTCCAAAATTAATAGCAAATTTTTTAAAAATACATCAGAAGCAGAAAACCTGCTAAACAACCAGTGGGGCCACTAGACGATCGAGATGCTAAAGGAGCCCTCAAAGACGATAAGGCCATTGCAGAGAAACTAAATGAATTCTTTGCATCAGTCTTCACTGTTGAGGATGCGAGGGAGATTCCCAAACCTGAGCCATTCTTTTTGGGTGACAGATCTGAGGAACTGTCCCAAATTGAGGTGTCATTAAAGGAGGTTTTGGAACAAAGTGATAAACTAAACAGTAATAAGTCTCCAGGACCTGATGGTATTCACCCAAGAGTTCTGAAGGAACTCAAATGTGAAATTGCAGGATTACTAACGGTCATCTGTAACCTATCATTTAAATCAGCTTCTGTACCAAATGACTGGAGGATAGCTAATGTGACACCAATTTTTTAAAAGGGCTCCAGAGGTGACCCTGGCAACTACAGGCCAGTAAGTCTCACTTCAGTACCGGGCAAATTGGTTGAAACTATCATAAAGAACAAAATTGTCAGAAACATAGATGAACATAATTTGGGAAATAGTTAACATGGTTTTTGTAAAGGGAAATCATGCCTCACCAATCTACTAGAATTCTTTGAGGGGGTCATCAAGCATGCGGACAAAGGAGATCCAGTGGATATAGTGTATTTCGATTTTCAGAAAGCCTTTGACAAGGTCCCTCACCAAAGGCTCTTAAGCAAAATAAGCAGTCATGGGATAAGAGGGAAGTTTTTTCTCATGGATTGGTAACTGGTTAAAAGATAGGAAACAAAGGGTAGGAATAAATGGTTAGTTTTCAGAATGGAGAGAATTAAATAGTGGTGTCCCCCAGGGATCTGTACTGGACCCAGTCCTATTTAACATATTCATAAACGATCTGGAAAAAGGGGTAAACAGTGAGGTGGCCAAATTTGAGGATGCTACTAAACTACTCAAGATAGTTAAGTCCGAGGCAGACTGCGAAGACCTACAAAAGGATCTCACAAAACCGGGTGACTGGGCAACAAAATGGCAGATGAAATTTAATGTTGATAAATGCAAAGTAATGCACATTGGAAAACATAATCCTAACTATACATATACAATGATGGGGTCTAAATTAGTTGTTACCATTCAAGAAAGAGATCTTGGAGTCGTGGATAGTTCTCTGAAATCATCCACTCAGTGTTCAGCGGCAGTCTAAAAAGTGAACAGAATGTTGGGAATCATCAAGAAAGGGATGGATAATAAGACAGAAAATATCATATTTACTTGATATAAATCCCTGGTATGCTCACACCTTGAATACTGCGTGCAGATGTGGTCGCCCCATCTCAAAAAAGATATATTGGAATTGGAAAAGGTTCAGAAAAGGGCAACAAAAATTATTAGGGGTCTGGAACGGCTTCCATATGAGGAGAGATTAAGAAGACTGGGACTTTTCAGCTTGGAAAAGAGGCGACTTAGGAGGGATATGATAGAGGTCTGTAAAATCATGAGTGCTATAGAGAAAGTAAATAAGTGTTATTTACTCCTTCTCCTAATACAAGAACAAGGGGCCACCAAATGAAATTAATAGGTAGCAGGTTTAAAACAAACACAAGAAAGTATTTTTTTCATGCAACGCACTGTCAACCTCTGGAACTGCTTGCCAGAGAGTGTTGTAAAGGCCAATACTATAACAGGGTTCAAAAGGCAACTAAATAGATTAATTCCATTGATGGACCTATTAGCCAGGATGGGCAGGAATGGTGTCCCTAGCCTCTGTTTGCCGGAAGCTGGGATTGGGTGACAGCTTGATGATAACTTGATGATAACCTGTCTGTTCATTCCCTTTGGGGCACCTGCCATTGGCCACTGTCAGAGGACAGGATACGGGGCTTGATGGACCTTTGGTCTGACCCAGTATGGCCGTTCTTATGTTCTTGATTCTTACTAGTTTCACACACCAGCTCCCTCATTTCCACCAGTGCTGCCATCTCTTGTCCTCTCTTCAGTTCTTCCCCAGTTGTCTGACACTTTCTTCCACTCCACTCTTTATGTCTGGAACCTTCATATTGAGACTTTCTTTATTACATTGGCTATTGTCAGCACTATTTACATCAACTTACATCAGAGGGATTTAGATCCAAAAGCATGTTTTCCGTAACTGCCATGGTTTATGCAGCTCCATGTGACATTTTGTGCAAATTGTGGTTTATAATTTGCATAGAATCCTATCCTTAAGGTTAAAATTTGTTTTGTTGAGGATTTGTTGCTTATTTAAAGAGTGAGTTTGAAAGCCCTGGTGGATAATTTATCTGCAGCAGGGCAAACTCTTTACCCACACGGCCCTGCCAGCATGCTTCAGCCTTGATCCAGAGGAAGACTACCTCTGGGTTAATAAGTAATTGTCTCTAGACAGTGCCTCTGCCTCCCTGCTGAGACTGCCAGTTAGTGTAAAGCATTGTGGTGAGTTTGAGAGCTGGGAGCTGGAACAGATGTAAACATCTCCTATAAAGGTCATAAAACATCCATTTGATAGGAACAACTTTCAGTCCCTAATGAGCTGAGCTTTATACAAACTGATTACATACAGATGAAAGGCTCTGTAACTTTGTTATCCAGGTCCCCAATAATTTTATACCCCTTAAGAGGGTATATGATGGGTCAAATAAGGAAAAAGAGGTAGGTGTGTGTGTGTGTTTGTGTGTGTGTGTGTGTGTGTGTGTGTGTGTGTGTGGGCAGGGGGGTACTGGTGCAAAGCTCTGCTCGCAGACAGAATTCATGCCCAGGCCCCTTCTCAGTAATTACTTCAGCTCCTCCGTTACCTCTAACTCCCCCAAGCCTTCGCACTACTTCTGAGGGATGCAGGAAATTTGTTTCTGTATTGTAGTTTAAATGAATTGTTACTCAAGAGTTCTGTATTAATATGACTAGTAATGAATCTGTTTGTCAAAAAAAATTTCCTGAATCTTTTTTGTTGTCTGTATTGTTACAGACATACTTGCTGACAGGTATTTTGAAATGAATTACCAAAATAATTGAAAGTGGATTGAGTATATTGTGTTATTTTGACAAATAAAGTATGCAGAATTTTAGAGAATTGTAATTTTTTTTTGTGCAGAATTCCCTCGGGAGTAGCAGGTGTACCTCCTGGAAAAAAAAATTATTTGTTCTTTGCTCCACTGGTTTTGACTGGCTAGTGGCACTGATAGCATTCAGTAGGGGATGGGAGAGAATGGTGGTGATTTAAAGTGAGACCTGCCCATAGAGATACATATTTAATGGAAAAAACTGTTAAGAATGTTACAGTTACAAATCAAAGCACTCAAAAGTTAGGAAACTGCAAAATTAAGGTTATCTATTCAACCTCAGTTCTCTTGTGCATATGCATTAGGATGCTGATTTAATTACACGGTCACAGATGGTTTCCCCATATGGGTCATGTGAAACTGGAGTTTAATTATTTGGATAATAGTGGCATTAAAAAATCTGCCTGCTAAGAATTGTCAGAAATGAAATTGCATTACTCTTAGGCTTTATAAACTCTAGTGTATAACAAGTTGAAAATAAGAGCATTTTTGCTGATCTTGATGGGAATGAGCATCTTTTACATATGGCTTCAATTCACATTTTAATCAGAATGTGGAAGTCATTATAATGACATCTGAAACTGAGGTAGCAATAAAAAAATTATCACAAATAAGACAGCAGACACAAATTATTTTGTTTTTATTACTGGGTGGCCCTTTTAAAACTTCCCAAAGTTAATTGGCTCCAGATATTTGAAAACTGAAATTGTATTATGACAAATTTATTTCTGTTCATATTTCACTTGAGCCTCCTCAGTAAGGCTGATAAAAAGTCTCTGTATGCTGAAGTAGTTTTAATCCTAGTGATTGGTTTACCAGAAACCACTGTGAAAACAAACACTAGTAGTTACTGCATTGCTTTTAAAAATGATCGATTCTATAAGGTTTTACGGCGGTATAAGTGCTGCTGTGTTGTTTAAATTGGTCACAAAGATGCCATGACAAATTCAATGTCTATGATGAGATTACATAGCTGTTTAAGCAACATAGCCTGCTGTAACTGATTAGAATATTTTCTTGTAAGTCTAATTATATTAACAGACTCTTACATTAAAGTCATGGTGTGGGACTGACTGAAGCAGGCTACTCAGATTCAGACACTTTTAACTCGTCTCAACTTGCTGTGGCCGATGTACAATCTTCTCTTAAAAGTTCCTGGTGGTATCAGTTGTGTCAAACTTTACATGGACATTAGTTAGTAAATGCACTATTTGCTGGTGCAGACCATAAGAGTTTTGGTAAGGTAGACAAAGCCCTAGATGCAGATCTTTTAAATGAGTCTATCAAACATGATTTTCAGAAGTGATTAGCGACTCTAGCGGCTTCAGTTTTTTGATGCCCGTCTTAGGGCTCCTTCAGATTTTTCAGAGGGTGGGTGCTGATTTATTGAGTTGAATGATAAAACTCAATACATTGAGCATTCTTTCATGAAAAGTCAGGATTTTTCTAATTTTGGTCACAAGGTTCTTTTTATTAATTTAAACAAATCTGATACTATCCATGACCAGTACAGGGGATTAGGAGTTTTTTAAATTGGTTAAACGTTAAATGGCTTTATAAATGTTAAGGGTAAAATTAAGGACTTTTGCCTTATAATTTGCCATGGGAAACAATATCAAGACATGACTTTTTTCAAAATAAAATTGATACTTGCAGTTTTCTTTAATACAAAGCCCTGCCTCCTTTTTTTTGCATAACAACCAACCAATCAACATTCTGATACTGGACTGACAAAATGTTCAGACTTGCGCTGAGAACTCAGTTTTCATTCCTTTGGATACAAGAAACTCTTGTAGACTTTGCAATGTCACTGCACTGTGAGAATAAAGTCCTGTGTTGACAGAGTTCTTAAGTGGAGACTATAAACGTGCTGTTTGTATATTGAAACAAATCAAAAAGTCCTAGAGAAATTTGTCTAGATTGCTAGTTGTACCATAGCTTTTGAATTGTGTGTTATATAAGTAAAGTATCTAAAGGTTATTGTTAGTAATCCTACTTATCTACAGCTCTTTTTGTCCTCTTTCATATTCTTGAGTAATATACTTTTATGATTTATCTTTTTGAATATAACTCTGTTGTATGCATTTTTACTATCATGATTGTATTTACCAAAACTTTAAATGCATTTTCTTAAAAACAAAAAAAACCTAAGAAGCAAACTTAAAGATAAACATTAAAATCACAATGCAAACTACAAACCTGTTAAGTTATCATAGAGTTTAAAAAGAACCTTAAACAAATAACTCAAAATTTTATGCACTCCTATAAGAAACAGTTAAATACCATTTTAAAAGTTTCCTGGACTTAAACCTTTTATGTCAATTTTTCATTCCTAAATTAGTTTTTATAGCAAAGTTATAAATAACTAAACAGTTTTTATTAGAAACAATGTCAAACCCTGAACACTAGAGACTAGAGAGGTGCTGCTATAACTTCTTAACACCCTTTTGAAATTTTTCCTAAATGAAAGGACCACATTCACAAGTGTATAACTAAACATGCCATTTGTTTTCTAAAGGAGCCCCTTCTCCTTCCCCTTGCCTCCAAAAGTCCCTACATATGTTTAATTGAGAAGTTGCAGAATTAATGTTCATATTTGTGAAAAGAGACAGTGTCTGCATTTTCCAGAATTATTGGAAGTGAAAAAAGGTAAAGGAAATGTTACATTTGTGGAAGCATGGTTTTAATCACTAAGAGCCTATGTACTGTATGTGTTGTATTTGTAAAATTTATGTATAAGTGCTAAACTGCATTGGGGTAATTTATGGTGCAAATAAATGTCAGTGGCTGAAGAAACTGAAACTCAGACAAAAAATGAAGAATTGAAATACATTATAAATGTAAGACAGTGATACAGCTGTGTTCTGGCATCCACCTAGGCAAGTGTAAGTTCATTTACAATATATTTAGTAGAAGTCTCAGCCCAGTAAAATCACACTTACTGAGCAGTTTTGGAAGTTTTCCAGTTCTGCTTTTTTGTCTAGTGACAAGGTAGGCTGGTTCCTTTTGCCTTTAATAAAACAAAGAATTCTATATTGCTGCCCTTTTTATAAGGTTGTTAAAACTTGTAGTTTGGTATCTGAGGATAATGTTTTGCATTGTGTTTAATTAGTGCAAATGAAGGAGTACCAGTTTCTGAAATTTTACTCAGTTGCTATAAAACACAGAGTTTCAGTTCATTCAGAGTTACTGCCTCCATGGGTGCCAGCCATACAGACTCCACAACCTCTGGAGTCTAATCATGATTCATGTCTCCATTTTTCTGTGGCACTGGCATTTTGGAAGCAGTAATGTGGCCTTCCTGTTTATGAACATCTTCTGCAATGACTCCCATCTGTGGTATTTCATGGAGTGAAAGCCTGGGGCACACGGACAGCTGAAAAACTCTACAATGGTAGGGTTCAAAATAATTAAAAATAAAATAAAGCTCAAAACACCACCACTTCTTTGGGATAACGGAATCTGCTTTTGCAGAAGCGTCTAATATTCTGGAGTAGAATGTATTTGTACAGCACCTTTGGGTAGGGGAGTTCATTTTGTTGTCCAAAGATTTTAAGGCCAGTAGAGATCATATAGCCCACCTAGCCAGGAAGAAGAGGTGGATGAGGCTTTTTTTAAACAACTAATGAAATCATCCAAGGCACAGGACTTAGTGAGGATGGGGGACTTCAACTATCCAGACATCTATTGGAAAAATAATACAGCAGGGCCAGATTATCCAAGTTCTTAAAATGAATTGTAGATAATTTTTTATCTCAGAAGGTGGAGAAAGCCACTAGGGGAGAGGCTGTTCTAGATTTGATTTTGGCAAATAGAGAAGAATTGGTTGAGAAATTGAAAGTGGAAGGCAGTTTGCATGAAAGTGATTGTGAAATGGTGTAGTTCATGATTCTAAGGGTTGGTAGGCGAGAAAACAGCAGAATAAAGATAATGAAATTCAAGAAGGCGGACTTTAGCACACTCAGGCAGTTGGTAGGTAAGATTCATGGGAAGCAAGTCTAAGGGGAAAAACAGAGAGTTGGAAGTTTTTTAAAATGACACTAATAAAGGCACAAGAGCAAACTATCCCATTGCATTGGAAAGATTCGAAGTATGGCAAGAGACCACGCTGGCTTAACCAGGAGATCTTCAATGATCTGAAACTCAAAGAAAAGTCGTACAAAAAGAAACTGGGTCAAATTACGAAGGATGAATGTATAAACCCCCCACAATCATGTAGGGATAAAATTAGATAAACGAAGGTATGAAATGAGATTAAACTAGCTAAAGACATAGTGTAACAAGAAAACATTTCATAAGTACATTAGAAGCAAGAGTAAGACCAAGGATACAGGATAGGTTTATTACTCAATGAGGGGGAAAAGACGACAACAGAAGATGTGAAAATGGAGGAAGTGCGACATGACTTTTTTGTTTGTTTTCACCAAAAAGGCTAGTAGCCATTGGATGTCTAACAGAAAATGCCCGTGAAAATGAGGTAGGATCTGAGGCTAAAACAGGGAAAGAACAAGTTAAAAATTAGTTAGACAAATTAGATACACCGCGATCCGATATAACACGAATTGGGATATAACGCGGTAAAGCAGTGCTCCGGGGGGACGGGACGGACTGTGCACTCCGGCGGATCAAAGCAAGTTCAATATAACGCGGTAAGATTTTTTTAGCTTCCGAGGACAGCGTTATATCGGGGTAGAGGTGTATCTTCAAGTTGGCAGAACCTGTGGAAATACATCCTAGAATACTCAAGTCGTTGACTGAGGCGGTATCTGAGCCATTAGCGATTCTCTTCGAAAACTCATGGAAGATGGGAGAGATTCCAGAGGACTGGAAGAGGGCAAATACAGTGCCAATCTATAAAAAGGGGAGTAAGGACAACCCAGGTAATTACAGCTTAACTTCAGTATTCGGGAAATAATTAAGCAATCAATTTGCAAACATCTAGAAGATAATAAGTAAGTAACAGTCAGCATGGATTTGTCAAGTCACCTGTTAGTCTTGTCTTGGATATACTCTCACTATAGAGCAGTTTTTTCAAGACCTCAGATCATTCTTGTAGCTCTTTTCTGAACCCTTTTCAGTTTTTCAACATTCTCTTTCAAGTGTCGACAAGATATTCCAGTAACACGCTCACTATAAAACCCATATACAGAAATAACATCCTCTCCCTACTCCTACTTGATATTTCACTCTTTATACTTCAAAGATCACGTTAGCCCTTAGCTGCTGCAGAGCTCTGGGAGCTTAGGTTCAGTGAGCTATCTACTATGACACCAAAGCCTTTTTCAGTGTTACTACATTCCAGTATATAGTCCCCCATCTTGTAAGTGTGACTTACCTTGTTCCACAGATATGGAATTTTTGGGTTATACATTCTAACATTTTGCTAATGAGTACTTCCTTAAAAACAAAAGTAACATTCTTGATTAATTTTAATTATTTAAGGAAGGCAAGTATCACAATCTGTTTAACAAGTTCCAAAGATGCTAAGGTTCAGGGTACTTCTAAATATCTTTCAGATACTAGTCCCTTTGTCAGCACAGGTTCCACTGCTACTGCTTAGAGGAGCAAGTTCATTGTTTGGGTTGCATTTAAATACAAACAAAAATAAGACCACAAACCCACAAATATGCACTCATGTTCTTAATTTACTTATGGGAGTAAAGTTAAACACGTACATAAATGTTTGCAGGACTAAAGCTTACATCTGATCCAAAATAATTGAATAAAATCATTTTTTTTTAAGTTGAGTATTTTTGAAAGATTTAAACAATGATCTATACTATCTGGCAGTGCTTTAACGTATGTTGCATTCAACTTGTATCTGTTTCCTGTACTTGTCATGTTTAATAATAAAATTCTTAAAGTTACTTAAAACGGCAGAAATGAAAAGGCCAATATCAAACCACATATACTAACAATGGAATAATACTCTTCAATAATCCCTTCTTTGTTTGGAAGTATACAGATTATGTATTTTTACCAACTAGTGGCAATAGCAGTTTCTACATTTTGCTACAATATACTTATCTTGCCCTCGTCTTGTTCTTCAAAAGCTGTAATGATTTTGAAAATAGCAGAAGGCTAGTAATTTTGGATGCCTCTTTTGAGGAGCTGCCAAAAATATTGAGCTGTTGTAATGTCATATTTCTGAAATATAAGCAAAAGCCCCACTGGATCACCCATCTTTCTGTAAAAGTCCATACTGGGTCATTGATACTGTAATTGAAAAACCTTGTGGAGAAATGGTCTGAAGTAAATAGGAAGGCGGGATGGGAGTCAGGGCTGGGGCAGAGGGTTGAGACAGAGGGGTTCAGGGGGGAGGGTACTCAGGGGTGCAGGCTCCGGCTTACCGTAAGCGGCTCCCGAAAGCAGCAACGTGTCCCCCCTCCGGCTCCTATGCAGACGTGCGCCTCTGCTGCGTGCTGCCCCATCTGCAGGCGCCATACCTGCAGCTCCCATTGGCCACGGTTCCCAGCCAATGGGAGCTGCAGGGGCGGTGCTTGGGGTGGGGGCAATGTGCAGAGCCCCCTGGCTCCCCCTATGTGTAGGAGCCGGAGTGGGGACATGCCACTGCTTCCGGGAGCCGCATGGAATGACTCCCGACCCTGCTCCCCAGCTGGAGCGGGGCAAGAGCCAGACCCCGCTCCACAGCAGGAGCTTGAGGGCCGGATTAAAACAACTGGCAGGCCGCATCCTTGTGGATGGGGGAAAAGCAGTAGATGTGGTATATCTTGAGTTTAGTAAGTTTTTTGATACTGTCTTGCATAGTCTTCTCACAAACAAACTAGGGCAATACAATGGAACTACTAAAAGGTGGACTCAACTGGTTGGAAAACCGTTCCCAGAGAGTAGTTATCAGTGGTTCAGTCAACCTGGAAGGGCATATCGAATGGGGTCGTGCAGGGATTGGTTCTGGGTCAAGTTTTTCATCAATGATTTAGATAATAGCGTAGAGACTATACTTATAAAGTTTGCGGATGATACCACGCTGGGAGGGGTTGCAAGTGCTTTGGAGAATAGGATTAAAATTCAAAATAATCTGGACAAACTGGAGAAATGGTCTGAAGTAAATAGGATGAAAAAGGAGAAATACAAAGTATTCCACTTAGGAAGGGATAATCCGTTGTACACATATAAAATGGGAAATGACTGCCTAGGATGGAGTACTGTGGAAAGGGATCTGGGGGTCATAGTGGATCACAAGCTAAGTATGAGTGAAAAGTGTAACACTGAGGGTATGGCTACACTTGCACATGTAGAGCGCTGTGAGTTAAACCTGCCTTTGGAGAGCACAGTAGGGAAAGTGCTGCAGTCTGTCCACAGTGACAGCTGCTTGCGCACTGGCATGGCCACATTTGCGGCACTTGCAGCGGCATTGGGAGGTGGTGCATTATGGGCAGCTATCCCAGCATGCAAGTGACTGCAACGTGCTTTTCAAATGGGGTGGGGTGGACTGTGACAGGGAGTGTTTTGTATGTATGTGGGGAGAGATAGTGGGTTTTTGGGGGGCTGAGAGCATGTCAGGATGCTGTCTTGTAAATTCAGCCAGCAGACCCTCCCTCCCCCCGCCTCTCTCTCTCACACACAGCATTCCACACTAATCTATCTCGGAGCAGATAAGCAACCGGCTGTCAGAAACGGAGCTTTCAAATGGCATATCCGCATTCCTACAGCGAGTTCAAAACAATGAGAAGAGTGGCCACTTGATTTAAGGGGATTATGGGGCATTTCTGGAGGCTGATCAGAGTGCAGTAATGCAACACCTCGTCCACACTGGAGCTGCGGCACTCCAGCAGGGGCACAGCAAGCGTTATTCCACTTACCGAGGTGCAGTACCAGCAGCGCTGTAGCCGCGGAGTCAGACCTCTCTACATTCCTTGCTGTGTGGATGGGTAATGAGCTAGTGCGCCCGGGGCTCCTTTATTGCAAGTGTAGCCAAGCTCTGAGAGGGGCATCATAATAGTTTCAAGTACATAAAAAATTGTTACAAGGAGGAGGGAGAAAAATTGTTCTAACCTCTACACATAGAAGCAAAGGGGCTTAAATTGCAGCAAGGGTGCTTTAAGTTGGACTTAGGAAAAACTTCCTAACCGTCGGGGTGGTTAAGTACTGGAATAAATTGCATAGGGAGGTGGTGGAATTTCCATCATTGGAGATTTTTAAGAGCAGGTTAGACAAATTACCTGTCACACACACTTCATTGGACCGCCACCCCCTTCTGACAACAAAAATTACTACATGACCCCATCAAAACACAAAGTTGCCTAAGTCCTGCTGTCCCAGATTGGGAGGGCCAAAGGCCAAGCCCCACCACCCCAGGCGGGAGGGGGGAGGCAGGGCCAAAGTCCAAGAGTTTCAACCCTAAGCAGGGAACTTGTAACCTGAGCCCCACTGTCCAGAGCTGAAGCCCTCGGGCTTCGGCTTTGGTCCCAGGCGGTGGGGCTCGTACTTCAGCTTTGGCCCCGGCCCCTGGCTTCAGCAAGTCTAAGCCAGCCCTGGTGATCCCATTAAAATGGGATTGCGACCCACTTTGGGGTCCCGACCCACAGTTGGAGAACTGCTGGTCTAGATAATAGTTAGTCCTGCCAGGAGTGCAGGGAACTGGACTAGATGACCTCTCGAGGTCCCTTCCAGTCCTAAGATTCTATGACATTATCATATAATTAAAGATTAATTATAATAAGGGCATCACAAGTTCTGTGTTGCACAATGGGACAAAATTGTGCTGCTGTGTTAGGACATATTCTGTCTCCATAAAATAATCTTCATTTCCATCCCCCTTTCTTAAAAACACACAGAGAGCAATGATTTATAGTTGAAAATACTCGTAAAATTAGGCAGTGATTCCTTCTAGTGGATTTTTTTTTCAGTATGTTCTGCAGGCTGCTTATGCCAGTGATCTTGGCTATTGCAATGTTGTCCATTTGGCCTGGCACAAACCTGATTTTAGCCTGGTGCATGTCAGGAGTGGAGGAGCTTGTAGCCAGCTTTATCTTAAGCTTTCCAAGCTCTGGCTGCTGTTCTAGTTTCATTCAGCCCCTCCAACCACATAAACTGTTGAAGCCACCCACACCTTGCCTGAAGACTGGTTATCCACTCTTGTTCTCCAACACCTGTTTGCCTGGTCAGGCAGCTTCACCAAGTCCCAACAGAGCAAGGAGGCATAAAATAAAATGGCAGAGCATATATATACTACAAAATGGAGAACTGTGGCAGCTTTCTGCAGCCACATAATTTTCTGTGTCATGATGGAGATGAAACGTGCTGTTTACACATCTCCGAGGTATTGTTATAGGCTCCCTGGTGACTCAGGCATACTTCACTGCACTGCATTGGTTCACATTCAATTCAGTCCATATTTTCAAGGTTGTCTCTGCAACCATGATGTCTAGAAATATAATCTATATGTATATATAAAGTGTATTGCATACACATGTTTAAACATACATACATACACACACATAAAACGGAAGCTGAGGTTTTGGAATACAATTATACTGCAAAGGTGAATTCCAGCGCTGTGGAATCTCAGCGTCCCTGTGGCCCTGATGATGATGCATGTTCACAAAGGGATTGAGTGCTTGACTTCTCAACCTTAATGACATTCTTTTAAAATAGGTTTTATATGTAATTTGATGTGCTTTTGAAAAAGAAAAAAACGAATTCTCCATACAATTGTAACTGTTTCCAGTTCTACTCACCTTTTTGTAAGCCAAAGAGTATTAGGAAGAGGAGGATCATTCTTTGTGTCTGCCCCATCCAGAAGTTCAGTTCTGTATGGCTTGCTTGAAGTAAAATGCTTGGGAGAGAATGATCATTGCCAGTGGAAGGTGGAGTGACTTGGTCTGCGAGCCCTTAGCAACCTTTTCTGAATATACAGACTGCCTATGAGTATTTTCCACAGCTTATAACTTGGTGAAATAAAAATGATTTTAATGAGGCCAGCAAAAGGCCCAGACCCTCGGGTTGTGCTCCTGCCATATCTCAAAGAATGGATCCAATCCATGGAAGTGTTAGCACTCTTCAAAAATGGTCCATTTTGTTTTTTAATAATGGGAAGTGTTAGGCAGTGTTAAAGTAGTGTTAGTTATCACTCTCCCTGTAATACATACAAAATAGATCTTTTGACCTTTGTTAATGATTATCTGTTCTGTTTTGGGTGCTTTTGATCTTTAACTGTTTGCCAACATTTGATTTCAAGTGCATAATTGCATATGATACTCCATATCTAAATATGACACCAATGAGTTTTGTCAGTTTACCTCAGAAATAAATTCATCTTTTAACGTACAACCCTAGTCAGACGTCTGTTAAACTAGTCTAGACAGAAGGGAGGCATTTTATAAACTGCACTGAACACAAAGTAGGTTAGTTCTATGTATTCTGTTTCTAATTAGTTCAGAATAATTGTATTGCATACACATGTTTAAACAATACAGTTGGTAAATGAATTGAATATCTGACCCAAACTAGATGTAGTCAGCAATACTTATTGTTCACAACACTGATGATAAATCGCTTGTTTGAGAATGTTTTAATAAGGTTTATATTGGTTTTATTTATAAGCGCATGTAATAAATTACAATACATAGAAACTAACCAGTTTAGAGAGGAGATTTTTATTTGATTTATAAATATTGAGGTCTCCTATTTAAAACTGCTTTTACCTTTGGGAAACATAAATGATGAGGTAATCCTCTCAAGAAAAGGTACCATAGTTGTGAAACATATTAAACATAAATCTTGTAAAGCATATACTAAATGTGTCGAATTGAATCCACTTAACATTCACTATAGCAAAAAATTCTGGTCAATGAAAGCATGTTAATGCCATCATTTACTGTTCCCTTAAATTATTTAGAAATTCTAGATACATGCTTAGCAGTCAGGGCAGCTCTAGGAATTTGGCCGCCCCAAGCAAAAAATTTTTTGGCTGCCCCACACCCCAGCCCTGGGCTCTCACCCACGCACCCGCACCCTCTGCCACCCCAGCCCTGGGCGCTCTCTCCCCCCTCCAACCCACAGCCCCTGCCGCCCCAACTCTGGGCTCTCCCCCCCCCCACACCCGCACCCCCTGCTGCCCCAGCCCTGGGCTCCCCACCACCAGTGCTGACTCCACCTGCTCCCCCCTCGCCTCCAGCCGGTCCAGCGCTGGCAGGGTTGGGGTAAGCAGCGGAGCTCCCGGGTCACGCCTCAGCCCAGGGTCCCTCCAGCCAGGGCTGCTGCCTCCAGGACCGGCCAGGACCCAGGAAGGCAGAGCCGGGGGACCGCCCCGGCAGGGGCCTGAGGAGCCAGGGCAGGGTAGTTCCAGAGGGAGCGGAGCCCTGGAGAGCGGGACGCGGGCCCCGCACGCCAGCGCCCCGCCTTCTATGGCCCCGCTGCTGCTTCTGGCCGCCCTGCCGCAGCCCCTGGGCACCTCTGGCCGCTTCGTCCAGCCTGGCTGTGGTGCTGGGGGGCAGACGCCCTGCGGCACTTGCAGGCGGCTCCGTGTGCCCCGCGGGGCAGCCCCCAGCCCAAGTGTCCCCCGTTCGCAGCCTGCCCGGCCCAGCGACAAGGTGCGGGGGCTGCTCCCCCTTGGGGCGAACCACAGCGGCTCCAGGGCGCCCCCCCGCGCACGATGCGCTGCCGGCTCTAGGCTTTTTGCCACTGGAAGCGCAAAAAAAAAAAAAAAAAAAAAAAAGTGCCAGAATGCCACCCTTGAAAATGTGCCGCCCCAAGTGTGTGCTTGGTTTGCTGGTGCCTAGAGCCGTATGGTTATAGGCTTCTAAATCTGCAGCTCTGATTAATTTTTTTGGTGATGGTGAAACTTATACATATCCATATTACATGATCCAAGACTATTAGGATAATTTGCCCATGTCATTAAAATTTCAAATCTTTGACATTTTCCATGCATTAGAACAGAAGACTAAGTGTTGGAATCTTGGATTTTGTTCTCAGCTGTGCCACTATCTCACTGAGAGATTGTGGTCAATCACTTAATCTTTGTGTGTGCCTCAGTCTACTTATCTATAAAGTGAACCCAATAATATATTATATCACAGAGGTTCTGGGCCCCACATAATCCATGACACAGTGGGAACCTAATTCCACAGCAAGACCCTTAAACTCTGCTGCAGCTTTAATGTACCTGTATGAGCCTCCTTCATTATCATCCCCCTCCTTTCTGTCACTACCGTATAAACTCATTCATCAGTAATTATTTCTGACAATTTTTTGGTGATGTTCTCCAGGAGGGCTGGCTTTGAACTTCTTTTTCCCCAGTGTGCGCCAGGGAAAGGGGTTGTTTTTAGCAGACTTCAGTGTCTTTTTCCTGTCCACAAGCGCTAGTGTGGTGGTGTCCAGGTAGCCCATGCTAACATCTCCCTCCTTCCCATTTAGGTTGAGGCAACAGGAGTTTGTACTCAGCTAGTATGTCTTGTTGTTCTGGCTCTCTGTGCCTTGGCTGTTGTGTTGTTCTCCAGGTAGCTCAGATCACTAGCTTCCATTTTTGGTCCTCTCCCTTGCTTCCTGACCCTTTGCTGCTTGGCTCCAGGAACCATGATGGGGAGCATGCACTGTCATCCAATTAACTTCCTCATGGAGAAACCTGGAAAACTAGACTGAGCTACAGGAAGGTCCCCACAGGGCCAGGAGACAAAATTAAATGATGGGCATCACCTCTGGCTGTGGCTAGATATTGAGTTCTGTGATAAAAATGTGGCATTCTGTGGCATCTTGGAAAAATACCAGATACTGCAGCTGCAGAATTCCTGAGCCCTCATTAAGCAGTTCATACCTCTCAGTGCTAATGTTTCATGCTCTCTGCAACTCAGGCTGACATCGCTACATCACTTTACTATTGATTCACTCGTTAAGTTTATCTGTGCAGTCATAAAGGCCAGAAATATATATAAATAAATGAAAGTTTAGATTTTTTTAGCAATATTTTGTAGTAAGGAGTAAATTCTGCTGCAAATTCTGCAGCTGTAAACTTACAGGATTCACAGGACTCTGGACTTGCTTGGAGCTTATACAGGGATTTGAGAGCCTTACTTGAATAGCAGTATTGGACTGCAAAGCATATTTTATATACACCTCTACCCTGATATAACGCGACCCGATATAACACGAATTCTGATATAACGCGGTAAAGCAGTGCTCCGGGGGTATGTGTGGGGGGGTGGGGCTGCGCACTCCGGCGGATCAAAGCAAGTTCGATATAACGCAGTTTCACCTATAACGCGATAAAATTTTTTGGCTCCCGAGGACAGCGTTATATCGAGGTAGAGGTGTATCACTCAGATTTCATCTTTGCTATCTGTCCTTTTTCTCTCTAGAGCCCCACTCGCCCAGCATCAGGACCCCCCACTAAGCCCTCCACACCCAGATCCCCCACTGAGTTCTATCCCCCCCATACCCAGACCTCCCCTGCTGAGCCCCAACCACCATCACCTGGACTCCCCAGCAGAGTCCCATTACCATTGCACCCAGAACCCCCCAACAAGCCCCTGTGCATCCAGATTCCACCTGCACCCAGATACCCCACTGAGCTGCCCGTACCCAGATTGCCCCACACAGAACCCTCTCAACCCACACCTGGATCCCCATACACTAAGCCCCTCTACACTTGGATCTTGCCTTGCTGAGCCTGCCCGCCCACACAAGGGTAGGGTCCTGGGGTGTTTCTGGGGCAGGCCTGGTCCTTGTGCTGTGTCAAGTTTGGGTGCAGCCTCACTGCTGAGTTCATGTCCCGTGGGGGGGAAGGGGAGGAAGCTACACAGTGATCTCCCACCTCTGTGCAGCCAGTGGCTTGTTTTCCCCACTGCCATGCTGAAGCCCCCACATTTATTTGATAAATAAAATTTGAATAATTTTAAAATATTGTGTGCAGAATTTGTAATTTTTTGGCACAGAATGTTCTCAGGAGTAGCATATATCCAGGACATATAAGAATAGAAATTAGCTTTGAAATATATCCTATTTAAAATGTTATATCATAAGAAAACTGAAACAGATTTGTATGTAAACATTTTCATAATATATAATTTTGTGGGTTCTTTGAGGTTTTTGAAAGATGAAAGCTTTCCACATTTTACAGACCAGGGCATGTCGATAGAATCCAAGATCTTCAAGCTTAGGGTGAATGGCACGATATTTTGTGGTGTAAGAATGAAATGGATGTAATCTGCACGTGCAGTGACAAATTTCACTTTCTTACATTTCAGTAAAATCACTAAATCACTGTGCATAACTTTCATAAATCTGTCTCCAAGGGTAGGCCTTCAAAGGTAGATTGAAACCACAGAAGATTCCTGAACCCTTATGAACTTCCCTTATCCGCATATTTTTTACATATTTCTTTTTTAAAGACTAGAACTAGAAGCAGATTTTCATAGAGTTTCATGTTGATGGATGCTACTTTTATTTCATTTTTTGTCAATTTCATTTTCATCTTTGGTTTGATTCATGATGCATGTGATAGAAAAACTATATGAAAAATCATGCATTTCTCATATTCATTGGCATGATGTTACAGGTATAACAAAACATGGTATGATGCACTTTCATATTGCATCAGATATGGCATGACAGAACATACATTTCTAAAAACGTACACTTTTCTTCTGGATTCAGTAACTACTAATTTGGCTTAATTCACATTGAAGCCATTCAAACCATCTGCTGATAATTTAAATCCTTAGATAACTCACTAACCCATATCTCTGAACAGAAGTATATTTACAGTATTCCTAAAACCACTGCTTAAATACTGAGATGTATGGAGCTTAAGGCACGCTTCCAATGAACTGAATGAAAACAGATCATAACTTTCTACAGCCCCCAAAAGCTCTATACCTAATTAAACACCAAGCTTTAGCAGTACAGTACTAGGGACATTTTACAGGCTTATCTGTATTTCCACTTGATTATTTCTCTTAAAACTATTGCTTACAAAACATTGTATCATTTCCAAGACTTCCTGTTTTCATTGGCTATCCTTAAACCACTTGGATTGAAATGTTTTTAACACCATGGATTGTACATCATAGTTACAATTGCACATCCTGGCATAGATTTGCATCTTTTTTAATCTGTAAAAAATCAGGGTGATTTATTAAAGACTTCAGTTTAATTGGGAAGAACAAAGTGGCAATTTCTGTTATCCGTGTGGAAAATATGATCTAATTTGATGCTCATGCAAAAAAAAGTATTTATTGAGAAATATGTTGAATATTTCAAATCAGGATTAAAAAGAGTTATAATATTGGCGTGTCTTTCTTTTACAATTCAAAATAGGGATATATATTAATTTGTTTACGATGATATATCAGCTACTGGTTTCTTCATATGAGGATATTGAAGTGTTCACAAGAGAGACTACTAGACATTATAAAACTATTTTATGTGGAAAAACAAGCCTTGACATACTGCCTAACATGCAGAATGTTTCCTCCAGAAATCTCATGCTGAAATAATGAAGTTTTAGAAATGATTTTATGAAGTGGTACATGGTTGAACGACAGAGATTCATTTATGGGGGAGCAGCACTCTGCATACTTCTTGTTTATCTGATGAATTCTTTTGCTAAAAAAACATCATGTACTTTGGTCTGTTAAAATGGACTGTTTGATATATCCAGGATTCTGTGCTACTTGTGTTTAAAGGATTTAAGATTAGCCAAGTTTCACGCTCATGTTAGGTCTTGCCATTTGAAACAATACTTTTTTTTTTAATGGAAATGCATAGTAGCAGAAAACATTGTGGCATGAATATTGATATTCGTTATTGTAGTAAAATGAACAACTTAGAATTAAGCAAAAATATACTATCTAATTAAAATATTTTAATTAAACCATTAGACTGTACTGATCTTTTATGTTTAGTAACATGCTTCCTTTGACTACCAGTAAGATATGATCATAATATATTAATATAGCATGCATCTGTTCTCAACCATTGCAGTCACAATACACTAGTATCTATCTTCAAACATTATTGATCAATAATTCATTTTTTCCTAGTTAAAATGGCAGACAAGCCAATAAGCTTTTTTAACTAGGGAAAAATTACTACATATTGTAGTAGTTTAATCTATTGAAATGTTAGAGGATAATGGCTGATCCTTTTCTCTTTCTTCTGATTTGGGGGAGAGATTAAAAATTAAGTACTCACATGAATAGGAGCAGCATTTGCAAATATACTATCTAGGATAAAAATTTACAGGTGCTGTCAATCAGTATGAATCTCACCACAGACGAATCACCAGCATGGGTCACAAAGAAACCTCACCTATCATGTAGTATTGCATAGTTACATAATGTTTTTCTGAAGCAGATAAGTGCCAGTAATGTATGGATCACTGATCTGTTTCAGTATGGCGGATCCCACATATAAAAGAAATGATTACCTGAATGTGGCCTCTGTGTTTACTCCTTCATCCTGGAGTATACCAGAAAGCACATGGGATTTCCATTCTTCCTCTTTCTCTCTTCTGCTGTGATGGCGGTGGTTGTGGTTCTCTTCTCTTCTCTTCTCTTCTCTTCTCTTCTCTTCTCTTCTCAAAACCTTGTTCTAGCATTGGCTTCTGTGACTCTCCTTTCCTGGTTCTTCTCCTTCCTTTCCAATTGTTCTTTCAGTATGTCCTTCAAAGGATCCTCCTCATCTTCTTTCCAACATTTTGTGGGGGTTCCATAGAGCTCTGCCTCTTGTCCCTTATATATCTTATGTCTGGGTAATCTTATCTGCAAACACAAATTCAACTACCATCTCTGTGCTGACGACTCACAGATCTACCTGTCTCAACTTGGACATGTATGGAACTGTGGTATATTGTGATTTTCCAAGCTATTATGCAGAGTAATAAGATTTCTTTCTTTGGGGGAAATTACAGAAAAATTAGGAAATTATAGCTCCTGACATTTATAAGCATTTATTTTCCTGATCTTAAAAATTGTTTGGTAACTTAAAACTTTATAGAAAAGAAAACATAGATTGATAGAGGATTGAAGAATAAGGAGTTTTCTATTGTCCACCTGCTGACAGCTTTGTCAGAAACTATTAAAAATATTTTTGGTATCAATATTTTATTTATATTGAGAAGTTTTCTGAAATATATTCCTTTCTAAAAGACATATTCTGTTTCAGCCACAAATTACTCGTCCCAACAGTGAACATTTATATACTATGGAGGAATAATTCTCTTCACTGTAGGAATTACTGGGTGAATTTTTGTGGCCTGTATTATGGAAGAGGTCATAGTATATGTTGATAGTGGGAACACATGGGAATTGAGGCTGAGAGAGATTAAGGTCAAAAATATCCATAATTTTGGGTGCGCAAATTGAGACACCTAATTCCTGATTTTTCAGAATACATAGCATTATGTAGCATATTATATGTTCAAAGCACAGCTCCTATTGACAGTGAGTCAAGTCAGGCACCCAGAAAATGAGGAACACAGAATTAGTGACCATCTGTGAAAAACTGGGTTAAATGACTTGCCTAGCATCATATAGGAATTCTGTGGCAGGAGCAGGGATAAAATTCAGTTCCCCTGGTTTAAGCATGAGACCATAATTTCTCTTCCTGTCATCTCCTGCCTCATTCACTACAGACCTTCCAACTTCTGCAACGAATGAGGCAAGGGTCCTGTAGACATGTCTCATTCAGTACAGAACCCTGACTCATCTCCAGAGCAGGTCCATCCTGTGTACTGAATGATGAATGGGTTCTATGGAAATGTGACTGTGATCCTATAATTAAAGACACTATCATAATGCAAAAGCAGAAGGGGGGTTTCCTAACTTTTGAGCACTTGACTTTGCAGCCTTAATAATGTTCTTTCAATGTATATTTTGATATGTAATTTATTAGGTTTTTAAAAAAGCCAACTGAAAACAAACAAATTACATCATGTTGCATCACAGTGACAACCGCATGGTTCATTAGCAGGTTTGGTACCTTTAGATATACTGCACTGACCTTTGCCATTTGAGTTTGTAACAGATAGCAGTAGTAGGTTGTTATCTTGTGTGTGGACCAGTACAAGAGGTGGTTGGGACACTTTGCTGATGGGTTTCACAGAAATTTGCTCACAGCAAAAAAATGGTGAGACTCAAAAATCTTGGGTTCTACTACAGGCTCTAGAAATGAATATGCTTCAATGGGTGCACTCTTCTGCTTGTTTTTCCTGAGGCTTTATCCCTTCTGCCATTTCCCTTCTAACCAATCCTGTCTCTTCCCCACCACTGACTCTTCATCTGAGTCCGATTTCCTCATGTAGCGCATTCCCAGTCTCCTTGGCTAGCCAGTCCCAGTGTCCACTACAATTCATAGTCCCCATGCCTTCTAGCCTTGGTCTCTCTGTTATAACTCTCAATTTCAGTTCCCCATACCAGCTCCTTGCTTCCCCTGCAACTCCCAATCCCAATTCCCCCACTGCTCCTGTCTCGGTCTCTTCTCCCTTCCAGACTTTTGTCCCTTCTGCAGGCTATTCAGACAGCTTTCCACCTGGGTGTCAGCAGTAAGGAAGCATTGAGAGCACAGGAGAGACAAGCTCCCTGCTCTAAGTTCTGGTGCTTACTCCTGGCATGGCCTGGAGCAACCAGGAACTGCAATTGGAAGGGAAAGCTCTGCTCAGAGCTATCCTGGAGCATGCCCAGTGCAGATGGAATATTTGGGAACGTAAGCAGCGAAGCTCTAGCAATCTCTACTATGCATATGTGAACTTAAGTTTTTCAAAACCCAGATTTGTGTGGTTTTTCATGAGGATGGCAGAAGTCACTTTTTTTTTTTTTTTTAAAGGCCACCCCCTGCCAAATTTCAAGTCCCTCTTCCAAAGAATGGGGATGCTAGAGTTTCTTAAAGAAAAAGTTGCCAGAATTTTTTAATATGGAAAAAACATATTTTTCCTTAACATCGTTCTTGGAAGCAGCTGAACAGTTGTTGCTGACATTTAATAAATAAATAAATACATAAATTAAAAAAAGCAGCCTCAGGAAGACACATTGCATGGAAACTATAAGTCCAAATGTTTAAAGTTTGGCAAAGTTGTTCTTACTTGTTGATGCATGGTAACTTTAGTATCCTGATAAATTCTGACTTCTGCTTTGCAGAGTCAGTGTGGTGATATTTAAAATTTGTAAAGAATTATGAAATCACTTAATGAGAAGTGAAAGGTTTGTTTTGAAATGTTTACTTCCTTTCATTTAAGACATCCAGTTATTATAGGACAGAGGTCCCCAAACTGTGGGGCATGCCCCCCCCTAGGAGGGCACAGAGGAACTTTTTTTTGGGGGTGGGGTGGGAGGGAGGGACATGGCTGGGCCCAGGCCTGCCCCCACAGGGATGAGGAGGGAGTGCCACCCACATCTGCTCCTGGCCCTGGCCCCATCTGCTGACCCCGGCTGTCGGTCCTGGCCCCTGGCCAAGGCTCCGCTCCCGGCCCCACCCACAGCTGTGGCCTGAGCCTCTGACCCCTTATCCCTGTCTGCGTCCCCCCTTCCCGGAGTTGCAGGCCCACCCCTGGATCCGTGGGGGAGTGGGAGGTGGTAGTGGTGGAGAGGGACAGGAGTGGGGGGGAGGGGCGGCGAGGTAAAATGTTTGGGAACCTCTCTTGTAGAATCTCCAAACACAGTTGTTGCATAGCTATGACTGAATGGCTGAGATACTAACTTTAATTTAACAAAATTAATATATTGTGTGAACACCTACCCCCTTACTCTCAAACATTTATCAATCTTTGTCTTTTGTCTAATTGTTACCCTTTTAAATACACAGCTTCTTATTGCCTTCTTTGGGTGTTTTACATAGCAAAAAACCCTATCATTATCTCAGTGACCATGTCATTGTCAATTAGTGAATAGCTATAGGTGGCCTCATTTCCCCCACCCCTATCTGGGTCGGAAACTATGATAGTAGCGTTAATCTTCTTAGTGACACTCAGCACATGAAGAGTGGTGCTCCTATCAAGAAATCTATGGTGCCAGATTTGCCAATGCTGTGAATTTGCTCCTTGTTTCTGCATGGCTTTGACATCTGGTCTTAGCTGTGTGAGTACAAGTGTATTAAAAGAGAGCTCATACTAGCAGAGGTGAAAGGGAAGTCACACACACCAGTGGTTTTCAATAGAAACAAAGGAAGCTTAGCTGTATTGACAGAATGCTCTATTTGACTGAAACATCCTTAAAAATGTTGGTGGCAAGAGCTGATGAAAGAAACCAA
The DNA here is from genome assembly GCF_011386835.1 of Chrysemys picta bellii. Taxonomy (NCBI): domain Eukaryota; kingdom Metazoa; phylum Chordata; order Testudines; family Emydidae; genus Chrysemys; species Chrysemys picta. Next base: position 331,865,436 of record NC_088791.1, on the reverse strand, counting down.
TTCTGAGGCATACAAAAGATTGTGTGGGGTTCTCTCACCCCTTTATTCTTTGAGAGGATGAAGAAGAATGATCAGATTTTGGATTTGCTATGGATTGTTGTGGGTGGAAATGAGCTAATAAATTCTGAAGTCCAGTGTTCTGGAGCTGTTGCATTCATTTACAAGGAGAAAAGACAGTACAACACAATTGAAAGCTCTTCCATAGATCTACTTCTGCTTCTTTAAATAAAATGAAAATAAACATGTATATACTAAGCTATTATATATATATATATATATAAAATAGAGGTTTTGTCTGCAGACAAGAGGAATAGTAGATTATTCTGAATATATGCAATGTAAAAAAGTGCATCAAACTTATGAGATACTGTTGTCTTTTACTTGAATTTGTGTAGTGGATATCCTGAAACACAGCGGTAAGAAAACAGCAAATCTGGTAGTTCTTTCAGCATTGAGCTACTTACTGTATCAATCACTGTGCATTACTATGTAAAGTCACCAAATTAGAAATAAATATAGCTGAGATACTAACCATTTTTGCTTAATTACTTTTCATGTTCTGAATATATTTTATAGTTTGTCCGTGTTTTTGTTTTCTAAACTGTAGCTTGCTAAACTTTCTTTCTCTCTCTCTCTCTCTCTGTGTGTATATATAGTCTACCCTTAAACATAGACTTTTTGTGTTCATGAACAGACCCATTTTCTATTGAAAAGTCTACATTCATTATAGACAGTTTAAATAAAAGCCCACTACCCTAAATTATGTGAAAGGCAGGCTACTTCATTTCAGAACAAATAAATTATGGAAGATGATGTTCAAGTGTGAGTCCACATTTGCAAGGAGTAAATTTATTCTCATATCTGATCACATCCCAGATATAAGTGTAAGAACATGTCACACTGGTGAGGTGCTTCCTGTTTCTTTTCTTTCTACAAAATCCACCAGCCCAGAGGCACGTGACTAGAAATATTTACCAGTGCTAAACACTTTTCCACAGATGTTTCACGTGCATGATTTTCCTCTTCTAATAAGGTGCATAGGCAACGCCATGCAGTTCATTCACTTCCTGAAAAGTTGGTAGGCTCCAGTTATTTCAGATATGTGTGTGAATTGTCCCTACTAACTAGGCAAAGGAGGAGATAATCATCACAAACAAAAACTAATCTTAAGAAAAAAAAGAAAAGAAAAAAAAAAGATTCTTCTTCTAGTAGTATCCCTACGGGTGCTCCACTCTAAATGCATTAGCACCCCCTGTGCCCTTGATCAGGGATTTCTCATAGCAGTGTCTGTTCGACCTGTGCATGCATGTTAATCAGCCTTGTGCCCTGTCCCATTGTCATATAACACTGCACAGATGAACCTCCCCTAGTTCCTTCCCAAGTGCCTCGGCCTGAGACAGAGCTCTAGCAGTTGTTCTTTTGAGATCTCAACTCTAATTCTCTTTGCTCATAGTTAGCACTAGTGTTCGTGTTAGTTTTTTCTATAATCAAGTTGCTTTTATTTGAGTCGGCAGCCTTGTACCAGTGCCCCTCGTGGTACTGCAAGAGTTCCATTTTTCCTGGGACCTGGTTGTAACTGAGACTCCCGATTCTCTGCTCCTAGGCTCCGATGTGCTCTCGGTACCGAGGACATCCTGATCACTTGAGGTTCGCCTGGTACCAGTTATTGCATCTCAGATCTCCCCAGGCGCTGCACCATCCTTCAGTGAACTTGAGGAAGAAGATTCTGTTGAGGACCTCACTTCAGTCTCACTAGTTAGTCCAGGGCTGCTCTCCTCACTGCTTCAGAGGTCCCTTCCCAGAGGCTTCTGGTGAAGTTGCCACTGCTCATGGCCCACAATTACCACCAATACCTCGCTGGTATGAGCACCCTTTGGTGCCTCCTCCTTTGCTGTATTGGAACCCTTGGGTGACTTATTGCCAACAAATCTTCAGAGCATCCAGTGCTACCACTCCTAGAGAGGAATAACCAGCATCACCTGCTCCCCCCAGGAGATTTCACCCTCAAGAGGAATCTTTTGAGGCGCAAGAGACTAGAGCCGATGAAGAGGTTTCGTCTGCAGACAACATCTTCTCTTCATCTCTGGATGTAGTCATGCCTGCTACCTCTTCCCTGGCAGATGATTTTAAATAATCAAGAGAGTAGCAGACTCCTTGCAGATTCCACTCAAGGAGTTTACAGAGTCTCCTTATAAGCTTCTCGATATCCTTCGCTCACCTTTATCAGCCCGTGTAGCCTTACTTGTCAATGAGGCTCTTTTAGCAAAGATCATTTGGCACACTCCAGCTTCTATTCCACTGACATGGATAAGAGCAGACAAGGAGTGTTACGTCCCAGCAAAGGACTCAATGTTTTTATTTTCCCATCCCTCACCTAATTCCTTGATAGTGGATGCAGTGAATGAACGTGATAAAGACCACAAGTGCTTTGATCTACTAGGAAGAAAGTAGCACTACCAATTATCAGGCTTTGATGGCAAGGTATAACCATGACAGCTACTTCAAATTAACCTCCTTCATCGACCACCTACTGGTGGAACAGAGGGAGCAGTTTCAAGCAATTGTTGTGGAGGGCCAACTGCTGGCCAGGACAACCTTGCAAGCCTCCCTCGACGCTGGTGACACTGCCGCTCATTCAATCACCATAGTGATGGTAATAGGAAGAGCCTCCTTGTTCCAGCTCTCCGGTTTCCTGAAGGAGCTTCAGACCATGGTTAAGGATCTTTATTTTGATGGATCTAAGTTGTTCACAGATACTACACAGGAGTCTGTATGAACACTGAAGGATTTTAGAGCGACTTTGCATTCTCTTGGCATTTACACCCCTACATTCAAGAGAAAGCTAAGCAAATCTCAGATACTGAAGTGTCTCAGCCCATTGAATTCCTTCCCTCCCAGAGGTCATATGAGCCATACCAAAGAAGACAGAGGTTTCAGAGAAGGAAACCATCCACTTCTCAGCCTCCCGTCTCGCACCTGTCTATCTGCAAGCTGCAATTTTGATGTGTTGGTCCTCGTTCTCTTCCATTGCATCAATTCACCAGCCTTCCTTCCACCGGCAACCTTCACACTGCAAGTGAGCCTGGGATTTGATCACTACAGACAAATGGGTCTTGGAGATAGTCTCCACAGGTTACACAATCCACTTTACTTCACTTCCACCAATGAATCTCCTTTCCTCGTCCCGCTTCAGGGACCCCTCTCACGAGAGCATGCTTCATCAAGAAATAGGTGCTCTTTTGCACTTGGGAGTTATAGAACAGTCCCCATGCAGCACTGAGGGAAGGGATTTTATTCAGGTTACTTCCTGATACCAAAAAGAGTGGAGGTTGGAGAGCCATCCTAGACCTGAGACTACTCAACGCCTATGTGAATGTGCAGAAATTCAGAATCATGACTCACTACTTTAATTCTCTCACCAGAGCAAGGAAATTGGTTTTCAGCCCTTGACCTTGAACATGCATATTTCCACATCACTATCCACCCATTCCACAAATGATTCCTCCATTTTATTGTTGGCCTGGACCACTTCCAATATCGTGTGCTCCCCTGTGACGTTATTGATATAATCTGGGACCATATAGATCATTGTTGCAACCAAGGTCCTGTAGTGGCACGCAAATCTTGTATAAAGGGGGTCAAATGGGGTGTCTAAGACAAGGTTCTGGTTTACTGGTTATGATTATGCTGTCTATATGTGTGTATCAATTTTGTAGTTGAAGTTATGAATATTGGCTCTATACTGTCTGTATTTCAAACTTATGCCATGCTGCTGGGTGACATCCCAGACAAACTGGTGTTAGCTCTGCCTAGCCTGCTTGATGGCCCATTAAGGACCATCAGCTATACAATGGATCCATTGAGAGAAGGCAAATATGCCTTGAGACTCAGCAAAGTATGCAGGAACTTGCCCATGTGACTCCAGACTCCATTTTGCTGTAATTTTCCACAGTAAGAACAAAGAGGTGTTCTTACACCTGGAAAAGACTATATAAGGCTGATGCCTCATCTCCATCTTGTCTTCAATCCTGCTTCATACCTCTGGAGGAACTTTGCTACAAGCTGAAGCTTTGAACAAAGGACTGAGGACCCATCCCAGCTGGGGATGTATTCCAGAGACTTGATTTGAACCTGCAGTTTATTCTATCGCTGCTGCAAGCCTGAACCAAGAACTTTGCCATTACTGTCTGTAATTGATTCCATTTAACCATTTCTAACTCTCATCTCTATCTTTTTCCTTTTATGGATAAATCTTTAGATTTTAGATTCTAAAGGATTGGCAACAGCATGATTTGTGGGTAAGATCTGATTTGTATATTGACCTGGGTCTGGGGCTTGGTCCTTTGGGATCAGGAGAACCTTTTTCTTTTACTGGGGTATTGGTTTTCATAACCATTTGTCCCCATAACGAGTGGCACTGGTAGTAATACTGGGAAACTGGAGTGTCTAAGGAGATTGCTTGTGAGACTTGCGGTTAGTCAGTGGGGTGAGACCGAAGTCCTCCTAGTCTGGCTGGTTTGGTTTGCCTTAGAGGTGGAAAAAAACCCAGCCTTGGGCTGTAACTGCCCTGTTTGAGCAATTTGTCCTGAGTTGGCACTCTCAGATGGGTTCTGCCAGAACCGCATTGTCACATCCCCTTTGGCCTATCATTCACCTTGAGGTCCTTTTAGAAGGTCCTATTGGTGTAGCAGCACAGCTCTGCAGAAAAGGTATTTTAGTATTGCCTTACCTGGATGACTGGTTGCTAACAGGCTGCTCCCTGGAGCTGATGTCTTGGGCAATTTCCAAGGCCCCAGGCCTCTTCTGCCAATTGGGTAAAATCCATCTTGGCCCTAGGACAGACCCTAGAGTTTATAGGGACACATCTCAGTTCAATAACAGAGAAAGCCTACCTTCCTTGGCACAGGTTTGTGGCTCATTTCTACATAGCAAACACGGTTCAGCTCAGCCCACAAACCATGGTCGGGAACTGCATTCAATTACTAGGGCACATGGCGGCCACCGCCTTCATGACGGAACATGCCAGTCTTCGAATGCGCTGCCTCCAAAGATGGTTCAGAACCATTTTTCACCTACTAGACACAGTCTAGATATGCTTCATTCCATACCCATCTTCGTGAAACAATCCCTCAGCTGGTGGAAGGACTGTCGCAACTTCTGCCCAGGAGTTCCATTCACATGTCCTCCCACAATGGTCATTGCAATGATGGATGCCTCTCTGCTAAGGTGGGACGCACCTCTAGACACTAGTACGATCCAAGGCAAGTGGATGTTGCCAGAGACGATGCTACATATCAATCTCCTGGAGCTCAGAGTATCAGATCCACCTGTCTCCCATTCTTATGACTAATCAAGGACGAACACATACATATAATGACTGACAGTATATCGTTAGTGTTTTACTTCAACAGCCAGGGAGAAGTAAGATCCCTCTCCCTTTGCACTGAGGCCATCAGACTCTGGAAGTGGTGCATACAGAATCACATTACTATCACAGCTGCCTATCTCCCGGACATTCAGAATGTGACTGTGGACGTGCTCAGCAGACACTTCTTTCAAGACCCCGAGTGGGAAATAGATGCCAACATATTACATCACATATTTCACCAATGGGGTACCCCCCAGATAGATTTGTTTGCCACGGAGGCAAACAAGAAATGCACCCACTTCTGTGTCACCAATCCTTAGGGGATGCTTGTCACTTTCAGTGGTCGTCGACCCTACTAATGCTTTCCCACCGACACCCCCATCCACCTCCATAGCCAAAGTTATGTTCAAAATAAAGGAGGATAGAGCCAGGGTCATTTTAATAGACCTGACCTGGCGCAGGCAAACGTTGTATCCTTATTTGATACAGCTGTCTGTATGCCCACCGATCACTCTCTGCACTGCAAGAGTGCAGGAAGATTTTTCACCCCAATCTTGCGATGCTTTGTCTCAAAGCATGGTTAGTCAATGGCTCACGATAATGGAGATAACCTGCTCAGAGGATATAAAAAGAGTGCTATTACACAGCAGGAAACAGTTTACTCGCTACACGTATTCTCAAAATGGATGCGTTTTGCCAGTTGGTGTGACAGCAGACTGCTTTCACCAATGACCACATCGCTTCCAGATATATTAGACTACACCTTGCCTCTGAAAACCTGCGGTCTATCATCCACCTGGCGGCCCTCATGGCTTTTCAACCCCCAATAGAGGGCTATTCCATCTTTACCCAACCCGACACCAGCAAGATTCCTCTGAAGGCTGGGGAACTTCTATCTACTGGTCCAACATCCTTCCCCAGTATAGGACCTCAACCTGGTCCTTAAATGCTTCACAAGCCTACCCGTTGAACCTCTGGCTACTTGCTAATTGTTCCATTATCAATGAAGACAGTATTGCTGATAGCCATCATGTTGGTGCAAGGGGTTGGTGAAATATGGACCCTGATGGCATATCCTCCTGCCCCCCTTCACAGTGTTGTTTTTTTTAAATACAAAGTCATGCTCTGGCTCCACCCCAACTTCTTACCTAAGATCTCTTTTGAATTTCATCTCAATCAGCCCATTCACTTGCCTATCTCCTATCCAAAACCACATCTGAATCCTCAGGATGCACTGCTGCATATCCCGAATATGCGGCCTTCTATCTAGACAGAAAGAAACCCTTCAGAAAGGTCGACAAGTTATTCGTCTCGATAGCAGACAGATCAAAGGGGTCAGTAATCTCAATGCAGTCTGAAAACTGTAAGTCTCTGGTTAAACTCCTGTTACCAGTCTCATAACATTGAGCTGCCCTTACTCATATGTATCCATTCTGTAAGATCTATTGCCACTTTCACGGTCTTCCTCAAAAACATACTGATCATCAAAATCTGTAAAGCCACTACATGGGCTTCTATACATACATTCTCTGAATACCATGCAATAACTCACAACTCCACCTCTGATACAGTGTGCAGCTCAGCTATACTTTCTGCTGTACTGGATTGAAGTCTGAAGCCCCCTCCACCTTAACGGGTACTGCTCAGTAGTCATCTAGCATGAAGCACCTATAAGGACACTACTTGAGGAAGAAGAAATGGTGACTCACTCTGTGCAGTAGCTATGGTTCTTCAAGATGTGTCCCTATGGGTGCTCAACTACCTGCCCTTTTTTCCCTCTGCTTTGGAGTTTTCTGCCGTTAGGCTTTATGGTAGAGAAGGAACTGGGGACAGTTCGACCACGTAGCACTATATGACAATGGGACAGGGCAAAAGATTAACACACATGTGCAGGATGAATGGACACTGCTTTGAGAAATCTCTGACAAAGTGCATGGGGGAGCACTAGTGCATCTCGAGTGGAGCTCCCATATGGGAACACATCTCAAAGAACCACAGTTACTGCACAGGGTGAGTAACCATTTCTTCGGCCCAAAATTGTGCTCCTTGGCTTCCCTACTGTAAGGCCCCATTTTGTGATGTCACTACTACCAAGGAGCTAATAAGGACTCAGATACTATAAAGCTTCTTCATTACTTTACACTCATATTACTAAAACAGAAACTTTGAAAACCCTGACAACATAAATAAAATGGCACATATGCAGGGATTTCAGCCTAAAGATGTGTTCTGGACTGTCTCTTTTGCTTGATATCCCTTGAAAGAAGGTTACCATGTAGGATTTTTTTCTGAATATTCATATTTAAATGGTTGAGTAGTAAAACAGTTAATAAACTTGACTTACATTTTAGTCATAAGTGTAATAGCTGATCAATAATAGTCATCATTACTATACTATATTGTCTTTTCAAAATAACAATTTTTTATTTTTATACGCAGGCCACGGAAACCCTTTTTCGAATGGGGGTAGCAAGAGGAGCCATTACACCTTTAAGGCATGGAGAAGTAAGATTAAATGTCTGGTTTTTGCATATATGGTGTAAAGTTTTATTTATTTTTAATTTAATATTTTGTAAATTCTTAGGATATATATTCAGATAACTGAAGAGTTGATAGTCTTGTAGATAATGTGTCTGTCTGCTTTACAGCTTGTTGCAAATGAGTAGAGAGCCCAGATCCTGTGCATTGGGGAAAGGCATGTTCTTTATATTTCATTTTACATTGAATCATGATGCAGTGCTGTAATCTAGGTGACTCACTGGAGGATACTTCTAGCCCTGATGATTCTTTACTGAACGTTCTGAGGAGGGAGCAGGGTCTTGAGAAATTAACATGGGTTTGGGTTTTAGAAGTTCCTGGTTCTGCGGATGGGTGGCTACGGGCAAGCCACTTCATATGTTTGTCTTTGTTTCTTTACTACCTCACAGGAATATTATGAGGGTTAATTAATTAATGATTGTGAAGTACTTTGAACATGTAAAGTATGATTGTTATATTGTTTATATCTGCTTGTGTCTGTATGGGATGGTTTTTTTGTTTGTCCTTTTGGTTGACATACATGGAGACACTATTATTTGCATTCTGCTGATTAAGTCGCTCTCAATTCCATGGAAAATACTATAGTCAGTTATGGTATTCTTCAGTAATGATCCAAACTACATATTGCAACTATTGTGAGTTGTAGTATTTTGGGTCATTACTTTAGAAAACTCAAGTGTATTGTTATGGCTACCTGATTTAATCATATTGTGTGTTGATTTTAAATGCAAAATGTTTGTCTAGTTGACCCAGCACTTGCTGTACATTGCCAGTCATGTTATAGCATATATTCTCTTTCCGTGCTACTGAAATTACCTTAATTTCTCCCAATTTAAGTGGAGTAAAGTACTTGTGCATCGGAACAAAGGTTTCTGCTTTCCTCTGGCCCAGTTTCTTTATCTTGAGAGCCGGTCTTGCTATAGCAGTTCTGAACATGGGGTCCGTTATGCTTTTTCTATACTGCTCTTCACCCTTCTCCGCAATTGGTCACTATGAGTGTGTCTACACTTCAGGATAGAGGTGTAATTTCCAGCTCAAGGGGACATATCTGGGTTACCTCTGGTCAAGCGTATGTGCTAAAAGTAGAAGTGTAGCTGTAGCAGCATGTGCAAGAGGAGGGGCTAGCTTCCCGAGTATGTACCTAGCATCTCAGATGGGATTGTTCTCAGGGCAGCTAGACCCTCACGCTACCACTGCTACACTTCTATTTTTAGCACACTAGCTTGATCAGAGCTAATGCGGGTATGCTTCCTTGATCTGGAATTCACACCTCCATCTTGAAGCGCAGGGTAGGAGATATGATGCGCTCTCCAGCAGGATGCTATGTATGGAATATATGCAACACTTCCAGCTTCTCTCCACGTCTTCGAAGAGGGTGTCTTGAGAGACGCGATCTCTGGGTGTTTCTTAAGAAAGCACAGAGCACAGTACACTAGGCTGTTCATTCGGGTGTACTTAGTTATACATGTTAGAATGAATGTTGCACTAATACTAGTAAAGTAGAAATGTGGTTTGCTTGAAATGATGATTGTGGAGAATTCATGTTGCTTTTTAAAGAGTTATTAACTAAATCTTGCAGTTTTAAAAAGTGGACTGATACAAACAATTATATCTTTTTATGAGCATTATGGTGGTGGTACGAATGTCAGTTCTAAATCACTTCCTCTGATACAACTATTTTTACCTTGTTGATTTAAAAAAAAAGTCCTATTGCAATGTTACATTCACAGATCATAGACCAATGTGGAGCAGGAGCTCTTTTGAGCCATTTACCTTCTCCTAAAATTACTCTACGGAAAACTAGTATTACAGGCATTACAGTGGGCAGCCAGGATGGGTATTTGGCTTTTGCTGCTCTTCCAGATCTGAATGTTTGTTTTTCTAGAACTATCTGCTTATTCTGTGCTTTGCGAATAAGATTATTGTTCCTCTATGGTTTTACTATCCTTCTGTTTGAATTGAAAGTGTTCCTGCTTCCCAATTTCCCAGCAACTTCTTCTTCTATGATCAGACCCTCCAAAGCATTGATTTCTCATAGACATTTATGCTAGGACAGGGACTGTGAATTGAATACACATACTATCAATTTATATATCGCACTAAAAATGTTTGATCTATTATTGTCGCTTGTAATACCTAAGTTGACTATAACTAAGATTAGAAGAAAAATATTTTTTCCACTTTACTTAGAGCTGTTGACAGCCCTTTTGTGAAAAGCCACTTTCCTTGTTTCCTCTGTTGTTTGTGACTATCTTTCACAAAACTGGAAAAAGAAAAATATTTGTAAATAATAAAAGAATATGATTCTAAACCCTCAAATCCTGGCAATGGGAGTTGAGGCAGATATAGTACCTTAAAATGCTTTAAACGCAGTTTTTGAAATTGCCTAGATTCCAAGTTGCCTATGTCTCTTCCTTGCTGGAGAAAACCTCTGATATGCCTGAGTTTGTGATGGAAATTAAATATCAGCCCTAATCAATGAAGGCAAATATATGTGAATTACCCCTGTGCTTCCTCTTATCTATGTGACTTTGCTTGATCCTCCTTTATTTGATGGACGAATAAATCCACCATGTCAAAGACCAGAGACAGGGAACATATAACACAGGTCTACAATTTTTGAGAAGTCGTCTGCTTCAGAGATAAAATGTGCTATTTATTATGTATTTTGATGTGCTGAATTCAAATATGACAATTAAAACAACTGATTGGCTACTGTTTCTAAGATATTTAAGTTTTTACATTTTATGTCTATGTTATATTGTGGAGATAGTAGAGTTTTAATCATAAATTGTACACCTAGGTCTTTTCATGTGTTTATGGTTGCTTTACATGATAATATTTCACCTGTCCTGTTTATGTAACACTTTAAAAATCAGCAAAAGGGTTATATAAATAAAATTTATTATGAAACAAAAGGCAAAAATCTATTCTGTACATAGTTTAGTCCTATTCAGTGTCCACTCGGCGCTTCTTGGCTTGTCTCTTGTATTCATTAAATGGAGCATCTCTTGTCACTGTCCAGCAATAGTCTGCAAGCATTGATGGGCTCCATTTGCCCTGATAGCGTTTCTCCATTGTTGCAATGTCCTGGTGAAATCGCTCGCCGTGCTCGTCACTCACCGCTCTGCAGTTCGGTGGAAAAAAATCTAGATGAGAGTGCAAAAAATGTATCTTTAGTGACATGTTGCAACCAAGGCTTTTGTATGCCTTGAGGAGGTTTTCCACCAACAACCTGTAGTTGTCTGCCTTGTTGTTTCCAAGAAAATTCATTGCCACTAACTGGAAGGCTTTCCATGCCGTCTTTTCCTTGCCACGCAGTGCATGGTCAAATGCATCATCTCGAAGAAGTTCACGAATCTGAGGACCAACAAAGACACCTTCCTTTATCTTAGCTTCACTTAACCGTGGAAATTTTCCACGGAGGTACTTGAAAGCTGCTTGTGTTTTGTCAATGGCCTTGACAAAGTTCTTCATCAGACCCAGCTTGATGTGTAAGGGTGGTAACAAAATCTTCCTTGATTCAACAAGTGGTGGATGCTTTTCCCCCCAGGCTCCAATGACTATCGGAGTGGCCAGTCTTTCTTGATGTAGTGGGAATCTCTTGCACGACTATCCCATTCGCAGAGAAAACAGCAGTACTTTGTGAATCCAGACTGCAGACCAAGAAAGAGAGCAACAACCTTCAATCGCCACAAAGCTGCCACTGATGTTGGTCATAGTTTATGCACCTCAAAAGTTGTTTCATTTTGTCATAGGTTTTCTTCATATGGACTGCATGACCAACTGGAATTGATGTCAAAACATTGCCATTATGCAGTAAAACAACTTTAAGATTCGTCTTGGATGAATCAATGAACAGTCTCCACTCATCTGGATCATGAACGATGTTGAGGGCTGCCATCACACCATCGATGTTGTTGCAGGGTACAAGATCATCTTCCATGAAGAAGAATGGGACAAGATCCTTTTGACAGTCACGGAACATGGAAACCTTAACATCACCTGCCAGGAGATTCCACTGCTGTAGTCTGGAGCCCAACAGCTCTGCCTTACTCTTGGGTATTTCCAAATCCCTGACAAGGTCATTCAGTTTACCTTGTGTTAGGAGGTGTGGTTCAGAGGAGGAGGATGGGAGAAAATGTGGGTCCTGTGGCATTGATGGTTCAGGACCAGAAGTTTCATCCTCTTCCTCTTCCTCGTCTGACTCAAGTGAAAATGATTCTGGTGCATCAGGAACCGGCAGTCCTTCTCCGTGGGGTACTGGGCGTATAGCTGATGGAATGTTTGGATAATGCACAGTCCACTTTTTCTTCTTTGACACACCTTTCCCAACTGGAGGCACCATGCAGAAGTAACAATTGCTGGTATGATCTGTTGGTTCTCTCCAAATCATTGGCACTGCAAAAGGTATAGATTTCCTTTTCCTGTTCAACCACTGGCGAAGATTTGTTGCACAAGTGTTGCAGCATATGTGTGGGGCCCACCTCTTGTCCTGATCTCCAATTTTGCATGCAAAATAAAGGTGATAGGCTTTCTTAACCATAGTGGTTATACTGCGCTTTTGTGATGCAAAAGTCACTTCACCACAAACATAGCAGAAGTTATCTGCACTGTTCACACTAGTACGAGGCATCTCTGCTCACTTTGGCTAAACAGAAATGTGTCCCTTTGCAAAATCAAACACTGACAAATAAGAGAGCACGACACTGTATGATTTCTAGAGCTGATCTAGGGCAATTTGTTCAGCAGAGTGATGTAAGCTTCGTTATGATTGCATCATCCATGACTTCTAGGAATAACATGATGCAATTCATATAATGTATGACGCAATACCAGCTTCAGATTGCATCATTCATCGTTTTGCCTAAAAAGCAAGTACTGTCCAAACCCAGTCATAGATTTATTCATAGATCTAGTCAAAGATGTATTTTAGTCATTTCTGGTTTAAATTGAGATCCCTTCCCATTATAACTCACTTATCCTCCGCCGTTCCCAAGTCAAGGGTCGTATATACTGACCCAACAGCATATCTTGAAAATTAGAGCCAATCAACAATTTTAAGCACCATTTTCGTTCTCAGTGACCCAGAATTAGTAAAGCATTTTGGCTGTAGAGCGGTGTAATTTAAGTATGAATGTACCCAATATTTTTAAGGGTAAAGATTATTTGAGTGAGTGAAAATTCAGTTCCAGGGGCCCAGTTATATTTAGGCATTTTCTATATGCTTATTTTTATAGGAAATCTCCAGACATTTGCAGCAGGAAGTTTTAGTTGCTCTTCCACTTGTCTGTTGGGTTTTGCCTATACTTTGAAGTCATCAATCAGTCATCAACAACTGATTAGCAGTAGCACTGGTGCAAACTCCAGAAGTAAACAAAGACAATGCAAATCACAGCTTTTCAAGTTCCATTGAAAGTCAGTAGGACTTATGCTTTTAAGGCCCAGATACAAAAAGGTATTTAAGCACCTAACTCCTAATGACTTCAGTGGGAGTTAAGTGAGAATCTGGGCCAAAGTCACTTTTGAAAATGGGATTTGGGCTCCTACGTCATATAGGTGCTTTAATTTTTTATTCTGCAGTTGCCTTGAAAGTCAATGAGACTTAGGCACCTTTGGAAATTTTACCCAAAGTCTTATATATCATGTAATATAACCAGCTTCCAGAAGTGAGCCAAATAATATTACAGCCATGTTCATTTTGAAGTTCAGAGACTGCCTATTCATTGAAGTCAAATAATATTACACAAAACAATTTAAATACTTTGTGTTTATTTGCAGTATTGATAGCTGATAGTACTTTTTTTTTTTTGGCGCGAAATTGGGATTCAGAGGGAGAAAAGAAGAGGATAGAATGGACAAGACAAACTTAAATAGACACCTGTAAAATCTTAGGGCAATATGCAGCTGCTAGATTATTTGCTGCCAAATAATGAAAACAGACCAATGGACCATGTCTAGAAAATGGATATATGAGAGGATACTTTTAAATGACATGCAAATGAAGGTCAATTGTTATCTTACAAAGTAGTTACATTTTCAACAAATTTATTTAAAATTTTTCACATGGGCAGTTTTGGCAGAATTTTAGCTAATGAGCCATTCATGAGAGACTGTCAGATTTATAAATTGTACTTGGTGTTCCATATTTTCAGTTTTTATTTGTGTAAAAAAAAAAAAAATTCTGGGAACTTTTCTATGTTTATTTTCCAAATGTTAAAACTGGGATGATATCGGGTTAAAAAAATTAAAAAATCAGGAAAAAAAGAAAAACAAAAAACCTTTCATAATATACACAATTTACTATAGTATAATTGAAACTATTTTTTAGGTACAAAGTTTTTTTTTTTCCATCTCTCTGAGCTAGTAGTTTTTCCAGAAATCCTGTTTGCGTACACTCACATAAGTTTCTTCAAAATATCCTCACTCATGTTGAGCCTCTTGCTGTCTTGGAGGTAGTCCAACTTTGAAAATAAATGCTCTCCGTCAATCCAGAGGGTATGCTCAAAGCTTGCTGTGCTATTTTGCTGAAGTTGGGACATGTGTCTTGATGACTGTTCCAAAAACCACATCCAGTTTCACATTGTCAGGGTTAGGTATGTTCCTGTAAGTAGTAAATTCCTCTTTCAGATTTGAAATTTCATTTTTAGTGGCAAATGGTTGGAATATTCTGGGATAACGGTTGCTGCAAAATTCACCTTGAGGAAGAGGTGCAACATCTGGATGACATTCCATAAAGAATCTTTGGCCCCAAACACTTCAGGATTCAGATTACGGGCCACTGTCATTTTCCATTTTTCGCTGAGCATTGTATTGAAGATTTTGAATGCTTTCTTTGTTTATTGGATTTTCAGAAACAGTTGGGGTTTCTCATCATATGTTTGTCCCAGCTTTTGTGCTCAATTTAGCTGAGATTTTGGTTGTTAGGATAAGGTAAAGTCTGTACTGGCAAATGTATTAGCAGTAGTCGAAGAAAACTCCAATGTTTTCTGTGTGTCACACAGCGATTTTAAGTTTTCAACAACAAACATTACCTTAGTGCGCAGAATCTGGCAGTCATTTTGGTTATTTGCCAGCCTCTTCTGAGTTTCTGCTTTAGAACCAACAAACTCAGGACGATCTAGGAGACGCACTGGCACAGTCCACGCTTTGTTTACCTCCACTGATGTGCCACAACCGGGGTAGCTAATCAGTAGTCGGCTCTGCAGTTATCTCTCACTGTGCAAATCAAATCCTTCAACTTGTTCACATGCTTTAAAATGGCCTGGAATCCAATGATGCAGAAGTTCACATCTTTCATTTCTTCTGTAGCAGCAGCTGCTGACAGCTCAATGTTAATCAGATGAGCAGGACAGGTAATACATAGCAGCTCTGGTATGTGATTGATTTTAATTTCCCATGTGATCTTAGCCAGTAGAAAGCAGAATCTTTTTTGGTTGTGGCCACATTTTTCCAAGATAGTTGGTACATCTCAAACATATCAATTATTGCTGTGTTGAGAAAATGGCAGTCAGTAGAGAGGATGAATGTCACATCAGCACAAAATAATGCGAGTTTACTTGATTTGAAATAAAAAAACAAAAACAAAAGGCCAAGAATCGGATGTTCCAAAGTATCAGGAGACTCGTCAAAAATCAGACGAGACACCACATTTCCATCAATTAGTTGCTAAAGCATCATCATTTTCTTTCAGATACTTATGAGTGAGGTTGTCTGCATTAGGAAACGTTTTTGCTGCTGGATGGTATTGTCGCACAAAGTCACCAATAGGCCCCTCTGCAATTAACAGTGGTTGTCTGGAGAAACAAAGAGCACACACAAATTCATTGACACAATTGTGCTGTGTCCTCTTTTTCATTAAAGCCCTGGTGAATGCTCCTGATATTGACTGTTTATCCAAAAGCTCACTTTCTTCAAGTTTCTTGTGTTGCTTGCTTTCTACAAGCTCCTTTATTCTGTCAGCACAAATACTGACTTCAGTGGTGCAGTACTTGCAGCACAATGGATTCTCTTTACTCCTGTTTTTACTTTTCTTGATAATTTCTAAGCACTGATTTTATTGTTGGTATTCAGACACAGATTTGTGTTTTCGCCCCAAGTTTATATTTTTACCGTATCTGTCCATACTTGATTGTTTAAATTCAGCGCCCCAGTAAACAGACACAAAGAAAAAGGTGGGCAGCCTCTCCTTGTGAGTCAATCATAGCTCAATCAACGTTGGTTGATTTTCCGACCTCCACAGTGATTTTTACACTGTGGAACTGCTTCAGTCTCAGAGCTGCAGCACATAATAACCGTGTAAAGCGTTAATGTTAACAAAAATAAGTACCCGAAAAAATATTGAGTGGATTGATAAATGGGTGTAAATCAGTAAAAACGGAACTCCTTTAATTAAAAAAAGGGTAATTAGTAAAAAGCAGGAAAAACTGAAAATGCAGAACACTAATTATATTGCATGTGATATTTATGGACTAAGCCAGTTACTAGTATAATAAGTAAAAGCAGTAGTGAATCCAGATAAAGATACAATGGAACGCTTCAATGCAGCATAAAGATGGGAGAACTTTTACTTACCTAAATTATAGCACTGAGAGGTGTAACATTAAAGTATTTGCTTAGGAGGCTTGGTATGTCTGCACTAGAAATGTAAATCAACCTATATTAGGTCGACTTACAGCCACTGCAGTGATTGCGGTGGTGCATGTCCATACTACTCCCCTTTGGTCGGTGGTGCGCATCCTCACCAGGAGCACTTCTGCTGACCCAAGTGGGGCAGTGTGGGGAGCTGAGAGCTGTTTTCTCAGCTCTAATGGCAGCTCCCTGCTAGGAGCCCAGCTGCACCACAGGCTCCTGCCCCCCCACCTCCACTCCTCCTCCGCAGCCGAGAGCGGGGGGAGGAGGGGAGAGAGAGCCACCAGGGGCTTTTTGCCTCCCGTTCCCTGCCAGGAGTGGGGGGAAGCCACCCAGGGCTTCTCTCTTCCCTGCTTCTCACTCCTGGGGAATGGGGTGCAGCTTGCCCGGCTTCTACCCCTTGCCCCACATGCTCCCCACCAGGAGCCGGCAGTCTTGTCAATTTCACAGCTCCCAGGGTGAAATTGACAAGACAGCCAACATTCCCAGCTGGGAGTGGGGTCCAGCTGCCCAATCTTCTTGCCTTAGGTCCCCCCACTAGGAACTGGGTCCAGCCACCTGGGCTTCTCATCTGGGTCCCGGCCAGGACCAGGGTCCATTCTTGCCTCTCTCCCAGCTGGGAGAAGGGTCCAGCTGCCCAGCTCTCCGGGGGAACTCCAGCTGCCCAGCTGTCTTGTCCATTTCAGGGCTCCTGCCATGAAATTGACAAGACAGCCAACAGCTGATGTAAGTTGCTCCCTGCTCCCCTCTAGCTGCCCTAACTACACAGACATAAGCCCTACGCCTCTCATGGAGGTGGAGTTAGTATGTTGGTATAGTAGGGGACTTTGGCCTGGTCCCCACTAAGCCCCCACTTCGGACTAAGGTACGCAAATTCAGCTATGTTAATAACGTAGCTGAATTCGAAGTATCTTAGTCCGAACTTACCGCGGGTCCAGACGCGGCAGGGAGGCTCCCCCGTCGATGCCGCATACTCCTCTCGCCGAGCTGGAGTACCGGCGTCGACGGTGAGCACTTCCGGGATCGATTTATCACGTCTTAACCAGACACGATAAATCGATCCCAGAACATCGATTGCCTGCCGCCGGACCCTCCGGTAAGTGAAGACGTACCCTTACATTGGTGGGAGCAAGGCTGTAGTGTAGACACTGACATAATTAGATCAACGTTATTCAGTAGAAAGGATGCTGGGGAAGAAGGAAAGGTGAGTGTATGAGGTTTTTTTGCTTGAATATATTATCATGTTAAAATCTGAATACTTAACTTTGGAGAATCAAACAAGATGTTTGGATGCAAGTTCCCATTGTGTAATTACAGCTGTCTGGGCCTGAAAATCAGAAGTGACATCAGTAAAATAGAATGAATTTCCCAAAAGGAGAAAAACTATCTAGAGTCCTATAAAAACACAGGTATTTCTTCCAAGAGAAAGCTGGACACTTGAATGGTGCCTAAAAGAAAGTGCTCATGGTGAGCCAAAACAGAAGAAATTGGAGCTTGAACTCAAGCTGTAGTTGACCAGGTTCAGTATGAGAAGTGCTAAGTTGGCAATAAAAATCCAAGAAGGTCTAGTTGTTTCTTGGAAAGGCCAGATTGAGAGGGAAACTCTCCAAATAAGGAGAAATTGTAGTTACATTTTCATAGCAGTATTTGAAATGTAGGTGGAAGCAGGAATGTTTAACTTTAGAGGGAAAACTAGAGTTCATTTTGAATTTAATTACAAAGCCTCATGTTGCATTGCAATGAATAAATTGGAAAAAAAATTCATATCAAACAAAGGAGAAATCATTAACTGGTCCAAGTCTGGGCAGTTTCCAAGACCAGATAGATTCGAAATTTGTAATGTTGAATGTTTGGGGGAAACCTCTCTCACTTCCTGCTTGCAGCCTTTCTGTGTATCAGGGAATTCATCTTCTCAGCCATCTTCTCTGTATGGATGCAGAACTTTTAAGCCTTTTCTTTATTAGCTTTGAAGAAATCAGAAATTTATGTTGTGATGCTGTATCATTTTACTGTTTATATATGGATTACAAAATTCCTGTTGAGGTTTTGGCATGAAAGTTGGAAACGATACTGCCAAGTGTCATTTATCCAAATGAAGTAGATAGTGTTAAGAACTGTCCTGTGACTTAATGCCAAAACAATTAATAGTATCAAGGAGAGGTAACAAAAGCCAAGAATATAATTAACTTCACAATTCAGCAAATTTTTCTTGTTATAGAATTTTCATTTAATGTCTGTTTTGGGGAAGGTGTGCTAGGCACAGATAGGAATGTGTGCTGGACCAAACCGCTCTGGTGGAAGATAGGGAAAGTCCACCAGCTACTATCAGTGTAATGGCTTTTGTTTACATCTGTGGCCCTTATCCAGGAGAGAGGCAACATTTCATTTATTATAAGAGTGGGCTGGATGGCAGAATGCAGAAGGCACAAGGATTTGATGAGAATGAATCTTGACGTATGTTTTTCTAGTAACACTGATTGGTTGTTAATTTGAGCTAAACATTTTAAGCTCAAAAAGAAGAACAGGAGGACTTGTGGCACCTTAGAGACTAACAAATTTATTAGAGCATAAGCTTTCGTGGACTACAGCCCACTTCTTCGAAGAAGTGGGCTGTAGTCCACGAAAGCTTATGCTCTAATAAATTTGTTAGTCTCTAAGGTGCCACAAGTCCTCCTGTTCTTCTTTTTGCGGATACAGACTAACACGGCTGCTACTCTGAAACATTTTAAGCTCAAATGCTCTAAGATGCAGAAATACCCTTCTCATCTATATGAATTTACCTACAGTGCTTTTGTGAAACTTGGCAAGTCTCCTGATACACAGAATGTATAGAGGCTATGTTTTATCTAGTTTAAATTGTATTATATGGAAAGCAGACCCAGTGTCCATGTATTGTTTACCACAATGCAAACGTCAACTCTTTTGTATTAAAACCTTCCTAAGACTAAAGTGGTTTGAGTTAGATTATTATCACAGACAATGTGTCATTGAGCAGTGATGATATTATGGTAACTCTACTGGGAATGCTTTGCTATGTTGTATCCCAACTGTGCATTAGTTCCTGCCATTATTGTAATTTAATTTTATTTCTTTTCATTGTTAATTGTTAATATATTATGAGAATATAATAGAGTCATAGACTACATCGATGGACATTTTAGTTGCTAGTTTGGAAAGTTTCCTAAGAGAAAGCTGTCTACCAAATAGAAGTTATCTATTGTTTCTTGAAAGGCAAATATTTCTTCCTTTAATGCTATAATAATACTTACCACTTAAATTATGCTTTTCATCTTCAAAGTGCTTAATAAATGTCAAACAATTAATCATCAGGACATTGCTACAAGATTCATAGCTAAGTATTGATATCTCCATTTTACAGATTGAGGCAGACATAACAGATAGAGGTTAAGGGACCTGCCCAAGACCGCAAAGAGTCTTGGTCAAATCCAAGATTAGCATGGACGAGTGTGTGGTTCTTAACCCAGTGCCCAGGTGACTGCATCACACCTTGACCTGGGTAAATGAATCAGTCTGTCTTCTGTGTTGTAGGTTATTGTTTTAATTATTGTTTGTGTATTATTTATATTTTTAGGAGATTTGCAGATAATGAGAAATTAAATAAATGACTATTACAAAAACACAGAAAAGCTTAACAATTGTAAATTGCAAAGTATGTTGAAAAAACATCAGTTCCTTTCAAATACAAGTGGAAAGTGAAACAAAACCCTTAGAACTGCCACCAATTTGAATCATATAGAAGCACATGTTTGTTAATGGAACATGTATATATTTTGTTATGCAAGCATATTTATTATGTAGTCATGGAAGTTAAACTGCAAATACTTTCCTGTGGCAAACCCAAGTAGAGCTTATCAGTTTGAATTTAAATGAGATTATATTGAATGATGAAAGATAAGACATTGAAACATTAGCATGTGTTTAAAAATATGGGTTTTGAATGTCTCTTGAAGATTTCAAGAGTCCATTAAAATGTTCTTTGATTCAGACCTCACTAGCTGCTTATCTCTTTCTACATGATAGGTTTGGATTTTAGCCATTTTTCATTCGTAAGTCTTTTTATAAATCCATACATAAGACATTTTGGATGGGGTTTTAAAAAGTGCATAAGAGATTTATGTTCCCACTGAAAGCCAACTAGAGTTGGGTGCTTAACTCCCTTAATTCTTTTTGAAAATTTCATCCTTTTTATCTGTTTACTGAAGATTGGTTCCATTAATTCTTATGTTTTACATACTATAAACAGCTTTGAATTCAGAAAGAAACTGTTTTACAATGTAAATAAGTATTTTACCATGTTGGTTAAAGTTAGTCCAATAAAAGATATTCCCTCACCCACCTTGTCTCTATTTTAACAAGAGAATTTCAAACGCTTTTGTTTGTGTATAAAGCAAACTAAATGAAATATACTATAAATTTAAATAATTTATTTTTATCAGTTAGACAAATATACAATAATTGCTTTATCTTTGGTGCATTTATATTACTAAAATTGTAATTAAATATACAAATGTAAAGAAAGTAATTATTTTATTCCATTATTAAATTGGTTGTGCTCACTCCATGGTAGGTGCTTTCCTGACAATTTATTGCTATAAGAAATTTAATGGAGAACATTGCAATAATAATAGACATGTGTAGCTACATTGGTGGAGTGATGGCATAAGTTAAGCACATACTTAAGGGTTTGCAGAGTCAGGACCTGGCTTTTCTTTACAAAGAACTGAGCCAGCATTTTTCACAGCTTTATCATTATAAATATATTGTTATATGCCCAGTCTGGGGCCCCATTGTGCTAAGTGCTGTACAGATCTAATAAGAGATGGTTCCAGCTCCAAAGAGCTTACAGTCTAAACAGGTGAGACAGATACAGGCTGGGAGAAAAGAAGTATTGTCATCCCCATTTGGGGTACAAAGAGATTAAATGATATGACCAAAGTTCTACAAGAAGTCTATGCTAGAACTGGGAAGTGAACCCCTATCTTCTGAGAGCTAGTACAGTGCCTTAACCAAAAGACTCTTTTTTTTCTCTAAAGATGACTTCGTATAAAAAAAGATGAAAATGAGGAATAAATACTGTGACATACTGGGGTGCAATCCACTGCAGTGGGGGACAGTGTCACTCTGCCCCGCAAACTTAGGTTACAAAGCCTTGCTGAAGTAGCTCCCATCAGGGCCACTATTTCCAGCATGGTGTCAAGTATCAGAGGGGTAGCCGTGTTAGTCTGGATCTGTAAAAAGCGACAGAGAGTCCTGTGGCACCTTATAGACTAACAGATGTATTGGAGCATAAGCTTTTGTGGGTGAATACCCACTTTGTCAGACGCAAGTGGGTATTCACCCACGAAAGCTTATGTTTCAATACGTCTGTTAATCTATAAAGTGCCACAGGACTCTTTGTCGCTATTTCCAGTATGGCAGCCATACCCCGAAGGTCCATGTTGGTTACATTTTGGCTTTTACCAGCCTTGGTTACCTCTGCCGAGTGACCCCCACACACTCCCAGCCCCAGATTTCCCCCCCAAAATGTATGTCTTGTACTGTCCAGCCCTCTCCTGGACTGGTCTGATTATTAAATCCGTTATTCCTTTAAGGGAATAATATACACTACCTTAAATAGAGTTACCCAGACACTTTAATTTAAACATACTGGATTAGGTAAAACAACAAAACAAGTTTATTAACTGCAAAGACATAGATTTTTGACTGACTACAAGCATAAGAGTCAGAAATGGTTACAAGAAAAATAAAGCTAAAATGCTTTCTAGTGCCTAACTTGACAAACTATAGGAGATGAGAAGGGGGTCTTTGGGGAGCTTGCCCCTCCTTTTTATACTTTCAGTCCTTCAGGCCAAATTTAGGCTGCTCGGTAAGAGATTCAAGTCCAGGACTCCATGGTAGCATTCTCCGAAATGCTTCCGGTTCTACGCGCCGGGCCAGTTATACGGGCAGAACTGTACGGTCTCAATGCGTGGGTGAGACGATGGTGTAGGGAGGAGTGGTTCAGATTTGTTAGGAATTGGGGAAACTTTTGGGAAAGAGGGAGCCTAAACAGGAAGGCTGGGCTCCACCTAAACCAAAATAGAACCAGATGGCTGGCACTTAAAATTAAAAAGGTCATAGAGCAGTTTTTAAACTATGGGCTGGGGGAAAACCGACAGATGCAGAGGAGCACGTGGTTCGGACAGAGACGTCCTTTAGGGAAGGATCTATTAATGGAGATTCTCTATGTTCTAGTGAGGAGCAGAGGATGGAAGTTGATAAAATAGAGGTAGGGTCAGATCAGAAACAGTGAAATGAAAAAGAGTCTCATTCAATTACATCATGTAATGGCAGACAGCTAAAAAGTGACAAGTTTTTAAAGTGCTTATCTACAAATGCTTGAAGTCTAAATAATAAGATGGGTGAACTAGAGTGCCTCATATTAAATTAGGATATTGCTATAACAGGCATCACAGAAACTTGGTGGAATGAGGATAATCAATGGGACACAGTAATACCAGGATACAAAATATATTGGAAGGACAGAACAGGTCATGCTGGTGGGTGAGTGGTACTATGTGTGAAAGAAAGCATAGAATCAAATGAGGTAAAAATCTTAAATTAACCAAACTGTACCACAGAATCTCTACGGATAGTAATTCCATGCTCTAATAATAAGAATATAGCAGTAGGGATATATTACCGACCACCTGACCAGGATGGTATTAATGACTGTGAAATGCTCTGGGAGATTAGAGAGGTTGTTATAATAATAATAATAATTAATGGGGGATTTCTACTATCCCCATATTGACTGGGTATATGTCACATCAGGACGGGATACAGAGGTAACGTTTCTTGATATCTTAAATAACTGCTTCTTGGAGCAGGTAGTCCTGGAAGTCACAAGAGGAGAGGCAGTTCTTGATTTATTCCTAAATGGAACACAGATCTGGTCCAAGAGGTGAATATAGCTGGACTACTTGGTAATAGTGACCATAATATAATTAAATTTAACATCCCTGTGGTGGGGAAAACACCACAGCAACCCAACACTAGCATTTAATTTTGTATATCTGTCCTGGGACCAGTCCTATTCAACATATTCATAAATGATCTGGAAAAAGGGGTAAATGGTGAGGTGGCAAAATTTGAGGATGATACAAAACTACTCAAGATAGTTAAGTCCCAGGCAGACTGCAAAGAGCTACAAAAAGATGTCACAAAACTCCCAAGGTTACAGCTTCTCTCTGACCTTGAATGGGTAGATGCTTCCACTACCCAAGTGCAACCCCTCTCCCCTTTTGGAACCCAGGGAGGTGCACTTGGGAATTCCTTCCTGTGGGGTACCCTCAAGCCCTTTCACTCCCTCCTCCCTCCCAGGGAAAAGCTGAGAAAGAAAATGAAGGAAATTAGCTGTTGCCACCAGCTAATTAAACGACATATGCACAAATCTCTTAGGACACAAAAATCCAAGCCTGAGGCTATTAAAAAAAAAAGAGTAAATTTTATTAAAAACAAAAAGGAAGAAAATACATTTGGAATTTAGGCTTTTTGCTAGATTAAAAAAAACAGTTACAAAAATTAAGCATCAAGATAGCTCTCTTGAGGTCCAGTTTAAAGGTTACAAGCAAAACAAAAGCACCTGGGGTTACCACAGAGGAATCCACAAGCCATAAAGAAATAAGAGAGAGAAAACTAATCACGTCTTCCTAAACATTTCCTGATCTACTTATATATCTGGGGTTTCAAATAAGTAGCTTTTAGTTATGATTTGATGATTTTTTTTATACCTGGTGCAAGCTTTTACAGCATAGTTCCAGCCCTGTCACTGCTTTCCGGGAGAACAGCAGACAGACAGACAAAAGGGGAGTCTTTTGTTTCAATTTTAAAAAGTTCTAGCCTTTCCATTGGCTCTTTTGGTCAGGTGACCATTCCCTCCCTTTTACCTATTGACTTTTTAACCCTTTACAGGTAAAACAAGTAGAGAACAGCTACTAACCGGGATTTTATAGCTAACTGGCTAGCTGGGTGTCCATAAAAGGGCGCTACCTCCCCTCCCCCCTTCATTTATCACAGCTTTAATAGACTTTGATATTGAATTGTGATTGTTTGGAATGATGGTGTGCATGACATGGGGCTCTGAGAGAGTACAGAGAGAAGAATAAAGAGGGATTTTCAGAATTCCTTCAGGAATTTTGAAGAACACTGTATAAGGGAGAAAATTTGACTTCTTGATTTTTATTTATTTATTTATTTTTAAAGGAAAATTCACTTGGAAACTTCTTTGACACTTGTCAAAGTCATTTGCTTAGGGAGATACTGAATAAAAGGAGTTAAGGAATCAGGATCCTGTTAGAATGATGAGATCTATTTTAGTATTTGAAATACCTATATTAATCTTTAACAGTCTCCCAGATCATGCCAATTTCTACTATTTAGTGAAGGCAGGTAAGTAAAACGTTTTTCTCCTTTTTTATAAGATTTTTTACTGTGCCCTTGATCATTTTTCTTCTACTGCCTACCAAGGAGATGCTTATTTCATTGAGACCAGCGCATCTCTCTGTCAAACAGGAATGTAACATCAGCACACATCACTGAAGCATTGGTGGCCTTGTCTATAACTGCTCCCTATTTGCCATTTCATCCACAGATGGCTATCTTCAGCATGGCCTCCGTTTCCTTTGTAATGCTGATTCTGCTTTTAATTTGAGTACAAAAATAAATGTGCTATAATTTTGTACTGAAACAAAACAAACAATACTGGGATAGCCACAGAACACCTGGATTTTGTTTTTCAAAAAATTGGAAGGTTTCTTAAGATAACTTGTATTTGTTATGATCCTAATTGGAGAGCAATAGAGCTAGGAAAGCAATTATTTCCACATGGATAGGTCTTGTATTTTGTGACTTAATCATTGTCCAGCCTTGGTTGTTCAGTAGAGTGCCCTTTACTTGAAAATCAAAACCATATTTGCTATTGACTCCATGTGTTCAAAGATACTAGGTTGCATTTGATAGAAGGGTGTCATGGATGATGGATATTTCAATAACATAGTCTACTGTAAAGAGCCGAAGAAGTATGTTTTTCTCAGTTTTGGTACATTAATGGATACAACAGCAGCAAGTAAATGTTGGTCATTTATAAATCACTAAAACTTTATTTTCCAGAACAATTGCATGTCTCTCTAAGCTAGTTTCTAATTCTTGGCTCCAATCCCATAATTGATAGTGTACAGGTGGACAGTTGTACCTGCACAATACCTGGTACTGAAATAAGGTTTATTGATCTGTAATTCCCAGAATCATCTCAGCACCTTTTTAAAGACCAGCATAACATTTGCTAACCTTCTACCCTCCACTATTGTATCTGTTTGTAATAAGAGATTGTATATTTTTCCTAGTAGCTCAGCTACTACATTTGTAAGCTCCTCCTGCGTTCTAGACTGTATACCATTTGGTCTTGGTGACTTATTGCTCTTTAATTTATTAATTTTTTTCCAGCACTTCCACTTGTCACCTCAGTCTTT
Source organism: Chrysemys picta bellii (assembly GCF_011386835.1). NCBI lineage: Eukaryota > Metazoa > Chordata > Testudines > Emydidae > Chrysemys > Chrysemys picta. The sequence continues at coordinate 331,839,369 of NC_088791.1, read as the reverse complement.
GACAGTAATTCATCCTTGGTACTTTTTGAATGAGAAAAGCTAGGGTAGGTATTTTTCCAACATACCCTGAAATGAAGTCTGCTGAAACAAATCAGTCAGTTTCTGTGCAATATCTTTACTTTCTTTAATTACTCATTTAACCCCTGTATTCCAGTGGACCACAGATTCTCATGGATTTCTTGCTTGTATATGCCTTAAAAATTGTTTTGATGCCTGGCTGTTTGTTTTTTGATTTCCCTTGTAGTACTGCTAGTTTCCATTTTACATTTTCCCTGCAATAGTTTTATGCTCTTTTTGTTTGGCTTCCCCAAGGATGGCTTTCAGTTGGCTCAACTCTTGTACCTTCCCTTTTAACTGTACTGTTTTTTTTTCTTTTTTCCTGCTTCTTTTTTATTTAGGGATATGCATGTCGTCTGTGACTCTGCTATGGTATGTGTAAATAACTTCAAGCGACATTCAAGGATTTTTCTTACCTTACTTTTGCCTTTAGGGTCTTTTTGACTAACTTTCCCCCACCCCCATTTTTAAAAAAAGAATTCCCATTCCCAAAGATAGTTTCACCAATCCGATTGTAGGTGCAATGACTTCTCCTGTGATATTGAATTTAATTATATTTTTGTCACTATTACTTCATGTCTCACCGATAGTTACCACTTGAATCAACTTTTATGTAAAAAGAACAGGAGTACTTGTGGCACCTTAGAGACTAACAAATTTATTAGAGCATAAGCTTTCGTGAGCTACAGCCCACTTCTTTGGATGCATATAGAATGAAACATATATTGAGGAGATATATATACACACATACAGAGAGTATGAACAGGTGGGAGTTGTCTTAACAACTCTGAGAGGCCAACTTTTATGTGTTACTTATAGTGGGACTAAGTCAAGAATAATGTCTCCTTCTCACCAATTGTGTGCTCTAAAACTAGCTGTTTCAAAAAGCAATAGTTAAAGTTGTTGAGAAATTTCTTTGCATCTTGTCCTGTTGTGACATTTGGCTGGTGTATATATGTGTAGTTGAAGTCACCCATTATTCATAGAATCATAGACTATCATGATTGGAAGAGACCTCAGGAGGTCATCTAGTCCAACCCCCCTTCTCAAAGCAGGACCAATTCTCAACTAATTCATCCCAGCCAGGGCTTTGTCAAGCCTGACCTTAAAAACCTCTAAGGAAGGAGATTCCACCATCTCCCTAGGTAACCCATTCCAGTGCTTCACCACCCTCCTAGTGAACAAGTTTTTCCTAATATCAAACCTAAACCTCCCCCACTGCAACTTGAGACCATTACTCCTTGTTCTGTCATCTGGTACCACTGAGAACAGTCTAGATCCATCTTCTTTGGAACCCCCTTTCAGGTTGTTGAAAGCAGCTATCAAATCCCCTCTCATTCTTCTCTTCTGCAGACTAAACAATCCCAGTTCCCTCAGCCTCTCCTCATAAGTCATGTGCTCCATCCCCCTAATCATTTTTGTTGCCCTCCGCTGGACTCTTTCCAATTTTTCCACATCCTTTTTGTAGTGTGGGGCCAAAAACTGGACACAGTACTCCAGATGAGGCCTCACCAATGTCAAATAGAGGGGAATGATCACGTCCCTCGATCTGCTGGCAATGCCCCTATTTATACAGCCCAAAATGCCGTTAGCCTTCTTGGCAACAAGGGCACTCTGTTGACTCATATCCAGCTTCTCGTCCACCGTAACCCCTAGGTCCTTTTCTGCAGAACTGCTTCCTAGCCATTCAGTCCCTAATCTGTAGCAGTGAATGGGATTCTTCCGTCCTAAGTGCAGGACTCTGCACTTGTCCTTGTTGAACCTCATCAGATTTCTTTTGGCCCAATCCTCTAATTTGTCTAGGTCCCTCTGTATCCTATCCCTACCCTCCAGCGTATCTACCACTCCTCCCAATTTGGTGTCATCTGCAAACTTGCTGAGAGTGCAGTCCACGCCATCCTCCAGATCATTAATGAAGATATTGAACAAAACCGGCCCCGGGACTGACCCTTGGGGCACTTCGCTTGATACAGGCTGCCAACTAAACATGGAGCCATTGATCACTACCCGTTGAGCCCGACGATCTAGCCAGCTTTCTATCCACCTTATAGTCCATTCATCCAGCCCATACTTCTTTAACTTGCTAGCAAGAATACTGTGGGAGAACGTATCAAAAGCTTTGCTAAAGTCAAGGAATGACACATCCACTGCTTTCCCTTCATCCACAGACCCAGTTATCTCCTCATAGAAGGCAATTAGGTTAGTCAGGCATGACTTGCCCTTGGTGAATCCATGCTGACTGTTCCTGATCACTTTCCTCTCCTCTAAGTGCTTCAGAATTGATTCTTTGAGGACCTGCTCCATGATTTTTCCAGGGACTGAGGTGAGGCTGACTGGCCTGTAGTTCCCTGGATCCTCCTCCTTCTCTTTATTAAAGATGGGCACTACCTTAGCCTTTTTCCGGTCATCCGGGACCTCCCCCAATCACCATGAGTTTTCAAAGATAATGGCCAATGGCTCTGCAATCACATCCGCCAACTCCTTTAGCACCCTCGGATGCAGCACATCCAGTCCCATGGACTTGTGCTCATCCAGTTTTTCTAAATAGTCCCGAACCACTTCTTTCTCCACAGAGGGCTGGTCACCTCCTCCCCATACTGTGCTGCCCAGTGCAGCAGTCTGGGAGCTGACCTTGTTCGTGAAGACAGAGGCAAAAAAAGCATTGAGTTCATTTGCTTTTTCCACATCCTCTGTCACTAGGTTGCCTCCCTCACTGACTTTCCTTGACTTTCTTCTAGTTGCTAACATATATGAAGAAACCCTTCTTGTTACTCTTAACATCTCTTGCTGGCTGCAACCCCAAGTGTGATTTGGCCTTCCTGATTTCACTCCTGCAAGCCTGAGCAATATTTTTATACTCCTTCCTGGTCATTTGTCCAATCTTCCACTTCTTGTAAGCTTCTTTTTTGTGTTTAAGATCAGTAAGGATTTCACTGTTAAGCCAAGCTGGTCGCCTGCCATATTTACTATTCTTTCTACACATCGGGATGGTTTTTTTCCTTCAACCTCAATAAGGATCCTTTAAAATACAGCCAGCTCTCCTGGACTCCTTTCCCCCTCATGTTATTCTCCCAGGGGATCCTGCCCATTAGTTCCCTGAGGGAGTCAATGTCTGCTTTTCTGAAGTCCAGGGTCCGTATTCTGCTGCTCTCCTTTCTTCCTTGTGTCAGGATCCTGAACTCGACCATCTCATGGTCACTGCCTCCCAGGTTCCCATCCACTTTTGCTTTCCCTACTAATTCTTCCCGGTTTGTGAGCAGCAGGTCTAGAAGAGCTCCTCCCCTAGTTGGTTCCTCCAGCACTTACACCAGGAAATTGTCCCCTACACTTTCCAAAAACTTCCTGGATTGTCTGTGCACCGCTGTCTTGCTCTCCCAGCTTAATTGCCTCTTTGATTTCGCTGTTGTAGTGCACTCAATATCCATGTCCTGATTAGGAGGCCAGTAATACAATTTTCTAGTCTATTTGTGTATGCTTATGACTGGGATTTATACCCATACAGATTTTACTGTATGGTCCTCTCTACTGAAAAAAATTTAACTAATTAGATAAAATGACATCTCTTTCATTATAAAGCTACTCTCCCACATCTATAATGTTAATCTATCCATTCAGCGTAGTCTAGCCATCTATTGTAATATCTCATTTATTTTTGTCATTCCATCATATTTCTGTAGTGCCTGTTATCTTAAGCGTCCATGGTCAAACAGTCTAGTTCACGTGTTTTTACTTTTAAACTTCTTATATTTGTGTGTGTGTGTGTACACACATCATTAGCCATGGTTTCTATTTTATTAACTTCCTTTTCTGACATTTTGTTACTTTTCCTTAATTTACCTTTGTGATTTCAACCTGTCCTTCCTCCCGTACATCCGTAAATAGCATCCTTATCCTGTACTGGATAGAGAAATACCTTAGTATTGCGGACAGTTCTAGCAGATATCTTTGCCCTGCGAGAAAGCCCCATAGAAGTTTCAGCTTTCCCTCTGCCCCTACTTTATTTAACTTCCCCCAAATCTTGTTAATTTTCTGTGCCAGCCGTCTGGGTGGAGCCAGTTCCTTCATATAGACTCTTACTTCCTCCAAAAGTTCACCAGTGTCTAATACATTTTGAACTTCTCCTCTATGCATTTTTATCATTGTAGCAGGCCAGTTACCTCACTCCTGTGAAAGGCTGGGCTGATTGGGGAAGCAGCCACAGCTTGGGCCACATCCCAATTAGGCCACAGATGGCCTTATAAAAGGGCTGTGAGCCAGGAGCTAAGTCAGCCTCTCTCTAGCTGCCTGGGAGCAGGGTAGCAGAGGTAGAGCAGTGCTGGGGAAAGGCAAGAGGAGCTGGGCAGCTCCAGCTTGGTAACTCCCCAGGCTGCAGGCCTTGTGCAAGGGCTAAAGAGAGGTACTGGGCTGCAGGGAAAGGCAGCAGGTCCAACCCCCCCGTGCCAGTGAGGAGTGGTTTACAGACTGCAGTTTGCCCCAGTGAGTGGAGGTTAGATGAGGACTGGCAGTAGCCACTGAGGCAAGGTGGGTGAGAGGGTTGGGGGTTCCCCTGGAAGTGTGGGAAGCTCTGGGGGTTCCCCAGAGCGTGGTGGGGTACTGCTGGGGCAGTACCCCAAGGTAAAGGGCACCAGGGTCCAGGAGGGACATGGGGGGCCAATGGCAGGCGAGACACCGGCCAGTAAGAGGCGCTCTGTAGGCTGGAGAGCTTATTCCCAGGACAACCAGCAGGAGGTGCCGCACCGGTGAGTCTCGCTTTGCTACAATCCGCTATGCATTAATATTGAGAAATTCCATGCTGTTGGGGTTAGATTCAAGATTATTATAACTCTCAGAAGGGTTTTAAAGGTAAATATAATAATATAATGCTACTTTGAACAGTCTTAGGTTAAAGTTTTCCAACTGGAGAGAATGTTGTGCATACTCTTTTTCTCTACCTCACCCCAGAACCATGGAACCCCAATCATGTGGTGCTAAGTAAAGAGAAGGAGAAGGCAATGCTGTAGTGGCTTTGCAGATTCAAGGTCCTTTCCACTGTTTCCTTCCCCCCTCCCCACCCCCGCCTTCCTCCATGTCTCTCAGCAGAGTGGGACATAGAACCGTAGATCAGTTAAACTATATAATTCAATTAAAGGTACAGTAGTATTCCCTTCTGTTTACATCAACAGCTTTTAGTAAAGTCTTCATTACAGTTTAACTGCCTGCCTTGAAACCCATATAAGAGAAACCATTCAATACACATTACTAATAAAATATTTTTAGCTTGTGTATCATAAACAGAACAATGCATTAGAAAAGTTCCTTTCAATAGCAAGGTATCTTTTCTGTACAGAGGAATTTATTCTAAATGCTATAGAATTATTGTACTATTTTATTTAACTTTTGTAGCATAATGATTCTTCTGTTCATGTTTTGTTAGACTTGAAATGTGATGTCTATAGTGCATGAATACATGCCAGAAGGCTTCATAAACTGCACCGTTTTAGACTGAAAAATCAATGGGAGTCTTCTAAAGCTGATTCTGATTTAATTAATGTTGTTTTGGGCACATTTTGTTTCCTATGATTTCAGCTCAAGGGCATGCCAGGCCTAATCACTTACAGGCACATTATAGAGCAAATGGTGATGTGATACCAGACATCTGATCCCCTAACCCCTTTGCTTTCATATCACAAAGATGTCATTATTATCAGGGGTTCAAAAGTTCTGCTCTCACGGATTGCTCTGACATCTCTGGTTTCTGTCCTTTTTGTCTGAATGCTTTGTTGCTGTCCTGTTAATTTATGGGGATGATGTTTTCTTGTATTTACATAAATCTTATAAACTAAATGCTTAATTAGTGTGTTTCAGGGTGCGTATCCACCTTCTTTTTCCCCCTCTCAAAAAAGGGAGTTTCTGTGCAGAAATACAAAGAAAGATAGTTGCCTACAAACATAGTGGAGTCCGTCTTTCTTATAAGGAAGGTCACCTCCACGCATGGATCAAGGGGGCATGATCTGTGCCTTCATTTTTATTTTGCTATTAAAGGATTTTATTTCAATATAAGCATCCCAGACTAGTGTTCTGAAACCCTTGTAAATTCTGATACCAGCTTGGGAGCATGCACATACACATGCAGATGGAGAGTCCCCCAAAGGAATGCTTTTAGAGGAGCCTTTTTTGGGGCACGGGAAGGGCAGGAAACAATAAAAACATTGAGGCTGTCCTTCATACATCATCATAAAGGAGCAGTAAAGGGGAAATACAAAAACATAAAAATAAAACTACTCTGGTGTTCATCTTTAAGCTTGAGGATTGTTATACATCAGAGGTATTTCTAAATATGGTTTGTAGCTGGAAGATTTCTTTGCTAAATCAGAATGAATAACAGTGCAAAGGTAGCTTATTTACAGAAGCTCTGTATGCGTTGTCAAGTTTATCAGGGAGATCAGAATAAGAAATCCTGTCAGGAAATGGTATGTTACTGAAAATCAAAAGCTTGTATTGGAGAGACAGATTATAATAGCTTTCTGGGGATAAAGTGCTCAAATTATTTAATTTCCTATTAAAAAATGTAAGTATACTTTCCTTGGGGAAGAGGGGAGCAGAACATTCATCTTCCGAAGCTATCTTTACTGCTCAATGTATGTGTCTTCTGATGCCTCTGTCATTAAGAATGATTCCTAAGCTCAGCTAGTCCAGTGTACAAATGACTGAGTGCCTCTTTTGAGCTAAGAAGACTGGTTGCCAAATACTAGAAAGCTGTCAGTTGCCACTATTATTGGATTTTTGGTCTCAATCTCTCTTGGATCATCCATTTTAAATGGTTGAATAGTCAGTTTCAGCCATGAAGGAGGAGAGTGAATTAGTTTTGAAGCGTCAGTTGAGTGCTAAGAACTTTGCTGCCTGTTTTGTTAACATACATTTTAGCTGAAGTTATTTATTTCGTAGTGTCCAAAGATGCCCTGATTGCTATAAAAATAGTTAGCTCACTTCAAATTGTTTATCATTTGACCGGTAGACTTGATATAATTGGAGGCCATGAACAGTAGGGGAAAATGGTGACTTCTTATGCATATGCACCTCTTTGTGGTTCTGTAATTTTTAAAAAAGTAGATAAAGAATGAGGGAATATACTGGAGACATCACAGAAGTGAGTTTTAGGGAGGGATCTACAAGAATACAGGGTAGTGGCTAGGTGGGTTCCTTTGTCTAAATTTTATTACAAAATGGCATGCTAGTATCTACCCCTTGATCTGTAAAGATTAAATGCAAAGGTAAAGTAAAAATTGAGTTAAACTCAGGTGTATTTGCTAGTTGCCTCTACTGAAGAGATTCTGGGAGGAAGTCAGCAGAGAAATACTTTTACCTTAACTTTTAAAAATTGTCTTCTCCTCTTTGAAATTTTTTGACGCTCTGCTAGTATGTTCCAGAATTTATTATTCTTTGGCATAGCCAAAACCACATGTGAGGAATATAAAACAACAATAAATGTATAGAATAACAGAATATAAAACAACAATAAATGTATAGAATAATCTAATGGAAACCAGAAAATCTATTCAGTTCCCAGTATAGTTTGTGCCAACTTCAAAGGAAATTTTGGGTGTGCAAGAAATGTAGAATTGGAGCATAAGTTTGTGAATTAACTTTGCTTTGTTGAAATAGTTCATAAGGAAAAATTGTAATTTGACTACTCATTAAAAATAAAATACATTTAGTAAATGACTGTCACTTGAATATATAGAAACACCTGCTCTAAAACAAATGATATCATGATGCACAAATACCCAAATTGTGGCCACAGATAGAGGCACACAATTGTTAGTGGAGTGTGTCTGAGGGTAGAATTTAGTTTAAAACGATAGAAATAGAATTAAAATAGAAGAAAAAGAGCAACTAAGAGTCAACAGCTCAAAACAGATATTATATTAAAGAGACAAGGTAGACAAGATAATTTTTTATTGGACCAACTTCTCTTGGTGAGAGAGACAAGCTTTCGAACGTATATTACTCAATTGTCCATTCCTCTGAAAAATGTAGTTAAAAAATGGCGAGGAATGTTGGTTTCACTCTTCAATTTTGTCTTCAAGTAAATATAGGAGTGTGTCATATTCCTCTGTATTTTCAGAGAAAGCCAGTTTTGAATCTGATGCTGCCATGTGGTGATTTTGTGATGTGGATGAACATTCCATAGGGACAAGGATGAAAGCAGAATCTCTTCGTAATTTGTGACTGTACAGGGTCTGAACTCTTAGACACAAGTTGATTTCCCCTTAGAAATTAAATATCTTGTGTATAGCCTTCTTAATTTTTCCCTTTTTAGCCCTTAAAAAGCAGTTTTTTGTACGGTTTTTATTTCTCCATTGAAACAACTGATTTCAGAGTGGCTTCCTGTGTGGAATTGCTACAGAATAGCACCCTTAGTTGCCACTGTGTTATCTTGAATAATAAATTGGAGTTCAATGACACAAGGTATTCTTACCAAGAGTAAGGGATAAATTTACTGTCCTTTTGTTTTAAACCTAAAAGCTATAAGGATAAACTCCTTTTATTCTCTGAAGGCTTACAAAGAACTGAGTTTTTTCTTGCTGAAGCTAACTGTTATTTCATTGTTGCCTATTTCATCCTTTTGAAAGAAGGCCATAGGTCAGCTAGGGCTAGATGAGATAGGTTAGGCCTCCAAGAGTAGGGTCTGGCAACTCTCAAAGTCTGTCATTCTACCAGAAACAAGATAATCTTCAGAGTAGATTATTTGTTTGCATTAGCAGGACTACAGCTTTAGGCAGAAGGATGTTACCCAATAGTACTTAGTCTGAGAGCATGTTTAATTCTGTGGGCAAGTTAATGGTAGAAAGGTAAGGGAGTTGACATTTGAGTCGTAAAAGGCTACAGAATCATAATTTCAATGGTGTCGTCCTCTGCGTCATAGCAGTGGGGACTCGCTCCCCTCACCCCCATCCCAGACTCCCAGCTCCAGGTTCTACGATTGGTAGAAATTTTGATAATACAGTTTCATCATGGGTCGAGTTGGATATCATTCAAAAGCCCTTTCTCCCACAAACACAATGGTACCAAACATGACAAACCTAAAACAATTATGTAGTTATATATTCAAGAAAATGTTTAAGAATCAATTTTTTTAGTATACTTTCACACAAGGATGCATTGCTTACATAAAAAAAAGACAATGATCTGTAGTCCTGGGGAAGTTAGCCTTGACATGTAGTACTGAAAACATTTATTCATCAAACTTGTCATCAGTGTCATCTCTGTCTAGGGCACCACTGCTAGACACATTGTCACACTGATCCTCATCTATGCTGCACTTGCATATCTCTATACAAGGCAGGCTGCTGGCCAAATATTTGCAAGGTGGTGAGCATCTGGTCTTTGCACACAAGCATTTGATTAGCTGAAGGATTGATTCAGGAGTGTGTGGTATTTCACACATAACTGATGTGATCAGTCCATCATCCAAGACCCATCCATGCCCTATAGGAGAGGGCAGTTTTGAATGTGCTCAGTTATCCCAAAGCCATTCATTCTATTGCTTTGTAATTTGCCCTCTTGATAGCAAATATAAATACACTCCTTGTTGATGTCAATTTTTCTCAGTTTGTCTGCTTCTTGGAAAACATCTACCATCTTAGCTCTGCAAGCATTGTAATGTTGGTCTTCCAATGGTAAACTCAGTATATGAACGCCTCCAGTCCATCTATAACTTCATCAGTGACTGTCTCTGTGCAACTTCAGAGTGAAGAAAGAGTCTTCAGAGGCTGAATCAAATGCTTCCAATAAGATAATTTGGTCTTTCCAGCCAAACAACCAGTAGGTCACATCCTGAAAGGGCATGGACACCTGACAGTCCAGTGGCTTTTAATGGTCCAGGTGATAGGAACACATCTCTGAGGGATATACAGCAATTCTGTTCTCCAGCAGCCGGCACAAAAACAGAATTGCGCAGAAGTCTGGGGTAGTGTCTCCCAGAGACCGCTAGAATATGTGTGCCTTGTGCAAAAACCCAGAGTAATCTTAGTGTCATCTTCCTCCTGGTAGCTACAAAGAAACTCCACTGAACAGTGCGAGGGCAGCAGCTCCATTACATTATGCAATAACACAATTCTTCTCATGCTGGAACATTTTTTCTACAGGGTGCGTGGTTAACTCATCCTTTGTGCAAGTATGAGACAGTAGTTTCTTCATTGTGATATTGGAGACGTTTGTGGTGTCAACTATTTTGTATTGAACATGTGTAATACTGTAGAGTCTTCTTTCTGGTAATATTCCTTTATGTTCCTTCTTACTGCCAGTGATGATCATTGCAATGGTGATGGCTTACCTAGCAAGTGCTTCCCTTAGAGTTCTTTTTTAGCGTAGTTAGTTTAGTTTAGTTGTAGTTATTCTTAGCAGTGTATATAGTGAGGTTTGAGAGCGGGGTTTCCCCAATCCCTAGGCCCCTCCCCCCTTGGGCCCCGGGGCATGCCGCGAGCCCAAGGCTTTAAACTCTGCGGAATTTGCAGTAAGCAGATGCCAATGGGCGACCCCCACGATTCGTGTCTGAAGTGTCTGGGGGAGGCGCACGAGACAGAAAGGTGCAAGATCTGCAGGGCTTTCTGCCCTAGAACAAAAAAGGAGCGAGATTTCAGACTTAAACAGTTGCTCATGGAATGCGCTCTCTGTCCCCAGTCCCATGAACGCATCCATACGGGGTGCGCTGGCATCTGTACATGACACGGCGTCAAGGAAGGACTCTAGTATAAGAGACCTTTGGCATTGTGCTTTCTGGCACCACATGCCAAGGAGACAAGCTTGCACCGCTTGCAGTCCCCAGTGCCATGCAAGCAGCATAGAAAAACAGACAGGGGACCGGCAGGCGCTGCACCGATGCATCCCTTGAAGGAGCACCCGGCGCCCAGTCAGTGTTTCTGTTGCTTTTACCTTTTGAGACAACACTTTACATACATTCTTGATGTAGTACTCAATGTGATACATAACATTGTATGTATGGGCATCTTTTGGGTCAGGGCACCCACTTAACCTTACCTTCCATGCAACAATCTCGCTAAGAGTGACTGCTTCATATAGTTTCTTACTTATTGAAACTGTGCTTACTGAATGCCTTCAGGCTTCCAGCTTACCGTGGAAGCAGCAGCTGTTATTTTCGGAACACATTCCATAGGACCTTGGGGGGCTTGGAGGAATGTTTGGGGAGGCATGCAGTGGGGCCTGGCCAGCCCGCACAGGGGACGGGCAGGGAGCGCCACCCAGCCCTACTCTGCCCCAAGATCAGCTCCGTCTTCAGCTGCAGCTCCATTCCACCTCCTGCTCTGCCCCCAGATCAGCTCCGCCCCCAGCTGCAACTTCACTCCCAGCTGCAGCTCCACTCCATCCCCTGCTCCGCCCCCAGCTGCAGCTTCGCTCCGCCTCCTGCTCCGCTCCCAGCGCAGCTCTGCCCTCATTCACTCTCCGCCCCCAGGCCAGCTCTGCCTCTAGCTCCACCTTCAGCCCAAGCTCTGCTGTTGAGGAAGTCTTGGCTGTGCAGTAATGGGGGTGGGGGCGGAGGGAGGCATGGGCAGATTCCATTGCTAATAAGGGGAGGTGTGACAGGAAAAGTTTGGGCACCACTGGCCTAGTGTAAGGTGAGTCTCTCCCATAGCTGGCATTTGTCCCAGCATCTTCAATTTTTTCCTTATGCTCAATGTACTTCTCTCCAACCTTGTCAAATGCAGTTTATGGGTGCACTTCTTACAGCATGTAAGGTGCCACTGAGCATTGTGTTTAATCAGGTCCTCCATGGTGGTATTCTCCAAAGATTCAGCTATTAGTCAGTACTCTTTGTCTCCCCCATTGATGCCTAAAGATAACCAAGACCAAAGTAAAAAAAAAGGATTTTGTAATAAATTACTTTGGGTTTGTAATTAATTGTTATGTAACTACGTGCAAACTGTTGGCAGATGGATTCCAGTAATTTTTGGTAATCTGTAACATTAAATAACACTGCTCTACAGCCAAAATGCTTCTGAAATAAATGTAGTCAAACTTTACTAATTCTGGGTCACTGAGAACGAAAATGATGCTTAAAATTGTTGATTGGCTCTAGTTTTCAAGATATGCTATTGGGTCAGTATATACGACCCTTGACTTGGGAATGGTAGAGGATAAGTGAGTTATAAAGGGAAGGGATCTCAATTTAAACCAGAAATGACTAAAATACATCTTTGACTGGATCTATGAATAAATCTATGACTGGGTTTGGACAGTACTTTCTTTTTAGGCAAAACAATGAGTGATGCAATCTGAAGCTGGTATTGCCTCATCCATGATATGAATTGCATCACGTTATTCCTAGAAGTCATGGATGATGCAATCATAACGAAGCTTACATCACTCTGCTGAACAAATTGCCCTATATCAGCTCTAGAAATCATACAGTGTCATGCTCTCTTATTTGTCAGTGTTTGATTTTGCAAAGGGACACATTTCTGTTTAGCCAAAGTGAGCAGAGATGCCTCGTACTTGTGTGAACAGTGCAGATAACTTCTACTATGTTTGTGGTGAAGTGACTTTTGCATCACAAAAGCGCAGTATAACCACTATGGTTAAGAAAGCCTATCACCTTTATTTTGGAAGCAAAATTGGAGATCAGGACAAGAGGTGGGCCCCACACATATGCTGCAACACTTGTGCAACAAATCTTCGCCAGTGGTTGAACAGGAAAAGGAAATCTATGCCTTTTGCAGTGCCAACGATTTGGAGAGAGCCAACAGATCATACCAGCAATTGTTACTTCTGCATGGTGCCTCCAGTTGGGAAAGGTGTGTCAAAGAAGAAAAAGTGGACTGTGCATTATCCAAACATTCCATCAGCTATACGCCCAGTACCCCACGGAGAAGGACTGACGGTTCCTGATGCACCAGAATCATTCTCACTTGAGTCAGACGAGGAAGAGGAAGAGGATGAAACTTCTGGTCCTGAACCATCAATGTCACAGGACCCACATTTTCTCCCATCCTCCTCCTCTGAACCACCGCTCCTAACACAAGGTGAACTGAATGACCTTGTCAGGGATTTGGAGCTACCCAAGAGTAAGGCAGAGCTGTTGGGCTCCAGACTACAGCAGTGGAATCTCCTGGCAGGTGATGTTAGGGTTTCCATGTTCCGTGACCGTCAAAAGGATCTTGTCCCATTCTTCATGGAAGGTGATCTTGTAGCCTGCAACAACGTCGATGGTGTGATGGCAGCCCTCAACATCGTTCACGATCCAGATGAATGGAAACTGTTCATTGATTCATCGAAGACGAATCTTAAAGCTGTTTTACTGCATAATGGCAATGTTTTGCCATCAATTCCAGTTGGTCATGCAGTCCATATGAAGAAAACCTATGACAAAATGAAACAACTTTCGAGGTGCATAAACTATGACCAACATCAGTGGCAGCTTTGTGGCGATTTGAAGGTTGTTGCTCTCTTGCTTGGTCTGCAGACTGGATACACAAAGTACTGCTGTTTTCTCTGCGAATGGGATAGTCGTGCAAGAGATTCCCACTACATGAAGAAAGATTGGCCACTCCGACAGTCATTGGAGCCTGGGAGGAAAAGTGTTCAGCATCCACCACTTGTTGAATCAAGGAAGATTTTGTTACCACCCTTACACATCAAGCTGGGTCTGATGAAGAACTTTGTCAAGGCCATTGACAAAACACAAGCAGCTTTCAAGTACCTCCGTGGAAAATTTCCAAGGTTAACTGAAACTAAGATAAAGGAAGGTGTCTTTGTTGGTCCTCAGATTCGTGAACTTCTTCGAGATGATGCATTTGACCATGCACTGCGTGGCAAGGAAAAGACGGCATGGAAAGCCTTCCAGTTAGTGAGCAGTGAGCGACGAGCACGGCGAGCGATTTCACCAGGACATTGCAACAATGGAGAAATGCTATCAGGGCAAATGGAGCCCATCAATACTTGCTGACTAATGCTGGACAGTGACAAGAGATGCTCCATTTAATGAATACAAGAGACAAGCCAAGAAGCGCCGAGTAGACACTGAATAGGACTAAACAATGTACATAATAGATTTTTGGAGGTCCGGGTAGGGCAAAGTGCCAAGGCAGAAGAGCAAGAGCCCTAGAGCTGTTATGTGTGTCAACCACAGAAGTGCTATGGGGTGTTACAGCGCCAACTGGACTGTACTGTACGGCTGCAAGACTTCTTTACCAGTGACAAAGGCCAGGAATATGATGCACCTAAAATCTAAAAAGGCCCACACATTTCCTAGAGTCACTACCCTTGATAACAGAACGTCAATGATTGCATTGGCTACGTGCATTACAGCAGCCCTCACAGTAGACTTGCCCACAACAGCAGCGGTGACAATGAGCTGAGCGGTCTCCATGCTTGCCGTGGTATGATGTCTGCACGGGTAACCAAGGAAAAAAGGCGCGAAACGATTGTCTGCCATTGCTTTCACGGAGCGAGGGGCGACTGACGACATGTACCCCAAACCACCCGCAACAATGTTTTTGCCCCATCAGGCATTGGGAGCTTAACCGAGAATTCCAATGGGCGGTGGAGACTACGGGAACTGTGGGATAGCTACCCACAGTGCACCGCTCTGTAAGTTGATGCTAGCCACGGTAGTGAGGACGCACTCCGCTGACTTAATGCGCTTAGTGTGGACATATGCAATTGACTGTATAAAGTCGATTTCTAAAAATCGACTTCTATAAAATCGACCTAATTTTGTAGTGTAGACATACCCTAAGTATATTTATTTTCTTCCCCTCTCATTTGTCCCAAGTCAGGTTTGATCTGTGGTTCTGGTTCATGTATCAGATCTCCCGTGGATTTATCATCATAAACCACTTATGGTCCAAAAATTCTCAGTGTCATTTTCATAAATTTAAAATGTGACTGTATGTAAACAGGTTTCATAAATTTCAATGCAACATTGAAATGTATGTATCCTCTCCTTTATTTTCTATGAATAGAGGGCATACACTATGTAGCTTCCAATTTGAAATTAAAAATTTGGGATTAAATATACAAAATAATCATGCAAACTAATGCTTAATGTTTAGGATGGCTTCCCTCATTAATCAGTAATTTTAGATGATAGGTGGATAAGCGATTTAAACAGGTATAAAGCAGGAACAAGAGAGATTTAAATAAGAGTTATAGATAGAATAGATGGTAGCAAAAGACATTTTTACAGCATTGACTGTGCAAGGATCTCTAACAGACATCTTTCAAACTCTGTCTTATGTTTTGTAGTTATATACCAGGTACATCCAGTTACAAAACTTCAATTTTAAAGTAATGGTAAATGTTATTAGTCTGAATGCCTGGATAAGTTGTAATATTTTACTAAAATGTTGTATTTAAATATTCTTTATATAAAGCTTACTTTTAAAAAGTCCAAAATCAGAGTATAGTACAATAAGGTAGGCCGTTAACATTAATACTGACTAGATGCCAAGGGTTCCAGTATCCTCCTGTGAATGGAGAAGTATGGGATCCAGTGGCTCCTGGGTCTGTGGAAAGTGCTGCATCCTTTTCCCAATTGTATGATTGCAAGACCTACTGGTGAAGATGGGTTTTCCCAGGAGTGGCCAGATAAGTAGCATCAAAGTTCCAAAACTCCAGACCTTTTGCAGATAAGTTAATAGACTCCGTGAATATCATTTTATTCATTATATCAGTGGTTCGCTCTCTTGTGGCCCAATCAGCACACAGCTGCAGCCCATGTGACATCCTCAGGGCCATACAGGTAATATATAGTGTGGATATGGCCCACATAACACAAAGAGAGCCGTATATGCGGCCCACAGTGGTAAATAGGTTGAGAATTACTGCACTATATCCTCCTACAAGTTAAGTTTTTTTTTTTTTTTTTTTTTTTTTAAGAAAGAGCTATGAGAACTGTGTAGGGGACTGGGAGAGGCTTGTCAACAGTGTCCTAGGATTAAAAGAGCTCAGTGGGTTTAGGGAATAGGAACCTCTGGTCAGTTCTGCAGTGAGGCAAACCTTGGTTGCTTGAAAGAAGAATTCCAGGGAAACTGAGAGCCCAAACATAAAGTCCTCCCCTCCCCCCCGTGTGGATTTATCTTGCTTCGAGGAACAGTTGGGCCTCAAGCATTTAAACACCTATATATGTTTAAAACAAGCTGCTTTTGTGGGAAGGTAGCCTAAATGCTGTGGCCCAGTTTTCTTATGTAATAAATTGTAGGCTCTGCAAGTAGTTGCTGTTTCTGTGAGCACATATCTGGCTTTATATCACTGTCTGCACCAGTACATTCTTACATTTGTGCAGAATTAAATTGGTTTCTCTCATTTTGGTCTGTAAAGATACAAAATGTTCCTCTTCAACTATTGTGTCAGAGTATGAGATAGTAATGAGGGCTGAGGAGCTGATCTACCAGCAGCAGGAATGTCAGCATGAACAAACTGTGTTGGTGCAGTTCTGTACCATGAAACCAATCTGTATCTGTCAGTTATAGTTTTATGGACACTGATTCCTTGTTGATGGACTCAGGTTCAAAATAACCAGTCCATATTGATAAACTGTCTGCACTTAATGTCAAAGAGGGTGTGCATGTGCGTGCTAGAAAAAATATGCCTGGGCAGCATTAATTCTGGCATTTCCTAACTTTCAAGAACTTTTACTTTGCATCCTAAGTAACTTTCTTTTAATAATGATTTTTGTAATTATGTAGATACACTCAAGTAAAGCTGTTTTGTATGAAACAGTGCTATTTGCTACAAGAAATATAAATATATTCTGGGGATGACTGAATTAATAAAATAATGCTCTTTCAGTTGTAGGAACTTAAATCAGGTCCCCTGCAGATGTTACAAAAATGAGTTTACTGGTCTCAGCAGACTGCCTAATGGGCTACTGTTCACAACACCACATACAATTAAGCTTAAGTGATGTCTGTGCTCAGGACAGGGTCAAGACTGATTTAGCAAGGAAACTTAATTACTTCTCGCCCTCAGAGAAAATGGCCAAACAAGGTTGAGGTCATTGGCAGGGCAATGTGGGAAAGCTACCGCTGAGTTGCCTTCACCATATCTGAATTGTGGCTAACTGGAGGACTTCAGTTAGCACTGTTAACATTCAGTAACTCAAAAATTCTCTCAAAAAGAACTTGTTCATCATTTTATTTCCTACTTTTAGCTTAATGTCAAAGTGAAGGTCAAGTAAGCATGTTATTTTTAATTTAAAAAAAAAATCATCTCCAGACATACTCAATATTCCATTCAATTTGCCTGATAAAATCAAACTACTTCTACTTTTGTGCTAATGAAGAATGAATCTTTTTTATTACTCTTCAAATACATGAAAAAGTGAAAGTTTGCTACTTATGGACATAGAAACATCAGTCAGATAATGCTAAAGTTTGTGTCATCAAGCTTTTTCACAATTTTATATGTCAATAGTTAATTGATGCAAATTTGCAATAGTTAACTTCCACAGATTTTATTAAGGAAGGAATTTAATGAGAGTTCTGATGTACAAACTTTCAATAATTCTTTTATCACTTTTAACAAGCTAGTTTCTACTGCAAAAAAAAATTAGTTCATTTGCCTTTTTTAGGAATATGTTATTTAAAGGAAACAGGAACTTGTATTTTGTGACTCCAAGGAATACATCTGGAATAACAATTCAGGAAGGCATATGGTATCAATCGGTTTACGTTTTCCTATATGGAAGCTTTGATTGTAGTAAAAGGGGATGACTTTTCATTAATTATTCAGAATTAGAAATGTATGTACTATACACCCCTTCGTCTTCTATTAGGGCACTTTGTCTGGGCTCTAAAAAAGATGCTGTGCAAAGCTGAAGAATGGCAAAGGAGAGGAAGAGTAATGAGGGAGAAATTAACTTTTATTTTTGCCTGCTGAGATTTTGTTTTTCTTACAGAGCAATTCCCCTTACAATTTCCCTCTTGTTGGATCTTAACTCTGTTACACTGGTCTCCCTAGGTGCACATCTCCCATTTACCTCTATGGTAGAAGGCAATATTGTAATTGAGATCTGCTGAGCAAAACTGAGAGAATTGTCATAAGACCTCGATCCTGCTAACACACACCTGTTAATGGGAATATTCACATTAATAAAATTAAACATTTATATATGTGTTAGCAGGATTGGGGTCTAAGACCCAAATTCAGAAAAAGCATTTGAGCACATGCTTAAGTTCACCCAGCAAAGCAAGTTAGGGCCCAGTTGGAGTGGCGCTGTGACCCATACACCAGGTTGCACTTCCACTCACGCAGATTTGACCCAGCTGCCCCACCGCCTGCCCCGGTCATGATGGAGGGCTGGCCAGGCCAAACCTGAGGAGCTGTGACCCTGTGTGCCAGGTTGCAACACCAAGAGTGGGGTGCCCAGCCTCACAGAGCAGGAGCTTCCACTTCTGGGTGAGTATGGGGCAAGCTCTCTCCACCCTCCCTCCCCCCAGGTCTCTCCTCCTCATTTGCATCCATGTTGTTTATCAAAAATCACAAAAACTGTGACTTTTACTAAATTTACCATGACCATTCCATGATATGTTTTATTACAAAGTACCATGACAAATCTGCAGCCCTAACTATGTCTGAGGCTGCTTCCATGGTCTGCTTAAAAACATATCTATTGTAGAGATTTGTACGATAGCTACTTGGGAGTTCAATACAGCAGAACCCCATTTATCCGATCTAAATGGGACTGGGGCCAGTTAGGTTAATCAAAAATTCAGATTATCCAGAGAATGGGAAAGTGCGAGGCTGCAGCATGTCTAGCAGCTACAGGAGAGATCGCCCACTTCTGAGCCTGTATACACTGGTTGTTCAGTTAATACGAAGAGCCAGATAATGGAGGGTTGGATAAACAGGGTTCTACTGTATGTTGGACTGCACTTCTCATTCTTATGCAGTGTTTGACAGGACAGTTCTATAATCGTTGTTCAATTGAGAATTCTTCAGTCTACCATCCATCAAGGCTGCATTGTTTGCTGGTCTCCCTTGAGTGGCAATAAGCACAGGCACATGAAGAGGTTACTTACCAGTATTTGTAGTTCTTCAAGGAATATCTCTGCATATTCCCTATATCCTTCTCCTTTCCTTCAGAGTTGTCTATGCCTCCTTGGACTCTGAGAGTTCAGGAGAAAGAAACTGGAGAGATTAAGGCTCATACTACCCTTTTGTAGCCCTTGGATCAGTATATTTGTGGTGAGGTGAGGTGGGGTTCATTTTAGCCCCAGTGGGCATTACTTTCCAGAAGGTTCTGGAACACCATGTCAGAGGTACATTGAGTCCCAAGAGTGTGAAAATAGACTCATCCCTTGAAGAACAACAGTTACTGCTAAGAAGCCTCTTTCTTTTTTTCCTATCTCAAACGGAGAGCATTCTTAATGTCATACTTCACTAACTGAGGGCTTGTCTACACGGAGAATTTAAGCTAGACTAAATCAAATTAATCTGGTCTGAAAACACTTGACTCTGCACTTTATTGCAAACCCTGGAGTCCTCTTTCAAAGTGAACTAAGTTTTCCACTAAGCAAGTTAGTCCAGTCTATTGTTCATGTGCATACAATGCTGCTGTGAACTACTTTGGCAGTCTTCCAATGACTATCCCACACTGCTTTGCAGGTGACTCTTACTGACCTGTTGTGCCATCCCTTGTTCTGGGGTCAAGTTGACTGGGTCTTCCCTCCTCTGTTTACAAGGTGCACAGTCAGATTTTGTCCATTCACTCCTGATTCCAATTTATCACAGTAGCTGAAATAATATTCCAGAAGCCCTACCGCATGCCTTGAGCAGCTACTTGGAGCAGCACTGAGACCCTGAATCTCATCGCCATCTGGGGAGAAGAGTAGATGCAGGAAGTTCTTGTGGCCAGCTATCGGAATAAAAACCTTTTTATGGACATTGCGAAGCAGATCTGCAAGGGGCCACAACCGTGATGCCGAACAGTGCCGCATAAAGCGCAGACAGCTCAGTAACACCTACATTAAAATGAGGGTCAACAGGGAAAAAAATCTGAAAGGGGACATGTAACCTATCAATTTTTTGAGGAGTTGGACAGGATTTTGTATAACCACGACTACCCACCCAGGAAGCTTGTGGAGCCTGCTCGCTGCCTTCTCTACACCCGCATGCTTCCCTCAAGGATGTCCAGCAAGAAGAGCAAGACTCATTGGAGGATAAGCATGAAGAAGCCAGTGAAGAGATCTCCCCAAGAAGACAGGATTTCTTCAGGACTCAAGACACTGATGCTGGACAGGTAGACGGCAAGTTCAATTCCTGCCCTGTTGCAGTCAACCCCAGTTCCAGGCAGCAACCCAGATTGGGACTATGGTAGGAACCTTGGCATGTAATTTTTTTAAATAACTTACTATCTAAGTTTTAATTTATTATACTATTCTGCCATGCTAGCTTCTGTTTCGGCTGTCCCATGGTCGCAGCCATTGTAAGCAGATGTGAGCTAAAAGCCATTCCGTGTCTGAGGTCCCCATCTCCGTCTCCTGCTCCCTCCATCGGTCCATGCTGTCCATTTGTTCCCCCATACACTTTTCTAAAATAGTGGCTACTCCATCTCATTCTAAAGCCCTGATTACTGACCGTTTTCAAGCCCATGCCACATAAGGCACATACCCATGTACCTGTTTTCCTTTCTCCTTTCCTCAACTCTCGTACATGGAGAATGCTAGCCCCTACTATCCTGTTTCCCCCAGAAGCTGCAGCCTCTACTCCACCCTCAACTATGGGAGAGTCGAATAAGGAAAACATTCTTTTGTGTGAAATGCAAAAGTTTATTGAGACAGTGATTACAGGAAAAGAAGCTGTTAGTGTTCTCACTCTGTGAGGTAGATAATGACACTGCATGCTGTTCTTTGTAGTTAGCTAGTTTTTAATATATTTTTTCATAATTAAAAGCAGTTTTTTTCATTTCAGTTGAAGGTTCGTCTCTGACATAAGAGATTGTTTAACAGTAAAAACGTTTAAAATTTTATTCATGAGTCGACAATTATTTTTACACGTAAAATAAAGTTTGTACTAATTCATAAGGTTTTACAAACACAGGCAGGCAAAGACAAAAGATACAATAGGGATTGCCACAATGTTGCACTTCTACCGTTCATAAATAACACTGAACTGCACAAAGAACTTCCAACCTCCCTTCCCTGGGTTAACAGCTAGATATACAACTGCACAATTTCAAGCCTGAGACTCAAAATAAGAGCAATAGGCATCACTGACAATGTTGTCCCAGCTGTTTGCATTTTATACTGGACATCTTGCTACCTACTCATACTCCTGAGGAAGTCTCCGCACTTCAGCCTTGGACCCTTTGCTAAGGCTTTCTCCCTTACTCTCACAAATATTGTACAAAATACAACATGCTGCTATAATCTTTAGGATTCCTCCCCACCCCCGCTACTTCCAATTTATTCCACAAACTGCTACAGCTCCCTTTCAGACGACCAAATGCTCTCTCCACTTCCCCTCTGCAACTACAAGGCACTAGTTAAACAGTTCCTTCTTTGTGTCCAAGCAGCCTGTGTATAGCTTCATTAACTGGGGAAGCAGAGGGTGAGCCAGGTCTCTCAGGGTAGCCAGGGTAATGTCCACCCCACTAATGTTCACAGAGTTCCTGAGGCCACACTGTCCTTCCTCAATTAATTTAAAGAAACCTTATTTCTGAAAGATCTTTGCATTGTGGACCCTTCCAGACCTGCTAGCATTTATGTCTTTTATCCTGCCACACTGGTCAATAAGCCCTTGTCACACCCATGAAGAAATACCCTTTTCTGTTTATGAATTCTAAACTTTGATGGAGCGGAGGAATGACAATAATAGGCACATGAGTCCCCTCAGTTGCCCCAGTACAGTTTGGGGATTTGTGACAGGGTGCACTCACCTCTTGTGAATGTCTCCTGTCAGTTGGGTGAGAACCTGCACTCTCTGTGCTTGCAGTGCCCCATCGGCTTTCTCCCTCGTCAGGCAGGTCTTCAGTGGCTCGGCCCTTTGGCCAGGTCGCGCACAGTCTCAACACATGAAGGAACCCCTTCCCAGAAAAAAAGGCCCAACAGGATCTGCCCTGTGCCCGTGTTACCATCTTTTGCTCTGTCTCTGGGCTCAGTCCTCAGCCCCTTCTGGGGTAGCTTTAAGTCCGTGTCTGCCCTGGTGCCCCCAGGACTTTCTCCCTGCAGACTCTTTAAGTCCTGCCCTTCACTTGGGCCTCTAAACAAGCATTATCCTCTTCTTGGGGTTTTGGCTACCTTGCCAGTGGCTGGTGGAGGGACCTAGGCCTGCCCATTATCCTGACCCAGGGACCCTATAAATAGCAGCCATGTGCTACTTCCTGTAATACTTGCCGCTGCTATTCCCTGGGCCACGTCCCACATAGTCCCTTCCTCTTCTGGGCCTGCTGTATTCTGATTGGTTGCTTCCCTGCATCTTCTCTAGGCGGGCTTGGGGGACCCACCTTCATGCTCATTTTCTGTGGCAGGGTGTGATAGGACCGCAAGGCTTCTGGCAGGGGGCCTCAAAGGGCCCAGTACAACCTGTCACAGGACTTAATGTGTGCAAAGCGATTGATAACCTCCTGAGCATCACCAAGTTTTATAACCCGGTGCAACATTATCTTTTTCATGGCATCATGTACCTGCATGACAATGACCCCAAAGGTCAATCTCCCTACGCTTGGGAGTGTGGCAGGCAACTTCATCTGGCTTTGAGTGCTGAAGTACAGTTCAAGCGGCCTCTGCATATTCAAGGTTGCCAGCATAGCAGTGTGGAGCATTGTTTGGTTCGTGTTGGCCAATAGCTATTCAAAAATGACATAGCCTGCCCATGAAGGAAATACTGGGTGGAGCCAGATTAATCATGGGAGTTTAAAAACAAATCAGGCTAGCCTCAGTTCTGCTATGCATCCCACTATGTGCCGCAAGAAAAATCTCAGAATGCACGTTGCTCATCAGTGAAGTAAAGGATCATGGGATACCCTCTGAGAACTCCGTTCCCTTAGTTTGTAGCAAAACACCACCATGTATACACAACAATGTGCCTTGACAATGGGTACACTATTCCGTGTGCACATTGTGGCTTGTGTACTGCATGTTACCTGATGGGCAGCAAAAAGCTGTGGGTTAACCCCCTGTTCAGATAAGTCCTGAGTCTGACTAATACCGGAATTTCTTATCAGAACTAAAAGAGCCATCCTCATTTTCTTTCCAGACATATGCAGGGGAACTAGTGGTTGAATGATCAGTGTGAATGGAAAAGATTGATCATTGTCCGTTCCTTACATTTTTTCATATCAACTCAGGGTCTTAGGCTGGTTCTTTTGTTTCATTCCAAATAGAAAAGAGCCATTTGAAAGTCCAAGGGACTGAATGTCTGATACAGCACAGAACCTGATACCATACTAACATGTGGAGAACAAGAATTCTTTTACTGACTTTGCCCCAAAGAATTCTTTCACAAGAAAGATGACACCACCCACAACTACCACAAACCCGCTGACAGTTATAAGAAAAAAGAATCACTTGACTGGACACCCCAAAGTGGATGAAACCATGCACTTGATCATTATATTGATTGCTTCAGAAAAAAAAATGACTCTGAAATCCTTAACAAACATCACATCCACCACAATCTCTCCACTATTGAGAGGACTGCTATACAGTCCCAGAAATCCAACCACCAGATAGTGAGCAAACCAGCAGATCAAGGGGATGCCATCATAGTCCTCAACTGTGATGATTACGTCAAGGAGGCCAACCTACAACTCTCTGACACCACCTACTATAGAGAACTAGAAGAAGACCCCCACATCATAATTCGCCTAGGAATTTAAAGGTGTCATCAAATCCTTGCCCAAACAACTCCAAGAGAAACTCTACAACATCATCTAATATGAACATACCTCAGGGACCTTCTACATGCTTCCCAATATACACAAACTAGGGAAACGTGGAAGACCATCAGATCTGAGCATGCTGAAGGAATATCAGAACTCGTAGAAACTATCCTCTAACCACTCATCACACAAAGTGGCCAGTTTCATTCAGGACACAACAAACTGAATCCAGAAACTCCTCAATATTAACAACCTCCCTCAAAACACCATTCTTGCCACCAGTGATGTCCTCGCCCTGTACACCAACATTCCTTGTAATGACGGAATTGCTGTCTGCCTCAAATATCTACAAGACAAGGGACAACACTCAGATATCCACCCCAAACACATTGCCAAGGTCATCCATCTCATCCTGACCCATAACAATTTTACATTCAGTAACAAACACTGTGTCCAAACCATGGGAACAGCCATGGGTACTAGGATGCTCTCCAATATGCTAATCTCTTCATGGGACACCTTGAGAAAGAGTTTCTGGACAAATGCACCATAAAAACAATTATATGCCTGAGATATATTGATATTTTCATCCTCTGGACAGACGACCTAAAGACGCTCATATATTTCCATCACAACTTCAACCCCAACCCATCCATCAGACTCTCTCTAGAACACTCCCACATAAACATCTAATTTCTGGATACCACAATCAGCTTCAGCAATGAAACCCTACAGACAACTATATACAAGAAACCCACGTAAGTCCACAGATCCAGCAACCACCCAAACACACCAAGAAATCTGTTATATACAGCCAGGCACTCAGGTACCACAGAATATGCTCTGAGGAGAAAGTCCGGGATATGCACCCTAACAAACTTAAAACTGCCTTCACCAAACAAGCACAGTCGACCAGAGAAGTAAATCACATCTTAGAATGGGCCTCCCAAGTATCTCAAGAGAGCCTGATTCAATACAGGGGGGAAAAAGCTTTCTGACTGCACACCCCTAGTTGTCACCTACCACCCCACACTGGAACCCATATAGGGTATCATTAAACAATTACAGCCCATATTCAGAGGGGACCACATCCTGTAATAAATGTTTCCTGAACCCCCTCTTCTGGCTTTCAAACAACCCCCCAACTTCTCTAAACTCCTCAGAAGCAAACTCCCCAAAGACCAGGACACACCAACTCAAAGTGCACCAGCCCCTACCATACCAGATGCAAAACCTGAAGCCATATCTCCACTGCTATGATTATCAACACACCTTTCAAAATCTATGGGTCCTAAACATGCCTATCACAGCATGTGGTGTACTGCATCTGGTGCACTAAGTGCCCCAGTAATAGCTCTCACAGAAAAATGATAAGATAAAACCACCATATCACCCATGGATCAACACTTTTGACGCCAAATCTGACCTCTCAGACAGCATCCTCAAAGGAAAACTGCACATCTTCAAAAAACAAGCGTGGGAACTTAAATTCATAACTCTACTAGACACCAAAAATCATTAAGTTCAAAAATCATGAACTTAATAAAGACACTGGATTTATGGCTTATTACAGCAATCGGTAACCCATTAACCCTCCTTTGTCCAATGACTGTAGAGTATTGTTGTTCCACTTTATCTTGAATGGTCTCTTGCAACATGTGTTAATTCCTTATTGGTTCCATTTGTAGTTAGCTGTAACACTCTTAGTACCTTTCCCAGACCTGAAGAAGAGCTCTGTGTAAGCCTGAAAGCTTGTCTCACCAACACAAATAGATGTAACCTCACCTACCCATGTCTTTCTAATATCCTGGGAACAACCAACACCACTGAAAACCATTTGAAATGACAGCTGATAAACAATACAGTACAGTAGGGCATGTGATTATCAAGAAGTCATTGGGATGTAAGGTGTTAGATGAGTCTAATCTGCCAGCATATGGTTCCCACAGTTAACTACACATTATGCAATTGTCTTATTGTGTTAAGAATTTTCTATTACTTTCGTATGCAATAAATTAATCTACCAATGATAATTACTTTGTGTGGGAACCCACAGTTTTTAGGACTGTTGGAGCAGTGAGGTTCACAACTGTTAACATATTTAAATAGAAGATTGGAAAGCCAGGCATATTACTGCTTCAGCTAAAAGTGTTTTCATAGTTTTATTTTAATGTGCGGAGGTAATTGGGGCAATTTTATGATGAGTATTAAAGCTGATGAGTTAGGCACACAAAATATTCCAGTATGATAAATTAGCCTAATGGAGTCTTGCTAGATTCAGTCTGGTTTCAAACTGATTATAAAATTTTTACAATACAGTAAATTTGCACCAACTGCAAGACAAATCACTAATGACCATTTTTGTGAACCAATTGGTAAGTGAATACACCTTTAAAAGGGTAACTTAAGCTAAAATGAACTTTAAAGTATTTGTAATTAGTTTTGTTTTTAATTATTTTTCATACTGTATTAGGAAATGTGTTGAGATATGTCTTGTTAATGTGATCACATTTTAATATTATATCTTACTATAACACTTAACTTTTAAATTGTTTGGCAGTGGGAAGAGACTGACAATTTTAAGCCCAAAGTAGGTATATGATTTAGCAAAGTGCTAAGGTAATTCTTTGTGACTTACTGGAATCATTTATCAAGAGGTATGTGCGCTATGGGAAAATGTCAGTTGAGGTCATTTTATCCATACTGGTATAGGCACCTCTGGAATGAAATGTGGGCATCTGTTTAACCTTTCACAGTAATACTATACAAAAATTTAAAACAAGAAGAATAGTATCCCACTGAAAGTTCCGGGGGAATTTTAGGTCAGCTGAATGTACTTATTCAGGTTAGAATTTGGCTAGGAACCAAATTATTTCCTTTCCTTTTTTTTTTTTTTTGCAGAGAACACCAGGGGTTCTTTAATAACTACAGATGCCCAGGACCTCTATTTTACATCTCATCCAAAAGACAGCAGTAGAACAGCACAGTGCCTCCTAACACCAGACTGGTGTTCAGAATTTAAAGGAAGATTGCCTCCTGCAGAAGTGCTCATATCACTTATTCACCAACTAGATATTCAGAGGTCTCCAGTCCAACCCCGAGACTAAGAGCTTGTCTATACTTACATATTTACTGAAATAGCTGTTCCAGAGAAGCTAAATTGGAAAAATGCACTCTTATTCCAGAATAAGTGTCCACATATGGGTTTGTATGAAAATAACTATTCTGGAATAGCTATTTTGGTAAATTTCCAATTGCAGACAATACCTTAGATTGTGTTTACAGTAATTTCCTTAACCTCTTTTAAAGAGTTTTATCCAAGGCCTTTTGAAAATACAAGTAAATTCTCTGCCTAGACTTGCTTGTCTATCATTATATTAAACGTCTGAAAAGATTCTGAGGAACTAGAGGAATATGAATTCCCCTTTCAGAGACTATGCTTATAGATCACACCTATCAAAGTTATACAGTACTTGCCCCTTAACTGTACTCTTAATCAATATCTCCAGAAACAATGTGAAACTCAATGGCATGACATTTCCTTGGCTTCTTTTTAGAAAATAGACTTAATTTTTGCTACTTTCCAATCTTACTAAGGAGAGAGAAATGGCTTGTGCCACCTTTTTTGTGGGCTTATTTATGATGTATAAAGAAAGTTTGAAGTGTTTTTGAGAAGTTAATTTTTTATTCTGATTATTCTTCTCTGTAGAAATTTAGGTCTTCCTTGGTTTTTTTAGAAGATCCTTTGGGTGAGTGGAGAATTGGCAGGTTTATAACATCCTGGAATATCAAGGAAATGAAACCTGATTAATTGAGGGGATGTGATTTTTATTCAGATTTGTTTTAAACTTTTTAAAATTGTTTAACACTTACTTAATACAAATGCCTTTAAAAAAAGTTGAAGAACAACTCTTCTGGCTAAAGATTCAGTTGAGATCTGAGAAGTGTCTCAATGTAAATTGTCCATGGAAAGACCTGTTTAAAAAAGGGGTGGGGGGAAGAAGAATGGCCATACTTGGTCAGACCAATGGTCCGCCTAGCCCCAAATCCTGTTTTCCAACAGTGGCCAGTGTCAGATGCTTTAGAGGGAGTGAACCGAACAGGGCAGTTTATCGAGTGATCCATCCCCTGTCGTCCAGTCCCAGCTTCTGGCAGTTAAAGGTTTAGGGACACCTGGAGCATGGGCTTGTGTGCCTGAGCATCTTTGCTAATAGCCATTGATGGACCTATTCTTCATGAACTTATCTAATTCTTTTTAGAACCCAGTTATGCTTTTGGCCTTCACAACATCCCCTGGAAAAAAGTTCCATAGGTTGGCTGTGCGTTGTGTGAAGGAGGACTTCGTTATGTTTGTTTTAAACCTGCTGCCTATTAATTTCATTGGGTGACCCGTAGTTCTTGTGTTATGTAAGGGGTACATTCCGTATTCACTTTCTCCATACAATTAATGATTTTATAGACTTCTGTCATACCCCCTCTTAGTTGTCTCTTTTCTAAGCTGAACAGTTCCAGTTTTTTTAATCTTTCCTCATATGGAAATTGTTCCATATCCCTGATCATTTTTGTTGCCCTTCCCTGTACCTTTTCCAGTTCTGATATATCCTTTTTTGAAATGGGACAACCAGAACTGCACACAGTTTTCAGGGTGTGGGCATACCATGGATTTATTTAGTGGCATTATTTTATTTTCTGTTGTATTACCTAGCATTTTTCTAATGGTTCCTAACATTCTGTTAGGTTTTTATGACTGCCATTGCACATTGAGTGGATGTTTTCAGAGAATTATCAACAATGACTCCAAGATCTCTCTTGAGTGATAACAGTTAATTTAGACCCCATCATTTTGTATGAATAGTTGAGATTATTTTTCCAATGTTCATTACTTTGCATTTATGAATATTGAATTTCATATACCATTTTGTCACACAGTTTTGTGAGATCCCTTTGTAACTCTTCACAGTAAGCATTGATCTTAATTCTTATCTTGAGTAACTTTGTTTCATCTGCAAATTTGGCACTTCACTGCTCAGTGCCTTTTCCAGATAATGTATGAATATGTTGAACAGCACAGGTCACAGTACAGATCCTTGAGGGAAATTTTTTCACCAGACAAAAGACTATATTATATATATCTATATATATACACATATATACACAGTATAAGTTTTAAACAAACAATTTAATTCTGGTTCACAGCGATGATGATTGTGAAGCTTGGTTGAGGTGGTGAAGTCAGAGGGTGGGATATTTCCCAGGGAATGCCTTACTGCTAAATGATGAACTAGCAAGTGGCTGAGCCCTCAAGGGTTAACTCGTTGTTAATGTAGCCTCACACTCTACAAGGCAGCTCGAATGGAGGGAGGGGAGATAGCATGGCAGACAGAGACACGCACCGTGTGTTTGAGAGAGAGATGCGCATTGCCCCTTTAAGTATGCTGAACCCACTCTAAGTACATTGCCTTTTTAAGTAGATCAGCAAGTTGAGATGGCAGCTGCTGCCAGGAAGCTCCCTCTGTCCTGAGCTCTGTTGTGTCCCCCGCTGCTCTATGGAAGATGGGGTAAGCGGGGTGCAGGAGGGAGCAGGACACCCTGACATTAACCCCCCTCTCCCTGTCCCCTCTCCCCTTCCCCACCCCCTCACAGCAAGCAGGAGGCTCCGGGGAGCAGCTCCAAGGCAGAGGGCAGGAGGAGCACATGGCAGTGGGGGGAGGGACAGCTGAACTGCCGGCAATTGATAGCCTGCTGGGTGGCTGCCGGGATCGGGGAGCTGATGGGGGGCTGCCGGTCCACTCTGGTTCCAAGCCCCCACCAGCTAGCTCCAACGGGCTGTTCTTCCTGCAAGCAGTGGACAAAGCAGGCGGCTGCCAAACTACGTTATAGGGGAACATGGCACAGCTTTAAACAAGCATATTCTCTAATTTATCAGTAACGTAACAATGAAACAACGTTAACCAGGACGACTTTGGGTGAGGAGTTATTGTACCTAATGGGGGAATCACACAAAACCAATTTGTTTTCCTTTGCAATTCACCTTTAAGAATATTGCATATATTCAATATTTCTGCTATTGTATAGTTTGGACCTATTTGAACTTAATGGTAAAACTCTGAGAGCCAGATTCATGTGGGCTTCTCAACTTTTTTTTCTTTTATGAATGTGTATTAGTTCCCTTTAAGATGACATTAGACATTATTCTCTTGGAATATGCCACAATAATGGGCAGTTTCTGCAAAAAGTGTTTCCCAATTGTTTGACCATCCTATTAGTGAAATAGATACTTTCCAAATGGTGTGTAACATTGCCAGATGTTCAGGTACCACCTGATAGAGTATCTTGGATGCTGTAATAATTGTACACAGAGACCAACTTTAGGATACTGTAGAAGCCTTACCTCATTTTTCTTAGTTTTGTAGGTTTTACCAAGAGCCTTTAACAAAACCAAAAAAACCCAAAAACAATGCTATTTTGTACAAAACCCAGAACATTCTGATGTCATTAGGGTTGAAAGGAATCTCTAATGTGTGTACTACTCTATCCCCCTTCATTGTGGCAAGACAGATATCATTATTCCTACATCACTATTAGTAGAGGGATGACTAGGCCAGAATTCAGCAGCTCCAACTATGGAAGTTCCACAATTTCCCATTGTCTAACTTTTTATAGTAGTAAATTTTCCTTTTTTAATTAACTTAAATGTACTTGATTACAATGAAGCAGGGCTTGAAAAGTTTTACTCAGACCTAATGGACCTTTGTCGCCATCCTCCAAGGCCATGCTGCTTACATTTAGAAGATTAAACCAAAGGTATGTCTACACTCGGAGCTGGGCATGTGATTGCAGCTCATGTAGTCATACTTGCACTTTTTCTCATCAAGCTAGCCTGCTAAAATAGCATAGTAGCCAAGTACAAACCCACATGAACCTTGTGGGTATGTATTTGTCACGGCTAGCTTGTCCTGCCACTTGCTGCTGCCCATGTTACCGCAACTATGTTATTTTTAGTGCCCTACCTCAACAACAGCTAGTGTGACTGTCTACTTGAACCAAGAATCACACCCCTAGCTCATAGTGTAGTCCTATTGTGTACTGAATAATTGAATGCAATATTTAATTCTCACATTGGCAGCCAACTTCTTGTGTAAATATATTTTTAAAAATGAAACTCACTACATCTCCTTGCTTTTGTTACATATTCTTTCCCTTTCTGGCTTCACTATACTTTTTCTCTCTTAAGGTAGATTGATCATGGTGTGTCCAAAATCAGTAAACTGTGGGTGAATCTTAGGTGAGATACTAACTCACTCTCAGCTGCTGGGAACGTGGCACCAGGAAGCTGTCCCTTGACTCTGTTTCAGGGCTTCATCTTTTCTATCACTCTGCCTAGTAAGTGTCCAATGAGTATGAAGCCCCTTCCCCACAAAAATTCCTCCTCTGACTGCTGGAAGGATGGGGCTTCTCTCAGTTACCCTGTAATCCAGAGCCTCCTGGCTACCCTCCCGTTGCTTTATATTTGCTATGAGGAGTGTATGTCTGCTACTCTATCCAATCCATTTTGAGTCATCTTCCCCAGTGAATAGCTCCAGTTTCTGGCAGTGCTGCTGCTGGCAGCTTTCTCAAGCAGGGGAGTGAAATGGACCTAATTGTCAGTTTCACTGCTTCCACAGGTTCAGAATAGCATAGTCCTAGAGAAAACTTACAAGACTCAAGTTTTTACTCTGCTGCAGCTTCAAGCTGTCTGCAGACTCAAGAAGACAGCACTGCATTGGTTTGCCATTGGTTAACATTTGGAAGATTATCTTTGCAATGCTAAAATCTAGACATGTCTATTTTAAAAATCAGTGCTTAGTGCTGGTCTACACTGGGGGGGAATCGACCTAAGATACGCAACTTCAGCTATGAGAATAGCGTAGTCGACGTATCTTAGTTTGACTTACCTCGCGTCCTCACGGCGCGGGATCGACTGCTGCTGCTCCCCCGTCGACTCCGCTTCCGCCTCTTGCCGCGGTGGAGTTCTGGAGTCGAAGGCAGAGCGATCGGGAATCGATTTATCGTGTTTACACTAGACGCGATAAACCGATCTCCAATAGATCGATCACTACCCGCCGAATCGGCGGGTAGTGAAGACGTACCCTTAGACTCTACTGGAGTTTCGGGTGCTTACCGAGGAAAGCTGACTGCTTACCACAGTGGGTGAGAATTGGCTTTTTCAGACCCTGTATTGAAATTTACTCTTTCCTATTCTGCCCTAGCTGATCCCTGCTCTCTTCCTAACAGCCCTCTATGCATTGGTTGCATAAACGTGAAGAATACGTTTAATTCTTCTTTTCTACGAAGTGTACATGCCAAATTCCTACATTTTCCTCATTTTCTACTTTTAAAACCTTATTTTAAGGTTTTCTCTGAATACCTCTGTTTTGTTCTTTTTAAATGTGGTGCCTAAAAATTGAGGTCTGATTCCAAGTGGAATGAAAAAAGTATCTTATTTTTATTGTGTTATTCTTATTGATCACTTTGGAGATATGTTCATACAGCCAAATATGAATTATCAGGAGTGCATTAAATGGAGCTTTAAAGGAATACAGTTGTTCAAAGTAAAAGCCATTAGTGCACCAAAATTAAAATAACTTATTAAATTTAATTTGTGTTCCAAGCCAAATATTCTATTATATTGCAAACGTTATGAAATAAGCATATGGTCCAGGTAAAAAGATAACTTTGTGTGTAAAAGGGTGGTGTTTTTACCAGTTTTTTTCCTGTAATGTGATAGCTGAAAGTATTGGTGTGTGTTTTACTCTGATGACGTTTCTTAACTTGAATATGTGTAATCTGATCTAGTAATCTGATTTTTAGCTGCATTGGGATAGCGTGCTGCCTTGCCTATCCTGTTCTGGTTTTGTCTCCGGTTTTTTTTTTCCACTTTTGTAATTATTCCCTTTGGCCTGTAAACATTAAGTTCCACATGAGGTCAGGTTATACCTTGCTAAAGAAAATAATAACAAATTTGAGAAGGCCACATGATGTTTCCTGTTTCCTCTATGTATGGAGGTTAGTGATTCTAGGAGCACAAGCTGCAAGGATGGACATAATTGAGAATTTGTCCTTAAATTCAGATTCGAATTGTCACGTCATTTTTCTTTCTTTTTTCTTGTTCTCCATTGTTTAAATACTTCCTGAAAAGAACTGGGATAGGAGTGGGTGGTGTTGGTGGGGAGTTTTCTTACAGGCTTTGTCCTTTTCCATTTGGCAGATGTTTTCTTTCAGTGTTTCCAGTGGAGTTAGGTTAACAAAACTGTTTCTGTTTAACCACCACCTCAGCTTGATAGTGTGAAGAGGAAATTGGTACAGCTTGGGACTTATATTGGTAGTTAATTGCTGCTGAGAGCCCACTTCAGGAGGACAAAATATTTTATTTTGTGGATTCAACAAAAAAAAGTGATTCTAGGGTGGAAACGTTGTTAGGAAAACTAAGACCCTCAGAGCAACACAGTTATATCAACCTAACCCCCTGTGTAGACAGCACTGTGCCGACACTTCTCCCATTGATATTGCTATTACTTCTCGAGGAGCTGCATTAACTACGCCAACTAAGCTCTCCCATTGGCGTAGGAGCATTTTCACTTAAGCGCTATAGCTGCATCAGTGCAGCTGCGCCGATGCTGCGTTTTAAGTGTAGATTTGCCCAAATAAACCATGTTTATGTCTGTGTGTGTGCTGAGAGAGAACTCTGTCTCCTTCAGCAGGCAGTAGAGAATAATTCGGCAATCCCATATTGGAACAGAGTGATATACCAAAGAGATACAAGGTAGAAAAATGTTTTGGAATAGCAGAGTGAGAACATATCTTCTCCACCTCCAGCTTTGAATAAGCCTTTTGCAAATCATAAAAGCTTTATTTTGCTCTTATGAGCAAAAATTGTGGAGAGGGAGGAAGGAAAAGCACAATCGGATGAGGAGCCCCCGGAAACCTGGCTCCTGCAGGAGCAAGCGTAAAGGCCATAGTAGTGTTGGTTGGGATGCTCTGAAATGGGGGGCTACCTCTGTGGATACTGGATAAAAAGCGAAGTTAATTCTTTGCGTTAATTCAGTAGCTCTTTGCGATCCCACTGCTATATAGTCTTTAGGTCTTCTGGTGCCTCAAAGAATGAGGGCTTCGTATCTGAATATGGGTTTAGAGAATCAGGCCCATAGTTACAGCAAGATCAAGTGTGTCTAAATTCCCCACAAATTAACTTTTTAGATTTGATATCTTTGCTAGAGCTACATGCTGAAGGAATAATAGAATATTTTGTTTCAGTAGTGAAGTCACTGAAGTCCATTGTTTGTTTTCATTTGACCTAATCATTCTTGCATGCCAGGGTCTTGTAGAATAGTCTCTTATGTATGCGCCTGATACCATTATTTTATGTAACCTGGCAGAAGAGGATGTGAACTTAGTCTGAATTTTACAGGAAAGCCTTTTGAGAGCTCACAGGAAATAGACCAGAAATATAATTGTGCAAAAACTGACGACTTATTTAGAGCTTCCTGCTCACTGATGAAAGATAGAGTTTAACTTCAATTACCTTGCTGAAATTTTCATTAACGTTATTTTAGTTCTTGAGTTTTCTGGACCTGAATTTGTGAACTGGCTAATATGATAGCATAATTAACCATGGCATTTTATATAGTTTATTGTTTTCATATTTAACAGTATAAAAAATGAGAAATCTCAGCTTTGCCAAAAAGTCTGTCATTCTATCTGAGTACAGCACAAAAAGGTTAGTCAACCTGGGAAAACTTATTGTTAGCAAAGCCAAGTCTCTGGCTTTATTGCATTGCAATTATATCTTTTACAGAAGTGAATCTGGAGTTTTGATAATCAGTAACGTCTTCTAAAATCCAGAACAAAAATGAAGGAAAAAACTCCCTTTAAATTCTAATAAAAGGAATTCTTTTTTTTATTTTAAAGTTTAAAATAAAAAATGGAGGAAAAGTGAAACCAGTTATAACAATTACATTTGATAGTATAGTATAGCTATTACATTATTCAGTTTCAAAAAATCAGAACTGTTCCATGAAATGTGAAGAGAATTTTCATTGTTATTATTTTGGCCTAAAACATGTATTCATATATGATTCAGTTTTCATTTACTGCTGATATATTAGTAAAATTTATTCATGAAAGATCAACAGTGTGCATGTTCATTTCCAATCAAAAAACACCCTTGATGTATTGAATCTGTGGTATGAGAGTGTCTGTAAACTAATTATTTTACAATTATACCTATAACCTCTTCGGCTTCCCACTCACCCTTGGGTGCTGGCTTTTCCTCACTGTCCAGGTGCTCATACCCCTCCTCGTCTGGGGGGAGATACAGGGTGTTATGGGTCTTGGTCCCCCCAGACCCCTTTACTCTGCCCCCTCCTCGTGCTGAGCTGTTGTAAAATTTGAGATTTTAAATTGTAATACTTTTTGACTACTACAAAGCTCATCTTCCAGCATCGGAGTTAAAATATTTACAGTGCTGTTGAGAATTTCCTGATGTTAACAGCAAATGCCGTTGCTCCAGAAATCATGCACTTTCAGTTAAATTCAGGAAATTCCAATTCAAAGCACCAGAGGCCCCAAATGGCAAAATATACTATATATTGTCAGGCTTTGAATAATCATGATGTGGAAAAGAATGTATGTATTCTTATGCTTTTTATAAGAGACATGTTCTTATGAGCTAATACACTGATGAATGTTTATAGTTACCCAAAATGAGCAGTCACTTAAAGTAAATTTTCATAGTATACTTTCTTAGGCTTCGTCTACCCTTAAAACATATGAAAAAACCACACAACCTAGTGACATAGCTAAGCCAACAGAACCCACAGTTGACATAGCTAATGCCATTCTGGGAGGTGGTATTCCCACACTAGCAGAAATGCTCCTGTTGGGCATACACTGTTGGTACACTAGGGGCTATGCAGGCATAGGCTCTGTAGTGTAGACATAGCCATGCTTTGGTCAGTCATGAAATACTGTAGTTAACAATGTTGACATTGAAATTGTTATCACTGGTATCTGAGTTAGCACCCATTGAAATAAACGGGGTAGTTCACATCTCATAGGTATTGTTTCAGGCTCTGTAAACTTGGGCAGACATCATTCCATCAGCCATTAACAGAGTTTGTTCCTTCAGGATGATCCATCAATGGGGTTTCTTTGAACTTTCTGGACAGTGCTTAGCCAAGGCTTAAGCCTGGTCTGACCTGAAAAATTTACCATGCTACATTGCTCATGGCTCTGCATGATTTAGCTGGGTCAACCTAACCGCCACTATAGCCACACCTAAGAATTCCATCTGTCAACTTAACTGCCGCTTCTTGGAGAGGTGGATTAACTACGTTAACGGAAAAACACCTTTTGTCGATGTACGAAGCATCTGCAATATGGTGCTAAAATGGCACACCTGTAGTTGTGCTGGTTTAGCTGCTATAGTGTAGATATACCCTTAGTCTGGAAGGGGATGGTCTGGAAGAGAGACTTAAGGCTGGGTAGCCATTTTGGATGTGTAATTGGTGACAGAATAATAGAAAGGGACTGAGAGAGATTTTGGCCAGGGCCACAAGACACCTGAAAGACTGAAGGCTTGTCTACATGCCTTGGCACAGTGCACTAATGGGATATGATTTGTAAAACACACTAACATGCTGCACTGTAACTGCCTCCTGCAGACCCTGCTGATGTGCTCCAAATGATACATAGAACTTACCAATGCAGTACTGTCTGAGTGAGCCAGAAGGATCTACATGGGGTAGTTAGAGTGCTTTACAAATCGTACCCCTCTGGTGTGCTTTGCTAGTGCTGTGTAGATAAGCCATGAGTTTCTGCCTCAGACACTTTTCCACAGGCTAAGTTCAGAGAGGAGAAGGGATTCTGACACTGAAGGCTGACTGGGAGGTGGAGAGCCATTTTCAGCAGGGCTCCTCCATATGGATAGAATAAAATTTCCATGGTTTGGTTCATATTCCTGTTTGTGTGTGTAATGTTATTGGTAGGATTAGATTTTAAATAGTGTTTTTTTTTCAGTCTAATACTAGTTGATGTCCTGTTTCACTTATCCATTAACAAGGGCCTGCAAGTCCAAGTAGGATGGCTATCTCCTCCGAATCTAAAAGATAACACCATGTCTAGGGAAACAAGGTTGTGAGGAGAGGTTAAAACCAATCACACTTGGGTCATATTTGCAAGATTTTCTTTGTAATTGTAACAGCTAGGGACTTAGTTAAAAAAAAAATGAAGGCTACGATTCAGTAGAACAATTAAAAGACCTGTTTGTACCCCACACTTTAGCAAATATTGAATTAAACAATGGCATTTGAATTGCAAAAAGATCCGTAATTCTAAAAATGTTAACCAGTTTCACGCAACTAACATTTTATAATCAGCTTGCTCACCATTTTATCTGTTCACTGTATTTGTAACGGTTTGTATCATTTATCAAATAGGCCTTTACAGCACTTGTCACTATGCAAATAGGACATGTGCAATATCTAAGTCTACAGGTACTGCTGCACCACAAGACAGAGAATCATCTTAGGAGGTATTCGGGTTTTCAAAGTGAATGATGTTGTGTGGAGTCCTTTAATCTTTCTCTAGCTAAAGCTCTAAGTCTGTGTTTACCTCTCAGTGATCCTTAATGAGACAGTTCAAAAGGAAAGTAAATGTAGTCAGAAAGAAAAGTGCTTGAGCTGTTTGATGTTGTATTTGAAGATCTTACTGTTAAATCAACTTCTTTAACAAAAAAGGGTCCTCTATTTACAGTTCAGTGTGTTAAGAGGTTTCAGCTTAAAGCTGTTTTTCCTACAATTATTCTCATTATCAGTAAACCTCTTATTAGTTTATTACACTTGACTAAAAATTGTTTGTTCTTTACAGAAAACCAAATGCATCAGGTCTTTCATATGTAAATAGTTCTTAGGTAGAGCACCAGTCATGCTAATGAGAGAGACATGAAGACTTTATCAACATTTGGTAGCTAATTAAGTGCAGAACTATTTTAATGCAATGTTAGGAACAGAAAGAGTGCCTACTAGTGTCTTACAGAGACAACAATTTTCAAGTACTTCAGGTGTTCCTATCTACTTCACACTGGAAGCATTAATCCAAGATTAGGAGTTAGCCAACATGATATCTTTAGAGGAGAGAGATACTTATTTAAAATGCAGTTCAATTGTTTCTTTAATGAAAAAAAAATGTACATAATTTATACTCTTGATTTGAAATTTATTAATATATCTCTAAGTAAAATTAAACAATCAAGTTGAAACCTGTGTTTTTCCATGAGCTAACATCAAAATAGTTCCAGGTGCAAAATATTTAATTGTATTAAACAGTAACAATGTACTTAAAATAAGTCCTATTATTGAAACACCACAGGTAGTGTTGTTTTCATTATGATCCCCAGGATATTTTCACTGTTATTCTTTTGTTATACTTCATCTGTAAGTTTTTAGTGCAGAGTATTGCGTGCTTTTGGTATATGTAGTTTTCATGGCATCCACAGAGCAGTACAGATTACTGTAATTTGCAACATGTGTCTTATGTTATAGAAAAGTTTGACACTGGATTCTTTGAGAAATAATGTGATCATGTAATTAATGACCGTACTGTAATGCTTATTCACAAGATGGCAGAGTTAAGGTTTTGCACTCAAATTTAACTATGGTATTATAAGAATTGTGAGTGTATAAGCATGTGACCTTTAACATTCTCTTTATTTTAATAAATTGAATGATGATTTTGTTATTTAACTATAGTACATCTTGAGTTTCCTTGTATTGTATTGTATTGTATTGTACTGATGTTGTCAGTGAACACTGATATTTGATGAAAACATGAGGAAGATATAAAATTTGACTTATGAATCAAAATCAAATAATTAACATTTCCAAATGTTTCAATGCTTTGATGAAGTGTTTTTAAAAAGTGATACATTAACTTCTAAAACCAAACACAATTAGCAGTCTAATGCCATTGCCAACAATGAGTTTCCAAAGAAAGGAGCCATAAGAACAACACAATACTTGATGCATGTATGGTTTAAATCAGAGCAGCTATTAGTGAGATAGTGTTAGTATCTGAATTTACGTATACTACTTCACTATGAAAACCTATCCCAGAATGGTGACAAAAATGTGATTCTTCATCATGCTAAGATTCACAGATCCATTACAATGCTTGCAGTTTGGAGGTGTGGCAGCAAAGGAGTTCTCCCTCTGTTTGTGCCTCCTTGGCAGCGAGAGGCTCAGCCAGGCCTGCCTGCCTGCTGCAGACCCTTTTTTAGGGAAAATTCCAAACTTTATTTCAAATTTCTTATTTGTATGTGTGCGCGCACATGCACATGTACACACAAAAGGGAATTCTTTCTCCTCAGAAGAGGAAGGCGTGCTGTCTGAATCTGACTTAGGGAATCAAATAGTAAAATATATATCCAAAACAAATCAATGATAGACACTTTCTTACAGAATACCAAGTACAACAATGTGTGCAACACGTGATGGGCTCCTCTTGGTAGACACTCCACGGGCTGCTCTACTGGACACAAACCCTGGGTCCCCCATGCTCTTGACTTGCTAGGACTGGGCAGAATTTAGGCACTGTTTCTGGGCCTCTAGATATGCTCTCTGGGTATAGACCTTGTGTCTGGCACACCTTGTTGGCAGTAAAGACTCTGAAGTCTTGTTTCTGGACCAATTGCCTTGGTCCAGAAACTAGTGCTGGCTCTCCCAAGCTTCCCCAATAGTTTTTGCATGCACTCAGAGTTCCACTAAAACAACAAGGAGTCTGGTGGCACCTTAAAGACTAACAGATTTATTTGAGCATAAGCTTTTGTGGATAAAAACCTCACTTCTTCAGATGCATAGAGTGAAAGTTACAGATGCAGGCATTATATACTGACACATGGAGAGAAGGTGGATAGAAAGCTGGCTAGATCGTCGGGCTCAGTGGGTAGTGATCAATGGCTCCATGTCTAGTTGGCAGCTGGTTTCAAGCGGAGTTCCCCAAGGGTCGGTCCTGGGGCTGGTTTTGTTTAATATCTTCATTAATGATCTGGAGGATGGCGTGGATTGCACCCTCAGCAAGTTTGTAGATGACACTAAACTGGGAGGAGTGGTAGATATGCTGGAGGGTAGGGATAGGATACAGAGGGACCTAGACAAATTAGAGGATTGGGCCAAAAGAAACCTGATGAGGTTCAACAAGGACAAGTGCAGAGTCCTGCACTTAGGACGGAAGAATCCCATTCACTATTACAGACTAGGGACTGAATGGCTAGGAAGCAGTTCTGCAGAAAAGGACCTAGGGATTACAGTGGATGAGAATATGACACATATGGATATGAGTCAACAGTGTGCCCTTGTTGCCAAGAAGGCTAACGGCATTTTGGGCTGTATAAGTAGGGGCATTGCCAGCAGATCGAGGGACGTGATCGTTCCCCTCTATTCGACATTGGTGAGGCCTCATCTGGAGTACTGTGTCCAGTTTTGGGGCCCACACTACAAAAAGGATGTGGAAAAATTGGAAAGAGTCCAGCGGAGGGCAACAAAATGATTAGGGGTCTGGAGCACATGACTTATGAGGAGAGGCTGAGGGAACTGGGATTGTTTAGTCTGCAGAAGAGAAGAATGAGGGGGGATTTGATAGTTGCTTTCAACTACCTGAAAGGGGGTTCCAAAGAAGATGGATCTA
Source organism: Chrysemys picta bellii (assembly GCF_011386835.1). Classification (NCBI taxonomy): domain Eukaryota; kingdom Metazoa; phylum Chordata; order Testudines; family Emydidae; genus Chrysemys; species Chrysemys picta. The sequence goes on along the minus strand of NC_088791.1, from coordinate 331,798,772 downwards.
GACTGTTCTCAGTGGTACCAGATGACAGAACAAGGAGTAATGGTCTCAAGTTGCAGTGGGGGAGGTTTAGGTTGTATATTAGGAAAAACTTTTTCACTAGGAGGGTGGTGAAGCACTGGAATGGGTTACCTAGGGAGGTGGTGGAATCTCCTTCCTTAGAGGTTTTTAATGTCAAGCTTGACAAAGCCCTGGCTGGGATGTTTTAGTTGGGACATGGTCCTGCTTTGAGCAGGGGGTTGGACTAGATGGCCTCCTGAGGTCCCTTCCAACCCTGATATTCTACGATTCTATGATTCTAAGAGATAAATAGATCTGTGGAAGAATTACAAAACCTGCATGCAAATCCTTGCCTCTGTTTCAACCAGATAAATATATGAAACATTGTCTTTTTGATGATTCCTCTTTTTCAGGGGGTTCAGACTCCTCCTCCTCCTTCTGCCCAGCCATGTTTCTTCTGGTTGTGGTCCAACTTTGATCATTACCATTTGATGTGACTGGTGCTCCCAGGGTCTCTTCTAGGATCATGGCTGTATTAATATTGACTTTACAAAAGATGTAAATCCACTTATCTTTTCCTGTGCAATTTTTCTGATTGGGTTCTGTATAGAGAAAACAGTGCTACAACTTCTGGAGCATGATGAATAAACGTATAGTGCCACGGAAGTCTAACACAGACATGGGCTGAGGATGAATACTATCAGGTAAAAGGTTTCATCTCAGAAGAATGTTAACAGAAGATGAAGATAGCTGTAAAGGAAAACAAGTGGTATCACAGAAACAAAAATATACAGTTCTTAATGTATCTTATTGGGAATGTTGAGCCCATACGCAGGCAGGAAGTGAACCAGAGTTTTTATGACACCTATCCACTAATTCCTGTTACTTCTTTCACATCCCACCATATTGCACAGGTTGGCAGAGATCAAGTTCCCATTGTATATTTTCCTTCCCTCCCCGATGAATAAAGAGAATCAGACTCTTTGGACAGTGACCTGGAGACTGCAACAAATTATTAAACAATCAGTTTGTAAGCACCAAGAGTATAATAGGGTTATAAGTAATAGCCAGCATGGATTTGTCAGGATCAAATCATGCTTTGACAGGATTCTGGCCTACTGGGTGGCGAGGGTGGGGAAAGGAAGGGGGAGCTGTAGATGTGATGTATCTTGATTTTAGTACGACTTTTGACACAGTCCCTTATGATATTATCATGAGCAAACTAGGGAAATGTGGGCTAGATGAATTTTACTGAAAGGTGGATGCAAGACAGATTGAAAGACCGTACTCAAAGAGTACTTTTCGATAGTTTGTTGTCAAATTGGGGAGAGGGAAACATATCTAGTGAGGTCTGCAGGAGTCTGTCCTGAGTCTAGTACTATTCAGTATTTTCATTAAGGATTTGGATAATGGAGTGGAGAGTATACTTACAAAATTTGCAGATGACACCAAGCGGGGAAGGATTACAAGCACTTAGAGGACAGGATTAGAATTCAAAACGACTGAGACAAATTGGAGAACTGATCTGAATTCAGCAAGATGAAACTCATTAAAGACAAGTGCAAAGCACTATAGTTAGGAAGGACAAATCAAATGCACAGTTACAAAATGGGGAATAACTAACTAGGTGGTAGTACTTCTGAACACATTTCAGAGGTTATAGTCGATCACAAATTGAACATGGTCAACAGTAGGACCAGTTTGCAAAAAATCTGGAGGTAATTGTCCCTCTCTGTGCATCACTCCTCAGTGGGAGTACTGTGTCCAGTTCTGGGCACCACACTTTAGGAAAGATGTGGACAAATTGGAGAGAGTTCAGATGAGAACAACAAAAATGATAAAAGGTTTAGGAAACCTGACCTATGAGAAAAGGTTAAAAAAAACCCTGAGCATGCTTAGTCTTGAGAAAAGATGGCTGAGAGGAGACCTGAAGACAGTCTTTAAATATGTTAAAACAGTGGTCCCCAAACTTTTGAGGGTTGTGCCCACCCTTACCCCATGTGCCCCCCCGGAGCCAGGACCAGGAGTGGGGCTGGGGTTTGGGGGGGAACAATGCGGACATGGGTAAGAGGGCTGGGGCTGCAGCTGGGGGTGGGTCTGGTGCCGGGAGCGGGGCCAGAAACGGAGCCACAGCCAGTAGCCGAGGCTGAGTAGGGGCAGGTCTGGGAGCAGACCCGTGCCAAGGCTGGGGATGGGACCAGGAGCTGGTGTTGGGAGGTGGGGCCGGGACCAGAGCAAAGCTAGGGGCAGGGAGGCTGGCCTGAACCCCACTGCACCAAAAGTTCATCTGAAACACCCCCCCCCCGGAGAGTGCATCCCACAGCTTGGGGACCTCTGTGTTAAGGGCTGTTATAAAGAGAACGGTGATCAGTTGTTCTCCATGTCCACTGAAGATATGTCAAGAAGTAATGGGCTTAATCTGCAGCAAGGGAGATTTAGGTTAGATATTAGGAAAAAACTGTCTAACTATAAGGATAATTAAGCACTGGAATAGGCTTCCGTAGGAGATTTTTAAGACTGGGTTAGACAAATACCTGTCAGGGATGGTCTAGGTCCCGCCTCAATGCTGGGGGATGGATTAGGTGACCTTTCAAGGTTCCTCCCGGCACTACATTTCTATGATACTGTGGTTAGTGAACCAAATAAAGTGATCCTTATGCTAACTGGAAGTAATGGAGAATGGGTATTAGAAAGAGAGAGAGCACAGCATCCACTAGCTGGAACACAGTAATTTGTTGAGGTCACAGAGCACCGTTCCTTCCATGGATAACAGAATCTATTTCTGCTTTCCTAGGGAGAGCAACGTTTCCTATCTGGCTGCACTGCCCATTAAGGGGGAGCTGAACACTGAGAGTTAGATGGCAGAAGTTGGATTAAGCAGAGTGGAACCTGAACCCAGAAGTATTCTCACTCATTGTAAATCAGTTTGTGACTTGGTGACCAACCTCTTTGCATCTAGAAACAGCAATAAAGTGTCCTGCAGCCTCTCTATGTGTTGAGATCTGGGATGTAAGGTGGTGAACTACCTCTCACAGAGCTGGCCAATGTCTGTACTTCCCAACTTTCTACATTTTCCATTGCTCACCCAGCACCATACAAAATATGGGAAGGAGAGAGCAGCCGTTACACTGTTTGTCTTTCTATATGAAGAGGTTATGCCTCTCAGGCCTGATTAACTTCTCATTGGATCTTCCAGTGTCTGTCTCTCAGAGCAGATCTACTTTTGCAAAAATCAGTTCTCTATCCAACACCTGAAAGGTTCAAAATGAATACTTGGATGAAGTGATTATTACTGTCATTGACCATAAAAGGAAGACAACAAAGAGGTTGGTGCAGAGTCCATAGTTTAACTATCATGTTAAACAAGTGAAACATAGCCTTGAGTTCCACCAGAAGGACCTTAATGTGGGTGTATAAGTGTCCAAGCAAAAAGGTCAGGTCCCCTTTAGTATAATATGCTCAGCGTATTCAAGACAAGGGGAGAATACTTCCTCAGGACAACAACCCTTATTCTAGCCCCTCAAGATCATAGAGCTCGACCCTGAGCCTCATTCTGCCCTTACAGCAGTACCCAAATAGATATCCACTGCGAGTGTTCATATTTCCTATCTGTTAAAATAACCCTGTCAGGATGTCTACTATCTCTAGTCAGATGAGGGGTTTTTTTGTTTTAAGTTGGGAGCCTTCTCTGATGACACCCAGTATTGTACTTTTATTGTAAATAAATTATTATTTGTTAATAATGATAATTTATTATTAACAAATAATAGTTTGGGTATTATACATGTGATAGTGTTAAAGCAGCTTGATATGCCTGAGTAGGTGTGTTAAAGGAAGATCAAGAGGTTTGAGACCACCTTGTACTGACTTTGGCGAGACAGTGTGATCATGTCAAGAGCTAACCAAGTGCAGCTGCATGATTAATAGTGTGGTAAGTCATAAATGCAGAAAGCTGTGACCTCCATACATAGCTCTGTACATTTACAAGAGTACTCTTTCAAATTCCTAACTAGGTGATTTGTATGAGCATCAGTGTGTTCTTAAAAATGGGTGCTATCCGCATGTGAAACCAATGGATTATCCTGGCTTCTCTTAGGCAACCAACTTGTAATTAATTTAATTGCATAACGTATGATGCTAAAATTCCCATCCCATTTATGAAATAGAAAAGTGGAGTTCAGCAGACTTAGATTTTTATTTCTATTTTGTTTAATGGTTTCTTATGAATTTTTTAATGTTGAAAGCTCTGTTTAGATTGTAAACTGGGCAGGAATTTGGTCTTCATAATTGCTAATTTTTCCTAAGTATCTGATAAAGATCAGCTCTGAAAACCGATCACTTTAAAAATCGATAACCATGTATATAAATACAGTAAAGTTTGTGATAATACTGTGACCCTTATACTAAGTGACTTTTTGTGAATTGTTTTTTGTGCTGTATAAACAGTTCTAGAAATCTCTATGCCAACCTCTAAACACTTCTATGGCCAGCATTTAGGAGGAGTCAACAAAAAGACATAGCATTTTGTCATATAATAATAATAATAATTAATAATAATGTGGTTGCAGATTAACTTTCTTGATGTAATAATATTTTAACTGCTCTGTGTTGAGAATTGTACTAACAAAAGGAATGAAACATTGGCTCGCTTCTCTGTAGCCATCAGTGACCTCTGCTAAAGTGCAAGATCTTGATCCTGCACCCATCACATATGGGAGCAGAGGGTGCAGAATCAGGCCTCTGTTTTGTAACTATACTCAGTGAATTGAACTAGGTACTACTACAGCAGTTGTATAATAGAGTGACTAGTTTTAATTTTGTTCCTACCTGTAGAGAACGCATGGACATTAAGTTCTAATAAAGATGTACATTGTTTCTTTTTACACTGAAAGTATACACCTACCCTTTAAAACGTGAGTTGCCCTTAAACTTATGTTTTATTATTAAAAAAAGACCAATATATCGGTTACTGAGTCAATAAGACATAGATGAAGGCTCCATTTTTCTCTCTCTTCTCAGTATCAGTGTTAAGCCAGAAAGTACTACTATACTTTTAGTATTATTTACCCTTCCGCTAAGAATCTCAAAGACTTTTGTAAACCTTACGTCTGACAGTTTTGGGAAATTAAGGCTCTGATAGGTTATATTACTTTGTTAAGTCACATAATGGGTCGGTAATAGTTAATTGTCAATATCATAAATACTGCATATTGATGAACTTCAATAAAGATTGATTAATCCTGCTGATTTTTTTTTTGTATATTCTCAGAAGACTTGTTTTAAACTAACAAAAATACTTCAGAAATCACACATGCAAATTACATTGAAATAATGATTACAAAATCTACAAAAGTAATTACTTTAGAGTGCAGATGCAATTTCATTTATACCTTCCTCTGTTTTGCTCAGTTATGGGAAACTATGATGGTTCTGTGCTTTCTTAGGTATGTTAAGAGTTCTATACAGTTTACTATGTTTGTCTTTTTAATGAAGCCTTACCAAAAAGGGATTCTGCTTTCTCTGTGTGGATCTGAAAGATTTCTGTAATAGCAGCATTGTACTATTTTAATCCAAATTTCCCTTTTTCTTCTGACCTCTTACCCCCCAGGTGGTTGCTTTCAGAATTCATTTCCCTCCCAACTGGTCTATATATGTTTTGTAAAGCACATAAGAATCATTTACAATGAAAGGTGCTATATTTATTTATATTATTTTCCTTTGTAAAATCTAGGCACATCAATTTGGACCAGGGCACAGTTTGTACCTGAGTTCTTGAGGTTTGGATGTTTTTTTTTTTTTTTTTTACTTCGTAGTTATAAAACACACCTTAAAGCTTTTAAAATATTTCTTCCAATATGATTTGAAGTTCTGACTATTGGGGAGTGGTTTTTACTTTCTTATTTTCATAGTACATGGAAGTATCCTTACCATACAAGAAAGTTTTACTTTACATGCTCGTGAGCAAATCCAATGAATATAGCATGTACTTACATTTTTCATTCAACACATAATGTGATCTTTGCTTTCACCCTCTTCTGAATAGTTCTTTTTATTATGTATCTCTTCTGCTGTAGTCAGTGAGTATGAAATGTTATTTGTTAATAGACCTTATTATCCTGAGGGGTTAATTTTATCATATGATGACAGCTAATGTCAGCTGTACATTATGGAGGCTCCCATCATGGGAAATGTGAGAGGCATTTTAGATTTGTGCTTACCATGCCTTTCTCCCCCCACTCCCCAAATGTTCTCAAGAATCTGTTACTTTAAAAAAACTCCAAAACAACAACATGTAGTTCATGGTATGATTGAACAATCTGACTTAATCATAGATATTTCTACAAGAAACACACACATTAAACCAGCATTAAACTACTTTTTATGCATGCTGGTAAAAGAGTAATTCAATATGCATTCCTGCATAAAATTAAAGTATAGTATTGGCCAGCATATTGACAGATGAGGAAAAAGATACATCACTTTCTTTTTTCATACATATGAAGTATTGTATAATTCTGTTACTGAGATATTGTATAGATATAAAATCAAGTTACGTGGTTTTAAAATTAAGTAAATTAAAAATATCTTGGTGTTTCTAAAGACCAAATTACAAGACAAGGTTAGAAGCTGCAGCTGTTGCATTTTACAAGTTATCTTATTTGGTTAGCACCAGTAATGTGGTTGGCACTGTATAAACACAAGAAATAAAGACAAGCCCTGTCCTGAAGAGTTTACAATCTGATAATATAGGCACATTGGAAGAGCCAGATGTGGAATAACTTTTTTAAAGTATTAACTCTCTCTTCTTAAAGACACCAAGGAAGAAGTTGGATTTGATTGAAGAGAGGTCATATTACACATTATCTGCAAGTTTTCTGATCAGTGTGATTCCCCCCCCCCCCCGTTTTTTTTTTTTTGGACTTTGAAAACATTACTGTAAAACAATTGGACCCTGATCCTGCAAAGATTTTGGGGACTTTTTACACGCTTAAAGTTAATCACATGCATAAATCTTTGCAGGATGGGAGCCTTATCTTTATTTCTGAATGTGAATACATTTCTGGGTCATTCAGCTCTCTATTAAAAATATATCTCCTGTTTATTAATGAAGAATTTCAGCCTGACAAATTAACTTCTTTTTCATGAAACCTCTGTGGTAGTTTTGCATATTAATACATGCTACGCTCTTATGGACAGTAACACTTCATTGTATTTATTCTTATGACTTGCCACTTTCAACGTCTTTAACATTTCTTTCCAGTGCTGTGCCAAACATATAGCAAATATAAAAAATCTGAAAATATAAAGAAACCCTAACTGTCATTTGGAATATTTTAAATGTACTGGATAATAAAAGTTAAACAATCCAGGTCAAAATAAACATATATTTTCACCATCTCTATATTTTGCAGAATTAATGATCTGATTCAAGTTAACCATAATTTACATGCTAGCTTATTACAGTGTCTCTCTCTGCTGTATTGTATGTCTCCTGCATTTTCTGTTAACCAGCTTTGGATTGATGCATTGGGTATTCTATTAAAACCCTTTCACTGTGGCTAAACATCCATCTGATGCTTGATTTATCTGAACAGACATTCTTTGAAATCTGCTACTAGAACACATGCAAATTCCAGCAGTCAATGAAGAGGTGAAAGCAGCTGGGTGAATATCACTTCTAACCAAGATGTAGACACAGTTCCACTCTGTATGTGTGTATCTCTCTCTCTCTCTCTCTCTCTGATTATGGTATATTGGGACACCATAATTAAGGTTGAATTAAGATTTGCACAGAAAGCAGGATATATGTCTGATTTCTTTGAGATTTGAAAATTAATTCACTTCTGTATCATAAAAATATATATGGCCTAAGTTAGTTTAATCATAAAAATATACATGAATCAGTTTATCAATTTCTTAATTTTTAATTTATGACCATGATTATCATTTTTATCCGAGTCAAAATAATTGTCAGTGAATGTTTTTGTTCCTATACACCGTTGTTGAGTATATTTATCATCAAATAGAGGCTTCAAAATCTAAATTTTCATTTAAACAAAAGTTATATATCTAGCCCTCATGGTTATTGGGTGTTTTTTTTGGGGGGGGGGGGGGAAGAGACCTTTAAAACCAGAAATTAGTATACATTTATTAAATGTTGCCTCCCTGAGTCTGCAGACAGTCTAAATAAATATCTGTGAGATGTGAATTATCCCATTCATTTCAATGTGATTGTTAGCTCTTAAACCCAAAGATAACTTAAATTGAGTACTGGTACTTTAATTCTTGATCATTTTAGCAAGTATATCTAACTAAAGTAACAAGTGGATTTAAAACTTCAAATGATACGTGGTTTTAATAAATATTAAGGAAGGGCATCAGGGTCTCTCTAGTTAAGATTGTGATGACATTTACAACTGAAGCATGGATTAAAACTTATATTCTATACAAAAAAAGTACATTTAAAAACATAATGGGTGAAATTTTGGCAAAACGCCAATTGACTTCAGTCAGGATTTTGCCCCTTATTTCCAAAGCAAAACAAATTAGGAAATGCCAAAATGTAAAGTAATCTTAATTCTGCCCCTTGTTTGTTTGTGATACGATGCAGTGTTTAATTACATGATCGGATACTATTTTTCCACAGTTATGAATATTGCCATAACTTCCTTGTTTTAAATTGTTTTAATTGTTGCAAGGAAATACAGTCAAACAACCTTAATTTGGTTAATTTTTTGGGGAGAGAATTGATTATATACGGAGACAGAGAAATAGGAAACTTGATTTAAAAAGTAGTGTCTATATAGTAATAGTAGCAGTGTTTAGCATAGTAAATCAGGCATTCAGAAGTTAAGGTTGCTCTGACCGCATTAATTAGGCTACCCTGTGCATTATAAGAGTTGTTCACTGGTGTATACTAAAATAAAGATACCATACCTATGGTATTCTCAATTTTGGGCCTTGAGTTCTCAGGGTGAGACAAGGTACCCCATCCTATGCTGGTTACTTGAGATCCAGGAATGGTAATCCTATGTAATACCTTCAGAGAAACATAATTACAGGTAAATAATCGCCTTTATTAGATTAATACTTACCTTTTACTAGGAAAACGAGAATGAAAAATATAGTGAAATCTGTTTAAGGAACCTCCAAAAGTAATGAGTTCAAAAAAGAATTAGAAAAGTCAATGGAGAATATGTTCATCAATGGCTATTAGTGAAGATGGTCAGGGACGCAACCCCGTGCTCCTGGGATCACTAAGCCTCTGACTGCCAGAAGCCGGGACTGGATGACAGGGGATGGATATGATAATTGCGTTATTCTGATCACTCGCTCTGACGCTTCTGGCACTGGCCACTGTCATATGACATGTCACTGGGCTAGATGGACCATTGGTCTGACCCAGTATGGCCGTTCTTGTGTTCTTAAAGAACTGTCACAGGTTGATTAGCCCTTTAAAGGGGGAGCAGAGTCCAGTGCACCTGGACTCATGACCTGTTTCCCAGATGGTCTGAAGGGAAGGTAACTGGCCTCATAAAGGGGGAGACAGCAACAGGAAACAGCAGAGAAAGTTGTACAGAGCAGGAAGCTGCAGCCTCCTGCAGAGGTACAGATCTTAGTATTTAGAAACCTCAAGATTGTTACAGAAATTCTCAATGCTAAAGGGATCAGCTGATGTTTTAAAGTACACCTGGGCCTTATAAAAGGACTGAGTGAGGTCAGTCTGGGTTGAAACTACAGGGAGTGGGTAGGCTTCTGTGGAAGCCTTGAGCTAGGGTCTGCAGGAGAACAGTAACCCAATTTCCAGTTACACCTTGAAAACTCTGTCCTCTAGCTAACACCTTCAAATGTAGCTTTTTTCTTGTAGATCTCAGCCAAATCAATATTTATAGAAATCAAATCAAACTGAGTATCTACAGATCCCTTTTTTAGTCCTGCTGTTTTGAGATTGTTTTGGGGTTTTTTTTAAGCTTGGATGACTATATTCATGGTGAAGATGTATAATGGTGTTATTTTGAATTTGTCTACATTTAAATTCATCTGCCATCCAGATATCCGGTTCTATTAGATTCTTCTGAAGTTCCTTCAAATACTCTCTAATCTTGACTTCCCTGAAACATTTTGTCACCTACAAACATCATCTCACTGCTCTTTCAAATAATTAATAAATAGATGAAAATAACAGTGGGCCTACTATGTGACATTGTAAAGTATACTTAAGTGCTGAAAATTCCTACTATTTTTTCTGTTCCTTAACTAGTTTCTAATACATAATAGAAGTTTACCTCACTCCATGACTATTCATAATTTTCACAGTGTATCAAACTTGCTTTGATCCGCTGGAGTGCACAGCCCCGCCCCCCTGGAGCACTGCTTTACCGTGTTATATCGGGTCGCGTTATATCAGGGTAAAGGTGTAGTGTTAATTCTGGATATACTAGTTTAGTACATGTACCTTAAGGAGAAGTATCAGTTTTTTTTTGTGTGTGTGCATAATAGGGTAATATCAGACCTTGTAATTGTTCAGTGAATATGACCTCCTGAACAAAATAGGAAAAACATAAATCCCATGGTGTAGATTAAATTCCGGAAGCTAATCTATAGCATGAACTAAGGAGGCATGATTATAAGTCTAATAAGAGACACATGCAAAGACTGCTAAGAGAATGTATTGTTGGTTTAGGATTCACTGCATTTGTAATATTTGTAGGAGAAGTAACCAGATTTGAATTTCAGGATTACATATGGATTTGATATTCAAAAGTCTACTAGTATTGCTGTAACATACTTTTGTAACATTTAAAATATATCACTAATTATACCTTTAAAGTATCTTAATTTGAATAATTCACAACCACATAATCCTCATTTGTTCCTCAGCGTTGTAAACACTCATGGGCCATATTGTGTGCTCTGTTATGCTGGTAAGGATGTGCACCAATGTAACTGAGAGCAGTGCTTGACTCACTTGCTGTGCAAATCCAAGCAGCTAACTTTTGTGATTATCATAAAAAAAAAAAGTGAGGTGTACCAGTATTTAAAGGAGTAAAGTTTGGATCAGTATATATTTTGATATTTTTTTCTAGAGACTGGCTGATCCTGCATACTTTAACTGGCATAAAACTCCCTGTGATTTTCATGAGCATGATCTGTAGAAGCTTAAATGCCACTTTTGGATTTCTTAGGGGGTATGAAATCTAATATATTAGGTGGGTTTTTAAAATATCAAAACTTTGACAGCTTGTTTATATTCTTGTGTTGTATGCATAGTTTAAAGAGATATTTAGAAGACAAGAGATAGCAGTGGTAGATAGCAGTAATTAGAATATTTGCTTATTTAACTGGCTTTCATTTCAAGTATTTGAGACATCTTTTGCTCCCTCATAACATCCTGAATGTAAAGAGAAGTGGAAAGATTTTCTCCTCCTCCACTGTATATTTTTAAGAGCTGTTCCAGGCAATGTTTTGAATATAACTGAGGCTATGGTTGTGCCTGCTGCCAAAATATGCATAATCTTTTGCCACCTAAAGTTTGTGTGCGCGCATGGGTTCGTGGTTGTCATTTTTTCAGAAGTATTGCATAGTGCATTATAGTGTATAATTCTTATATTTCTAAAATGTTTAAACATATATGTAATGAAACATTATTGTTAGCAATTATTGCAAAACAAAACATGCATTTTGCATTTAAGTATTTTAGCTCGTTAATGATTTTTAAACGATCAGTTGCAATGGTCCCTCTATATTTTTTCATCCATGTGCGGAATGAATTTTGTTATTTGCACCAATATCGAGGTAATGTGTAGATGTGTGCCACCAGTAGAAACAAAAAAACTAGATATATATATATTTTTAAAAAGTTACCATAGGGATAATTACTCCAGCCAGGACAGGTTAGGCATTTTGAAACTCATTACTCAAAGAATTAAATTTAAGCATAAGAGAGAAGTAAAATTATGAAATGCATAGACCAGTCAAAAAACTAAAATAACAGCACTTTGAAAGAATAAAATTACAGAGAATATATGTGCATTGCAGGAAGTACCAAGAAGTAAGAACAATAACACAAGTACGTGTTGGGAGGTGAGTGTGGGAGAGAGAGACACACACACAGAGACTCTTTGTGTGTGTGTGTGTGTGTGTGTGTGTGTGTGTGTGAGAGAGAGAGAGAGAGAGTGTACAGAGACAGTGTGTGTGTGGGAGACTGTGTGTGTGTGAGAGAGAGAGACAAAGTGCGTGTGCGTGTGTGTGTGCTGGCTGCTTGGGAAGTGTATTAGAGACAGTGCGCTGTCTCTTTAAGCAGAGGCACTCACCAGTCTGAAGGCTCAGACTGCAGCAGCTGCCAGCAGCTTCATCCCACTCCTGAGTCCACCCCCCCCCGCTCTGCAGAGATGGGGTACATGGGTGGGGGGGTCAGGGGACACCCTGACATCAGCACCCCTCCACCCTCCCGGCCCCTCGCTCTGCACAGCAAGCAGGAGGGTCTTGGGAGCAGCTGGCCAGGGGCTCCAAGGTAGAGGGCAGGAGCAATGTAACTGCAGAGCAGCAGGGAGAGGGATACCTGAACACAAGTTATCAGATGTGTGCAGCTCTACTAATCAAGTGCACTGCACTTGATTGATTCTTGGGCAGCCACACATCTTAGAGGGAACACTGAAGTTGTATTCCATTACATAATGTAATTATTTGGAGTACACCTCTACCCCGATATAATGCTGTCCTTGGGAGCCAAAAAACTTACCACGTTATAGGTGAAACCGCGTTATATTGAACTTGCTTTGATCCGCCGGAGCGCACAGCCCCGCCCCCGAGGAGCACTGCTTTACCGTGTTATATCCAAATTCGTGTTACATTGGGTCGCATTATATTGGGGTAGAGGTGTATTAGCAATAATTAGAACGTTTGAAAATTCTTGTCTTACTTTTTCCTAGTGTGTGTTGTGGACATTTTTTATATGTTGTATTTTTGGATAAACACATGACATTTTGAAAGTAAATTTAATATAATGCAGTCTTTTGATATAAGGAAACAATTAGCATTTACAGTATTCTGAATAAGTACAAAAGAATAATACAAAAACATTAGGAACCTAAGTATTTTAAGCGTATTTAAAAACTTGCTTAGACTAAAGCTTCCTGCTACTTTTGAGTTTACCATGTTAATCATGACAAAGCTTTCAGAGTTTGTTTCCATCAAAAAAAGCCAAACTGAGACGTGATAGAATCTAGGACCATTATTAGACTCAGTGCAGAAAAGGAAAAAAAAAAATCAGGGCAGCTTGAGAGAAAGGAAGAGAAGACACATAGATTAGCATCAAGAATGGAGGCATGGGTTACAGAGAAGCAAGAGGACAAAGGCAGGGGAACGACTACGGTACTTTGTTTTTTGTTCTCATATATCATAAAAATTGTAAAATAATATTTTGTTAGCTAACTTAACAAACACTATTTCCAGAACTGTGCTTACAACAGTCATTCAAAATAGTACACAAAGATGTTCAGCAATGATAAGGAACTGATTGTAGTTTTAGGTTATAAAAATAGAGGGAATCATTTAAACTAAAGGGAAGAATGTGTCAAATAGAAAAGGACAAATCTGGTATGCAAAAGGCTTTTATTTTCAGGTTTGTAGAAGCATATTACAAAAACAAGTAGTAAGGAAAACCATTTAAATTCATTACCATGCACCAAAAAAAAAAAAAAAAAATCAAAACAAAATAAACTGTTAACATTGAATTAAGGTTGGTCATATATATCAGTAATTTGAATGTAAAAACATGACAGGGATGTTGCAATTATCCCATACCAGACATTATAAACACAGGAAATTCAGAGTTAAAATTACAATGATAAGAAATCCAAACATGTTAAGGTAAGAAACGGACAGATAAGGCACCCAAATAATCATAACTCTGGCATGCAGTACTGGTACAATAATGAATGGGGATTTTAGTGTTTGTGGTACCAGATTAGATTAAACTGATGTTTATCCCCTCATGATTACTAATTTCTCAAAAAATTCATTCTAGGCTCATTGAATTAAAGTATTATACATTTGGGGAAGATATGCTATATTTTCCTTGCAAAACAAAGGGGTCGAATCCCTCCTTTAAATGCAAAAGAAACTCAGCCTTAACTATGGATCCCAGTCTATCTATCTATCTATCTGTCTGTCTGTCTGTCTGTCTATCTAATATATGAAAGCCATTTGAATAACACCAGAATGGTATGTGCCTGATACTGTGAACACGTAAACATGTAACTTTAGTCACATGGACATCAATGGGAGTATCACATGAGTAAAGCTATTCATGGATGTAAGCGTTCGCAACATCAGGTGCTTGTTAATAATTGTAAATCCTTACATTCTAAACCACTTGAGCACCATTCTTGTGGTTTATGATGTCATAAAGACCATTTAATGGAATTATAACCTTATTTATTATTGTGCTGATCTAATTTAAAGGCACTTATGCTAAACCCTTTATTATTGCAATGAAAAGAACACTGTGGTTTTTACTTCAGATTACTTAAAGGAGAACTTCCTTATTCTTAACCATCATATGCTCTTACACTTTCTTCCCTGCCTTGTATTAATTTATCATTGGTCAGGGAAGTCACCTGGCATGCAGATTTGTTTATTTAATGAACCTGTAAAAACACTCATTTGTTTTAAGTTCAGAATGCTTTCTTTCAATTCATTGTATTCACATAATGGGGCTCTATGTATTTTTTTGTCAGTTAAAGCTCAGATTTTACTTTATGAAATATAGTTTATACCAATATCACTACTTTTACAGTATGAATCATAACATGATTAGAAGGAAAGAATGTATGTATAGAACAGTTTTAAGTCTCATGGCCTTCATAAACAATATGTATCAGGAACCATCTGTTCTCCTCAAGGGCCTTTTCTATTAAAACATTAACTACATTAATTTCGGGGAGGTTTCAACCAATTTTTTCACGTGACATTTTTGGCAAGTTAACGTTCCCCTCATTTTTGCTGGATTTTATTGTTTTCAATACACAGGGGTTTTATCCATTCTTTGACCCTTGCGAAACTTAGTTAAATATAGCACATTTGTGCATCAACCTCCACCCCAATTAGCCCTGTTTATTGTGAGTGCATGACTACTTAAATCTGAAAGATAAAGTTGAACCATTTCAGTTTCCAAGTGCCTGAGCACTGTGAAGGATTACACGTGACCGTATGACTCCACTTCACTCCTAATCATCTTCACAGCGTGAAGTTATTGAGTTGTTCTGCCATGCTGAGATACTGCTTGTTCATCTCATTCCAGTTTCTTGGGCAGAGACAACACTGGTATTTAGACATAGCTCAGCTGACTTTTACATTGATTTATGAGTGTTTTGGAAATATCTTAGAGAGGATTTTCTGTAGTCTGTGCTTTGTAGAATTTTATCTGAAAAAATATGACTCCATGAACTGCAGGAAACCCTTAAAAGTAGTAGAGTTTTTTCTGTTGCATCATTAGTTTTGGACTTACAAAAACTTATGGGAAAACTTCTTTTGCTTGAAAAAATTACATTTTTGTATAGTTATTGAAAAATATGTTCACCTTAAGAATAACTTTACACATTTTCCTTAGAAGTAAAATTAAACTATAAATTATATCAATATAATGTGTCTATTAATGTTTTTAATGAGTGTTCATAGACTTGTTTTTAAAATATAGTCAAGACAAACTAGGGTTCATAAAATCATTGAAGTTCACCACCATCCAGGGAGTCTTTAACAAGGCATCATCACACCTAAAAAACAAAAACAACCAACCAAACAGAGAGTTTTATAGTCATAGTTGGGAGGTGGGGGTTAAAGATGAGGTATTTCAGGGAAATGGGAAATGAACTGAAAATGTGGTAGTGTCACATTTAATATATATCTGTGGATATATAGAGGCATTTTATGGTAGTGTCCACTTGTCATGCAGTGGCTTTGCTCTTCTTTTAACAAAAACGTTTATTTTCAGTGCTCATTAAAAAGGTTATTCATTTTTCCACTGTTTTTCTTTTTTAAAAAAATCATAATTCTGAGTTTATTATTTCAACAGAAATATTAATTTATAAAAAGCTGGGTTTTTGTTACTTGAATTTCTGACATAATGTATCACGGTACAGTTTTAGCATAATTTAAGAACCTTATGGACCTTTTTCCTGCAAGCTTGTGCTCTACTACAAAAGTAAGCAGAAAAACCCTTGTGTACGAATACGGGTAAGCAAGCGCTAGACTTCGTCCTCCCCTTTGAACAGAATTAAGTCTCTATCCCATTGTGCTCCTACACTCTTCCTCTTAAAACTTCAGAATAAAAAAGAGACGATATGGGAAAATGCATGTCTACAAAGATGTGAGTTTAAGTGTAATCCCCAGCATGCAAATGTGGTGCTTTGATATACACTCCCCTCCTAGAGTCTGATCCAAAGCCCTACTGAAGTCAATGGAAAGATTCTTGTTGACTTCAATGAGAATTGAATTGGGCATTATGCCTTAGTTCTGCTACTCTGCAGGAATAACTCATTAACAATGAAACAGAACTCTCCTTAATGAAGGATTGTGTCCCTCTGCCCTGCTTATCATCTTTTACTTTGCACTTATACATGCAACTCTCTACACTAGCTTTCAAGCTTATGCTCTAATAAATTTGTTAGTCTCTAAGGTGCCACAAGTCCTCCTGTTCTTCTTTTTGCGGATACAGACTAACACGGATGCTACTCTGAAACCTTACACTAGCTTTGTGTGAGATCAAGTCTGTCACAGATTTCTGATGACTTATTTTGATGTGTTATACACCTAAGGTGAATGAGTGGCCTTGGTTTTCCCAATTGGTCTGAAGTGACTGAGGTTTTGAGAATTATGTCGAAGGAAGGTAATTGTGACCTTGAGCGGCTCACCTGATTGAGTTTCCTTAGCAAAGATGCAGAAGGAGGCAAATAAGTTTTATTAAATGGGATTTTCTGTTGATTCCTCTTGCCATTTTCCTCCTTTTAGCAAAAATGGATGGGAAGTATCTTTCTTGTAATTACTATGAGCCAAAATCAATAGCTTTTAATTTGGAAAGGTACAAAAACATGTGACAGCTCCAAACAATTTCAATGCTGAAATATAAATGTATGTGTGCAGAAGTTGCAGTTCTCCAACAAAAAAACTTCAAAAACAGACTCCAACGAGAAACTGCAGAATTGGAATTAATTTGCAAACTGGACACCATTAAATTAGGCTTGAATAAAGACTGGGAGTGGATGGGTCATTACACAACATAAAAACTATTTCCCCATGCTAAGTTTTCCCCTACTGTTACTCACACCTTCTTGTCAACTGTTGCAAATGGGCCATCCTGATTATCACTGCAAAAGTTTTTTTTCTCCTGCTGATAATATCCCACCTTAATTGATTAGTCTTGTTATAGTTGGTCTGGCAACACCCATTTTTTCATGTTCTCTGTGTGTATATATATCTTCCTACTGTATTTTCCACTGCCTGCATCTGATGAAGGGTTTTAGCCCACGGAAGCTTATGCCAAAATAAATTTGTTAGTCTCTAAGGTGCCACAAGTACTCCTCGTTCAAGTTACTACAAGTGACCCATCATATGATGGACTTTCAACTGACTGTATATCTTGTAATTATGGAGCATTATACACTAGTGATCTCTCTCTGTTTTTTAGATAAACAGAATGATGTAAAGGAAGTATAAAGATAATGTGGCAGTTAGTGTTTCACTTGAGCACTATTTTGTGATTTGTACTGTGTTCTCTCAAGCTTTGTTCAGAAAAGACTATAAAGGAACTTGTGTGAAATGGTAAAACTAGAAAGAAGTGATTTGGGGTATTTCTACTGCACCTTTTCATGTGCATTAGAAAAAATCCAGTTAAAAACTGGTAAGTGTTTTTTTGTGAATACAGATGAAGGATTACTGAAGTGCTTAACTACAGTACTATGTTTATATGAAGTTAGTGAACCAGAAAAATCTGAGGATTTCGTTTTTCTTTTTCTTCTAATGCTGACAGGTGCTCTCCATTTTGGCTTGATTTTGTTATACATTTGGCAGTTCTGATCATTTCATTATGATCAAACAACACTGCTTTAACATGAATCTACATAATCTCTTGTTTAATATCACATATTAGTCGTCCTTTTGATCTTCTCTGTCTACAGATTGCTTGGGGCTTACTGGCAGAAAAAGTTCAAGCGTCTCCAACAGCTGCAGTGGTGTAGGTGTAGCTAAATTGGCCCAGCGCCCAACCGGCATTTGACAAATTGGTTTCTTCATTCTCATAAAGCATGTAAATTTAGAAGCAGTAGTAATGTCCCATTGCTTTACAATTTACTTATTTTAGACCTGAAAAGTGACAAAGATGCAGATTTTCTAAGATGATGACAGGAGTTTATTAGAAAACTTTTAATAGTTCAAAAACTATCCTAAAGCACCATGGATTTCAATTATGAAAATACAACCAGGTGTTTGTAGACTTATATGGGTTACATTGTAATAGGATTTACTGTAGACAAAAGGAAAAATGTTACGTAACTTGAAATACCACAACAGTTTAATATTATGTTTCCACATTACAATAAAAGGTATATGTCTGTTGGTGCAAACAGTTTGGGATAACTACAAATATGAGTTTGAGGAAAGTGAACTATGGATTTATCAATGGATAGTTATATTTCTTTACACAAAGAACAAGCACCTGCTTTCAATCTAAAATTACTTTTATTTTAGATTTAAGGCAAACAATAAAGAACGAAGATAAAGTTTCTGTGTAAGAGTGTGAATGTGTGTAAAAGACTGTGGCAAATCTGAGAACCAAACAGCTGTTATCTCTGCAGACAGAATTCTTAGGAATTAAAGGTGCAGTTCATAGAAAAATAAAAGGCATAACAATAGTCACTGGTAAAATGACTAATCATAGAATTAGTTCAGAACTTTTGGAATAAAGTTTATAAAAGAAGATACTGCATGGCTTTTGAGTAACCGGAATAACAGAGCTGTATTTGGTCCTTAGATGTGCGTACACAACTCATATTGAAATTACTGAGAATTATATGTCATTATGTTAGGACACTAAAATCTTGACAGCTTTCTAAAAGGACACGATATGAGAACTTTAAAGCCTTGGGAATCTTTTTTTGTTTGTTTTAAAGCCCAATACTTTCATTTTAAAGAGCAAGACAGTAGCCATCTTCTTATAGATTTTAAGGCCAGAAGGAATCATTAGGATTATCTAGTATGACATCCTCCATAACCCTGGGCAGAGAACCTCATCCTGCTTTAAGCATATAACTTCTGCTGAGCTATAGCATATCTTTTAGAAAGACATCTAGTCTTGACTTAGACCACAAGTGATGGAGAGTGCACCACATCCCTAGGTAAATTGGTGATGAGGCCCAGTGGTTAATTACTTTCACTGTTAGAAAAAAATGTCACCTTATTTCTAGCCTGATTTTGCATAGCGTCAGCTTCCAGCCATTGTTATGCCATTTTCTTCAATGTTAAAGAGCTGTCTTTCCCATGTAAGTACTTCATACTTGTAAAATGTGATCAAGTCACCTCTTAAGCTTCTCTTGGATAAACTAAATAGACTGAGCTTCCTTACTCACTGTAAAATGATTCCAGAGTGTGAATCATTCTTGTGGCTCTTTTCTGAACCCTTTCCAGTTTTTCAACATCCTTCTTAAAGTGTGGAGACCAGAACTATATGCACTATTCTAGCATTAGTCTCACTAATGCTGCATACAGAGGTAATACCACTTCCTTACTCCTACTTGATATTCCTTGCTTATACAACCAAGGATCACAGTTGACCTCTTAGCTACAGAATAGGGTTACCATCCGTCCGGGTTTCCCCGGACATGTCCAGCTTTTTCAGTGTTAAATGGCCGTCTGGGGGGGATTTCTAATCAAGTAGAAATGTCCGGGATTTCCCCCTTCCCCTCGTGCGGCGCGGCTGATTGGACGCCTGGCCTGATTGAAAGCCGCTCGCAGCCACTAGGGCCTATAGCAGCCAGAGTCCCTCCCCCTCCCCGCTCCCTCCTCCCCCACAGAGCAGCGGGGCTGTGTTTGATTCCACGTAGAGCCTGCATTTCTCCCTCTGCCGGGTGAGCGGGGGGAGCAGGGCAGGCGGCGGGGGTGTGTGTGTGTAGAGGCTGCAGGGGCGAGGGGGTGCAGAGGCTGCAGGGCGAGTGGGGAGCAGGGGGCACAGAGGCTGCAGGGGTGGGGGGGTGCAGAGGCTGCATGGCGAGTGGGGAGCAGGGGGCACAGAGGCTGCAGGGCGAGTGGGGAGCAGGGGGCACAGAGGCTGCAGGGGCGGGGGGGTGCAGAGGCTGCAGGGCGAGTGGGGAGCAGGGGGCACAGAGGCTGCAGGGGCGGGGGAGTGCAGAGGCTTCAGGGCGAGTGGGGAGCAGGGGGCACAGAGGCTGCAGGGGCGGGGGGGTGCAGAGGCTGCAGGGTGAGGAGGAGCAGGGCAGGCAAGGGCATAGGGGCTGCGGGGCGAGTGGGGAGCAGGGAAGCACTTAGCAACCCCCAACCAAGATCAGAGCGGGAGGGAGGAGGGGGAATGCAGGGTGCTCAGAGGAGGGGGCAGAGTTGGGGCAGGGACTTTGGGGAAGGGGTTGGAATGGGGGCAGAGTTGGGGCGGGGCCCGGGGGCGGGGCTGGGGCCCCGGAGCGGGGCTGGGGCCCCGTGGAGTGTCCTCTTTTTTAAATGTTTGAATATGGTAACCCTACTACAGAATCACATTGGAAGCTTATGTTCAACTTCTGTACATCATTCAGATACAGATACAGCCCCCTGACTTTTAAGTGTGACCTATATTCTTTGTTTCTAAATGTAGACTTTGTGTTAAAAATATATGTTCTTCAAATGATTCCACCTTGCCAAGTGATCCAGGTCCATCTGTATAACAGACTTGTTCCCCCTCATTGTTTACCACTCCACCAATTTTTGTCTCATCTGCAAATTTTACCAGCAGTGATAGTTATTGAATAGTATTGGGTTGAGAAAAGAGTCCTGGGGGAACCCTACTAGAAATACTTCCATTGGATGATGATTCCCTCTTAAAGTTGCTTTTTTGAGATGTGTCAGTTGAACAATTGTAATTCATTAAATATAGGCTACACTGATTTTTTTTTTTACAGTGCTGCTGCTGTTGTTTTTTTCTTTTTTACCAGAATATCATGTGGTACTATGTTAAGTATCGTACAGAATTCTGTATTGTATACCAGAGACTTTATTATATATTTTTATCAACCAAACTGGTGATCTCACCAAAAAATGATACCAAGTTTGTTTGAGACCTATTTTCCATAAAGCCATGTTGATTGGCATTAATCATCGTTTAATTATTTACTGATTGTGTTCCATATCAGGCTTGGTCTGCACACAGTTTTTTGTACTAGTATAACTACTTCAGTTAGGGATGTGTTGTTTTTTTAACTGAAATAATTGTACCTGTATGATCCCTAGTGTGGACACATTTGTATTGGTAAAAAGATGCTTTATACTAGTATAGCTTATTCCCCTTTCCATATGGTAATAGCTGTACCAGTATAAAGCATCTTTATATCAATATAACTGCATCCGCACTGGGGGTGAGGAAGGTGTGCTGAACCAGAACCTGCAAAACCAGGCGACGAGGAGTAGGCTACGGCAGTGCGGCGACGAGAGTGATGAGGACATGGACATGGAATTCTATCAAACCGCGGGCCCCGGCACTTTGGAGATCATGCTGTTAATGGGGCAGGTTCATGCCGTGGAATGCCGATTCTGGGCCCGGGAAACGAGCACAGACTGGTGGGACCACGTAGTTTTGCAGGTGTGGGACGATTCCCAGTGGCTGTGAAACTTTCACATGCGTAAGGGCACTTTCATGGAACTTTGTGACTTGCTTTCCCCTGCCCTGAAGCGCCAGAATACCAAGATGAGAGCAGCCCTCACAGTTGAGAAGCGAGTGGCGATAGCCTTGTGGAAGCTTGCAACTCCAGACAGCTACCGGTCAGTCGGGAATCAATTTGGAGTGGGCAAATCTACTGTGGGGGCTGCTGTGATGCAAGTAGCCAAAGCAATCACTGAGCTGCTGCTACCAAAGGTAGTGACTCTGGGAAACGTGCAGGTCATAGTGGATGGCTTTACTGCAATGGGATTCCCTAACTGTGGTGGGGCAATAGATGGAACCCATATCCCTATCTTGGCACCGGAGCACCAGCGCAGCCAATACGTAAACGACAACGGGTACTTTTCAACGGTGCTGCAAGCACTGGTGGATCACAAGGGACGTTTCACCGACATCAACGTGGGATGGCCGGGAAGGGTTCGTGACACTCGCGTCTTCAGGAACGCTACTCTGTTTAAACAGCTGCAGCAAGGGACTTACTTCCCAGATCAAAAAATAACAGTTGGGGATGTTGAAATGCCTATAGTTATCCTTGGGGACCCAGCCTACCCCTTAATGTCATGGCTCATGAAGCCATACACAGGCAGCCTGGACAGTAATCAGGACCTGTTCAACTACAGGCTGAGCAAGTGCAGAATGGTGGTAGAATGTGCATTTGGACGTTTAAAAGATCGCTGGCAATCTTTACTGACTCGCCCAGACCTCAGCCAAACCAATATTCCCATTGTTATTGCTGCTTGCTGTGTGCTCCACAATCTCTGTGAGAGTAAGGGGGAGACCTTTATGGCAGGGTGGGAGGCTGAGGCAAATAGCCTGGCCGCTGATTACGCGCGGCCAGACACCAGGGCGATTAGAAGAGCACACCAGGAAGTGCTGCACATCAGAGAAGCTTTGAAAACCAGTTTCGTGACTGGCCAGGCTACCGTGTGAACATTCTGTTTGTTTCTCCTTGATGAAAACCCACCCCCCTTGATTGACTCGTTCTTTGTAAGCAACCCACCCTCCCCCTTCGATCCCAGCTTGCTTTCAAAGGAAATAAAGTCACTATCACTTAAGAACTGAGAAGGTAGCCTGGGTGGGGTTTGGGAGGAGGATAGGAGTGAAGGAAAAGGCCACTAAAAAAGTTCAAAGTAATGACAGTCTTTTGGTTGGGCTGTCCACTGGGTTGGAATGGGAGGGTGCACGGAGCCTCCCCCCCCGCGTTCTTACACATCTGGGGGAGGAGGCTATGGAGCATGGTGCGGGGGGAGGTAGGTTATACAGCGGCTGCAGGAGCACTCTGTGCTCCTGCTGCCATTCCTGAAGCTCCACCAGACGCCGGAGCATGTCCGCAGCAGCCCCAGCGTTGCAGCCTGCCACCTCTCATCTCGAGCATCCCTCCTGTCCTCACGTTCACTGGCATCTTTCCTGTACTTTGATACCGGTCCTTCCACTCATTCAGATGAGCTCTTCCATTGCGGTGGATTCCATGATTTCCGAGAACATTTCGTCTCGCATCCTCTTTTTTCGATGCCTTATCTGAGATAGCCTTCGGGACGGAGGAGGGAGGCTTGAAAAATTTTTAGCTGTGGGAGGGAGAGAAGTATTTAAAAAGATACATTTTACAGAACAATGCTTATACTCTTTCACGGTGAACAACACTATTCACATTACATAGCACATGTGATTTCGGTACAAGGTCGCATTTTGCATCTTTTAATATTGAGTGCCTGCGGCTTTGTTGTTAGAGAGCACAGACGCAGGTCCAGGCAACAGAATTCGACTTGCATGCGGCCATGGTAAGCCATTGTCTTTCGGCTTCTGCAGCTTTCCTACAAGCAGCGCCTTTCTTTCCCACATACCAAGCAAAGCCCGTTGAGTGCTGCGGTTTTCCTGTTAACATGCAGCAGCAGAAACCAAGCTATCCCCCTCCTCCATCCAATTCTCTGGGATGATCGCTTTATCCCTCCCCCACTGAGTGGCTGGTATCAGGGAAGATCCCTGCAGAAATCAAACTAACCCCCCCTCATCCAGTTCTCTGGGATGATCACTTTATCCCTCCCCCCACCGCATGGCTGGTATCAGGGAAGATCTCCCCCCACCCCCTTGGCTAATTGCAGGGAAGGATTTCTTTTCAGCCACAGGCAAACAGTCCAGTAGGAACGGCCACCTCTGTCTCCTTAATTAAATTCCCGTTTTTCAACCAGGTTACCATGAACGATATCACTCTCCTGAGGATAACACAGCAAGATAAAGAACGGATGTTGCTTGAATGCCAGCAAACACCAGGACCATACGCTGCAGGCTTTGTCATGCAATGATACCAGATTACTTGCTAATAGCATGGCGTGGTCATGGAGGACGGAATAAGGCTGCACTGCCCAGAAATCTTCTGCAAAGGCTTTTGGAGTACCTCCAGGAGAGCTTCATGGAGATGTCCCTGGAGGATTTCTGCTCCATCCCCAGACACGTTAACAGACTTTTCCAGTAGCTGTACTGACTGCGAATGCATCCCAAGTCCTCAGGGCAAATTAATCATTAAAAAACATTTGCTTTTAAACAATGTGTAATATTTACAAAGGTACACTCACTGGAGGTCCCTTCCATGACCTTATTGTCTGGGGGTTGGGAGGGTGCTTCAGTCAGGTTGAGAAAAAGATCCTGGCTGTTGGGGAGAATGGAGTGCTGTGTGCTCTCCGCCAGCTCGTCATCCTCCTCCTCCTCCTCCTCCTCTTCCCCATCCGCAGAATCCTCAGGCGTGGCTGAGATTACCCCTGCCTCGGAATCCACAGTCAGAGGTGGGATAGTGGTGGCGGCCCCCCCTAGAATTGCATGCAGCTCAGCGTAGAAGCGGCATGTCTGCGGCTCTGACCTGGAGCGACCGTTTGCCTCCTTTGTTTTTTGATAGACTTGTCGGAGCTCCCTTAACTTTCACGCGGCACTGTAGTGAGTCTCTATTGTGGCCTCTCTCCATCATGCCCTGGGAGATTTTTTTCAAATGTTTTGGCATTTCGTCTTTTGGAACGTAGTTCTGCTAGCACGGAATCCTCTCCCCAGATAGCGATCAGAGCCAGTACCTCCCGTACAGTCCATGCTGGTGCTCTTTTTCGATTCTCAGACTGCTTGGTTACCTGTGCTGATGAGCTCTGCATGGTTACCTGTGCTCTGCACGCTGGGCAAACAGGAAATGTAATTCAAAAGTTCACAGGGCTTTTCCTGTCTACCTGGCCAATGCACCATTGTGACCTCTCTGGACAGCAATCCAGAGAGGTCACAATGGTGCACTGTGGGATAGCTCCCGGAGGCCAATACCGTCGAATTGCGGCCACACTAACCCTAATCCGAAATGGCAATACCAATTTCAGCGCTACTCCCCTCGTCAGGGAGGAGTACAGATATTGATATTAAGAGCTCTTTATATCAAAGTAAAGGGCTTGATTGTGTGGACGGGTGCAGGGTTAATTCGGTTTAACGCTGCTAAATTTGAGATAAACTCCCAGTGTAGACCAGGCCTAAGATATGACTACATCATTTTGCTTCTTTCCAGAGAACAGATCTATTTGTTGAAAACATAGACCTTTTCTTCATCCCGATTGACAATTTTACTATGCTTATATAGTATCAGATGCTATGCTATACTATGCTATTGCTGTGATTTTTGTTTGTTTCAGATATATTTAATAAATTCCTTCTTAGTGTCCCTAGCCCTAGTGGCCATAGAGTTTTTCATTGATACTTTTAGTTTCCCTTATCAATTGTCTGCATTTCCTAACTGCCAATTTTTACTCATTGCTAACACCTTCCCCATTCTTCCATTTGTTATACATTGTGTATGTTTTTTTTTCATTCTTTATTCCTATCTTCACCTCCTGACTAAACCAAAATGTTTTTTTTTAACCAAAGGAGCCTTCTTTTTTGATTACAGAGCCAGTGTGTCCAATCATCCAATTGCTAAGAGCTAAGGTATTTATGCTAGCATTTAGTACCAGGAGACACCAATTCTTCACACCAAGAAAGGGAAAGAAGGGCAAGCAATACAGGTGGAAAAGGATCTTCTAGACTCCCCCTTGAAAATGGCTTTGGTGCTTTTTATGCATATGGGAGAGATTTTAGGAAACTTAGGTGTAGCAAGGAAGAACCAAAAAATATTAGTGCAGTATTTAGGAAATGATCTCAAACACTTGTACAGCAAGGGATGCATGCCAAAACCATAGCTGTCATAAATGGGCATAACACCGTTTACTGTATTGTGTAACCTTTACTTAATGTGATTTCTTAACTAGGGTTTGTAGAAAGACTGGGGCGGGGGTAACCTGCATACAGCAATAGGAATCAGCACTCATTAGATATAAATTTCAGACTGCTGAACGTAGTTATATACTTGAAACTTGTTTGTACACAATTCAGTTCTCAATTATAGTTTTCAATGCTATTGTCTATTTAGTTAAAACTTCCGAACTATCCTTGTCCTCTCTAACTGCCATAAAATTATATCAAGTGTTATGTCTCTGTTGAAAGGCATTTGCCTATTAGAATTGTAAAGCATATTGATTATGTATGATCAGCAGTCACATTGGAATCCCAATATTTCATGTATGTTTCTACTGTAGTCTGTAGTCTCAACTCATGGTGAGTGGTCAGCTAAAGACATTTGGAATGGTTTCCTTGTCGCTGATCTGATCGTGCAGCCACCTGGATTTGATCTGCCACATCACCTCTGGTCTCTGCTGAACAGGTTCTGAACTGACCAGGGAATATGCACAGCCAACCTGTACACATGGGGTCTGTGCGATGACCCACCTTGTCAATGCAGCTTCTGTCAGTCAATGGCACATGTTGTCGACAAGTGTCAACTGACTAGATTTGGTGGTGGCCTTAGGGCCCTTCATTATGCTGATGAAGCTGCTGTTGGGTGGCTCAGAAAACACTGCAAACACTAGAAGAATAGATGTATTGTCTGTGCAGTTCTAATAGTAGTAAAATTTGCTTTTTTTTACTAGATATATAGCTATACCTCTTACACAAGGAGCCAAGAGGTTGGTTAAGAAGGTGGTGGTTTTACATATCATGCCCACACTTGAAAATAAGTGTTATGATGCACCAACAGTTGAAACAGAGATGGTACTTCTGTTCACTGTATTTCATGCTCTTCAGTGTTGAATTGTAGCATTGACGCTGTAAATACTTGTGTCATTTAGGCCATGTCTACACTACAGAGTTAAGTCAACTCTAGCACCATCAGAGAGCAGTGCACTGTGGGTAGCTATCCCACTGTGCAAATCACCTTCTGCCACTAGGAGTTCTGGGCATGGATCACAGAGCATCACGAGGGTGCGCTTAACATCAGGCTCAACAGGTGCAGAAGGACTGTAGAATGTGTGTTTGGCATATTAAAGGGGCGCTGGTGCTGCCTTTTTGGCAGGTTAGATCTCAATGAGGAAAATATTCCCATGGTCATAACAGCCTGCTGTGCTCTCCATAGCATTTGTGAAGCCAAGGGGGAAAAGTTTCCCCAGAGGTGGAGCATGAGATATATCACCTGGCAGCTGATTTTGAGCATCCAGACACCAGGGCTATCAGAGGGGCTCAACAGGGGACTATTCGAATCAGGGAGGCTTTGAAGCAACATTTTGACAATGAGCCCAGTAATATGTCTTTCTATAATGCATTCAGCCACGCGTTGTTTACTTGCCACCTTGAATGACCCTTGTAATGATTGCTGCCTGAGTGTTAATTGTAGTCTGCAACTGTGCCAATTGCCACTGTGTATGACTTTCTGCTGCAACCACTGTGTGTCAAACACAAATAAAGAATCTTATTTCTAAGAATAAGTTTTGTATTAAATGGCAATATACAGATGTCCATTTCTTACTAGTAGCACTCTCTCAAATGAGACTCTTACAGTTGTGTATAAGTCCAGCTATAGTTAAGGAATATATCGCTAGGGATGGAGTGCAAAGGGGCACTCGGATGGGCTGGGAACATGCGAGGAATGCCGGGGGAGGGAGTTTGGGGAGGGCATGGAACGCAATTTTGTATAGGCTGCAGGGGGAGTCAAGCACAGATGTGTTTTGTCTCCAGCACAATCAGGAACCTGAGCATCTCTGTTTGATCCTCCATAAGTTTTATCATCCACTCCTACCCCTGTCTCCTCTCCTGGCTATCCATTTTGAGTTTTTCATTTATTGTCTCACTCCACACTCGGTGCTTGCTATCTGCATGATCACATGATTGCATGACTTTTTGAAACATGTCTGTCTTATTCCTCATTCGCCACCTTATCTGATAGAGGCATTCTGCCGGTGTATAGGAGTTGGCCCTCAAGGGGACATCTGCAGAAGCAAAAGAAATAATATTCAGAGTCAGTATTGTGCTTGCAGTCACAATCTTGAATCATAAAAGTTACATACACCTCTTTCTCACTTTCCCTTGGCGAACATGCATCATGGTGAAAGCAGGAAACATGGTGAGTTTGACACAGGGGCTGGAAAGGTGCAAGATGGGACAAAGGGTCTCAGTGGTTTCAGAGGGGGATCACTACAAGCACCTAGGGACGCTATTCTGAATACTGGCACCATTTTCCACAGGTGGGGATGATCGAAGCTGATATCTCTCTAGTTAGGGTAACCAAGGATTCAAAGGTGTATCTCCTGAATGTGTGCGGTTTCAGACTGGGTCTGTATGCTGCTCACCTGTGTGCTGCTTTGGTTCCTGCAGCAATAATTGCTGATTGGTGTGGCAAAGCTTCCTACAATAGGGGAAGAAAGAAAGCAGCTCTGCCAACGAACCTTTGGCAGAGGATTGCAGAGTACCTTCAGGAAAGTTTCCTAGAGATCTCTATGGAGGATTCCCGGGAGATCTTGGTGTCCTTAACAGACTTTTCCGCAGGGCCTCCACTGTGGTGTTAATATCTATCCCTTTTCCCACGTGCACCATGTAACAAAATAAAGGACACCTCTAACTCATATCACTGTGCAGTATGAAAGCGAAATGAGTACTTACCGGAGCTCCACTCTCCTGCGTCAGGCGCGCCAGAGCTGGACTGATGGGACTGGACTGGACTTGTGCTCGTCCACCTTTTCTAAATAGTCCTGAACCACTTCTTTCTCCACAGAAGGTGACGAGCTCTCTGGGGAGAAATAAGTGGTTCAGGACTATTTAGAAAAGCTGGACGAGCACAAGTCCATGGGGCTGGATGCACTGCATCCGAGGGTGCTAAAGAAGTTGGCGGATGTGATTGCAGAACCATTGGCCATTATCTTTGAAAACTCATGGCGATTGGGAGAGGTCCTGGATGACCAAAAAAAGGCTAAGGTAGTGCCTATCTTTAAAAAAGGGAAGAAGGAGGATCCAGGGAACTACAGGCCAGTCAGCCTCACCTCAGTCCCTGGAAAAATCATGGAGCAGGTCCTCAAGGAATCAATTATGAAGCACTTAGAGGAGAGGAAAGTGATCAGGAACAGTCAGCATGGATTCACCAAGGGCAAGTCATGCCTGACTAACCTAATTGCTTTCTATGATGAGATAACTGGCTCTGTGGATGAGGGGAAAGCAGTGGACGTGTTATTCCTTGACTTTAGCAAAGCTTTTGACCCAGTCTCCCACAGTATTCTTGCTAGCAAGTTAAAGAAATATGGGCTGGATGAATGGACTATAAGGTGGATAGAAAGCTGGCTAGATTATCAGGCTCAATGGGTAGTGATCAATGGCTCCATGTCTAGTTGGCAGCCGCTATCAAGCGTTGTGCCCCAAGGGTCGGTCCTGGGGCTGGTTTTGTTTAATATCTTCATTAATGATCTGGAGGATGGCGTGGATTGCACCCTCAGCAATTTTGTAGATGACACTAAACTGGGAGGAGTCGTAGATACGCTGGAAGGTAGGGATAGGATACCAGAGGGACCTAGACAAATTAGAGGATTGGGCCAAAAGAAACCTGATGAGGTTCAACAAGGACAAGTGCAGAGTCCTGCACTTAGGACAGAAGAATCCCATGCACTGCTACAGACTAGGGACATAGTGGCTAGGCAGAAGAAGGACCTAGGGATTACAGTGGACAAGAAGCTGGATATGAGTCAACAGTGTGCCCTCGTTGCCAAGAAGGCTAACGGCATTTTGGGCTGTTTAAGTAAGAGCACTGCCAGCAGATGGAGGGGCATGATCATTCCCCTCTATTCGACATCGGTGAGGCCTCATGTGGAGTACTGTGTCCAGTTTTTGGCCCCACACTACAAGAAGGATGTGGAAAAATTGGAAAGAGTCCAGTGGAGGGCAACAAAAATGATTAAAAAGAAGAACAGGAGGACTTGTGGCACCTTAGAGACTAACAAATTTATTAGAGCATAAGCTTTCGTGGACTACAGCCCACTTCTTCGGATGAGCTGTAGTCCACGAAAGCTTATGCTCTAATAAATTTGTTAGTCTCTAAGGTGCCACAAGTCCTCCTGTTCTTCTTTTTGCGGATACAGACTAACACGGCTGCTACTATGAAACTTTTCAAAAATGATTAAGGGGCTGGAGCATATGACTTATGAGGAGAGGCTGAGGGAACTGGGATTATTTAGTCTGCAGAAGAGAAGAATGAGGGGGGATTTGATAGCTACTTTCAACTACCTGAAAGGGGGTTCCAAAGAGGATGGATCTAGACTGTTCTCAGTGGTAGCAGATGACAGAACAAGGAGTAATGGTCTCAAGTTGCAGTGGGGGAGGTTTAGGTTGGATATTAGGAAAAACTTTTTCACTAGGAGGGTGGTGAAGCACTGGAATGGGTTACCTAGGAAGGTGGTGGAATCTCCTTCCTTAGCTGTTTTTAAGGTCAGGCTCGATAAAGCTCTGTCAGGGATGATTTAGTTGAGGATTGGTCCTACTTTGAGCAGGGGGTTTGACTAGATGACCTCCTGAGGTCCCTCCCAACCCTGATATTCTATGAATCAAAAAGAGGTCTGGCTCACCAAACCACTGGATGACCCTGTCGCCTGTCCCACCTCCTCCTCCAATTCAACCTCCTCATCCACTACTTCATCCTCGAGGTTGACTCCACTGGCCTCCAATCCCCCAGATATATCCACAGAGCTCTTGGCAGTGGAGGTGGGGTCGCTGCCGAGGATGGCATACAGCTCCTTGAAGAAGCAGCCTGTTTTCGGCACTGCACCAGAGCGACAGTTGGCCTCCCTTGCTTTCTAGTATGCCTGTCTCAGCTCCTTTATTTTAGCATGGCACTGCTGTGGGTCCCTTGTATGCCTCTTCTACTCCATGCCACAAGTAATCTACTCATAAATATCAAAGTTCCTATAGCTGGATCGGAGCTGCGTCTGCACAGCCTCCTCTCTCCGCAGACCCAACAGATCAGTGACTCTGCTGTACTCCAGGCAGGAAGGCATTTGCTGCAAAAAGCCGGCATGGTCAGCTGGGAAGATGCTATGTGAAAACTCTCCACACTGAGCAAACAGGAAGTGAAATTTAAAATTTCCCAGGGCTGTGAAGGGGGAGGGGTGCAGGTCTGTGTACCTGGTTGCAAGGCAGTGGAACTGAAACTGCTGACCACAGCTACCTTGATAGACATTGGAGGCCACTTGAGGTGACATAAGCAAGTGCAGTGTCTGCACTGGCACTCCCTCACTCGTCACAAAAAGCTCTGGGCCACTCATCAAGGTGGTTTTATTATGTCAGAATAGCAGGAGAGTAAAATCAGCAGGAGGAGCGATACAGTCTGTACATCACTGCACTGTTTTATCAATGAAAACTGACTTTTGTTGACAAAACTGTGTAGTGTAGACAAGGCCTTAGTATCACCTATTTGTCTGTCCTTTTTTCTCTTCTGTATAGATTATAACTCTCTGTATTGCCTTTCTAGTTCTAGACTTATTCCACTTTGCTCCAGGCCCCAGGCCCTGCTGCCATGACGATTCATACTCCTATAATGAAAGTGTCAGGGGAGTCAGCAGCCTCCAGGGAGTCCCTCTCTTAGCCTGGTCCCCACGAGATCTCTCTGGGGATCTGTGAATGAGAAAGGACCCAAAAATAGCTGGGTCAGATTTGGAATATGGAGGCTGGGAGCAGGCCCAGAGAGCACCTTGAAGAGATCCTCACAGAAAATTTAATGCAGCCCTAGGCTACATTAACTTCCTGATTTCCCTGCATCGAGGTGTGGATCCCTAGGATTGCTGCTCATGGGGGAAGCCCGGTCAGTACATCTTCAGAATGGCACATTGGGAGCATAGTTTGCACAGAGCTGAAATCTATAGTGAAGGGGTAGTCAATTATTTTTTGCCAAGGTCCAAATTTCTTGGTCAAGGCATAGTCAAGGTCCAGACTCCAGAGAAAGTACCGTATATATGCGTTCATTAGCCTGTTCGTTTATAAGCCAACCCCCCAAAATGGATAGGTAAAAATAGCAAAAACTGTATGACCCTTTCATAAGCCGACCCTATATTTCAGGGGTTGGAAAACTTTGGCTCCCGGACGGTCAGGGTAAGCCGCTGGCGGATCGGGGCGTTTTGTTTACTTGGAGCGTCTGCAGGCATGGAGCCCCTCAGCTCCCTGTGGCCGCGGTTCTCTGTTCCCAGCCAATGGGAGCTGCGGGAAGTGGTCCACAGGGAGCTGAGGGGCTCCATGCCTGCAGACTCTCCAGGTAAACAAAATGACAATGTATTAGATATTCAATTAAATGATTCCTTAGAGTTTAAAATCATCAAATTTTGGTGTAGACCCATTTATAAGCCAACCCCTGCTCTTTGATGTGTCACTTTTTTACCAAAAATATTTGGCTTATGAATGAGTATATACGGTAATAAAAAAAAAAAAAAGTAAATAAAAAGATTTTGACTGTCCTTTCAAAAGCGTCTGGTAGGCTGGATTTGGCCTGTGGTCTGCCTATTGACTACCTCTGCTATAGAGTATTTGGGCCAGCTCCGTGTCCTGTTTCATGACATGAAGAAGGTAGATAGTGGTGGGAGAACTTCTCCCAAACAGACTATGTGGAGAAAATTTAAAATGTCATATTTTTCACCTGCCCCAGAGGAGCTTTTTCATAGGTAAGAACTACAGGGCCATTGGTTATATCAACTCTGAGTTTAGAAATCAATAAGCTTACTCTTTTCCAGTATTTTTTGTTTTTCTAAGCCCACAAATACTTGGATGTGTGAACAAGACGACTTCAAAAATCACAACATGATCAAAAGAAAGTGTGCTATAATATCTTGCTTTTTTCTAATGCCTTTTTTAAGGTGACTCTACTTGATCATGATCTCTGGAAATCACTTCCTTCCTAATTACTGTAATACACTTCCTGGGTCAGCAGAGGGTAGGTGACCTGCAGAGACTATGCATCTGCTCTGGGAGAGTGGAGAAACCAAAAAGTGTGTGGTGAAAAGGAAGGCTGGAGAAAGGGGGTGGAAGAGAAATAGTTAAGTATTTTTCTAAGTTTGAAGTTTAATTCAGTGGCTCATTCTAGTTTCTGTATCTGTAAACCAGAGGCCTCGTCCCACATGCTTTCATGTACATTTGCTGCTTCTTAGCTCATATCGTAGCCTCACTTTTTTCTCTGCTGCCACATAAATCCCTCTCAGAAATGACAGAGAGGGGTTATTGAGTGGCTACTCAGCAACACAGCTGACTCAATATATATAGTGTACCATGCACTTTACTGTGTGAGGATCTTTCAGATGAAGATTTAAACAGAGAATTGTCTTCTATGCACAAATGTTGAAGGCTGCACAGTCAGTGCAGCTATGTCAGTGGCCAAAAATTTCTTTCCCCATACTACTGCAGAGTGATGATTGGCTGTCTTTCACGGCACAGCTAGCTGCTTTTCAGTGGCGTATGCACAATGTAGGGCCTGATGCAAAGCTTACTGAAGTCAGAGGAGGGACTCACACTGACATCAATGGGCTCTGGATCAAGATCATAGTTCCTTTAAGCATTCTGGGATCTTTCAGGATAAAAGACACTATTTATATTATTATTTATAATAGATTCATGCGAAGAATCACATGTAACAGGCCTTCTGTTTCCCCTGTAGTTACTTGTCCTGCTGGATCCAAGCAAGAAAAAGTGTCCGAGACAAGCAGGTGGCACCCAGCCACTCTGACTCTTCTCAAATAGCATCCAGTAAACCCCCCAAACACCCAAGCATCTACTCTCCCCAGCAACCACAACACCCTTCAGACACCTCAGCTTCTACTGACCCAAGGACCTGCAGACAGCCCAGCACTCCTACACAACCTAACACCTATCTACCCCAACCATAGCTGCCAGGTTTTCCGCAGCTGTATTTCAAATGTGCTTAGTAACTGCAGTTGGGCGCCGCGGAATGCTGAACACTTGAAAATCTGGCTATTTCATTTCAGTGTTTAAACGTGAGCTGAGCTCTTTTGAATAGTCTGACGTCGATTGTGAGCACTTCTGAAAATCTGCCACCTATGTGTTGTCAGCAACTTTATTCCTTTTATAAAATGTAATATGATAGAGTAAGTGACTTTCAAAACCTATAAAACATTTACACATCAAATTTACTGACCTACAATGTAACAGTGTTCTTTTTTTATGTAGTTTTTGTGCATCTCATTAAAGACATTTAAATAAAAATATAGTGTAAATGTTAGTTTTAAAAGCAGTGGCACAGGGTATATCACTCTTTCTACAAACATTTAGACTGTCTTCTTGATTTATCTGTTTCTACAGCTGGAAAACATCAAGGTCTATATGTTGCCAAGCTCAGTTTATTGACCCTGTAACATAAATCAAGTGGTGGATGGACCATGCAAGGAAAAAACCTAGAGTAGACTTCCGGCCCGCTGGATACAATTTTTCAACTTTAATTCACTCAAAATACAGAATTATATTATTTATATATTTGGTATTTTTCCCTTTTCAAGATTGCAGTCAATTTTGAAATTTGAATTTTGCTTTAATATATTTGTTGTTTTGTAGTTATTGAGAATGCTGGCTGCAAAGTACATATTGCATGTGCTTCTTTTGACTAATGCAGGTAATTTTCTGTGTTTTTTCTGGCCCTGAAGGTTGTCTGAAAATAAGGCAGGAGATTTTGAAAATTCATATTTGTTGAATGAGGGGTACAGTAAATTTTATCGATCCACTTCCTTTCCCATTTGCAATTTCATAGCACCCCTGTGGCAATTACAACAATTATTGTAGGATTAGTAAGATTTTGCTTCACATATTATTCTTGTGTGAGTTCCATAAGTCATGCTTCAGGAAATAATTTTATATTTCCTGCTGAAAATCTCACTATGGGACAACACTTTTTTAGGTGTTGAATGGTTATCCTCACGTTTTTCTATCTACTTTCTTTCTCACTTCACCCTCTCATGAGAACCCTCATCTCATTGCCCAGTAAATTTTCATCAGCCTGGTTTATTATCTTTATTTTGTCATTGGATTACTTCCCCATTGTCCATTTGCCTAAGTATTTTAGGCTGTATTTAAGTCACTTATATTGGCTACAGAAGGTAAATAGGAAAAGTGAATGGTTTTGGTAGGCAAAGCCATATACAATTTCAATCAAGAGTAAAGCAATACTTTGCTAATTCCTCTTAGTTGTCATAAATCTTAATGATAACATAGATTAATTATAAGTCAAAAATACTCACTTTTTAAATCGATATATTATGTGCTTTTATACTGGTGAAAAAAGTCCCATAAAATACATGGGATTACCTGCTTCTAATCACTAGCCCTACAAATTCAGCCTGGGAGCCAATGTACTTGATTGACATATGTGATTATTTGGTTATATATGTTCATTCTTTGCATTTTTGAGAGAATATTAATATAGAAAATATTATACATATTTTTACCTCTTAGATAATTAAACATTTCACGTTTTTCACTTAATAGATTGTATGAATGTTCAATTTTAAATCCACAGAGGGCATTGGTTTTGTTTTGTTGGAGCACTGCGTTAGCCTTTTCCTTTTTCATTTAACAATGGCTTCAATTATGACGGGAACAATTTTTACTGTTTATTTTTTTAGACTCTTATGAGAACGTATTAATGTTTAAAAACATTAATGTTGTCAGGAAGCAAAACTACTTCTGTGTAAACACACAAGCTGCAGAATAACAAGAGGATTAATAAAATATATGGCAGTAATAGGAAATGAAGGATACATTCTGTAAAATATCTCCCTTGGGGTTACCTTATGTGTGAGACTTTGTCATCTTATTGTAAACATTCCAATTGCTCAGGCA
The DNA here is from genome assembly GCF_011386835.1 of Chrysemys picta bellii. Classification (NCBI taxonomy): domain Eukaryota; kingdom Metazoa; phylum Chordata; order Testudines; family Emydidae; genus Chrysemys; species Chrysemys picta. The sequence goes on along the minus strand of NC_088791.1, from coordinate 331,762,675 downwards.
TAAAACATTGGTTAATGTTTGCAGCCCTGAATCACTCTCCAGTTGAAATTATTAATGTGGTAGCTGCGGATATGTGAAAATGGATTTGCTCTTGCTGCTAAATCCTAGGCAATCTATGACTCTGGTCATAACCAAACTTTATAAGTTGGAAGGGTTTTTCGTCCATTTCATTCAGGGATGCCATGTGTTTTGATTTAATTCCCACATCTTTCCCTTAAAAACAGTATCCAGAGAGGTGTTTGTTATTTTAAATAATATTCTAAAACCAATTTTTTCCCTTGTGGTTTAGAGGTTACTTCAGGCATCTCTGTGTGTGGGCATAGCTCATTTTGCAGTCCCACAACTATTTCTTTGTTTTGTTTGTTCACAAAATGAAGGAAACTTTTAAAATACAATCAGCTTATGTATAAAATGTAATCTAACATATTTATAAACCGTGTTCATCAAACATTTCTAAGTGCAGGTGCAGAGATAAAACACATTAATAGGACACAATGATCTTGAAATCTAGTCAGCTTTTTTTTTAAAGAAATAGTTAAAAGTAGTTTCAGGGGATGCCTGTCATACTAGAGTCCCTTGTCACTTTCAGGGTTTTTTTATGGTTCCTGTTTTAAAAAATATTTTTCTGTCCCCCAATGCTCACAAACAAGTGAAACTAAGGGCCTGACTTTGTAACCCTTTGGCTGAATCATACTTATTTATGTGAGTAACTTCATTAGGATCAGGATCAGTGAAATCAATTAAACACACAGTAAACAAAAAGGCATTTTTTTCCTCTAATTCCTTGTGATAATCTTCCCACGTTACTAAAAACATTAGTAGATATGTTTTCACACAGTGGCACCTTAGAGACTAACAAATTTATTAGAGCACAGACTAACACGGCTGCTACTCTGAAACTTTTCACACAGTGTGATTTTTGAGTTGATGATGTCCTCTTAATTAACAGCATATTTAATATTTAGTGTGAAATCTGTCCCTATTGAAGTCAGTGGGAGTTTTGCCACCGATTTCAATAAGACCAGGATTTCCTCCTTACTGTAAGTCTACTACCAACTGATTAATGCAAACTATTTCTGTAAAATTGGAGGAAGTTATTACTGTACATTTCCCTATCTACATATGTCCGTTTTGGTATTTGCATCATAAGCTACTTTGCACAGAAATTTAGCCTTCAAAAGAAGGCTCCTCTTTGTAACTATATTTCAAATGAGTAGGGGAAAGATCTGACCCATCAGGTTATAGCTTGGTTGCATAATAAATTGGGTATTGACTTCAATTACCTAAGTATTACAATATTCCTTGTGAATTAAGGGAGTTTTACTTTGGCTCCCAACTGCTTTATATTAAGGTCTTTTGTAGTTTAATCTCTTTTACGTCACTTTGTGCTTATTTCCCAAGGTGAGTGTGATAATGAGAGAGGAGTTTACTTTATGAAGCTGGCAAACTGTAAAGATTAGATTAGAACAGAATACGACGTGGAGGTGACCTAGAAGCAGATTTTCATAAAGGGGACTTTATATTTATTTGAAGTAATTTCACTACAGAATTTCAGTATAAATCGTCAGTGAAATAGTGCATATATACTAAAAATTTTCTCAGACAATGTAGGTGAAAATCAACAATGATATTTTAATCTAAAATCAGCAGAGTACTTCTAGACGATACATCTGAACAGCAGTCTTTATCTAATGACATGCTCCCCAGTTGGCTGTTCGGGATCAAACAGACCTTGTAACAAACTGAACTGCTGCCAATATCATCACTGCTGCTAAAACAAAATAATTAACTTTTGCCAGCATGCTGAGCTACAACTGTGACAGCACATGTGGATGGAAATTCTGTATGGGACTATGCCGAGAGGTAGCAGTGAAAATATGCTAGGGGAAGATGCAGGTACTCACCAGAAGTGCAGTGTTTATATGTGCAACAGTAGTTTCATTAACTGCAGAAATGAAGTACTTTAGTCATAAATGTAAGTATGCTTCTGGTTTGAGCAAGCTAGTTACGAAACTGAAACAAATCCTTATCATTTTACCACACTGTTTTATCGACAGTGTGACTTGAGATGTGGTACAAATTCTTTATTTAAGAACACAACCAAAGCAAAGTCATAATGCAAATTAGAGAAGAAGACTAATAAGTTAGAAGATAGCTCACTACTCTACATTTTACAGTATCTTGGCCAGTCTAATTGATAGAAGTCCCAAGCAGTGGGGACTGCATGGTTTCCGTTTTCCAGAGCTTAGTAGATTTCAGTTTTTCCTGATATTCAGCTTAATTTTCTCCTTTTTAAGTTTTATCACATTCTTCTAGTTCTTCTTCGAGTGATTGCTCATGTGTATTCCACAATAGGTGTGCATGCTCGCCACGTGCACCAGTGCCGGAAGTTTTTCCCCCAGCAGTACCCACAGGGGAGCGCCCTAGCGACCCCTGGAGTGGCGCCTCCATGGCGCGGTATAAGGGCGCTGTACGCTCCCCCCACCCTCAGTTCATTCTTGCCGCCAGCGACGGTGCTTCGGAACTGCTCTGCTCCAGCTCTGCTGTAGCTCATCCCCAAAACTGCTTGTTTGTTCAGTGTATGGTACCTGTAGTTAGTTAGTTTAGTTTAGCTTGAGCACCTGGGCCAGGGCATGCCCCATGCCCCGGGTTTTAAGTCGTGCGACACTTGTGGGCAATCTATGCCAGTGAGTGATCCGCACACAGACTGTTTTTGCTGTTTGGGGGAAACCCAAATGATTTAGTGTGAAATGATTTGCAAGTCATTTAAGCCTCGGACCAAGAAGAGAAAGGGACATCAGGCGCCGAGCTATTCTAATGGAGTGGGCGCTGACCGCGGTTCCGGCGCGCCACTCCAAGTCGGCACCAGGCACCACAGTGTCGATGCACGGTGACCCTACGGCGCCATCGACTAGTCAGCATCGCTCCCCGTCCACGGGTCATGCCAAGAAGGCTAGGAAGAGGCCTTCTTTGCCGCAGCACCGGAGTAAACGCAGGACAGAGGCTAACCCCATGTTGGGCAGTCCTCTATCCCCACTGACCTCTAGGCCTCCGACGCAAGTCGAGTGGAATAGCCCAGCCTATTTGGAGCAGGCCTTCCTGGATGTCTGGATGCCCTCCACACGGGAGGCCCTGCAGGCGGCCCGGGATGTTATGTCCATGCCGATACCAGGAGCACTGCCAATGTCGGCATCGCGCTCCAGAGGCAAGCCACCACTGGGATCTCCACAGTCACCCCTGACTCGGTACTGGTCTCGGTCGAGGGAACGTTCCCGACGCCGTTTGCCACCCAGTGTCCATTCAGGGCAAAGTCCACGTGGATCACCCTCGACGCCCACCAGGCTGTCAGGTTGGGTTCCGTCTGACCAAGACTCTCGGCACCACTCTGTCTTGAGGAGCGAACACCGACGGGACCGAGGTAGACAACGCCAAAAGTCCTCGTCTCGGAGGGGCTATAGCAGCCAGTCACGGCACGAACGTTGACGTAGTTCCCGTTTGTTGTCCCACTCCAGGACCCTGCCACAGCACTGCCTCCGCAGCCCCGGGCGTCGATCGCCGGCATTTCGCCGTCGTGGGTCCACCCGCCGGAGCCGATTACAGAGCAGCTGTTACTGACGGTACCAGTCCTCCATGTCAGGAGCTACAACTAATCAGCTACAACTAATCAGGAAAGAGATCTTGGAGTCATCGTGGATAGTTCTCTGAAGACATCCATGAAGTGTGCAGCGGCAGTCAAAAAAGCAAACAGGATGTTAGGAATCATTCAAAAAGTGAGAGAATAAGACGGAGAATATCTTATTGCCCTTATATAAATCCATGATACACCCACATCTTGAATGCTGCGTACAGATGTGGTCTCCTCATCTCAAAAAAGATATACTGGCATTAGAAAAAGTTCAGAAAAGGGCAACTAAAATGATTAGGGGTTTGGAACGGGTCCCAGATGAGGAGAGATTAGGACTTTTCAGCTTGGAAAAGAGGAGACTAAGGGGGGATATGATAGAGGTATATAAAATCATGAGTGGTGTGGAGAAAGTGAATAAGGAAAAGTTATTTACTTGTTTCCATAATATAAGAACTGGGGGCCACCAAATGAAATTAATGGGCAGCAGGTTTAAAACAAATAAAAGGAAGTTCTTCACACAGCGCACAGTCAACCTGTGGAACTCCTTTCCTAAGGAGGTTGTGAAGGCTAGGACTATAACAGGGTTTAAAAGAGAACTAGATAAATTCATGGAGGTTAAGTCCATTAATGGCTATTAGCCAGGATGGGTAAGGAATGGTGTCTCTAGCCTCTGTTTGTCAGAGGGTGGAGATGGATGGTAGGAGAGAGATCACTTGATCGTTACCTGTTAGGTTCACTCCCTCTGGGGCACCTGGCATTGGCCACTGTCGGTAGACAGGATACTGGGCTGGATGGACCTTTGGTCTAACCCAGTATGGCCATTCTTATGTTCTTATGGGATCGCGGTCTCGTGGTAGGCATTGCTCCCGGTGCCGCCGCTCCTCCCGGTCTTGAGACAGTGGCAGGTTGTATGTCAGCCCAGCCTCCCTTCGTAGTTTTCCATCAATGGGCCAGGAAAGCCAGGCCGAACAGCTGGCTCCACCGGTGTCACAGCAGGTGCAGTGGCATCGGGCCCTGTGGCCGGCCCAATGGTACCAGTGGGCACCGTTGCCCCCGACGCAGCCCCCAATGGGGGCTTGCTCGGTGACCAGAGCCTCAGAAGGACCATCGGCCTCCCTCTCCAAACCTCCAAGGAAGGAGTCTGTGAGACATACATCCTCAACACCGTGCCAGGAGACCGACCAGGTGGTGGACCCTCCGGTGCCAGTGGACACACAAAGTACCGCACCAGCTTCCTCCGATTATGGCCCCTCCTCCCTCCGTCCCACAGGAGGACTTTAGGACCCACCAAGAGCTCTTAAAAAGGGTGTCATCAACCCTCCACCTCCAAGCAGAGGAGACGGAAGAGCCTCAGACTCCCTGTTTAATGTACTGTCTTCCTAGGCATCGGGCAGAGTGGCCTTGCCCCTCCATGAAGGGGTGGTGAAAATTTCAAATGCCCTGTGGCACACCCCAGCCTCATTGGCCCCCATCTCTAAGAGAGCAGAACGCAAGTATTTTGTACCCACCAAGGGGCATGAATACTTATACACCCACCCTGCTCTTAACTCCCTGGTTGTCAAATCGGTCAACCACAGAGTACATCAGGGTCAACCAGCCCATACCCCGAAAAATAAAGATTCAAGGAGGCTGGACTCATTTGGAAGAAAAATGTATTCGTCCTCAAGCTTCTAGTTACGGGTGGCGAACCACCAGGCTCTCATGGGCCGGTATGAGTTCAATCTGTGGGGCTCCCTGCCCAAGTTCGAGGACTCCCTCCAGGAGCGTTACAGGAAGGAGTTCAAAGTTCTGGTGGAGGAGGGCACAGCAGCTGCCAGGGCAACCCTGCAGGCAGCTTCGGATGCAGCGGCCACGGCCACACGGTCCATGGTCTCCGCAGTGTCCATGAGAAGGGCGTCATGGCTCCTGTTCTCTAGGTTGTCCAGTAAGGCGCAGACCTCCCTGCAGGACCTCCTGTTTGACAACAAAGCTCTGTTTGCAGAACAAGTGGATACAAAACTGGCCTGAAAGACTCCCGCACGAGTCTCCAGACTGAGTCTCTATGTGGGCTGACATACAACCTGCCACTGTCTCTGGACCGGGAGGAGCGGCAGCGCCGGGAGCAATCCGGCTCCGGCTAAACTTAAGTTCAAACCGCAGTAGACTCCCGCGCAGGCCACCCAGTCAAAGTACGAGACCGCTTATAAGAAGTCGCAGCACTATAAGAAGCGCCCACAGAGGCAGTCTCGGCCTGCCCCCCCAGCCTGGGTCCTACAAGGGCAAGCAAATGGGGAAAAGGCGGTTTTGACAGGACATCCAGGGGCGCCCTGCCAGTTCTCACCGGGGATCCACCCTCAATGAAGCTTCCCTTCTCCAATCGGTTGTGTGCTTTCCTCCTGGAGTGGTCGCGGCTGACCTCGGACCGATGGGTCCTCAACACCATCTCCCGGGGCTACACCCTCCAGTTTACTTCCTCCCCACCCAACCACCACCACCCCCAGCCCCTGTCCCTCCTGGGGGAACCCTCTGCTTGAGCAGGAGGTGGGCGGCTCTGGGCCTAGGAGCGGTGGAAGCGTTACTGGGGGAGTTCAAAGACAAGGGGTACTACTCCCGCTATTTCCTTATCCCGAAGGCCAAAGGGGGGTTCAGGCGCATCTTGGACCTGCGAGGCCTGAACCAGTACATGGTGAAGCTCAAGTTCTGCATGGTCTCCCTGGCCTCCATCATCCCCTCCCTGGATCCCGGGGACTGGTACACCGCCCTCGATCTGCAGGACGCGTACTTCCACATTCATATATTCGAGGGGCATAGATGCTTCCTCCATTTCACAGCTGGGCAGGAACACTACCAATTTACAGTCCTCCCGTTTGGCCTGTCCACTGCTCCCAGGGTATTCATGAAGTGTATGTCGGTGGTGGCGGCCTACCTCAGGCACTGGGGGGTCTAGATCTTCCCCTATCTGGATAACTAGTTGGTCAAGGGCAGCTCCCGGTCGCAGGTGCAGGTCACGTGGTGCTTCTTCTGTCCACGTGCACCACTTTGGGCCCGTTGGTGAACAACACCAAGTCCACGTTAGTCCCGGTACAACGCATAGAGTTTATTGGGGTGGTCAAGGTGCACTGGTGGCCATATCGGCCTTCCATCCGCTGGTGCAGGGCCATACGGTATTCTCCCATGCTATGACTGGCCGATTCCTTAAGGGGTTGGATTGTCTCTTCTCGTATGTTAGGCCCCCAGTCCCACAGTGGGACCTAAACCTGGTGTTGGCCCATCTCATGGGGCCCCTGTTTGAGCCTCTAGCCATATGCTCCTGGTCACACCTCTCGTGGAAGGTGGCCTTCGTGGTTGCAATCACATCGGCTAGGCAGATCTCAGAACTCAGGGCTCTGACCTCCAAGCCCCCATACACGGTGTTTCATAATTATAAGGTCCAGCTCCGCCCACACCCTTTGGTCCTCCCGAAGGTGGTCTCCGCCTATCACATGGGTCAGGACATTTTTCTGCCGGTCCTCTGCCCCAAGTATCCAGTTAGGAGCCTCCACACGCTGGATGTGAGACGGGCTCTGGCTTTTTACCTGGAGCAGACTAAGCTGTTCAGAAAGTCCTCACAACTGTTCATCGCCTCGGCAGAGCGCATGAAAAGTCGGCCGATCTCCACTCAGCGGCTCTCCAGATGGATCACCTCGTGCATCCATACCTGTTACAACCTGGTGGGAATCCCTCCGCCACCAATTGTGAAGGCACACTCAACTAGGGCGCAGACCTTGTCGGCTACCTTTTGGGCCCATCTACCCATTCAGGACATGGTAGGGCTGCCAGGTGGTCTTCAGTTCACACGTTCACCTCGCATTATGCAATTGTCTCTCAGATCAGGGCAGACACTGGGTTCAGCAGGGCCGTTCTCCGTCCCGAGAGTTTGTGAACTCCTTCCCACCCTCAACAGATATAGCTTGGAATCACCTATTGTGGAATACACATGAGCAATCAATCGAAGAAGAAAAGACAGTTACCTTTTCCGTAACTGGTGTTCTTCAAGATGCGTTGCTCATGTCTATTCCACATCCTGCCCTCCTTCCCCTCTGTCAGAGTTATCTGGCAAGAAGGAACTGAGGGTGTGGGGAGCACACAGCGCTCCTTATACCGCACCATAGCAGCGCCACTCCAGGGATCGCTAGGGTGCTCCTCTATGGGTACTGCTAGGGAAAAAGCTTCCAGCACCGGTACACGTGGCGAGCTTGCACACCTATTGTGAAATAGACATGAGCAACACATCTTGAAGAACACCAGTTACGGAAAAGGTCTTTTATACCTCCATGCAGCACCCTAACTCACTATTCTCCCTCTTATTTAGCTGTTTCAACCTCTTCTCTTGCTTCTTGAAAATATTCATAGCTCTAGGGTGACCCTCCTCCCCTCCCCCCGCTGTCTACCCGTGATCCCCCTCCCCTCCCCCGAAAACCCCTTCCCCCTGCACACGGGGTTGGTTGTCCAAGCCCGCACACGGAGCTGATGGTCCGAGCTCCCCCCGAGGCTCCCCAGCACCCGCCTGCCCGTGCACTTGGCTTCTCAACGCCCCCCTCTCCTCCCTGCATGCAGGTCAGGTCAGCCTGAGACACTGCCCCTAGCCCACCCTCCACCGCAGGGCTGGCATTGTCACTTGCCCCCTCCCCCCACCTCCTGCATGTTCCTCTGCATCCTGCTAGGGTTCCCACCCCATTTTTTTGGCAAAACTCTGCATTTGTCCCGTTTGCTCTTGCCAGCTGGTGATCAGTTAGCAGAGCAAATGGGACAAATGCCCAGTTTTGTCAAAAAAGTTGGGCCAGCTGGGACAGGGCCTAAAAAAGGGACTGTCTCGGCCAAAACGGGACGTATGCTCACCCTACATAGCTCCCTTCTGAAATCCCTGCAATTTGTCCATATCTTTTGGATAACATTGTGTCCAAACATAATATTCTCTGTAAGTTTACTTGTTTTTAAATGGCAGCCATCGGCAGTGTTTGAGTGCCTCACGAGAAGTTTGCAATCCAGAAGAGGCCAGAAGTTCCTGGGGTGCAGAGGCACAGCACAAAACTTGCATCTCTAGGAGGCACAGGGAACTAAGCCATTTTTATGTCCTCCCAGTTGTGGGCAATTACAGGGACCTGTGAGGGCTCCAGAGTATTGTATACAGCCCTATAGGGCTGCCTAAGTTACAATGTCCTATGGTTGATAGTGTTGCCCAGGTTCCCCACAGTACTGTGTAATACAGCCCTGCCCTCAGCATATACTGCAACCCTGCCTGTGCCTATGACATGCCCCCTATGCTGGGGTTTGTGGCAGAAGCCTCATAGAACAGTGTAAACTGCTTTGTGCAAAGCCTACACTAGAGGGAATTCTTCCCTGGCTCGACATGGGACTCAACTGGCCCTTTTACAGTGACAGCGGACGGGAGAAAATCCCTCTTCTGTGGTGAAATCTTAGCCCCGTTGCAGCCAATGGGAGTTTTGCCATTGACTTCCATGGACAAAGAATTTTGCTTCGAATGTCTAAAAGGCAATCCTGAATATTGTGTGCTGCTTCTGACAACCTTTAAAAGGAAACAAAAGAAAAATGTTTGGAAACTTGCTAATAAATTCCTCCTTAAACCCAATTTGCTTGAATAACAGTAAAAGTAATGTTTGTAAAGCACTTTAAAAATAAAATATGCTATACTAGCATAGTGAAAGTTTGGAAGCCGTATCCCTGTCATGTGGAAATGACTGGTAACAGTTCTAAATGCCAAATCTCAAGTGTTCCCACTAAAGTTCATTAAATGCTAAAAATGACTGTGGATTTTGCTATCCTAAGGTCAACATTCCTGTCTTAGTGGACACTCAGATGGAAATTAGATATTTTTTCCTTCCTGTGCTGACTATCTTAAAGAGTCGTCTAAAATGGCCCTGATGGAGAAACTAAGATAAGCAAAGTTATCAGGTCACTTGTGAAAGGCCTATAATAATTTAATGATATGCATTCACTTTCTCCCCTCATGTTACCATTTCAGTTTTATTTAATCTTTCCTTATAGAGTCTTCTAGGCCTTTAGTATATTTACATTATGGTACTTTAAAAAGGGGGAAAGTTGCCTGTAAGTATTTGTAAGATATGTCTGAATAATTACACTGTATATACTGTGCTCTGTATTATTTCCAAATGGAAAACACTAAAAATGAAATGATAAAACTTCCAAATTCCTATTTCTAGGGTGGTCTTGAAGGTGATGTTCTCAGACCAGTAAAAAAAATATTCTGCTCAACTGTCCCCCACAGAGCTAAATTTATCTCTGTTCCATGCAATCTTGGTATCCTTCCATTTGAGTGAATTGTAGAACATTTCATCCTATGGTTGGTTATGTGAAACTTTACATGAAGGAAATTAATCTCACATTATTTCAAACTCTGCCTCCTTTGCTGTTTTTGTTATTGCACCATCCTGACCTAGCTTTTATATTTTTATTTATTCATTTATAGAGGGCCTGAACTAAAAGCCTACTGAAATGATGATTATTTCTGTTGACGTCAATAGGCTTTGGATCAGGCCCATTCAACATGGAAAATTAAGGTAAACTTCACATTCTAATGTCTGTGAGGCCTCCTCTGATCCTAAACAGATTTAGATATAGAGTTAGTCTAACCTTCTTATGTAATCATGTTCTTTCTCCTTCTTATAGGTCCTTTTGTTCTGCATCACAGCTGCTCTGTTCATGTTCTTTTTCAGGTATGTTATGTTACTAGTATTTCTATTAATATTAAAGGATTACTTGAAACACAAAATTTCCCACTTACTCATTTGATTCTGAGCTCAAGATATCACCACCTACTATATTCTTGGAGCAGGCCTACTGGATAGATCTTAATGCCACTTGCTGCTGTTAGTTCCAAAACTTAATGGTGCATGAAGACAAATTATCCAAAGAGTTTAGGAGAAAAGTGAGTTTATGAGGTTTGTGTCTATGTATGTGTGTGTGTGTATACACACACACGTGCAGATAAATAGCTGTGGAACTTATTTAAATGAATGAAAACTGTGCTAAGGCAGCCATTGTAGGTACGAAACATCTATATTCCATCCCAGTTGTTCTGAATGGTTTACTGATAGGAAGATAGTTGTTATTCTTTATAAGTAAATATTAGGAGCATATGAACTAATATATACAGCATGTATACTGATCATTTCAGTAACTGTAACATCACAATAAAAGAAGTGATTGTGAAATATCTTTGGAGTGCAGGTGTCCCTATTTGGTGTGCCTAATTGGAGTGTAGCTGCTTTTTAATTTGTTTTTACATACTTTATTATTATATATCAATTTGTATTCTTTTTAAAATAAGCAGTGTGTGGTTTTGGTTAGAAACTCATTTTAAAACGTTCTTTTTCTTAGTTTGTAAGAAATGTATATTAAAAACGTGTAACTTTTCAGTACTTGAATTTTATATATCAGTTTCCTAAAGTCATTCCATCCCTATACTTGGGTAGTCGTTCCTTAAAATAACGTATACCTACAACCTTTGTGTTAGAATTTTCTGGTAGAGGTCCTGAAGTTTCGCAACTGTGTTTTGTTTTGTTTTATTTTTCATAATTACATAGCCATTGAATCACTTACAAATATTGGCTGAGAATATACTGTGGAGGGGGGAACATCATTGTAAAAGCTTCTAAAAAGCATTCCTTTCCTCATCCACCACCCATTAAGATTCTGAAATGGCAGGTTCCTCTTTGTTTTGTTATGTGCTGCTCTCCTGAGTTGTGTTATGGCAGCATATGAATAGCCTGGGGGATTTCACTTGTAATGTTGATACTAGACACCTGTCTAGAGGAATTCTTATAAGAAAATCTAAAATGCTGGGTAATTTTGTGAAAGTTATGAAAGCTGATTATTGTAAAAGTTGCTAATTATTTGTTTGTTTCTGTGGTGGTGAACCAGTGATTTAAAGGGGAAATTAAAAGGTAAAATGAAAACTTAGTACAGCACATTAACCAGCTTATGTAGGGCATTTAGCACAGCAATATATTGTATGTTACCATTTAAAAATTCCCTTTGTTCTCTGTGAAATACTCTAATAAATTCTTGCTTAATCAAAGACATCACTGAATGTGTCATTCTGTAATACCACTGCTTGAGAGTCCCTTGGATGGATACCAAAACCATCTTCTCTCTTCTAGTAGCCCAGTCGCTTTAGGAAAGGATTGAAGCATACTAACGAGGCAGCATCCGGACATTTTACTATCTCTATTTATGCTATAGTAACATATGAATTGCCATACTGTGATCCAACTGGAACAATAACCTATCTTAGACCATGGCCAGAAGATTCTTCCGAGAAAGTACTGCTGTCCTTTGTGCAGTGTGGGATGAAAAATAAACCCAGAAAGAAGGCCAAGCTACAGGTCTGCTATGACATCTCTGCACCGCACATAGAATCATAGAATCTCAGGGTTGGAAGGGACCTCAGGAGGTCATCTAGTCCAACCCCCTGCTCAAAGCAGGACCAATTCCCAACTAAATCATCCCAGCCAGGGCTTTGTCAAGCCGGGCCTTAAAAACCTCCAACGAAGGAGAGAACATTTTGGGGTTGAAATGGCTGGAGTCATTTGTTCTTGTGTAGAGTCACTGCTACCTACTTCAACCTAAATGATTAGAAGTAGGTGCTAATTATGGGAACCCAGCTGGATCCTATGGGTCTGATTTGCAATGGGGCTGAGCTGCTAGACCTCCAGATGAATTCAAAAATCCATCCAAAAAATGGAGGCACCAAGAACTAGTGAATACACATGAGGAGAGAGAGACTATACAGCTCCATTCCCAGAGGAGCTCTGCCTAGCAGCCCCACACTCTTCTGCGCAGCTCCATCGCCAGGCAAAGCCAGACTTATCAGCCTCATCAGGATGAATTCAGGTGCTGGGTAAACCAGCTGACACAAACTTTCACTATGTGACCGTTCCCAGCCGCGTCTAGACAATTAGAACACAGCAACTCATCTGGACACCGGCTCAGCCCAGGCTGCAAGACAATTCACTTAGTGAGGGATGTAGATTTTAGAGCCTTGTGCAGTCACAGGTCCCTCAGAGGAGAATCCTGTGGGGCGTGGTTCACAATCTCTCTCCTTTTCTGCCGAACAGATTTCCTGCCTCCTCAAAAACGACTGGAATGGAAGGGCAACCCTGAGGAGCTAGACGGGGAGCCAGGACAATGCAATAAGTTTTCAGTCAGAGTACCTTTAAAGAAAAGAGAAAGGTGGTGCCCAAATGTTGGCCATGATTCCAGCCATGATCTAAGTACAGCTGCACCATATTTCCATCCTCTGCAAATAAGACTACAGATGGAGGATGTTGGTCTCAGTTCTGTTTCTGAGGATAAGAGTGAATGCAGTAATGGGCACTCAAGCCCATCCCTTTTTTCTTCTCTTGAACCAGGGTCTCTCCCAGTCTTTTTTCTCAATTAACCTGGCCCAAATGGGAAACCCCATGCAACAGTCAACTTCAGAGTACACTCTGGATCTGCAGGCCTGGAGTCATGTTTACAACAAGGGAGAAAATTGTTAGCCTAATGACTGCAGCAGAATCCCTCTGCTCCCAGATAGGACCTTCGCTCAGGACCATGTCCTGTCACCCATCAGCGATAAATCTCTCAACCCCCAAGCTCCTTTTCCCAGGAGCCTCTGGAGGGAGCTTTGTGTAGAGAGCTACAAGGGCTGTCACAGGAAGAAAAGAAGACAAATCACATGGGGAATAGTCATTAAACTATCTGTCATCTGGTGCAGAGTTGGGCAATAGACCCCAGGGACTTTTACTGCATGCTATTCCTGATCACAAACAAATCTCCTGTTCCTGATGACAAACAAATCCAGCAGGAGCTCAACTTGGAATACCTCCAACAGATTCCCAGAAAATATCTAATCCAAGATGGGGACACCCAAATCTACTCAGACATTCATCACATAGAGGATTTTCCCATTGTCTATAGGGGAACGTCTTCTCTATCCCCCTTTACTGATCCCATAGGAAAAACCTATGCTTTATTTTGGGACAACAGCATTTCCAATGCAGGTTTTTGGCCTTTGGTTTGTCCATCAGTTCTAGAATATCCCATTTGGTTAAGGTTATCTTTTCCAGGGTCTACAAGACAAAAACAACTATTTATGTTGATAATATCAGAACTGTCTTCTTGTGGGAATAACAGCCTTATGAGGAAGATGGAAATCACATGCCTTATAAGAGAGAATCTTCCAAGCAGCTACATGGTTCAGTTCACATATGCTCTTTGTTCAAGTTGAGCTTGGCTGATGCTGCCTTTGGGACAAAAGTGCTCCGATCTGTAGTCCTCCAGTAAAAGAGAAAAAAATCAATATCTATATGTAATCTTAATAAGATTCTCTCTCTCCCTTGAGGCATCGTAACGAATCTCATTCCTATGATCTCATCGTAACGAATATGTGGTCACTATTACATGAGAATAGGACATTTTTTCCATGTCTCCCTGAAAATTTCCTTTCTCAGCACAATGAATTTCAAAGATCCAGCCCAACCTAAAGTGATTGTTCTATTATAAACAAAGATCTGATATGACCTTTGGTTTAGCTGATAAATGTATACAGTTAAGCTCTGCAGTATATGTAATATCTATCTTGAGTTATTTGTGAAGTGAATTCAATATAGACCATTTTATCAGGCAGTTACCATTTGCTGTGGAAGTTTATCTCAAACTGGCAGGACCAAACCTCTTCCTGTCAATGTCTGGCATGTCTGAGTCTTCCTCCAAAGCAGCAAATAGGCTGAGGATCCTACATAATGAATCTGTGGACGTTATTACTCAGAGAAAGGAAATTTTCATGTATATCCACACAAACTTTCCTGTTATGCTTTGTGTAAAAACTTTTCTCCGTTTTTGAAGCTTTGTCTTTTACATTTGTTGGAAAATCCCTTATTCTTGTATTAAATCAGGTGCTGTCTTATATATCTTCTCGTAATCAGTCATTTTATATGCCTCTCTCATGTCCCTTCTTAATTGGCTCCTCTGCAAACTACACCATCCTGATCTTTTTAGTCTCTCCTCAGATGGAAATCTTTTCATGTATGCACTTCATTTCCTCTGCTAATCTCCAGACCACTTCTATTTCTGTTGTTTCACTTTCAAGACAAGGGTGACCAGACCCGAACATGGTGCGCAAGGTGACAGCATATCGCTTGTCTATAAAATGGCATTACAATATTTCTAATATTATTTTCTAAACTAGTTTTTATATAGCCAAACATTTTCTCTTTGTCTTTTTTTCTTTTGACGACCATTGTGCACTGAGTAGATGTTTTCACAGAACTGTCCACTTTCCTACAAACCTGGCTTTTTCCCCCTGGCTGGTTACAGCTAATTTAGAACCCAGCAATGTGTGTCAGTAGTTCACATTATTCCTTCCTTTCTTACAGGTGGCTAAACATGAAAACGCCAGTGCCCAGGAGATCAGTCTAATACCTTTAATGAGCTCTGAATTTAAGAAACAACTTACATTTCAAACCATCTTTGTTACAAATGAGCAAGTTTGCAAGGCGTTAGCTATTCAAACAGGCAAATTAAACTAGATACAATTTGGAGTAATAGTTATCTTCTAAATCTACATGTTGGATCTGTGCAGAGAAATGTGGCTATAATTCTGTCTGCTTTTACTTGGCTAACTCTTTTCTGACTTGGCTCCTTTTGTTGTGATCACATCTTTTGTATGGCTGAAATTGTCTAAGTTGGCTCTTCTCAGAGGGATCCCATTTTTAAAAACATGGCTGATCATTTTGTTTTGTAACTTGGCTCTTTTGCTACAAGTAAAGTATTTTGCTTGGGGAATTAGTCAGCAATCATTATTAATCATTCTGTTCGCTGGGGAGGTTAGGAAAATGGTTTGTTTTAAAGCAAGTATAAACAGGAAATCACTCGAGAGTGATTCACTTTGGCCTGCTAGACTTAAAACTCATTTTCTCTTTTTCAGAGTTTGGGGCAACAAGTTCATTACTGGTCATTGCCCTTTCACTGTTGTAATCCTGAACATTACTAACATGGTCTATTTAAAAGTAAATGTGAAGACAAAGGTTTTCTGACGGCTCTAGGAATTGGTAGGTCTCATTGCTACGTGTGGATGTCACGACAAACACATTTTTAATTTTCTGGGCAGAAGAAAAGTTCTCCTGTTCTAAAGTAAATGAGAATATATATATATAATGTTCCTGAGACTTTAGCAGAAGTTGGTTTGGATCATTCTACTAATAGCCTTGGCACAGTATAATATAACTTAAGATATGCACTTCTGTAAAAGAATGCATTATGATATTTTTACATACAACTGGGTATCTACTGGGAATAGCTGCAGTTCCACACAACTTTCCTACAAACCATTTGGCAAAGTCTGACATACAAAGGCAATTTAAGTATGCAATGTAAGTAGTTTGAATGCACAGGTTTAATTAAAATTCTCATGTTGGACTCTTGAAAGTAACTTATTAAAAAGGCCTGAATAAGTCCTCAGTTTTTCCCATTGTACAGCTGACCCCAGGTTACAGGGATGGGGAAAGAGGAGAGAGGAAAAGGGCAGGCTGAAGACACCAGATGAAGGGAAAGGCAATCAGTGCTGTAATACATAGGAGTAAATTGTACATTAAGATCTTCCTGAGACCTGGGTTTAGGACCTGAAGCTGCATGGGGATATCAGAGCAGATCATCTGAAAACTGCTGCAGGACACACTTGATTTTTAAAGTGTTGTTGTTCCTCGCTTTGTTACTGAGCTGGGTGGCTGCAGCTCCCAGTCCTGGCTCTGCAGGCGAGTCCCTCCTGACCCAGGTGGGGGAAT
Source organism: Chrysemys picta bellii (assembly GCF_011386835.1). Classification (NCBI taxonomy): domain Eukaryota; kingdom Metazoa; phylum Chordata; order Testudines; family Emydidae; genus Chrysemys; species Chrysemys picta. The sequence goes on along the minus strand of NC_088791.1, from coordinate 331,746,226 downwards.
GGAAGGGGAAAAGCAGCGAGCGACAGGGAAGAGGGGGGAAGAGAAGTGGATGGGGGTAGAGCCTCGGGGACAAGAGGTGGGGCAGTGGCAGGGATTTGGAGGGAACAGGCGGGGCAGGGGAGGTTCTGGCACTCCTGCTAGAGTGTCTAGTTTTTAAATATTACCAAGTTGGCAACCCTAGTGTGGTGGGAAGGAAGATTCCTGTGAATGCAGGGGCACAGGGATAAGAGGGGAAGTAAGGAGATCTACTGAACTTTGTGGGGGGTGGCAGGGGCAGCCGGCCTCAGCCTGGGAAGGGGCATCCTGCTAGTTCCTATTGCCACTCCTATGTCAGTCCCTAGAGGGCAGGTGCCCACTGCCTTCCTGGTGGCTGGTCCTACCTGATCTCGTGCACTGTGGAAATGGAAGCTACTCCAGCCCCTCTTCCAGATCTCGTTCTCATCCATCGTCCTCCCCGCTCCCCATGTGTGGAACATAGTTGGGTCTGGCTTTCACTTCTTCCAGATATTGGGGTGGGAGTGCTAGCCCCTCTCCCTGTCTTCCCAATTACACTGCCCCAACGTATGCCATTGTTAAAGGATAGCTACATATAAAAGCTTCCCCTCCAAATAATCTGCCAGCCCCATATCTTTGCATCTCTGTCTGTGATGTGGCTATCCCCAGCTTCATTCTTGACAGCTCACAGTGCTCATAACTCCATACTGCATCTCCGAGAATGCCTCCCTTCCTCCAACAACTCTTCTTTCACCTCTTCTCAGCTGACTTCTAGGTTGGTTAGATGCATCAACAGGCTTTTCAAGCAGCCTCCTGCAAAGTCTGCTGAATTGTCCAAACATCATTTTATCTGACGCACCAGCCACAAGACAAGAGAGGAAGTCTGACAGAGAGGGTGCTGTAGCTTGGACTGTGGGAGTGGAGTTACAGTCTTAAACTGGGAAAAGGGGAAAAAAAGGAAGATTTCAGTTGATTGTGGTAGATAATAAAGAGGACTGGTCATGGATACAAAGGAGTTTGGGATGCTTGGTAAGTTTGACACAATCAAACAATATGTATTTTAATATGGCCAAATATAAAATTGTACATCTAGGAACAAAGAATATAAGTCATATGTATAGGATGGGGTCTCTATCTTGGGAAGCAGTGACTCTGAATAAGACTTAGGGGGTCATGGCGGTTAATCAGCTGAACATGAGCTCCCAATGAGATGCTGTGGCCAAAAGGGCTAAGCTTTGGATGTATAAATGGGGGAATCTTGAGCAGAAGTAGGGAGATTATTACACTTCTGTGCTTGGCACACTGTGAACACTTCTGGAATCCTATGTCCAGTTCTGGTGTCCACAGTTTAAGGAGGATGTTGATAAGTTAGAGAAGAATCACAAGAATGATTAAAGGATTGAAATCCATGCCTCATAGTGAGACTCCAGGAGCTCAATCTATTTCATTTAAAAAAGAGAAGGTTAATGGGTGACTTGATTAGTCTGTAAGTGCCTACACTGGGAACAGAAATTCAATAATGGGCTCTTCAATCTAGCAGATAGAAGTCTAACAAAATCTAATGACTGAATGTTGAAGTTAGATAAATTCAGACTGGGAATTAGGTGCAAATTTTTAATAATGAGGGTGACTAATCATCGGCACAGTTTACCAAGGATCATGGTAGATTCTCCTTCACTAGCAATTTTAAAATCAAGATTGGATTTTTTTCTAACGGATATACTCTAGTTCAAACAGGAATTAATTCAGGGAAGTTCTATGGCCTGTGCCATGCAGTGAGGTCAGACTAGATGGTCCCATCTGACTTTATAATCTGTGAATTTGGGGAAAGTTGAAGGGGGACAAATGGGTAGCAGGAAGAAGCGCAAGAATGAAAGAGGAAGAGAGTAGGAATGGAAGGGAAAGAAGAAGGAAGGAAATTGAGACAAGGGAAGAGAGAAGACTGAAAGTATAGAATAGAAAAAAATATGCAGGGGAAAAATCAGCTGTAACTTGGTATGGCAGGGTTGAATAAAAGGTTTTAGATTTACAAAGAAAAGAGGCATATTTTACTGACAATCCCAGTTCTTCCTTTTTAAATTTCTTCTTATCATGCAGTCTTTTGCTGATATCTCCTTCTATTTCAGTTGTCTCCCACATTTTTTCTCTCATTTCTTTAAAGGTGACCATGAGATCAGGGCCTTCAGAGCGTACCTTTCACACTTTCTGGATTATCCTAATACGCCCAAACTTTGCCCACCCACTTCGAGATGCCAACAAGCTCTACTTGGACTTATTATTCACTGCTCTCATTAAAAAGTTCCTGCACATGCACTTGACTTTGGGCTGCCTAGCTTGTTTTGAAATACATTATTTTTGGCATCTTGTAAGTTTTTGATGCAGCAATGCATAAATCGCCGTTAAAGACCATTCTGCCAGAAGCTTGTACTGGATGACAGGGAATGGATCATTCAATAATTTCCCTTTTCCGTTCATTCACCCTCAAGCATCTGACACTGGCCACTGTTGGAAGACAGGCTACTGGGCTAAATGGACCACTGGTTTGACCCAGTATGGCCTTTCTTATGATGTTTCTTCCTGCACTTCTCTTCCTCTGCAGTCCTTGGTTCCAAAACATTTCCGGTGTGTCTGGAACAGGGAGAGATATTGAAGGAGAGATTTAGATGGAACTTTGACTCCACATTACCTTAAATCACTCCTGAAAATACAAGGGGGAAGTGGGAGGGATAGCTTTCCAGAGTAACTGGATAGATTAAAACTGGGCCTTTTTATTATTAGAGCCTTTATGCTCTTTATTGAGAGATAGTGAGAGAGGAAGGGAGGGAGGGGCCATTAAGATGGAGGACTGCTATTACATATGTCGAGTATAACATTTAAATACCTTGGCTCTTTTGTAGCATTTTTGTTTTCCATATTTAGCTGCAGCTTTGTGTATGCTGAGAATACTAAAACTGTTTAGAGCATGGTAATGTATGTACTGTATACTTTTGTAAAAAAATCCACATAATGAAAAACCTTCAATCTATTCAGAATAGACAAACACCTAAATATAAATCCTATCCACATACCTTTAGAAAATCCAGCAATTTGTTTGACGATATATTGTCAAAGGCCTAGACTGGTTGCTATGGTAATTAATCCTTAGACTACATAGTACCGATTCACAATAGACATGTCTTAATTCATCTGCTCTAAATACTGGAAAGTAAAGTATAAAGCTGCATTTGCAAGCTAAAACTAGTTATTAAGGGAAGTAGGATGATTTGATTAATGGATTTGAACATAAAATTCAGAATAAAGTCACTGTCTTCTGTGGGGAAGAATTTAAGAAGCATATTATTTTACTAAACATTTATTTGAAACAGATACTGTATGAGTAAACAGTATTTTCTGTTTAAGAAAATTTCTGTGATTTCCTGATCACAAAGCATAAAATTCTTGCAAGCAGGAATATTGTTACACATCTTGTTTCTGATATGATTCTTTATTTTAATATAACATACTGTAATTTGTACTAGGGAAGCCATTAATAATCATCTCAAGAGATTCAAAGATAGTAATATAAATGCTTTAGGCTGATTTGTTTCAATGAAAGCTTATTGAGAGAGGTTCCCTCACTGTCCTCTCATGGCACTTTTCATTAATTTGAGTTTTCATCCTCAAGATGAAAGATGCCAAGTCTCTCTCTCTCACTCTGTATATAAGTATGTATATTAACATATTTGTCTAATATATTTATGATTGTAATATAAAATGATATACGGACACCTGAAAAGTAAAGCTACCCTTTCCTACCGTTCACTTAAGATGCATTACTGAATCTTGTATACATTCACTGAAAACCAATCAGAAAGCTCCCTTTGCGTGCAGAGTTCTCATTCCATTTCATTATTGTAACTGCAGTGCTCTCAAATTATGGCTATTTGTTTTCTTTAGCAATGAAACATATTTCCTATATTTTTGAAATGGTATTTCAGAGTGCCCCTAATTGTTTTAGAAGTGTCGGGTGTCTCCACATCTTCAGTCCCTTTTATTTGCTCGATTAAGCTCCCTTTTGTATTTAGACAACTGCATGTGAAGAGCTGTTTGGTGCCTTTTAATTGTATTCTGCTTTTACTATTGTATGAACAGGCTAGGACTATGAGGAGTTGCACCTATTTAGATTTTTATATTGCTTATGCCTCACCTTTCTTACTAAGGTGAAAACTCTTTTTAGTACTTGTTTTTGGCTAATTAGCAGAACATTAGGTTGTAAATGACAAAAAGAAGCTAATCCTGCTATAGAATAATAGGAATAAAGTTATCAAGTGTTGGAACTAGTTTGACTACATTATCCTTTAGTCTTAACCATCTAAGTCAGGGGTCAGCAACCTTTCAGAAGTGGTGTGCCGAGTCTTCATTTATTCACTCTAATTTAAGGTTTTGCCTGCCAGTAATACATTTTAATGTTTTTATAAGTCTATAATATATAACTAAATTATTGTTGGATGTAAAGTAAATAAGGTTTTTAAAATGTTTAAGAAGCTTCATTTTCAATTAAATTAAAATGCAGAGCCCCCCGGACTGGTGACCAGGACCTGGGCGGTGTGAGTGCCACTGAAAATCAGCTCGCGTGCCGCCTTCGGCACGGATGCCATAGGTTGCCTACCCCTGATCTAAGTTAAGAGCCAGGTTAAAAGTTGTTTGTTTCTGAATGCATAGCAGTATTTAATGTATTACGTGATTTTTAACTGGGATAGCTCAGTGGTTTGAGCATTGGCCTGTTAAACCCAGAGTTGTGAGTTCAATCCTTGAGGGGGCCACTTAGGGATCTGGGGCAAAATCAGTACTTGGTCCTGCTAGTGAAGGCAGGGGGCTGGACTCGATGACCTTTCAAGGTCCCTTCCAGTTCTAGGAGATAGGATATCTCCATTAATTTATTTAAATTTTATATTTATTTACTTTATTGGGTGTTGGTGATGACTGCTTTATTCAGGTTAATATTCAATTACAGAGATGACAACTATCACCAATATATTCTACCACTCTGGTTGTGAACAAAGGGTCACGTAAAAAGACATCATATTGTCTCAATAGTAAGATTCAATACATCTATAATTGCATCAATTAGCTATTTTTTAGGCTGTCTTCAATTTCACTTTTTATTATCAGAAATCAGGATCATAATTGGACTAGAGGTTTTAATATGTATTCATCATAAATGATTCTGTCTCTTATTCTATTTTCCTCCTCAAATCGTAGCTTGAATTCTGCATCACCTGTCACTGAAGTCCCATCATCTTATCAGTAATAGGCAATTTTTCTTTAGTAATTGCACTTTTAATTGGAAAATCTTAAATATTCTGCTGAAGTCTGACTTCTGGAAACTTTTAGGTGCTGCAGGTCTGACTAGCAATTGAAAAAAAAACAATGACTACTGCATTTTAGATTTCAAACAGAAGCAGATCAAGTTGAAATGAAGGAATGTTAATGTCTTTGTATGCTTGACTTGACACAATCGTAGAATATTGTTCCTTATGGACATCTGCAGTGCTCATTTTGCAGTTAAGGAGAGTTGCTGTGTAGAATGCTAAAGAAGAATTTGAGGAAATGAAATGTAAGAATCAAAAACTAGAGAGTGTGGTAAATGTATTCTGTTTGCCAAGCTGATTAATTCTATCATGTTTAAAATGGAATTGCTGGGGGAGCAAAAACAAAAAACACCAATCCTATTTGCAAATAAAATGCTGTATAATGAATTTAATCATTATACTATAGGTACTTCCCAGACTTGCCCAAGATTGCACACCGAACTGTATCAGAATAAGAGTAGAACCTTGAACTCCTAACTCCGAGTTGTCATGGGGCATGGGGGCAATCCAGACCAGTAAGGGGTTGTGTCACAACTTGCCCTGGAACCGAGAATGCCTTACAGTGCTTTGCTGCTGTAGCACCTAGCCTGGGATGCTCACAGCCAGCCTATAAGCATGCAGGGCACGCCCTGAGCTAGACTACCCTGGTTCAGTAACTCTGACCCCAGCAGCCTGTCTGCATCCCACAGCCCCACTCTGGCTTTCACCAGCTTTGGTTACAATCAGCAAGGTGACCCCAACACACACCCTGTCCCAAATTGTCCCCAAATCATGTGCTCTGCGATGTCCAGCCCTGTCCTGGACAGCTCCGAGAAACAATTACGTTAATTCACAGCTTATTAACTTAACTGGGGTAAATACAACCTTTCCTTCAAACACTGCACTAAGTTGGTTTATAGTAAAAAATAAAACAAATTTATTAACAATAGGAAATAGATTAAGTGATGCCAAGTAAAAGGAATAAAGCTAGAAAGGATTACAAGCAAATAAAAGAAAAAGCACATTTAAAAGTCTAAAACTTAACCTAGCAAGGTACAGGCTTTATTCAACATGATTTCTCTCACCAGTTATTCTTCTTCCCAGGGCCTTTCATAGAAGTACAAGATGCTGCCTTCCTTTGTCTTCCAAGGTGAAAGATCTTGGCCTAAACAGGTGTCTCACCTAGGTTCAGTTCCCAGAAATTTCAGCCCCCCTGGTTGGAGGACCCATCTTTCTCAGCTTGCAAGAGCTCTTTTCCCTTGTGTCTGTTTAGTGATGGATGTCATATATGGCTTCTGTCCTTGCTTATGTCTTCCAACGTTCAATGACCTTGCTTCAAGAGGCAGGATGACCTCATGATGGTCTTCCCATCCTCCTGCTGATTCCTCTATAAATGGGGTTTCTGTTGTTTTTGGTCACACCATGCTTAATTTCATTGGAGACTGGTAGATAGCTGCCTTCTCTCCTCTTTGGGAGGGAACCTGTTTCACCACAGACTTCAAAACATATCATTAAGCATTCTTATTTCCTCATATAGTGGTAATACATACATTTCACAATGATATTAATTACCAGTGTGTCATGAGCTTTCAGAAAAGAGCTCACTCTATACACTTCTATAATACAGTAATATTGCATACAATCAGGTGATTCAGTTGTCTAGCACACAGACTCTCAGGATGTGACCTGCATGCCTGTAGGCTGGCTGTGAGCATCCCAGGCTGGGTTCAACAGCAGCAAAACACTGCAAAGCACCTAGGGTTGCGGGGCAAGTGGTGACACAACTCCTTACATCTCTTGATTGCACCTTACACCAATCCTATATGCTAACCACTAGACCACATTGCTTCTGCACAGTTATCATTAGGTATTGAAGTTGGGTAAACATTGTCCACAGTTTACCTCATTTACCCAATGTCATAGTGTTTCATTGGCAGAACTGGGAATAGAACCCATGCCTGCATGGGCCTGACTTACTGGACCTCAAAGCATGCCTAACATTTGAATAACAAGTTTCATTTCTCACTCACTTTTTATTGACCTGTAATTGTTGTTAACTTTCCAAATGAACAGTAGTTGTATGTCCCATTTTCACTTTCAATCCAGCACAAAGAAGCAAGTTCTACTGCCAGCAACCCCACAGGACTAGATTTACAGCAAATTAACGTTAAAAATTTGTAGCCGAAAACTGACTCTTTTTGTAACCTGATTTTCAAGATGCAGTGTTTCTTGAGAGATGGAGCTTGTATATGAAGTTTGGCATCAAAATAAAAACCTTTTTTCTTTCTCTTTCCTCTGTATTGGCTGAGTGTGTAGCAAGGCACTAAACTCCTTGTAGAACCCAGATTCCCATTCTGAGAGAATAATAGAGAATAGTCCATTGGCAGTTAACCCCACTTGACTCACCTACTTTCATTTATCCTGTTGCTTTCCAAACCAGACAATGTTGAGTGAAGTCTTCAGAACAGGCAATATTAAATAAGTATAAAACCTTATGAGGAAGAATGAATAGTAACTCACTCTATTCTAGAAGAACAAGTATGTATCTTTTGTGTACCATGCTCCTCAAGTGGAGCTGATAACACATAGAATAATGTTTGGGGAAAAGAGGTGGGTAGGAGGTCAATGAACTTCCGGGAGACTCTGTGAAAGAAGTTGTACAGAGATTTAAGCTTTACGATACAACGATGTTTTCTCAGGGATGTGCACAGGAATTTAAATTTGACTGCTTTTGGAGGGGCACATTCTGTGCCTCCACTGTAACCCTGGGGCCAGAGGAGCTTGCTCTCTGGCCAGGGGCGGAGGAGCTGTCAGCTCTCGCTACGGCCCCAGAGGTGGAGGAGTTCTGTGCCCCTACTGATTATTGGGGGGCCCATGCCCCTGCTTGCCGCCCTTCCTCCTCTCCCCCACCCCTCCCCGTGCATACCCCTGCTCTTTCTCAGTATCCCTATGTGTCTTCTCCACAGGCATTAACATTCATGCCCTTTGTGGTTAATTAGCAAGGGAAGGTAGTATATTTCATGCCCAAATTCCAGTGATCACATTTCTTTCCATCATTAAGTGTGAACACAGTTTAAATGGAAAATTCTTAGTAGAATGGGGAAAACAGAGTCCAGTAATCTTATTTTTTGGTATGCACATGTGACGAACTGGGACTGTTCTTAATGTGGTCTTTGAATGCTGAGAGGGGAGTGTGGCTAGGATGGTCTGCATGGGGGGATGGGAAACTGGCTGTGAGGGAGAATACCTGAGTATGAGACATGAGAACCCAGGAAGGGGTTAGAGGCCTGGTGACACCTTTGCCCGGGAAACTGAACAAAGGGCTGGGACCCCAAGATGGACCTATCTGAGGGGGTCCTGTTGTCTGCCTGCAAGACCTGTCTTGGACTGTTCCTGTCGTATAAATAAACCACCTGCTTTACTGGCTGGCTGAGAGTCATAGTGAATCGCAGGAAGCCGGGGGTGCGGGGCCTTGTGTCCCCCCACACTCCGTGACAGCATGTATTTATCCTGTTGTCAAAATACCATATCTTTGGACATAGCCACCAAAATGAGTACAAAAGCCAGTCCGATTACAACTGCTTCCAATAATTGGAGGGACTGTCCATGCACATGTAGTGTGGAGCTTTACAGGGATAAAATTGTGTGATACATTTTCTTTTTTTGGTCATTTCTGTGTTCCCCTAATGGAGTTTGATGTGGGATGGTGTTTTATATACCTACATACTATTATTTTGTGTGTGTGTTTCACCAAACAGTATGCGTTGCTTCCTTTCCCATGTACCAAAGTAGTATATATTGGGATATAGGATATAAAGTAAGCTAGAAGGATATAAAGATCAACAGGGGAACTGCAAATTCTTTAGATAAGCTGTCTCTTATCAGCTGAGTCTAGCACTATAGACTTGATAGCTGTCGTAGCTCTGGTTAATTGAGCTTTACTATTAGGTAGAAAGGCTTAATGCCAGTTATGTAGGTACTGACAAAGCTGTGTTGGGTTTCCCAGAGATCTCCCTAGTATTGTCTATACTTCTGGAGAGAGAGAGTTTTGTACTTCTCCAGTGCAAGAATTAGCTCTTCATCATCCCAGTTATAGCTGATACAGGTAGTGAAATCTGTACTTAATCTAGTTAAAAGAATTCAAAGTTGCAAAGTAAAGCATCTGGAATTTAGGAAATGTTAGAAATATGTATTTCCTAGCAACCTTAAGTTGTTCCCTTTCTGCGTATATGAATTTTGCTACAGTCTTATTATGAGCGCATGCCTTTTTTTGTACAAAAGCCTTGCCTCATACAGTGTTGAGCGAGAAATTGTTTTGTAACTTTTAGCTTTTGAGGGAGCTGTTGAGATATTACAGTGAGGGGTGTAATATAAATATACTTACTGATATACTGGGTTATTACCTAAAATAATGTGATAAAATTAAGGGAGGGAACATTTAGGCTTAATATAATGAAACAGTTCCCTACACTGACAGATTGTGCAAAAGGTTCTAAAATAGTTTCTCACTTACTTTTGATAGAAATTACGTTGTTTTTTGAAAGTCCATCTGTTCATTGCTCTAAAGTACAGGACTCAGCAATGACTTTTCAAATTTTCTTTGAGACACTTACCAGTTAGTGAAGGGTTAGGGATACCTTGTTTGTATTTTTTGATTCATTCAAGAAAGTGTTTCAGAGCTCTCCTTTGATTTGGGAGGAAAGTTGAAATTTGCTGACTTTATTTTTCTCCATCTGAACGAAAGATCCCTTTAATTATTTTTGATCTGAAGTGTAAAATATATGACCTTCCTACTACTAATGTGCTGCTCATTTGCATATGTACTGTTGGATCTATGCCATTCAGCTATATTGTCTCATTACATTTCTCTCAAACTTTAAAATGTGATTTTTAATCAAACTCTTGGCAAATGACTCTTAATTTAATTTAAGCTAGGCTTTTTCTGGTCCCTTCCAAATTGTCATGAGAATCTAGTATGATAGTAAAAATTATAAATTATGATGAACAAAAATATAGTAAGTTTAAGAGTTCAAAAATTACATTATTTTGTACATTCATGAGTACTTTCTAAATACAGACATTTAGAATCATAAAATATTCTCTAGTACTAAAAGCTTGTTTTATTCTTAATAGAGCAAGTGTTTTTAGGTTACTTTCTTGATTATAACTCAAGGGAAACTTTTGTCACTTTGTCCATAATTGTTAATGGCCTATTGCCCATTATATTAAGAGTTTCTTCAGAGAAAATGCATACCAGCTTCAATGAAGTCCTTTTTGTATATTTGTTTTAGTTCTTAGAGTTCCTTTGACTTTTGGCAATCATACCACACCAAATATAATGTAAAGAAATACAAGTATATTGTTGGTAAGAAATTTTAGAAAACATATTTGTGAAATAGAGAATAAAATCAGAAAAAATGCTCTATATTGCAAGAGTTACTACTTTAAGTAGACAAGTAAATATTTGTAATCTGGTGTAATTTTTCAGCAGCAAAAGTCAATAGAGTCTTTTTCTAACACTTATTTTTGAAGGTTAGAGGGCAGTTTTTATGACAGGAAAATAAAAATTCATCAGCTGGAGTACATTCAACCAGTCCCGTTCCCCTGTTATGGAAGTCATCTTCTCAATGGCATTCTTTCCTTTCTGTCTGCCTGGCAGCCACTTATGTAAACCTTCTCTTGAGCACTTGTGCAAGAGGACACGGAAGCTGAACTGGAGTTAATTCCTTGTTCATCAGAGACTAGATAGTACCCCGGAACCTTGTCTCAGTATTATCCAAATTTGATAAATAAGGAAACTGAGTCCCAGCGATTAATTAAATAACCCAATGTCACACAACGAGTCATTGGCAGTCAGGAATACAACCAAATCTCCTGACTCATTCATCTGCTTTAGACACCGGATATGCTGCCTTACCAAAGAAGATAGAGACATAAGAAGGGGAGCCAGGATAGTATCCAGAATAGAAAAATAAAGATCAAACAAGAGTAGGGCCTGCAAGAATGAGGAAGAAAATACAATTAAAGGGCTAGAACTGGGAGAAAACTGCAAAAGGGGATGTATCATTTACTGCGATGTCTGTTTTGTGATCTTGCTTTTAATAAAGCCCTTTCTTGAAAGAGCTTATTTGAAAGCAATTTTGGACAATCCAGGTATCTAATTTATGTGTATCAGGTCATCTTTAGCTCGTCCCGTCCCCATCCCCCCCCCCCCCTCAACAAGTTAGAGGCACAATTTTCTCTTGCAGAGCTGTGGTTGTTTGAACCTAGCCAATTATACTTATCCAAGTATTGTACTACATAAGCCTTAATTATACTCTCAAACAATATACCCAGAATTGAAGTGTCTCTATCTCCCTTTGGCTCCTTTTAAAAAGAAAGACACCACATTAGTGACATCCAAGCCTTTGAACAACCTTTGTTGTTTTTAAAGGAGATTTTGCATATCCTCATCAGTACTTCTCAGTTTATTTCCTTCACACTGAAAAAGAGATTTTCTGTGCACTGAGATGGAAAGTTGAGTCCTTTCTTGATAGCATTGTATTCTCATCTTCGAGCTACTATTTAGAATCTTCCACATTTCCCTAAGAATACATTACCTTTATATTAGACCCAGATGAACAACCTACTTTTTATGGTCTGAAGTCTTTGTTCCACTTATCAGAGGGGTAGCCGTGTTAGTCTGAATCTGTAAAAAGCAACAGAGGGTCCTGTGGCACCTTTAAGACTAACAGAAGTATTGGGAGCATAAGCTTTCGTGGGTAAGAACCTCACTTCTTCAGATCTTGCATCTGAAGAAGTGAGGTTCTTACCCACGAAAGCTTATGCTCCCAATACTTCTGTTAGTCTTAAAGGTGCCACAGGACCCTCTGTTGCTTTGTTCCACTTGTAAATTTGTTTTGTGATTTCTACTGATTAAATTAGTTGTTCAGCTTCTGATCCTACAATATGTAAAAAGACTGCTGCAGTAAGCTTTCCTGATCCTCTGTGAGAGAAGAAGAACAGGAGTACTTGTGAGAGAAGGGGTTCCAGTGTAAACATCTAATTTCAGTCACTCCTAACTCGAAACAGTGTCTTTGTGATGGAAGCTTTTCATATTCAGCCCAAAGATCCATTTTGTGTGTTTGAGCTAAATTGGTACGTCCATTTTTGAGTTACAAGTGCACCAAAAGTCAGTAAAATATTCTGACAGTGAAAGAAAAGTCTTCCCCTCCCCCCCTTCACTCTTCCATAACTCGAGATTGAGAAATGTTTATGACTTTCAATAGCAACAACAAAACCACTTTTAGGCTTAGCATGGATTTATTTTTTGAGGAAGTTATGGGCAGTTTTAAAATGTAGGTTTAGTCCTAGTGTTCACTGTGTTTATCATTAAGGCAAACAGAAAAAATCTTGGCACAGATATAGTATGTAATTCTGTTGCCGCATTTATTTACCAGTATGTAAATCTATATCACACAACAGTTCTTGATAGCTCGTTGCATTTGCCACACCACCAAATTAACACTTTTGAAGAAAATGCTAACCATTAACTAAAAACTAAAGGTTAGATTCACTCTTTTCCCCCCCTTGTTCAGTCATTTTCGGATATATGGTAGATAGACACTTGGAATTTATTGAAACCTGCCCTCTTATAACAATAAATTCTGTCCTCTCTTTAGTGGATTGTTTTTCATCTAGTTAGATCCAATTGCAGGGACTACACAAGAGAGGAAGTACACTGCCTACGTACAAGCAATGCAAAAATTACAGCAGTACAACAGACAGCATTTTTCCACCATTATCAGCTTTCAGTGGGGATTCTGTTTCAGATATGTGACTGTGATTCAGTGAACCAGGAAAGTGTTTACCTGCAAGGTGAGCTGGTAGTAATGGGAGAAGCTTTTAATGTCTAAAATTTCAGGCGTCTCTGTTTAGAGCCATCCCTAGAGAAAGAAAAAGTGGGTCTCCTCCCCTTTTCTAGGTTCCCTCTGTCAATCACAAAGCCCTTTTGTCTTTCTAGTACATTGATGTGACTGGGCTTTGGCTATTTATCATGTTTCTGTCATCCTAACATGCAAAATAAAAGAGAGGAAATAGCTACTGGTTCTCAGGCCCTGGAGAATAAGTTGCTTGTGGCTGCTGAGGACCTGTGTGTCCCAGCTGCCCTGGAATGCTTTCTGCAGTGATTTGATCAACAACAATGTAGCACATTGCCCTTATGGTTTGGTGCTCCTAAGGCACTGTTCAGAACAAGGCTGATATTACAAGTCAGATGATGGGAAAGCAATTGAGCTTCACAGATCTGATTTCTCTCTCTTTGATCCTGGCGTAAAAGTGCCAAGGTCTCAAAGTGGAAACACAGTGCAGAGGAGACTTCGGCTGCTTTAATCCTGACTCTAAAGAGATCCATTCATAGGGTTTCAGAGTGGTATTTTATTTTTACATGATTTTAAAAGTAATGCTGGGTGCACTTTGCTTCAAGTAGTCATCAGTGATTGCAATAGTTTATATCTATAGGAATGCTAAATAATTTTCTTTTAAATTTCCAGTTCTGTATATACTATTTTCTTGCTTTTATTTATACGTTTTTCTGTATAGTAGGTATCTCATAAACATTAATTTATACTTTCACATATCTCTGAAGCACTGTTTTCATTTTACAGATGGAGAACTGAGTCATTGAGTGATTAGGTAATTTGCTAATGTTCAGATAGGAAATCTTTGGTGGAGATGGGATTGAACCCAGATTTCCTGGGGGCCACTCCAGTGCCTTAACTAGAAAACCATCCTTTCTGTATTCCTGTTGCAGTATATAATTTACTACTAGAAATTAGAGTGTGGTACGGAATTGCTTCCTGAGGCTTAGAGACTATGAAGTGGTATAAGACTGGTTATAACACTATATAACAAGGCACTTCATTTTTAAGCCAGGAAAATTGCAGTCCAGGTTTGAAGTGTCCTTCTATTCTTTCTTGAGTAGAATCAAAGATGGGGGAGAGATTATGACGCATGTTATTCTTTCTAAGGAAAGGGAGTCCAAACTTGAGGATGTGTTCTCAAACATCTTCTCTCTGTCTGTCCGTGCTGGAAGAAAGACAGGAAGCCATGGATGTCATTTAATCCGGCAGCAGCTTTATTCACTTACAACATATAGTGCACAGGAGGAGGTCAGCTCACTGCTGATCCAGATGTAGGCGCCTCAAACTCCCTTTCTCAGCTCCCTTAAAGGGGGCCAGGAAAAAGAGGGGGGTCAACTACCTAATAATGAGACTTAGGAGCCCCAAGCCTCCTTACTCAACTCCCAGAAGAGAGATTTTCCTTCAAATCCTTTTCTAATCCATTGTATTTGATAACTGTATCCCTTCTGTATTGAATAATACCTGCCCTGGACATCTGCCACAAGTTTACAGGTTATAACCTAACCCTCCATACTCGACTCCATAAATTCCAGACCGTCTGTGGTGAAAGCCTTGGCCAATATGGCAGAGAGTGAAAAATTCCTTCCCAACTCCCTGAGGAAAAGGAGCAACTAACGTAATGCCGACAGTTGGTCAAACGGGAACTAGTCCTTTTGCTAAGTTCATAGGTGGGTGTTGCCAGCCCAGTTCTAGTAAAAAGGGCCTCTCTGTGACTGCATATGGTATAAATACCTAACCCCCCACTCCTCCGACACCCACACATTCTTCCATTTGGCAGCAAGGGCTATGCAATGACCTTTTCCTTACCTGGCTCCACTGTCCATCCCTATAAGCTTTCCCCCTTCTTGCACCTGCTGTCAGAGAGCTCATAAATGGGCATCAAACCTTATCTTCCAGGTAGCTGGACAAAAGACCTACTCCCATAAAATTGCAGTGGGCTCATTGTAGCCACTTGTAAAAAGAAAAGGGAGATGAACAACCAGCAGTTCATGCAAGAAGGGGAAAGGTGCTTTTTACTCTGCTCTAATTCCCACCCCCAATCTTCCCCCAAAGGCATTTTGCATGTTGTTTATCTTTCTTATGCATACACTTCGTGTGTTAGATGCAACGGATTGAATGCTACTCTTATTCCTGTTGCTTTCCTTTCTCCCCTATCTCTAACTTCCTCTCCTCAACAGTTTTCTTTCTGCTTATGCTGCTGCTGTGTTGTTCCATTTTAAAAAGTAGATACCTAATTTTGCCCTAGCTGAAGAATTTATATCTGGTTTCTTATTTAATAAACTTAAATCAGAAGCACCAAAATCTCCCAACATAAAATAAAATAAAACTTAAAAAAAAAAAGGTTGCCCCGAGTAAGAAGTTTTGAAACGGGTAATAACCACCTCACATTTACAAAGGGTTATATCTTCAAAGTCTTTAGTAACTTTACCTAACTGATCTCTAGCATCTCTGTAATACTGTATTATCCCATTCTAACAGATGGGAGCACAGACACACAGGAAGTGACCAGGCAGTGGTAGGAATAGAATTCAGGAATGCTTGACTCCCAATCTTCTGCTTTGTCAGCAAGACTCTGTTGGATTGGCTGTTACAATTCAATGGGTTGGCTTTTGCCCCAGTGGAATAAGTTGTAGTTCTTCTTCGAGTGATTGTTCATGTGCATTCCAAGCAGGTGTGTGTGCGCCGCGTGCACGCCAGCCGGAAGATTTTCCCATAGCAGCATCCGTAGGGTCGGCTCCGGCGCCCCCTGGAGTGGTGCCTTTATGGCGCTGTATATAGGGGCCAGCCGACCCCCCACAACCTCAGTTCCTTCTTACCGCCGGTGACGGCTAGCTGGAACTTCTCTTGCTCTTTAGCAGTCGTGGCACTGTTCTATAGTTCTTGTACATAGTTTATTAGTTAGTAGTTAGTGTTACTGTTAGATAGTTAGGTGTCAGTTGGGGGGTTTTTCCCCAACTTTTCATCGCCCCGCTGTGGCATGCCCAGGTCCCCAGGGTTTAAACTCTGTCGGGACTGCGGGAAGTTTATGCCAAAAAGTGAACCGCACTCTTCCTGCTTGCGGTGCCTCGGGGAGACCCATCAAAGGGACAGGTGTCCTATTTGCAGGGCTTTTCGCCCCAGGACTCTCAAGGATAGAAAGCAGAGACTTAAAGTCCTCCTAATGGAGGCGGCACTGCGGCCGCAATCGGATCCCGGACCTTCAGAGCCGGCACCCAGCACTTCATCCTCGGTGCGCAGTGCCCCGGCACCGGAGATAGGTCGTGAGGCCAAGGCCCCAAGACCCCGGCACCGCAGAGATTCGGCCCATAAGAAATCGTCTCGACAAGACGCCGCTCTCCTTCGCCGGAGCCGGCTAAAAAGAACAGGCCGCGGACCGAACAATCTCCCTACGGGGACTCTAAAGGTCGGGCGCAGTCCACGATTGTTTTGAGGCAACCCGCGCCGCAGACCGATCCGGCCATCCCATTGACTCCCGCCCCAGAGAGGGCAAGGTCAAGTCCGGAACGCCATAGATCCCCGGACATTATGGAGGAGGTCCGCCTCCCATCGACGCCTGAGGCGTTCGAGGCCGCCTCAGACCTCTTGAACTTTCCGGTGCCGGCGTCGCCGCACCGGTGCAGACAACCTCCGGCTGCCGCCGGGCCCCAGTATCACACTAAGGGTAAACCGGCGATGCGTTCACAGCACTCTCCATGCAGTGCCACAGTACCGGCACCGGCGCGAGCACCCCAGCTGGCGACTGTGGGTACCGCTCCTCCGATGTCCTCCTATTCAGAGACTTCTGACTCGGAGGCGGACTCCTGCCGTTCTAACAGATCAAGGAGCAGATCGTCCTCGCCTAGGAGTGCCCAACCATACCCGACACAGTGGCATCAGCAGCAGAAGTGGCAACCACCTCCACAGTGGCCGTTCTGGACGCCATGGGCCTACCATCAGTCCGTGGGTCAGGCGTACGGGCCCTGCTCGCGAACCGCTTCCGTCTCCTCAGCGTCTGGGGCACCGCCGCTAATGCCACTGGCACCGCCGACTGACAGGAGTGTGCCACAAGGCATTACGGCACCCCCAGGTCAAACAGCGGCACCGACAGGGGCTTTGCTTCCTTCAGCGCAGGCACCGCCCAGCACTCCTCGGCGTTTGGTGGCGACCCCGGTACCGGCCACGGTGCTGCATCTTGAGCCCGCACCGACCGCGCAGCCGGAGTACTGTGTGCCGCAGGCCCTTACACAGGGAGATGTGCTAGATGAAAGCCAGCTACATGGAACATCTTCCTCTTCATCGCCGGATGAGGTAGTAGCGGGAACTTCTGCTGCTCCGGCTTTAGAGGATAATGGACTCCTCCAACAGCTCCTTACTCGAGCGGCCCAGAGCCTCTCGATACAGACGGAACAGGTCGAGGTGGACACCGATCCTGTAATTGATATCCTGGCCCCGTCGGGCCCATCTAGGGTGGTCCTACCCCTCATAAAAACCATTGCGGACACAACCCGCACTTTGTGGCAAACTCTAGCCTCATTGGGCCCTACAGCCAAAAAGACTGAGAGGTGGTATTTTGTCCCAACCAAGGGCTATGAACATCTTTACATGCACTCCCCGCCAGACTCCCTGGTGGTGGATGTGGCCAACCAGAGGGAGCGACAAGGTTTTCAGGGATCCACTCCTAAAAATAGAGAGGCTAAAAAGTTGGACCTCTTCGGACGTAAGGTCTATTCAACGGGGGGCCTACAGTTGCGTATTGCCAATCAGCAGGCCATAGTGAGCCGGTATGGACACAACACGTGCTCGGCTTTGTCTAGGTTTACGGACCTCCTCCCGCAGGATTCACGAACTGAGTTCTCGGCCCTTGTCGAGGAGGGCAGATTAATTACTCGAGCTTCCCTTCAGGCAGCCTTGGACGCAGCCGATTCGGCCTTGCACACGTTGGCTACTGGTCTCGTCATGAGGCGCGGAGCCTGGCTTCAAGTTTCCGGCCTTCCTCATGAAGTCCAACAGACTATACAGGACTTACTTTTCGAAGGGCCCACGCTTTTCTCAAAAGACGGACAAACTGCTCCATAGCCTAAAGGACTCGCGGACCACCCTCCGTTCTTTAGGCCTACACACCCCTGTTACTCAGCGTAGGCAGTTTAGGCCACAACAGGCCCCGCGTCCATATCAACCTCAAAATCGAGGTGAGTCGTGCGCAGGAGACCGCGGACTGGCAGGAGGAGGCAGTAACAGCAGCCCTTCGGACAGTCTTCTACCCAACCAAGGCCTCCGCAGGGGCCTAGGCCACCATTTTGAGGGTTTGGTCGAGGACAGCCTACCGGACAGATCTCTGGATCCTCCCAACCTTACCTTTTCATCACGTCTGTCCCCCTTCTATCGTGCGTGAGCCCGGATCACGTCAGACGCTTGGGTGCTTCGCACGGTAGAGGAGGGATATTCTATCCAGTTTTCCTCCCTCCCGCCCCACCAGCCCCCCTCCCTGTCCCTCTTTAGGGACCCCTCTCACGAGCAATTTCTCCTTCAAGAAGTTCAGTCCCTCCTTACAGCAGGGGCAGTGGAGGAGGTGCCTCCAGAACTACGGGGCAAGGGCTTCTATTCTTGATGTTTCCTAATACCGAAAGTGAAAGGGGGCCTCAGACCTATTCTGGACTTGCGGCGTCTCAACAAGTTTGTCAAGAAGCTCAAGTTCCGCATGGTCTCCCTGTCCTCCATCATTCCTTCCCTGGATCCAGGAGACTGGTATGCCGCCCTCGACTTAAAGGACGCATACTTCCATATCGCGATAATCCCTCGCCACAGGCGTTACCTCAGGTTTCTCGTCGGCGACGTTCATCTACAGTTCACGGTCCTACCCTTCGGTCTATCAGCAGCCCCAAGGGTCTTCACAAAGTGCATGGCAGTTGTGGCAGCCTTCCTTCGCAGGCAAGGAATCCAGGTATTCCCTTACCTGGACAATTGGCTCATCAAGGGCAGGACCAAGGCACTCGTGGAGGCTCAGGTGGTCTTCATCAGGCACACCTTCAGCTCCCTCGGCCTCTTACTCAACAAGGCCAAGTCCACTCTTTCTCCAACACAAAGAATCGAATTCATAGGAGCACTTCTGGACTCGACACAAGCCAGAGCATATCTCCCAGAGGCCAGATTCTGAACTTTGTCCAACATCATTCTCGGCCTCCAAAGTTACCCTACCACCACAGTAAGAAGCTGCCTCAAATTACTAGGGCACATGGCAGCATGTACCTATGTCATCAGACACGCCAGGCTCAGACTGCGCCCTCTCCAATCTTGGTTGGCAGTGGTTTATCGGCCAGTCAGGGACTCCCTACACTCAGTGGTGACGTTACCTCGTCCGCTGTTGGACTCCCTCCAATGGTGGCTCGACCCACGGGTGGTCTGCGCGGGGGTCCCTTTCCTCGAACCAGAGCCCTCCCTGACCCTGGTAACGGACGCGTCGGATCGGGGATGGGGTGCACATCTGGGCCACCTCCGGACCCAAGGTCTTTGGTCAAGGGAGGATCTTTCATCGCACATCAATGTCAGGGAATTGCGAGCAGTATGCCTCGCATGCATGGCATTCAAGTCCCAGCTCGCGGGCAAGTGCGTTTCTGTCCTCACAGACAATACTCCAACGATGTTTTATATCAACAAACAGGGTGGTGCTCGCTCCTCTCCCCTTTGCCAGGAGGCCCAAGCATTATGGGACTTTTGCGTACAGAATGTAATTTTGCTCCCTCATGGGACGCAGTCAGGGATCCCTATCAGACGCGTTTCTCCTCTCTTGGGCAGACGGGCTTCTTTACGCCTCCCCCCCCCCCCCCCCGATTCCCTTGATTCACAAGGTGATCCTCAAGGCCCGCAGAGATCATGCTCGACTCATCCTCATAGCTCCTGCATTGGTACGCGTCTCTCCTACACATGTCTACGAAGGTTCCGCTCAGGTTGCCCCTACTACCGGACTTGATCACGCAGGATCGCGGTCGCCTCCTTGACCCGAACCTGGAGTCGCTCCACCTCACAGCTTGGATGTTCCATGGCTAAACCCACTGGAGTTACAATGCTCCCATCAGGTCAGACAGGTCCTGTTGGGCAGCAGGAAGCCGTCGACAAGGTCTACGTATTTGGCCAAGTGGAAGCGCTTCTCCCTCTGGGTTACACAGCACGGTCAGGGCCCCTTGCTTGCCCCGATCCCTCTCATCTTGGACTATTTGCTACATCTGAGACACCTGTGACTAACTTTCTCATCGATTCGAGTCCACCTTGCTGCAATCTCCGCATTCCACCCTGGAGAGGGGAGGACCTCAGTGTTTGAAAAACCCACTTGTTGGACGGTTCCTTAAGGGTCTTGACAGATTGTTCCCACATATCCATCAACCTGTCCCTGCTTGGGACCTCAATTTGGTCCTGTCTGTCCTCACGGGGGCCCCGTTCGAGCCGCTGGCTTCATGCTCGCTGTTATACCTCTCATATAAGGTCGCGTTCTTGGTGGCTATCACATCAGCACGGAGGGTATCGGAACTCAGAGCATCTGACATCTGAGCCTCCATACACCGTCTTCCACAAGGACAAGGTCCAACTCAGGCCGCATCCTGCGTTCCTACCTAAGGTGGTTTCCCCGTTTCACATGGGTCAAGACATTTTTCTCCCTGTGTTTTATCCAAAACCGCACTCCTCGGCTACGGAGCGCAGGCTGCATTCTCTGGATGTTCGCAGGGCTCTCGCGTTCTATATAGAAAGGACGAGACCCTTCAGGAAGTCGACCCAACTTTTCGTAGCTGTGGCTGACAGTAGGAAGGGGCTCCCGGTCACGTCACAGAGGATCTCGGCTTGGATCAGAACCTGCATCCAGGTGTGCTACAGTCGGGCCAATGTACCAGCCCCGCCTATCACGGCCCACTCCACAAGAGCGCAGGCCTCTTCGGCTGCGTTCCTGGCCCACATCCCAACACAGGAAATTTGTAGAGCGGCCAACTGGTCCTCGATCCACACCTTTACGGCTCACTACGCCATTACGCACCACGCTAGGGAGGATGCTGCATTTGGCCGAGCAGTCCTCCAGTCTGCAGTGACCTCCAACCCCACCACCTAGACTTGGGCTTGTGAGTCACCTGCTTGGAATGCACATGAACAATCACTCGAAGAAGAAGAAACGGTTACTCACCTTCTCGTAACTGTTGTTCTTCGAGATGTATTGTTCATGTCCATTCCAATACCCACCCTCCTACCCCTCTGTTGGAGTATCGGCAAGAAGGAACTGAGGCGGTGGGGGGTCGGCTGGCCCCTATACACAGCGCCATAAAGGCGCCACTCCAGGGGGCGCCGGAGCCGACCCTACTGACGCTGCTATGGGAAAATCTTCCGGCTGACGATCACGCGGCGCGCACACACCTGCTTGGAATGGACATGAACAACACATCTCGAAGAACAACAGTTACGAGAAGGTGAGTAACCGTTTCTTCTTGAGGATGACATCATAGTCATGAAACATAAGGCCCCATCCTGTAGTACTTAATCATGTAAGTAATCCTATTACCTGTATGTTAGTAAGGGATATTAGGAGCCTCAGTTTTGCAAAAGGCAACTTAAACAAATGTAAAATGTATTTATATAAAAATAAATAACCCTGTGCTTATGAAACATTCAGAGCTTTGCACCAAAATACACAACTGCATAATATTTTATGTACAAAAGTTGTAAAGGTTTTGTATATTCCTAATGTAATGTTTCCATAACATAGGTCTTTGGAGAGTTTTTATAGCATGGAACATGTGATATTTATCTTTCATTTTAGAAATGTGCATATTTTTAACTATAGACATTGGAAATACTTAGAATTCTGTTCCTGTGAGCTAATTGCTGACTGGAATAGTCAAATAAAAGCTACTTTGTGGTTAGATGTTTGTGGTCTTTCATTTGGCTTTTTGCCCTAAGATAAAATGTCAGTGTAAAACATGGTATCAAACAATGTATCCTGCACATAATTTCAAGCCTGCCAAATGGCTGGAATTTTATAAACGTTAAATTACATCATTCTTCTCCATTCTACCTTCTACTTACACTTTATTAGTATTTTGGTAGAAGAATATAAATTACGCAGTGCAAACAGCTGACCATGTCATAGATTATTTCTACTGGCATATGTTCTGTACTTTATAAAACAGATTTTATATTGTGTTTCCAGTTCTGTGAAATTGAGGTTTTAGGGATATTTTCTCGTACTCTGTATAATTAGACATACTTTATTGTCTGCTGTATTTGGATATATTGACTAGAAAGTACAGTAGGAGAATGTTTCTGGGGATTTTTAATAATTTTAGCCTAGATAGCTGTAGTCTCAAACCAACAAAATGTGATCAGTTTTATATACAACAATGGTTTAGGCCTTGACCCTGTTCCTACTGAAGTCAATGGCAATACCTCTATTGGCTCTAGAAGGAGCAGGATTGGACCCATAGGGTAAAATCTTGGCCCTGTTAAAGTCACTGACAAAACTCCCACTGACATAAATGGAGCCAGAATTTCACTTAATCTGAAGGAGAGGATGGGATATGTAAATGCCCAATGAGAAACTAAAGAAATATTGCATCAATTATTAAATCACTAAATCAAATAAATACTACAAATACTAAATGAGCCTGATGAATTTCCTCCCATTGCAGGGGCCTTAGACATTTATAGCACTTTGGTCTCTCCTGTTCTCCGCTATGGCACACAGGGTAGTTTCCTGAACACTAAAATGCTTTGTTTTAACTAAAAGTCTTTGACTTTAATATAGAGATACCTGGATGAAATTTAGTGCCCTGTGATATACAGGAGGTCAGACTAGATGGTGTACTGATTCCTTCTGGTCTTAAAGTGTATAAAATCTATTAAATAAATTTAAAATAGCAGCCATAATTAGAAAAGGTACATTGGAATTGTAATGAATAATTCTACGTCATGTCAAAACATTCTAAGGAAAAGTTTTTTTCTGTTCAAGTTGAAATGAAAAATGAGTTTACGTTATATCAGTGAAACTCTACAAAGGCATCTAGTCCCTGATCATTCAAACATGTATGTGAATAATTGAACTAAGATAACTAAGAACACTGTCAAGTTTGTTATTGACACTGAACTCAGTAGGACTACTCACATGTGTAAGTATTTACAAGAATAAGGTGTGGTATGTGGGTCCAAATTTCACATTCATTTTGCTTACAAGTTAGTACTTGAGATCCTAAGGTAAGCAAAATTCTCATTGCCTTCAATGGGAGTGTTTCTTGGGTAAAGACTGAAGCACCACTCCTTTAAAGAGCAACCAAGCTGGAAATTGCAATAATTTTTCTGCCGATATGTCAACTATATGCCAAAATATAGTAAATTGTACAAGTCCTAAAGTTTATGAGGCTTGGAAGGGCTGCTAACAAAACAAATAGCAGTTCACTGGAGCAACAAAGATTGATTGTACAAGGGAGGAGGCGCATTAAGGAGTAGTCGGAATATTGCTGTGATTTAATGCAGTACAAACACGGATGGTAATGGTCACACACTGTGTGTCTAGTATATGTTTGTATGCGTTTATTTGAAGAGTGCAAGTTCTCCTGCCGAAAGAGAAATGGCAGCCATCTTCCTTTCATCAGTAGCTTCTGCCAAGAGATACAGCATTTGAAAGGATCATTACCAACTTTGAAAGCTAATCAGTTACAAAACATGAAACGCAGGCAGTTTCAGGTGCTATACCTGCCCCAAGTCCCCCTGCCAATTTTTGTGCTTTTACATTTGCAGTTTTCTGTTTCAAAAAATATTGGTCTTTCTTATGTTGCTGCATGAAAGAGTCACACAAACAGGGCTAACTGCACTATTTAAAGGAAATATTGAAACCAAAATGCTGACACACGCCCACCAAGTACACATACTAAAAAAATGGAGAAATATATTTTTTCTTGAAAGTCTTTCAACTGTAGTAATTTTAAGTGGTGTCTGAAACAATAGATAAAACTATTTGAGGCAGAAATGTGATGTCAGTTTAATGAGTCCCTTTAAAATGCAGTATTTCAGCTATAACTACCAGGAACTAAGAGTTGCTATCAGTTTTTCCTTGTATTTCACATATACGCATAAAAGACTGTTGTATTTATATGCAAGTCGCTTTATTAAGACTTTTTTTAAAAGCAGTGTGTTTGAAATTTGAGTCTCTTGACTCATCCTTTACTATGCCTATGTACTTGTACTGTTACGTGTGCATTGTTGTGCCTCTGATGCACATTACTGAAGGAGAGTGCATAGAACAAAAGCTAGCATGCATGAGGAGTGTGGGTATGTACACACCAATGCTCTGCCATGGCCCTGCACCTGTTCTACAGTGCAATGTGAGCAAGGGCAAGGGAGGTGTACCCAGGTTATGGGTATCGATAGTCCTCCAGGGTCATTCCCACAATGCATTGATCCCTATGCTGCCTGACCCTTACTCAAAGGTTTAAAGGTCCCTGGCCCCCCTCGTGGTAGCAGTATCCTGCACTAAGCATTTCAGATCAATTCTTCCGTGAACTGTATTGGTCACCACATGCGATCATGGACCATGTTCCAAGAGCTGCTGCCTTTTCTCTAGAGCACACCTGGGTGTTGATCAAAGTGTAGTCAAAGTACATCGTCCTCCATGACTTCGCCTGGATCAGCAGGAACATCAAACTCTCTCAGAAGCTTGGGCATTCACCAGACTCTGTCCCAGTGCCGGGAATGCATGAAGCACCTGAGGCTCCTATAACGAAGGTGAAGAACTCCAACAATCACTCCAGGAGAGGGCGTAGCATGTGCCCATGCTATGATGAGCTGGACGAGGTGTTCTCCAGGGCTACCAGTACACAGCCTGAAGTATCTCACAATCCCCTTTTGTGTGACGGGACACAGGTGAGGGGCAGGGTAAGCAGGCATCAGGGTCTCTCATGAGAAGTCCTGGAGCAGCACCCAGGAGACCCAATGGAATAGAAGCATGGAATTCTGCATCCCTACCCAGTGGACCCAGTTGATGAAGCCTACCATTGAGGTCCTGAGGATGACCTGAGCTGCTACAGGAACAAGAACCCGAGGCCAGTAAGTTACAATACATCCCCACAGTCCCCAGAAATATCCTCTCTTGCTCCGGTAATATATATACTTAAACCTGGCCTACCCCACCCC
The DNA here is from genome assembly GCF_011386835.1 of Chrysemys picta bellii. Lineage (NCBI taxonomy): Eukaryota > Metazoa > Chordata > Testudines > Emydidae > Chrysemys > Chrysemys picta. The sequence continues at coordinate 331,720,863 of NC_088791.1, read as the reverse complement.
AACATGCTCCCTGAGGAAAACACAGCTCTAAAATTAATGATTAAATTGAAATCCTATGAACTACTGTAAAGCATTTAGTGGACTCTTTACCAGATTACTAATGAGCAGTCACTGTGCACCTGTGTCTGTTCATTTTTCAGCCACCATTCTGGCAGCAATGATCCCTGGGCTGCACAGATTGGACAGACATGAGGGGAGGGAGTGGTGGGCACTGAAAGGGCCTAGGTGGGGAAAGAACAGTTTTATGACATTTATGCAAAAACCCAACACCGCCCCTCCCTATCCATCTTTCCTTCCCCTTATCAACAATTGCCATGCGGAAGGAAAGTGGGGGTGCTTTGTTGCTTGTGTGTGTTAGGGATTTTCTCTTCATCCCTCCCCTGGTTCTTGTTATGCAGACAGAAAGCAGAAGACTAGAAGTCCAAAGTGCAGACAATGCAATGTTTCCTTAAACAGGCATAATTATACCTGTAGTTCATGCCTCCAGTCCCACCCCTTGCCATTCATGGTCATGTTCCATTTTGGAAGGTCTGGGGGCTTTGGTACCACCTCTTTTGTATCCCATGGGAGGGGTAAGGAGTGAGATTGTGCTTCGGTGAGGGACAGGCATTTCTTTGGCTTTTAGTGTTTCTTGTACCTTCCGCCTCTCCATCCCCCTTGTCCTTCCCAACTGCTTGTTTGACCTTATCTCACGAGAGGAGTTGAGGCAGGACTGTCCTTCAAGTGTACGCTCACATATTACACTCCCACTCTGCCCAGGAACACTTTTGCTCCATCTCTTATCACCCCATCTGGCTTGTGGGCAGATGTAACACACACTGTCTTTGGTTTTTGTTCACACATATTACTAAAAATATCAAAAGGCAAATGGGCAAACAAGACCCAAAATTCTATCTCAGGTGAATATACAGGCCTGAATACTACATTATCATCACTAACACTTCTAACAGTGTACAGGCCCGCTTAGGTTTTGGAAGAGAAAGGGAGCCCTGTGGTTGAGCAAGGAATGTCATGGCGATGCATTATCCCTGTGACCATTTCAAATGTTTATTACCGTTCCCCATCCCTGGTGTCTGATCTCTCCCTGTGCTGAGGCACTCTGCAGAAACCCAGGAGAAGCAGAGGTGGGTGAAGTATCCACTGTGGCAGTTGTACAAACACAACACTGTGTCCCTTAGCAGTGGAGAGGTGACTGACTTGGGGTGTTGATCCAAAAGTTCAGAAAAGAAAATACACTTGTGGTGTGACTCTGTTTCCCTGCCCCTTTCAGTGCTGTTGCCAGACATGGGCCGGACTATCTGGCAAGGCCGAGAAGGAGCATGCTGGATGATCCTGCACTGGCACCCGAAGAAACTCCTGGCAAGGAAACATCCCAGAACATGTAGGAGGGGAAACAGTGAGCCTGATTCAGCCTGTGTTCGGCTGCCAAATTCCATTGAGGAGATGTCCCTGTTTGTTACACCCTCTCAATAGTCCACAGCGATTCCTTTCTTGTCAGTGGGAGGGGAAGGGCAAGGAGACATGTCTACAGGCAATAATACTCACCCCCTTCTCAGGGAATTTGACCAGGTGTTTTGTGTGTGTGTTCTTGTTTCAACCGTTTTAGCTCAATGTCCGATATATGTCTGTAAATAAAAATTACTGTTCACTTGTGTGCACACCCTACTTTCCAAGTATGATCACCGGTTGGTATGGGTCATCAGGATTCACAGCACATGGCTGATTTCTGTAAATGTGTGGTGCCAAAGAAATGCAAAGACTTCTGTCCCTTCCATGCTCCCTTCCCCCCAGCCATGAATTTACTCTTTAGAAAAAAACAAAAAATGACAGTGAGGTAAGCTGTGAAATATCTGTTGCTGTCTAATGCACCAGAATGAAAAACAGAAGAGACGGGTGCACAGCATACGTGGACACCCAGTGCGGGTATTGGTTGCATGCTAGCAGTACACAGAGAAGTACCCAGGGAAGCGTGCTTTTGGATCTCAGCTGTGCCCCAGAATCTTTTGCATTGGTGCTTCAAAGAAGTGGCCTAGGTTATCTATCCATAAGTTCAGCAATGGAGTAGAAAAATCTGTAAAATGTTAGTAACAGCTTCCATTGTTATGTCTGCTATAGAGTGAAAGAATAGTAAATCCCCATAAAATATATTAAAATAACATTGATAGGTATGCCAACAAATTTTGCAAAATTCTGAATTAAAGGTGCAAGAGGAATTTATATGTATCAGTAATTAGGTTTATTGGGACATTAAAGGTTTGAATAAGCCTATTTTAAAACTTTATTTTCCTATGCATTTCAGAAATGTTTTAAAGTAAGTAAAGGATTTGGTCTGCTATTATTGTAAAGTTAGTTAACTAGAAATAACTGACCTAATTCAAACTTGTTAGACACAAAGAATAGCGAGTGTTAGTGTTCACTAAAAAAAGGTAAGTTTTCAAATACATATTGTGCCAAAACCAATGTGTGACCCCCCTTGTGAGGCACTCCTGCAGTCAACTAAAAGACCAGCAGTTAATCAAAGTATAAAATGCACGCCATCTGGCTTTGCAAAGAGCTGACATACTGTGTTCCCAGGCATTGCCATTACTGCTGTGAATGTGCACACACTGGGATATGCAGTAAACAGAACAGTACTGTCTCTACTACAGGATATGCACAACAAAATAGAATGTTTCCCAAGTGAAAGAGGACAAAATCAATAGGAAAACATATTTTATTCGTAAGTTTCTAACATGCTATCACCTAAAGCAATAAACTTAATACAATTATTACATAAAAGTAATTGTTGTTCATTTAAGCCATTTTTAGTGCAGTTTGGCAACATTGACTCCAAAACATTGTATTTTTAGAGCTCCAGGAAGCAAACATAGTTGAGTACATTTTGTTTTCCTGGCAGAAAATAATTCATCTGGATGGACAATTTAAACATCAAATTAATATGAAAACAACCAAAATGATCATATTTTAAAAATTATTTACACAGCATGACAGATATTTTAATATGACTTCACAATCCAAAAGCAGCATACTGTCCCAAAGAGTTTACAATCTAAATCACACAGTTGTGGTACACAGGACAATCGTTCATATTTAAGAATGTGAAAAGACATTTGCCAGTGAGGAGTTCAGCACCAGAAAACAAATACATCTTTACAATGCAAAAAGTGTGCAGCCTATTTAATGGCTTCATATCTATCCAATTTCTGGAGCGATAACCGCTGTAGCATCTGTGCGTTAACTTAATGGTACTGATAGAAATGTAATAAAATATATGTACATAAATGGACACAACCTTGAGTTGTACCTTCAAAATATTTTTTCTTTATTATGTGTTTACAATGTTTGGTTTTCCTTCCTCCCCTCCTCCCCCCAAAATACTATAATTGAATGGATACCACCAATTTGGAAAGTTTTGTCTGATGCAAATTTCCGTTTCTAAAATGGTTCAAGCTCAAACTGTTGGATTATAATGATGATCTTGGGGTCATATTTCTGTTGTAAACCTGGTTTTTAGGGATTCTAACAAGGCCACAGAACACAGTTTCAGCTTAAATTTGGGATTTTGAAAATCACTGAAATAGAAAATATGAGGTTCTCTACATTCACGTTAAATTTTAAATCAATTTTTTGAATCTGAATCCATCCTGTGCTGTCAGATGTCGCTTAGGACACAAACAAGGCTCTGCCATCTCTGTCTATCCTGGGCCACTCTTTGCTGTGTCCTCTATGTTGTTAAATCCTATAAGTTTTCCCTCTTTGAGTAGCATGTGATGGAGGGATTCTTTGGATTAGCCCCTTTTTCATGTTCCTCCAGCTGCCCAATGGTGTGCCTTCCATGATGGACACTCTGGCTTAATTTGTTCCAGGTATTGTCAATTGAATGTTCATGTTAAATTTGAATCAAATGATACTTAGTTGCAAATCCATCTAATTTACTGCTGCACTAAGGTTAGTGCACATCTTCTGTGTGACCAGCAGAGAATCCAGCAGTCTTGGGAGCTGAAAGTACAGGAAGATGATTAGGTAATAAGTGACATGTGGGCATGAAGGTGTCTGTCTGAAATTTTGTCTTTGGTTGGAGAAAGAACATTAAAAACGACTGTCTGCTTAAAAGAAAAACAAAATATTAATAAACGTATTACACCTTTACCCCGATATAACGTGACCCGATATAACACGAATTCGGATATAACATGGTAAAGCAGTGCTCCGGGGGGCAGGGGCTTCGCACTCCAGCAGATCAAACAAGTTCGATATAACGCGGTTTCACCTATAACGCGGTAAGATTTTTTGGCTCCCGAGGACAGCGTTATATCGGGGTAGAGGTGTATGTGGTACTATAAATAATAAACAGGGCCAAATTATTATTAAAATAATATGGAGTTTGTTAACATAGGATTTACTGTCCAAAATATCCCTCTTCTACTATTGCAAGCTCCTGCTATCAAGCCTGTGGCTTCTTAAGTTTGTACTGCAAAAATCACCTTCCTCTCTTGCTACTTGGACCATGTTGTTTCCCAGTTCAAATCCTTTCACAGCCATCCGTTCAGCTGCCAAATCAAGTCCAAACTTCTGGTCCTCAAGTTCAGGGCTCTGAGATCTCGAAGTAATACATTTTCTCCTCCTCCTTGTCCTTGCACAAGCTTCCTGTTTAGTTGCTCCTTGTGTGTCTTTCCTGATCTGGTCTTCATACCTTCGTCTGCGCTGCCCTTTATAGTTGACACAATCATCTGCCCCAGCCAATCACCATCTCATCAATTAACTCCTTCCTGTCTTTTCCACAGAAAGTCTCTAAGATAAGTCACCATGCAGTCATGTAAATTTACATACATGTAAAAATGATTTTCCTGTCATTAACATCTAACTGAGACTGTAAGCTCCCCTGATCAAGAACTGTGTCTTTTACTTATTTATATACCTATATAATTATATAAGTAATCCTTATTACTTACTATATTGTGAGATGTATCTGCTATAAGAGAGAGAAAATGTTAGTGTAATGTGTCAGTGTCAGAATTATCCACAAAATCAAGTAAATTCTGGCCTTGTTTTTTCTCTAGACTTCTCTTGTCACTTTGTGCATTAAGTATTGCACATAGTCCTCTGTTAGAGTCTTAGAACATCTTGCATTACATTTGAATTGCAATATTTACAGACAACATATTCCCGCCATCCCATCTACAGGTTTTTTTCTCTGCCCCCTTTGCTGTACTATAGAAACGAAGGTTTCGTATTACAGCCTAATAGAACACGCTGAACTCAAATGATATTGGGAGCAGAATGATTTCCAGAAAGGATAGCTGTAATATTTCATTCTTTTTCTTATTTGCAGTGTTGGTGTAGCCGTGTTGGTCCAAGGAGATGAGACACACAAGGTGAGTGAGGTAATATATTTTATTGGACCGACTTCTGTTGGTGAAAAAGACAAGCTCTCGAAAGCTTGTCTCTTTCACCAACAGAAGCTGCTCCAATAAAAGATGTTAACTCACCCACCTTGTCTCTCTAATTCTTGACATTTTCAAAATTATCTACTGCTTATGCAGTAGCCAAATTTAATATCTATCTCCATAGCTACTCGTAATACCAGCTAAAATTACTCCTCTTAGCAACAGTCCAAATTTAAAATCGCAGTAAGCCTAAACACTATCAGAAATTCCAGTATTATTTGATTTTTTGCATGCTCCATTTATTGATCTGTGAACTGCATCATGCAGCCTGGAAAAGGGCCGTAGTGTAGCTGAGAGGTCATCCATCGATATTCAACAGTAAATTAAAAAATGGGGACTTTTTCCATAGATATAAGTGAACTCAACTTCCCAAAATGCAGACAAACCAGTGCTGATTGTAGTTGGAAGTTTGGAGGTTAAATATCAACAATGAAACAAAAGGAGACAGTCTGTGTTAAGTTAACGAAGTGGGGTTGGAACTGTGGAATCGGTTCCAAAAATCTAGCCGGGGGTCTAACTGAGAAATTCCAACACTTTAGTGAAAGTGCAGCAGTCACGTTTCAAGCACTGTATCTGTGGTTATTTATACTATGGGAACCTCGATGCCAAAATATTTTTGTCGTCTTGAGAGATTTTTAAGGTGTTGCTCAGGATAGGGGCTCAAATCCTGGCCCCATTAAGGACAAGGAGCGTTTTGCCATTGTCGTCAGTGAAGCCAGGATTTCACCCATTGTACCTGGGAGGAAGAGGAGAGGGTTTTTTTTTGCAGTTGGGTTTCAAAAATCCAGTATGGATCATTCTACCTTCTGTCTTTGAGGGTTCAGTGGAAGAGAAGCTAATGTGTGGGTGGTGACTTCGGTAGTGCTTGCTTTTCAGACTTTTGCTGTTCAAACTGTTTCTCATGCTGCATTGAGGTATGAGGGCACTTTCTTGTCAAACTTTCAGTTGTAATATACTTGTTGAGCCTCATTCTTATCATGCATGTCATATTTGTTCATACATCAATATTATTTTGTCAAATAAGCTGCTATTTAGCCATTTTTCTGCCAAAACACTGTCATTTAAATTAAGCTATCCAGAGCTGACAAGATAACAATGTAATAATCACTCTAAACTACCTTCTGTTTAAACTTTTTTTCACTTATTAAAATAGGTACATATAAAGGGATGCGTTATATCCCTGTTTGTAAAAGCTGAAATCTTTGATCTACTTCCCAAGTTATACTAATATACACACACTTATGAGCTTAGTCCTGGAAGCTATTCATTCACAAATAAAACAATTTGGATCATCTCCAGAGTGAGCCTTTATTATGCATATCCATCTTTTTAGTTGACACTTGCAAAAGTGAGACCTAAGAACTTAATATGGATGGTATACATTCCATTGAAATACACTAAATGAAGTGCTATTTGAAATACACCATGAAGTGTAATTTTGGTTTCTTGTTGTTTGAGTAGGTATTCCTTGAATTCTGTTCAGTTGTCATGTCATATAGTGTAAACAATAGTAAACCTTAATCTGGCATTTAGGCAAGCATTTTATATCCAACCACCATGCAGGCCTAGTCACATGTGAAGAATTATTTGTTTTGGTTTCCACTTGTGTGATAATATCTCTTCTTTTTCGCTTCACTGAAGGGGATTACTTGACGTTGTTGTCACTCATCCCAGGAGCTGAGCCCCCTGACTATACTGCTCTGCACACCTTCTTCAATGTTTACATGTTAGTTTTGTTTGCTTCTGCCCTCTCAGGTAGAAGATACAAAATTCTTATCCGTTTTTGAAAACGATAGATTTTTTTTCTCTAAGAGTTAGTAAACCCCTTGATTAAGAGGTTATAAAATTCATACTGACATGGCAATTTTTAGATATCTCTATTTTTTTTTAATTGCATTTGAGACTATCTAAGGATGGCAACATAGAATCTCAGGGTTGGAAGGTACCTCAGGAAGTCATCTAGTCCAACCCCCTGCTCAAAGCAGGACCAATCCCCAACTAAATCATCCCAGACTGACCTTAAAAACCTCCAAGGAAGGAGATTCCACCACCTTCCTAGGTAACCCATTCCACTGCTTCACCACCCTCCTAGTGAAAAAGTTTTTCTTAATATCCAACTTAAGCCTCCCCGACTGCAACTTGAGACCATTACTCCTTGGTCTGACATCTGCTATCACTGAGAACAGTCTAGATCCATCCTCTTTGGAACCCCCTTTCAGGTAGTTGAAAGCAGCTATCAAATCCCCCCTCATTCTTCTCTTCTGCAGACTAAATAATCCCAGTTCCCTCAGCCTCTCCTCATAAGTCATGTGCTCCAGCCCCCTAATCATTTTTGTTGCCCTCCACTGGACTCTTTCCAGTTTTTCCACATCATTGTTGTAGTGCGGGGCCCAAAACTGGACACAGTACTCCAGATGAGGCTTCACCAATGTTGAATAGAGGGGAATGATCACGTCCCTCCATCTGCTGGCAATGCTCCTACTTATACAGCCCAAAATGCCGTTAGCCTTCTTGGCAACAAGGGCACACTGTTGACTCATAACCAGCTTCTCATCCACTATAACTCCTAGGTCCTTTTCTGCAGAACTGCTGCCTAGCCACTTTGTCCCTAGTCTGTAGCAGTGCATGGGATTCTTCCGTCCTAAGTGCAGGAGTCCACACTTGTCCTTTTTGAACCTCATCAGATTTCTTTTGGCCCAGTCCATGGCAAGTGCTGCTCTATATATAAATGTACAAAAGTAAGGTTTACTAAATTCAATTATAGGTTCTCCAAAGGGACATCATCTATTAAAATCTACAAGGTTTTGTAAAAAGGGTTAATCGTAGTTTCATGTCCTACGTCTGAGCTCCCCTGCCAGTTGTGGTGGTTTTACAGTTAAGTTTTCCTGTTTCTAAAATGATTTTTTTTCCTCCTGCTGGTGCTCACACTCACAAACGTGTTTGTGTGTTTGGAGGTGGAGGGAGATAGAACTGAAAAATAGAGAGCTTTTTTAAACACTTTTGAGAGCTGTGATTTTTGAGGATCAACTCTGGAAATATAATCAATTGAAAAATCAAACATCTGAATTTTTTTACCTACACCTGGCAAATGGCTATGTCAGCTAAAATATTTTCTTTTAACTATATCTAAACTTAGAGCAATATAGAACTGTTTCACACTTCTCTGCCTTGTGGATACAGGAAATTCAAAATACAAATGCATAAAACGTTATGGTGTTACCCAATATGTAAACATACAGGAACACAATTGAAATCTGTGTTCAGTAGCAATAGGTACTCATCTGGATGTGATGCTTTCAGACTCCATTCACTCTGACAGCCTTATATTTGCAGGTTCAGAAAAGTCTGGCAAACTCATTAGTGAGATAGCCAGTGAGTGAATCCCTAGTCCCTCAGAGACTAAGAACCTCTTCCATATGTGAAGAACACTGGGCTGTTTCTATGTGCTGTGCTGAACAACAGGAAATAGCTTCATTTCAGTCCCAGACTTTTTTTTCTTTTTCTTCGCCATGGCAGTCAACCCCTGACAGCACAGTGGTAGAAAGGATTATTTTAGGGCTTTCTAAATGTTGGCAGTGGTGGTTATTTCCATTTGTGCATGAATTCTTTTCTTGCTTGTATCTGACCCAGCTGAGGCTGGTTCAGGCAGAATGCTAAAGAATGACTCTTTTGGAGAACTCTCTTCCTACCTATGGTTTTTCTACCCTCTAAATCAATCTTTCCTAAAGTTAGATTATAAAAGTGAAATTGGCTGTCACAGATCTGCTGGGCTTCTCCTGCTGGCCCACCCAGACTGCTGTTCAGGGACTTCCCAGGGTGTTTAAGCCTCCCGCACTTTGAATGGAGTCCAGCCACTGCTCAACTCCGGGGGGTCCTAGGCCCACTCCCAAAGCGCAGACCTTCTGCCTAGACCCTAGGCTCAGTGCTGACCCTTCAGACTCCCCCATCGCTTAAACGTACACTCCCCCCAGAGTGAGCCTTCTGGTTTACAGTTTGGTGTGTTATAGTTGTGAATCTTAGAATACACACAGGCACTTCACACAGGAATCTAACTCCGCTTGCTCTTTTACTTAACAGATAAAGCACAAGAGAATACAGATCACACAGAACACAACAAACATCCTAAACACAATGCTCCTCGTGAGCTCATTCTTCCTTTGGGGGATCATCTGTGTTCAGAAAGATAGGCAGAGTCCACTGCTACATACTGGGTTGTTTCTCCCTCATCTTTTTGTCCCTTTTATCAGGTGATATCCTGCTCAGCTTCTTCAGGCGGTCACAGACCCCTGCCAGGTGACTTCATGGCCAAGGCAACCTCTCCCTTGCTAAATCAGTTCGTCTGCTTGGGAGCAAGTGTGGAGCTATTCCATTTTGATGGAAGAGCATTTAATGTCAATGATCTTCTCTTGTTGTTCTTTTGCCTCCAGCCTTTGGCATTTCAGCCCAGCATGAAGATGGACAGACGACAAAAGAAGGCAAAATGGAGTTAGCAGCTTGGTAAAGCTACATACAGAGAGTTCATAATCTCTCAGACAGAATACATGAATTGTACAGACCGATTCCCCAATTTGTCACATTAACAAAATTAAGCATATCGGTTAATGTAATATTTATCTCAAGAAGAAATTAAATTAAAATTGTGCATAGTATCCTAATTACACACTAATGAACTGGGATTAAACAGTATAAAGTCACTGTGCAGAAACTGTATAAAGCCCTGTGCAGAAACTGACTGAAAAGACCATTGTAGAGCAGATTTACAAGATAAGCAAGACAGGGTTTTGTTAATATTTTGTTCAGATTTTGAATTGGTTCTTCTAAAGTTAGGAAATTACTTAGAAATTACTGAACTGGAACAACTCAATGATTCATCTAGTCCTGCTGAGAAAGTACTATTGAAGGATTCCAAAAACTTAAATCAAGGACCTGACCAGGATTTCAAGTTTGTCACGCAATGCTTAAACCAGTTGGAGGTCTGGCAACTGAGAAAGAATCATGGATGAGTAAAACTCCACCAAAACCAGGTGTAGTTACTCCAGAGGCTTCCAAAATGGCCAGCCTGGAAAGTGTTGTCAAGAAGAATAGTTACATGAACTGGGGTTCTTCAAGCGATGTTGTCTGCATGGATTTCACTCTTGGTGTACATGTGTTCCAGGCATGTATGATCAGATTTTTTTTTGGCCAGCAGTGGCCACTGGGGCCAGGTCTGCACCCCAGATGTCCTCACATTCCCCACACCAGAAGACATAAAAGGCAGAGCAGACCCAACCATCCCTCACTTTCTTCAACCAAACAGAATCTGGAATCTATGTGGAAAACACATTTCAAAGAACCTCAGTTACTATGGGGTACTTCCTTCTTCGAGTGATTGTCCACGTGGGTTCCACTCTTGGTGACTAACGTGCAGTTGTCTGTCTGCTTGGAAGTTGGTACTAGGAGTCATACTCATTCAATTACAACAGGACAACCCTGCCAAAACAGGCATCTGATCTAGGACCCTCTACCAAAGAATAGTGTCTTGTAGATGTGTGGACTGAGCTCCATGGACCTACTCTACAAATTTTAGAAATAGGGATGGTTCTTTGAAAAGGTAGCAGAAGCTGCTTGACCTCTGGTGGAATGAGCTCTAATGGGACTGGGTGTCTCTAACCTGATTAGCGTGTAACTTGTTCTTATACAGTAGGAGACCCATGTTGATAATTTCTGTGAGGATATTACTGATGCTTAATCCGATCAGCTAAGGCCTCAAACAGTCTAAGTGTGCTGCTGAATTATTTTGGTCCGTTAAAGTAACGCCTTTACTGCATCAAGTATTTTCTCAAGCTATATGTGACTATGACTGCCAGAATGTTTCTTGTAGAGTGTCTTCACATGCAAATACTGTACTGTACTCTCTGTGAGGCTGCATGATATTTTCATTGATCTAAAGGGATACTTTTAACAAAAATAGTAGTTGAAAGGTTATTTGGGTCACTGAAGGAAGCGACTCAATAAGACAAAAATAGATGAATCAGTCAGGCGAAACATTCAGCAAAAAAGGAGAATAGGTCGGAGTAACTTTTTGAGAACTTGCATGCTATGGATACTTGATAGACATTCACCAATTAAACTGTCCTAACGTACAAGATTTGTAAATTAGAGAGGATAAAGAAGAAATTAAATAAAACAAATCAACACATAATGAGACCCACAGGCAGTGTTGTATAGTTTATAGTGACAACCAATTAAAGTACCCAAGTTGTGTATACTTCGTGCTGAAGAGGATGAGAGTTAATTACAGCATATTATTAACACCCTCTGGACTCTTAATTAAGATTAAAACACTGACATTGTTAAAGGATTATACAGACTTGATTTTTATTAGACTTGATTTTGTCTCCAAGGTTCTCTGCTTTATAGAGGAAAATGAATTAGCACTAAAGCTGAGTGACACTTTTTTTTTCACCATAAAAATTCATATTTGGGTCAACTGAAACATTTAATGAATTTACTGAATTGTTTCAGCAGAAAAAAATCCAAAAAAGTAAACTTTTCAATTCAAAACTTTCCATTTCAAATTTTACTTCAATTTTATTTTTTAAAAGGTGTTAAAAATGAACCTGTTTCATTGTGGGTCAAGCTAAATATTTCATTCAATCTAAAACAAATTTTTTTTTAACTTTTATTTTCATTTCATTTAAAAACTTCAAAAATAAATTTGTTTCAGGTTGACCTGAAACAATTATTTTGAGATTTTTTTCAATTTTTGAAATTGAACCAAAAAATTTGTTATTCACACAACTCTAATTAGTACACTGACTTCAACAGTTGTTGCAACACCCAGTCCTTCCTTTATAGTTGTTTTCTCGTTCCTGAATATTGTGATTATTGTGGTTGTGCTACCGTAGGACCCAGAGTTGTGATGTCTGTGCATGCTCATCTCCAATTGACTACAATTCAAGTCATGACTACTGGGACTTTTCCTTCAGGTGACAGTAGAGGCAAGTTTCAGGCCTGCTGATGTCAGCCTTCTCACATCCCCATCAGAATTCTTGCTCACTGCTGGCAGAAAGAAACAATGCATGGCTCTCACTATTCATTCCATAGATTTAGACCTGACCTTTTAAAAAAGGCATGATTAACATCTAGGTGGCTGGATTGTTAACTGAATATGTCATTTTATGACCAGGTCCTCCATGCTAGCACTTTATCAGCCCAGCATGGGCTCAAAGCTGCTCTTGAAGTAATTTGTTTTTAATTCACTATTTAAAGTTGGAGAAGAGATTTCAGATCTCTATGAGATATGTTAATATTGGGAATACACCTTAGCGTATAGGATATATACAAGAACAGTATTGTCAGATACTTAACCTACCTTTCTGTTGGCAAAGATAGTTATTTCTTTTGTGTTGAAAAAAGGAACAATTTACTTTGAGGGGAAGCGAATTCATATATTCCTAAATGTAGCACAGACTACCCAGGCCTGGCGGCCATCTTTTAAATCTCTTAAATCTAAATAGGTTCATGATGAGCTTGATCAGTCTGTTCTATCGAGCAACCATTGTGGATCTGTGAAGGGAGAAAGTACCTTTCTTTCTTTTTAAAAAAGACATATTTCTCAGGAAGAGAACTTGAGGGGCTTGTAGAATGGTGAAATAGTCAAAAATACATGTATCTGAATCAGTGTTCTGTACTGAGAATTATACTTAACTCTGCATAATATTGTTTGCTGCTGAAATAATTCTGCTTAGGGATGCACCCTCCAAACTGGGAACAGAGAATTGAGGCTGCAGTGCAGTGTCCTTGCAATTGCATCTCCAGCCTGTATACTGGAATAGTGGCCACAGATTGATCATGCCACTTACAAGAATTGGGCCATTAGTCTTGAAGCCAGTGGTGCTCTACAGGGGTCCATCCACGCAGAGGCAATTGCCAGATCAGGGACGTTGTACATAATTCTTAATGATGTAAGGATCTTTGGTGGGGGTAGGGAGGTGGAACTTAAAAATAGTGGATTGAAAAATTACTGTGATTGTGTTCAATGGGTGTGGAAGAATTGAGCAAAGACTAATGAACCCCCAGCCTCTTTGTGCAATGACACAGGAAAGCTGAACGTTTTCCATGTTCAGTTTGAGAGGTTTTTCTTAGATTCTAAGGCCATATTAAGTGCATATTGTTTGCTTGCACCCTCTTCACTAAGCAATCCGGATCGTTCTGTATCAGCGACCTGTCTCTTCATTTTTACCGTTCCTCCAATTTTTGTGACACCTGGAAACTCTGTCATTGATTTTATTTTCTTCCAGGTCATTGATAAAAATGCTAAATAGTGTAGGACTGAGAACCAATGTGTGCGGGATGCCACTGGAAATACATCCATTCAATGACAATTCCCTATTACAATTACATATTGAAACCTATCCATAAGCCAATTTTAAATCCATTTAGTGTGTGTCGTGTTAATTTATAACAGTCAACTTTTGTACTCAAAATGTCTTTCAGTACCAAGGTGGGCAAGGTAATATCTTTTATTGGACCAACTTCTGTTGGTGAAAGACAATCTTTCTATATAATTTGTAAAAGGCAGCTAGGGGGTATTATTTTCAAACTTTGCAATTGGTTTTAAACTAAATCTGTTTTGTGCCTACAGAACTGAGGAAGCCTGGGGAAGAAATGGGTGAAAGCTCATCTGTGAGGATCTCAATTTTTGAAATATGGCATAGTCTTTCAGTTTATATGCATCTTCTCAAAATCATATTATGAAACACTCTGTTAACTGGAGCTTTGCAGAAGATAGCTGACTACATTCAGATTTTATAAAATCCAGAGAGTTTTCACTTTTCTTTTATCCTAAAATAATTCTTAAACAGATGTAACTTCTGTCAAAAGTAGTAAGGACATGCATTCACCTCTTATTCTCAAGCCGTGCAACCATGCACTCATCTTTTATTATAAACATGCAGCCATTTTTTCCTTTCCAGCATTCATTTTAAAATTATAAATTTTAATTATAAAAACTGTTTCTGTAATCAAACTCTGTTTTAACCAGCCCTCGGACATTTCCCATTCTGTCTGTGTCTGTGTCCACACATAGCAAAACAGAATCAGATAATGGAGATGGTTTGACATTTGCTTTGCAATTCTCAATATAATGCCATTTTAGGATTGTTTTGACAATTTTACCAACTTTTAAATGCCATGCCCACTATGGGAACGTCTAGTTTAACCATTTACCATGTTTGCATTATATGTAGAAATAGTGCAAGAGCTCCTTCATAAAGATGCAAAAGAGGGAGTCCAGAGACAAGTTAATTCTATTTGCATAAAGTGCTGCCTGGTCAGGGAGATGGCAACAAAATGGTATTTGAATACAAATTTTCATAGATCAAAGCTGTACTGAAAAATATAATTTTACAATCAAAACATGATAACAAATATATTCAAGCCCCATACGATTCCTTCAAACAGTTTTTTAAAAAGGAAGAAGAAAAAATAAATATTTTACTTTGATTCACAAATACAAAGTTTCTTCATTAGATTGAAATTTAGCCTGGCACAGAGGCTTAAGGCCTCTGGATCTTTTAAATCCTGCATCTATATGAGGAGCTACCAATAAAGCAGCTGCCCCGGAGAGAGTCCTTACACTTCAGGAAAGAGTGTCTCCATACTGTTGTAACATACGCTGGCAGAGATGCAGGATAGGAACTACTGTTTCTAATTTCAGGGCTTTTGATGTGGCTCCAGTAAATGAGATATAATTTAATTATCTTTAAATTGAGGAAATGGTATGGGTGTGTTTGACGGGGGTGCCATCGCCATTATTCTCACTGAATTCAAAATCAGCTCTCCAGATTTTGATCAACAATATTAAATAATGGTATTTTAGATGGAGATCAAGCGTGGAAAATTTCATCCCAAAAAGAATACTTTTTGGATACGTATAGAGAGAATATTTTTCCAATCCTACTTTTACAGTACCAGTCATAACACGTTACATTCTGTGAATTAAACTGGACTGGATTCACACTCAAGTTACTCCACTCGAGCTAACCTAATTCATGTCAAAGTGGCCAGACTATGAAACAACACTTGAGCCTCGCAGAGTGATTGGATTAGTAGCAAAAAGCGATAGGATTACTAGTTGATGAGTCGTGGTAATGTGAGCTGCTGCATCCCCACTGCATTACTAGCTTCATCATTAGAAACTGTTAATCTTCAAGGCATGCCCTGGAAGGGCCAGTTCGCTTCAGCTGAAAGCACCATAACTTGATCTAGAGATTTCTGTGTGCGGATGGGAATCTAGTTAGAGACAAAACTCAAGTTATAGCTCACACTAACAATATGATGCTAAGTCCCATGACTAGCTTAACCGTGCCTCAGTGGGTCACAACTGAGAATGCCAAACTCAGGACAAACTGCTGAGAAACAGGGCAAACACAACCCAAGACTGGTGGCTAATCCCCGATAGGATATACCAAACCAACAACAAAATTAAACTTCTGTTTCACCACACTAGCTAACAAGAAGTCATAAAAGCAGTTTCCTTGGGCATCCCAGTCCTAGTCTTACCACCGAAAACACTCGATTTAGAGATGAGTGATTCTTTACAACCAGTTTCATCAAAATAAAAGGCTCTTCTGATCCCAAAGGACCAGCCACACACCCAGGTCAATATATAGCTCAGATCTTACCCCAAAATCACGCTGATGCCAATCCTTTAGTATCAAAAATCTAAACGTTTATTTATAAAAAGAAAGGAAGAAAGGTTAGAGTTAAAATTGGTTAAAGGAATCAAATACATACAGTAATTGCAAAGTTCTTGGTTCACACTTGTAGCAGCAATGGAATAAACTGCTGGCTTAAGTCAAGTCTCTGGTTGCTTCCAAATCATTGGAAGGACCTCAGTCCACTGGTTAAAATGCTCCCATTAGTATAAACTCATAGTCCAGAGGCTGGAGCAGGATAGAGGCAAAATGGAGCAGTTTCCAGGGCTGTTTATATCCTCTGCCATGTGGAGGGAAACCCATTGTTTCAAACAAAAACCTCAGCAGAGCTAGTGGAGGATCAGAGGTGACCAGATAGTGTTTGGAGTCACATGGGCAAGTCACATGTTCATGTCCAATTTCACTCAGTCATAGCAGGAAATTCCATTAAGTGTAGATAGGCATCTCCCATGGTCCATTGTCAGTTAAAAGTTCTTTTTATGGGCCACTCAATTTGAATAGCCCTTCCAAGATGTGCTGGCTAGCTACCTTGTGGGCGTTACCCCAGGAGCAAACATTTGAAATCCAAGTATAGAGCCAATACTTATAACTTCAAATACAAAAATGATACATGCATCCCGATAGCATAATTATATTCAGCAAATCATAACCTTTCCACAGACATCTTACATGCCACATTTTGTACAAGATTTGTTGCAGATATATAACAGTGGTTGCAACAATGATCTATGTGGTCATATTTTAATCAGATAACGTCACAAGCAGATATTTTGTACATAGTTTTGTAAACAAACGGCATTCCTGTTAGTTAGTTAGTTACTTCAAGAACTTGCTGACATTTTCTAACCCCACATATATCTCAAGAAGTGATTTTTGTGACTGGCATGCACTGTGCACAGAGCTGATCTTCACAGTGCACAGGGGGCTTGGTCCTGCGGTGCTGAGCACTTGGACCTGATTCAGCAAAGCACCTAAGCGTGAGCTTAACTTCAGTCATGTGAATGATCCTATTTATTTTAATAGAAATGCTCAAATAATTAAAGTTAAGCTTGTGCATAAGTGGATTGCGGCAGTGCTCAGGAATATGAAAGATTGAGCCCAAAGAGAGTAGAGCACCCGCACAAGATTGTCCTACTCTCCAGTCATTGGACCCATCATGGCTTTTCTGCGTCACAAGTCCTACGCACTCACAGAGATGAAGGGATTTGAGTCTAAGTGAATCAACGTTTAATTTTCTCTATCTTTAGTTTATTGCAAATGCTCCATAAAATATTGGTCACATGCTACCATGTTTAATTCTTTTCAGATACAGATAAAATTATTTTTGTCTTTAAAAATAATAACTTGTGCTATCTAAATAAAAAAACTATATAAAATAGCCGGTTTAACAACTACAAATCAAAAAGTGAATACAGATGGTAACAACCATCCAAAAAGAAAACAGTTCTTCTCTTCAGTGAAAACTTTTATAGCTTCATTGTATATTTTATTATGTAAGTCGTAAAAATAAGTAGATGAAATGTGATTCACAAGACAAAGTAAACATTGGTATACAGCTCAATTGGCCAGATTCATCCCTGGTGTGAAGTCAGTTGAGTTATGCCCAAAATTAATTTTTCTCATTATGGCTGTGGCACTTGAGAAGGAAATCTGAATGTCTATAGGCTTGCTCTTGCCTACATTACCCTCTGCTAACATGCTGTCTTTCATGTTCAGTTACCAGCCAATGCTGTTTTCATTGTCTTTGTTATAGGTTTTAGCTTTAGATAAAGCTCTTATGTTCTTTGACAGTGACATTATTAACACTTCCCTAATATGAGAGCAAGTGAAAGGCCATTTATTTAATCTGCTTCGTTTACACAGAGCATGAATGAGCATAAAAGCCCAAAGAAACAAAATTGTACCTTTTCTTTTATAGGAATTTTGAGGCTACCTTGTAGTTTAGGCATTTTATTTTTAACATAGCATTTGTATCTACTGTATTTTTCATTTGGAAACAGCACGAGTAATTCATCAAAGTATTGTACGTATAATTTCATATTACTGAGTGCCCTAGCAAATAATTACAAGGATTTAACTGAATGAGGCGAACCCTTCTATCTCCATTGCATGAGTGATTTGAGAGCAAAGGTTGTGACCTAAAGGGTCAAGAATATTGTGTGGAGTGTGTGAGTGCAGTGGACTTATCAGACGATCCCATTCAGTCTCTGCTTTTCTATTGAAATTTTCCTGATGCTGCACAATTAGTAAACAGTGGTTACCAGGGATGTTAATGTTCTTTCTGGGTTCTGTTTGTTTTGTTGCTTGCATGGAGTCCTGATTAGAGCTTCTGAGGTGGAATTCACTCACAAGTGATTTATTTTGTGTATCTAAGCTGGAGTCCAGCTGTTTGTGGCTTTTTTCGCAGGGAAGTCTAGGTTTCAGATAGCATCTAGAGTGGCAGGACAATTGTGGTTAAGATACCTATTTGCAGCCTAAAACTATTGAATAGTCGTTGATATGATCTAGAAATTGTCATAGGTTCTCATTATTAAACTTCTCGTAATAGTACCAAGGTGTGAGACTTTTCTCTACTTCTAGTTTAATTGTTAATTTTTTTTTTAAATTGTCTTCCCCCTGAAAAAACACCGTCTGCTTTTATAAAACTTTATTAAAACAAAATAATAAAACATAGTCCTTAAAAGATCTTGTGCAAGTCTGGCATAAGTTGAAATATTTATAACAGATGATAAAAATTTGGTGAGTAAAGTCAGACTATAGTATGTTGTCAACCCAGAGCATTCTGGAAAGCCCATAGAATATCTCACTGAAGAATGTGCCCTAAGTAAAGCTTCTCGTTCAGAATTTAAAACCTCTATTGATACATAGAAACAGACTCCTATTCATATGTCCCATATGATTTGTAACATCCTAATCCTTGCCATGAATCCCTTCCTTATTCTCAGTGTCTGAGACTGAGACACATAATTTCAAAAATGTCTTCTTCACATTTTTGAAAACTTAAGTTATTCATTGTTTGACGGTTTTTATCACTCAGTTCTTACAACTGTCCTGGATTTCCTAAATCTTGTGAAAGAGCCACTATTCTTAAAATTTTTTTGACAGAAAACTTGTGTAGAAGTATATCTATGACTTGCTACCATCGACGCTTCACCTGCAAATCTCCTGAATTTAAAGATCCTAATTTCATAAACCCTTATTTCCTCTGTTTTACCAGTAAATATACTTCAACTGTCAGTATCTTTTGTCTGAAACATTAATAGAGATGCCTTTCTCTTAAATGGTTCTGTATGAGTAGTTTGTCTATATACTTACTGATAAGACGCCTCCTGGCACACCCAGCTGGTATTTTATTGCATGGTTTGCTTTAAATTAATTTGTGCATATGTTCCACAGGTTATTTTTAGATTACTGCAGGCCAAATCCTGAAGCTACAATAATTCCTTCCACAACTGACTCCTTTAATGAACTGTACCATAGTGTAAACATGTGAAATAGTGCAGGTCCAAGAATCCATGTCTGCCGCCAAAGGACTGCATAATTGTTTACATACCATTGATAAGTTGTTAAAAGGGAGCAGGAATTTATGATTGGAACTTTAGCCCAACTCTTGCTGATAATTAAAAATTAAACAATCCTATCCATGTGGTCGCATGACTTGGAAGCATCTGTACTAGCTTTTGAGTCAGTATCAGGTGCGGTTAGGTAGAGCATATGTTTAGAACTCTAGGGAGCCAGAAAGGAGGAGGTATTCTCCATAGGAGGAAAAAATCCAAGCTTGTTGTGCTTTCTTGTATAACACTGCAAACTAAACTCTCATCAACCAGAGAGATCTACCAGATCTGAAGAAATATTTTATTGGGGAAATCCTCTATCCACTGGCTTTCTTCCTTCTTTTCTAACATATAGGCTTGGTCTACACTAACCCCCCAAATCGAACTAAGGTACGCAACTTCAGCTACGTGAATAACGTAGCTGAAGTTCGAAGTACCTTAGTTTGATCTTACCTCGGTCCACACACGGCA
This sequence comes from Chrysemys picta bellii, assembly GCF_011386835.1. Taxonomy (NCBI): domain Eukaryota; kingdom Metazoa; phylum Chordata; order Testudines; family Emydidae; genus Chrysemys; species Chrysemys picta. Next base: position 331,700,691 of record NC_088791.1, on the reverse strand, counting down.
GGCAGGCTCCCCCGTCGACTCCGCGGTACTCCTCTCATCTAGCTGGTGTACCGCAGTCGACGGCGAGCACTTCTGGGTTCGACTTATCGCGTCTAGACAAGACGCGATAAGTCGAACCCAGAAGTTCGATTGCCAGCCGCTGAACTAGCGGCTGGGTATAGACGTACCCATAGAGTGTTAGCAAATACCGTGCCCAAATTTGCCTCAACAAAACACCATCACTGATATGTAGAACAGAAATATTCATTCATGCTGCCTATGAAACAATGAAAATAGTTTGTTCCTGAAAACTCCTGATCCAGTAAACTTCCATAGGACCCTAGAGGGATAACCCACTCAACAGCAAGATCAGGGCATAGACTTTTTGGTGAAACACTAAGTACCAGATTAAACTGTTGACTAACTCCACAATGCCCACATCCCCATAGATCACCATTATTCACAGATGAACTACACCCAGTAATAGCCAGAAGCACAGAATTAGAACAGAAATGGTATGAAGACTTCCCATCTAAATGGCAACCAGGCCCTCCTCAATTACATGCTGCAGCTGCGACAGAGGCTAAAAGTTCCATGTTTTCTACTGCAGTGATACCTGCCAAGGCCCACACCAAAGAGCTGTCTGGCTGATTGATCAGAAATGCCTATGCCTACCATCAGACACAAGCCGTTTCAGATGCAAGAAGCTCTCACCTTACTTTTCAGAGGATTGACAAAATCACAGCTGACCTTGCAGTGAATGTGAAAGCCACACTAGGAGCAAGAACATGGTCTGTTCCTGTCCTGATAGACTTTGGGCCTATAAACCACACTGAAACCCAGAGACTTGTCTGACCTATCACCTGTGAATCAGACCTGTGTCTCTCCTGACTGGGCTCCTTGGTAATATCATCAGCACCCCATTGAGGAGGGCTCCCTGTAAACCTCCGTGCACCATGCAAAACTCCAGTGATCCTTAAATAGTTGTTACTGACACACAGGAACTGCAAGCTGTTGTCTTGTTTCCAACTTAATCTCCCTGATCAAAGTCATAGAGGAGGTGGTAGCGATCAGGCTACAATACCACCTGACCTCCATTGATATCCTGGGCTGCTCACAATCATGCTTCAGACTGGATCATGGCACAGACATCACCCTCTTAGCCCTGATGGAGATGGATGGGGACCACAGTTCAATGCTCATAATCTTTGCCCTCTAAGCAACCTTTGACACCATTGTTCAAGAAGTGTTACTGGCTTGCATAAAAAGTACCTGGCAAGAGTGGCTCATGGAATAGTTTCCTGCTGACTCTGCTCATTCTTATCAGACAGATTAGAAGTGTGATGGACACATGCTTCTCTGTGGGGGTTCTAAAAGGTTTAGTTGTAGCCCTTCTCCTACCCCTCCTCTCTAGACACACACACATATATATATACTGGTGCCAGAGCTGCTGACAATGACCTGCTATTGGTGACAAAACTGTTATCAATTATCGTTAACACTGGAATCCTTCTGTCTGTGTGACTATATAAAATTAGATAATTTAGAGAGATGAAATGCCATGGGCTTCAGTGTTAAGAACACATGGATAGCAGCTCTGTGACCGTCTCCACTGGTGTAGCTTATGCCATTACCAACATATCCCAGTGCCTAGAACAAATAGGTTATTGGATGAAAAGTTCAGTCTGCACCCTGGGAAGACAAAGGTGATGCAGCAAGGAAGTGGCAGGCAGGGCCGGCTCTAGGATTTTTGCCGCCCAAAGCAAAAACAATTTTGGCCGCCCCTGCCCCCCGTTCTTTAATTACCCCACCCCCGGCCCCGCCTCAACTCCGCCCCTTCCCCAAATCCCCAGCCCTGCCTCCTACCCCCAGGCTCTCAAGCCTAGGAGGGAGGGAGGGAGGGGGAGAAGCGGCGCCCGCGCCGCGGCCACTCGGAGTCTCCCCCACTCCCAGGTTTGAGAGCCTGGGAGGGAGGGGGAGACTCCAAGTGGCCGTGGCGCAGGCGCCGCTTCTCCCCCTCCCTCCCAGGCTCCCAAGCCTGGGAGGGAGGGGGAGCAGCGGCACGCGAAACGGCCGCTCGGGATCTCCCCCTCCCTCCCAGGTTTGAGAGCCTGGAAGGGAGGGGGAGACCCCGAGCCGCTGCGGCGCGCGAAACAGCTGATTCACGCGCCGCTGCTCCCCCTCCCTCCCAGACTTGAGAGCCTGGGAGGGAGGGCAAGTAGCGGCGCACAAATCAGCTGTTTCGCGCGCCATGGCAGCAGCAGCGGAGATGAGCTAGGGCGGCCAGGGCACATTTTTAGGGGCGTCATTCTGGCGCCGGCCGTGCTGCCCCTAAAAATGTGCCGCCCCAAGCACCAGCTTGTTTTGCTGGTGCCTAGAGCCGGCCCTGGTGGCAGGAAATTCAAAGATCTTGCTGAACAGTCAGCACACCCTAAATTAAATGCATCCAACCACTGGTAACCGAATTAGTTCAAGGCCCAGGTTCTTGCTGGAATATTCATTGTTCTTGGACCTGGAGATTGCATCAGTGGCAAGAAACATATTTTGCCATCTTCTGCTTGTCTGCTGAAGTTATTCCTTTTCCTCTCAGATGTGTTTCTCATCTCAGTCATCTCCATTAACTCTATTAGGGATGAATCTGACTGTCCCCAGAAAGTTGAAGCAAAAGCAAGTGTGTACACATTGCACTAGTATTCTGTGAGCTCTGCTGGCTTTCTACCCCTTTTTCAGATTGAATTTAAGGTCCTAGTCCTGATATAGCAAACACTTAGGTTAGAGCCAACTACCTCAAAGGTCACCTATCTAACCAGGGTCCTCCAAGATAATTGTGCTTCACAAGAAATGCTTCAATTAGATGGTCCCAGGGGAAGACTTTTTGGAGCAGAGTATTATCAGTAGCAGGGACCCCGCTATGGAACACCTTAGCAGTATCAGAAAACAATGACAATGAGCAGGTCTAAATGGAAGACCCACCCCTTTGACAGTGCCTTCCAACAGTAACAGCATTTACTAAAAACTAGCCCATAGTTGGGAACATTGGAGACTGAGGAAAAGCAAGAGAGGGAAAAAACCCACATCCAAATATGTATAGTGGGAACAAGGGAGACTGAAGACATTGCCATTTAGGGCATGTTTATATTTATTGTATGGTATTAAGATATCACAGTGATAGCTGTTTTTTTCCTAAGATATGGCGATTAGAAATAGGCCAGCTACTGAAGGCTTCCAACTGCTTGACTGAGGATGAGCAGTAACTGAGAATATTTTGGCATTATCTCTGTGTGACAGCAGTGATACGTATGCATAGTCAACTCCAGCGACTTGGATTATTTGTTTGGCTTGCGGAGCTGAAAAGAGCACTTGGTTTGGCTCAGCCTTCAGTTCTGTGGTTTGTCTGCATTCAGATAATGTTAGCAAATATTTCCAGATAAATTGCTTCCTGTTTGTCAGGGCCAGTTATTTGCCCTGCCAAGGAAGTTTACATGTTTAACCTTAACATGTCAAAATCGGTCACTCAGTGTGTCATGTTATTTGACATTATATGCTTTGCATCTCAGCAAATATCATGTTACAGCAGTTAAACATAGTGAAAAAATAGTGAGGGGAGTCCAGGTTGTTTTAAAAGGGCACATTTTGTAGTTGGATTAGTAGTAGTTATTGTTATCTAGTGTGTGAGTGTTAAGTTTATCCTTCCCTGGCTACACTACACCCAGATAAAGTCTCCGCAGCATTCCTACACCCTGGTAGACTATCCTATTCCTGTTGAAGTGTGCACTATATCTACTTTTAAAATTGCATTACTAGATCACTTCCTTTTGGGGTGGAAATACCATAATTTTAATATCCTTTGTACTCTGACATATTTGTGGCTGTAATCTCAAAATCCTAGACCACTAGGATCAAGATTTTTTTAAAAATGAGTGCCCAAAGTTTTGCTTCTAAGACCATATTTAGGCCTAAATAAGTAGTCTGATTCTCAAAAGTATTGACTTTAATGGGAGATACTAAGACCCATATTTTTACACGTATTTAGGCATTGCGGCGCTCAGTATTGCAATGTCTACCTGATTTAGGAGCGTAAATCTCATTTTCAAAAGGGATTTAGGCATTTAGGAGTCATAATGTCTAAATACCTTTAGAAACCTGGGGCCAAGTGCTCAGCACTCTTGAGAATCAGGCCTTTTATTTAGGAGCCTAAATATGAACTTAGAAGAACTGCAGGCTTCCTTTTTAAAAAATCCTAGCCTGCACAGTGGACATTTAATATATTATATATTATCTTCATCTGTATTGCAATAATTTCACAGATTTTAAGGCCAGAAGGGATCTATGTGGATTTGTGTATCCATTTTTCTCTCTTGTTCACCACTTGGAACATTGCCTTTGGAGCCTGTGTGACCGTTTATTTCAATGAAAAATGGACAGAGGCAAAACAAGGCATGGCTTGAAATCAAAAGCCTTCACTCCCAATTTTAGATGCCAGCAGCCAAGAGAGGCTTGTTTGAGCCAAGGCCTGCCTGTCAGACACTTAGATACTGGATTAACCATGTGTTTTAGGAGAGGACACTTGACTAGAATATGGATTTTATGTTTTGATGAAGCACTGCCAGATCTGAAAAACCACATAATTGTGTGTACATGACGCATCCTTCTGGCGTTGTTCTAAAGGACCACAAAAGCGTATACCTCCCACATAACCAGCCCTGGCTGGAAGAGTAACAGGTTTTTAAAATAGTTTATTTTAAAATGTTTGTTTCTCCGAAACAAAACACTCCGAATTGGGTGTTTTCTGATGTTAGTGTGAAATTGATGTATTTCCTCGGTTGCTTATTTTAACTTCAATGTTCCCCAGTGGAGAGCAACACAGAAACATAATACCTTCAGTTTTTCATTATAATACTCTTTAGATGTGAAGGATCCTCATTGGTAGGCATAGAAAAGAGGGGGCTGATTGTCCTCCAATCTGTGAATTACTTTCACCTCTGCATTTATTCTTGCTCCTAACTGTGCATGCACAGCAGTCAGTGTTTTTCCAGATTACTTTAAAGCTCTATGAATAAATGAAATACAGCAGATTTTTTGCTCTGTATTTCCAACCACTAAATGGGTTAAAAAATAAATACATAAAAAGTGAAGCCCCCAAAATCATGAAACTAAAGGTTTGTCGACACGTACAGCGTTGCAGCGGCACAGCAATGCTATGGTAGCGCCTCAGTGAAGACACTACCTACGTAAATAGAAGACCTTCTCCCTTCAGCATAGGTACTCTGCCTCCCCAAGAGGCGGTAGCTATGTCGTCAGGAGAAGCCCTCCTGTCGACGTAGTGCTGTCTACACTGGGATGTAGGTTGGTATAACTGCATCGCTCAGGGGTGTGGATTTTCCACACGCCTGAGTGACATAGTTATACCAACATAAGTTGCCAAGTGTAGACCCAGCCTAACTTAAAAAAAAGACCTGGGGGGTTCTTTTTACTGCTGTCTGGCTTTTGAGCCTTTAGGATACACACAACTCACATTTTCATGGTTTTCTCTGCGATCACGAGAGCTAGAAACTTGGTTCATTTTGTTTTTTGATGAAACCTTATATCTGCATGTAACCCTATGAATCCAGGAGCGGAGGCTTTAAGAAAAACACAGACTATGGCAAGACTCACAATACAATCATGAGAGTTGACAACACTGATTGCTACTTTTTCTACATAGTGGCAGTAAATACAGAAGATTTCTATTGTTTCGGTATATTACAAATAAGTTTTAAATAAGTATGAAGGTTTTATTGGTCCCCCAAAATTGAACAGCAGATATCCACAAGGTTTAATTTTCCAGCTGTAACTCTGAATTGGAGGAATATTATTATAAATAGTTTGTTCTGCCATTCAGTTTCAATGAATTAATAACAAAGTGCTTAATGTTGTATACCCAGGAAATTGTTTCCTTTTATTATACTTGTCTAGGTTGTTGCTATGGCTTCTATTTGTGATTGTATTCCATAAGTGTTTAGTTCCTGTTAAAGTGCTGAGTCTGACTTTTCCTCATGTTTTTATTATTAAAAATCAAAATTGGGGAAATTACAATCTTTATGGTTCAGAAACCACATTTATGTAAGTTTTGGACGTGAAAGGAACAGAAGTTCATCCAAGGGGACCCACTAGTTCCAGCTGTGCCTTTGTTCAAAGTCTTATGCTCCAAGACTGTGATGACACAAAAATATCTTTCAGAATTTGCAGTCATAGGCATTAATGTACATATCTTCATTATGGCACCTTCCACCAGTGCTACAGCCAATTTAACTGTTTAAAAATAAAAATAAACCAGAGAGGGGGAAAATCTAATCTATGGTTCTCCAACCATTCAGTTCAGCAGACTTTTTTTCTAAGAGAAAGATCCGCTCATGTACAACTTCCCTTCCTAACATCCCAGTCTCATCCGTTCTTGTGTCTCAAACTCAGTCCTTCAGAGAGTCTCCTGTTCACTGGTGGTCCATGGAGCACAGTTCAAGAACTTGATCTAAAAATAACATTTTCAAAAATTACCTAGGCACTCAGGAACATAAGTTCAATATCTTCATTAATGATCTGGAGGATGGTGTGGATTGCACCCTAGGCAAGTTTGCAGATGACACTAAACTGGGAGGAGTGGTGGATACGCTGGAAGGTAGGGATAGGATACAGAGGGACCTAGACAAATGAGAGGATTGGGCCAAAAGAAATCTGATGAGGTTCAACAAGGACAAGTGCAGAGTTCTGAATTTAGGACGGAAGAATCCCATGGACTGCTACAGACTAGGCATCGAGTGGCTAGGCAGTAGTTCTGCAGAAAAGGACCTAGGGGTTACAGTGGACGAGAAGCTGGATATGAGTCAAGTGTGTGCCCTTGTTGCCAAGAAGGCTAACGGCATTTTGGGCTGTATAAGTAGGAGCATTGCCAGCAGATGGAGGGACGTGATCATTCCCCTCTATTCAACGTTGGTGAGGCCTGATCTGGAGTACTGTGTCCGGTTTTGGGCCCCACAGTACAAGAAGGATGTGGAAAAATTGGAAAGAGTCCAGCGGAGGGCAACACAAATGATTAGGAGGCTTGAGCACATGACTTATGAAGAGAGCCTGAGGGAACTGGGATTATTTAGTCTGCGGAAGAGAAGAATATGGGGGGATTTGATAGCTGCTTTCAACTACCTGAAAGGGGGTTCCAAAGAGGATGGATCTAGACTGTTCCCAGTGGTAGCAGATGACAGAACAAGGAGTTGTGGTCTCAAGTTGCAGTCGGGGAAGTTTAGGTTGGATATTAGAAAAAACTTTTTCACAAGGAGGGTGGTGAAGCACTGGAATGGGTTATCTAGGGAGGTGGTGGAATCTCCTTCCTTAGAGGTTTTTAAGGTCAGGTTTGACGATGCCCTGGCTGGGATGACTTAGTTGAGGATTGGTCCAGCTTTGAGCAGGGGGTTGGACTAGAGGACCTCTTGAGGTCCCTTCCAACCCTGATATTCTATGATTCTATGATTTTTTTAAAGTCAGTGGGTCTTAGGTATTTTGGAAAATGGCCCCCAATCATATCATAATAAGTAAACTACATTTCCTCTCTGTAAATTTATATACAGCATTTGAAGTGATAAGAAATACTCAGAGCAATGTGAAATGCGTGCTAACCTTCTTAAGCTATCTGACTGCTGCTTGATATGGTAGAAGTTTGGAACTGAAAAAGCTTACTACAGGAATGCTGCTGTTATTTCATGGTAAATAATAGTGATGAAATGAAAGTGTTAAAACAAACAGCAATTATAGTTAGTGTAGAGATGAGATGGGATAAAAGGTTAGGATTTGATTTTAAAAAGACCATTAGTTTAACTTTTTTGTATTAGCATTTTATATTGGTATAAAGGAATGCCTAAACTTGGGTCTTACGTGTAATATCAGGAGCTGAATGACAAGCATATGTGTAAAGTTCAGAACCTCTAGTGTTTGTTCAATAAATACGAGACCTAAAAATAATCAGCTCTATATGCAATGAAATCTTTTGATAAAACAGTAATATATATATATATATATATATATATATATATATACACACACACATATATAAATATATATTTATAGTATGTCCATCACTCTGGTTTCTGGTGCTAACAATTTAAAGTAAAATTCATGTTTAGGTCACAGAGCTGGCATCTTCTGTACCTTTCGTTCTTAAGCGTTGCTAGAATATATGGAATTTATCTCTGCTATATCAGTCATTCTTCTAATGTTATTGCAAGAAGGCTTTTGCAGGAAGGCATGTCTTACAGTTTCCTCTAAAGGTGATATGGTCTGTGTGTAAATATGTTCTGGAATGGAACTCCAAAGCTATACTACATAGCTCTGGTTTGACTGAAACGTGTGCTGTGAAATAAAATTACGAACATAGGAACAGCAGATATAATTGTTAGTGCTTTAGGTCTATCAGAGCCATTTTTATGTACAAAAGAATCAGGTAAAACAACTTCTGTCTCTCCCTGTGTAATCACGGGTCAGATGGAGGTCAGTGAAAATGTGAATTCCAGAGGTGTGTCTATTGTCTTGCTAGGAGAGAAATGACTTGTCACTGGTAGAGAATGCTGTACTCCTGGACAAATACGTATGCTCTTGAATAAGCATATTAGATGGCAAAAGCAAAGTGCACCTTGTAAGTCACAAATGCAATACACACCCTCAGCACTGTTGTAAACTACTGTGAGTTCAAGTTCTCATACAGAACTTTGTGTTTCTTTGAAGGCTATTTTTCTTTCCAGACACACTAAGAATTTTTAAGTGTGTACGTCTGGGTGTCATTCAGAGTTGGTACTCGAGCAGTCCTCACACTTTTGCCAAGCAGAAAGAAAACGCTGCAGTAACTGAATTCAGATGTCAGTGGCTTGCCTTAAACTCAAGGGCTGAAATATTTCCTGTAAACTACTAATGGCTACGTAAAAGAGGCATTTGGAGATAGATAGATAGATAGATAGATTGAAAAAAAATGCGCTTTTGATCACATGACCATCTTATGATGTGGACATTCATTATCTTGCTTTTATTTTCTTCTTCACCCCACCCCCACCTATTCTTTAGGGATTGATCCTGCAAAGTGCTGAGTCCTGATGGAGAAAATCACTTAAGTGTGTGCTTAACTTTGAGTAGTCCCATTCAAGTCAACCTGAGGAATACAAGCAATTACATTTTTAGAAAAGCAATTCTAACAAGAATGTGACACTGAAATGAAAAGGAAAACTGTTTATACTGAAGTCAAGTTACAATTCTGGATTCAGAGTGGGGAATGCTATCATCAAAACCTTATATTTGATTGCCAATCAAATATTCTGTTTTGTTGCCAAGATTTGATGTCCATTAATCCACTACTTACAATGGTCTAATTTTAAAAAGTGGGCTTTTTTGAGCAATATTACTAGTTCCAGCAGCGTTCATTTTAAGTCCATGGAATCCATCTCAAACTAGTAGAATCTTTCAAAAGCAGAAGAAATTTTAAGTGTGACCATCATTAACTGCGACCTCTGAAATGTTAAAGTGGAATATGGCTGCACACGTTTAGAATGTGAGAGAGTCAGTAATATGAGAGAGCATTAGGCCAGAGTTAAGGTTTTGTATAAAAAGCACAATTTGATGAACTTGGGGTGCATATTTTTTCTGTCTTTTAAAGATGGAAGTGTTAGAATGTATAACTGTGCTAAAAGTGGCATTGAGTCCTGGAGACTTTTCCCTTAACTTTTTATTTGCATATTTTTAAGGTTTTGGGTTTCGGGTGGGTGGAGCATTAAATATTGTTTTTCTGTGTGTTATATAAGAAATTGAGTGACCTTTTCTATATTATTGCCATCTTGAAATCCCGCTCATTTTGAAAGTGTTTGTATAGAAATGCTAAAAGTCTAAATACTAAGATGGGTAAACTTTAGTGCATGGTATTTAATGAGGATATTGATATAATAGGCATCACAGAAACTTGGTAGAATGATGATAATCAATGGGACACAGTAATACTAGGGTATAAAATATATAAGAATGACCGAGTAGACCGTGCTGGTGGGGGAATGGCACTATATGTGAAAGAAAGCATAGAGTCAAATATAGGAAAACATTTAAATGAATCAAACTGCACCATAGAATCTCTATGGCTAGAAATCCCATGCTTAAATAATAAAAATAGATCAGTAAGAATATACTACCAGTGCCCTGCCAGGATGGTGAAAAATGATTGTGAAATACTCAGGGAAATAAAATAGAAAATGCAATAACAACAGGGGAGTTCAGCTATGCCTATATTCCCTGGGTACATGTCACCTCAGCACAGGATGCAGAAATAAAGTTTCTAGACACCTTTAATAACTGCTGCTTGGAGAAGCTAGTCCTGAATCCAACAAGGGGAGAGGCAATTCTTGATTTAGTCCTAAGTGGAGCGCAGAATCGTGTCCAAGAGGTGAATATTGCTGAACCGCTTGGTAATAGCATCCATAATATAATTAAATTTAACATCCTTATGTTGGGAAAGGGAAATTCCAAAGAAGCCCATCACAGTAGCATTTAACTTCAGAAAGGGGAACTACATAAAAATGAGGCCGCTGGTTAAACTAGGGTTACCATACGTCCTCTTTTTCCCGGACATGTCCAGCTTTTCAGCAATCAAACCCCCGTCCGGGGGGAATTGCTGAAAAGCCACACATGTCCGGGAAAATGGCCGGCACTTCCTCTCCCCCTGTGGCTCTGCTCCACTCCTCCTCTCTCAGATTTACAGAGCCAAGCTGCCCGAGCAAGCGCTACTGGCTTCAGGCAGCACCCCCCCCGCCTCCGGACCCCGAGCCCCCAGCCAGGCACTTCTCCTACCCGGCTCCAGCTGAGCTGCTCCCACGGTGCAGGGTCCGGAGGCAGGGGGGAGGCTGCCTGAAGCCGGTAACGCTGGCTCCTGCAGCTCTGCTCTGTAAGTCTGAGGGGGCGGAGCCGAGCAGCTCGGCTGGAGCTGGGGAAGGGACATGTCCAGCCAGCTCTGGGTCCTGAGGTAGGGGAGGGCTGCCAGAAGCCAGCAGCTCGGCTCTTACAGTCTGAGCTGGCAGGAGCAGCTCAGCTGGAGCCCAGGTAGGAGAAGTGCCTGAAGCCGGTAGCACTAGGGCAGCTTGGCTCTTAAACAGAGCCAAAGAGTCAGGGAGCAGCAGCAGTCGCCAGAGCCTGCTCTAAGGTAAGCCAGGGATGCCAGCAAAGCTGGGAGTACCATGCGCCGCTGATTGCACAGTTGGGGGGCAGCGCTGGGGGAGCTGCTCCGGGGAGTCGCCAAAAAGCACTGACTGGTGGGGGAGGAGGGGAGGGCAATGTGAAAAAGGCAGGAGTGTGCAGAGGGATCAGAGCTCTGGCTGCGATGGGCATTGGGCTGCCTTGCCTGCAAGTGGATCAGAGCTCCTGGGGCTGGGGTGTGCTGTATGGCACTCAGCTCCCCATTTGTGATGAGACACAGCAGTGTGGTGGATCACTGCGAAATACCTGCCCAATCAGAGCTGTGGGGGCAGGACTTGCAGGGGCTGGCTCCGACAGCTCCCATTGGAGCTTTTCCCAGCCAATGGGAGCCACTGAGCTTGCCTTGTGGCGGGCCCAGCACGTGGAGACCCTGGCTGCCCCTGGTCCTAGGAGCAAACACAATGCCAAAACGAAAGTGTAAATTCACTGCAGAACTAAAGACAAAGTTCCCATGTTTTCGAAGTGGTAGAGATGAATGGGAAGCTGAGTGCATGGTATGTAGACCTGGTACTTACATCTCTGTGAAAAATAAAGGTGCTAATGATTTACGAACTCATGTGGACTCAGACAAGCACAAAAAAGCAGTTCAAGGAGAGAGCTCATCAACAAAATTGACAGATTATTTTGTAAAACCAGGCAGCGAATCAGAGGATGCTGTTACTGCAGCAGAGGGTGCGTTTGCATTTCACACTGTTAAGCATCATAATAGCTTTAAGTCAATGGATTGCACATCTGTCTTGTTGAAGAAGACATTCCCTGATTCTGAAGTGGCACGGAAATTTTCAAGTGCTAGAACCAAGACAGAAGCAATTGTTATCTCCGTGCTTGCACCACATTCTGTTGATGTTGTTCTGAAAACATTTGAAGAAAATGACATAGCTTACTGTGGAGTTGCTACAGATGGAAGCAATCACGGTTCAGTGAAAATATTTCCAGTAATTATTCAGTATTTCAACTGGAAGAATGGCGGTTTGCAGTCAAGTTTGATTGAGGTCCAGAACACACCTAATGAGACTGCCGACACAATTGCTCATTACGTAAAAGAAACGCTTGAAAAAAATGGTTTGTTCGAGAAGTGTATTGCATTTACAGGTGACAACTGCAATACAATGTTTGGAGGACTCCGACGTGATGAAGATGGAAAGAACGTGTTTGCAAACTTAAAGAAGTTGTTGCAGAAGAGAACATTAATTGGTGTGGGTTGCCCAGCACACATTTTGAACAACTGTGTTCACCATGCAGCCGAAAGAATGAACATTGACATTGAGAACATTATTTTTAAAATTTACCAGTACTTTCATATCTACACTGTCCGAACTGAGCGACTGAAGGAGTACTGTGAGTTTGTTGATGTTGAATACAGAAAGCTGCTTTCTCATAGCAAGACACGATGGCTGTCATTATTTCCGGGCATTACAAGGCTGATACAGATGTTTCCAGCCTTGAAGTCACTCTTTCTGTCACAGGACAAACCACCCATAGTGCTTAAGACATTTTTTGAGTATGAATTAAGTGAGATTTACCTCTGGCACATGCATTCACTCATGAGTGTATTCCAAACTTACATCCAAGAAATCGAAAGGGAAAGCAATTCTGTTGTGGAAGTGCTGAACAGTTTGAACTCGGTTCAGACTATCCTTCTTGAACGCAAGACTCACAACTTTATGTCCCTGAAAGTTAAGGGACTACTGGCACAAAAGCGCATGGAAGGAATTGATGAAGAGTGTGACAAATTCTGTGCTGAAGTGAATAATATGTACAGCAGATGCTTAGAATATTTGGAGATGTGGCTTAGACCCCTTGAAGACTTCTCTTGTTTCAGGTGGATTACCCTGAGTGAGACACCGAATTGGAGTGATGTGGAACCTTGTATCAAGTACCTGACCGATAAGGGGATGCAAATTGATGACGTGAAGTGTTTTGATCAGTTCAGCAACCTGAAGAAGTTTACAGAAAGTTGCAACAGTGATGAAGAGTTCAGTAATTTGCTAGCACACCAGAAGTGGACCAAATATTTTGAGAAATCCAAAAACATTGAGTGTCATTCAGAACTGTTAAAGATTGCACAGTTTTTCTTTGCTATTCCTTCTCACAATGCAAATGTAGAGCGAATTTTTTCACTGATGCAAAGCCAGTGGACAAAGGAAAGGACCAACTTGAATGTTGAGTCGTTGAAAGGAATTCTACTTGTACAGTACAACTTCAGACAAACTTCTTGTAAAGACTTTCATGCCTTCTTAAAGAGCAATCAACCACTGCTGAGAAAAATGCGATCTGCAGAGAAGTATGCGTGGGCACATGAGGAGAAAGAAAACTGAAGAACTGGTGAAAGGAAAGGACTCACTACATATAAAGAATTACGTTTTAGAATTAAAGAATTAAATAGCTCAAAATGTCCGGGATTTTACCCGGCAGGGAGGAGAACTGGGGAGAACAAGGCATCTGGGGAGCTGGGAAACAGAACAGTGTGAGCTGCGTGTCCTGACCGCTCCCAAAAACTGAGCGCTGGGGCAGATCCTCCACTGAGCAGCTTCATTAAAGTCATGGGAGTCTATACTAGTGGAGTGCCTGACTTTAGAATTGGTGCAGTTGTTTCGTGTGGCTGGGAGGGAGGAGGGGGAATGTGGGGTGCTCAGGGGAAGGGGCGGAGACTTTGGGGAAGGGGTTGGAATGGGGGCAGGGAAGGGGCGGAGTTGGGCGGGGCCGGGGGCGGGAAAGGGGTGGGGCGGGGGAGGGGGAGGGGCGGAGTTGGGGTGGGGCCGGGGCCCCGTGGAGTGTCCTCTTTTTTCAATGTTCAAATATGGTAACCCTAGTTAAACAGAAATTAAAAGAATGAAATGCCTGCAAGCTGCATGGAAACATCTTAAAAACACCATAATAGAGGCTCAAATTAAACATCTACCCCAAATTAAAAATAACAGTAAGAGGGGCCCCAAAAATGCCACCATGGCTATAACAACAGAGTAAAAGAAACAGCTAGAGGCAAAAAAGCATCCTTTAAAAACCGGTAGTCGAATCCTACTGAGGAAGATAGAAAGGAGCATAAACTCTATCAAGCCAAGTGTAAAAGTATATGTAACTTTAGCACCCTTGTGGCCAAGATGGAGTCTGCTACAGCTCCGGCCAGGAAAAGACACAGGCAGGAATGCAGCAGGGAAAGTCCTTTCCACTGCAGGGGCACCTGTTTCAAATCCCCCAAAGTGAACACACACAGACACCGGAATAGTACGAGAAATATGTATTCACAGTGGGATGAATGGAGAAAAACAACAGAGTCTGAAAGGGCAGACACTGAGCAATGTGTCTGCACTAAGAGTTGGGAAGTTCTGGGCAAAGTTCCAGTCTGGTGGTGAGGCTTCGGTGCTCCTGGTCATCTTTGGTGTGGCACCAGTAAACTTTCCCCAACAAACCCCTCCGGTGCCCTCTTCTGCTGCTCTCTGCAAACCCACACAGAGTGATAACCTCCCCACCTAGCTAGCTATAGCCTCCCTCCTTATTCCTAAGGCAAAGTCACAAGCCCCAGTACTCCCAGCCCCATACAGCTCTGGGTAGCAGTGATACTGGGTCCAGCTCTGGTTTGGCCTTCTCGGGCAATTTCTCCCTGGCACGGTGCTCCTTCTGGCTCCTGTCCTGGGGTGTCCCTGCTCAGCTGCTCTGCACTGACTCTCCTGTCGACATAGCTTCTGCCTCCCGTTGAGGTGGAGTAATTACGTCGATGGGAAAGCGGTAGTGAAGACAAGCCCTAAGGAATTGTCCCGGACTGAGGTATCAATAGAGGAGGTCATTTTGCAATTCAAGCACAATTAAAAGACATTTCGATTTGATTTAAAATATAAAACACGCTCAGCATTTCTAAATTTCAGAAGGAATTTAATTGCGTAACTCTGGAGCAGTAACTAGAACTCAGATGTTTCTTATGGATATGCCAAATGTGAACACAATTATACTGCAGTCATGCTACATAACTACCTGCATCCATGTCCTTTTCATGTATGGAAGAAAAATGAAACAAGATTTCACTACAAAAGTGTTTTTTCTCCTGCTGATAATAGCCCACCTTAATTGATTACTCTCGTTATAGTTGGTATGGCAACACCCATTTTTTCATGTTCTCTGTGCATATATATCTTCTTATTGTATTTTCCACTGCATGCATCCAGTGAAGTAGGTTTTAGCCCATGAAAGCTTATGCTCAAATAAATTTGTTAGTCTCTAAGGTGCCACAAGTACTCTTCGATCTTTTTGAAGATTTCCTTAGTTTGTTCTCTTCTTGCATTTGTACCCCAACTATGCTGCAATATTGACTGCTCTAAGTAAAATTGACAGTTTCAGATCATCTACTTTTGACATCAATGCAGTTAATTTTTTAATCTGAAATTTGAAATATATTTTTGAAAAGTTATGCCTTGTCCACATTATGGGGAAACCTGGAACAATAATCAAGATCTGTTGGTTTCAGAGCATGACTTCAGTTTTCGAATATATATATGTACTTTTTATTTATTTATTTATTTGAAATGAGACTATATTACTGCAGTGTTTTTACATTTTCCTTTAAATCACCGAACTCTCCCTTTCCCCATAGGGTGATGCCAGCTAACATGACATAATTTACATTAAAAATAGTGGATTGGGAAACAAGGTTCTTTTGTTGATGCTATCTTTAATAATTTCCTTCATATTTTTTTCCCAGGACTGGTCTGAGTAGATAAGCCCTTTGGGCAAAGAAAAACTAAATGTATAGTTTACAACTTGAGAAAACTTTTAGGAGAAAAAAGGTTATAGTTTATAAAGCCTTTCTCTGTCATAAAATTGCCCTTGCAGATTTCCTTTCCAGGATCGTGGGTTGTGCTTTATGATCCCAAACCATTTTAAAGCAGTTCATTCTGAATATGGTTATAAAATGCTTGGCTCCTGTAACTGGGAATGGTTATTCTTTACGGCTGTACGAACAGTCTTGGAATAGTCTCCGTCACACTGGGAAGGATTGTCGCCTTTAGGGTTGCCAGCCCCCCAGGATTGTCCTGGAGTCTCCAGGAATTAAAGATTAATCTTTAATTAAAGATTATGTCATATGATGAAACCTCCAGGAATATGTCCAACCAAAATTGGCAATCCTAGGCACCTTCCATGGTAAATGGAGGTGAAGAAGGGTAAGGGAAGGAATTTGCTCACTGAGTTTCTTCTACATCATTCGGGGAAGGGGGAAGCTTCATCCCTCCCTCTGCTGTGGAATGAGTTGCAAGGCCCACCAACAAACCTCACATATCCCTCAGGATCCACAGGAGATCCTGGCATAGTCCATCTGCACAGAGGCACTGTGCAGCAGCTCTGGGAATGTGGTGCACCACACTGTCCAGCTCTGGAACCCAACCTTTTCCCTGTCGCCATGTCTGCGCCTAAACCTGCCTGACTGTGGGAAAGGTTAATAAAGCCCAGGGTATATTCCTATGCCAAACCAATCTCTATAGTGCCATTGGGCAAATGGTGTGCACCACACCAGCACTTCATGGCTGTGCTGCTGCAGTGCGCCTCTACAGAGGCAATGTACCCAGAGCACTTCAGCTTCTGGTAAACAACCTTCCCTGGAAGGTACATAAGAACGGCTATACCGGGTCAGACCAATGGTCCATCTATCCCAGTATCCTATCTTCCAACAGCGGCCAATGCCAGGTGCCCCAGAGGGAATGAACAGAACAGGTAATCATCAAGTGATCCATCCCCTGTCGCCCATTCCCAGATTCTGGCAAACAGGGATTGTGTCCTAGCCTCTGCCCATCCTGGCTAATAGCCATTGAGGGACCTATCCTCCATGAACTTATCTAGATCTTTTTTTAACCCTGTGATAGTCTTGGCCTTCACAACTCCTCTAGCAAAGAGTTCCACAGGTTGACTGTGCGTTGTGTGAAGAAATACTTCCTTTTGTTTGTATTAAACCTGCTGCCTATTAATTTCATTTGGTGACCTCTCGTTCTTGTGTTATGAGAAGGAGTAAATAATACTTCCTTATTTACTTTCTCCACACCAGTCATGATTTTTATAGGAAGCAATGTAAAAATGAAGGACGGGAATTTTTCACAGTCTTAGTAGGTGATAGGACATGGAGAAGGAGTTTGAAGGAAGCAAAGGCTTAGGTTTGATATTAGGCAAGAATTCTTTAATGTGAACAGCAGCTGGTGAGTGGAATATCTTAGTTTCCCTCCCAGAGACTTTGATATGATGTCTGCTCAATGCTTGTAAGACTTATGTTACAATCTGACTTGTCATAAAATGGTGGTTGTCCAGCCAGGATTACAACAGCTCTCCCTGGTTCTTTTTTGGGTAGCATAGATGCTTTCTATCGGTCATATGTATATCAAAGGTGCCTTTCTGCAGGGTACGTAAGCTTTGAGACGATATTCCCCTTGACAAGATATAATTTAATTAGAGAATTGTAGTTGTTATTAACAAGGCCAAAATGATAAAGAAAAAATAGATTATTCCAAAACTTTCTTGCTAAAGCTGCCTAATTAGTAGAGATGGAGTAAAGAAATAGTGTTTGAGTCCAGGTGACATATATTACCTGCTGACTGAACATTAGATATGGTTCATCTTCAGGATAAGTGGCACTGAAATGTTGTAAACTGTTCTCAAAAGATTTGAGCCCCAAATGTCAAAACTTACACATTTTAACCTCTTGGGCCACATTTGGAAATGGATCAGGAAAATAGGCTTGTTATGGTTCTAGATTCCACACAGAATCAAAACCACAAGTGCAGGTTTTGATCCAGGGTTTCAAATCTGAACCCTTCCCTGCCCAAAAATTTGGGTTGTGAGTTCACATTTGAGGTTTGGTTTGGTTTCCATCTCTAATGGTAAGACACTGGAGCAAATTCTTCTCTGACCCATGCTGGTGTAAATCTGGAGCAACTAACTCCATAGAAGTTAGTGGAGTCACTTTGTATTTACATTGGTGTAGCTGAGATGAATCTGGTTCTTGTTACAAAGCTCAGTTGTAGTGAAGGGTCAGTGCAGATTTAATAAAGCTTACGAACACTTGTTATTAGAAATCATGGCTTAACAGCTAAAAGACCTGCTCACACAGTGTGAAAAACACCAGAAAGAGCTATTAAAGTCTGCTTTGGCCTCAGCCTTATCTCCCCAGGCCTGATTGAGAGGCCAGAGAGAGAGGTTGGCTGTACCTTTGTCCATACTTCTCTGATATTTCATTTTGTACAGGATATTTATGGTAAAGATATTATTGGCTTGGAATGAATGGTTTTGAGATGTCATTTGATCCCATTGAGTAATATGTATCTCTTTCAGGTCTTATGGGAGAGTTAAACATTACTGTACATCACTTCCATATTTCAGAGCCATCAAATATACAAGCAGTTCTCAGATGGCTTGCAGTAGAACTAAACTTGGGCTAATAATACCTGTTTACATGCCCACCTCTTTGGGTCAAAATCATTATGGAGGTGGTCCAGACATCCATTATGTCCACTTGAGCTCCAACGTCTCATGGATCATATAGAAACCATTTTTCTCCAGAGCTATTAATTAAAAATCCACCCTTTCACTCCCAATCCATTTGATTCCGATAGGCAAAAAAATAATTGAGCTGGTGGGTGCAAGAGATATTGATAGGATAGGTTAAAAAAAAGAATTGAGGTATTGGGAGTGACAGGAGAAAGGAAAGAGAAACTATAGAGGAAGAAGTTAAAATACTAGTATCAAGGAAAGGAGAGAAAGAGGCTGCAAGTGAGTAGAGGGAGAGAGAAGGAAAAGAGGAGACAGACACAGAAAGCAACTCAGGAAAATGACACATTATATGTTTCAATGGGACATAGTGGAAAGAAGAAAGGAAAGGAAAGATGTTACAACAGAAGCAAGAGAGAGTGTAACCTGCATTTAAAGTGTATAAAATAGGAAGCTGATTGACAATGCATTACAAGAAGTACAGTTCACACTGAAGAGTGGACAACTTTTACTCCTTGAAATTGCAGGGGCTGTGGTTTGTGGGGCATGGCTTCATGGTGTGACAATTTGGGCATTTTCTCCCCTGGCTACTAGGCTTAGTCTTTGGACTGGTAGGTGACACCTACTTTATACGTTAATCCTTCTTAAACGTATTCTGTCACAACCAGTAAATTGTTAGGCCATGGTACTTCTTCCTGCAAAAGAATGAGCTTAATTCCCAAAGAACACAGCCATAATGAAAATCAATGTAGGGAAAGTTGAATTTTCTAATTTACTTTTACCTTGAAGGATAACATAAGTAATTGTGATTTTTCAGTAAATGTGTCATATGTCACATTCTCCCGACAAGTACAGTGGGTGAAACAACAGTAATTAAACTCCTTTCCCCAGCTGACTTCTTGAGCAGAGCATGTCAGTTAATCATAGAGGGTGAGCCTTTAGAAAGGTCTTAGCAAGGAATGCCAATAAAAGAAATTGAAAATATAATAGCAGGCTTTTAGCCCTACAGCTTGGTGAGGAGACCTCTTCCCTTCCCTTCCCCACAAACTGGTTAGAAATTAAGCGTGCCTCTCTCAACAAAATTAGAGTTGGTTCAAGACTTGACTGTTAAGTCTGGCCGAATTTTGCTTCCACACAGGAGAGCTGTGCTAGATTGTGGCAAGAGTTGCTCCCTTTAGGGGAAAGTGTGTGTGTGTGTGTGTGTGTGTGGCCTCAAGTTATATTTTTCTTCAACTGATATTTTGGATAACATGGGCCAGAGTCTCTCCTGTGCCAAGATCTGTTGGGCACAAGAAGTTGGAGGACCCCTTGACTGTTTATGGGGTTGTCACACTCACCCAACTGTAGCCCTGACATAAGTTAGAGTATCCTAAAGCTCCTGCTCCATTCCCTCTCTCTTCTGTCCTGCCCCTGTACTAGAAAGAAACAGTTGGCATAGGAGCTGGCTCATCTGGCTTTTCATGAGTGGAAAATTCACCTCTGGAGGGAAAATTCTCAACCGGCCAGCTGCAGCCAGACTATGTGCCCTTCGTGCTGCTCAGGATGCCCAAAAGATACCAAACTGTGGGGTTGAGAATCTGGCCCAATGGACTTTTAGGGTTGTGAGAAAAGATACTATATGCTGCTTGTATTACTGTTAGCAGTTTAGAACATTGAAATGATTCATAGATTCCAAGGTCAGAGGGACCACTGTGATCATCTAGTCTGATCTCCTGTATAACACGGGTCATAGAACTTTACCAAGATAATTCCTAGAACATATCTTTTAGAAAAATACCCCTGATTTAAAAATTGTCAGTGATGGAGAATCCACCACAACCTTTGGTAAATTGTTCCAATGGCAATTACTCTCTCTGTTAAAAATTTATGCCTATTTTCCAGTCGGAATTTGTCTATCTTCAACTCCCAGCCATTGGATCATGTTATACCTTTCATTGCTAGATTGAAGAGCCCATGGTCAAATATTTGTTCCCCATCTAGGTACTTATACACTGCAATCAAGTCACCCCTTAACCTTCATTTTAAACTAAATAAACCTGAGCTGTAAATAGAACTCCAAATAGAATATCTGTAATATTGCTTATACGCTAAGCCAGTGGTTCTCAACCAGGAGTCCGGGGCCTCCTGGGGGCTGCAAGCAGGTTTCAGGGGGTTTGCCAAGCAAGGGCCAGTGTTAGACTCTCTGGGGCCCATGGGGCTGAAGCCCGGGGCCCTGAACCCTTCCACCTGGGACTGAAGTTGAAGCCTGAGCAAGTTAGCTTCCTGGGGGCCCCTGTGGCATGGGGCCCCAGGCAGTTGCACTGCTTGCTACCCCCTAATGCCAGTCCTTGCTTTTATATGCAGAAAACTAGTTGTTGTGGCTCAGTTGGGCCATAGAGTTTTTTATAGTATGTTGGGGGAGCCTCAGAAAGAAAAAGGTTGAGAACCCCTGCATTAAGCCATATATGTAACTGGTGGTACATTTTGTTTGGAAAGTTTCACATGAATACAATGGTAAATAATAGTGATACCATAACTCTGATAATGACTCTCACACAAACTAATAACTAGGTGGGAATTAATTATCACAGATAGCTAATGAGGATAGGCATTATGAAAGGTTGTACAGAAATGTTTTTAATGTTTCCTAGGGTAATGGATACATTTTAAGCGTTTTGCATTTGAGTAACTTAGATGTCTGGTAGTGTTTTAAGATCAGTGCCGCATTTATTAATTGCTTTCTTTGAGGCGAGTTTAAAAGAAAATTACTAGTGAAACGATGTTGGTCAAGAATTTCCCCAGATCTGTCCCCGCTTGAATAACAGTTGATTAGGGACATCTACTGGTGTAATGATGTAATAATTGTTGCAGCATTTGCAAACAGAAGCTGCAAGATTGAGGCAAAATGACTTTTCAGGGTTGCACTGTAATTACTTTTCTGTTTGTAGAAAACTCTCGAAATGACTGTTTGTGTATTTAAACTTAAATTGCACATTTTATTTGTTTGTATTCTGAGCAAATAAGACTGCCACAAGAAACAATAAAATGAGAAACTAAGGCCCCAATTTTAGTTGATCGTCTACAAGCAGACTGTATGGAACTCCCTGAAGTCAGTAGGGCTTCACACAGTCACCCACATGCAGGATCGGGGCCTAACTCTGGATCCAGGAGTATGTGTTTTTTTTATTAGAGCTGGGTGTCAGGACTCCTGGGTTCCATTCCAAGCTGTACCCAGTGATTTGCTATGTGATTTTGGGTGCAAGCCACCTAACTCTTTGCGTCTCGGATTATCTTTGTAAAACTGGTATAATTATTCTTACCTGCTGTTTCCCACAGGTGTGTTCTGAGTCTTTAAGTTTGTAAAACACTTTAAATCTTCAGCTAAAAGGCTCTATAAATTAAAGGTTTTAGTATTAACGGGTTTTTTTATGCTCTGTAAGGTATCATGAACACCTGTGGTCCTATATAAAATATTATATTTTGGGACACCGGAGCTTTTACAACAGTAACAATATTTGGTTCTGCTTCCCTAATATTGGGTGTAATTATGCTTGCCCATTCATGAGAGCTTTACACATAGTTGAGAATAAATCCCTTTAAATGTGTGTGTGAGTCCTTTCCTTTGTGAAGCAGAAGCATTTCCCAAGGGAACTTAGTGTTTTGACATCTCACCAAGAGCACATGCAGACGCCAGCATAAAGAAAGACTTGTTGATTTGTGAATTTCTTTCTTCAGCTAAATGTATCTAAACATTTTTGCTGACATTCTGTCATCTTGTGTTCAGGCTTGCTGGGATAAAGGGGAAAGACAGCACGAGAAGCCTTTTCCTCCTTATTAGCACATCCAAGAGTTAGGAGGGCAACTGAATGATGGTCTGTGCGGGGTTGTATAACATGTATCCAGTGGTACATAGTCCCAGGGAAGCCTGGTCAGTAATCCAAGCCACTTTCCCATACACATACTGCCATCAGCAACAGGCACTAAATGCTCTACACCTGCTTCTTTCTTGAAGTAGCAGTTACATGTCCTAGGGATGGTGGTGCCCCAAGCTTTCCTGAGGCATCTTGGCCTGTGTGCAGGACCGGCACCAGGCGAGCAAGCTCGTGCTTCGGGTGGCAGATTCCGAGGGGCGGAATTCCGACCACCCTTTTTTTTTTTCTTTTTCTTTTTGGTTTGCCACTCCGGCGGCGCGGAGGAGGGGAGCACCCTGCAGCAAACTCGGCAGGGCAGCCCGTGTCCTTCCCTCCCAGCCGACCGGAGCGGCGCAGAGCCCTCCCGGCAGGCGGCGCAGTGGGAGGGGCCGCGTGGCGAGCGCCCCGCTGAAGCCCAGGCCGCCCCCATTCTTTCTCTCCCCCCTCTCCCTCCCTCCCGCTAGACAGGGCGCGCACTCCGCTGCACGTCTGCAGCACAGGGAGTTCCCCTGTCTCCGGCCCCCCTGCAGGGTTTTTTGTTTGTTTGTTTGTTTTTCCCGCTTTGCTGCTCCAGCCGCCCTGTGGGGTTTTTTTTGTTTTCTTCCTGCTTTGCCGCTCCGGCCGCCCCGCAGGTGGTTTTTCCCCTTTTTTTTTTGCTTCACCGCTCCGGCCCCCTCGCAGTTTTTTTTTGCTTGGGGCGGCAAAAAAGCCAGAGCCGGCCCTGCCTGCGTGGGCAGCATGGCACAAGGACCTTCTGCTCAACCACTGCTACTCTCCCAGCCTTGGCAACTGGCTATCATAATGGCAGGATTTTATCTTTTGTTAGTATAAAATGTATTCTTTAACGGATGGAATAAAATAGCAGCTTTTTTATGTGTTATATATTCTGTCTGGCGTGCACTTTCATCATGATCTATTCCCCTCTGATTTACCGCCCTCTAAAAAGAAAAAAAATACAAATATCTAGAGTAAAAAGTGCTGCTCTTTGCTTCCTTAGCAGCAGGACACTGGTACGCCGATAGTCATCCAGGAAGAATCCGTAGCAGCTGCAGGCTCCAATTGCAGTCAACACACCCATTTCAGAAAACATCAAACTCCTGAAACTCCAGTTGCCAATTAAAACATCAAAGTATTAGAGCAAATCTTACACATTATACCGCAATCAACATTAGCATTTACAAATCTAGGGCCCTTTCTTGCTACCCTTATTCACAAAAGTAGTCTCATACACTCATGGGGAAGGGCTGCAGAACCAGAGCAACTGCCATAAAATTGGCATGCTGTGATTTTAACAGTGGAAGTTTTTTCTAGAGTAAGGAGTGCAGGATTCAGCTCCCATATGAAAGAAGACACTGGCTCTCAAACTTAGAGTATGTTTAAAAAAAAAAAAAAAAGTGTGCAGAACAGTTCTCATCCCTGTCAGTAGGTTTATGTTTTGTCAAGCTTGTTATGAACATTTTTTGTAAAACTAACAAATCTGTGGCCACCTAAGAATTCACGTTGTTACTTCTGTAGACCACGGCCAATATTTGTCTCACGGTCACAGTAGGGGTAGAACCTAGATCTCTCTTCTTTAAAGATCTGCATATCCCTATCAGTTTTGATCAAAGAAGTTTTGATGCAGGAGGTTCTGGGTGTTTTCTGTCCATTGTCTCCAAAGAAATTCCCGAAGGCCATGGTGTGCTTCATGCTGAAAACTGTGTTGTCCCCGTTGACTATAAATTAGTTACACACTTATTTTCCTTTATTGGATTTTGTAACAATCACATCATTATCCCCAAATTATTGTTGTTCTTGGGCAGCTTTACATCAATATTTTATCTCTGAGATTTTATTTTCATTCTATGCAGATTGTCACACAAAACCAAAAGTCTAATTTTTTTGTTTCAGGTGCAAAGATGGCTTGAAAGGATTTACATTCTCTGCACTTAAGTAAGTCTCTAAAAAATCAAACCAGTAGTTTTAGCTCAAATTGACCGTTTTGGGGGAAACGTGTATACTGGAAGCTGCTTTATAGGAGGCCAGAATTTCCTTAAGAGAAACCGTACTCTTGTAAACCCTTCCTGTATTTTGAGACATACTGCATATTTCAAAGAGGCCATAATATAGAATTGTCAGGAAAGGAGAGTTTTCAAATGTGTGACTATTTTCCAAAAAGGGGATTACAATAAATGAATGCAGTGCTAATGCATGGGGGTAGGCGATGTGTGTGAGAGAAGGAGTGTTAAACATTTCCTCTTCCAGAGACAGGAATCTAAATCCCAGCATTCTACTGGGAATAAGCAGAAATCCATTGCTACTGTGTCTTGTCCTGGGTCCTGTATGTTTGTTAATGGTGGTTTATATTTACAAAGCACTCTGGGAATACAGGAGTGGCTCCATTTTACAGGCACCATAGGAGGCATATAGACATAGCATGTCCATATGCAACGCAGTGCATGTTTAAGTCTTGTGTATGTCATATTAGAAACTTGGGTTTTATTCCTAGCTCTGCCAGACATTTCCTTGTGCAACTTCTCTGATCCTGTGTTGCTTTTGGTAAAATGGGAATAATGACACTTGCGTGCCTCCTAAAGTTGGGATCTCAGGCCGTGCTCAAAAGAAGAGCTGAAAGGTGCGGAAAATTATTAACACTACTCTGTGGAATCCACTTTTGAAGATTTTGTTTTTTGATTTGTTTTTAAAGTAAGAAATGTAATTGCCTTGTGTTTTCCTTTTCCTTCCAGGTTTATTGTAGGTAAAGAAGAAATTCCCACACATTCATTTTCACCAGAAGTAGCATTTTCAAAAATAGACAGAAAGATAAAGCACCGGGAAGAAGTATCACGGCGAATGAACATAATTGCTCTAACAAAGAAACTTGTGGACAAAGTGTGAGTCCAAAAAAACCCAAAACAAAACAAAAACAAACCCAAGCCCTAATTGATTCCTTTTTATTTTACTCCGTTTCACACGTGCTCATTCCATTTTATATAACAACAGTGTTTCATGCTATTTTTAATTTGTATTCAAGAGATTTATATTTCTTTTATTGAGTAACAACAATAACAAAGTGGTGAGCTATATTAAAAACAAAGCAAAACAAAGAGAAACCTATTTATTAGCATTAGCTCATATTACTTAAGATATACAATTCACTAACTAGGTAATATAAAAGCAAATAGTATATTTGTTTTAATTTTGGAGCGGTTAGGGTGATATTTAGTACCCAACTAAACACTTCAGTAGCATATAGAGCATATAGTGGCTGGGTACACTATGTCAAATACTTCACAGGGTTTGTGAGATTGTATTGTTAGTTACAAGAAGAGACATGAAACCATAGCAAAACATGTACATGTTGCTGCTATTATGGTTATTAATGTTGTGGTTGTAGTCTAAATTCAGTAGGAGTTGGCACCTAATACTCTTAGATTGCTTTGAAGAATCTCAGATTTTCTTGTTATTAGGCACCCGCAATGTGCTTGATATAATTGTTTGAGGAATCCCTCTCTTCATTTTTTAGTGTTTATTCATAAACATGGCAGCTTTTTTGTACTTTGCTTCTAAATAGATTAGATTTAGTTAATCTGTTTTGTTGATTTCTGATAAAACTTTCCAACTTGCATGTAATTTTTTAGACTATGCAAATTACTGAGGGTAACATTTCAAAACAATTTTTCAAAACTGACCTAGGCATTTAGGAGAATAAGTCCCATTGAAAATCAGTGGAATGTAGACTGCTAAGTGCCTAAGCCACTTTTGAAAATGAGTCTTAGGGTAACATTTTCAAAAGTACCTAAGTCACTTAGGAGCCTAAGTCAAGGAGACTTAATTTTGTAAGTCTCTCAGGCACTTTTGTAAATTTGACCCTAAATGACTTTAACTTCAGTTGTAGATTTAATTATGATAACTGGAATAAAAATGAAATCAGTTCTAAATTATTGGACCCTTGACCAGAGTGCTTTGGTGAGCTCTGTGGGTTTTTTGCCCCTTCCCTTTAAGAATAGCTTAATGACTGACTACTGCTTCATAAATTCTAAGGCCAGAAGAGACCATTGGGATCATTTAGTCTGACCACCTGTATAGCACAGGCCATAGAACTTCTCCAATATAATTCCTAGAGCGTATCCTATAGAAAAACAACCAGTTCTGATTTAAAAATTGTCAGTGATGGAGAATCCACTATCGCCCTTGGTAAATTGTTCCAATGGTTAATTACTCTCACCGTTAAAAATGTGCGCCTTTTTTCCAATCTGAATTTATCTAGCTTCAATTTCTAGCCATTGGATCATGTTATACTTTTCTCTGCTAGATTGAAGAGCCCATTGTTAAATATTTGTTCCCCATCTTTGTATTTATAGACTGTAATCAAGTCACCCCTCTTTGTGAAGCTAAATAGATTGAGCTCCTTGAGTCTATCACTGTAAGACATGATTTCTAATCCTTTAATTCATTCCCATGGCTCTTCTCTGAACCCTCTCCAATTTATCAACATCCCTCTTGAATTGTGGGCACCAGAACTGGATGCAGTATTCCAGCAGCGGTTGCACCAGTGCCGAGTACAGAGGTAACATAACCTCTCTAATTCTACTCGAGATTCCCCTGTTTATGCATCCCAGGATTGCATTAGCCCTTTTGGCCACAGTGTCATACTGGGAGCTCATATTCAGCTGATTATCCATCACGATCCCCAAATCTTTTTCAGGGTTACTACTTCCCAGGATAGAGTCCCCAACCCTGTAAATATGGCCTACGTTCTTTGTCCCTTTGATCCTTACCATAATACTAATTGCTACACGTGGTGCCAGGCCTATATTGAATGACATATGGGGAACACGCCATTTTAAATTTTTGAAAGCAGGCACCGATAACTCGCCATCCACTATTCCAGAGAAATGGGTGGGTGTTTTTAAAACAAAACAAAACATTTGCCTGTCTCCCTTTGTTTCTCTTTGCCTTCTAAATTGCTGTACTTGAACCACTGATCTTTCAAACTGGCCTTGGATAAGCACAGTTCTACCATTCACAAAGGAGTGCACTTTGGGCAGCGTTGTGGCTCTTCTGCCCACGTGGAGGAACGTTCCAGGGGTGCTCTTAAAATCCTCACTGGTTTTCACCTACTGCTTCCTCATCCCATTGGAGGTGAAGTGCTCCAGGAGCAACCTTCAACTATCCCCACTTTGGCAGGGAAGTTCTGGGTCAGCTTCTAGTCCATCCTCTCATCTGCAGCAAAAAACGTTGGGAGAGCCTTAAACCCCTTGTTTTCTCCCATAGACAAAGGTTTTGAAGTGGGGCAGCAAGGCTCCATCATCTACCTGTCCCTTCTTCATTTGGTAACATGGTTGACCTTCCATGTCCCAAATCCAGCATTACTGCAGTATAAGTCTACAGGTGGAGCACTAGCTAAATCTCCAGTGTAATACTTCTGGTGATGGTAAATCAAGCACAGCAGAAGCCTCCTTCCGGGCATCATTTATAGTGAACCCACACAAATAAGAACCCACACAAACTCTCAGCTCCTGTTTATTTACATGGGAGAGAAAGGTGTGCAGCCCCCTTTTTAGGACTAGGTCCTTGTTACGGTATGTTCCTGACAGGCAGTAGAGAAACAGATGTTCTAAGTATTCCGTGTTGTGAAAGGGGTGGTGAAGAGTGCTTATTTCAGAGTGAAAGCCCTTCAAATAGAAAGAAACACTTACCTCCAACATTGAGCTAAGGGATAGCTAGAAGGCCCGTCTCTTTCTTGTTCTTCATATCTATTCTGTTTTAAATACCCCTGACGTGAACTAATTGAAAATAGTGAGGCATGATCACTGCCCCTCTAGCCAAAATGTATTTATTAAATATTAGAAGGCTAAATGATTAACAAATGAGGAGTATACTTCCTTTGGGATTTCCAGATTCCCTCTTCCCATACATTCAAAAACCATTGCATTTTTAATCCTAATACTTTCTCAAGTTTCTCTTCCATATGTTTCCTTTCAGATATAATTGATTCTAAATGTCTGTAACCTGATCACGTTCTCGTTACAATTTTTGCTACATAAACTAACCTTGTGGATGATTTATGGCCAATATACTTTACAATACATGATTCAAAGCTTCCAAGATATTTGACACAGTATATAAATTATGTGATTTATTTTGTATTAAACCACAAATAATTGACTACAAGAAAATATCATTTTTTGGAACTAGTGTGAAATGACTTTCCTTTAATTTTGTGTCATACAAGTCTAATTACTGTAAAGTCCACACACCCCATCCTCCCTAAAATCATCTCCTCTTTATGCTTTGAGCCAAACCCTAATCCCAAGTAAGGGCCACAGAAAATCTGTACCATAGTGGAACAGCTGGACTACACTGCACTGGAATGGTCATGGTTGAGAGAGGCCTCTGCAGTCCCCTCCAGTAGGCCCCAGGGTGGTACAGGGAGAGATTGCAGTATGGCCAGTGGATCCCTGGCCAAAACAGCAGCATCTGTCTAATTTGGGTGAGCGGGGGGAAGCGTGTCAGTGATCATCGGCTGCAGAATGGCCCTGCTACAGCTCTATGGCCTTGGATGGATGATTCATAATTCCTTCCCATTGGCCAAAGTGGGGAATTCATAGGCATAGCACATTTGCCCAAGCTTAGCACGGAAAAGAGGATTGGATCAAAATTCATGTACGTGTACTTCTGAAATACTAAGAAAGTACTGTTTTATTTGTACAGTACTTGGATGGCTTCATAAAAGTACACAATGCCTTACAATTGAATCATAGCAATGTAGGACAGGACTTCAAGAGGTTATCTAATTCAGCCTTCTGGGCAGAGGCAGGACCAATTTTACCTAGACCATCCCTGACAGGTGTTTGTCCAACCTGTTCCAGTGATGGGGATTCCACAACCTCCCTTGGAATCCTCTTCCAGTGCTTAACTACCCTTATAGTTAGGACATTTTCCCTAATATCTAACCTAAACTGACCCTTTGACCGCACTCCTGTCCCTGTTATTTCATTAGTTGTCCCCCGAAATCAGTTGGTTTCCAGGTATGTATGTCTTGCATCTCAAGAAGTGAGGTTCTTACCCACGAAAGCTTATGCTCCCAGTACTTCTGTTAGTCTCAAAGGTGCCACAGGACCCTCTGTTGCTTTTTACAGATTCAGACTAACACGGCTACCCCTCTGATACTCTATGAGTACAAGCTTTCAACATGGTGTGCACCCCCCGATAGTAATTTCATCTAGACCGCATTTCCCTAGTTTGCTTATGAGAATGTCATGTAGGACTGTGTCAAAAGGTGGCATGCAAAATAAATAATGGGGAAATAGCAAGAGACTATTGTATACATTTTTAGCAAGAGAAAGTCTGCAAAATCTCTAGTAGATTACAGTAAAACCAACTTCTAGTTAATATGGATTTCATTGTTTCTTTTGCAGATGCAAACATGGTCCAAGACATAGATGCTGTAAACATTATGAAGATAATTGCATCTCATATTGCATTAAAGTAAGTATGAATCTTGCATTTTTTGTAAACACTCACAGAGACTGGTGAAAATGTATAAAGTTTAGTACAGAAAAAGAATATGTAAGTTACAATCGGCAAATGCAGATTCCATATGTCTTAGCCTCTGAAGTCTGTTGTTTGTCATGCTTTTTCATTATAAAAAGAGTCAGTTATAAGTTTGTGAAAACCATCTTCTGAGCAAGATTCTTTCTTTCTTTCTTTTTCTTTCTTCTTGGAAATACAATTACAATAATCTGAGAACCAAAAGTGAATGGAAAAAAATGGATCAGCAAAAAATAAACTTGTTTAATTACATGAGACCTTCGTAACTGATCCCATTTCCAGCTCCATCCTAAATAAAGCACCTGGAATGTGCTGTGCTGGACAGACAGATCAGCAATGGCACACATACAGCTGTGCATGTCTGGCACAGTGGTGTTTGATTTTGGACTCGCTAGTCTATTAATTTATTTTAAGGGGTAATGGGAGATTGTCCACAGTTGCTGCAGACAGAGAGAGCTGTCTATGTCCAGTGGCATGAATTAGCCTCCTCCACGATATGGACAGTGCATTTTTTCAGAGGAGTACTGTGTGGAGAAGATTGGTACAGGTGGGACCACCTGCTACATAGTCTTAGTTTTGGGTGAAACTTCAGCAGATCTTGATCTTTTAATAATCTACATTTTTTATTTATGGAGAAGTAAAAATTGATTGCTAGGCAGTTTAGCTTTTCCAGATGCTTCTGCTATATTTTATCTTTAAAATGCTTTTTTTCCCCATTAAAAATAGTGCATTCTGTTGGAATTTATCTCTTTTGGTTTTTTAATGGCAAGGCTCGCTACATTAAGATAAAGCTTTAGAGGAGGTATAGTACAATAGTTATTTTCTTATATTTATACAGCTCAGTGTCTTATTCAATATTATTTTGTTACTGCTTTTTTGAACTATGAAATATTTCAGCAAACTTAGTGACAGTGTTAGGCTCTGATTCAACAAAGTATTTAAGTATGTGCTGAAGTTCCATTGAAGTCAGTGGGACGTGAAGTGTTTTGCTGAATAGATCTGGAAATGTGTAATAAAATATTTACAAAATATTCAGGATAATTGTAACTTTTTTTTTTTACTAAAGATAAAGTGACTAAACATAAAAACAACACAACTAGAATATCTAACAGAAAATACCTCTCTCTCTCCCCCCTCTTGCCCCCCTTGGGATGAGAAAAGAGAGAACCACTCAGCACCTGTTTTTTATTATTTTAGCCAGAATTTTCAAAATTGTGTGCCTAATATATAAATTCTATAAAATTCCATGTCTTCAATTGGACTTAACATAGTAGTAATGTTAGCATGTGCATAAGTGTTCGTATGATCAGGGCCTAAGATAAGACAACATATGATTAGCTATTGCATACCTTCATAGTTAAATATAAATGTATACATCTAGGAACAAAGGATGTAGGGCCATACTTACAGGATGTGGGAAGCAGTGACTCTGAAAAAGTTTTGGGAGTCAGGGTGGATAATCAGCTGAACATGAGTTCCCAGTGTAATGCTGTGGCCAAAAGGGCTAATGTGATCTTTGGATGCATAAACAGAAGAATTTTGAGTAGAAGTAGAGAAGTTATTTTACCTCTGTATTTGGCACTGGTGTGACTGCTGCTGGAATACCGTGCCTAGTTCTAGTGTCAACAATTCAAGAAGGATGTTAATAAATTATAGAGGGTTCAGAGAAGACCCAGGAGAATGATTAAAGGATTAGAAAACCTGCCTTACAGTGATAGACTCAAGGAGCTCAATTTATTTAGCTTAACAAACATAAGAACATAAAAATGGCCATACTGGGTCAAACCAATGGTCCATTTAGTCCAGTGTCCTGCTTCCAACAGTGGCCCATGTCAGATGCTTCAGAGGGAGTGAACAGAACAGGGCAATTTATCAAGTGATCCGTCCCTTGTCATCCAGTCCCAGCTTCTGGCAATCAGAGGTTGGGGGACACTCAGAGCATGGGGTTGCATCCCTAACCATCTTGGCTATTAGCCATTGATGGACCTAATCTACATGAATTTATCTGATTCTTTTTTGAACCCAGTTATACTTTTGGCCCTCACAACATCCCTGGCAATGAGTTCCACAGGTTGACTGTGCGTTGCGTGAAGTACTTCCTTATGTTTGTTTTAAATTTGCTGCCTCTTAATTTCATCGGTTGACCCCTGGTTCTTGTGTTATGTGAAGGGGTAAATAATACTTCCCTAGTCACTTTCTCACACAATTCATTGTTGTATAAACCTTTATCATATCCCTCCTTAGTTATCTCTTTTCCAAGCTGAGCAGTCCCAGTCTTTTTAATCTCTCCTGTTCCATACGGCTAATCATTTTTGTTGCCCTTCTCTCTACTGTTTCCAGTTCTAATATATCTTTTCTGAGGTGATGCAACCAGAACTGTATGCAGTGTTCAAGGTGTGGGTGTACCACGGATTTATATATGGCATTATGACATTTTCTGTCTTATTATCTATCCCTTTCCTAATGGTTCCTAACATTCTTTTAGTTTGAGCAGATATTTTCCGAGAACTATCCGTGATGATGCCAAGATCTCTTTCTTGAGTGGTAACAGCTAATTTAGACCCCATCATTTTGTATGTATAGTTGAGATTGTTTTCCAGTGGGCATTACTTTGCACTTACCAACACTGAATTTAATCTGCCATTGTGTTGTCCAGTCACCCAATTTTGTGAGATCCCTTTGTAACTCAGCTTTGGACTTAACTATCTTGTATAATTTTGTATCATCTACAAACTTTTCCACCTCACTGTTTATCCCTTTTTCCAGATCATTTATGCCTATGTTAAACAGCACTGTTCCCATTACAGATCCTTGGGAGACCCTGCTATTTGCCTCCACTGTGAAAACTGACTATTTATTCCAACCCTTTGTTTCCTATCTTTTAACTAGTTATTGATCCATGAGAGGACCTTCCCTCTTATCCCATGACTGCTTCCTTTGCTTAAGAGCTTTTGTTGTGAGACCTTGTCAAAGCCTTTCTGGAAGTCCAAGTGCATTATATTTTCTAGATCATCCTTGTCCATGTTTGTTGACACCCTCAAAGAATAAAGTACTTCATATGTGACTGAAGTTCCCATTGGTCTGAATGGTGGATGTGATATGTATTAAAATATAAGGATGAACTGGAAATTGGGTTAGCACTACTGTATATCTGTAACTCAGTGCACTGAATCTGAGTTCAGGTTACGAGTTCCTCAGGCCAGTAAGGGCTGGTGACTCCATAGCACCCACTTTGTCCTACCCCAGGAGCAGTGTTAATGGATGCTGAAGAAGAGGTCACTCCAATGCAAAGCATGATGAGAGGGAAAAGCAACAAGGAAATAGCAGAGTATCTCATCCACCTATCTCAGGGGTCGGCAACCTATGGCACGCATGCCAAACACGGCACGCAAGCCAATTTTGAATGGCACGCTGCCGAGGTCCCGGCCCTCAGCCCCCTCCACCCACTGCTCTCCCCTGCGGGGGCAGGAGGCAGAAGCTTGGTCCTGTGGCAACCAAGCTTCCCCACACCCCTGCTTCTTCCCCCAGCGTGGTGCTTTCCTGCCCCTCCTCCTCCCCCTCCCTGCGCTGATCAGCTGATGGCCCTTGCGAGGGGGAGCAGAGCTGAGCGGCAGCGTGCTCCCTGCTCCATAGAGGAGGCAGAGAAGAGATAGGGACGGGACCTTGGGGAAGGGGGTGGAATAGGGCATATCCCTTCTAGCCCCCTGCCATGAGCCGCTCAGGGCAGGGGGCTGGGAGCACCCCTACGAGCCGAGCACCCCAGCCGGTCTGTAGGTTTTTAAGGATGGCTAGTTTTCTGATTTTTAGTCTTGAGTTCCTCCAAAGGTCATCTCTGGAAAGGATCAGAAATAGCTCTCTACTGGCAGAATTCTAGCAGGTTTTTGTAATTCTGTTCTTGAATTGATTTTTAATACGAGATTGTTCTGATGAACTACTTACAGCCAAAAGTTTTCCCCTGTATTATATTTTCCCTTTCCATTGAACATCTTGTCTTCCTATTATCATAGTCATGCATACATTACCATCATATTCTCTTTTTTTTCTTTCCTGCTCCATATTTAGACACATATTAGCCAGCTAGTATAACCTGCAGTAGCCTTTTATCGTTATCTTTGATAGCTGGCTAGTGGATCACCTCATTTTCATAAACTTCACTTAGAATTTGAAACAATCTGGGTGTCCTGGCTCTGTAGACTTCTGTGAAGGTTTGTCTAGCCCAACAAAGGCATTTGAAGATCCTTTCCTTTCTCCTTTGATCCACTTGATTCCAGCGGGTAATTTAAAAGAAGATATATGTTAGCCAGCAGTGCGTACCTAAAATGATGAACTTCAGTTTCTCTGTTCCAATGCTGATGATAACAGCAGATGAGCAGTACAGTTTACCTCATAATTGTGGTAGAAGGAAATTAGGAGAATACTCCAGTGGTTACAATCTGTTTAATTATTATTTATTTTATTTCATTATTGTTTCGAGAGATGTGGGATACTATACTGAACAGTTCAATTTGTAAATGATTCTACATTTAATTTGAAAGCAAATTTATAAATAAAATGGATAGATTTAATACTATTTGGATTCATTGCTACAATTTATCTGACTTCTGGTATATTACTGAACTCTGTTTTGAATATATACATTTCTGGAATTGAGTTTTAATACTATCAAGATATTTTCAAATAATCTTTTTAAAAAATTGAACTCCTTAGATGATTTTTGCAGATGTGTAATTTAATTGCACTGCTATTTCTGGCTCTTTGTATCCAAATCATAAAATTTCTGCAAAATAGACAGTTCTTAAGGAAAGGGTTACTATCGAGATTTCAGTGCATATTAATTTCCCTCTTTTGTGTATTGTTTATATTTTTTTCCCCCACTCATTTGCCTGTGATCTGATATCTTTCTGTGGAGA
The DNA here is from genome assembly GCF_011386835.1 of Chrysemys picta bellii. NCBI lineage: Eukaryota > Metazoa > Chordata > Testudines > Emydidae > Chrysemys > Chrysemys picta. The sequence goes on along the minus strand of NC_088791.1, from coordinate 331,665,668 downwards.
ATAAAAGTTATAATTGATGAGCTTGTAATTTACAAAACAGAATTTTGTGTGTGACTACAGGTAATGCAAATCAGCTATAAACTATTTGTAAAATTGTATCCTGATTGCTCACTGAACTAATTATAAAGATTCAGTATTTATATGTCTTGCTACTGTTTGTTGCACATGAGAACTAAGGACCTGATCCTGCAAACCTACACATTTCAGTGGGATTGTTCATGAGTTACTCATGTGCTAGAGTTTGCAGATCGGAACAGCATAATACAATGTCATGTTCTAGTCCATCTGTCCTATGCTTGTGACTATTGTAAAACTTCCTGTAATTTTACATAATCTAAATTCATCTTAAATTTGACATTTTAATTACACAGAAGTCAGAAAATTCAGAATTAAGTTTCATGGAGTAAATTTAATTCTGCCTTGCCCATAAACTTTGAAATAGAGGTTTTTGTTATATGATCATACCTCACAGTGATATAAACTATTTAGAAAATATGAGATAAAAGTGCCCATAGGATATAATTTACTTAGCTTTTAAAGCCAAATGCGAGGAGACATAGGAGCTATTTCATGCATCTGGTTCCTGCCTCTTCACTAGCAACAGAATGCACTAATACCGTCCGTCCGCCCGCTTCCAAACATTGTTATTTAACTGTTGTCCCCCACTTACTTTGTTTCATAAACAGTTTCACAAGTAACAAGTTATGGAATATTATTGTTGCAAAAAATCGGTGTTGCTGAATGATGTTTAACCAGAATATAGCTTTGGGACTCTTTAATCATACAGGGATTAAAATGTCCTGTATGATGCACAGATTTTTAATTTCTGAATTGGACAGATTGCTAATTCCAGTCCTCTGCCCAATGGTTTTACAAACAAATAACAGAAACCTTGAACATTTGGAACATCCCACTCAAAGGCCTGCTTAATTCAGTAAGAATGTACTACCAGGGCTCAGCACATGATGTTCAGATACTTTCAAATGAAATGTCTTCGAACCAAAAAAGCATTTTCTGCTCTTTGGAGAGAGAGAGAGAAATACCTAGATTTATGCTTTAAAATAAACTGTTCTTAAATTATCAAACTGTTAAAAGAAAAAGAAAAAAGAGGCCTCTCAATAATTTTCCTAAAGGCTGAATCTTTTTTTCCCTCACACTTGGATGATTTTTTTTTTTTAAATGAGCAGATAGATTTCTTCAGACTTTTCAGAGATGATCACCTGTGGGCTAATAATAAGCATAAGAAGCTTTTGAGAAAATTACAAGAAACAGAAAAAGAAAAGATTTTAGAACGAAAGAACCAACCCAATCTGAGTTATGGCACTTTACAAAACAAACTCTGAGACATATCAGCCTTTCAGGGTGGAGCAGTAGGAAAAATTTCATATGAGCCTGTGTTTATCTTTTTTAACAGTTCTGCACATGATCTCTTCTGGGTTTGCACTTTCTTCACAGCAGACTTTGCAAAGCCTCCAGGTCGGTTGTCTGTTGAGAGAACCTGGGCATGTGCCGAGGAGTCAGTGTCACTGTCTAATTCACACATTTTCTGAAAGGACTTTATTTTGTTATGGGCTTTTTCCCTCCCTCAGCACTTCTTCCAGATGTTTGAGTATGTGGCGTATTTTCTTCACCACATTGCTTTCCTTTCCATACCCAATTGTGGTTGAAGGCTGGGAGAGAATAATCTGGAAATTAAGCCATCAGGACTGTTTCAAGGAACAGAATTTTGGAGTAGAGATAGTGTGTGTCCTTTGAGGCCTTTTAAATATCCATTTAAATTAAAAGAAAGGCAGTCAGTCTAGGATTCTATTTCCTTAGTTATTTTACAGGGACGTTAGTTCAAAAAGCTAGTTTCAAGTTCCAAGAAGGGAGGGTACATTTCAAATAATGTCAACAAAGTGGGCTTTTAAAATCCTGCATTTCAAAAATAAGCTACTAGTGCACTCATGTAGCTCATGGTTTTTGGGTTCTTTTTAAGTTGCTGTTTCTTAACTTTTCCTCCAGGGCTTCATTAGAATGTTTAGTGTTGGTTACCTGATCCAGTGTTGCCTTCGAATCCCATCAGCGTTCAGGCATCTCTTTACAAAACCTTCACGGCTGCTTTCTCTATTCTATAACAAGGAAAACTTCCAGCTTGGAGCTTTTCTGGGATCTTTTGTCAGTATATACAAAGTAAGTGTAAAAACATTGAAAACTACGTATAATTTATTTATGTTGATTTTGAAAATAACAAAAAAAAGCCCCCATCTTTACTTAAACATTCTGACACTGTACAGACCCTCGGCCCACAACAAAGTCTAGCTGTAATCAAATCATAAATGTCAAGCCAGTGCCATTCTCCCCACGAGTGCTCAAAAAACAGATGAGGTTTGCAGTATGTCCTGAAAGTGAGCAGATTTGAGCTTTTTGGAAGATATACTTTTGCCAAACACAAGTTATGCTTCAGTCGAAGACAAATTTGGGGGCTCAATACAAGAGTAACTAGGTGAAAGTTAATGGCCTGTGCTGTATAGGAGGTAAGGCTAGATCAGGGATCGGCAACCTTTGGCACGCAGCTCGCCAGGGTAAGCACCCTGGCGGGCCAGGCTGGTTTGTTTACCTGCCGCATCCGCAGGTTCAACCAATCGCGGCTCCCACCCACCTTGTCTCTCGTATTCTGGAACCAACATGGCAACAACAACACTGCAATTCTATTAGGACTTTTAGCTATTTGCAAAATTTTAAAGTTGCTCTTTAAGTTACTGGGATTTATCAAAACATCGTGGGCCTGTTGGGTGGACACATGAGGAATTGGGGTGGGGGTGTTCTGGCCCTTGTGGAGATCAACCAAAGTCACCCTCCTCTACCCCTCCCATCCTCTTTGGCTACTCTTGTTCCTCACAGCTGAGTGGGGTAGGGAAGGGATCGATCAGCAAATTAAGCTGCTACAAATATGTGGACAGTGATCAGACAGCAGGTGGATTTTCCCCTCTCCCTTCAGAGTAAGTTTAAGGTTGGTTTGATTGATCACACAGTATATGCTCCCGAATGTTGAGAAAATTTTGTTTGCTCTTAATATAAAATACATTAAGTGCACCCAGGAACTCCAGTGATGGGTGCCTTATAAATGGGTATAGTAGCAGTAGGGACAATTGTCAATGAGGTGGTTGTTGATCCATAATGAATATCTTATGTAGATATTTATGAATTATTATTGGGTTATACTGTGATGTAACCAAACTAATAACATTTTAAATAAAGCACTAACTGAGGCTATTGTATTTCCCCCACAAATGCAGGGTACTAGTTGCTTCCTGCGCTGGGTACGAAACCTGGATGATGAACTTCATGCTCTTATAGCGGGTAAGTCCATGAGAAAAAGTGGATAGTGCCCATCTCAGTAATATTGTCTTTAAATTTAAAATGTTGGATTAAATACATAAATATAAACATGCTACTGTTGCTTAGCCAGAGGGAAGGGCTGAGTCTCTAGCATCAGCTCTAAAACATCTAGACTTACTGGAACCACAGGTTCAAATCCTTATGGGGGGGAGGGGTGCGTATGAAACGGACTTTCTTCCTTCTAAAGGACATAACCTGAGTCCCAGGAGATCTAATGAAGGAAGCCTTTAAAACCCAAGGTGCTCTGTTCCCTGTGTGGCCATTAAAGATTGCATGACACTTTGTAAGAATAGGGGCTTGTCCCCAGTATCTTTAACCAAATTTCCCCCTCCCCTTGTACAATGTGCTGTGCATAGATTGTCCACAGGAGTGACCACAAGTGACCCCACGGTAGGCTAGTTTTTCACACACACACACACACACACACACACACACACACACACACACACACACACACACACACACACACACACACACACAAAGCAAAAAAGCAAAAAGCAGCCAGCCAGTCAGTAGAGTGCAAAAAAACCCCAAAAGGTTGAGCAGCATGGCATCCCCTGGAAGTTGGCCCCCAGGGCAGCAAGGCTGATTATCCGGATAACTTCTGCCTTCCCCTCCAGAGTGTGTAAGTACCACATAGGGTATTTCTACACAGCAAGAAGAGATGTGATTGTAGCAGGGATAGGCATACCTATGCTAGCTTTAATGTAGCTAGAACAGACAACAATGGTAGTTGAGAGAAGGAAGCCTGCACTTGAGTGTAGGCAAACAACCCGAGCACATACCCAAGGTCCCTGCAGGGTTTGCAGGATAGCAGCTAGCCCACGATGAAGCCTGTGCCACCATGTTTGTACTAATGTTTTTATCCATGCTAGGCAGCTTACAGCTAGCATGATATACCTGCCCATGCTACAAGCACACCTTTGCTTGTAAACCTACCCATAGAGAGCAAAATCCTGACTTTACATTTTAGGAGCTGCATTGCAGGAGGAAAAGGAGGTCATTGGGCCATCTTGATAGCACACATAGGACAGCACATAGATAGCATGTAACCCCTTTTGTTTGTGCAGTACATTCCATCATCTGCACATGAGCCCAGGAGTCCAGCAGGCTAACCCTTGGAACCCTGGTGTGCTAATGCCGCATTAACCAGTTCCCCAGCGTAGCACTCAAGAGACCAGTATCCTTCCTTACTCCGACATTTCAACTTAGACTTCATGTACGTGCTCTTCTCCCTACAGCGTATGCACACAACACAGAACAGCATTTACCCCATCATTTGTAAAGCGCCTTAGGATACTTAGGGATGAAAAGCACCATATACTGTGAAATATTATTGGAGAGCATGTATTTGGAAGTTTATCCCGAATTCCTGTTCTGGAATTTCGAAGTGCTTTGAGAACAGGAAAGTAAATGTGAAGCTTGTGTTGAAATGAAAATCAGCATTTAGGTGGTTTAATGTAAATGCAAAACTTTTGGTCTGAGGTTTCCTTTTATAAATTATACTTGCATTGTTTGTGTTTAGCATCAAGGGCAATACTTGTACTTGGCACAAGAGTAAGATTGTCTTTTTTATTTTGATCTTTCCCAATTTCTAATAGAAGTTGCTCTGTATACGTTAGCATGTTCATTTAAAAAGAGGGACAGAACCTGGCCCTTCCGCTGGAGCCAAAGAAAGTCCCTGAGCAGTAGAACTGGTGCAGTTCCACTGTGCAGTGATGGGGTGGAAAGTGAGTATGTATGAAGTGTGCACAGTCTGCATGATGCACAGTGCTGCTCCCTGGGGACCTGCTGTGCAGGAGGGATGTGGGTGTGTAGAGACAGGTCAACATCCACTGCTGTAGGGATCCTCTAGACCAATTGGGGCAGGGTGGGGGGGGTCTGGGGCCAGGGAGCTAGTCATGGGGCTAAAGATTTGGCTCCCAGTGTCAAAATTACAGGGGTCTGTCCTTTCTAAAAAGCATAAAAGACCCTTTCCTATGCAGCACAGAAATATCACTGAACATTGGTTATAATAGATGCTAATAGAGAGAGTTACAAGTTTGTGTAATGTCAGAACTGTGTTGAGCAATAGCAAGGAAATAGTTGAGGCTCTTAACCAATAATTTTGTTTTCTAACTGTTGCAGGATCCCTGGCAGGAGTTTCTATGATGTTTTACAAAAGCACTACTATCTCCATGTACCTGGCTTCCAAACTAGTGGAGGTAAGGTACACTGCTAGTTCCAGTGTTGTTTTTCTTAGCCGTTGTAACAGGGCGGAGGAAGAAAACAAATGTTACAAGTATTGGCCAAAAGTGCAAATGTAATGTGAGATTGTACAACGATGCTCTATTATACCAGACATGTGCCCAAGTGATGGCTAAGTCCTGCGGTCTCATTTCCTTCATCTCCCTCCTTTCCAGAACTAAGTCTAATAGTTTGTCCATTTATCTGCACATATTTCCCCCTTCATGTCCCCCTAATTTCCTTTTTGGTACCACCCTGCTGTGTCACTTTTGCAGAATTTCAAATGTGAAAGTTCCAAGAATGTGCATTTTGTCAATTTCCACCAAAAACATAAATCAAAACTAGTCCTTCCCTTCAGATTTATTGCCAAAACCTACAGCTGACTTCCTGCCTCTGTTCCCTGATTTTGGCATTAGTCTAAATTATGAATTATGGTAACTCAAAATAGTTTTGGTTTTTGCATGCAGCTGAAATTGCTTTCCTGTTCGCTTTAATTGATCAAATTCTAACCTGGAAAGTGACCACCAGTTACATTGCATTTTTTTTTTTGAGGTCTGAAAGTCCATTCTGTTTTACTTCGATGAGCTATTAAAATTATGTTAGCCTGGGAAAAAGTAAAAATGAAGAGTGACTGCTTATGCAAACAACAACTCAGGGATTGTTCATACAACCACATTTATATTCACAGTTTATGAATGTGTGAGTTGGGATAAAAAAGGGGAGATCACTCTTTGGAGTCTTGTTAAGTTTCACTGTGATTTTTCTATGAAATCATGAGTTATTCATGGCTCTTCCCCTAGCAGCCCCACTGGGATAAACTGACAGCGCCTGCCCATTATGCCTAGACCCTGAACCATTGCCACTTCCTTCCACTGGCCTCCAGGACTCCAATCGCTAACACTGTTAATCCAGCTCCTTTGCCAGCTATGAATTTGCTTTAAAGAAAAGAGAGAGAAAAATGTGAAGAGTAAGATGAAATGTGAAACAAAGAGAAATATGTAGCACGGTCCTACATGTTCCTTACAGTCCACACTCAAATTCTGAAGGTGGTTTATATAATGATATGTCAACACAACTCAGTCCCATAGAGTTATCCCTGTTGTATTAGTTCTACGTACTTCAGGGCTCCATTTATAATAAATAAAATGTTATGCTGTGTTGCTGATGGTTTTCTCTGGCCTTTTCTCTGAGACATTGTGGCTGCAATGAAATAAGAAAAATACTGCATGGGTTTATTTCAGTTTTTACTTCTTTTACCATATTATACAAGCCAAGGGTAACTGACCAAAGAGGCGTGTGCTGCTTGGAAGGTCAAGCTGTGTTCAAGAAAATAAACTTTAAATGTTTTCTCAAAAAGAAAGTATGTGATTTCGAGTTGTTTAAGGGTAGCAAAATATCCATTGTATTTGACTAGTTACTGCTTTGTTTGGCTTTGTTCTTTTTAAAAAGAAGCACGTATCATAGAGATTACCTCCTGTACTCTCCAAGATCTAAAATACCCCTTTAAAATAAACAAATCCATGCTGTGCAATGTCATATAGACATTTGGGGTGGTAACATTTTTAAAAGCACCTAGGTGATTTAGGAGCCAGAATCCCATTTTCAAAAGTGCCTTAGGCACTCAGGACCCAGAAGGCTGATCTACAGGTGGGGTAATACACACTGTGGGGGGAGGGGGAAGATTAATAAAGCGCACTAATGTGTTGCACACTAATTGCCTCTGCATTCTAATCTCAGCATTTACACTTCTTTTGTTGACTTGGACAAGTCATTTCAACCATCTGCCACAATAATCACATTTGTAATGTGGGTGTGACAGGATTCCCGGGGTACAACCTGGAACTGTGGGACTACTGTGCCCCCTTAACTCTCCAGCCTGGGCTGTCTCTCACAATGCTGTGTTAGAAACAAGCAGCAAACCCCTCTAGGTGCTGTGATCACTCAGCCATCAGCATGTGGAACCCCACACCCAACTAAATTGCATGAATGCTCCCTGAGCCACTCATGAATCATACAGAGAGAGGCACAATCACCCCTGCTTCCAGCCTTGCACCCCAGAAATATACCATCTCAAGACTCCCCTAGAAAGTGCAAGCTCATTAATTAGTTTGCCACTTCATCATAAGAAAATGGATACGCACCAGTCTTTGTAATCTGAGCTCAGATTCCCCAAGCACTTCAACTAAGAGCACACCGTTTTAGGTAAAATATAAAACAGATTTATTAACTACAGAAAGGTAGATTTTAAGTGATTATAAGTAGCAGGTGTAGAGATCAAATTTGGTTACATAAGAAATAAGAATAAACTCGCAGTCTAAATTCTACAGACTAAGTAAGCAAGATTTGAATCAAGCAGTCTTTCAACTTAATAGATGTTGTGAGCAGCTCACAGTTGTCAATGCACAGGCTAGATTCCCTTCCTAGTCTGGGACCAATCTCCCCAGTTCAAAGTCTGTGTCTTCCAGATGATCTTCCAGGTGTTGATATGGGGGAGGAGAGAGGTCAAGTGATGATGTCACTGTACCTCTTTTATACTTTCTTCCAGCTACTAGACAGATCCTTGCTGTGATGTGGGGTCAGGCAGTCCTAATTGCGTATGTGCCCTCCCTAAAGAGCCTCTGGGAGACTGGATTCTTCTTGATGGGCCATCAATGCCTGTCTGGGCAATGATAGTTGCTCCTTTGTTGCTAATGAAATGCTAGCTGGGTATTCCCCACTTCACAACGTATTTCAGTAACACACACACAGCAATTCTTTATAACTTCACATACAATGACAGCACATACACCTCAATAGGATGTTAATGTTCAACAGATCAAGACTTCTTAAATGATATCTCACAAGGCAGACTTTGTACAAAAATCTCATAATTATATGACAGTGGTGAATATGGGGGTTCCAGGGTGCTATTTTGAGGTACAGAGTGTCACAGTGGTGTTCCTTGACTTTCCTCATAGAGGTATTTAAAGACTAGTTAATGTTCAAATAGCTTTTTCCATCTTCAAAGCTATGTTAATGGTAGGCTTATAAAGAGCAATGCACTGACAAACTACGCATCTATTTACATTGTCACTGGTTCCCAACCTTGGTTTGTTTGCAGCCTCCTTCGGAGTGACCGGAGTCCCTCATACCAACTCCTGGTACAGAGTGATCACTGTCCCTACGCTTTTCTCTCCATGCTCTTTATAGTGTCTACCTGTATTCTTTTTTGTCTTTATTCTTTCTCCCTGCTCATCAAGATTTTTATTTTCTCTCTTATAAAGCTTTCCAGTTATTTTATATTAATTTATTTTTGCTCTCTTTCCCCTTGTTTTGTGGCTCTCCCATTACATTCCCCCATTCTCTGGAAGGCTGCATGCTGCTTGTTGGGTGCAGGGGAATGGAAATCTGCTGGTGTTTCCATTGGGCACAAGTGAGCTGCATGCCACAGGAACAGAGGAGTTGTTCCCATGGCTAGCTGCATCAGGAATCATTGCAAAAGCAAGGAGAGAAAATAGACTGCTTTGCCCAGAGATGTAAAGTGTGGGATGGATCTTAGTTCACAGAGCTTTCCTTACCTCCACTGCTTCTCTTTTCTGCCCTCCTCCTGCAGCTAGTCTGCAGCCAACAATGTTGGGAAACCCTTTAGTAAGTCTTGCCATGCACTGAATGTATACTTCAGTCCAGTGTGAAAAGTCCATAAGTAAATTACAGAATGCCCATGAGCTTGCAGGTCACAGCTCTTGCATAAGAAAAAGTCACATGAATTTCAGTAGCTGTCACAAATTTGGCAGGGGACTTCAGGAATGGGACCATAACTAACGACAAAGTCCATACTATTTGCCTTTGGTATGATTTACTCAGCATGCATTTTGTTTGTTTTTTAGACCATGTACTTCAAAGGCATTGAAGCAGGAAAGGTTCCCTATTTTCCTCATGCAGACAGCATCATCTATGCCATTTCCACAGCAATCTGCTTTCAGGCGGTAAGTATTTTGCCTTCAAATAAAAAGCAAAATTCCTTCAACTTATTTCAAATTTTGATTAAAACAATGTGTTGAAATGGAGATTCCATAATAAAGCAGGAGTTAGTGAAATCTAGCTCCTATTCCTGCATCTGCCACACTGATTTTGTACTGTTACGGTGGGAAGATAATTTATTCTGTCCATGACTGTTTATCTATTTGTAATATAATGTGAGTATCATAAGTAGGTTTTGACTTCTATGGAAAAAAATCTCAAGATGTATTAACCAAAGATGATTAAAAATGCACTGATTGACAGAGACTTCACCTCACTTAGTATTTTGCTCCAGGAGACAGACAATAAGTCTTAATGTTCAACCACAATGTACTGCGGAATTGGAAAATTTCACACTCAATCCACTTTAACTGCAACTGTATATTTAAAAAATCAAGAGAACCTAACAAAGAAACCTCCAGTTTTACAACTTGAAGCAAGCTGCAGTCATCAGTCGTCTCCTCTCTCTGCTGTCCTGAATCACCTACTCCTTCACCACCTTTCTATAGTGCCTCAAAACCACCTCTTCCTTCATGGTTTACTCCACCCTTCTTTCCTTGCCTTCTCCAGTCTGGCCCTGGCTGTGCTGGTTGAATCTACCTCCCACGTCTATTGCATAGGTCCTGGCCGTGTTGACCAAGTCGCCTGCCACTTTCTGCTACTGCATCCTGCATCTGAATGCTGCTGTCAGAATCTGCCAACCCTACTTCTGTTGTTCAGGCTGAATGCATTCTGGAACTTTTTATTCTCCAGAGTGAGAATCTGTTTTCTATACCATTCCTTTAGAATAAATCAAGTTACTTACCTTCAATCTTATTCACTGGTGCGTAACCAAAACAATCTAGTCACCCGCAAAGCATCCCCATAAAGTGGTATATTTTCTTTACATCTAAGGGGATTGAGGCATCTCAGGTGACCAGGGCTTCATGTAGGGGAAAAGACAGGCTATCCTGCTGTGATCTGATGGTCAGAGACTTTAGCTATGGTTCTCTCACTAGCCATTTGCACTTAGCACAGACCCAAGAGTATGGCTCTCTTGTGACTATATATCATTAGAGAGTAAGAATTGCAGGTAGGTCACTTTCATTTTCTTAGTATCTATGTCTGACAGTGTTTTAATTACTTAATGGGAGAATGATCAATATTCTGATTGTAGGCTGTGATGGAAGTTCAGACCCTGAGACCTTCTTACTGGAAATTCCTATTACGACTCACAAAAGGCAGGTAAGTAACTGAGGTGGTTGGAAATGCTTAGTAGCAAATTTCATTTTAGCTAGACAGGTACTTTGTTCTTTAATTCACTTGCTGTCAAAGACTTCTTTGAAAAGTATCAGGGGGTAGCCGTGTTAGTCTGTATCTACAAAAACAACAAGGAGTCTGGTGGCACCTTAAAGACTAACAGATTTATTTGGGCATAAGCTTTCGTGAGTTAAAACCTCACTTCTTCGGATGCAACCGAAGAAGTGAGGTTTTAACTCACGAAAGCTTATGCCCAAATAAATCTGTTAGTCTTTAAGGTGCCACCAGACTCCTTGTTGTTTTTCTTTGAAAAGTCTGTGTTATATGAGGTATTAGGTAAAATTGGTAGTGAATATATGTCAAAATTATTTGAATGTGACTGTTACTTATTAAGCACTTCAAAAACTTTTGGATCCAAAATTTGTGAGAGAACCTAGTTGCATATTCTACAGAAATTTTAAAATGTTATTCTAAAGTGAGTATCTAGTTAAACATGAGGCAGTTTAACTGGGATCTTTGTAGAACATCTTGGTTGAAAAACAGTTTTGCAGTTTCAGAATTTAAGACCTGATTCTGTTTTGCAGGGTTTGAAATTGATCCATCATCTATTTTTCAGGAAATTATCCCTGTAATTTCATCTTTTTAAAATCAAAATCATGCTCAAAGTTGTCAAACATTGTCATTTACCAAAAGTACAGATTTCCAAAAATCACGTTTGAAATCATCCCCAAACATCATAATGTTTTACAGTGATTTCAAACGCAATTTTGGTAAACATACGAATACCAAAATTTATAGACATATTAAGAATTCTCACAAAAACTTGAAAACTTTGAAGATTTTGACAATTTTTCACAAAAAGCTCCTTTTCTGAAAAAAGACCATATTTTTTGTTGGAAGGTATGTTTCTTATTAAAATTTTTGACCAGTTATAATCATAAACTTTTTTAGATTCTATGTCCAGCTGAATCCTGTTTTATTCTGTATTTGCACTGGAAATCAAAAATATTCTTTTTAAAATTGATTTTTTTGTCTGAAATTGATTTATTGTTTATACGTGAACTAAAATATAAACTGACAATGCAGCAGAATGCAGCACAAGATGAATCACTTGACAAGCAATCTAAAGGCAGACTTACCAAAATGGGAAGAATTATGGAAGCTCATAGTTCTCCAAACTGAACGGGGATAACTTGATAATGTGCAAAATGGCACAAAAGGCCAATATGTCAATTTGAAAATCACACTTCTTCCTGAATTATTTTGCCCTAAGCTTACTGTAACTGAAAGAGATTACAGGGAGAAAGCTGCATGTTTTTCACTTTGTTTTGTGTTTTGATACCACTTTGTGTATAATCCATTTGACTCTTCTGCTGGGTAGACAGTCATTTTCTCCTATTGCTTGTGTGAGTCTTTCACAGCAACAGGGGAGGGAATACATCTTAAAAAATAAGAAAATATTGTTGTGAAGCCACTAAAATTTGTGAGGGGAACTCAGGAGACATGTAGACAGAACAGTGCTTTTGCTCATCCTGGGGACAAGGAAATGGCTTTTTTTTTTTCCTGGTAGAAATAGTAAAATGTATTAAATAAAACACAAATCACATGCTAGGTGATTCACTTCATAAGCATTTGTATTGTTCAAACATAAAAAGGCACCCGTGTTGTCCAAAATGAAAAGCTTGCAATTCTCTAAGAACATAAGACGATAATTGAGTCCTCGTTTTATGTACTATTTATGATTTCCTCTCTCGTGTGTCTGCCCTACTTGCTTTCTGTTTGTAAAAGCTTTTAGCACCCAGCTTGTTGAAAAATTTAATCAATGAAATCCAAATGCAGTTAAAGTTTTTTAAAGATCTGATTGCAAACTTAAGATCATATCCTACAATTCTTATTCTGCTTGACTAAACTCTTAGGCCTGGTCTACACTGGGGGGGGGGGGGGGGGGGGAATCGAGCTAAGTTACGCAACTTCAGCTATGTGAATAATGTAGCTGAAGTCGACGTACTTAGATCAACTTACCGTGGTGTCTTTACTATGTTGAGTCGACTGCTGCCACTCCCCCGTCAACTCTGCCTGCGCCTCTCGCCGAGCTGGAGTACAGGAGTCGACGGGAGAGCGTTCAGGGATCGATTTATCGTGTCTAGACTAGAAGCGATAAATCTATCCCCGCTGGATCCATCGCTGCCCGCCGATCCGGCCAGTAGTGAAGACATACCCTTAATTGACTTAAACAGGTATTTTGCCTGCATAAGAAGTACAGGTTCAAGCCCATATTTCAAAGATATGGGCAATATTTCATCATTACAACATAGAATAACTTTAAAATAATTTTATTTATTATTAAATGGAAAAAGTGTTCATTTTATCATGAGTCTTTTCTATTTCAGGTTTGCTGTCATGAATAGACGAGTATTAGATGTATTTGGTACTGAAGCATCTAAGAACTTCAAGAATTTCATACCTAAGCTTGACCCAAGATATACTTCTGTACCACCGGAGCTACCAATTGAGCTGTCTTGAAAAATGATACTTTCTCTTGTGATTAAATATGATCATTTTGTCCTGAAGAGTTAATTAACTTAACAGTCAAATAGATGGAAGAGGACTTGTGCTCCACTTCAGTATTATTTCAATAAGAAATGCTTTTTACCAATCAGAAATACTGAAGCTTTGTAGGAAGATGTGGCTTAATAATTAAGCCCTTTCCATAGCCAGAAACTGTTTCTGGATCATTGTAGTTGATTGACAATATGGTAGATTCTGGACTGAATTAAATCAATGAGTAATATATCTATAGAAAAGAGAATTAAAATACACCTATGACATAAATATACTTTAAAATAACATTTTCAAAATTTCTTTAGCTCATTCCAGTAGAAAATTTCTTCGTAAAACTAATGATATTTCCAAAATTAGAAAGGATGGTTTAGGTCCAAAGTTTTACCTTATCTTAAAACTGCTACAGTCTGGTGAGAAATGTCCCCTGAATTTCAAATGTGTGTTTTTAAAAATCCACCAGTCTATCACTGAAAATTTTAAAAATAACCAATAGCCACTTTTTATTCAAGACTAGGCTATTTCTACCCAGCTATGGCTACAAAAACACCCAGCCCAGCATCAAAAGAGTGCTGGTTAGCCCATAAATCATACTCCAGAGCTGTCATTCCATTAATGTAGACCGTGAACAAAGGAAATGTAAAAAGCCAGGTGTCAGTGACTTGTTCTTCTTAAGAAACAGCAGTGTGTGGAAGTTAATATTTGCCAAAGGGAACATGACAAGACAATGAGAGGGAGGAATGCAATGGTTGAGCTTTTGAGAGGGTAGTCCAAACAGTAGACAGGTTAAAATACAAACACACACACTACAATTAAATCAGTTTTACAAAAAAGACTTGACAAGTATCAGTTTAGATGAAATCTACTTGATTTAAGCATCAATACTAAATTTGCAATTCCAATGGCCTTCAAAAGGGACCAAACTCCTAAAGTTCAACTATCGTAGCAAACCAGTTTTATTTGACACATTCATTCATGTTTCTTCATATTCAGTTGTTCCTGTTAATCAATAAAGAATGCTTTCCCCTTGATATAGCAGACAGTCGTGACTATAGACAATTCCATGAAGTTTAATACGGTACTTAATATATAATATATCTGCTCAAAATCCACTTTTCTTTCTCTGCATATTTTTACAAACGACACTTCACCTTTGTGTTCTAAAGTGAAATCTTGACATGCTAATTCTTTTACTACTTCTGTTGTTTATAGGCGGTTCAGGGCAGCCATGGCTGAATTATGATCAGACTCTCCTAGCTTTTCAGGGAAAATATGAGCTTTACTTGCATTCGACTAAAAAGAGCAGACAATGGAAATGCGACAAATGCCTGTGAATGGGAAGTAAGGATGTATGTATTTTTTTTTTAATCTGGTTTATTTGCTGGAAGCTTTTGCCGCACATAATAAAATAACTACTTAATAGAACCTATGTCATAACAGTAATTCTGTCCCAGTCTTAACACATTTCAGCACCCATTTGTTTAATTTCACAAAGCCATATATGCTAACATTTACATCAGACTTAACAAAATTGTCATGAAAATGTACCAGCCCATGGACAAAACCTACCTGTTCATTCTTTACCATCACAATGATGATCATCAGCTACTTATGATCCCTTGTGAAAACAACATACATGGCCCAAGTTGAGTGGGTGAGTAAAATTTTGCAAGCTAGGTTTGTGTGCAATATCTTATTTGCTTGTAATGGTAAACTAAAATTGCTCAAAAATAAAAAAAATCAACTGGGCTCTGGCAGAATCGTAGAGGGAATGTTGGAAGGACTGTTTTTCCATTAGCATTTCTAAAACACACGACCTTCTGAAGTCTGAATGCTAGATGTTTTGGGTTACATTTTAGAACTGATGTACTAGACTATCAGGATTTAGTAGAGTGATTGTGCCAGTCTCAGACTTTTCAAAATCTTTTACAAGTAGCTTAGCTTTGATTTTCTTTGTTGGAATGAAAACGGTGATAGGTCTCTGTATTTGAGTTAAAACAGCTGAGTACTGCGTCTCAATATCTAGATACCGGTTCGGTCCATGTCTTCTTGTTTCCTACATTCATAGTCCTTGTTTTTAATGGCTGTCATGTAATGTAAAAATAAAACATTTTAAACCTTAAATTATTATTTTTATTGGAGTCGAGTACTTGTAGGACGGGTGGAGGGGGAAAGCACTCTTAGTCCTAATGTTTTCCTCCCTGACAGTAATATATTTGCTTCTTGAAAAAATTGTAATTTTCTGTTCACTTTTGTTAGTAAAAACCCTGAAGGAAATCCAGTGGTGGTGAATGAATTCTTCGTATGACTAAGCTTTGTAGATTTAACCTGCATCAATTTACAATATAAACCAAAAGACAGGACTTTGCTAATATTTTTTATTTTAAAATATTTTGTATAAAAGTGGCACATGAATATACTCAGTGATGCTCCATATAATAAATGCAATAAGCTGTTAAATGTTCAGCCTTAACATTACATTAAGTGCTATAGTCAGGCAATGCAAAAGACAAGACTGAAAACACAGCATTAACTCAGCACCTATGCATTTCAATATCTAAGGCAATATGACTTTGACTTTAAAGAATGTATCGTAATACATGCAAAGTGGCAGAGTTAAGGTTGCAGCCATTCATTACCTTTGCGTTTCCTGATTTTTGCTTGCTTAACTATACAACATTGCATTGCACAGGTTTTATAGAATCCCACTTGTTTCGGGGAAGGCTGAGGATCAGGCTGAGTGATGGTCACTACTTGGATTTAGAGGAGAGAGGAATCCTATGATGACAGTTACATTGCCACTGCAGAGAAAATAAGGATAGAATTGACACAGCTTTGTTAGTTACATGTATTGTAGGAATTTTGTAGGAAGGAATAAGCCTGCCACCTATCTACCCCTGGCAGCATGGCACAGGTGAGTCTTATGAAGAGATTTGAAGGAGGATAAGGCTGTGGCCATTTGAATTTTATCAGGGAGCCTTTGCCATTCATAAGGGGCAGCATGGCAGAGAGCACAGATCGTTTAAGGGAGAAGCTGTCTGGTGGATGGTAAAGGCTGGAAACCCTGATGGAGCAAAGATTAGCAACAGAAGAAGAGGAGAATGTGACTGAGGACTGAGCCTGGAGGGATGCCCACAGAGTGAGGGAAGGGGAGGTGGCTGACCCACGAAACAAGACAAGGTAAGAGCAATCAGAGAGGAAGGAAAGCCACTGCTATGAGGATAGAACCATGAAAGGCAACAGGAGCCAAAATTTCAAAAAGTAGGGAGAAGTTGATAAATGTCAAAAGTCATCAATAGGTCCAGGAGGATAAGGGTGAACAGGCCCTGAGATTTGTCCAGGAAGAGGCCAATAGAGACTTCAGTGCAAGCAGTTTCTGTGGAGATTAGAGGGCAGAAGAAGCCAGATTGGAGAGGGTCAAGAATGGAATTGGAGGAAAGCAGGGGCAGCATGTAACTGGATAGTGTGGGGCATGTGACCTTCCCATGCATTGCCTCTGCTTCCACCCCCTGACTCATCTCAGCAAGCAGTCTGCAAAGC
The DNA here is from genome assembly GCF_011386835.1 of Chrysemys picta bellii. Lineage (NCBI taxonomy): Eukaryota > Metazoa > Chordata > Testudines > Emydidae > Chrysemys > Chrysemys picta. The sequence goes on along the minus strand of NC_088791.1, from coordinate 331,648,724 downwards.
AGGCAGTGGGAAGCACTGGGACTCCAGTAGGAGGGAAGGAGAAATAGCTCCAGGGAGCGGGAGATGGGGGAGGGGTCACCCTGCTGCTTCCTCCCTCCGCACATTGCATGGACACGCGGTAAGTGCCACCACTAGGGGTAGCCACTGCCTCCTTGCTGTTGGGCATCCCAGCAAGAGGTGTCCTAAGAAATCTGGAGAGGGCATGGGACCCAGTATGTCCCTCCACCAACCACCATGCATCGCCGCTGAAGGAAAGGAACTCCAGAGAGCAGTTGTAGATGGAATGTTCAGTGAGTTTGGAGATGAAAAGAAGAGAGATTGGATGGTATGTCGAAGGGGATGGGGACTATCAAGGTTGGGTTACCGGATGGGAGAAGAACATGAGGAGAGTGAGAGGTTGAGAAGAAAAGCGGGAGGGGGGAGAGAGAGGAGAGGATGTTAGAAAGTGAGGGATTGGGGCCACTGGGGAAGGGAGAGGGATTGGAGGAGGAGAGAAGGCCGAATGTCTCAGCAACAGGGGAGAAGGCGGAGAGTGTATTGGGTTTGGTGTGGGAGGAAAGTGAACAAGAACTCACTCTCCCCAACAAGGCTGCTGGCTTTGTGTTCTGTGCACAGGAGTTTGGACAGCAGTGATCAGAGTGAAGACTGGCTGAAATTATGGTACTGTGTCCCACAACAAGGAGCATCAGATGTCTCTGCCAGTCCACAGATGAAACCCTTCATGTTGCTGACCATGGCTTTCACGTCCAGAGGTGAAATTGAGCTCTGGACAAAGGCCTTTCCCCAAGCCCAGTTTCTTCCCAAGCACAAGTAGCAAGAGCTTAGAAAGCTTCTGTGAGAGCGTCGACCTGGCTTAGTATTATGCACAGATGGCCTTTGATACCATCTTACGTATCAAAGGCTGCTGAGTCAAGGGTGGACAACTATAAATCTGCCTGGCTGCAGGCCTCTGGGTTCCACCAGGGGCTCCTGGGAAACCTCAAGGCCATGTCTACACTGGAGAGCTTTGGGAAGCAGGTGGAGACCTCACTGATGAAGGTGAAAGATGGAGGCCTGCTTCTCCAGCAGAATCCCACAAAGAGCCCCTCCGACAAGGCAGGGAAAGGACAGGAAGGGTTCTACTTAGAAAGCAGTCTTTCAGGTCAATTGGCATAACAGAAGTTCTGTATCCCTGCACAGCTGTGCTTAGCCCCAACAGCAGCAGTCAAAATACTCTAGGATTCATTTCCATAACCAACAAAATTCAAAGGGCTCCAGAGCATATAGCCAACCTGCCACTCTCAGTAGCCCACCACAATCTGCCTCTCAGAAGCAGACTAGAAGCCTGGTAAGCCCCCCACCCTCAGTAGTTTCTAGTCATCTTGGATACCTAGGCACTAAGAATTGTCTGCGGAAGTAGAAAATCAGGTTTTTAGAAAAACTTGAATGCTCTTGTTGGACTGTTTTGGAAGAGCTGCTGCAGGAAATCCAATCTCTTTCAGCAGAGTTTTATACTAGGGAGAAAGAAGGAAGGGTTTTTATCCAAAACACTTCAGGACATTCAAAAATTATAGGTGTGATCAGGCTTATGCTGGATCTCAGGGATCTGAGCAGTGACTGGTCAATGAAAAGTTCAAAATGGTCTCCTTGGAAACCATCATGCATCGCCTGAGTCCACCAACAGTGAATCTTTCTAGACAAGATTGTCTCCATATTGGTATAAATTGAGCAGGCAGAAACTGACAAGATCCTGTGACTCGTAAATTGCAGTTTTACTCAATTACCCTCAGGTTTCACCTCATGACTGCCCCTTGCCCACCACTTGTGTATGTTGGATTGGAGTATCTGCCTTAGCTCCATTTCTCCTTGCTGTCTGTCCATCTTTCTGTTCTGATTAGTGACTATTAGCATCGATACAACATTAATTTGTACGAAGTAAATGTGCACTTCACAGACAGGTCACTGTCCTGAACAGTTTAGCATGGGGACAGGATGTCACATAAAGCAGCAGGATTGAGTAGTATCATTTGGTGCACACCTGGGTTCCCGGTTTTTGTTTGGATTTTCTTTTTTAGATTTTTAGTCCGCTAGCAAACACACTCCTACAATGAGCTGGAGTGGGGTGTATAGATGATGGAGCGTGTTTGGAAATAGATGGAGCATCATCAATTTTGGCAGCTGAATTTTAGAAATTGCCTCTTTTTTCCTGCAAGACATGAATATTCATATTGCCCCCAATCATATAAGGTTAACACATACTCAGGATAAGCACAGCATCAACCGTCTTACATCTGATGTTGATTTTGGGGTCAAAGCACACTTTCAAATGTTTTCATTATTTAATAAAGGAGAAAGAACATTTTCTATTAGACATATTTTTAGCCATCCTTTGGTTTTGAACTACTTTTTATGTAATTTTTTCTGTAAAGACATGGAACTTCAATCAACTAATTGCAATTGCTGAAGTTTTACATTTGCAAAGACAACAACCAGACCACCTTTCTGTTACATCCTTTGAAGTGTAAATGTTTAGCCCAGGAACCATGGATAGCCTCAGCATGATGGTTTTTATACTTTACCATATCAAACAAATATAAGGCTCATTTTAATTGCCGGATCCTTTGACTATAACAAGCATAAATGTGAATTAGAGTTCACTTTGATCTGAGAGGGTTTTGCATAGTGCAGGCCAGGGTAGTTTTCTGCTTCCTAATTAAAACAGAGAGGTCAAATGAATAGTCAGAGTTGGGTGCCAGTGCTCTGCAATGCAATGGGCAAGACTGATTTGGTTTCTAGTCACAGTATAGTTCTCCTTAGGCTGGCATCAGTTCCATCAATTTTCTCCTTAACTGCCACAGCGGAAGGCCTCAAAGGTAGTGCTGCTAAGAACATGAGAGCAGTAGTTAATGGGAGAATTATCAAGTCTGCCTGAAGGGTACAGAACATCCACCCCCACTTGGGTCCCAGACAGATATTAATGATACATTGTATTTATCAAGCACGTTTCATCCAAGGATCTCAAAAGGGACAAATTTCTCATTCCCATTACAACACCCATACTGACCACCCGCTGCCAGGGAGTGGAGGTAGGTGGGGAAAGGAGCTGCTATGGGCACAGCTCCATGAGTACATAGACCATCCACACAGATGGCTCTGGACACTCTCCAATCTGGAGCCAATGCAGATCCCAGAGGTTCTGGAACTTCCCTGCTGCCTGTTCTGCAGTGTGAGACCAAACCTGCCCCTGATGGGATAACTAAGTAGAAAACTTCACACACAGAACTTTGCTGAGATTTCCTCTCCCTTAGTCCGCTTCCAAGTGGTCGGATCAGAGCCAGGATTTTTATGTGGCAAATATTGTTTTATACTTTTTCCTACCATAGGTCGATATGATAAATGCGAACAATAAAATATAGATGAGGAAAATATAGCTGAACTTTCTTACAAATAAGAATTTATGAAATGTAGCCATTCAACCAAAACAAAACTCAGTTATGGTGAAGAAATATATCAAACTGTCTTGTACATGGTATTTGACTATGAAAACACTGTTCATCATTGCTCCTTTTTAAGTCAAACAAAATCAGTTGTGTATATGCTGCATGCTAGTCCATTGCCCAGATTTTGCACATTTTAGGGATGTGTTACGCTCTCTGGAATTCCCAGGTTAGTGTGAATTTGCAAACAATTAATTTACATCTTTCTGTTTAGTGTGAGATTCTTATATGTTAAAGAGAATCATCTCCTTGGACACAAAAACAATATCCTTGTGAACACTGGACATTTCTGGGCACAGCACAAGTCTGAACCCATGACAGAAAATGACATCCTAATTCATAAATATAATTGTTTGCATGGCACCCTTTGCTCAGTAGGACAGGATAACTCTAGGCTGACTGTTATATTTGTATAGTAATAACACTCCTGTGCAAAGCCCAGCTGACTTTGCAGTAATACCTCTAGATTCTACAGCACTCTGATGGAAATTCTGCAGTAGCACCAGATAATTTTTTTAATGGAGGATTTTGCTGAGTAGAATATGAAAGTGTCTGGGGTTCCTAGGTGCTACAATACGACTACTACTACTAATAATAATTAATACAATCAGTCCACTAACTCTAGAGCTATTTATTTCACTGTTCAATTTATTTTATTATAGCCTTGCAATTTCATTTTTCAATCTGGCACCAATCGTCATTTTTAGGTTTCAGAGTTAACAATCAATTAAGATGCACGGGGTAGTTCACATCGTTCAGCTATCATTTCAGCCTGTTTGGAGATTCAAGGCATGACTCCATTGGTTTATGCTCTGTTGATGTTTTTAAGGTTTTCTCCGCAACCATTAGGGCTAGAAACACATTTTAAAAAAAGAAAGCTGAGATTCTCGCACACAATTCTGCAGCAAGGGGTGAATTCCACAGAACCAGAGAGTACAAATAGCCCTGCCCGTATGTACTGTATGGAAGATCAGCATTTTACTAGACAGAAGATTTGTACAAATTAAAGGACAGCATTGGGCAGTTTTGTTTTTCTTCTATGACTCAGTAATATCCCAGTAATCGAGCAGTGCTGTCTGGAACAGAGACTTTCTTAATAGCACACTGTCATGGCTTCTTATAGATGCAAAAGGGAACATACTTTCATATGGAGGAGCTGAGAAACGGGATGGAAAGGGGTCCTAATGGTATGGAAGGATATGGATTGTGAGGTATTTATACACATTTCTAAAGCTGCAGCCTGAGCAGAGGCAAGGAACACAGAAAGTCAGCCATGCCTAGTCCTCCTGCTACTTGGTGTACATCCCATACACAGGGTAAAAGAGAGCAGGAGTCTTGATTCCCATCAAAACTTCTGACAAAGTGCCCTCACCTCTCTCTGAGGTGGCCCACCCACCTGGAACACTGAGCCAAGAGTTCAGCAGGTGGACACTCCCCAGCACATCCGCATCGCCTCACTTTCTGAATCCCCAGAGGGCTTGTGTGTCAAATGCCTTTACCCTTGCTGTCCCCTCTCCTGCTCAGTGTGTATCTTGAGCTACTGGGGGAGAGTCTGGGTTCTGATGCAGCTGTGCTATTTTTAAACACAGGAAGTGGCAGGTGCTCACAGTGTCTCGAGATTGTTATTAGAATCATAAGACCAAAAGAAGATAGTCATTGATAGTTCTGCTCCACCAGGCTCTGCCACTGATGTTCCCGAGATGATTTTCACCCAGGTCCCTTGCCCGTCGCGGGAGTTCAACCCTTTTCATAGAACCATAGAATATCAGGGTTGGAAGGGACCTCAGGAGGTCATCTAGTCCAACCCCCTGCTCAAAGCAGGACCAATCCCCAACTAAATCAGAGGAGCTTTCCTAGGAACTACTTCCACTATGAAGCCACCACTACCCTTTCCAGTTTGGGGGCACCCTCTTATAGAAACATTCCTCATCATGCTTTTCTGGCCCTTATTAAATGTGAGAGGCAATCCACTGCAGCCCCCAAGTGGCCATTTTGTATCTCGTTGCTGCAGGCTGCCTCTCTCTTCCCATCAGCTAGTAAGTATTCTTAGTGCCTATTATGGACACTAATGTCAAGCCACTCTGAAGGGTCTCTCAGCTACTGGGCTATTCTACTGATACATTTATTTGGATGAGAGTTTGGTTGCAACTCAACCAAGCGAGGCTGAGGTGAGGCTCATGGAGGCGGGGATGTTGATTATTCAGGCTGTACAGCTGGCACTGGGGAGACACGTGCAGAGAGAGGGGCTCGCTGTAGATTGCTGTCTCAGCAGGTAGCCCTGTGCTGAGATGGTGGCTGAGTGATGATTGCCCTCAAAGCCGTATCTAGGCAGTTCTCCAGTCATATCAAGCCTAGACTCCTGCTACTCTAACACATTCCCAGTTGGGCTTCCTTTGAAAGTGACTAGAGGCTGTAGCCCTCACTGTATGTAACTATGCAATTGTTTTTTCTTTTGGGTGGGGCTGAAGGAGTCTGCCGTGCCTGCTATCTCACTGCACTGGCTGCTGAGATGCTGAAGTCTCCATATCAGTATAGTATCAGGGGGTAGCCGTGTTAGTCTGTATCTACAAAAACAACAAGGAGTCTGGTGGCACCTTAAAGACTAACAGATTTATTTGGGCATAAGCTTTCGTGAGTAAAAACCTCACTTCTTCGGATGCAACCGAAGAAGTGAGGTTTTTACTCACGAAAGCTTATGCCCAAATAAATCTGTAAGTCTTTAAGGTGCCACCAGACTCCTTGTTGTTCACATCAGTATAGGAACTCAGACTGATAAACTTGAAGGTCAGAAGGGACCATCATGGTCATCTAGTCTGACCTACTGCACATTGCAGGCCACAGATTCTCACCCACCCACTCCTGGAATAGACTGCTAACCTGTGGCTGAGTTACTGAAGTCCTCAATTCATGGTTTAAAGACTTCAAATTGCAGACAATTCACTGTTTACACTAGTTTAAACCTGCAAGTGACCCGGGCCCCAGGCTGCAGAGGAAGGTGAAAACCCCCCAGGGTTCTGCCAACCTGACACAGGGAAAATCCTTCCCAAAATATGGTGATGAGTTAGATCCTGAGCGCGTGGGCAAGACTTGCCAACCAGATACCGAGAAATAATTCTCCGTAGTAACTCAGAGCCTTTCCATCTATTGTCCCATCTCCAATCATTGTGGATTTTTGCTACTGGCAGTGCTTCTGGATCTAAGATAAAACAACATCAGCAATTTTCTCTCATCTTATGCCTCTGCCCAGCAACTAAAGGTGGCCAAGGTGGGCCTTTTAACAGCCCTTTCCTTCCGTCAGGACTGAGTTTGTGGGCACAACTTCCCATGGTTGTGTTCGGAAGGGGATCAGCAGCATCTTAGAATAAAGCTTTCAGCTTTTTCTTGCAGCTGCTGCTGCTACTAGAAGTCACTAGTGGACTTCTGCTGTGTTTGGGCTACCGGTGTCACTAAAAGCCATCCCTATCCCAATCCCTTCAACTTCCTGACACTCCTGCGATCATCCTGCCAGGACTTACCTGGCGTCCAGCAAAATAGCCCACTGGCGCTTGCCAATGCCAGCCGTATGCCTGCTTCTGGCAGTGAGATACTTCTGGCTTGGTCAGCACAGCAACTCCATACATACCAGGGACCTTCTAGCCCAGATGCAATTCTGAGTTCCATTGCCAATGTGTCTTGGCAGGCCTGCTTGAGCAAAACTCTCAAGGTAGATGCCAGTGTATTTCCGGACACAATTTCTCCTGGTGGTGCCTCTATTTTACTGCCCCCATACTGTAAGAACAGCAGGACAGCCTTGGCCATTCCTTACATGCTAGTTCCAAGTGGGATTATAAAACTGTTCAGCTGCATTCTCCCTGGATTACCTCCCCCATATCATCACAGCCACAGACGTGCTCCCAGTCTTAAATACAACAAACGATGTTCCAACAGCACAGGGGAGCTGTCCTGCAGGCACCACACTTACCTTCTTCTTGTGTAGTACTAACAGTGTGTGTACAAGACACCTTTTCTTCAGTTAAGAAAAGATGCTGCTGCTAATCGCTAACATCTCCCTGAAGGAAAGTCTGTAACAAGTGGCTTTTATGGAGGGTTATTGTAACACTGCCACTGATCTCAGGCCAGTGAAATACAGAGCAACTTCATTCAAGTCAGTGGCACTGCTCAAGATTTGCACTGGCATTACTGGTCTTTGGGTTGTAGGAGTTCAGAGCAAAGTAGAAAATTCCTGTGGTCTCTTAAATTTACCATGATTTTAAGGCAGATCAGACTTATGGAGGCACTTTCTCCTCTGTTTCCTTCACTTAATTGTAACCATCCACAATGACAGGATGAAGGAAAAAAGATTAAATGTTTTCTATCTGCTCTCACCAAAGCCTAAGAACAATGGAAAACAAACAAGGAGGAGCCCCACTTCCAGAACAAACCAAGAAGCATCATGTATAATAACTTTGCTCTGTGTACTTCATCTTTCATCTGAAGATCACCAAGTGCTTTATAAATGTTAGTGAATTAAGACCCAAATAGTCCCTGTGAGACAGAGCATCCCTCAGTTTACTGACTATGAAACTGAGGCACAGGGAAATTAAGTTACTTGTCTTAAGGTCAATAAAGGAATGTGGCAGAATCCAGAAAAGAACTCCTAGGGCTTGGCCACAATTCAGCCCTGTAGCTATGCTGATGTAGCATAGATACTTTCTACAGTGACGGAAGAAGATTTTCTGTCACTGTAGGTCAGGAGTGCCCAACCTACAACCTAAGGGCTGTACATGGCCCACCAGAGCATTTCAGAAGGCCTGAGGCCTGCTTCAACACAATATACTAATAGCCGATTCATTAGCAGTTTTGTCATCAGGTTTACATCATTTTAGTTTACACAAGTGTGTAAATAGACAATATTGTACATACAAACAACCTGCACAAGAGCATCAAGCATGTACAAAATTATTTCCTTTCTGTGAACTTTGATACAATTCTCACTGGATAACATAGTAAACAGCAGCAAAAATCCCTCATCCAACCATAACAGTCTACTCAAAGTCAGGACAAGAAACCAGAGAGAGGCCAGGACAAGAGCGATCATTATTGTGCAGTAATAGGCCACTTTCCACCCCAGGCTTCTACTGACCTTTCTAAATCTCTTTCTCGTTGATGTACTGAAGGAACTTCAGGACCAAATCAATTAGTTTACTCCCAGCAAACCAGATTGAACCAGAATTCTTATTGCTGATGTTTAAAGCCACTCACCAGAGGAATTCCTAATGACCCCTTGCTGTTTGCAGCATTTAGAACAAAGCAGAGCTGATTAAATAACTTCTCCTTTGATAGTGCTGTTCACATGTTAGCCTTGCTGGAAACTTGGCTCAATACAATCTCTGATGATGAACTGCAGCATATGCAAGATCTCTGGCTTGAGGTTTTCTGGTTTACAATACAGCTGTCAGGGAAGTTAACTGGATAATGTACATTATCGAGCAATCTGGATTTTTCAGTGCATCTACAGGAAGTTGTATGCACAGTTCTCATTTAGCCATCCTCAGATCTACATGCAAAACTCCTGTGAGCCTCAGATAGCAATTGTTCCTCAATATCTGGCAGGAACTATATAAAGCAGATCATCCTGTTACTGAGATGGGACAGACCTGGATAGCCTGTGTTATTCTTTATAGGTTCTTATGCCATACTCATCACCATAGTACCTGAGCACCTGCCCGCTGCTTCGGTCTGTTGTGGTTATTTGTGTAGTACTAACAGTGTGTGTACAAGACACCAAAGAAATCAGCATCCTGGTTCCAGGGAGTATAAACTCTAAATAGGAATGTAAAGTGTAAGAGATGAGTTCTGCCATCTTGAATTGAGCCAAATTCCCATTGAAATCAATGGGGAGAATCCAGTACAGATGTCCAATGGGAACCTTCTGAGGTGTAGCGCACATTTGCAGTAGGCCCACCTCTCCTGGGGTGGGAGTGATTTTCGGTGATACGGTGGTAGCAACATTGTATTGTGTTGAGGGGGAGGGGTTGTACATCATCAGATGTTGATGGAACAAGCACTCTGCATATCATAAAATACAGAATTTATTTCTAATCCCATAAAATTACTTCACAGTTATTTAGTGCTAACAGTTCTTTTCCCACCCCGTGGGACTAAACAAACATGAATTAATCAGCATGAGCAGGACATTAAAGTGACTTGGCCAGGGCCCAGAAGAGTCCGTGTCAGGCCTGGGATTAGAAACTGAAGTCCCAGCCAAATCGCTCGAGACCAAATCGCTCTTTAAGGCCTTGATCCTACCCCTCTTGAAGCCAATGGTAGCTTAGCCACCGCCTTCCATGGGAGGAAGGAAACGCGGACTTTCATGTGCTATGTTTGGCAAATGTCTCAATTTCATCAGTTATGGGCAGGATGAGAATGCTGACTGTGGTCAAAACAGTTCTACTACTTTGGGTGATCTCGTAAAATGAAAGTTATCTCCGTTGTACATCAGGGCTACTGTACTCCTTGTGCAACTGTGGGCAGGAGCATTGATTCATGATAGGCTTAATCCAGAGACCAATGAGGTGCCTGTTTGACTCGCCACAGCATTTATCCAGCTTCTCCTGGATCACTGATGGTACCATTCGGACTCCCAGCTATTGCGGTCACAGCAGCACAACGGGGTGAGAGAGAGCGAGAGGATCAGTGAACAAACAGAGCAGCCTTAGCCATCTGATCTCTAGCGATTTCATTGTGATTTAGAGGTTTAATTCCTGGCAGGGCTTGTCATGGCAACACTTTTGTTCCTTTGTTTCCACAGGAAGTTTTTGATTCCCAGTCACCAGTAGTTACTTTTGCAAGGGAGGAAAATGAGTCATAAAGTTTCCTGTTGGTCTGAGGAGATATGCATAAAACTGCACGGGAGGAATTCTGCTTGGCTAGCAGACCTTCTGCCAGCGACAGCAGCTCGAGAGGCTGGAATGCTCAGAGGGGAAATGGAGTATGCAGAGCTCTTGGTTTGCTATGGATGTTAATTCATTGCCCAAATCTTTAGCAGTTACCACAGAAAATACTCCATGGTGCTTTCACTAGAAAGAGGATACAAAGGCCAGTAGCTTGACAGTTGGAGACTGTTGGTAGCTCCCATTTGCACGTGTATTTTCAAAGACTTATCAAATATTTTCTCTGCTCTGAATATACTAAGTGGGTTCATTTTTTAAACGATAGAACTAAAAGAGGAAAGTGAATTGTTACTCTGTGAGAAAATAATCCCCCGTCCTCCCCACATAGAGTTTCTATGGGATTATGACAAATGGGGTGGGCCTAAATTCAGAAAAATTCAGCCTTGCCATACAAAATGCACATTTTGTGTGTGTGTTAACAAAACAACAAGGAAATGAAATCCATTCCGCCCTACCAAATTAATAGGCTCAACAGTGTCAAGGGAATGGGAGGACTGACTCCCACGGTGAGGTACCCTAGTTATTTGTACCACCGAGCCAGGGAATGGTCAAGATGATCTAATAGGTCTTTTCCGTCTCTAATTTCTCTGATTTGCTGACTACATTTGCAGGATTTCTTCTAAGTGGGACACAGCAAACGAAAGGAAATACCATTCCATAGGTTTAACTTTAATATCCACGATGTGCATCCCGATCATGCACGAACAAATGGAAAATTAACATTAGAAAGTGGTTTGTGAGTGCCCCATATGACTCTCTTCCTATGCTATGTAAGTGAGAAACCACTTGGGACCAGCTCCAGCACATAAACAGGGAATATTAATTAGAGCAGGGCAGAAAGTCCAATTCTGAACTGCTCAGCTGTCCTCCTGACGCTGCTGTTCCTTCTCCCTGGGCAGTTGTTTCCTCTTTCTCACTCTGCAGGGACAGCTTGCTGGTTAAAATCGTTCCCCACAAAATGGATTCTTTTATCTGTAACTGTCATGGAGTTTTGCCTCTGCTCCCCTTATTTATCTTATCGTTGCCTGCACGAGGAGATCTAGGCAGATAAAACCTTCTTCACATTTTAAATCTTTCTCTCTTTCTGGCTGGTTGCCGTCCCCACTCACAGCCCCTTGACACCTATAAAAGAAACAATTTGTACTCCTTTAAAATGTCCTTTCCACCTGTGCTTCCTCAGTGGAAGGTGATAGCTCTTTCCTACACACAGTGCTTGGTGCCAAGGTGATAAATACCTCTGTAGACATTTATCACCAGTTGTATCACTGGAAATGCTTCCCCAGAACTCTAGCTAAGTCCAAGAATTCTTCATCTCCCTAATCACTCTGACACTGCAAGACAACGCGATCATTTATAACAGCTGAACATGTGTATGTAATATAAAAGGGCAGTGATTTCATTTAAGTGTCAGTGTTTCAGCATGTTGTCTTTTACTGAACATTGTTTAAGGTCATACCATGGTATGAGCCATCAAGGTGGGATAAAATCTTCCCAGACATTTGATTTTCTTTTTTTATTCAGACAAATGAAAAAATATTAACTGATAACATTTGGTAAACAAAGATGAAAATTGTACATCCTCTCTCCAGCCTTCTCTTTTGATAAGTGTGTGCACCATTGTACATTAACAGACAAAAATGAAACAAGAAATTAATTTCATTTCATTTTAGCTGCTACAAATGTGTCAAATGAACAATGGCAGAGACTGTTCTTATATTGGGCCATGCTTCCCCACCCTACCCCACTAATGCATCTCAGGAATGCATTTTTGCTGAATTCCTGGCCCCACTGAAGTCATTGGAAGTTCTGCCATTGATTTCAGTGGGGCCAGGATTTCACCCCTTGAGTTTTGGATTAATCTCCTGCTATGCATGGGGATGTTACATATGAGTTTATGCTGGATATTGGCCTGCTCCAACTCCTGTTGAAGTAAACAGAGAAACTCCTGTCAACTTCTGTGGGAGCTGGACTCTGCCCTAGTTATGGGTCTGAGCCAAAGAGCATTGATGTCAATAGGAATCTTTACAGTGACTTCTACCAGCTTTAGCTCAGGCCCCTATGGGATAGTCACGGAACCTCTGAAAGGATGGCTTATTTAATTACTTGTAGGCGGTATGACCAGAACATGCAGAAAGCTCATTTTCTATGTATCCTTAATTTATTTTTAAAATTATTTCTATGAATATAATATGTCTAGTAACAAATATAAATATACCACTAGGTTAAACAGAAGACGGTGTTCTCTTTGCAGTGGCATAAAGTGATTATTTTAGAGGTATCAGGTTGGCATTTCCATGATCTTTCATACAAGTGCAACTGCACGCATTCCTAGCACAATAGGTGTGTAACATTTGTTAAAACATGTCCACAAGGTGGCACTCCATCTCCACAGTTGATGCACCATCAAAGAGTATAGTTGAGCAGATACTGCAGTAACTGACGCAGTTAAAGGAAAGATATAAAATTGTAAGTGTAGAGGATAATGCTTTTACTAGCAATTTGCAGAAGAAAATGGGGTGGTATTTGCATGACGGTGGAGAAACCTGAGCAGTCTTCATGAAATCCATTGTGCAGCATTTTGATAACAGAAAATATTGCAATATCAGCAATATGTAACTTTGCTTTGATCAGGGAAACTGACAAGAAAACTGGGGGTTTTTTTATACACGCTATGGCCCTGATTCAGCAAAATACTTAAGCACCTGCTTGAGTCCATCTGTAGTCAGGAAAGTGCTTAAACTTGTGTTAAAGTCCCATTGGCTTCAATGAGATTAAGCACATGGAGGCTACTGTTAAGCATATCCGTAAGTGCTCTAACTGAATGGGGACGCTTTCCTGATTCGTGGCCTATAAGAAAGCCATGTAACCTACCGCAGCAGCACACAGTTTATATCTTTTTGGGTGTAAACATCTCCAAGCAGTTAAAAGGAATCGCAATACAAGTATTGTTTGTAGGGAGGCAAAAAGTGGTTGATGCTTTACACAGGAAATGAAGATGGAAGCACAGCCAGATCCTGCAGACCCTGTTTCAGCTGAGCATTCCTTACTCGTGGACTTCTATAGATCCACTCAGGTGAGAAAGGGTTTTCCGGCCCTACGTTAGGGAGGAAAAACAGCTGGAGAGGACATACAGGGAGAGGCTGCCGGAAGAGCAGGCAAGGGGAAGATAAAACCATGAGGTTACACTAAGATGAGTCACGCCGATGACTTAATCACAGCAAATAATAGAGACTAAGATGACTAGTAATTTTGGGTGCCCAACTTAAGACTCCTTAAAAGGGCCTGATTTTCACTTAGTGCTGACTACCCACCCACTGAATATCCAAGCTCTTTAAGGTGTCTCAAATTAGGCAGCCAAGACCCCCAAACTCATAACATTTGGAAATCCTGACCTAAATCTCTATAAAAATATGGAAACTAGAGAAAGGAACAAGAGCTGGAGTGCATCAAGACTCAGCACTACCCCGCCCTTTACTCTTTTTGCATGGATGCTTGATGATGTGCTTGTAGAAAACACCCAGAGCGTGGCACTCTGGTGCATGCTTTTTGCAGATGACATAGTGAGCCAAGTGGATAGAGAGATGGATGTGCGTACTTGTAAGAAATGGGATGAAAATCAGCAGAAATAAAACAGAGCATATGTAAATCTGATGGTACACTGCAGGAAGACAACAAGACTGAGTCTGGGATGGCCATCCACCACCAACAGTACAGTTCAAGTGTCTAGGTTCACTGGTACAGGATAATGGTGAACTCAATGACAAACTTATATATAGAACAGTAAAGGCGTGGACTAAATGGAGAGACGTGAGTGGCGTGAGCTGCAATAGGAGAATGCCTGTCACATTGAAAAGTAAGATGCAGAAGAGGAAAATTAGGCCTGCACTTTTGTATAGCTCTGAATGCTGGGTACCAAGGAAGAGACAGGAGCAGATCTTGAATAGAGTGTGGGGTCCCATGCGGAGCGGATAAAGCACATGACCAATGTGGTTGCAAGCTGAATCCGAATCCTGTTTATTACAAGCTTTCTTTTATAGTTTTTCTTAACATTACATAACACAATTAGGCTATAATCACACATCTACGGATTGGACAAGAAGGAGAATCATGTGTTTATCACATGTATAGCCCCACACCGATTGGTTCAACCGTTCCTTACATAAGGCCATGATTTATTACCTTGTTTACCTTATCTTATATAATCCCTAGACCACCAGGGGGCGCCTTTGTCTTACAAGGCCATGAGCCATTGCCTGGCAAGTGTCCCATTGTGACCCTTTTTCTCCTCATGGAACTTTCCATTAGGTTGGCATAAGGATGATACATTCCCACACCTCCCCCCTTTTTCTTAAATAAGGAACTTTTTAAGAAACGTAATATTACGTAAATGCCCACAAAAACCATTGGGGTGTAAATAAGGATAGCCAATAAGACATGTTTTAAAGGGATCCGATGGGGTGGCCATGGACAAGCAAAAAGGGGCTTTTTGGCCAGTCTGGTTCGCCCAGGTGACCCAAACATTTTGTCGTGGGTTAACAAAAGGTACAGAGTTTGGACATACAAAGACCCCTGCTCCTATAATAAGGAGTCCAAACAAATAGAAGTACAGCATTATCATGTGTCTAGGTTGTAGCAAACAACAAGTGCAAGTCCGGTGCCGCGCGGTCGTCATCCGGCTTTTGCGTGGCGGCGGCGGGCTCTTCAGCAATTCGTGTTTTGAGCCACGGCCGGAGGGATCTTATCCGGTGGTTTTTTCCTATATGTCCTTTTAAAGTTAGATAAGCCTGGCTCCGCCATTCTTTCCAACCTATTCCGCAACTGCTCACCCTGCCCTGGGAACTCCGCCCAGAACTCTGGGGTACAAACATCATTGGTGACAGGAAAGCCGGGCTGGTTCAGGGCTCGCAATGTGTGGGACTGCGGGGGATCGCTCTCACCAGCCAAATGGGACAACTGATTTAGCATGTCCTCTAGCTGAAGGCCCTGTTTGTACATTTCCGCCCGAAATTCTTGTAACTTATCCCCTTCTGGGCTCGAGACCTTCATTTTATCCGCAGGGTCGTTCGGTAACGGGACGATACTAGGATCAGCTTCGGGTGCACTGGGGATAAGTGGTATGATAGTGTCCTCACCCCCAAAGAACTTACGGGCTCCCACCGGCAACACATAAGGCGGCTCCTCTTTTGGCCAAAAGAGGTCATTAATGGCCGACTGGACCTCGGCTTCTGCCGCAAGCGTTTCTATCAGTTTCTTAGATTTGCACCATATTTGGCTCAATGACACGGCCTCCTTGTTGCCGTCAGAGACCGATTCCCAGAGGTCAGAGCCTAGACTTTCCCAGACTGCCTTATCAAAGACAGTATCAGGAGTAACAAAAAACCCGCGTCTCTGCCCCCATTTCAACAAACGGGACAACGCATCAGAGGGAAGCTTCTCTCCCCGCTTTTCAGCTTTGCGTAATAAAAAATCATGCACCATCTCCTCCTCTGCAGACAAAGCAGAGCCCATTTTATCAAATGCAGCCGCTCCCCTGTGAGCTCATGAACGTCTCTCTCGGACGACCAGGAGCCGGTATCCTCCGGTACCTCTTGCCGCGGCTGCCACCTCCGCTTTTTCTCACCGAACGCTTCAGTCGGCTGCCTCGATATCCAAGCCGAATCACGTCGGGGTCACCATTTGTGGGGTCCCATGCGGAGCGGATAAAGCACATGACCAATGTGGTTGCAAGCTGAATCCGAATCCTGTTTATTACAAGCTTTCTTTTATAATTTTTCTTAACATTACATAACACAATTAGGCTATAATCACACATCTACGGATTGGACAAGAAGGAGAATCATGTGTTTATCACATGTATAGCCCCACACCGATTGGTTCAACCGTTCCTTACATAAGGCCATGATTTATTACCTTGTTTACCTTATCTTATATAATCCCTAGACCACCAGGGGGAGCCTTTGTCTTACAAGGCCATGAGCCATTGCCTGGCAAGTGTCCCATTGTGACCCTTTTTCTCCTCATGGAACTTTCCATTAGGTTGGCGTAAGGATGATACATTCCCACAATAGAGTGGAAATGAGAATGTAAAGATGGATGCTAGGAGTTCACAAGGGTGGACTATGTTCACAGCGAATGAATTAGGGGAAGTATGACAGTGGTACCAATGGAAGAAAAGCTGATGGAATCCAGGCTCAATTCCAGTTTATGTCTTATGTTCCTAAAGCTCACACTTGAAGGTTTCAGCCACCACTGGTGGGGATCAGGAAGGGATTTTTTACTCCCAGTGTATTCTGGGAGGGTTTTTTGTTACCGTCTCCTTCTGAAACATCAAGGATGACAGTGGCTGGAGATGGGACATTGGATGGGGTGGGCCAGAGCTCAAGGTGGTACCAAGCAATCTCTCTCTGAGATACTTCACTGGCTGACTCTTGCTCACATGCTCAGGATCTAACTGATTGCCATATCTGGAGTCGGAAAGGAATTTCCCCAGGTCAGATTGGCCGTGAACCTGGGGGAGGGGAGGGTTGCCTTCCTCTACTGCATGTGGTGTAGGTCACTTGCCAAGGTTTTCTGGGTGTATCTCACTTAATCATTTCCCTTGGCTGTTATACTTTGGTCTCATTTTGATGTTGGGGTTTAGTGTGTGGTTCCTGAGTAATTCTTGGTGGCCTGTGCTACATAGGTGGTCAGATTAGATGACCCAGTGGTCCCTTTTGGCTTTAAATTCAATGACTCAATGTTGAGATGGTGTAGGCATGTGAAAAGAAAATCAGAAGTATAGGAAACAGGTTATTCAACTTAGAAGTGGAGAATAAGAGAAGGATTGGAAGACCCAAAACTAGACGGGTGGATGGATGTCATACAACAGCATCTGAATAGCTGCAGAGTTTCTGAGAAACTGCTTGAAGACAGGCTGGAATGGAGAAGGTCTCAAAGAGCTGACCCACAGGACTAAGACCAGAAGAAGAAAACTGAAAGGAACAAAATAGGAACATTCTATAAAACGGAATAAAAAAGGGGTAACCTCTTAGCAGCAGCCTTGATTTTTTTCTAGATTTGGGGGGTGAGAATAGTAAGGCTGGGGGTAGGTTTTGTTTTGGGTTTTTTTGGGAGGGGATTAAATTGGATTTTATTAGGGGCTAATCAGTTCAGACAAGTGTGTAGAAGCCTTGCCACTGAGACAAATCAAACCCTGAAGTGGAACTTTTTATCATTGTACAGACAGATTAAAAGTCAATACAGTCTGGAAATAACTGGAGAGATATTATTTCTTGGTTCCCGTGAGAACACGAGCAGGGATACACTGTACCAGTTGTTGTCAGTATCAGCTATTCAACGGAAGACTCATGAGTACCAAATTACAATAATCCTGCCTGGAAGGACCAGAAAACTTGTATTCTGATAGCAGCTGACCCCAATTGACTAGATTTGCCTGTTATGCAATCCTTTGGCTCTCTTTATTAGCCTACAGGTGGGAAATGAGCAATCTAATATGTTAAATGCTGTCGTGTCTGCATAAATTCTTTGCACTGCCATGAGACAATACAGCTTTGTGCTTATATGGTTTGATGTATTTATTTCTTGTGCATGTATGTTATTTATTTTTAACCTCCCAGAATAAATATTTTAGGGTGATCAGGGGCAGTGAGACATCCTATGTACTAAGCCAGAGTAGCAAAAGGGCTAGTTGAAGTCAGCGGCGTATTATCACCTAGGCCAACAAATTTGCAGGGGCGGCAAATTTGCTTGCACCCCTTCCCCAAATCCCCGGCCCACCTCCTCCGCCGCGCTTTCCTCCTTCCACCTCCCTCCTAGGCTTGCCATGCGAAAGCGCTGGGAGGGAGGGAGAGAGAAGCGAGTAGCGGCGAGCTCGGAAGAGGCGGAGCAGAGGTGAGCTGGGGCCTGCGGGCGCGGGGAGTAACCCAGGGCCGGGAACCGCTCCCTGCCCCAGCTCACCTCCACTCCACCTCCGCCATCCCCCAAGCGTGCCACAACTCCCCTTCTCCCCCTCCCTCCCAGGCTTGGTGCGGGGGCGCAGAGGTGAGCTGGGGGGGGCGCGGCGGCAATTTTTCGAGGGCCTAGGGGTGGCAAATTTGTTAATCTGCCACTGGTTGAAGTATCCTTTGCTTCTGGGCTTTGGACCCAGATAATAACAGATCCAGCCACCTGACCTTTCCCGAAGTCACACTCCCATCTGGCCAGGAAATGTATTTTGGTCTTGTGAAAATTTTCAGCAAAAAAGTTTTCCATTGACAGTTTTTCTTCAAAAATTGTTAGGCTCTTATTTAAAAAAATGGAAATTGAAAAAAAAAAAAAAAAAACAGGTTACTCACCTTCTCGTAACTTGTTCTTTGAGATGTGTTGTTCATATCCATTCCAATCAGGTGTGTGTGCGCCCATTCACAGTAGCTGGAAGATTTTTCCCCTAACAGCAACCGTAGGGTCGATCTGGGCGCCCCCTGGAGTCGTGCCTTCATGGTGCCCAATATAGAGCCCTGCCGACCCCACACCACCTCCGTTCCTTCTTGCCGGCTACTCTGACAGAGGGGTAGGTATTGGAATGGACAGGAAAAAACACATCTGAAGAATAACAGTTACGAGAAGGTAAGTAACTGTTTTATCTTCTTCGAGTGCTTGTTCATGTCCATTCCAATCAGGTCACTAACAAGCCCAAGTTCAGGAGGCGGGGTCGGGGTCGTTCGCTGATTGGAGCGCTGCTCGTCCGAAGGCCACATCGTCTCTGGCCTGCTGGGTGATCCCATAGTGCGTGGTGAAAGTGTCGATGGAGGACCATGTCAGTACTCTGCAGATTTCCTGTGTGGGAACCTGAGCCAGGAACGCTGTTGATGAAGCCTGTGCCCTGGTGGAGTGCGCAGTGATTGGGGGTGCGGGAACCCTCGCCAGGGTGTAGCACTCGCAGCTGCAGGACGTGATCCATGACGAAATGCGTTGTGATGACACAGGTAGGCCTTTCATTCTGTCCACCACAAAAAGCTGGACCGATTTTCTGAACGGCTTAATTCTCTTCATGTAGAAAGCTAGCGCCCTACGGACATCCAATGAGTGGAGTCTCTGCTCCCTGCTGCTAGAATGTGGCTTAGGGTAGAATACCGGGAGAAAGATGTCCTGGTTAATGTGAAACTGCGACACCACCTTCAGTAGGAAAGTAGGCTGAGGTCTGAGTTGAACTTTGTCCTTATAGAACATGGTATAAGGGGACTCTCAGGTTAGGGCCTTGAGTGCAGACACCCTCCTGGCTGAGGTTATCACCACCAGGAACGCCACCTTGTAAGAGAGGTAGAGCAGGGAGCATGTCGCCAAGGGATCAATAGGTGGTCCCATGAGTCTAGAAAGGACCAGGTTGGGGTCCCAGACTGGGACAGGCTGTTGGACATCAGGGTATAGCCTGTCGAGCCCCTTTAAGAACTGGCTGACCATCGGGTTAGCAAACACAGAGCAGCCCTCCTCGCCTGGGTGAAAGGCCGAGATGTCAGCTAAGTGCACCCTTATTGATGACAACGAAAGCCCCTGCTACTTCACATGGAGGAGGTAGTCCAGAATAAGCAGAACTGATGCTAGTGTTGGGGATGAATGGCGCTACGCTGACCAGATTGAAAATCTCTTCCACTTTGCAAGGTATAACAAATTTATTTGGGCATAAGTTTTTGTGGGCCAAAACCCACTTCATCAGATATATGGAGTGAAAAATACAGTAGGCAGGTATATATATTACAGCACATAAAAAGATGGGAGTTGCCTTCCCAAGTGGGGGGTCAGTGCTAATGAGGCCAATTCAATTAGGGTGGATGTAGCCTATTCCCAACAGTTGACAAGAAGGGGTGAATATCAACAGAGGAAAAATTACTTTTTGTAGTGCTAACGAGTGGATGTGGCTCATTCTCAACAGTTGACAAGAACCACCCTAGATGCCGTTGCAGCCAGTGCCGATGATGGAGGTGGTGCTGGTGCCGTCGTTGGTGCTGTCATTGGTGCTGAGGGTGCATAGTGCGACGCAGCCACAATCGGGGTTGCTGATACCTCCAGTGCTGAAGTGGTCGATGTCAGTGCCGCAGTCAGTGCCAGTGTTAATGACTGAGGTGCTGGCTCTGGTGCCAATTGTGCCACTGATGCTGCACCCGAGAGGGACACCTGGCTCTGACCCTGGGCTTGATGGAAAGCCCACGGAGTCCAAAAGGGCCACTGCGATGGATTTTGCCATTGAGGGGCCCACTACATTGAGCAAGACCACCTATGGTGTTGTGCGGAGGATCTTCTGCTTCTTCTCTAGTCGGAGCGGTATGAGTCCAAGTCCAACTTTGACTCCGAGTAGGAGGACCAGGGTGGCGCTGCTCCTCCCGAGGTAGAGCGTTGAGAAGCAGGGGACCGACTGCACTCCCTGGATGGTGGTGGTGGAGTAGAAGGGTGCTGAGGTGATGGGGATAGGCGTGCCATAATTGCCAGCTTTCCCTTAGACTGCACGGGGTGCCGGGATGGAACGTGCGGTGCCAGGACGCTCTTCTGTCTGGGCAGTGAGAATGGCGCCATGAGCCTCAGTAGGTCCTGCGCCGCCTCAAAAGCCTCTGGGGTGGACAGGAATGGTACATGCTCCGATGGGTGCGGTGAGCGAGACGGGCCCGGACTCAACTGCCTCGCTTGGGCAGGAGTCAACGTGGCCCCACTCTGAGTCTCCGAGCCGGGGCCCGACTGAGGTGTCACTGGTGGCTGGTCCCTGGGTCTTCCCAAGGGGGATTGGCCTCTGACCTCTTTTTCTTCTGCGCCAGCGATTGGGACCGGTGCCGAAGGCTGGAATGTCCCCAAGAGGCTCCATGATGGTGCTGAGCTTCCTCGCTAGCATCTTTCTTCGGCGCCGGATTCTTCAAAAACAGCACCGGAGCGCTTCGCGCCAAAGACAACGTGCTGGGAGCAGGATCCCTGGCGCCTGGGTCCGACTGAGGCCGGAGTGCTGCCTCTATAAGGAGGATTTTAGACGCTGCTTCCTCTCTTTAATGGTGCTCAGTCAGAATTCCCGACAGATTTTGCAGCCACCTTTCTGGTGTGACCCTCACTCAGGCATCATAAGCAGGAGGTGTGGGGGTCCCTTTTTGGCACACACTTCATGCAAATCTGCAAGTCTTAAGGCATGCCCCAGTAACAAATGGGGGAAACGGGAATGGGGAACCCCCCGTAACTGAAACTTATAAAGAACTACTAAACTATACTAACTACTGGCAACTAACTATGTACAGTGTACAGATAAAGCACTGCTAATCCACTTGCCGAAGCAAGAGAAGAGCAAGGGGAAGTTCCAGCTACCGTCACTGGTGTAAGAAGGAACTGAGGGGGTGTAAGGAAAGCAGAGCTCTATATTTGGAACCATAAAGGTGCAACTCCAGGGGGTGCCCAGGCCGACCCTTCGGTTGCTGCTAGGGGAAAAATCTTCCGGCTACTGCGCACATGCGCGCACACACCTGATTGGAATTGACATGAACAAGCACTCGAAAAGAAGTATTTGTTGCCAAAAAAGAAAATTTTGGTCAAAATCAGATATTGCCCAACTAAATTTCCATTTTGACAAAAAGTCATTTTTTTGTCAAAAGCACATTTCAAATGAAAAATGTCGTCAGCTCGATTCCTGTCCCATCCTCACCCAGGGGTGTTGGAACAATTTGTATAGTGGGGGTGCTGAGAGCCATTGAACCAGACTGTAAACCCTGTGTATATATATAATGGAATCCCCTTCAAGCCAGGGGTGTGTGGCAGCACCCCCTGCACCTGTTGTTCCAGCACCTCCGCCCTCACCTGAGATTCAGGGCTCAGCTCTTCTGAAAGTAAGTCTCTTTACAATTTCTTCAGGTGGGCCTACCAAAATCTGGGGTACCCTAATTTAGCCACTTTCAAATCCCTTGGCCTCGTTTTTATTAAGGTCACTAGTGAATAATGATAAAACTATTTTCACTTAATAGCATTATTAGTTTTTGACTGCCCCAAAATGTGCTGGTCATCTTCCTGGCCTGGAATCCACAGGATCGGAATCCGACATGACACAATTAGGCCAGTGTCAGGGAGAGTCAAAATGCTGGGGAAGAGAAAGGAAGGTTGGTCCAATGGTTAGGGTACTGGTTTGGGATTCATGCTCCCTGTGTGACTTTGGGCAAATCACTGATTCTCTCTGTGCTTCAGTTCTGCATCTGTAAAATGGGGATACAATAGTCTTGTATCCTACAACAGGGGTGTTGTGGGATAAATAGATTAAAGACTGTGAGGAGCTCAGATACTACAGTGATGAGGGGCATATTAGTATCTACTTCATACCTAGGTCGATGAAAGGGACAGTAATAAAGATCCCAAGGTTTTCAGTGAGGCATGCACACATTGTGAAGGTGCTGTTAATTGTATTGTGTTACCTTGCTTCCCCCACTCACTTCTCAAAGGCAGGAGTGATTTTTAGAAGGGACGTGACTAAGATGAGAGGTGTGATCTGGCAAACAGGCTCAGGGAGGTCGTTCCAGGCATAAAGGGCAGGATGGGAATGTGACGTTATTGATATAATCTGGGACCATATAGAACATGGTTGCAACCAAAGTCCTGTAGTGGCACCAAATCTTGTAAAAAGGGAGTCAAATGAGGTGTCTAAGACAAGGCTCTAGTTTGCTGGTTATGATTATGCTGTCTATTGTATCAGAGGGGTAGCCGTGTTAGTCTGGATCTGTAAAAAGCAACAGAGTCCTGTGGCACCTTTAAGACTAATAGATGTATTGGAGCATAAGCTTTCATGGGTGAATACCCACTTCGTCGGTTGCATCCGACAAAGTGGGCATTCACCCACGAAAGCTTATGCTCCAATACATCTGTTAGTCTTAAAAGGTGCCACAGGACTCTCTGTTGCTGTCTATATGTGTGTATCAATTTTGTAGTTGAAGTTGTGAATATTGGCTCTATACTGTCTGTATGGCAAACTTATGCTATGCTTCTGGGAGACATCCCAGACAAGTTGGTGTTAGCTCTGCCTAGCCTGCTTGATGGCCCATTAAGGACCTTCAGCTATACAATTGACCCATGGAGAGAAGGCAGATACGCCTTGTAACTCAGCAAAGTATGCAGGAACTTGCCCATGTAACTCCAGACTCCATTTTGCTGTAATTTTCCACAGTAAGAACAAAGAGGTGTTCTTACACCTGGAAAAGACTATAAAAGGCTGATGCCTCGTCTCCATCTTGTCTTCAATTCTGCTTCATACCTCTGGAGGACCTTTGCTAAAAACTGAAGCTCTGAACAAAGGACTGATGACCCATCCCAGCTGGGGATGTATTCCAGAGACTTGATTTTGAACCTGCAGTTTATTTCATCACTGCTACAAGCCTGAACCAAGAACTTTGCCATTACTGTATGTAATTGATTCCATTTAACCAATTCTAGCTCTCATCTAGATCTTTTTTCCTTTTATGAATAAACCTTTCGATTTTAGATTCTAAAGGATTGGCAACAGCGTGATTTGTGGGTAAGATCTATATATTAGACAACATTTGACAAAGCACTGTTTCTGTAGGTCATTTTAACATTTCTTCAGAAGTTAACGCCTCCACCTTTACTCACTTTTGGTTTTTCTCTGCATTTCCCCTAGGGAGAGAGATGAGGTATACAGCGCATTTTTCAAGCATTATGTTTCTCCATATACAGAGCACAAGCAGGTTTTTTCCATCTAAATTACATTCTCTTTACATTTAGGAGAGCAACAAAATAAGAAGGAATAAGAGCAAATTCTTAGCAATAGAGAGAGTGTGCACATGTAACACCGACAGACCCCGGTCGTCGGCAGACGGGACTGAACCTGGAGCTAAATGCATGAGCAAAAAGCCATACGGCACTTAGCTAAGGCTATAGCACAAACTCATTAATCTCTAAGTGGTCTCGGTGCCACTAGATGGAACAGAACACCACACCCAGGTTACACCCACACACCCAGTGTGCGCCCCCTCATTAATAGTCTGCACTGAACTGAATACAAAATGGTTTCCTATCACCCCAGACAGCAGAATCGTTAGAGATTTCAAAGAGGCAGTGCACAGAAAACAAAGGCATGACTGAGCAACGTAATGAAGACAGGAAGGCTGGTCCCATGGCTAGCATGTTAACCTCAGCATTGGGGGACCAAGGTTCAATTCCTTCCCCTACCTGACTTTATGCAAATTATTCAGGGCCAAGTGGACTTCAATGGAAGTTAAATGGCTTGGTGCATCTCAAAATCCAACAGGACACCAATATGTATCTTAAGGTGCTAAAATACCCTTAGAAATCTCACCTTTAGTCTTTCTGCATCTCAGTCCCTAGCTGCCAAAAGGGAAATAATAATAGTGTCAGACTCATTCTTATGATTACAGTATTCAAAGGGCTGTTGTGGGAGTGAATATATTAAAACAGATTATCAGGCATTCAGATACCACGGCAATGAGGGTCATATAAGTACCTTGCAGATAGAATTATTGTATTTGTGGTGTGGTGCTTATCACGTGTACTGTTTGATCATCTCACAAATATTGATGAAGCTCTTAACCAGGGGAAACACTTCAAACATTTAAATTTGGGGCTAAATTATCCTTAAAACATACACAGTTGTGTCTGTAATAAAATGCACAAGTGCAAACATAACAAGCCAGTGTGCTCTTCCCGGTTGTCCTTGCTATGGACTTTTAAAATTAAACTATTTTACTTAAAAAAAAATATTGAAGCCCTGCAGGTAAATAAATGAAGCGTCACCGAGTTTCCCCACCCTCCTCTCCCATTATACTGCCCACACCCCTAATAGATACATTTGTAGGGAATGTGGATCTTGCTTATGCCTACCTGCAAACAAAATGAATGTCAGAGCCGCTCAGGGACCCCCATCACATGGACCCCAAGCAGTAGACTTGCCTTTCATTTTTATGACAAATGTGTAAAGTTCTTTAGAAAAGGAAACATTAGCCAAATGTCAGAGCCTCTCCCAGGCCCTTATTAGGCCAGGCAATACGCTTACCATTGACTTTTTGTTTTGAATACGCCTTAGTGAAATGTTTATCTTCTTAAAAAAAAAATCCTCAAATGAGCTAAATGTCAGAATCTCTCTCCAGCACACTGGGTGACAAATGACCACATTTTTTCCGCGTCAGCTACATCTCTGAAATTCTGCAACGCACGGCTTCATCTCCAGTCACCGTTAGTCATGGTGATGAAGCACTGATTCTGGTGGAGGGGGTGATGTGGAGGGGGGTTTGGACAGATGACTGCAAAAAGGCTTTTAGGAAATATAATTGTCACATATGGAATACTTCTGTAGGAAGACACAGCACCCAAAGCTTATCAAGCATTTCATGAGCCTTGCCTTCCCTCCTCTTCCTCTCAAAGACCAAATCTGCCTTGACTTACTCACTCAGAACCCCAGTTTCCTTCATTACTCCTAGTTTTATAGTGGGTTCTGGGCCCAGCTGTGCCACTGATTTGCTGCATGTCACTGGGCACATTACTTCACCTCTCTGTGCCTCAGTTTCCCCTCTCCTCCTTTATCTAGCAGGTCTGATTAGGCTCTGATTCAGCTTTAAGCATGTGAGTAGTTCCACTGATTTAAAGGATAATGAGTTTTAAGCTCTTTGGGACAGGAACTGTCTCTTACTATGTGTTTGTGCAGCGCCTAGCACAATGGGGCTCCAATCTCAATTGGGGCCTGTAGTTGCTACTAATGCAAATAAATAATGCTACTTTCCCATCTCGGATTCTCCTCTTGTTTACATTGACTGTATGCTGGTGTAAATCTATTGAGGTAATCAGTTACTGCTACTCCATGAGGGTGTGAGAAGAAAATTTGGCCCATATATTTAATTTTTGATTACACCATCATATTAAACTATAAAGACAGAACATGTCCAACATGGGAAATCCTCTTTATGACTTTGATAGTGGTTTAACAGGCAGTTTCAGTCCAAATGCTTATGTATTATAATTAAGTTTTGATCCAATAAAAAGCAGCACTGTACCCAGAGTATACTCAGTAGTACTCAGATAGGGAAAAAATGACAGTGGTAATATCCTATACAAGATTAACCCACAATCCCATGGATGTTACTGGTAAAATGACCAGCAGTGAAACAATTAACACTGCAGATATTGCATTTGTCCTATGGGGTCAGTTAATACCTCTTTTACTGCCACGGGGCCAGAGTCTCAGCTGGTGTAAATTGATGTATCTCTGTTAGCTTTGGTGTAGCTATTTCAGTTACACAAGCTGAAGATCCGGTCCATTGTTTTTTGTCTGCTTGAACGGAAAGGAAAACAGCTGGTCTTGGTTCATGTTGGGAAGGGTATTTAGCGACCATCAGAGGTAGGAATCCAGGGTCTGATTCTCTTTTCATTTAAACTGGGGTAAATTCAGCTTATCTACATGAACATTTAGTGTGTGGCAAGTTGGGGTGCAAATCAAGCCTGTGCTGGCCTGCCAGGGTCTCACTCCATGTGCACCCTGCTAATGCCCATTAAGGGTTGGCTACTGCGCTTTGATCTCGCCCTGTTTCAAAGAGGATTACATGAAAGCACTCGCACGACCTGTTAATGCACATCAGCAGAGTGCACCTGGATAGACCGCCCATGTCAGGCTCCTGCTGGTAACTTTACACCCAAACTTACTGCAGTTTAATTGTTTAGAAAGTCCTGAGCTGAAGTCAGTGGGCCTGACTGTCATTTCAGGGAATGTCTCCTCTACAAGTGCGACAGTGGCACAGCGGTAGTGAGTGTAGTGTTGTGTGTAGTGTAGCTAGTTAGTACAGCGATGGAAGGGTTTTTTTTATTGCTATCCTAGATCCGCCCCTGTAGATGCAGTGGCTAAGTTGACCGAAGAATTCTTCCATTTACCTCATTGTGTCAAACGTGGGAGTTAGGTCAAACTAATTGTGTCAGATAGGGGGCAAAATTTTTCACAGCCCTCAGTGATGTAGCTAGGTCAATCTGATGTTTAGGTGTAGACCAGGCCTTAATTATACCACTTTTACACCACGTAACTCTATTGCCTTCTCCTCCTGATTTACACATTGTATGAGAGGAGAATCCAGCACAGTGCATCTACACCAGGGATCGGCAACCTTTGGCACGCGGCCTGTCAGGGAAATCCGCTGTCAGGCCAGGCCGGTTTGTTTACCTGCTGCGTCCGCAGGTTTGGCCGATCGCAGCTTCCACAGGCCGTGGTTTGCCATTCCAGGCCAATGGGGGCTGTGGGAAGCGGCGCAGGCCGAGGGATGTGCTGGCCGCTGCTTCACGCAGCTCCCATTGGCCTGGAACAGCGAACCGCGGCCAGTGGGAGCTGCGATCGGCCGAACCTGTGGACGCTGCAGGTAAACAAACCGCCCTGGCCCGACAGTGGATTTCTCTGATGGGCCAGGTGCCAAAGGTTGCCGATCCCTGGTCTACACAGCTGTAAAACTGACACAGCAAAAGGGGAAGGAAAGGAATTGTTTTTCAATGAAAAGTCATGACCTGTACAACAAATAGATGGAGCCACCAGAGAAACGCTGCTTTGGGGGTGGCTCTATGTACTGGCTCAGGCTGACTCTTGACACTACCTACCTTGTATGTTAAGCACCACATTTTTCAAATGCAGACGCCTAACCTGGGAGCATCCTTCCTAGCTTGAGCACATGGGCAAGTGGTAGCGCTGCTCGAGCTAGCGTGCTAAAATCGCAGTGTAGACGAGGGTCGCCTAGGGGGGCAGCTCAGGCTCTGGTTAAGTACAGACCTGCTTGGATACCCTGGCTGTGTACTCGGGTGGCTAGCCTGAGCCGCCACCCACGCTACCCAGGACTACGCTGATACTTCTAGTACACTAGCTCAAGGAGAACTAGCACGTCTGTCCACTTGAGCTGGGAAGCACATTCCCACCTGCGGCATAGACAAACACTTAGACAGCAAAATATATGGGGAAGGTGCAAACATACGCTACACCTGGCTAAACAAACCACACAGGAGCTTTTAGAGCAGGTATAGCCCTCCCCCCCGTCCCCGGCACATTTTGAGTGTATGATTATTATTGCGTTTGGAATAACACATGAGAACTGGAAAGCTAGAAAATTGAATTAGAAACTTACAATTGAATTCATTAGGTGAAGCTTGGTTCAACTCTGCAGAATTAGAGCCATTTATAATCTTCCCTCCCAATTCAGCAAAGCACTTAAGCATGTAGTTAAGACCCACTGACTTCAAAGTTAAAGTTAAACTTTGAAGTCAATGCATCTTAAGCACATGCTTAAGTACTTTGTCACTTCCTCTCCTGCTCTTCATTCAGCAATCCACACAACCAATGGAAGACTGAATCTGTTAATTCATGTGTGGCCATCATATGAATAATTAAGTTATACATACATATTTTCTAGCTCAACAAGAGCACAGTATTTGAAAACTCAGCCTTAGATGTTTCAAGAAGTGTTGAAACTTGTTTTTTCCCCACCTCTTTAGACTGACCTAGAATAAGTATCATATGAATTGAAAATCATTCTCTAATTCTAAAACAAGATTGAGGAATAGATATAATCATTACAGCATATATCCGTGCTTGAACTGCTAAGACATTTGTCTTACTGTCCTTCACTGCCAGTACAAATTGTTATATCCACATGCTAAATGATAGGGGAGATATTTCTAATTCTTACTGCTAATCATTAGCTCTTCATTAGCTATTGTAGTTTGCTTTAAACGCTACAAATAATCCTTTTTCTATCAAAATTCTCTCTTTCCAATGTAGATTTCTTTTCTCAGGGAGGACATAGAGAAAAAAGGACTTAAGCACTTTGCATGCAGAATTTAGAGTAGGGCATTTGTTTGAAAGCTGGAAAAACATTGTGACTTATGCATCCATGGCTGCGAATGAAATGAAAAATAAGCTGCACTGCTGAATGAATCTGGCCCACTAGTGTAGCGAAGATGACATATTGAGAAGATATGTGGTTTATTTCTACTGCTAAGTGAATTACGATAGGGTACTGCAAATCCATTTTTTTTTTTGTAAAGGGAACTTCTCAGTGCAACAAAAATAAGTACTACTCACAGGAGTGCAGGCCAGGAACTG
This sequence comes from Chrysemys picta bellii, assembly GCF_011386835.1. Taxonomy (NCBI): domain Eukaryota; kingdom Metazoa; phylum Chordata; order Testudines; family Emydidae; genus Chrysemys; species Chrysemys picta. Next base: position 331,619,235 of record NC_088791.1, on the reverse strand, counting down.
CTGCTTTATTAGCTGTATCACAACAGTGTGTGTGTGAGAAACTCCTACTGACAAAAACAGGAGTATGGGAGGGGCAGACTCAGCATGGAGCCATCCCATAATACGCTGGGTAACCCAGTTAACTCTATCGTGATCACTTTACTACACCATTAAAAAGAGTGTGATTGTCCAGTGGGACTGAAAGGAGAGTTAGATCATCATAGAATCATACAACCGTGGGGCTGGAAGGGTCCTTGAGAAGTCACAAAATCCAGCCTCCTGCACTGGACTAAGTAAACTTAGACAACCCTGACAGGTGTTTGTCCAACTTGTTCTCAAAAACCTCCAGTGTTGGGGATTCCACAACCTCCCTTGGAAGCCTGTTCCAGAGCTTATCAACCCTTATAGTTAGAAAGTTTTTCCTAATATCTAACCTAAATCTCCCTTACTGGAGATTAATCTATTTCTTGTCCTACCGTCGGTGGACATGGAGAACAATTGATCATTGTCTTCTTTATAACAGTCCTTCACATATCTGAAGACTATCAGGTCCCCCTAAGTATTCTTTTCTTAACACTAAAAATACTAAACAAATTTTTTTTTAACCTTTTCTCATAGGTGGCTGGTGAAAATATTCTCCAGGTGGGGGGGACTGAGCATGCCCTGCACTCACCCCACAGGGTGCTCCTGTCCTGTGGGAGTAGGCCCAGTTCCTTGACCAATCCGGTTGACTCGCACCACTCACAGATTTGGAGGATCCTGCCGCAGTGTCATGTGATGGGTGCATATACATGTGCAGGCAGGTAATGCCTGCCCTATCCCCTTCCTTGCCCTGGGGTTGCCAGATGTGCAGCTGCAGGATCCCTCCCCACTTCCCCCGGCACACTCCTTCACCCAGTAATCCCCTCAGGATCCCTTCCCTGCCCCCTTTCAGGAAGCTTTTCCTTCTCCCGGGACTCCCTCTTTCCCTCCCCATCATGTCAGGATCTCTCCCCTCTTCTCCTGGGACTCTCACCCTGTCCCAGCAAGCCTCATCCTGATCTCCAACATGGAGAGACTCCACTTGCCACTCCCCACCAGCCCCCATCTCCTTCTCTCAAGAACCGGCAGTAGGACAGAGCTCTCCAGCTCACCTGCCGGGGCTCCCGGATGCCATACTTCCTCCTCCTCCACTGTGGCCTGCTCCAGATGTGGATCCCAAATCTCCCTGCCTGGCAGAGTCCCCTGGAACTGGGCCTTTTCAAACATTAATATTCCCGGGAAGCAGCGCTCAGGTGCCAGCACCGCTTGCTGGGACTGAGGAATCTAGATCTACCTGCGGGGAACCCAGTGCACAGGTGGGCTCTCTCCCTGCAGCGCCCTGCCTGCCTCCTTGGCACTGCCCGACACAGGGTTTGCCCACTGAGCTGGGCATGTGTGTGGGCACTGTGGTGGCTCAGAAAATGATAAGGCAGAGATAGACCTGGGGGAGGGAGGGCCGAGCCCTCTCTATCCCTAGCCACTAACCTCGTGTGCCTATCGATTTACTACATTGCAGCGTTAGTGTTTGTTGCGAATTAACAATTCACAATCCCCCTGTGGGGTCAGAGAGAACAGAATCAGGCCCTTAATGTTTTTAGCTTTTGTAAACTGCTCCCAAGGTGAGGCCCAAGGACAGCAGATGAGTCGCAAAGTACCATGGAGTTCGGGAAAACTCTATTTTTCTGACATAAGTGATGAGGTGGGTTCCCAAGCACACTGTTTTTAAAATAACGGACAGAACGCCCATGTATTTGTTTCTACTGAGGACCAGACTCAGGTGCCGAGGAAATGCCAGTTCTGTTCCTTGTAAATGAGATTAGAATCTATTAATGAAACTATAATCAAGATATTGGCAAGCTGTGCATGTACCGCAGGGAGAAAAATCTGCTCTTGTTTGTCATCACTGGGAGATTGCGGATTGGCTGAAGGGTTAAATTATTTAGCAGGATGATATTCACGTCCATCCATCGCAGGGGAATGAAGTTAGAGAAAGACGGATACCTTAAAGATACCCGAGGTAAATGTTTGCCTTATTTATGAAGTGGCAGGTTTCACAGCTTGTCTTGATTACTGATGTTTGAACAGAGCAGGAAGCCTTTTAACAAGGACATAACCAGCAGGGGTTGAATGGCGGGAACAAATCCCCTTTGCTGTTCAGCCTTTCTAGGCATATGCAGGTCTTGAAAGGTGTGTATCTGTGCAGGTCTGGATGCTCATTTGTATCAACCATCCTGCTATGAGGAAATCTTCTTCTAGGAACTAATCCAAAGCCAATTGGAATCAACAGGAACTATCCCATTGACTTCAATGGGCTTTGGATCAGGCCCCCAGATCTTCAACTACGGGGAGTAAGGACTAGATTCTGCAAGGTGCTGAGCCCCCTGGCCTGACCCCCCCAAAAGACTTTAAGCATGTGAAGAGTCCCATTAACTTCAGTGAGATTACTCATGTGCTTAACTCTAATCACCGGTGTAGTAGTCCCTGTGAATTTAATGGGACTATTCTCACGTTTAAAGTTAAGCACCTGCCTAAATCTTTTGCTGGGTCAATCCAGAGGGCTCAGCGCCTTGCAGGATTGAGTCCTAAATCAGTGTTCTGTTCCCTAGGGAAGGGAGCAGAATGTGTGAGAATCAAGACCGTCGCTACACTCCCTGGCTGAAGTCGCTAGAATAATCTGGAAAAAGCTAGTTATCCCCATAGCGAAATTGATTACTCTGGGCTAGCAACTAAAA